>NW_027269261.1:79816880-82216880 GCF_023055355.1 Agelaius tricolor
ATAGGGAAGAAACAAGCAGATAACCTGATTAAAAAGAAATCACCAGGCAAAGATGAGAAACAAATTCCCTCTTGCTACTAAAAGCTTGAGTCAGGCTGACTGCTTTGGGATGAGTAATTTTGATGTCTTAGCACAGATACATGGCTCCAGGGTGATCCAGGACCCTGGGGTTCCCCAATGAAGGAGCTGAGAAGGAGACTCAAATAAACTGCTGCCAAGCTGACAGCAAAGAGGGAGCCAGGGGTGAACAAATCAGGCCCAAGAAGTGAATTCCTGGCTGGTTCTAAAGATTCAGAGCTGCCCCTTTTATGTCTGCCCATGCCCGTGTGGGAAAGCAGAAACGGCACCAGTGACTGCCTCAGTGTAACAACCCCACAGAAGCACCCCCATAAGCTGATAAATTAATTAGGGAAGCTGATAAATTAATTCAGCTGAATCTTCCCCTGAAGCTCCTGGTGCCTCCAGGAGGGTTGCACCTGAGGACTGAGACAATTGACACTCGCAGAGGTGATGGGACAAGAATGGCAAAAGGCAACAAAAAGGCATTGCCCTGCTGAGTATTTTGCTGCTGCTGTGAATTACACCTGAAGTGCTCTGAGCTTTGGCAATTTGCCTCTTCACTCCTGCATAAAAAATTAAAGCAAAGACCCAGACACAGGCAGCCTTTGCTCCTCTCTTCTGGGCTCTTCAGGATTTCTAGCGAACCAACATCAGCCCAGCATGATTCTTTACTCTCTGTCTGCCTTGGTCTCAGAGTAAGAGTGCTTTGAGTGGAGAACTCAGACAGCCAGTAAGTCCAATGCCCCAGGAAGAAGAAATTAGTTTGACTATTATGCATGATATAGCAAATGCTGTGCATGATATAGCAAATGCTCCTCAGATTGTCTCACCAATCTATTCAGATTATAAAAAATAGTATTAATTTTAGCTCTACCATTACGCTGCATTTATTGAGGCTCTGGGACTTGTAGAACACTTTTTGTTGCGTTTATTCCCATTTTCTCATTAAAAATTGAAACCAGACAGCACACTAGAATTAAGTGTGTTTCTCTGAAAGGCCAAATACTGCACTCTCTCCTGGCAGTGACAAAATTCCCATTACTTTTATTGGCACACCACTGAGCCCTAAAGCTAAAAGTAGCTCTGTGAGTGACAGAACCATTGCATTCGAAATGAAATGCTGCTCCTGATGCAGAGATGAATTTCTTACTTTGCTGTCATTTTTGAAAATAATATTGACCTTTGCAGATGCTATCTGTGTAGGGTGTGCCTTCTTTTCAAAACGTTTTGTGACTTGGATTGCTTGGTCACCACCACAGAAATGCCAGTAAGCCAAAAGTGCCACATCCAAGCCATAGGAGAGTGGGCACAAGGTCAGCTCCAAGTTTGGGTGCCAAGGGGATGAAATGTAAAGGACTCCTCTTACCAGCAGTCCCAGGATACGAACTTCTTTCAAATTACAGGATGGGAAGATGTACAGTGCATTTTCTGGTTATTTCATGCTCTTTTTCCTAGGAAATCAGCTTCACCTGTGCAGCTAAATTTTGAGAAAAGAAACATGATGCTTTCTTTCTAGATAAACTGTAGATCAGTTCAGAAATAAAAAAGTCATCATTCTGTGACAACTCTTATGAGTCTGTCATGCACCTGTAATTTAGTGTCTCTTTGGAAGGACCCAGATGATGAAAAACAGAGATGACTGAAGAGTGTCAGCTTGCACTTCTACAGAAAACTCTGGGAAAAAAAAGCTTTAAAATATAAATAGAATCTAAATTTTAAAAGTAGCAACAAACCATCTGAAAATAATCTTAATGCCTTTTTAAAATAAAATCTCTGGAATTTGGAGGTGCAGGTATGATTTCTGAAGTTTGTAAAATTGTTATGTAAACATTATAGTCCTAGCATTCTTGTCAGTAACACCAGCTCTTTGTAAACCTCTCATATCTTCATGTGTCCCCTCTAGAAAATGTGCTAAAAGTAGCGATCCAAAGGTTTCTGTTAAGTGCTGGACTTGATTGTGACAGAACAGCTGACTGGATAGAAAGTCCTGGACAACAAAGCCTGCTCCCTCTGAAACTAACACCTTGGTAGAGCCATTTTTATCTCCTTCCTGCTGAGCTTTTCAGTGCCACAGCTCTTCAACCAGCTGCAGGAGTGAGTTGCCAGAGCCTCTCCAGCACACACCACGACACTGTGAAATTCCTCCAGAGTCCTCCTGCAAAGCTATGCCCAGAGAAACAACTCTGCCTTTCTTTCCTCACTTGGGGCATTGTTTGGGCCCCAGACTAACTTACAGACTAACACTAGGCTGTGAAAATCTAGAGGCAGTGCCTCAGCCCTGTCTGCAGCCTTGTTTATGCCACAAGCCTGTGCAAGGCACTGCTTGAAATCTATCAGTAAAGTCGAGCAGCAGAGAATGTTTTCAAATGTCTAATTATCTCATTTAAACCTCCTTCTGAAATACTTTATTTCTAAATTATGAAGAGGTTTAATAACAGCTTTCAGCTTCATTAACTTTTTTATATACCTGGAGTTAGAAAACCCACAAAAATCTTGATTAATTACCCAGCAGTGTTGTCTGACATAGGGTAAGGTTTACACCAATGTTAAAACCTTTCTGAGGAAGTGAATTTTTACACGACATCAACATCTAGTTTGTGAAAATATAGAGAACTGGTCCCATGTCATATTATTCTTTTGCTGAAAAATTTCACAGGGCAGCAATTTGGCTGGAGAGTACAGCAATGCATTCAGCTAGAACAGAAACTGAAAACTGTGTGAAAATGGCAGCTTGACAGTATTTCCCAAGCACCTATCCAAGGTCAGAATTTAGAATAATAGGCATATTTTGTTAACTGACATCTCTTTTTCTGATGTGGGAATAGCATGAGATGAATTTTAAGACACAGCAGCATTAGTGATGGCTGCTATGCCTATGGCTCGTAAGTCTTTTCCTTGCTGCCCAACACCCCTGCATTTTGATATGTTCAGTACAATTTGGGTTCCTTCTCAAATGATCTGTTTTACATGCAAAACTCTGAACTTTTCATATTCAAAAGCCATGCTCCAGTCAACATGCATTTGGGGTGTGTGGGGAATGGAAAATGAGCAAATAATATACTGCCAGTTGTCATTTAGCTAATCTGACCAATCCATTTAAGAACAGGGGTGACTTTCAAGGACACCCAGCACAGTGTTAATGTTGAAATTTTGAGACATTCTATTTGAAAAGAAAATGAAGATAAAAGTAACAAGATGTCAAAATGTGTGAATTTTGAATTACTCTTGAATATTCCAGTGAAGAGACATATGAATAAAGACATGGGTGCCTTGCTGCTAAAAATAACTTCTTGTTTCTAATGCTGATCTGCAGCTGTAATGAGAGTGTTCAGCATTTTTCAAGTCTATAAATTTTTAAATCTAGCAGATTGTGTCAGCATGAAAGAAGAAAAACTCACTCTGACTTTTAGACAAAATGTAATTATTATTCTACTTCTGATTTTGGAAACAAAGTATATCCTCCAAACAAAGGCAAACCAAAGGCAAGCTGTCACCTTGGTATTAAGCAAAGCATGAAATCACAGAGCAGTGAAGAGAACCCCTGGGAGACAAGAAATACTCAGTGTCAGGACCACTTCAAAGAGTGTAGGATCTTCATCCTGCTCTATTGTACAAGTAGCTTTTCACACACAAATCTGCCATGATTAAATTAATATTTGTGAGCTTAACTGGGATCCTTTCTCCTTTGCTTAATGAAGGATTAATTCTACTGAAGCTGAAGGAATTACTCTCATGTGACTGGCCCCAGAATAAGGCTTCATACATGGTTTGGATGACTTTGATTTTTTGGGGGGGGTCTGTCAAGCCTGCTCTCCCAATGCTTTCTCTTCTTCCATGGAAGCCCCCGCAACATTCAAAGGGGGCTTAAAGTAAATTTATAAATGAGTATCAACAGGAAAAATCATTTACACTTGGATTCTGTGGGAGAAACAACACCTTCACTCAGGAGCAAAGAATATACCAATGTCATATTTCTAACAGGCCATTTCAGCAATGTTTTCAGTGCAATTTGGCAGTTTCCAAATATATTTGTCACTGATAAGTAGCCTGTTTCAAAAGTTTTGGGAAAAAATATGTTAGATAATGAAAAATGAGAGAATACAACAATATAAGGGAAAAGGGGAAAGGGAACTGGGATATCTTGCTTGAATGACAAGCAAACTTTCTGTATCTTCACTGTAAGAAGAAATAGGGTTTTGTGACTGAGAGGCATTTCAAAGGAGCTGTCACAGCTCAAAATCCTAGCAAAGGCAAGGCACAGGTCTCTGGTACAACAGTCAAGGCAACCTTTATGTCTTTATCTCACTAGTTACAGTGAGATAAAAAAAACCACAGTGTCTTGTATCTGCAAAGGTTGCATGTTACCATAACTCTTGTAATGTCAAAGAACATCTTGGTTTTCCATAAGAATAGCTGTGAGACTAAGCACTTTTCAGCATTCTATCAGATTATCCAGCTAAATTATTTTTACCGGCCGAAAATATACCAAGCAAATACTTCATAACATAAATTTTGGCTTCAGGTTAGAGATGAAGTGGGGGTTTGTGGCAAGTTCATATTTGTATAGTTCTTGTCCTATCTTTTCCAGCATGCAGCAACACTTAACAGACCTAAAAAAGATGCAAAAATTCACTGTCTTGCCAAATAACTCTGTTTTATTTTTTCTGTTCTTTTTTCTTCACACCCCACCACTTTTCCAGCACCCATGCTATAGTTCTGTAAATAAACACCGTGACAAAATGGCTTTTGTACCCAGGCCTGAAGAATTTCTATTAATAGATAAAATTAGATGTAAATACACATAATATTGACTAGATTTAATTCCAGAGCATAGTGAGCTTAGAAAAATAAGTCCCCTTGTAATCCATATGACCAGTTCAAGATGAGCACAGTACCACAGAATCACTGCATGGCTGAAGTGGGAAGGGATGCCTGGAGTTCATCTGGTCCAACCCCTCAAGCAGGATCCCACAGAGACAGTTGTCCAGGACCATGCCCAGATGGCTTTGGATTATCACCAAGGATGGAGACCCCTGGACTTTCTTGTGCAACTTGGGGCACAGCTGGGTAACCCTTGCAGCTGTGTTGGGTAGCTCATTCTGGTGAAGAAAATATTTGCCCTGTGGTCAAAGGACAACTTCTGCTTCCAAGAGAATACTCAGAACCCCTGGAGCCAAAAGAGTTGTAATGGATTTTTTATGATGAATGGGACATATTCCTAGTGTCCACTGGGAATTATGGATCTGCACAGGACAAACTGATCATCAGATACCTTTATCTATGGAAATGAATGAAACTTTTATCCTGTATTGTAAGTCCATGGCTGTTACAGTGCAGAACTCATGTTGTCCTATGGAGTTTCAAATTCCCAAAGGTTCAAACAATTGAACTCACTCTAGGACTATTTTGACTATAAAGGCTGCTTAGGCACTTCAGACTGCTGTAGCTACCAATACACAGGCACATAAATGTGTTCATCTCAGTCTTGAACTGAATCCAATCCCATCTCTGTTTACTTCTAAGTAAATTATTATTATTATTATTATTATTATTATTATTATTATTATTATTGTTATTATCATCATCATCATCATCATCATCATCATCATTGTCACCATTATCATTATTATTGACTACTCTGCACCTGAGTGACTTAGATTTTTAGAAGTGACATAAAAATAAAAAGTTACTGTGGGCAGTTTTTAAAGGAAACACAAATTTAGGGTTTCAGCTCTTTTACCTTTGCTTATGATTGAACAAGGAACTTCAGAAAAGTTCAGAAACATACCATTTGTGATGGCATGCTTTCTATATGAAAGATTGGAGTAGACTGGTCTGTAAGTAAGGTAGTTGTGAGCTTAGGTGATCATGGCACATGTTACTAATTACAGTAGATGAAATTGGCTGAAGTCCCCATTGCTATACAGACCCATTCTGGCTTCTACAGAGCATTCCCTAGGCCAGGCAATTCCACATTAAATGCTCCTGCATTTCTAGTTTGTTATTGGACCTAGACAGTAATGGGAAAACCATCGTGGATGAATGGCTGTGTTATTCCCTGTCATGCCACATTACAGGGAATTACGTGGACCTGTTGGAGCAACTCCAGAGGACAGTTACCAAGTTGATTAGGGAGATGGAGCACTTTCCCCACAAGGAAAGGCTGAGTGAATTGAGTTTTCTTAGCCTGGAAAAGAAAAGGCTTCAGGGTGATCCAATTGCAATCTCCCAGTTCCTGAAGGGAGCCTACAAGAAAGATGGAGAGAGACTCTTTACAAGGGTTTGTAGTAACAGCACAAGGGGGGGAATGACTTCAGACTGAAAGAGTGTAGGTTTAGATTGGATATTAGGAAAAGAATTCATTATTGGGAGACATTGGAACAGTTTGCCCAGGGAAGTTGTAGATGCCCTATTCCTGGAAGTGTTCAAGGCTAGTTTGTGTGGGGCTTTGAGCAACCTTGGTCTAATGGAAGGCATCCCTATCTATGGCAGGGGAATTGGAACTGAACAGTCTTTTAAGGTCATTCTATTATTTGATGATCACAGGATACTGACCCTACTGTCTTCTGGGAAGTACATGGAATGTACCACACTTTAGTGAAGAACTAAAGTACAGGGTCCATGACCTGCCCTGCCTGAGGGACATGAGGAACTCTGCAACCACTGATATGGTGACAATTGCTGAGCAGAAATAGAGGTACTATTTGTGTGCATTTTTGGGGAATTGGAAGTATGAGATCTCAGCTTTCATTGCAGAAGAGCGAAGAAGGAGAGCCTGATAATAATGTTTTATAGGTAGTTTGGGTCTATGAAAATTTTGATTCTCTGGGATGCTTTGATTCCTGATGCTGCTCAGCACACAATGCTGGGGCCAGCAGCCAGCTTGTCCACCCAACACATGGCTTTGTCACACTAACAGCGTTAGGCAAGGTCCAGCATGTCCCACATAGCACAGATGAGCTCTTACTCAAATCTGGACTGCCCCACTTCTCCTCAATCCAATGGATGTGTGCCTTGACACAGGCTCTCCCTGGCACACAGGGGCAGAGGAGGTGCTCTCTGGGCTGATACTTCACCCCTCATCTCTGCCCCCTGAAATTTCAGCCACTGAAACATTTGAACGAAGTTTTGTCTTACTATAATGTGATGTCTTCAGTATTTACTTCTTGCCACTGCCAAATGTTTTTAATACCATCTTTTTGTTACTTAAGTAAGTTAAACATCCACAAAATCTGAGTTTCTTATTATTCAAATTATTAATTTATCTGAATGTCACTTCCATTTATGTTAATTTTGATGTAGTTGAGAAAGTGAGCAGCTAGTGAGGCTATTAATCAAATGTTCCCTGAATCAAAACAATTGGCTAATTACTTCAAGATGCATATGGGTTTTATTATGCATTAATTAGTTACTAATTCACCCATCCTGCATTTTAATATTCAGCTAGCAATCTCAGATTGGTTTTACAGAAACTTTTGTGTTTTCCCAAATTGAGACCTTTGTTACCTACTGAAGAGCTCCAAACAGTAAATAAATATTTCATGAGACCTTGGGGAAAACATCCTCTTTTAACTTGTTTAAAGAAAATAGTTTATTAAACAGCAGAATAAAATCAAGAGCTGAGCCATATTCTCCTCAAACTCAGCCCCCCCCCCCCCCCCCCCCCCCCCCCCCCAGGAAAAGATGTTGCTAATAGCAATTTGCTGGTGTCAGAAGTGGAAGGGCTGCCAGAGCCTCAAGCCAGCTAACTCCAATTGCTTCCTGCTGCAAAGAACATCTGATCACTGGTGACTCAGAGGGTACATGCAAAAGAAATGAGCCATGTCATGCTTTAACCCCAGCCAGCGGCCAAGCCCCACACAGCCACTCTCTAACTCACTCCTCCAGCAGCAGGGTCAGAGAGAGAATCAGAAGGGTAAAAGCTGGAGAACTTGTGGGTTGAGATAATGACAGTTTAATATGGAAGGCAAAAGCCACATGTAGTATATAGTAGAGATAATTCATGCTATATAGGTATATATATGTGTGTATAAAACATTGTGCAGATCCTAAGTTATGTCTTTGGCCACTCTGGCTGGGAACAGAGTTCTATTTTCATTCAACCAGTTCCTGGACAGCGTTAAGACAAAATCAGATCTGTGAGTATGAATGGGACAGTCCCGAGCCATCATCGATGATTTCCCTGGCATCTGCACCTGGGAGATAGCATCTAGACCTTCCTGGACTGTGATTAATGGAATGTCTCAGATACTCACAAGACCTGCACCTGGAATGATTACATCTGCTGTGTTCAGGAACTGGTATTACCCTACTACATATGAATACAGCCTCTGCCTGGATGCTCAGACATTCGTCTGAGTCTCGAACTCGTCTTTGTCTGTTCCTGCACATGTATGGAGCCAGCTCTACATGTGAAGAGACACAAAGAAACGTGTGGTCATCCCTGCCTCCGGCAGAATAAACTGTATATAAGCTGGCTGCTGGAAGCACTCGGAGTGAACCACTGGGGAAACGCTGTCACTCTGTCAGTCAGAACCCTGGTTCACCCAGCGCCTGCACCCGGGGCTGACGCTGTCTTGGCTGTGGTGGGATTTCAAAATTCTGTTTTTTGTTATCGATCCAATAAATCTTTGTTAAATTTTTCATAAATTTGGCTACCGATTTGATCATTTATAACACCACACATACAAGGAAAGGAAAAACAGATAATTAAAACATTGCTTCCCAAGGTCTGGCAGGTGTTGAACTGTCTCCTGGAGAGCAGGGTCCCATCACACATAAGAGTGACTTGGGAAGACAAACTCCATCACTCCAAACATCCCCCCCTCATCCTTCTTCCCCCTACTTTATACACTGAGCATGATGTCACATGGTTGGGACTCTCCCTTTGGTCAGTTTGGGTCACCTGTCCTGGCTATATCTCCTCCCATCCACCCACATATAGCAGTGTGGCAGTAAGAAAAGCAGAAAAGGCCTTGGCTCTGTGCAAGCCCTGCTCAGCAAAACAAAAATCATCTTTATAGTATCAATCCTGTGTTCAGCACAAATCCAAAGCACAACTCCATACCAGCCCTGCAAAGAAAATTAATTCTATCCCAGCAGAAACCAGCATAGCCATGCCTGTAACCAGGAGGACAGAGGCAGTATATCCTTTCTCTCTACATCTAGGGGAGGAAACCAGAGGTAGGGGCTACAAAAATCAAGTGGATGTCTAGGAGAGATAAATCCCATTTGCTTTTATTATGAAGAAACTGTGTTCATTGTTAGAGAAGAGACAGCATAAATTTTTTGCCACTGTCACACAGAAGAACGACAGCAGTGGTAAGGTTGGAAACTATCAATAAACCCTGGCTTTTTGTAGAGAGTCAAACTCCCCAAAACCTCCTGCTGTAGCCTATTTACTAGAAGCAATTAAATCCAGAGGCAGCTCAGCACCCATAGGAGAAAATGCAGCTCATTTTTCTCTCATGGCAAGAGATGACACCCAGGGCCAGAGAAGAGCTGGGTCACACAATTGCCCTGAGCTGCCTCCACTGCACC
Organism: Agelaius tricolor; assembly: GCF_023055355.1. Classification (NCBI taxonomy): domain Eukaryota; kingdom Metazoa; phylum Chordata; class Aves; order Passeriformes; family Icteridae; genus Agelaius; species Agelaius tricolor. The sequence continues at coordinate 79,826,481 of NW_027269261.1, forward strand.
ATGGCACAAGCCCTCAGTGTGGGGCTGGCAGCAGTGCTGGTGTAGGGCATCCCATTCTCCTCCAGCATGGGGACATGGGGCATGGCTCTGTCCCAAAGCAGCCTTGTACATGTGACCTGCTCCACCTATGAGTGTGACCACCAACACTTGGACCACCCCTCCCATACTCTCAAGGCCGCTGTCTCTCCAGGGCTCTGCCTGATGCAGCCAAAGGGCACTGGGAACTGCCTTGGACATTTATTACAAGGGAAGAAGAATGACATCAAATGAACCAAAATACAGAACTCAGGATACAACAGCTAGCAATTTGCAAACATGACAATGACATTTTGTTCCTTTTATGGAGTCTTGAAGATCATCTATTTCTTTTTTTTTTAATGTGTGTGTTTTGTACTTTGTGTTCCTTTCTCAGAGGTGATTTAAATCTCAGCAAATATTTCCCTTTAATAAAGTGGTATTGAAATCTCCTCAAATCACTTTGCAAAGTTTCTGGCTACAGATCTTTAAGGACTGTGATCTTTATGTTCCTATGTCATCCCCTCAGAACAAGATGTTGAATCAGGCACATTTGCAGCTTTTTGTCTTCCTAATTTTTCCTCAAGCCTGATGGGAGATTGCAGGAGTCCCTGAAAGACCACATGCAGCAGGGAGAAGTGAAGTGCTTTGTTGGCAGATCAGGCAGAGAACACTCAACTGCATCTCCATCATGGTGGTGTCCCACAGGGCACAACACCAGTTGTGTCATTTATGACCACTGCCAGTTCTACTGGCTGGCACCAGCTGTATTTGATGCAGAGAAGTGTTACACACCTGAATTATATGCCTACAGTTGCACAGGTGCTTAAAGATTTTCTGTATCAGAACCTGTCCCTCGAAGACACATTGGCTTACGATGAACCCTTCAGTGAAAGAGCCAGTTCAGGAAAGCCCTGTTCAAACCCCTGCCATGGGGTCATGACCACACTCTCATCAGAGGTTGCCTCTTTGCTTACAGTGACCCAACATCTGTGTGATCATGCTGTAACTCAGATTTATGATTCCTAATTCTTCGCAAGCACTTTTGGGGGTAACATCACTTCACAGATGTGGGCTGTGCAAAGACCAGACATCCCTTAAGGCAGCCACCCAAATCCCAGGGATTTTGTCTGTGCTGAAACTTCAGCTTATCATCTTTAGTCAGGGAAGAAACAGCAGTTGTGAGGAGAGATCCAGCCCAGTGCCTTTCGATGATCCATCTCTGGAGATGCTTGCTTCTCTCCAGCAACATATCCAGAATGACTGCTGCACACTGATATTGGAACAAGGCTGGGTGAGATAAAGTCCACTCAGATGTTTTTGGACAAGGCACAGAGGATGGAGCTGTTTCCAGTAACAGACATGAGCCATTCAGACTGATGTGGGTGTAAATCCTTCCTCAGGTGCTGTCATGTCATGCTCAGCTTTGATGGCACAAGTCTTAGCTGGAGCTCTACAGCCACAGAAGATGCTGACAGCAGCCAGTGCCAGGGAAAGGGGTCTCTGGCACTAATGCCATGCAGCAGGTGTGTGTGTGTCTGTCTGCTGCCTCTGGGTGCCTCTCCTTCAGATGAAGGGACACAACAATAGCAATGTCTTTTCAGCAGAGAATGCCCCTAACCCTAAGCCCAACCCTAACCCTAATGTTACACACTTAACAGGAAATATATTTGTTATTACAATGAGCATTTCACTCTAGTAGCTGAGATTGCAATCTAGTATCCTAATATAATCAATTTGTTCCCATAAAACACTGTTTCAATTAAACAGCATTTTCATTGCAAGATTGTTCTTTGAGAATTTTGAGGTAGCTTTAGTTATGGCAAGAAAGATGCTGCTGGTTTGAATTTGTCTCCTATATAATCATATTTCCTGTGCCATGCTGGATGTGCAGATAAATCTTTTTTCCCAATATAAAATAAGGGAGAAAAATTCAGATTAAGAGAGATTATTTTAATCTTAGAACTGTTAGAAAATAGATTGATGTGTTGTCAGAGTGAAAAAGACACCCAGAAAGTGAAAGCTAAGGCTGAAAATGTCAGACTTAAAATAAATCTAGCCAGGCAAGTTGAATTTCAAATTGTTCCATAATTTTACAGTGACACTCTGAGCAATAATTAAGTTCTCTATTGTTTGCATTCTGTGAAGAATCTTTTAATATCCTGCAATTTATCATTCTAAAACTGCATAGCAATATAATCTTCATTCTAGATAGAGCTGTAATTGTGAAAGAAATGGTAAAATACATCAGAAATTCACCACAAACTACTGGCATAATTTTTCTTGGGACATGGTTTGGTGATTTGTGATGAGATATTGAGATTAGTTCATTAAGAGACAAAATCTGAAGGAGTGCTAAGTGGTGAGCAGAACAGAGATGCTCAGGCCCCTCCCTGATGAGGAGGTTTAGGGTCTCTCTGTTGCATCTCCTTTGGACACGGGCTCAAGGTGTGTTCTTGGCGAGACTGGCAGATGACTGGGTTTGTTTTAGTGGCTTATCCCCACTGCAGCACTCCCTGCTGTAGATAGGAGCAGAACTGAACCCTTGCAGCAGCACATGGACCAGCTGTTTGCAGCCACTCATGGTTTGTGCAATCCGGAGCTTGGTGCCCAAGCTGACTGCACAGGTGAGATCAGTGACTCTCCATCGTGCTGAGGCACTGGGATGGAGTTGCCCTCACCCAAGTTTGGACACTTAAAGATTTAAGTTTTAAATTCTACATTTGCCCAAAGCTTGCAGCATTCCTTGGTCTTAGGACTCCTCCTATTTAAAGCTACAGGATTCTTCAAAGAAAGTGATGCTTAAGTTAAACAGCTGCTGACAGTTCCCAATTCAGCTGTTTTGGACCAAGAGGGAATGTCATCATCTCTAAGGCAAGCCATTCTCTCCCTGCTAAAATTCATTCTCTCCTAGTTCATGCCATTTTAAGCCTCCTCAAAGCAGCAAGTCTCTTTCATCCCTCCTCCTACTGAGTTTCATCAGTTTTGGCTGCAGAGACCTCCTGGTAGCTTTTGTCATTGATCACCATGTGGTGCCCCTTCCATCAGGAGGCTCCCTTCAAGCTATTCCCCGAGGATTTGGGAAGCCTAGATATGAAAACCTTTAAGCTGAGAACTAAGTGCAGCATCTGCAGCATGGGCTAGTGAACGAGTATGCCAACAAGTATCCCAGAAAAAGGCTGAGAAAAAGCATGAGGACATCAAAATGAGGAAAAGCTACTAATTCCCAGACGTCAAAGATGCAGGCAATGCACTAATGCACAAGGCAAGGGCATCTGTCACATTCCCAGAGCATTATTTATTCCTCAAAAAGTGGCTGCATGCAGGCAGTTGCCCACCACCCCATTTCACACCTGGAGAGCAGAGCCAGAAGTTCTTAAACAAGGCCAAAAGCTGAAGGACCCCTTTCTTCAGAAGGACTCCCTTGTGAAGGTTGATGCCTGAAGAGAGAGTGCACAGTAGAAAAGGGAGCCACAATGTTGCCCTCATACAGCACCTACTCATTGTCCTCTCCGGGGCATGGAATGATCTGCAGGCAAACTTCCAAAGAGTATCTCAAGAGACATGGCCTTCAGAAAGGATCTGTGTGTGCAGAGTGGCAGAAGAGAGATAATGAGTGACACAAATGAGCGATAAGAAACCAAAACAGGCAGCTGCCAATACCTGAAATATCTATAAACACTGACTATGGAGACATGGTTAAGATAAAACATGTTTTAACATAGGATTCAGTGAATTAGAGACAATAACCTTTGATTGCTTGCTTGAGAAGGAGAACATAAAAAACCTGAACTTCTCATAATGAAGCAGCAAATAATTACTTTGTCTTATTACCCAGTCATCTTCCTCTTCCTCTCAGCCCTCACAGGTCATGACTCATCCCAGTGCCAGTGGCACAGATCTGCTCATGGAAACCACATTCTGCTGGTGGTGCTAAGGACCAAGTTCTCCTCTGCATAGGAAAAGCAGGGAATGAGCAAATAGTTCCAAGCACCCCTGTCTTCCCTCTTGGCCCTCCTCTGGCATGAGGAAAGAAATGAGTTGTGTGCAGGCAGAGAAACTGAGGACAGCAGCTATTCAGCGGCTATTCATGCAATGCCAGCATGCAGGAAAAACAGGGAAAAGCAGTTAACATTAGAGAAACTGTATGAGAACTTGGTTTTTTTCCTCTAAATTCCCCACATTCCCCAGACTCTTTGAGCACTATATTTCCAAATTCACATACTCATCTATAAATGATTTACCAAATTTCTAGATTTTTTTTTAGGAGGAACTCTAGGATTGTAGGAAAAAAAAATGCTCCTAGTATTCTGGGTTCTTTCTCTTTAATTCCACAGAAGTTACCAGAGACAGTAATTTATGAGACATGGGACTGTGATAATTATTACTATCCTTTCTCATTATTGTGTCTTAAAATATAAAGTTTGCTCGTATTTATTGTAAATTCTCAGCTGATCCTACCCAACCATTCAATTGAAGGACACAAGCACCACAGGTGGGCAAGATGCAATTTCCCCTTGTACATTTGTACTATTACAGGTTTCTGAATCTCAGCAGTACCAGAAAGCAAACTCTTCTACCCTTTACAAAAGCTGATTTATTATCATCTCAGAAAGCGAAGCAGCACATTAAAAATGTACGGTGATTTGCTGCTTTTAAAATCAATCAAGCACAGCCAGCACTGGCTGCCTTTTGACAGGATAAAAACATGAGCCTGGCTGCTGCACCAGCTCCAGCACTGCTGGCTGCCATCTCATCAGGCCAGAGATGAGAGTGAACATTGCCAGCTGTGTCCCCACAGAGTTCACAAAGACCCAGCTAAGAGTAACTCAGAGGCAAGCAGAGAAGTATTTAACATTTCTTTAATATCCTTCAGAGATGCTCAGATGAACTGGAGTTTGAAACCCTGCAAAAAATGGGCAGCTGGGAGCTGTTAAGATGAGAAGAGATTGACTTCAGAGGGACCAAGGAAACTTTTTTGCTTTGAGTGACTTACAGAAGGAGTAGGGAAAAGGAAGGTTTTCTGCTGTTCTTGTTTATCTCAGGGGAATTGGCTTGAACCAATGCTGTGCTGCACTGTCTAGTCTTACCACTGTGAATCCCTGGTCTTCAGGGTCACAGATACCACATTTCCCACTGCCTCTTGATTCCAACAGGACACCTGAACTAAGGAACCCCCTTCCTCATGGCTTTCTGCAGATGAGAATACTGAGTTCTGTTAGTGGGAACAGTCACTTGGTATCTACCGTAGGTCACAACTGCTGTTAGCCCTCGAGCCCACACTGCAGAGTCACATCCCCTAAGTGAGATGCTCTTGGGTGACAGGCTGAAAACATTAAGATCCTTTTAACCAGGACAGCCTGCCAACTGTGACACACTACTGAGTGCTGTTTCAAAGCTGTCTTCTCTACTGGTGAACTAAACAATGCCAGAGCCCCTCTTTTACCCACAAAGCCAACAGATACAGTGGGCTGGCATCCTTATTGTCAAAAACAAATGTGTGTCACCACATCCCAGTTGTCTACTGGGAGAAGTCTCTGGCTCATGGCACTTTTTAGATCAGGAATCCTTTGCAAAAGTTCTAGTTGATCTGGGATTAAATTACACCATGTTTTTCTTTGCAAACCCCTAAATGTTCAATCTTAAGGGCCTGTGCCTAACTTAACTGAATAGTCTAGAGGCAGCCTTCTGTAATGCAGATTGTCAATATCTATGATGCACCTGTGAAATTTTCATGTTCAGCAGAGGTTTTGGTGCAAAATTACGAAGAACTACTCTGGTAATGGATCATTTACTGGTTTAGAGGGTTGCAAAAATTCCAAAATATAGAATGTAAGACCATCATGTTCACTTCATATTTTCAGTGTGAGCCTCATCAAATCTGTAGCAGTTACTCTATCCTTTACTCTGAAATGAGTTTACAGTGAAATAATGGTCTTGAAGTCATCTTTCTATATTGTGAGAAGGCACTCAATGCAGGGATTTTGCACAAATGATCAAAACTAGCTATTGATTTTTTTCTATTCATTCTAGGGACAAAAATCTCATATGGCAGCATTCTCCAAGAGTAAGGAAAAATGAAAAGGAAGAGTAGATTTTAAACATTTTTGTGCATTCTCAAGGAAATTTTAAAATATAGAAAATTTAAGGAATGCATACTACTGATTTTTTTTTCTTGGTTTAGGCTTTCATTGAACTTCTAAAAGTCACTGCTTAATGCATAATATTCTCTGCACAGGTACTAAATCACTGTGGTGATGTCTGTGGCATAGAAGCTGAGATAAGGAAAATGAATTTAAGGAGGTGGCAGATTGAAAAGTCTGTTGTTGTGTTGTGATATCTTTGCTAACATAAGTATTGTAACCATGACATTCTTGCTACAGGGATAACATTATCCATCCTTCCATAAACCCACAGGGTAGTTAAATACCTTCAGGGCAGATATACTTCCCAGTACAGCTCCAGTTCTTAGAATATTTGTTTATTATAAATGGTTGGGGGCAAACTATAAACAAAATACCTAATCAGGGTCACAACTGCATCTGTGCTATCTCAGAACAATCTCCCCAAAAAGCAGACATCCTCTTCTTAACTATAGAAAACATTTCTCTAAGCTGCAGCAACTTGAATTCATCTCATTCATCTTTGTACTCCTGATGAATTGAGTCTAGACTACCCGTCGGGGAGTGGGGGAGAATCTGCCTCATGCAATTATCCGTATTTAAAAAGTGAGTGCAGACATAGGGACTAAACAGCAGGAAAAGGCTCTTACTCAGACTGTGCAAGGGCAATCACATTTGTGATTTGAGTTTCTTGTCTCTTACTTCGTGAGTCAGCTTTGCCATTACTGTTAGCAGACAGACCAGCAGAAATATTTTGAGTATACCTCACTTCTCCTTCACTTTATGCCGCATTGGATCCCCCCCAAAATAAGTTCTTAATATGATCAGATACTAAATGAGGTTTCAGGTTTTGTCCATGCAAGTGGCATTAGAGCCAGCTGATTTTAACAAGAGTTTATGAGGGGCTTGACTCAACTCCACTACATTAGCTCCAGCTAATGATGGATGCGGTTTTGTTGGGAGCATTTAGATTTACCACATAATCATTGTTTCAGATCCAGACAAGCTCAATTTCCAGAGCCTATTTGTCCTTAGGAAAGCTATATCTACTTTTCTGAGCAAAAAGTCTGAATACTCAAAAGACATTTCCCTGGGGTGTGAATAAGGGGTTATTTGGCAGGAATGGAAGTGGCAACCTGAGAGCCAAGGTCTGCAGAAATCTTGAATCAAATTGTTCTCTCAACCCTCTGATTTCCAGGACTACTTTCACATCCAGCCACAAAATGAAAATATTTTGCAAAGGAGTATAAGGATAGAGAAAAAAAATCCTACCACAATGTGCATGCTATTTTTAAGTTACCCTGCAGAGACTGGATTCTGCCCTCATCCATATTTTCTATCATGAAATGCTATGACTTCTGTGATCACAGAACCACAGAATAGTTTGGGTTGGACAGGACCTTAAAGATCAAGCCCTCTGCCATGGGCAGAGACACCTTCTACTAGACCTGCTTAAAGCCTGCTTAAAGCTCTTTCCAACCTGGTCTTGAACACTTTCAGGGATCCACAGCTTCTCTGGGCAACCTGTTCCAGTGCTTCACCACTCTCACAGCAAATAATTTCTTCTTAATATATAATCTAAATCTGTCAGTTTAAAGATATGCCCCCTTATCCTATCACTACAAGCCCTTGTAAAGTCCCTCTCCAGCCTTTTTTTAGGCCTTCCAGGTACTGGAAGGTGTTCTAAAGCATCCCCAGAACCTACTCTTCTCTAGACTGAACAACCTCAGCTCTCTCAGCCTGTCTCTGTAGAAGAGGTGCTCCAGTCTTTTGACCATCTTCAGGGCCTCCTTTGTACTCACTTCAACAGGTCCATGTCCTTCTTATGCTGGTGGCCCCAGAGCTGGCTGCAACACTCCAGATGGGGTCTCACCAGGACACAGGGACAGAATCCTCTCCCTTGCCCTGCTGCCCACAATGCTTTTGGTGGAGCCCAGGATACAATTGGCTTTCTCAGCTGCAAGGACAATATTGCTCTTCTTGACTTTTATGATGATGCCCACAATCCATGTCTAACCCAAGTCTCTCTGCTTTAATAGGAACAGTTCCACTATCTTCAATGGAGCCATTACAAAAAGCCATGTAATAAGCAAAGCTGAAATTTCAAAGTCTGTATTTAATTCAGTGTTGTAATAACATTGCTTTGCTGTGGAAACTGAGGGCAAAGATCTCAGTCTCTTAAATGAAATCTTTCCTTAGCATTTGTGTGCCAGTCAAAATAGTCTGTTCAATCACTGAAATAAATGGAACAGTTAAATACAAATAACTTATAGACATTCACCTTCTACAACTCAGAGAACTGGGAAAGCATATGGTGTTAAGTGCTCAGTGAATTCTTTGGCAGATATTCTGGAAGAATAGTAAAGCAGGAAAGGAGAGAGCAAAACATAATAGCAAAACAAAGAACATACCACATATAAATGTTGAGTGCTGCACTTTATTCAGAGTGGACCAACCTTTAAAACATTTGACATCAATTTCATTTGAAAGCTTTGAGCACTTATGGGATTTCTTAATGCAGTTAAGTAACTATATTGGAAGAAATGCTTTACTGTGAGGATGGTTAGACACTGGAGCAGGTTGCCCAGGTAGATTGGCAATATTCCAACTCTGGAAGTGTTCAAAGCCAGGCTGGACAAGGCCTTTGGCAAGCTGTTTTAGAGGGAGCTGTCCCTGCCCATGTCAGAGGAGACTGGGACTAGGTGATCTTTAAGGTCCATTTCAACCCCTTAATACTTTATGATTTTATTACACAAATCCCTAAGAGAGCTGAATAATAACAATATCTGAGACATTAAAACCATTTCATTGCCTATGTGCTCTAACATCTTTGTGCTGGCCTGAAACCCCTCAGCAGCTCAAGCACAGCAACTTTATAAACAAGTTCTGTAAGCTGCTGCAAGCACGTTGGCTGTCCAACAAAATGTCACCACCAAAATAATTTGCTCCTGAGGCACTACAACAGGTCATTGCACATGACTTCACCAAGAGTGCTAAAACCTACTACTAGGTTAGAGAAAACACTTGCAGGCTCAGAGTAAATGGCACTGTCTGTGCTGATACACAGGCAGATTGCACAATGTGCATGATCCATACAGCAGATTGCTGCTGGGAATTGCACACCAAGTGCTGGCAGCTGTCTAAAGCCCCGCACAGTGGGAAGTAGGTATGGAGAGCAAAGCTGGGGTGGTTCATCACTTCTCCTATTTTCTTTGAAGGAGCAGAAGCTATCCCTGAGAGTCACCAGAGCCAGAACACAATGTCTTACAATATAGGAAAGCCCCTTTTCTACCTTCCTTAGGAAAGACATGTTTAATTTAATTGGCATGAGGTATATTTGTTCCTAGATCGCTTGGGATGCAGCTAATGTTCTTACATGTGTTTGGGAGACATCTTATTCATGGGAAAATCTGATAAGACTCTGTAATATGCTGTTAAACCCTTCACAGAAACCACTATCAGCTCTCAAAGGAATGTTTGCCATCAGTCCCACCTCAGCCAGAGCAGCTCCCACAAGGAGTTTGGTGTAACTGAAGGGGTGGCCAGGGAAAGGCCTGGCAGCCTATGAGTGCTGCCAGAGGGATTCTACCAAGTTTTCATGCAAGGATGGGAGAGAAGTACCTCTGTAGTTTCTCTACTGGCACAGCTGTGCAGGGACTGGTACATCTGCCCTCATGTCTTGGAGCAAACCTCTTGCTCTCACATTTGCCTTGAACAGAAACATTTACTTAAATCCAAAGAAAAAAAAAACAACTGGTCTTGTGATTCTATGCATTGTGAAAACAGAGGAGACCTATAAACTGTGTGGTTTACCTGCTTCATGTGTCATCCCACCACATAGCTGGCTCTAAGACCTGCCCAGAAATAGAAGTGGAAAAAAACAGACAGGTATAAGACATCTCTAAATAAGACTTTCTGAGGCAGGGAACAGCAACCCATTCTAACCATTGGTTAGAAAGACACTATTTTCAGCTGCCAGCTATAATTAAACAGCTCATTTTCCTAAGGCAGAAGAAGATCACAAGCTTCCTCCACAGAAAAAGGTTTCGGTTTTTAATTAAGTTGCCAAGGAGCTGCTCTCACAGCCAAGCCTGTGAGATCTTGAGATTGTGGGGTTGGTCTGAGGCTGTCAGATTCGTCCATGTTTCATGAGAAAAACTACATACTTTAATGAAGAATTAAATGAGCAGCCTTTTAGGCATTTAACCTCTTTTCCTGCTTTGTATCTTTGGACAAATAAGTAGGAGCTATTTGAGTAAAAATGCTTGGAATTATCATGGTCTACTGTGAGTCACTCTCTCTTAGAGGACATCTTCCCAACAGTGAGGAGCAAACCAGGACTGCAGGCAAGAGGCAGGATCCCAGGGTAGCCAGAGGGGTCTGGGAGGAAAGAGAGAGGGGATTGCAGTCAGGGAGCAGCAAGAGTGGAGGCCCATCCATGGGAAGGGCTCTCCACACCACCTGTCCTGCTGGGACCAGCTCTCCTCTCTAACATCTGCTACCACCCAGGGCAGCCACTTTGCATGTCCCTGTCACCTCCTCTCTCCAGGGACTGGGAGCCCACAGACAACCCTGGACAAGCTATAACATAAAGAATGGCCATACCCCACAACGTTGCAGGGAGAGCAAATATAGAGACATAGACAAACTCCACTGCACAAAACCAGTGTCATGAATGCCTGGTGATATCATGTTATTTTTTTCCCCTCTCTTCCCAGTCCTACCCTTCATTATTAACTCTGATTTTATTGTTCAGATCTTGAATTGCACTATTTTCTAAAGCATGTGTCTGAGAGTCAGTAAGCTAAACTAAGATGTGTTACATGGCATAGTATTGCTGCCTTGAGCAGAACTTTAAAAAGATGGGCTCTCTTATGCCCCAAAATAATTCTTCCTTGTCCAGTAATGCTTAATGTATGTAATTATGTGCCAGATAACAATTTAACTTCTTTGACGTTTGAGAAATGCCAGGGTTCTGTTTCCTTGAGCGCTCCTACAAGAAAGGCAGCATTTCTTTGAGACCAACATGCTGAAATGCAACTCAGCACTGCTCTGGTCAAGGGGGGCAGCTGGGATCACCCCCAAATGCTGCTCAAAACCCTAATGCATGGCATGGAGGGCTGAGGGAAAATTAGAAGCCTGTTTTAGAGTTGTGTAGGCTGTGCTTGGTGAGGGTCAGAGAGGAGAGGCTTACCTACCTAGAGACTAGGTTTGCACAAGGTATGGAGAATTAAATGAAACTGTGACATTTCTGTCTGTAATTACTATTTTTTTTTCCCTAAGAATAGACAATAAATATACTGCAGTTCCAGTAGGGGCATAAATGCCTTGCCTTATTGTTTTCAAGAAACCCTTTATTTTTCTAAGAAAACATTATTTCATTAAATACATGCTGCTTTCCAACAGCCCAATCAATATTTACCCTTTACTGACAATGCAATTAGGCCATCTGCTTCACTTGATATCCATTTTTCTTCCTAACTTCTCCCATGTCCCTTCCAGTCCCCCCACCCTTGCAGAGCTGCTATACCCCCAATAGCAATGGCAACTAAGGCTGCCAAAAGTGGTGACAGCAGTCAGTGCATCCAACAGACTCTAAAAGTCGAAAGGGAAAAGAAGGGCTTTCTGCATTCTCCTTACTTTAGTAACCCTGATGTATCCACTAGGTCGGCCCAGGGGAGCAGAGAACTGAGAAACTTGCGACTGAGAAACCCTTGTGACTGAGAAACTTCAAAACTTGAACTTTGCAGGTAAGATATAATTATGAGGCTTTGTGTGTTTTTTTCTTTTTTCTTCTTCCTTTTTTTTTTTTATTTAGGAAGCTGAAATTTGAGACAAAACACTTGTATCTCTCTATTTGTCTTGATATACATCTTATCCCCGTAAATAAAGGTTTTTTTCTATGGCAGCAACATTAAAACTACTGAAGAAAGAAAAGGCATTTATTTTCCTATAAACCTTTTACACTCAACTGTCTCCCCCTTGGCACTCTACTGGGAAGTGGGACAGCTTACTTTATTTAATAACCCCTGTATAGTCTGTGCATTCCTTTGAAGTTTTGTATTTCTAATACTTTCTAAATAAAACACCAAACAAACTCATCATACAAAGTGCATCCAGTCACCACCTGAATTTTAATGCTCCATTTCTGAAGTCTGTTTTCTGCCCCACAGATTTTTAAATATATGTTCTTATTGTGTCTCTGGAAAAAGACATGTCTCAGTGACAGCTAAACCCATTTAAGTAGCCATTTGCCTCCAGATACAGAAAGCTTGTGCAAAGCTTGCAAAGCATTGCTCTGTGCCCATAAACTGTATAAAGCCAGGGAATTAAGTGGAATTGCCCGACCTAAAGCTTATTTACAAAGAAGGAAAGCTAATCACATTTAATACTCAAAAATGAGACAACTGCCTGGGTTAGATGTCATCCAGGAACATGTCTCAAGAAAGGAGAGGGTGGACAGGATTTAGGTGTGTATATATTTGCTATTCTCACAGAATCTGTCAAGCAGGTGTTTATTGACTTCCTGAGCCAGAGGCTACATCCAGACAACTATATTTAATAGTTTCTGATGGACCTGGCCTCTCCTAGTAGGTACAATGCCTTTCTGAACCCATTTTCATCTGCTGGGACCATGATGTCCTGCAGCAATGAGTTCCACAACTCTGACTCTTTAGGAAGACATCTCTGTGCAATACATCTGACAAAGTCACAGGAGCAACTTGCTATGTTTTGCAGCATAACTCTCACCTGCCTTACCTCACAGCTCTCTGTTCTCCCTTCTGAGGTTAAGGGAATATTTGATTCCACTGGGTAGCACTGGCTACAGTTAGTACTGGAGTTGTGGGAGCTGATTCCTACAGCACCTAAATGACTAAGTATTTTGCTCTCTGTTTTTTTTTTCTCTTAGTAATCCCTAATGTTCTCTTTCCCTTTGAATTTGAATATCAGCTCTTCCCAGAGTGCTGGTAGCTAAGTCATGTTTGCATTTAGCTAGGGCCATTCCCTGCCTTGTGCTTTACTTGCAGTCACTGATAGAATTTCACCTGTCATTTTCTTACCAGGTCAGTCAGCATCATGAAATTCTAGAGCAAGATGAACTCTAGATACCAATTCAAAAATTTAAACAGAAAACAAACCAACTTTGTCTGCTGAAGGGTGAAAATGAGAGAAAATAGTAGGACAAAAGACACTGTTTTACAGCACCTCATCCCTAAAGGAGCTGCTGTTCAGCTGTCTGCTTCGTAGCACAATTTATAAATTCCTTTATCTTACCAGAGATTAAATTTCCAACCCTGCAAAGGATCAGTGTTCAAATACTTCCCAGGTTCTTAACAGTGACCTTAAGAAGGACTTAAGTAGTGATTAAATTTTATAGTAATCTCAAGACAGAGAGCATTCAATAAGTTCATATTTGCTCAAGAAGCTAGAGACTTCTGAAGGAAACTTCTATATCCATGACAAAGGGCACCAGCTCCACAGAGGCTCTGGCTGATACCACAAACAGTTGTTTGTGGTTGCTCTGACTTTCATACCCACAACCTGGAAATGGCTCATGGAGGGACATCCTGCCAAGGGTAGACTGCAGGCACCCTAGGAGCTGAGCAAAACCATGTGCTTTCAAAGAAGTGAAAGAAATACAAAAGAGGTTGCATTTTTGAGTGACCCTAGGAAGAAAAACAGCCAGATAAATCTCGGTTTGTGTGTTAGTAAATTATTTTTAAAATTGACACCAGAAAATATAATGCTATAAATAGCAGAAGCAGAAAGGAAAAACAGAAAATGTTTCTGTGAGCAACAATAAATCCCAGGAACTACAAGCTCTAGCAGATGTAATGGCACTAAATTTTTAAGATGGCTTTAGAAAGTAGAGGCTCTACATGTAGAAGTCAGGTTCTATTTAATTATTAAAGCCTCTGTGGAATAATAAGAAAATAGATTGATCAACCAGATATTTAACAGTGCACAGGCACTGGACAAAAAACATGCTCAATAAAATATATTTAACCCTCTGTATGCATGTGCACACTTTATAAGTATGTTCACATGCTGTAGCAAGCCCACAAGAGTGCACCTTCACAGCCTATTAAAAAAAGCATTTAATTTTGCAGCTTGTGCTGGCAATGGACTTTCTTGCCATTAGTGTTCAGTGCTTGGGCACTTCTGGGCAAGGAAATTAACAGTCAACAGGTCATAGCTCATGCCCAGGCATGTAAATAAACTTTGTACTTTTCATGTGTGTTTCTTACGGAAAAATGTACTTAACTTTGACCCACAGGAATTTATATTTAACTACATTTGTATCTTGACAATCACAGGTAATGTCTTTTTTCTATCTTGTATGCAAAAGTATTAGGAATATTAATAAAGGTCAGAGAATGATGTTTGTTAATTGATCTGTTACAGCTTTAGAAAGCAATTTTGTGCACAAAAATATAAAGAGACTAAAACTAGGATTTGCTTAATATACAGGATTCCATTTGCAGAAGTGTTCAGTCGAACTATATGAGTTTGTGTTATGTTTTCTGAGGTTGACAATGAAGAAGCAGGTTACATTTTGGTCAGAGGTGAAGGGCTGTAAAATATATCTTTCTCCTTTTCCACAATACTACTTGATTCCTCTGAACTCGAGCATTCTAAAATTTTTATCTCATTATGATTAATTATATAACTGTAATTCCAAATAACATTATACTAATATTTATATGGAAAAGCAAAACAGCTGCTTTTGTTCAGAATTCAATTTGGCTCCTTTCCAGCAAACAAATTGAAAATTTTCAGTTTTCATTAAATTTTCCCTTTTTAGCTATTACTCATTTCAGCCTTTTTAATCAAAGACCTTCAGTTTCAGAATATTTTACTTAATTTCATTAAATCTTTTAATGTACATCTCATTTTACTAGATCTAAATAAATTGCTGAACTAACAAAAAGACCAGATATGTAAGGAAATTGTTTCCTTGAATTTAATTAGAGATACAGGCTTCCTCTGGACATCCTCCTCTCCACAAAGTACTTTCTGGAGTGACTTCACTCCACTTCTATGTTTTAAATGGCCAGATTTTACAGGATATTCAAGTCACACAATAATAAAGTCACAGTCTAAATGGGGGAAAGTAATTGGGCAATTGTTGTTCCAGATGCTTGTATAGAAATACATATTAAAAGAAATACAGATAAGGAATATTTAGCAATATTTCCTCTTATTTGTACCCAGAACTTGTTGCATCAGCTCAACAGCAGTAAACTCTTACTTATTGCCTATGTCTCCTCCATGCTGCTGTAACAGAGGATCACTGCAGTTCCTGAATAAGTGGGTTTCAACTATACCTTAGACTGTACACCCAGGACATGATTTAATTATCCTGTAGTATGAAAGTCAGTTTTAATATTTTTAAGAGTGGATTTCGTAAATGCGAAGGCATTTAGATGTTCATTGGGACTTCCAAAAGCATCTAAGCATATGAAATTGTCAGGAGTTCAGTCCTCCTACACAACCTGCACAGCACCCATCTGCTTTGTTAGGCACTGAAATCCTTGTTAAAGTCTTGCCCCTTGCTAAGGAAAACCATGGCCCAGAACTGATTTTTCAGCCATTCAATTGAAGGTAATTATTGTGCCAGTACTGTAGCTGACCCATCTTCCAAAGTTCTGCTAGAGGTGAAAACTCCTTCCTGGATGAGCTTCCAGCCTGAACACTGAGAATGATGGTGAAGCATTAATGTAACTTCAAATACCAGGCAGAAATAGCCAAGCCCACTGGTGTTAGGCTGACCCTAGACTTTCTAACTACTGATAAAACAGACTCTTCTCCTCTAAATGACACTAGGACATATTTAATGAGGATGTTTTGGGTTTTCTTCCACTGCATAGGAGTTTTGTCCCAGTGAGAGCACTGACAGCTCTCTCAGCAGTAAGGCCTGAGCAAAGCTTGAGACTGACTGGTATTTGCAGATGGATTTAGCCAGGATGGCTGAAAGAGCCCCTGATCTGCTGCTCCTAGGGCAGAGCAGCAAGGTAACACTTGTGTTCCCCCTTGTGCAGAGCAGCAAGGAGTGTCACCCTGTGTATGAGCATGGCATAAAGTGCACACAGCTGGCACTGGTTCATCAGGCTGTGACTCCTGGCCTTTGGAGGTGCATGAGCATCCTGTTCAGCTTCTCCTTCTCCAGGGACACCAGGCACTGCAGGAGGAGTGGTGCAAACAGTGGGAATGGCTGCAGCTACACCCACAGCTCTGCCTGTGAGCACAGGCAGCAAATGCAGCAGGAGCACATGCAGGCAGGGATGCAACAATGACCAGACTTCAGAGATATGGCTAAGAGGTTTTTTAAAGCAGCATTTCTCAGAACAAGAAAAATGCCCAGAATGGGAATGAGTCTTAAAAGAGATATGGACAAGTTCTTTCTCCTGCTGTCCCCTGAAATGAGGAGCTGGTAAGGAACAGCTGTCCTCTGCAACCTAAACTAGGGACTTTTGGCTGCATTAATAAATTAAATAATGCTGGAGACCAATCCCTGGAAAACTTAAACGACTGGAGTGGCACTGCAATGTCCCCAGTGTCAAACTGGATCAGGAGACTTGTTAACAATTTAACTGAACAGATGACTGGGCTACAGTGCTTGTATCTGCCATAGCATTTTTTTATCGACTAGAAAAAACAGAGTCCTCACAAAATCCTCTACTGATGTTCCTCAGTGGGCACTAGTTCACAGGAGTTTTGCAGCTCCAAAATCCATTCTGTTCATGGTTTGGGAACTGTCTCTGGTGTTTGCTGTAGTCATACTTTCCTGGTTTCACACAAATTTCTGCAGACATTCAAACCTAAGCTGCAGGCACACTTGCTCAGTCTCTTGAAAAAGAACCCCACAACAAATTACAATCCCCTCCACACAGCAGGGCCTGTTATTACTTCACTAATCAAAGCAAGTACCATCAAAGGACCTGCAGAAAGGAAACTTGCATATATACATCAAGCTTGTTCCAATTTTAAAAATCACTCATTGCCTAATTCATTAACCAGTAGGAAGGAGAAATGAAACGTTAAATTTAGCAGAGATGCTACTGCTAATTATTAACCACAGTCTCTCATTAAGCACTTGCCTATCATTCTAATATACAGTATGAACAAAAGAGGATAAAATATAGTCTATCATTAAATTGGAACCTAATGATATCCAATTGAACAAGCATGAGGTCATTTTCTCAGAAGATCAACCAGTGGCTTTCTCTTGCTGTTGTTAATTAACTGGGGCCTCATTGTCTGGAAATAGTGTGCATTATTTCCATATCACATTCATTACTGTCACAAATAAGGACAGAAGTGTACTTCACACCTGAACAAGAAGCACTGCCACAGGATGTAGCTTCAATTGCTATCTTCGTACTGCTTTATTTGATAAGGGACAATTATATTTACAGGACAAAATCTCCCTGTGTGACTCAGGTTTGACTCTTCTCATGGTCAAAAGAGTTGCTTTGTGTAGACATTACACAATTAACTACTCTCTTTGCTGGGTTCCAAAGCAAAACTGTGCAACTCTTAACTGCCATACTAATCAACTCTGAAAGGCAGATCAATATCCCATTGCTCTGTCCTGGTAGCAAGTTAGTCATTTAGAAACCACCTATTCATGCTTGTGTTGAGGACAATGTTTCTCATCACAAATGATGAAATTGCTAAGGTAAATGCTGCCTGTGTGGAACTCAAGGTAATAGCTCACAGCAATATTTGTCACTCTTCTCAAGAAAATGCAGATTATAATGGCCTATGATTTTTTCTGTGAGGCTTGAATCAAGATGAATCCAATGGATAAGATCTTTTCTGTGGCTTTCTCAATTTTTCCATTTAGTTTTGCAAATCTGAAGTGGGTACTGGGGAAAAGAGAAACTTTGTGATCTGTGTGAGATTCTTTGGCCTAACTCAAAGAATTCCTAGGAAAGCATATTCAAATTTGAGCTTGCTTCTAAAAATACACAAATGGCAACTGCCTTCCTCTCAAATCCATTCTCATCTTCTACCATTTAGGAAATCAACTACAGATGAGCCCAACTGTGACAAACCATGTGAAAGTAAAAGCAGTGAGATTTAAATGATGTAATTATAGATGTTGGAAAGTTAGTTGCCTAGGTGTCAACTGCCATGGTCAATCCACAATCAAAAGGCAACTTCAAAGAGCAATTCATTTGACCAATCTCAGCCTGAGAGAAATTGCCTTCTGGAAAAGCCTGGTTTTATCCACTGACTACAAGAGTGTCTCTGCTAATTATCTTTGACTTAGCCACATTTTTGACAGATAGTTGAGATGCATGTCACCTTATGTGCCACCTTACATCTACCATTCATGAAATAAAGATATTACATATTGATAGTTTTCAATATGTTAGAATTCTGGGTTTCCAAGCTGCACAACTATTTTCTAGGCTGCTTCCAGTATTTCTGCCTTTGACAGGAACAAATGCCCCTTGATTTTCCTTTACTTTTCAGCTCCACTGAAACACAATGAATATTTGAATACAGGTTTCACAATAGTTGGAGGGTTTAACAGCTTTTAAAAGCCCCTATCCTGCATTACTTTGTTTTGCAGTTGTGAGCACACAGCAATTCCCTACAGCTAAGGGTTATCATTTCTCTTTGAACCAGAAGTTCATCTTAAGACATATCAAAATGGCTAAAAGAACACTTGAAGATGGTCTTTTCTGAAAGAGATTATTAATTTATTTTCTGATTTTCCATGTTTGCTAAAATCTGCATTGCTCTTTTTGCTAATTCCTCATCTTTTAACCTGCCATTTAAGTTTGTGCCCTTGGCCTTCAGAACCAAACCTTCCTCTTTCTTGATCTTGCAAATAGGTCAAGGGGCTGGTTCTTTAGTGCTTTCTATCACTCTCATAGACTTCACTACAAGGAAGGCTTTGAAAACTTCTTTGAACAGTCAACATTTTCCCTGGTTATTGCTCCTCTCCTTTATTAGCAGAAAATTTCAAAATTTATTACTATTGCAACACCTTAATTTCTGTTAGATTTTGTGACTGTCTAATCAGCATTAGCAATTTAGTATAAGCTTGTCCAAAAGGTAACATTCATCTTGTCGGGACAGTTAAAGGACTAAAAATGAAACAAATTGTCTTCAATTACATATTACATAAAGATTTGCTGTGAATGCTGCATTCCTAAATTAAGCTATTCCTACTCCTTTCCTCTAACAAGAAAGGCTATAATAGTCTCCCAGTCTGTTTCAATATTTTCATATTTTCCTGCAACACATTACAAAACAATACAACCCAATGCCCACCAGAATCTTCCCTGCAGCTTTTGTCCCCCATCTCCCTCTGCCAAGCACTCAAATTTGTACCCCTTGTTGCCTGCTGCCTTCATCTGGCATGGTTACCACTAACCTACCACTCGCATCACTGCTGATCTCACCACGGATTGATCATGTTACTTGGCCATTGACTTTACCATGCCACCCAATGCCTTGGAAAGTAACTTATTGTCTCCAAAGTGGGATATTTGATTGTGGTTTTCACAAAAGACTATCAGTTTTTCAGCTATGCCTACTTTGGAATAACACTGTTCAGTTCCAGTCTGACCACATCTGTAAGTAGCAGTGATCGTGTATTAGGTCTAGAAAATTAATAAAAGACATCAATGATAAGAAAATTGGATAGTAGGATTATGCCACAGTCCAGACAGCCATAATACACAGAGCACCATCATAGTTTCAGAAAGCTGCAACCCATACAGACTAACACCAAACCACATCAGAAGAATTCAGGTATCTGCCCATACAGAGTAACATCTCATCACTTCAGAAAGCAGCAAGTATCTACCCTTCTTGTTCTTTAGCCCAACCTTTTATACCCCTCATGTTCATTCATTCCACCTGTGTGCCCTCTGTTCCCTTTGGTGGTTGGTCAGTGCACCTGGGCACTCCATGGCTCATTACTGTCAATGCTGGTCACCTGCTTCTCACAGCTGTAGCCCATCAGGGATGAGGATAGGCCACAGCCCATTCCCAATTACCACAAACTGTACCTACAGGATTATACAAGCAAACCTAGGTATTAAATCATAGGACAGAACTGAGCAGTAATGTCTTCATGGCTCTCAGTGCCTCTCTGCAGTAGGACAAGATTCCAGCTCCACTCACACCAGGGTCCTGTCTCTCTCCTTGGCCTCAGAGGCCCTGCTTGCAGTTGAACACTATGGCCATTGGGTATGTGCACACACAGGGAGGAATTTGTCTGGACTTATGCAGGTGGTCCTTCATCTGAATCAGTCAGCTGTGCTGCCATCATTAATGGCATGTAGAAGTTTTAGGCTGTGATTCATCTGATTTATTTAGATATTTGCTTTAAGATGACATAAATCACATCTTAAAACTGCCTGTCTCTCACCACAGAGCTGAGAGTGACAGTGATTTAAATGTATATAGAGACAAACACCTAGAAGTAACATCCATACTAATGTTGTTGTAAACAGTCTCAGGGCCACGTGGCAGGAGCAGCCCAGACAAGCACTCCACCTCCAAGAAAGGATGATGATGTGTGACCTCTCCATGGAGAAAAGCCCCAGTCTTGGATCCCTCCTCAGTTCTTCTCATGAGCTCTTTGGGGGAGTGCTAATTGAATGAGACCAAAACCATGTCGATGACTTTTCTAGCAAGTTTACAGCACAAACAATCAAGTTCACAGTCCTTGGTCCATTGGCACTCTTGATTTAATATATGTTCCCAGAATGTCATTGCTACTTTTTAACAGAATCCTGATACCAGATACAGAATCCTGAATCCTTATAAGTTTCTCTCTCAGCTTTAAATGCTAAAACTGACTTGGGACCAGGAAATTTTGGTAGCTGTATTATTTCTCTCTTTTCTCAGGACACCTAGGAAATTTCAGGATCAACACCTTCTCACAGAGAGTATTGCTTTGTTGAACTGCTTTACTGTTAGACAAATCACAGTTTAGTATCACATGCCATCACCCGGTAACTTCAACAACTGCACTCATCTCCATCTGTTGTTTAATGTTTACTTAAGCCTGGAGGGAATGAGGTGCCCAAAGACACAGACACACAGTGGCAAAAAGCATTACTTTGTGATGCTGTTTCCATCAAAAAATTTACTCAGCCCCCATCCACAGCAGTTCTTCGACCTGTTCTATAGGATGGGAACCAGAGCTTCCCTGCCCACACGAACCTGCTGTCTGCTTATCCTGCCCACCTACATATGAACCTTCCAGCCCCTTGTACAAGGAGTAAGAGCTCCAATAGGAGGGGTTCAGCACCCCCTCTTTTTCATCCCAGAACAATGTAGCTCAGTGCTTAGTTTCCATACATGCAACATAGGTCTGAAGCTGCTCAGTCAAAGAAGATAACAGAATAAATAAGCTCCCATATTCTGTTTTATTGCTTTGGTTAGACTGAGCTTTATTGGGCATCTATTAAATCTGCAGAATTACTGGGTCTTGTCAGGATATGGTATGAGACAAATAACTCTGCACAGCCCTGAAGAAAATAAGGTTATTCTGGTATGCAAAGAAGGAGTCCCAGCTCTTGCTGGAGCTGTTACAGAAAACTGAGCTGCCTGTGAAGCTCAAGCACCTCTGGCAACAACCCCATGAGAGTTTTGAAGATTTAAGTCTTTGATACCGAAGATACAGATTAAGTTGGGTTTATGCTCAAAGGTTCAGTCATTTGCCCAATAGAAAAAAATGTCATTTCTCATGGTGGTATAAAAGGCTGACAAGGATAAAAAGGCTGACCCTGAATCTTGATGATATAGTGATAACTGTGGGTTCTCTGTCTTCCAGCAAGTTACTTGGCTATGCTTTGAGGGTGGAGGTGATCTTGGGCCACTGGAATCCATTACAGAATCCCTAAAACAGTCTTTATAATGATTTTTCAATTTGTATAATCTGATGTTTTCAAGAAAGGCAATTTGAACATACTGAATATCTTGATGCAACCTGGTAGCAACATCATAGCAGGTGTTTCACTGAAATTTGTAATTAATGCAGAGCTCAAACACCTTTAGTTCATACTTTAAAATTAAATTTTCTTTCCATAACCCCTGCAGTAATTCTTCAGGGGACTGTAATATCATCTGTATCATATTTTTAGAAAAATATTCCCCCAACTATTGCTAGGGAACAATTTAAATTTCTCTGTCCTGGATTTTAGTCTCAACTTTAAGGATTTCTTACCATCTGCAGCACAAGCTGCATGCACTTTTATACCACTTCTTCAAATATAAATAATCTTAAAATTCATCCACAAGAATGTGACCTCTGAATGTTTACCTGGCACAAACTCTAGAAAAAATTTTCCCTGTTGGGAAAAACTCATTCTGGGAATCATTCCCTTTCTGACAGAACAGAGCACCAAGTTCACAGCCTTTGTTATTTTGTGACCTCTCTATCCACGAGAAGTTCTCTTGTGCTGCCCTCTTGCTTGGCCTCAGGGAATTTAGCAGTGAAGAGTCAGGATTTAGCCTCTGCCCCACTAGAAACTACTCATTCTCCCTTCTTTGTGGCTTATTTCAGATGCAACCTCAGCCTATAGCAGCTTACAAGATTCTCACTGAACTGTCTTAGGAGGAACAAAAAGTAAGACAGGGGCATGGGGATGGAAACAGTGGTTGCAGCCAGGCTGCCATGCAGACTCCCACACCCATAGGGTGAGCATGATTCAAGCAGCTTTGACTCTTTCCCCTTTCAAGCAGGGAAATAATATGGTAATAGCTCTGTTCATATAAGCTTGTGGTTCTAGAAGGTTACCCAGTTTTTTCCCCCTGATTGGTTGTCATTTGGTGTAGAGTTTTCCATATTCCTAATCATTGTTTCAGATTGAACCATTACCCTCAGATCCACCCCTCAACTGACCCTATATATGTAGCCTGGCTATCCTATTCTGGGTCTTTGGAATTAGTCCTATACCATTGCTGGGCTTCTCCTGTTTGTTGTTTTCGTCATTAAACCCTTTTATTTTTTGGACAATACCATTGCATCCATCCCTTTATTTATCACCACCTTAGTCCTGACTGACACGGTCTCAGGGTCATGGAGCCAAAGCCATGACAAGCTGCCTTTGCCCACCCAGCCCAGCTGGAGAGCTCTTCCTTGGTTCCTCACAGCATGAACAGGAAGAGGTTTTGAATGACATCTCTTTATTTCCTTATCTTCAGAGTCTGCTTTAATGAGATATGCAGATTAGCAAACCAAAGTTAATTATTTTCTGACACAAATTAGGGGAGATGAATCACTGATTACTAAAGCAACTTTGAGATGTCTCTTTGCATGGCTTATGTAAAACAAAGGGAAAAGTGACAACCACACAAAGCTCTGGTGACGTCTGTAACACCCTTGAGGAAGTAAGTAGGGGTAGATATTTCCACAAGTATATTTCACAGCCACCAAAATCATGGAATCATTTGGGTTGGAAGGGACCTTAAAGATCATCTAGTTTCAATGCCACTGCCATGGTCAGGGAACCTTTCACTAGACCAGGTTGCTCAAAGCTCCGTCCAACCTGGCCTTGAGCACTTCCAGGGATGGGGCGTCCACAAAGACTCTAGGCAACCTGTTAGGGTGTCTTATAAAAAAAAAAAAAAAAAAAAAAAAAAAAGGTGAGTTTCCCAATTCATCTGCCTGAAGGCTCAATATAGCATTCAACCAGGTTCTTCATACAATTTCTGATAGAAAAAACCTAAGTTTTTTCTCTCTTAACTATAAAGGCAGCCTAACATCCCATCATGGTTTAAATAACTGTTTGACATAGAAGTCAAGCAGACAGCTCCCATTCTAGACACCTTCTTTTCCACATTTGTCCCCTGGGCTTTTCTAATCACTCTGACAAATGGCTTTAAATACAGATTAAGTGTTCTTATGAAGAAGTTATTGGGTTTTGTGGAAGGAAAAGAGTCACATGAAAATTTAGCTTTTCATCTTGTCTCCTGGCTCTAGAAGTCATGGATGAACTATACCCCCTGCAAAAAACAACTATGCTTGAACATACAGGACTCTATTTGTATTAATAAATTAAGCTAGAGGCATAGGCCTGACCACTGGATTTTCTAGAGTGGCTACATCATTAGAATAATCCATGGCATAATTTTGTCTCAGGTCAACTAGCACTTTCCTACACAATCCTCAGGTATGGTTTTGGAATTAATGTAAACCAGGGATTTTTGGAGTTAATACAAGACAGGGATCAATCAATAAACACTCAACATTTTTCAGAAGCTAAAGAGCTCCATAGTGTGGTAATGGCCAGATAAGGCCAGCTGGCTTCAAGGCCAAAAAGGGCTCCAGGTTTTGCTGAGTTTACCACTGGCAGTATAACTGCAGTATATCAATAACCCAAAGCAATGAAACCAAAAGATCCATGTTGTCCCCTTAACCATTCTTCTGAAATTGCAATGAACTTAATCCATTTGTTGGTAAAAGGAAAAAAACTGGCATCATATGTTTAAGGCCAAAAATATAACATAAAACTAACCATAATTTATTCCCCTTGGTGAAATCTAGACTCTGGATTTTGTGCTCACTGTTGGTGCCACTGTTTTCACATGCAGCAGTGTAAGGAAAGTCTTTGGGGACAGTTTTATTTAACTGAAATAATCTGGGCAGGTTACTGTGATATCAAAGAGTTGGGGTGTAACACCAGAGCTGCACTGGCTCAGAGGTTCAATCACAGATTTTAACAATAGTCATACTTGTCCAATTTGTATCTTGCTTCCTGATAATGCATATTTGCACACCGACCTTTCACAAATCACACTGCCATGTGTGGCCAGCTGGTATGATTAAACTGTTTACTTCTCATGTGGAACCTCCAGATGCTAAAGACATAAATTTGAAATGCAGATGTTATAAGACAGGCCTTTAAATCCATCCACTCTGTCTACTGTATTGCTGCCTTCTCTGTGTGATTTCAGAAGCTTTACCAATGCAAGAGCTGTGAAAAACAGGCTTTTGCTCAGTGTACTGGAGCCTTGACATCTGAACAACCCCAATCGAAGTACAGTAGATTTTGTGATACCTAAAATCAGAGTCAGCCTTTTCTCCTCTGCTCTATGGAAAGGCTCTCAGGTGGCTGCTCACCTGAGAGCCCAACATAATAACTGCAAAGTTCTATGAAGTCCAAAGGTGAATATGTGCCAATAAACACAAAATCAGCATTTGTGAGCAACTGTGACATGCAGGTCTCAAGTAGTGAAATGTTCTGTAAGTTTCCTTCAAGACCATGCTTACATCAGTATCAGAAAAAGTCAGCAAAGTCTTTACATCTTGTAGCCATGATATTTGCTGAAAAATCTTTTACTTATTATTTTTTCCCCTGAGAAGCTGAGAGGCTTCAGGAACAAAATGTAAACAATGGTTATCTGCTGCTGTGGAATGCAACAGGTGGAGCTTTGATTGGTCTCATGTGGTTGTTTCTAATTAATGGCCAATCACAGTCAGCTGGCTCGGACTCTCTGTCCGAGGGGCAAGTTTTTTTATCATTCCATTCCTTTTCTATTCTTAGCTAGCCTTCTGATGAAATCCTTTCTTCTATTCTTTTAATATAGTTTTAATATAATTTATATCATAAAATAATAAATCAAGCCTTCTGAAACATGGAGTCAGATCCTCATCTCTTTCCTCATCCTAAGACCCCTGCAAACACCATCACAACATCTCACCCAAGTAACTCTCGTAAGCAGCAAAGAATGTTGTGGTCCTAAAACTTCACATTTCACAATAGGAATACAGTCCAATTTTGATTGTTCCATATACATGAACTTTCAACTACTCAGTGTTGAGTCTCCTTCTGAACCTCTTAGCTTCCATTCAGGACCCATTAAACAAATGTCCTTCAACATTTAAGAAGCTGCTTGTTCTAATTTTAGCAATGTAGCAAGGACATGTTCTTGCATTCCCCTTCATTACCATATTGTCAGCCTCCCAAATTAACACTCAAGATCTTATTTCCATGTCACAGACAAAGGTGACAGGAGAATTTATAAGGTTTAATTTGAAATATTGCCCTGTTCCCTGCAATTAAGTTTATTTCTCTAAGTTGGATGAGAAGAAAAATGTCTTACTCTGCTACATCCATTTCTGTTATACTTGGTCATTCTGTACTAGCATTTGCCTCATTAAATTGAATGTCCCTATATGACACTGATGATGTTAAGATTTGGAACAGAAACTTTAGGATCCATCCCAGTAGAGAAAGATGATAAATGTCTGGATGCAGATGCACCATAATGCATGGAAGAAGCAGGGTGTAAGAATGGCATGTGTTGGCACCTAGATTAGCTCATCATCAAGTTCATAGCATATCTACCAACAGTTTCTGCATGTCTCACACCCAGTCTAGGTTAAAAAAGGAGAGCCTAAAATAAAGAACATCCTACATCAAGACTAAAACAAAGATTCAAGACATTACAAGATGATGGTAAGAAGATGAGGAACCGGGAATTTCATTTAAACATAAAAAAACCTTTTTTACCTGAAGGGGTGTTTAAAAATGGTAGTTGTGGAGTCTTCACTCTTGGAAATATTCAAAACCACACCTGGTATGGTCTAAAGCAAATTGCTTTGCTTACCCCTGCTTTGAGCAGGTGTATTAGAATAGATAATCTTCAGAGGTCCCTTCCAACCTCCACCATTCTGTGATTCTAACAGGGCTGGATCCTGAAACCCTCTTCTTAAGGAGACAAATAACCATGAGCAAATTCTCTGAATGAGATGCAATGGGATAGTGAAACGAGATCGAGGTCATCAGGTCATCATCAGCTTCTGTAGGTGCAAAAATGCTTATCTGAAATTATCAACCGGTCATCAAACTATGGAGAACCCAGGAAATTTGATGAGTACTCAGTAATCAGAGTCCTTTGTATATTTTTCCTCTACAATGCACATGGACCAGACTACCTTGCCTACCTGATCAACTTGATCATCTCAGATGCCTGAATGGTGGGTATGTGACTTGGAGACACATGTCTTAGTGCTTGAGATCATTCAGGTATGAGGGTGGAAGAAAATGAGATAACCTTTCCTTCCATATAACATCTGCCTCTGAGCTTTATAAAATTGTTTCTACAATGGTGCGGCATTATTTCCTACAGTGATGTGATGCAATATGTGGCAGTGTGAGTGACCTTTTTCTTCCACAGAAGCACTGTAAAATTCAGTGCACAAGATTTAATGTAACACTTCCTCATATGGGATAAATTAATACTGACCCAACTCCTGACCTTTGTTCATTTTTAAACTGCTTGTCTAAAAGATGTGGGCTAGTTCAGCTACGGGAAGCCCAAGGACCTTTGTTTCAACCCAGGTCAGCTCACACTATCAGAATTAACCCTTCTTGCCCCAGAGTTGACAGCTACATTAACTTATGAGTACTCAGTTAAAAAATACAACACATTATGTCTAATTTTGCACATATGATTTTCCATTTTAATACTAGCAAACAGTGCAAATTGTCATGTCAATGCAGTAGCTCAAACTAACCTTGTTTCTGGCAGCTTCCATCAAAATCTTAAAGACTGTAAGACTCACTCCTCTTCAACTCCTTTTACTCTTCTTCTTCCTTGATCTCCAATCTCAAGCGCACAACACTTTTATGAGCAGACTGTTTTGACAGTACCCACAGTACAATGATGAGATATGCTGCATGTCAAAGGCAAGCAGCACCATCTGCCAGCTCTTTCAGAGCACTGCAAGGAGCAGCAGGCTTGCACCAAACTTGGGCAATCCTGCAGTAGAAGTGGGTGAGAAAAGGAAAGATGATATTTCTCACACACTCCCCAATTCTCTATAAAATTCTACAGTAAAGATAACTGTTACGTGCCATTGAATCAGTTCATGACTCAAACTAATCAAGATTTTTTGAAATAGACCAAACTACAACATATTTTTCTGAACTTTGATTTGTTGCAATAAAAAAGCATTCAAAGTAATATGCTACTTTAATTTAAAGGCTTTGGGGAAAAAGTTTCCTAAGGTCCAAGACGGATATCTAGCAAAAGAGACCTGACCACAGGCATTCATATATAACCAATATTCTCTTGTCTTAGATGATCCTCTAATATTTTCCCCTGAGAATCTCTAAGATAGAGTGAAGGAGCTGTCTCTAGTCCACTCATTTCTATTCTTTCACTCCATTTGCTCTCCATCCCCTTTTCAAACATGTATCTGAATTAATATGTCTCCCTGCACAGGGACAATTGGCTAGAGACTTTTCAAATATTCTTTTTAAATAAACTTTTGGGAAACAATGCTTTTTCTGGTAGTATACAAGCAGGTTAGTTATGAAAACAACCTCCTCCTCTGAGGAGGAGTTGATGCAAGACATGCTCCCTGATAAAAGATAAAAAAAAAAAAGTAAAAAACAAGATAGTTCTCCAGACCTCTAGCTTCCAAAAAATAAACACATGCCACAGCTCTGATCTCCTAGAAATACCCTTTCCTCAGACTGCTCTTCTGTACAGTAGTGGGAATTAGCTTTCTGATAGATGACATGTTTTAATTAGTGACAATAGCCGACTGAGTGAGGGGAAAGGAAGGTAAGTTAGTCTGTAGATTTGCAAGTTCTGGCACAGAAAACATGTAGCACAGCAAGATCTAAAATCCAAAAGGGTCCAAATACTAACACAAGGCAAACACATGCATTTTTAGATGCTTAATACAGATTTCATATACTTCTAAAAGCCATCAGTCGAGTCCAGACAGAGTACCAGCTGGTGTCTGGAGATAAGATGTTTTGACTTCTAGCTTGTCACTCATTTGTCACTCAAAGGAAAAACTGCAGAACTCACAAGATGACTAAGACAATATTTGAAAAATAAAGGGCATCACTCCAAAGACAGTATTCCACATGGTAAACCAACAAGTGTAGGCAGAGGATCAGCACTGAGTTGGTAGCTGGTTCTACTCATATAGTATAAATCAAGCTTGTGAAATACTAAATAAAACAGAGTAGCATAAAATATGCATCTGGGATGACCAGCTTCTGGCTCATCACACAACCTGCCTGGCCAGGCTGGCCAGTGGCAAGACAAAAGGGACCCCCTGTGGCTTTCAATCGTGGTTTCATGTTCCTTTGCAACTTTGCTCATGCTGAACCTCTCTTTCCATGGGAAATCTGCAAATTGCAATGTTACTAACACACAATTTACTATATTTAAATGTTTTTGTACTAGAAGGACTCAAGTGAAACTGGCTGTTGTTACATTTTAGCATCTTTCCTGATAAGTTATGTATCTTCCACATCTTTGTCACATGCACAGGGCTGCCATGTAGACATTTTCCTGCACTGTAATCCTCACTATCCCTACACTTACAAAGATGAAAATGTAGCAAATAAGGCTAAATGCTGTTGTGATGTGTTAGGTTGGTATGTTCCATTCCCCCCTGTTTTGTAATGGTTCTGCCCTGGTTCTCCTCCCCTCCCAGTTTCTGTCAGTCTTCCTAGCTCCTCCCCAGTTGCCCTGACAGCGAATGTATCCCCTCCTGAACCCCTCCCCATCTCCCTGGAGACCAATGTATCTTCTTCCAAACCCCACCCCAGTTGCCTGCCAGTCACTCTGCACCCCTAGCTTTTTCTCTAGAACATTCTAGCTAGGGCGTTGAGTGATTGGCTCAGGGGCCAGGGCCCCTCCCTTGGTTTGCCACTATTGGTATTCCTTCTAAGTCAATCTCTTGTATCCCACTCCTCCCTGGATTCCCATTCGTTCCTGAATGGTTCCCACCCCTACCTCCCACAACCTTTATAACCTGATGTGATCCCTCCCCTTGTCCTCTTCAGTTCCTGGCCTTCCCTGGATTTACAATAAACGTAGACTAGCCACAAGTGAAGAGCGCTCTCTTTTTCCTGCTGAAGCTTTACGCAGCCACGTCCTCACTCAAGGCAGCATTGCTACTATAACGTAGGGTGCTGACCATAGGCGCTGTGCCTGACATCAAAGTCGGGATAGTGCCCTCCTGGCTGCAAGTGGTGCTGGCCCACTTGCCGGGACATCTCTAGCCAACGCCGCTTCAAAATGCAAAATGGAATGTGCATAGGAGAAAGTCACAAGAGTCTTCACATGAGAAAAGCAATTTTTTTTTCTCTTTTCCAATTTAAAACATGGATATATTCTCAGCTTCTTGATACTCATTAGCTTGATAATGAGTAACCCCACTATTTGCTTCTGGGGTTGTTTTATTTATTTTGCAAGTTCACCAAGTTTTGCAAATTCTCTGGAACTCAACGCACATGCGCACATTCACACAAGTCTGTTACAAATTCTTCTTGTCACAGATCCACCAACTGAAGTGAATTAGAGAAGCTAATTTGATCCCCATATCTAAGTGGTGTGAGAGAACAGCTGGCACTGTGCCACTGCAGAATCTGAAGGGCAGACCTGTCCTATCTCACTGATACAAATCTAACTACAGTACAAAGGGCTGCCATGCAGAATCAGACTCCCAAGCCTTCTCCACCACACAATTAGAGAAAATCATCTCACAAAAATCTATGGTATGCCAAAAAGGTGGCATATTTTTCTGCAGAGCTTTTTCCCTCATCTCAGAGGATGTGAGGAATGAGCTAGGAAAAGGGAAAGGCAAATTTGCAAGCAAAAGAGCTCTGGGGGGAAAAGCGATTAATTTGTTTTCTTTTCTTTTTTCTTTTTTTTTTTTTTTTTGGTAATGCCTACAGTGTGGAGTTCCTATGACTCATAACTGGCTTTAAATTGGCAACAGCGGCAAATGTTGTTACAGAATGGTAAACTGCAATCCTTGGCTGGACCTTAGACAAAGTGCCTGAGCCTTTCCTCCAGCTACACAGTCCCCATGGTATAGATCTTTCTGCAGCTCCAGGCTTTCTTTGGCAGCCCCTTTCCAACTCCACCCCAGCTGCAATCTCTAGGATGTCTTGGTATCTCAGCACCCAATACTAGGCTGAGCCACTAGCCATAGACCACTGTTATAGATGGATAATGAGATGATTGGCTCTCGCAATTAAAAGATAACAATTGTCACTTTGTCTAAGGTCCAGCCAAGGATTGCAGTTCAGTACAGAGACAAAAGATAATCTCAAAGCTATACCTGTAAAAAGGCTGGAAGGTTTCTTTCCAAGTAAACTAAAGACTGATGCCAGAAGTCACTTTGGAAGAGTGTCATCAGCCCTGCTCCTGGAGCTCTGGGCTTTCTCTCAACCCAGCACTGAAGTAAAGCAGTGGCATTACCAGAGCTCATATCCAAAGAATTCTGATTGGGAAAGATTGCTGGCCTATGATTTAGCTTATTGCTTGGGACAGGACTAGATCTGAGAGCCACAGACAACAGTAGGAGCAGAGCTGGAAGATGACAGAAAGGACTGCAAAAAGTATCTTCTTTGGATGTGGTGTAACTGGGAGAAGGTTTGAGCAACCCTGTCCAAGGGACACTCTAGGATTAGGTTTAGGGTCAGGTTAAGAGAAAAAGCCAGCACAAAACTACAGCTGCAGGGACCCAGGAAAGTATATTCCAAAGCAAACTAAGGGCTAATGCCCTAAATCTTCTCTAAGATATATTCAGCCAGAGGAAGCTCTTAGTTTAGCGGCAGTGTGGTTTATTCTCACCAGAATTTTCTAAACCTCACTAACACTTTTTAATTTAATAGCGACTAAAGAGGTTGCATACCACAGCACTGGTAACATCACTAGGAGCAACATGAAGCACTGTTGATTAGGCTACAACACAGTAGAGGGTGCCATCTATAGGGGTTTTTGTTTTAATAATGTTTAGGTGCATTTCAAAGCTCTTGTGTGTTTGTGTCCCTATTCACTGGCCCTGAGTGCAGGTTTTACTGACTGTCCCCATGCTCACAGTCACAGGCAATGGCAACTCAAGCTTAGTACTGACCAAGAGGAGCTTATAGAAAAATATTGCAAACTTCTTACAGAGTAATGGCCACTGCTGCTTTCTGTTGTATAAGAACTAGACCCAGTAGCATAACCTCAGTGACAAATAACCTTCCCTGCTGTCTTCTCTGTCAGTGCTGTCATAAATCTCTGTTAGATAATATGCACACAAAGCATACACATCTCCAAGTGTTCTGCTGAGATCCCCATGAGCTAAAGGCATCAGAGCTGCCACTGAAAGGAACATACTGTGCTCGGGTCTGCAAAGGGCACGTAGTCTTACACAGAG
Organism: Agelaius tricolor; assembly: GCF_023055355.1. Lineage (NCBI taxonomy): Eukaryota > Metazoa > Chordata > Aves > Passeriformes > Icteridae > Agelaius > Agelaius tricolor. The sequence goes on from NW_027269261.1 coordinate 79,858,785, forward strand.
AAATGGCACAGTGGCACCTAGTGGTTATCACTGCTTTAGCTCATACCAAGCAATAATCCTTGATTCATTAGGGCCGTGCCCTGCGCCAGTGCTCAGACAGGGAAATCTAAAAACTGTAGGGCTATAAAAGCTAAATTATAAAATACAAAAGCTAAAGGGCAGGGGAAATCTGGAGGTCTGTCTTTCTGCCTCCCTCTCCCCTGAAGAAAAGCCCCCAGGCATGAGGGGCCAACCCCAGGCTCAGTCATTCTCAATAGCTCTTCCAACAAACAGCTTTTATGAACTTGTCCTTAACTTCTTCTCAACTCTCCTTCAGCTGCTTCCACATATTGGAAGCAGATCATGTGGATATTTGTACTATACAGGTATTTGTCATCTATTTTCATTGTTTACTCATTACTAGGAAACAGGTCAGTCCAGTTCTTTCTAAACCTCTGTCACCTTGATGCCCTTCTCTAAAATAATTTCAATTTATTGTTGGGATTTTGTTTAGCAAAGCAGTTCCATTTTTTTTGTCACAGTGCAAATAAAGGCAAGCTTATCTATTATTCAGCTAATGAGGCAATTTATGTTGTCCATTAGCAACTCAGGCTAAGAAACTCCAGAAAAGCAAACAAGATTGGTGGTAACTGCCCTACAGAAGCTTTTTTTTCCAACCCCATCCCCAAAATAATCAATTTCTTAATGAAAGCTAGAGAAGCATTTGAAAAAATAAAACAGCAATAGGAAATCAGGCCAATGAATCAACAAGACTGTACCTTGGAAGAAAACTACTGACCAAGCTGAAAGGAGAGGAGCATGACAGGGCTGCAGAACCCTGTCCCATCAGCCAGTATCCCCAGGGATGCAGGTACCACTAGAGCTGCCTGGAGGTGCAGGGTCCCCCTTCCAGTCAGACTTGCTTCCACCAACCTGAAACAAACAAACAAACAAACAAACACACCAACAAACTAGTAGAGATCTACATCAATAACACCTAATAAAATACCCCTTCACCACCACTCACAGTATTTTCCCCTTCTTTTTACAGTTTCCCTTGGTGTACATACACTGCTGTACTTTTCAACTCCCTCAATATCTGCTCTCTTAGTCTTGTTCCATCACTTCTCAAATATCCTTTAAAATCAATGCTTCTGAAAGCTTCACTAAAACACAGGCAAAGCCAGGCTGGCCTGTGTTTATTGGAGTTTAAGGCAAACCCTCCTGTTCAGGGGTAGAAGGGAACTAGTACAGCCCAAAGCAGCTAAATGAGGAAGGTTTCTATATTCAGTGACTTAGTAAAGCAAGACACCAGGAGGGGAAGCTGAGGTGGACTCACAAGCTATACATGAGATGTCTGAAAACACTGATTTCTGCTGAAACACATATTTGTAATAAGATCATACAGCTTCAGCCTTTCAGGAACAATTAAAAAACATTTGACTGGTTTTAAACTTACTTACAGTCCCTCTAACACAATCTGACAGGAAGGTCTGTGGTGCTGGCTCTTAGATTTTCAATGGGCTGATGCTTTGACTTTCTTGAGCAGAGATGTTAAGTGTCCAAACAGATGCTGCAAACACATGCAGTGCTTGTCTAGCAGAGTTACAGTGATTTGATGTGTAGAACTACACATAGCCATTAAGCTTGTGTGGCAAAAGCTTACCTCAGCAGACAGCCTTGCACAGAAATAATTTGTCATGCAAAAGAAAGCATTAACTATGCTAGCAATGCTGTGTTCACTGTACAAGTAGGTGGCAAAGATGGGCCTTCACAGAGTCAGGAACACTGGAGGTGATCCTCAGAGCCACAGTTAAATCTGGGTGCTCAGCATCAAATTCAGAGTTTTAATATCTCCAGGGATGAAGGTTGCAAAATCTTTGTGTGCCAGTGCTCAGTCACTCTCAAAGCAAAAACTGTTTTCCCATCACATAACCATTTCCTTTGTTGGAATTTTTCTTGATTGAAACATTCTCCCTGGTCCTTTCTCAAGACATAGTGGGAACTCAGGCTGAGGACACTCTGAGGAGGCTCTCCTCGCCAAGGAGAACAATCTGTGCTCATGGGCATTCAGAGTGACTTCCACAGCTTTTCTATACAACAGGTCAGCCTATATGTCATACATTCAAGTCACACCTATTTTTCTTAATGAAAGACAGCTATTCTTACTGTATTACAACAGATTTTTCTCCTTGGGACAAACGGTCAAATAAAACAAGGCAGTCATTACTCTGAAAAACATCAAGACACTTACTGGACTTCCGTAACATTAATTATCCACTATACTTGTCTTTTCTTGACAATCCCAGGGTGACTTCCAAAGTGACAGACAGTGTGGCCTGCCATACAACTACACATGACCTAGTCAGCCCTGAGATTCATGAAGAGACTGTAATTCTATGTTGAGTACATTCTATGTTTAGCTCAACTGGAGATGCTCCTAAAGGATCTTCTGAACTGCAACACAGTCCTCTGCACCAAGCATCATGTTACTTCCTGAAAATCTTATTGGTTTAGTTGAAATCGTTTTGTGTAATTTTTTCTTTTAATGCAGAATATTCTGGTAGATCTGCCAGAAGAGGCAAAGGATTTTATTTAGCTGCTGAAAACACTGTTTCTGTGCTGTCAAGCCTTGTTGGATACTTCAAGCTAGAAGGCTGGAGACTTGCTGTGTTTGTAAGTTGCTTGATCAAGTTGAAGAAAACAGGGAAATGGACCCAGAAGCAACTCTTTCTCTTTTTTCAGCAAAACAAGAATTTATTTTTCCATTCTGTTCCTATTCCCACTTTGGAAATGTACGCACAGGAAGAATTGTCATTATGTACTCTTTGGGACAAATTTTGGGAAGTCCTCTCTCATGTAACTAACTGAATTTGAAAGCTTTTCATGCTTCTAAACTGAATGCTCATGCTTGCACCCTCTCTGATATTCTGGTATCTGAGACTTCTCCTCTTACATCATGCATTCTTTTGCTTCTCACAAGTTCAGCAGCATCCTCAGCACAGAGGCATCCTCAATAACCAACACCTTATTGACTATTTTCCTTTTGCCACTGAAATCTGAGGGCTCAGTCTATGCTAACTTAAGCATAGAAGTCAGAACTATTGGGGTCCTGCCAGACTCTTGCTTCTGAACCCTCCCCTTCCCTTGTGCAGATGTTTCAGGGAATTTAGATCAATTAAATTTAACTGCCGAATACAAAACCATGAGCTGTGAGCTGGGTCTCCCCACATTCCTACTGTCACTGCTTCCAGCAGCACCAGAATGAAATGGTGTCAACACTAGTAACACCTTCATCAAAAATGGCCAGTCCTCCCAAACTTCTTCATGGGCAACAGTAAAAATTGGTCTGGCAGCTATTAATGTTAGAAGTACTAAAAAAATATTATTTGCTGCTATTTTGAAGGAGTGGGTGCATCAGATCCCAGGAGAACAGAGGCTTCACAGCTCAAGGGAGGGACCTCTGACAGGTATCCTACATCAAACAATATTCTAGAAAATGCCACTAGAAATCCTTCTGATGCATCTTGCAATCTTGCTGTCCCATGAGGCCCAGACGAATGACAGGTGATTTTTCATGTCAGGGTGTGTCACTGTTCCCATCTCACTTGCTATCAGGATATAACCTAAGAGAGAAGCATCTGGCAAACGTGGTACCTTCTGTTATCAGGCATAAAGAATAAACCTCATACTGCAGCAGTCTGAGCTGTGGCTGCATGATCAGGTCAGACTGGGTGCCTCTAAAACTACGGGGTTTTCAATGCCATTTTGAGAGTACAGAAGTGATGACAGAATGGCTGTGAAAGAGGCTAATCCCAAATAAATTATGATACAAAGAAGTGGAATGACAGGTCCCCCTGGGAACCTGAATGACCATGATAGTAAAGAATTGGGAGAGAAAGGCGTGGATTTGAATAGGTGAATGCTCCATTTAAGCAACAGAAGAGGACAGATGGCTGATTCTAGCCCTTTGCTAACTCCAAGTGACTAAAATTAAACATATATTAATAACACAGAAGAAAATTCGGTGAATTTGCTTGTTCCTTCAGACAAAGCATGTTTTACATGTGAACTGCACTACAGAAATACTCAGCCCCATCTCAATTTGGAAGTCAGAAAGCAACCAGAACTTGTAAACTCAGAATGCCTCTGTGTTATACTCTTTAAACTCATCTGCCAAGGCAGGAACCAGGCAAGACCCCTGGAATACAAGATTATTTCTTACATTTATAATATTGGTTATCTTGGTGTCCTATGTTCTTCAAACACAGCATTTCCTTTGTCTGGTAACCAATTTCAGGTTTGGTATCAGCTGGCTCCCCTGCACAACTCCATGAGGTGTCCCAGGCTCATACATGTATCCTCATCAGCCTGGAAAATCTGCCAAGCCCCTTCTAATCCTGTCCTTGCAAATACCTAGGGATCTTTAAATGTAGACTCAACAACCTGTCTCATTAACCTCTGCAGACAAAGTATCTTTCCTCTATTCCCCTTTGTATGCACCATGAGTCACATGAGACTTTTGGGCACTAATACGTCAAAGTTCATGCTGCAGTAGAGAAACAGCATCCAATTCTCTGTTGAGACTCCATTCAAGCACTGTCATCAGTGTGACAGTAAAGCCCCATGCGAGCTCATTACCACCCTTAATGCCTTCTTGTGTCTGAAGGCAACTCATTTATCACATAGCCGTTTCCTAACACACACCGTTTCCTTGTTTCCATTGTTATTTATCACTCGACTAATATTGGTGCAGGTTTTATTAGCACTATCCTATGCGTATTTTCAGAACACGCATAAAAAAAAGTCAAACTCTTCCTATAGAACCGTTTCCTGCAGAAACTCGCCAGGAATTTGACGGGGCAGTAAAAATCTATCTTAAAGGTTCTTATTCGGCAATAAGTACTTTAATACGTGCTTCTAGGTGCTATAGAAATGTTAAATACAACCATTCAACTTACTGTAACAGACACCTGTGGAAAAGAAATCACTCTTTTCCTTCTGCAAATCTTTCTATTAGCCATTCTCTCCCCTCACCACCAATTCTCAATTTTCTCTGTTGATTTACACACCATGAAATGATTCCTTTATGATTTCTGGGTTTGAGAATTTTACCTGGAGCTAACGTCATGCTAATTGCTTAATAGTGCCATAAAATCTCATGTTTAGTTTTTTCACCATACCAGTGGAATGTATGAGACACTTTCGAGAAATACTCATTGATGGTCTGCAAAGTAGCTCCTGTTTGCTTTAGGAATCAGTAAAATAACAGACAGGTTTTGTTTTAAGATCTATAAAGTGCCACAAACCTGAACCTGCCTGCTCAGCAGCCTGCCTCTTTTACGGATGGAAATGCCAAGACATCAGTACTTTGTAGCCATTCTGATTAAAACGTTTATTCCGTGTATTTCTGTGTCCCCATTTCTGGAAAAACTTGAGGGTGAAAACGGCTGTCTGTTCTTACCGTGCTAACAATTTCATTCTCTCAAAAAACAGGACTGAACCCTACTGAAAAGTGCTATTTGTGAGCATGAAGCACTGGGGGTGTGGATGGGAATAAAATTTAGACAACTTCAGATCCAGCTGCTGAATAAATCTATTTCAATGGTATGTTAAGTTCAGCTATTATTACTACACTACATAATTCACAGCTCACTTAATCGTGTAACCTAGCTCTACAAAAGTCTTTGTCTGGATCTGTGCCCAATATAAAGCCCCAAACCCTAGGGCCCACCTGCAGTCTTTGGGGGAAGAGGGGGGCAGAATAGCAGCCTTTCAAAGCAGTTGTTTCCAGTATTTTTGAACTGGGATGCTGATATTTCATACTGAAGAGCCACCTACATGCTGTGCTGCTGGACTCAAGCCCTCCCAGCGTCTGTCGGATGCAGGCAGGTTACCCGGGCTTTAACAGCCCCTTTATCAGCATGCACCAGTCCCCTCCCCCTGCTTGTATTTCCCCAGACTGCAGCAGACTCAGCCGGGCTAATTTCTACAGGCGAGCTTGCGACTTCAAAATCTTTTTTTTTCAGATCTAGATCCCTGCCTTGGTTTTCACAGAGGCTGTAGCAAAGCAGCTCGGCCACCTAACAGGACAAATCCCTGGCCTGCCTTCCTTCTCCCTAAAGGCCTGCGCGGGTTCTGCCCAGGCCCGGGCACCCACCAGCGCTGAGGCGGGAGCGGCTGGGGGCGCTCTGAACAGGGCAAGACCCTCGGAAACTGCTGGAAGCACACTGAGGGGGCTCGTCCCAGAGCACCAGAGCTGACCACAGCCATGCCGCCAGAAGCTCTGAGCCTCCAGCCCCTGCCCAGCTGCCGCCGCCCTCCTCCCCCTCCGCCCCTCAGCACCGCCCCAGCCCCCCCGCGCGCCGCGGCAGCTGGCGCGGCCGTTCCCCATTGGCTGCGGCGCTGCCCGGGCGCCGGCGCGGCCAATGCGCGGTGGCCACGGCGGGGCGCGTGGCGCGGGCGGGGCGGAGCACGCAGGCCGTGGCGGCGGCGGTGGTGGCCGAGAGAGCAGGGCAGCCATGGGGGTGCACGGCGCGGGCCGGCTGTGGTGGGGTAGGAGCCGCGAGGGCCTGGGGGGCGGTCTGAGGGGGTGGCGGGACACGGCGGGACGCGGCTTCCCTTTCCTCGTCTTCGTGGGCCCCGTCGCAGCGGGAGGGAGCAGGGCCCGAGGCTGTGCGGCCGCTCCGCGGGGCAGCGGGCGGAGCGGAGAGCCTCCTGAAAGGAGGTTGTAAGCCAGGTGGGGATCGGCCGCTTCTCCCAGGCAGCTTGCAGTAGGACTGGAGGATATAGTCTTAAGGTGCGCCAGGGGAGGTTTAGATTGGACATTAGGACGAATTACGAATTTTCTCACCCGTAGGGTGATTAGCTGTTAGAACGGGCTGCCCGGGGTGGTGGTGGAGTCACCGTCCCCGTGTTTAAGGGAAGACTGGACGCGACACTCAGTGCCCTGGTCTGTTTGGCATGGGGGGTGATCGGTCATGAGCTGGACCTGATCTCAGAGTGCTTTCCCAGCCCCACTGATTCTGTGGGGGCAGCGCTCGCAGTCGCGGTCCGGCTGTGGCCGGTCTGTGCCGCGGGGGCGGGGGATTGCTCGGTGCGTTAGAGAAGCACATGAAGAGAGAGCCTAAAGATACCAGCAGAAAAAAAAATAAAAACCCAAACAAAATCCAAGAAAAGAAAAGGATGGTTATCTCTCACCCTAATCAAAGATTTTCTTTGATTTGAGTAAGCGGCGGTGTCGTGCGTGCCTGGCTGCCCTGCCTTGCGATCTGGTGCTTTGAGGGCAACAAGAGAGCAGTGACCGAGGTCAAACGGAGGAGTCGATGAGGGCTGGTGTTCCCCGTTCCCTGGCCCTGCTGCCGCCTCTTGTGTGCCGGAGGGATCGGTGAACGATTCCCACTCGGGCCCTTCGAAGGAAACACCGAAGGTGCCGGGAACTCTGCTCGCCGAGCGCACGTGTGCGGGGATGTGGGGCCTCGGCACACCGAGCACTGCTGCAGGAGGGGCGAATTGTAGGAGGAACTTCGCAGAATCTTCATCATCATCCCGTGACAGAAGATTTTTTTTATAATATATCTCCTGACTTGCAACTTAACTGTTCAGTTAGGACTAGTAACACCAGCATGGAGCTGCCTTAGCTGGTTTATTGATGCTTTTGTCTGTGTTATTTGCTTACATTAGAAAACAACTTTTGTAGTCAGAGTATCTATTTATTTTTTCCTTAATAACAAGGACAGATTTGCATTTATCTGGCTTGATTCCTATAGGAAAATGATCTTTTTCTTTGCTGAAGTTGAATTAAACCTTGAATGTTTCACTATAGAAAGGAAAGTTATGCCATCAGTTCATGACTCATAGTTTAAAAAATGATGCAGTGACAGGGGACTAGGTGAATTCCACCATGTACTTTCTTTTGTGAGTTCTCTTTAGCAGGTACATTTACATAAGCCAGAATTTTCTCTCTTTCGAGGAACAGCTGAGTGAATTCTGTCTTTTGGATGTATTCTTCCAGAGATCACCCAAAAGGTGAAGCAAGAATATGCTGATTTCAGTTTAATGGTATTCTGTCTCGAGGAGGTTTTTTCTCTTGAGAGTGACTGTAACATTCAAGAAGCTTTATCCATCCTTTTTTTCTTACTCTACCCCAGCAGGAGCTGCTGCTGTAGGTCATGGTAACATGCTGTGACAGCTACAGATTGCCTTAGAAGTCAGTTTTTCAATGCTGATGAAGTGCTGCTTATGTATGGGTGTACTGAAGGGACATAGCCAATCTAACACACACATCTGGTGGTGGAAACCGATTTTGATCACCCCAAAAGAAAAGGGTTGGGTCCTCATGCTAGAAGAAACCATTAGGATGGGGTAGTGGTGCAGTGGAGAGGGTACTGGTTTATAGTGGAAATTCAGTCCTGATCTCTGCTTGAGTAACCTGGAAGATGTTACTTCTGCCAGCTTCACTCTCCTGCAAAATAGGGCTAATGACACTGGCTTTTGTTGGATGGGACTGTTAAAGTGTAGGTGATGCTGTGCAGTCTGTATAACATGCTGTAGAGTTTCTGCATCATTGACCTGTTTTTCTCTCATGTTGAGTCTTGAGAGAGAATCTGCAGCTTCCCATTCAAGTTGTTAATCACTTGCAGCAAAGCTTTTTTATGTCTGGTTCTAACTTGAGTGTCTGAGCTCTCACTCTGTACAGTCTTTCGTGAATTAAGAAAAGTTTTTTGCTGGGTGGATTTTGTTACAGAAATGCTTCTCATCTCTCAGTCTCCCTGACTAGGAATTATGAGGTTTTATGTACAAAGTCTCAAGCAATAGTAAGTTCCAGAAATTATCAGAAGTACAAACCCATAAGAGAAAGCAATTTCCTTCTGTCTTTTAATGTTTTGGGGTTTTTTTAGCATTCTCAGGATGCTTGAGTTGTTAACCAGAGAGATTTAGCTGTTATTCTCCAGTCTGTTCCTAAAGACATAAATCAATGGTAGACTAAGATCCTCATGAGCAAGAACGATGCACTACCAGTGCATCAAGTGCTGGTCCTAAAATCACCGTAACTGTGCCAAGCCTAGTTGGGACAGTCCTGCATGATGTGGTCCTATAAAAGATGTGTTTGAGTACCTGCTGTGCAAGAGGTTTGAACAATTGGCCTAGGAGTCTGTATAAGAACTGAAGGAAAACATAGCTGATGGTGGGGATCCCTGCAGAAGTTCTGGTGGTCTGGTGCCAGCAGGAGTTAGGGTAGGAGCTTTGACACAAGTCTCTCTGGAGAGCCATAGCAGGAATGGCGTAACTCCAGCTAGCTTTAGGCACAGACCCTATTTTACATGATCCTGTGGAATCATGTTTTAAGCAAGGAGGAGAGCATCTATCTTGCCTTAACTTCCTTTTTTATCTGGTCTAACTGGAATCCCTTCCCACCACTGCTGACTTGCAAAGATGGGGAGATGATTTAGCCATGGCAACAGGGGAGTCGTAAACGTTCAACAGGACTGCTGATGTCTTTGCTTTTCGTTGTAGGCACGGTGAGCTGCACTTTGTTCCTGGCAGTTAACAGTTTATATTCAGCCAGTGATGATGTGATAGAGCTCACACCAGCTAACTTCAACAAGGAGGTCATTCAGAGCGAGAGCCTGTGGCTTGTGGAGTTCTATGCCCCATGGTAAGAACTGCAGCTGTGTACTTTCTTGCTCATACAGAGAAGCAGCACAGGAGTCTGCTGCTGATAGCTCAAGGTTTCATTCAGTTGTTGGCAGCACAGTGTCAGTTTGATGGCCTCACAACTAGCAAAATAGCTGTACTTGGGATTCCTCCCTTGAATGATATTCATGAGGGAAAAAGGCAGGAATTGGCATTTCAAGTTTGCAAATAAAACCTAGTAGCAAAACCTATGCCATTTTTCTACTTGATTCATTCTGGTTAAATTAGTATTAAAAATGACTGATTGAAGTGCAGTAGGTAAGTGAGAAAGTCCCTCACTTCTGTGTTTCTGATCCTAATTCTGATGTGAAAGCACAGATCTGAATTCACACTTCAAATTTCCAATTTCCATTTAAAAATACTGGCTTTGTACATCTTCATTTAGCATCCCTCTTTGTCTTCTTTCTGCTCAGGTCCAGAGTATAGTGTCTCTATTCCGTTTAAATTCTGGTGATACATATATTCCATCTTTATACAAATCCTCTGTGATACTGCCCTCCAAAGCTCCACATTCTGGAGAAAATGGCCTTTTGTTGGGACAGCTTGACTCTGGACCAAGAGGCTTAGGGAAAGCCTTGCTCTGCCTCTTGTAGTGTTGCTGCAGTCTACATAATGTGGAGGTTTTTCTTCAGAAGTCTGAGTGATGATGTGATCTTGTGGCACAGGCTCTTTTCCTCTTCATGAGTAAATCCTCAGTCTCCTACAGTTTGCTGTGACTGTGAAATAGTTGTCAAATCTGAATGACATTTACCATTTTTTGTTTGTTTGTTTGTTCTTTCTAAAAGGTGTGGTCACTGTCAAAGGCTAACTCCTGAGTGGAAGAAAGCAGCAACAGCTTTAAAAGTAAGTTTAGCCTTTCAGATGTGCTTGTGGAAGTGTATTGAAGAGAATTTGGCTGTTTGACATCTGGATTGGGAATGTGGAGGGGTTTGGTCCTTACAGCCATTATCACTTTAATCATACTTGTCTAGCCAGAAAAGTGTTATTCAGGCACCTGAAAACTCGGAATTTTTGTTCAGTTTGGTTTGTTGTATCCTTTTTAAAAAAAGGCATTGAATTGTTGAGGAAGAAAGTCAGTTCTGTCCCTGTGAATTCTCATTACTATTCCTGAGGACTGAAAACAGCTTTGTAAGCCATTGGTGTTGACTGTCTTTTTTAATTACAGAAAAATTAGTCATGTTGTGATTAGCTGAACCCTTGCCTATGTGAAATATGTATATTCTCCTTCATACAAAACCAAACAAAAAACCCCAACTAAATAATGGCCCAAACAATTTAAAATTTATTTTGTCACGCTGAAGAAAGAAGTGGACATTTATAGTGTTCAGTAGTTTAATGCTCGTGGGGTAAAATACCTCTCTTCTGTTGCAGTCCTAGTAACTGCCCCTCTCTCTTCCCTTCCCTTGTGCCCCCAGGAAGGGAAAGGTGTTAAATTGCTGTAGAAGTCTTGGGTGTCATTTTTTGGTTTTTTTCTGCAGGGTGTAGTGAAAGTGGGTGCAGTAGATGCAGATAAACATCAGTCCTTGGGTGGACAGTATGGAGTCAGAGGGTTTCCAACTATCAAGATATTTGGAGCCAACAAAAACAAAGCAGAGGATTATCAGGGTAAATGTGATGAATTTTTAGATGTTGCATGCCTAAAACCTTCCCTGAATGCAGTAATCATGGTAGCTGTTAATGATGTGTTGAGTGGTTTTTCCTTCCTGTCTAGTGCTTGTAGTAATGGAGAGACAGATGGGTGGGAGTGGTTTGACCAAACTGTGTGTGTCTTATCATTGTCTAACAGTCCCACCTGCAGTTCATAGTTGTTGGATCTTGACAGGGAGTTTCAAGGAATTATTCCTTTCTTCCTGTTTATTTGGAGCTTGCCATAGAGTCACTCCTCATAAGAAAAGCCAGGTAATGAAAAGGTGTAGTGAGGTCTGTCTTGCTGCTTGTGTTTAAGTCAGATGTCCCACCACTAGTACTGTATCACTTATAGCCTAGTCCTGCTTTTCCTGAAAGACCATTAGGGTGAGGGAGGATTAAGTTTGTAATTAAGTTAGGAGCATACCTTAAACTGGCCTTTTGATGGTTTGATCATTTATTTTGCTGCACTGCAGGTGGCAGGACAAGCGATGCTATCGTTGATGCTGCTCTAAGTGCTCTTCGGTCCCTGGTGAAAGAACGTCTTAGTGGCAGAAGTGGAGGATACAGTTCTGGAAGACAGGTATTTGAGGGAATGTGTGTTTGTTTTTCAGCTGGAGAGCTAGCTTGTACAGGACATCAGTGCTCCTACCTCAGTCACAGAATTGGAAGAGATGTCTGGAGTTTAATCTAGTCCAGGTGCCCTGTTCAGTGCAGGGCTAGCTAGAGCATATTGCTCAGATCCTGTCTCCTAAAGTTGTATCTCCAAGAACTGAGACCCCAAATGGACTGCGTTCTCTGGGCTACCTTTTCAGCATTTGACCGTGTTCACAGTAGAAATCTTTCCTCCTTTGTTTTAGGTTACAGAATCATAGAATGATATTTCTTATATTTCAACTTTGTTTCCTGTTGCAGCAAAGAGCCTGCCTTTGTTTTTTTTTACTCTCCTGTGCACTCTCTACATCTACACATCAGGTGCTCAAAGCCTTTAATCAGCTCTGACCATTGGCTGGACTTGCTCCAGTGTGTGCGTGCCTGTTCTGTGAGGGAGCCTAGAACTAGACACAGCACTCCAGGTGTTCCACATTGTGCTGAGCAGAAGATCAGACCTTCTCAGACCTTCTGGCAACTCTCTGCCTAGTGCAGCTCAGGAGGCTGTTGACCACCTTTGCCACAGGATTGCAGTGCTGGCTCATGTTCAGCTTGCCCACCAGGGCACTCAGGTTCCTCTTTGAAAAGTTGCTTTCCAGCCAGTCAGTTCTCAGTGCATACTGGTAAAGGGGCCTGTTACTCTCTGGGTGCATCTCCCTTTGAACTTTGGGGTTCCTGTTAGCCCCATTCTCCAGGTTCAGGTACCATTTACCTAATCCTAATCTAAATTAGACAGATTAAGTTTTTTAACTTGGTAGTGTTTTTCTGAAGTTGGCTTGCTGGATTTCTTCCTGAAGGTAAATTGAAGAGCTTCTGGCTCCTACTGCTATTTCTGAGTTGTGGTGCAAATACATTCTCACATCCTTAGGGTGGCCACACAGAAGACCTGGGTGGACTGCCCTGTAGTGTGTATCACACTCCCACTTGTTTGTTTTGCCTGGAAACCAGGACTTGGTTCCAGATGGCGTTGGGCGTTGGAGAGCACTTTATTCATGGACAGATCAGTGCATGAAGAACTGAAAAAGTGTTCCCCCATCTTCTTGGTAGTCTGCTTGACCTGATTTCTCTTTTTTCAAGAGAAGGTTCATTTGCTGTGTCTTGAAAATGCTGTGGGGAGTAGGCTGTGTGTACTGTCAGTTCTAAAAAAGGAAAGTTATATGACCCAACACTGCCTGTTTTGTATCTTGCTCAAATAAAGATCGTTTGTTTCAATGTGACACACACACAGGAGTTGGCCTGTGTGGGAGACCAGTTTTGGTTACTTCTTATGTGAGGGTCTGTTTGTTTCTTACAGAGCCGGGAGAGTGGAGGTGGAGATAAGAAGGATGTGATTGAGCTGACTGATGACAGCTTTGATAAGAATGTCATAAATAGCGACGATGTATGGATGGTGGAGTTTTATGCCCCATGGTGTGGGCACTGCAAAAAGTAAATGAGGTTTTACTTTAACAATTCAGTTCCTGAATTTTGTGCAATACCCTTAATATCCCCTAAAAGAGACCTTGCATCTCAGGTATACCAGAAGTGAGTTTTTTTGTAAGGTGATCTAACAAAAATTTGTGGGCTTCTGATTAGGACCCCTTTGTGCTGCTCTGGCTGCACTCCTCCTTAGCAGTAAAATTCCCAGTTATCAGTAGAAATAAGATCTAGAAGTTATATTAAACTTTTAATTCCTTCAGATGAAGACATCAGTCTTGTTTGGATAACCTTCTTAGTTGTCATTTGCAGCAAGAGACTTTTTTTCTTCAGTAAAACATCCTGCATAATGTTGAAGTGTGGTATACTTTTGCTAGCTCTGAGAGAGCTTAGGGCACTTGTACTCTCTGTTTTTCAGCCTGGAGCCAGAATGGGCAGCTGCTGCCACTGAAGTGAAGGAACAAACTAAAGGAAAAGTAAAGCTGGCTGCAGTAGATGCAACAGTCAATCAGATGCTGGCTGGCCGATATGGGGTGAGTGTGCTCTGCAGTGGTTACAATTTCCTTTCCATCTCTACCAAATCAGATTTCTCTTCAATCCTTACTGAACTGTTCCTTAGTCTGGTACTACTTAAATGTTTGTGCCAAAAATAAGTGACAAATTCAGTTTGTTTCCCACAAATAATTAATGAATGATAAATAAATGGAGAAAGAGGAAAAGAATTATACTGGATGTTGCTGAGGAGAAAGGCTATTTATTTCCATAACATCTTGTATAGCTTTATCATCTGGAGTGAGAGGTCTCTTTCTTGAGACTGTAGGCTGGTTGGGCATCTCTGAAACCCTTGAAAATAGTTATCAGGGATCACTCTGACAATATCAGCTGCCCACATCAGGTGTGTTGCTCACCAAAAGAGAGTGGATAGTCTTGAATTTTTAGTACAGTCCACGGAGCTTACAGTGTGCTGCATAGTTTCCCTCTAAGTGCACATGGCTGACAACATAGAGGGAGCACTGAGCAAGATTTACTGGAAGTCTAGCAGAAGGAGCTTAAGGTCCACTCACTGCCTTGTAGGCCCAGTGTTGTCCACCCCCAGATAAATCAGGAAATTAATGTTTAATAAATATCAAGGTAAAGATAGTCCTCGTGGTGCTTAAACCTGCAGTGCTTGGTGCATCTAAATTGGGGTAAAACCATTGCTGGGTCATCAGGCCAAAACCCCAAACAGCATTTTATTGTACATTCACCTTGTTTTGAATTGTTACAAAGGTAGGAAGCTACAAAATTCAAATTTAGTCAGAACATGTGAGACTCGATACACGCAGATGTTGAATCTCCTCCCTTGCTCTTAGTTTAAAGGACATCAGACAAGCAGATAATTTCTACCATAAATATTCAGGTGTATTTGAGCTGATGGTTTAAACTTGTCTTGCAGATTCGTGGATTTCCCACCATTAAAATCTTCCAGAAAGGAGAAGACCCTGTTGATTATGATGGTGGGAGAACTAGATCTGATATCATTGCTCGTGCTCTGGATCTGTTTTCTGATAATGCACCACCACCTGAGCTCCTGGAGGTACCTATACTTCATTTTCTCAAATTTCTTTCCCATCATATTCTTGGCAGCAGTTTTTACTGGTCTATATGAACTCTAAAGAAAACTGCCTAAGTGTGGTGCTTCTGCACTGTTTTGCCCCAGAATGTAAAGGATGACAAGCTTTGAGTAACAAAAGGCTGAATTCTCATTTCTACCATCAATTTGTTGTTGTCTGGAAGATGATCAGAATTGATACAGCGAAGGCATTGACAGGATGGTGCCAGGGTGTCTGAATCTGCTCTTGAGGAATGAGTGAAAAAGTTGAGTTCTGCTCCCCATCTCTTTTTTTACAATAAAAGGGCAGGGCCTTGCCATGTGCAAGCTGTCCATTAGGAGATGCATGATATGGGTAGTTTTGCTTGTTGTCCAAAAAACTCTACCCTCTGGTCAGGCGACTTCTTTTTTCAGCTTGCTGTTGGTAGATTTGAAATGGTGATCACTCATCTCCAGTGTGCACGCAAGTGAGGTGCAAAGTCTGCAGTGTGCAAAGTGAGGTGCATGCAAGACAGTCAGTTGGGATGCAGGAAGGAAAAAACAAAAAACTATCTGTACTATTAGTAAAGATATTTTTATATGGTGCTTATTTCGTCTTTCTTATCCTTCTTAATTTTTTATTTTGTATGCATTCTAATATTAATACATCAATATATGTTGATGTATGTGTATATGCATACAATTGATTTATATCTATCAGAGGCTGCATGCTTAGAAATTTTTTTACTGGTAGGATGCACAAAGGTTGGAGACCACTGTTGTAGGTCACTGGATCAATTCCTTTTTGAGGCAGATCCCACAAAACCAGTGTTGCTGTTACTGTTGCTTGAAAATCCTCATCCATAGCAAAGGCTGCCTCTGCTGGCTCTCCTTGTGCTCAGAGCATTCACATGGGCCTGGGGTTGTTCTTTCCAGCCTTGGGCAAGAGCAGTGATTTTGAGCAAAAAGTGGCATCTGACTGTAAGCCTTTTTTGGTACTGCAGTTTCTTGTTGCTTCAAGTCTCAGCAGAAGACTTTGTGAACTCTTTATAAATTACTCTTATGCTGGGGGAGTAGTGAAGTAGAAGAGACTTGTAAGCTTTTGTGTCAAGTTGTTTCACTGCTTACTGCCTTGCAGGATGGAGTTATTAGGCTGTTGGAGAGAAGTACAGTCACAACTGAAGAACCAGATCTTACTGTCATTGACTTTGTGCTGCTTTCTTCTAGATAATTAGTGAGGATGTTCTGAAGAGTACCTGTGATGCTCATCAGCTCTGCATCATTTCTGTCCTGCCTCATATTCTTGACACAGGTACACATACAAGCAAGCAGACTTCTGTATGAATTTGTCTCTTAAAGCATGTAGTTGTGTATTTTAACTTGTCCAATTCTGTTTAACAAACAGGGGCTTCAGGAAGAAATTCTTACCTGGATGTCATGTTAAAAATGGCTGAAAAATACAAAAAGAAAATGTGGGGGTAAGTGTTATTGTCCACTGGTCATCTTGGAAAAGAGGTGATCATTTCTGGGAGTAAATGGGATAAAATTTGTATGATACTTGTTTAGGCCACAGAAGGGGTTGTTCCTTGTTCAGGGTAGCATATCTTGGTATTTCACTAATTACTGGAGAAGGGAATGCTATGACTTTAAAATAGCCCTTTTTAAAAAATTTTATCCACCTCTTAAATTCTGAATTTACAAGTGATATCTAAGCATTAATGAGATTAAGCATCTTTTACTCTTGTCCTGAATAGTCAAGTATTTTAGGGAGGTTTCTTTTACAATCTTTTGCTGGTTGGTGAGTGTGCCAGTGTGACTATTGGATTCTCAAAGATACAAGTAAATTGCAGTTTATTAACATGTTTCATGCTCTCATAGAAACAGCCAGCAGGCTGTACCTCTACTCCTCCTTCTCTTAGGTGCAGGTTAGAAAGTCCTTTTAAACCTTCCCCTTAATACCAGGTAAAGTGTAGCTGTGTGTTCACATTGCTAACATAGTTCTTCCCCTGCACTGTGTTTAGTGGCTGTTCTTATCCAGCTTTTGGTGGGTGTGTGAGGGGGACTGGCCTAGAGGTGCTGCTGAGAGGGGGCTTTCTTCTGTTGTAAGGTTCAGGATCAGGACTTTCCTTTTCCCTGCTGACTTTGAAAGTGTCAAGGGCAATATAAAACCCTGCTTGAAAATTATTGTGGTGCCTCTCCTCATTATTAATTTTCTATTTCATCTTTTCCTCAAGGTGGCTGTGGACAGAAGCAGGTGCTCAATCAGATCTTGAGAGCTCTCTGGGGATTGGAGGCTTTGGGTATCCAGCAATGGCAGCTGTTAATGCTCGGAAGATGAAATTTGCCCTTCTGAAAGGATCATTCAGTGAGCAAGGGATTAATGAGTTTCTCAGGTATGAAATCTTTAAGTGACTTAAATCTTTCTGTATCTAGGGCTATGACTCTTTAGACTACAAGCAGACTCTCCTGCACCACACAAGACTTGCATGGTTAAGGGAATTAAGATGAGAATTCTGTGTAGTCAGGGAATGGTTTCAATGGCAATTGCAATAAAGCAGTCATTACCTTTTTGTGGTGTGCAGAATTAAGTTGGCCATTTAGACTTAGATAGTTAGTTTTAGTACAATATTTGAAAACAGAAGTAGACTTTGATGTTGAAAAACTCTGTTTCTCTTAAGAAATAACTTACTAATGAATTCCATTTAATTCAGATGGTGCATTCTGACTAGTCATTAGTAATTGGAAAGTCCCCAGTTTGGGAATCACAGTGGGTGCTGTTGAAGTTCTTCAGGTTGTATATGTTGCTGTTCATCTTTCTGATTCAGTTTGGTCCTGTCTTCCCCCTCCCAACTTTCCATTCTCCTGGCACTTGATAAATTGATTGGGAGAGTTGAAACAATCCATCCAAAAAGTCAATAACTCACTGCTCAGCACAAGTCCTGTGAAACTGCCTCTTATGTAGCTGGTCAAGAGCCAGTGGTGAGAAGAATGGAATAGGGAAAGGAAATAAAGAGGATGACAGAAGGTGGCAGCACACTGAAACAGAGCAACTAAACTTAAACTGTTACTTTAGTGTGGTCAAAGTGAAGTGGGAACTCTGCTTCTACATTCTCCTGGTTTATGGCAGATTTGGGAGAAAAATCCTAAAGGGGTTCTTTTAGAAAGTAGATTTAAGCAGCCTCTCCCCCAACTGGTTTGGGAAAAGATTTCCTTGGAGAGAAGTGGAAAAAACCTGTTTATTTAACAGGCAAAGCATTTACCAGCACGAAAAAAAAAATTGAACCATATTTAACAATAAAAGCTCTTGCTGCTCTGAAGAGATGACTAACTCAAAGTCCCCTCCTTGGGATGCAGTTCGGCTCACTCAGTGTGTTATCATCCCTCCAGTGCTGGAAATGCCATGGCCCAGGCCCAGCCTGGTGGGCCACGATGTGAGCTGCTGGTACTCTGCTGGGCTTTCAGTCCAGAGCAGGTTTAAACGGTTCCAAAAAAAAATGAAAAACCACAGTCCAGGGAACTTCTCTGCCTTAGCTAGCTAAAAGCAAAGGAAAGTGCTCTCCCACTGTCTGTCTGTTCTGCAGACAACACTGTTCAGGAGAAGGATGTGGGGGAGTAAGTGCAGTTTCTGATAACAAACTGTGTGCTTCTTCTCTCTCTCCCTTTGCTCTTGGAACCACTTTTAAAGGTGCAAAACTTATTTCTGGCCTAAACAGACAAATGGGGATAGAAGCATTATGAAGTCACCTCAGGACACACATAAAGGACCAGCTGCCATAAATTATGCACGAGCCCTTGAGATCTTACATTAGAAGTGTTGTTTCCATGTTTGTCCTTGGAGAATGGCAGAGAAACAGCAAGAATTGCAAAAGCAAATACAACAGCCTCTCCCCACCTTGCCATAAGAAGCACATTAATTGAATGCAGTTCCTACTGGATTAATGGAATCAGTGCTATAGTCTTACCTGTGAGAGTGATCAGACTTTCTTCTTAATGCCAAAAAAAGGAATATTCTTAGGGCATCAGGTTAAAGTCAGGATACAGATGCAAGAAGAGAAATACCAGGTGGTTTGTACTAATGCACATGAAAGTGTCAGCCTTTGTGAAACATGACAAATTTTCTTTGTCTGTATAGTCCATCTTAGTGAGGCCTCTCCTGGGTGAGGCTGGATGGTGCTTCAAGGACACAACAGCCAATTTAACAGCTTATATTGCATTAGGTAATTGGTTTGGTATTGTCTTATCATGCAGCACTGCTTGCTAGAATAATCTCTTACTGCCAGTTCAGCTCAGGTATGCTGCCTACAGAAAGCAGTATAATCACAGCTGGTGTGGCTGGCCATTCCCTCAGCTGATGTAGGCAGCTTCTGCAATCTAATAAGCAGTCTCAGCAGTGTTGACTACAAGTAAGGAAATTGGCACTATGAAGAGCAGAAAAACTGTGAACTCTATTTGGGGAGGAATGCTAATTCAGTCCTACTTGCCTCTGAAAGATGCAAAGGGATTAGCTCCTCAGGATTTTAATGCTGGGCTTTTTGAGCAAGCCTAACTAGCAAGCTCAGGATGGAGTGTCTAAAACAAAGCTGGTTACCTTGAACCCTGTGGAACCTATGGAGGCTGTCTCCAGTAAAGAAAATCACTGGTGATTTTCACTAACATTTGCAGGTGACTTCCAGAACTGGAATTACAGGCTCCCCTTGGAGTTGCTTTAAGTGATAAACTGTTAAAGAGGCTGCATTGATCTGATTTTCACACTGCTGAACTATGAAAAAGTGTATCTCACAGATGTCTTTGAATCCACTTGTGAATTTTCAATGCTGCTTTAAGGACTCTGTCATTTTCTGCTTCTTGAAGTTTTTGCATCCAGACAGTTTAGATCTACTTAAAGAGATGAAATCTTGAACTTGTATTCCTCTTATCTGAAGCAGGCTCTGTTCCAGGTGGCTGGAGGTTGGAGGAATTCCTTAAATTTAACTTCTATTTGTTTTTTCTCAGGGAACTCTCCGTTGGTCGTGGTTCTACAGCACCAGTCGGTGGTGGAGCTTTCCCCAAAATTCATTCAGTTGAACCTTGGGATGGCAAAGATGGTGAGGTAAGAGATACTCCATTTCTGAAAGTGCTCATCAATGGTGTTCAGGAGTGACAGAATAGAGTAACTAACAGCTGTCAGTGTGAAAGTTCCTGTTCGAACAAGATTGTAGCAAGTTGTGTTGATGGTTTCCCCTTATCTTAATCCTGCCAGCAGACCAGATGGTACATTGATCATCTGACATTGCAGCCCAGATGTTCCTCCTGCTGTTAGGATGTGATCTGAAAGCTGGATCACTTGAGGCAGAAATGTATTACCAGTGCTGACTAAGGGAGGTGGTAGTGCATGCATTCAAGACCCCCAGTGTTGTGGAGTTCTGAATATGCTGACCTTGCCATCAAGGTTTTAATGCCAGAAAGCTTGTTAGGTAAAGCCTGTGTAATAAATAACATGGTGACCAAGTCTGCCTTCTTAAGGTTCAACATTGGTGTAAAAACCAAAGTTACTGCAGTCCTTTGATCTACTTCAGATAGATAAAAACACAGCATCGGGTAGTAGTTTTGTTACATTGTTTATTTGTATAGCCTTCATCTGGAGTATTTTGATTAGTAAAAAAAACCAACCTCCTAGTCTAAACTCTGATCACTTGTCCTGTGCTTAGTGCACTTGGAGTTCTGTGAATGAAAGAAATGAGAGGAGAGAGCTTTACTCTCAGGATGAAGTGAGAATCGTTCCAACTCAGGGGTCTCCTGGCATTAAGCACTTCTAAACATGTACTTAAAACCTTCCCTTTTTAACAGCTTCCAGTTGAAGATGACATTGATCTCAGTGATGTGGATCTGGATGACTTGGGTAAAGATGAGCTGTGAGATCTTCAGGAAACTTCTTTTCTTGGGAGAGCCTGTGCAGCAGTTTGCAGCCTGGATCACAATCAGGCAGATATTTCAGTGGCCTTTTTCTGGAGAAGTAGCACATGACACACTGTGCTATTGGATACACTGCAGCAGTGGACTGTACGCATCTCAAGAAAACATTGCAGAAATTCTATGAATTATCATAACCAGTAAACTTGATTGTATTGTGTAACAAATATTTTGAGGACAACATGGATATTTCTTTGGAACATCTTGGGTTTTATTTTGTTGATAATGTGCTGTTTGAGTGTTACTGGAGGCTGTTAGTGTAACCAATTTTAACTGTAATTTTTTTCATGGAGGTGGAACCTGCTCAGCTTCTGTTTCAATTAAAGAATAAAATATTTTTTGACACACAGTGTTAGTCTTGTATAGAGTAAGAAAGGTGCACATAGTACAAGCAGTCCCATTTTGGATGACTCTTCAAAGTGAACTTTAGAATAGAGGTTTGTGCAGAGGGGAGTTCTAAACCACCTCCTTGCTGTGAGATCTTGACAGTTTGGCTAAAAAGCTTGATAAGATGGACAATCTTAGTTTAAATGCTCTTCAGTCTTCCTTTTCCTGTTCCTTCTCAGGGGCTTTCTCTTTCTTTGTGCCAGGCTTCATAAGATCATTATAACAATGGAAGTGGGGTTGCTGCTGCAATGAGAGATGCTGGGAGCTGTCAGTCTTTCCCCTGGATTAGTGATAAAGCTAATCTGTGTTTTAGGGCATAAGGATAAGGATTTCCAGGTGCTAACAGACAACCACCCTGGTGCTGTCTCCAGCAAATAAAGTAATATTTCTTCACTTCCCATCTGGCATTGTTTTGATCTGAAATTGCTATTTCCTTTGGAAGGGGAATCAGGACTGTGAATAGGGATGTTTACTGCTGCTTTTTTAATAGAAATACCATTATTTTATTGCTCTCCATGTCTTGTGTATTGGTGTCTAGTGAAGTGACCCTGATGTGATCAGCTTGTTTATAAATAAGGAATGAAAGAGCTGAAAGATTCCCCTTCTTTCAAGGAAATAACATAATGTGGATATTTGTCATCTGGTGTCTGTAAGAGATTGCCCATAGTTCATCCTCGTGAAAGGCAGTGTCAGAACCATGGGCAGCCAGCAGTAACTGCTGATTCTGTGCAGGAGATGTGCTCCAACTCTTAAATCATCCCAGCAGATGAGCGGTAATGGAACTGCTCTAACTGAAATATCTTTGCAAAAACTAAACTCATGAGTACTTGGGACTGTACGCCATATTATGATAAGTTCCACAGCACTTTCCTCTTAGGCTTTTGGGTTTTTTTGTTAAATTAAAGGAACTTTGGGCTTTGC
This sequence comes from Agelaius tricolor, assembly GCF_023055355.1. Lineage (NCBI taxonomy): Eukaryota > Metazoa > Chordata > Aves > Passeriformes > Icteridae > Agelaius > Agelaius tricolor. The sequence goes on from NW_027269261.1 coordinate 79,880,980, forward strand.
TCTGATGCTTTCTACTTTTTCTGTTTAGATTTTTTTAAGTTTGCTTTGTTAGAAAAAGAGGACTGTACACACCTAGTAGATCCATTAGCCACCATACTTTTTAATTTGTTTTATTCAAGTCCAGTAGATATTCCATCTTTGTAATTTACCAAAAAAATAAATACTACCATAGTACCTCTGCCTCTGAAATATGTTTTTGTAAAACTATGAATAAGAGATAACTTTTACTGTAGTCACTGTAAAAATTACTAGAAGTGGTAGGAAGATCATCCTGCTACAGTATTTGCATTTTAATTTGACTTTCAGGAGCTAAAGATTATTTTACAGTAACATGACAGTCTTGAAACTTAATAGATGAAGCTTGAGCAATTCTTCTTTAACTGCAGTCAAGAAGACTGAGGTCAATCTTGAAATAGACATAAGGATAGTATTCTTGATTGCTTAGTTGTAACCCAGGGATGTCCATGCCAGGCTGCAAAAGGAAGTAACCACTTTAGTTACCAGTAAACCTGCGCAGTTCCAAGCTCCAGGGGATTGCTTTTGTGCTCCTTTCCCACAGGTGCAATGGAGCTTTGTATGTGCCATGCTTAAGGTGAGGAATTCACCACTGAGAATCTGCTCTGCTTCTTGTTTCAGGTTGCCTAATGTAATTAACACTGAGAATTCATGCCTGTGCTGTTACGAACTTGTAGCATTTTTGCTACAGCAACTCATCTCTGTCTTCCCTTTGTGCAATGGGACCCATGCTTGCTGGTTTTAGGCTGTTTTGAAGGCCTGCTACCTCATTTATTGCTTTAGCCTAAATTCTTTTGAATTGTCATTCAAGATATGGGGAAGGAGAAAGCAAGTACTGCTGCTTGTTGAAGGCCTAGTTAATTATAAATGACAACCTTTTACAGAGGACGGAGGTGTGACAGTCCTAGGTCTTAGTTCCAAATTAATTTTTCTTGCTTGTGTTGATCTGAATGTTTATAATAGATTTTAAGCTTTTTATGTAGGCGAACAGCCATAATTGAGCAGACCTGTTTTGTTCTGGTAGCTGTAAACATCAGATGCTTCAACAGAAAATATAAGCAATCTCTCTGCATCTGCATCATAATCTGAGCCTACCCACCTAATCCAGTCTGTAACCAGCTGGCATTAGAGCTGCATCCAGGACTCCTATCATTGCAAGATGGGAGCAGATGCATGCTCTAACCTCAGGACAGTGGAAGTGTTCATTCAGCTAAGCTGAGAGAAGCTACAGCATGTGCACTTGTGGTCCAAATACATACATCCATTATACTTGCTGCTGCAACTTCATCCAGGTGTTTGAAGACCACGTTCAGGACGTCTCTCAGGCGCTTCACAGACTTCCTGTTTGGCTGCAGCAGCATTGCTTGGAAATTCACAGGGAGGCCGTACCTTGGAACACAACATACCTGATCATCTGCTGGGAAGGGCCACAGCTGTCTGCTCGTGCCCTTCTCCCCCTCAGCCTCCAGATATGCCAGGTTGTGTGTTGCAGAAACAACACTGCCTCCTTATTGGAAAGCCTTTTCTTTTTGAAGCCAAAAGTCAACTAAACAGTGTCTTTCTGTTTTCCCCTTCCCTGTAAGTACCCCCAAAAAATCGTTTTTCACCAGATTTGTATGTCACCTTTTTTGTGTTTTGTGGACGTCTATATTGTCTGCTGTGAGCTTCTGGAATGGAGTGTGTAAGGCACACACCTCGAGCAAGACAAAACAAGGTGTGTAAGGGTTCTTCCCACAAAGAAACTGCACCAGGAAGAGAGCTGTACATTTTGACTTCCCCAGGAATCTCTGCCTGCACTCTGTGTGTACTCACCTCAGGACAGATTCAACAAAAACTCTCAAGGCTTTCACATGAATCCAAGCCACAAATGCTTCACTGAAGTTCACCTTCAGCCAGCGTAGTAAGGGGCCCTGTGAGACCAGAACAGTGCTGTGATCCCCTCGCTGAGTGAAGCAGCTCCATAGCCAGCACTGCCACTGAGGCCATCATGGACTGCTGGGATACTTCCCAGGCAGCCTGATAGTAGCTCCCACTCTATCAGAAACTCAAGTGACCTTGGCCAAATCATTATTATTTTTAATTATAATAATTTTATTATTATCATTATATATGCCTCAGTTTTATGGGCTAAATGGAGCTCACCAGGTACAGTTGGAACCATAAAGCCATTTCCGAGAGAGGTGTTTAGGCATCCTGGTAGCAAAGGCTGCCACTATGTGGGCCACCAACTCACAAGGTGGTACTTACATATTGTTGCTTCTTGTCAGAAGCTAATTTCATCAGCTCTTCCTTTTCACATTTCAGTTCCTTTTCATCATAATAAAATTCTCGAACCATGAACCTACAATTGAATGACATTTTGCTCTCACAAGCCTTAGTCCAGGCAATGTGAAACTCATTTCTTTTTTCCGAGGAGAAGCAAGTATGGGAAGTTGCTAGCCATTTAAGCCATTTAACAAGTTAAAGTATGGGGAGGGTAGGAGTTGAAATCACCCCCAGAAGGCCAGCAGAATGAGAGCAGAAAGGGCAATTCCAGGATCTGTAACTTGGAGCTTAAAGAACAGGATCACTCATTCTGCTACCACAGCTCCTTCCCACCCTGCCTTCTCAATGGCTTTAGGACCAACAGAAACACAAGCAGTCAAGAAGTCCTAAAACCAGTGATGGATTCAGCATCCTGCACACACAACAAGCCTCACCTGATCCTCATCTCTTGCTAGCCTGCCCTGCCCAGCAGTCAGGGCTTCTTACCTGTTCTCCCTGGCTTTAGCCTTAAAGTCATCCATCACTTTTCTAAATAAGGTCACAGTGAAGAGTCCTCCCTCTGCATCCTCAGCAATCATTCTGTGGGAGGGAAATCCACTGCTGTGATTTGACATGGCAAATCCCTCATCCCTTTTTTACCTACCTCATCTTCCCCTTTTGCAATTCTTTCTATTTTCATTTATGATATTGAACAACACTCTGCTTTTTCAAAACCTCTGTGACAGAAATAGTGAACAACGACTTTACTTACAATGGCTACTCTATCTCAATGTAAAACTCAATTGGTTTAGTTCCTGAGCCCACTGAATACACACACATCCTGCCTGTCTGATTTTTCTGTGTTTCCTGGTAACATTCCCCCACCTTTACAGGCACTTGTGTTTATATCACAGGCAGTAGACAAGACAGCTTGTTTCTTTCTCTATGCTTTCCACCTTCTGCATTTCAGGTAATACCGTGGTCAGCTTTTGTGCCCTGGACTGGATTTCATAGTCTGCATGAGCTGAGTAATGGAATATTTAAGTCCTAGGAAAGATTTTTTTACCCAAGGTGAAAGGATGAGTTAATATGGTTTTGCTAGTTCAAATGACAGTATGCTGAATTATTCTATGCTACAACAGGAAGCAATTAAAATGCAGATTTAGTGTTTCATCTTTTTATAAAGTACTTTCCATAAAGCTCTATATGATTGCATATGTCTGAACTATACCTCAATTAATGTAATAAATTGCCTGTTTTACACAAAAACAAGCAACAGTCTGGTTGAAAGTAAAAACAAATAGATTACTGGAAAAGAAAAGCTAATTGTAAAAAAACCTGACCTTTCTTTCATCTGTACTTTCCTTCAACAAACTAATTTCTATTTGAATTGCAAATACATTAATGTGGAGCCTATGCATTTAGACTAGTGATTTCCTCTAGGACCCACCAGTCTGAGGGGCTGAAACAAGACAGGGATCTCTGAAACAAACACAGAGCTTAATTTGGAATTTCACTTACTTGGTGGAGCGAGGTACTACCATATCTGAGAGTGATTCATAGGTCTTCTGCCACTGTACGTAGCTTGACCTTTGAGCAACACAAAGCACAGTAAATACCATATACTGGAAAGCAAATTTTGATATATGTAGTTAATTATGCTAATAACTTAGGGTAGAAGGGTTGAACTCTTTGTGCTTGGTTATGTCATTAAAATGCATTAAGCCTCTCCTTATCCTTTCCTCTCCTAGTCACCAGCTGAGGAGATGCTTCCCTCAATACTACAGCCTCAGTCTTCACTTTGGATCTTGGCTTGAGGAACGGTCAGTATCAGGAAACTGATGGTGGGAAGAATGTGGCATATACTTCCAGGCTGCCACACAGTGTCCCAGGCTCCAGGGCCCCTGCACAAGCTGCTCTGGTCCATGGGTAGGTGTGCTACATCTGCTATGTGCAATCCCAGAGCTGATCTGGTGCTAGACTGCACTCATGGTGAATGCCAGCCCTGTGAGAAAGGGAACAAGGGTATGGTAGGAGTTTGCAAAGAGAGAAATCTCTTTTTAGTGTGAATAAACTCACATAATGAAGTCAATAAACGTACATCAGATAGCTTTTTGTGACCTGTTTCTCAGAGACAGAAGAGTGATGGTGCCGTATGTGTGTGTTGGGACAGGGCTATACGGAGAGGAAAAGTTTTGTGTAGGGCTCTGAGGAGAACATGGTGTAACTTCCCCATTGTTAGCAGTCATCCTATGTATGGCCACTTACAAAGGTACAGACAGCAGAGAAAGATTGTGAGTTGAACAGGTCTAATTCCTTTTAGAGACTGGCTAGGCTGCAGTCAAAATCTGGTTTTCTTTTAGTTCATACTATTCCTATCAGGAGATTGAGAACCCACTTGTAACCATGAAGAACCCTCAGGCCAATTGTCCTGCTCCAGCTTTGGCGCAGTCTTTATCTCCCTCTTTTGTGCTAGCACCACTCTTGGCAGAAATTGTTCTTTCTTCTTTGCTAAGGGCTCCACCTGTGTCCCAGCAGGGCACTCATGGGCACTCATGAGCTGCCCCAACCTGACCAGGTGTGGTTGTGGTGTTTAGGCCTGGGACACAGTGCCACCCACTGCTGCCTTACTTTGGCACCACGACGAGCAGCGTGATAAGATACTCAGAATTGAGAACAAAGTCTTCTTTGTGCACAATGTCTGCCAGGGTCCGGGTCAGCAGATTTCCCCTACAGTGAAGAAGACAAAGTAAAAATAACAGTAGCAGGAACTCAGCAGTGGAACATTGGGGTCATTGTGCTGTTGGTGGAGATGCTAATCTATACTGGGGTAGAAGAAGGCCCAGGAAGAGGTGGCTAAAGGACACAGCTACACTTCTTAAATAGCTGTTTTGTTATTTTTACTGCAACTAAAAGACTCAAAAAGTAACTAATACTAAAGGACACAATATTGGTGACTAGTAGGTGTGGGATCTCAGCACATCGTTCCCGATGTCCAGAGATGCCAGGAGAACCCTTGGGGGTCTCGAAAACCCTGGAATGTTGCCAAGAGTGTTTGGTGGCTTGATTTTGATCCATCCACAGAAGTAACAAGAGTCTGAGGACAAGAGAATCACTTTAGAGTACAAGGTGTAAAAGAGACACATTTAGAGGGTGAGATATAGACTTTAAGGTTTTTGGTACAGGGGGGTTATGGAGACAAGATGGAGAGATCGGGGCGTGTCTTGTCCTTCTTCTTTCTTCTTCTTGTCCTCCATCTCCTGTGATGATGTTGGCACTTAGAGATTGGTTTCTGGTGAAGGTGCACTTGCCAACATGGGCGAAAAGCATTGGGAAATAAAGGTAAATATTGTATACGTAGGTTTTAGTATAAAAAGACACGACCGCCCCGTGGGTGGTCAGAGAGTGCCTGTGACTGCCTGCAGATCAGACCTCTGTTGGGCAGACAGAAAAATTTTGTAGATAAGAAATAATAAACAACCTGAAGACCGAAAGCTGAAGAGTCCAGACTCATCCTTTGCATCGCGCCCACCAAAGAACCACTCTACCCGTGTCGGGGCAGAGACAGACAGCCGGACCCGACAAGTAGGAAGCCAGTTTATGCCCTTTATGTAAAACACACCATTCTGCTGCTATTGTTTTTACAGTAAGGGTGTAAATACTTGGGAAGTGCACATCTACTCCCAGTCATCACCACATCTTGTGGGAAGCACCTGCTCTCTCAGGAAGCCTGTTGAGCTGCTTGTGTGACTGTGCTGCAGGCAGAGTGAGCCATGTATGTACAGACCTAAGCCATCACAGCAACCTGGCATTCCTGGACTGCTGCGGACCAGCACGCTGAGACACTCCTGCTGAACAGCAGGGAGAGCAGCAGTCTCATGCACAGGTGGGACCTGCAGGAGGTCTCCACACACTGAGCCCACCTGATCACATTAATTCCTAGGACATGTAGATAGCCAGGGCTGGCTGTATGTGGCTGGAAAGCACCAGGTGTGAAAAGGAGCTGCCCTCCCTGTCACTGGGCAGGAGTGAAGAAGGACCTAAACTAATAGGTTTGGGTTTGAGGTTCCCTGGGCCAGTCTAAATATTAACTAACTGGCTGGTAACTTATTCAATGTTTTTCAACCCAAGCTATTTGGCACTGGTGGACACCAGAGTTGAGAGCATTTAAAGATGGATGGAATGATGACAAGGAGGATTGTTCCTGGCCATGAGGTCTCCATTCTTCTCCCTCTGTAAATTGCTGGAGCCCTGGCCAGCAGGCAGCCACCTGTGCCCTGTGCCCAATCCTGAGTAGGAACAATAGTATATACGAGCATGTGTTGGGTGAGGGCTTGCACAGCATCATCTAAGTTGTTTTAAATTTACTACTTACTGGATTTTACCATTCTCCCTAGTAATATCCTAGAAAAAAACCCAGGTGTCACCACTGACACAGGCAAAGACCATAAGCAGATGAAGACAGGAGAGAGAACATTTGGGAAGCCTGAACAGTGCATTACCTGAACCAACAGAAGAAAAAAAAGAAAACAAAAATATAAAAGTGGGATGCTGATGAGGTGCAGGATCAAGCAAAACAAAGCTGTTTCCTTTGGGAGCTTTGCAAATGCTGTTCAGAACATAGGGCACAGCTCCATGTGGCAAAGGAACCCACCAGTTGACACAGCTCATCTAATTTCTGACTCCCTGAAGTCCCATCAGAGCAAAACAGTTGACTTTTTCCAAGACTGCCTGCTCACAGTGTCAATGAAATCCTATTAGGAACTTCAGTCTCCCTGAGCTGATTTTGAGATATGCTGACCACACCAGCTACCACCTGTTCTCACTGGATCTCTAAATGCTGAGCATGTTCTGAAGCTGGAAAAGTTGTTCCCACCAGAACACAGCAATGGGTGTGAGCACACACTGCCCGCATTTCAGCCACACAACAGCATCCCCAATGCAAAATACTTACATCGTTTTCTTCTCCAGGTTTTGCAAATTTCCTTTAATGTTGTTGTACGCAGCCGATCGGGTCTTCAGGTCTGCTTCTATTTGAGTCACTTGCTAAAACGAAGTGAAAAAAGGGAGTCAATGCAGTGCTTGAGGCCTTGTTCTCACCTCTGTCCCACAACTACCACCTTAACACAGAGACACAGCTGCCAGCTCTCCTAAAACCACCGGCCTGTGGCCAAGAGAGCCAGGGTCAGAGCTCCCCTGGGACAAAGGCCTCTGCAGAAAGTAGGGTTCAGTCAGCTGTTGCTGTTGGTGTGCTAGAGCTGTACCTAAGGGGCATGTTCATGGTTTTATTTGTTACCTACATTGAACAACAGCACATCACGCCTTTCTGAATGAACTGACAGTGTAAATAATTCATTTAGCCTGAAGGCTTTTGATTTAATGTCAGACTAACAATTTCATGAAGAACACCTCTGTAGTGGAGAATATGGCAGTATATATAAAAAAAAAAAAAGAAAATGACAATGGAAGGGATTAAAGTGCACAAAACATATCAATGTACTCTACTGAATCTGATAAAGGACCATATACTTACAGACTGAATAGATTTCAATATATGTATCATTATTTTAATTTTTACTGCAATAGTAATATCAACTGCTTCAGTACAAAGTGTGTGCTTCTGAGCTTGTTCCTGCCTAAACCAAAGGCAAAGGCTCCTCTCCCACCATGAGGGGAGGGATCACAACCAGTCAAAAGACACACTTCCCCATGCTGACATCATAAAATCTGGAGTACACCTTACCTTTGCTAATGCTTCTGATATATTCTTCAGCGGCTGCTTTATGGGGTATTTGGCCATGTCCCACTCAAACCGTGTCAAGTAGCTAATGAGGTCAACTGAAAATAAAGAGAGATGTATGAAAGCAGATAGTGTACCAGATGGCAGGTCAAGCTTTGGGGAGTAGTCCCCAGCTATAGCTTAGGCATAGCTCTGATTAACTTTAGAGCATTAACCAGAAGCCCACTTCTCAATTCTTATAGAGATTTGATCTAGATCAAATATGCACAGATCCTATGCCCAATCTAATCAACTTCCTAAACATCTCCAAAAGTTAAAAGTTAAACCAAAAATCTTTTTTGCATTACACCTAACAGTACAGAGAAAGTGTAAAATTATCTGTATCAGTGGGACACAGCAGTGTACAGCTACTCTTCTTCACAGTAAAAACAGTTCAGTGTAATCTCAATCTAGATTTCTGCAATATGCCTGAATTTAATCCCAGCAACAGCTATCAGAAAAATACTTTGTGCCTGGGATCAGCAGTAATATTCAGGGTTGCTGAGAGCCTGATCAAAGGTACTAAGACCATAACAGATGTCACTTCTCTGTGATTCAGTCAAGTGCTCACTAGAAATCAAACAAATGCAGGTGTGATGAGGAATTCCTCATTGACTTCGCACACAGAGGTCCCCATTTCACACAAAGCTAGAAGCTATTTATATAATGGATAAATCCAGTCACAGCATCCAAGAACAGAAATTCACAGCAAGGACCTGTGCATGCAACCCCCAAAATAAAGCACCCTTGGACCACAGGGACCCACAGCATCTTTCCAGAATGAAGGGGAAATGAACACATACAACACCCAGCTCCTAGAACAAGGTTTTCCCGTTTCACTGTTTGAAGATCAAGGGCTCTTAATGTTAGGAAACATTAAGGCTTACATTATGGTACCAAATAAAAAATTCTCCTCCAGCAGCTCATGAAATCAAACAGTTCTTTGTCTGAGTCCTGAGAGCCTTTGGATGCTGAACTCACCACTACAGAGTGTTCTTGCAGACCTTTCTAGGATGGGGTAAAGTCATGCATCCTGCCACAATGAGAAGGGCTGGAACTGCCCCCCCAGAAAGTTAGGGAGACAAGGGGAAGGCAGCAGGCAGGGTCTCAAGGTCTAGACAAGGAGGCCAGAGGCATGTCACCTAAAGGGTGGGCTTCCTTCCAGACCAGGAGAGTAGATATGGAGAATGTCTGGGAAGTTGCTCTAAGGTGATAGGGAGCAAAACAAGGTCAAGGTGACAAGTAAAAGGACATGCATGCTGGGGCACTTCAGTGTTCTTTGCTGCCTTGTTCAGAGAGTTAATTCAGTCCCACAGCAAGGTCTGAGCACAATTTCTTATGGGCTAGACTTTGAGGTTTAGGGGAAAACTTTTTGAACCAAGATGCCTGAGAAGGAATGTGAAAAACTGTGTAATTGCCATACTACCAGGCTGAGGGTACTCTGCAGTCTCATGTGATACTGAATACCCTTGGCAGGAGAGCACTATCCTTTCCATGGGCTTCTCTCACCCCACAACAGAGTCAGTTTACCCTATTAGATTTCCAAAGCATGGAAAATCTTATGTTAGGAGAAATAGGCTTCTTAGCAAGAGATAAACTGCCTGGAAGGCAGAGAGCACTTGCCATGGCAGTGTTCTCCCCCTCTTGCAAAACCACAGCTGTGTCAACGTCCCCCACATTCAATGGTCAAGAGTCATAGGGCAAAGATCCAACCCTTCCTGCTAATACCCCATCAGGAACGAGCAAATTTTCCTGCACAGGGAGGGTGTAGAAAAGGGGCAAAACAGCAGAAGACTGGGAGAGCTATGACACAGCTGCTGCATGCACAGTTCTCTGTTGATGCTTGCTCGTGATCTCTGTGGGGAAGGCAGACAGGTCAAAAATACTTCAGCAACAAAGTTCACACAGCATTTTCAGCATAGGGTACACAAGGATTTCACAGGCTCTTTAAAGACAGACACTGACCGATTTATAGCTGATGAGATATAAAAGTTCCCTGAAGAACCTCACATGTCCTTTCTATCCTCACATTCCTTGAATCTCAGCAGCATCCAAATGTTGGGTAGTTGAGCACTGCATGAGTTCTCAGCCCAGTTTTTCAAGCTCACTCCTGAGTGAGCCTGCCAGTGGTAGCTGGCACTGGTGCAGGTTAGTTAAGCAGCCTGATCCTGGGGATGGAACAAACTACTGTGAACTGGCACAGCTGTCTTTAAAATGCCAAGCAGCCCCAGCACCCTGATGCTCCTGGAATGTCATCCCTCATTTATGGAACCTGTTGAGTCACTTCTAAAAGGCTTCACACAGCTGCCCACCCAGGAGAGATTATTCCTACCAGCTCACAGCTGCCCAGGGAACCCACAGCCTGCATGTCTCACAATCTAACTTACATACCAGCTCTAAAACACAATGTTAAATACTTCCTCTCCAAAACACTCAATTCTTCAAAATTGTTATGCTTCTCATTTTGCTTTGTTTTGGGCTCACTATAAGGAATGGCTCCACCACTTACCAAATTTTTTAATTCATTTAGGTTTAACATTTCCATAAATGGAAGAGAATTTGGTACGAATCTTTGAAGGACAGCTTTACTTACATTTCAAGAAAGGTTGTTTATGCTGTTATGATATATTAAAAGTTTCTATATTACACAAGCACACATTTCCCTCTATAAGAGGAAAATTTGCATGTGGCTGCTTTCAACTGTTATCCACTGGAAAGCTGAGTGTGTGTGTGTGTGTGTGTGTGTGCAAGTTCATGTAACTAAAAGTGCTGTATTTTTTACTATTTTGCATTTTTGTTCCTAAAAATCTAGCAAAAAAACTTTTTAGACACATAGACACTACCAACTGCTATTGGGGTTATATACACATGAGCTAAAGCCAGTGTTACTTAAAACAATCTTGGGATGGTCAAATAGTATGAAATAGGACTGTGCAACAAGAAATCATGTCTTATAATTTTGTTTCTGATTTCACAGCTGCAAGAAAGTGTTCAACTTTATAGTTCTTTTACTAATCAGAAAGGGAAGGAGGAAGAATTGGTCCAGTAAAGTTGCTGATGCTTATGAAGACTGACACTGGAATATATTAGGGGAATCCTCATATACTAAAGCTAACTTCATTTTTTAAGATGCCGTCAGTAATCTTAAAAAGATTAATGCCCTAATTCAATATGATTTGTTTGGATGACCAAACCCAGGCAGAGAAATTAGTAAGACATGCAAGTAATTTCCATATCCTTCTAATAGAACACATGCAGAGCTGATAGGGAAAAAATTGGTGTAAAAAGGGGAAACAAAGGAAATAAACGAAACCTGTTGTTTCTCAAGTCATAGGGATATCGTGATCAAGCTATGAGGTTGTTACTTGAGAAATCCATCGTAACCTGATCACTGTATCTCTACAACCAGACCAAGACTTGTGTCTAGCACTAATATACACAAATGCATGCATGTAACAACACCACAACCATCAGTCCTCAACATACTTTGGAGACATTTCATTTTATCCTTTAGCCCTGAAACACAGTAAATGGGATTATTGTATTTCTTGAACATTTGCAGCCATCAAGCATCAGTTTTATATCATTCAAGGACATTTCTAAAAGAACTTCCTCCCCATCCTTTATTAATACAGGTCTGAAGTACAACATTGCAGACAAAGGGAGATGGAGTGTACACTCTTACTTTATCCAAAAGCATCATGCTGTAAGTCTGTAATCAGTATGCATACCACATCCAATTTTGTTGTATTTTTCCAGAATAGCTGGGGAATGCAAATTACTGACAGATCACTGACAGTTGTCACACAACCATACAGAATGTGATTTAGGTGCCCTTAAGAAATCAAGCCCAGGCAGGGCACAGGAGTGTGCTAAGTCATGTTAGGAGTGAACAAGGATGTCTCTTACTTTTATCTTCACTCCAAAGTCAGCTTCTGCTGAGAAAAATAGGAGCAGGCTAGACACGTTCTTATAAAATGTTGCTGATGGTTGTCCTTTCTGAAGTGTGAGGGTTTCAATTCCACATATTCATATTCTGAAGCAAGCAAAAGCAGCATCAATGCATTTAAACCCCCACATTCACAGCACCTACCTCCATTGGCCAGAAGATTTTCCTGGACTTTGTCTTTTGAGTCCTCCATAACTTCTCCTATGTACTGGGCTATTTTCTTTATTACACTTAAGTGTAACAAAAGAAGCTTTGTTAGCAAAGAAACAAAATTATTAAAAAACAGTTTCACAGTGATCTAATAAACACAGAAATGCCCAAACAAAACATTTCTGAAGAAAGGCAGGTTAATTTGCAATTCAAATTATAATAAAAAATCTAGGACACAATGCAGAACTAAATGTCTTACCTCTAAATACACTGATCTCTGCAAAAACAGAGGTAATGTCATTTTGCCTGTGTTCTGGACTTAGAGAATATCAAGATTCAGTCTTCTGTACACTCATTTTATGCATAGGAGAAACCAGAAGGCAAGAATGGCAAGAAACTCATGTTTAAAACCCCCAAGGCAATGAAGGCAAAGGAGGCTACATAGAGACACTAAAGATCTGTTCCATAGGATGCTAAAGAAATCCTTAGAGCTCCCTGAGAAAAGGTTCTAGAAAATACTCAGGGGAAAATAGCAGTGTTATCTTGCTTGATGGGGAATTTTTTTCTTATTCCTTTTCTTTGCAGGACTCCTTCTCTCTTCTCTTTCAGCATGGTGGACAAGACACTCCTTTAAAGTGTAGGAGAGCTAGATTCAAATCCTTCCACCCAGGCCAGAGTAGTGATTTGTGCAGAGACACCCCCCCACCCAGAGAACACAGTCTCCACTGTGCCATGTAGGAGCATATAACATAAGTATATAAAGGTAGTATAGAAAGTAATCTTACCCCCTAAAGAGTTGCAGCTGAGCCCCAATTATTAGAGATTGGGAACAGGCCTGATTTTACCAGGCCACAGCTGTAGCCAATCAGAAGAGTGTTATAAAAGAGTGGATCGGTTGGTTGAGGGGAGCTGGAGTCAGTTGGCTGCTGTGAGGACAAGGATGGGTTAGTGCCTAGAGGAGATGCCTACAAGAAACATCAAGGAGGTATGCAACCTTTGCAATGTAATGATAATAGAACGCTTGCACTATAATGACAACAAATGGTGATCCTGACATGATTTGAGAAAAAGAGCTTAAATACGAAACTATGTGGCTCTGTAGATTCAGGGAAACAGGATTCAACTGTATAACCCCGTAGATTTGGGGAAAGGACTTGAATACTAAACTATTGGTAAAAATATATCAATTGCAGCTATTAGTATTTGTTAAATATGAGTATAAAAGATTTTGAAGATAAGTACTTTGTAAACTGAGAAAAGCTGCAAAACTGAACCAACACTCAGAAATATATATATATTTGTACTATATATAATATGTTGTCTGAACATTTGTATAGCTCTTAGTTCTAAATGAAATATATGAATGTGTCATAATGTTAATTTATTTGAATATGTCTTTCTAGGAATGCTGCAACTCTGTAATTAAAAGAAAAAGGGGGACTTGTAGGGGGATAGAGCACAAGTAAATAAAGGGAGTATAGAAAGTAACCTTACTCCCTAAAGAGTTGCAGCTGAGCCAATTATTAAGGATTAGGAGCAGGCCTGATGTTAACAGGCCACACCTGTAGCCAATCAGAAGAGTGTTATAAAAGAGTGGATTGGTGGGAACTGGAGTCAGTTGGCTGCTGTGAGGACAAGGAAGAGTCAGTGCCTGGAGGAGCTGCCTACAAGAGATATCAAGGAGGTATGGAACTCTGGCAATATGGAACCCTTGCAATGTAATGACAATAGAACTCTTGCACTATAATGACAACAGTGCTACTTGTTCTTTGCTCATTTTAAGAAATGGATTAATCAAGTCCCTCTAGGAGTAGCTCCCTCTGTCTCTAGTCAAAGTACCTGTCTCATACAGGCTGCAAAACTTTCTGTTTAAGTATCCTTCTACACTCAAAAATATTCACAGAATTTGGCCTGTGGTTCCCTAACTGTCCTAGGTTGACTGCACCTTGTAAAGAACCCAGAAGCTACAAGGTTACTGCCTGACCATTAAATTGGTGGAAACACAAAGTGGACATAATCTTTGGCCTTGTGACAGGGAGTGTAACAGCAGGCTTCATTTCCACTTTATTTTTCTTTCTTTCCTTACTAAGAGGAGACTACTACAGCTGCAGATGAGCTGGAGACTGAAAAGGCATCTACAGTGTTTGGACACTGTTATGTGGATGGACCATGTGGTGTTGTGACCAGTCCTGTGGTTTTCAAGAGCCGAAAAAGGACTTTGGGTAAGGTATATATACCAGGAAAGCATCAAAAAAGAGGATTTTTCTTTCATGTGCTGCAAAGCAGTTGCATCTATCTTTGTTACTGTGAAGAAACTTAGAGTTTTGGGAAAGGTTTTCCAGTCCTATGATAGCTAGGAAAAGTCTGAGACTGCTGATGCTGCCAAGAATGCAATACTCAAAATTTGTGCTGTTTGTGGTCAATTCAGTTGGAAGAAGAGAAGATCTTGTGGCTTCAATATATAAAGGGCTCCTATAAGAAAGTTGGACAGAGGCTTTTTACCAGTGCCTATAGTGACAGGACAAGAGGCAACAATTTTAAACTAAGAGAAGATTTAGACTGGACATAAATTCTTCACTATGAGGGTGATGAGGCATTGGCACAGGTTGCCCAGGGAAGTTGTAGATGCCCAGCCCCTGGAAGCATTCAAGGCCAGGTTGGATAGGGGTTTGAGCAACTTAGTTTAATGAAAGGTTTTCCTGCCTATGGCAGGGGGTTGGAACCAGAGGATCTTTAAAGTAGCCTTTCAACTCAAATCATTCTTCCCATGACCCTGGACAGAGGCAATTCAGAGTGCCTGTAGGAGGAATCTATACTACTGTGCTCCAGTTCACCTCCCTTTCTCAGAGCTGCTGTATTGTTTCACCACCTGGCTGCAGCCCCATAGAGACCCAGCTGAGGCTTGTTAGGGTACAGCACCTGTTTCCCACACTCAGGCTGGGGGGGGGTTTGAGGGATCCAGGCAAAGCTTCCCTGACAATTGCAACCTTACCAAGCACTTCTGCAAATTTCAGCTTGTAGATAGAGCTGGGTTTTGTCTCCCAAAGAACATGTAACAAGACAGCAGTTGGTAAAACCAACAGCATAGCAGAGGTTAAAGACATTATGGAGAAAGCAGTTCACAGGGACATGTATAAACCAGGAGCTTCTCCAAAGGGCCTGAGCTGCTTTCATGACTCTTGAGTGCATCTGGTGGCTGACAGACAGGTGGGAGACAGCTCTGGCCTCTCTCCATGGATATGGGGGGGGACAGGTGTGTGCTCTCATGCACCTGACAGTCCTACCTGCCCAGGCAAGGCTTGGCTCCCTTCCCACCCACACATCCCGTGGTCCCTGCAGCAGGATACAGCCACACTGTGTGTAATACACTGTGCCAGAGGAATGTTCTCCAGTCCTGCCTTAGCCTCTGTGCCTTGCATTGCATCCTGTGAAAGCAAGTGGGATTCACTCACCCAGTATATTTCCCATGCAAAGACAGAACCTATCCCCTCCACACCACTGATGTCTGGAGCAAATGACAGGAATCAGACCCCTGGAGGAGCCCCACTGACATCCAACAATAGACAGTTTTCACAGCCAAGTATCAGATATCTGCCTTTAGATAAGATGAATCCCATCTTGAGCAAATATCTTGATCAAATGATGCATTATAAAAAGAGAATTTCAGCAAAACTGCTTCAAGAAGTAGTAATAAAAATCTGTAAAAGGAGTAACTCCATTTAACCTACCATTATGTCTTGAGACTAATGTTTTGCTTCTGCAATGGCTGCAATGTCTTTAGCTTCCAAAAAAAAAAAAAAAAAGTCTAACACTCTTTAAATGATACTGAGAAAGAAAGGGTGCTACCCACCAGGCCTCCAAAACACTGCAGGGAGCAGAAGTCCTGCAATCTGAGGCCACTCCCAGGTATGCCACTGACCTAGCACCAGAGAGAACCCCTGGGTAAGAGTGACCGAGGAAACTGTCAGCTTTTGAGAGAGCTCCACGCTACCACAGGATGACATGGAAAAACACTCCTCCTCCCTGTGTAAATAAATAATAAAAGTATGTGGAAACAATAGCTCCTGCAAACTCTTGCCCCTTCTCTGCTGTCCTGGCAGGAGGCAGCGCTGACAGGTTTGCACTGCCTGGCTTTACTGGCAGCTGTGTTTATCCAGCAACAGTTCAGCAGGCAGCTCTTTCACAGAACCAGGAACATAAATGCTCAGGTCATCTGAACAGGCTTGTAACCCTCTGGATGCCATTTACTTCAACCAAGTGAGAGTGCCTGGCATTTTAACCCTTGAATCACAATTTAGACATAAAACCTGAGGCATTTATTTAATGCAAAATGCTTTTGTATGCCCTTGTGGGACTCAGTCTGCTAATACATCTGATTCTTCTGTTATTCTCTGTTACTACTCTAATGTATTTTTCTTATTTTTCCAAACATATTTCTTATTGTTAAATCTTGATTTTTTCCTGATTACCTATCTTGACAGGCAAATGAGACAAACAGGAAGAGTCCTTGCCTCAGCAGATTACAGTGGATGGGCCTCACTGACCCCTTTGCTCTGTGTCCCTAGAGCCCATCAGAGGGAAAGAGTCATTACTGGCATTAAAGGGACAATTAGTGGAGTAAAGTGGTGTTCAGCTTGAACAAGCAGCTGTATGGTGCTGGCAAGTAAAGACAAAGATAACAGGAGCCAGTGAGCCAAAGGAGCTCCTACTGACATTTCACTTCTAACTGCCCTCCACGATCTTACATGGATTCTGAACTCAGCTTTTCAGAACTCCTAATGCTTCACAAAGCTGGGAATTAGTTATGCCTTTCTGAAAAATCAGTTCTGATAATTTCTGGCAGCCCTCAAACCCAGAACACACAGCTGCTTCCTATCCGCTACCCTGATTAGAGAGACAGAATCACAGAATATTCTGAGTTTGAAGAGATCCACAAGGATCAGCAAGGATCATCCAACACTTTCCATTAGAACAGATAGCAGGTATGGGCACTGTCTCTCCCCAAACTTGCCCCCCTTTCCACTTCCTCAAGAATCTCTATAATTGAAGAAACTGGAACATGTTTCAAAGAATATGGGGCAGTATCTTTGGCAGGGTCACAATGGAGATGGTTTTGTTGACAAATTAAGTTGCTTTGCCTTGCTTAAAGTCCTGAAGAATCAGTATGGTTTAGTTTTAGGTAGTTCTGTGAGGAGCAGGGTGTTGGACTCAATGATGGTGATGGGTCCGTTTCAACTCGAGATATGAATCGCATCTATGATTCTAAAAGATCAATCTTGTGTGCAAGCCAGAATTATCATATGCAATCATTCTAATACAACCCTTGTGTAGCACTGTAGGAAAATCAGGAAAAAAAATCCTATGGAGAAATGTATTCTAGCAGACCAACATTCACCTAAACTGCCTAGCATAGATGCAAACAGTTTATATCAGGGTTTCTGTAGGTTTTTGCAACTGCCACACAAAGATCTATGTAAGGATTGAGCATATTTAGACAGAAAATGCTTATCAGTCTGGACTGGGAGAAAAAAGGCAAAAAGACCCAGAGCTAATGCATGTGTCTGTGACCAAAACTAGGTAAGCTGCCAAAGCAAAAAGTAGAACAAAGCAGAAAAACCCAGCAGTTTATACCTTCATTGCCTCAAAGTCTACCTTGTGCTATGAAGTATCTTAAAACCTGTCATTTTCTTAGCTTGCTGTACTACATTATTCTTTTGTATGCCCAGGTCACTTTGTCCCAAAAGGCAGACTTGGTAATTGTCAGCAGGGAGATCATGTGAGTCTTTGCTGAAATAGGTTCGATGCAATATGAGTCAATATTCTGGTTTTTAAGGAGTTTAAAAGCCTGAGAGGGAGCAGTCTGGACTTCATTCAAATGAATATAATCATTAGAGGTCCTCTATCTGGTTGAAAAGGGATAGAAGGTTCAATAGAAATATTCTGTCAAAACAAGATCAGGGAGGGCTTCACATTCTCTAAATGTTGTTTTATCAAGTTTCTGGATGAGGTGGGAGGATGTTCTTTAAAATAAAAACAAAAGCACAAAACAAAATAACCCCACAACCCACCATTTAAAAGTTTCCTTATGAGACACAGCTTCCCTAGCACTGCCACTCAAATGCATTGCTGTGCTGACAAAGCAACCATGGATATAATTAATCTAAATTTTAAGGAATGAGTCTTTTTTTGTGATAGCTCCATGACAATCAACACAAGGGTTAAATAAAGCCTATCCATTTTAGTCCAGTTGTAGTCCAGGCTGAACTGAGTCAGACCAAGGTGAACACAAGGACATACCATCCCATAAAAACAATGTCTGTTTCTCATTTGTAGGTGGTGTATAAGATCTATTTTACCTTTCAGCAAAGGTATCAAGTTTTCCCAACTCATCTGACAGACCAACAAGAGCATCCAGTGTCCCCACCTGTGCAAAAGATGAGAATTAGGTGAAAGATGCACAACTCTGTCTAAGGCTTTTGTTGGCAGAGCCTTAAGGGGACTGACTTGTCCTTAGTACACATGAATTTAACAGTTTGGCAGAACCTTATTTACTTGGTGGAAAATAGTAGCAATTCCTTTACCCAAGAGCTAGGGCATAAAAAGCCTTTTCCAATACAGGAAAAAAGTATGTGTAATCTCAAGATTACACATCAGTGTCTTTCTTCCTGTTTTCACTTTGTCCTCTATCATCAAGCTCCATAGAATAGTCTTTAACAAGACAAAATAGTGACTGGAAAAGCACACAAATAATGCACAGATACAAACAAGTCAGATGTACTAGGAGAACAAAGGGAAACCACTTATTCAAAAGTGGGTATCTGTCTGTGTTTCTGTTATTACCAAAGCAAGTCTCTCACAAAGTCATTTCTGACCAACATCTGCTTTTTGAATCACTGTCAGTCATAACCCCATATTTATCATATTGCAGCATATTGCCAAACCTTTTCTTGTAATGTTGCCAGCTCAACATTATGTAGGGTCAATCTAAGGGAGAAGAAATAAATTTTACGTGGAACAAATAGAATGGAAATGGGCATCTTCAGATACTCCAAATGCTTTACTTCCTTCAACATAAGCAGATTCTCACCACCACCAATGGGGTAAGGTCCACAGAAGATAAAAATAAGGTCCATGGATGATAAAAATCTTATCAATCTCTTTTTTGTGCACACAAAAAAGCAACACTCTTTTCTCTGTCAGTAGTCTTGCTGCAATGGCTGTGGATAGTCAGCTGCTCCCTTTGCATTAGCAATCCAAGACGTCCCATGCTGTATGACTTTGATGACTAGGAGCACATTGTACATGGAATGCAATAAATCAGCTATTTAACATCTCACTCATGTTTACTCCTTATACATCTACCCTTCCAATGTGAAGAGCAGCTTCAAGAACAATGACTTATTTCTCTCTGATCAATTTTCAGTTGACTGAACACAACTCATCCCCCAACCACAGACTCCTTCTACGCTCTGCATATTATCCCAAATGATAAATCCCATATTTATCCCAAAAGTCTTTAGCCCTGGCTAATGCTGCTGTTTTGCCCATACACAAACCCCTTCCTCACTTACCTTTAAGTCTGGAATATGGAATTTACTGTTGCTGGACAGGTTGGATTTAGATGTCACAGTGTTCATTCTCTCCCATGCCTGCAGATTTGTTTTGTCTCCTGGGGCAGAAATTAGCCAGAACTCCGACATGATCTAATATTTTCCCTTCACTGCTGGTCACTGTAGAAACTCAAAGCAGGTAAGTGGCTAAAAGAGCACCACAAAAAATGTGTCCTTCCCTAAGAACAGAAAGAGTTAGAACAGATCACTGATTTATTTTCTTCAGAAACACCAGGAGAATTGAGTCAGTTGTGCGTCTCAGGCTGAAATGGAACATGACCTTCTCCAGAATGTCACGGAAAGAGTGTGGCTGTTCCTTCCTTCTCAGGATTGTTCCATCCAGTTTCTGCATGAAGAAATTAAGCTTCCTCCTCCCCTTTTCCCTCCCAGTCTGTTCCATTTGCCTTGTGCTTTAAGTTCAGTGCCTGTTGGGGAGCTTGGAGGTTTCACCAAACCACCCAAAAGTAATAAAGGATTTCTGCTTGATAAATATTCTCTCTCAAATTGTTGGACATTTGCAAGGAAAAATGAAAGCAAGACCTCTGCTAAACATAGAGGCTGCAAAAGATGCCACTGGCAGGACAGAATATTGCTCTCCTCTGTGTTTTTTCCTCCCAGGCTCGATAGTAAGGAGCTGGAGGAAGGCAAGCCCTGGCGTACAGGGACGGTATCGGCAGAGCCACACAGATGGAACAGTAGCGAGAACAGAGGGACAACTACTGTGGTACGAAGCAAAGAGATGAGGGCAGGAGAGCGAGCAGCTGGCACCACACCGCAATCCTCCGTTCCTTCCCGAGCTCCCGCGGAGTATCCCCGCCACACGTCCTGCTCTCAGGTGTGCGGGACAGGGCGGGTGCGGCACCCGCGCCGGGCCCCGCCGTGCCCGAGCGCTGCTAGCTCGGCTGTGAGGGGCTCCGCGGGGCACTGCCCGCTGCCTCTCCTGCCCGCTGCTTTACCTGCCCGCTGCCTCCCCTGCCCGCTGCTTTACCTGCCCGCTGCCTCTCCTGCCCCTGCCGCTCCCCGTGCCCGCGCCGCTCCCGGCGGCTCCCGGCGCGGCCGTGCCCGGAGCGGCGGCCGGGCAGGGCCGGGGCGGAGCGCAGCGAGGCGGCCGCCGCATCCACGGGTGGGTGCAAGGGGCCGGGGCTCCCTCCCGGAGCACAGGGAGCTGCTGCGCCTGGTGCCCTAAAAGCTCTGTCACACCTCTGACTAGGGCAGCTTTGCATCTCCTTGCTGTCTTTTAAACTGGCACAAATAATGCAGAAGCCATTTGTTTTTATTAAACACTGACTACCTTCAGCAAGTCTGAATCTTTTGGAATAATTAAAGACTTCTAGGAAACTCTTGTTTCCGGCACTTCCCTAAGTGCTTCACATAACAAATATGTGGTGCAGGAGTCTGCAAAATAACGATGGTTACGTTCCTGGTGATGCTTCTTCTTTCATGTGTAGCTGTGGCTTTAAGTCATTAGCAACCCTTGAGCTTGTCTTACATTGCCTTAAGCTTGGTTAAGACATTGGGAGTATTTCACAGGTTGTGTGGAATGAAGTCCTCCAGGCATTTCTAATCCAGGTATGCTCTGAAGGTAACAAGTGTCTAAACACTGGGTACCTGCCTCTGAGAGGCATCTCTGCAAGAGAGAGTCGAGCCCCCTCACTGGGGGTTATCCAGTTCTCATCTTCCAGCTGAGTTGTCTAATACTTAGGAGTATTTGTCATACTTAGGCAAACTCTGCTATTACTGGGGGCTTATTTTCTTCCAAAAATGGTGTATTTTTAACTCATGTTTTTTTGTAAATGAAGCCCCTACAAGAAATTAAACAGAAGGATGCTCTTGGTTTTCCACATGACCTGTCATAAACTGAGAGGGTTTGAGATGCTGGGGGCAGGCAGGTCTGGTCATGCACAGAAGCAGAGCATTTGACACTTCCAAGAACCTTAAATGAAGACCCCTGAAAGATTTAAGTGTCTTCAGGACTAGGAAGAAGCAGCTGATGTAAGGCATCCTGAATGATGCCATGTAAATAATGCTTTAGGTAGCTAACATGTAGGTCAAGGTATTGGACCCTAAATGTTTAGATTCTTTAGGTTAGCCAAAGATTCCTCCTTTACTTCTCTTTAACATTTTTAGTGATATATAAAAAGCAATTCATGTGTGGAGGAAGCGAGTCTCTACTGAAAGCACTCCAGAAAAAGACACTGAGAAGATTTGTAGCTGAAATAACCATTTTCTAGGGATTTTTTTGTTTGCTTTTTTTTTTTTTTTCATTTCTAGGCTAATTAAATGTTCAGTTCTCATAACTGCTATGATTCTAATTCTTTTCAATCATTGGGCATGACAAAAGTCTTCCAGAAGTTATGGGAAAAAAATGAACATATTGATCTGTGAGATAGCACTCACAGAAGAAGTAATTATTGTCTAATCCTTCTTTTTTGTTTGTTTTTTTAGACTATACATTTTAATAATGAAAACATACTTAACTGGTGTTTAAGTATCTACATCATACATATCTTTACCCAAAGCTTACAGGTCTGAAAAGTACAGTAGACCTGATCACCTAGATAAGGCAGTTCTTTCCCATCACAAACCAAGAACAGTTTTAACTGGATCCTTGTTGCAGTCTCAAGCTGTGGAAATGCTTTGCATAATTGATTTTAGAAATGTTACATTCTCATAATCTCCTTAAATTTAGAATCACATAAGTTGAAACTAGTGCTAACAGATGAGAAACGTTTCTTGCTGCAGTGGTGCTAGATTTTAGGAATGTTTTTCTGTACACATCCTTGTTATAACAAATAAGGTAAAATCCAAGCTGTATGTTTGTTGGATTTCTGGATTCTACAATATACACTACTTAATTCCTTAACATTTTTATAGCAGGAATGCCATTTTCCCCCCTTTATATAGCTTTTTTTACTATTATTAAAGTGAAATATTTTATGCTACTTATTGTTTTAAAAGAAAACTAACAAGAAAAGAGACAAGAATGATGTTAATGTCTAAGCAATGTCCTGTTGAATGTTTTCCATTATCATATTTTCTCAGTTTACTGTGACTTTTCAAACTTTTTTCTTTTTACCCCATTACATATTTTTAGGCTGGATAAAGCAGCAGTGAAGGTGGAGGGGAAGGAGCAGGCAGACATGCTGTGGGACAAGGATTGTGCTGCAGACTGGTGGTAACACAGCTCTGCCAGCTCATTTCCCTGGCTGGCCCCACATGTGGTGCCATGTGATCTCAGGGCTGTCTAATTCCCTCATGATCATCACGTGTCTTTCTGCTCCCTCTCATCCACCAAAGCAATGAACTTTTCTGTGACTTTGCCTCTCTCAGTAATTGTGAGTTTCTTCAGCTGCCACAGCAAGGGAGCAAAACTCTGCCTGCAGACAATGATTAAGGGTATTGAAATACCCCACTTGAATTATCTCCCAAGACAACATTCTCCAACAGATAACCAGAATTAATTACCTAGGCTATTATGACACTGACATTAGAAGGAAAGCTGCTATCTTCAGCATTCTACACCTCTAGGAATTCTTTGTAGATTCAGACATCAGACGCTGCTGAATGCCTTTTGAATAT
This sequence comes from Agelaius tricolor, assembly GCF_023055355.1. Taxonomy (NCBI): domain Eukaryota; kingdom Metazoa; phylum Chordata; class Aves; order Passeriformes; family Icteridae; genus Agelaius; species Agelaius tricolor. Next base: position 79,904,306 of record NW_027269261.1, read on the forward strand.
CCTGTTGGGTCCTCAAGCTGCTGTTCTAGGATAACACAGGTCTTCTGCGCATTCCAAGTCACATTAACCAACCCCCCATGGATGTCTGGGATTGCGGACAAGTGAATTCAGCATTTCAGTTTTAAATGTCTATTAACAGCTCATGGTGCTCTAATCAGACTGGGGCACCTGATCCAACTCACCCCACAGAAGACATTCAGTGGCTGCTGCATCACACTCCTCACACTTAATTAACCGCATTTACCAGGGATGAGATTCAGCTGCCTGAGCTTCTAGTGCCACCAGAGATGTCCCTGCACATCCTTCCTGCAGATTACACTACAGAAGGGTTTGGATTTTCCATTGGTCTTGTGTCAGCCCTGTCCAGGTGCCCTGGATACAATATGGCATCTCAGATGTCACTAGACAACCTACATGTAAGCAAGTACAGCCTTAGCTTTCTGAAATGGGAGCTTAAACACCTAGCTTAAACTTACAGGTACCTGTATTTAGGTGTGCTCATCTCCCAGGAATCTCAGCTCTAACACCCTTTAATACAACACTGAATAGAGCTCTTTTTAGTCATGATATTGGTATCATCATCGTTGTGATACACCATTCAGGGAACACCATGCATAGACTTATTTGAAACTGCTTCAGTGCCAGAGTTAGGCATTTTTAAAAATTTAGTTGCGATTTTCATTGTTTCTTCAATATGCATATGGACTGGATACACATTATTTCAGTCCTTGTTTTTGATCCTGTAAATTGGGACAAGAATGGTTGGAATTCTGCATACTGGTTTTCTTTTTTTCTTTTTTCAATAGCGATGCTACAAAGCAATAAGAATGTGTCTTTCTATGGTTGCTGTCAAGGTTCTGATCAGCAAGTCCCGCACTCACTGTTTTCCATGGCTAAGGGACACGGTCTGCCACAGGGTGAGAAAATTAATCTCCTCCCTCCAGCAAGGCTGCAGGAAGAACTCCTGCCTTTCTGAGTTCACATGAAGGCCATGGGGAATGACGCCACAGCTGCCTGATGGACACTCCTGTCGGACAGACAGGGCTCTCTGTGTCCGGACACGGGCCGGGCCCTGCGGAGAGGGCTCACGGCCGCCCCAGCTCCGGCCCTCTCCCCCCATCCCGAATCCGGCAGCACCGGGACCGTGGGCAGCGCCCAGGGACGAGGCGGCAGCGGAGGTGCTTCGCTGTGAGCTGCGGAGCCAGCGGAGTCGCTGTCCCGCGGGTTTGCTCTGTTCCCCCGTCATCGCCGGTGTGAGGCAGGGGCAGAGCCGCGGGGGCGGGCCGCCCACCCCGCCGGCCCCGCACGCCGCCGGGTGAGGCCGAGCCGGCGGAAGCGCCTCGCCTTCCGCTTCCTCTCTGCCCGGGAAGAGGCGGGCGCGGCTGCGGCCATGCAGGTCTCCAGCCTCAACGAGGTGAAGATCTACAGCCTGAGCGCCGGCAGGAGCCTCCCGGAGGTGAGGGCGGCGTGGGGAACGGGCCCGGCCCGGCCCGGGTCCCGCGGCGGGAGCCAGACCCGCGCGGTGCCGGCGCGGGGGCCGAGCCCCGGCCCGGCCTGGCTGAGCTGCCCCGGTCCATGTGCGCTTGTGTTGGGATCGTTACCGGGAAACAGCTCTGAGTGTTTCTTACATTAGATATGCAGTTTAAATGAGTGAACCTCTGGCTGTGGCGGTGCTGGTCCACAGACCCGTAAGCAGCACGACCTTGTACCATTCTTGTGGAATGGTTAAACTTATCAGTGGAAGGGAAATTAGATGATAATCAAGAAAATAATCAGCGGCCTAAATGTCTTATGTTTCAAATGGTTGGATAAACTTTGATTCTCCGGTTCCTGTATGAATAATGAGCTCAAGACTGATGTATACCTTTGCTTGCAGTGGCTCTCTGACAGGAAGAAAAGAGCTTTACAGAAGAAAGATGTGGGTGAGTTTTCCCCTCGCAGTCGACTACTCCATATACATAACGTGCAGGCCCAGAGGAGACTCCTCACTGACTGATACACAGAAGTTATCCTTAAGTCATAATATAAAAACTACAGAATTAAACTACAGATAGTTATTTTGATTTCTCGTAGAGCTTCACGTGAACTCTATATAACCAGTGGTGTTTTAAATTTTACACATTAAATACTTGGGTTGTGGATTGTAACAGAAACATGATGGATGGATTCCATGTTGTCCCTTACATTAAAATCAGACCATAAACTTCTTTGTGATGCTGTGCTAATCTTAGAGAGCAGGACTACATCATTTTAGCCTAAGCTTCTTAGACAAAATAAAAAGGGCTATTTAGATTCACAGAAAGTGTTATCCAAGAAACTTAACCAAGAAAAAAATGCATAGAGGTAATGGGATATGGAATACCTTATATACAAGGCCTTAATTGTGCAAGTGTGCAATGAGTATTTGCTACTATGTTGTATAATGATTTGTTACGCAGTTACCTTGCAGTTCTAATTTATTTTTCCACAGGGGTAGTCCGCTTCTCAGGGTTAGCAGACTGTGTAAAACTGCTTATAATGTGGTAGTTATAGTATCTGTAAAGGATATTCCCTATACTCAATTAACTCAACGTGCTTCTTTAGGAAACTGTTACAGTTTCTTAGACTGATAGAATTGTGCTAATTCTACAATTTTTTTTTCTTTACAGATATCCGTAGAAGAATTGAACTTATTCAAGACTTTGAAATGCCCACTATTAGCACAAAGATTAAGGTATCAAGAGATGGACAGTATATTATGGCAGTTGGTGAGTTAACAAACAGTCTCTCTAACAGAGGCCAAAAGTCCTAGGTAATCTTGGGTGCAGAGTGACTGTTTCAGGTAGAATTGTTAAGAGTTCATTTTGAAGTGTGGAACTGGACATTCTGCTGGAAGCAAACTCTTAACATGTGATAGAACAGTTGTCTTGAGAGTGGTGGAGAGTGGAACATTCTTCTCTTTAGAATATGTACATTCTTAGAATCATAGAATGGTTTGGGTTGGAAGGCACTCATGAAGATCATCTAATCCAACTCCCCCGCTGCTAGAGTTTATAATACAAATAAAAATTAATAAAACAAATCCATCTATAATACAGTTATATGCTAAGTTCTGAATTACTTTTAGTGTATGTATGTTAAATAACTTCTGAACATCATTGTTTGAGTATTGTTTTATAGGAGGAGGATAATCTGCATTTTGTGACTGTCAAAATGGGATACTTTAGTAGATGTTAATAACATAAAGAGCCTTGGTCTTTTAGATTTACTGGAAGGTTTTACTAGATTCTGTACCATGTATCTGGTAGCTAGGAGAACCTGCATACTAGTAGGGTGCTTGCAGAAACCAGGCTGTAAGGTTGTGTCACTAAGAGGTATGTTTTTCCAGTCACAGAGGTTTTGGGAAGGTCAGAAGACTTATAGTAGAAACACAGTAAAGCCTGTATATCTAAGACATTATACTTGAAAAAAAATGCTTTTGTGTTATCTTTTTGTTTAACTTTTTATTTAATCAAACATCAAATTACTCTTTCAGGAACTTACAAGCCCAGGGTCCGCTGTTTTGATACCTATCAGTTATCCCAGAAATTTGAAAGATGCTTAGATTCCGAAGGTTAGTATGAGCCATGGCTGTTGGTACATAATAGTACATGTTAGTACGTGTCTGTCATACATAATTCAGGTTGGACTCCAGCAGAAATTCTGCTCTCCCTGTGAGGAGACAGAATGAACTTCAGTGGAATACAGGAATCTAGAGTAAAACCATCTAGTCGTCATCTCTGAATTTTCCCCTTTATTCTGATTTCAAAGTTCTTTCCTTGCCTGGAAAAGAGGGTGTGAGGGATGTAAAATTTACCTTGAGCCAGAAAGTCTGGGGCTCCGAGGGTGAATGTGGCTGAAGTCTGTGTTCTATTTGGTGAATGTGACAAAGGTTCAGTGGCTGGCTGGTGGCAAGATCTCCCTTCTTACCTGTTCTATGAAGCAGTAAGGTAGGAGAACACACTGTGGGATTGCTCTGTTTTCTCTCTGGAGCCCAGCTCAGTAGGTGAGTTACAGAGTTAAACAGAATTTCCAGGGCGGGGGGGGGGTGTTGGTTTGGTTTTCTGTTTGTTTTCTGGAAACAAATACTTAGGGTAGATGATAGCATGGCCAAGGCCCTAATTGCACCTTATTTGCTACTAATTTGGTGGGAGAACAACTATGGTGAGGAAAATAAGGAGCTATCTAGACAATGGGAAAGGGAGAATCATCTGGCAGTTAGAGCAGGGCAGGAGCTGCTACAGCTCTGAGCTTTTAGGGTGCTTAAATTTCAGTAATTATAAGGTTATTTTGTTTGTTTAGTTGGTTTTTGGGTTTTTTTTTTTGTTTTTTTTTTTTTTGCGGGGGGGTGGTGGGAGTGTTGTTATTTCAGGTTTTTCTGTTTGAAGACTGATAACTGGAAGCTGGGATGTAGGGGTGACCACAACAATGAGGAGATGAGCACATTCATTACAGGAGAATTGAACTGGTCGAACTTTGATGTGTGCGGAAGTGATGCAAGAAATAAAAATCGTAATAAGAGCATGGGGGTGTTTTTGTGCTCTCTGCCTCAGGACTACAAGAAGTCATGTAGGGTGAAGGAACAGTGTTAGGCAGGGTTTCAGAGAGGCTGGGGAGAGGAAGGTATGGCAAGAGTGAAACCCTCTTTAAAAGAGTAGAAGTCATTGTAATTATAAATGCTTGCTGCTAATTAAAGTAAATTTTTTTGAACTGGCATCTTGGTAGACTACAGAAGTATGTTTAATTTGAAGTCTAGCATAGAGTCACTTCAGGTAACTTTAAATGAGTTATCTCATTTAAATAGAACTAATTTAGCTGAAGCAGCTACTCCCTAATGTTCCCAACTCAGCTCAATTAAAACTAGGCAACGTTCAATATGGCAGTGTTCAACGTATGTAGTAGCTTTCACATTTGTGATTTTTTTTTTTGAGCCTTAACTTCTTTTGTGAAAGTGCTTACCCCTTGGAAGGACTGCATGTGCAAGTTTATGCATATATGCCAAAAACTCGTAATTTTTTATCATCTTTGATGGATTACCAAGCTCCATGGACCACACACTTACTGAAAACTATTTGATTAGACATTTCCCACACTGATAAACTACGTGGTTGAGCATTGTGTTGAGGAACGTGTCAAGTATACAAGAACAATAAAAAGATTACAGGATGCTTCATATGTTTCCAAAGTTTTAGAAAACTACTTATTGTTTTGCAAATCAAGTTACATAATTGGAGATCTTGCTAAAGATTAATGCCTGCATTATGCATTGACACCTGTGGGGAATACTTACATGACTAAAGATTAGCATGAGTTTAAATGTTTTCAGGATTATGCCAATGTTTGCAAATAACTGCTTGCTTTGTTGACTCAAAATTCTCTTACTCTCTCCTCTAGTGGTTACGTTTGAGATTTTATCAGATGATTACTCAAAGGTATGTTTAATACTTTCCAGTGTATAAATAAAAAAATTGTTTAGTATGTATATTAAAATGCATTTTCATATATAGTAAAGGCAGTCAATCAACACAGCTTTTGGAAGAAAAATGTTTTTTTAAAAACAGCAAACAGGGTAAACATTTTTGCGCCTTTAAAATTTTGTTTGTTTTCTTTGTATCTTTGTACTATAATTTACTTTACAACTTTTAAAGTCTTTTGTCTGTTGGAGAGAAAAACCTCAAATAGTGATCTATCCTACAAGCAAAATAATGTAAAAAATGGAATTAATTATTCTTTCTGAGCTAACATTTAGTCACAATCCCTTGTGCCAAGTTATGCACGCATACATTGTTTTTCAAAGGTGAGATAGCTATGAGTGAGTTAACAACCTGATTTGTCAGTGTTGTTATAGACATGACGATGAGCATGTGAAGCAAAAATTGTGGAGAGAAGTAATATCTTTTTTCTTTAGTTTTATTTTTAAATGAAGTGCTGTACCTGAAGGAATCACCCAAGTGTTTATTTTATGCTTTTTTTTTCTGTGAAAAGATCTTACCATTTCAGGTATAGGTTTGTTTTAATAAATACTGCTCTTTGATCAGAGACATGATCATCTAGCCTTATAGCTTTTTTGCATTTTTCCCATGAGATTTCCAAGGAAGTGCATGAATTCAAGTAGCAGAAGGTAATGGCTGATACTTCACAGTAGCTTCCCACTTGTCTATCTGGTGGAAAATGTTTCTGGCTCTACACACCAAATAGTCATTTGGGAGACTGAGGAACATGCTGTCTTCCCAAATTTTTCTGACTGATTATGAACAGAAAGGGGTGTGTTTTCAGCCGAAATGGGTGCTATATTTCAGGCTGAAGCCCTACTTTTTCAACTTCATGCAATCTTTATGTTTTCAGTTTTATTTTACTAAAACTTAAGAAATCATCAGAAAGAAAAATAAACTTCAAGTGGCTGTCATAGTGTTGTGGACATGTTAGAAAGAGGGAACGATATTAGAGAAATTACAGTTGAAATTTTTAGAATTATAGAAGTTTCGATTGGAATGGGTCTTTAAAATATCATTTTAATGCTTGAACGGTTCTGTCAAAATCTACAGGCGTGGTGGTTCCGAAGATTTACTGAATAAATTGTTGCAATTCTGCTCTATATTGTCATAAAGAATTTTTAGTTCCTGCCCAGGAAAATCTTGAGTTTTTACTGTTGCTATTGGAAAGAGGGATTTTTTTTGTCCTGGATTCTGTCCCTTGTCAGTCTTGGTAGCCCTCTTGGTGCTCTCAGCGTCCTTTCATAGCCAGGGAAAATAGTGTCTCTCCAAATCTGTTCCTGCCATCCCTTTAAGGCTGCATTGAGGCTTATTTGCATTTTCATAATGAGAGCACCTTTTTTCTTTCATACAGATTAGTATGAATCTGTAGGAAAGAAAAGGCCAGTTACATTTCTGTGCCTAAGTTTTAGGTTTAAAAGTCTTAGACTTGGACTAAATTTTAGACTTGGGAGAGAGTGTAGTATATTTTTTCCCACAGCCTTTTGCCAGGAGACCTGTATTTCCACATAATATTTTTGCCACACACCAGTGCCAATGCATTTGCTACCGTTAGTTGTAGTTTTCTGATGGTGACTAAAATTAATTTAGTAAGAAGAAAAGACAAACACAACTTACAGTGAGCTGTATTCACTACTAATGCAAGAGAACATTAATATATTCAAGTCCAATATTATAGAAATTTGTGTTTAAATAGAAAAGTATTAGCGGTAAGACAATTATACAGATTTATAAATAAAGATGACAGATTTAAAGTAACTTTAAATAAAACTTAACTTAAACTTTAAACTTAACTTTAAACTTAAAAGTCACCTCACTTCCCTGGGTTTCTCATCCTTATTTGCATTGCTAGCTATGTAATTCAGCAGTAGAAAATTTTAGATATTTGCTATGTACTGTTTTTAGAAGATGCATGTACTACACAGGCTAAACTAAAGTATCACTTCTCTAATCCAAGCTAAATAGGGATGAGGCTCAGAGACAAAGGTTTGGCTGTGGTTATCATGCATGGCATGAGTTTGGGCCAGGCCAGCTGTTCCTCCCTTGCTCAGTGCCTGGCCATAGTGTGAGGTGCAGCATGTGATGGGGGTGATCCTGTCTCTGGGGCAGGGGGGAGGGGGAAGAATCCCTTCCTATGGTTATGTGCCATGTTAACCTGCCATAAGGAGTGTAACAGCAGAACCTGGCCTATTTTATTTACTGGGGTAGATTGAGCTCTCTAGTAATGCCTCCCTGTAGGTTTTTCCAGGAGTGAGATGTTTGTATAAGTTTCAGAAAGAAACAATGTTCTTATTCAGTTGGCAAAGAACAAAAATGTAGAAAGATTGCTGGTGTCATTTACTGGAATGCTGCTGTGCATCAGGATGTGTAGCTCATGTGCCTAATCCATGTGAATGTACTGGTGTTTGCACAGCTTTGTACCTGGAAGAAATCACTAACTGCAGTGTCTTGAAGGAAATAGAAATGTTAATTTTGGTGCAGCAGAGTGTGAAATAACTGTGCTGCTTCTGACTGCAGAGTCACTTTCAGGGTGTCTCATTTACTCCTGTGAATATTCATATAATGTATATTAACAAAACTCTGCTGTGGCTAGTGAGAATGATGAAGCACTAGTTGATTCTGTCATTTTAGTAGAAATTGTTTGAATAAGTTGTGATAAGCCTTTATGAGTTTGAAAAAAAAAATCACTGAAGTTTGTGCTAAAAGACAAGTTGGGGAGATACTTGTCTGTTTCTGTATATTTCAATGCTTTCTATTTTATTTTCAGATTGTCTTCTTGCAGTGTGGCAGATTTGTGGAGTTTCATTCACAACATGGCCATTACTACAAGACAAGAATACCAAAATTTGGTAGAGATTTCTCTTACCACTACCCATCATGTGACCTGTATTTCGTAGGAGCAAGGTATTAAGTGGACTATTTTGTTTCAGTTTTGTTAGCAGTGTTTTCCAATAATAAAATGAACATTAAAATATTAGAGAAGCTAAAAAGTGGAAAAAGTGCCAATTCCTTCCAAAACAATAAGGGAAATGGTGAAGGGTGGAAAATGTGGGAAGATTAAAATTAATTCAGTTTCCCATGCTATTTTTTTTTTTTTTATTCTTAAACCATGTATATCATGTATTTGCAAATTTGTATTAAAAACTGCAGGTCAGTGTATTGTTTTAAAAAGTGTATAGCATTTAAGGAAAATTAAATAACTTCCTATCCTTGTTGGTCTTTTATTGCTGTGAAGTGTGAGTTAAATCATATAATTGTGTTTCTGAAAAGATATGGTAAAAATAAAATTAGATTCTTAGGGTTTCAAGCAAAGTAAGTAGAAATTGAAGATGTAACTTAAATCACAGGAAATTAAAAGGTCTTGAGAAATGAGTTAATGTATCTTTTGCCTGGAAAAATAGTAATTGGTAGGATATTGAAGTATGATAAATAAATGGTGAGCATGCACATTTTTCTCTGTATTTTGAACACCAAAATATATATTTGTATTGTTGCAAATTGTGAATTCTGAAAATTGTATATTTGAAATTAGACTGTGAATAAGAATCTTTACAATGCCTCCAAATTTACAGCAGTGTTTTTCAGTATTTGTTGGACACAAGAGTAATTTTGGGTTTTTCTTTTGTAGTTCTGAAGTGTACAGGCTAAATCTGGAACAAGGAAGATTTCTGAACTCCCTGCAAACCGAAGCTTCGTAAGTCCTGTGTAATGCATGACCTCTGTCTTCTTTCCACCAGGTGGAAGCAGACTTCTAGCATGCTCACCACCAGTACTGAAAGCTGCCCAAATGCTTTGCACAGTTGAAAGTGAACATATGCTGAGTCTGAGTCTCATTTCATTTTATGTTCTGTAATTTTTTTGTTCTAGTTTTTATGTTTAATTGAATTTTCTTTTGTGGATGTTTTAAAATTGCTTAATATGGACTTAATAGGTATTATATAACTTGATCTTAAGAGCATTTCATTAAAACTTTGCCATTATTACTCAATTTAGCCATCATATAGAGATCTACCCACAGGGTATGTACTTTCCCAGACATGTCTTTGTCCTTCTGCTCTTGAAGTAGCCCAAAGAGAATTTTTATATCTCCAGCATGTGTCTGATTCTTTTGAAAACCCTACCAGAGTAGGAACTGAGCTTTTTTCATGTGGGGAGAGGCAGACAGACTTCACTAGATAGAGTGGCTTGTTGGTGGGCAGCAGCTGGTGGGCAGAATAGCTTAATGGATGAAGAAGTATTTGGGAAGGCACAATAAAAAACTGAGCAGCTGGAGTTTAAAAAAGGGAAAATCCTGGAATGGAAGAGGTAAGGGTGTAAAGTAAAATCTGGATTAGAGAGATGAGACTGAAGTTGTGGGAAGGTTTTGAGGTGAGGGAGTTGGATGAGTTACAGAATTAGAGGTAGAGAGCTTTGAATAGAAGAAGTTGGAAAATGCTGGGATAAGTAGTGTAGAAAGGAAGAAATATTTGTACTTTGGAAGATTTGTTGTCGCAATACAGGGCTCTTGGGTGCCCTGCTGAGGAACAGAATACTTTGGTGAGAGAAAGGAGACCATTGGTCAGACACAACATGTTGGAGATGTAAGCTTTAGAACATAAGTAATCATAAGGATCTTTTGACATAATTAGAATCAGAGATTCATTTAGGTTGGAAAAGACATCTAAGATCATCAAGCCCAACCATTAACCCAACACGGCCAAGTCCACCACTAGACCATGTCCCCAAATGCCTCATCTACATGTCTTTTAATTATCCTCAGGGATGGTGATTGAACCACTTACCCTGGGCAGCCTGTTCCAGTGCTTGGCAGCCCCTTTCAGGGAAGAAATTTTTCCTGGTATCCAATCTGAGCCTGCACACCTTGAGGCGATTTCTTCCAAGAACTGTTGAGTTGTTTAAGAATACAGTGGAGCAGAGTGATGTGGCAGGGCTTGGTGGTAGGTGTTGGATATGGGCAGAGGAGTGCAGAGAGACTCAGAGCCCAGGCTGCTGTTCAGGGCACAGTCTCATGAATTCAGGTGAATTTTCTCAGGGGGGTCTTGGAAATTCCAAAGATGGAAATTTCTCAGCCTCTATGATTAACACATTCCAGTGCTTAATTATCCTTACAGCATAAAAATATTATCCTTAGTTCCATCCAGTTGGAACTTTACCTGTTTGAAGTCATCAGCACTGTCTCTGCCTCCAGATTTTTAGCAAGCTCCCCTTAAGTATGGGAAGCTGTTGCCATTTGTCCCTCCCTCCCTCCCTCCCTCCCTCCCTCCCTCCAATTTTTGGTTATCCAGGCTGAACAATAGTGTACATGATTGCAGAAATCTTATTAGTTGTTAATGTGTTAAATTGTTCTGAGGTCATTAAACTTGCTCCTTTTTCTGTTGTAGAGAGAGTAATGTCTGTGACATAAATCCTGTCCACTTCTTGTTTGCTATGGGGACGGCTGAGGTAAATGTTTGCATTCCTTTTATGAAAAGGGCAGTAGTGTTTGTTGCATTTTGTAATTAATTTGCAGGAGGAAAAGAAGAAATCATGAACCTAATTAATTTAATTGGTCTCATTTGCTATGGTAGATATAGATAATGTTAAAGATGACTTTTCGGAGCATAGTGCAGATAAAATATTGGAGTTACTTGGTTGCTGAGCACTTGAGATTTTGCAGACGGGAGCAAAAATAATGTTCTCTCATTTTGCAGTGTAGCCATCTGTAGAAACTAGCTGGCATGTGTACCCTATTAATCTTGAGAAAATTAGTGTTAGTGATTTTCATTTAGATTACATTGAAAAAACTACAAATGAAATGTGTGCACCCTGTATGTCATTATTAGAACAACTCATGTCAACCTAAGAAATTTTGTTAATTATTCCTTAGATTAGATAATTCATAATTTTATTTAAATGTTTTCAGACTACCAGGTATCTGCTGCATAAGCTTGAACCATATTTTCTAAACTGTTTAGGGAAAAGTGGAATGCTGGGATCCTAGAACTAGAAATCGAGTTGGGCTGTTGGACTGTGCATTAAGCAGTGTGACAGCAGACACAGAGTAAGTAAAGGCTTCCTTTTCACTGGATTTTTCTGAAGGTTTTGTTGTTTTAGAAATAAATCCCACTTTGCTTTAAAATGACCTGCCTGTTCTCTTGTCATTGCTAGTGTGAATAAAGGATTTTCGTAGTCACAAAGAAGTTCTCTTAGACACTGATCTAAGTAGTAGTGGCTATTTTTGTATACAAATACACATTGTGAATGTAAACAGTGCAGCTTTTTGAAGTACTATTTCTGAGTGAGACCTGTGAATTATTTTACTTAGCTAAGAATTAGCTTAGCTATTTTTTAACATTAAAAAATTATTTACAGGCTTTATTGAAAGTATGCCTAACTGTAAATATTGTGCTTTGCAGGATAGAAGGTTTGCCATCCATTTCAGCACTGAAATTTGATGGGGCTTTGAATATGGCTGTTGGAACTTCTACTGGGCAGGTAGATTTGACTTCATGTACCACAGTTCTTAGGAGATCCTGCTCTTGAAATTCCCAATCCATGTCTATCAATACATTGAGTGCAGTATATATCTATTACTGCAAGTATTTATTAGTCCATAAGTTACGGGTATAGAGTAGTAATAGCCAAACTGCAATGTAATTTTATCAAATGCTTGTACTCTTCAGAATTTTGTAGGTACCACTTTAAATCATTGTAACCTACATACTCTACAACTGCAAATTTGCAGTTGACTTATGACTTGAGTCAAGTGTGTGGGGAAGTTGCTGCTTTTTGGGGCTATGAGTACCATCTCAATGCAACATATGTGATCTCCTTCGTCTTAAGGTCTAGAAAACCAGAAATTATTGTCTTTCAACTGTTATTTTTAGTGTCTTATCTTGACATGAAGACTAATTTAAATTCATTTGTTGTTGCCATCATATTTGTAAAGGGAAGTGTGGGGATTGTTTCCTGCCATCATCAGTATTTTCATGTGTTTAGAAAACTGTAGCTTCTTCAAGAACAGATATGTGTGTGAGAATTGTATTTGCTATGTTAGTGTACAAGTCAGACAAATTTTATTGCAGATGGTGTTTCTGATTAAATAAACTGATAATATTATTTTTCCCAAAGATTATTGTTATTCACACTTTACATATGAAAGATTTAATTTTCTCAAGTTCCATAGGAAATTTTGGAGATAAAATACAAGTTTCTGGAAGACAGGGTCTGTACTCTCTACTTTCCTTGACATAAAAAAATTACATTCTGTGGTGTTCCACTGAGGGAAAGTTAAATTCACTGAATCTGGAAGGGAGTCTGAAAATTTAAACCATGTAACAACAACACAAGAATCTGAAAGTGAAATATTACTAATTATGAAACACTAAGAGTATTGAAAACAAAAAAAAAAGGTTTATTTTTTTCAATAGAAATTAAAAAGTCTTTAGAAAGATGATTAGGTCTTAAATTCATTAATTTTTCTTGATGGAAGCATGCTGATGTTAAAATACCAGGTTAGAATAAAGTGGGCTCACTTAATAAGTTGTTTTCAGAATTCAGAATTAGTTATTTTATGTAAATCCTACCGATGTAAGTAAAATTTCAAGTTTAGCTAAATGTTTAATGAAGATCTGATGGGCATGACTTCCTCATGGTCTTACAATGTTATAAATTTAATTTGTCTCTTATTCTTCAAGGTCCTATTATATGATCTTCGGTCTAGTAATCCATTAATAGTCAAAGATCACCACTATGGCCTGCCTATTAAATCCATTCAGTTTCAGCATCAGTTGGATTTAATTATCTCTGCGGATTCTCGAATCATAAAAATGTGGAACAAAGATACAGTAAGTAGTTTTATGTTACTGCATTCAGATTTTTAAATTTTTACTTTATTTGGGTTGGGAGTTTTGGGGGATTTTATTTTGGCTTGTTGTTTTTGAGTGGTTTTTGTGCAGCTTAATTAATTAAGCTGAAATTCAGTGTAAGAAGTTGAGGTTTTAATGTCTCTTAATTTACACAGCGTTTTGTCCTGTCTGAGTAAATCAGCATCTGGGAAGTTATTCAATAGCCTGTCAGGTATAAAGATGTAGTCTCAGGGGGTTTTTAGCTGTTTGTACATGTCTGGCCAAGAGGCTTCTTTCAGGCGAAGGATTTAAACATAAAAAGTAGTATCTTAGCCATTGCCTTGGTTTGTATATTTCTCACTATTTTCTTGAATACATCCAGTTAGGTTTTTCCACCAGAGAAAACATGTTCATTCCAATTCCCTGCTCAAAGTAGGGTTTATTTCAAAGGTAAATCAGTTAGTTAAAGACCTACTAAAATCAGGTACTGCTTATTTTCACAGGATCCTATTTGGCTACTGAAGCAGATACTATGCAGGGAGCCAAATAACAGTGTGTCTTAATAACACTGTATTAGGGGATTATGTTGCAATGGGCAATGTCTTTATCCTTGCCCTTTGCACCTCTAAGTGAAATTGTAAGCTCTAATTTTCACTCTTTCACTCTCTTTCACTCTTTTCATTATATCATGCTGTCCTCTTTCTTATCTTTCTGTCAATGAACCTTACTATGACTCTGTGGGGCAGCATATTTTGTTACCCCAGAGATTCATAGTAACACTATTGTAACTTGTTTTGCTTTGAAGGGATGTCTGTAGTCATTGTGTTCCTTCTAAAAAACATGCTCCATTTATGCTTTTCTAACTTTATAGTGAAACATAAGGAGAGTTGTAGTAGAGGCTTTTTTTCCTAATTATTTCAGGCAGTCACTTCAGTATTGTTGTGCTGCCTCATGAACTTTCAACAGCCTCATTTATTTTTTCTGTGATCGCAAGTAGTTTTTTGTAAGCTCCTCTGCAGTTAATTGTTACTGTTTGAAAGAGCAAATAAATTATTGGTTATTATTTAAAACATCTGCTGTGGCCTCTCTCCATTTTTCCTAGGTATGTATATTTCCCTCCTTGAGAATGAAGCTCTGTAAGGTTTGTCAGGTGGCCTCTGGTGGGAAAAGGGAGGGCTTCTCACCGCTGGAAAGCAAAGATAGCTTTGGACTCTTTCCTAGAGTATGTTCCAGCTGGCTCCATCTGTCCCAGCTGCTGGTTCCTGACTACCTCTGGCCAGGAACCAAGTGCAGAGGCAGACTGCGGGTGGAGAGCATATGGCTTTGATACCAGAATAGCCCCATGCTGAGACGTGCCTTGGGGTGGGGAGCACCAGGCTTTTGTCTGCTGAGGCCAGGGTGGAGGAGGACTCCTCTTAATCATCAGGGAGAGACCAGAGGTGGGTGGGGTAACAGCATGTAACTGGGAGGGAAAGGAAGGGCCCAGAAAGGTAGGTGGGATTGCTGCAGGGAAAGAAAAAAAAAAAGAGGAACAGGATCAAAATTTACCTTGTTCCTGTCCCTCATTTAGAATTGTGTAGGCATGTAGTCTCATGCTTCAGATTATGTGGTCCAGTTGTTAGAGACTGTTCCTTTACTGGCTGTTTTGTGTGTTGGCTTATAAGAGCACCTGTATTTTGTCTGGGTTTTTCAGACTGTGTTCCAATTATTATTTTGAGAACATTGTTTCCTGCTTTTACCTCTTTCTTAAGTAACCTTTATAACTTCAATTCTGATCTAAGCTAGACACCACTGTATGCTCTTAGTGCTTTTATTTTATATCAAGACCTCTTTAATGATGAGTTTATAAATCATAAATGAAGTGCTGAGCTATATTTCATTTCATGTAGACATTAGTACAAGTGGAAGAATCAAGCTCCAGATTCAAATTCTACTCCTAATCCATTTTCTCAGCTAATCATACTTAGCAAAGTAAAATTATTTAAAACTTCCACATTCATAGTTGAATAAAGTGAGGGTTACACTGACAGTGTGCCCAGAATTTGTGGACCTCAGCCTCACTTTTGCATAAAATAAAGTAAATCTGACATATATTTTCAATACAGAAGTGTAAGCTGAGAAATTAGAGGTGCCACTGTACATTGCTGTGTCTTCAATTACCAGTAGGCTGCACTTCCTTGTAAGAGAATGAATCAGAGATAAAAGACAATACTGTCTTCCTTGTGTTATGTTCAGATATTAATAACATTTTATTGTTCCATCTTTATTCCATCATGTTTCTTAGCTTCTATAGTAGCTATTATTAATGTTTAGATTTACTGAATTTAATTATATTGTTTGGAGTTTTTTATGATTTATTTTCTTCCTACAATTTCAGGGAAAGATATTTACTTCAATGGAGCCAGAACATGATATAAATGATGTCTGCCTTTATCCAAATTCAGGTATGTTAAGTATATTAATGTCTTGCTAAATTCAAAAGGAAAAGCTTGTTAACCCAAGGTGTGGTCTTTGTTTAGGTGATACAATTTAGGTCTACTTTCCTCCTTATGGGAGAACTTAGAATAAAGGGGTTTTTGTCAGTTAGTGTCCTTGTTTCCTTTGCATCTGTATTATATAGGAGCCTCTTTGCAGTTAGAAGCTGCTGTGCTGTTAATTGAGTGATTGGCCTCTTTTACTCCTTCAAATATCTGAAGTGACTCATTTTATAATAAGGAGTTTTGGCCTATTGTCTTGACTAAGTCCCAGATGGGTTAGAGCTTGCTTCCTAGAGGTAGGAAAAACCTCTTTACAGCAGATTTACACTTTTTTTTCAAGTGTTTCAAGAATTTGATCTTTCGTTGATTTAAATACAGCACTTAAATTGTGCCATCCCTTAGGTTTATTACTTTGGTTTTAAGTGTAGATTCCTAAGTGCACAAATTTGCATGGTTTTTGTGATTTTTTTTTCAGATTTGTTGCATCTCATAATGTTATGTTCAGAGATCAAAACTAAGGATCACTTTTAACCAAGGTTTCTGGGACTTTAATTCATGAGTAAAAATATTTTACAGAGTTATTGAGATAAGATCCCAATATTACTGGGTGGAACGTGCCTGGGCTCGTCTGGCACTTGCTGCTTGACCAGAGGCGGCAGCTGAGATAGTTTTCACCCCAGAGCCACCTTTGGCTGGCTGGATGTTACAGCTGGCACTTGGAACAGGCCCAGGCATGCAGGAACTCAGGTTTACCTCTGGTGGAAAGGCTTCAGGCGATGATGAAGGAAAAAAGGAGACGGATTCTGCCAGAGGGTTTAATCCAGAGTTTTATTCCAGGGTCACAGACATCTGAATGTTGGTAACAGCTCCAACAGAATGCAAACCGCATGGTCCCCGTGTCTTTTAAGCCCGGGGAGAGGGGGAGGGAAGGGGTAGGTGTGCCACCAACCAGGTAGGAGGGGGGAAGTCTCAGGGGACAAATGACATTTGGATGGCCCAATTGTCCCCAGGGCTGAGAGGCATCTTTTGAGCTTCACCAATACTATGTCTTTGCTGGCCTACTGAGATTGATGGACAGCTCTCAGCAGGAGGCAAGGGGAGGGGAAGGGAGAAGGTACTGGCACACCTGAGGGAGGAACTGGTATAGCTAAAACAAGATATTGCATCACACTGCAACACAGAGTGATGGTTGTATGTGCGTATATGCTTTGGTTGTACTTCAGATTGCAACTGGACTTAATTTTCTTGCTTAATATGAGTTGCTTTAGTTCTTAAGTATGGTGTGATGCCTACTTCCTTTTTAGAAAGCAGTACTGAAAAGGATGAAATAAGTTAGGGCTGCTAGGATGGCACAGAGCAAAAGTCTGGAAACAGACAATGCCTGAGTTGCAAACTGCTATTATCTTAATTTTAGAGAGACGTAGCAGTAAAGACAGAGCAACTTGGACTTTGATTCATACTAGCAGCTCAAATTTAAGATTGTAGATAAGTGAGTGTGAGATTTCTGGCAAGTTAAAACTTATCTGTCTTTTCTGCCAACTTCAGTTAAGAATGGGTTGGAGGTTTTTCTTTTTTTTCCTTTTTTTTTTTTCCTTTTTGGGGTAAGATGAGCAATTAAATACACTTCCCTGATAAGATGGTGGGCATTTTTGACCTTATGAGCAGAATACATGCCATGTGCACTGGTTGAATGTAGGAGTTCAAGTGGGTGTATTGAGAATTATTGCATGGTGACAGGGTGGACTGTGCACCCTGGAGATGGATAAACCTCATCCATAGTGGCTGCAGGGAGAGATTGTTGGAGTGACTGATTTTCAGCCTTTCACCGAGGTTTTACCTGTGAGCTTATTGGTTGCATCTAAAAGAGAGCCCAGCAGCAAATTAACATCCACACAGCATGAATGAAGAGCTCACCACAGGGAATGGAACAGAAAAAATTTATTTGTCAATGTAGAATCATAGTGTAATTTAGATTGGTAGGTACCCCTGGGAGTTGTATATTTCCTACCTAAAGCAGTGCCAACTTGAAGTTACATCCAGCTTTGAAGTCTGATCAGATTGCTCAGGTCAAGCCAAGTTTGAATATGTCAAGGATGGGCATTACTCAGCTGTAGATAATCTGTAGCCTTTGTGGTATGTGGGCATGACTCGTGTGCTTTTGTAGAAATGATTTTCATGAGACTTTGCACGACAAATCTTGTAGCACACAGAATTGAATGCACACATGTCCCTGATGTTGCTATTGGACATTGCTTTTCACGAGTCTGTGACTGAGATCTAGATTGTGCAGTCCAGTTCTGTGTCCTACATCTGCTTATTTTAGTGCTGCTTTTCATATTGTCTGTAGGGGGACAGGTTGATGGTTTTGGTAAGAACTGTTGTGGGAAGAAAACTGGGTTGTCCTTTATAGTCACATGGAGACAGTGGGGTAAAAACAAGAGCATGTTGCAATGGAGAGATCAAGGGTAAGAGGTGGTGCATTACATGCTCATCATAAGTACTGTTGGACTAGCACTTAAGATGCCTTAGAACCACCTCATGCTTGTCCAGAGTTTAAGGAATAATCATGACTGAAGATCTGAAAATAAGGAAATGCTTTCAGTAAAACAGGCTTGCAGTTGTGGAAAGGTGGAAATATAACATGATTTCAGTATCAGTATGGTTTGGCTCAGTGCCCTTACTGGTGCCCCAGCATTCTCAGAGCCCCTCTAGATGCATGGCACAGGAAAGCCAGGAGATCTTTGCCTAGCTTGTGTTTTAACACTTCATGTGTCACTGCTGCTCAGAAAGGCAAAATACCCCATTTTCACTCTCCTATTGGAGAGATAAGGATTTGATGGATGGACTATTCAGGGGATGAGGAATTGGTTGAATAGTCTCATCCAGAAGGTGTAGTGGTTAACAGTTCCACGTCCAAGTGGAAATCGGTGACAAGTGGTGTCCCTTAGGGTTCTGTACTGGGACAAGCTTTATTTAGTATCTTCATCAATGACACAGAGAGTGGGATTGAGCTGTCTCAGCAAATGGCAGATGACACCAAGCTGAAGGATGTGATGCCATCCAGGCACACTTGGACAAGCTTGAGAATTGAGCCCATGGGAATCTCATCCAAACCAAACTGTTCTATGGTTCTATAATTCTATCAGTTACTGTAAACTCAAGATCAGTATACTGTGAACTGGGTTTTTTGGTGGTATTTTGTCATAGCTAGGCATTTTTAATTAAATTATTTTACCAACCAGCTTCAGTATTAGTACCTTTCCTGGGAAGCAAACCCTTGTATATCTTTGACCAAACTACATGATGACAAATTTCAGTGGATCTCTTAATAGTTGAATATCTTCCTCTAATCACAAATGAACAGAATGGGGGTAGGGGAAAAAGATTTACTTACTGAGTCCATTTAGCCTTTAGTCAATTTAAGTTGTAGAATATAAATGAAACTTGACAGTATCCCCAGTGATAGAAATCTGTGTCCAGTTACTGTAAGAAAAATTAAAAGGTAAAAATCTGCATTTTCTAAAACTGCTGCTCCTACATATTCTCACTTCATACTCCCATTTTTATTCTTTTACGTTCATGATACTTTATTGCAGACCATTTTCCAGAGATGGTCTAAGTAAAACTTCTGAAAACAGCCTCTCCTTTATTTCTCTTCTACAGTAATCAAACTAGGCTGTTATGTAGTTTGTTAGGGTGTGGTTTCTCTTCCCATAAAAATTGATTAAAAGTAACAAGCTAAAGCAATAAAAATGCATGGAATAGACTTCTCCTTTAAGAGTCATTAACTTTCATTCTTTTATTTCCCTTGTAGTATACACTCAAATACTGTTCAGAAGTCTGTTTTTGTCCTCCTTTGATTATTGGTGGAAGACTCTCAAAGAGGAGGTTTTACTTCACTGTCATCTTTGAAGCATCTGCAGAATTAATTTCTGTCTTTATTCCTAATGATTCCTATTCAGTCAATGGAAAGATGCTTTGTCTTATAAAATAGTAGTGAGTGTGCTGTTAGGGGAGCATGCATCTTGTACACTATACTGGAGTACTCTGTGTGTGTATTCAAGCATATGCTGTAAATTCTTGCTTTTTCCTTAAATTGTCTGCAAACCTTTCCAGGCACAGTTTTTTAGTCTGTTTGCTGACTAAGCTTTCACAAATATTTTGCTTTGCTGGGAAAGCAAGCCCCCTTTTTTCTGACATTATAAGTCCAGCTGCATTGTGTATTTATAATAAAAGGATTAGGTAGGAAGGATTACTCCACCCATGGTAATTGCATTCCTCTACTTGGGTGTAAATTAAATTTCTGCCCTCTGGGTGTGTAGTAATTGACCCAATTATTCATAGTCTCAGTGGCATATGTTACAATTCTTTCAGATCAGAATGTTACCTAATTTGATGGCACTTTTCTTCTTCATAATCAATCTTTTGTATTACCTGTTGATCGGCTACTTTGGAACGACTGAATTGAGATAAACATAAAAGTATATGGCAAATGTTCTTATTACTCTTTTATGTAGGAGGAAATTGAGAGTGTTCTTCATTTTGAACTTACAAGAAGTCTTGTGGCAGTAGGAGATTTTCCACAGATTTTAGTATTCCCACAGTATTTTTTTTTATATTCAGAGTATGTAGACCCCTTATTCGTGGTGTTTCTTGGGTATATTCATAGATACTTCAAGTTCTACATTTGCCCTGCTTGGTTATAGGACTAGTATTACTCCTTTTGAAGCCACAGTGTCCTATATCTCATTTTGGGTTGAGAAGCTGCTGTTGTATTTATTTCCCCAGATGAAATATGAATGAAGGTGTAAACCATGTTATGATTTATAGCTCTGTTGAGGTGTGTTTAAAAAAAACCAAATAACCACATGTTCTAATACCAATGTATTAATAATGCAATTTTATGTCCAATGTGGTTTTGAACTGCAATACCAATGTATTAATAATGCAGTTTTAAGTCCAATGTAGTTTTTAACTGCAATACTAAGTGGACTTGTTCTAAACAGTATTAAGGGATGAACTGTTCATATTTGTTATGAAAGTTGGCAGCCTGCACTTGTCAGAGCTTAGTGGTGTGCAAAGTGGTGCTGAACAATTAAGATAGAAGACAAAAGGGAATGAATATATAGAAAATTAAGCTTTGTTAATTAGGCTGATACTACACCTTTCTTTCTGTGGTATTTGATGTAACAATTTATTACAGATCTTGATTAATGTCCATTGCAAGCCAAGAATATGTATTTTATGAGCTTTTTTTAAAAACAGTATGATTCTCTTCTGATCAATATTTTTAAATGTGGAAATCTCTTTTTAGGAATGCTAATGACTGCCAATGAAGCCCCTAAAATGAATATCTATTATATACCAGTAAGTAATACAAGTTGTTACTGATATTGCTCCTAAAGACACAATTGTTTGGTGCCATTCAGGTATTTCAGTTGAAATTCATATCTACATTGTCTGAGTTGTCACAATAAAGTACATTTAGGGTAACCATAATTTATTAATGTAACACGTTTAATTACTTAAAAAACCTGTAATTTGCTTTTTGCTACCAGTTTCAAAACTGGTTAGTGGCTGCAGAAAATTCAGGTAGAGCTTTTTTTGATAGCTGATGAAAAATAGGATCTATGTTTTTCAAGATAATAATTTTGCTTTGTTGTGAAATATTTTATTAGTGTCTTTAATATGTGGTGTACAGTGACATAGTCATAGCAGTAAATATTCTTTGTTTTGACAAAGTGATGCTGTGTGACTTCAGGTACAACTCTTGACTGTAGCTTCTGCTCAATGCCCTTCAAATGCAGTTTTTCACAGGATAAGCTTTCCACTTGAAAGGCTTAACTGTAGGTTTAACTACATGTTTTATCTCTGCAGATTGGTTTTAGCAGCAAGCCTTCTGGTGTCAGGGAATTGTACAGAAAATTACACCTGAATTTCTCTCTTGGTTTAGTTTCTACAGTGTGTTCTCTAGAGGTTTTCTTGTTCTGATAGAAGATAAATAGTAGGATACCTGTGTAAATTTTACATGCAGAATGGCTGACCAGATTCTAAAAATACATAACTTCTTAATTAATTTTATTCACGTTTTGGACAAACTATAAAGTTTATTAATATTGAAATATATATTTTACTATTTTTTAAGTGAGCCAAAAAGTCTTCATTTAGCTAATCAATTTTAAATTAATTTAAATTTAATCTTTTTCAGTTCATTTCTGGTCATCCCCCACTCCCATATCCACTGTATATGATCTTGATTATTTTCAGGATAGATATTTATGAGTTTACATTTCTCTTAGTGAAATAGAATATATATACCTGTTGTATTTGTGTGTCTTAACACAATAGTATACCCCTCTAAACAATTCTGTAGTCTGGTATATTTACTTACATTATTAGGTTTTTGCATTTCAAGAGATGTGGCATTTTATACATGAGTTATGTCAGGTTGTTCTTTGGTTGTGAAATGCCTGTTTCTGTAATTCAGCTCTACCCAGCTCACCTTTTGTTAACTGCAGTGTTCCATGCTTTGAGTGAGAAAGGGAGACAACAAATATTTTTTTATCTATGACAAAATATTAGCTGTATTTAGAAGATGAACACTTTCTTTCCATTTACCTTGTCCTTTGTAAGGTTGAGAAAGTAGCTCTCCAAGCATTTTTTTTCCTTTATCGTCTCTTTTAATTAATGGATTAGGGAACACAAACTCACGTATTTTTGAAATCTGATGAGAGTTTTTAAAACTGGAATGGACTAGTTAGTCAATTTAAATAATCCAGATGTAAAAAGCATTCCTTCTGTCACCAAAGGTAAGGTTCAGCTTCTCTCTGAAAATTGTGCACTGAGATTATGTTTTATGCAGGTGTGCATGATACATGAACCTGACAGCTATAGCACATGAGCAGTTCACATCCAGCTTAGCCAAAAAGTTATTTCATTGTCTTGATTGTCACCAGTGATGAATGTTTGTTAGAACTTGTTCAAGCTAGCATTATTTTGAGTATTCTTGCACAAATTGTAAATCAAAATGAAAAAATACTTACTTTTTGCTCTCTCAAAAATCTCTCATAGAATCTTCTGTGAGTACTGAATTTGTGTTTCTGAAGTCAGACAAGTAATTTTTAGTTAAGAATTATAAGCACTCTGTATTAGATCTTAGATCATACCTAGAGACAATATTGCAAACTTAAATACTGACTAATACTATCTAGTATTTTTGCAGCATGTAGGTTATTCCAGTGAAGATTAACATAAGTCTTGCCCTAAACCATCTTCCTGTGTGACCATCCCCTGATTTTTGTTACCTGAGTCTGCCTAAACTTGTTTGGATGGTCCCTTTTTATGGGTTTTACACTCACAGTGACATGAGTATACAGATGGACCCAAATGATGAATTAAAAGCATAAATCCAAATATGAGTTCTATATTTGAAATATTGTTGTATACAAGAAAATTTAAAATTTATTTTAAAGGCTACTGCCCAGCTTAAATTGGCTTTTCAAATAAGCTAAACTTCTCCAGTTTGTGTCAATGGCTTTGAGTTTGAAGGCTGTTGAAAATACCTGAAGTACTGTTGTTACTTTTTTAGTTGACAATCTGTAGTTCATTTCAAAACATGTAATACTTACTTTAGACAATAGAAAAGTTAAATAGCAGTGAGAAGAAATTACTTTGAAATAGAGACAGAAATCTCACACGCTGGTCTGATTTTTTTACCCTGTGCCTTTCTACAAGCAAGACAGAAGGGGCTGGCACAGCCAGTGTTGCATAATTGAAGGGTGTTTTACTACATTTCCTAAAAATCCCTCACTAAATCTGTGTTTGTTGGCTGTTTTGTTTACTTTTTAATCTACCTTTTAAATGACGAAAATATGAAATGGACTACTTGTGTCAGCCTTCAACTGCTCCAGGGCTTTTTTTATTAAGGAAAACTTAATGTTATTAATATGTTCATGTTACAGTTTTATTCCTTGATCTTCCAGACTAGTTATTTGAGCTCAGAGTAGCACACCTGTCCTTTGGTTTCTCTGTCAGTAGATGATTAATACGTGTGTTTTTTCCATCCTTGGAAGACTTACTAATTTCTTTGCACAGGCAAAGTTAAGTTTAGTTATATGGGTCTTTGGAGCAAAACTTTGAAGAACTG
Source organism: Agelaius tricolor (assembly GCF_023055355.1). NCBI lineage: Eukaryota > Metazoa > Chordata > Aves > Passeriformes > Icteridae > Agelaius > Agelaius tricolor. Next base: position 79,928,265 of record NW_027269261.1, read on the forward strand.
TATTACTTGATCTCTTTTCATGGTGTCATTTTCTATCTTTTCCTAAGAACTAGGATTCACTTTTTTTTAATGAGTAACTTAATTTTCTCTTTGTTTCTTTAAGGTAGACTTGAATAGTACTAAAAATGTGTCTTTTGTCTTTGAGATGTTGACAGGAACTGAGTTACAAGTCTTGTTGATTTCTGCAACAGAATAGATGCCTGGGAGAAATGCTACTAAGTGCAAAGGACAGTTATGTAAATAAAATCCATTCAATTGCCCATGCCCGTCATTGGCCTGTAGTGCTAATAATTATTCTCTTGTTTTAAATGCTCCTTGGAACAGCTATAAGGAATTGCCATGGCTATGATCAAGGAGGATACTTCAAATCCCAAATGTATGGTCCTGTGCTCTATGTAAGGAGAAAAGAATTCACAGCAGTAGGAGTCTTGCAGAGCAGTGTATGCGTAGATGGGTGCAGACAGACCCAGCATCCAGTGTCCATGATTGGAGTTGGCCAGACAGTGCAGGACTGTGCCCAGCCCAGCATGCCCAGCCTCTCAGCAGGTTTTATTGGTGTGGGCACAGTGCTGTGCTAACACAGCTCATGACTGGTGAACTGGAGCTGGCTCATGTCCGGCCAGCTTGGAATGTGCTCTGGCTGAGCTCATGTCTGACTGAATTATCTGTGTACGTGTGCCCGTTCTCTCCACTGTTAACGCCAAAGCTAAATTTCCATTTCAAACCCAAAAAATTACTCTTGAACTTCAGGATTATAAGAGTTTTGACAGTCAGTATCATAATATTACTTGTAAAAGAAATGGCATGCATCAGCTTTTCCTGCAGGAGTTTCATCAGGGTGGGTATGACAGTTGAGACTAGGAATGTCTGAGAACATTGCGTTTCTTATAAAGAAGTAAAAAATCACTGCAGTTTTTTCTTTTGTGTGCAAAGCTGTAAGTAGAGGAAGTACAAGGTGATTTTTTTGTTTTCTAGAAAAGACAGGCAGGTTTGATTTTCAATGGCAAGATACCTCATATAGGTACACAGTACAGAGTGACCAAAAAGCAAATTGAATCTGACCCTTGAAATGACATGTTTGTGTTACATAGGTAACATTAGTGGCTTAGCTTAGAGACTTTGTTTTTGTTTTATTTTGCTGGATTTAATGAGGGCAAGTGCCTCTGAATTCCTGACTGGAATTGGGCTGTTTGCCATTAGTTTAATAGCTAACTTGCAGTTTATGCAAACATTTGGAACCCGCTTCTTGCCAGCTGGCTTCCTGGTTCATCACTTTGATGTGTGCCTCGAGAAGGTTGAAATGAAAGTTGTGTGTGCCTTGGGATAGTTTTTAGACTACTGACTCAGAAACATAAGTTGATTCAATAGTGCAAGCAGGTCCTGGCCAAAGAAGTGAAGAGAGCAGAATTTCCATTGACACATGGTGGTCCCTGACCTGGGATCTAAGATGAGTCAGATTCTCTTTAAGCTTAATTGAGGCTGTCATGTTCCATAACATACAAGGTTCTGTTTGAAGGTTGTGCAGAAGGTGCTCTGGGTGGAGAGCAGGGGGCATAGGTTTTACTCTTAGTGTTTACTTCTGGTTACACAAACTTGTCTGATCTTAGCACAGATGTTGCAAATCAGTCCTGTCTCATTTATTGGACTTGAAACTTTCGGCTACATGAACATACTGAAACTGAAACTTGCTCTATTCATTAGGCTGTTAAAAGAAGAGAGCAATTAAGCATGTAATTAATTGAGTGTAATATTCTGTGTTCTGGATTTTTTTTACTTTCCTGCAGTCTTGGCAGAACACTCCCTGTTGAGGCTAGAAGCAATGTACTTTTGGTGTAGTGAAGATATTAAGCTCTTAAAGGAAAAATAAATCCTGGAGCATCTCTGGCTTCTTTTCAGGTGGTTTTGGAAAATAATTTGATATCCTAGCACTCCTCTAGTTCAGGGCTGTTGGAGTTATAAACTGGAAATGTTTCAAGAGCAAGTATTTCTTGCCTACTCAATGATTCAGTTTCTCCAAGAGTATAAGGGTTCTGGTTTCTCATACAATACCTACTTTGGATATGTGGCTGTCCCTATTGTTAGAAATATGAATTTTGTCCTCTTAAAATCATGTGGCTTTTCAGCTAAACCAGCCATTGCTTGCCTTTCATACATTCTTTAATTTCTTTAATTGATTTTGTTTTCCCTTTTTTTTTTGACACTCCTCTAGTCTAGTTTAATTACTGTTTATCAGCATCTTTTTGTTTCGAATATGCATCAAAAATGCTTATCCTTAAAATTTTTTTTTCTTGGATTTAGAAAAAAAATAGTTTTACAAGACCTGAGAAAAACTAGTTTTTCCTAAGTGGTTAACCCTGAAACAACATAATCACTGATCAAGGCAACAAATACTATTAGTTTACATGTTTTCATTTAATGCTCTGGTTATTTGGTGAAACAAATCTGTAGAGGGAGCTTGTACTGAAGGAAATACAAGTCAAAGCAGTTTTTTAGTACCTTAGTTTATCCTCTTTATTTCTTTCTGGATATTTGTTTGGAGTAGTTCTAGAATGTAAATTAGGGATGAACATGCTTTGATTATAGGTGCCTGGATGAGCTGCTTCTAAATGGCTGAATTGGTCAAAGTTGTGTTCAGTTGACTCACAGACAGAAAAAGCATTTCTCTGAAATAGGGTAGGTATTTTCTGTCAGTCTGTGACAGGGTGCTCTCACTAGTTCTATACAAGATGTTATGAGCATCAGATACCTGTCTTTACAGTCTTTCATTTTTCACTTTAAAAAGTGAAACAGTGGGAGGTTTCCCCTGGGTTATACTCTCCACACTTAGCTCTATGATCACAGACTTTCAGAACAATTTTATCAATCTGAGACTTACATTTTATCCATTTGGGATCTGCTGATTGTCTTTTTTTCTCTTTTGGGTCTTTATATGATAGGAATACAAACCTACCTGTCTACATCTTGTATTTCATACCTTTAGGGCCAGTGTTCTGTATAGTCAGCTGTCATTCAAATAGTTTGTGGATGCAGTTACAGTGAGACCTTCTGTACAGATTTTTGGCTAGTGTGGTAAAAGCAATGAATCAAATGATGCAATTCTTATTATATTTGTATTTGGCATTTTGACACTAATAGAACAGATTTCCAGTAGAGTGCAAGATTTTGATTTCTTTTAGAATGTTTTCATGTCTTCTGATTGGCAGTATTAGGTCATTCAGTATAGGTGCTGCCTCAAGTGTTGTCTTGAAGATCAAATGATGAGGCTGTGTTTTTTAGAAGACCAGAGGACAGTTGTTCATCCTGTTCAATACAGCCCTTCCCTAACATGTTTTTGGTAAAGTAGAAAACAACCATGAAACTGGCTTGTGCTAAGAGATTTTTTTCTATCCTGAAATAATAGGTAATGTAGAAAAGCATTTCATAGTCTGGGAAAAAAGTATAGTAAAATAAAATGGTAGTTGTGACGTAAAATGGAAAATGTTGGTCTTAATCTTAGTTTGTTCATTTTGAAAACTGAAATGACTGGAAAGAAGGGTTGTTATGAAGTAATGTATTAGGTTGAGCTTTAGGGCTGCCAAGTGTCAAAAGAAGAAAGTTTCCATTAATAAAAAGATACTTGAGTGCATCTTTGGCCTTTAAACTAATTTTAAGTTTTGATATATCAATCTTGCAAAATTGTGTTTTCCATCCAGAACAGTCTAATCTTTTACACAAAAAAAATGTCTGGTGAATGATACATTACCTATCTCACAGTATTTACAAGCATAGGAAAAAAGTTGTTTATCTTCACAAGCAGAAATGTGAGCTTCCGACTTTTAACCTAAACACTTTCAAACTTAAAAATAACACACTGGGCTTATTCCCAACAAAGGATATCCTCCATTTCCCATGTGCTGGCTGAGAGACACAGTACCACTTATCACATATATATAGAAGGAAAACACCAGTGTGTGATGATCAGGAAACAATTTCTGATCTTCCTGTAAAACTTGTTTTAGAAGTTTCTGGTGCTGATGATGTACTAGTCTAGATTATAAATGTGTATGAACCCTGCTTAGTGCTGTTGTGGCTGTTAGTGTACTAGGCAGCACTTCTTCAGTATTTTTTGACCAGACAGCAGCACACTGACTGTAAAGTAATACGTATAGTTTATGTCAAACCCTTCATAGAGCACAGGAGAAAACTCTTAAAAGCAGAAGTTGTATGGAATTATACCAGGTGATTGCTCTTACCACTGAGAAAAGAATCATGCACTTTTTAGTGTTGTGACTGTTTCTCAAGCAATTCTGTTCTTGAGTTCTTATTTTAAGAAACATGTTTTGAAGGGGGAGTGCGCTTCCCTTGTTTTAAGCCTTGAGTATCTGAAAGATATTTTTTATTTCTTAACTTGCACTTGTTCTTTCCTTTGGTCCATCTATTCTTCACTTGATTTCTGAAAATCTAGAGATGCAGTTGCCTAGCTTCAGTCAGTGAAGAGAGAGGCAGTCACAGATAATGAATATGTGTAATTGCTGAATGGAAGTTTTGTACTTGTACATGTACTACATGTCGATCAGCATGTAATAAAAACTGGAGTGTTTTAGCTTTTGAATCAGAAAAGACAAAGCATGTGAGAATTTTCTCCATGTAATAATTTCAACTCAGTCTTTATTTCATTGCATTTGAAAGTACAACAGGGTAACTGTCATCTTCTATGTTACACTCAGAATTAAAATGTCTTGTGAGTTATGACTATTTTATGCAGAAATAGTGAAATTTACAAAGATCTAAGATTTTTGTCAGAGAAGACCTTAGAAGTAAATAAAACTATCATGTATGTGAAAGCTTTCGAGTATTTATTTGAAAGCTGCTTTCTCTTTAAAATTATTTCCTGAATTATGCAAAATTTCTTTAGCATTATGCTCTTCAGTGAAGTTGGTTTATGCTGAGCTTATCTTCATTATCTGGAGGAGCTGCATATTCCCAACAGGTAGTTGCTTTTCCTTCCCTTTGTGTTGTCTGGCAGTACTTGCATAAACTCAGAAGTCTTCCTCCCAGTTTTGCAAAAAGCAATTAAGCTGCAATAGTAGGGAGTTATTAGAAACTCACACATTCCTAGATTTCTGGTAGTTTGTCAGTGATGTAAGGTACACAAAGAGCTGGATTTGCCATTACCTTTATATCTGTAGTATTCCTCAAATTTCCTTAAAATATAGATCATCCTCAAGTATGTGTTGTTTTAATGACTGTAAAGATATTTGTGCTGTAACATTTCTTGGCATCTGGTGTGTACTGTAAGAACTCTGTTCCCAGCCACTTAAAAGCACAAGAGGCAAGATCCTACACAGTGAGACAGTTGAGGAATTTTCCTGTCCCATTAAAGGAAATTGATAAGGGCACTTGTTGGGACTTGGCATTTCTAGCTTATTTTTGGTGGTTCTTACTTGTTAATTTAGATTGCCATCAGGGGCTGTTGCATACTTACTAAAACCAATGCATGTGTTACTCTCATCTATGTTAGTAGTGGAAGTTTTGTCTGTTGATGGCCTGTGCCCTTTGTATGGTAAGAAGAATGGCATATGTGCCATTATGTTTTGAGAAACAGATTTCTGAACATATTAGAGCAGTTGGAAGCTGTGTAGAAGTTCTTTCCTTTTTAAAAAGGAAGGCCAAGACATTATGAAATTTCCTACTTACCATTTCCTTGTCTGCCTCTACTGTAGTCCCAGTTGTAAAGGCAAGGGAAGAACTTTGCAAGGAATTTATTCTTTCTAATGTGTCATGATGGGATGGATGTTTTTGTTAGACTGTGTAAACCATGAAGGTGGTATTGTTGTGAGGGAGATTGTGCTGGTTCAGTGACACAGAGTCACTGAACAGTAAATTGACTTCATGAAGGTTCTGATGAGTACCAGAACAAAGGAATTGGTAAGAGCACTCAGTGAAATGTGGTAGGGAATGGAAGGTGTGGATGGTCAGAGTAAAATGTGGTTCCTGACTCACTGTCAGCAAGGCATTAGATCAGCTGATCATACCTCATCTGCACTTTTTTTTTCATGGATAAAGAAAGACAATCAACACATGTCCATAGGTAAATAAAACCAGCGAAGAGAGTCCCAGCTGAACTTACTGCACAGAATTAAGGCAATTCTCCTAGTTGCCTCTCTTTTTACAGCTGGTATGCCATAGAACCTGCTGTGTAGAGTAAGGACAGACTTTTGGTAACTCTTGAATTATTTCCAACTGGTATTTTTGGGAAGGTGCTTGAAGCGGGTCATGGTTGTAACAGATGCTTTGAGAAGCCACTCTCCCCTTATCTTTTGAGCTTCATTTGATTAGTTGACTTTGTGTGAAAGTAGTGTCTTCTTGTGCTTCAAGTTTCAGTGTATCTTTCTGACTTCACATTATCTCAATATTTAAAACCTGTAGGGAGTCTGATAAATAACAGATCTATAGCAATACTGATGAAATGTTTGTTTTATGTATGTCAGAACATGATAGGGACATTGGTGGAGGCATCAGATTCTACTCTTCATGCCATGGCTGGTAAGTCACAGGTGACTTAAGAAGTGTCCCTTTTTAGTTCTGTCTTGTGAGGAAAAGAGCTATTCTGGTAACCTTATTTACAGTTTTAAGGAGTAACTTTGTTTGCTTGAGGGTGTTTTTTTCCCAACATTATGAGCAACTGGACCATCGTCTCCTTCAAAAGATAGAAGGAGCATACACAGTGAGAGAAGACCTGTGACTGGTTAACTGACTGTAGTACTTATCAGACCAGAGAGTATGAGATTAAAAAAAAAAAAAAACCAAAACCCCAAACCACCACTATAAAGCCAAACTGCTTAGAATTAGAAAAAGAAGTACTTACTATCTGATAACTACCAGGGTGGAAAGATTTAGAATCTCATTTCTAGAAGACTCATGCAAGTTCCTGCAGGAGTTCTTGTTTAACACTGGGAAGGTCTTAAAAGCAATGTTTCCTTTAACGTGCTTTCTAAGGAGTAAAACCTCCAAATAGTTGATTTGGCAGCTTCCATAGCATAGTGAAAAGTATTCAACCTCACTGATTAATGAATGTGCCAAAAATGTCTGGATGTGCTGGAGTTAGGATGAGAGAAGGAGCCAATTCATTGTATAGTTCAGTGAAATTTATGAGTGTGTGGGCTTAAAACCAACTGCAGTGCTGCTGTCAGTAGTATGCCAAAAGGGGAGAGTGTGCTATTTAGTCTCTCTTGGTCATGTCTGTACTCCACTGAGCTACTTGATGTCTTTAAAAGCACCAAATTTACACCATATGATGCAGGGTGAATGAAAGCATGAAATTATGAAGAATATATGGGAAATTTGTTTGGAGTTTATTCCCCAAACCAATTTAATTTAGAGAATCAAAGAATTTTCTTCAGTCCATTAAATAGAATTACAAGATTAACAGAGCATAATTGGAGTTGATTGTAGAGCATTCACAGGAAGAATGAAGATTACAAAAGAATGGGGAACTCAACATTACAAATTGTTTGGAGCACATTGGTTGCTATGGGAATTTCTGTGTATGGAAATGTGGACAGAAACATAACAAGATAATGTGATCCCAAGGCTCCTTCCTAACAGGAGCTGATCTCTTGGGCTGGCTGTGGTTGAAGGCCAAAAGCATAGTAACAAGAACAGAGAGCTGCAGCTTTTCTCATCTACAAGCTAGAAAAGATCCATTGGGTTTTTTGAGTTACCAGTTGCAATTGATTTAATGTTAACTGTTAACAAGGTGCAACGAGGTGTTCTTTCTTCTCTTGTCTTCTCAATGCATCTAGATGGAAACTTTTCAAAGTTACTACATATTGAGATCTGTCTAATTCTTAAAATTAGAGAACAAAACATTGAAAACAATATTCTTAAAATGAATAGTAATTAATATTTCATGTAATTGCATTAATTAAACTTGGCTATGCAATTAGGGAGCTAATTATGTTTAAAATGCAATTGCACATTTCTATCACTGCTCACACCCTGGGGATCATAATTTTTTTTTTTTACCTCCCTCATTAGACCTTCTGTAATCTTTCTCCTGTTAAATGGTGTGATTGAAACTGAGAATATGCATGCATAGATGTGCATTTGCTTTCTCCAGCAATTATATCCTGTAAAAGGTTTTAAATGCTTTATATTGTGCCATTTCATTAACAAACAAACAAAATTAAGATTTTATTGTTACTATTTGTCTTCTCCAAAGAATTCTTTTTTGTCCTATAGATAAATATGTATGTGAAGTCTTTGAGTTGGATATATAGAATATATTTAGTTTCAAGAAATTATAGTCTAGAAAATAATCTCTCCTTGTTGAAGTGCTTTAAATTTTATTTTTTGGTTTTGTTTTTAATTGGGAATGGAGGAATGGATGAGCCACCTTGGATTGTGAAGTCAAGTCCCATCTTATCACAAGCACTCAGATTATATAATGTTTTTGTCTGAAGTATTTCAGACTTCATCTGAAATTTGTTGTTTGTTGTTCCCCATTATTGCCACTTAAAAAGCTGTTAAGAGTCACACTCTTCTGATGCCTAACTCAGCTCTAGTTTATAGTGTCTCTGTGATGTATTTATTCTTTTGCAAGCATTACTGTTTCAGAAATTCTCCTTGCTGCTTTTCACAGTCCTTGCTACAGTTTGCATTCACATGTACTGGACTTGTTCAAAATGTCTCCACCAACTCATTAATAATTTTTCACAATACACTGTACCTAGAGATCTGTTGAATACCTTAAATATATGCTATTTTTGTTGTAATCACCATTATTCAAATAATATGGCAGTGAATTATTTAGTTAGTACATTTTTGCTATTTAGTAATGGTCTTAGTCAAAATGTGTGGAAGGTACCACAACACATAGATTTTTGATAGAAGGTTTTACTTCTAAAATACAAAAGAACAGTGATAGGATGTGTTTTCATGCTTTTTTGTTACTAGCTCTATCACTATGGTGTGGCATGATACAGCCTTACAGAGTTCATTTTTGTGAAACTGAAATTTTTCTGAATCTCATGCAGCCACAGCAAACAATGCCTCTGCTTTCCAAAGCCTCTGGAACTGTGTGGTTAAATGCTGTCCACATACATTAAGTTAGTCTTCTAGAGAAAATTTGGACAGTCTGAACTTTCCAAATTCTACTGAGTAATTTTCAAATCTGATAAATGCTGTCTGTGAGCATTTTGCATATTTCAGATTGCTAAAATAAACCAGTGAAGATTGGGAGGGTTGAGTCTTGCTATATTTGACATCTTGTTTGTTGCTGAAGAGTTTATCACTGCCTTGTTTGAAATCTTCCAGGAACTTGCTGTTTAACATCCAGAAAAACAGATTGGAACCTGTTTTTACTCCCTGAGAAGAAAAGAGTGACTGTTCAGTCACTCCTGTAGAATTGGTCTCAGAAACCTTCAAACATATACTTTACAAAGCTTGTCTGGATGTGCATTCATAGTAGTTTAATTTAAATCTCTTGACATCTGACTGTGGAAGCTTCTACACATCCTGGGCTTCTCTTAAGTAGTTGAACACGTTTAATACTAGTTAGGATTAGGGCAAGTTTTCATGGCTCTAAGAGCTTTGCAGAGCTGGCTGTCAAACTGTTGAGTGGTGTTTAAAAGTGTACAAGTGCTGTCTGGTGTTTCAAATGAAGATAAGTAATGTCTGTTGTGGGCTGGGCATGATACCTATGCTGTTCTAGAGTTCATTACATTCAGGAGAATTACAGACCAGTGACAGGGTGATAATTCTACAGAAGTGCTCAGGAGTTAGGCATGGCCAGAAGAACATTCTGTACCATGTAAGACTTGTGGTGCCACAAGATTATGAAGTCAAACATCTTGTAGAATGGAATACAAAGAACTGTGATTTTTGAAGTTTTTTTACAATATTTAAAAAATATTTTTCTGTGAACATTTTTCTCTTCTAGGACAGTTTGGTCTGCATGCTAGATGACTCGTCGTATTTTGTGTTTTCTATGTGTAAAGTAGACAAATATTCTAATGTGTGTAAGAAAAATTTGATATTAGGTGGCACAATACTAATAATTATTAAGTCCGCATTTTTACTTCCTATGGGTTGGAATAAGATGAAAGGCAGTGGTGAGGTGTCTGCATTGCCATGGTAGTGGTAAGTTTTGCTATGGGGAGGAGGCACTGGTGTGACCCATCTGTCACTCTGCCTTGCAGTGTGGTGGTAGGACACTGAGGGACAGCTGTGCTTTGGTCACCTCCTGGGTGCTGTTTCCAGTGCAGGAGGAAGGTGCTGGGAGGGGAGCAGAGCACCTCCTCACTCACTGCCAGCTGGGCCCTGCTGGTGGGTGAAGCTCCTCTCTTGATGGGCAAAAACATTTTCAAAGCAATCTTAGTGACTTCCAGTAGTAATTGGCAGAAATTGTCTCTAGAAGTGGTTATCCTACAGAAAGAAAAATAATAATGAAAACAGAAAAAAATATTAATTTGATCACTGTTGGTGTTCATGTCTGGTTTTCCTGTGCTAAAAAGTATTTGGATAAAGGGTGAGCATAGATGTGCACTCATTTAATAATGATCTTCCCATTGCCTGAGTGCAACTTTTCTAAAACTTGCAGAGAAACCTATTTGGTATATCATGAATATTGTAAAAATTATATCTGTCACTTAAATTGCATGCAATTACCTACCTCATAGCATTTTCTTATTTGTGCTGTGAATTTCAGTGCATTTTTCTCTGTGAGTTGTGGTAGATTTGTACCTTTTCACTCCAAATTGCCAGTATATTACTTGACCTACACAAACTCCACAGCTTTGTTTTGTTCTGGTGGCTTTAACAAGGACTGCAGGCCAGGCTGAGGTGGTGCCAGTGCTGGATGACAGCAGCTCCAAGGGGTTCCACTTGTGTTGCAATGTGGCGACTGTATGGAAAGTCATGAACTGGGGAAGACAGGCCAGTTTCACTTCTCCCACCTTGTCCATGGAGGCCCAGTGCACACCAACCCTGTCAATTGTTGCTTTTGTATCTGGGCACAGGAATGGTGGAGCCCTGGAGCCTCACATTCTGGAGTGCTTTCAGCATCATCATGGGACAGCTGTTGTTTGACAGAGGACCATTAAATCCTGCAGTTAAAAATGCAGTAGAAGTTAAATTATGTGAAGAATTACTATCGCAAAAGAAGGGCAAAAAATTCTTATTTTTGTTCTTGTCATTGTGGCTGATACTGTTTGCTGTTTCTATTTTTTAATTTCTTCCCAAGCTTTAAAAAATGTTTCATTTTAATGCATGAAGCAGAGCTCTTAAGGTGTCCTAGAATAGATAGGAAAGTGGTTTCAGCAGGGTGGGAGAAGGGGGAATAAGGTAATAAACATATACAGACATCTGTGTAGGGTTTTCCTTTCTGTCAGTTAACATGCAAAATTTTAATAATGGTTGGACTTTCTATTTTTTCCTGGTATTCTGCCACCACTTTTTCCCATTAATTATCTCATTTTCCCCACTTGGTTTTCTATGATCTGATCATCCAATTCAGTCCACAGATGATTGTGAATAAGCAGGTTTTTTGCTTCATGTGTTTCATGGCAGAGATTATGCCCCGTGAAAGGTTTTTCTCTCAGTATCAGGCTTTGCATATAGGAGAGAATGTTGTCCTTAAATTTTATTACAAGAGAAGTTTTGTTTAGTTAGTGAGCAGCTTGGGAGTTTGTTTTTTTTTACTAAGAAGGACAAACTGTTTCATCTAAAACAAAATTGTAGGTAAACTTAAGGTTCTTCCACACCAGTCATGTTTTGATGGTCTGGTAATGAGGCACAGATAACTGACTTCTTAAGGGGCATGAAGACATTTAATAGATCTAGACTGCTTTCTTTTTAATATAAAAGCTTTTTAATATATAAGCATAATAAAAATGTTTATTTAAATAAGTGGTTGGGGGGGAAATAAAACAAAAAATTGAAATCTGGATGGAGACAAGATGGAGACAAAAGCTTCTGGAATGTTGGCAAGAAGTCAGTCTGAATGCTATATATGTCATTTATTCCTGGAGCAGACATGGGGATTTTGGTTAATTAAGTAGCTAAAATGTTTCTTGTTAGTGACATCTTGGGTATTTCCTTGGAAGTGCTTGGTAATTGGAATGAAATATGCAGCATGGTAAAAAAAGTGCACTTTTCATTTGGCATGTAATGGTTTCAGCGAGGGCTGAGATCTTAGGAAGATAAATCGTATTTAATACAGAAACAGTAGTGGGCTAGAATAAAATATTCTCTAGAGTGTTACAGGCAAGAATATGCTAGATAAAATGTTATGGTCTAGAGCACAATTTTACAGGGTTTTTTGAGTGTAGTTGTCTTCAAAATAAGACTTTTGAATTAGAAGAAACACACTTTTTAAATGAGCAGCATCTCATACAGTTAATCAGCAATCAAGTTAAAACAAACTATATGTTAAATAAATAAAATCACTTCTGGTTGTTTCTCTAATTGAATAGGATCTTAAAATGCTGTTGTATCACGAGCATTCCAATGGTTGACTGGAGTTTTTAACATGAATTTTTAGCAAACAAATCAGAAGCCTCGTTAAAAGTCCCACCATGGGATTTAGCTGGTCACTTAACATTCTAAAATGTCAGCTGATTTACACTAGGGAGAGAAATGCAGTGTTAGATTTTTCCATGCAGCTAACTCACCTACTAAAATAAGAGTACTGGAACAGCTGAGTGTGACTGCATGAGTCAAGATGGAAAGGAATCTCAATCAGAACAGCAGGAGGGAAAAGTAAAGGGAGCTGATTTTTAACTCGGGGAATTGGAGGAAACTTATATGGAAAAATACATTGATAGTGCTACCTAATACTGTGCAAACAAATCTTTTGCCTCATCATGGAAATATGAAAGTATTCTTAATATTTCCTATTATCTGTTCATACAGTCTGGGTTTATCCCTGAATAAAATACATTAAATACATCTGTGGTGTTATAATTAAGATAAACAGGGTAGAGTAGGATTTAACATGATTGCATAGTGAACCTAACAAGTTAAAGATCCAGCAGCAATTTACAAATTAGTTGCTATCTAGTGCCATTAATTTGTAATTTCTTCTATAATGTTTGGCTCTAAGCTTTTAAAAAATTAATGAGACTGGGACCACTTGAAACAGTTAAACTTGAAACCTCTAGACTGCCTGGTCTCAAATGATCTAAATTAAAATAAAACATAATCTATAGTACTCTTTGTTGGTAATGCAAACAGTAGGTTTGTGTTCCCTAAGTGCTGTGGGATTAATTTGTTTGTAGCATAGTAGCCAAGAGTCTAACTGTAGGCTTTCTGTAAGAAAATGCAATGTTATAACTTTCCATGTATCCACAGGTTTTAGGACCTGCCCCAAAATGGTGTTCCTTCTTGGACAACTTGACTGAGGAACTGGAAGAGAATCCAGAAAGCACTGTTTATGATGATTACAAATTTGTTACCAGAAAAGACCTTGAAAATTTAGGTAAAACAGTTATATACACTCTTTGGCTGACTTCTTTGTTCAGTTTTTGAACAATTACACATCTGATTTTTGTAATTTCAGTGTGATATATGAGGGCTGCTAGAAATTCACTGACAGTAGTTTTCTCTTGTTTTCTTGGTTATTAATATTCCAGACTGATGGCTCTAAGTTCTTTGACTCCCAACCAGTATAACACAAGACACTTGTGTTTCTCAGATTTTTATCTCAAGGAGGTGATTGATATTTGCTGGTATAATACATCTGGGAATCTGTTGTGCTTTCATATGCCACATGGAAGGCTTTGGAAGAAAAGTTGGTTTAGTTGTCAAAATATTTTTGAGATGCTGAAATAGAATTTGGAACTTGCAGCCAAAGGCTACCCTATTTGAATGTAGTAATTTTCAGAAAATGCAAATCATTCTAGGGCTAATAGTTTCAAGAAATTGAAATACTGAAAATTATATAGCAGAGAAGGTAAGCAACCTTGTCCTGAGGCAGTTAGTCCTTTTTCTGTCCATTACATGGTTTGATTGCAATGTTTTGCTCCAGTTTACCATATTTACCTCTGACTGTGAGTGTTGGGTTTGACAGAGGGCAAAATTCTTTAATGAAAAATCTATTACACTAAAAAAAGGATTATCAAACACCTATGGACTTCCCAAAAATCATCCTCTGGAATTCTTGTGAAGTTCTGTAGAGCGTAGTGCATGTGGGAATTTTTAAAAAGCACTTAGTAACGTGTATTATGAAAAGAAAAGTGGATCTGGTTGCTCCGAAGAAGCTTGAACTTTTTTGCTGGCCAAAACAATTCTTAGTCCCACTTTTGCTTAGTCTTGATGTCATGATTGTGACTGTTAGATTGATATTTTGCAACAGCATTGGCAGCAAAATATTTGGCAGCATTTGTTTGTCTTAAGGAAGTGAAGTGGCTGTCTTGGAATAGAAGTTCTTTATATGTGAAAGTTCTTTGAAATTCTCTGGAACTTTTTTCCTAGGCCTTGCTCATCTCATTGGATCATCATTGCTCAGAGCATATATGCATGGCTTCTTCATGGACATAAGACTTTATCATAAGGTAACTGGCTGAATCTTATCAATTTTTTATTCTTAACAGTAAAATATATATGCTGTGGGTTTTCTTTGTCTTTTTGTGGTTTTTTGTTTTGGCTGGAGTTTTTTTCCATCCAGATAATGGACTGTGTCCTGTATTAATGGTACTTTCTTTTTACTTCCTCTTGTTTGTTCAAAGGCAAAAATGATGGCCAACCCCTTTGCCTATGAAGAATATAGAAGAGAGAAAATAAGGCAGAAGATAGAAGAAACTCGTGCACAGAGAGTTCAATTGAAGGTAAATCCTAGAAATAAATTGTATACTTTGGGGAAAGCTATTCATAAAGAGTAATATATTCCTAAGTGTATCTTAATCTTAGAGATGTAGTGACTTAGGAGTTGAATCCATTTATCATTGCACACACAAAGTAATTTATAGAACTTGTTGAATAAAAACATAAAATTCCCATGTGTGGGATTTTGAAAGGCTGATACCAAACTAAAAGAGAGGTCTCATCTCATTTGCCACTTCAGCAAATAATCCACTGGTAAAACTTTGCATTTTCTACTTCTGTCATTAAATTACTTAAGCCATTGAAACATGATACTCTGGAAAGAGATACATGAAAATTGTATTGTGTTTATAACTAGTAACTTTCTAGATTGGATCTGTTCAACATAGAAGGAGAAAGAGTTGCTTTTAAGGTTCTAAGGCTGATGCATTAGAAGTTAAAAATAATATACAAGTTCTTAAATCTTCTCTAGGGGCAGTTGCTTTACTAGTACCTAGAGATATTTGGAACCAGTCAAGGAGCTTTTCTGAAACAGTTGTGAGTAAAGCATGTAGGTTGCATGTGTAAAAGGCTAATTTATTAATTGCTTTCCTCTTTTTAGAAACTCCCAAAAGTTAATAAAGAACTTGCACTCAAACTGATTGAAGAAGAAGGAGAAGAGCAACAGTTTAGTAAAAAAAGAAAACAGAAGGTGAGCTCTTGTTTTGGTGAATTCTCTGGCTGGGAGCACAGAACTAGCAATGCTTACAGGATTAATTTTTTATGTTGTTGCTGTTTGGCCAAAGAGATTCAAAATACCATTGGTTCTGTTTATTCTGTAGGTGGCTTTAAGGTGTATTTGACTGTAGCTGCAGCACAAAAAAAAAAACATTTAGTAACTTGATGGTAAAAATTATTAAATACTCACTGTGAATGTAATATGGGTTTCACAGAACTCCAAAAGCTGTTTAATGCAGCCTCAACACCACAGCTGTTCAAACAAGACCTGATGTTGCATATGTTTTTGGTATTTTGGTGGTGACCATGACAGGATAGATGTTATTTATAAAATTTAAGATACAATTGCCTTTTTTGTATATACAGTTAAATATATTTTGTAGAATAGCCAAAATGGTTTGCTTTTATGCAACAGGAGTTCTTCTGGATGTTAAAAGTAGTCCATAACTCTGCTATGAGAAGTTTTTAATTGAAGAAATGGGTAAATGTTTAGTATCTAGTGGGAGGGGAGGCTTTTTATAGTGCTACCTATATAAAAGTGCTACCTTTTATATAGGTAGCACTTCATAGGTCCTCATTCTTACAGGAATATAGCATTCATGATAGGAAGACACTAGCCTGCATGTGATAAATAATGAAATCTTATGTCTTGAGGTTAGAGGAAGGATGAACTACTAAAAAGATAGGTGGTGGTGTAACTTAAATGAGAGTTCAGTAGATGGGGACTGATTTGTCTTGAAGTACCTAGAGATTGTGTTATTAAGTGGACTAAATAGAGTAAAATGTACATAAAAATGTATATAGACATTATTTTTTTGAAACAGTATTAGAGTCCTATGACAAGCAATGTATTTCAGGCTTTGGGATTTAATTTTTGTTGTGGTTGAAAGTTACACATTTGGACTGGTTTTGTGTTTGAAATTTATTCTTGTTTTCTGTATCCTTAGTTCCACCCTCTTTTTCTTCAATAACAATGAAAACCTAGTGCAGTGGTGGGATTAATATGCTGGTATAAGTTGAGCAATGTTAATTTTTTAACATTTTGTATTAAAAAGCTATGTATGCAATGATTTTAAAATGACAGTAACTGGTCTTCTCCTAAGATGAATTAGAAGCTTGAACTGTTCTGAAGTCACCAGCAGCATAATTTACACTGAGTTCATTTTACTTTGACATGATTTAAACTGCCTTTTACATTCTGTGTGTGAAAGTAGTGAAGAAAAAGTGTTATAATATGTATAACAACATTTCCTCTTAAGTATTTACAGTAAAATAATAGTAGCATTACATAAAGATACGTACCCTTATAATTTGTTTTACATGTTGTAGACTCATCCCCATCAGGCAGTATATTTGCCTTGCAGGTACTGCTGATTAGTCAGTAGATATCAACATGTCTCCAGACTAGCTGGCTGAATGTATGAGAAACATTTATCTGAAAATATTAGTAATTGTGTATTTAAAGTGTACTGTGTATTAAAAAAACTCTTGCTTACAGGTAGCTTAAAACAATCTTTGTTAAAGTACAATAAGCATAAATCTTGATTTTTATTTGACCTGGAAGGATAAAGCAACTGGCATTTCATATGCTGGTTATTAATTTTGTTTAATTAAGAAAAAGTGTTACGTATTTTGTTAATGTCTGTTTCAGAATTGTCTAACTTGCTCATGCTTTGCTCCTGTTCCAGAATCTGCCCAGCCTTCTCAAAGATGATCGTTTTAAGGTCATGTTTGAGAATCCAGATTTCCAGGTGGATGAGCAGAGTGAAGAATTTAGGCTACTTAACCCACTTGTTTCTAAAATAAGTGAGAAAAGAAAGAGGAAGCTAAAGATCTTAGAAGAACTGGAAGCACAAGGACAGGTAAAATATTTTCCATTTGGATTAAGAAAGCCTATGGAGTTTTCTTTTCCTCTGTTTCAGGCTTTCAGACTTTTCACCCCAGAAAGATGGAGGCAATGCAAGAATGTCTTATCAGCTACAATAATTGTCATTTATAATTTTAATCTAGTTTTTAGATGTAATACTGTTTTTGCACAAATACAGGTTTGAAAAACATAAAATATGTAGGTGGTAACAACTTTGTAATATATTTTCAGCTTATTTGTTGTTACTGCTTTTGTTCAAAAGTTGTAGTTCTCTTCAGCTGTATCTGTGTAAAAGCTGTCACGTACTCTAATTGCAGGAATGATTTGGAAATTCGTTGATGATTTCTTATTTTATACTATTTTTGTCTGCAGGAAGAGGAGGAAGAACCAGAAGGAAAAGCAAGTGATGCAGAAAGTTCTGAGAGTTCAGATGATGAAAAAGGCTGGGTTGAAGAGGTCAGGAAACAGCGCAAGCTTTTACGCCAAGAGGAAAAACTAAAGCGGCAGGAAAGGCTCAAGGAGGATCAGCAAACATTACTAAAACCTCAGTTTTTTGAGATTAAAGAAGGAGAGGAATTCAGAAGCTTCAAAGACTCTGCCAAAAAACAAAAATTAATGAAGTAAGACTAATGTTCCTATTTTAATAGGTGGGGGTGGATGATTCTTAAGTATTTCCCTACAGTGCAGGCCCAAAGTGTTTTGGCTTGGAAGCACTTACTAGTAAAGCTACATTTGGTGATCCAAGGGTATAACTTAAGGTGACATAGTCATTGTAGGCTTTGTTTTATAGATAAACAAATACACTATTTAAAGTAGGACAGAGACACAACACAAATGAAATTATTAAGATACTCCTGAGTCAGACTGGGGGATCCATTACTCAGTGTTAGTGAAGTGCTGTTCTCACAGGTAACAGTGATGTCTTGTTATATTTCTCCACCAGTGTCAGTATGAGGTTAACAGACTGGATGTTTTTAATCTGACTGTCCAAAAGGGTTTAGAATGCTACATGAGTAGTCACTGTTTTGGGAGCAGGATCAAGATGGGTCAACATGGTGAAAGAAAAATTGTTTTGTTCAGGTATTTTTATGGCATCTAGAAATTTTCAAAATCTACACTGTCCTTATAATGTCAGGACTTACTATTTCTCTTTTTCGTTTGGCAGTACAAAATGCCAGGCTAGGGGAGGGTGTTTGTTAAGTGTAGTTTGTTTGGTTTGGTTCTTTCATTTCCTTAAACTGGTGATCATCTGAAATAATGGGTACATGGATAAGCATTTCAAACTAAAGAAAGAGCATATTAATTAAAGGACTTGGCTTTGAGGTGCTCAGTGGCTGCAAATCTCATTGATTTAGTTTTTTTCAGAGGTGAGTTGAGCCCTTCAGAAGATGAGATTTAATAGAATTTTATTGTTTGGAGCACAGACACTCATTAAACCTTTCAAGACAGTAGCTTCAAAGTTCTTGCAGCACAGGTGGTGCAGAACAGAATTTTGACTGATGTTGGAAATGGGTTGTTGGGCTAGATGGATTTCATAATAAACATTTTGGTTTTACTTAGAATGAAATTATACAGTCAAAGGAAAGATAGTTAATAATACAATGGGGCTGTTTCTTTACCTCACTAATGACTACTCTACAATCTAGTTGTTTTATGATGGGAATTTTTAGGAGACACATAAAGAAACACTTGAAAATTAAATTCAACCTTTTAACTAGAATGCTCATGTAAAATGGATTTTTAAGTATTAGCAAGACAGTGTTCCTATGGTAGTCAGATGGTCTATGATTTCCATATTGTACCTGTAAGACCTCTTTTAAGTAGAAATAGTGGTATTTTATAACTAAGGGGTTTATAGCAGTTCAGCAAAACTGATTGCCATGTTTTCCTTAGCTGTTTTTATCAGCAAGTAATTTCACACAGGGATTTTTCTTTCTTCTTTTTATTGAATATGCCCACTTATTCTGAACTTTTAATTTCCTTAGATGTTTCCATTAACTTTCTTCTGATTATTTTTCTTTTTACCTTTGTTCCAGACGCTGAAGCAACTTTTTAATTTTGTCAGTTTTTCTTCTTTGTCAGGAGAAAATCTACTCTGGATACTCTGGCAAAGTATTATAGGTTAAAAATAATTTTTTACATTGTGATTAGGTTTATAGTCATATTAGCTGTAACTTGGAAGGAGCCTGAAACACTGGTCAAATGGCACTGTATTCTCAGTGCAAGTGAAATATTTCATTAAAAGACTGTATGGCTGCAGACTACTCATATACTGTTCTTTTGCACAAATTTTATCTGGTTTTAAGGGGGAAAAATAATTTCTTCACCCCAGGAAAAGCAAAAGCATGTACCACGGACCTGTGCTGTAGAGGAAGGAATATCTATGATGACATAAACCATCAAAAGACTTTTAACAGACTGCTTGTAAAGAAAGGAGAATGTCTTAAGATTTGCTGCTAAGAGATATCCTCTCTGGTAGATGCACAGATAGCCTGTTATGTAAAATGTAAAAGAAAAAAAAGGAGAGGAATTTGAGGACAGACCAGGATGACCAAAAAAATGAATGTGGTAGCATCACTTCCTTTGTTTTCTGAGTTGGTGTCATTGAATTGACTTACATGGGGATTTTTATCATTGTCTAAACAATTAGCTGTATACTCACTGATCCCCTTTGTGTTCATCCAAGCATTGTTCTCAGTATGGAGTTTGGTGTTCATCAAATTCTTAAAAGAAATTTAAAAATCAACAGCTGATATCTGTTTCATATAATGCATATCTGTTACCATTTTGTAGTCATAATGATTTAGCCTGTGTTGAGCTAACTTGTTTGGTTAGTAAGCATTTTTACATATTAGAATTTTATGGAGAAAATAAATATGTTTTGTGCTGGCCTCATTCAGTGATAAATAGTCAGCATAAAAGTAATTAATTGAAGTAGGATACTGAAAACTGGAAAGACTGTAGTGGCATGTACAATCTGGTGAGGCTGGCATGTTTGTCTTTGATTTGATATATCCAAGTTACAGGATGATGGTCTGTGACCAATATAATTAAGTACCTTAATACCTTCACTATGCATTTAATGGCTAGATGTTCTTTTTCTCTCTAATCATATAATGTTCTACCTGAGGAAACAGTTTATGACTTATATAAAACTGGGTGTTTCTTTTGACATATTCCTGACTCAGCACGGCTCCAAGCCCAACTTTTAAAGCAGTGATGCGTACTATAAATTTCTTTCTCGACCAACAGTCTACATACACATTTTTCTGTCCAGGAAAGCTGCAAAATTTACTCATGGTTCTATAAAACCCCTTGTTTCAAATCCATCTATGTTTAATTTTCCCCTTTTGTACTCTTAAGCTTGTACAACAAAGCTGCAAATCCTTGCTTTCTTTCCCTACAACATAAGTTTCCTACCTAGTAACTTGAAAGGAAACCATAAAAGGAAAGGATTTTTATCTGTGTGCTAAGATGTTTTTTGATACACTTGATGTCCCTTTAAAGAGTATGTTACTAAAGTTAAAAAATTTCAAAATCAAAAACTATAGTAGTCATATTTTATAAAAAGTATGACAGTTAATGCATGTGTCTTCAGAGGTGGCCAAGAAAGCCAACAAAATCATAGTTGATATTCCTTAGTATTGGTAAAGAGATATTCCTGTTTTACAGCAGGAGATGTCCTGAAAAACTGTCCTCTTATAATGAGGAAAAAAAATTTGCATGGGTAATTTTTTGTTTGGTTTTTACATTAGGGCAGGGGAATTCGCTTCCCATAATGCTGTGAATGTATCCCTTGAATTAATTTGTTCAGGAAGATGTAAAAAAACCCAACCAAAACAAAGAACCCAGCTGTTGTTTGTTTATCAGTATGTACAATTCACTATCATTTGAGGTCTGCACATTTTCAGATAAATAGAGCCAAACCTATGTTTTTTTTCAGTAAGATTACAACCCCACAGCATGTTGCTAGTACCTACTCATTTTAATTTTTCTCCTGACTGAAGCAGTGTCTAGGCAGTCATGCTAAATAATTGCTGGGTAGTAGCCATATTTCTCCAGTTCACTTTCAAAGGGGAGAAAATGAGGCTTCACTTGAATGTAGAAATCCCACCACAATGTTGGTGACTGATCTTCTGCCACAGTTAGCTCTAAGGCTTAGCTTGTCTTTCCGATTCGCACAGATGGAACAAGTTTTTACATGTACTCAATGAAAAATATACTACAGAAAAAAATACAAAGTACCTAGTCATGAGAAATAAAGTAGTTCTTGACAGTAATTTTTCATTGTTATTCTGAAAAGTCTTTGTTACATAAAATGGCTCATTAACCAAAATTGAGTGGACTTCAGAGACTTCATGCATAGGCCACAGCCATGAGTTCTTCATACACAGTAAAAGCCGTTGATTTTGGTGGCTGCTGTTTTTTATATATGATCTCTATTTTTATGATGATTTCTTTTCTGCTTTAAAATTTGTACAGAAAAGGTCTCTTGGACATCTTCAGAGAGAGCTAATGAGGCACTAATAGAATCTCAAATTGCAGAAACTAATTTTGTTTACAGTAAAGGGAATGTTTTCTAAGCACATGCAGAGAGTGTGATTGTAAAAGCCATGTCATATTCTCAGAGGGTGCTACTTGAATGATAGGACCTACATTATAGGAGAAGGATGAGCCATGTTAGGACTCCCTGGTGTCTTTAGGGAGGCTGGCTGAAGGCAGCACTGTCCCTGCCTGCCTGCCTCCCCCTGAGCTGGAGGCTGTGTGGGAACAAGGTGTTTTTCTACTCCTCAGCTGTTCCAGTTTACAGCCCACCTTAACTGAAGTTGGCAACCATGAGACTAAATACCAGCTCACAACCTGGAGCCACTGGGGCACATCCATGTGGCTTGCTTTTGCAGGGCATTAACTTCAGTGGAGAAGAGCTGAAAATTGTCAGTTTTGTCCACAGCACCTACCCCCTTGGCCACAGAAATGCTGGAGTTTGGTGCCTGAGGGAGAGACTCTACACCAGTTTGCTTACAGAAACTCAGTGATAAGCACTGGGCTTGAAGGCATATGCTCCTGTGGAGCTCCTGTCTAGGCCCAGGGTCTGTCTTTATCACATTCTCCTGTTTATATTGTTCTTTTATTCAGTAAACTACTTAGACTGTTGTGGGCACAGTGTCCAAACAGTCATTTGTGCTTGGATTAAATAGTAAAGTGATTTTGTTTGGAGATTAATTTGTTCAGGTGTATAGTCAAGATTACTTCCTTCCCTCAAAAGTGTTTCCAATGCAGAAATTATAAGATTTCAAGAAAACTGAATATATCTAGCATTACTTTTTTTATTTGTGCAGTTTAATATCACCAACTTTACTGGATATTTTAGAGAAAACTATAGCAATAGAAGGGTGTGGTTTCTTTCTCAACTAGAATCATGATAATTTTTAGCAGCAAAAACAATAAACTTTACATAAATTTTAAAAGTTTTTCTACTGAAAGCAGTGTCTGGAGAGAATGATTTGAATTTATCTTTATTTCTGTTTCCTGAATGTTTATTTTTTTAGTTATGACATTTCAGGGTTTCAGAGAAATTGAGATTAATTTTGACTGCATTATCTTTTATTTAAAAGATAAGTAAAAAGATGGCAAAAATAGGGACTAATGTTAGTTTTTCTCTGCAGGAAAACTCTTGAAGACCGTTTAAAGCTTGAAGAAAAACTTGGCACACTCAATGTGTCTGATACCACAGTAGGCAGCAAACAGGCAACATTCAAATTAAAGAAGGTGAGCTATATGTGTGTGTATATGTATGTATGTGTGTGTATATATATATATATATGTAATTTTTAAGACAATGCACAAGTAACTTTAGTTTTTGCATGAAAGAACAGGAAACCATCAAGCAAATGTCCCTCTTCATTTCTTTATAAGCTGCCAACTCTTCAGGTTCTTGCCAAGAAAATGAAAGCCTCCCGTAGTACTCTGTGTTTATCCTGTATAACTCAGGCAGCACTCATAAAATCTTATGTTCTAGTGGAAAATAATGGCTTGCATCTTTTAATAGTTTATTTGCAGAGGTACCACCAGAAGTTTGTGGCCTTTCCTAACTTCAGTGCCAGCACCGATCAGATCTCAGTCTGCAGATCCAAATTCAGCTTAGGGTGCTGCAGTTTAGGCTTTCTCTTGGTTCAGCATGTTGAAAGGTCTCAGCATGATGGAAGCAGAGCTCTAAACCACCTTTATTATTGACCTAATGTAACACAGGTCACAGGAATAAGCTCTGGTCCTATACCAGTTGTCAAATTCCATATGGAGTGTGTAGTTGACTGCTGCCTATTTACCTTGCCCAAGGGTTTTGATTTTCCATTCTAAAGAATTTTGTAGATTGCATACAGGTGATTGCTTTATGGTGTGGGGACAGTTAAATAAATGCCTCTGTGCATCTTCTACTGCTGCAGTACACTTAGGGATTTTTGTACTAGAAAATTGCTTAAGAGCTGAAGAGAGGATCTAATTTAAAAGCTGAAGACCCATATTAATTGATACTTAACCTGACAAAATTTACTTTGGTGTTCAAATTGGTTTTCCTCAGGTAAACATCTTTGCTATAACACATTTCTCCTTACCACTGGTCAAATACTGTTCTCAGTGGTAAAACACTGTCAAATGCTAACACAAAAATGGCTAAGTAGTTATTTAATTGTCATGTTGGATATGCCCGAAGGGGAAAAAACCACAGAATTATTGACTGTTTCTACCTTACTTAGTTTACTGATTATTATCTGTTTGCAGATGAACTTTTTCATCTATTTTTGATTCCTATATTGCTGGAATTTAAAATGTGGTGACTGTGGAATAAGTTGCAAATTCCTCTGCAGGGCCTTGTAGGGTAACCTTTCTGGCAATTTTACCAACTCTGTAACTGCTGGTGTCTCGTAGCTCATTAAATGGGCTTTGCAGGGCTTCAAAGATCTTTTTTACAGTAGCTTGAACTTACAAATTGCAAAGCCACAAGGTTTCTTGCAGTTGGTGGTGCACACTGAACTGTCACCTTTTACTGACAAAGATTTGAGAGCAAAGTAGACAGACCTTGCAGGAAGAAGAGACAGCAGTGGTTCAGAATGCCAAATTTACTTGATTCCATCAGATAAGATACAGCTTTGAGGGTTTTCTTCAATTATAGTGCTTCTAACATGTATGGATTTTCTTTTCCTGACTTTTTACCGATACTGCTTTATTGAAATATGTACATAGTCATCATCTGCATTAAAATGATTTTTAAAAATCTAATTTAAAGAAAAATAGTGCATCTGCAGTGAAGATATTTTCTCCTATTAAAAGAATAACAAAGTAAGACTTAACAAGTCTTCTCTTAAATAAACAGACTTTGTGTATATCTTCTGAAGTCCTAAGGAATGAGCCAGGGAGAGCTAGGAGGAAGTCACACTGTGCAGTCTTGGCACTCCTTTTCAGAGGATGAAGAGTTAGAATTAACAAGACATAAAAGGGATTTTAATGTCACTTGAAATGTCAGCTTCTGCTTTGTGATGCCCTTTCCTCAAAGGGCAGGTGTATTTAGGAGTAGGTGGAAAGATTTAGTAGGGGAGAGAATTGTCCTTCCATGGAGTCAGTGTCACTTCAACTCCTAAGTCAGTGGAACTGAGGCTGAATTTGGCTCCTGCAGGTGTGGTGTGTTGGCAGCCCCCTGATGCCCAGCTACCAGTGACACATCCAGTGATGAAACTATTTGTCATTGATATTTTACAGTTTAGTTTTCAGGGAATTGGAATATGGTTCCGACAGTGTGGCAGCTTATTTTTCAATATCAATAGCAAATAGATCTAACAAAATAGTGTGATTTCTAAAATACCAAAGTACTTACACTGCTGGGACAGTATGGAAGACCTTTAAAAACCCCAAACCTTAAAATTTCTGATGCAGATCAAGGTCATTCAGCTTCAGTACACTATGAGTAGCTGTCAACATGAACTTAAGATTCATCAAGACTCTTTCAGAAGAGGCCTGGAGACAGGGAGAAACTACCTGTATTTTCAAATAGCAGGTTTCTTGTTGCTCTACTTGCAGTGAAAATGGAAATTCATAAATTTCATCAAAGTCTAAAAACCAGTAGCTTTTTCTGCCTTGATACCAGTATGGGTTGATTGCTGTATTTGTTAAACTGGTTTGTATCTCACCTTAGCCAACATGCTGTCCATGCAAGCAAACCTCTAGCTCAGTTTAGGTGGTGTGTGAATGGGAGACTGGGGGAGATAAGCTGATGTGAATGATGCTGGTTACAGAATGAGGTGCAGTGGGGATGCAGCTGCATCCACAGTGGTAATTCTGTCACACTCTCAGTGCAGTTAATCCTGGGCTGCTTGAAATTGCTCAAATTGCTGAAGTACTTTTTGACATGGACAGTTTCCTGAGCTTGGCTAGTTCATCTGCTAGTTACAGTTTCTGCACAGTTGAAAGACAAGTTTTAGTCTTCCAAAGAAAATAATAGTCCGTGGCTCTAAGAACCATTTCATCTACATGGTACATCAGAATATTTTCCAGCATGTTTTTAATTAAGGGAAGAAACATTACTAGATCATGTGCCACAGGAGCAGAGATTTAGAATTACTTTTATGTAGAAAGTCCTTCTAGAATTGCATACAGTCTATCAAACACTTTCAAGAACTCCTAAGAACATGTTTTAGGAAACATGTATGCTTCAGCAAATTTAACTAATTGTTCTGTCTTTTTAAAATTAAATTGTGCAATATTAAGCCTGACAGATTTCAAGAAGCATTTGGACAATACTCTTGGGCACATAGTGTGGTTCTGGCCAGGGAGATTCCTGTAGGGCCACGGGTTGGTTTCAGTGATACTTGTGAGTCCCTTCCAACTCAGCTTATTCTATTTTGTGATTCTGTGATTACACTTAAAAACACTAGTTAACCAAAGTAGATACTAAGTAACCACAAATTTGGATCAATGTTCTTAAGGGTATTTAAACATAAATTATGGAGTGTATTGTTAAGCATTGTTTTTTTTATCTGAAATACATGATTCACTGTTTTTTTATATCTTTATGTTAAACATTTGCTTTGAAAAGCCTGTAATGATAATGCCTAAGGGATATCTAGAATTAACAGTTACATCTGACACAAGATAGCGTGAGGCAACTAACTGTAACATTTCCAGATTAACTTAATGGAATTCTGACTTGATATATTGATACTGGGACAATTAGGGTGATGTAGGACAATGAGGTGATGTATAAATTTACAGGAACCTGAGTCTATTTTTGTTTTAATATTCCAGTCAGAGCAGCAAAGGAAACAGCAGGAAGCTGAGAAACGACATCGTCAGGAGAGGAAAACCCTCCGGCGCTCTGCCAGTCATCTCAAGAGCAGACGTGGAAGAGGACGACTATTTCATTGATTTATGTTGGGCTTTTTTAAGAAACCTTTTACCTCATTTTCATTTGAAAAAGGGGCTTTTTCGAATTGGGACACAGTACCAATGGATTTGTATTTTGATTCATTGGTAAACACAAAACCAGAACCTCCTAAGCCTTGTGTTAATTATTGAAAAGTTCATGTAAGTTAAAGTACTGACCAAAGGATGCTATGAATATGGTCCATTTTGAACTGTATTTGTTCAGAAATCACCAGCAATTGGTTATTGTGTAACCCTGGATGTTTTCTATATAAGAATTTGTGTATACAACAAGGCTGCCTGTCTTTTATTTAACTTAAGAGCTGTGAGTTTTGGTTTCTGAAATCTTTGTGACTGCTTAGATAAAGGATCAAAGGTAAGTTGTTTTGTCTAAAAGCTTATCTTTACAAGGACACAACAATTTTTTCTGATTCTTGAAGGATGACACACAGTTGTATTTTTCAAAAACTGACTTTGGCTTTATATTCTTGGGTTGCCTTTAGTAGCAAATGGTACAAATGGTTGTTGGGACAATTGAGAATGCCTGATTTAGGTTCCTCTGATTCATTCTGTAAGGAAACCTCTCTTGCCACACCACTGTACAAAGAGGAAGCTCAGAAGGATGGTCCTATTAACTTAGAATTTCTAAGTACAAAACCTGATCCTGATATTTCTGTTTTGGAAAGCCAGCCATGTTTCAACATAGATCAAGTGGTTTATGTTCATATAACAAGCACTTTAAGACCATGCCAGTAGTCTCCTGTGCTTCAAAAAAAGAGTTTAGTTAAATAACTTTAAAAAACCCTTGAACCTAAGTAGGTCATTATTTAGCAAATAAATTAGGTTTTACCTTTGATCCTAAAGGAACCTTTTTATTGCTTTTTAAAAGCCTTATAAATTACCTTTTTGCTAGATAAAAAAACCTGAACTTTGGTTCAGCTAAAATCAGTGAATCTCCCTGTAACTGTAAATCTTTTTGAGACTCATAGGTTCTTAAGTATTTTGTTTTATAAACCAGAGAGGTATTAATCTGGTCAGGTTTCTTGGACGGTATTTATAGAATATTTGCAATTACTTCAGTTAAAAGCCTTGGTTTCTCATAGCCTGATTTTTTTGTTTGTTTGTTGTTAGATGGTAGAAAAGTTAGCCACATGGATATTTTTTTTTCCTCTCTGACTTAATTTTACCTGCTTTAATTCATGGTTTTAATTATGTTGCTGCCTTTAGTTTACAAAGGCACTTTTCGCCTGATGTTTTCATCTTTAAAAACTTACATTGTATTCATCACCTCTGCCCTTGCATTCAACTAAATGATGAGTCTCTCAATACCTAGTTTTTTACCTCTAGCTATCAAATTTCTGCATTGTCCATAAGTTTCTCATGCTTTTTATTTTTGCATCTTCCCCCTGGAGCATTATGTTATCTCTTAGAAACTATCTGTGTGCAATTTGGGTGTGCTTACATCATACACAGGGCTGTAGGAATGTGGAAAGCTTAACAGTGGAAACTGGCCTCTATCGTGGTTGATACAAGGGAGAGTTGGGGACTGAGTGGACAGAACTGGCATTTTAAGAGCAGGAATTTGGCAGAGTTTGCTCCTTCTCATGGTGGGTCCAAATCCCATTATACTGATCTAGAACTGCATTTATGGTTGAAGGCATCTGTATTTTACAATGATTTTGTGGGCTGTCAAGAGCAGTAAAAAACTAAATGTGGTTGATCTGCAGGGTGGTAATGCACTGAGTTTGAAATGGTTAACTTTCAGCTTAAAATGACTTTATTTCTTGTGTTTTGAGATTCTTCTGATGGACTGGTTTAAGCCAGTGTTTTGCTTTTCATGCACTTACATTCGTAATGTAAGTATTGTGATAGTATTGATCATGTATTTAGGTTGAAGCCTCTATGATTAAAGGAGTGTGCTTTGTACTATTAGATGGAAGGCACATGTAAACTGCCCTTAGCATGCTGTTTATTTCACCTCAGAGGAAGTTGGGATACACTTTAAACACCTCCTTTGACCTGCTGGCAATGATCTTCCTAAAGCACTCCCAGGACACCTTTGTCCTTCTTGGCCACAAGGGCACAATAAGCTCATGGACATGAGCACAATAAGCTCATGGACAGCTTGTTGTCCCCCAGGTCCTTCTCCACAGAGCTGCTTCCCAGCAGGCCAGCCCTAGCCTGTGCTGGTACCCAGGGTTATTCCTGCCCAGGTGCAGGGCCCTGCATTTGCCTTTGTTACATTTGAAACTGTTCCTCTCTGCCCCACTCTCAAACCCATTGAGGTTCTTCTGAAGGGCTGCAGAGCCCTCTGGGGTGTTGGCTGCTCCTCCCAGCTTTGTGTCAGCTGGGAACTTGCTGAGGAGGCTTCTGCCCCTTCATCCAAGCCATTGATTAATAAGTTAAACAATATTAAACCTTGGGGGACGCCACTAGTGACAGGCCTCCAACTAGACCTTGTGCCACTGCTTATGACCCTCTGGGATCTGCCATTCAGCCAGTTCTCAATCCACATCACTGTTCACATAGGCACCTGGCATGACACATGTTTAGATTGCTGAGATTGATTAAGCAGATTACCTGTTAAAGTTGTTCTTGAGCAGCTCTCTGGGGAAGATTGGAAGTTTCAGTAGAAGCTGGTGCATTAATGCAGCATCATTGCAAATGAATTAACTTCATCATGCAACCAAAGAAGGCATTTTTTAAGTGTCAGCCAGCTTTTCAGTCCACAGTTACTTCATTTTTCGTACTGCAGGAATCAGTCTTTATCCAGAATTGCATTTCCTAGAAGCTGAGCCGCTTGTGGGATCCTTTAAGGTTCATGACAATGACATTTAAGGTTCATACTCTTAAGGTAAAGTGTAATCAGATGTTGTAGCCTCATGGAAAACCATGTATGATTGTTTCATACATGTGAGAACTCAGTGGTGAGAATCAGTGTTAAAAACTCACTGTAAATAAATGTACAGATAGTGGTTAAATGTGATTGAAATGCTGGTGAGATAAAGGAATGACCTACGTCTGATGTCTCATCTGTACTTCAGTACTTTTTTATTCCACAGGTAATATGATTTATATCAGTTAGGCTATTACTAATTCAACAACCATTGAACCAAAACTAATTATCTAATGTTATTTCCAAAATTGTGTTACCAAGCCAAGAATCATTCTGTGTTCTTGTAGCTGGTATATTGTCTGAAATGAAGAGCATCTACCAATTTAAACAAAACTGAAAAAAATTTACTGTACCCCACACTGCTTGTTTTTAATATCTGAACTAAAGAAACTTGATTTTAAAATATTACCCTGCATACATAGCAAGTGTGTGTAAAAGGTATATGCACATTTTTGTACTCGTGGGGTTTATGTGTGGAGTTTAAAGCAGGTTTGAGATTGTCAGGCTTCAGGGAGAGTTGTGAGAGAGAATGAAATAGTTTTCAGATTACTCCATCTTGTTTTGCAGCAGCCTTTTAAATTTGTGTTGTTCATGTTTCCAGGTTTGAAAATGGGAAATATAATTTAATTCGAGGAAGAAAGCAGATGCAGATGCAGGAATACAGTGAAGCAGTGCAGCTCCTTGCCTGGGGAGGTTGTGCAATGGCCACAAAAAGACTTGTGATGTTGGATTAAACATCTGCAGGTATAGATGTCTGTGTACCTTCAGGTGTAGTGGAACCTTCCCTGAGGAAGAAGAATGGTTTAATGAACTTTAGAGGACCTCTCCAGCCTGATTACTCTATGAATGTTGTAGGGCATAAGGAGGAAACATGTATCATTAATTGACTGGAGTAATTTTTCCCCTTTGTCTCATCCTTCCACTGAATCACTCACTAGTTTTATCTTTTTATCTCTTTCTTAAAGATTAAGTACTTCTTTTGGCATGTGTCCATAGCTAATATATTTTGTCTGATCTTGAGAAGTATGGGGATTTTAAACTGAATGAAAGCACATAAATCTATTAATAAATTTTACCTCTTGATCATTATCTCTGCATTTCAAAGCCCATTTTACTCAACAACTGGCTCTTTGTGTTGAAAATGAAAAGTTCTGTCACCAAAATGAACAATTTATAGTAAAACCTGCAGAAAATAATAAGATTTAGCACCACTTATAGTTTACACAACTGGAAGAAAAGGAATTCCTGAATTTTAAAGGATCTCTAGGTCATAGAATCATTGTTTCATTTGGGGTGGAAGGGACCTTAAAGATGATCTCGTTCCAAGCCCCCTGCCATGGGCAGGGACACTTTCCACCAAACCAAGTTGCTCAGAGCCCTATCCAGCCTTGCCCTGAGCAGTGCCAGGGGTGGGGAGTCCACATATGCTCTGGGCAACCTGTGCCAGTGCCTCACCACCCTCACAGTAAAGAATTTCTTCCTAATATCTAACCTAAACCCACCCCCTTTCAGTTTAAGGCCATTCTCCCTTGTCCTATCTCTACACTCAGTACATGCCCATGTGCAAAGTCTCTCTGCAGCTCTCTTGAAGGCCTTTAGCTAGAGCAAGGGGATCTAAAATCACCCAAACCCTTCTGTCTCCAGGCTCAACAGCCCCAGTTCTCAGCCTCGCTTTGTAAGAGATGTTCCAACCCTGTGATCAAATTAGTGGCTCTCCTTTGTTTTTTAATTTGACACAGATCCTTGATGGGAGGATCCACATGGGCTGTAGTTGGAAATTTCTATTGATAAAGTGACATGTTACTTTGTGTTTGTCCTGTAAGTGGCTTTCCATACAAAGTACTTGTGAGTATCCCCTGGTACAGACTGGTTTTCATTCATGTATCAGCAGAGCTAAAATAAGTAGTTTTTGAACAAGTGAATGAAAACCACAACAACCAAACCATCTATATTAGTGTAAATTCAGAATTGTGTCTGCCTGTTGCTGACTGTTTTTCAAGATCTCCATCTTCTGTTCTTTGTTTAGTGTTTTAGACTAAGGAGCATAGAAGAAGAGAAGATCCACCTTGAGCATGTTCAGAAAGGAGAAATTTTTATCTTACTCTTTGAAAAGGATTGATCACTGCACTTCCTTTGATAAATTATTTAATTAGAGTTGAAGGACAATAATTTTGGAGTAAGATCAGGTACAAGTTGAAATGCTCTCATTCAGTGGGGTTATGCTTACCTATAGAGATTAGGGTCTGCTTAATCATGAAGGCAAGTCCTTGTTCCCAGTTAATTCTTCATTGAGTGGGGGCAAAAGTTAAAATTCCATTTCCTCATTAAAGAGAAAACTAGGCAGTTGAAGTGGGAAATACCAGCCCAGCCCTAATCAGAATTTATACTCCCAATTCCTGGAACCACCCTTCCCTTCCCTACAGCAGTTTCTGCCAAAGCTGCTTTCTCTCTCTCCTACTTATTATCTTGTTTGAACATCTGGCTCTTTCTTCTGGAGTGCCTCTCTCTACACCACTTTTTTCTGTTAATATCAGGATCTCTGGTACAAATTTGTACAGCTACGGCACAGATTTGAGAATGAGCACTAGAATGGTAATCGTAGACTGGCTGTGTTTGGGTACATCTTGAGGAGAAAGGATTTCTGTCAGCTTGGAGATACAGAGAGCTGTGGCACCAGAGGGAACTCAGAGAGCTGGTGCATACTCCTGTACATGTTACTGGCAATAGGCAGTAGTGTTGCTTTAAACCCCCCCAAAATCCACTTCTGCTCTGTGTGTATGTGTACTGCTGTGCTAGCTCTCCTTCACTAAGGTCTGGGTGATTTGACTGGGACTGGTGTGTTTTAGATTTTTTTTTAAAGAATTTTACCTGCAGCATTAGTATAATTGCAATGTACATTGCATATACATGTATATGTACATGTATATATACATGTACATTGTATATACATGTATATTGTATACATTATATACATATATACAATTGTACATTATGTACAATTACACAAAACATTTAGCATTCAAAAGCATCTGAATAATATATTTTCTGATTTCAAACATGAATATTATATCCTTTCCATATATCAGCATTTCTTCTGTAAACACATTTTCTTCTGTTTTTTAACCTTTATAATATGCCACAAGTGGAGTACATACAGCATGGGTCATAAAAGACCACATGCCTACCTGTGAGGATTTAATCATCTTATGCAAGTGACAGTGTTGTGAAAAGTAATTATCTTGTCTGTTGGGGTTCTGCTGATATTCTTGTAAACTGAATCAAAAGGGAAGTTTCATCATAGGTACTTTTTCTCCTTTCCCAGATGTAAATTGTAGATTGCCCAATGGGACTATGACACTGTTGCACTGAAAATGAGGCAATATTTTAAACAGATCTCCACAGCAAATAAATATCCTCTATCGGAGATATTTTAGGCAGGTTTCAACAAATCACTTTTGCACAATGCCATGGTAACTGCATTGCTGCAATTCAAGTAACACTAGAAGAAGAGGAGTGTAGGTGATCATTCTCCAGTTGTTAGGACGAGGCCTGACGCTGTTCAGTTTACAAGTACAGACACAACCAAGAACATTGTGTAACATCTCACATGTGCCTGTAGTTGGGGACTGGTGTCACCCATATGCAACTTAAGTACTAAGGGAAGACATTAGAATGATTGGTAACTTTAGAGGCAGTTACTCCAGGAGAATGCAAAGGTAACAATCCTTTATTCCTGTAATTCTGTCTCCCAAACCGTGAAAGGTTCCAGTTAAAAACAGGAAGAAGATGGAAATTTCTGCAGAGGTGAGGCACAATTCTATGTCAGGTATTCAAGAAATGCTTGTCATCCCTGGAGTGGTGGGAACAAAAGCTTGCTTCTGTGATGGCTTTTGGGATAGATGTGAGGGCACAGCTGCCAGGATATGCTGGATGTGTAATGTGACCAAAGCAAGGAGGATTTACTCTCAAGTAGAGATAACACCTCAGGGTGCTA
The DNA here is from genome assembly GCF_023055355.1 of Agelaius tricolor. Taxonomy (NCBI): domain Eukaryota; kingdom Metazoa; phylum Chordata; class Aves; order Passeriformes; family Icteridae; genus Agelaius; species Agelaius tricolor. The sequence goes on from NW_027269261.1 coordinate 79,961,952, forward strand.
CAGGATGAAATGACCAAACAAGGCAGGTGGCTTCTTCCCTCCAGAGGATCTCTTTCCCTTCTTAAATGATGTGTACATGATGTCTACTGAAATGATTTCTAGAAAGTAATGCTCAAAAGTGGATGTCTGCCTTGGCCTTTAGTGATGTTTACATGCTTCCTCTTTATCACAGAAAATAATTGACCTCTGTTGTCAGTTATGACACACTGTTTTCCCTTGCCTCTGAAGATCTGGAGAATCAAAGATCTTTCCTTCAAAGAGGCCACTTCCCATGACACTGAAGGAGTTTCTCATAGAAAGAAATAACTTGGAAAAAGTCACTGTTTAGTAAGGCAGTCAGTAAAGCAGCTGGAATGGAAAATCATTTTAGATTTGGCCAAATGTTTCTCTCAAAACATGTTCCAATTAAAAAAAGAGCTTATCAATGTAAATGTCAAATTTTCAAGAGCTGAAATTAATCTGCTCTGATTTAGGGTTTTCAGTGAAAACTTTCAGTGTTTAATTTTATTGCTGTTTTCCCTTAGAAGGTGTAGTTCTGTACTGACCTGGTGTGGTTTCTTGCACTTCAGGGTCTTTTAAAAACTGGATTCCTCCAGCCAGCATGGCAAGGCTGGTACAGGTGGTCAGGTAATGTAAAGTCTTTAAAACTTTTTTTCTCATTCTGCTGCTTCCCCTCCCCTGCAACATTTGAAATTATTGTGGCTTAGATATTTGGGCACTATCTGATCACAAGGGGTAAAGTGCTGGGCTGTCTGAACCCTTTTAATCTTCTCTCCTATGTAGGCATGCTTTTGACACCTCTAGTTATTTTTTCTCTTCCCTGTCCAGCTGAGGAGGGCAGTGATAGAGGAGCTTTGGAGCACCTGGTGTCCACCTGGGGTCAACCAGCCACTCATAGACAATCTCTTCATTTTTTTCAGTCTGTCTTTAGCTGTTAAGTTTTAACAGCCAAACAATTTTGGCACTAAGTGGAAATAGTAGGAATGAAAATTATTGTCAATGCTTTTTTCCCCTAGTGTAGTTGGAAAAAAACTAAATAGGAGCTAAGTGGAAATGATTTCTTAATCACAGGAAGCCTTGGAGCTTCTGGATTTGGGACACCTCTACTTCTGGCTTACTTCATGTATCACTTCATCTAGCTCACTGTATTGAGTATTGCATTTTGGGGCATCTACAACTAACTTCAAGATACAAAACAGACAGATGACCTAGATGGGCTTAAGGAGCTGTTTTTGTGTATGGTGCTTGTACAGTCAACCAAGTTCTACTTTATGAGCTTGTGTTACTCCCACAGGTCCAATTTTCTGCTTCTTGGCTAAGACAAGAATTGGGACTGGCCTGCGTGTTTGCTCAGAGTTCAGGTGTGCTTGAATCTCTGAACACAGCTCACAAATCCCCAGGACAAGGCTGTCCCAAGATTTTGGCAGCATCTATGCCTCCAGCCTTCCCTCTACTGTGCATTCTCTGAGCAATCTTCCTGCCCTTTTTTGAAAGCCTTCTGTATGTCAGTGCATTTTAAAGCTGGTGTATCCAGAAATATTTTCAATATTTCGGCAATGTACCACAGGCTCGCAGTGGATCCTAGGCAGTGTTCCTCACCACCAAGCTGAAAAGCAATAGAATCAAAACTTTCAAAACGTAGGAGATTTAGCTTTCTTCCATAATTATTAAGGGTCTATAAAAGTAAAGTTGGCCACTGGGTTCAGAGAAAGGAGTATTAAGCCCTAAGGCAGAAGGACATAAATATACAAGGGACAGTAACTAATCTGGGGCACTGCAGACAGATTCTAAATCAGATGATGCAAATGCCTCAAAGCAAGAAATTTGAAAGCTATTCAGTTTTCTTTGAACACTATTTTGCATATGGATTTCAAGCATTCAAAGAGGGAAATCTGTCAATGGGATCTCACGTGTTTTAGCTGGAGAAGCAGTGGTAACATGTGAGTGAGCTGTGGTGCCATGCTCCAAATCCCTCAACAACAGACCTGTATCTCAGGTGAAATAAACTAGCATGTGATCATTGAGAAAGACTTTTCTCCCAATTGAAAGTTCTTACATGGATACATTACTACCCAAAGGCAGAGAAAGCTAATCTGAATGACTGGTACATAATTTTTATTGGCTCTCATGGATGCTGTTTGCATTCATTATTGAGAACCTATTGCACAGGATGAAGTATTACTGAATCATTTCTTAGAATTATTAAGCATAAGCCAGCTTTCATCCCACATGCAGGCTTTGAACTCTTACTGAATAATTTTTTTCAATTCATTGTCTTCGGGCTTTTTGTTCCACCTTGTCTTTTCCATCTACAGAGCTTCCAAAACAACGGGGTTGACCCTGCTGCTTTGGTGCAAGACACTCTCGCTGGCGCTGGAGGAGCTTTACCTGTGCTGAGATGATGCTGGCTATATATTTATTGTGACAATGACAAAGCACTACCTGGCTTACTGGTTGCCTGTTGGTTTGGGTGCTGTTGAGGGGAAGGAGTCTGTCATTCTGGGGTAAGAGGAAGCGGCTGTGTAGGTGTTAGAACTCCCTGGCTCTCAGAGCTGCTGCCCTGGCCCCTAATGGTGGCTGGGCAGAGCAGACCATGGTTTCTGCTCTGCCTCAGAGGCCAAAGTCTAGCAGGGTGCTCTGCTTGGGAAATCAGATCTGCTGTTTGCTTTTCACAAACCCACTTCCTGGTGACCAAATAATTTCCCAAAGTGGCATGAGGATGCAGGAACATGCTGAAAGCTGTGTAAGATTTCTGCTGTTCCATCGCTTCATACGCATTCCCAATGTATGTGCTGTGGTAGGTCCCAAAATCAGAATAGATGAGACAAGGACAATGTCTCAGAAGAGCAAGGTGGGACAGAGGCAGAAAGATAGGGACAAACATTTGAGCAGAGCCTGTGGAAATAGGACAAGGGATAATGGTTTTAAACAGAAAGAGAGCTGATTTAGGTTATATATAAGGAAGTTATTTACAATGAGTGTGATAAAACACTGGCTCAGGTTGCCCAGAGAGGTGGTGGATGCCCCATCTCTGGAATCATTCAGATCAGGTTGGATGGGGCTCTGAACTGTCTGATCTAGTTGAAGATGTTCAGAGCTTGTGGCAGGTGGTTGGACTATGTGACCTTTAAAGGACCCTTTCAACCCAAACTATCCATGATTCAATGATTCTAGAAAGTGAAAGTTATCAAATCTATAGACTCTTCTGTCAGAGCACTGTCTTAACTGCTGTGGGAACAAGCTGAAATTTTGGTCTGCTCTGATAGACAAAACTCTTTACATCTTTGATTTCCTGACAGTATGGCACACCATACACCAGGGAGGTGGTTAAATGCAAATAAATTCTGCTTTAAACAGAGGGTAGGGAAAAAAGGTGCATTCCCTGCTCTGAAATTGGCGATGTAATTAGAGACTGTATGTGTCAGAACATTCCTGCCCCAGCTGCTGTTGCTAATGTTTTAAACCAAAGACATCATTTTCTCTGGAAGATACAATTAGTGAGGAATAAAAAGAATCTTTAAAAATATTTATAAAGAATCAGAACAAGACACTGGGGTTTTTCCTTCTGTTTTACTTCTGAGGTTGCTCTGCTGGTCTGAAGAAAATCAGCAGAGTCTATTTTTGTGTACTTTGTGCCTTTGAAACTCTGTGGATCCTGCTCACAAAGATGTTTGGAGCCACAGTCAGGAACAAGTTAGATCTTAAATGCCAATTTTAGTTGGGCTTTATATGTAGAAGGCTTTATATTTTCCCCCAGAGAACAACTTCATCATCTGAATGTGACTGTGTAGGTTTCTTCCATGGTTGTAGGATTAGATGAGGGCAATGGGATTGCAAACTGACAGAGCACCTGGGGAGAGGAGAAAATGCTGTGAACATTTGCAACCTCAGATGAGTTGTTTTTATTTTCATGAGACTTTCCTTTGAGCAATGCATAGTTTTGGTGTAGCCCATGTTGACTCAGACATGTGAGGTGTTCCTACAGGAGCACCTTCTACCTATTACTCAACAAGCTACCAGCACCATTTAGCTTGGGAACAGCCTTAGCTGGAAATGGTTTCTGTATAGTCTTCCAGCTTCCCCTTGAAGCCTGTAGATATTTACTTCCACATCATCTACTGCCACTGCGTGGTGTGACACTTCCTACTGCTAATGCTGTACCTGGCTCCATGGCTTCACCTGAGCTCCATTCCAGCTGTTGGTTTTGAGGAGACAGTGAGGCAGCTGTTTGCTTCTCCTCCTCTTTGTGACAGTGCTGTTGATTTTGCAGACTTCTTTCATGATCCTTTTCAGTTGTCTTTTTTCCAGACTAAGTCCTTAACTATTCAGTAACTCCCTGTACAGAAGGTGTCCCATGTTTGGGATATCTGTAAATATGCCAACAATTCAAAGTACTTGGCTTTCTAAAAAGCACTTAATACTATATGTTGCCTTTTGCTTAGAAGATAGGCTTGGTTTCTGTCAGTTCTCAGGGGGTAAGAGGAGAGGTCTTCCTGTGGGTTCATAAATTGTTATGCACAGGAAAGAAAGGGTGGCAGACAATAGGCAGTTTCTCTGAGAGGAAAAGGAGAGGGTGGGTGTTCCCAGAGCCCCTGTGCACTTCCATGTATTTGTAACTGATTTAGAAAGATAAATCATCACCCAGGAAATTAAAAATAAAGAAGGCTTCACAGAATGTAGGACAATTCAGTAAACTTGAAAGGAAAACAAAGTGACAGTAGTAAGTGTGACATGATATGACATGGCAGTGACATATCAGCTGTGCAAAGTAATAGGGAGAAGCAGGAAAATCCAGTCACCTGTAGGGTCACAAGAGTGAGCTCTCAGCTTGTTACTGGTATTCAGGAAAGATTTTGGACAAAGTTCTCTGAAACCATTGATTCAGCATTCAGCAATAAAGTTATTGGAAATGAGAGGAGAGAAATATTTAAAAAAGTAATTAGTATCTCCCCTATACATAAGCCTCAAGAGATGTACTGTGGATGTTGAATTCTGATTAGCTCACTATGAGAAAGGTTGTGGTACAACTATGCTGAAGAGAAACAGCATTTATAAGAAAATAAGGAGCTTCCTTGCAAATAAAGATCAAACAGTGGGGAACACTTCAGCTTGGAAATAGAGACAACTGAGCAGTCATATCATAGAAGCCTATAAAATAGTTGGATGGTCTGTAAAGGAAGTTTGTAGAACTACTAAGTATTCTTCATGATGTGAGATCTACATACTATCAAATAAAATTATCAGGTAGCAGGTTTAAGACAAGCAAGTAGAGTTGCATGTATGATAAACATGTACATTGTGAGATCAGTTACCTTAGGCTATTATGGAGACCAAACAAAGGTATTAGTCCTAGAAGGGATGAGATATCTACAGAGCTCTACTGTACCTCAGAACCTGGATGCCAATTCCAGCTCAAGAAACCTTCAGTGATTGCCTGAAGCTGGAAGGATTTGTTGAGAAGCTCCCTCTGTGCTTATCCTGTTCCTTATGCTTCTCCTTACTTATCTGCAATGGAGCAGGGAACTTTGCTCTGCCTGTACTTGTCTGTGAGGGGGCCAAAAGCTGTGAGATTTCCATCACAGGAGTTTAGGAGCAGATTAGCTGAACACCTAACTGATGCAGGGTAGGTAGAGCTTCTCCTCCTCCAGAAGCAACGCTACACTCAGGGTCCTCCAAAAGTCACTTTGTCCCATTTCCTGCAATTTCATGGAAACAGTGAAAGTGCCTACCTCTTCACTTCCCATCTCTGGGTTGTCATCAGGACATGGCAGAAAGGGGTCCTGGGTGCCAAAGGGCAAGAAAAGCTTGCCAGGACAGAGTCAGCAACAGAAGTGCTGCTGGAATCACAGTGGAGGTGGAGGGTCAGTCACAGCTCTGAAGTGCACCAGTGCAGACACCCTGGGATGAGGGTCCAAGGCCAGGCTGAGCTAGAAGCAGGGTCTGTGGGTGCTGGAGCCAACATTGTGTCAGTCTGGTGAGTTACTGGCAGCCTGCCCACAGCAGAATGCAAGAGGCAAAATTAGGTACTTCCAAATTCTGGGAGAAGCAAATTGCAACCACTGAGCCAGTAGGAATGAGCTGCTGTTATAACATCACGGCAGAAGTGGTGACAACCCAGATGAAACATCTGAGTAACAGTTTTATGACACATCTGGCCCATGAGCTTTCCATGGGAAAAAGGGCAGAACATGAACAGGCTTACAGGATGGATACCAGTCTCATCTCTGTTCTTTGTTTCTCCTTTTGGTAAGGTTGTGGTTTTGGACTGTAAGCCAACCCACAGGGCTCTGTAGTGAGATGCAGGGTGCAGGTGCTGATGCTTGTGCATTTCAGAATGCACATTCTTCAAGAACAATGGACAGGGGAAGTTACCACTGACTTGAATCTCCTTCCTGCTCTCTCTGCCCCAATGATACCAATCCTTGTCGATACCACTGAAAATGGACAGCAAGGGACTTGAAGAGCTGGGAACAAAACACAAAGAAAAAAAATCAAGAATTATATATTTGCAGTTACAGAGATGAATTGAGCTCACAAGGAATTCGAAGAGCAGATCGAGAACTAGCATTTGCAAATCACTACATGCAAAGAAAGGTACAAGCAAACAGTAGATAAGTGCATATTCCCTCATGTCCTCTTTAGAAATACCTGAAGATTTATGTGAACTATAAGCTTTTTTTTTTTCTCCCAGGGTCTTATTCTGAGGTCTTCTGTTATTAACAGACAAGGAAACTTGTTGCCAGGAAAGTTGCTGAACCTCCGACTTTCAATAGTGGTCATCAGCCTTAAGTCTCCAAGACTGCAGATGCATCTAACCACAAACACCCAAGCCTGGAAATCCCTCCTCAGAGGCAAAACAGCTTCCAGGCTCTGACTAGGTACTGTGAAGAAACCTGAAGATGCTTTCCATGGCCATATCATGCCTGTTATTAGGCTGAGCAGTCTGAAGTGTTTGATGGCTCCCACCCAAGTCAGCCTCATAGTGTCTACCACATATGAGTAACACCCAGTCTGTGAACCACAAGTAAAACCACTTCAGTGTAGTTTCATTAAGGTATGTTCTACAAATAAAAATTGAGAACAGCTCTCTGCAGTCCACAAATGCCTTCTGCTTCTACAAGTCCTCTCCTTTTTCTATGCAAGATCTTTCCCTAATGCTTTTGAAACCAGAGCAACAAAAGAAAATATTTCTAGCTTATTTTAAACTGTTGCTGATAACATCTGAAGTGATTAGAGTACATTTCATTTGTTTATTTTTGTTAGTTTTCATTCATTAAATGGATGGGGCTTTAAACAACCTGGTATGATGGAAGGTGTCTCTTGGAACTAGATGATCCAGAGGTTCCAACCCAAACTATTCTATAGTTCTATGAAATGCAGGCATAGAGCAAAAAAATTAGACCATAAGGGATCTGTTTGTGGAATAAAATCTGGTTGGAAGAATGCCAATCCTACTGCTAGTAGTCTTGAAGGTGGTATTTCTGTCATCCTGCTGGAAAGTAGAGCCTGACAGGACATAATCTCTGTTGTTCAAAAAGTACTTGTGGGTTTTTTTTGTTTTTTTTCTGTTTAAAAGTGTAGTTTTGAAGTGTTTAAACTCTGACCTGAATTCCCCAGATTTTTTAGGCAGGACTCTTGAGGGCACTCTCTTCAGGCACCACTCACAACAGGCCAGAAAACTGTTGTCTCTTGCCCAAACTGACTGGAGAAGCCTTCTGAGCCTATCTGGGCAACAAGATATTTTAGGGATAGGGCTTGCTTTGCTCAGCAAGCAGGACAGGTGTCCTTTACACAAAATTGCAGCTTGGATTGCAGACAAAAACAAGAGTTCTAGAGCCTCTGCTTCAGACATCCCATTGTGAAGCATTACTCACTTGTACCCATACATACAGCAGAGGAGACTTCCAGAACCAGTTCTCTGTCATGTCTCTTCCTTCTCTCTGTCCAAGCTGTTACAAAAGTTTTGGATAGGTTTGTCAGCTGCACCTGTGAACCTGCCTTGGTCTTTCATGGCGGACAGAAAAGGGAAGAACTGAATTTTCCATTTTCTTGAAATCAATTACAATCAAGCATTTTCAGTTCCTAGCCCACCTACAATAATTTTTGTTCATTTTTCTGTTCAGCATTGCAAGTCCCTTCTCTCTTCCCTCCCCCAGTAAAATTTGCATGTTCCTAATCCTAGGATTTACTTAAGCAACTGCAGAGGATTCTGAAATGGCTTCTCCTCCAACTGCTTTGTTTCCAGCTGGAGACAATTACCAATTTGTTCAATTCTCACCACATATATTATAAAGATCAAAGGCAGACCTCAAAACATTAGTAACTAATTTCAGTGTTATAGTTCTAATAAAATAAAAGCAGGCCACTATTAGGCAACATCTCTTTTGTATGTGGTAACTTCTTCATTGAATTCTGAGGTTTTCTTCCTTCTCAGATAGAATTAATCATAGTTGCAAGGATCTATGGATTACTGCTGGTTTTAAATTTGAAGCCGGGTAGCAGATGGGAATAATTTGGTTATGTCCCCAGCAGGAGCATGGAGAGAAGCAGAAGAGTGTCAATAATTTGTTTTTTCTCATTCTAATAAAATTCTGCATCCAGTGATAGAAACTCTTATTGCAAGGGTCTCACTTTATCACAAGCTTGCTAGAAGATGTTGATTTATTCTATACCAGTGCAAGCAGGAGGAAAAGAAAGTGCCAGAGTTCAGTCTTCTGGAGAACAGATTTGGGCAAGCATAGAAAGAGATAGAAGCTGATTTTACTGTGATGCTTTGCTGTGGGGACCCAGAAATCCAAAGTAGGGGCTATTGAAAGGGTCTGGAGAGGGAGAAGTGAGCACTGATTCCCTCTCTGGTGCAGGTCATCTAAGCCTGAGACTTGCCACCAGTTAACACAAGCAGACAGGAAAATCAATGATGATGAGAGGGTTATGTGTGAAACCACCTTACCTGACTTGTGTCCCAGTGCTCAGATCAAGGCAGGAGTAGCACCACTCTTGCCAGCAAGATTCACAGCCTAAGAGGAGCTTGTCCCTGGGGCAGATGGATGGAGCTTCCCAGGGAAGAGAAGCATTAAAGCTTTGTAAAAGACACAGGCATAGGAGCAAGGTCTAGAAACTGAAAACATATCTTTCCATTTTTCCTGAGGTGTGAACTGGAATGCCTCACTGAAGATGATCACTGACGTTTTCTCTGGCTGCCTGGCTGCTTCTCTTTCAAAATGAATGTGGCTCTGCTTCTTGGGCTGTCAGTGACTTCTGTTGTGGGTAACCCCTCCCCAGTGTGACCCTCCTGGAGCTGGAGGCACTATGTGCCATGTTGCCATACCTCCATCAGCAAGCAGTGTGCACTGCAGCTCTTGACTTGGCCAGGGTGATTTTTGTCGCCGAATTGTTTTGCAGCGCCATTCTCCCCATTGCCATCCCCCCAGACTGTCAGGCAATGGATGAGGTGACATGGTGGCAGAGTGTGTGGGTGCCTTTATCTGGTCTCAGTGCCTGTGTGTGACAGGCTAATCCCTTGTGCATGGGCTGGGTAGCCGGGGTGCTCTTGTGAGCCCCATCTGTCTGGATGTGCTGCAAGATAAAGGGGATGTCTTAAACCACTGTGGTAAAATTTGTTAGGGCTGTTCTGCCAGAGCCTGGAGTTAAAAGAGACCTTTTCCGTATAGCAATGCCAGAAAAGATGATCACAAACAACTGGCTGTCACGAGTCTGCTCTGAAGCCCAAGTTTTTGCAACACCCCAATTTAAGCAGTTCCATCTCCCAGCGACTCCAAGAGTACCAATCAACTGGGAAAGCATCCTGCTCACAGGGAAAGATTTGCTGGAGGAACTTCTGTCATGGAGCTGCATGTGCTCCATCAGAGCATCATGGAACAAGCCAGCCACTGCCAGAAACTCTGCCCTGGCTGCCTGCATCCACATCAGTTGGGGTGGCCCTTCTGCCCTTTCAGGGTTGGCCATGGAGCAGATCATTCTCTTGAGATTTTTACTTGGACATGAGTTTGACATCACCTCTGTTTGACCTTTAATCTTCAAACAATTTTTATTTACTTTTTAAGCTTAAATAATACATGGACTAATAATTTTGTGAAAGGTGTGGGTCTGGATATCCCCCCTTTTTCACATCTGCAACATTATAGATTGGCTATGACCTACCACAGCCATGTTGCGTGTGTGGCATCTTGTGTCATTATAGCCCCAGAGGGTTTCTCAAAGCCTAATCTGGGAGCTGATTTATGGCAGTCCACCTCGACCCACACGAACCATTAGCTCACTTCTGACTCTTTGCTAGGTTTCCTGACTTTCTGCCTGGTGTATTTCAGAAGTAGAAGGGAAAGGTGGGATTTCTGCTGAATATAGGCCAGCTCTTCAGCCAGTCACTGGGGTTCTGCCAGTTCTTGCCAGATGGAGATTGAGCACTGGCTTTGTCAGATGAAATGTTACCCAGCCAAGATTCAGTGGCATCTGGCTAGATATTCTTTGCTTCCTAAGAGATTTTCTATTACTTATCCCAAGTACTTTGGTGTGGATCTGGTACTATCTGACTACAGCTTTTCCTCTAGCTGCTTGCAGTGAAGCATTTATGTACACACAATCACAGCAGATAAATCTCTTAGAATGAGATAATCATAATCTCTTTAATCAGCACATTGTAGTAATCCCTCATAAACAGACTGGCTTCAGCAAACTTTTTACTAGGTCAGTGTCCTCACTGATCTTTTCCCTCTTCAGTTTTGCTCTGTGTCAGCCATGTAGCAGAAGGTGTTTCAGCAAGATCAGGAAATGAAATGATTGTGTGTACAACCAGGAGCTGATAATATGCTGGTAGTATGATGATAATAGTGCATGCATATGCTATTTGGTGATAACAAATCTAAGAATAGCAATCAAATATATGTAGGAATAATGCAAACACAAATTCACTGTGGTTTAATACATGGGAAATTCCAGTGGCTCTGATCTTAGGGCATTCCCTGCTCAACCAGCATTTACAATATGCTTTTGTTTGTTTTTCATTTACATTTGTTGCTGCTGACACTGCAGAAGTTGTGTTTCTACTCACACACAATGCTCATATATTACTGTAAATGTACCTGTGGGAATGAGTTATTGAAAGAGCAGGGAAGGTGAATTACACATCTGCCTCCAGCAAACTCTCCTTCTCTGAGTTTATTCAGTTGCTGTAGAATCAGTAAAAACATTTCTAAAGGAAAAGTGATTCATCCAAAGTGCTCTGACAAGAGGTCAGCTCTCACTCCAAAAAATGGAGAGGAGTATATCAACAGAGGAAAGCCAGTGGTGTTGCCTGCCTGCAGCCCCTGCTCTGGCCCTTCACACCATGCTGGTGTTAACACTTTTGCATGCGTTTTTTAAAGGAGAGTGCTTCTAAGTACGTGTCAGGTCTTTAGCATGCTGGCTACTGCATTGGAGGGACTCCAGGTAAAGCAAGGAGAGCAACTGGTGTTTGGGAAATTGGCGGGGCTCTTCTAAACTGTCAGATTATATTCTCATTTCAGTCAAGGGCCAGAAACCCCAAGCTTGCAGCTCCCTGGAGAAACCAAGGAAGTTTGATGGGAATGAAGAGTGCCTCAGGCATCCCAGGATTTGCCTTAGAAGAGAGGACAGTGTACCCATTAATGTTTGTGTTCTTTTCCAATTTATAGGTCAGCTTTAGCAGGCCTGCACACACTTGAAGAATGAATGACAAGCTGCGTCCAGTCCCGTGGGTCTTACTCATGGGACTAGTCCTTACTCATCGTATCGGCCCCCGCAAGGCCCATGAGCCTGCTCCTGTGATTGAGACTTTTGGCAGAAAGGCCTCTTCATTCCAATGGGGATCTGCTTGTTTTGCACGCTGTAAAAATGCAGACACCGCTGGAAGGCAGCAAGCATTCTACTTGTGCGAGCTCAAATGGGCAAAGGGCCACCTGGGACAGTCCTGGAGGCTGGGGCAGTCCTGGCACCCCAGTGAAGGTCTGCTAAAAGATGGTCCAAGCACAGAAATTTTTAGTGTTTTTGCTTCTCATCCTGGAGTCTCCAGAGCATTCCTCCTCCTAAGGCTATGACAGTAAATAGGACCTTCATGTATTTTTAGTTGCTGTAGGATGTATGCCATTTAAGTCAATTGAGGAAGGTGAGAATGGAGGCAGAGAGTGCCCTTTCATGTGATGTGTTGCAAAGGACATTTCTCTGTCTCTGTTTTACCTCACACAAGCAAAAATGTTGCCATACTTAACTACAGAGCAGCTGGAATCCAGGAATGGGAGTAAACCCTGATGTGGGCAGCTGAAGACTATAAACTCTGCATTGGACTGGTTGCAGGTGCAGAGATCTACAACCTACAACATCCTGGGCATCCCTTTCAATGTGGCATCTCATCTGCAGTGTCCTAGGCTGTGGGTGCTGATGCTAGCTGTGTTTTCACTGTGTTTTCATCTCTGTCTGCAGAGATGGATGCATGGGCATTGCCCAGTGCAGAATAACAGTGGTGCTTCCTGCCCTGCAGAGCAGACAATGGTGGGACACAGCAGCACTGGAAACCTCTTCATTATCTCAGCTTCCCCTTAAAGCAGAGTGTCTGGAAGGAAGGATGATCTTACAGTTAGACCACCGGACTAGCAGGACTGAATAGCTTCTACCTGTACTTTCCTGTGTGATTTTGAAAGTCACTTAAAATCTGCTTCATTTTGTTTGATTTTAGGAATAGGAGCACTTCCCTGTTTCCAAAGTGAAAAAGTTTTGTATTGTGGCTTAATTGTAAAGAAAATGTTTGTGAGAATTTAAAAAGTAACAAATATGAGAAGCTGATAGGCTGTTGCACTTGGGGGTCCTGTTTGATGGTGGTAAAATGTGTCACAGTTGCAGAAGCCTTCCAAGTTCAATGTTGGTTCTTACTTTTCTTGAGGTGTCTCTTACAGATGCACCAAGTTCAGCTTGCTGTAGTTAGAATGATGTTTGAAGTATTCAGCCTAAAAACAAGGAGAGATTTTACCCTGCTGTGTATAACTTTCAATGATCTGTGTGTAGGCGAATCTGCCCATGAAGAAAAGTCCTTTCTCATGATGGGCACAAGGTTGGTGTGACAGTACAGTCCTGCACCATGGCCATCACTGACAGACAGGCACAGCACTTGGTAATCTGTTTAAAAACACCTATTTAGGGTGAGAGTGCTCTCAGGAACAGGCGTCCAGAAGTGCTGAGCGATCAACCTGGAGACCAGTTGGCTGGTTTGTCTCCACTGTCTTTGCTCCATCCCTGAGGACGTGGAGAGAAGGTGAAAAATACCTCAGAGAGTTACCTGGTAGCCTCAGATGACATTGGAATTTCACAGTTAGTGGTTTTGATTGGGGTTTTCTCATCCATGCTTTTCAATGAGTGGAAGGTGTTTTTAAGCAGGGACCTCTGTCCTATTCAGTAAAACAGTGCTGACCAAATTGAGGTGGGAGAGGCTTTGCTGCAGAGACATGGCTGGACCTCAGAACAAAGAACCAGAAGGGAATGTCCATAAGCAACTGTGGCTGAGGCATCACAGGATCTTTGGAACCAGCACTGGACTTCTACAAAGCCTTATTCTCAGCCAGTCAAAGCTGTTGGTACTCTTTTCAAGACAGCTGTTCTGCAGAGTGTAAGCCATCAGCTTATAAACTTGAGTTTCTTCTGAAACTTCCTTGGAACTGATTAAATAAGCTAAGAAGGCTCCATAAATACAAACATTTTAACTGAGGAGTTGGACTTGGCCTGCCCATTTAATGAAGTGGTGGGCGTGTTTCAATGAATCTTGACTGAGACTTTTCGGGTGCTTTGGCTGCCCAGCCATCAGCTCCATCCAGCATTTTGGGTTACTCCCCTTAGCTGCTCCAGCAGGCACTTTGATGTCCCAGCTAGGCAGCCCATCTGCAGCTGCCTCTGCTGCTCTTTGAGGAACACAAGTGGGACAAATTTGCCAACACAGTCTCAGAGAAAGATGGCCAGCTGGGAGAGGCAGTGTCTTCTGCAAATGCTCCTCCTCTTTCTAAAGGGAACTGATTTTGCAGTTGGTAGTTAGGGATTGGCTCTGTATTAGCTTTTAAGAGTTCTGCTTTGGCTTGCTTAAACCCATGTTTTCAAGGGCTCTTCTACATGCATATGTCAGAAGTTTGTTGATAAACCAGGGATGTTTTTTGTAGGAGTTCTGAAGCATCTTCCACAAGCAGTTTTGTGCTGATTAACTGCCACAGTTTAAAGCTTATTGATATTGTCAAGTTGATTGGGTTGTTGAAATCAGTTTGAACGTGGTTTTGCTTAAGTCATTTTTTAATGACTTCAAAACATGCTTTGAAAAAAAAAGCAGTCTTTTTTTCAAAAGAAAAAAAGAAGACTTCAAAGCAGTCTTCAAAGCATGCTACTACATTGGTGAAGAAATTTGAGAATAGACATGTTTTTTGCCTTTGCACTGTGTGTGACCAATTTTTACTTGAACAACAGTTGTGGTTCATATCAGAGGGTAAATTACTTATTTGACACTTTGAAAGAATTTGGTAAAATCTCAGATCTTGTCCTTTCTATTTAAGAATGTGCTAAATAAAACTAGGGAAGATTGGTTTTAAGAAAGACAGGAAGTCAGAATAAAAAAATTATTCACCTTGGTTCATATGCTATAAAGCAGCAGAAAGACACAATAAATTACAGATACGAAAACAACATCATTAAATCTATTTATCTTTTCAAGGTCAACTGTTTCCTTTTTGTCAGTGCACTTTGGTTATGCTCTTTTATAATCTCTTTTCCACTGCCAGTCCACAAGACTAAACATGCTTTATATTTTTCATGGTACATTTCCTTACTTCCTGTTCTTGCCTCCTCACGCTCAGCCCCAGAGATCTGGGATGGTCTGAAGGCAAGACAGAGCTCCTGCTGTGTTTAAAGATAGCTTCTGGTCTGGATGGGTAGTTCACTGTCTGGGTTGCTAATTTTGCTATGAATAGGATTTATAGGCCTCTATGAAATAGAAATAGACTGCTCTTCAGTAGCTTTCTAGTAGGTTTGATACAATTTATTCATGTTCATATCAATCCAATCCCATTTGCCACCACAATGGAGCTTAACCTGCTCTCAACCTGATCTCTACCAAGATGCTCTGAGCCTCTGGATACAGCTGTCCTGCCTCTATTTTCTCCTTGTACTGTTGTTTCCTGGGTTGTTGCTGCAACAGTTCTTTTTACAGAAAAATTGACTCAGTGCTTTTCATTAACTAGAAAAGACAAATTTGAAAAGACACCCATTTGAAGGTGTCACTGATTCTTCAGGGTGCAGGTCAGTGTTGGTTTTCTGTAGCTGCCCATTTCCAAAGCTCTGGTGCTGGACAAGACCATACAAACAACCTCTGATCATCTCCAGCCACAAGGGTTTGAGGAGTCAGCACTGCTATGTTATAATCTGTGTGACTTTGGGAATAGCAGGCTGGGGAGTCCTGGTGTAGAGAGTTCCTTCTGCTGAGGGATCACAGGTGTGGCTGCTGTGAGTAAGAGGGTGCTGTTGTGAGACACCCTCGCAATGAAAATGCCTTTTTCTGGCAGAGACAACCCTGTTCTCAGCCTGTGTGTGCACTCAGAGGTGGACTAGACACCCTCTCCACTGATGAAGGTTTGCTGCTGCAGCTTGTGTGGTGTCTGTGGAGTGTCTTGTCCTGCTGCTATGCCTAGCATGGTTTGGACCTAAGTCAGCTTGGACTTTCAGGCAATGTTCATTCCACAGCTTGGGAATTAGCATGGACTCAGTCTCCCTAAGTGGTTTGGATGTTGCCACCCTGCTGCAAAAACCTGAAGTGAACTGAACTGAACAGATCAGTTCTGGCAGATCATTGTCCTCAGGATCAGAGAATGGGCCTGGGCCCATTTTATTTGCCAGTGTTACTGTCCCTTTGTGCCTCTCTCTACGTCCAGTGTCTGCACCCCGCTTTTCTAAATCCTAAAGATGGCATTGTAATACAAAGGCATGACCTGAAATAGAAATGACCATTCAATACCCAGGCAGACATCTCTTAGGGTTTTCTGCACACCCAAGGTCACCCTGTGCATTCCAGTGCTCTCAAGGGACACAGGAGATGGACTTGATTAGACAGGTGGGACTGAAGCAATGTGGTCTCCAGTCATATTTCCTAATAACTCCACAGGAGTCCCTGCCCCAAGAGGACTAAGACCAAGAGAGAAAAACACAGGGTAACAACAAATAGGAGCTGAAAATTTGGAGTTCTTTTTTTGGCACGGCAGAACTTGCTTGTGGCTTTCACCAAGTTTCTCTAAGCTTTAGTGTCTTGGCATTGAAAATGGAGCAAATAAGTTACTCCCGTGGTGTAAAACCAAAGAGTAAAACTCATTGAGGATCCATCAGCACAGTTCATTAGATCAGCAGATGAGAGCATTTGTGTGGCATTCATTATTTGCATCACAGACCTCCCATTTTCTATCCATTTAGGAGGTTTTCTTGCCAGGGTGACTTGTTAGAACTGCCACTGGCATCTGGGCATGGGCTGTGCATTTTGCCTGCTCTCTGAACATTGATCAAAGCCTCTGGGAGGAGAACCAGCAACATACTAAATACATGTCAGCTCAGCTCTTTTCACATGCAGGGCTTTGCTTAGCCTGCAAAAGCTCATTGTCTCCAAGCCAAGTAATTGAAGGAGTCAAGGCCCTGTTTAACCTTTCGGGAAGAGCTGCTGCTTTGACATCCACAAAGAGCTGCTTTGCTTGAGGAGCTAAAGGTTCTTTGCAAGATTAGGCTCAGGTATTACAGCCCAGCACATGGCTGCTGGCTGTAATGAGTAGGTAGATGGCTGGGGCTGGGATGTGGGAGTCCTGGGGCTCGACTGACTCCTCTGCCTGAGGAATCTGAAAGTGCAAATCTTCCCAAGGACATTGCCCCAGCCACCAGGAATGAAGCAGAATACTCCTGAGGGAGCTGGAGAAAGATGTTGCAAGCACTCTGTCCCTCATGTTAGATCTTTTGCTTTATATAAAGTAATGATTAATGCACAGGATAAAACCCAATCTTCTAGCCCTGAACAAGCAATTTCAGGCACTGGTTCCTGTTTCTGTAAACAGGAATGACTAATGGTTACCCAAACAAGGATACCTTAGAGTTCATTTTGTGATGGCAGACCTCCACTTTAAAGTCTTGTGCTGAGACAGCAGATTTGAACCCGGAATATTCAAAACTCTGGGTTAAAAAGATAGTAGTGGTTTTCCTCAATGTTTGAGCCTGGGCTGTCTGGTAAATGGGGTGAAAAATTCAGGGTAGAGCAACCCAAATTTTTCCAGGCAATGTTCTACCTGAGATCCCAGTCCCCATCTCCCAGTCAGTGTGCCTGTTTAAGGCAGTCAGGAGTCAAAGCAATACGAATTTTACTCAACAACTCTCCAGCATTCGGTACAGCTGTTGCTTTATACATCATGTTCCATTCTGTTGCGAAATGTCTGTAACAAACATGTAACACCTTTCTTTATTATAGAAGCTATATTCATACAGCAGTTATTTTGGCTCTTTTTTCCCTCTTTAGTTGCCACTGGCGCTGTCTTCAGTGCTTCTGCCTATGTTGGAAGTGAATTTAGACCAACAGACTAAAGAACTGTCGTTCCTAATCTAGTAGCAATCATATTCAGCAATTTTGTGTTCAAGTCATCTAGTTAACAAGAGGAAAAATTAACTTCACCACTTTTATTTAACTTTAATTCCTTTGTCCCCTTTGAGGTTGTTACCATGGCAACTCAAGTCACCCTCTGATTGATCTCCATCATTCCTCAGCCTGGAAAAGAGGTTGCTGATTCTGCTCGCAGCAACAGGTAACACGTGAGGCATTTCTCCAGTGTCATGCCTGGTATTAGCAAGGTACTCCACAAGCTACTTTGGCATCTTCACCTCTATAAATCTGTCCAGTCTAATGAGGATCCTGGGTTATTTTAGGTCGTGGGCTGTTAGCTACAGTGCTAAAGACCATGACTTTCATCTACATCCTTGTGTAAGTAATTCCTCATGTTTGCTGTCCTTATGGACACTGCATGAAGAGAGGAATCTTGGAGGAGCATTTAATGTACATAAGAAACCCATTTTACTTGCTAAATTCTGCAATAAGCACATCTTTTATTTAATTGAAAATGAACAACAGGATCATCCAGGTCCCACATAATGTAATGAATACATTGATTGTAGGTAATTAATAACACTCCTTTTTATTCCAGAACATGGCCAGAAAGCCAAGTGTGTCATTAGCACCTACTGAGGTGCTAACTGGGTTAGTATTTAAGTCCAAAGAAAGCCAATAATTTTTGGTGTGTTTGAGCTGTGGAGTGGCACTAATATGTATCCTCACACTCTTATAAAACACTATTTTATGTGGCACACATCGGGATGATCCTTGCTGTCCAAGCCGTGGTACAAGCCATAGAAATCTACAAAGAGCTGGGCCAGTGCTTTGCAATTACACTTAACTCATCCCCTGTTGATGCCTTGGCAGTGAGCCTGGTGTAATGTGAGGCCAGAGACTGAGAATACTTAAAGGGCTCTGGACCACAGCTGTTTTTCAAAAACCGTCTTCCTTAAACATCAATTACCAGAAGATAAATGATTTGATGGGCTGAAATGATTGCAGGATGGATGCTGCTGCATTCCTGCATTTCTTGAGGAGGCTCCCTGCTTCCTTCTGCCTCCTGTTCTGTCTGTGGCTGGTGCAAAAAGCAGAAAGCTCAGGACACACTGTGATGGACAAGGTAGGTGGTCTCCAAGTCACCTCTACCTGGTTAATGTGTTTTCCATCAGGTTTTTGAAGCTGGGCATGGAGCTGTTTGCAATTCTTTTGACTGGCTTTAAGTCTGCTTCATATCTGCTCTGTTCTGAAAAGTCTTATGCACTTATGATAAAGTTAAAAAATCCAGGTGCTTCTGTCCAGTGAGTGGTACACAGCCAGCCTGGAGTGTATTTATGCACTGAGACACAGGACAGAGGTCCTGGTGTCCCATTCTGGGAGTGGACAGACAAATGTTGCTTCTTGGTGAATGCATATATTTTCACTACAGGGAGGATGTGCACCCAACGGTGTGAAGAGGACAAAGCTAGATACCTGTCTTTTTTTTTTTTTTACAGAAACCTCCTTAGCAAAAAAAAAAACAAACCCCAAAACCACAAATAAACAAACAAACAAAAAATCCCCCACAAAACAACCAAAAAAACAAAAACCGAAAAGACCAAAAACAGACAAAAAACCCCACCAAACCAAAAAATCAAGTCTATGAGAAAAAAAAATTAAAAATCTCCTGTCTCCTCCAAAAAGGTACTGGAATGTGAGACAAAAGAATAATTTGACTTTTAGGTTCTAAGCAGGGCTTTGTGGTTGACCACTGCCAATTGATGGTGCACAAAGCCAGGACTTTTGAGGCCTGGAAGCAGTGTGGTGCTGGGAAATCTCTGCCCCACCAACCACCTACTGTTTGGCCTTGGGGTAGTCATGTCATCTGTCTCTGCATCTCTGCTTCCTTCTTAGAATAAGCCTTGTCTATGTACACTGGGTTCTCTGGGGTAAGGACCAGCCCATGACATTTATTAATATAGTGCTTGGCATGCTAGAGCATGACTCCACTGAGGTTTCCAGTTGCTACTGAACTGCAAAATAATTAAAACTGTATGTTGAGGCTTCTTTTATGTAATGCTGTCATCTAGACAGTTGATGCTTATAGGCTTCTAGATTGAATTTGATTTAAACCTCAAAATTATGAGTCTTGCTTCCAAGATTATTTGCTTACTGTGTGCTATACTGTCACAGTTACAACCACTGGAGAAGCCCTCTGCATGTGGAAATGTAGCTGAGCATTTTTCCTGCAGGGCCCTTAGACTCAGACTTGTCCCTGCTTACCCCAAAAGAGCACTCAGCAGAAAATACCCTCACAAGCATTTTAGAAAGAGGTCTCTGAATTTGCAAACTCACAAAGTGAGTCTGCCTTTGTCTCAGAGGCCTGAACAGCCACAAACAAAAGTGCTTGGCAGATCAGAAAACCCTCCACTAGGCACATGATCCTGGCTCTCTGGGGATCTGAGTCCAAGGGAATTGAGTATTTTGCAGATTGATGTGACATGGAAAAGCTCTCCTGTCACCAGCTGAACCAATGCCTCATGAGAAGCCAAGTCATGGTGGTCACAGTGTTCCTGAGCTTTCTGCCACTGCAGAGCCCCAGCTGCACCTGGTGTGCTTTGGCTGCACTCAGGGCAGGAACAGAAGTCACTCGTGTCAGGTGTGAAAGGCTGCAGGGAATACTCCACATATGTTCCAACGTAACACCAGGTCAGCAGCACCCGTAACAGGAGACCCCAGAAATACTGGGCCAGATTACATAACCTTTGCCGAGGTTTCCATCTGAGACCATTGACAAGTGTTGGGACACCTACTAAGAGCAGGCTTTTCGTTCTTGTGCCACATTATTCCCAGAGCTTTCAGCTCTTGAGCAGGATGCAGTCTTTCACATGCTGCTGTTGGCTGTGGAGGCCCTGGTGTGACCCAGAAGGAGCAGCTGTGGCTGCAGGCAGGACTAAACATGTAAACTATCAATAAGCTCAGCTCTGAACTTCCAAGTCTCCTCTTTGGTGCAGATGGTGTAGCCCTGAAAGGTGCTCTGCCACATCACATGGGTAGGCAAGCAGGGCAAACTGCAGCGATGAGGTGATAATTGTGGCAGCAGCTCTCTGGCCACAGAGAGCAACACACAACTTTCCTAGGCATTGTCCTGGGGAAGGCTGTGAGAAGATCAGAGAAAAGAATGAGAAACAATTCTTATCCTCACTTGCTGTACCTGTTGTTGTGAGCATGTGGAATGTGCTATGGAGATTTGTTTACCAGAGGGTGGCTTCTTGATTGGCCAATGGTGACGGTGTTTGGATGGACTAATTGGGTCAAACTGTATCATGACTGTCTGTAAGGCTGATGGGTTTCTTAATAAGTATAGCATAATAAAGTGATTGGTCAGCCTTCTGAGAAGCATGGAGTCAATGCTAATTATTACCCAGCTGGGGGTCCGTGGTGACAGATAATCCCCTGAGAAGGAGAAAAAATTAGAGAGGAAATGCTCATTTTGGCTTTCAAATAAAACAACCATGATGGGACAGCTTAAAAAGACTTTTAATTATTCCATTTTACTTCTGCTGCTTAGTGCTTTATGACTACTGATCTTTTTCTTGCTTTACATTTCTTTGCCAGCTTGTATTGTAGCCCAGTAGCCTACATCAGGCTTCAGTAGCAGCAAGTTCTGTTGTACCAGAAGCAGCTTGAAAGCCACCTTAGGTTTTGAAAAACAAAACTTCTGACAAAGGGTTGGTCAGGTACAATGTTATTTCTTTCTCTGTACTCCACTTTTTCAGACATAGCAAGAGGCAAGCCTCATTTGAGGAGGATAACACTGGAAGAATGCTACTACCAAAGCCCAGTCCCACACAGCTGTTAGCAGTACCTCAGGCACCTGTCAGAAGTGCAATGAATTTGAAAGATTTGTGCCTTAGGTTTAGTGTTGGGGTAACAGGCAAGGCACATGACTTCAGGGTGGGAAGTGGTGCCATGATCACATATCCTTCTGGAAACCATGGAGCTCCCTGAGAAGAGGTAAATCAGTGAAGAACGGGTGGATGGCACTTACCTGATAAAGGATTCCACTGAACTGATCCTGTGTAGCTAATGGGAATGGCTCATTTGTTCTGCACTTTGCAAGTTCAAGAGAGATCACCTCCTGTGCTGTGCTTTGTGACTCCTAGGGCTGCTGTACAGCACTTGATGTTGCCACGGCCAAGAGCCTGCCTTGGCTCTGAACAATTCACTGAGGTAAGCTCCTCGCTGACAAGCTTGTTTTGGTTGGACTATTTCCTCCTGGCACCAGAAAAATGTAGCAAATCCAAAAGAGGGGTGGGATGGATCAGGCAGGTGTCTGGCTCATGTCTCTTTGCTGCTAGTCTTGCCACAGCCCTGCAAAGGCAGCCTGGTGCATATATCCAGCCCCACATGGTCAGTAGGGGTCAGTTCTGCTGGACAGAGCTGCAGAAAGCCCCAAGACTGTGCTGGAGTCTTCCAAAGCCAGCCAAAATTAAATGCTGGGCATGGGACTTTCTGAGCTGCCGCCTCTCTCCTGAGGATGGGCGCACACCCAAGGTCTGCTGCCTGGGACTGGGTACTAGCACTTCATCTCCCAGTGTTGATGGAATAGAGGCCTGGAAAATCTCTTTTAAGTTGATGGGTTTGGGGCTCTTGTATTTGGATTCTCTGTGCTGGACCTTTATGTTTTTCTTGTTCTAAGGAAGCTGCAAGAACATCTTTTTCTTTGCTAACTTTAGCATTGGAATTAAACACTGGATTTCCTAC
The DNA here is from genome assembly GCF_023055355.1 of Agelaius tricolor. Classification (NCBI taxonomy): domain Eukaryota; kingdom Metazoa; phylum Chordata; class Aves; order Passeriformes; family Icteridae; genus Agelaius; species Agelaius tricolor. Next base: position 79,984,321 of record NW_027269261.1, read on the forward strand.
TTACCACAGCCCTTTCCTAGGAAAGGGCCCAGCTGCCTCAGGCTAGTGGAAGCTCCAGCCCTGGCTTTGAATTTCACGTGTTCTGGGATGTGTGAAAGAGACATTACAAGCATTGTAAAGACTGTAGCAGATATTCAGTGTATACTGAGATATCATGCAAAAACACACACACACATAGGACATGGGTGCAGACAGGACACAGACACACACATCTATGTGTATATATGTGTGTGTCTGTGTATATATATATATATGTGTGTGTGTGGGTGTGTGTGTGTGTGTACCTATGTAAACCCATGTGTGGTTCTGCGTTCAGTAAATATTCCCCTGGGTATTCACTGAGCTAAGGGCAGTGCCCCTTAACTCATGAAGTCTTTCATCTTGAAGAGAGTGCAGTGACGTGGCTGGACCACTGCTATTATCCTTTCACTGGGGCTGGTGTCTCCTTCTCAGATCTCCCAGAGCTCCTTGGGGACTACAGTTTTCAAGAAGCAGAACTAATCATGCTGCTTTATTCTTTGTTGGAATTACTTGCCAATTTTCATCAGGAAAATTCAACACTTGATAAACTACGCAGGTGTGTTTCAGTCCAAATTGAAGGGGTGGGTTTAACTTGCAAAGTTCATCTTTGGTCTAGGATACATGGATGACAGAGCCTTGGCAGTGTCATGGAAGCATCTGACCAGCCTGAGTTCATGAGCTGTGCAAGGAGAAATCCCTGGGGTAATCCCAGGGATCATCAGGTCACAACTTGGAATGTTGGATCCATTTATAGGTAGCCCTCACAGATATATAAATGCTGCTGCTTTATCCAAAGCCCATTTTTAGTTCAGTAGCCTCTCATAAAAATGTTACAGCAGACAAAATATTCTGGACAGAAATCTGCTGAGCAGAAGAAATCCTTAGTTGGAAAGTACCCTTTTTTCAGTCTCACCCAACCCAAAACACTGGCTAACAAGTTTGAAATTGTATCACTTTTTAATTAAGCACTGACTGATGTTACCTTTAGAATGATGGGCTGGAGACACAGGGCGCTAATGATTAAATAGCTTGATCCCTATGCCATAATCCTAATATTTTGCCAGTTGGCTATCAAAGTATGTCCGGAGCAGAGCAAGCACTTGGCAACTTCGCAGCCTTCAGTAATTTAAGAAAAAACCTGAATGACTCCCTAGATTATGTTCCTATTTTAATCTATAGGCAGTACCTACAGCTGCTGAAGAAGGGCTGTTCAGCATTTCCTAGGTTTCACAAGCTTTGAGGATCAGTCACAAGGAACTCTTTTTCCCAACTGCAAAGAGGTTTGTAATTTAATCACAGGAAAGGAAGACAAAATGTTTCTCCAGGGAGTAGCAGTAGGAGTCCCTGCAATAAAAAGACCTTAGTCTTGGTCATGCATGTACAGCTGTAAAGGCACACCTGGCTGCATCCCTTCCTTAGAGGGAATTTGTCTGGGAAACACAATTGCAAAATCCTTTGCCAAGGTCCTTCCTCTTCAATGACAGACTTACAATTTTGTCCTGAACTGCGTGAAGTTTCTTCAGCTTGGCTGCTTGTGTGGTTTCTGAACCCCTTCGTAATCTCTAGAGTATTTGGGTTAAAAACTGAGCTGTGTTTTTCAGACACTTCCCCAGTACTGCCACAGCGCCAGGTCTGGCGAGAGGGCTATCCAGCAGCCAGCAGATGACTTAAAGAGTAATTCCTCCTCTGACAGACAAGTTTTAATGGTATCACATTCAGCAAAATGGAACCAGACAGGGTAGGTTGTCCTTCCTAGCAGGAGCTCACCCATCTGTGGCCAGACATGCTGGGAGCTGGGGCAAACTGGAGACGGAAATCTGTCTGCAGGAGCGGCTTTGGCTGTTGTGATGAACATTTTTGTAACTTTTCCATAGATGGATAACCCCTCCATTTGTTTCAGTGATTGCTACTCCAACCCCTTTTTTCCTTTCATTTCATTTACAGAGGCTTAAAACCAGTGATACAACTATTGTCATTATTTGGTTTTGGTTTAGCCACAGATTACTTACTCTAAACGTTGCTCTTCTCGATGCAGACCTCTTGACAGGAAAGACTTTGTTTTCCTGAATAGCCTACAGTAGTCCAGCCAAAGCTTCAAAAACAGATTTGTAATTGCCTGAGTTTAGCTCACTGACTTCAGCAGATGTGAATCCAGGTGTTGTTTCAGAAAAAGCAACTGCTTTTCTCTGTTAGAGGACGTGCCCTTTTCCCCTGCTACAGGTACTGTATTTGGTTAATTCCTACCCACTTTTTGTATTTCCCTACTGCTATTTCTCCAGAAGATTTCTGATCTGAGAGCAAAGCCAAAGTGCAAGATCTTTCTACTGTGGCATTTTCTATTTGATGACTTTTTAAAGGCAATTTCCTGCAATGATGCCACATCCTCTCCTCTTTCTTGCTCTGGTTTTCAGGGCCCTTTGGGCTCTCCCCACGTCTCTTGGGAAGGTTAAATTAAATAACAGTGAGAAGCGTAACTCACTCAGTGATTTTCATCACGTTGAAAAATGTTAACTCTTTCATGCTGAAAAAAAGATGTGAAAAACCCTTTTTTGTGAGATTTCATTGCACTAATTTTCAAAAAAAAAAAAAGGTGCGAAAATATCCATTTCACCTTAGAGCTCCAAGTGTTTTGTTGCTGTTAGCACACTGAATCTGGTGCTAGGATCACATCCCAGCTGTTAATAAAGTTTTTAAGGGTACTTAACATGAATTCATTACTAAACCAACATTTCTGCTGTAGTTGCTCTGGTGTTTCCCAGACACCATTATCTCATCTTCTAATTATCATAATTTTATTCTTGTGTGGGTAATTAACAGGATGTATTAGGGTTCTCTGTGTGAAATGCTGTGTTAAGTTTTTAACTCCAGAACTTATTTAAGACCACTTCATCAAGGGCCTGGGGCAGTGACCCCAAGTCCCAGTTTCTGTGGTGTACAAGAAAGTGCAGGCATGATCTGTGGGATACTCAGCTGGCCACTGGCCAGAGGTCACCATCCAACAGGCACTGATGCTAAATTTTAGTTTAAATTTCGTTTAAATTTAGGGTAACTGGCTGCAGAATCTGTCAGCTGCAGAGTCAGTGTACTTTGGCCAAGGTGGCAAGGCATGGTGACATCTGCTAGGTAATAGTAAATGGCAGAAATTTCTTGTATCAGCCCATCATGAATTTATCTATAGAAGCACCAGGCCTAATTTATTCTATGTTTTCCTTAACCCAGCTCAGTGCCAGAATCCAGTGAGCCAGAATTAGACCAAATTTGCCTCGGAGAGGGCAGCATGAAGCAGAGGAAGTATCCAGAGGAGGACCAGGCAGAGGGGAAGGAGGACAGCTTGAACAGCAATCTTGGAATTTTTTTGAATTCAGCTGCCCTTTTGCATGGATTTTTAGGGCCAAACCTTCAAGGGGTGCAAAGTTACCTCATCCCTGCACAGCTTTGCTCTGGGAGAGAGTATGACTCTGCAGAAGCAGAAAATGCAGCAGAGATGTAATGTCAGGGAAGGGGTCGAATGTCTACAGTGCAAGACAGACTTTAAAGAGGACAGCAAAGTGCTTTGATAGCATCATGCCAACGTGAGGCAAGTGCAGGGAGCACCAAGTGAGATGATATTAATGGCAAAAGCTGTAAACAAAAGCAAAAAACCTGAGTACCTGCCCAGCCTGTACTCTGCCTAAAGTATGATGTGGGTTTTAACGTGGTGCTGGGTACAAAGTGCCCCTTGTACAACAGCTGGGGGGGCATCAAGAGCAAGGATTTTCACTCTTCATCACTATCCTGTGAAGGCAGAAGGGGTTTTCTGCCCTCCTTTTTTCACTTGCTGCCACCTTGAAGGAGTACCCAGTGTAGGATGCTGAGGGCCTAGGAAACCTGGTTTTCTATATGAAAAACAGGTCCATTGCATAGGGGAAGGCAGGCTGGGAAGCTCAGCAATGCTCTGCTGCCTGGCCCCTCTCTGCCTGCAGTTTTGGATGCTCAACACCCATGAGTCTCTGCTAACTTTCATCACTGCTCTGTTTTCCCATTCTTTGCACCTGATTTGCCTTACTGGGATTTATTCACCTAAGGACAATGGTGTCAAAAATGAATAAGTAATCATTCAGGAGAGATAGGATGATATCTCCTGCAAGAGGATGCACATTAAGTTGTCAGCCTCATGGGAAAAGCAGGCAAGACCTTTCTGTTCCTAAAAGTCAACCTTTGAAAACCTTCACTTGATGGTTCTGTCCCCATTGTCTCCGTCCTCCATACCATACATACTGTCCCTGTGCACTTCTTCAAAGTCCCTGCATGCATTCATTCCACCCTCAGTTATATTAATTCCTATGGGAAAAATTACACCCTTGCCCATTGCATCAGTAACCACAATGTTTTCCAGCACCCTGAGTGGGGAGCAGGACATGACACTTATTTTTCCCCCATGCTTTGGATGTGCACTCCCCTCTTTGCCATTTGCAAGCCTTGGCTCTGTTGCTGGTCCCAGAGCCACTGCATCACAACTCCTCCCCTCCAGTCCCCACACACCTCCCTCCCTGTGCCTTGTGTTTTCCACAGCAGGAAGGTGTGAACCCTTCTCCAAACACAGAGCTTCACAGGGCCACAGCAATGCCTTGCTTGCAGGAGGGAGCAACCAAACATGACTACATCAGAGGTCATCCAGAGGAGTATTCCAAGTCTAAGTCCACAACAACATCAGATGTTGTAGCATTCACATTCTTCTGAAAAAATCCCTTCTCCTAGGATTTTTCTCCTGGGAAGCTGAGAAGCATCAGAGAAAAGGAAAACAATTCTTATCTCATTTGCTCTTCCTGTGTTGTGCTCACATGTGGAATGTGTTTGGAGATTGTTTACCCACAGGTGATTATTTCATTGGATTCTGGTGTGAGTTGTTTGACTATTGGCCAATCAGGGCCAAGCTGTGTCGAGATTCTTTCCAGAGTCACAAGTTCTCCTTATTAGCTTTTTAGCATTTAGTAAGTGTCTTTTCTGTACTCTTTTGTATAGTTTAGTATAGTATTCTTTAATATCATACAGTATAATAAAGTAATAAATTAGCCTTCTGAGAATATGGAGTCAGATGCATCATTCCTGCCTTCGTCAGGACATTCCCAGCAAATACAGTAGGAGGGAAGGCAAGATAAGGAGAAGGAGAGCTTGCCTGCCCTGCTCACACAGCATGAACCCAACACAGGGCTGTGGTCTATCCAGCTCATGTCAGACTGCAGGCTCATCCCACAAATGCTTCCCCGTGTGGGCTCTGGCCAGTGGGGACATGGGAAAGCAGATGTTTTTGTCCTGAAAAAGCAGTAGCTGAGTCCTGTATTGTGTTTACATTCCCAACAGATATGCAGTGTGGAAATGTCTTGAAATAGGAAGTAGTGTCCCCGCTGAACAAGTAAAAGGCATGAGATGAAAAAAAATTACTATCATCATTTCCTGAGAGACTTGCCAAATTCCTCATTTCTGTGCTTGATTTGCACATCCTGCAGATGTGTCTGCTCAAATTTCCCTTCTGGTATTTTCCTCTTACACGGTCTGTCAAGCACATTCACTTGAGTGAGGAGCTGGTATCAATAATGATAAGTGAAATACCAACTGTCAGGAGGCAGTGTGAGGAGGGGGATGTGAGCCAGCGCACGCACTCTCACAGACCTGGCCATGGATGGGCACTGGCACCTGTTGTTACCTTTCTAGGCAACCACAAATGGATCACTGCTGGGGACTGCAGGTGAGAAACAGTCTCTGCACAGTCCTGAGTGCTGCAATATGTTCCCCATGGGATGTTAAGAGCCATCTTTATTAACAGAGATGTACATTTGTGCCCTATATTGGAGGCCTTGTGAGATTTGGGGACCACCTAGCAGAAAATTTCCAAATTGATTTCCAAATCTTGTTTAAATGGAAAACATTTCTTCTTGTCTCTCAGAAGATATCATCTGCACATTTATTTGTGGGAACTGTTGGGACACATTCCAAAGGAACTGAGGCAGGCTAGGAAAGCAAGGGGTTTGCATAAATACAAACTGGTTTTAAGATTATGGTTCTGATTATTACTTTTTTGTAATAACCTAGGCTTAGAAGACCCAGTCATGAGCCTGCATGACAGAGATTCCATAAAACACAACTGCTACCTCCCACCAGACCAGTCTCTGACCCCAGCCAGCTGCTGACTCCCACTTGCTGTCTCCTCTGGTTTATCCATGTTGAGGTCAGAGCAGGGCACAGCTAAGTGGTCACCTGGAGTGAAACCTCCAACAGGGCCTGACCCCCATTCTGATACAGTCAGAGTCATCTGCTCAAGCAAATGTGACCAGCCAACAGGCTTGGGAGCATAGGACTTAAGCTAAGGCAACTAAATACCAACTTCTTCTTGCAGCAATTTCCCCCAGTCAGGCAGGGGACACCAGAAGGCCAATGCTCCCAAAACACTGTTTCTGGGCTCCTGCTTCTTGCAGGGTCTATTCTTTTCTCTTTATTTCTCTGCACTGTGTTTTATTTGGAGGGGCTACAGTGCAGTGAGGAGCTGCAGAGGTGAAGGTTGGGTTGGAGTGGGAGCTCACTGGTTTGCAGGGAACAGCCAGGGTCTGGGTGGAGTGAGCAATTGTAAGGAAAAAGGGGAAACTAAGCTAGCCCTTGCTTGGAATGGCACAATATTATGTGCACAAGCAGTTGTGGGTTTATCATGAGGGACAGAGCTGCCCAGTGTGGTAGATCTGTGTAGAAGCCATGCAGATGCTCTCAGCAGCAAGCAGGCAGTGCTGGGCAGGCAGTGAAGCACCAATGACTCTAACAGACTAGTGATGGGATGGGATTCCCCACATTTCTCTAAAAATGGGTTTGCAGGGCCTGTCAAAGACAGGAGATGCAATCTGACTGACCTGCGGTGTGATGTGGTGCACCAAACCTCATTGTGCCTGCTGCAGCTGGATAAAGGAGAACTTTGTAAAAAGTGGTTGTCATGACAAAGAAATCACCAAGGAACATGGGAAAGATAGTATCAAGGGAAGGAGATAAATTAAGGAGATGCATTTTGAATGTATAATGGGCTGGAAAAGTTGTCGGAACAAATATTGCCCGAGGGAGCTGGAGTGCAAGTCCAACGCCAGCCACAAGTGGAAATGAATTCACAGGGTAGATCCCAGCTCACCCCCAGGAAGCTGAGCACCTCAGTGCTCTGGGCTGTCGAGAGGCCCAGGCCAGGAGGAACAATAGCAAGAACAGATTAAATGGAGAGATTAAGGTCTTGTCTATACAAGAAAAGTTGTATCAGTTTATTTAGATGGATTTGGAGTGATGTAGTTTAACTGGAGAAAACCCCAAGTGTAGGGGCACTTCAGCTCCAGCTGCAGTGCAGCACAGCCTTAGCACCTTTGAAGATCCAGGACCAGATGCCTATCTGAGTGTCTGAGTGCTGCTGGAAATGCCTTCCCCTCAGCCAGCAGAGGTGGGGTAAGGACAGACTGGTGCAAGACTCTGAGACACTGAGGGGCTGTGGCTGCAGGTGCTGGGGGCCAGGGCCCCTGGGATGCTTCAGGACACCTCCCTGTGCTCCTGTGAGGCATGAGAACTATGGGGCAGGTGATGAAACTTGGCACAGACACCTGTGATGGTGCATGGGGAATTTCCATGCTGAGTGTTTTTATGCTGTCTAGTCCAGGTGCTAGAGGAGAATGCCATCGGAGCGGTGGAGGATCAGGACTTTGCTGGGATGCAGTCTGAACTGACATTGCCCTGTTCAGTGAAGTTTCTTCACATTTATGCAGGCTTTGTTTCTCATCCTGTGTGCTAATCCACTGAAGGTGATTAGGATTTTAGTTTGCTTTTTGAGCTGCCTAATTAATGAGTTATCCTCTCAAAGTCTGCCAAAAAGGGCAGTAATTTTCCTTTAAAAATCATGCACCAGCCATTTAGCAGCAGCAGCTGAGCCCTGATGTGCCATTACAGTTGTGTTTTCTGAACGCAGTGTGAAACTGGCAGCAGAAAATCGGGACAGCACAAGCCACTGAGGCTGCACTGACAGCTCTGCATCACTCTGAGAAAACAACTTGCACTTTTTCTCAGCCAGTAGGAAAAAAAATTTAAAAAGGACTATTCTTGATGAGTTGATCCTATCAGATGCTGTACACACATTTTCATGCCTGGTGCACGTCTACTGACAGAAATATTAAACTAATATTGATGAAACATTGGTTTCTTGGTAAATCACTGAGCATTGTGTGCTGTGGCCAGCACCCTCCACTTACATGCACATACAGAGCTTGCATAACTCCACAATGAAAGCAAATGCTATTATTAGTTTGTAAAGCAAGTTTTGTTGAATTTGGCAGACAATGTGCATGTGTAAATTCCCCCAAATTAATTAAAACGTTTAGAGAGATGGTGCAGATAGCAGCACTGCTCATCTAATAGATAGTTTTAACAGGTTCACAAATGCTTTTATGTAATTAATTAATGCTTGGCTACCTCAGGTGAAATGATCTGGGCATGCATGCTTCCTTAAATCAGAGCAAAGGTAGAGGGGAAAATTCATGCTCTGTTTAAGCAGCTTTTCATCAAATTTGGTCTGAAGCCCATTGTGGGTTTTAATTTATCTCTGGAAGACAAAAGTGATCTGAACTGACTGTATGAGCAGAAGATAGAAAATGCATGAAATAATAAATAATGCCATGATGCTTGCCAGCACTGAGTGCCAGAATTTTCTTCTTGCCTGGTTTAGCTCTTCCTTTGCAGAGGCAGAGTGAAACCAGGCTCAGGCCAAGCCAGCTGGTCAGGTGCCCACCCTGTCACTGGTATGATGGCATTGTGGTGGCTTTGTGAGACTCCAGCTGCTTAGCATTGGTCGCTTCCTGCAAGAGAAAGCATGGGATGTTTTGGTGCATGAGCTACCCAAATTTAATGGGTTAGATGCCAAACAAGGACAGCTAATGACATCTGGACTCAGCCCCCTGTCTGTTTTGTGCACAGGGACACAGGCACATGAAACACAGCAAGGAGACAAAGACCTCCTAGAAAAGAAAACCCACAGCTTAACCTGAAGATTTTCTGAAATTACTGTATAATTCTGATGTGCCTGGGAACATGGCTGAGGAAAATAACCTTTTTTTCATCAGATGCCAGATATGCTGAGAATGCTAACTGCTGATTACTGTACCATATCAGTATATACTTACTTAACTTTTTGTTAATGTTCACCATGGTGTATTGCCCCTGTTGTAATAGGTAGAAAGCTAATTTTTAGTCCTTTACTGCATTATCAGAATAATTCTTTAATAAATGCCTGTTTGTTTTCTCTGGGCAAAATCAGGCAGAATTAATGACCACAGTATAAAACAACCAATCTGACTGCAGATGAAGGTGAGTGAAGAACCTTCCCCTCATTTTCCTCTGCAAGGAGGAAGATCTGAGACACCAAGAGAATCAACTTGGAGACCTACCATCCAGTTTTCCTCTCTTTGCTTTTCAGAACAGCATTACACTTTAAAAATCTTACCTATATAAAGCACATCCATGTAAGCTGTGCTCCTTTCAGGGAGGTACTCAGCTGACTCAGACTCACTCTGTCCCTTCATGGAGACCAGCTGGGTACAGCTCAGGAACAGATCCAGCTTACTATCTAGTTTTCCAATTCAGTTTAATCAACCTCTGGGTATAGCACAGCCTGTTTCAGTCCTCTGATGATGAGGCTGCTTCTCACTTGTTCATCTTCTGACCTTATGAGATTTGCCTCAGGCTGCATGTGACCCAGCTTTAATATATACATATAAATGGATATGTAGACATTTTTCCTGCTCCCTGAATGCCAGGGACATGATATAGCCTCATGGCCAGGATATTCTTCTCTGTGTACAAGAGAAAGCTCATACTCAGCAGCCTGGTGGTACTAGAAGCCAGGTCTCACTGGAAGTAGGCACAGTTCTAGTATAGGGATATTTCCCAGAAGTGGATAAAGCAAGTTAAGATGTGCTCTGGACTGATTTCAATGCTCTTGTTATGGGTAGGGTTCCCTTGAGCACACCTACCAAATCAGATCAATCAAAAGCTTTGGACTATTAGTGCCTAAACCTGTATACGTCCACCAGTTTTTGCATCTCTGTCCAGTTCAGGACCTTTTGGAAAATCATCTTAGGAGCATCAAAGTTACCAGGCACATTCTTAATGAATGACCTCCAAGATTAAGTGCTGCTGAAGAGCAACTTCAGGTGCTCTGCATTTTAATTTGTGAAGCTCCTTACAGAAGTTGACAGGAGCACTGCTGGGAGGCTGATGGCACTTTCCCTGGGTCAAAGTAGCTGGAACACAACTCATTTTCACCCAGGTAGTCACCTAGGGCTATCTTGTGCAACTCTGGTGTTGAATGGATGCTAAATGAGAAAGCCAGCAATGCTGCTTCCTGCATCACATTCGGTATTTTCTTTTCCATGACTGTGATGCTTAACGGACGAGCTCCCACCCTGGAAAAATGGCTTGTGAGCTAGATATCCTGCACAGCTGTATGTGAGAGTACTTCCTATTTATTGTTTAAAGAAAATCTCTGGAGTAAATTGTGGAAGAAAAACATGGGAATAAATGTGGATTAGGTTACTCCCTTGTAAAAGACACAGCGCTTCAAAGAGTGTGAAGCAAAGTGCTCACATTCTTCCTTTGTTTTTGCTTTGCTTCCTTTGACCAAATCCTTTTCTAGGATTACTTAAATCCTCAGAAGATTTTATCTCTGCTTACACTGGTACAGTTCTGAAGTAACTTCACTGGCTTCAGCAAGGCTGTTCCAGATCTAGGGCTGTGCAAAAAGAGCAGTCCAGTACCCATCCTCAGTCATCACATTTGGGCATTGCTGTAAGACCTTGCAGATCTGTATCTGAATCAGGGCCTTGTAGTGCTCAACACTGTTCCCTCTGTTCCCTTCTCTGATGGAAAGAGCATCCTGGCCAAATGGGATGTATGATGTAAGTCACATTTACAACTTCAATTACTCCATGGATTTCTTGCCTGTCTCTTACCATTCTTTGTTTTGCATCTTTCTTGATTTTCTTTATGTTCTTTTCCATTTTTTATTCTCTCTATGTTAATTTATCCAGCTTAGCATATTTGTATATTCATAAATATGTGCACAGCTATAGGTGCCCTTTTTCTGGCCTGTCATGTCTTATGAGTTTATCTCATTCTAGCCAAATATGTATGCATATATTTGAACATATAATCATATAAACATATAAAGAAATAAATACTTTCCTGACATCATTCTTACAGTTTTGGGAACTGTATTTCTGAAGTGTTCTGGCCTTGCTTGACTTGCATGTTGAAGATTCAGGCAAGAAAGAAGCAAACACCATCTCGTGAATAATCAGAATCCAGCCTTTTATTTTTCAGAATATTCTTCTCTGTCCATCTGTGCTCACTGTAAAGGGGTGTCATCAACAGGCACAATCTCTGCTGTTGACCTTCTGCTCTGTGAGGTCTAGCAGCTCATTCAGCAGGGTTTGGTTTGCTTCCCATGGATCTCTATAGCAGAGCTGAGAAGTTCAGCATGATGGAGCAATTTGGAGGAACACAGGTCTGACTTTCAGGCTCAGCAATAGCATACAGTCACAATGAGCCTCCTACAGCTACAGTGTAAGATTACTGATCTTTGGTGCTTGGGAATCACTTGCACCATAGTTACAGTTTATCTGGTGATGGCCAGGCCTGATGTGCCTGCTACTCAAACCCCACAAGTCTGGCTGCATGGGGAGGGGTTCAAATCACCTCATCTTTTTATAGCAGGACATCAACATTATATAATGTATTAGCATTAAGGCACTTAAAAAAAAAAGTATTCCTCAACCATGGTTTTGATCTTAAAGTTTGACAGTGAAAAAGTGACCCTCAGAAGAGCCTGTGCTTCCTGAATGAGTTTAGAGGAGAGTCTCTGCTACTTCTGGATTCTCTTCTTTATGGCATCAATTGAATTTGGCCCAAAATTATGGTAGTCTGCAATTCATGGAAGAAGCAGATCTTCAGATTTCTTTTTCTAAACAAATCTATGGGACTGTCATTCAGATAGGAAAACCATCCATGGGCAAGGGGGAGTCTGTACAAAAGGCTGTGTTTTAACCTCGTGCAGAAAACCAAGGCAGTCCTGAGCAAGGGGAGGCAGCCATTTCACTCTCTTCACTGAAATCCTTCCAGAAGAGAGACAAACCATGTCCGTGTCCTGGAGGAAGACCTTACTTTTGTTCTTTCTTGTTGTGTTTCTTCATATAAACATATCCAAGACTGAAAGTATTTGGCTGTTCTTCCTGTCTGGAAACATAAGGGGAGTCATGATGATTAGGTAAGTTAGCTGTGGGGTGATGCATCTCCCTGCCTTAACCACCTGGAAATTAGGTGTCTTGGCTCCATGAATTCTTCTGGCTCTATGAGCCAAGGAGGAAAAAATTGCACCTTTGCTGAGCAGTTCAGCAACTGCCTTAAGCACCTGTCTTGGGACAGGATGACTTACCCTCCTGAGGTGTTTGCCTCTCTGCCTCACCTACAGAGGGAACGTATACAACCAGTTCAGACTGAATGTATGATTTTTAGAAGGGTGGAGTAAGCTGTCCCTGTATGTCTGATTTCCTAGTCTGTGCTCCCTCAGTCCTGTTGCTGTGAATGTGCTGCTACCACAGCTGAAGTCAGCTGCTGCTATCATCTCTGTGTCCACAAGACTGCTGAAATGAAATGTCCTATCTAACAAGGACACACTTTGCAGGCAGGTTTTCCATACCTCCTTTTTTGCACAGACTAGTAGGTCTCTCTTATTTTTTAGCACGAGTACTTTATTCAAGGCGACTAAAAACCTATCAAACAGGGGTAAGGATTCACTGAGCAGCTGTGTCCTAGCTGCTCTGTGTCAAAACATCCCCATATGTAGTTTTATCAGCTGTTTTCTGACTGTTGGTTTATATCTAACATTGTCATGCTTTGGGACAAAAATACAGTGGCGCCTCCTGGACAAGTATTTTTATGCTATTAAAAACAGAACTCCTTCTTTCCTTCCCTAAAAAACAGCTCCAGTAGAAGTCACTTTAAAAAGTAGATAATTTGCTGTCTACTTCTGGTTAATGCTTGATTTACATTGTTGTTACTGGGCCTTGTAAAAAAGGGCTGCTCCTATCACAACATTTCTAGATACAAAAGCAGTCAAAACCAGCCATTTGAAAGTCCTCTGCTCTGTAACCCAATATTATTTAGCTATGGCTTTGATCTTGTGCCTGGAAAAAAATCTTTTCCTTGAAACACTGACAGTTTTCTCAATTCTAATAAAGCATCAAAGGTGATACAGTATGTAGTTCGTCCCATCTCCGTGTTAATTCACTTCACCAACCCAAATAAATATATTTTTTCCCTTATTTCAGCTTTAATTTTGTGTTTTCTTTGCAGTGTTGCTGATGCTTGGGGAAGTGGGAGGGAGAGAGTGCTGGGTAACTCCAGGCACAGCACAGCCAGATGCTTCCTCCCACAGGACTGCCAATGCCCTGAGCACCTCGAGACGTCTCGTGAGCACAGACTGCTGCTCCTGCCAAATTGCATGATGGTTTTGGGGATGGAGGCAAATATCCATTGAGTATTTACTTGATGCTATCAAACTCATTTGTCTCCTAACCAAAGTCAGAGTCCCTAGAGGTGAAATTCAGTGCATCAATCCACTGCTCCATCTTTTGAAAGGAACATCATTAACATGCCTAACACATGAACAAATGTGGCTTTGTTCCATGTTACTTCATTAATGCATTATTTAGGGTGATAGATTTGAAAGCCAGAAGGCACCTTCATGATGACCTAGTCTGATCTCATGAGTACCACAAACTAGTAATCTAGGCAGTAACCTGGGGTTGATCTGTATCATGTATTTTAGAAAAATGGCCAGTTTCCCATGGCAGTTTGGACTGATCTCCCTAGATGTGCTGATTTCCAGCAAGTGGTTTGCCAAAGGGAGAGCAGAAAACACAATAGCAAAGCTGATGTTTGCTGTGCAAATCTGGAACATGAGTTTCACCCTAGGAAGCCAGACAAGCCCAAATACAAACAAAGATGGAAACAGCACCATTCTGTAGATCTGAATTTAGATCTAGCCTTTGGCTGAGGGCCTATTTCCCCTCTTAAATCAGAGTGGAAAGCAGTCTACTAAAGAAAAAGCATTCATTAGTTGAATATCATGGATGAATTCTGAAAAAATGCAGCATTTTGGACTCCTGTGGAGAGAAAGATTTGTTAGTCTAGAGGAAAATAAATATCCTGAGAAATGTTTGTAATTTTATGTTTTCCTTTTCAATTGAGAAATCTGTTCTTGGGTTTGAGTGTACAGTCAAAAAAGGCTGAACTATGGAAATGCATTTGTTTCTGTGAGGTGAAGTCCATGAACCTGTCCATGCTTTCTTTGCCATCTTGCTTTGTGAGCTGCTGGAAACACAGGAATTTTTTGAAGTAGACTAGAGAAGACTGACAGAGCCAATGTCCATCCCTAGAAACATCTCCCATGAGGTGGCTGCTCCTGCAAGGCTCTGCTCTCCCCACAGGATGTGACAGAAGATCTGATAACTGGCATGTCACCCCTGGAGCTGGACGGAAGAGCACCCAGTCCCCCTGGTCCCAGACCTGACTTTGCAAGCCTGCCTGGGGGAAGAAAGAGATTAACAGACTGCAACACAGGTGGGTTTTGTCAGGTTAAATGGTTGGGTTAGGGACTGAGCAGAAACACCTCATGAAGGGATACTCTGATCTGTATTTGAAAGAAATGTCATAATCATATAATTCAACAAAATTCCAGGCAAGCTGTTGCTGAAGTGCTGTGGAAAAGTAAGTGCTGGAACAAAAGGCAGGGGCAGTCAGGGGAGGCTGTGGTGAAGTTCTGGGAAGATTATTGATTTATTGAATGGAGGTCAAAACTACTCAGCAAAAAGGCAGGAAACCTTAGCACAAATAGGCTCAATGTGGAAACAAGGAACTTAAACATTGAGCAGGAAAAAACAGCGCACACAAGTGTAAATGAAGCATTTAGAAAAGTTAAATAAGGAAGGTCAAGGCTTTCCATGACACACATTACCTGGTACAGTGCAGCAATAAGCAAACACCTCTCAACAGGCGTGACTGGCACTGCTGGCCCTTGCATGATGGAGGAGAGGCAAGAATGGAGTGACGCATGATGAATTAGCTCAAGTGCCAAATGAGTCCAGAGCTCCTGGGCTAAATCTACTCAAGGAACCACCTCTTTGGGCAAGGTCTGACCTCCACCCCTGGGTCTGACTGGCAAGACCATACCACAGCCTCCCTGCTAAGCTCTCTATCTTCCAAACCACAGTAGCCACATCCTAACTACCTGTGAGGAATGATCTCTCCCTTACGCAAACTCCCAGCCTGTGCTTAAGAAACTCTTGGGCAAGCACTAGCTGGCCTGGGACAAAATCCTGCCAGGGATCATGTTAATGATTCTGTTCAGTTATTAGTGTGGGCATAAGGGACAAAGAAATCCAGTATAAGCCCTCTGCCTGCAGCATGCTCATTTGAGGCGTTGACAAAGTCGCTTCCCTTCTGGGCAATTTGTGGTGGTTTTTGATTGCCTAGTGACTGTGTCACCTGGAAACCAGGATGAATCCATGCATCCACTCAAAATCCAGCCAGGAGAATACCAGTACATTCCCTCAGTGCTTCAAAATGGCAGAAGTTTCAAGTGCCAAAATCCTATCATAGTGTCCTTTCTGCCACTTGCTGACTCTCAGTTTTCCAAGCTGTGACTTTCCCAAAGTGAAGGTGTGGGACAAGCTGTCTCAAGAGGGTGGTGTGGAAGGGCAGCACCGTCAGGCTGGGGTCCTGCTGGAGCAAACAGACTGTTGCAGTGTTTTGGCACGTGGCTCCTCACTCACACCTTCCCTGTTCTCCTAAGCAGAGACAGACAGTGTTATAACCTCTGTGGCTGCTCCCCACAGCAGTTCTTGAGACAGGAGCTCAAGGCTCCTGCACTGCTCAGACTTCTGCTCCACCACACCCTGCCTTCCTTTTAGCTGTCTGCTTATGAGTGCAGCTTTCCTGACCACAGACCTGTCTGTGTATATGCAATCATTCATTTGTTTGTGTGCATTCATGAAAAGGCAACACAGAAACCAGCACTGGCACATGCAGCTCATGCTGGCTTTGGAGAAAAGTTGTCTGCATTTGTTTGCTTGTGCTTTTCATTATGCACCCAAAGTTGTACTGGCAAGGCTGAGATGAATGTAAAGTGGTTTGCCTGAAGATCCTTGCTGCAAGACAAGAAGGAGCAAAGCTCTAGAGAAAAATGTCTTTGCAGTGCTTTTTACTAGAGTTAGTAAAGCATTTGTTAAAGAGCTGCTTTGTTGATCACAAAGTGACTCACAGGAGTGTAAGAACTACCTTTGGCCATCAAAGCTGAGAGCTGCCTAATCACAAGTGAACGCTCAGGTGAAGAGTTTACATGGATGCATACACGGAACATGTTGTTACAAGCACCCAGTGCTTTCCAAATCTCTCTTGTGGAGCTTGAGACGATTGACCCATTGGGATGAGTGGTGTTTCCATCTCCCATGAAGTTGTCTCTCAGTCACTTTGGAACTGCAAATTTTAAAATGCTGCATTGGGTTTTAAACCCTGCATCTGGGCTCTACAGAAGCATGTGGTAATGAATTCCACAATGCTATTAGTCAATGGTTAATAACATGGTTTTGTTTGGTCCAGACCCGTTACACAATGATTTCTCCAGCTGGCTCTTAGTTCTCATCTAATGATAATACTTGCTCAATATTTTCTCCTAATCTATCTCCTTCACAGAATCATCCTTTTAGAAATTCCACTCAGTTTTCCAGTACCATTTACCCTTTCCTCATGGCAAAGCTGTTCTATACTTGTGCTCATGCTTGTTATCTTCCTGGAAAAGTTTCACGGACCTGCACAAACTCCTTACCGCTGGTGACAATAATTGTGTGCACATCACACGCCAGGGTCATATTTCAGAGAGCCATGACTCCATGTTTTCTCCATGGTGAAGGAAAGCCTCTTGCTGCTTGCATATACTTACAGCTGATCTTCCTATGTGAGCCACTTTCCATGAGCTGACACTGAATTTTGCTGGCCAGCCTCTTGACGCTGCAGAGCTGTTCGGTTTTTCATCAGGAGCTTTAGGTTGACTGGCCTCAGTTCTTCTCTCTGAAAATGTTATCACTGCACTGTCCAAAATACTGCATTCAAATCATCACGTGTTTGATGATTTTTCATAAATCTCAGCCCAGTGCCTGAGGAGAAACTGCCTGGGAGCTCTTAGTGTTGGTCCAAGGCTTGGGCAGGAGGGTCCCTGGTGGCGGTGGGAGCCTGTTCACGAGTGAGAGATGCTCCAGCTTCCTCAGAGAAGCTGTCCTTATTAGTGCCAGTCCAGACAGAATGAGATCCCCGTGGTGGAGGTGCTCCTCCTTGTGAAGCTGTTTGGAGAATAAGGTGAGGCACCCCCTGCATTTGTGGCTCTGAGCATCAGCCTCTGCTCTTCCAGCAGCAGCCACACACCTGGCATGGCTGTGCAGCAGGACACACACCAAGCCAGTGACATGCATGTCATGGCTGAGGACACAAAGAGAAAGGTGCCATGGCTGTGCTCTGCCAAAGAGTGAAATATGAGTCTGGATAAGCAGGGGACGGGGCCAGGAGTCAAGTGTGGGACTGTCCCTCAGCATGAAGAGGGCGACCATTCTGTTTGCTCCTCTAGCTCTGGGTAGTTGTCCATAGCTGGGCATGCCTTCTAATTTGTAGGGTTTTTCTAATGTTCCTGTGTGGATAGCAGTGCTGAAAAAGTATAGAAAAGACCACCGGGCAGATCAAAGGTAAGGAATGGCTCCTGTCCAGGGGTGGAACAGACTGGGAAGAGAGATGGCTGGAGAAGGATGAGATACACATCCACAAAGTCATGGCTGCTAGGAAGAAAGTACCTAGGGGATCACTGTATCTTCCAGTAACAGAATTGGGGATGCCAAATGAAACTCCCAGATGGCAAGGTCAGTGCAAAGGAAAGGAGGCAGTTGTGCTCCCAGGGAGGAGGTAAAGGTGTGGGTCCCAGTGGTGCCAGAGGAGGTAGGTGCTCAATGTTTACACAAGCTCAAATTAATGGAAGAATTATCCATTGATAGTTATTAAATACAAAACCGCAACCTCTGCTCCAGGATATCCATGAAGGGTGGAAGAACATCCTAGAGCAGCAGTTTTATAAGCCTGTCCTTTTATACTCTTTCCTGGCATCTCTTTTTTGCCAGGAAGGGAAAAGATCCTGAGATAGATGGATCCTTGATCTGGCACACGTGGGCATTCTTAGGAATGCAGGTGTTTTCTTCACAGGAAGACAAAAGAGGGTTTTTCCAGCATTTGGACAATTTTGATCCCACCAATGGTATGAACTCAATGAAATGAGATTATGGTTAAAACAACTCCATAGGACACCACTGCCCAAATCCTTTTGCTGTCCTTGGCCCAAAATGGCTGCTGAGGTGCCCATGTTTAAGTCAGATCCAGAAAAGAGGAGCAACATTTCTATGAGGGAAATGCAGTGCAGACAGAAAAGCTGGTTGAGTTTGTCTAATATAACCAGATGTGTTGGGTGGTCTTGGTGTTGGTATTCCCTGTGCAATGTTCAGGCTGATCCAGATTTATTAAGTCATTCAACTTGGCAAATTATGAAGTGTTGAGCTGTGTCTGTAGTCGAATTATAGCCTTGTACTCCAAAAATCTATGTATGAAAGGTGCAGCAACAGAGCTGGGTGCTCAGTGATGTCAGGTGGGACAGCACTTTCTTCATAATGAGTTTTGTTTGGAAAGAAATGCTGGATGAGATGACATCGTTTTTGGGACTGCTGAGGTACTTCATGTGCTTGAAACCAAGTGGATGCAGCATATGAAAGAATCAAGGTCACCCTTGAGATGTGGGCCACCCAGCCTGAGAGCTTGGCTCAGCCACACAAGAATCATTTCCTCAGCCTGCCAAAGCATGAACCAGGGGTTAGCCTGTGCTCGTGTATGTCATGGCGTTCATCTGATAACACTGCCTGATGATTAATCTCTACAATTAATTGCACATTAATATAGTTCACTGCAGCATATTGAAATGGCAACACAGATTCTCTCCTCAGCAAAACAAAGGAGTTTTATGGCTTGTAATAGAACAGGTAGAAGAAAGAACCTTATTTCAAACTTGTGTGATGCAGAGTTGTTGTGTTGAATCCATGTGTTGCTTGTGTTGTGATATCCAGCCATCCCTCTCACCTTTTTGACACTCCACATGCAGCATTGGTTGTTACTACTTTGGCAACCATGGACATGGAGAGATTGTGGTTATCTTGGGTGGTCTTCTGCTGAAAGAAGGAGACTGTATATCTGCACCAAGCCTCCTCTACAACCCTGGGCTGTATTTCTGTTGGGAGAGCAGTATCGTGGAGCTGCTGTGGGGTGGGATGCTGTCCTGGTTGTAGGCAGATAAGGGGGCATGCTGAGCTCTCCAAAAGGCTGTGGGGCTGCTCTGAGGGTGTGTGCCTCACCCCTCCCATGGCCGTCAAGAAGCTTCTCCAGGAACCTAAAGCCATGATTCAGTCATTTCTTCCTCTCAAGCTCTCACAGCAGCAGGCAGTTCTTCACTTTGGGTGTGAAGATAGGATGGCGTCTGGTCTAGGGGAAGGAGAAGTCTTCCTAGGTTGCACCTATTTCACCTACAAATGACACAGTGAAACACTGAAGGGGAAAAGTGCAGTTCCTTCCTACAGGTGACCAACCTGTGCCATGGTTGCATCATGACAGCACTCTTGGGCCAACATATCATTCATAAAAAGGAATGGACCCAGAATGTATTAGGTCTGTGAAGAAACCAGCCATGGCACTGTGGTCTTCAAAGTGGAGAATCACAGCAAGGGAACACAAGAATGACGAGAGCAGGCAAATGTCAACAAAAAGGAATCACCTCAGAGCATGTGCAGAAATGCATAGGTTAAGCTGACCAATGAACAAGTCTTGCACAACTTCTTTGTTGTAAGTTCTGTAAAAGCCCATAAACTGTCAAAAATAGCAGCTTTGTAAATTATCACCTAGCACCCTTTTCTGCTCAGTGTGGCATCAAAGGTTAGAAGGTGGATCTCAGCTCCATGTGCTCACGGGTCTGGCTCTCTGGGCAAGGACCTAAACACCAGCTGAGGGACAACAGTGCAGCGAGGGACAACAGTGCAGTGGCTGGATGACAATCGTTACAGCTGGTGGAAAAAAATACAAGGCAAAGTTAAAGTTTATAGGGACAGCCCAGTGGAACTGAGCAGGTTCTGCTCTGCTTCTTAGCCTTCTTAACCCATTTGGCACCAAATGTTGCAAATTCTGCACACTCCTTGGCTCTGAGTTATTTGTGGAAGGAAGAAAGGAAGCCAAATGGAAAAATGGGAAATCTAAACCACACGTTTAGAAGCAGAGAGAAGTTAACCCATACTTGTTTGCATATAGTTAAGCAATGGGTGCCAGGAGGGAAGCAGACAAAAACCCACTCACTTTTCTGGCCGTAAATATGTCTGCAGCACTGCACTGTGGCTGTCATTCTGTCGGGTGGGGGATGCTCTCAGGGGTTCTCATCTGACAGGACACTAATCTGAGAGATGCTGAGTGCCACATGAAAATAGAACTCATGAGCAATAGGGTGCTAAACAGAGCAAGAAGAGGACACCTGAGAATTTGCAGTTGACCTGAGGCCATGGCTTCTAGTCTGGCTGGCCACCACCACACTGTCCTTGTCCCCATGGAGTTGCCTGGAGCGTGGGGCTCAGACTGACCCAGTTACTCGCTTCCAGCTGGGGGTCAGATGGGTCCTGGCTGCCAAGTCCTGCCCTGACAGATCTCCATAGGGAGTCCTCATGGTCCCAGCACAGGGCAGCCACCAGCCCACATGCTGCTCTGACACTGGAATGGGCAGAGGAGCTGAATCTCCCTGAAAGTAATGTGACAGGAGTGAGATGGACAATGTCTCCTTCTGGGACTCTCCAAATTATCCTCTAATGAAATAACTGAATTTTACTGAGCAGAAGTCACCACAACATCCAGATGAGAATGTGGACTGCCTTCTGAAATGTGGGAACCCAAATGCTGAAAGGCAATGCAGTTCATGCTAGTAACTCAGCAGATCCACTATGAATTTAAGAAGAGGTTCTCAAGGCTATGTGACGTTTTATTGACTGCACTGAGATGGATATTTCTTAAATTGTTTTGAAAGACTTACAAAAAACGTGTGAAAGCCATGTGAAAAGAGGAAAGGCCTCAGGTGGTTTATCCTAACCCTAAAGAAGAGCAAATGGAAGTGTTGAGAGAAGTTCCCAATGTCAAAAGCACAGATCTGTTGAATGACAGGGCTCACGTTAGAAGATGGAGTCTCTGTAAGAAGGTGTTATTAGAAACTTTTGTCCCTCAATTAAAGAAGTCAATTAATGAAGTCAATTTTGTCTTTCAATTAAAGAAGTGCTGTTTAAGTGTGTTGCTGTCAAGTATGGGCTTTGGCATGAAACCATCCAGTACAATTATCCTCAGTCCAACAAACTGGTGGAAAACCTACAAAACTCAAAGGAAACAGCTGTGGCAAGACAAAGCGAAGTGACCAGAAGGCAGATAAATGGAAAATAAACATGGTAATGCTCAAGAGTTAAGAAATGGAAGGAACACAAGTATGTAATATATTAGCTAAATTGTCTGTAATAGCCTGCATCACATGGTGAAAGAACTGAAGAACTGACAGGAATATAGAAATTCAGTCGTGTAGAAATGGGGGATATGTTTTAGAGAGATGTATATTGAGGAGTCTTATGTAGGTCTGGGAATTCCAGTCAGGGATAGCTTCATCTCAGAGGAACAAGTGTAGGAAGCTGCTCTCTGAAAATTTATGTCTCATTTGTGAGCACTTGCTATGAATAGTAATGAGTGGTTTACCTTCATGGTAAAAAAACCCAAACTGCTCCTCCCAGTGAAGGACCTTCCTATTCTTATCTGCTGATGCTTTGCACAACTGAAGCTGGGAGCAGCAGTGCTTGGCCTGCCAGAAACCAAGAGTAAGGTCTCTGGGTGGAGAGCCAAGACAAAAGACACTCCAGGAGAGCTGGGATCCATGGGATTGCCAATTCTCTGTGGGGAGGAAGCTGCCTTTTCTGGTGGTACAAAACAATTGCCATAAGCAGCTGTGGTGAGCCTTGACTGGGTGAGGTTATCCCAGAAGACATATGGGAAACTGGCTGCATCTCCCCCAAAGGCAGACCAGAGAGCCCTGAGCTGGCTGCTCTGCCCAAAAAAGCCTCAGAGAAGCCCCAGCCACAGTGGGCTGAGACAGCTGAGCCCCAGGACATGGCACAGCCAGAGTGAGGGTCCTTCTGGTGCTTTGTAACAGTGAGCTGATGTCTGGCTGGAGACACCCTCCATTAGAGCCCAGGGTATGCACAAACTACACATGCACTCCCTCTCTGGGCACTCCTGTCTGGAGGAGATGTGTGTGCTACATCAACCTCTAACAGAGGTCACCCCTTTTTAAACTGCTGGGAAATAAACTCAAGAAAAATTGCTTCAAAAGATCATATTTTTCATAGAAGATGCTGGAGTGAGTGGGGTTTTCTTTCAGAATTCAGTTACCAAAAGAAAGGAAGAAGCACTCAGGTCTTCTGGTTTAGATGCCGAGAGTATACTCTAGATACTCTAGAGTATGGCATAATTAATTTAACTGTTCTGCCCCTTCTTCGCTACTGTGAAAAACAGACAGTGAAATCTCAATGCCATGTGACTTTATTTAGAGTGCAGATTATTTATACAGATCATAAATGCAATGTCAGGACTAACCATGACTGTGAAATGGCTTTTCTCACAGTGTGAGCACTAGCTCTAAATAATTAATGCTTCTGAGACTTCTCTAAGCCCCCAGATTCACATGGCACCAGGGAAACAGGAATGCTAATTGTAGAATCATCAGCAGCTTTGCTGGACAAAGCTCTGAACTCTTCTTCAGCTCCTCCATCTCTAAAACTGGGATGTCTGTCGGTTTTACAGTCACGTAGTGAAGACTGATTTATTGTTTAATTTGTGTAAAGAATTAAATAAGTGCTAAGTATTATTATTATCAAGTCAGAAGGGTGAGTCAATGACCTGTTTCCTATCTGAGCTTGCCTTCAAGGTTTGATGTTTCTGGCAGATTACAGGAATTGAATATCTGCCATAGGCTGTATCCATATAGGGATGCAAATAAAGCACTTTTTGTAGCCATTGTGTTGCTTCATGCCTTGTGATTACAGAATAAAGGTGCATAGATTAAAACTACTTTGGTGTGCACAGCATCTCCACAGGCTTTGCCATTCTGGGAATCACAGCAGTAGGTTCCTACAGGCACCTGAAGAGATGGGTGCATGGGGCAGACACATAGAGGGGACAGGATGTTTGGTTCTGCTCTGCTGCAGATTTCCTGTATGTCATTTGCAGGTCAGCTGGGAAAATCCTCACAGACCACTTTGGAAAACTCAAATGTCACCCACCTGCTATTCAGGCTGTTCAGGTAAATCCATGTGTCATTTGGGCTGTGCAGAACCGGTGACATTCCTTGACGGTGACATCAAGCAGGGAGCTCACCTATCTTTGCCAGGTAGTCACTGAGTGCAGCGGTAGTGTCAAGACCATTTCTACTAATTATTCACTGAGAAGCATCATTAATTTTGCTGAAACTTAGGGGATGTATGCCAACCCTCACGCTCTCCTGAACTGATCCCAGAGAGCAAAGTCGAAGTTTGCATTAATTACTCAGCCATTCCTTGGCCTTTCCCTGTTTTGCCTTCTCCCCTGAAGCCATGTTAATTCCAGTGGAAGTTCTTACAATGGCCCAATCTTGTCCCCATTAAAAACAATGGGATCTCTGCCGCTGCCTTAGAAATTAATATCTGAAAGGTCATAATATCTGGATTAAAGTAGATTGAGACACTCAAAGCAAAATACCATCTTTCCAGAAGGAAAATGCCCTGTCTGAGCCCTTTTATCCAGAGGCTACCGGGAAAGAATTGGTTTTACTGTTTGTGAGTATGACCTCACAAAATGTTCTTCTCACAAATCAAAAAACTCTTCATTTGTTAGTAAAATAAACCTTTAGGAATTTTGTCAGTATTTCTTTTTTCAGTTGTGACTGTATAAAATGAAGTCCATTTCCAAGTTATTTAAGTAGCTCAAAAAATAGATTGCTGAATACCGACCTTTTGTAACCAGCAGCCCAACCTTCTACTGAGGTTGGGCTGCTGGTTTTGAAGCTATGCTTAATTATCCACTGCACGTTTTGGCACTAAAGTACCTGGGCAAATCTGGTCCACAATTCCCAAGGACAAGAGGTAAGTGGAAATGGAAAGACCACCTGCAGCTTCTGTAAGAACTCTTCATGTGTCCTGGCTGCTGTGAGCTCTTCACTACATCAACATAACTCCGTTCTATTTGGAAAAGTATGAAATCAGGTGTTTCAGAACGGAATTTTTACTCCATTTGTTTTCATGTTTGAATGTAAGGAGTCCGTCAAATACTAAACTCTGAGTCAATCATCAGTATTTGTCAAGGGGATCAGTACTGGCACACGATCTTGCCTGATCCTGTTTCCACACACTCACCTGCTCCTTGTGTTTGCTTTAACCACTCCCTTGGCTTTGTGTCTCACTGCTGACTTGGCACCATGCTTCATCTCTCCTTTTTCCCTAGAACAGCCTCCCACTCATGCTTGTCAAGTGCCCACCATCCCCCATCAAACATACCTTTATCCCAAAGAAAGCTCCTTTGCAATCTTCCCTCAGTATCTCAGAGTGAGATGGTATCTGCCTCAATAAACTGGTGAACGTCTGTGCACTGAAGTCAGCAGAAGGTCAGCAGGGCTGATGCCTGTGAAATTTTGTTGTAAGTGGGTCTGTAATTGTTTTGCAGTCCCATAGGCCTGGTGCTGACAGCCTAATTAAAAGCAACAATTTGCCATAATGTTCTGGAATTTCCACTGATGTTACTGCTCCGTTATTCCTGTTTGAAAGTCGGCTGAATTCTGGTGTTGTCTCTTTCCTTCTAGGAATCACCCTAGGCCAGGATCTTTCCACCATTACATGGAAGACACATTTATGTCCCACAAATGCTTTTGGCATAGTATATGGAATTTACATGCCTTTTTCTTGTATTGAATATGTTATCATAACCATTACAATGAGTAATACAAAAATAAGGGGGACAACCATCTCATTCAGTAAAAAATGATGGCAACTACTGAAGCAGTCTCAAAAAGGAGCCTAGAAAGACAGAAAACAATGAAGCTGGCTAGATATGGAACCTGCTATCTTCTTGTTATGCTTAAACAAGCAAAACTGTCTACCTACTGCTTGATAAAGTCGGTGGAAGAGAAGACCTTTGGGATACATGGATGCTTGCAGACAAGGACAGAAGTGTGACAAGAATCTGAAGATGTGATTTTCATCTTTATCACCTTGCTTCCTTGAATTGTTTCTAAATCTACCTCAATAGTTGTCTTTCATCCTAAAGAAATCTTTTAAACAAGATAGATTTTTCCATATGTGGTGGTGTTGCATATATCCTCCTTGTCCAGGTCCATCTCTTTGACAGGAACATGCAAATAAAAAAGGCAGCAAAGATAAAGACACCAAGCAGTAAAAAAGAGTTGAAAAAAATGTAGCTAACACCAGCATAACAGAGAAAGAAATTATGGAGACCTGTAGATAGAAGGAATCAAAAACAGATATCAAAAACCTAGGACTTATATGGGCAAGCAAAGGGAGGGTCTATTCAAATGGGCACTACTGACCAAGAAGAATTTCTATTGTGGTTGCTCTCATGTTTGCAGAGAACAGCAAAGTATCCTAGCTTGCCACATAAATTGTTCTGGGAGTCAATTTGACA
Organism: Agelaius tricolor; assembly: GCF_023055355.1. NCBI lineage: Eukaryota > Metazoa > Chordata > Aves > Passeriformes > Icteridae > Agelaius > Agelaius tricolor. The sequence goes on from NW_027269261.1 coordinate 80,010,256, forward strand.
ACCAGTTTTAACAGGTGGCCAGAGTAAATCACAGACCTGTCAAGAGTAATGCCAGACTAGATGAGATACATGGTGTTAGGAGTTAGCAGTAAGCCTGCAAAGCATGGATCAGCAAGGAAAACAGGGTCTGGACAACTGCCAAAACCCAACCAATTTCAGCCTTGTAAAATGGATTGTAACAAATGGCAGACTTCTTTGCTCTATAAATAAAAGGAGAACAAGAAAGAGGAGGTGGTTCTGCTTTGCAGTGAAAAGCAGCAGAGATGAAAGATAATATAGGTTTGGCTCCAAAATGAAATGAGTACTTCACTTAAGTTTGTCACAAGGACACCAGGGTAAAACCTGTATGCAAGGACTCCTTGTCTAATGAGAGACAAGGTTCTCTATGTAAATGACAACTACAGCAGTGTGATGGAAGCAAAAGCCAAAGGATTCACTGTGTATATGCCAAAGGGAGCTGATTGTATTTTTCTGGCAAAATTAAAGAGCTTCTAGGTGAAATTGCAGTTACAGTGAAGAGTCAGGGTACCAAATCCAGCTTGATGCATCCTGGCTGTAAGGTTGCAGTCATAGTGCTTTGAAAGGTGGATGGAAAGCCATCTGGGAACCTTGAGCCATTAGTCTTACACAGAAGTAAACACATTTTTTTAGAAATGTGACTGAAAAACTAATTGAAGTCATGTAGGCAAATGGAAATGAAAAAGCGCTTCATCTAAATATGAAGACTGTAGAATTAACACATTTCTAAACAAATGATACCTTGGAAACTGCAACAGATCTAGTCTTTTGTTATTGCACCAAATGAGATAATTACAAAAGAATGAAAAAAAAATGGTTGAAATGATAATTACAAAATGGTGAAAAAAAGAGGATGGCAGACAGATGTATCCTGTGGGAAGCTGATGAGCCTGAAGGAGAAGCCGCTCTACAGAGGATAAGAATTCAGTTGAGAAATGCTTTATATCCTTATCAGTAACTGCAGCAGGAATGGCAAAAATCCAGAGTGATTAGTAAAGCACAATGATGGCCATCACAGGTGCAGAAAAGGACACTCTCAAGATCAAGTTTAATTTGCAAATTTGTAAATGCAATAAAAAAGGACTTTTCCCTTTAGCCATTTCTGCAAGCTGGTTAGATAACTCTCCCATTTCTGAACGTCTCTCTTTGTTTCCAGTGACAAAGAAACAAGTGATTCTGCAGGAAGTAAATCCACTTACTCTGTCTTGGCTATGTTGGCTTTGCCACATTACTCAGAAAAAAAGTGATGTAAACATTTATTTTGGCCTGAGTATGGCACTTGTAGAGCAGATCTGATGAACAGGATGATGTCAGTTTTCATTTTCTGATCTCAGCTTGGGTGTAAAGATAAGGCAGATAAATAGCTCTTGGGCAGGTCAGTCACTCCTTGCAGTGAGATGATGAAAACCAAGGAAAGTGTAAAGACACAGGGAAGGAAATTGCAGACCAAACACCCCTGAGATGACTCGACCATGGGAATGGTCACTGTGGGGTGGGTGGAAGAGGAGTTTAAGACAAGGCTGCCCTGAGGCTAGCTTGGGAGGCAGCTGCAGAGGGGGAGTAGATTTCAGAGAAGTTGCATACAAATGGCTGTGGTGCTCCTTGGCTTGCATCAAGGTACTCAGAAACTGAGCCAGCAGCAAGGGACAGGTGAGCCCCATGGCTCTCTTTGGTTGTGCCTTCCTGTGGCATGGCCAGAGCAGCCAAACCCTGAGACTTCACCCACAGGGACACAGAGCTCAGTTTTGCCTTGACTGATGGAAAGTCTCAGATTAGCTCCAGTCCAGAGAAGTCTGTACTGAATGTGTGTCTATTATGATTAATGTTGCAATCAGGGCCATTTGCAATCTCAGACCTGTTTAGCACTACTGCCAATGCCAAGCAGACTTCTTTAAGGATGGGCCAAAGGAGCACAGCCCAGAACACACTGTATCAATGAAAGGCACAACCTGAAGCATGGCAGTGCCTGGGCAGAGCTCAGCCAGAATCTGGGAGGGTGGCAAAACACAGTTGGTGCAAAGGGCCCAGAGTTCAGAGGTGGACAACAAGACCTTGCAGAGAGGGAGGCAGAGCCTCTTGGGCCACAGACCTTGGAGGATTCAGCACTCATCATCTTTCTCTCTGCTGTGCTCAAGGAGACGATGCTTTATGAAAATTTTAGAAATCCATTAGAATTGCACCAAGTGCTATTCAAGTCCTTGTGCCACCATGTTCCCTACCTACATCACCACAGGAGCAATTTGCTTTTTTTCTTGAAGTGATCCTGAAGCAATCAGGTGTTGCATTTTTCAACCTCTGCTGGCACTGTGCAGCAGATAGTCCGAGCAGCACCAGGGAGGCTGGCAAGCTGTGCACTTAGCAGCTCTATAAAGGCATGTCAAAGAATGAGTCATTGTCGAGCCTGCAAGAGACAAAAAGATTGATTGCAGAAGAGCTGAGAAATAGATTTGATGATGACTCACAATATTCCACCCTTTTTGCATTCACAGACCTGCCAGCTGATTCATAACTGCATTCTGCCTTGCTTCTCCTCCCTGTCAAGATGATCCATCAAACAGTGTCCATCAATTAAAATTTCCACTCAAAAGAGGAAGGTGTGTGAGGGAGCACCCATCCCTTTTCTTCACTCATATCTCGTGAGCCCCGTGTTCTGCCCTTTAGCCTGATGCAAAGCCCATAATTTTTGGGAAAGGAGGTGATGTAGAGCCCGCACAAAAGATACCACAAACACTCAGTGATGGAGGTAGGGACAGTTCCTTGCTGAATGTCTAGTTTTATGAAGTGAGATTTCCTGTGTTCTCTAACTTTATCGTTATTCTGAGGTCTGGAGAATTTTGGAGGAGTTTATCCATGGTGGGTCACTGTGTGTTTGCTTCTAAAATCAGGTGAGACATAAGGAATCACAAGCAGAAGGCAAAAATCTCAAGCAGATGTCATTGGTTGCAACTTGACAAGCAGTTCATAACTCTTCTGAAAATCCCACTCTCTGTTTTTAATGTTTTCCAGGGCACATAGAACTCAGGATAGAAATCTTTTAAGAAAAAAAAAAAAAAAAGAAGTCAGATTTATTTTATCTTGCAAGGCGTAGCCATTTTGGTCTTTTGCCTACTTGCCTGAAGAGTGTTGAAAAAAAAATTTGAATAGAATTAGGGAAGGGTAAATACATGTCTATAGCAAGAACCAGTCAAACACATACAGCTCTTATCTAGCATACAGCTCTAAAAGCTGGAGGGTTGCAGGAGTGTTCACCCAAGAGGTCTCAATGACTTCACCAGTTTGCTTGGATTTACAAGTGGTGTCATCTGCTAACACCTTTCCAGCACAGCTGACTTAGCTTCCCATAGCTCAGCTGGGTTCTCACTGCCAAATACATCATCACCAGTAACATGACTGGGGGTGTCTGTCTATGTGAGGCTGCTTTTGTTGGACACTACAACTGTACAATCACCTTCTCTGCACCCTGATCCCCTGAAGAGGCACCATGGACTGCACCCTGGCAGAAAATGGTGCTCTGGCCAGTTATTCACCAGAGACCTGCTCATGTTGTTGCAAACAGAATTTTTAGCAGAGTGGGTGTTGTGTCAAAACTCAGTGACAAGAGAGTGGTCATCACTGTCCCGAGGGACACTTGGGACTATGAAGTCCTCTGACCAAGTCAAAAACTCCTCCTGGTCCATTTGCCAATCCCAGTATGGAGCAAAGGGGTAGTCACTGACCCTGTACACAGGAAGAAATTTCATCCTGTATTCCAAACTTTATTACTTAGTACCTCAATTGTACTTAATGATGTGTTTTATTTTATAAGCCATTTTAGTTTATGACTGTTCTCTTGGGTGGATTAATCTCTCATTAGTGCCTCATGTTTGAAAGGGTTGTTTTCCCCTGTTAGCCAATTTAATGGGCTCGGCAGGACACTGCGTGCTGTGCTGTGCGGTCTGCCCATGCGCCTCGGGGCCAGCTGGGCTCCCTTCCTGCCAGCAAAGGGACCCTATGCCACTGCACAACCTGCACTCTGTAGGACCCAGAGGAAGGCTGCAGACCCACTGGAGAGGCTGCAGGAGCTGGGATGATTTAGTTTGGAGGAAAGAATGCTCAGGGAGGTTCTTACCACTCTCTAGAATTACCTGAAAGGAGGTTGTAGCCAGGTGAGGGTCAGTCTTCTTTCACAGGCAGCAAGTGTAAGAAAAGAGGAAGTGGTCTAAAGTTGCACAAGGGGAGATTAAATTGGATATTAAGAAAAATTTCTTCATGGAAAGGGTGGCCAAGCTTTAGAACCGGCTACCCACATAAGAGGTAGAATCACCATCCCTTCAGGTATTATTGAGAAGTTGCACAGATGTGGTGCTTGGGGGTGTGGTTTATTGGTGGACCTGGTAGTGTGAAGTTAATGGTTGGACTTGAGGATTTTAGAGGTCTTTTCCAACCTCAATGATTCTATTGCTTTATGCACTTGTTTCTACTACTTCTTGTCACTGCCAGAGTGTCCTGCCTCTGTGAATCCTGTCCATTCACAAGCAGGGGTGCCAGCCTAGGGTGGGGCAGCGTGTTCTGCATGGAGGGAAAAAGCTTAGTTCCTCCACAGCCCTGAGGGGAGCTGGGCACACAGGGGGAGAATGCTCAGGTCGCATAAAGTCAGGCTACAGCCAAACTGGGAGGCAAATCCAGGCTCCAGAAGTGATCCCGCCTTATAAACGCAAATAAATACGTAAGTGTCATGGTTTAACACTGGCACAATGCCAGTGCCCCCATGAAAATACCTTCTCCCTGGTTTCTGCTGTGAGATGTGACCAGGAATAAGCAAAGCAGGCTCTTACTTAGGGAAAAAAAGAACTAGAACTTTATTAACTACTCTACAACTACAGATAAAATGAAACACACACACTGGGAAAATGAGAACCTCACAAATGCATTTCCTCCTCCCCCCACCAAATTTCAACACAATACATTTGATCCTCAAATCACCAACTCTCGGTCCAGCAGCACCTTTTAGACAATCAATCCTCAGTTCATCAAGAGGAGAGGAGTCCTTCTTGTACCATGGGCTTCCCCTGGAAACACAGTCGAAGCCTCGTGTGTTTCTGTGTCACTCGTGGCACCGCCTGGAGTACATCTGCGGTCGTGACTTCTTCCTTTTCATGTCCAGTGCTCTCACCACTGAACATGGACCAGAACTGCTTCTAGGGTTGTCTTTTAAGGATGCTCTGTCCCGATCCAAAAAAAGGCACAGTCTCTCCTTTGGGACACCTGTCCCCACAATCTCTCCTTTGGGACACCTGTCCCCCCCATATTTTTCACCCCCTGGGGCCGAGGGGCATCAACACTGAACCCTCTTGGTTCTGTCCATGGCTATACAAAAAGAGTCCAGCAAAAGCCACTCCATCATCTCTTCCCACTAGGATTCTTCTCTACTCTTCTAGTATCTCTCGCTTGCCCAGACCTCTCTCACACTGGCCCATTTCTTCCTCATCTTCCACTCTATCTTCTAGGAAAGGTCAATGTTCTGTGAAGTTCTCATTTTCCAAAAAGGGGTTAAAAGCTCCTACAAGCGGCCGGCTGAACCCCCCCCTCTTCTCCGTCCCAGCTGTGCTGCCGGCACAGGCCCATGTTTATCAAGCTTCAAGGTTACAGTCTCAGGCAGCGGCTCTTTCTCTCTCTCTCTCTCTGTGTCTCTCAGGGGGGCTGCCCGATGCCTCCCGGTGTCTCTCTCTCTCTCTCTCTTCCACCCTTCCACCCCGGGCTCAGGCCTACCTCTCTCGGCCACATGGCTTTCCCCTCCCCCTGCCCAGCCAGCAGCTGGGCCGGGGGAGAGACCCGAACTCTTTCCCACCGGAAACCCAAAAGGGCCCTCCCAGGGGAGAGCTCTGCTTTTAACCCCGTGTTCTCAGAGGCGTGTCCATGTCCCAATGGCCAGGTTAAATGCCAATATTAAAGCCTGAATATCCATTGGCCAAAAACACAGCATCCCAAAAAACACATTTCCTGTCAAACCACCACAGTAAGTAAATATTAAATTTATAATTTATAGCCTTTGGTAAGTAAAACAAGTGAATTATCCTTGATCAAGTCATACACAGAAGCAGAATTAAGAAGTGGTAGGATTTCAATTTACTGATTGCGTTTGCCTTTACCTACAGACATCTGTGTACAAAGATCATATTTGTGCCTTTTTTTTTTTACATGGAATATGAAAAATAAGTATTAAGAGATGTCTAATTTACACAATTAGGAGTCAATATAATAGAAACACTGTGATTACTTAACCTGCCATGAGATCAGCTTTGTCCTTAGTCTTTTCAGAGAATTATAAGGCTGGAAGGACCCCAGAAGATCACCTAGTCCCTTTTCATTGATCCTGCCCTGCAGAATAATTTGTTGGGGCTGACAACGTGCCTACATAGGACCCTCTTTTCTTATCCACCTAAATAAGAATACTATGAATGAAAAGATACAATTTTATATTCACTTTAAGCACATATGTGAATAGAAGAGGGTGAAACCAGCCATCTGCCAAGGGATAATTCATATATCTGTGAACACGAGAGCCCACAAAAGTGCTGACAGGCACAGAACACAGTGGAGCAGCATGAGCTCATTTCAAGACAGGCATTTCCCTTTGGTAAGTGCATAGCTCAAAACGGTAGGTGCAATTTGAGTTGGGCACAGCCCTCTAAGCAATACCACACAGAACCAGATCCTAATCTCCCCTGCACTTTAAGGGCCCTGATCCTGCAGATGTTTGGGTGGGAAACAGAATTCCCCAATGACAAGGTCCCTGAACTGTGGGGAGTGCAATGCACAGTCCGAATTTGGCACCTGGATTTGTGCATGTGTACAGCCATACTCCAGGGAGATCCCCTGGCAGTATGAAGGGATTTGCACAGATGCAGGACCTTCCCTGTAGTTCTGGCCACCAGACCAAGGGGAATTCAGAGCTCCTGTCAGATTGCAGGCAGGAGGAGTTGGAAAGAAGTGTCCATCCAAAAATACAACTCGAACCACCCCACTGGTGCATGCTTACTCTGACACCTCTGAAGAATCTGCTTTGGTTAATTTGATTCTGACTCAGCAGACTGGACAGCAAGGAAGGTTTCAAAGACTGATGAAGCCATTGTGAAGGTGACCTTCTCCAGTGTCTTTTAGGCTCAGATCTCAGGCCCCAGTTCAAACCAGCAGTCACAAGTATGCTAAAGAACAGTAGCTTGCAGGACTTGAACTGTAGGTTAAATTTGAACATGTGAGGAAGGCCTTTTCTGCACCAAGACCATGGCTCTATAGCTGGTGTCCATGTATGAGGGCAGGATGCATCTCAGTGAAAGCCTTCATGTCCAAAGAAGGGCAATGAAGCTGGTGAAGGATCTGGGAAGCAAGTCCTATGGGGAGCAGCTGAGAGAACTGGGGTTTTTTATTCTGGAGAAGAGGAGACCCGGGGGGGGACCTTACCACTCTCATCAACTACCTGAAAGGAGGTTGGTGAGGTGGGAGTTGGTCTCTTCTGCCAAATCTCAAGTAAAAGAATGAGAGGAAATGGCCTTAAATCATGCCTGGAGAGGTTCAGACTAGATATTTGGATTTTTTTTTTCCACTGAAATAGGGTTCAGGCATTGGAATAAGTTGCCCAGGGCAGTGGTGGAGTCACCATCTCTGGAAATGTTCAAGTGGAGTCTGGACTTGGCACTACTTGGGGATATGGTGGTGCTGGGTTTACAGTACTAGATAATCTAGAAGGTTCCTTCCAGCTGTGGTGATTCTGTGATTCTGAGGTAAAAATCATGGGTGGGTGTCAGGAGGCTGCTGCTTTTCTAGTCACTGACACCAGTAGTGCTCAGATGAGCTGCACTGAAATGAGTTACCCACTACTCATAACATACCAAAAGCTCTTGGGGACACAACAAGACTGAAAGATGAAATGATATATTAGATAATTTCTAGAAATGGAGGATTAATTTGTTCACAGCAGATATTGCACTGTGATCTCCAAACAGAAAAATGAAAGATTAGAAAAATGAAAGATGGCTTCAACCAGCTACCTCGTTTCTTCCAAAGAAAGGTTGCTTTTTTTTTTTTTCTTTCAGTCCCTGTGGATCACCTAAGAGACATTCATGTTGGCTCATCTAAAAAGGCAGAAAGCAACAGTGCTGGTGCACAATGGAGCCATGACTTTAACTAGGACAGCATTTCCCAGAGTAGCTTTGCAGCCAGAAATGTTGTAACATGTACACAGACCCAAACCTCCCTCCAGCAGCCTCATGGTGGCTCACCCTCGTGCCCAGGATTCCTGCAGCTCTGGGGATGAGCAACTGCAAAGGCATTTTTATCAGCTATCCCAGCAGGAAGAAGACTTTAGGAAGAAGCAAAAGCGCCAGTATCCTTTTGTTTCTCCTTTTCCCACAAACCTTCTCACAAGCAGCTGAGCACTTGAGAGGTGAGCTATGGGAGGGTCAAATGTTTTATCTGAGTCACACTTAAGAATTGCAGTTGCCTTCTTGGGCTTTAGCATATTATTGCCCATGCAGTTGGCACAGTCCCTGGAGTGGCTTTGGAAGAGACATCCAGTAACGTCCCAAACAGTGGCCAGGCCCAGCCCAGGGGATAGTATGGGTCAAGGGCCACCAACAGCACATCTCTCAATGTCAACCTGACTATCTCTTTCAGAGACTTGAGTTGTTTTGCCTTCTGTTGGCCTCAGGACCAAAAAACCCACAGCCCAATTTTTTTTGCCAGTGCAGGTGTTGCTGATGCTTCTGCAGAGGAAAGGTTCATTCCTTTTTGTGCTCCCCCTACCCTCATTCTTGACTGTCTGGTTCCATGAGTGGAGAAGTTTTAGTATGGTTTCCAGAATGTCTGGTGGTGAAGTGCTTGTTTGCCAAACCTTTGGAATGTTTCATTCCATACAGCAGTGGGCTGCCTCTTTCCAAGTCTTGCTGTGGCTGGAGGTGGGCCAGATACATAAATCCAAACATAGATTAGGTTAAGACTAGGACTCAGTGTTTAAGACAGGATTAACTTTAACTTTATTTATTTAACTGTTTTTGATTTTAAATCAAAGTTTTTGTCTTAGACAATGATTTTCATGACAATGATTTTCATGAGAGCTTCTCTTGCAATATTTAACCTCAATTTTTTTTTCTGATATGTTCTGGCCATGAAATACCAAAAATCAGTATTACTGAGCCTGTCATATGAATATTAAATTTCATATTTAGTTCATCCAGTGGTGTCCCTCTGCCTTCTATTTCCTGAAAACTTTTGCCAAATACTCTTGGGGAAAGAAAATTTTTATTCCTTTTTATTACTAAATGGGGATGTGTCATATTGACATTTTGTAGTGCCTTCTTTCCAGCCACAGAATTGGTGGCCATGTACAACATTCAGCCTCATTAATGGACTCGGTTGCAATGGATCTCAGGATCTGGTTACATCATGGTTCACTTGACCACTTAAATCAGCCTGGCTAAGCTTGCTCTGAAAAATGAGGGAGTGAAGATAGCCAATAAAAACTCTTACAAAAGGAATGAAAAGTGAAACCATATCATTAGTAGCCATGGACCAATAATAGAATCCCAGAATTGTTTGGGTTAGAAGAGACCTTTAAAGGTCATCTAATCCAATCCCTTTGCAATGAATGGGGAGATTAACTAGATCAAGTTGCTCAGAAACTCATCCAACCTGACCTTGAATGATTCCAGGGATGGGACACCTACCATCTCACTGGGAAACCTGTGCCAGGGTTTTACCATGTTTAATCCACAGACCCATTTCTTGTGCTGTCACAGAGTGCTATAGGGGTCCTGGCCACAGGGTCCAAAAGGGGTTTGATGAACTCATGGTGAGAGGTCCATAGATGGATACTAAAATGGCTGGATGGTGTTGCAGGCCTGGATGTGGCAGTTGACCAGGAAGGTGACCATGCTCATATGCTCTCCTTCAATTGCATCTCCTGCTGCTGTCCTCAGACCCTGCCTGTGTGGATCACTGGTCTGACACTTCAGGTCCTTTCTAATGTCAGTATCTGCTTGGTGTGCACAAGGGAAGGAGACACAAGGCAAAGCAGAGCCCAGGCTAACTGTTCCTGAGAGACCTCTGCAGTGCCCAACCCACTCAAAGGCAGATGGCAAAACATCATACCTAGAGTCAAGAACCAGAATCATGCAGCTGAGCACACCCAGCTCCTGCAGGAGGGTCAGCTTCAGGGAGGTCAGTGTTCTTATCAGTGTAGTAACGGTGCCATCCACAGAGATCAACAATTCCATTTTCAAATATATGTTTCTAAAATAGCTTGTGTATTTTCTCTAAAGCCTGAAAAAGTTCTGTATGCATTCAATTCAGCAGAGTTTTGAATTTAGCAGGATTTGCAAGAGGTGTCTGCTAATGTTTTTTCTTCTTTTTCTTCTGCATAAAATACATAGGAAAAGGAATAGGCCAAATGATCAGTGCCAAATACCACAACTAAGCATACTTTGTCCATTGTACGTGTCATTATCTTTATTATGGCATTTCATGTGGATTATAAAATGTCATAGAAACGTCATTGCTGCCTCTGTTCAAAGATATATAACAACAATAATAATCCCTTGCAAGTTTTATTTTTTATCTGTGGATGTCAGAAGCTCTTTAAAAAGGTCATCATCATTATCCTCCCTTTATGGCAGGGAAAAAAAGACAAAGGCCAAGCTGTTCCTTCTAGCTTTAGGCGTCTAGGATCCTTCTGCCGTCAGTGAAGGAAGACAGCAAAATATGCACATGCAGGGAGATCTGAGTCCATTTCCGGAAGGGACAAGTCCCCTCTGTGACTCCCTGCTACCCATGAGTCCTGTGGTGCCTTGCTGTCAGAAATCTAAAGTCTGGGGAAAGAACTAGAGCCTGATCATTTGTGCCTGGTTTCTACTCATTCAACAACAGAGAATGAAACAGAGCTCAGCTCCTGATTCCCACCCTCATTCTGTGTGCCCTCTCTTTCTTTCTGAAATAATGATGAGGTGTGCCTTCAGCATTACCCTGGCTGCCAGGCTAGCATGATGTGCTGCTTTTGGCTGGGGTAGGGTTAATTTTCTTTGCAGTGGCTGGTATGGGGCTGTGTTTTGGATTTGTGCTGAACACAGAGTTGATAATATAGAGATGTTTTTGTTTTTGCTGAGGAGGGCTTATGCAGAAGCAAAGGTTTTTCTGCTTTTCTACTACCACACTGGCAAGGGCAGTGGGAGTACATGAGAAGTTAGTCAGAGAGACAGCCAGAACAGGTGACCCAAACTGACCAAAGGGACATTCCATACCATAGGACATTATACTCAGTATAATAAAGTGGGGGGAAGAAGGATGAAAGGGATCTTTGAGGTGATGGTGTTTTTCTTCCCAAGTCACTGTTATTTGTGATGGGTCCCTGCTCACCTAGAGATGGCTGAACACCTGACCTTGGGAAGTGGTGATTTAATTCCTCGTTGCTTTGCTTGCATACACAGACTTAATTGCCTTTATCTCAGCCCAGGAGTTTTCCAGCTTTCACCTTTCTGATTCCCTCCCCAATCCTGCTGATGGGCGAGGGAGTGAGAAGCTGTGTGGGGCTTGGCAGCTGTTGGGGGTTAAACCTTGACACATAGGTCCTTGTGTAGACAAGATTTAAAGCTGGGTTTGTGGTAGGGCAATTTTTGTCTGCCCATGCCTGATGGTATAGTAGATAAATTACTGAAAGAAACATGCACTCAACATACTCTGAAGCCTCCCAAACATCCTGTGTGAAGTACTTCATCTGAGAAACCTCATCTCCCCACTGCTGTGTTACCTCTGGCAATGGCTCTGTGGGGGAAGGTGGAAGCAGAACTAACCAGCATGCTCCTATTGCAAGTCCAGAGCAGCCAGAGTCATGACAAGAAATTCACCCAGTCTGCTCTGCTTCCACCAAGGACACTGCAAATCAGCCGCTGGTCATGAATCATCATGAAGTGTTGCTGTCTTTGGCCGTGGAAATGTCCTTGAATTAATGTCTTCCGTTGTGAAAGTAATCCAAACATCATCACAGTCTCCCTAATTGCCTTTTTTTATTTCACAATGGAGGGTATCAGCATTATTACCATTGATTTCACCTACAGCACAGGCTGATCTGGCGATTTTCCCTGTGTGTTTCTGATATGGTTTTCCTTCCTGGACCTTCATTATACTGTAATTCTCCTGATAAAATCTATCACAATTATCTTTTAAATACTGCAACTTCCACGCAGGAAATGTTTAAGAAACATGATACTTATAATAGAGAAAATAATGGAGTTATTAATATAATTCTGCACACACATACTACCATTAGTGTCAATTAATACAAATCTTAATGTAGGCAAATGTAAAGTGCACAAAGGATTCTCACAATCCACCTGCAGAGAGCTGCTGTGTATTGAAGTTGCTGTGCATTTATGCACACTGAAAGGCATCCAACCTAATGAGATGCCCCCAAAGTTGGGACATGGGTTGTGAAAGCCACTTGCCTTGTAGCCAGCAATCCTGTCTGCCTGGTTTCTGGACTGGGTAACCAACCCTACATGCAGGTAAATTCACTGGGCATATCCATACTTGGTCTGACAGCTGTTTGGATGTCCATATCCAGTTTGGAGAGCTCTCACTTTTCTATAGTGCTAAGAGTCCATCTGTGCAGGGGACTTGAAGCCAAGATGAGTTAATTTTGGAGACTCCTCAGAAGTTACATGGGTAGTGACAGCACAGTGTTCTCCTCCTGCACACCAGCCAAGTGGAGAAGTTGTGAAGGAGAACTTTGATGCTGTGCCATGACAGATCTCTGCTATTGCTATCTCACCTGGGAACACCCAGGTGCTGCATGAGGCTGAGTCACTGAGCAGCCAAACGTGAGAGCAGGGAAAGCAGGAAGGAGAAAGTCTGACTCTGGCCTTGTGATCAGGGCATTCATCTGATGGTTTGGGGACAGGAAAAACTAAACCTCTAACAAAATACTCTAGCACCAGACCTCAGCCAACTTTGAGCAGGAGGTTGGATTGGGAAGAAAACTCTCAAAATGCTCTCAGGTTAAAGAAAAAGTTAAAGGTAAATCCAAGGCTTTACTATATCACAGTAATCAGTTTAATTTGTTGTCACCCATGGAAAGACTCAAGAAAATAACAGCAACTGGATAACTGCAGTATGATTTACCTGTACAGAACAAGCTGCCTATTCTGATCAATTCTCTCATACTTTTTGCTTCAGTATGTTAGTACTCATGGATTAAAACTCAAGGCATTTCTCCTCCTGTGCCACTCTGTGTCTGAGGCGGAATTCCCAGCACTTGTTGACAATAGCATGCAGTGAAGGCCACTGCCCCAGGCCAGATGTGTGCAGCTTCACAGGGGAATGCAATTCTGACCAGAAGGACTAGTAGAGAATAACCCATGTTTCATTTTTATTCTGGTTTTTATTCTTCATGCCTTTTTTTTATGAAATAGCACATGCATGTGAAAAATTAGGCAACCATCGAAGGATGGTTTAGAGTCATTACGAGTGAATATTTAGATTATCTTCTCATCCTGTTGAAACCCAAAAGGTTGTCTGAAGGGCAAGCTACAATTTGACATGGATAGGAGCAGAGTACTCAAGGTCTTCATTCCTCAGAATACAAAATACTTTGGTCTCACAGTGAAGTGCAGTTCCACTCTCTCCTGGTAACAGCATTGTAACAAGGCTGATAACAACAGGCCACGTGCTGTACCTGTTGCACAGCTACAAATGCAATGAAAACAAAGGCTAAATGTTACCTGCCTTTGCAAGGACAAGGTCATTTGATCACAGCAGAAGAAAACATGCCCAGAATTTGGCTGAATGTGTGGCCTGATAACAACCAAGTCCTGGCACTGGACTATGAACTGCTGTGAAACAATTACCATTGGTTCTATTTTGTTTAGTCATAAATAATTCTTATCTCTGCACCTCCGGAGCTCTTTTCAATATCAATGGGTTGATCTGTGCAATCTTCCAGCGGTGAAAGGGAGGCAGTGCTGATCTGGGGCGCCCCGGGTTGACCCTGGCCAGGAGCCCGGGCTCTGCTCTGGCAGCAGACAGTGCTGCTGGCTTTGTTGAGGGCTGCCTGCATGGTCCCTGCAGTGTTCCAGGTCTGCTTGGGCCAGGGGACCCACACGCCTGCAAAAGGCAAACTGTACTTTCTTTTCTACCTCCCTTCTCCCTTCTTTGATGGATTGTGCAAAGAAGATTCTTCCTCTTGTCTATATCCAAAGGACTGTACTAGAAGCAGAGCCTGTCCCACTCCCCATTTTGAGTAAAATCCCATTTTTTAATAAAAAATTACCACTGGATCTCCCTGATGGCTCTATATCAAAAGTTTTCAGCATTGCAGGTACTACCTTCTGTACATCCAAACCACATACTTTTGAAAAATGCTCCAGCAACCAGCTCATCACAGATTTTACACAACCTTTCTGAGTTATTTTCAGACTTTATTTTTCTCAAGCACAACTTAAGAAGAGTCACCAAAGCACAGCACCTGCTGAGCCAGGCAGTTGTGCACCAACAGCGGGACATGGGCACGAGTGAGTGACAGGGACACGGAGCAGTGACAGGGACACGGAGCAGTGACAGGGACACAGAGCAGTGACAGGGACACAGAGTGTTTGAGTCATCCCGCACGCCCGGGGGAGGGCAGAGGTGTAGCTGTGAAGCAGCACGAGGCACAGGGCTGCACCGATTGCCTCCATGGGGACGAGGTGCTCAGAGTCGCTCCAGAGCAGGCATAGGGCACCTGGCTAAGGAAGCATCCCTGGAGGCTGTACCACCCTACAAACACCTGAGTCATAATCCCCTGTCCTCCTCCTTCCTCCTGGGAGTGGCAGTAATTTGCTATCCATGTAAGCCTGCCAGAGCAAACCCCAATCGGAGGCCAAGGGACAAGCCTCCACCCTATTGTCCACCTACACCTCACCCTCCTGTTTTGGAAGGAAGGGAACAGGAAAGACTTTGGCTCTCTCCTCCACGCCTTGGGCCTCAGGTCTAAGCAGCTCTGAGTTGTCAGAGGTGGTTTTTCCCAGGATGGTTTTCTTCCTTTTGTTTAGGTTGTTTGGGATTTTTTTTTTTTTGCGTGCAGAGGAAGAATTTGTTCTTGCTCTCCATCCCTGTGTGGGCATGCTGCCAGACACTGGCTCTCAAGATGGATTTGACATCTTCCCTTTAAAGGTAATATTCCAGCTACAACACCAGACCATGGCTGGGTCTGCTCATCCAGCCTTTTCCCTAAGGTTTTACAGAATAACTCTCCAAAGGAGGAAATATGTCACTCCCAGTGATTTCCTCTTCATATCTGGGGATGAGTGAAGCTCTTGGTAAAGGATTCTTCCATTTAAAAAAGCAGATCACCTCC
This sequence comes from Agelaius tricolor, assembly GCF_023055355.1. Taxonomy (NCBI): domain Eukaryota; kingdom Metazoa; phylum Chordata; class Aves; order Passeriformes; family Icteridae; genus Agelaius; species Agelaius tricolor. The sequence goes on from NW_027269261.1 coordinate 80,025,632, forward strand.
TGAACTCGTCTAGTTGACCAGTTTTGTAAATAATAGAATGGATAATGAATAATCATTTATCACCTTGGAATTTCAATTCCAGCAAGTTATGGAGAAGCATGTGTCTGTCCCAATTCTGTATTTCCCTCCCCTCTGGACTAATGGACTATGTGCATTAATTCATTCAGAGATGTCTTTCTGGTTTCCCCATTTAACCTACTTATCTTAAACTATCTTATCCTATTTGCTCCACAATTTCTAAAAAGATCCTACCCCAGGACAAGATCATTCTTGTGAAATTTTTGTGTGTATTGGTTTAGTTTTGGCAAAGTTAGGAGGTAGTTAAAATGAGACTTATAATGGAAAGCTAGCTGCTAGCGACTCTCCATTATACATGTCTACCTTGCAGGAGAGTTGTGAGGATTAATTAATTTGTGTTTGTTAAGCACTTTGAGATCCTAAGATTAAAGGTTCTATAGAAATGCAAATTGTTATTATCATGATAAATTCTTTATATGAGCTCATATATTTTGCCTTAGAGGCACAGTCTCACCCTGAGTTGCGTAGTTATACACGTAAATCTTCAAACATTATGATGAAAATGTACCTCTGAAGGCCTGATCCTTCCTACTCCTCTACCACTTCATGCATAGAGCTGCCCTTGATTTCAGGCAGGTCCCATCAATGGCACAATTGTAGGATTCAATTTGTTTAGGAAAAGACCATTGTATGCCTCCAGGCTTCACATTAAGACACACAACTTTCTGTCTCACTCCATAAAACCATTACTTGCTGCCAGTAGTTATTCCATCTTATTAATGAAATGACTGAACGGATGACAAAATCTGGATCTGAATTCTGACCCTTCCAAAACTCAGGTTTTCAGAGGCTTATTTAACCTGTTAGAGAACAAGGGAGGTAAAAGCCCACTAATGGATATAGGATTGAATGTCATTCCTGACACATAAGATGTGACTCCTTGGCCCTTTCCCCTGTGTGATTTGGCAAGCAAAGGTTTTCAGGCACAAGTTGCCAAAGGACTACCCCTTGCAGGGAGCCAGGCCACAGCTGCACAGTCTTGGCAGACCCATGACCCTCTCCCAAAGACAGCTCTCTAATTTTTCCTTCCCCCTTGCACAGGCTTGAAGCGCCACACTTCCTATCCCCTGCCTGCAAAGGTGTTTGACCATCCTGGTCAATGTCCTTGTCTGAAGCACTGGTCCAACACAGGGGCTGTGCAACAGACAGGAAGAGGGGTCCTGGGAGAAGTGGCCGCCCATCTTCCATGCCAACATGTCTCTGTGCCTTCCTTGCCACATCTCTGGCATGCAGACTCCTCAACTCACACCACTAGAGGACTGAGTAAAAAAAATGTCATGAGGTTTGTTTGCATCACCCATGGGCTTATCTGAGTGCAGAATACAGTACCAGAAATACCAGCTGTAAAAGAAGTCTCCTGCCCAACCTCACACCCAAAGCAGGCACCAGAGCAGGTCAGCCATGGCTTTTTCTTGCTGAAGTTTGAAAACCTCCAAGGATGACCACCCTACCTCTGTCTCAAGGTTGCACTACTCTCCTGGAGAAGAAGTTTCTCCGATATCCAACCAGAACTGCCAGTGGCACAATTTATGGCCATTGCTCTTCCCTATAATGTCTGACAATGCTGAGAATTTTACATCATCTTTGTAGCTACCGTTGAGATAATCACCTCTTAAACTGCTCTTCACCAGATTAAACTAATCCCAAATTAAACTCCAGTCATATCTAAAAGGTGAGGTTTTCAATATGAGGTGTTGCTTTTTGGCTGTTTGGAGTGGGTAGTGTGTAGGGAACATTACAACTCAATCATTCCCTGAATATGACATTGTCTTTGTCGAGAGCAAGATGAGGAGTCTATTAAAATACAAAGTGCTTAAACTCTGCTATACCATCTTATATTGCCTACAGAATCCATGAATTAACTATAACAATGTTAGAGTCAAATCTCATTATTTGGCTCACTTCTGGTTGGTGCCAAGATCTTACTGAGGATGATGATAATCAAACATCTTGATGTATCAAGTATATTTAACAATATGAATATGAGAGCACTGAGTTTCAAAATTTATTTTTCTTATATATCTGTCTCGAATCTGTAACTGTGAAGGATTAGACAAGGCTCAGGCACAAAACTGGTGCAGTAATGTCAGAGTTATGTGCTTCACCTCATGGCATGTGAGGTTTTGAACTAATTTTTAACTGGGCTACTAAGCCCAAAAAAGGCAAATCAGAAAACAGATTCATAAGCATTTCTGGAGTTGAGCTGCAAAGCCAAGCTTTCCAGTCACTTCACAGGAATTTTGGTTACTCTGTCTCCTTCAATTTAGCCGTTGTAAGGAGTTATTTTAGTTGTCAGAGGTAGTTTTTCCCAGGATGGTTTTCTTCCTTTTGTTTAGGTTGTTTGGGGGTTTTTTGTGTGCAGAGGAAGAATTTGTTCTTGCTCTCCATCCCTGTGTGGATGTGCTGCCAGACACTGGCTCTCAAGCTGGATGCTCTGACTCAAAAGGATGCGACATCACATTATAGTACTGAGTTGCAAGTAACTGTATTCAAATGCCTAGAAAATGTGTAATAAAAGATGATGAAACATGTATCCTGGAAACATTGTTTTCTCTAACAGTCTTTGTTGGATGACTGGGACGATCTGTAGGTTTTCTTTTCTCTGTGTCAATGGACTGAAAGGTAACGAAGAGCTGCTGCCTCAAGAGAGCTGGAGGTAGCCCCATGAGATTCCCCCATGCATATCCTGCATCCCACAGCCCACACGGTACCTCCACCTCACACGGCCCCACATCTCAGCACACCCCTATCAGGAATTTACTCTCTGCAATCCTTGGTAACTCACTGAATCTTCCTCTGAGTCACTTTTTCATCCATAAAGTGGAGCCCCCATGAGCTGTGACAGGGCTTAATTTCTTGAGAAGCACAAAGACCCTGGATAGGCTCAGAGCGAAGGAAAGCAGCTGAGAAATGCCAGGCATTGCCTTGAGGTTTTCTCCAGCTGCTGTGGTGGTGCTGGCCACTTCATCTCTCTCCCACTGGGCAGCTCTCCCCACCTGGCAAAAGCTCAAGGAACCTGGGGCTTGGCTCCAGCTCCTCCCAAATTCAGGGGTCTGTAAGACCTAGGACACCCATCATTCAGCAGGGTGAGGGCCCACCAGGCTGCTCCTGCTGTACTGCAAGCTGTAGGAGATACTGACAGCTATAGGGAGTCAGAGAGTCCTCCCCATCCCCTGTCCCTCCACAGCAGCAAGGGCCCTGCATGGACAGAAAGTGAGGAGGAGAAATATCAGGAAGATATGGCCACAGTCTCCTACTAACAAATGCTTTTCCAGTGCCCTCTTCTGGAAAACGTTTTTGGCCCAAGCAACTGCTTCATATAAGGTAGTCTGAGACTTGTGGTGACTTGCCAAGAGCTGCAGGAGCATCCCCCAGTTCTTCACACCCAGGATCTGCTCTGCCCCTGTGACTGGTGGAGCTGGGCAGCTGCTCATGCCCTTCAGAGCAGCTTGGCCAGACCCTCAGGGCACTAGCCAGGAAACAGGAAGCAAAGGACAAGCCTCCTTTTTTGTACCTGGATATGCCTGAAAGCTGCTCTTGACTGTCCTCTAGCACAGAGACCCAGGGGTCCTGAACTGGAGCACCTCCTGCAAACATTATGCTCCTCAAAGCCAGCCCTTGCCACCACCAGCTCTCAAGGATCCTCCAGAGACAAGAACTGGAAGGAGGATTAAATATTCTGTAATCCTATCATTTTGAGGAGCTGATTAAACATTGCTATTAAGTATCTGCAAAATGCATCAGTTCCTCAGGGAATTGCATCCTGTGGTTGTTTTTGTCACCTCTTTCCCTTGGAGCAGCCCAGCCTTTGCTCCCCAGCCTCAGTACAGTTCCATTTTGTTTCACACCAGGGCAGTGGCTATCCACTGGTCCCTGTCCCCCTGTCCCAGCCAAGGTCAGTCAAGTGGGACACCCCTGGGGACAGCCACAGGTTCTGCTTCAGCCCCAGCCAGAGGGGAGAAGGTGGAGAGTACCAGAGTTGTGTTGGAGTGCTGGGGCCAAGTGATGGCCATTGTCATTACCTGGACCACAGCCCCTGCTTTTGAGCCAGCTCAGTGAGCAGCTGGCTCCTGTGGTGGCAGCACATCCCTTCCCTTCCCTCTCTGTCTGCTTTTCCAATGCTTAATTCCAACTCAGACTACTCTGTGAATCTGCAATCCCCGTTTATTCACAGTCAGCAGAAGAAAAATGAAATTAATTTATATCTGCTGCCCACAGAGCCAAATCTAGAGGCATGTGAGCCCCATTATTTGCCCTGTTAACTGGCAGGGAAGGTGGTGTGAAATTCCTCAGGGGTTTTGATGAGTTATCTCAGCAAAGACAATGCTTGTGCTGTGGCCCCACTGCAGCAGAATTACTGTTGAGGGCAGGTAGTGTCATTAGGACCAGCTGATGTAGGTGCTACACAATGGGATGGTTTTCCCCACTCCTTGCTCTTATTTAGAAAACTTTCTGTAATTGATGCCTGGATGTGTGATGACATACACACACATCAAGTATATATATATATATTTAAAGTACTTTAGGATATTTTGTTCCTTCTTTCATTAAATTATTTTAACCAAAACCAGCACCTCTGTCCCCTGACATTTCTTTTGGCTGTGTCCCAATCCACCTTTGTTCATTATCTGCTTGATCTTGGTGTTTTCATTTATTTCAATCCTTTAAGGGATTGTTTTGCAGCTCCAGCCTGGTGTCCTCCACCCCCAGCCCAGCTCCAGAAAGCAGGGGATATGGGGTGGGCAAGGACATCCCATTGATCTGCTGCTGCCTGAAATACAGTGGGTTTTCCAGCTGAGCTTGGTGGGAGAGGTGGGAGGATGGAACCTCTGAGGCCAGTGAGCACAACCTTTTGTTTTGGATACCTCCATGAGAGCATCCCACACCCCACAGCAGCCAGCATTTCCCATCACTTTTCCCCATGTAGGATGGAAGGTTTTCTCCACCTTGCAGTGCTCACTCACAGCTCTGCCGGAGGGTAGGGGCTGCCCAGATATCTACTTTGATAAAACCATTAAAAGAGCCTTCGGTGACTTGGAGATGGGGAGCAGGAGCACCCTGAGCTCTGTCCTGCAGCAAGGGCTGCAGAAAGGTTCCTTGCCTCTCTTATAAATGCTCCAGAGGTGTCTGGGTGTAAAAATCACTTTTTCAGCATGGCAAGGGTAGCTCCATCCTCCCACAAACATTGACAGGGCAAGAACTCAGTCCATAGGGCAGGGACTTAGTCCATCTACAATGGGGTGAGGCTTGAACTTTTTAAACAGAGGAGGAGAGGGGCAGAAAATGTCTGTCCTGACAAGGGCAGAAAGCACAGTCGTTCAGGGCTAAACCAGAACTGGACTGAAAGGATCAATTGATACCTTCTTACCCTGGACGCCCATTTCTAAAACAAGCCAGTAATACAAAGTTATTTTTACAGTGGAAACAGCCACCAGTGTCAGAACAAGGGCGGATGGAAAAACTCTGGTCAGTGTTACGGGAAGTGTTTTGGATAACACCCTCGGTGGTCAGAGATGCAGGCAGGGGCAGCATCGCTGCGGACAGCAGCCAGTGCCGAGCACAGCGGCTGCGAGAGCCGCACAAATTGGATGGCTCTGTCATCCCACCGACACGCCGGCTGTGACACACTTCGTGTCCCCTGGCTCAGCAGCGCTTTCCTCCAACATCTGCCAAAGGCATCGCTTGAAGCCGCAACCCTCCGGCCTCACGCAGCCGCTTTTTCACGCTAAGGCTGCGGTACCGACCCGGGGGTACGGAACCGGCGGCGGGGACGGCGCGGGCCATGCACCTGCTGGCAGCCCGCAGCGCTGTGGTCGCGCACATCACCCCGCAGGTGGATCCCGTCCCGGGCGGCCCCACGGGGGAAGGGGCCGCGGGAAGGACACAGCCCGCGCAGGGGCTCGGCACGCACGGCAGGGGCAGGGGCCGGGGCCGGGCCGGGGCCGGACAGGGGCCGGGCCGGGCCGGGGCGGGGCGGGGCGGGCGGGGGGCGCCGTGCGCATGTTCGGCCGTACGTCACAATAGCGGCGGTGGGAGCGCGCCCGGTCCCAGCCGATCGCGGCTGGTTTGAGCTGGTGCGTTGCCACAGCGACGCCGCGGCGCTATAAATAGGAGCGCGGCGGCCGTGGCGAAGCTTTGTCAGCCGCGGCGCCCCGCTCGCCCCGCCAAGCCCCGCTCCTCCTCAGCCGGTCCGGCGCTCCCGCCCGGCTCCGCGCACCGCGCCCGGCTCGTAGGAGGAGGGGGAGGCGGCTCGGAGCGAGGGGATCGGCCGCTGTGGGGCTTGTCAGCAGCTTCGCCACCGCTGCGAGGTGAGGCGGGCGGCGGGATGTGCCGGGCTGTGCCGAGGAGCGGAGCGGGCGGGCGGCGGGGCCGCGGCGGAAGCGGCCGGCGCGGAGCCACGTGTCTGCGGGGCCGCTGGCAAGCGGCGCGGCCCGGGCTGGGCGCCGGTGCTGCCGCCGGGCACGGGGAATCCCCGGCCCCGGTGGGGAGGCGGGAGACTCCGGGCGGCTGTAAGCGGGCCAGACCGGCTCGCCTGGGGAGCATTGGCGGCGCTTTCCGGCAGCGGGGGAAGGGACGGCCCCGCCGTGGCCGCCGGGCTGTTTCCGGGGTGGGGAAAGGCAGGTGCGTGGCAGGAACGGGGCTTGAGGCGGCCGGGCTCGCCCTTGGGCCGAGCGGCGCCGGGGCGCTGCCCCCCTGCACACCCGGCGGGCACTGGCCTGGGCCGGGAGCGGATCAGAGAATCACAGAGCACTTTGGGTTGGAAGGGACCTTAAAGACTATCCAGGTCTAACTCTGCCTACGGCAGGGACAACTTCCATTAGACCCGGCTGCTCAGAGCCCCGTCCGACCTGGCCTTGAATACCCCGAGGGATGGGGAGCGAGCCCCTCTCCCGCGGAGCGCTGCTCCCCGGGCGTCTCGGGGTGATGTGAGCTGTAATGAAGGTGCACCCCGGCGCTGACAGGCGCCTCCTCGGGAAGCCGCAATGCCCCGCTGCCGAGGCGGGCAGCGCTGCCCCAGCTCGGCCCCGTCGGGCTCTGCTGCGGGACCGTGTGGCTTTGCAGGGAGAAGGCGTCCGGAGCGCAGGGCAGCCGGCCCCGTCCGTGCAGCCCGCAGCGCTCTGCAGGCTCCGCAGTCAGGGGCGCCTCGGGCACGTTTTCTAGACGCAGCTTGGCTGTTTGAGTACCGAGCCTGCAGGCATGACTCAGCTCTAAGTACAGCTGCTAAATAGGGAAATGTTCTGTAGGACGAATTCTAAGTGAGCATAAATTGCCTTTCTTCTGGGGAGCTGCAGACACTTTGCTCACAGTCCAAGTAGAAACATCCTTTGGGAGGCTACTGTTTGCACCTACGCGATCTTGTTCTGTCTGTATGCTGTGTAATTACACTGTAGTTAAAATTGTGCAATGAGGTGGAGATGGAAAGCTTGCAAGAACTTTTTAACAAAATCTGTTGTGGCCAGTAAAAGTAATTTCCCTTTTAAATGTTAAAAGGAAAAGTGCTGGTTATGCCGTTCTCTGCAGAGGGGAAGTTAAACTGAATTCTTCCTAATGGTGTTCACATCTCTTAACCACAGCTGAAGTCCCTGAACCGCTTTCTGCAAGTCTATGATGAGATGCAACTTCTCCTTAGTAACAAGCACCTCCTGACAAGTGTTTAATTTGCTGCTTCTTATGGTCCTTTCAAAGAGGCTTTAAAGAGAAGACTTTAATCCAGCTTGTGGTAGAATTATCACTGCACGTGAATGAGAGCAGAAGGAAAATGAGGTTCAATGGATTGTTGGGCTTATTAGAATCAAAGCTTAATCTAGTTTGAATCTCAAATTTGATTTGTCTCTGATGAGTGAGAAATGATCTAAAGATATGAAGTAGTTCTTGTTGCCATATGTTTCTGAAGGTTGAAATGAAGTATAATTGCTGATGTTTCAAAGTTATTCAATAAAATTCAAATAATGTTATACACATGTATGGAATTAATGATTCTGTTGGGTTTTTTTTCTGTTGGTCTTGTTAAACTGTAACAGCTATAAAACATCCTTTTTCAATTGGTTTATAGCCAGACTTTTTGAAAATAAAGGAAGCAGTAACATAATATTAGTGAGTAATTCAGAGTTTGCATAATTTTCAGTCCTAGTCTGCATGACTAGTTTGAGTGTAAAAATTGCTGAGAGAAGGAAGGAGGCTGGATCCCGTTACATGAGTGACTTGCAGTGCTGAGGTCTTTGAAAGGTAGCACACACTCTGCTTAGCAGCTTGATGGAGAATGCTGTTGTTCTGTATTTGGACTACCCAGTGAAAGGGGGGCCCATGGACTTCATGGATCCTGGATGGCAGAGGAGTGCTTTTGCTCTTTAGTTCTAGTTCTCATGGGACTTTCTACTTAACAGGTAGATTTCTGTTAGCAATGAAGATTTGTAAAATCCTGTTCTAAAGTGCTAATTGGGATCCCTGTTAAGACTTTTTCTGCAGGTCAGAGTTAGGAACCAGTCTCAAGTGTGTATCTGCCACTCATGACAGCTGAGGTTCTTATGTAGCTTGGAGGTCATGAGTAGAACAGGGAAGCTCTGACTACCAACAGAGCAGCGTCAAGGAGTCAAGGAAAGCCCTGTTCTCATGTCTGCTTTATGCACAGTCTGAACTGTATTGAGAATCCAAATATTTACCTGGCTTGGACCTAATGAGAGTTGTTACTACTTAGAAGTCACTAAAGTCTTGGATTGTGTTGACAATAACAAGTAAACACTTTCTTCTGAAACTGGTGAGCTAAAATAGTGCTTAGGAGTTAAAAAAAAGGTCATAAGTAGATGCTAGCCTTAATATTAATAGCTCTGATGTGAAGGAAAAGAGAGCAGAAACTGCCAGGGAGCCAGTCTAATAATAACTGACAGTATTTATTTGATTGGTTTTTTCTTTGAGCAGATTCAGAACATCATAGAATTGTTGAACAAAAGAGAACTTGCCTTCCAGCTAGCAAGATTATTTTGGCCTGCTTCCTTGGTTCTGATTATATCTGTTCTGTCATTATGCAAGTGTCTAATCTACGCAGCTATTAGTGATCACTGTAGGAGCTGTATAATTGTAAATTATATGAGCACAAAGTAGTGGTCATATAATGACTATATGAATGTAAGTGAAGTATGGATTGTAAACTATATGAACTCAAATTAAGTAATTAACTTTTTTTTTTCCAGCACTTCATACTCAAGTCCTTTCACAGAAACCTAAAATCTTGGAAGTCATGAGTAACTTCAGCAAAGAAGAATTTGAGTTGACCTTCCTTGATGAAGGCTTTACTGCCAAGGATATCCTTGACCAAAAAATAAATGAAGTGTCATCTTCTGTAAGTATGATGGGAAAACCACTACATTTCCTGATGCTACAAACTTATAAACTAATAGAACAAGTTGTCCTTGCAAATGATCCACAAGACAGCCCCCTCAAATACCGACCTCTAGGCTTATCCTGTTATCTGCTGTTTGTAAGGTTAAGATGTGTGTTTGCTCTAGGATGATAAAGATGCCTTCTATGTTGCTGACCTCGGGGACATTGTGAAGAAGCACATGCGTTGGCATAAGGCCCTTCCTCGGGTGACCCCCTTCTATGCCGTAAAATGCAATGACAGCAAAGCTGTTGTGAAGACGCTTGCTGTTCTTGGGGCAGGATTTGATTGTGCCAGTAAGGTGAGATCTCAACTGTCTTCTGATCTGTGATGCTGGTGTCTGTTCAGCCTTACAAGCCATGTTTGTGTAAAATTAAGCATAACTGAGTGGTGTTGCTTTTGTAGTTCTGATTGCATTAATCATCTATCAAGAAATATCTTGTACAAGTGTAATCTGTTCTTTCTTCAGACTGAAATACAGCTGGTACAGAGCATTGGTGTGCCTCCTGAGCGAATAATATATGCAAATCCCTGCAAACAAGTATCTCAAATCAAACATGCTGCCAGCAGTGGTGTGCAGATGATGACATTTGATAGTGAAGTGGAACTAATGAAAGTTGCAAGGGCCCATCCAAAAGCCAAGTAAGTAATGCTAATTGTTCTATAATTCTTCCATGGGTTCCCAAGATACAGAAATATCTGCTTTATCTGAAACTTGTTCTTCATTAGTTTAAGGTAGTCTGCAAAACTGTGAAATAATAAACATACTTTTAACCAGTGAAATCTAATCTTGTAGAGTTTACTGGCACTTTAGGAAGAGATAGCAGAGCAGCTTCTATCTTTAAGCTCAGTCTCATTCTGAGATCATACCTGCCTGGTGATGATGTCTGTTATATTGAAACTTAACTCCTCATTTTTCCTGTTTTTAGGTTGGTCTTGCGCATTACCACCGATGACTCCAAAGCAGTCTGTCGTCTGAGTGTTAAATTTGGAGCTACACTTAAGACCAGCAGGCTTCTTCTGGAGCGTGCAAAAGAACTTGACCTTGCCATTGTTGGAGTTAGGTGAGCTGACAGTATCAAAACACAATTGTACTAAATAAATTTCCTTTAAATTTCCTTTAAACATCTCTATTGTCAGGTCTACCTGACAATAGAGATGCCTTTGCATGTGATGACATGAGTTTATACAAAATTTCTTGAGTAATTTGCCAGATAGCAACTGATATTTTGTATCTTTTTGTAGTTTCCATGTTGGAAGTGGATGCACAGACCCAGAGACCTTTGTTCAAGCCATTTCTGATGCCCGCTGTGTGTTTGATATGGGAGTAAGTTCTACTTTCTCTGGAACTACTGCTCAACTGTTGTGGCAAACTTGAATGAACTGTACAACTGTTATGGGGTTAAAAGCTAGCTAAGTCACTGACTTGATGTTGTTGGAATTTTTTAGGTCCTGGTAGCTTACTTTGACCAGCTTGGAAGAACTAAAATTGGCAGCTCAAACTCAAATTACTGTTACCTGAACATGTGTTAGCTCTATTTCAAGTGTTAATGAAACGACTTCACATTATTTTTAAAGCTAAAATGATAAATTATAAACTGACATAAATTATAAACTTTTCTTGACAGTGTTGCTGTTCATTTCATTTTAGGCTGAACTTGGCTTCAATATGTATCTGCTTGATATTGGTGGTGGCTTCCCTGGCTCTGAAGATGTCAAGCTTAAATTTGAAGAGGTATAGCTTTGCTAAGAAGTTCTCAGGTTGTGGAGTCTGCTTTGAGTGTTGATCTGGATTAAATAAAATCTTGCTTTTTCTGTTTGTTTGCAAACACATTTGCAAAAATGTGTCTGCTTGGTCAGAAATGAAATTAAGAGGGAAAGAGGAATAAATCTGAAAGTTAGAAATTAGATGAGTTCATTAGATACATAGCTAAATGACTGCACAAGCATGCTGAAGTCTCAAAAAAGTAAAGCCAGTTTTAACTACAGGGTTGATTCTTACTGGCATAGACTTCTTTCAGTTGGTGCTGTACTTGAGATTGAATAGATTGGCACTGCTCCCAAACAGGGTGAAAGGGTAGTTCTGAGCCCATACTGTCCTTAGGGGTGGCAGCATATGAGGTCAGTGTCAGATTTGATTTAGGACTGGCTTTTGGATAATTAAGTTGTTCAGTGTTTTCCAGTCTGCTTTATGTCAGCAATAGCTCTGCTTTCTGAAGAGACAAGGGGGCTGAATATTGCTGGGACTTCCACTTAAAGCAGTGTTGTCAGAGCACCTTGCCTTCTAATCCAAGGAGGTGTTAAATGTTACATGTTAACACAAGGATACAGCAGGTTACATTAAACATTTTCCTATAATAGTGTGAGCCAACATTGTAACCCTTTTGGTAGCTCCTAATGAAGTCTGGCTTCTCATAGTGCAGTATGGGTGTGTGTGAGGCATCAAAAGCAAATTATGTCATTGGGCTCCATGGCGCCATACAGTCATGTTGCAGTTGGAGGCAGCTTCAGGATAACTTCAGAACCTGGAAATAACTGTTCATGAAGGCAGCTGAATTTCAAGTATGATGGGAAAGCCCTCTGTATGCTTATGATCCCATGAGATGACATCTTTAGGATTTAGTAAGCTGTGGAATAGTGCGTAAGTAGCAGCACTACAAGTGAACTACAAATCAGATTTGAAGTGTGGGGACTTGCAGGGCATTAATGATGGTTTAATGAGCCTAGGAGGGGTGATTTCCTTCAGCCCCAAACATGACCTGCTTTGTTACTTAAACTTTAAGCTGCAAAGCGGTGTCTGCTTTTGTTGCTTTGGATATAGTTAATTAATTGCAAACAAGATTTCGAATAAGAAAGAAAAAGCAGTCAATAGAAATTACAATAGATGTTAATAGATGTTACGTGTTTCACTAGTATATAATTTTGAATTTAAGGGTCTTACTTCATTTCAGATGTCTAAGGTAGCACCTGAGTAGCAGCTGAAATTCTAATACTGGCATCTGATTTTTTCCCTAGATCACAAGTGTAATCAACCCAGCACTGGACAAATACTTCCCTTCCGATTCTGGAATAAATATTATTGCAGAGCCAGGAAGATACTATGTTGCATCAGCATTCACTCTGGCAGTCAACATAATTGCAAAGAAAATTGTGTTAAAGGAGCAAACAGGTTCTGATGGTATGTAAATCAAGCCCTAGACTTACATCTAGCCAACTGTGTGTGTCTTTCCAAGACTTTTTCTCACTGGTGTCTCAACTTCTTCCAGATGAAGATGATACAAATGACAAAACACTTATGTACTACGTGAATGATGGGGTCTATGGATCATTCAACTGCATCTTGTATGATCATGCACATGTTAAGCCAGTTCTGCAAAAGGTATGCCTGTTCAGAAGTATCACATACTAGTCGTATATCATGGGTGTAGGAGAATCCTTGTCACAGCAGTCATTTCTCAGTTCAATGTTCCCTTCATGTTGCCAGACTGGCATTTAACTTATGAAGCATGCAGTGGAATTAACTCAAAGCCAGAGGTGAAGAACCTGCAAGCAGCTCTTCCTTTTCTTCAGAGGGGAAATGTTACACTATGATATTGCTTCTGGAAGTTCTGTTTTGATAGTCAACTAATTAAACTCCACTCTCTTCTTTAGCGGCCTAAGCCAGATGACAGCTGCTACTCCTGCAGCATTTGGGGACCAACATGTGATGGCTTGGATCGGATTGTTGAGCGGTTCAACATGCCCGAGCTGCAAGTTGGTGACTGGATCCTGTTTGAAAACATGGGTGCCTATACTGTTGCAGCAGCTTCTACTTTCAATGGATTCCAAAGGCCAACAATACACTATGTGATGTCAAGACCAGCATGGTTAGTAACTAAGTAGCATGATCCATCAGTACTTCTGAGATCACTGTAATAAATAGCTCGTATCAACCCCTTAACAAGCAAGGGTAGTTTTGGTGGCACAGCTCTTGTAAAACCTCCTGGTGTGGAAGAAGGCAGTGCTTCTGAAAGCTTTTGCTATGTGGTTAGAAAAAATGCTGATGCTACTAATTACTTTTCTCTGTTGTACATGCTTATAGGAGAGATATTTTTTAAGGGGCAATGCTAGGAGATGTCATTAATCTGGATTCTAGCTAGTGTTTTCACTATTGCACAACATACAGAACCGTTATGAATTCTTTACATTTAGCTTCTGTGACTTGTAATCAGAGACCAGTCAATCACAGTTATAATATGTTGTCTTCTAAATTAGTAGCTTACTAAATCCTGACTGCAGGATGCAGGAATATTCAACAGTGTTGCTTCACAGTATGATCTCTATGTTTGTTTGAGAGCTATTCCTTGGTTTAGGTTGAGCTCTGGCTCAGTGCTCAGTGCAGAGTGCTAGATCTCCATGGGAAGTTATTAAGCAGGTAAGTAAAGAAAGCAGGACTACTTTTTAAGTGCAAGGATACTGTGAAACTGCAACTTAAACAGCAGTTTAAAGTAACCTGTGTGCTCTGCATTGCAACACAGGTTAATGAATTGCACCTTCTAAAGGTGGGGTTTCCTGTAAGAGGAAGCCCTTACCTCTCTACTGGTACCTGCCTGCTGAACTGGCAGAGGACTTTTGGGCAGAAGTGTTACCCTAAAGCATGATTAGCTCTGCTGTTGGGTTGTTTTTGAATTTATTGAAAATCTTTAAGTTCAGGGGAATTCCTGACATAAAAGTAAGAGGAAGCTTTCTCTATTCTTCTACTAACTCTGCTGGTATAAGCAGGGCTTTTATTTTTTCTTTCCCTTAGTGAAACCTCCAGTCAATTGAAGCATTTTTCAAAACATATGCAGCCTTTAGACTTCCCTTAACACTCCAAAACTGTGTCTAATTGAACTAAAAATGGCTCTGTGGGAGAATAATTTGCTTTTTCACTGTATCACTAGGTTGCTGTTAAAATTTAATACTTGGTCTGAGGCATGCTGAGCTTAATTATGCAAACATATCTGTAATCCAAGGCCACAGCACAGCCCTCTTTCAGGCCTATGTGTGTTTTCTGTTTTGGCAAGAGAATTCTGTGATAAAGGCTGGCCTTTAACTGAGAGGCATGTATCAATGAGATTATGCTGCAGATCTTTCTAGGACAGGCAAAAGTATTTTGGAATGTCATCTACATGTTCTGGAGGTGAACAACTAAATTTGTGACTAGTAACTGTGAAAGATAATGGACAAGATGATATACTTATGTCTAAATAAAAACCAGTAATACATGAGGAGCCATGCAGTGGCACAACTGTTTGCCTTGCATACCTAAGATGACTAGAATTATAAGGTGACACCAAGCTTGACACATCTGAGGGATGGGATGCCACCCCACACCTGAGGGACAGGGACAGGCTTGAGAATTGGGACTGTGGGAATCTCATGAGGTTTAACAAGACCAAGTGCAAGGTGCTGCAGCTGGATGGGGGCAACCCCTTGTATGAATCCAGGCTGGGGGATGAGCAGATCCAGAGCAGCCCTGCTGAGAAGGACTTGGAGGTGCTGGTGGGTGAGGGGCTGGACATGACCCAGCCGTGTGCCCTCACAGTCCAGAAAGCCAAACCTGTCCTGGGCTGCATCCAAACTTTTCTATGAATCTGTGAACTAAGTCCAAAAACTCAGTTAACTAAAGTTCTTAAGAGGTTGTGTTTTGGTACAACTCTTGTCTGAACATGGAAGGAGTTGCTTGGTTCTTACTGGTCTGGTCAGCTCCTTTATATTCCTAGTCTGTTATCCATACTTCTTCTTGATTCAAGTTACCCAGTAATGTGAGGCTGTGGGCTAAGAGACAGTCAAGTTGTCAGGGATTTTCACATCTGAAATTCTGAACTATTGAGCACTAAGTCAGTAAATCTGTATAGCACAAGGTATACAGACATAGCTGTATAGGTGCATCTTTGCAAATCTAAATCCTACACAGAAATGATAAAATCAGCTTGGTATTGGCACTTACCCTAAAGCCTAGCCAGCCACAAGTGACCTGCATGGATTCTGCTTTTATTATTTTTAATTTTTTCCCTCTATGATAATATTAGAATTGCAGATGACACATAAAGAATTAATTTCATACTCACTGGCAATTTAAAAAATGTATCTTACATTTTTAGGCAGATTGCAGTGAAACAGTTTTTGACTCACTCTTTATTTTTTTTCTTTCTAGGCAACTAATGCAGCAGATCAAGGAGCAAGGGTTCCTAGCTGAGGTGGAGGAGCAGGATGTTGCTAGTCTGCCAGTCTCTTGTGCCTGGGAAAGTGGAATTGAATATCCAGCAACTTGTGCTTCAGCTAGTATTAATGTATAGGTAATATTTAGTAACTAAGTGCAAGGTTAGTCATTGAATTTAGGGCATTTGGGGGACTGTTAACTTAATTCTTGGTAGAATTTTTAAGTGTTTTTTTTAACATTTAGGTTTGGCATAAATGCAAGAAAAATGACTAGGAGATGGGTCACAATTATCTGTGTTCCTATGGAAACTATTTGAATATTGTTTTATATGGATTTTTATTCACTTTTCATGTATGCTACTAAAGACTGACCCTCAACTGTCAAACAAGTATTTGTAGCTTGTGTATGGCAGAACGGGCTAAGCTTAGTGCTTTGTGACCTACCTGTTTTAAAATAAAGTATATTGAAATAATTTGCCCTGTGTTTCATTAATCTGTAGAAAATTAGTGTGTCATAGATGAGTCTTAGAGCATATGTGAGGGCAGAACAGATGCTGCAAACCCAGAACTTAGTAATAAATGGATCTCCCCTACCCTTGCTCTGTCAGCTGAAGTGAAGGAAACCCCCTCAATGGATAGGGAAATGGAGTTGTCTTTTTTCATATGTGATTAGAAGAAAGTTGATTGTTAACAAATTGAATATTGTGTGAACTCTTGTGAATTCACGTTTGTTTTTCACTGCTGAACATGTGTGTACCAAGTTACATATTGCAGGTTCAGTGCTGTGCTGGTTTTCTGCAAGGTAGTCTGCAAGTGCTGTGGCCAGCACTGGTGGCTGCTTATAAACATATCTAGTCATTAATGAGAGAATAGAGCACAGGCTCCACGGGTGGCACCCTGCTTGTTACGTGTGCCAGAACTAAAACTTGGTACAGGAAAACCCAGGAAGTTGAAACTGTGCCTGGCAGACTCTCTGACCTGTGTTGCCTAGGGCTTTAGTATAAAAGAGATAAGAAAGGGGACTTGACATCTTTTGTATGTGCAATACAATTAGAAGCTCTTATTTAATGTTATGAAAAGATGTGCTACCCTTCTGCCTTTGGATTAAATGTGATAGCTCCTAGTCTTTTCTACTTAGTGTCATCTAACGGGGTGTTGGTGATAAAACAGTCTGCCTATTGAAACAGAGAATTCTGACTTATGTTTAACCTATGCCAGTTTGCTGCCACTTTTTGCACTAAAATTAGAGAATGTTTCTGATAAACTAATTGGTCCTACAGCTGGATTTGATCTATTGGCCAGAGGGTCCTAGACTGCAGGCATGCTATAGCAAATGCCTGATGTGTAAAGAGAAAGATCTTAATGTATTGAGTAAATACTTAAAGCTTAAGCTAACTTGGAGTAAGTGTTAAAGTTGGAAAGGTTGTCCAAAGGTTGGCATTGCTGGTAGAAACAGTGACACCAGCAAGAAGAGAAATAAAGCTTTTTTTCAGCTGTACGAGCAGCTCTGAAAGGCAATGTTTAACCTCCATTCTGTGCTTCCAGCAGAAACTCTCCATTAGCTGAATTAGTAGGGTAAACAAGAGTGATGGTACCTCATTCCTGAGTCTCTTGAAGCAGCCCAAGTGACTTTATTTGCTTTATTCCCAACTTAAGCTTGTGATTAAAATAGCAGTTGTCTTTATTCTTATGCATATGGCAGACTTCAGTACATACACATAGTGGAGCCATAGCCTTTAATCTCATAGAAACTCACTGCATCCAAACCAGGGTTTCCTTTAGCTTCTCCAAATTCAACTGGAAATGTAATGATTCTTACATTACCTCTGTAAACAGAGGTAGTAAATGGTAACCAAATGTTAATACTGTAACAATTCCACATCTTGCTCTGCCAAAACTAAGTGCATTTGAACAGGTGTGCAGAAAATATACTCTGAAGAGCTGCAGTTGTGTAAAGGACACGTATCTACTTTTTCTAAGTGCCTTGTTTGAAGGCTGGGGCTATTTTGAGTCAGAAGGAAGTTCAGCTGTAGTGAGACCTTATGTGATACCTGCACTAGCACCTACTGTCCTGATGGGCAAGTGGCACAGTCTGTCTTCCCCTACTCACAGCTGGTGGAGACCATGTCCAGGTGGTAGTTTGAAGGCAATCACTTATGGAAACTAATTAGGGAGCTTCACTGAGAAGAAGTTGGCAGGCTGCCAATTAATTTCTTCATCTGCATTTCACTTGATTGGTTATTTTAGCTATTTCATTAGGTTTTATCTCAAAAATCCAAAATTTACATCTCTACTGGAGGCCAGGACTGTAGAAATGCTAACTAGCATTTTGATCCATATGATGCTCCCCTAAAGAGATGTAGCTGACTGTAATTCTTTACCTTTCTCTCCTATGGCTGGTATGTCATAGACTTGGCTGATGTTCTCTAAGCCATGTCTAACAAGTGTGTCAAGTGTTTAAAAACAGCTAATCTGAAGCATCTTCTGTATAAAAAAAACCCCAATGAATTTTGCTAAGGGACTTTTAGTACTTTCTGGGATTCGTAAGTGTTTACAATAATGCTGGTGTGTCTTTAAGTAAGACTTAACTTTCTCAAGTTATGCTGAACAGATGTTCTGGGCTTTGGGATATTTCATCTCATGGCTGCCTGGCTCCTGGCTTCCATGGAATCTTAGTTGTCCATTTGTTAATTGACTTTAAAATACCCCAAGTGACAGCATTTGGTCATAGGGTGACCGTGGGTATTCCCTACAATCCACAGTAGGGAAATTTGTTTATTGCTGAAGTGAGGACCATGTAGGACACCAAAGATGTAACAAAGTAAGCAGTGAGCTCATATGGTTTAGTTTGACCTCCCCTTGATGGCCTTTTGGGACATTAAAGCCTTTGCTCTGTTTTGCTGTGTTTATTAATCATATCTAGTTCTAACTGCACATCTTAATTATTCCTCCCTGGGGCAGGCTTGTCTGATACAGGAGGAAGGGAGGAGCTGCATGCCAGAAAAATTGAGATCAGCTGCATCTGTCTGATGTAATTAGCTCAACAAATATTAAAGTTGGAGCCAAGAATAGCCTATGCCTTTCAGGTTGTTCCTTGCTAGCCTTGCTCTGTGTGGTGCTCTGTCTGTCTCACTGTGGGCTTTGCTGGCACATTAGCAGGGACTGCAGCATCCCTGCTCCAAATGTCCCTGGTGCTCACTCCACTTGCTGGCAGCAGTGATGGTGATGTTGATTCTCTTGGGATCACACATGTAAAACAAAAGTAATATTTGTGGAAAATACCAAGACATCTACCTGAGATGGCTTCTCATCACCCCATTTCTCTTTTGTGTATAGTGAAGATACTTGAGATCTAACTTGAGGTATAGCTGAGACCTTGTGTTTAGTCCCCATGTAGCCATACATGTCCTGTACTGGAGTTCAGCTGACATTCTTTGATGCAGAGGTAGTTTCATATACCAAAAAAAGCTGAGAGACACTCATCCTCTGGAATTACAACAGATAGAAAATCAAAGGTGGAAATGTTTTAGGAGAGATTGGAGAATACTGACACAGAGTGAGAGGAGGTAAGGGACAAGGGGAAGTTGCTGATGGCAGCGTACCACAGGGCAGCAGAGATCCCTTGTCTTACTGCATGACCACTTAACTCATGTTTTACTTTCTAAGCTGCTGTCTTCTAGGCTACCACACAGGCCTTGCAGCCACAGTGTCAGTGCCATGGCAGAATCAATTTTGCTGCCTCACTTTCACCAGCAGAGAAACCCAGAGCTGGGAGCAGCACAGAGCAGGGACCCCATGACTCCACCTGCAGGAGCAGAAACAAACCTGGTGCTGCTGGAGGGAGCTCTTCTGCCACAGACTTCATCCCCAGAAACTACTATCCTTTAAATAGGTGTTTTATAGCTAAACACTGCATCAATTTGCAGCAAGATTTCCAGATCAAAACCAACCCTCTTCCACAAAAAAAAAAAAGTTAAAAAAATCATTATTATAAAATCATTATTATCACAAGTATTGCAAGAGGAGCTTAGATGAATATTATTTGACAAAAAGAAAAATATAATCACTTGCAATAATTATTATTTTTCATTTTCTCTTGAAAGAAGCACTGATCAGTACAAAAAAGAAGTGAGAGAGACTTGCTTTGGAGAGTGTCCCTGGTTTTGATTGCATCACCTGACTTTCTTTACAGTTTGAAGGCAGTTGGTATCTCCATGGTCGTGGTCTGGTTTCAGGACCCATGGTCACAAATGCCTGCAATTCAAATTTGTCTTAAGCTCATTAAAGCACTGTATTTGACCACCCTAAAAATATATTGAGAGTAGGGAGCATATTGGGGCTGGGACTTAGGTTTTGGCAAGCTTTGCTCTTGCTCTTCAGTTGGTTTTGTAGTTCTCAGTACAGGTGTTTAGAGCAACTCAACCACGGTGATGCCACTTTTGGAAAGCTGATGATGAGCACCCAGGGGGCACAGCCACCAAGATGCCCTTTGCAGGATAACTCTGAGGGTGAAGGTGAGCCCTTTGGGCATGAACAACACTGGCTCCTCAAGTTCCCTCCACTTCAGCACAGAGAAGTCACAAGTGTTACAGAGAAATCACTGGCAAACAAAGGGAGGTCCCTCAAGGGAGCACACTGCAGTCTTTTGTGTGTCCATGCAGTCTTGCAAGTATTGCTACAGTCCAGTAAATATTAGACTCTTATTTGAATGTGTTTCTTGATGCTTATACTGCAGCAACAATTTCCTCTATGTGTTAGTCTTTGCCTGGAGACAAAAGCATTAGCATGCTGAATCCAACCCTTCTTTTTCTCACTCATTTTAGAGACTTGATCCCAGTCTTACCCACAGTATTCCCACAAAAAAGAAGTGCCTTCCAGTTACAGTTTCTTCAGTTCATGCTCTCTTAAGTGCTTTTCAAAGGACTAATTGGTTCAGCCTGCTTTTGTGGTATGGAGCCAGCTGCCATGTTCCAGTCCAGAGAGCAGCCAGCAAAGCTGGGCAGCAGTTCAGGAAGGGAGGGAAAGGCAGAGACACTTTCAGAACAGTGATGCAGAGACCAGAACTTCCAGCTGGGTTGCTACCAACACCTTATCACTGCTAAGGATGAGGAGGCTCAGAGTACCTTGAGAAGTCAGCAAGCACTGAGTTTCTCAGCAAGGAGCTGAGAAAGGGCAACTGTAGCAGCTCAGTACAAAGAATTCCCAAAATATTTTACAGGTATTATTTAAGCTACCTTGAGACAGCATTTCCCTACTGTGTGAGAACAGGATTTGGACACTCAGTTGGCATAAGCATCACCTTTTATATTTGGCTACTAAGCTCAGTAGCTGAAAAAAGAAGATACTGGCAATCTTGCAAAGCACAGGATTGCAATGCTGAACAAGATAACATGGATGCAGTTTCCAGTAAGAAGTGCCGCTGCCCTTACTGTGATAAGAAGAAAATAACCTATTGCATTGTTAGATTAAAAAAAGCCTACTTAAGAACTTTTAAGTAGTAAAACTATTTACTTGCTGTTAACAATAGTTCATCAGTAGCAACAGCATTTCACAGTAACAGCTCAGTAAATATTTCTCAGCAATTGTTGTTCCCACTTTTCTGCAGTCAAAGCATGTGTTAAACAATTAAAGTATCTGACTGAAGTGAAAAGCAAAAGAAAATCCAACTTGCCAGAGACTGCTCATTCTGGGGAGAGAGATTGCTCCTGCACCCCACTGGAATGGCTCCCAAACTCCTCACAGATCAGGTACTATGGGACTCACCTTCTTCTGCCATCTGGGTCTCATTCCCCTGTGGGCTGTTTGGGCAGCCTGGTCTGGTGGAAAGGTGCCCCTTCCAGGCACCTAGTTGGAACTAGTTGGTCCTCAAGGGTCCCTTCCAACCCAAGCCATTCTGTAACTCTGATTGATTCTATGATTATAGCTGGCTGCAAACAAAGCAGGGAGTTGTTCCTCTGTGACCGGAGCCAAGGGAGATCCTCTCGGAGATAAGGACGTGGTGACTAATTAGCCACGGAAAAGCCCACAAGATGGAGCTCAGCTCAAAAAAAATGCATCCAAGAAACTTTGTCGGTCAGAGCCAGGGAAGGAGGAGGAAAGGAGTGAAACGGGAAGCTTTCAAATGAGTCCCACACTCCTGATGTTAGAGCACAGCAGGAGTGAGATGTTACGAGAGTGAACAAATGCAAATAAGAAAGTATGTACACGGAAAAAGTATGTACAAAGTAATAATTAAGCTATTGCACAGCTCAGAAAAGCCCCAGCCAAAGCTCTCATCTCATCCCTTCACAGAGATGGGAAACAGAGGATGTGAGGGTTTAAATACACAAAAAACTTCAAAAAGAGCTGGGATTTCTTTAATTTTTTATTAAGGCTCTTACCTCAAATGTCCTGTCAGCTTCCAGTTTCCTGCTTGGAGCCCAGCCTGAGACTTGGTTCTTTCAGTAGCTACTTCTGTGATGTTTTTTGTTCTTCTCTCTTGCTGGGGTTTATTTAGGTTTGCTGTTGTCAGTTTTTTTTTGTTTTGGTTCTTTGGGGGTTTTTTTGAGTAAGTGTATAGAACTGATTTATGCCACCTTCTGTAGAGCAGCTTTGCAGGATTGCTGATGTTAAGTGCCAGTGGACACAAGCTGAAACCTGGAAGTCAGGCTGGATGCAAGGAGAAACTTGCTTCATGGGGACAGCCAGGACTGCTGGGGTTGCTCCATCTCTGGAGGCTTTTGAGACCTGACAGATCAGCCCTGAGCTGATCTTGCAATTGATCCTGCTTGGAGCAAGAATCTGGGCTAGAGACCTCCTGAAGTCCCTTCCAACCCTAGTGTGCTTGCCATCACCCTGCTCCCTAGTGGGTCTGGCAGTGCCATGAGGCTGAGCCCTGTAGAGCAGTTCCTTCACTTCAGCAATGGGGTTTGCCAGCACTACCAGCCTTGGCTGCCTGCCCCTCTGTGGGGCTCTCCTTGGTGAGGGTTTGTGCTCCAGGGCTAAAATGGATCTAAACTGGGCAGCAGCCTCTGAGCAGCTGCTGAAGGGAGAGGACCCACTCCTGCCTCAGAAAAATGAAAAAGTAGTGGGGAAGAACTGGTAATGGATATTAAACCAAAGACACAGTGTCGCTGTTGGAACAAAGGGAAAAGTCTCATCCTGCTCCATGGCGTGAAGATTCCTCACCCAGGAGCCCTGACCCTTGTAAGGTGGCCTCTCACCCTCCTAAAGCAGTTTTCCTATATCCCCAGCTGAATGAACTGATCACTGCTTCTCTTCCTGGGAGAGCTGTGGACATTTGGAGGGAGCAAAGGGCTTCAAAAGCTAAGAAGCCTTCCCAGCCTCAGGTTTAGGATACTGGTGGTGTCCTTAGAACAGTGGGAGAGCCGCTGGATCCAGTAACCATGCCAGCAGCAGGGCACGGGGGTGTCCTCCCCCAGGAGAGGTGAATGTCAGGGAGGAAGGACGCGGGGCACAGAGCCTGCGGGGAGCAGGGCCCAGCGACCCGCACGGCCCGGCCCGGCCCTGCAGCCGCTACCGCTGCACTCCTGCAAAGGGTGGGCCAAACGAAGACACCTTTAAAGATGCCTTCTCTCGGTGGCTCAGAAGAGGAAAGCTGCAGCGAAGCAGTGCCGTGGGCAGGACGTAGCCGAAGAAGGCGGCGCGGGTGAGGGCTGAGCGGCACCATGGCTAGATGGCAGCAGCGGCCCGCGCCAGGGCCTCGCCGCCCCGCACCTGCCGCGTCCATCCCCACACTGCGAGCCCGGCTGCTGCCGCCTGCCCCTCAGCAGCACAAGGCCTCAGCTCCGAGACCTTCCCTAGGCTGTGCTTACTGCCTGCACACCACATTTCTGGGAGAAGAAAGGAAATTTCTTTATTACCAGCAAATAAATTGACTGGCACTGAGGCAAGCTGAGAGGGAAACAGAGCTTGCAGGGAAAACATAACTCCTTAAACCTTTGGCTTTTGAGCTCAAGGAAAGATGGTGGGGAGGGAAGAGGTCAGAGCAGAGAGGCCCAGTACATCTGCCCGGGGTGCATCCCTCCAGGTGGGTTGCCAGGAGCTCCCCGTGTTCTTCTGCCCAATGCCACCAAGTCCAGGGGTTTGTAGGACTCAGCAGAGACTCCCTGAAGTGTCTGCAGCCGATGAGAGATAAGGGCAGGCTGGAAGAGTGAGAGTTCCCTAAAAACCTCTTCAGCAGATGAGTCCAGCCTTGCTCAGGTCCCTGCACTCCCGATCAGAGAAACATCCCAAGGAAGGCTCAAGGAAGGCTGGAGACAGATGTCTTACAGTGCCTATTGTATGCATGGAGGTCACCCCTTACCTAGGGCTGGACAGCTAAATCTGGGCGTGCCCTTGGATGCACTCCAAGACATGCCCTGGGAGAGGCCCTGAGTTTTTCCCACTGCTGTTGTTTCTGCAGAAAACCACCCTGCTTGGGCAGAGGATACCAGTGGGACTGCAGAAAGGCAGAGCACATTTCTGCTGCCCTGGCTTATTGATACTGTCCCCAGTAATGCATAGGGACCCTCTGCAACCATCCTTGGCCATCCTGCCAGCTCCTCTATTCTTCCTGAGAGTCTGTGCACCAGCAGAAAGGAAGAAAAGAAAGGTAAAGTGAAAAGGAGGAAAAAATGCTAGTCTGGTCATTATTTATTACTATGAGTGTAACGTGCTGAATTGCTGATATCTAATGAGTTTTTTTCTGTCCTGAGCAATACCACACGATAAAGTACAATTTAGCTTTGGGAGAGATGGATGCAGCTGAGCTGGTACCAGACTTAGGACAAAAGAGCATTGACATCACCCTCAGGAGTCCAGCAGCAGATGTTTGACATTGTCTCCAGCCTCAGGCCAAAGGTACAAGCCTGGAACACAAATTACCAAGGCAGATTGTCTGGCCTGCATTAGCTGCAGGGTCAAGAGGGGCTGATCAAAATGTTCCCTGCCTGCATTAGGCAGCTGGGAAGCCTCTTGCCACTACTCTGCACGGCTATGGCTGACACTGTATATGATTTAGCCAGGTACCAGCTGCCATGTAGAGAGTTTAAATTGTCAAGCAAAGAGCTAAGGGCACAGAAACGTGGGCATGCAGGCTGCACAGGGGGGACATGCTGTGCCAGAGCAGGGGTCCTAGAGGCCAGTGTAACCCCATTTGATGAGTGCAATGCTCAGGGAACCATTTTACCCAGGTCAGTAACATCCTAAACTGTAAAGCTCTCCAAAAGCTTCTTTGTCTTGTAAGGTGAGCACTGAGTGCTCTACCCAAAGTGATCCCAATACCATTAAAATTTTGAATTTAAAGTGTATGAATGGATAGAACTACTGTTTTTTAGAGAACTTTTTTTCTTTTAGTTAATATTAGGTAACAACTAAGCTTTAGTTAATGGGTAGTAGCTTTGCTGCCTCAGAATCAATATGGAGAAAAACTTCTTCAATATTTTGCCTAATCTCTAATGATCTTAAACAATCTTGTATCACCAGTAAACTTCTTTATATTTATATAGCTATCCATTCTTCCCTTTTCAGACCATTTAAGAATGTGTTACCTCTTCATTCCTGTAAAGATCAGACTTATCAGGCACAACTTCCATTTGTAAGAGCTCATTCTATCTCTTCCCTTTATACATCATATTTATCTAGCATCTGCAATGTCTGTACTTTGCTATAGTTTCTACTGATTTTTTGTGGTCCAGACATGAGACTTACTGATTTGGAGTTCCTTAGACCATGCCCTGGAGTGACCAAAAGAAACTCCAGCTAATAATTTGGTATCATGTTTGCTGGAGGCTGATTTTAGAAAGAGGTTACACTCTCATCCTTCTGTTCTTTGGATGCACTCATGTGGCTACCATCTGATCCAAGCAATTTCTTTCTGTTCATTTTAGCAGGCCGTTGGAAAGCTTTTCCTGTGGCATTTCAGGTGGCAGCAGCTCCTCAGCCTGGGTCGCTGTCACCCATAGCAGTAGCTGCAACTTTGCTTAAGGGAAAGAAATTAAATAGCTTGGCTTTTCACCACCATGCTGGTGGCATAAAGAGTGAAATATCACTATTCTGGGATGAAAAAAACCAAAAACGTGTTACTTTAAGATACATGGATAAAGTTTAAAACCTGGCTGGGTCAAATGCATTCACTTCAGCTCTTCTCACCTGTATGAAACCCCAGCTTACCCAGGTCCTCACTGTGCAACTCCATCCTCTCTTCCAGGACACAGCAGAGCATGTCTATGGGCTCCAACTCCTTGTAAATCACTAATTAGTAATCCAAGATAGCCAGCCAGCCTGCTAAGGCTGTGGTCAATTCTCTGAAGTACCAATAATTCTCCCAATCCCATGGGCAGAGCAAGTGAAATTTGAGCTTTGTTTCTGGAGGCAAGTCCACCACGCCAACCCCTAAAGCTGAGTCTTAACACCTCCCCAGGATCACTCTTTTTCATATTAAAAATAATTTCCCCCTGTTTTAAAGGAAAAGGCATGACCTGGAGGCAAGCTGGAGGGTAAATCTCATTGCTGTTCAACAATACAGGTGGCTACATACCATCAGTGGGATAGAGCCCCCCACCTTTCAGGGCTTGATTAAGCACTGACTTTCAGGGTGTGCTGGGCCACCCAGAAAAATCTACCCACTGTGGCAATGAGCTTCTGGTGCAGGTGAAGAGAGGGTGCAGGCAGGGATGACTACAGTGCTCCAGTAGCACCCCCCTACAGCACTCAGAAACCCTTTCCTTCTGCATCATTGTCATGCACAACATGAGAATGTGCCATTTTTCCTGCTTGTGCCCTTTTCCTTCATACACCCACAGCAGAGAAACCAACTGATCCAAGCTTGACAGCCACTTCTCAAAAACCCACTCCAAATTGAACCCATTTCCTAGAAGCAGGTACCTCTTATTTAAGCTGCTAATTTGTCCTTATTGCCACAAGGTGAGGAAATGACTAGTGATTTAAGGGTGATTTAAATCACATTACTAGGAAGGAATCAACTTCAGCAGTCTATCTTCAGAAAAAGCCTTTAAGACAGAGCTGTGGTGCTGACGGAGATGAAAATTTTGAAGTGACTCAGACTTCAGGACAAAGGTGGGAATTGCTCATTCTAGGGAAGAACAAGGCAACCCCAGAGGCAGGACATTTAGCCTTGTACTTAGGAAAGTGCTTGTGAGTATAAAGCAGTGCAGTAAGGAACCACACTGTCAGTGCCATCAGCTTTGTGCACTGCTGGTGGCATCAGCTGATGGACATTTTCAAAAAAAGTCCCCTTGGCAGCAGTGCCTGCTGCCTGCCCACAAATTCAGCTGTGAGGTGGCTTGCTGGGATTATTTGTGGGACACCCAAAGCAAGCAAGCATGGGCTGCTGGGGGAGGTACCATCAATTGGTGCTGGCTCAAGCATAAAAAGGAAGTTTAAAAACACATGTCACATAAGAGCACTGAAACTTGTAGCTGGGTGGAAGGAGCCTAACAAAGGCAGCTGGCACTGAAGAAAATAAAATTAGAAAAATGATGGTGTAAATGCAAGGAACAGCACAAAACTTGCTGGTTGATGGTAGAATCACAGAATATGCTGAGTTGGAAGGGACCCACAAGGATCCTCGAGTCCAGCTCCCAGCCTTGCACAGGACCATTCCCAGGACTCACACCATGTGTTCAGCAGCATTGTCCAAACACTTCTTGGACTCTGTCAAGCTTGGTGCTGTGAGCTTTGTCTTGAGAATCAGCTACCAGAATATGGAAATTAATCTTAATTGTCCTTCACAGTCCTCTTTGTCCCTTTCATTGTATTCTAGGTGATGCCAAATTCCACCAAAAATGCAGGGGAGTGCAAAGCACAAGTGCCTTGAGAGTAACTTTGCCAGACAATTGCTAGATCAGAGAAGAGAAAGAGAAGACTTGGGTCCCTTCCACTGCCTTGGTTGCCAGACCATCCCATGCATAGTTGCTGGGCAGGGATGTTTTATTCCTTTGAAGCATCCTGCCTAGTGTGGATGTGTGAACTGTGCAGAGAATGTGAACATGGGGGGCTGCAAAGTCACCCAAAATAGAAAGTGGGGTTTCAAGCAAGTGGCTTTGCTTTGAAAGGAAAAACAAATTAAACTCCTGGCTCCTTTTTTGTGTTTCCATAGCAACTGAGGTGTTCCTGGCCTCTGCTGTATGGACAGCATCATCTGGATACAGTGTGGTGGGCACAGGAGGGGCCACATGGAGATGCAGGCAGGGTGGCCAGCATCTCCCTCACAGGCACCCCCAGAAAGCATCACACTCAAAAGAAAAGAGGGAAAAGACCTTTCTTCGTCCTTTTGTTTGTTTGTTTTTTCACAGTTTCTAGCAGCAGTGCTGGCAGTTATTAAAGATCTTAGCAGAATTGGAGTTCTTGAGTTTCCTCAAAAGAGTAGTCCTGAAGGTTTAACCAATGTGGCCCATGATGCCTTGGTCCCAAAAGACATTGGGATCCTCATGGGACAGCTGGAGTCCCACTGGGGGCTGCTTGAGGAGCCCTGCTATATGCTGCAGCTGTCAGCAGGTCCCACAGGGGACTCGTGGTGACATGCCTGAGGCACCAGCAGCTCAATGAAAAGTGGATGTGGAATTCCCCTGCCAAGTAATTCAGAAGGGTTCAACAGCTGCTTTTAAAGCTGACTTAAGCTATTCCTGATTAAAAGTGAAGTTCTTCTTTTACACACAGTAATCTTTAGCCCCTAGGGCTATCCAGGTGGGGCACAGCAAGGCTGTGAAAGCCAGTTTCCCCAGAGATCACATTTCTCCAGAGTGGTCAGGGTGTCTGCCAGCAGCAGCTCCCCCAGGCCTCACTGCACACGATGCTGCTGGTGAGATGGAGCATGGTGCAGTGTGGGGTAAACCCTGGCACCTGAAACCCATTTCAAGCACCAGCACTGTCCACAGCGTGCAGGCAGCCCCGCTCCTCGGTGTCACCACATACGCAATGGCACTGCCTGTGTCCTTTAGCAGGCATCAAACCTGCTTGTTGTGAGCCTCACATGTATTAATAGTTCATAAGGAAAGCAGCAAAGGAATAACCATGGCTGTGCAACACTAACATCTAAATTAGCTGAGTTTATTTTATTTTCTCCGCAGAAAGTGTCTGTAATGTTTGTGTTTTGTTCCTGATCCTTAATAGCATATTAAGGCACAGTCCGTGCACCCACCTTCTCCTTGAGGAACCAGCTGCCAGCACTGTGCCTGCTGCCTATGCATCCACTCAGCAGTGGAATTCACCCTGAAAAGGGTCCAGGAAAATATTAAAGAAAAAAATAAAGAGACAAAACACGAGTGTTCAGTCATTGCTGCAGCCCCAGGAGTGGGGTGTTTGTTCACACCAGCTGGGTCTCCTGGGAGGAGGGGTCTCTTCTCCCACCCCCATTTTGTGACTGAACCTTTGCACCAGAGCGAGGAGGCTGAAGCTCCCACACAGCAACCCAGAGGCAGCTGGAGACGGGAAGCCTGCTGCTCTTACAAGCTGCAGCAAATGAGGGCTCAGTGTCCCCAAGAGGATGATGCTCCCAGCTCCATGCTGTGATGCTCAGCACATGGCATTTCCCCAGACTGCTCCCAAAAGACTTTAAAAACCATTCACAAACACATCTTGCTCCCAAAAAACCCAAATGAAAGACAAATTCAGGCAGAGGATTATCTGTACCAGCTCTGTTTCTCCCTAACCCAGTTCTGTTTCTCCATAAGAGGGGATGAGCCAATATCCTATGAGTTAGCTGGCACTCTCCTCTGAGCTGGGCATCTCAGTGTTTCTTCAAACAAGCCTGATATTTCTTATTGCTCATTATTCATGTTTGGTTTAAGACCTGGCAAGGAACACCCCAGCCCTGCTCTGCAGATCTTCAGCACAGTCTCATAGCTATGTGTAGAAAGTGTGGGCTGTCCCTGCAGCCACCACCACTGCGAGGATGCAGTAAGAAAATTCAAAGATGCAGTAGAACAGTTCTTAGAAGCAGGAACAAGGGTCCTACAGAGGTGAAAAGGAGAGGCTGCTTGCCAGACACCTCCTTTGGAGCTCATGACTGCTGGTGCAGGCTCAGCACAGTACTGACTTGGGCTGGTTACAACCCAAACCCCACATGGGAGGAACAAGGCGTTTCTCCTTGCAGGTACCCAAAATGGAGACACCAGGAGGGAATAGCAGTTTGAATCTTCTCGTGCAAACAAGTCTCAAGGAAGGATTAGAGGTGTTTTAATACATAGAAGAAATATATGGCTGCTCTTGTGAGTGAGGAAAGACTGGAGCAGAACCACGCACAGCCAGAGCCCAGAATTACCCAATCATTTAGGTTGGAAAAGACCTGTAAGGTCATAGAGTCCACCACTAAACCATGGCCACATCTATGCATCTTTTGCATACCTCCAGGGATGATGATTCAATCATTTCCCTGGGCAGCCTGTTCCAATGCTTGATTACCTTTTCACTGAAGAAATTTTTCCTTCTATTCCTAAGCTTCCCTTGGTGCAACTTGAGGCCATTTCCTCTCATCCTGTTACATGTTAGTCATCCCCACCTGGCTACAACCTCCTCTCAGGTAGTTGTAGAAAGCAATAAGGTCTTCTCTCAGGCTACTTTTCTCCACATGTTGCTGATGAAAATCTAGATTCAATCCTGTCTCAATGTATATATACCCACATTAGGCTTTAAGGATAGTACTTACTTGGAAACTAAAAAGCAAAATGCAAATAGTAACTAGAAGGTTTTCTGTGTCCTGACCTGGGAAAATCAATGAAAATTTATGTTGTGGGTGACTTTGACATGATGAGACCCTTAGGCAGGACTTGTCCCTGCTCCTGTTCTCTGCTGCAGAGAACCCATCCCCAGTGCTGGGAAAGAGAAAGTACAGCCAAGTGCCAGAGAAAAATGGGCTCCCTTGCTTACACCTCATTTCCCGAAGAATGGCCTGGGTAACACTGCAGAGGCAAATTTCACCCAGCATGTAATTTTTCATAATTGCTATAATATATCTGTGACCATCTTGAATTTTAGAGTGTGACCCACCTTCTGCACTAAGTTCCCATACTGCTTTATGGAACAGTTTATTCAAAGAAAAAAAAAATGTTAAGGAACCTACCAAAGTCCTGGGCAAGGGATTTGCATTGTTTGGGAATGGTAAAAAAAATTGCTGGGGTGGGTGCCCTGGAAGCACAGCTGTGAACTGGCAGTGGTCAGAGGTTTAGTGACACAGCTCCCAGTGCAGGTTCAGTGTAGAGAAGACACTAAAGATGTGTTCAAAGCTACAGTCCACAGGCAGGGAGGGTTTGAGGGAGCTGATCATGACCCACCCAGGCCCCAGCAACTCCGAACACCAAGGTGTGGGAATGTGTGTAGAGAGGAGCAAGGAAGGGATCCTGCTTCTCACCTTCATGTGAGAGATAAGTCCCTCTAGTGACAGCTCAATCAATACAGATTTTGTTTGTGATAAATTGTTCCTCCATCAGGAAGAGCCAGCTAGCTCTAAAAATAACCCACCCAACTGGTGATGGTGACCTTGCCCGTCTGTCCCCACAGACACCAGGCTGCTGCCATGACACTTCCTTTCCTCCTTCTGGCAGTGGTTTCTGACTCGTGTGACATGGCTGAAAGCCTGGGATTTACCTGACCCTCTGGTGATGCACTGGCTGCCCTTTAGGCACAGTGAACATGAGAATGTTCAGAAGTGTGTCTGCATCCAAACCACCACAGTGGATATGTGTAGGCAACAGGTAAGGTCTGCTTGCAGGCACGCTGCTCCCAGTGATGCAGGCATGTCTCCAAAGCTCCTACACAGAGATGCTCTGCTCTGCTCTCCTCTCCCACCCTTTTCCTTCTTTTCAACAAAGCATCTTTCCTCCCAAAAGAGATAAAAGCAATTATCAGGTTCATCAGCACTGTATCTGCCCTGGTGCAGCACAGGGAGCTCAAAATGCCAGTCTGCCCACTGGACTATTAAAGTCGATGGCTGTTCCTAACCTTTAAATATGAATAGAGCCCTGCATAATGGATCAAGGACTATCCATGGAGACCATCTGCCCCGTGCTTGCAGAAATGTTCATGTTGTTCTTCACAGGAGTTTATTACTCAGAGGCTAATGCTAAAAATACATTGCAAAAGGCCTGATTTAAAAACAAAGGGCCAATTCAAACTTGGCAAGGGAGACACCCAAAACTGAATCCAAGCACCTCTGCCAACCACGCTGGAGTTAGGTTGCAACCAGACAGACTTTATCCGAAAGGCAGTGACATAATTCTGAATTAGCTTAACAAGACCTGCAATTCATACAGAAAGGTCTGAATTTATGTAGTAATTAGCCAGAGCTCTCAGAGTGTTCAATATCTCCATGGCAAGAAAATAATCACATAGGTTATTAA
Source organism: Agelaius tricolor (assembly GCF_023055355.1). Lineage (NCBI taxonomy): Eukaryota > Metazoa > Chordata > Aves > Passeriformes > Icteridae > Agelaius > Agelaius tricolor. Next base: position 80,057,606 of record NW_027269261.1, read on the forward strand.
AGTGAGGTAAAAATGGATACAGTGATGAGATTTTTTTTTGTACTAAACTACTTCTGCTACGTTTGACTCCATTTTTGACTAAAAATACAAATCACAAAAACACTTAAACACTTTACAAGTTGAAGTTTCCTATTAATCATCTGGACTTGATTTCCCAAATGATTAACGCTTCTACACAAGTCTCTCTATGAAAGACATTCCTGGGAGCCCAACAAGCAGTAAAGCTCTCTTATCTTTTCATTGATTTCTCAGCTAGTTTTGAACATTGCCTGTATCAACATGCAAATGACGTCCTGGAGAAGGAGCCTGGAAATTGTTCTGAGTCCTTGTTACCAGCCAGGAAAGCAGAGACATCCTCCAAGGAGCTGCTCAAGCACAGCCAAGATGACCAAAGTCACCCAATGACTGTGAATGCACCTCAGCCTGTGAAGCAGGTCTGATTTTAAGAGAGCTGCTTGGCAGCAGCAGATAAAACCCTTTACAGTACTTAGCTGGCCTTTTAATTAAAAGGTCCCCCATATTGGAAGCCGCCTTTGAAAAGCTCAGCCTGGTTGGGCTTCAGAGCATCTCTCATTTTCCCTGGGATGCCATGCATGTCCACCTTTCCTGGGCATCTTTCTTTACTTCTTCCTAGAAGGCAAGCTGGGAGTATCTTACTCACATAATTTGTGCCAGTCCCAGTCTGAAATGAAATCATCTTGCCCTGAAAAGAAGAAATTCCTTAAAAGCCATGAAAACAGTGAGAGATAACTGGAAAACCCCCCAAATCTGGGATTGGATAGTTTAAAGAGGCAAAGGGAAAGACAGAAGAAATTGGGTCCAATGAAGCAGGACACAATCCCAGTGTCTGCACAGGGCTGGGCAGGACCTTGTCAAACTGTGGCAGGCAGCAAACTCCATCATGGATATCTTGGCACATTTCAGAGAAAAAACTCTAACATCAAAGAAATGGGAACTTTCTAACCTCTAAAATTTAGGTTCTTTCACTTTCTTTCTGCAAAAACAAGGTAAGCTTATTTATCAAAATAAGCTTCTGCAAGGAGATTTTTTTCTCCAAATGAGAAGAGTTTGGGCTTTATTAAACAGCTACTTAAACTTTCTATTCACTACAGTCAGCAAAGGAAACCAGAAGAAGTGAGATGCCAGGAAAAGGCAGTAAAATTTCCACTTAGAGAAGCAAATGAAAAAGAGCTACTGCATTTATGAATGCTGCAGTGAAACAGTTTTTAAATCTTTAGTACCCAAGATATCATGCAATGCTTGAATGATTATGCCTGACTCATTTTAAGAATGCAGAAACAAGATTCAAATGTTGTGGTCCACCTCAGAGGTACCATCCCAGGACAAGGTCAATGACATTTTTTCACACTCAGAACAATACAGAAATGATAAAGCCCAGTGGCCAGTTCACATCTAAACAGCTGCTTTTGGACCCAACCCATGCAAGAAGAGTCATTAGTGTAAGAACATCTGCAGCATATCTAACACTCCAGCATCTCCTGGCAGACAGACTGACAGCATGAACACAAGCAGGCTGGAAACAGACTATCAGCTACCATGGAATTACACTTTTTTCAATAGTTGGGCTTTTTTACTTTTTTACTACAAGTTGGGCTTGTTCTGGGAAAGAGGCAAGCTTCTGATTAACATCCCTTTCAAGGTTGCCTCATCAGCAGGGTGTTGTGGTTGAAAGGACTGTTGGTTTAATTGCTCAAATTTGAATTTCCAGGGGAAAAAAGAACACACTCTTTTGCTGGCAGCACTGACACAAGTTTGTATTGTAGACCAAGTCTGAGTATATGTATTTCCACTTGGAAATTGCAAATATTTCTTTCTCTTTCTTTTAAAGTATTATCACATACTAGAACATTCTAGTTCACCACTACTAGAACATTCTACATAGCAAAAATTCCTTCATTACATGCTCAGCATTAGCTTCAGGCCAAATAATTTTTTGATACTTTACTTTGCAGAGAGGGCAGGCTTATGCAGCTACTGGCAGACCTGATGAATGTGGAGAAAATTGCTTCCCATGATACCAATGTCAAATGTTAATCCAGCAAGTACCTGGTACCTGACAGGAGCTAGTTTAAAAAGCTGTGACCATGGTAGCCCAGCCAGCAGGACCAGCAGCTTTTCCTTCATTGCCTTGAGTTGCTCTGCATCCAGCAGAAACTGAGTTGTCAGCTTTCTGCAATCTTTACCCTGGATTCAGCTGGGATGGAGCTGGATCCCACAGGCACCAACACCACTGTGTTAACCCAGCCACAACAGCCAGCTCCCAAAACCCCTATGCATTTAAAGGCAATGTGTCTCAGACAAGACTGAGAGGTGTTGTGCAGGGAGCCATCCTTGCCCTTCCCCAAATACCTGACACTAGGAACTTGGTGCATGGCTTAGATCAAGACAGGCAGTGACAAGAAAAGTAGTCTTTTATTTCAATTAATATTTCTTGGCATTAGGCAGATATTAAATAACACTGGAATGCACAAGACTATTAACATATCGACAGCAAAAGGGAGGAGGTGTAGCCAAGTTGAGAACAGCAGTGCCAGTCACGTCACCTCAGGGCACTCAAAAGCCATTTAACGCAGCAACCACCAGAAAGTAGGACTCCACTGAGAAATACAAAATGAGGATGAACTCCTTTCAGGTCTTTTGTTAATACAGTAATACCAGAATGACTGACAGTAAAAATGAACAAATATTTGCATTCAGGAATTAAACAGAGTGAAATATCCACAAACTGCTAGTCATGCATTTCTTTTGGAACAGCAATTTGCTAATGCATAAATATCACAAAAAAACAATCTCCAAGATTTGAATAAATCACAGACGACTAGAAGAAACAAAGCTTGAATTCTATTTTATGCCTTAAATAGATGACCTAAATATTTAAAATTTTACTTCACCATATATATATAATTTATATATATATTAAAAGAAAGTAAAGACCATTAGATAAGTGCAAGCAATTTTCCTCAAAAAGAAAATTGGAACCATGCCCAGGAAAGCTGCTTTTTTTTTTTTTTCCTTTTTTCTTTTTTTTTTTTAACTTTCTACTCCATTCAGTCCACTTTTTTTTTTTTTTCCTTTTTTTCCCCCCCAACATAGTAATTTCTGAAGCAAAATAAATTATCTACCATCTGCTATTTTGGGTAAAAGTCCTACCTAGCGTCTTCTCGGGAACTATGGGAACATCACCTTTCTCACGGACTAAGTGAAGTGGTATCTCGCCAGCCATTGAACTCTCTCGTAGCTGCATGTAAACAAACCTTTCGATTAATGTTTCAAATGTGCAGAGTGAATGGTAACGTTACTGGGAAGCAGAACCGGAGCTGCCGCAGGAGAACTGCACTGGTGTTAGTGGGGGAGCGAGGGCTGGTTCGCTCGGACACACGCACACACACAATCTGGCAACGGGGTCTTATCCGCGAAGTGTGGAGGGATGGTTGAGAAGGCATCCGTTTGCGAGCAAAGCTTGAAGGACACAAGCCGAGGTTCTCTGAGCACACTGTCCGCTTTCATCAGAATTGGCTCGCGCTACTGGGGTCGCACTGTAACAACCGCACGATGGAGGGATCGCTCTTGGCACCTTTGATGAACTCTTCCAGCGACAGTTTACCTGATAGGGAGGACAAGCAAAATGGAAATCGTTTTTTAAGAGTCAGTTGTTCCTGTCACCATTGTTGTAGCAGAGAATCCCTCTTCACGAGGCAACGTAACATCTATTTAATCTACGCAAAGGCATCGAGGGGAATTTAGCGCAATGCACGGCAGCTAAATCCTACTCAAGCCTTTAAGCTCAAATGCATTTTTCTTCTGCAAACCAATCCAGCATAATAATTGCTATTTCTTTATTTTAAAAGACAGTCCCAAATCTAAAAACAACTATTCCAATACCATTTGGCAGCTTTTTGCTCAGAATCAGACTATATGAATAACGTGACACATGAACACAAGGTATGGTACCTAAACACATGTATGCTTTGAAATGATGCTTTTATTACTACAACACTTGAAACCTAAATATTCCAAATATCCCCACTTTGTCCTCTTGTTTCTTGTGACACGTGGGGCTGAGCAGTCATGGCTTCTCCGGCACCTACAAGGTTGGACCAGGGTTTGAGCAACCTGATCTAGTTCAAGATGTCCCTGCTCATTGCAGGGGTGTATGGCTACATGACCTTCAAAGGCCCCTTCCAACCCAAGCTATTCCATGATTCCATGACTTTGCAAGTCACTTGCTGTGCCCTTCTGGGTGTACAGGAACAGGATGGGTTTTGTTTTTTCTTTTTTTACAAGCAAAGCCAGCCCTGGGGCACACCTACTGCTATGTGTTGCTCCTGAGCATTTCTGTTTTATACATCTTTAACTTAGGCTGGAGGAACTGACTTGGATGGACCTTGTAACAGTCTTAGGGTCTGAAAATTGATCTCTGAAGGAGCAACCACCTCAGCGTCCCTTGGTTCCAACAGTCCCATGGAATGTCATAATACAGCAAAGAGGAAATATTCCATCTGGTCCTTCAGATCTCATGGTGGGGTGACCCAGCGCCCTGGCAGGTAGCTAGCACCAATACTCCCCTGCTCCACCATTCAGAACCACGGCAGAAATAGGATGTGGCAATATTAATGAACAAAGAAATTTTCCCTATGAAAAGGAGGCAACAAGCATATGCTGCACCCCAGACACTAGATTGATTACTAGACATGTCTAGATTACTAGCTTGTGCAGTCACCTACCCTACCCTCATACAACACCCTGGGGCTATCCTTACCCACCCCAAACTGCTATGCTCAAGACAGGGTCCACACACAAACATCTTGCACTTGGGAGCTGCCTGCTGCCACTTTTGGCCACATGCACCCAAAGAGAGAGAGGTACCAGCTCGCTGTGCCCGTTTGGACCAGCCCCAGGATGCTACCAGCCTGTTGTGGGGATGGAAGAGGAATGACCCTGGTGGCCAGCACCGAAAACAGGTTGAACAGGGAGGAACTCCTCTCCCAAGTAACACGACATAGGGCAAGAGAAAATGGCCTCAAGTTGCACCAAGGAAGGTTTAGACTGGCTATTAGGAAAAATTTCTTCCCCAAAAGGGTTGTCAAGCATTGGAACAGACTGCCCAGGGCATTTAAAAAATGTGTAGATGTGGCACTTAGGGACATAGCTCTGTGATTGCATGAATGAGCAGGCCTTCCTCTTAGAGAAATTACAGAAGCTTAAAAACCCATGGCACACTAATTTCTGGCTTTTAAGCTAATGTTCCCAAACCAAGTGTTTTTAACAAAAGCAGAGGTCTCCTAATTATCAGGATATTTACTGGTTTGCCCTTTGCCTTGTATTACTTAAAAGCAAAGCCCAAATCAAAATCTGTTTGCAATGCCCAACAGTCAGATGGGGAAGAAACATTTTCAGCCATCAGACACACATGTGCAGATGTTATTCCTTGGCACTGCATGGATTGCAGAGCTGATAATTTACTGGGAATAGGATGATTTTATTTCAGCAACAAAGTGCAACAGATGGAGGATGCATTTATATGGCAGATTTTGGGACCACTACTCTGTTACACATCTGCACGCATTGCTACTTTCCGCAGACCAAAAATATTTTAATCATGTTATTTTAGGGCCCTCCACATGTTAAGCCAGGGGATGAAGTGCTAGTTTTGATGAAGTCAAAGGTAAAATACTTGAGGACTTCAGCAAGGCCAGGAACTTGCCCTGGGGACTGCAGCAGCAGACACCAAAATGCAGCCATAAAATCCTCTTAAATAAAACCCTTTATGTACATAAAATGGTATTTTTTCAGGTCTCCATATCTCAGTGCTAGAATCAAGTCTTTGCTCTCACTGAGCACATCAATAGGACGCAGCTCCTGACTGATGTGGGCAGCTGCCACCTCAGCCTCTGACAGGGTAATTCCCAGGCAAAAGCTCCACCTCAGCTGGGAATAGAGGAAACATGTCATCAGGCTGATGAGAAGAAGAAATTGATCATTTTTTGCCTGTATTTTTCAAACCCAAGGAAATGAGCCAACACAGGTGGAGAGGTTGTGATGTGAACACTGTCAGATAATTTATCAAGGAGCTCCACAACCTGGCTTGGGAGCTGCTACATCTCCCTGATGCTCATAGTGCAACAGAGGTGTGTGACCATGTGTTTATACATGCTATAAACACACACAGAAAATAAGTGTTATGGATCTGGGGAATTTTTGCTTTCAGGTGCCCAACCACATTCAGAACTCGTTACTGATGACAAACCCAGAAGTGCAACCCTATCAAGGGCAGTGGGAACAAAATCTTGTGCCAGGTTTGTGCCATGCCCAGAGAAAATAACCCAAAGACATGGGGATTTCAGAGGAGCCTTTGCAGAAGGGGATTCACCTATCAGCCCCCCAGCAGGAGAATTCACCCTCTGTTCACTGCTCACTTATTGATCCTATTTATCATGGACCAGAGATGCTTAACAAGGCCAGGCAGAGACCAGAGGCACCAGTGGGGACATTACTACCCTTTCTCTGCTCTCCTGAAATTCTGCCATCTACCAAGGCTGGGCTAGAAAACCTTTATTTCCAGAGCTTAGGAAGGGGTGCCAGTGGCAATCCTACCGTCATTGTTTGTGTCCATCTGTCTGAAGATCTTGTCTGTTCGCTTCTCAGGAGTGGATTCATCCTCTGGCATTTTCATTACTGACGAAACCATTTTGTAAATTGCCTGAGTATTAAAAAAAAGTTAAAAAAAAGAGATATAAGAAAAACATAACCCAAATGATAAAGCATGGGACAGAGGAAAAGAATTTAAGCCTGTAGCAACAAAAAAAGACAGCTGACCCAGGCAGACAGCTGCAGGACTTTATAAACCAAAATGAATGGGAATTTCTGACTGCAGCTTTTTATTTATTTTTCTTTCCTGTATTCATTTGTGCTTCAAAAGAAGAGCTGGGTCAGTTTAACTGAAAGTCAGAGACTAGATTAATGTATGAGCAGGACTGAGCTGAAATAGAGGAGACAATGGTGCAGCAGGGCTAAGCCAGTGCCTCTTTGTCTGCCTCTCACCCTCCACCCAGTTGTATGTATGCATGTGGGGTGCTACATGGATTACGGTGAATATGAATATACAGCAATAGGGGTTGTTTGCCTTTGGGGATGGGTAAGGAAATGCTTCTCCTGACTTACAAGAACATGAATAATGATAAGACTTCTTTAGAGTGTCTGCAGTCCTAGACTTCCACCTAAATTATCCCATCCCAGCCATGAGTACCAGTGTTAGGGCACTGGCTGATTCACGACTCCCTTGCACTGCACAGGACACACATCTCAGCTGCACCGTGGGTGACAAGCAGCCACTGCCGAGGCCAAACCCCTGCCAGCACATAAGGTAGGGGCACAGGGGACTGTGCTGCCTGCCCCCACTACAGCCTGTGGTATACAGGTCCTCTCCCTTTGGGACACAAAGGCATGCTACAGCCTTTCATCCGGAGTTCACATTGACTCAGATTTGAAGATTCAAAGCATTAATTCTGAGATTAATCAGGTCAACAGAATTTGCATTTAGGGTTTTTGATCCTGTGAACATCACGCTAAGAAACCCCCAGGAGAGCTGCAGAATTTTGGCTGCAGGCCAGCTGCACAAGTGCCCTGTTCATATCTCAGGCCTCTCTTCATTTGCATCTTGTAGGTCCCATCATGGGTCCTATAAGACCATGGGCTCAGGAACCTCCCTGGGGCAGGAGTGACCCAGCTCAGCACATTCCTCATCTCCAGCTCCAGCTGTCTCATGGTGAAGAGGTTACATCACCACAAAGAAGATGTCCAATAGAGATAATGCTCACCTGCACTATTTCTAGCATTTCCCCACGGCTGATGTACCCGTTGCCATCCAGGTCGTACATACTGAACGCCCACTTCAGCTTCTGCTCCAGCTTGCCCCGGGAGGTGACACTCAGGGCGATGATGAATTCCCTGAAGTCGATCGTCCCGTCGCCGTTAGTGTCAAAGGTGCGGAAGACGTGCTCCGCAAACTTCGACGCGTCGCCATAGGGAAAAAAATTTGCATATATTTTTTTAAACTCTTCTACAGTCAAATGGCCCGTGGGGCAATCTTTTAGGAAGCCCTTGTACCACTCCTGCAGCTCGTGGTCTGTGAACTCGGTGTTCTCACGCAGATCCTGGAGCACCTCGGGGCGCAGCTTGCTGTTCTGCTTCCCCATCCTCTTCTGGGTCTGGGTTCAGCAGCTGCAAAGCAAGAGAAAAATCTGCCTGAGCTCCAGCCACACTAGGCAGAGGGGGCTGGGGAGAGGTAGAACCCTGCTAGAAACAGAGGGTCCCCCTGGGGCAAGGGGGAAAGAGGAGAAAAAGGATGCTATAAATCACCAGGAAAAGACCTCATTTAATTTGGCTCCCTTTCCTCTCCTCTAGGCTCTCTCAGTGACTAATATGCTGTGGAGGGGAAATAGTTCAGGAGGAAGTATTTGGGCAATATTCATTCTTATTATTAATCCTTATTATATGGTAAACAATAAAGCTCAGTATTTTAGTTCTGTGCTGCAATCCCACTCCTCCATCACACGGCTTGCAGTGCCCAGCTCTGGATTCCTACACAGGCCGATCTGCTGCAATGACTGGGCGGGAGCGGGCAGGGACAGCAGCAGTGATGAAAAGACAAATCCATCTATTCAAAAGTGAAAGTAAATGCAGCTGAACAAGAAGCAAGAAGGGCAGGTGGCTCTGTGCCCGTCATGTTTGCATTGTCCAGATGCTCTTTGAAACCCTTTGGCTTATACAGCTTCTCCTCCCTCCCCACATCCCTTGCCCTACAGCAGTGGGAGCTTGGTCCTGTATGGTGGACCTTGGTTGGTGCTCCTTGTGGCACCTGAGGGTCACAGGAGGGTGCAGCAAGGGTAAGCTCATGCTCAGCAGCAGCACCCCAAAAGGCTTCTCCCTCTTCTTCTCAGACGTGGAGGCAGCATGAGCAGATGGATCACTGCTACAGCAGCACCAGTACAAGGGATTTCATCCTTTCCAGCCCGCCCAGAAAATCAGAAAATAAGGCTTTTTAAAGCAAAATGTTTGGCAAAGCAACTCTTTTCAGGTTTACTTGGGTTTATACTTTTAGAGAAGCTTTTTCAGTAGGTTCAATATTCCCTCACCAGGGCCAAAGCACATTTAAATCCAGAATTTCATCAGGATATCACGAGAGGGCTGGGTCTGTCCTCTCTCTTGACAATGCCCATGTTGTGCCACACAAGGTGAGACTGCCCAGCAATAGGAGAGATCCTTTAGCAAAATGAAAGATGTTCATTCTGCACTTAGGCAACAACAGGGAAAAAACAAAACCTTGGTAATTTCTTACTTTTATCCCTTGCAGTCTTTCATGGCTACCTAGCAATATAAACTATGCTGCTGAGCTAGAGGTTGAGCTTCATGTCCTTCCTTATATTCAAGAAGTTTATTCACAAGTGTGCACAAACCCCTGTGACTGGTTTGCATAAATGATGTTTCTCTGCACAGGCTGTTGTGCCTGTTGGGTTTGCTCAGAGCCAATGCAGAAGACAGGTTAGTCATAGGCCAACACTGCAGACTACCTGGAAAGTGCAAGAGCTGGGCTGCAAAGCATGCAGAAACCAGGAAAAACAGGGGCTAAGCACTTCCCAGAGAGTAAAAATTCCAAGCGTGCATAAGAACCCAAAAAAATTTAAAATGCTAAAGGTCAGCAAAAAATAAGCTGCTCTACAGCAGAATGTAAGCTTGTTTTATTTGTATTCCATTTAGTCTGTGCACTGCCTCAGCAATGTAAAAAATCCACATCCTGCTCTGTGGCTTAATGCTCAGAGACAAACAGCTGCTCGTTAGTTCCGTGCATTAACGGACAACTGTGTTATCATTAGCACTTCTGTTTTCCAGAAAAGCTGCCAATACTTCAACTCCAAAGTTTTTTTTTTTCCATTATATTGCAGAGTTTTCTCCATATACCTGACATGCCTCTGCTTGCTCCCAACCTGCAGAGATGTTACAGCTCCTGGTCCCTGCCATTATCACCCCTAGGAGAGCATCATGCTGCCCTCCAGTTAAACCACTAACTCTCAGCTACTGCCACTGCCTTTCCATCTTCAAATCTTCTCTGCTCCAGATAGTCATCCTTGCAGTGCCGAGGGCAGAAAACACAATATTCCAGTCTGCTGAAGTCAAATTGCAGAAAAGAGCAGCTTGGAGCAAATAATGGATCAGATGTGATCCATTTCTTTAAAGAGCAGAAATTGTAATAGTATGTTCCTCTCCTTGAGTGAGGAGGTGTCTGCAGTTTCCAGCCTTCAGTGAGCCCCTCCACTTCATGATTCTCAGGTGCTTTGTAACAACTAGTGTCTGGAAGAGTAGTCCCTGCCTCACCAACCAGTGCCTCAGAATTCCCTGGGAGAGGGGCAGGAGGAACAGCAGAGCCCACTTAACACATAAGCAGAAATTGCCTCAGCTTTATTGACTCTCAGGGTTAAGGACTGAAAAACTTTCAACTGGTAGCTAAAAGAGGTTTTAATCTTTCCCTATTCCTGTAATATCTTTATCATTCCTGTTCCCTTAAAAAATAGACACCCCTAGACAGCAGAGAGGTAAGGTAATAATTCTAGATTAATAGAATAAATAAATAAATCTAGAACTAGATGTCACTACTTCTCCTAGATACATCTTGTTATTTGAAGAGATGCTCATTAAATATCAGCTTCAAAACCTCTATATTCAAGCAATCTTTGCATTCAAAAGATTACAGGCCCTTTCAACCCTTCCTCCTCTTTCACATCACTTTATATCAGAAGATGTGCAATGCTCTGAACACAACCTTTTTTTTGCATATGAGCTTTCTGAAAGGCTTCATAACGTGTTCAGCCCAAATGCAATCCTGCAGTTGTAACCAATTTCATGTGAATAATTAAATAACCAACATTAACATTAATTTATTAAAGCCCATCTAAAAAAACCAGCTTTGATGTAAATTGTGTTGCAGGTAGCTCCTTCAAAATGAAATGCCTAAATATCTCATTAATCATGACAGCAACCCCTGCTGCTGGCATCCAACTGACATTTCATTCGATTGCTATAAAATGCTTTCATCAAATCACTTTCCAGAGGCTCAGCAGCTGATTTAGCCACAAGACCACTCAGAGGATGGCTGCTAATGGAAATCACAGGGAGGGATGCTCTGGTCAGTCCTGTGATTAGGGCTGTGTTTTGTTGCTTTTTTTTAACAAGCCTTTACCAGCTAAATCACTTATTGCAGTGGGTGTAGAAAGCAAAGCAGAAGAGACATCCTTGCACCCAACATTGCCCTGGGCAGTTAGCAGAGACCTTACTCCAGCACAGCTTGCCTTTCCCTCAATTCCCATCACACCAAGGAGACATCCTTGCACCCAACATTGCCCTGGGCAGTTAGCAGAGACCTTACTCCAGCACAGCTTACCTTTCCCTCAATTCCCATCACACCAAGGTGAAATCCAGGGAAGAGATACCACATACACTGCAGCAAGGTCTGTCCCTGCTTTCCTTGATGAGCAAAAGCCCTCAGAGCATCTGGCTCTATCACAAGAAAAACAATCGAAGGAATGCCCTTGAGGTGATCAGACAAGGAGCATCTTGGTTGTCTAAATGCAGAGCTGAGGCCTTAGCAAGTCAATCACTGCTCATCAAAGAGACCCCGGGCCATGTAAGGCTTAAACAGGGGGAAATGCAGATGCACTTTTGTTCCAGTTTCACACCAAAATTTTTGTTAAAATTATGTAGTGCCTGTTCTAATTCTAATTAATTCTAGCCAGGCTCAAAACCAAGCTGCCAGAGAACTCCCACCTGAATGTAAACTCTGTCCTTCTAGGCTTACAAAAAATCAGCAATAATCTCATAGCAAAAGCCTAACAATGAGCAAAAAGGTCTTTTACTGAGGCCTAGACACACACTGGTGTCCTGGTTTCAGCTGGGGCAGTGTTCATTTTCTTCCTAGTAGCTGGCACAGGGCTGTGTTTTGGATTTGAGAATGAAAATAATGTTGATAGCACGCTGAAGTTTTAGTTGTTGCTGAGCTGTGCTCACCCCAAATCAAAGACTCTTGCAGTTTCCTGTGCTCTGCCAGTGAGAAGGTACACAAGAAATTTGGAGGGAGCACAGCCAGGACAGGTGCCCTGAACTGAACAAGGGGACACTCCATGCTGTCATGGTCAGAATATAACTTGGGGGGGATTGTCAGGGCAGGGGGCTGATCACTGCTCAGGGATGCAATGGGCACTGGGCAGCAGGTGATGAGCAATTGTACTGTGCATCCTTTGTTTCTCTTGGATGTTACCTCTCTCTCTCTTTTTATTATCTCCCTTTTCACTACAATTGTTATCATACTTATTATAATAATATTTTCTTTTATTTCAGTAATTTAACTGTTCTTATCTCAACCCACAGATTTACCTTTCCCCCCCAATTCTCATCCTCATCCCACTGCGGGCTGGGGTTAAACCACAAGATTGGACTGTGCAGCACAGGGTGAGTAACTGTAGCAAAGTCTGAAACAGCTAAAGTAGCAATTCTGTGTTTTAACCAACAGATGGACTGGCTGTCAGCTTCTACACACTAAAGTACTTGAAATACTTGTAACAAAGCTCAGGGCATCCCACTTTCACAAGAGCTCTCTGTCAACCACCAGTCACAGCCGGTAGAAGTGTGCTTTGACCATGTAACCCAGAAAGTCAGAGACCAAACCAGGTTTTTACTGCAAAGCTTGTGAAAGCAAAACTGCCTTGAAATGAGCTCATCATGGGATCCTCTCAGTGAATCAGTTACAGCTGCAAAAGGAAGAATAACTCCTTAGATATGTATTTCCTTGTGCAAACCCCCTTGGATACTAATTTAGTGCTAATAAAAAGAGGAAAATTGATGAAATGCCTGTCTATAGGACAGAGGTGCTTTCCAGCTGAGAAAGGCAGTGCACAGAGAAACAGAACAAATACTCTTCATATTATCTGAGCTATCTGCTTTGCAGGGGGGAAGTGTAGCACCGTTTCTCTTGCAGTGCTCACTTATAAAGCAGAATAAGTGTGTCAAATCTGTTATAGTCATGAAGCTGCTCCATGACTGCAGGAACCCAAAGAAAATTAACAGCATAAGCCAGGCAGCAAACATTGCTCTGGGTTGGTCTGAAATGCAAGAACCATTTCAACAGGGGTAGAATATTTTTTTATTGAAATACCTAAAGCACCAGATCTGTCACTGAGGCTCTATCTTTAAAAGTTTGATATTTGTATTAAAAACTAAAACAAAGCAAAAAAACAACAACAAAAACCCCACCCAAACAAATAAGCAAACAAAACCCCAAACAAAAGCCCCACAAACAAACAACAAACCAAACCAAACAAAACACCACAAAAAACTCCCCACAGGCAGCCCAAAGGCAAGCCTGAGCCACTGAAGATCTGTGTTGGCACAGCTCAGGAGCACGCCCTTGAGAGTACATTTCCTGCACGGGTAGCAGCAACAGCTCCCACCAGCTCAGCCACACACAGAGGTGTTCAGGAAGCCTCCAGCTCCCGCGGGCCAGGCTGTAAGAGGGAGATGGGCTCCCACACACCCCAGCTAGTGACAAATGTTTGGGTAAAAAATGATCATGCAGCAACAGGCTGCAGAACAGCATTATAACAACATCCTCTGGACCCTGCTTTGCCAAGGGCTGCTCAGGGGTTCTGATCTGAGCAGGGGATGGGGGGAAATGCGCAGTTACATGGGCTGGGACAGATAATGAACTCCAGAGTGAAGAGCAGATTTTGTTACATGTTTTAATGTCAGTATCCTAAGCAACGAGCGTTGCAACAGACAAGGCACAGGATATACAAATACGTTGCTATAGATATCTGGTCCTGCCTGGTAAACTCGTGTGAACTTCTTTCCTGCCCTGCGGCAAAAGCCGACACCCACATACCAGCCACTGCTGCACCTGTCGCATTTTCCCAGGCTGCAGACATGGGCCCAAAAGTAACACCTTTTGATAAAGTCTGAATTGCAAAAAGGAGTATCATCACCTCTTGAAAAGCTAATAATTTAGCAGTGAGATAAAAGAAATACCTTAATCAATAATGCCGCAAAAAATTCAAAGCCTGCAGGGTTTGAGATGCAAAAGACTCCTGTCAAGTGGGGCTGAAGCTGCTTCTGTTGCTGACTTCAGGGAAACAGAAAGAAAAACGAAACCTGACAAGTGAAGAAAAAACCAGTCTAAATAAATAAATGGTCTTTTTAAATTTTTCACTTTCAGTGACTAAATCTGTTTTTATTTATATAAGAAACATTGCTTATTTGCAACTTACTTTCAAGTTCAATCATTTTCAGAAGTTTATTAAAAACAGTGGGTGAAGGACCACTCAATGTACCACCCACATTTCAGTTTCAGAAATCTCAGTAACAATTCACATATGCTCATTGAATGTCCTTCGAAAGGTAGAGTGAATTGGTAAAGAGACCTCGAGCCACCTCACTGTCTAAGTTTATCCATAAACACATACCCAGGAACTATATGGTCTTGAAAACCTGATTCCATGTCTGGGATGAAAATCCATTATAAATAGCCACCTACCCCTCACCTTGCCAAAGAACGATATAATTACAAATACTCCAACCCTGCAAACAGCTATGTGAGACAAAGGCTGGCACAGTCATTTCACAGAGTCAGCTGCAAAGGCTGAAACAGAATAAATTCGCTTACAGGTGTCTGGGTTGCTGCCATCTATTGAAGTCACCTTATTCAGGATTATATTCCTGATTTACAGGGAAAAATCAGTTAGTCACCGACATGGAGCATCAGTATACATTAACCTGAGAACAATTTTACATTCAGATCACAAGTGTGTGGGGAAGAGGCTCTTGCAGATCCCTGTGGCAGGATCTTCCCAGATGCTGGAGACACTGCAAAGAGCGTGGGGATGCTGACACTTGCTGCACCCATTGCTGCCCACTGTGCCCACCAACACTGACCCCCACCAGCAGAGGAGAGCTTGCCATGGATGGTTACAAGCTACTGAAAAGAAGCCAAAGAATCACAAACTACCCCCAAACATCCATGAGTTGTTGCTAGTGAGTAATAAGTGAGACCCATGTCAGGACCAGAAATGTGGCAGCTCTTTGGGGAGCTCTCCATGATGTTCTCCATCTCAGGGAGGAGAGCTTATTACTGTAAAGGGCAAATATTCCCAATGCAGTAAGAAAAGCACAGAAATATTTCAAGTAAATTAGGAAATTGGGTTAATTTGGGTGGGAGCAGTTTGGGCAGTAATGCAGCCTGTGATTGCAGACAGGAAAAGAAAATCATGAGTGGATTTTCCTCATCTCCTCCCTTTGTCCTTTCTTTTTAAACAAAACCAAGGGAGAAGCAGCCAGTCCTATTTTTTTCAGATGCTGTGCAAAGTTGGCAAGGCTTAAAAAAATTACAGTTTGTTTACACAATATTGCAGATCAAGGAAAACATGTCTGCACAATGTCTTAGTGCACAAGGTCTTTTTCTGAGAAGGCTGGGTTGCATGAGGAAAAACCCACGTCATGTTCACTGAATGTAGTATTGTATTACATAATTTTTAATAAAACTCATTGAGTGCTGGCCTGCAGTACAGGGGAAGGTTCCTGATGGGAACTGGGAAATCAGAGAGAACACTTTTAGAAAAAGAGAAGAAAAGTGACAAAAATTAGCACAAGGCACTGTGTTGTTAATATAATTAAAACCACAGAAGTAGCATAGTTGGGCTGTTTTGTCATTAGATTTTAGAAGTTTCCTATGATGCATTTATTTAATCGATGAAGGTAAATCACAGAAAAATTCTCTACAGAATAATCACAGCCCTGAGAGAAAGGAATCCAGATTAAATTTCAGAATGATTAGTCAAACTCTGGCAGTAAGAAGAGCCAGCCAATGGCACCTGAGCTAATTCCACAGCATCAGAGCCACTCCTGTGGAGAAGATGGAGAGTCTGGGGACAAGGACACTGGCTAACTAGACAATGACAGATGATACCCAGCTCTCAGGCATGGTCTGCAAGACCATCCTCGCTGCTAATGATACCTAAATAAAAAAACAAGGAAAAGATCTGACATCCTTTCCTTCCCCAGCAGCAGGTACTGTGCTGAGATACGGGGCTTGGAGGAATCAAGGGGATTTCAGGGTAGCTACTTTGAAAAAGAGCAGGGAAGAGAGTTGGGTTTGCTTTCAAAGAGTGAAAAGAAACATTTTTATTTAACTAAAAAAGTTTTCTTTAGCAGGTGTATCTTTAGTGAAAATGATGCCTTGAGAGGCTCCCTGAACAGAAGCTAGACAGTGTTAAAGGAATAAAGTAGGTACTTATTTAAAAGGCCTTTGAAGGATACACCCTGGGCAGTACAAGAGCCCAGCTGAGGCTACACCCAAGATGGACTCCAAGTCACAAGTTTTTACACTTTTATAAGTTTTGGTCCATTTACATACTGGGTTTAATTGTCCAATTACAGCTTCAGGTTATGAAGTCCCATCCTCCCAGTTTGCTCTCTTCAATTTGCTGTTGTTTGTACTTTTTGGGCCTGAAGCTGCAATGGTATCCTTGGTTCTTGGCTGGAAAAGGATTGTTTTGTCTAACTAAACTGTGAAGAAAACTTGCTAACATTTTATATGAAGTTCAGAGTTACACCCCAATGTAGAACAGAATCGAGAAAATATGAAAGCTAAAACTTAAGGCATCAAAAATATGCTACAAAATGTGGCTTTGGAGATATGCCAACTAGCTAGCTCTAACAAAATTTCAACATAAACTAAAAGTATTAAGATATACTGGAGGGAAAAAAATCAACCAAAAGAGAAAGATTCTTTGTTACCAACATGTTCAACCTCCAAATTCACAGCTATGGCTAACAATTTTTACTACTAATACACAGGTTGGTTTTGTTCCAAAAATATGACATCTAATATATATGCAACCATTCATTTTATTAATCTAGGTTTCTAAAGCACCTTTTTTTTTTTAATTGATCATCACTTCAAAATAGCATAAAAGCTACTAGTTAAATTCCTTGTAAAAATACTAAAACAAATTTTTTCTCAAAACAGTATTTTATTTCCCCTTCAGTGGTAAATAATAGTAATCAAATTGTTTCACAGCTTTATTTTTCTATTTATTTATTTTATCTATTGTTGAATGAGAAAAACACTGAAGTTTCAAATCTAATAGCAAACCTAGAGTATAACTTTCCTGGATTTTTCTCCTTACAGAGATGTGAATTAAAAGCTGAGAGTGAAATAACTACATGAGAACAGCATCCCACTCATAAGGAAGGAACCTGGTTCTGCTGGATGCAGCAATTCAAGGAGCAGAAGACCAAATCTGCTGGTAGGAATCAGCCCGAGCTCTAGAATAGCTAAGGATATTACTCAAGTTGGTGCATGCGACTGTACCAATCTCACAGGGATTTTTCAAAATTAATTTTTAGAACCAGGGAGCCAAAATTACAGTGACTACTATCCTGTGCAGGAAAGCCATGGACCCTGGACAAAGTGTCACACCAGGAATATGATGCAAGGTTTGTGTTCAGGTCATTTTCAGGGCAGCCTTTGTGCCTTGAGAACACAATGGCAGGCACCTTGTGTTGGATTATAGCAACATTTATGGTGGGATGTGGACACCCAGCTGTCCTGCACTGTCCTGCTGTCCTCCCTGCATGGCAAGGACTGCCCATGCCAAGGCACACCCAGGCTGGCGGCTCCCCACAGGCAACCACCTACAAGGGCACTCGTGGGTGTTTGCCCAAGGCAGTGCCTTGACGGTGTGAACTCCAGACCAAATGATCACAGGGATGAGCACTGGTGGGCCCTTTTGACCAGCAGTGATATGACCCAAACACAGTGGGCCCTTTTGACCAGCAGTGATATGACAGACCATCTCTCTGGCCATGCATGATGCTCAGGGATCTAATAACACCTTCTCTCAGCTCTCACTTCAGCTTTCATCATTAAAAATGGGAGAGTTTTCTCCAGAAAACAGCAAACCATATGATTTTGTGACTAGTTCCTCTAAAATCCCTACAAAAATGGGCACCATCCCTTCACTGAGCTGTCAGAGAGCACTGACTGGACTCTCCCAGCTGTCAATACCAAAGCAAGAGGAGGCTGGTGCAGCAGCATGGCAGGACACCTCCAGTCCCAGCCCACACATTTAGTAGCTGCAACTTCCATTAATCCTGAACACTCAAGAGTTTGATTTGCTCTTAAGTGCATTCACTATAAATTATGCAGAAGAACAATACGACTGTCTGTCTCCAAGAAAGAGAGTGCTCCACATCAGAGGAGAAAGAAGAGATGTTGGTAATTTTAGGGGCACCAAGAACAGCCCTATGAAAATCCTTTCTCTCTTCTGGCATTTCTGTGTAGCATTTAACACTTCAATGCAAATCATCTTGGAAGCAAATCATGCAATCTGCACTCAAGACATCACTTTTCTCATTAACCTCCACCACAGGGCTCCATCCCCAGCAATACCCACACCAAATGTGTTTTTCTGAGCACTGTGGGTGAGGGCTGCCTGGAGCTGAGCCTTTGTTAGCAGGCTGGGTAAGAAACAAATGGAAAATCAAATCATGCTGAATTTTATATTTATATCTAATTGATGCCAGTAGTGGCCAAATGGGTGTATTTTCTTCCCTAACTGGGTATAGTAACAGGAAGGAGGTGTGATAGTTTTGAAGCAGGAAGCATCCCAATAGGCGTGGGATGAGAAGAGCTGACCTGCACCTGAGACCACATGTGGGGCACATCCTGTCCCACCGCCTTGGTGCCGCATTGGTGAAGGTCTTGATTGCAAAAACAGGAAACGTGTCTTCTCTCAACAGTGATGCTGAAGATGGACTTTCATGTTCACATGAGGAGAAGGGGATGAGGGAGAAAATCTGCTCCTGATATCCCCTTAAAATTGCTCTCTCAGGTGGAAGGATCTTCATGAACTTCATTTTAGCAAATGCAAAAAGAGTGCCTAATCTGTAAGGTTGTAGCATATCAGGCCATGGACAGATAAGCTTTCCTGGGTATGGCCACAGCAGGTGGTCAGGATACTGACCACAGCCATTTTGTAACCTCTTAATTTATCACTCTGGACTCTGAAAAGACCTAAGATACACCTGGTACCAACTACTAGTCTGCTCCACTTCTAATGGGACTAAAAAAATCCTACTAAACCAAATTCTGCATCTTTTGCAAACCAAGATCCACACTAGATCCACACCAGGCTGGCATTTTTAGCTTGGTTTTTTTGTTGTTGTTGGTTTTTTGGTTTTTGTTTTTTTTTTTTTTTTTCCCTTCCCCAAGGATAACATTATCTATTTCCCTGAAAGCTTTCAGCAACTTTTCTGCAGGAGGAGAAGGTATCCTGTGAGAGAAACCATGTCAACAAGATCTTTCCGTAAATGCAACGTTTGCGTAAGATCAACACAATAATTTATCATTTATTTTTTCCTCTTGAAAGGAACAGGAAAAAAGTGTTTAAAGGCTGTGGCAGTGGTTAAAAGGAGGGCTCTGATGGTGGAGGATGGTGCAGGAATCGAAAGTTTCTGAAGTGATGCCTTCTCCTGGGGGGTGCACACACATCTTTCAGCACACAATAGCAAGTTCTCTTCGCCTTCAAACCTGCTAACAGCTCTTTGTTGGCACTACATATGTTAAAAAAGGGAAGGCCGGCAAATGTACCACCCTCAGGGTCAGAGGAGTCAGTTCTACAACTGATAGAGATGTTTGGAGTCACACTGGCATTGGGGGAGAGATTCCTGCCAGAGGAAGATGAAGTTTTATTTGCTCAGCTGAAGCGAGTCTGGACCATGGAAGAACCAGGTACATCCTCCAACTGACACTCTCCCCTGACTGAGGTTGTCATTCAGACTCTTCTTACCCCCCTGCAAAAACAGGCATGATCCTGCTGCTGGACTTCTCTGAGATAAACACAGCATAACAGAAATAATCCCACATTTCCCCACCCCTGCTCTGAAGAGAGTAAGCAGTAGTACATTAAAAGCATTTTAGGTTCTTGCATTCTTGTGGTTAACATTAATTTTTTAGCTTCTTGACCCTCTATTGCAGAGATCATGACTTGTCAGACCTATTTTGAGACCTTCTTTAAGTTTCACAACTAAAAGTCAGTAACAAGAATCAAACAGCCTCCCAAAGGAAGGTTGACCCTCATATTTCCTCTGCAGCTGACATTTCCAGCTGCAGGAGGATGGTGGGGCAGAGTAGACAGATGGGTATTTATACATGCCATAGCTCAGGACAGAGCTCTTCAGCATTTGGTGCCCAAACTGTGTTTTAGAAAAGGAGAGGAGCTGCAGCTAAGGATGACCCTGCTGAACAATAGCACACAGCTCTGGCTGCGTGCTGGTTTTTGGAGCGATTCCAAGCAGGGTGGGACTGTAAGAAAGTGGACAAAAGCTTTGGATAGAGATCTACAGGGAGGAAGCGCTTCCTACTTCCTCCACAGAAAGGACCAGGGCTTTAAATAAACCTCCTCCTGAGCTCTGCTGAAAGAAAGTCCTGTCTGACTGGGACCCAGCTGAAGGTTGATGGGGCTCTCCTAGGGAACTCTGCTGCTCTGCTGGAGTTTCCAGCGTGCTGGTGGGAAGGGGGGAGGGCTGCCCACAATCCCATTGTGACTGGCATCAACTAGACAAAAAAGCCTGTAAAACCTCTGACAGGGCTTTCAGCTCTGCCACCAAAGGTACAGAGCCAGACTTGCCCATCAAGCACATCTTTTGAAGTAAAAGGTATATCAAAGTGTACATTTACACTTTGTAAAGCCATTCCAACATCATGCCATTTCTCAGACCCATTTACTCTTTAGCCCTTTCTTGTGTGGCCTATGAGGCTGCAGCAGCATGCTTATACTGATGGACAGAGACATTCAATCTGTTCCATCCCCCTCAGCTCCTTTCCACCTTCCCCACCTCTGCAGCTACATGGGATCTTCCAGCCTTGCCTCTCTCCTTCCTCTCATATGGTCCCACACACAGACCATAAACACGGGAGTCAGGATTGGGAGCAATACTGATGAGAAAATGACTGGCACTTACAAAAAACCATCCCCCTCCTAACAAACACCAGTGGAATATTTACTTTGCTTGGATGTAACAGAATCAGACCCTAAATATAATAATACATACTTGCAAACCATCCAGATCTTTCCTCTGTACAGTACCACATCAGTTAGCTTATCCATTCATTTTAGGGTACATACTAGTTGTAATAACCCCAATCTTCCCTGTTCTCCATCCTGAGCATCAGCCCACAGCAAGAAGCCTATTTGTTGTTTTTCAACCTGTCCTTAGTCTGCTAGAGCATCCATTGATTATAACCCAAAAGAAGACTTGTGCTGTGCCAAAATTGCTAAAATTTACATCTCGGACATTTTCAGTGGTGTGGAAGATTTAATAATAGAAAATAAGAGAGAGAAGGAAGGAAACCACAGGTCTGAAAAATATGAGGCTAGACAGATTAAGAAGCAATGTGGGGAAAAATATACTCCAAAATATATTCTCACAACAAAAACAAAGCTACAGGCAGGTCAGAAAGAACTGAGTTGTGCATACATTTCTGCTACAGTAAGAAATGGCTTTGCCATTTCTTCAATGGGATTCATGGGATCGAATAAGCAAATTTACTATTCCTGGAGGAAAACAATTATTTCATTAATGTGTTTGCACAAAGCAATTACCCAGCAGTTTGGAACAGTCATCTGTGATATTGACCTGCCGAGACAGCCATTGAAATTGTACTTGGTCCAAATTTGGGAGAGAAAGTTCTCAACTGCCGTCCTGCTTTACAAAGGAGCAAAAGAGTCAAAACTACTTCTTGTAGCAATTATCTGCTAGGCTCTGGGTTCACTGGACAGCAAACTGCTCTCAATAAATGTACTGTTCTTATAAAATTCCTGGATTTTCCCTGCTAATTCACAACCCATGGCAATCTGACTAGCACTCTGCTGTGGGGGGCGGCATTACTGTTGGGCTGAAATAAGACAAAGTGCAGTAAGAAGCAGCCCATGCCAACACCAAATTTGCAGCCAAGAGTGAGAGAAGCAGAACTGCTCAACTGCCAGCCCTGGAAAGGCATATCCACCACTGGCATGCACTGAAGCAAAGATGTTGATTGCCACTATTCCTGCAAATTCAACTCAGCTATTATAGAAATATATATATTTCTCTATTTCTTGTTATTTCCAAGCTGTCCTAATGTCCTACTAGCTTTTGTTACTCAGCTTTGTCCTAATGGCTTCTGTACAGACCTATGTCAGAGTGGATGTAGCTTAATATACTTTAATGCAGTCAATGCTCATTATTTCCAGTATTCCTGAAGACAAGCTGCTCCTCTCAGTAAAACTATGTTCAGGCCCTGATATGGCAGATATAGTGTCAGTCACTGGCTTTCTTCCTGAGCTTTATCCCAAAAGCCAGCCAGGCTTTGCTCCCACCACTCCAGTCAAGGCCTTATTCCTCTACTGGCTCAAAAATCAGCTTCTAACTTCACCTCAAATATATTCAGTGCTGGTAACCACATTTGCTCTGGTCCCAACACTGTCTTCTCTGGAACTTCCCCTCTGCTGCACGCAGGGATAGAGAGCCATCACTCCCACATCAGCCTTGGCTTTCCTAGTTTACCTGAGCAGGTTCTTCTTGCCTCCTCTCAGACACAAAGTGTCCTGTCCCCGTGTCACAGAAATCCTCCCCTGCACTTTGTGCAGTGACAGCCTCCTGACCCCTGGCACCGCACGCACCATCTCAACACCAAGTTTCCTTATCTGCACTGGGAATGCTTCCAAGAAGGGGATTTGCCTTTTGACCTTAGTGCCTTGGGTCAATCTGTGTTCAGCTCTGCCTGGGCTCTCCTCCACACTTCCAGGGAGCAGCTTCTTCCCTGTTCAGGGGCAGACTACCCCCGTGTTTCATGCCTTTTCTGTTCCTGCCATCCAAAGGGGTGCCCTGCTCTCTCAGAATGACATCCTGATCTTTTTCCAAGCTGATGGCAAATGGCAGTGTCATGGCACCAGATACGTGATCTGATCCCTGAATGTGGAGCTTCAAAACCCATCTGCTGACAAGGTCTAATGGATGAGATGTAAAGCTCAGAGGAAAAACAATGCCAAGATGTAAGTGATCCAGCACATTACTGGAACATCTCCACATGTAAAACCTAGTAGTGAGAGTCATACAAGGATTTTTCCAGTTTCTTCTCTAGCTCTCAGTGACAGGTGAATGAGGAGGACCACTTTTATCACTCATCCAGTGCATGAACAGGGAATAATAGCCTATTTGTTTTAAAAACAAAATAGTAGGGCTGGACAAAGCCAACCAAAGAACCAAATGTAACCACACCCTCAACTAGGGGAGACCACAATCACTCTCTATTTGCTATTCAGGATCTGTGTATTACACACATATATTTCTATTTTATTCAAAATAAACAGGTTTTTTTCCTCATAAAGGGTGAGACTCAGATCTGGCACATCTGAGGAACAGCTGAAACAAGCAGAAAGTCCATCAGGCAGTTTGATCTGAAAATACAGTAAAGAAATCCCCCCTCACTAAGCAGTGAAAAGGTGACTGAAAATACCCCTGAATGCTTCAAGCAGGCTGCAGGCCTCTTGGAGTGTGAGGAGTTTCAGGATCCACTGTAGGGGCAGCAGAAACAGTTCAGCAAATATTCATGCACACTTACAGATCCACGGTGTTTGTAGTCAATGAGAGATTTGCTGCTGAGAAAAGCACTTTTTTCCCTTTTTAAAGAAATTTTACATCGAAAGAAATGTGTCTTTGCTGCTCTAACCCATGGGTGGGCCAACAGGGATCTAGCACAACTCTTCCCCTAGCTCCAAGCAGCATTTGTACTAGAGCAACACAACATGATCTGCAAACCAGAAAGTCCCTCTGGACTGGATCACTGTGCAAGCCAATGGATGGGGAGAAACTGTGCAAAAATACCCCAAGTTTGCCAGAGCTTCAGGCTATGCCATAATGGCATTTGGATGTACACTGGGGCATGCAGGCATCTTTGCCAGGCACAGCTCTGCTCAGCTGGGCACTCACTCTGATGGCCCAACACTGCTGATATGTGACTCATTAAAAATGTCTCAGCATGCCACTGAAGAAAATTTGTGTGTGCATAAAACCCCCCATATTGACTTTTCCAATGGAAAGTGCTTCTCCACCATGTGCTTTTTTCAGCAGGGAGGAAGCTGCAGCAGCACTTTCCTCAAGGCTGCACCACGAGCTCACAGGGGCTGCTGGGAGCACCTCAGGAAAAGCTCACAGAGCTCCTGAAAAACAGCACCACTCTCTGCCCACAAATAACCCCACTAAAACACATCCAATTTCTTGA
This sequence comes from Agelaius tricolor, assembly GCF_023055355.1. Lineage (NCBI taxonomy): Eukaryota > Metazoa > Chordata > Aves > Passeriformes > Icteridae > Agelaius > Agelaius tricolor. The sequence continues at coordinate 80,081,991 of NW_027269261.1, forward strand.
TGATGCTGATACTCCCAGGATTTCCAAGCCTGCAGCTTTCCAGGAGAAATCCATGGAAATGTATGCACACACTCCAGACCATGCTACATTTGATACGAGTAGCCCAGTTTCAAGCATCCACGCAAGCAGTGGGAACTCCCATTTTTTCACTAAGAGCACATCCAAGGCTAGTACAAGTTAAAATTAACTAGTGGCAAAGCCTACTGCTCCAGCTCTTCAAGGGGGAACACCTGCCAGTGACTGCCCCAAAACAAAAGCACAATGCTGAAGAGCTCCTGCTGCAATGCAGAGAAGTGGCAGCTGAGATCTTGCTTCTGCTGTGCCAGGCACTATGTACTGGGCCAAATAGAGCCTGTTGCTGTGCCAAAAAGTGGGTAATTCAAGCTGAAAGGCAGCTGATAGGGCTTCCCTGCTTTGCCAAGCAGCTGGCTGCAGAAACACATTTTGCAGCAGCAAACATCACCCTGCACTGATGAGGTGGAGAGTCCTTTCAAGTCGGTCCTTAGCAGGTCTAAAGGTGGGCTAAAGATAGAGGAGCTGCCTGATAAATGGCAATGCTTGGCAAGCAAAAAAAAAAAAAAAAAAAAAAGTTATGGTCCTTTTTCCTATACTGCCTCCCAGTCCATTAAATATCACTACATTTACCATGACTGAAAATATTAGAGGTCTCATGTCTTAAACTTGAAGAACAGTTTTTCCACTCAGAGGAATTTTGCTTACCTTCATCAAGCAGTAGTGCCAACAGTTGTTAAAGTACAGTATAAATATTAGTCCTTGCCAGTAAACAGATGCAAATTTTGGCACCAGATCAGACTGAAATAATCACATAATCACAGAATGGTTTGAGTCAGAAGGGACCTTTAAAGATCATCCAGTTCAACCCCCTGCCATCGTCAGGGACAGCTTACGCCAGAACAGGTTGCTCAAAGCCCCATCCAACCTGGCTGTGAGTACTTCAGGACATGGGGCATCCACAACTCTGGGCAACCTGTTCCAGGTTGTCACCACCCTCACATTAAATTTGTTCCTTATGTCCAATCTAAACTTACCCTCTTTCAGTCTAAAACCATTGCTCCTTGTCCTGTCACTACAGGCCCCTGAAAATACCCCACCTTTCTCCATGTTTTTTTATAAGCCCTTTCATATTGAAAGATTGCAATGAGGTCTCCTTGGACCCTTCTCCAGGCTGAACAACTCCAACTCTCTCTGCCTTTCCTCATAGGAGATGAGCTCCATCCCCCTGACCATCTTCATGACCCTCCTCTGGACTCACAGCAACAAGTCCATGCCCCTGCCAGGTTCCTGAGCTGGACACAGTGCTCCAGGTGAGGTCCCACCAAAGTAGAGGGTCAGGAACACCTTTCTCATACCTGTCAACACCTCACATGGAAAAGCCCAGCTAGGGAATACCAACACAGATTGAGCAAACCTGCCCGACAGACTGAAGAATATATGCAATATATTCTTCAATAGTTAGAAACTGGGCCACAATAGTTAGAAACTCCATTTCCATGCTTTATTTATTCCTATTTAACAAATTAAAACCCTAAGTGCCAAACTGAAGGTTCAGTGACAACTCATACTAAACAAATTAGCCACTCAGATCATTAAAGCACTCGAGAGATGCTTTGCTTCCTTCTGTGTATGCTCTACTAATCTCCACACTTCCCTCAGTCCGATAAAGCAATTAAAAAAATCCATTTCACTTTCAGTTTCTGACCAGAGAAAGCACTACAGGTTCACAGGCTACCAGGATTTTTTTGTAATGAAAAATGTTATTCTCCATATACTTTCAGTAAATAATCCCAGTGAATTTAGGCATGAAACAGATCCCCAAAACAAAATAGGCAAGAATGTAAACTTGGTGCCTCTGCCTCAAAACACTTCCAGCCTCACCTAAGGCGTGACTCGGCTGTAAAGCAATTTATTGGAGCAGAGAGGCTGAGTGATGCAGGAGTGCTGCAGGCATGGCAAGCAGGGCAGGGAGTGCAGTACCTCAGGCAGTTATGCAAGCAGGGAAGCACGGGGTGAAAGGACAGCAGGGCTCTGCGGGACAGCCAGCCTCGCAAAGCCCATAAGGAGCTTTGGCAGCGCCCGGCTGCCCTGCCGCCAGGCAGGTGACAGCAGCCAGCCTGCAGTGCCCTGGCAGCAGAGCCCAGCCCAGAGCCACAGCCACAGGTGACAGCAGCCAGCCTGCAGTGCCCTGGCAGCAGAGCCCAGCCCAGAGCCACAGCCACAGGTGACAGCAGCCAGCCTGCAGTGCCCTGGCAGCAGAGCCCAGCCCAGAGCCACAGCCACAGGTGACAGCAGCCAGCCTGCAGTGCCCTGGCAGCAGAGCCCAGCCCAGAGCCACAGCCACAGGTGACAGCAGCCAGCCTGCAGTGCCCTGGCAGCAGAGCCCAGCCCAGAGCCACAGCCACAGACAAAGGTGCTTCACTGCTGGCCTTTGTGCTCATGGCCCACAGAGTGAAGCCTGTGGGATGCTGTGGAAAACATCAAAAGGGCTTTGGTGCTTTCTCTGCCATGTATTTCAGGTTTAATGGTGGTTTTGCTATCCCCACCCCCCGGATTCGCTGCTGAACTGCCAGTGGACAATGAAACTATTGAGCATTTACTACAGCAGGAGATTAGTTTGGGTTTCAGTTTCTGCTGAGCTAGCTCATTTCTTTCTACGTTCTTACAGGAACAGATGCTAAAATATAAAAGAGCAGTAAGCATCATAAAGGCAAAAAAGGAAAACCCTTCATGCAACAGCATGAAGTTAAAAATACTTTTTCACAGCTTTAGCCAGAGCCATTCAATAGTTTGCTCTGCTGTCTAATTATTACATAAAAGAGGCAAGAGATTATTATTATTTTGTTCTTAAGAACAAAAAAAACCACAAACACATACACACCTCAAAATAACAAAACCCCAACCAAACCCAACAACTAAACTGGCCAAACTGGCTGGATTAAAATAATTGTTCAAAGAAGCTAAACAGAAAAATTAGTTTTGTCCCCTCCCATCCAGCATGACTGCAGTGCTGCCTTCAGACACCAAATTCAATTGCTGCAGCAATTAGTCACAAAATTCAAGGCAAGCTGAAACTGTCAGATGCTCCAAGAGCATCCCTGTGCTAGAATCAATTCTTCCCCCACAGAGGCAAACCAAACAGATGGACAGTCTGCAGCTCATAAAAAGCCACAAGCCATCCCTGGGCTGCAACAGCAGCAAGGATGAGGTGATGGCAAACAAACTCCTGGCCCTTGTGCCAGTGCTCCAGTCAATGCAGGAGCACCTCTTCTCTTGGAGCCCCTCTTCCCTTGGAGCACCTCTTCCCTTGGAGCATCTCTTCCCTGGATGCTTTGGTGCTCAGTGGCCACAGCCCAGAGCATCCCCACAGGGCCATGCAACAGAGAAGGAGCCACCAGGGCTGGGATTTGCTTTAGGAAAAGAATAGGTGGAAAGAAACCCAGGTTGCCCCACACCAGCCATGTTTCTCTCTCCCCAAAGTTACATTAATCAATTCCATTCTTTTTCAGAAAAGTCCCAAGTATGGCAAGATGCTTCTCCACGCAGCTCTGACATTCAGATGCTTTGCCAGCTAGATGGGCAATCTGCAACCCCTCCTGACACTGTCTAAAGTACCTTTTATATACAGACATAATATCCATTATCCTCTGATGCTTTTAAAATGCTTCTCATTAGCCACCCCCGATGTGCAACCCACTGCTCAACAAGCCCACACCTTCCTGGTGCCACTCCACCAGCCCACAGCTGAACCTGCCTGCACCACCTCCTCCAAGCTGTGGGAAAATACATTAATATAGACCAGAAAACTGAGATCACAAAAGACCAAAGCCACTGATTACCCATCAGGTTGCTTCACTGCTTGATACAAATTTTTCCAGGAGGTTTCTAAACCTCTGAGAACTACCAAGCTGTGAAGTAAATATGCAATGTAAATACAGAGACGTTGGTAGGACTAATGACATTAAATCACTGATAAAATTTAGGAGGATTTTCAGACAAATCTTTCCAAATCATTCTTTTAGATCTAAGACAAGGCAGCTTCATGGAGGTTCAAACAAGGTGGAGTAAAACAAATTTAGCTCACACGGATAGCATAAATATCGCTGCTGGCAGCCTGGGCGAGAACCAGGCTCCACAACACCTTACTGATGACAACCTTGGGGAATTTCAATCCTGCCTGTAAAGAGCAGAGAACATGATACAACTTCCTATTGCTTTTTCAACTTATTCATAAACATTTTCGTATTACGAACATTTTAATCACCTGTGCATTGCCTACACAGTGTCATTAGGTTTTCTTTCAAAACAAACAAACAACCAAAATGTAGTAACCTTCATGGAAAAATAAACTCTCAGGGCAACTCTTGACAAACACAGCTGCACCATCCCTTCAGCCAGGGGATGCCTTTCTCCCTTCCCTGCAGCTCTCCCAGAACCGGCTCAGCAAACCACCCCAGCACGCACTGCTCCTCCCTGGCTGGAGAGCCAAGCCCTCTGCAGCTGGCACAGCTGCTGTCCCACAGTGCCCAGTGGCTCAGCTCTGGCACCAGTGACACCACCCTATCGCCACACTGCTGCGTCAGCACAAGGGGCTGCCATTACATTACATGTTTTTGATGGCTTCACCATTTCTCTGCTTGCTCACCCATTTCACCTAGACCTCTAAGCCATTCTAGACCTCTAAACTGCTCTCTGGAATTTAGGGTTTAAAGCCGACCCCTTCCCTCACTGCCAAAACATACACTTGGGACTGATGGAGGACCTAAACATTCACCCCACAACAAATATTTATGGGTGTAGAGGAACTTTGCACTTTGGTATAGAGCCATCCCAGCTGGAACAGACACCAACTGACTGCCGTGTCACCCCCCAGCACCCAGAGAAGGAACAGCCCTACATCACCAGTCCCTCTCTTCACTGGCTGCCCAAGAGGGTGCTGGCTGCCCTGTACTCACCCTCTCACCTCACCCCTCCAGGTGCCCTGGGCTCAGGCAGGAGGATCTCCAGGCTGGATTGGCCACCCCATCCTTTTGGCTGCTCTTTCACAGCCCTGTGTGAACCAGGAAGTGGAGGCAAGCCAGCAGTTTATTTTTAGCTTTTTTTTTCCTCCCGTAAATAAAAAGCAAAACCACATGCGCAAACCACATGTTCGCACTCACTCCACCCAGTGATGGGTTTTACATTTCGCATCCTTCCAACGCTCAGAAATTCCTGGGCAATGATGTAGAGCAGACATCACCCCACAGATTTCCATTATGACCCTCAGTAGCCCTGGTCCTACACTGGCAAAATAAGAGTCTCTCAAACACTGAATTGAATATCTCCAAGAAGCAGGCAAAGCCTGAAGAAAGAGATCAGTGAGGGTGACTCTGCTCTCAGCTTGTCTCCCCCTTTTCCTCTTTCCCAAAATCCATCCAGGACATCAAGGAACACTGGCAGAAGTTGCAACTCACACTTCCAAAGCTTCATTGCAGACTCTTCAGAGAAAGAAGAGCTAGTGTGGGATTATGAGTTCCTTCCCATGAGTTCAACCACAGCTTTGAATCCCTACCAACTAGAAGCTGGGTCTTGCTTCTCTTCTGCAGTTCCTCAGATGTCATTCCTTGTAACTCCTTTGAGTGTTTCAGATAAACAAGCTACAGGATCTCAAGTGACTCCTCAAACTTTAGTTGCAGAGGTGCAGCAGGTGGAAAGAGTTAAAGGGTTTCCCAGCAGCAGACAGTTTTACAGTCAACAGGTTGTACTTTTGAGCTAGGACGAAACCACCCATTCACCTTAGGAACTTTTGGTACAGAACCTTGCTTCCCTCAAAGTTAAAATAAAAAGCTGAAAGATCCCCTGGTTTTTCCCAAAATGTCTATTGAAACTTCACCTTCTTAAAAAGGGAGGGGGGCATTAGGTCAGTACGCACATATCTACATCCTGAGCAGCAAGACTTCTGAATCTGAGCAACAAAAACTTTTAAGGAGCAAATACATTTAACAGAAGGCCCAGTTTGTGCCCACAGTTTGATGTGGCTACATTCAGGCTCTAATGGCAAAATTACCTGTTTTCAACTTCTGTTCAAAGAGAAACTCCATACCAGCAGAGTGCCACTTAGACATGAACATTATTCATGCAGAAATGCCTGCTTCAGAGCTCTGAAAACACTAATTAATCACAGCACTGGCTTTATGAGTGATCATTTACAAACACCATGCCAGCTCTGCACCACCCTGAGATTGCTGGCAATGCCTCATCCCAAGCAGAAAAATGTCCTCACTACTTGCTGAACACCATACTGCTTGGACAGCAAGTGTAAGTCATCAGTTTTGATGAAAACAAACTTGAGGAGATAAAACAAGGCACTTGAAATCACAAGAAGGCATCTGCGTCAATTTTAATACCTCCCTACTGACTTTTACTTCCAAGACAAGAAGAATTTGGTGAGTTTGCACAGCAGCTCAAGGATGGAGTGGACAGCTTCAAGCATTACAAGACTTGAATAAATAAACTTTGCTCCACAACCTCAACAAAAACAATATGTTTGTGTTTATAAAAAGGTGGAAGCTAAGATGGTTGAGTCACTCCAACCACTGTGCTCCTCTATACTAGGATAAAGAGTAGATTCAATGCAGCCCTGCCGATACCTTAATTAATTCAAAAATCTGTTGGAAACCATTTTTGTATATTTTAGAAAGCAGAGCTGAAGTGGAACATCTTCTCCAAGTCCAATCTAACAAACGGGGTAAGCTGTTGGCTTTAGGACAGCAGATTATGTTAGCTAATAACCATCCCTTGCTCCACTCTTGCTCAGGCCTCTTGGCCCATCTCAACCTGCCAAACTGGGTTTTCAAACCAGCTCTTTGCTGGTTGTTGTGCATGTCATTAGCCACCTTGTCCATGCTTTATCCAATTATTTACTGTGCCCAACCAGCACCCTCTGAAAATGCACCAAGGTGCCTGGTGCCAAGGTTAATTATCCCCTTGCTTAAGAACTGCAGGTTATTTTCTGTGGAGTGATGGAGAGGTGCATTTGCTGGGCAAAGGAAAAGCCTTATACTGTGCCCCATTTCCTGAAGGAGCCTTGAATTTAAACCTACTTAACTAACTAACCAACCACACTGTGCAAGGAGCAGTGTGCTCATTCTTAGCAAGCATCACAGAAACACCACAGTCAGCTACAATTTCCTTGCTTTGCAGGAGCAGCATATTCCCTTTCCCACTGCCTGAGGCTCTGCCCCACCTCTCTGCCAACAGGGTAGATTTGAAACTGCAGTAACATCAGCCTCCTTCTCCCCTGCCATAACAAGGGAGCTCCCTCTTGTCTCACCACAGGGGTGGGCACAGACACCCCACAGAGCAGCACCAGAGGGCTGAAACATGCTGCCAGCCCTGTCAAGGAATGCTGGCACAGAACCCTCAGGCCAAACATCATCAAGTTCCCAAAGGAAAAGCATTCAAGTGTCTCCTTCCCAGCCTCCAAAGAATCCTACAGATTCTCCCAGCAGCCCAGCTGACTGTGTTTATTGCTGCATCCTTCACGTTATAGGTCAACATATACCAGAGAGACAGCAATTCTCAGCTAATCAGATTTCTGTGCAGACTGACAAATGGCTCCCAATAAGAACATAAAAACCCAGGAAAATCAAGAGTCTCTCTAATCAACTCACTTGATATGATGCAGTAAGCCTGCAACAAGCTCACACACTTTGTTAACACATTGGATTGCACTTTGTGGCAGGATCTCAGGGGGCTGGTAGCAGTGGGGGGACCCCAGCCCAGGCCAGCTGCTGGAAGGAACATGTTCCTCTTTGTTCTTTGTGCTCCACTCAATGCTGTGTTATTTTGAAACTAATTCATGTTAATTCCTTGACATACTATTAGTGTGCTTGCCAAATGCCAAAGCTTAAAACTGGAGTGTGAACACACACACGCTCACAAAAGAGGTTCTTGCTCCACCACTGGATTATTCCAGCCTGGAAACTTCTTATAGGTGAGTCCTTCCTATCTCCCCAGTCAGACTTAAACAAAACATGAACAGACATTGCCAGTGGGGTGCAAAAATAACCTCTCCTATGAAGGCTAAGCACCTTGCCTTGTTACCAATCCTGCAGCTCTGCCACATTATGTCCCTCCAACGTCCCGATCATACACACTTTACCCCACAAAGCTCACTCATGACTGAGAAGAGCTTCAGAAATGTAATGATATCACTGACATATACATGGCACCCCTCCTTTTGCCACAGCAAGGCTGATGGTGACAGCAGGGCACTGCACACCCCAGGAGCCAAATGGCTGAACCCAGTGAGTCAGGAGAGGAGGAGATGGTGTGCAGAGAGGCAGGTGGAAAATCACGGCCTCCTCCTCCCCAATGGCCCCCAGCTGCTCTTAGAAGATGATGAGGATTTCCAGCTAAAACACTGCTGCTCTCAGAGCTCTGGCACCCGAGCTGCTGAGCAGGGAAAAGAGACTGTGAGTCTGTCAAGGTCCCTGATTAGGCATGAAAGAAAAGCCCTGTGCACACAATACTCTTACTGAAGCTATAAATAGTCCCCTCTGCACCAAAGTTGTGCATACTGTACTGACACTTGTGACTTAATAGGATTTCCTAGGTAGCCTGAACCAGCTGGGGCTGCTGCAGGGCAGCCTTGCTGAGCCATTTTCACAACACATGCATGCCACTGTGACTGGGGGGAGCATAGGGGATTATCCTGTGTTTTCAGTGTCCTGATCACACTGAGGCAGGAAAAGAGTCTGAGAAACTCCTAGAGGGTCGTAATGAGTTTGCATGCACAGCATAAGCAGGAGAAAACTTCCAGGATGGCCTTTTCCATGCAGCAAGCTTATCTCCCAGCTACACATCAGAACTTACTACAAGTGCAATTTTTTCTTCTTTATATTCATCCTTTTTTACAGTGGTAGAGACAGGTAAGAAACAATACTCTAATAAAACACATAAGTTTTATATCAAATAATGTAAAAAATTACTTTCCTGTTCAAATATATCATGTCATTCCAGTTCCTGTAAGTAAATTAAACCAGTTCTCCCATTAATGATTCATTATTGTCTTCAAATATGTAAGACAAGAATTTAAAAATCTCTTATACTACTTTATTCCTTCTAAAGAAGTTCCACCCTGTTTGAGTTACTGTCTGTTAACCTGGCAGGCCGACCTGAGTACTGTTAACAAAATAATCTTTTGTTGTAATATTTCCACTACCTCACCTTTGCCTTTGTGGTGCTTAGCAGCCTGCCAGTGGTGCTGGGAATCATCAAGTTTTGCCCTGACCCTTCAAGCATGTCCCAGATGTATGCCCTGCCCTTGGTCCTGAGGATGCGCCACGCTGCTGAGCCTGTGCCACCTTCCAGGGTACAGCCACAGCATTGCTTCACCTCACCTGCCTCATCTCTTCCATCACCTGATGAAGCACTCCAAAACCTGTCTGCTCATGTGCTGTGGAGAAAGCCAAAGTTGACCCTTTTATGCCCAAAAGGCACAAGTACCAAGGTACCTGACTGCACAGGCAGCTATCCCACTTTGCACCGTAGTTGGAAGGGTTGGGCACCACCTGGCTGAAAATATCACCCCAGCACTTGGATCCTGGTTAAGACCTGGGGCATGAGTCCCAGACCAGGAGGCAGCAAGACTTTATGTTGTACAGATGAAGAATAAAAGGATGTTTTCTGGTGCCTCACATCATTCCCATCATCACCGCCTCACAGACAACTTACCTCAGCAAGAAATGATACAGGACAGTTGCCTATTGCATATTCCCTGCCAGCCCCAGCCTCCTTCAGCTGCTCCATCACCACAAGCAACACAGAAACCACTGAGAGCAGTTGTACACATCCATCCACATGCTCACTACTGCACAGAGTGGGCCCAACCTGCTCAAGATGAGCTCTCAGTCGTGCCTGTCACCCTGGACATGCTGTGTTCCCAGGGCTTAGGGATGCAAGCTCTCTGTGCAGCACTTCTGTGTTTTTCTGGAATGACATTTGGCTATTTGGAGCACTGGGAATTTGTAACACAAGAAGAAGAAATAATAAAGTTGACCTCAAGCTGGTTCAATACGCTCATTCTGAAACTAAAGTAGCTAGAACATGGTGCATCATTTTTTCCTACCACAGTCTTAGCTGTTATGGAAAATGCAGCAATGAAGAAAAGGGCTGGCTCATGAGCTAACATTACCTGTCTGCACCTCATCTGCTCCTTCAGTATGTTCTGTACATCACAGCAGTGATACACATAGTGCTTGCATGGCTATCTAAGAACCCCAGGCAGAAGTGATTGCAAGAGAGTCATGTAGTTCAAAATTTCATTAAAGAAATGGCTATAATATAATCACAAGCCACTCAATGCACTGGAGGCTGAATGTTGCTAAGGAAAATTATGAGCCTCCTCCTGCAAATATCCTTATCTACCCACAACATAAAAAGAGCCAATAGTGTAGCAACATCTATATTCAGCATAAGGCCTAGACCAGAATAAAGTGATCATTAAATAGTTTAAAACAAAGACAATAGCAAAATGTAATGAGCCTCAACAAAGCAAGTAAAACAGGGCTAAGAGGCTGCACCAGCTACACCTTGCACTTAGGCACCTCTTAGGAAACCTTTTGTAGGAGATGGAAGGACAATCAGCTCCCCAAGAGCTTCCGCACTGGATGGATGATGGACAGGTGGCTCCTTTTGAAAAACCCATTTTCTTTATTCTGCACAGTGGATAATTCAGCTCAAAGATAAGGGAGAAAAAAAGCAGAGGGGGAGGTAGGGAAAATGCTTGAATGCTAAAATAGGCAAATTACTGAGCTAGAAAATCTAGATTAAATCAAGCATTCCTGCAAATGTGTAATAGAGAAACAAATGGCTCCCATCTGGAAGCTCAGCAAATTAACTTGGATCCTGGTTAAGACAACAGCACCAGAGTCTGCTTCCAGAAATGTAAATATCCAGTGTGCATTTGCAATCCAATCACAGGCTAAAAATATAAGACAACTTGGAGTGGAAATCTGATTTTGTGTCTACCCTCCTAATGGGAAATAAAACAAAAATTCTTTAGACACAGCAATCTGGACTCATTTTTCCTGCTTGGAGAGATGATGCAAGATGTCTTTGCACCAGGAAAGTCTTTCAGCTGCTTCTGATTGCAAGGCCACAGCTCACATGTTGGAGGCCTGACTCTTATCCGTCATATTCTGGTTCCCCATCTTCTTTTCCATTCTGTGACCCCTGGCTGCTCCACTGTACTGTCCTCAGCTCTGTTTATTTATACCACTTCATTTGATTCTTCTTACTAAGAGTATTCTAGTTCCTTTTTCCCCCAGAGGTTTATCTCTGGCCTTCCAGTAAGAGAAGGGCTCTTGGTCTCAGCGTGCAGATGGAGAACTCAACCACAGGCACGAAGCAGGCTCAGGACTAAATTTAGCCCAGAAGAGGATAGTCTTTCTGCCTGTAGACCAGGAAGGCAATTTGGAGCAGGAGCCTATTTTAGATGCTCTCTGGTGGTGTCTGCCTCCCTCTCGGCTATAGAGAGTCTGGGGAGACTTGGACTCTGAGCATCACCCCTGAGGACCTTTCAATGCTACAAAAGGAAGGAAAAGCTATTACAAGTTAATGTCATCCATATGGTTCAAGTGCTGACACTGAAAGGGAAGTTTTAGGGTGTTCCACCAGCAGAAGGCATTCATGGAAAAAAAGGACATTTCTCTGTGTAAGAGATACGTCCTTCTGCGATCACAGCAGGCACAGACAGGAGTTTTAAACTACAGAAAAACCACCTCTAGAGACAGGATAATCAGGAAAATCAGTTAATTCCCACATCTGGTTTTAATAAACAGATGGGGGGATTGGTAAATGTGGACAAAAAAGCACATAACACCCAAACTTAGGAGGGCAAAGAGCATATGAATATTAATAGCAACAGTCAGATAGGGTGTTAGATAATTAGTCAGAATTCACAGATAATGAGTAAGAAACAAGACCATGGATTAACATACTGATACCAAGAGGAAGGGCACTGCAAGAGAAAACTCAGGTAGAAGAATAAGAAACTCCAAAGGACTGCAGTGGTATGGAATCAACACTAATTGGGAGAAGGAGGGGCCACATCACAGGTTATCCTACACCCTACAGAGCCTGCATGGCAGTGCAGTGCAGATTCCCAGGTTCACAGCAAGACAGAACTGCCAACAGGGCTTATCTTTCTGTGGGACTGCAACTTCCCAAAATACTCAACTGAAGAACCCACTATTAACGTAAAGAGCTGACCACAGATATTCCTGGAAGCAGAAGACAATTGTAATCCTCCAGCTGCTGAACTAGAAAAGGGCAGCTCTAATTTAGACACAGTAAGTAGCTAAAAGTCCTCAATGAAAGCAACTCTGGAGGCAATTGTAATCATGGAGAGGTGATTTAGGGAAACACAAAAACTCATCTTTTCAATTCCTCATAAGCTTTGAGGAATCTAAGGAACTCAGCATGGAAGTCAGCTGGATGGAAGTGCTCAGGAACACACTTGTAAGAACCTTAGAATATCTGTACGGTAAAGACGAAAAAAAAAAGTTGGTACTGAGCAACCCCAAACAAAGTAGGGGAGATATGTAGGGAATGAGTCCCAGTCTAAATGGAGGAAAAAAAAAATCACCAAAAAGGGATTTTTAGGGCTAAGCAGAGTGTATGTGAGGAATGGAAAAGAAGGGCCACTCATCAAAGACAGCTGTGTCAGAGGTCAGGAAACAAAGGGGGAAAGAGAAATTGCCAAAGTCAAGTTGAATTAGGTCATGCAAATAAAAATAAAGAGCAAAGATCAAAACGTTCTTCAATGATACAATTTTTTTTAAAAAAAGTACAGAAAGTGGAAACTAACAGCACTTGGCTGATGTATCTTAAAATAAAAGCAGAAAGAGCTTTTGTTGTTACTGCATCAGGATGGGGAACAGCAGACGGAAAAAAATAAACCCACAGCACTGACAAAAAGCCCCTTCAAACTATTAAACAGCCCATGATCAAGCTGAAACTGAAGGTGTTTCTAGTCAGGGTGGAGGTGAACAGCCTATCCTCAGGGCAAGCATCCAAGAGGGGAGCAATTGGTTTGGGCTGGAGTCTACTCCCTGCAACTACAGGAGACTGGGCTTTGCAATCAACACAACCTCATGAAATCTGCTATTTTGAAATATGCTGACCACAAACACCTCACAGAGAAACCTAAACAAGAGGATGATGAGAGTGTGATGGTGTGATGATGAGAATGTAGCAAAATATCTTAAAAATGAAGTTAAATGGGATCATTCCACTTGCAGCCTCATCCCACAGCACCCCAAGGCAAGGGTGCTCTTGATGCTCCCCTTGCATCCCTTTTCTGACTTCAGCACAGGTCTCCCAAACTTGGAGGTTGAGAGGAAGGGACACTGCTTATTTATAAGCACTGGTCATTTGAGTCCTTTCTGAAGAGACACCAAAGCTGCCCCACAAAACAATAATAATTTATTGCTAGGTTTGAGCAGTCTGTCTCACCTTTATCTCCTAAAATTTGGTAGCAAAGGCATTAAGACCAAAACCAAGCTTTACTCTGAATATCCTTAACATAGCACAGATATCTCCCTGAAGCTCACTCCAAAATTCAGCATACTGAGCAAATGCAAAGTACATAATTTATGAGCACTTCAGGACTGTTTCTTCCACTGTATGGAATTAAGAAAGGCAATTCATGTACCTGAGAAAGCTGGGACTGTAAAGGTGGGCAGTAGAGGCCAGTGTCAAAGTTTTCTCATTCTCCAATGAAAGCGTCACTGTCAGAGCACAGAGTTGCCTTTAAGGGACAAGAAAATATTTCCAAGTGCAGACAAAATGTGCTATAGCTTCATCAAGTTGTGGTCAACCATGCAGACAGCAACTGGCTTTGTGCCTGATGTTTATTGAGAGCTAAATGCAAAACCTCTGCAACAACAGAATTGGCATCACACAAGCCAGAGAAGCAAACCTTTTATTGTCCAGAATTATTATTACATTGTATTATTAACCAAAACAACTTAAAGGAAATTATTAAGAAGCTGTGAGTAACTCCATGACTTATGCTCAGCTCCACTACTGCTCCTTGGCTCCAAGCTGGCTCAACGGGGCATCCAACCAAATGTATCATTGCTATTCAGAGTAATGAGGAACAGCTTTGCCTCTAACCTCAGGTCACATTTGAGGACATCTCTTTAAAAAGGAAGACAATTAAAACTAGAACTAGCACAGAGGCAGGTCCACAGCATCAACAGGTGTTGAGAGGGTTCTTCTGAGTCAGTTGTCTCGATGCAGCATAGTACACAGTGTTAAGACTTGTAGCTGTAAAAACGTTAAAAATGTACAAGTCTGTAGAACACATGAAGAACCAAACTGGAATCTTTTCTGTGGTCTTGCCTTTTCTGTCACAAACTATTGGATTTTACAGTGTTTAGTCACCTCTCTAAACTCAGCTGCATATTCAGCTCCTTAACTAAGCATGAAAAGTTCTCCCTCCACACTACGTAGCCAAAAGCAGAGACCTCCTGAGAAGAAAACCAGACTATAAGCAGGTATTCCCCTAACAAGGACTGCTCCAGACAAAGAGATGCCCAATGAATATTTTCCCATGCTCTGCACCTACGCCACTAACACAAAGCAAAACACTTGTGACCTCCCATCAACAAAATCTTTCAAGTATCATTATTCACCTGGATTAAAACTGCGCTTGCATTTGAGTGCACAAACAAATCCAGCCAACCCCAAGATAATTTAAGCATGTGCCTCAAATGAAATACAAGACTGGATGTTCTGGCTCAGGGCAGTTTTCAGATCCTTTCATTACACACTTTTCAATGCAAGACAGAATCACAATGCTGAGGCAAAGGAGAAGACTGAAAAAGAAGCAGGCCACTCATCACAATTTATTTTATGGTCAGTGTTTTGTCTTCAAATCAGACTTGGAGGAAAAGAGCAGCAGGAAAGAGGCACAAAAATTGTTTCAAAGACACTACTGCACTGGCTGTCTGGCAGTAGATTAATCATTTAGTTGTCAACCTTGCACTAACTCTAATTGTTTTGGAAGACATTCATATTGCAAAATTGTAAGCACATATAGTAACAGTGAGTCAGGTTAAATCTAACCCTTCTTCATTTTACATTTGCTTTAGACATGTTTTCTCCAGTACAGAAAGAACCAACTTAAAGGAAAAAAAAATCCATCATGTAGATTAGAGTTTATTGATTACCCAGACACTAATTCCAGCCCAGCTCTTTGAGATCTCTCCAAGGGGAAAGGAAGAGATGGTATTTACAGAAACTGCTTCTAATGAGAAAACCTTAAGGCAAGGAAGGTGAATCTGAGAGCAATGAGTACCAATTTTATAGAATATAAACAACTGTTTGCTCTTGTAATTGCATTTGCCTTTCTAACTACAGTCCCTATTCTCTACCTTCCTCCAGAAACACCCACTGCTAGGCAAGGATGGCCAAAGCTGGATTACATCACTGTAACTATGGGGAAAACATGCTATGATTTGCTTAAGCTCACTTTTTTTAGGGAAAGCCTTAAAAAAAGCTTTTAAAAGTTTAAATCAGTTTAAAAATTTGCTATAAAAATCAGTGTCACAGAGGGACTGCCCCTTTTTCCCCACTGATTTGAACATCACAGTATTGAATAGAGCTCTATGATGAAAGACTATTTTATTTCTAAAACAAAACCCAGTGTCCCAAGCAGCTAAGTTCACTTCAGAGAGGGCACCATGACCAGGGAAATTACTTGCTAAAAAAAAAAAAAGAGCTATTTCTTCCAAGTCTTCTCCTGTAAAGACAATTTTGTTGATGGTAATGATGAAGTCTCCTTTGTTGGCTACAGACCCAAGCCAGCAGGACCTTCACATGTTTTTCTGCAGGCAGAAGGCACTCACTCCTGCAAAGCTAATCCCTGTTAAACTCCTGGGTTATAGCTAGGGGGTGCCAGGGGTGCTGAAGGTCCAACACCTGGGATGAGCAAGGAACCCTGACCACACAGGTGAATGTCACCCCTTCCCTAACAGCCCTTGGCTCTGCAGGTACCAGCTTTGACTGCATCAGGTGTGAAGTGCCTGCACTTCCCCCACTGCCAAAGGAAGGGAGCTAAAAAAACCCCAAATGAGCATAAAACAACTACACTTTAAAGAATACTCTGAGCTGAGCTATAGCTGAGCTTGGATGCAAAGAGATTTGGGTTTCATGGATGGACAAGCAGCAATGACAAAAGAGGAATTAAGTCAACAGACATTTGCCAAATACAACTTTCAAAAAAACAATTTGTCGGAAAATGGCAACTTGGTGGAGTATAGGAATAGGATGGAATGGACATTCTCACAGCATCACATTTTTATTTAGAGAAGACAGCCAAGGAAAAAATAAATACATTTTGCAGATGGTCTGCCTCTGAGTGGCCCTGATAAAAGCTGCTGTGCCCTGACTCTGGGCCAGCCACATTCCATTTCCAACTGCACAGCCTTCAGAAGCATTAGCAGTAATTAAGAAGAGCCAACCATAGTGATAAGCCAGATCTCTATAAAAGAAATACAGGCTGCACTGATACAGATTTATTTTTTTCTTGCACTTTTTGGTGAACTAACATGGTACACTCCTTATAAAGACATTTTTCAAGTCCTTCAGTTATTCTTCCAATGTTGACTCACTGAATCCCAGATGGGACTCTTGGCATCACTCATCCCAGCAGGTCTCCAGGACAGCACCAAAGACTTTATGTGTGGTCACCAAGCAGATACTTCTCTTTCAAATTGCCACACAAGTGCCTGAAGCACAGTTCTTGGGAATTCACTGTGATCTCACAAAAAGCATTGAGAACCACTGATCTAGTCCAATACCTTTTCATTGAAATAATTTCTCCAAGAATTTTGGTACCCAGTCACCACCCATTTGGCCTGTAGCACCTGTTTTCAAAAGATATGCAACCCTGACCTAAAAGCCTCCAGAGCATGAGAATTCCCCATAGCCAGAAACAATTTTCTTCAAACAGTGATGTTCTTCTACTATTAAGCAAGCAAAGGATGCACAGGTTTTGCTGTGGCAGAGGTAGGATAGAGGAATTTGATCATTTTGTGTCATCTCCCTGCTTGTACCATATATAACTCAGTGCTCACTTGTGCAGCTCACTGCAAGATTAGTTGGCTCATTCAGACAGGCAAGGGTAGACTCCTAAGGCGTTTAAGTGATTTGGGGCAGGATGATCATCTGTCTCCTCCCTGCCCACAATTAACTGTTCCATGGCCCCTGTCTGTGCTAGGGCTGAGCATGCTGGGGAAGTGAGAAAAACAGAGGAGTTGAACTCCTTCCATCACAACTGGGAGCACCTCTTCTCCCTCAGCCTTCAATGGTTCAAAGGAAGTTGTCACAAAGGGAACCAATCCCACTGATGATCCAGGATCTTGCTTATTCAACCTAAAGCTCAGTGTTTCAAACAACAGGGAAATTAAACAACAAAGCTTTGCAGTAAGCTAATAAGTCATTGTGTATCTATGCTCAGATGGTTGTAAGGAGCATGACAAACTTGAAACAGCCTGCAAATTTCTAAAATTAAACAGTTCTTGGTGTTACAGAGGTCAGCCATCTGTTCAAATGTTCATGTTTTAGTTAATATAACTCTTCTTCCACTCTTCTCTCCTGACTCAAGCATACTCCCCAGGAAGATGAGAGTACAAATCCCTAGGAAGAATATGGCTGAAGTCACCACAACTAGACAGCCCTCCTCTTCCACGGAGAGCTGCCCACAGAAAGCTCCTTTGTGGTTAGGACAGGCCACAGAGGCAAACAAGAAAAGTGGTGGAAAGAACAGTGTATTATCCAGGCCTCCCAGGAGCACCAAAGCCTGCAGAGAGCCAGGATTTCTGGTGAGAAATCTGCAAGGTTTGCAAGAGAATTTGTCAGGTTCTGAAAGCTGCACACAACCTCCTTAGTTTGTCAAGAGACCTCTGGCCCACCCTCCATCCCATCCTTCCTAATCTCTGCTCAGTCTTGCAGGGCTCCAAGGAACATCAGACAGCACTTCAACATTCAACTTTAAATTGCCATCTCATGACAGGAAGAAAATGAAATTTGACTGCTCTCAACAGATTTCATATACATTTGTAGTGGAACTGCTTGCTTTATATAAAATTGAACTATCTGGAGTTATTCAGCAAGCAAGGCCAGCACGAGGCTGAAGCTGGGTTTATAGAACAAGAAGAGGGCTCCAAGTTGTTTATGGTATGAAGAGATATGATGCAAAACAACCAAATTTTGCTGTTTAACATCCTTTCACAGTATGGGTTATTCTGTCCTCTCCGCTATCTCTAGTAATAAAAGGAGGAACAATAAATCCATGAGTTCTGATAAAGGTGAAGAATGAGGGGGACAGGAAGACAGAAGCCAAACAAGCACATTCAGGAAGAAAACGAACTTGGGCAGGGGAAAAGCCAAAGTCAAAAAGATGTGGAAGTGGTTGACTGTGAATAGGCTGGTCTTCTGCAACCATCAACCTGCTTAAAATGTGTCTTCAAGGAAACTGGCCAATGCATTTCAGATATGGGTAGCCATGGTCCATCAGGACATCTGGCATGAAGCAAAAAGACAAAACATGCATCTTTAAACCTTTGGCTTTAGGCTGGGAATGATGTCCTCAAAGGAAACAAAACAACATGCTGCTTTATTGTGTATAATTTTAAACCAGCAGGAGTTGAAAGAGGTTTTGATAAAGACATTTGGATAAAATTCTGTATAACAGAGCTATTGTGCAGAACTACCTACTGAGTTAAACACTAAGCTGAATTTAGATAGAGAAAAGTGTCCCCATACTTATTTCTAAACCCATGTTGGAACAGGTGTGAATTCCTGGTATTGCATATGGCTTAATTCAGGGGAATAACAGTGAATGAATTACTGGAAATATTACCATTCATTTTTTTCTAACACCTCCAGTTTAAAGCCTAGCGAACGCTTCACAGCTTGACCTTTGGGATGAATGCAAAAGCAGTACTACAGCATGAAAACAAAATATTTTCCTGCTTTTTTTAAAGTCAATAGGACCTGTATTATTTGAAGAATGGTAGCCTCAGGGAATCTGTTTCACTGCAAAGCCATTTAGGCAGCTGTCATTAGTTTAAAAGCTCATTTTTGTTTAATGACTGCTGTTTCACATACTCCCAATGCCATGTATCGTAACTGTCATAACCTAAACCCCAGATTTATGAAAGCATACAGCAGCAGCATTATACTCAGGGGTCTGCTGATATTCCCATTATTAAACCACTTCTTACAAGTTTTGAGTTGTGTTTAGGCATAACAAACCCTGTGTTCTGCGTGGGAGCTGTCATGGAGGTGGATGCTGCTCAGTTCCCCCAGGATGCCTGGCTGTCCAGGCAAAGACATCATCATCCCCAGCTGGGGCATCTTGCAGAGCTTGGGAGACGGATGCTTGAGATGCAATGAGAAATAAAATAAAACTTATGCATTTGTTTAGACATTCTTTATCATCATGGGAAGGATTCAGAAGGGGATGAAAGCATGACAAGGCCCACTCTCCTACTAAGTCCCACTTCATCCAGAGTGCAGAGAAAACGTGCCTGGAGGGGAACACTACCACAAAGTTGCTAAACATCTGGAAGCAGTTGAAGAACCAGATAACCTGCAAAACCAAACCCTTTTTTCTAGAGTCCCAGGCTATGATCTTTAAAACACACTGATTCAGGAGGACACTCAGAAGTCACTTCCCAGGTACCACACAAAATGCATAATTTACTACCTGTCGGCTGTGAAATTCCTTTCGTGCTTGCTATCTTCTATCAGTCCTCCACGCAGGTGCCACTTTGCAGGTAAATTCACCTCCCACTATTTTTATAGTGGAGAACAGGGACCATTTAATCCTCTTACCTCACTCTGTGACTGAAGAGCTGAGTCTATGAACTCTACTTGGTCAAACTTAATACAAATAACCAACCAAAATGAAAGAAAAAGGCTCTTTTCTTCAGATTCAAAACAGTTACAAAACATGTGAAAACTCGGGGAAGGTATTCCTGGCATATTCTGAAACCAGTGAGCACAGATTTTATACTCTCAATTTTATATTTTCAGGCACTTGTATTAACATACCTATCTATTGTGCTCCTTGTTGCAGTGTTAAAATATTTCATTATCATTCAGAGAGAAGGTATTTTCACCTAGGAAAAAAAAGGATTTAAAAACAAGTTGCCTTAGTGATTCCAATATAAATTATCAGATAATTAGATATATATATTAGATATATATATAGATATATATATATTAGATATATATATCTAATATAGATAATTATATATATATATAATTATCTATATTAGATATATAGATAATTAACTATTCTGACAAATAGGCAGTAATGTTAAATAACAACTAATGAGACATGATCTACACCCATAAGGATATGTCTTAATACTGATGTGCCACAAAACAATTTCTGGATGGTAAATACCTAAAATGAAATTTCCTCCCCAAATTACAAAAAGTAACATTTTTCCTAAATTATTTTGCCTGGGGCATTTCATTGAATAAAATGACAAATTATATCCCCTTTGAAATTCAATGAAGGCCAAACACGATTTTTTGGGTGGAATAAAAAGTTCTGTAGTTTAATTCACTTCATTTTTACCATAACAGATTTACTACACTCAATTTACTGATGAATTCAATATTGAGATAATGAATTCTTGGGCTTTAGGGTATAAGATAGTCAGCCAGCAAGTATCTAGCAAAGAAAATCTCTCCCACCACTCCTGCTCGAAATCAGGAACACTGCTATACCTGGGACCTACAGCCCAGTCTTCTTCCAGCTCTCCAATCCTGTCTGCACTTGAATAGAACAAAGTAGTTTAGTTGGAAGAAGACCTAGAGTGATCATCTAGTCCAACTGCATGTTGGATCCCAATATTTCTTTCCAGACAACAACACAATCTAGACAAGGGACTGATGGCCATGTCTGCTTTTCCTGGGAATTCATGTCGGCTCTCTGGAAAGGAACAACGATTTTTACTGCTAAGAGACCAGATTTTATGGTAGCCCAAGGGTGATATTTATAAATACCAAAAGCATAGGGAGAAGGAAACAAAACAGCCTGGCTTAGCTGAGACTCTCTTTGTTCACACAAAAAGTTTGCACCCCAGCAGCCTCACAGATGCTCTGCTGGAACTTCACCAGAACACCATGCAGGAGGAGGGCAATGTCTGCACATGACAGCAGATGTACATGCAACACTTGGTGCTGTTGAGGGAACTCCCCTTCCCAAAAAAGTCCCAAACAAAGCCTGCCAAACAAAACCATTAACAAAGCAATGTGCATCCTATGTCAAAATTATCCATATATTTTGTAATGGCAAAATTGGCACTTTATGTTCCTCTACCCTAAATTGGCATAACAGAGAGCAGAATTCACCAGCTGATTTCCATACCTGCTGCAACAGCTCATGGTCAGCAGGGAACAGGACTCTGCAAGAACCTGGCTGGGGACCTGCACTGGCAAACCCACAGCATCTTCTCCCCCATTCACTGGACACTCTGCTGCCCACACTGAACTGTGGAGCATCCAACCATTACCACAGATTTTTTTTCTACTTAAGGCAGTAGTCAAGCATCTATTGAATGTTATTCTTCACTCCTGGTAATTAAGGAGAAGGTTGTAACCCCCCTCCCAAATGCCCCCTTCATTTCAAATGAAGGCTTGCTGGGGATGGAAACGCTTCTTCTGTCTCTCTGTCATACACAACTGCAGACCACACTCAACACAGCCATGGCTGCCTCCTGCTGCCTTTGGGTGCCATGAGCCACTTACAGCAATTAAGCTGCTCACCAGCCAGGCTGTCCCAGGATACAGAGCCCAGGAGGATGCCCACGTTCAGCCTCTCTCTCCATCACCCCTCCTTCCAAATGCTGATGAAAGCCAGAAAGGCTCCCAGAAACTCCCCCTCAGGAGACAGCGCTGCATTCCCAGCCCTGGAGCAACACCTATCCCAGTGAATTCTGGAGGTGGGAAGTCTAGGAGTGGCAATCTCCATTCTACTGAGTTCCCCAGAAAGGGAACTGCATCCAAGCAGCTTTCAGGAAATATTCCCTGGGCTACTGTAACTCTGCTATGCAATTCCTAGATCACCAAAGCAACGTAGTGAAGCAGTTTTTGCACCCATCATCTTTGCAAACCATGTTGACTTTTAGTGGTACCTCCACTCAGCAAAGGAACTTATTTTGATCACCTTCATATTTGTCCCAGTTGAGGAAAATCAGGCCTCATCTCATTGCATTCCCTTTCCAAGAAAGGCCATGGGTTTTTTCCTTCCCCTCTGGAAACACAGTGGTTGGCAGTCTATCCAACCTGCAGGCATGCAGCTGGACAGACATGCTGTCTGGAGATATTTCTGACTGCATCCCTTAGCCAAGCTCAACCCTAGGATGCACATTTATCTTTGCATTACCAGGGTACCAAGCTGCTGCAGGGTAATGAGAAGGAGCTGAGCAAGGTAAGCATCCACTCTAAATCACCATTTTTTTAAATTAAGACTGGTGGGGCCTGATATAAAAGCCAGCAAGGTGGATGGACAGAACTGCTGGTCATGGCAGGTCTCACTTACTTGAATTAAAAGGGTTCTCAAGGCTTCAGGTGGGTGAAAACCACTGCACTCCCTTGGTGACTGCCCAGGAAACTCCACTGAGCACTCCCAAACCTTGCTCCCTCTTTCAACAAAGTCCCCCACTTACACCAAAGCTTCTCCCAGCAAGTCCCTGACAGCAAAAGCCAAGGCACCACCTTATTTTATTCTGAGCCTGGCTAGCACGGTAGAGGTCATAGGAACATAAAAAATGTAGTAACTCACTGTAGAGGAAAGAGGGGAAAAAAAAGTGTTGAGTTCATGACTAATCTTTGCAGCTCTTGCCATAGACAGGATTTGTACAGACATGTTGATTTTTTATAAAAATAGTAAATCGTATTACACCCATGCTGCAAGACCAAAGATTCACAACGATACCTTAATACAGCTTAAATAAAAATAGTACTACCTGAGTCAATCTGAGCATGATAATGCTTGGTAATCCCACACTCTTAGGGGATGAACAGTTGTATAGCAGTGAATCAACACGAGATACTTGCATTAGGAGCCACTCCTTTTTCATGCTACATAGCAACATCTCTACAAAATGGAGAAGGCAGGTGGAGTTTGGGGGAGCACAGTGGGGAAAACAGGGCAATTACAGAGCCTCACTATCTTCCAACTTGGAAATCTTGGCTAAGGGTTTACTTTTTTAGAAAGAAATCCTGCTTTAGTTTTTTCCCATCACAGTAAAAATTAGGGAAAAAGTTTGAATTTTAAAAGTTTTTCAAAAGTGAGCAATCTCAAAGCCTGTGGGCACTCAGGAGATTCATTCATAAAAACAAACACAGCTGAACAGCAGTGTTGCACAGTCATTCTGAGGTTTTTTTCTTAACATCCTTGAATGAGCAAACAGTGAATATGGAAAGTAAAAGTGCAGTACAACACAGAAGGTCTAAACAGAGAAGACATCAGTAAAACCTCTTTATAATAAGAATGTAAAAGCTGAAGACTCAAATAGCAATTTTTAAAGGTGGCTAAGGAAAAAATTGGAAGCTTTGATTGAAGACACATTAAACCATAATGAATTATTTTCAATTACTTTGTTACATAAGCTACTCACAAAAGGTGCTTCATTTGCTATTCTGCACCCATTTGTTCTTTTTTAAGACACATTTTCCAGTTAATTGCACTTCCATCTCCCCTCCCTGTACCCACAATATAGATTTATGTATGGCAGACATGTAGCACTCACAGCTCCCTCCAGACAGGAGGGAAAGGTAACAGGAAAAGTTAACAGAACTGAAAGGTCTTCCTTTCCCCAAGAGAACTTGAGTTTGAGTTCTGAAACAAGGCAGATTTTCAAGGCTGTAGTGCAGATGATGCCCAGGGGAAGGAGAATACAGCCTTAAATTCCCACTTATCTTGCCTGCTCCCTTCTTCTCTGCCCTGGTGCTCAGCCTGGCACTGCTGCTGGGATTTTTTCTTCCTGCAGAGCCTGAATGTTCCCAGGAAGGGTGATCCCATGGGACCCTGGATATGGGGATACAGGTAGGCTGTAGAGAAGGCAGAGAAATGCTGACAAGGGCAGTAGAGGCAGAGCCAAGCTGAAAGGCACCAGGACTCAAGGATGAGGAGATCCTGGTGAGGGGGGACATCCTAATGATGACCAGAGCCAGGTCATGGGCACATGCCCATGGCCTTGCTCTGTGCACAGAACATACAACATATTTCCAACAAATTTCCCAACACCAATGGCAAGAACATTCCCTGATTTCCATGTCTTGCCACAGGTGATCCTGAGATATGTTCAGAAGCTCAGCCCTCCAATACTTCTTGCAACCTCCCACTCAAGGGGACCCCCCCTTCCCACAAACACAAAGGCTGCAGAGGTCTTAACTCAGCTTTCAGTTTAAAAATAGAATGTTTCTCAAAGCCAGTTTGGTAGAACAGATCTGTCAATCTGGCTGCAAAAACTTTCACTTTCATGCATCAAACACAGCAGCTTTGGACCAGAGAAGCGGGGAGCCCTGTTGCAGGCTCAGAGCCCCAAGTCCATGCTAGCAGCAGGCAGTTTCTGAAATGATGCTCACACCACCTCACATCCCATCCTCTGCCTTCCCTGGCCATGGGCCACAGCCACTTATGTGCTCCTCCAGAGCAGCACAGGGGTTACAGCAATGCCAGCACCACAGCCCTCTGCACTGCACCCAGACAGAGACAGCACTCCTGACCACATCCCAGCTCTGACCTCCCAGCACAGGCACCCAGCAGCACCCTGGAACAGGCCAAGGCACAGGGCCCCTGACCCAGCTGTGCATTCAGGTGTCCTGGGCAGGGTGGCCTTGATGGGTGCATGTCCCATCATGTGTCTGGCTCCCTGGTCTTCCCTGCCCAGAGCTGCTTATGTGCTTACAGGCAGAAACACAGGTAAGCAGCTTGCTGCATCAGACCTGTGGTATCCCAGCAGGACAGCATCCAAATGTCAATTCCCCCTCCATGGCCAGCACCCTCACTTCCAGATGTGTGTAGCTGGGGTAAAATTCAAGCTACCTTCAGGCAGGCTCATACACATTTTAGTTTCATACTTTGTTCTGAAGCCATCCATGTGCCACTGGCCACACATTACATTTTGGAAAATGCCCATCCGGGTCAGCACTGGTCTGCCTTCAAGCCTGCCTCTTGCTTCATGTTAAACATGAACTGATACAGCCTGACCAGTGTAAGGCTCCATACAGGAGCTGTTATGCTCTGGAGATGTACCTCTGCTGGTATGGATCATATGAATTCCCAAACTGAAATCATGGACACACCTGAACTTGAAAACACAAGGAATACAGAGCATTGAAGCATCAAAAAATTTGATGTGCAACCACCCAACAACTCTAAGCTCTGTTAGCAAAAGTGCATCAGGAGCCCAAGCTCCCAGGAAAGACCACAGGAGCTTTTCAAAGCACTACCCAAAGAGACTACCCAGGAGTCAGACATATTAAACAAACAGTCTGGAGTATCAACCAGTGATTTTTTTACTCATACCCTGTTCAGGTGTTACCTGAAACAAGAAAGCAAGAAAATCCAATTTTAAGTACAATTTAAAGAGACAGTTTAAAATTACCTGGATTTCGCACACATGGTATTACTGTCATCCATCTCATACTCCTCTCTGTCCTCAAAAGAAGAGTTTTGTTTCATTTTTCAACCTCTCAAAGAAGATCCACTGAATATTCAGGTCCCAATACAGAAATTAGCAATACAAACCATGCAGGTTTACAATACAGATCCTATCCTAGCTGCAGGGCTCACAAGAGCATTCTGGTGAAAGGCACGTGGGATTCGTGATTTGGGTTTGTAAAACTCAAGTTTTAGAACGTAAGGCTCAATATAGAAAATAAGGATAAGACAGCTTACTGAGGAAGGAATGCTGAAAGAGGGAGTTGATAAGATATACATTTAAGGGGTGTTAAGTAAGCCCCTTATAAATACCAAGTAACCATTTTCTAGCACAATGAACATATATTTAGGTTGACAGACACACCAAACTCCATCATCCTCCTCTGCCCTGAAAAATGACCAGTGCAGATGGCTACATTTCACCGATATGGACACTTCAAATCAGCCTGGGACCATGTGTATCAAAAGGCATCTGATCTATGGGAAGTGCACAGATTTGGAAGACAGAGGAGTCCATTAGAGGTTTGGGGCACTTGGCCACGGTTCATTAGTCAGTCTGAACACACAAGAGCTCTAATGGCCTGTATCCTGTGCACTAGGGAAATGCAACGAAAGAATGAACTTCCTGAGGAATTAATGGGTAATTATATAATTTGGTTCATCTCATGGGAAAGAAATCTAGAATTGAAAAAGGAAATAGAGTATGTATTTCTCTAGAAACAACAAAAACAAACAGCAAAGGGTGTTACAGAGCAGAGTCTCAGCTGGCACCATTCATTGGAGAGACCAGCTCCAGCAGAGGAAAAGAAATTGCACTGATTGACACCAGCATTTTGCACCTGCAATGGCACCAATTGGCAGTTCTTAGCAATCTCATCCTCCTGCAGCTCTTGACTGATTTAATGTTTCACTTACTCACAAATAAGAACCTAACGAAGTGCATAAAAATGAAATACATGGAAGCCTTGGGTGCAGGCAGAACAAAATCAGTCACATGTGGCAGAGATTAGCATGGGTTATGCAGCTCATATAATTCACTGGAAGTTGCATTCCTTTGGATTAACACCTTGGACAAAACAGAAGGGAAAAAAATCCTAAGGTTGCTTTCTGACACAGAAAACACCGCCCCAGTGGGATGTGTAGGCTTTTAGTAAAAAATGCAGCATAATTTTACAGATTATCCCTTAAGTCAAGTACTTTTTTTTTAATGTAACAGTTCACTTATGCAATCTCAGGAAATTATTTTTAGTGCAAAGGTTATTATTAAGTGCAAATCTTAACATTTTGACAACAAACCCCTGCTTAAAGATTAGCCCTGCCAGCTTTAAAATTAAAGCACACCATTAACTCAGCAAATGCAAACTTCTGCCCTCAATGCAGAACAAAAAGCCTGCATTTTCTATTTCTCATTTAGTTTTACTATTACTAAATTAGAGAGTACCTCAAAAGGAGCAGTGTCTGCAAAGTACTCACCACCTATTTTGGAATCTCTTCAGAGAAGGTCCACAGGGCTCGATTACCTGGAAGAGAAGGCACAAACCAAACATGCTTTACATTACAGCTTTTCTCTAAGTGACAATCTTCACACTCTTGGCCTCTCCCGTAAAAGCTACTGTTCCCAGTTCAAAAAAAAACCCAGAAATAGTCTAAACATGCAAAAACCCTGCTCCAGTTCTTACCCTACAATGGGAAACATCTTTGTTGTGTATTTGCATTTTATTATTTGTCCTGAAATAAGAAATATTTCCATGTTGAAAAATGTACAAATTTGCCTTGAATTCAGACAGCAAATTCTTCAATGTTCAATAAAAAAATCATCCTTTTTATTTTAAATATTTTTTTGTAAAAAGTCATCTTTCAAAATAAGTAAGTGTCAAGTTCAGATTCAGAAGGCTTTCTTAGCTCATACCACAGAATATTACTACACCAAGATGTAAAAACTGGAACAAAATAAAGGAAGAATATGAAAGAGCCAGTTCCAAGTTTACTGCAGCCACTAAGCATTGCTCTGAAAGGTTAGAAATCACTTTTCTTTCACTGAGCATGTTTCTCAAGGAAAAAAAATAAAGTAATTTGCATCCCATCAGCATCTGTCAGCTCTGAACGCTGAGGGTTCATCAGCCTTCAAGGAGTCACAGATAAGAGCACAGGAGCAAGGTTCACCTTCTCCCGTGATTCCTAATCTCTCAAAATCTGTGGATTAGAAAATCGAAAGCAAGTGACTTGCTCTGACTCCCTCTCTCACAGAGCTGACCATGATTCTCCTCCACCAGCAAGGCCAAGCTCAGCTGGGCAGAAATCATCTTCTCCAACCCAATAGACCAACTTCTTTCCTGCCAGATCCCTGTCTGACCCAGTCACCCTGTAACTTCTGCAAACAAAATCCCACTGTGTTTAGCCCCCAGGTGCCTCCAGCCCAAACCTAGCACACGCATGTGGTCTGCCCAATGTCAAACCCCAGCCACAGACATCCCAGACAAAGCCTCCCAACAGCCTCCTTTTGACACTTCACCATCCCTACCAGCAGGAGTTCCTGCTTTTCATGATACCACTCACACTCATTTCCACTGGCCCTAACCCCTACAGACACAGGGTTTCACATTTCTCCCCTTACAGCAAGCTGCTGCTGTTTGCTGA
Source organism: Agelaius tricolor (assembly GCF_023055355.1). Classification (NCBI taxonomy): domain Eukaryota; kingdom Metazoa; phylum Chordata; class Aves; order Passeriformes; family Icteridae; genus Agelaius; species Agelaius tricolor. Next base: position 80,110,387 of record NW_027269261.1, read on the forward strand.
CACTGTAAACTCCTCATGCCAATCCTACACCTCCTCTCCAGACCAAACACCCTTATTCCTTCCCATCATTCCTCTTGAGTCCTGTTATTCAGATTCTTGCTGGCCTTTTCCATTTTTTTACATCTTCCCTCAGATGCAGTGCCCCGAGCAGGCTTTAGTACTCCAGCAATGCCAAAGCACCAGGAGATCCCAACACTGGACACAAAGTCCATCCCCCTGTTTATGGAAGCATGTGTCTGCTGCTGTTGGGGCAGGGTGATGCTGCAAAAGCAATGTATGACCCACCATCACCCCAGCACACTTTTCAGTGGAGGCCCTCCAAGCACCCCTGAGTGTTCTGTACAGCCAACCCCTTCACCAGAGATAAATGCAAGCCCACACTAAAGGCCTTCTGGTGGGAATGATGGACCCTCCAAGGTCATCTTCTGGTTCTGTCCAAAGCTACTTGAAAATCAAATAACTTTCTCTCCCCAAGTACTTGTGATATCCCCTAGTTTGGTGCTACTTGTTGAGCATTTTATCAAATGCATCAGTAACAATGACCCATGCCATAGGGTCCACTTTTGGAAATTCTCACACAACACTACTTCTGAGCTTGATCACACACAGAAGCTAGGTCTGGATCATGATCAACTCACCTACCTTGCACTATCCATAAGTTTCAACCAAATTTCTTTTCCTTTGTTGTTTTTTTTTTCTATGAATATCAAAACATCACCAAAAACTTAACTAGGATTGGAGTAAATCATATCATCTGCTCTTTTTCTATCTACAGGACATGTTAGCCTGCTCCAGAGAGTAATTAGTATGTCTGACATTATTTGTTCCAAACTAACCCATGCTGACTGTTACTCATAAGCACCCAGAAGATGACTAGGTGGGAAATAATTTATTAACTTCCAGAAAAAGTTACTCTGACTGTAATAAAAGTCAGAGTGACTGCACTGCAATTCCATCTCCTCCTTGCCTCATCAGGGCAAGTTTTAATTACACCAATCTTCTGCTCCCAGGAAGTAACTTCCAATATATTTTCTGTTACCATGAAATTTTCTGTTACTCTTGAGATCCCTGGGCAGGCACTCATAGATGTTGCAACCTGGCAGCAACAAAAACATTTAAGCAAATCATTTTAGATTCAACATCTTTTTATGATAAAAACTTAGTATCCTTATCTTACAGAGAGATGGATGTTATTTCTCCAAGCTGCAAAACAAACAAACTCCAATGGAAAAACAACATAGGGACTGAACTTGGTCAATGGCAAAATAGGAAACACAACCCACTAACTTCTACTTTCTCTTCTGTGTTGCTGCTACAAAATTGTTGTACTTTCCCCATCCAACAAGCCAAATAGTGCAATATTATTTGGCCATATTTATATGCTCAAAGTAAATGGAATTTCACAGTCCAGATGCTGAATTTTGGCATCCCAGAAGACTTTCAGGGATGTCTGAAATCATATAAAAGCTTTGTTCCAACCTGAAGGAGTAGAGGGTAACTGGATAGGACACATTAATTTCTATGTTTACAGTCCATGCAGTATTCAAATTCACTGACAATTAAAAGTATGCTATAAATGAATTAGCAAAAGAAACTCATGGCAGAAATTCAATTACAAAGCAGAATTAAAGGAAGAGATGTCAGAAACTTTTGGAGGCTGGGCAGGAAGAGGTGAGTGCATCAGTCTGCTATTTTCAGAGCTGCTAGCAAAAAGCTTAAGAAGACTGTTCCAAACAATCATATGTAAAGATCCTCCTTACAAAGAGAGCTTAACTGAGAGACCTGAGAAACCAAGGTGACAAATTATTTTTTCAGAACATATTTTGATGTGACAGGGGTAAAACTCACTCTGAGAGGTCAAATACCACCCAGCCTTGCCTGTCCCACAGGTATTGCAGCTCTGCCATGTCCTGCAAAATCCTTGGACAGGCCTTGGCTTGTACCAGAGGCACTGCAGACACCTTTTCTTTTGTCTTGTTTTCCAAAGTGATTTTAACCCCATTCCTTTACTTTGAGTCATAGGCATTACATTTTCAGCAGATTCTTTCTACTCGATGGAGAAGCCTCAAGTGCTGTGGCCACTTTTCTTCCTGTACTGGTCACTGTTTCACCCTGCCCTGTTCTAGCATCCATTTGCTCCCCTTTGGTTGATACTATCCTTCATCAGTCACGATGCCAATTACCAATAAAGCCCTCCCACACCTCTGAGGTTCAGCTTTCATAACTGCATTAAGACAAATCAATACTGTTATTAACATTGCCACGTTTGTGGATGGCGTGCTCTGCCTGCAAACGCCGCACGCAGCAGCCGAGATACTCCCAGGACTACACTAAGACTCTGCACTCCCTTATTTGCAATTTCTTTTCCAAGTAGACTCTGCTATTTTATAAATATGGGGTGGGGTTTTTTAAACCTTTTTCTTGCAAGTACAAAGTGATGAAGGCTTGTAGGACACACAGTTTTGCCGTTCCCTTCACGTGTGGGCAGCAATACTCCATGGACAGTCAAGAACTAATTGTCCTGTGGCTTTGCAGTTGGGCTCAATGATGATTGTAGGATCTCTACAACTGAGTTGTTCTATTCTACTCTAACTTTCCTCCAGTCCCCCCCAGCCAGCTCACTCATCACCCAGCATTGCACCTCAGCTTTGGTTGTTCACTTCTGCACGTGCTTGTGGATGCATCCAGACAGCACATGCAGCCATGCCAGCACTTGTGCTGCTGACCACCTGCTCTGCAGTGTGTCCACTGACCTCTTCCTCTAATGCACAGTCTCTTGCCACTCATGTCTCACCCCCTTCTCCTCCCCATCTCTCACACCAAGCCCATAAGCCACCATGCTTGGAAACCACCTCAACATATGACTCAACCCACAATGCCAGGAAACAAACTCCCTGGCAGAAACAGAGGCCCCAAGGCCCCTACATTCCAGCAGAGCTGTTGGTCAGTTCACTCTGGCCACCAAAGGATAGTCACTGCCCAAGAGCACTGCAAACCTGACTCAAGAGAGCCCAGACACCATCACAGCCCAGTGCAGGCTCCTGGGCAGGTTTTGCAGCCCTTCCTGACCTCCAGGGTGCTACAGTTAGGGAAATAGACAGTGGCTAATGTAAAAGCTAATTCAAGTGCTGTTCTCAATACCCTGCTGTGGCTGCAGTGCAGAAACACCTTGGACTGTGCATCACCTGAGAGGCTGGTACTGCTGAGAGAGATTGATGCTGTGCTCACAGCTGCCCTCCTTTTTTCTGCCTCAGATTCCTCTAGTGGCACCTCTCCCATTACCATTTCACCTCTGCAATGTGCTTGCAACACCCTCAGCAACTACAATATTAATAAGAATGCCAGAGCATGGAGGAAACACCAGGCACTGATAGTATCAGGAAATAGCAACAGCGAAGTGTTCAAAACATTATTTGGAGGCCATGTATTGCTTATTTGGAACATCTTCTACACCTATTGACTGAACAGCTTCAACAGGCTCCCAGGCTGCTTTGATTTCACATGCTGTAAAGCAGCCTGCATTTTTAGCACGTGTCCAATTCCTGCCAGCTCTCTGCCTCTAGGGTTTCCCTTCTGCAGTTTACTTAGACAACCTTCCAACATAAATTTGTGCAACCTGAAGCCTGTTGCTGTATCACTGGTACTTACATCTGTTCACAAAGCCACCCTGACACTGCTTGGTGAATTTAACCTGCAACAGTGAAGTGAAATGCAAAGCCAGGTCCACACCTCAGCAGGGAAAAAAACCCAAAGAATTGTGGAGGTAGAATCATAGAAAAGTTTGGCTTAGAATGCACCTTTAAAGGTGATACAGCACAACACCCCTGCAATGAGCAGGGACATCTTCAACTAGATCAGGTTGCTCAGAATGCCTTCCAATGTCATCATGAATGTTCTCAGGGATGGGGCATCAATCACCTCTCTGAGCAACCTGTGTCCATGATTCACCACTCCCACAGTAAAAGATTTGTTCCTTCCATCTAGGCTAAAGCAACCTTCCTTCTGTTTAAAACCATTACCCCTTATTGTACCATCAAAAAACCAAACAAAACCCAAAACAATTTAATTCCACAAAAAAACAAACCAAAAAAAACAAAACAAACAAACAGAAAACCCAAACCAAACAAACAAAAACCCAGATTAAAACAAAGGAGAGTGGGTCTGCTGGGTGTGGCAGGGATGGTGGATAATCTCTGTCTGCTTTCCTTCAGTTTCCCTTGGCAATCAGTCTATCAGGTAAGTCAACAAGTCCTTGAGAGCACAAGATATTCACCTGGGAGCTTAAAATAAACTCTCCAAGTGAGTAAGAGACCAACATCCTTCTCTGGAAGGCTGTAACTTACGCTCCTGCCCAAGCAGGAACACCATGCCTTAGCTGTGAGACATCAGAGGTGGGCTCACAGAAGTCACAGAAATCCTACCAAATGAACACATCTATTGCCTTAGATTTTTCCTGTGGGACTTTAGAAAATGCTCCATGCTGCCCTATATATGTTCATTGCATATCTGCTCTGCTGGAGCTCTCCTTATAGCACAGAAACACTTGGAGCAGATTCCAAAACAGTAGGACCAACATTAGTACCTTAGGTCTGCAGTGACTAACTGTTGTTCCACACCTCCAAAACCCCCATTCTGAGAATTCCCAAAGGTTTATTTATTGAACACAGCTGCAATGTGGTAGTTAAACCATTGACAGCCTGAAGCCTTCTGTACAAGAGTCTTATCTCTGACTGATGTCATCATAACAAGCAGTGATCCCTGCCAGGTTCAGGGAAACAGCAGGGAAATCAACGGAAGCCAGAAGAAGCTTGTGCAAAGGAGAAACCTGCATGCCAACCTGGCCTTTCATGAAACACATCATGGGCTACTCCACCACATGTTCATCTCGGTGGAGGCAGAAGAAATTCCCCCAACCCAAATTTCCAGGTTGCATTTCTGCATTATATGTCAGTTTTGGCTCCTGTCCCTCCTGACTTCCCTTACTGAATCACAGAGCTGCTTGGATATTGGGGATTTTTTTCCCAAGAAGACTATTGACAAATGCCACATACTGCCTGGTCTGACTTGCACACTAGCAATCAGCCTTCAGCTAAACACAGTACAGACAGCTAGGGACAGAGCAGTGCCAGTTATTTATCCTATTTCCTCTTAAACTTTTTTCCAATACAATTAACTAAATTGTGCAATTACACATTCATTGGCCAGGAAGTTTCTCTCTTCCCCTTTTTAGCCCCTTTTTGAGTTGCATTTCCCTGCTTCATAGGATGCTCTAAAGTAAACATTACATTCAAGTTACACAATAAAGATTTGGGAGTGATAGAATGAATGAGGAAGGTCACAGATAGGGAGGTATCTGCTAAAATAAGATTTGCTAATCAGCTACACAGGACCTAATGTCAAATGCCTTTTATTACAGCAGACTAATTTATATTAGCTAAGATACCAGATGGAGGGATATAAGAGATCAATAGTTGAAATAGTTCAAAAATTTTCCAAGGACTGAATGAAACCTGAATTAATTCAAACCCCAAATTATAGTGGTATAAGCTGTTATGCCAGAGCCAAGGTGCCTCACATAACCTTAATCCTCTCTGCATATTGAGGCTCTTTTATGCTACATAAAACCACACTCCAGCTACAGAATATGCAGCTGCATTTAAATTAAGTTTATCACAAACCAGTGCTCCTGGGCAAATCATTTATTAATTTAAAAAAATCTACACACTCTCATCTTTATAAGGGGAAAACCATCTTGGAAGGGAAGCAAAAACCAGATGCACCAGTGTCTTGTTAACCTCCAGAGAGCTGGAAAAGCAACATTAAGTGCAAAACTTCCAGCACACATCAATCGCAGTTTCAGAGGCTGTAAAATATCAACCTCAGGTGACAAAGATTTTTCTAAGCTGAGGGGTCTTCTCTGCTCTGCCAGGACAGGCTGTCCCTTCCTCACAGGCAGCCCTCCTGCAGCCCACAATTCACCTTGGCACAGCCTGTCCCAGCACAGCCAGGGCACGTGCAGATGGGTTCAGCCAGCAGCAGGGCTCTCTGGAACACATCTGGGCAAACTCCTCCTCAGGAGCCACAGGGACACCAGGGTAACCCTGCTGGAAGTCCCCTTGTCTTTTTGCTCGGTGGGAGCCATGACCTGTGAGAAGCCAGGCTCCTGGAGAAGTCTGACAGTGACCACCTTGAGGTCTTTGAGACCTGTCACCTTTGCTACTCCAGTCAGGGATTTTTCCCTCTCCTTTCACCCACTTCTGATTACCAGTTAAGAAATGGCTTTAAATGGAGGCTGATATCATGAGCAGGAGACTGGCATCTCCATGGCTTGATGTGGGCAGCGGGGTGAGATGGGGGAGGCGAGGAGACAAGCAGTGACAAACTGGCACCTGCGAGCCCCGCAGCACAGCAGCCACAGGCTGCAGCCAGAGCCACGGAACCTGGCACAGGGATGTCACTGTCACAGAGAGACATGGCAGTGGTGGCTGGCCTTGAGTGGCTCAGCCTGTGGCACTGCTCTGCCCCAGCACCTGCACACCTTCCTCAGGCCCCCTTGTATTTGAACACTGGGCAGGACACAGGGAGTGTGCTGGCATGGAGAGCTGCAGGCACAGCATTAAACCCCTCGTGGTACTCACATACCACAGTCTGTCTTTCCGTCTTTCCGTCTAAGGCTACTCCACCTCAAGGCACACTTCTCACAAGCCACTGAAGAGCCATTAATATTCAATAGTCAGTTTGGACTTTTGCATGCATATACCTTAAGGATACCAAAATTTCTACCACAATGTTTTTGCAATCCCTTCCTGGAACTGAGCAAGCATGCAGAAGTTTTTGTTAGAAGCATGTCTCCCCACCAAGCATAAAAAGCCATCAAACCATTAGGGATACATTGAAGACCCCAGCACCAGCAGTGGGCATCAAACATCTGAAAACAAAGCTCAGCACAGCTAATTCAAAATGTCCCAACACAAATGGGACTAACCAACACCTGTCTATGAAGCCCCTGGTGCTCAGAAGGTGATGGCTCAGCCAAATCTGAGCCATCAGATTTGAATATGTCCTGCAACAAATCAGACCTCTGAAAATGGCCAGCAAGTGCACCTTCATTTCCAAACTGTGCCTTCTGAATTACACCCATAAAAGCAAGCACTCAGTAAATTCAGCTGTTTCTGGTGCTATCAGTTCAGAACAGCATGTCTTACTTAAGGGACAGGACTTCAGGGAAGCTACAGCACACGCCATGAGAACAGCCTGCCAACAGCCCCCAGCAGGGGCCATGAAAGACACAGTCAAACACCAGGAAACCTGAGAGAAGAGAAACCACAGTTGGTGTGACTGAACAGACCAGATCTGGCAAACCCCATGTACACCAAGACATTTTGTCAGAAGAGAGACAGGGAGATCCCCCCCATGAGAGGTTCAGCAATTGCATCCATCCTCCATTCTGGACAGTCCAGTGGTACCTTGGCAGGTGTCAGCAATGGAATTTCCCCTGCAAAGATTCCTCTCTTCTTTGTGACTGGTAAAGAAGCATTGCTGGAGTCACAGATTATTCAGCCTGAAACTGCAAGCTGCTTTGGAGGGCTGCTCCATCTGAACAGGACAAGATGGATTCTTTGCTCCCTTACAAATCCCACCAGGTCAGGAGGCTTCCCATGGGAACAAACCTGGCTGGGAAATTCAGCCTGCAGGTTCAGGGAATCCTTAAGGAGATGGGAGATGAGGGCTAAAGAATGAATTAAAGCATGATCTTTTCCTGTCTCCTGAGACAAACAGAGCTCCTTGTAACAGAGCTTTAGGGCCAGATTTAGGAATGAATGCCACTTTAAGAAGCGTGACACCAGCAGAACAGAAAGTTGTGGCTGCAGTCTACAGAGCTGAATCTCATTTACTTTCAGACCATTACCACCGCTTCAATTACCCTCAGCTGGAATGAAATCTAATTTCCATTTTAAAAAAAATTATCTTTTGATGCACCTTCTGATAACCCTAGAAGAAACCCTGACTGTCCTGGCAGAGCTGCTGCTCCTGGGACGAGCCTGGCACGGAGGATCACAGCACCTCAGGCTCACACTGTGCTCCTTGTGGGGACAGGCAGGTGCAGTGACCAAACTCCTGACATCCAGAGAAGGGGCTTCAGCATCCCTGAGAGTGCAGCACCCAGCGAACCATCCCCAGCTGATGAGCAGGGAACCACCTGAAATTAAAAGGTCTCCCACAACTGATTTCAGCCAGTTTGCTTCACGTCATGCCTAAGCCAAGGGAAATCATTTGCCATGGGATTTGGGGAAATCAGGCTTCTTACATCAGGGGTGGTCTTGGTCTGTCATCCTCCACCTGGATGCAACCATCCAGGGTTCATTGCACAAAGCCACTAGAAAGGCTGGGCACAAGCACGTGCTCATTCCCATTTAAATGGTTCTGACTTTCAGAAACACGTGTGATTCCACTACTGTCAAACATCTGTGTTTTCAACCCACGTTTTATTTGGCATAAGTGCCTCCTTTAATAAACTCTTACCACACAGGAGCACCCATTTTCTGGAGAGCCTCCCAGAACCCCTCTGAAGAAAAGATGACATACATGAGCTCAAGAGCAATAAAACTCAGCCCAAGAAAAATTGTGGTGACTAACCATGGAGGGCTTTATACTGATGCCACTTTCTTCCCCCCTGCCCTTGTACAGTGACTCCAGCTCTCTCAGTACAAGAGCTTTAGAAGCGAGGATACCATGGAGGGGAGATCAGGGAGATGACACAAGAGACAGGGGTATTGACTGTTGAAAAAGAACCTTGAATTGGATGGAAGCTAGAAGGAAAAGCAGAAAGCCCAGCTTGTTCCAGGACAGTGCTTTGATCACCCTGCAGATGATGAAAGGCAGCTGCCTGTGACAGGCACTGGCCAGGCAGCTCCTGCCAGGCCCCTGCTCCCAAGCCGTGGCTTCAAACTGCTGCCTTTCCTTCAGCTCTGGCCAGGGAGATACAGGGTTTTCAAGCATCTTCTAACATACTGAACAGGTGTTGCTTCTAGGCCTTCCCTAAGGACTGCAAAGTTTGGCTGCTTTTATTTTTTGAACACACATTTCATAACCAAAGTTGGTGCTAATGGTTATGCATCCACAACATCTTCCCATGGAACTCCCACTCTCCTCTCACACACTGGCAGCTTCCAGCCAGCAACCTCCAACTGCCCTACAAAGAAATTCTCCCCAGATAAGTTTGAAGAAAGAGAAAGTGATTGTGCTTGGAGAAACTAAATTTGCCTGCTAAAAAAAAAAAATTAAGAGCTTTATTTAAGAGAAAAAGGAAAGGATGCCCTGCCTACGCTAACTGGCTTTGACAGTGGCTATCTGCATTGTGACCAAACCAGTGAGCTCTCTCCCCTCACACAGTGGGCGAGCTGCCAAGAACAGAGCATCCTGCACATAATGCCCTTTTGAAAGAAAAAAAGAAACCCGAAAAAAATTCCTGCTACCTCCGAGCAAGGAGAAGCTCCTTTCTGCAGAGCCAGGCCAGGCTGTGCGGAGCAGAGGTGAATGAGGAGCGGCGCGGAAGGCTGGCGAGGACGGCTTGCAGCACGCCCACGCCTGGCTCGCAGCCCCCTGAAGGCATTTCTTTTCCTCCCTCCTCCCACCGCCGCCCCCGACTATTCTAAAATGACTTTGCATGAGCCACATGCCAACTTCTAGGCACAAGGCACCATGTATTTCCTTATTCCATGCCCAAGCTATACCATCCATCACGTTTTTATTTTCAAGAGATTACACGAATCTGGAGTTTACACACAAGGGACACACAAGTACACGCCACCGCTCCCAGACAATTCGTGTGAAATGCTTCTTGCACTTCCAGTGCCCAAAGCAGGTATACTGCATGGTTGGGGAATCAAAAACAAACCCCTTTGCCACTCTGACTAGTCCACCAGCTAATTCATTATGATAAACCCATTGTCCAAAACAAAAACATTATTTAATTGCTAAACCAGCTGCCCAAGTTTAGCTGTTGCTCTTGGCAAACATATCAGGATCTCAGTACGCCTGTTTTTCAGCAAGTATCTCTGTAGGTGCAAGCCATGCCTTCCTCTCTTGAAGTTTCTGTCACCAATCCAGCGTTTTCCAACCCAAGTGCATATTTAAGGGGATACCATCAGCTTAAACACCTCTCTGAATGCATTAAGATTACAGCGACTGAGATACTAGCAAGCATCCTTCTTTTTTTCTCCCCAGCTGTTAAACATGCAATTATGAAGCTGCACTCTTCCCCATCAGACAGCCTGATTTCCTTTAAAAACAGAGGGCAGAAAAAGAAAAAATGGTTAGAACATATTTGAAGGAGTCACCAAAAAACTGGTAGAAGCTCTCAAAGGCTGATGCCTGAAGTGTATGCAACTACAGCTATGTTTAAATTTTCTTGCTGCTTTTTCAAGTAGATTTTGCCCCTTCAGACAGGCAGCTCAATCACTGGGGAAGACATTGCATGCAAGGGAAGAAAAAGGCTGGCCAGGTTGTAGCTGGCATCTTCTGAACAGAATACTGCTTGGCATGGGTTTCCAAGTATCTCAACTAACACTGATCACCAGGGAGAATTCCTTAAATTACTTGCTAGTCTTTTTGAATTTAAAAAGATACACACCTACAGGACAAGAAACACTGAAACAACCCAAGTAACAGTGCCATTTCTTTCACACTGGTTACTCACAGGGATCTACAAACCTACTGTGCAAATGATAAGCAGCATTTCTTAATAATAATAATAAAGGCATCTTTCATGCAGTGCAATCCAGGAGAACTGCCACATTTCTTAGATTACAAGACTGATCTGCCCTCCCCCCCTCAGCTCCTGCCTTCTAATTCCATCACAATCAGAGCAGGAGAATGCATAATTCATCCTGCGGTGGACCCTGTGGGTCTCCCAGTCATTAAGCAACACCAGACTTCCAGAAAGGTCACATTTCCAGGAGAGTCAGATGCAAATTCTCTCCTATCCACTGAAAGACTCTGAGAGGTAAAGTAAGGAACTCCTCCTAGGGCATTTGCCCTCACTGTTCAAGGATTCATGATTACTCTGCCAGCAGAGCATGACAACAGGCAGAGGATATCTATCCAGGTGAGTAGAGAAATGCAGAAATCAATGGGTTAATTAGCAGGTTAGCAAAACAAAACCGACTTGTGGAACCTTTATGCAGCAAAAGACTGATGTAGTGAAGATAACTGTTTGCATTGCTTATACTCTCCGGCTGATAGAGGGTTATTGGAAAAATGGAAATTTTAGGCACTGATTGAAAACAAGTTCTGTTCATTAAAGCTAAACTTCAACAATTTTGCAAAAGCAAATCCTTTCATTATCCATGGGTAGGATCACACACAACACAGTAACACAGTTAACACAATGTAAGATAAGCCTCTTGCTAAAAGAAATTTAACTTGTATCCTAGTTAAGCTCAATGAAGATGCAGACACTGGACACAAACAATTTTCTAATACAGATAATGAAAAAAGAAACCAATCCCATATATAAAAAAGCATCCTAGGAATATGGTGGAAAACATTTAAAAAGAAGAGTCCGTATTTCTTTCATTAACTGGAAAACACATTGCATTTTTTCCTGAATCTGACCTAAAAGTCATGCTTGAAGGAAATTCCAGCAGTTCTTCGGAAAAGTGTGAGATCCTCTTCCCGTGAGTATCAGTGCATCTTGCACATGCAAACAGCGCAAAATCATTGCTTAAAGTTTCACATCACTGAAAGGGAGCAAAAAACCCAATGATATAGAATTTTAATTCACACAGCCCCTTTGGTCTACCAGCAGTCTTGTCTCCCCTGTGTCAAATTAATCAACACTCAGAAGAATGTTGCCTTGCTTGTAAAAAAAAAAATCACGTCACATGTGGATTTTTAATTGCAACATTTCTAAACCCAGATCACATGCTTTCTTTTTTTCTGTTTTTTTTCTTTTTCTTTTTTTTTTTTTTTTTTTTTTTTTTTTTTTTTTTTTTTTTGTGTAGTCATAATCCAAGTTTAATGTTGTTTAGGCTACAAATTCATCTCTATCCCCATCTCCCAACAACTGCCCATGTTACTTCCATGGCCATGAGCTCGGGTGGTAGATTGGGGGCACCACAGTGCCAGCTGCGGCGTGCAGCGAGCAAAGCATCGCCTGCACCGACAGAGTGGCAGCCTCATCTGAGAGCTAGAAAGGTTTGTCTACACAAGTTCCTGCCGGTGCAAGCAGCCAGCTGCAAGAGCAAACCCCACTCCAGCACTGTAGCAATTCCCTGAACAGGCTAAGCTATGCCAACAAAAGCACTTTTTTTGCCAGCAGAGCTGACTCCTCAGCAGAGCTCCTGACAGTGTTGCAACAGCCACTCGACAGTGGCACCCATTTTTTCCCTTCACAGTTTCCTACACTTCCACCTCTACACAGAGAAAGGCAAGAAACAAGGAAATGCAGAGAATAGGTGTGAGGACAAGGTGATGCTGGCTGGCCAGCACCTCCTCACCGAACCTAAGGAAAATGTGAGATGATCTACCTTCTTCCCCAAGCACCACCACACTACATGAAGGCAAACACACTCTGCTCTAAGATCCATTCGCCTGAATCACAGGGTTCCCCATCCAAGCACCTGAGAAGAGTTGAGGGGTCAGGAGCAAGGTAGACACTTGGCTCTGGAACAAGCACTGAGGCTCCTCCTGGCTCTGCTCCCTGGCCCAAAGTACCCAACAATGCTGGTGGACTCCAGCATTGACAGCATGATATCAGTGGCTGCTGAAACAGTCCCCCAGCCTTTGCTCAAATTTCATGTCAGGCAAGAAGAGCTTTTGAACCTAAAATTACGACAAATGTCTCCCATTAGGAAAAACAGAAAATATTTTGGGGAGGGAGTGATTGTTTCCTCCTTTCTTCCTCCCACAGAGAAAATCTGACCTTCCTATCAGATTTTTACTTGAGAATGGGATTACAGAACATTGCTCTGCTATAGTGCTTGACTACAAGTATTCCTGTGAAAAAGCTCAGGATTTTGTCACGTAGGTATAAATCACCCAGCTATGAGCAGGAGACACAGACCTACTGAGCACCCAGCTGTTTTTCTCAGCAAACCTTTCATTCCTGACAATGCATTAGATGACCTTTTCCCAAACCGAGCAGGAACTTATTTACATAGAAACTTTCTTGTAAACACACTTGCCTTGTTTTATTTCTTATTTCTTGCAATTCTCCCTACTTCGGCAGCTGGCAGTGTGTGCTGGAGCCATGTGCTCCAGCAGGTCCCCCAGCAGCCTGATGCAAACCACGGCTGGCAGATGCCTTGGCTGCCACAACCTCACAGGAGTAGGGAGTCCCCCCTTGCCCGGATTCCAGGGAACTGGGGTGACCTTGGCCGCAGTCACCCGGCTTCCAGCACAGCCCCAAACATCTCTCAGGCGAGGAGACAGACAAAAAAGCCAACTCACCAGAGGCAAAGGCCAGCATTTTTAAAAGGCCGATTGGGAAGGTTGACAATAGGAAGTCCGGGTCTGTAGGAGTTGACTCAAAGGGCCCTGCAACATTCATGCGTCGGGAACTTCTCCGGGTAAACCATTAACCACCATAAAGCAGAGCTGCGAAACGCCCCTCACCATCGGGGAGGCTCTCACACAGCCGAGCACACACGCGGGCTGCACGGGGATATGCACACACAGATGTACAGATATCCATGCACCCACAGACATGCAAGGACACAGATACACACGGCTCGGGGTTTCTTAAGGCCAGGGGAAACGCTGGCAATTCCCTCCGCTCGGGGCGAGGCGAGCGCTGACACCGCAGCCCCGCGGCGGCAGAGGGGGGATCCGCTCGCATTCCCCGGGCGCGAAGAGGGCGCCTGGATCCGCTCCGCATCTCCGGGCGGCGAAGGGAGAAGCCGCCCCGCTCCGCGCCCCGCGGGGATGTGAGAGATGCGCGGAGCGCCCCGTGCCCACAATCCAGACAGGACGTTCTGAGCCCTCTCTCCCCGAAAATACCCCCGCCAAAAGCCGGAATCTCCCCCTTCCCTCCAGCTTCGCTCTCCGACAGTCCCCGCGGCAGGAGAGAGCGCGCAGACCTCCCGCAGCCCCGCCGAAGTTTCCGCGCCGCTCCGCGGGCAGCGGCGGAGCAGCCCCGGCTTCTTACCCGGCTGGCGGAGCGGGGTCCCGGGGCGGCCTGGAAGCGGCGGCGGCGGCTGCGCGGGGGCGCGGCGGCTTCCTGGGAGCTACAACTCCGCGGCGGCGCCCGGGCGAGCCGCGCGCCTGCGGAGCGGCGGCGAGCGGGGAGGAAAAGAGGAAATGAGCGGGAGGCGCATTGGAGGGAGGGAGGGGGAGGAAGGAGCCGTCGCCGAGGGACCAGGGAGAGCGAGGGACGGAGCGCAACTTCCCCGGCGGGGCAGCGGGCGCGCCGGGGGGCGGAGCGCACCGCACCGCCGCTCCGCGGCCGCCCCGCGGCGTGCGCAGCGCCCAGCCCCGCGCTGGGGCCGCCCGCCGCCGCCGCTCCCGCCGCGCCGGACACTTGGTATCGCCCTGCCCGGCCCTGCAGGGCCCCGCCGCGGGCAGGAAGTGCGGGGCCGGGGGGGCAGCGCGGAGAGGGGGCTGCGCGCCCGCGGGGAGCTGCGCCCGCCCCGCTGGCGCTCGCTGCCGGCTCCACCGGCACCCCGGGCACCGGGAGCGGCGCGGGAAAAGTTCTGATTTTTGATATTGGAGGGTTTCACCACCCCCCCCCCCTTTATTTTCTTTTTTTTTTTTTCTTTTTTTTTTCTTTTGTGGTTTTTACCCCCTAAACAAACAAGGGAACGCCGGACAGGGACCTCTCCCGCGGCCGCAGCTCGCCCCAGGCCCTGCACGTATCCCGTAGCGCGGCTGAAGGTGCCCAGTGCTTCGCTGGGTGCGCGGGGACGGAGGGAGGACCGCGGCAGCGGTAGCCGCTTGGAGCGGGTGCTGGAAGCGAGCGCAGCCCCTTCCCAGCACATGGACCCCACGCTTCCCTGTGAGCAGAGCAATGGGACAAGCCCCCTGCCCCGCAGTGCCCCCATCCCGTGCCGGCATGGCCCCAGCAGGGTGGAGAGCGGCACAGGTGAACTTGGTGCCGTCGGCTGAGTCCGGACGGGTGCCGTCCCTCTCGCTGGAGACAGGCGCCCACCCTTCGGTCACTGTTCTGTGCGAGACATGAACTCGCAGAGCATCTCCCCGTACCCCATCACAAAATGGAGGGGATTTAGGGATTGATGCTAATCTGTTTCCTGAGGGAGGTGATTGGAAGCATTGCTCAGAAATACGGCATGTAGCATAAAGTGAATCTTCCTGTTAGGATATTCCTCCCCACCTGCCCCCTCCCAGCTCCTGCCCAGCACATTTTCAAGTCAAAAATATATGGAGAATTTAATGTAGTTGTCACTGTGCCTTATCGGTAGCTTTCACTCTGCCTCCCCTTATAGGATTCTCCAGAAGCACCTTCAGGGCTGTCTTGAGATAAGAACTGAATAGAGCTGAAATCAAGGCCACGCCGGGAAAAAGATACTAAAAGATTAAGTGACAAAATGGGGGGGGGAAACAAACAGAAAAATTTCCAAACCATCAAAGCAGTTTTTCAAAGCTTATCTTTGCATTAAGTCCAACAGATTTTCATAGGGACAGGGAAAAATAAAAAAAAAAACAAACCAACCAACCAAAAATACACAAAGAAACCAAACCTTTCACACCTACTCCAAAGCTGGAATACCTTGAAACTGGATACAGAGATGCAAAGAGAAGAAAATGTTACAGAGATTAAAATGTTACTTAACAATAACCATTTTCTCCAAGGCCCTTCAGAAATAGTTGAACCATCCCGCCTGTTTAAAAAGAAAATAATAAAAATGTCAGCCAAGGAAAAGAACAAACTTGGAAACTAAAGCACCTGAACAGTTTAAACACGAAGCAACTCAACCAGGAACATATAATGGAAAACTCTATCTAACCACCAGCGCTGCCAACTTCACCTGCTTGCAGCTGGATTCTCCTCTCAGGAGACACGTGAGTAATGCCCTTGATTTCCCAGCAAAGCCTTCCCCATGCCAGCAGGCACAGCTGGACTCAAGGATGGGGCTGTGGCTCCGGCCGTGCCTCCCCAGCTGCTCTGCCAGCCAGGGCACTGGCACAGGTGACAACACCTCCCTGCCCAGGAATAGGTGGCAATGGCACAGGTGACCTACTTGAGGCCTCCTCCAAGATTTACAGCCCTCAGGCTCACGTCTGGCAAGAGAAAACAGTTTATGGTGCTCAACCCCACTTTCATTATCAGTGTGGTTGTCACCTGCAGCAGGTTTCCCTCTGTGTGGCACTGTGACCTGTGGTGGGCAGGTTTTGAGATGAGACCTGCAGACCCCGTTTCTGGGGCTGCAGTGGCTCTTCTCCAGGCTGCTCAGGTTCAATGGGTGTCTCGGTCCCTCTGGGAGCCTCTCAGGAACCCTGGGCCAGTCCCGAGTCGGCAGAGACCGGGGGGCAGCCCCGACAGGGCCGACAGCGGGGAGACACTGTCTGTGTGTGCCCCGAGGGTGCTGAGGGCACCTGGGCTGGCAGGGAGACACTGTCTGTGTGTGCCCCGAGGGTGCTGAGGGCACCTGGGCTGGCAGGGAGACACTGTCTGTGTGTGCCCCGAGGGTACTGAGGGCACCTGGGCTGGCAGGGAGACACTGTCTGTGTGTGCCCCGAGGGTGCTGAGGGCACCTGGGCTGGCAGGGAGACACTCTCTGTGTGTGCCCCGAGGGTGCTGAGGGCACCTGGGCCCACAGGGAGACACTGTCTGTGTGTGCCCCGAGGGTGCTGAGGGCACCTGGGCTGGCAGGGAGACACTCTCTGTGTGTGCCCCGAGGGTGCTGAGGGCACCTGGGCTGGCAGGGAGACACTGTCTGTGTGTGCCCCGAGGGTGCTGAGGGCACCTGGGCTGGCAGGGAGACACTGTCTGTGTGTGCCCCGAGGGTGCTGAGGGCACCTGGGCTGGCAGGGAGACACTGTCTGTGTGTGCCCCGAGGGTACTGAGGGCACCTGGGCTGGCAGGGAGACACTGTCTGTGTGTGCCCCGAGGGTGCTGAGGGCACCTGGGCTGGCAGGGAGACACTCTCTGTGTGTGCCCCGAGGGTGCTGAGGGCACCTGGGCTGGCAGGGAGACACTCTCTGTGTGTGCCCCGAGGGTGCTGAGGGCACCTGGGCTGGCAGGGAGACACTCTCTGTGTGTGCCCCGAGGGTGCTGAGGGCACCTGGGCTGACAGCAGGGAGACACTCTCTGTGCCCTGAGGGTGCTGAGGGCACCTGGGCTGGGGGCAGACACTCTCTGTGTGTGCCCCGAGGGTACTGAGGGCACCTGGGCTGGCAGGGAGACACTCTCTGTGTGTGCCCCGAGGGTACTGAGGGCACCTGGGCTGGCAGGGAGACACTCTCTGTGTGTGCCCCGAGGGTGCTGAGGGCACCTGGGCTGGCAGGGAGACACTCTCTGTGTGTGCCCCGAGGGTGCTGAGGGCACCTGGGCTGGGCGCCTTTGCAGCACAAGAGACACCAGAGACATCGGTAGAAGAGAAAGGGCTGACTCTTAGCAGGGGTTAATCCAAGATTTTATTAGGATCCCAAGGAAGCTCCTGCACCTCAGGAGCCTCCTGCCGAGAGCCCCGGGAGATGTGCCAAGGTCACATTTAAAGGGAGGTGGAAACCCAAAGTAGATAACATTTTACCAACCAGTAAGTGACCCTAAGGGATGGATGCTGGGGGATAGACATATAGGACAGGGTATGGGGCAAGGCTTGGGGGGCTGAGCCTGGCCTCTGGCTCATCACTCAATGACCTGGACCGAAACTTCTGGATGGAGGGGATGGGAGGCTGAGTGATTGACAGAGAGCCAGGGTGGGGGTTTGGGGATGATCTCATCCTAGGAGAGGGATAACAGAGGTAAAGGGAGGGAGGTACAGTTTGGGATAAACCATTTGGGAAAAATATGGGGATACAAAACAAAACTACTTCAAAGTATTACAAAGTATAAAAACTCACTACAACAAACGGGGATTGGCAGCTGTGAGTACTGTGTTCTGTGTGGGGGGATCCTCAGATGGGTCTCTGTGCTGCTCTGCACCCTGCTCAGCCCAGCTCTGAATGTGCCTGTCAGGAACTGCCGGCGTTGGGAGTCAGGGACATTCCACAGGCAGTGGGTACTTACTTATAAAATGCCTGTGGCTGCTGCTCTCTCCAGACCCTCTAATGTTATGTGTATTATCCCACAAGAAATTGCATAAACACTGAAGATAATTCTGTATTCAACAACTATTGGGGAACACACAACAAGATCCAAATGAGATGTTGCTATTATTTATGCCCAACTTCTTGCTTCAAGAATCGCAGCTTTCCAGCATGCAAGCTGGTTCACTCCAGATAGACAGCCAATCAGAGAAATACCACCAAGATGACAGATGATTTAGAGTCTTAATGCTTGCTAAAGATCAATTCCTAAGCTACAGAAATCCCTGGGGAAATTAAGAAAAATGGCCATAGAAAGCTGACAACTGCTCACAAACAATCTGAGATGAAAAGAGGCTGCAGAGCCATTCCTACAATGAGTTTGTGAGGGCTGCTTCTCCCGTCCCAGAAGAGCAATGGAGCTGGGGAAGGATCTAGAAAACATGTCTCATGAGGAGCAGCTGAGGGAGACGGGGTGTTTAGCCTGGAGAAAAGGAGGTTCATGGGGGACCTTATCACTTCCTGCAACTACCTGAAAGGAAGTTGTAGCTAGGTGGATGTCAGTCTCTTCTCTAGGATAATAAGTGGTAGAGTAAGAGGAAACAACCTCAAGGGAAGCTGTTAGAGAAAGTTTAGATTGGATGTTAGGAAAAATTTATTTATAGAAAGCATTGTCAAGCATTGGAATGGGCTGCCCTGGGTGGAGGGGTATAGTCACCATTCCTGGTGGTATTTAAGAGATGCATGGATGTAGCACTTAAGGACATGCTTTAGTGGTGGGCTTGGCACTGTTAGGTTAATTGTTGGACCTGATGATTTTAGAGGTCTTTTCCAACCTAAATGATTTTCTGATTCTGTGAAAACATTTGCAAAATTGGTCCCACTGGGTATATTTGGCTTATTCAAAGTTCTTCTTTTGATGGGATGTGTTTGCTAAGCCTATCTGTAATAATCCCATGATGACCAGCATGGACCTTCACAAACTTAAATTTAAAACTGCTTTGGCATCTCACCTTTTGTTTGATTTTTCTTTCTGCTTTTCATTCTGTTTCCACAGTTAGGAGTGAGAAACAAAGAGGGATTAAATTTGATTCATTTGCATCATTCCAACTATGCAGAATTTGAAGATAATGTGTGATTTTATTTTTTTTTTTCTGTCTGGGGTTTAATTATCAAAGGATTATATGGAAACTAAGGTATTTGAGGTGTGTGGCTTTTAAAATTTCTTCTGTAATAATGTGAGCCTCATAAGGCTATTGCTAATCTTGAGTTACTATCTGCCTTCCTGTGGTTTGCCATGATTAACTGGAGGAAGAGATTAAAGTGGTATTTACCTTTTTTGAGCAGTTTATCGACTTGACCTGGCCAGCCCAGCACCAAAGAGCAAAGGAAGAAAATGCTGGCAAGGATTAAGGATTGAGGTCCTCTTTTCCCATTGCTCTTCTGATATCTGCCATGATTGCTGGGATGGAAAGCACTGGTGGTGTGCTGAAGGTGACAAAGTGCTCCAAACATGGCCAGGCATCTGGCAGGGGAGGCTGTTGTGGGTCAGGCTGGCTCTGATCTGCCTCTCCCAGAAGAGCCAGGACTTGCCTCCTCTGCAAGCAGTGACAGCCGAAAGCATGTCTTCTGACACTGAGCTGGGACATCCTGGTCACCCCCACACTGCAGACCTGGAAGCACACAGCTCTTCCCCAAGGGAAGCTTCTGGCCAGCAGCTTTGCCTGGGAAGGAGCTCCTACCTGGCTGGGCCATCTACAGAACAACGCTGCAGGAGAGGCTGGAGGAGCAGCCCTGAGGCCCCCTCCATCACAGAACTTCCTCACAATGTATGTTTGATGAAGAAGAAAGCAACTTTTCAAAGGACAATGTAATTGTTTTTAAAATCCTCTTTCAATCTTGTTTTTGGAAATCCCTTAATGAGGGATCACTTTAAAGAAATTCAAATGAGAACAGTAATGGAGACATGAGCCTGTGTTATTTACCTGTGATAAAACCAAGCTGGTTGGCAGGTGCTTGGGGAAATAGGAAAACATAATATCAGAACATTATTTTCTTTGATAGATTTTGAATTCCAGTGATAAACTGATGGATGCTCATCTATAAAACCTCTTATTTTTGCTACCAGATGCTGGGGCTTGAACCTTTGCCCCCTCTTTGTTTAAGAGCTTTAACCCCTCTTTGTGCTCCTTTGCATTTCCAAGTCAGACCAACCAGGCAAACATAACTTGGGAAATGCCAGCTGCATCCATGGTTCTTATCTTCTGTGCAGGCAAGCAGCATCACCTGAACAGGCAGAGCTAGTATTTAATGTACTACCCAAACAAATATGCCAAGGGGTTTTGCCAGTGTTCAGGATCACAGAAACTGGGGAGTGAAAAAGAGCAGGTAGACTTTTACAATTTGTTTTCCTGCCAAAGCAAGATTGTTCCCTGCAGTATTTTCTAGTGTACTTCCCTGGCCTAATTTAGATGACCTTGTAGGATGGGGAGAGGCAGGAGAAGGAAATCTGCTAGCTACCTCCGAAGGCGCTTTGTCTACTTTAACTAATATAACATAAAACAAGGGAAAATGAGTGTTCAGAGAATGTAGCTACAACACAATATTTAATGTAATTTTTGCATGCTTTTTCATCTCCAGCCTACTTACTATGCCTACCACAATGCCAGTAACATCAGATAGATGAAAAAAGAAAGTAACAAAAACAGTGTCAATAGTCCACCTTTGCATGATTGCTCTTCTTTTCTTAGCGTGATTGTCTTGGGTGCTTTCTTCCCCTGCAAGGAAAAATAAATGGCAAGAGCTGCAATGACTGGCAGCAAGCCTGAGAACAGCAGATGTGAGCCTGCACAGCTGGACAAATACAAAAATGTACTTTCTACCTACATTTGTATTAAGGTTACCCCAGGGATACCCCAGTGCCTATGGGGGGGCCTCAGTATTTGAACAGCCAAAGCCATCAGGCACATTTACATATATGAGAACACTTGGTATGCTTTTCAAAGTCAAAAAGAGCAACAATTAAACCAACATAAAGGAAAATTGGCTGCGTGGTTTTTCTCTCCCATAATAGAAAGACTGAGGGTGGAGATATTAAAAAAAATTAGGCTTGACAGAGGTGAAGAATTTATGAATTAAACTGACACATTTTCATTTAATTTACTGTTGTCTACCCATTTATTACATGGAAACCTAAAAAGGACCTGATTTTGCCTCCCAGGCTGCAGTTGCTATGTCAGACACTAAAGTTAGGTGTTTTAGACAAGATTTTAATATTAAAGTTTCTTACGCAAAAAGAGAAAGACTTTGCTAAATAAGGGAAATGTAAAAGCTTCATTTCTCGCTATGGTGCTTTGCTAGAGATTTTCACTCTGGGGTTTGCTACAGTATTTGCTGGGAATCATCATCAAACAAAGTTTGGGGCCAGGGGCATTTTAGCTATATCTATTAGCAAAAAAATTGGAATTTCCTACACTCCATAGCCTGCTCATGATTATTTCCAGTTGCATCTACCAGCAGCCCTGCTGTGCCACGGGGTCTCTGCACAAACATATCCACCATCAGGGCAGAGCCACAGGGCCTTGGGTGTCTGCCCATGATACCCTGGCATTCCCACCTGGGCTTGGCATTCCCACCCAGGCTATTTCCTCATGCTGGCAGCAGCAGCAGCAGCAATTTCTAAACACAAAATGACATGTCTAATTTGTCTGAGCAGAAAATAACAGAGAGCCCTTGAAATGGATGAGTTCCCACAGAGAGAAGTAGCCATTGAACAACTCATTTCTATGAGATGTAACAGTGAACTCTGGTTTTGTCATTGAACATTGCAAATTTATGCTGAGAAAGGGGGAATAGAGTAAGAAGACTCAAGTGTTTCACTGCAGCAGAAAGTACCAATGCTGTTACTCTTTTCTATTTTGAAACACAACTGGAGAATGCAAAAGTCAGAAAATAAGTATGAAAAAAACACTGATGTGTCTAAATGAAAATTAGTTTTTGCCTTGCAAAGCTTTTCTAAAGCCAGGTATTTTTTTTCAATCAGAGCAATGAAAAATAATATTCTAAGTCTGGTGTTTCCCCACAGCAACTTTCAGTTTTGCTGAGACCACTTTTTTTCATATGGCTGAACAAAAGAGAAAGATAAAGAATTCTGACAGCACTTCCTGGGATGCTGGAGCCAACAAGATGGTGCTGTAGTGCCCTTCCAGCCTGCATACTCTGGGACATCTTCCAGAGCCCTGCAGAAGCCAGGGCATTGCACTGGCAGCAGGATGCTGCTTCCCCAGCACCCTGGGGTTAAGGGCCTTGGCACCATGTTTGCACTTCCCATCCAGGGCTCAAACCTTACTGCTGGGCCACCCATGTCCTCATGCTGCTCCCATCTGCATGAAACCACCCTGAAATACTAATTATTGACATTAATTCCCATACTTAAGGTGGGCTTATAGAAATATGGGGGCAGGCTTTTTAGAAGGGCCTGTTGTAGCAGGACTTGGTATAATGACAGAATAAAAAATGACTAGACAGGCTAGACAGACTAGACAGAATAAAAAATGTTTTACAATGAGGATGCTGAGACACTGGCACATCCACCAGAGATGTGGTGGATGCCCCATCCCTGTAAACTTTTAAGGGCAGGTTGGCTCTGAGCAACCTGATCTAGTTGAAGATGTCCCTGCTTATTTCAGGGGGTTTGGCTAGATGACTCTTAAAGGTCCCTTCCAACCCAAATAAATTTGTGGTTCTGTGAAAACAGAGTGCCTCATAAAGCAGCACTTCCCATGGGATTGAGATCTCCTGCTTAGTACCTGAAGGCACAGCCATGTGGATCAGTCAGTGCAATTTGGAGAAAGTCAGTTTAATTTTGGCAGTGGAGCACTCTTGTATTGCTCATGTTGGTAATTAAGAGAAAGCAAATCACAGGGGAGGACACTAAAAGTATTAATTAACAACATTTTCAATGAGAAAAAAGTTAGTAATTTTGGAAAGGTTGCTTTATGCCTGAAGAAAGTACTGAAATCACACTGTTGGACATTTGACAAATGCACACTAGTAAGTAAATGGGGGTATTGATTACACATTTAGATAATCACCAGATCCTCCATGCTCCTGCAGGCATGTCCTGATTCTCCTGCCTCAAGCTTTGACTTCAAATAGTGAAAACCACACTTAATTCCAAGCATGCAGACAGCCACATTCACTCCCTGGCCTGAAACATCCCCGTGTGTTTCCCTGAAGTGAGTGCCCAACAGGGGACCCCACAAAGCTGCAGTGGCCAGCCTGGGGCAGGCACAGGGCAGCAGATGCCCCAGCTGGGGCTGCTCACCCCGAGGGATGTGACAGCCAAGGGTAGGGGACTCCTGCTGGAATGGCAGGACTTCTCCCCAGGGCTGGCTGCTTTCCAGCCTTGCCCAGCATCCTGCACTACCTTTGCCACAGCACTACCAAAACATGCACTTTTTAAATAAAACCAACAGAGAGAGAGGCAGCAACTTTGCAACTAAAAAAAAATCTCACAGTTTCCATGGATGTTTGATCACCTTTTATCACAACACAAACCATGAGGCAATCTGCTTCAAGCAGAGGATATTTTCCCCTCTCCAAACAGATAATAATCCAATAAAAGAGCCCACTAGCAGGATCCTGGACAATGTGTGACACTGTGTTATTATCAGCATCCCATTGGTGTCCTGGCAAGGTACAGCCATGCTCAGCTGATCCTCCTGACAGCATTCAAAGGCACAAAGCTTATTGGAGCCACAGCAGCTCCTCTGAGCTCCAAATGCCATGCAAATACCACCAGATTTTTTTATATTATCATTATACCAGGTGTTTCATATCAAATTATACCCAGGCAAGTAAGAGAAATTCAGTTATTTACTCCATCCTGGTGGTATCTGAGCAAAATTTATTCTGACAGAGGTTTTAAAGGCATGCCTTTATGCTGACAGAAACTGAGAAATAATTAAGAGCATCTAATAAGTTCCTAAACTAGATGTATTCCTAAAAGTGTTGGACTGGGTCACCTTTCCTGTAAGAGTTTCAGCACTGATTAATTAATACACAGTTTGGCTTCAACTAGGCAAAGAACATGTTTCTGGCCTT
Organism: Agelaius tricolor; assembly: GCF_023055355.1. NCBI lineage: Eukaryota > Metazoa > Chordata > Aves > Passeriformes > Icteridae > Agelaius > Agelaius tricolor. Next base: position 80,134,699 of record NW_027269261.1, read on the forward strand.
CCACACATGAGCTCCCAAAAATGACACAACTGCTGCTTTTCTTCGGTATCCTGTCAGAAACAGCCAGCCTTTAATGGCACATAAAATTTAATTTTTGATAACAAAAAGATAAATAAACAAATTACACTGGCAAGGGCAGAAAGCAAAAGTAGGGACTCTGGAGCTTTTGGGGTCTTCCAGTGTCTTCCTTTTCTGGCCTCTGCTAATTATGGTTTTCTTTCAGACTGACAATGCATTTTTCCACTGGAAACAAGGCTGCTTGTTTTGAGTCATCACTGCAGGAACTCTCCTGTTGTAGTGGGGTTCTCTGCGCCTGGCATAGGTGGCAGCCACCCCTTCCTCAGGGAAGGTCCCATCTCCCATTGGTGGCATTGAAGTAAAAACACAGACATCCTATTAATAGCTAAACTGTAGACAGCTCCAGATGTGGAATTTGGTTTCTGAAATTACAGATCCAACCAAGCCAGTCCCGAGCCAGTAAAATTCAGTTGTGTTTCCTCTGACTCATAACTGTTTTTTCAGAGAGGTTTTTAGCAAAATTTCTTCAGCAATTCCTCTGACTGACTCATACTGAAACACCAAAATCATTATTAAAGTGAAATCATAGCAAAGGGTGTGGGAATACTTGCTGTTTATCAGTTCAAAATGCTTTAAAAAACATTTTTTGCTATGAAACATGCTTTGTCCAATAATTAAATACTCTATTTCTTACAAAAGCAAACAAAAATCTGTCATATAAGGCACAGAGGAAGTTTAGCACTTATAAAAAAATTTAATGCAAGGTTAATTTATTATTCAATAAGCCTTAATTTATCCTTCTGGCACCTGTGTAATATTTGTGCTCAGCATCCCACCCGCTTTCATTCTGAAGTCCTGTCCATGACAGTGGGAAAGAGGATGCTCAGTGTGCAGTAGGAGCTGTTCAGATGTCCCAGGATGAGCAGTGGTACAAAGGACACAGCTGTGAGCAGGGATTCCTGATCATGGGAGCAGAAATAAATGCAGAGCTGGGGGCAGAGGTGTCCTCACAGCTCCCCTGACAGAGCAAAGGGGTGGGAGAGAGGAGCCAGGCTATTCAGCAGTCACTGAAGCCTCTGTTCCTGGGGAAAAACTCCAAACCTGCTGTGGCTTGCCTCGGTCAAAGGGAGATCTGCTGCAGGTTGAGGGTTGGCATGGTGCAGGTGTCACTGTGGCTTTGCAGCATGGAAACAACAGCCTGATGGAATGCTGTGCCTGGGAAGAATGGCCTGGCCCCAGCTGCAGTGGGAGCCCCACCAACCCACCCTGGGCTCTGCAGTGCCATGAAGCTCAGAGCCCTGTGGAGGTGGACCTCAAAGGTGTGTTTTGGTGGAAAAAAATGTTGCAGCAGCGATTTGTTTGCTTTTTGAATTAAAACTCAAACTGTTGTGGCAAAAGAAGGGACTGAAGAAAATCCCCAAGTCTAGGAGCTCATATTTACCTTCTTACCAGCTCTGCAGATACTTAATTTGAATGTTGCTTCATCTCCTGTCTCCCTCATGTATCATCACTAATTAAAGTACACACTCTGCATTTACCCAGAGGAGGATGTGGGAGGCAGAAGAGGCTCAATCTCATTTGCTGCTGCTGCTGTGCTGCCTCTGCAGAGCCAAAGGCAGGGAAAGCAGCATCCTGCTCACAGCCTGGCAGGGCAGCACAGACCTTCCCCTTCTCTGCTCTGGGTGGTGGGAACCCCCAGTGTGTGAGTGCTCTGGAAGGGGTCCAGTGAAAGAAGGGGCTGTAACTCCCTGGGAGGATGGGGTGAGCCTGTTGAGAGCAGGAGCAGCACCTCCATGTGGGCACATCTCCCCACACACCTGCTCTGGGGACTGCTCAGGCCTAGCTGAGCCAGCCAGAGGAACTGTGCCAGTAGCAGCCCAATGGTTCTGTGATTTGATGCCTCCAGAACCTTCAAATATTCCTACTAACTTCCTGCTGAAGTGAAATTCAAACAAAGCTTTATGATTTATTTGGACACATCTTCCCCAGCCTGCATTCCCAGAGATGCCTTTCCCCCAAGAATCTGGCCATTCCCAAACACACATCCACTCTCCCTCAGCAGCAAAATGAGATTGCTGACTTCTCCCCAGCTTCTGGTTCCAGGCTAGAAACCTGTGTCTTCCCATCTCCACTGCACCCCAGCTGCAGCTCAGCCCCATCCCTGCCAAAATGTGGAGGTGCTTTTGGCAGTGCTCAGCTCTGCAGCCACCCTGCTCCTCATGATCACAGCAGCCCCACCTGCCCCACAGTGCTACAGGTGGCATCAACCTCTAACAGGGAAAGGGAGACTTTAAAGCCTAAAAAAGCCAGGGAGGAAATACAGAGAATTTTAGCCTCAGAGATTATCTATACCTCAAAAGATTCAAGAAGATGGTGTCAGAGGAGAACATGCTGAACTCAGTGTGTTTAACATTTGGACAAAGTCTTTCCCTTGTCCCCATCTGAAGTTCTCTGCTCTATATGAGTGAAATGCATCCATGTCCATAAAAGCTATGGAAAAGCACTGCTGAGAACTTCTACAGCTCTGAATAATTAATTCACAGAACTATAAAAAGCTACAAGGGAATGAAATTTAGAAAAATCTAGTTTTAGGATAATTATAGTTCAAACCAGGAGAGCACTTGGACCCAAGACAGATGCATTAGTAGGACAACTGAGCATAATGGGTCCAATTCAGACTTGGCAGAATTGTATAGTCTTACAGACAGCTCCTCCTGGGGTGGATTCAGCCCAGGGAGAGAAAGCAGTCCCTACCAGATAACTTGGTGAATTGAGAAGAAATCTACAGTAACATCGCTGGGTAGGGAAAGCATGAAAGAAAGGAGCACAATTGTTTCAGGTTAACATTCATGCCCCAGGTGTAAATAGGGAGTGATATTTTCTGAAATATTTTGTTACATGCTAGTTTAACCTGTTTCCCTTCTACTTCAACTTCCATGTCTACTGTGTATTCCTGAAAGTGTTGGACTGGGTCACCTTTCCTGTAAGAGTTTCAGCAGTGATTCAGCACATTGCTTCCACTGCCATGTCTACTGTGTTACCACTAGTTCATAAAATTCCAGGTTTTTTGCAGACCATATCACATGTAGGCTTTTTTCAATGCCCCAGATGCTGGAATTAATGTGTTGCTTGCACACACAGACCTTCAATTTCCTAACCAGTTATATTTCCAGTCTATAGTTTTCATGGCAAGTTTGAAAACATTAACCCCGAGCCCTTAGTCATCAGCAAGCAAACACAGAAGTTTTCTTTCATTTTCCTAAGTTTAAAGCCAGTCATTTCTGTGCCCAGTTAGATGTTGAATCTTTGGGTTTGCCCATTTAACTCACCCCTCTCAGGTAGGGAGATGTGGCATTTTTATAGTTTGTGTGCTAACACATGCAGCCAGGCTGTGTACTTGGCATGTTTTGAGTGCTGGAGGAGCCAGTTTATGGCAGATATGCAATCCCAGAGCCCTCAGCATCTCACAGATCTCCACAAGACTCTACACAGGATCCCCCAGACCAACTCTTCCTTTATTTGCTGTTTTCTGGTAAAAGAGCATACCCAGAGAGAGGCAGGAGTTTATTGCTTTTCCTTAGTAACAGCAGCAGATCACCTGAGAATTCAGTTTTATGCAAGCCAGAAGGGGCAGGCTGCTCACAAGGAGACCAACAAGGAGATTATCACTACTTCAGAGGAGCTGTTTAAATGTCCAGTGTCCTGTTTGGCACAGGACCAGGCACTTCCAGTCATACCTCCTGACTGAGGACATATGTGAATTGGCAGAGGGTCTGTCCTGTGTCAGCTCCTGTTCCCACAAGCTCCCTGCTATGGCAAAGTTACTGGGCACTGCCTTAGCACATTATCAAACAAGGACTCTTTTCATAGTGGTGAGCTGTGATTTTCTAGAGACTTCATTTACTAAGAGCATTGGTGTCTTCCAAAGCAAAAGGCTCTCCCATATGCCATTGCCATTCAATGTGCACAAGAGGGGTGTGTACTATAAGCAGATATCCTCTCCTTCGTTTGCAAGTGCAGGAGTTATTTGACTCGACATGAAGCAAATGGAGAAAGGAAGGAAGAATTACTGGATCAGCCAAAAATGCATTCAGCTCTGTTGTGGGCTCCTGCTCCAAGGGGAACAAAATCCATTTCTCTGAAACTCAGCTTTTTAGGGCTCTAAAGTGGGTGGCAGGTAAAGCATCACATATTTTTCCCTTGTGTCTGAAAACATTAGGGTCAATTAAAGGGAAGAGCATCTGCTGAGGGTTCAGATGATGGAGAAATGGAAAGTATGCCTGTAAGCTTATGGATAAAGCAAAGCACGTGGGAGCTGTGGGCAGGAAAAGGGCAGAATGACAATTGAAAACATAGATGTTCTAGTGTGGATATAGTAGGAGAAGAGCCCATGCAATGGGAAATTACCCTTCCACACCAGACAGAGTGATGTGCTGGGTCTTAAGGAGTGGAGCTTGGAGAGAGCCCAGCTGCCAAACAGGGGCAGAAAACACCCCAGGAGCAGAGGCTGACTGAATATGGATTTAGCCTAAATATGTGAAGCCTGAAGGGAAATACAATCCCCCATCTACATAAAATGTTGTCATAAATGGATGCCTACCATAAGCAGGAGCAATGAGCTTGAATTAAAGCAAGCAAAAATTCAGAGCATGAATGGGAAAAAAAAAATCCTGCAGGTAAGGACAGCAGTTAGGGAGATTGAAATTTCCATCATCCTACATGCAGGTCAGACAGGGGGTGGTTAGAAATGATGAAGTGGTACAGCCTGCCTTGAGGCTGGAGAAAAAATTAAATGAGCCCTTGTGACTCTTTCTAGCCCTGTTCTTCTGTGATTTATCAGAGGATTCACAGCTGCAGTTTTCCACATTTTCATGGTTTAAAAATGTAGTTCAACACTGCAGTGGAGATGCTGGGAGAAAGTGGAAGCCCCCTTGTCTAAGACACCTCACCACTTTTGGAGCAAAGCCCCCATGAAATCACCAGCAGGCTTTGCTCTGGTCTCCTCTGGAGCTGAGAAAGCAATGCTCATTGCTTTTCTGTCCATTTGTGTGGAGCTGAAATATAAACAACAAATTACAGATGGGTCAAAATAAGAGCAGAGTTTCTGTTCAGCATCCAGGTTATTTAACTCTTTCCATCATTTCTTGTCAATCTCTAAGTCTCTTCAAAATCAAGATTAAAGAAAACCCCCTCAAATTCCTGTTCTGGAAGTGCCAATGCCAAGCTGTTCACTTTTGTGAATTTGTTCTGCTTTTGTAGCAGAAATTATTCACAATTGAGATTCACATGGCCTTTCAGTCTCCCGGAAACTATTATGAATATATTGGCTCAAGCCTAATTTCTTCATTTGCTTTTTTGCAGGCAAGGAGCCTCCTGCTGATGAATAGCATGGTGGGTTACAGGGAAGGACAAAGCATCTCAAAGGGTGCTTCACCTCTTCACAGATACACACCTTGAAAGGACAAGGGAGAGAAGTTAAAGATGCAGCAGGAGAATCAAGCAAGACATTTTCATCATGAGGGTGAATAGTCCAGCATTGGATGTGTTATCCAGGGAAGCAATGTTTTCTCCATCCTAGAGTTTCAAAATTCAGTGAAATGTGGACAATATCACCTAACTTTTAAGTTGGTCATACTGTGGTCAGAGGTGGGACTAAGAGCTGGAGGACTGTTCTATGATGCCAACAGAGTTAAATCAGAAACTTCCTACGTGCCAGCAGAATTTCCCACACTTGTTCAGACCAAGAACATACTTTTCCACTGTATTTACGTTGCCAATGATTAGGGTGTGTCTCCAGGCTGCCCCAGTCATACCCAGCACCACCAAGCAGTTGGCCCAGGGCTTGCTGCTGAATCTGTTCCAAACTACATCCTACCCCTCATCTCTCCTTGTCTCACTTCTCTTGCTGGATTCTGTCTGGAGGCTCATTAATAAGGACAAACATCTCATTTCCTTCCTTTGTTTCATGATAACAGAATAGATACATATATCAATATGGTCTTTAAAATAAAATTCAAAGAAAAGAAAAATGAACACACTTTCTTTCATTGCTGTGCCACTGCAGCATGGGAGAGAACAATTTATGCCAGCTCCTCTCACTTTCTTATAGCATTTGTTGGGGTTTTAGGGCCAAATGTCAGCCAGAGAAGACACACCGTAGCAGTAATGGCTGTAGTCAGAACAATCTCAAAATGCACTTTGCAAATACTGAAAAGCATTGTCTCTATCTGAAAGAAGAAAAAAACCCCAGTGAAATCACCAGCATGTTACTCAGATCAAAATGAGGACATATTTTTATGTAGGTTTTGCTCACAACAGATTTTGCTTTCACTGGATCTGCTGGATGTCTACTCATGATTACAGGTCACCAGGAAGGGCAGAAGCCATTTTGACTTTCAGAGCCTGGGTGATTTGGCAAAATAGGGCTATTAGGAGATGACTGTCTTGTAAGCAAGCCAATTTTAGTGCAGCTCTGGAAGCTCTACACTGATGTAACCATGACATGGATGTAAGGAAACCACCCTGTCTTCTTGCAACACTTTTCTGCCTATTAGCTAGACAATAAATTTTTAGGAGTATTCTATTTCTTTGCATAGAGGTCAGATGCCTAAAGCCAGGATGATGTTTAAAACCGGAACTTGGTTAAAGCACTAAAAATGCGAGCAAAATGAACATACCTTTACATCCACCATTGTAAAGGAATGTGCAGGGCTGCCAGGGCTTCCATCACCTCCATGGTGGGGCTCTCCTGAAAAGAGGGGTGCTTGGTTGTAGGTGGGGCTAAAAGAGCCTTTCTGGCTGCTTGCATAGGCAAAGGATGGACGAGACAATCGATCTGCCTGGATTTAAAAAGACAGATTTATGAAGAATAATTGCCTTCTAACTTGGCAGACAAGTGTACTGCCTTGAAGGGACTCACAGCTGTGTCCTGTTCTCATGGAGTTAACTGAGCTCAGAAAAAAGCATTTGATCTATTCTTCCTGCCTTAATTCAACATAGCTGAGAACCTCCCAGGATATTTCTATTTGAATTGCAGCAGGCTTTCCATTTTGATGTGTTGGCAGTGCATATCTGTCACACTGATGGAATTTTCTACATGGAAAGTATCACCAACACTTACAGTAGACAGTAGCATATAGATCACCCAAATGGCTGACTGTGTACTGTAGGAAAAGCAAGATGGGCTACCTTAAACTATTAATGCAGGTTGCCTTGAGCAACATGAGTTCTGCAGCCAGAATCCCGGATTTTGTACCATTTCTGAGCTAGATTGACAGCTGGCATTTAGCTTCATTTAAAGCTAAGCCACAAATTAAGTACATAACAAATAGATCAGGCAGCAGCACCACTCATGTTCATAACAACCTTCCAAACTTCATCTATCATTTCCTGCAACTCTGAGAAAGGTGTCTGGCTCTCACCTTTTAAAAATACAGATTTTTCATTTTTAAATTTCATATTTGCTCAGTACTTGAACACAGCTGGAAAATTCCTGCATAACCTTCTTCCCAGGGAAGAGGAAGAGGCAAAATCCCCTGCAGGGGCATCTTGAAAAGTGACCACAGAATTAAATGAGTAATACAAAACCAATGAGACTAGAAGAAGAAAGAAAAGTAAATTTCATCTCCAAACTGAAGCTTTCTTCCTTCTCTCTGTATTTCCTTCTCTTGACACAGTGTTGCTTCATTAGGCCTATGTTGATGGTATCAGCAGTGAAAATGACATTTATAGAAATATGATGCAGCCAGCAGGAGAACCAGTTTGCAAACCCTCTCAAGTGTTACCTATCTGCCTTGACTCAGACTCCAAAGCTCATGATTTATATTCTTTGACTTATATGAAAAACATGAGTAAAGTTGTAAAATCATATTTCCAAGGTAGATCATTAGTACTCAAAGAAAACGTCCCATGGAAACTGTCTTCAGGGAAGTGTTACTTTGGGATGAATCCTAAATTCTCTGGGTATGTTGAGCACATTACTTCTCCACTGAAAATGTGTCTTCAGGCTGGTTTCTCTGATGCAGACCTTTGCAAGGCAAGGAAAAGCCCATAGTGATAATTATAATCTTATTGAGGGAACTATTCATAATACAAACAATATTTGTAAGGCTCTGTCACATGTAGAGGGACCAAGACATTGCCCAGGTCCATGTTAGGATTCTGATCATGGCAACTTCTCCCTTCACTCTGCAGGAAGGAAACCCTGAGCTTGGTCCCAGCTGGGGACTGAGGCTGAAGGGGACAGGGCCAAGGAACTGCTCTGTTTTAGTCTCAGTCCAAGTGCAGGTGAGGCAGCACTCAATATGAAATTTACATTAATATATTGTTAACAATAAATGGTTACATTATGTGTTTCTGCTAAATCCAGTATTTGAGGGTTTAAAACCTGCCCAGTTTTAAAAGTAAGACCCCAACACACTTCTTTGTATTTATATGGTGATCAAAAAGGACAGTTTAGGCCATCTCTGCCAGAAAAGCATCTCCCTGGAGGGAAAATTTTCAGTCTTGCTTGAAATAGCTGTTCATTTCCCTAAATGAGAGGCCATCCAAAGGTCTGTTTCATGACCTGCATATTCAATTTCTTCTGGCACTTACAAGACATGCATATACTAAATGCATGCAGATCTCAAACAAGGCTTCAGGAAAAAATTTCCAAATGAGTAAATTCAATTAACTGATTTTGCTCTTACAAAACCATTATTTTTTTAACAGTCTACAAACAACCATTCAGTGACCATGGGATGGCTTGTTTTGCATCCCATCAAGGTGGTCAAACTCAGGATGTAACTGGCAGCACAGGAGAGGTTCCTTCCATGTGGGAATGTCATAACTCTTCTCAAGAGAGGTCTGAGAGCCAACAGCCCCTCAGTGCTGCTCTGGGGGCCTGCTGAAACTGCTCAGTGGTCTTCTGGCCCTCATTCCCCAACAAGGGTGCACCTGATCTCCCTGCAAGGTGAATCACCTTCCACAAAAGCCTCCTCAGCTAGATTTGAGAGCACTGATCTCATATTGGAAATGTACTGCTCTTGCAAATGTTACCTCCAAAAATTACTTTGCAGAGATTTAAAGCTACTTCTTCAAACCAAGCCTGCATCAGTCATTTACAAATGAAATACTGCTGCTCACATCTCCCTAGCACTGAATGGAAGCACAAAGCACTCCACACCCCACCCCCCCCATCCTCCTTCCTTCATGACTCACCGCATCCCTCACTTCTTTGCCAGCTTTTCACTTCTTCTCCCAGCCAAGGTATCACACTCAGTCTGTGCTCCAGCTGCAGGACTGTCACTTTCCTGTGATCAATGCCCTGTGTCTACCCACTAATTTTAATACCTGCCTTGTCCTTTAATTATGTCTCTGCATCAACCCTGCTCAAATGCTGCCAACCCTTCACAGTCCTTTCCTCGAGGAGAAAAGCAGACCCTTAACCCAGATGGCAATGAGTTCTAGGGTTCAGCATATATGGGGAATGGTTCACTTCAGGTTTAGCAGAGAAACACACAGAGCTCTATTTTCTGCTGTCAGGGTTAATACAAAAGGTATTAAATTCAGTCTATCTTGTCTCCTGTACTTCCCTCCTTCAAAGTGTCACGCATCCTGCAGTATGATGTGCTCTGCCAATCTGTCCCAGTTCTCTTGATGAAGCTTGGAAAAGCAATTCATTCCTTAGCTGATATTATACAAGATATTAGAGTGTTCTGAAACATGTCTGCCAGCATTTTGATGGTATTGTTCAAACGCTATCACTAGAGACTCGTCTGCTTAATATGGCAGCAGTGCTCCTCTGTGGTGGCTTGTCCCACACAGTGCCTGAGGTGTCCTCATACTGGAATGTCTCAGTGCTTTTCTGCTTCCCTCTGATGCACTAGCCATCATCTCTTGTGTGTGTGAGGCACCTCAATCACCTCTGTGCTCCACCCCGAAGCAGTCCTTACCTCATGGGCTGCTTCCATCTGTGAATCCCTTCAAACTCAGCTCACGGAGCGGACAGCAAACATTCACCTTCTCTGTAGGAGGACATTCACATTTTAATTGATGTTATTTCCAGTCCATTTGTTGGGGAACCTGCTGAAGAAACTCACCCATCCTGAATTTGATCTTAGAAGGTCATATCTTCCATTGATTACCAACCCACCTGCCTCCCCACTGTCTTCTCTTGCTTCATATCCCAGCTTCTTACTGTGCTTTTTACCCTGCTCCTATTCCTACCATCCAGATCACCCTGTCTATCTCTACATCTGTTCTCCACTCACTAGTCTGTCTCCACCTGCTTTTCACAGCTTTGCCTTATGCATCCATATGCCTGAACTGCAAGTGTGGCATTCCTTCATCCTTGGCTCCCATGCCCGATTACAGAGGAAGAGTTCCTGAGATTATGTTGGGCTGGAGCCTTAAGTCCAGAGATGAAATCACCTGAGAACTCACCCTCAGCACCATATATCTAAAGTGTAAGTGAAATAGTGGGTTTTGGGTGTTTTTAGAGGTTTATGTCTTGGCCAGATTTGAGGAGAGGGAAAAACGAAAACTGATCCAGTTGCAAATCAAACCCTCCTACTGAGCTTCATTTCCTGCTCCAAAATGAGGCACTGCAGTTCAGACTAAAGAGCTCCAAGAATTCTGACTTAAGGAAATTAAACTGGTTTGTGTCAGGCTTTTTCCAAATGTGATGGATCGAATTTGCTGAAGCTTGCAAAGCCACCAACCTCTGGGATAGGTAGTATAATATGTCATTATTTGGATTCAGTCTTATTTGACAAGGCAGAATCAACTGAAAACAGGAGTTGAGAAAGGAAATTGTTTAGTATTTCTAAATTCACACAGCTGTGAAAATTTAAATGTTCTTCTCCTCCAAGAGTCTGGAATCACAGAGAAAAGGTAATGAAATACAAGTTACTAGTAATAATATTCGTATTTAGTAAAATAAAAGATTAGACACTAAACAAGGTTTATCTCAAGTGCCATTAAAAAAAAGGTCACATTTTGGTGCTAGCAGTCACCTTTAGCCCCTTTAAAATGCCCAGTTACAGTTTCTGAAAGTAGAAAATGCAAGATTAAGTTAGAAGCTGATGGAAGACCTTCCATGGTCATGTGTTACAGCTCCAGGATTCCATGCTCAGTTACCCACAAAAGATGTTTCTCTGTATTACCCTGCACCATACTGCAGAACATGACATTTTCAAGTAATTTGGGCCTTTCATGGCTTTAGTTTACCCTCATTTAAAGGGTGTTCTTGCCTCAAAGCAAAGCTGACATTTGTCCTCATTTGTTGATGGCAATTACATGTTCACCCAGCATTCAACAGAGCAGACACCCAAAAGTTGCCCTCTGAATGTTACCACAGTATGAATTAACAATATCACTGCTCTGTCACCAGCACAGCTTTCCCCCAGCTCACTCTATCCACCTCCATGGCTCAGATAAAGCAGGTGCCATTAGTCCCTCTCCAGCAGCAGCAATAGCTGCACTCTCTGGCTCCATTCCCACCCCAATCCCAATGCCACAGGATGCTTTTCCCAACCCAGTCCTCTTTCACATGTGCAGACACAGACAATGGTCTCGGGACAAGAGTGGGAGCTCTGTCTTCCACTTACTGAGTACCTGCAGCTCTTTCCAGAGGAGGCTGGGGCACTGGCTTTTCTGGATTTGAGGATCTACTCTACCCATCTGTCTTTGGTAAATGAAGAAAACCCAACACCTCTGGGTTACAGATGTGCTGGACCTTCTTTCAGCTCTTTATGCAAAGCTTTCTCCTTGAAGATCACAAGTTGCTGGATCTCTTTGCACAGCACAGTCCCTGGGCACACAGCTTCATCCCACCACCCTCATCCTCAGCCACACATGCTTTCTCCAGCTGCTGTCACAGCCTTGGAGAGGACTCCAGAACTGCAGAGGCCCCTTTGCCACTCCACCTTCACAACATCACTGTGGTTGAGGTGCTGCTGTCTCTGACAATAAACCCTTGCAAACAGCCACCTTCAAACAGCCAAGCAGGGCCAGCCACAGATGCCTCCTGCAGACCCTCACAGAGTTATAAAACTCAAACAGGGTGACCACAATACCTACACAGCACGTTAGCCACCTGTGCCACTGCACAAAATTTTAACACAGAGAGCCAGAGAGCATCTTCAGTCATTTACCACAAAGAATGACACAAATTTCAAAGAGAAAATACAGCTGCAAGTTTCAGTAACTCAGAAGAAAATATGCTCTTTCAAGACTCTATACATATATCTTCTCACATTATGTAAAATTAATTTCCGTATCAGACAAAGCCAAAGAATTATTAGGATGAAAGGTCACTTAAAATGATCTGTGTTACTGATTTTATCAGCCACTACTTACAGCTTTAAAAAAGTCAGTGCCATCTAATAGTGTCCATATTTCATCTGTTGAGAAATCTAATACTCTCAGAAAGGAAGCAATATCAGACTGCATGGACAGTCTTATGGGGAAATACAATTCTGAGAAACAATAAGAGGAAGAAAATCATGGAACCTAGATAATATGCTGCATTTATACACAGAAGAGGAGAAGAGGAAAGAGGGAAGAAACAAAATTATTGTGATGAATAGTGAGAACATCTTGCAAATAATGCAGATGCCAACATAAGATATCCTTTATTTCTGGAGTTGGTAATGAAAGAGATGAATATTACTGCAATGTCACTCCAATACTGTGAGAGCAGTGTCAGTCCTGTCAATAATCCCAGTTACAGAGCTGTGTGTGTATGCAGAAGATATCAGTTTCTGAAATTCAGGAGTGCAGCAGTAGATGTCCCATATTAACATCTCTTTTTCCCAAATTTTATGTTGTGCACCTCCACCCATAGGCTGCTGTTGACCCTATGGTAGCATCCAGATGCCCTGACTTGGGGTTCTGTTGTGTGAGAAGCTGCAGTTTCAGCTGGCCAAGGCTGTGGCTGCTCCCAGCAGGTACCAACACATGGGTGAGGGGCAGGCAGAGACACACAGTGCCCAGGCAGCAAGGGAATCCTGAAACAGCAGCATGTCTTTTCTTCATTCAAACATACTCATAAACGTAAGCACAAGGAAACCTAACTAGATTTATCTAATAGCCATGAAAATCTCTCTCCAAGGGATAATCTTACCTCTCAATGGGCAGCATTTGTGGCAGAGCTTGCTTACTCCCTCACCTAGTCCAAGGCACTGCCATGCTTATTTCCATGAACTGTATCAAGTGGCAATAAAAGCAGAGTAAAAGAGGTGCTTCTGCCTCCTGTCAGAAGGATTGCAGCTATGGCACATCAGGGATCATACATGGAAAGACAGAGCATGTTTCTGCACTAAGACAGGTGAGCTCAGTACTGGGCACCAAGCTGCCTCAGTTACTGGCTCCCAGCTGCTGTGGCAGATTGTCTCCTTTGATGTGCACACAGACACCTTTATTCAGCCTTGCCAAGCACTCCAGCTTGTCATCCCCAAGGGCCAAGCCATGTGCAGTGTGGCCAGCCTGGTCCCTTTGCCAGGAGCTGTCCCCTCCCTGCCACCAGCTGCCAGGCTGGGAGAGCTGGGCATGGGAAGTGTTTCCAGCAGTGCTCCTACCACAGCTGTGATTCCACCTGTCCCCACATTCATTCACACATCCTCATGCACCTGCAATTATCCAATTATCCCTTCCTGCTGCCTGGTGGGCATTGCCCCCAGCGAAGGGCATGGTCCTTTCTGAGCTGCTCCAAGCAGGCACAACTGCAGAGAAGTCTAGTCCTTACCTCTTATTTTATCCCATGACGTTTCTTGTTCCTGTTTTGCATTAAGAGATATTTTTTTTTCTCCTCCTCATCTCATCTTTAAAAAAAATCAGCTTTGTCAGTGTTCTGCTGCCTGAGCTATTGCAGGAGCACTGCATTAATTTGGGGGGCTACCAACACAAGGCTTGTTTTGAAGCTGGTAACAGCATTACAGGTACTTTTTGCTTTGGCAAGTTTAGCACATGAGATTTCAGCATATAGCACCCTTCCTTTACATTGTAGTTCTAGTCACATTTTCTTTGCTTAAAAGGTGGGATATTTTTTGGTTTTACATGTTTAACTGGTTTTTTTTTAAGAGAAGCTCCATCTTCTTGATCTGGTCTGTCCACAAAAATCCCACAGTCAAAAGCAACCTGCCTGATTGTACTACATCACTGATCTGGGGTGAGCACATCTGCTCTCAAGTTCTGCCTCAAATCAGCAATTGAGATACTATCTCCACAATCAGTCAGTCCTTATATTTTGCTTTAAAAAGCTATATGTGACAAAAACAAGTCAGCTGACTCCCTGAAACTTTAAAATTATTATCTACATATGCATCTTATGATCAAATCTAACATGTCTTATCTGAATGCTTACCACTGTGCCTTGTTATCCCAACTTTAATCTAGTTAGGAATGTCATTCACTATTGTTATTTAAATAGGAATCCACTCCTAGAATTACCTGTTTGATCAGGACTTCTGTTCAGTGGATGAATTTCATGGTCTTACTGAATTAGGCCTTACATTATCACAATTATGTGCAGAAATTACATGACCTTGTTTTGTATTTCCCTGACATGAAATTTTGTGTTTCCCATTAGCTCCAGATTTTTATCTGATAGCACAGTGATAATTTCTTCCTGAATGCCAAATATAGTGTACTTGGCAATTACAGACTCAAAAGAGAAGCAATTATTTTGCTTACAATGCTTTATGAATTAAGTTCCCAAAGGTTGAGACAGAGGTGTCATCTATTCTCCATATAATCTGATATTTGCATGTTGATTGAATCCTCCTCCAGGAAGGCCACCCTGTTTAGCTCATCAGAGAAGAAGCAAGAAAGTTAATTCATACTTCAAAGGGGGTAGATGAAAAAGAGCAGCCATTACCAGAACGAGCAATTACCAAAATGAACAATTACCACGTTTCTTTTATATTAGAGGTAAAACACACACGTGCATAAACAAGGCCTGGCCTCCTTTGCAGTCAATGGGTTTATGTGGATTTGTTCTGGCTGGGAACCAGATCAGTGCTGAAAGAGTCCAGGAGGAGCCTATGGAAATTAAGGAAGCTCTTAGTGCCAGACCTCACCCAGCAGAAGCTGCGGCATGAGGGCCATTTGCATGTCACTACCAAGGTCCCTAAAAATCAAAATTTGCCCAAGTTCAGTGTGTCAGAGGTGTTACCAAGAAGAATACTTGGTTTGTTCCAAATCAGGAGATCTCTGTTATCAGTGACTAAGTTTAGCTGGAATAGCTGCTAAATTGCATCAAGATTTAGCCAGAATATACTCAAGTACCCAGACATTTGCCTTTATTTACCCTATTGCCATAAACCAATATTGTGTGTGACTCTCTGGCTCTATTGGTATCTTGCTCAGAAACTTGGAAGGAAGATTATGAGATTAGGGCACCTACAGTGGCAGCAGCTCTCTCCTAAAGGGTGGACTCTGACCACCTGCAATCTTCATCAGTTGCAATAGGTTCTGTCAGGTGCAGATTGAAACAAATTCATTTTATTCATATCTTGTATAAGTTACTTGAATCTAAAAAACAAGTCATTCTTATTTTCTAGCATTCACCAGGATACAACATTTTAAAACTTAATAAAAGACTGAGATACCTGAGGTACTATCTGAGGACTGGTGGATAAACTTTATCTGTACATCTGGTTTGCAAATTTTTATTGTAGCTCATAATTTCTTGTTTTAAAATATAAGTTGAAGATTTATTCTTTGCATGTGGTTTTTTCCCTAGGTAATTTGGATCAAGATTTTTTTGTCTAAAAATACAGATACAAAGCACAATAGCAACTTAAAAATAAAAAACATACAACAATTATTTTGGTTGTATAGTCCTTAAATCCTTAATGAGAAATGATTGCTATTCAAAAAGTTTCTTATTTATTAACTTAGGCATTGTCTATGGTAAATTAATTGAACTGGCCATCAGAAACCACAGGGTCGGTCAAGACATTGAAAACATTAAAACTGCTCTCCTCACAACCCACTTCTATGAGAGCGCAGAAAAATCACACTCATTTTTTCCTATTTTGAAACAGTTTTTCAGCTTTCAATTAATTTTGCTTTGAGCTCAACTAGATGAACTTGCTGAAAAAACCCCCACTGCTGAATTCCTGCTGAGATGAAATAGCTGTAAAACTTCTTATTTTGACAAAAAACCCCCTGTTTTAGATGCTTGTGAGGTGGTTTTTATGAGCTTTATTGTCTTACTTTTTCTAGCTTTGAAAATAATCAATGTCATTCTTAAATAGTCTATTTAATTTATATCAACTTAAATTCTCAGCTATTAAAACAAGTTCTGCCCTAATACACTTTTCATGATTTCATATCTCAAAACAGATCTTGTGTTTCATTATTTGCTTCTTTAAAAAATCTGGTTTAAATAAATATCTTCTGTTGTTTAAAGCAACGTAATTTTCTATAATGGCAAATTAAATTCAAGGTGGATAAATAGACAAGAACAGCTCTTGCTTTACTTCCATGATAGTGGTTTCTGAGCAATCCATTACCATTCAGGAAAAGGATGCTAAAGTTATAATAGATGTAATGAGCTGTAAAGAGATTGAATAATGATATCAAAAAATGTTGCTGCTGACACGGAGTTATTTAGAACCAAAAAAAAAAATTGAAGAATTTCAGAAGGATCTCGCTGAGCAGTGCTTGGGCAGCAAGCTGGTAGGTAATTAATGGAAAAATACAGTGACACACATGGAAAAAATCTAATCCTGCCTAAGATGAATTTTGAATTATTTTTTCCATATTGTTAATAGATGGGATTAGTTTAGAAAAATTCAGCACAGTTGCAGTTAGGAGTAGTGATAATAAAAATAAGGAGAGAAGCAAAGAACAGTAAAGAAATTGTCCTTGTGGTGCTGGGGCCATGCAGAGAACACCTCCAGGTCATGGTGTGTGGGTTAGGTGCCCTCCATCTCCAGCAGCATTGACGAGCTGGGAGGGACACAGGACAGAGCAAGGAGGGCTCAAGACTGGTCATCTTCAGGCCAGTGAGAGACAACAGATCAGAGGCACCACAGAGAGCTCCAAAGTCCAGGTGGGACAGAGAAGACAAGCAGGATGACAATTTCTCAGCCTATCTCCTATCCGTTTTATTTAATCCTCTCCAGCTGGACAAATTTTGAGAGCGCAGAAAATACCTGATTACACAACATCTCTAGAGCTCCTTGCCACAGGTTACAAAAAACCTGTGGGTGCAAAAAACGGAGTTACACAAATCTGGAGGAGGACAGGAGCCCACTGAAGAGTATCAACCTGGAGAAATACCACCTGTGCCTCTCGACAGATGGGAGGTGCAGATGGAAAGAAGGTGTGAATGTGTTACCACACGCTCAGTCTCTTGCTTCACTCTTCTATAACTTTGAAAATAACCATGTTTGTGGGAAGGGCTGGATCATCACCTAGGCAGGTTTATGCACTTGAGCAATTCCTTGTGCCTGAAACTGTAACCTATATTATGCTCTTATTTTTCATGTTTTACCAGGCAAATCCATTCTCTAAGTATGATACCGGCATCATGCAGATACTGGTGACATCTCAGAAATTAAATGGGAAATACTTCTAATGGAAAAGCAAGCAATATTTACTTTTCATTTCTATTTAATATGTTTAATTCTGGTATTGCAGATAACAAAATCTGTGAAGGTGCTTAAGCATTTGCAATTGCTGAATGATTTCAGAAAGTAATCAGAAAACTGAATATATTAGTCTGATTGTTGCAATAGGAAGAAAAGATTCAGTTATCAAATAAGTCATAAAAAATTCAAGTATCCTTGACCACTGCCTGCCTCCCATGCACAAAGCACATTTTAGTATCTCCATGGATCAGAAAATAACCCTGATACTCAGCATCCAAATGGGACCTCTACAGCTTGACTGGAACTCTACCCACACACGGTATTTAAATTCCCAAATTGACAGCAACTTAGAAGCAACTTAAAACAACAGAAATCCAACACTGCCTTTCACCTATCCAGGCATTAATATTACCTAAATGGACAGCAGTACATAAGAAGAGCTTTTAGCCAAAAGAACATAACCCAGTAATATTACCATGGGTTTGCATCTTTAAATTAGTGAGCTATTTCTACACCTTACCACAACAAGCAGTGGAACACTTTGATGGTTAAGGATTTGCAGAGGTGTAAGTGCAGCTGGAGACACGAGAAGAGCTTTCATATCTAGGTCTCATTATTTTTAAAGAATGTGATAACCTAGTCTTGACTGATGAAAGTGTTTTCATCCAGCCTCTTGGGATAGTGTGGCCAGCAGCAGCCCTGGCTGTCCCCAGCTGCTGTGGAGAAGGGCTGGGAAGGCAGCCAAAGCCTGAAGCTGCTAACTGGATGTGGCAGGAGGGCATGATGAGCAGAGGCCAGCTAAAGATGGCAAAGAGAGAGGGTAAGGGACAAAAAGGAGCACCCTGGTCTCTCAATTTTTTCTGGTTCAACTCTTCAGTCACAACATTAACTATATCACCAGGCTCATATTTAGCCCTTTGTTTCATCAATTCTCAAGCCCTTTGTGGAGAGGCAGAGCCACGTCTCCTCCAGCCCATCTTCTGCCAGTGCATTGCACCACCCTGCACCACCCAGGCATTCAGTGACAGCCCAGCCTCACATCCTACTTTCTTAAAGACTTGTGCTAAGAACATCTGCCAGGAACAAAACCAGTGTTTATCCAGCAGGTTTCAAGAGCCAAAAGGTTCCCGATTTAAATCTTCCCAAGCATTTCCCTCCCCACAAAATTAGTGTTTTGCTGTCAGGGAAACAGACACTGAGCACTGATCTCTGCACTTTGGTCTGAAAAACAAGAAGCACTTGCCTCAAACCAATTCAGATGAACTAGACTGTCCACCACTGGACACAGTTCAG
Organism: Agelaius tricolor; assembly: GCF_023055355.1. Classification (NCBI taxonomy): domain Eukaryota; kingdom Metazoa; phylum Chordata; class Aves; order Passeriformes; family Icteridae; genus Agelaius; species Agelaius tricolor. Next base: position 80,153,595 of record NW_027269261.1, read on the forward strand.
ATGTTAATAATGTGGGGGTTGACAGATGGGAAGAAAAACATTTCCTCCCCCTTCTTTGTCATGACCTTGCTTTCCTGGCAGTTTGGGAAAGGGGGCCCCAGGACAGTTGGGATGTGAGGGAGCTGGTGTATGTGGCCCCCAAGGAGAACAGGAAAGGGATGTTCATGGCATACCCAGCCCCAGAACAGAAATCAAACAGCTGAATGATACCTCTGAAAGCTGCAGAGCAGCCAGACTGTGGAGCAATTTCCCAGGTAGCCCAGCAAAGAATCATTCAGAGAAGCCTTTGCATGAAACCAGATGGCCCTAAAGAGTCCCTGTCTGTGGGACCATGCCATGAGAGCTGACCCAAACCTGCAGACATATAACCCCAGCCCAGGGAAACTGCTTCCTGGCTCCAGACCAAGACAATGCCCCCTAAAATTTCTTGGTTAAACGTAGATGGGAGAATCCACCAAACCAAACCCTTAACCAGACAAAGGTCATTTATCTCCCAAGAGTTCTGTGCACATACTATAGTGAAAAGAGATGATGTTTACATTATTATTAAAATCCTGATCATTGTCAACAAACCTGATGAGCAAAAAAAACCCCAAGCAACTAAAATATTATAGGTAGAGAAAATGCTTTTCTGGGGATATTTTTGAAAATTCTGGTGCTGTAGAAACAAGACCCTTGCCCAGGAGCCATCTTTCCTGTTGCCAGTGAAACATTCCCACCTTTGAAAGAATTTCAAGCAGCCATGATCTACCCCGCCACCAGCGGTGGCTGAGAATGGGTGTTTGGGAACCCATCTCCAAACCTGGCTGAAAACCAGCATGGGGTGCAGTGGAGCCAGTGGATTTGACTGTTCTACATCTTGCAGCATCGGACTCCCACTGACAGCCTATTTGATAGATTGCCAACAAAAGTGGAAGCATGGCAGCGAATGATGATCTCTGTAGATCATTTGAATTCCAAAAGGCCTGCTTCTTCCCAGTAATGACAGTCAGCAATAGGAGGGTAGCTCTGAAATATTGAATGATTGCAAATATTTTGATTCACAAAATATCTTTCATCCGAAAGGGTCATTATAATTAAAATTACTATTAAATGACAGTCTAGCCTATAGCACTGTAGTCATGGTTTGCTCCTTACTTTAAAGCCCCAATGAAGTTCTTGAAGAAAATAGTGATTCACAACCCTCATTTACTATTCTGTGCCAGAATTTCACTAATAATTAATAGTATTACTGTAGTAGTGTCCTATTATACAAATTTTTTCACATGCATAAAAGAGCACACTTGCCAGCTTTGGCAATAGGAAGCAAAGGATCCACGTCTCATAAACAGAGAAAATTTAGATCCTAATGTTTAAGTCACACTGAAGTCAACCAGAAATTATCACTGCAAGTGGAGTCGGGCTTCTTATAAAATTATCTTTAGTGACATTGACCTACCTGACTTAGGAAAAAAAGTCTGTGTCAAAGATGGGAAATGAAGTCTCTGATTTAAGTCCAAGGTTTTAAGGACTTGGCAGCATAAATCCACAGCACAAGAGGCACTTGGTGCTTATTTGACCAGAAAAATTCACCCTTTCCTTCCTGGGGTAGAAGCTCCAGTGCTACTCCCTGATGTCCCCATCTGCTGCTAGAGCAGCCAAGCCCAGGGGCTTTAACAATGTCATAGAAGCAGAAGGGACACCCAGAAGCTGGCCCAGGCTGACCATTCATTCCAAAGGCAGTCCTAGGGATCAAGCCAACACAGCCTGGCTTCCTAAATAACACAAGGAATCTGTTGCTTATGTGGAGAATAAGAATTTGGAAAAAAAATTAATTGCTTCCACTGCGATTATTTTTGTATCCCAAGTCCCAAAGAGAAGCTCTGTCACTTTCCAAGGACGGAGAATAAATAAAAACAGAGAGATAGAGGAAAGAATTCAACATGTACAAGCTGGGGTAGGATGTAAAGACACCTCCAGGGAGGCACGAGAGCTGGAGAACTTTGGGAAAACCAGTGAGATTTTCAGTGTGGAACATCACAGGACCACCCCTGAAGGACTCCCACATGGGCTCCCATGGTAGCAACTTCAGTGGGAAAAGCCACTGAAGTTGCTACCATGACTGGCAATGCTTTGGTGGGAGCAGTGCACATATGAATAGCCCTGTGTATATGAAAAGATATGGCCAGGATTTAGCTCTATTGGGAAGAAGTGAGGTGGAACCTGGGTAATTTTCATTAATCCAGGGATCTTCTATCTCTCATTATACCAATACATGCACTAGTAAACCATTAACTGTGAATAAAACCTTTTTCATCCAAATTATTTTTTTTTTTTTAATCTTGTAAACCTTCCATAGTTTGCTATATAAGAACCTGCCTATTTTATGATCCTATTCCTTTTGGCAAGTGTTGAATTCAAGAGTTATGTTGATGTAGAAACCTTAACCAGTTTAATCTTCCTGTGAGTCGGAGGATCTTTGATACAGCATGTCTACATTAAGAAGATCGTTATTATATTTTGCCTCTCAACTTAATTAAACCCTCTTTTTATGAAATGCTGCATTTGTAACTACTTTTCCCTTCCTGAAATGAGCCATCTTGTCTGGTACAGTAATTACAACAACATCATTGAATCTGTATTCATAGGCTGTTTTTAAAATAGCTCCCATTTCTGAATAAAGACTAAAAATGTTGGTGGGTAGAAATGCTGATAAGATGGGTCTCTGTGGCTACATTCAGTCTTGGATCACTCAGGACACCCCTTAACAGGAACAGAAATTGTAAACCACCAAAGGATGACACCCCCAAAGTTTGCATTACAACAACACTGTCCTCAGCCCTGACAAGCAGCCACCATCCCCAGAAGCACAATAGGATACAGCCAACCACTTTTTTCCAGCTGGAAGGTATAGTTAAAATCCATCAATTCAAGCTAGGAACTGAATGAGCTGCATTGGTGAGACCCTTCAGGGCCAAGCACCCATGCCAGCTCTGCAACTGACTGATAGCACAACCACAAGTGACTTATTTCATCTCCTTGTGCAAGACTTTCCTCTCCAGTATTTGCTTCACATTTCATTATATGAGGAAACTGGAGACATTTTCTCATGAAGAGAGTGAGATAATTTTCTAAAACCTGCAAGCTACACCCACAAACAACTGTTGACATTAAGAAAGCATTGTGCCTTTAAAATGTCATTCTGGAAGTCTGAAGATTTCCATTTCAATGTTTTAGAGAATTTAATAAAGAAAAAATTAGTTTAAAAAGGAGCAGCACATTTTAGGTGAAAACTTTTGACCCAGTTCTTCTCTAAGAAAATTTAAATTGGTTGTCTTCATCAGTTTCTCAAGTTTAGGCAGTTTACAAAAAAAACCTCAGGATTTCGAAGACACCGGCAGAACACATTACAAAAACTTTAATGTAAAGAAGCAAGAATTTGTCTGATATAAATCTGCAGCTGTCAGATTCAACTGACATGGACAGAAAAAAATATCAATGCTTAGAGAAATTGTTTTAAAAATAATTTCAAATTCCCCAACCAAATAGTTGAGGAAGAAATTTTATCCCTTTTCTGCAAAAACTGCTGTTGGCCTGCAGTAACTGAATCAAAACCTAGATACCCTGAATTATCTTTAATTGGCTCAGCATTATCAGGTCTTTAACAGAATGCTAACTGCTCACCCCTCAGCCACAGCTACATACACATTTATGGAAGACTTTTCATTTTCTTTGATGCAGAATTGCAAGTAAGGAGGGTAGAAATGCCTGGCATTTCAACCCTGCCATCTCGGATCAGCACTAGAATGTAACTCACCCCAGTGAGGAAAGAGAAAGGAACATTTATAACAGAATTACACTGTCAAAACTGAAACAGGAGTCACCTCAAGCCATGAACTGGGTTTGTTATGGTTTCCAATTATCATTTTATTATTCTTTCACATCTCTTTTCCATATTTCCAAGATTGCAACTGCTCTGTTCTTTAAGAACAACATTTTCAAAAGGAGCTGAGATGACCATAGTAACCACTCATATACAGGAATGTCAGCTCAGATTTGTAAAAGAATGCCAACTTATATTAAGTGCAGTACATTTAAGAGCTGAAATCCTACTGAAGATGGCAAAATGAGGAGCTTTACCGAGCAGAATGTGGTCCCAGAATACATGGAAATGGATATTCAGCAAAAGCAATGGAGAAAGCCCAAAATATGGAGATTTTGTCTGGGCTTTGTTTCTCTTTCTTTCCTCATTATTAAATAGTTCAGGGAAGACCCTACACAAGTCTTTCAGAAAAACCCTTCATACAGATCTTGTCCACTGAGCTGACAACCTGCATCTTCAATGGATAATCCTTTTTGCTCTGCACAGTGACCCAGCACATGCAGTGGTCAGGAGTGCAAAGGACAGCCTCAGTGTGCAGAACAAGTTGAGATGTTTTAGGACATATTGTGCTTGGAATGGGAAAATAATGTGGAAGGACCTAGAGGGAAAAAAATCTCTCAATAATGCCTCAGCATGCTGCCTGATACAACATGAAAACTTGGACATTGGAATATAATTTTCTAAAATACACAATGATGAAATATGCAAATTTGGCCCAAGTTTTCAGAAACTCTGCTCATTCCCAGTCCCCAGATTCCCAGGGACAGAGCATAATGACCACAGGCCACCCATGCAGAATGTGTACACCAGGAACAGAGTCCTTTTCACCAAGGCACAGTGGAACCATTCTCTCTCCCAGCTCAAAGCAGCCATGCTCTGCTGCTGTGCATCTTCATGCTATAGCTGAGTGGTATGTGGAGTGAAACCCTGCAGTGCCAAAGCACTGGTTCACCACAAAACACTACAAACTAAAAGGTGGATCTCAAAGCCAATAAGAGAGTGTCACCTCTGAGACTTTGTTTCACATGCAAAATAAGATTGTATGTATGAAAAATCAACTTTCAGGTAAGATGTCAGCCAGTATTTTCCTTGCCATCCATGACCTTGCAGGGCAGATGTTTAGAGGAATGGAGTGCCTCTCCTATAAAGAAAGGCTGAAAGAGTTGTGACTCTTCAGCCTGAAGACAAGGTCCTGGTGTGACCTTACCTCAGCCTTCCAGAACCCAAAGGGGGCCTACAAGGGAATTGGAGGTCTTTTTACAAAGGCTTGCAGTGATGGGACAAGAGGGAATGGCTTTAGACTGAAAGAGAGTAGGTTTAGGTTGGATGTTGGGAAGAAATTCTTTATTGTGAAGGTGATGAGGCACTGGAACAGGTTGTCCAGAAAAATTGTGGATGCCCCATTCCTGGACGAGTTCAAGACCAGGTCGGTGGGACTTAAAGCAACCAAGTGGTCCAGTGAAAGGTATCCTTGCCCATGGTAGGGAGGTTGTAAATGTGTAATCTTCCAACCCAGGCTGTTCTGTGTTTCTGTGATTCTGTCCCAGCCTCTGGGCTAAACTTAGGTCTCCTCATCAAGACTCTTAGATTGCAGTGTGTCCTGCGCAGTGCCTCCGAGCCCTAAGGAGAAGTCTCTCTCTCTCTGAATCCAGCTGGAAGCTTATCTCAGTAGCTGCCTGGTCTCTTTGGCCCCTCCTGGCTCTCTGTGGGGCCGTGCTGAAAACATGCTTTCCTTCCCTGGTGCAGGCATGCAGTCCTTTTTCAAAATACAGTCCCCACCTCACCCAGGATCAGCAGCCAGAAGAAGACAACCAGGGGGGTATTCCTGGTGCCTAGTTTTGCTCTGCTAACAGCACACAGAACTGAGCACATGAAAATACAAATCAGAGAGCACCTGCACATTCCCCTGCCTGTGGCCGAGCTCTCAGGAACTGCGAGCTGGCTCTCCCTGCCTGCCATGTGACAACAAAAATGCTTTTTAGACAGGTTTCTATGGGAACAAGCCTTAATGCTTCCACACTTTCTTCTTGTCTCCTTCTAATAACTTCTGAACCCTTCGGCTCATCCCAGCTCACCCAGCCAGAAGTTGACAGAAGAAGAGAGAAAATGCAGAGATATTCTAGTTCTCAAGTATCGTAAGCACAAGGGCTGAGCAAGTAGTGGAGAGAGAAAACATGCTGTAAGAGCCTTGACAAATGGAAAAGCTGTAGTCCAAGCCACAACTCAGTGCCAGCTACATGAGCCTTTTTATGAGGTCCCTCTGTTCCCTAAGGATAAGACATCCACTGGGCCAGGATGCAACTGTCAGACATCACACTGGAAACTGGGCTTCATCCGTACCTGTGCACACAAAATTGCTTGTTCCTTCTTATCATCCAGTAGGTAGAAATATATGTAGTACTTGATTCTGGAAATCCTGAGGGATGAAAGATCAGTCTGATTGTCACACACTGCTGGACAGAGTTTCTCCTCTGCTTTTAACCCCTGCTTTTCCTCAAGATTTTTATTCAAATTTTTGAATTCTGTTTTCTATATCAGTATCAACATCTGCAAGCAAACTTGCATACACACTTTCTTTTGCCATAATTATATGACCAAATTGTTAAAACTGGTAACGTTGGGGTGAAAATCTGCATTTTGTTCCTGTTCCTATATTGTAAACCTAGCTCCAGCTGATTTGGAAATTTTATCTAAGTCTGTAATGGGCTTAGAATTGCAGCTCTGCTGCATAAGGTTCAGCAGTATTCACAGTTACTGCTTTGGAAATTGCAGAATTTAATCCCAAATGAAATAAATGTCATTACAAACTGCTGTAGAAATAAATTTGACTTCACGCAAAGGTTTCTAATTTTACCAACAGATAAAATCTTATTTTCAGGTGAGTGAGCCATGTCATAAAGAAGATAGAAGGTCATACTGAGGGCTTTTTTAAACTGTGTTGTTCACCTAGGGATGCTACAGAGGAATAAGGACAGGGCGTAAGTGGTGTTTTCCCCTATGGCAGGTTCTCAGCTGACAGAACAACTAGAGCGTAACTGAACAAAGGCATAAAAGCTGCTCTAGGACCACTGAATATTCTGCCTGTCAGTATTTTAGTGTGTTTGAAATGAAGGATCCTTTCTACATTAAGAGAAAAAATGACCAGCTTGCCAAGCTAAAAGATTTGAGGCTTGACTGTACTGTGAACTCCTCCTGTGCTGGCTGAATGAGAGCACCGTGAGCACCAGACCCCCAGAGGTGCCCAGAGCCATAGAAATTGCAGCAGGGACTGCCTACAGCCCCCTCCATTAGCAGCCTCAGGCAAAAAGATTTGCCTTTGGCTAGCAAGAGCCTAAACTGATGGCTTGTATTTTGCAGTGCTTCACTTTTTGACTGCTATTTGCACCGTATGAGTTTCTGTACCGAGACGCTGCTGCCGAAGCCGCAGGTAAAGTGCTCAGAGCAGCCTTAGCAAGAGCCTTTCCCAGCCCACACGCCACAATTCATGTTCCTCATCTCAGCTGTGCCATGATTCACTCCTTCTCCTGCGCCCTCCCAAGAAATTGTATTAAGTCCTGTTGTGTATCTTGCTAACTGTGACATCCCAGTCAGGGCAGGCTTTTATTCTTGAACCTTGATAGCAGCTATAACAGTTTGGCAGGGATACACACTGTGCACAGCAAAAAAACAAAGACCCCAAAAGGTTCTCCTACATTCAATCATAAGAAACAAAACCCAGTCTTTCCTTGTAAATTTTGCTATGTTATTGTGACACTGGGTCACAGATGTTAGTCTCCTCCTGGCATTCTCTCTTCCCACAGTTCACATCCAAAAGATTCTCTGAGGTCTTGAGAAATCAGCACAACATGAAACAGTAGATATTAAATGTGATTTTTTTTTTCCCTTGGATTTACTCATTTCTATAATATCATCAGAGGAATATCTCAAAACAGTCCCAGATCTGTTTTTCCTTACTCATTTAAATTGTCTCTTGGGTACCCTAACCTACTTTCTGAGACTATACAACTGCCTTTCCTTGTAGCACGCTTGCTTTGCAAGTTTTCCCTTTAAAATAAGGTTGGGTATTTTACTCTCAACTACTTTGGCTTTTGTTATTTCCTTAAATAGTACTACAGTCATTGAAATACACAATCTGTATCCTGCTTTATGTCACAACCTAAATAAAAAAAGCAGTAGGCTGGTATAAAAACATAGATGTATTACAGAGCAAAACTGTCATTAGAGGGAGAGGAACTCAATTCTCCTGCAATAGCTTGGCAATGTTTTCTACTTCATAACCTTCCATAATGTCTCCATTGAAGGAAAAATAAAGCAGTATATTTTGACCTGAGTATGAAAGAGGTTTCCATTATTCTTACTTTGAAGATGGATGAAAGCACCTGAACAGCCATAATTCAGAAGCAACCACCTTGTAGCAGTTTTTTGCTGGGCTGATTGTCTTCCCCAGACTTTCATGACCTACTGCACTAGTATTTGTTCTGTCTACCCTCTAAGAATGCCTTCTCATTAGGCTTCAGTTTATTACACTCTTGTCTTTCCCCTCAACTGTCTTTTGCCCACATATTTTCATCCTTTGCAACTTCCTACTTTGTTTCCTCTGGAAAACAAAATCAACTGTTACATAGCTAGTAACGAAGATCAGGTATAAAATTTTTCCCTTCTGCAAGTCTTATGTCCCTTATGAGCCAGATAATAATCAAATTTTTAATTCTGTGGCATATGAAGTAACTAGAAGAATCTTTAGTTGAAGTTTAGTTGTCAGTTGCTTTACTCAACCAAGTTATCCCTCTAAAGGAATGAGATTTTAGTGTTGAGTAGCCAATGTCATGTAAAACAACAGGGCCTTTTTAGCAACCATACTGCAGTAACTTTTGCATTAAGGATACAGCCACCAGTAGAGTTTGTAGAGGTTTTCACACTCTTACACACACTGCAAGTATTCCTTAACAGTGAATTTGCCTTGTCCAAATTAAACTACATAACTAAAACAAGGTTATTGACAGCTTAGGATACACCCATTGTTAGAAAGGCTTCGCCAGTATTGGGAAAGCAAACTGAGCATCTCAGTGAGATGGCAAAAATGTGAGGCCTAGTGACCCCTGCAACTTCATAAGAGAAAAATATAATATCTGGGGTGAGGATCAAGCAGAAAAGGGCAAGGAGGAGATGGGGGACATCTCACCCAGGGCCTACTGAGAGGCGAGCAGTGTGATGGCCTGTGAGGTAATTACCATTCAGACAGGGGAATGAGCCCTCTTATGTTACAGGGGCACGTGTGTATCTGGGTCCTTTGGGGATGTTAAACACTTCAGGAACTGTAGGGTATCTGCTGTTTTCCAAATTCAGCTAGCTGGTCATAATGGTATAGCACCTAGCTCTGTAGAGTCATCTTGTACAGTCAGGGCTCACAGGCACTGGCACAAAATAAATACCACCCCTTTGGAGGTGTAATAGTGCTCACTCATGAAGGATTTCAGGATTTACAAAGCAAAAATAACACTTAACTCAGTGGGAAATTTTTTTTCTTCCAGGATTTAGTGAAAGTGAAGCAGGGACCCCAGGACTTGGAAGAGCAGGTTTTAAGTAAACATGGATGCAGAAGGCCATGGAGATGTCTCCCTAGCCCTCAGTCTCACGGCAGAGAGGAGCTGAGAACAGGGATAGAGTGGGTTAGTCTTGATTTTTAAGCTCTGCTAACCCTTTCGGGCTTTGCCTGAAGCCATTCCCTGGCTCAAGGACCATATATGGCTCTCAGGTGCCTGTTCTACAGTAAAGCTGTGTATTTTGGCACAGATATGCCACATCCGCACCTGCTCACAATTATCTACTGCAGTGTATGCCCACAGAGCTCTTCCAAGGACACATCTGAGAAGGCTTCACTATCAGGACTGGTGCAATGTCCAACCTCTGCTTCTGTGGATGCATGATCCAAACCCCACAGGACTTATGCTGAGGAGCTGGCAATTAACTTACCTCAGCTGGATGGTTGGAATTAGACTTTCTGCAAGAAAGAACACCTCCCCCTCACCATTTTATCTCCAGGTAGATGACAATATGGTTTCTTTGCTCAGGAACTGGCCAGGTTGTGGTTTTCAGCACCTGTATGGAGCCCATTCTCTCTTTGTAGTCTCTCAAATCCCTTTAGATCTTATCTGACCTTTTCACTTAGCAGATTCCTAAGCAAGAGGCTTAGTTACCCTTTACTGTCATCTATAAGGAGATCTGACTTCAAATCTGCCAGCCAGGGGATCTAGGAAACAGGACTTAGAAACAAGCACCAAGGCAAGGGAAGCCAATGCCATCATTGAGAGCAGTTGAAAAAGATGGACAATTGCGTATGCACTAAAGGAAAGGCAAGCCAAGGAGGAGACATCTGGATCCCGAAATCTCCAGAGGCTGTGGCAAGAAAGAGGGCTGACTGGTCACCAGGGCAATGGTTTGACAGGACATGTGGATAGCCTGGTGCAGGGGCAGTGTCCACAGGTCTCTCTCAAACACCCTTACAAGTTTGCTGAGCCATGGTTCATTCTGCAGGCTCATGACAGACACAGAGAGCTGTGAGCACTGAGCTAGCAGGTGGATCTGATACAGTGGATGCCCCACCCCTGGAAGTGTTCAGGGCCAGGCTGGATGGGCATCTGAACAACCTGGGCTAGTGGAAGGTGCCCCTGCCCTGGCAGGGGGGTCAGAACTGGATGATCTTTAAGGTCCCTGACAACCCAAACCACTCTATGTTTCTATGATATTGTGCACCCACAAGGTTTGCAGCCCCAGCCTCTGCTCTGTCTCCATCTGTAACTTGCAGTAGTACATTGCTTTGGGCTTTTTTGCAAACTGCCTCAGCCAGCAGGCAGAGATGGATGGTCCTTCTCTCATTGGCAGAAGGGTCTCTCCTTGCTGGTGGCCAACTAAATTCTTTCACTTCAACTTTGAGTAAAATACCAGTTTAATCTCAAACACTGACTAAAACCCTACTTCGATTTTAAACTTAAAAATCACATCAAGCTCTTTGAAAAAAACCCCAGGCCTTCATTATCATGAAGTGGGGAGTTAATCAAAGGATGTTTTACATTTTTCAGGAAAGCAACCTCTGAAGCGTTTCCACTTAACTTGCTGGAATTTAAGGAACAAGCTAATTAATTTGTGGCTTGTGGAAGAACTTGAGGGCTTACTGTAAATTCTTAAAGACCCTTTAAAGTGATTTAAATGTTACAAAAAGTACTGAGACACCACCCTTGGAGACTGAAAATACTTTATTTTCTGCAGAGGGGCTCAAGTTTCCCTCTTAGCCTCAGTAAATCAGCATGACTTGGACCAGCTAACCTGGGGTTGGAAGGCAAGTGTTATCTTACACTGGCTCTGGTTGAACAGACATTTACATGGACCCTTTCTCCATCACACACACATTTGTCTTGAAGCTTGTCAGAGTTCATTGGAAGACAAACTTTATACTAAACTGCTATGCTGAATTAGCCTTGTATGTGGCTTCTCTGTGGAGAAATGTCAGCAGTTACAGCTGTGATTCTCTGCCACGTAAATTGAAATAATACCAGAATTGAGCCAGAATGCATCTGCAAGAGATGATAGAAAGGTAATAACAACTTTGGCCTTCATCTTCAGAAGAGATGTAACTACTCAGTGTTTTGAGGAGCAGCTGAGCTCACACAGGTCTGCTCAGCCTGGAGGAGACTGGGGAGAGACCTCATTGCAGTTATAACTTCCTCTTGAGGAGAAGAGGAGGAACAGACACTGATCTCTTCTCTGTAGTGACCAGTGACCTGAGGAAACAGTCTGAAATTGTGTGAAGGGAGGTTTAGGCTGGATATTAGAAAAAGGTTCTTCATTCAGAGGGGTGGGCAGTGGAACAGGCTCCCTATAGCCTGTTTCTCTTCACAGAGAAAAGCAAGGCACGACTTCCCAAGAATATTTCTGGGTTTCACATTCTCTGAACTTCAGAGAAGGGAAGGACAATTCTTACCTTATTTGCTGTTCCTGTGTTTGTGCAAAAGTATAATGCAATATGGAAATTGTTTACCCAAAGTGATGGTGTTTTTTTCCTTGGCCTATCAGGGCCAATAAATGTGTGTGTGTGTGTGTGTGTGTGTGTGTGTGTGTGTGAGGCCTGTCAGCTGACAGTCATGAGATTCTGTGCAGTTGTGTGCAGAGTTGAGTGCTTGGCAGATTCAGTTTAGATGTAATGTAACATAGTGTAATATAGTATAGAATAATATCGTACAATAAAGTAATTAATTAGTCTTCTGATAATTCTCTCCCCCTCATCGGGCAAAATATCATCAATAGCTCCCCAGGGAAGTGCTCACAGCACAAAGCCTGAGACAATTCAAGAAGCTCTTGCACAATGCTCTCAAGCAGAGGGTGTGGTTTTCTGGGCTGTCCTGCGCAGGGCCATGAGCTGGACTTGATAATGCTTGTGAGACCCTTCCAGCTCAGAATATTGCCAGGATATTCTGTGATTCCCAGAACCAACATGAGCAGTAGTTAAAGCCACTACGAAGGCTTTACATTTGAGAGTTGGGAATTCACGAGGGCACAATTTCTTTCCTGTGTTTGAGTACTTTACAGCATATCTCATTTTTCTCTCATGTGAGCTGCCATCTCCCCCCCAGTCATTAGCTCCAGATATTCTGGCCCCTGATTTTGGAGTGATCCATCACATTAGATGGATGTGAAAACAACTGGCTCTTCTGACTGAGTTGAAGGATGCCTCTTCACTCTTTAGCAAGAGAGGCAAAGTGACTACAACACAGCAAAACCACAGCACTTCCTACTGTGCCTGTGCTTTAACTTTGAAATTCTACTTCATCCCTCATATCCTGAAGAATTTCTAAATCAGTTTCCTTGGAATCTATATGGGAGAACCCTAGTCTTCTCCCTAGTACAAGCTCTCGTTAGGGACTGGTAAATGGTTCACTCCTTGTCAGCTGCCTACACCATTCCTGACATTGCCTCTTGGTCACCTGGCTGTACTACAGGAAACCTCTTTCCCTCCTCTCAATTTCCTCCAAACCTGGACTCCAGGAAGGTGGTGTCCACTCACCACAGGTGTCCCCATCTATAGTGAGAGCAGCACACCTAATTTTTTGTACTCCCAAAGCGAACTCACTGCTCCCAAAATTTGGAAAAGGAATTAAGGCAGCTTTAGGAAGAACTAGCATATCTCTTTGAGGGTCCTTCCCTCTCTCTGGAGTGGGTACATGGGAATTCAACACACAGCTCCCACAGATCATCTCCAAGAGTCAAGAACCTAAATATTCCCAAAAGTGCTCAGTAAGCACTTTAGTGCACACAGTACTCTGCTTTCAGCCTTTCAGGCAGTGTTTTCTTGTCAATCTGTGCACATTATATGCAACATTGAATACAGGAAGGAAAAAAACCAGGTGACTTTATGAGAGGAAGGCTGGCAGCAGAACTTCTGACTGCTACTACACTTCAGAGCTCTGAGCTTACTCACTTGCATGAGCAAATCTGAACCACACTGAATAATTTATTTTTTCCCCTTTACTTCATTCTTGTATTCATTCAAAGGGACATCTCACATGCCATGAACTTAATATTGTCACAACATAATCACATGTGAAGGAGTCAGAAAAATATTATTTGGCCTGATAATATTGTTTCCATAAGAAAATTACAGTGGGGCATCAAAGGGAAAGGAATTACTCTGAATGGCAGTTTATCAAATCTTTTTATTTACTTAAGGAAAAATGTTGTAGTGGATAGATAGAAAAACAGGCATTAGGTGGAGGTGGAGGCTAGAAATGGGAGAATCTATTTTAATTATAAAGAAATGAAAGCTAGAAAATATTTAACACAAAAAGGAGGTATATTTTTGTGAGGGTTTATGTATAATCTAAACCCACTTCCTCTGCTACACATTGACATGACATTCTAAAGGAGCACTTTGGTTCAAACCAGTACATCACTGCCAGACCAGTTTGCCAGACCAGCCAGTGGGCTGATATCCCAGCAGCTCTGCACAAATCAGAAAAACCAGTGGCTAAACTCCACTGGCAGAAACATATTGCAGCCCTTCTTCTCCTGACTCATTAAGCAGCTGACAAGCCAAGTCAGGGAAGCATTTGACATTAGTTCCCACTTATAAAAGACCCACTCAAGAACTTTAAAGAGCACAAAGTCCTCAGTATCAAAGAGGAACCATAATACATATTCACATCAGAGAGACTGTGACAGTAAGAGGACATAGCTCCACCAGGTTGAATAAATGTCCTAACAGAGCATTCAGGCTTATGCCTCACCCTGTGCTTCATTACAGAGCCATCAAGAAGATAATTCAGACTCCTCCTGCCCTTGACTATGCCTACAATATCATTCAGTAAGCAGCATCAGTTCTCTTGCACAGAGCACAAGAGGAGCACGAGGATCTGCCATGCACAGGCAGGGGCACCCAGAGCCTGCCCTGCTGGGACCTGCCAGCTGATGCAGTCCCTGTCACCCTTGTGCTGCACCATCTGTGCCAAGAGGGAACATGTGGTCCCTGGGCAGCTCTAGCCCCTGTAGCTGCTAATGCAGACAGGTGCCAGCACATGCTAACAGTGTGCTTGCAGGTGCAGCACACACAGCCTTGCCCTGAGAGCAAAGCATGACCCCAAAGGAGCTAGTTCTGCTCTCCAGCTCAGCTCTGCCAGAAGGTGCATCCCAGAGATTCTGTGGTGCTGGAGCAGCTGGGTCCAGTGGTCACATCCAGGGGGGATGGGGATACCCCAGCTCAGCTACTCAAGGTGTTTTTATGCAGCTATTCATAGAAATGTAGATTTTTGCATTAAAAAAATGAAATTGTGGCAGATATGGGACTGTTCCTTATTGTCTTATAGAAAGGGCCCTGTCTTGCAGAGGAGTCCAGCTGGGCAAGCCTCTACAGCAGTGGGGACCTTCATGAATAGGGGCCAGGGCAGAGGCAGGGAGAGCTACACCCCTGCTGCTGAGAGCTGAGTGTGGACTTGAGCTTTGTAACCCTCTCCAGCCCAAAATGTGGCATGGACCATTCATCTGTGGCACCTTTAAATCTATAGAGTGAAGATGAGGAACACCTCTCAAAATTAAAGCTGAACCACTGCTCTTAAGAGAGCGTGCATTTTTATAGCCATGCCTGCTAGAAATGCTATATTAATATATTCAATTGTACAAAGCTACAATTTTTTAGTTTAAATGGCACTTAGTATATTTAATCAGTGTACAAGCTCCTTAAAGGGATAATACAAATTAATTTGAAACCCTTCATCTGCAAAAAATCAATTTTATATCAGGTTTATATAATCTGTCAAACTCTGTTAACACACAAGCAAAGAGGTCTCTCCATTGTCAAATTTCAAGAAAAAATGAGAGGAGCAACTTCCATTAGTTCTGAGAAGTGGAGACAGCCAGGAGCTGAAGATAAAAATACCTAATCACTTCTAACCCAAAGATTCCTGAAATACATGGACACTTTGAAAAGAAAATGTGAAGTCAGAATTGGAGAGCTAATATATGCCTCATTAAATGAATATTTTTTAATATTTCTTTATTCAACCTAATTTTCAAGTCAAATTCTAGCACATACATTCAGTTTTTTCCTAAATTTAATATGATAACAAGAAAGTACTCAGGTTATTGTAAAAAAGCTAACAGTACTCAGGAATAAAGTATCTGTCCATCATCCCTATGGTTTTGTATGTGCTTAGAGAAGGAAGAAAATCCTTGAAGAAATTAATATTGTGGTGAGTAAGCTTCACCTAAACCCCCGTCTGATTAAAGACATTTAACAGCCATCTAGCTGGACATGCTTCAACATTTCCACAAGTTCAAGTACTGAAAAAATTCATTCCCTTCTGTAATTTCAAGGGGAGTGTCCCGCCAAGATGTTTGACTCAAGCTGCTGTGAATATTGGAGGACCAATTTTAAATTTACTGCCACAATCCAGTGCTACATATATAAAAAAGGAGAGAAATCTGAGGCAGCCTTCCACTGTTTCTGCAAGTCGTTATTATTTTGTACATTCACATTGCTTAACAAAAAGATGCAAGAGTTTATGTCTTATATTACAATAGAATTATAATCTATCCCTTTGGCATACTCTTACACTTGACAGTCCATAATGAGCAAATTAGTAGGTAAAATTTGCATAAATTATATTATTCCTGTTTTTACAGGTCTGTATGAGATTTCTCAACTCACAGAAAAGAGTAAATCTCCTCTCCTTTCAGGGGGTGTATCTTCAGATGCTGCAACAACTACCACTGTCATGGTCATCATTTAGGTGGAGCTGTAATTTAAATGACTAGGAATATATAAATAACACTGGGATTCAAACCTAGATTGTGACTGTTCTCTCAGTTCAGCACCTTCATCACTCCAGGCCAGGAGATCCTGGAGAAGTCCCTTGTACAGCCAACATCCAGGATGTGGTGCAGGGCTATGAATCAATAACACCTTCAGCTACCAAATGGTCATGTTGCCATGGTCATCCTTACAGGCAGATGACCCACCCTGTAAAAATATTTTAGGTGTATCTCTTTGCCTTTTGGTGGCTGTTAAAATAATTTCTACATAAAGCTGATTTTAAATATGCTGCATACATGCAAACTGTTGTTTAAGGAAACAAAACAGCCATCAGCAGCAATATTATAGACTGAGTCATTCAAAAATTAGTATTTCCTCTCCCAGGGGTATATCAGTCATCTCAGATCTGTGTTTCAGTCTGGTCACACTCCTCATCCTTCTAACAGCAGCCTTGGTGGACATTTGCCAGAACCTCTTCCCTAGTGTGTCTTTCCAGAGGCTTTCCAGAGATTTTGCCTCCCTTTCTCCTCCAGCCCTCATCCCAGATTTGTGGGGAGCTCCATCTGAAGGCTGTGCCCCCATCCTGCTCCAATCCCCTTGGCTGTGATGGAGGCACCAGCAGCTCAACCATCTCCATGTCCATGGGCTGCTCATCTGGGAGGAAAGTTTATTGCAGCTCCATTAGTGCCCTCACCAGAAGGAGAGTTTGCTGCCATTACTCAAGGACCTGTCCAATACAGAACCACTAAACCTTTGCAGTGGAAACACAAGCATCTACTGACAGCAAGATTTTGCTGCTTGCACAGCCATGAATGGACCACTTTAGTCATGTCCTTCCTCTTGATGCAGGTAAACAAACCACAAGCACCTGTCAGAAAACATTTCCCCCCTGTCACATGTCCCATCTAAATCTACACCCTGAATTTTTTGTGGATGTGCAGTGCAGGAGAATCTGAGGTAAGTTCAAAATGGGAATGTGGTTTTTGGGTTTTGTTCAAGCTCTGCTGTCCTTTATTAAAGGTATGCTCAGGATGACATTAGAGAGGGAATCAAATTGCATCAAGTTGCATAGCATAGTCATACTTTGCAGAAGGGATTTTGATTGATCCTGCACTCCTGAGAATGACTTAAAATATAGACCAGGTACCACCTTACTGGGAAATATTATCAAGAAAGAATACCCTCCCAAAAGAGGACAATTATTTTTAAATTATTTGAAATATTGGATAAGTGAATTTTTACAACTGGAAACCTAAGTAATGCATTTGTGAAAGTAATGCTGAAATGCATCAATGGGCAAGCCTGGCAAAAGCATTCCTTTACATCCTGGAGTCTTCCATCTCCTTAAAGATAAGCAGTTGCTTCCTGGCTGCTGCATGTACCATGCAGCCACTTGCTGATGATATCAGAGTGACAGATGTCTTGGTCCAGACCGGGGGTTCCATGTGGAAATCGGCTTTCCTGTCTGCTCAGAGGAACCTGTGGAGCCCAGCCAGACACAGATCACATGGCAAGGACAATGTTCAGTTTCCTCACAGCAAAAGAGCTACTAATGGGAGCATGTGAAAACTATTGTACAACATACTGGGCAGCACACACAACTTGGTAGGTGCCACTGAGTCTGTGTGAGACTCCTCTGTAAAGTTTCCAGTTACCTTAAGTTCTCTGTTTGTGGAGTTAGACACACCACCCCCAACAGCTCCACGCTCTGCTATTTCCCATTAATATTTCCAGAGCTCATACATCATGATCACAAACTTTGGGTCCTCCTTTGTCCATTCACCCTATTTATTCTGAAGATCTATCTTAAAATGGTCTTCCATTCTTATTTATAGGTGATGCCAAAACCCAGTTCATCAGCACACTGCACTTTGTGTGGAGACCACTATTGCCAACACTTCTGGGAGTTTTTCCACAGGGACAGGCCCAGGAAAACTCCTCTAGGAAATTCCTGCTGCCAAAGCTTTCATCCTCACAGCATCCTCCCTCCCTGTAAGCCAGTTCCTCACAGGCAGGGCAGTTGCTAAAGCAGCAGCAGTTCTGCCTGCCTGTCATTCCTCCCTGCAATACCACCTCATGTATGCTCGGTGCAGGGGCACTTTGCCCTGCTCACCAGGTACAGGTAGCAGAATCCACCCTTACTTTATGCCTTATTCTATCCATTCTCCTTTGTTTCAAAAGTTGTCTTCAAGTCTTTTAGGCTGTTGAAGTCAGACTAATGAAACCTATTCTACTAGCACTCACCAGCCTCAAAAAATTATGTAATGAACGCTTAGGAAACCATCATACATTTCCATCGAGGATGAGGAATCCGTATCAACAGAAAATAGCTTTAATCTACAACTTTGTTTTGCCCACTGCACACAAGAAAGAGGGGCTAACAGCAGAATAGTTGTAAAGAGAGGTTAACTGGTATGAGCAGGAGATTACAATTTGTCATGAAGAGTGAAAAAGGATGGTTCATTTTGCTCACCCTGAGCTGAAAAGAAATGTGATTTCACTTTCTAAATAAATACATTACAAAACAAGGCATAAACAGAAGGAAAGTATTTTATACTGTAAATGTGGCACAAGTGATTACCAGTCCTGGAGACAGGGTAGCCAAGCTAAGGAGTATCCATCTCCATATAAAGCAATCAATGTACTTAATAATGAGACACTAATCTGCTATAGGAAGAAACCCAACTCAGTGCTACTGAAGTTGGAAACAAGCTTTCAGAAAATGTAGTTCCAAGCTTCTAAAATGGGAGTTTTCCCACCTCCCAAGGAGCATTCTGTCTACCCACCTCTGAACTCTCCAAGTCCCTCTGTTTGAGCATGGGACCCTGGGGAGTGAGGAAACAGCAGCACTAAATTCTGCATCCAGTGCTGCCTGCCTCTGCTGGAAGCAGCAGCAGCCCTGGGGTTTTCACTTACTCAGTAAAGCAAGTTCAGCCCCCTGGTCAGCGAAATGTGCACACACACACAGAGGAATCATCCTATTCCTGGGCTGTCCAGCTCCCTCCATTCACCTCTCTTGGCTGTAGTTCCTAAGGGCTACCTCCTCTCTTCCCTCCCTCTGGTAGCACTGCTCATTTCCCTCACTTTTCTTCTTTCCATGGCCTCCGCAGTGTGCTTCTGTCTACACCCTGTGATGTGCTGATTTGGGGGACAGGGCACCCCCTCTTTCCTGCCCCATGCCAGGTTCCTGCTCCCTCACTACACTGTGCCTTCCTGCAGCTCCAGTATACCAGCAGAAGCTGAGAAGTTCCCCTGCCAAGGGAGCCTCTGCTGCAAGAACATCGTCCCAGAGCAGAAAGCAAGGCTGCAATCAGCTCACTGTTAAACTGCAGTTTTTGCCTGGGAAAGCCATTCAAACATCAAAAACAACAAAGAGATTGCCTGGATACTGTGCTATTTTTGCAGTCACCTTTTGAGTCCAGGCTCACACTGAGCCCATTATTCGTGTTCTGTCCTCACTCATTAACAATGATACTCCATCCCTGACCTCTCCACTGTTTCCTGTTGTGTACCTGTAGCCATCACATTTCCTCTCAGGCAATCTTATTTAAGCTCAAGATGTTGTGATCAATCCTGGATTTCTCAGCTTTTCCACCCAGGCTTAATTTTCAGACAATTTTGTGGGCCTGCTGCATGTTGAATTCCCTCCAATTTTCTCTACTGGAGACAACAGAATTGTTTATCAAGGTGGACAGCAGTGCTGTGCTTTCACACATGCTAAACCCCAATCCCCCCTTAAAACAAACAATTTGGCAGCATGGGTGCATATGTTTGCTTTGGATCTATCTTTCACTCCCAGTCTCAATCTCTGATGCCTCCTTCCCCATCTCTATCTCAATTTCTCCTAATAAGTAGTTCTTGCGCATAAAATTTGCTCAGAATAATTATTTGCACAAGTTGTCTGATTATGTCATTTGAAGGCTTGTTTTGATGGCCTGTCAGATGTATCAAGATGACCTCGAATGAGGGTAGCATGTGTAAAAATGTAGAAATTACCATTGCAATGGGGTGTGAGGATAAGTGCTCCTGCAGCCTCAGCCAATAAATCCTAACAGTCAAGCCCCACCAGAGATGTGAATACCTCTCCTTGCTCTGCACTCCAGGGAAGAATACTTTCCCTGGTAAAGAAAATGCCACAGACACTATTGATTAGCTGGAACAAAGAAAGATGAGAGCTAAAACTAAAGAAGGCAGAGCTTCCTAAACATTTCCAAATCATCCCCCACATCACAGGGTCTGTCTTCCACATCCCTCCAACCCTGGTGTTGTACAAGCAGCATCTGGGCTAGGAGCAGTCTGGTGAGGCTGCTGGACAAGGCAGTGCCCCAGACCAAAGTAGCAGGCATGAACTCACCAAGGAGGCACCAGTAAGTGCTGTTTCTCTAGTTTTCATTTTTCTTTCAGACTCCTTAAATTTCATTTTATCCCATCATCTGTAAAACCACAATAAAACCTGTAACAAAAGTAAAGGAAGGGAACTTCAAAACAAAAAGTACATACAGCAACATACCTTCCTTAAAGAGAGAAAAACTACCAAAAGAGCATTTAAATTATCTATTTCATACTTTATTTTTGCATTTATACCACATCTCAGCTGTTGGATCACAAAGAAAATTCAGAGGAATGTAATCCTGGTGTTGTAAATTAGACGTCTCTGGGATGTCAATAACTCTAGTATAACCTCTGCCGGTTCTCTCAACAGCTTTAGTCTTCACAGATGAAGGGGTTGACCTGGTAATTCCTAGCAGGAAGAAGCTTCCCTCTGCTTTCACTGATCACTGCAGGAGACAATAACTCACAATAAAGCTTTCAGCCCAGCAAGATTTCTCTCTTCCCTCCCTGCTTTTATATTTGTACATTCAGACATGATCTCTGCAAGTGCTCAGTCTGCATGCTGTGTATTCCAAAGGAAATAGGTTTCCACACATGTGAAAGGAGACACACAGGTAGATTTCTCTCAGGGGATGCTGAATTGCACCTTCCCTTTCAATGTGTTAAGGCATCTGCAAGATACATTCAGCTCCTGGAGCCAGTGGGAAATTTCAGACTCACAAAATGGATGAGGCTGGAATGGTCCTCAGCCCCTTGTAGCTGGGTTTCTCCTGGAGGACACCTCATCCAACCTCACCTTTTCAGAGCAGGATACTCAGGACTATACCTGGTCAGGTTTTGGCATCTCCACCAGCAGGGATTCCACAGCCTCTCTGGGTGACCTGTGCCAGAGTTTCACCATCCTCACAAGAGAAAAAAGTGTTTTCAGATGGAATTCCATGGGGTTTAACTTGGGCCCAGTACTTCCTGCACTGTCAGCATCTGGCTCTCTCTTCCTTACTCCCCTCTCACTTCCTTACTCACTTCTCTCTTCCTTTCCATCAGGTCTTTATACACACGAAAATCCAAAAGAACCACCAGCAACTTTAGCCCCCAAATTCAGCATCAGGCAAGTGTTTTCTCCTCTGAGAGTGCTTTAGGGCCCAAAAGGCTCACAGGGGATTTCACAGTGAATGGCAATGCCCTGAATCCTTTGCGCTGGAAGCCTGGAGAAGATTTGCTTCTGAGTTTTTGAAGGCAATATAACTTGGAAGAGTGGTGGTGTATAATATCAGTTCCAAATATTTCTTTGGGAACACCTGAAAAGGACATATCTGAAAATGAATTTAACTCTGGCTTCTAACCTGTGCTTATTTTTAGCAAAGTGTAGGTGTGACAATAATAAAGATAGTGATGTCTTAAAAGAAATTACGAAGCATGACATTTATTTTCACCCTTCTTCAAAATCCTTTTTTATTGATCTGACTTGTACAATTTATAACCATGGCTGTATAAAGATAAGAAAAGGGACTGGGCATGCCTAGAAGTGAACTGTGAAAATCCTTTAAATGCTGCAGAGCTGAAAGGTAGCTTTAACCACTGAAGTGATCTACGATGATATTATCTGCTGAACAATTTCCAACTAATCCCATACTAATAATATGTGCTGATCATCTGTGAGCCAGAGATAGTGTGCAGGACAGAAGCCTTCAAAAAAGAAAATTAGAAATTTCTATATGATGTTATTCAGTTCAGTAGCTTCATAGTAAAGCAGACAAAATCAATATAATAAATACGAGTGCTTTACTGAGGTCAAATGTGGGATAAATAGTTTAAATATTTGACCAAAGGAAAACATTGTCTCTTCAGATAAGTAAGGGAGTAGATTCTAAGAAATACAAATCATGTTTCCAATTTGAAGTTTACTTTATTTTACATTTCTTTTGTCAGATGGACTTTGTGTCTGCATAGAAAGGAAGCACAAATTCTGCAGCTGGGAATCAACTCTAATTTGCAATGTTCAACAAAGCTTCAGTGGTAAGAAATGCCTTTACCTAGAACAGTTATAGTCCTAGCATGGACCCATATTATGTCCATGCTTGGTGCCAAGCCAAAGGACTTGTTACCATCTACAGGATGGGATTTCCTTCTCTATGCAAGAAAAATTCAGATTAGACAAAGTTTGCTCTAACTATGCTACTAATATCTTGTTATCTCTTCCCAGCACAGTGCTCCAGAATATTTTTGGTTGGTGCAAGGCAAGTTCTCCATAAACACCTTTCCCTGAATATTTTCGTGAAAATGCTGTCAATTTATTCATGACACCATCATCCCAGACGTTCCATGGTGTAACAGTTTATACTGGTATATGCAACAGCACAGGAAAGCTGCAAGATCATAAAGAGTTGAGACAACCCAAATAAAGAGGAATGATGCTGAAGGATCACAACAAATCTCTGATGCTGTTCTGTACCTCAGTAGAAAATCTGGATAGATTTATTCAGCTGGTTTATAGTAGTAAGGCTAAGGATGGCTTTCATCAGTGTCTACAGCGCAGCTCAGTTTTGTTGTAGCCACAACTGAGACAGAATTTCATTCTGCAATATTCACTGAATGGAAAACAAAACAAGCAAAACACAATAACTGCCCCCGCACCAAACCCTAATGCCTCATGCTGCAGGTACCTCAGGGCACCTGAGCACCCTCCTGCAAGGCTCTGGGCTGAAGGTGAAGTGCTGTTCACCTTCTTCCTCCAACCCAGAGAGCTTCCAGCCAGGGCATTGTCACTGGTGACAGCCTCATCTGTTGAAGAAAGGGAAATTTCTGGGGCTAGTTTAGGACAAAATGAAGCCTTTATCAAAGCACCAACTCCACAGCCAGCACTGCCTGTGAGAGCGTTTCCAACAGCCTCACACTATGTATGCAACACATACATGCAAAACTCCTACTCTCTAAGTAACTTGCCTTAGAAAAGAACAGAAGAACCACTGAAGTGTGATACATATAAGTCACATCACTTAGCAGAATCCCAAGTAGCACATGGTGGTTATAAGAAGCTGCAGCAAATGAAAGTGTCTAGAGCAGAATGAGAATATGTGCTATGGCTAGTAATATATGCAGCACAAACGTTTTTAGAAAGAACCATCTGAGTGGTGTGTGTTACCACATTGCCACTACCACCACTCTTCCTTTTGAAAATTTGGGGGTCTTGATAACATTGCGGGGGAGGGAAAACAAAACCAGGAGATTTTCTGGTTTTTTTCAGCACCTACCTATTGTACAGGTCAGATCAATAGAATTTTCAGAAAACTAAATTGTAATAGAAACAGTTTTCATGCAATGAGTTTCAGTGAGCTCAGTAACTCTCACTACGATTGCTTTAAGTACAAAAAAGACAAACCAAAACAAAACAAAACCAGCTTCCTTCTCCCTACCTTTAGCCATTTACAGCCAAATTTTCATGAGCATGACAACCTCTGACCCCATACTTACCCCTTTTAGGACATTGCATTTTTCTGCTGTTTTCATCAAATTCCTTTATTGTTTTCTTCTATTTCCCCTTCTCTCTATATATATATATTAATTAGATCATGTTTAATTTAAAAAGCTATTTTTTACTCTTTCAAATTTCCCAGAAAGAAGAAAAATTGTTTTAGCATTTCACAAGGAAAATTTTCAAAAGAAAAGTTTTTTTTGAGAGGGAACTTCTTAATTTTTGACATCACCTGGGCTGCTCCACTTTCAGCTTTCCCCTCCTATGTTGCATGAACAGGGTGAATTTTTCCAGGGTTCATGGTCCTTACCTATTGATTTTTCAGATTTCTGAGATTATAACAAGCAAATTTGCAGTTAATGGGGTCATGCTAACAATTGTATCTTAAAACAAACAGCATGGTTGGTTGATGTTTGAACAGCAGTCAAGTTTACTGAAGCAAAAATATTTCTTTATTTATGCTTTCCAACACTTGTTGCAACTTCTCAGGGTGAAATGCAAGGGGCATTGAGGAGTACAGTAATCGATGGTGCAGAGGGGATGAAAAATTCTAGCCAATATATGAAGCAGGACTGAGCAGACAAGAATCCAAAAGAAGTTAGGATAATACCTCTGGGGAAAAAAAAAAGAGGAAAATACCCACTGGATTTTAATCTAATTAATGTGAAGAGAAATCGATAATCCTACATTTTAAATAAATTAAAAAAAAAAAAAGGTGGGCAGCAGGAGAGGTTTTAATTAGGCATGTATCTTTTGTCTACTTAGGCACAGAGTTTTGTTTGGAGTGCTCTTCATTAAGTGCCAGGGCTCACAGAAACAAGCAGTGCCAAGGCTGCTGCTTTTTGAGTCATAGGTCAAAGAGCTAAAGGGAATGGCAGGGCAATTTTTCAACGAGAAGGAAATATTGGCCCAAAATTAAGTCACAATGAGTTACAGCTGGTGGGAGGAATTTGGAGACGTGCCAAAGTGATTTTTGTCACTCTTGGTTAACTTACTGGTAGCTTTAGTGCTCGGGAAACAGGAAGAATAGTGACAGAAACAAACAATGTGCAGTAGTGGCACCCACGCTGCCCCTGTTGTGCTCACCCACCTGGGAGCCAGCGCAGGCACTCACAGTGTAAGTCAGAGCAAATTTATTGCTTAATAAAGTTTGATCTCCCAGTGAAAACTTCAATTTCACCTCTGTTTACTTGGAAGCTGCTAGAGAATTATCCCTCTCAATATCTGTCAGGCAAAGAGCACATCCCACCCCTGTGCTGAGAGCATGAAACTCCCCTTTGATTGAAACATCTACACCCTGAATAATGCAGGTTTGACAATAGCAGTACTGTAGTCATTACTTGGGTGGCAACCAAATATTTCCCCTCCTTTCCCTTATTTTTCAAGCCTCTAAGCTTTGGTGACATCACACAATTAATTTACACTAGTCACTCCTGCCCCAGAGAAATACAGTTTGAGGCTTTTTATTTCTACATTAGTAAACCACATCCCTGATTTTTGATAACTTGCTTTGTAGCAGGATAATCTGTGTTCACTGATCCCAGGGCAGCAGAAATTCCTGCTCTGTTTTAATCACCTGGACTGAGCCAGCACATCATGAGAAGATGAATTTGTACATATTTTAGAGATATTGGGAGTAGCTAAACTCCTAGCACAGGTGGAGGCTTGCTGGCACAACCAAGAGGAGAAAGCTGTGGCTGCCATCACAGCAGGCAGACACAGGTTATTTCTGTGTACCAGCAAACTCAGGCCTTGCTTAACTGGTTCAGCTACAGCAATTCTGTAAATTGTAATTGAGGAGATTGAAACCAGATATTAGTTGCCAATTTTTATCTCTCTTCAGGGCCTCTCAATTGCCTCCTTTTCCAGTTTCATGTCACAGAACTATTTCCAAAAGCTCAGTATTTTCAGAAGTTGACTTGCAGCTTAACTTAGAATATCAGCTCTGAGGCCAGCACAGCCACGCCAATGTCCACACTTAGTGGTATTTAGTTGACTCAGTTCACTGAGAACAGTTCTGATTCCTCCTGGCTGGTAATTACAGCACCTCTGATATGAACCTGGTGTGCTTCAGTGTGCTGATTAGCACTTGGACTCACTTTAGGCTCGTCCACACTAAGCTTGCCCTGTTTACAGCAACTTACACTGAGATTACTCAGTAATTGCACTTGTGGGAACTGTAGCAACCGTGTTAGAGCTCAGTATGTTGTCTGCATCACCACTGACCACATTCAAAGTTAACTCAAGCAATCTCCAAGGAAATCTCCTCGTCAGCTATCTGCGGTCAGAACAACAACTATAAATATGTCTTGAAAAAAAATGCACAGCTCCTTCTCCGTACATACACAACTCAAAAATGAATGTGAATCAACACAGCCCAAATTGCAACTTTGAGAAAATTCAGCTAAATAATGT
Organism: Agelaius tricolor; assembly: GCF_023055355.1. Classification (NCBI taxonomy): domain Eukaryota; kingdom Metazoa; phylum Chordata; class Aves; order Passeriformes; family Icteridae; genus Agelaius; species Agelaius tricolor. Next base: position 80,179,974 of record NW_027269261.1, read on the forward strand.
GCATGCTAAAATGATGTGGAAGAGGGGACCCTCACGAAGAAGTTTGGTGCAACACAAAACCTGAGACACATCAACAGAAGGGCTCAGCGCTCATACTCTCTAGAAAGGACAAAAATAAACACTAGAAGAACCAGAAGGGGAAAAAATGGCATAAGTGTAAAATTTCCATGGTACAGTCCAAAGAAATTGATGAAGACAAGAATGTCTTACAGCTCATTAAAATAAAAGCCAAATTAACTGCTTGTCCTCATGATTTCTTACTTGAAAGGCACAATAAAATAAGGTATCATGAAAAACTAAAGGGTTGACTGCAGTGGAGCCAGGCAAAGAATATTTTTTAATGGGAGCATAGGGAGGGTAGGAGAAAGAGGGAACAAATTAAGACCATGGCTGTCTCCCTGGACTGCACAGCATGTGACACCATCTGATAAACTGAGCTGGAATTCAAGATGTATCAATATGGCATCAACAAGGGCCAGTGAGGATATTTTCAGAGGACACTGGCCCACAAAATGAGTGTCAAGGAATTCCAGAATAGCAGACTCCCACCAGCCTTCATGCTGGCACTTGCTGGATTTCATACTTTATTTCTCAATGACCTACAGGTCATCCTTTCCAAATGGCTTATATATGCTGAGAACATCTGCCAGGACTCCAACTCTATGGGGATAGTCCTAGCAGCAAGTTGACCACCATGTGTCTTTGCTGGAAGGAACAGGACTGAAGCCATGTATGAGAAATTTGTCAATATGTTCCCATTCACATCACACACACAACTAATCTGCTTTAATGTCTTTTTGGTAAGCCACCCAACCAAAGCAGTTCTTACAAGTCTCACTGACCCTCATATCAACTAATTTAGAAGATGTAGGAACAATCTTTTAAACTGGACTAGTAAAATTCAACTGGCTAAACTGAAGCCTGTTTGCAGTCTGCTTTTTATTTCCTGGGGGATGTACTGTTTCATACGTGGTAAGGTTGAACACACACTGAAGTGCATGTTCCTTATCTGGGAGAAGAGCAGCAGCCTGCTGACAGGGGAACAGCAGAGGTCCCCTGCCACAGACAGGGTTTTCAACACACCACCACCACACAAACATCTAGCTGGATTGCCATGACCACCAGCTCATCACCATAGGAAAACCTGGAACATGCCTCAGGGCAAAGCTACTGATATCAGGGAAGCTGCTGTAGGCATTCTGGATTGGCTTATCTTCCAATTATAGACTCCCTGCAGCTTTTCTAAAGTTAAACACCATAAATGAAAGGCCCTTGGCAAGATCAGAGTAATTTAGTTATTAATTTTTTGCTTCTATGCTTGTCTTGCTTATTTTTATGGGTGATATTTAATCTTCATCTTTCCTACGCTATCTTACCAAGGCTTGCAAAATTTTGCCCATTCTCTTCATTTTTCCAGATGAAAGAGGGTGCCCTTTGCTTCCCTCTTCCCTGCCATTATTTCCTGTTTCTGCATGATCTGCAGATGCTTATAGTGAATCTAGAGCAGATCCATAAGAAGGTAATTTTGTGGAGCAGAAGTCCTATAGTTAGCAAAAGCTGGTAGACAAGGCTACTTTCAAGAAATAGAAAAACTATAGTTTAGTTTTGATTGTTTCTGCTTATCTTCCGTCAAACACTGTTATCTGATATAAAAAATAACCTCTCCTCCCTCTGGCCAGCTTGATTTGTAGTGATGGAAGATGGGGAAGAATTCAATCCTTCCCTCAGAGTAATTGTCAATAAGTCCCAGCTGGCCCTGCTCCAGCTAATTCAAGGAGTCCTAGGAAAAGCATCAACTAGGCAAGAGTGACAGAAGCAGGATATTTCACATCCCTGTTTTAAAAACTCTCAGTAGTAACCTAACACTCCTTCAAGGGAAGAGCAGCAGCAGGAGCAGGTTGGAGCCTGGGGTAGAGGGAGGCCTCTGAAAGTCCAGAGAGCTGAGATAAACACACCCAACCACAAGCCTCTGCTTTCTATCAAAGTACTGATTTCTTGTGTACATCTGCCCCCATCTTCCTCTCAGTCATTTTTATAGATGTACCTGAAAAAGGAGGCAAGTGGTGTAAGATGAAGTGGGATACAAGCCTGGCTTCCAAAGACTTGCTTATCCATGTTGCAATCTCTCCATTGCAGGATTTCTGGCAGAAGTGGAGTTCTGCAGCAGGATTTCCATGCTTAGAGCCATTTGCATATGTTTATTGTGAAGACTGAAGAAGGCAGGCAGTATGAGTTGTCATCCTTATCTGACTGAAATCACTTGTTTGGTTTGTTTATTGTTTTGTTTTTAACTGTGATGTAGGATGACTTCAGGAAGTAGCCTTTATTTGGAAGTGTAAATAAAATTAGCTTATCCAAACTCAGTTTTCTTGTCTTACTCTTTTTATTCATTCTTCATTTCCATGTATTTTCTTCTTCATTTGATCTGTGTTCTCCATGTCTACTCTACTCTTTCCTGTACTCATGGCTTTACTCAGGGCTCTTATATTTATTTATCAGCTCTTTCCTGTTTTTAAAAGGCAATCTCTCTTTTTTTCTCATTCTAGCATTCACACCCACCCTTTCACTTCCACCCCCTAACTGTCACCCATGTCTCTTCATCATTTCCTTTGCTCTCTTCTTTTTCTTACCTTCATTGATTTCTATAAACTCTACTGAAAAAATAAAGAAAAGAAGGAAAACTGCTGCCCAGCCCAGCAGGGGAGGCAGAAGTGAGGGGGTAGGGAGGTCTAGTGGCAGGCTGACAGCTCAGGATGGGAGGATGGGCAGAAGTTATTTTTCTGCTGTTAGCAACAGTGCTTTCCTTTTTCATTTGTGATCACTGTTGTTTTCTGCCTTTCAGCTTCTCCTAAAGGATGTGCTACGGTATCAGCACCGTAACAGAAATCTTTCATTCCTTAGAGGTGAAATGTTGCAACCAGAGAGAGAATGGAAATCGAGTCTAAATGCACCCAAGGTAATCTTTAAGTACCTAAACTAGGGTTGCAACTCTCATAGGCTCACAACTGAGACAATGGAGATAAAATCAATTTCAGGAGTCAAGTCTTTTCTTGTTCCACTGACAATGTGGGAAGATTAGGAAATTTACTTCTTACTAGGTAGCACCTATGGATAGGCAGAAAAATATCCAAACTCGAAGATATGGAAGTCAGAGAAGATCCAATAGCAGCCAAAGATTAAAAGTCTCTTAAACTCACCTTTCTGCATTAGACTACACAGCCTCAGACATTCAGAGGTCACAGAGGCTGATTCTAAAACACATATGTAAATCCCAGGTGTCCCTCTTGGGGCTGGGCATCTCATTTGAGCCTCAGACTCCAACCCAGCTGAATACAGGCAAAGCCATTGAGATGGAGCTTGTGCTCATGATGACCAAAGAGATCCCACCATGCAGCCTTTCCCCACCAAGGATCAGTAATAACCAGATGCATGCTGTAAAAAAAACCCTTCTGTGATGCACCTGAAATCCTCTTCATCAATATGCTAAATCTCCTCAACAGATTCATCAGTGGATTATTTAATTTACATTTTTAAGATACTACAATGCATATGCAGCTATAGCAGAGAAGGTGATTAGATCCATGATGATAAATGTACTTGGAAGGGATATTATTACACATACTAATTGCACTTACTTTGATATTGTGTTTTCCACAATGAAGAGTTTATTAAAACTCTTTTCCCAATGAAGAGTTTATTAAAAGAACAGTAAAGATTTCCTAATGCAGTCCTGGAGTACTTGAAAATCAGAAGGTCAGAAGCAGAGAGGATTTTTTTTTGCCATAAAACCTGGGGGGAGATCTTACATGATTTTAACAGGCATAAAGCTATATTGAACCTGATCATTTTTAATGTCATCAAACACTCTCCCTGGCTGAAGAGCTGCTTGCATCAAGTTTCTGTGAGCTTAAGGAATTAAAGCCAACCCAGTGGCCCCATCAGAGGCAGCTCTGAAGCTCCCTCCTCAGTGCAGCCTTTTCCCAGGCATTCAGTGAGTGCATGCTTCTTGCCCTGCAACAGCCAGGGTATGTTGTGCCTCCATCCCCACCACAGAAAGGCTGGGCTCTGCCCCTGGCCTGGGGCTGGGGCTGAGGAAGGGGAGAAATGTCACTGTAGAGAGAAATTGGTGTTTCTGTAGCAATAGTAGGAAGGACAGTGAGGATTTAGGAAGGAGAGAGATTTTAGAAGGGGAGAGATTAAGGACCTGACTCAGTTATGTTCTCTTCATAGGAGACCATCAGTGGCCCATGAGCTGCCAGAATAAGGACAAATGTGTCATTCTGTGAACTGTGCAGTTAATGAAGCTCAGATCCATACAGATTTGAAGCCCATGTGTCTATCCTTTTCCAGTGAATCAAACAGCTGAAGTAGCTAAGTAGCTCAGGACAGAGAGCTGAGATTTGTGAGGAGAGGGTGAAAAACCCTGTAGAGGTATTGAGAGAGAGCAAGCAGAAGGCAGGAGCACCAGAAGCAGAAAATAATAGTGGGAAAAACAGAAGTTAGGTTTAGAGTTCTTGAGGTGTCTCTGCATTGTATGGATACCCTGCAGGGAGGATTTGGAGGCAGACAGAAAAGGGATGGGGAATTGAAGTGTGAGTAATAGAGCAAATACAGTTCTCTCTTAATAAAATCCAAGTCAGATCTTATTTTTGTTGACAGGAGACAGTGATTTCAAGCAAGTTTTTCCCATTTATGTTATTATGAATAAGATCAAAATGCAGACCCAGAAGAAGCCAGGATACATTATAATCAGCTCTTTGAAGTTCAGGGAACAAAACACAGCCTGATTGCAAACAAGGGTAGGAGCACTCTAATCAGTGTACCTTTTCAGATTAAGATGTATTTAAAGATTTCCAAATAAGTGGAATCATCAGGTGAGTAGAAAATAATACATTAGACATGGAGAAAAATAATATCCTAGTTTTACTAATGCTTGGTTGGAAAAAGCTCAGAAAGAGCTTCAGAAAGAAAGGTTGAGTGACATCAGATACACAGATTAAGAAGGAATAATTTTTATTGTTTGAAGAATTTTATTTTCTTTCAGAAAAGAACAGCAGGCTTTGAAGACTTCAGTATGCATGCAAGGATATCAATCTATCATAAAAACAGAAGGAGAACTGAAAACAGCTCAGAGTAAAGAATTTTCTGGAATCTATCTGCTATTATAACTCACCCTTAAAAATCAGCAGTTAAGAAGGAAAGGGTTTGCAAAGAGCAATTGTAATTTACTATGAAAAGCAAAGATTAATAGGCAGTAACTGGAGAAATTTAAAGAGGGGAGAAGTATCAATACTATCATTAAATGTGTAAAACTGGAAATTACATTTTTTAATTCATTCTCTACCAAAGTATGGAAACAATCAGAATAACAACAATCGTAATTTTATGTCAGATTCTAACCCAAACACAATCTTGGACAGTAAAAGATGATTGCCTAATGTCTTTCCAGCAAATAAACTTTAAATCCAGTCCCATGCTTGCTGTGGAACTTCCCTGCAATAGTCCTTGGCTTGCATTTATGTGAATTGATTGAAAGTCCCCAAATGCTACATTAGTCAGTCTCTACATGCTGCATAAAGATGAGCACTCAGACAGCAATTAATAATAACTTACTTGGCATCAAGTAGAAGAGATAATATCTGAGGCTGATGCTGGCATGGAAATTAAATGTTATATTTGGCAAGAAGTTTCTAAACAGACCATAAAGGCTCAGGTGCTTTAATGCACATTTGTTTAAATGCCTGTTCCTTTTCCCCCCTCTGCTGTGTTTTAGTCCTTGTAGTCTGCAGTTTGGTTCATTCAGAATTTCATGGCATATGTTTTTCCCTGGAAACACATCTCTGGATAGCTTCCATTGCACACCCTTTCTCCACCCAACCAGATGACAATGAGTTGCTATGTTTTTTTTCTTAGAAAGACACTTGGAAACCAGGGGAGGGAGGAACTAATTTTTACTTAAGAAAGAAGGAAAAGGAGCAGACAACTATGGCAGTGTATCTCACTGACAATCCTAAGGGACTAAGAAACAAGTATTTTGCAACTAATGCATAATATTTATCATTACATTATCTTATAGGAAAATGGTACAAATAAAATTCATTGTCCAAATACAGTTTGCTTTTTGAAAAAAAAAAAAGCCTAAGGGATTAATCTCTCGTCCTTTTGTTGGGCTCTTGCTTAGCACAAGAATATGGGGAAATTTTATTTTCCAAATAATCCTCTTTCTATTCTGCCATTTTGAATTTCTCCTATAAACCTATTTTATAACAAAAAATGCAATTAAAAACTAAATCCCTGACAACTTCTCTCTGGGATTTTGCTATTATTAACCATTTAACTCTCAGAAATTTCACTGGCCTTTTATTCACTCTCTGTTATGTCCCTGGGTTTGTTTTCTTCTCAAGACAATCCTCAGTGAAATTCTGGGGCCACTTACCAGGATGTTTTACCATTATTTTCCCTCTTGATCTTTCTGCCTGCATCAGTGCATTGAGCTGTAATGTGTTTGGATCATGGGTGCAGCTTTGAAAGGAGTTGTCTGGCAGTTGTCTCCACTTACCATACTCTAAGAGGAATCCAGTGCACAGGACCAGAGCAGGACCTCACAAGCATTGAAATGCACTCACTGTAGAGCCAGGGTCATCACCATCACTTGCAGTACAAACCATTTCTGCCAGCTCTCACTGCTTCTCAGGACAGATGTAACCTGCACCAAGTCAGGGCACAACAAACTGAACAAGCCAGTGGGAACCCAGCCTCTGTACTGGCTGGCAGTGCAAAGTCCTGGGGTGGCAAAAATCAGTGAATATCTGGGCTTGAATATGAGGGCTGAAAGCCACCACAGCCTGCAGAGAGGGGGAACAGCAGTGATCAGCTTCATCTTTCCTCCCAAGAGCTCCTACTGCCTCCCTGCCAGCCTGATTAGCCTTCAGCTTGGAACAGAAAACACCGAGCCACCTTTGGAAACTGCTCAGAGACCCACTAGTGTATCAAGCTCAATGGAAACAGCATTGCAAAAATCAACCCACTTTTTCCTCATTTAATTGGATGCAGACTTTGTTTCTTGATTGAAATTTGACATAGTAGATAGGAATATCAGAATAAGTCTACTAACTACAGCATTCTGGGAAATCATTTTCACTGGTGCAAAGCAGGAAAGGAAAAAACAAACTCCCACATAGATCCAGCAGCATTTTGGAGCTGTTTTTTCACAGGTTTAAAGGGTTAAATTGCAAAGCACAGGAGGAAGAGCTCCTGTCTTTTCTTCCTTGATAAAGCACTTAGAAATATTTGAATTCACCTTTTCAAGAAACAAAACATGGGCTTACAGATGTTAAAATGCTCATTCAGGCTCATGTCTCTAAAAATACTGAGAAATTTTTGTCTGGTTTTTTTTTGGTTTTTTTTTTTTTTTTAATTTTATTTTTAATAAGCAGGACTCTGATTATCAGTGTCATGCATAGCAGCTGTATTTTTATGAGTCAACAGAACTTCTACCAAAGTTTCTTTGACTGGAGCCACCATATTATCAAACTGGTCTCAGCCATGGTGGTGCCAGTGAAGCCCAGGAAGGATTTCTCTCTGTAGCATCTGGGCACCACGACCCTAGCATTTTCATGCTCTACTCAATGCAGTGATACATCAATGAATTTTGAGTGAAATCATGTTACAAATATGTAACCTCCTTAATCCTACGCAAACTGAATAAATAAATAAACAAAACCTTAAAAACAAGAACAAAAATTTATCAACCTAATCAATAAATGGGTTGCTGGTACTGTAGAGAAAAAATCTTTTTCTGCTTTCAAAGATTGCTACTAAACCCAAAAATGCTCTATTTCTCAGTAAGGTGGTTTTAAAAATAATACTCTATTGCTAAATAAAGTGATTGTTACATAATAAGAATATGCTTAAATAACCAAGATTGTCCCTTTTATTTTGTACTGTGAAGCAATTATTCAGTCATCATGAATATTTTCCAAGAACAACTGTGATCCAAAATTAATCTTGCTGCAGCATTGTTCTATTGATCCATTCACTGTTTCTAAATAAAAGTAATGTGCTGTATTTTCAGAGCAATGGGCCACACAGAGCTTCAAAGAATACCCAGGACAGTGTCTTCTGTCTGTCTTGCCCACAGCTCTGCTGGGAAACCATGGGAAATTCAATCCTTCACTCACTACTTGGGGGAACCTTCATGTGAAGCAAAGTTACTACACTTCAAGAATATTTCTCACATAAATTCAGTGAAGTTTAGTAACTCCTGTCTAGGATGAGCTGCAGGTTCAGGATGAGGTGTACCAGTGAACCAAACATTAATTGACTATCAATCACGCTCTCTGAACATAAGCAAGAGCTATCTTCCTTTTAAATAGAGCACATTTAGGTAGAAAAGAGTATAAAAGTTATTAAATATTAAGTTGGCAGCATTCAGAATAATCTGCTCTAGGTTTTTATACTCAAAATATTTGAGAACTATGGGTTTGATGAAGGAAAAAACCAGTAGTGTAACTTTTATGTAGGTATTACAGTGTCTTAAAGAGGAGACAGGCAATTGAGCTGTGGGGGCAAACCAACCATCCTCATGGTAGAAACCATTCTGGACAGGGCCAATGTAATTGTCCAGGGTACAATATTGGGTAACATTTGCTCCCTGCAGCTGCAGCAATGAGCACTGAGGGGTTGCAGCAGAGGGGCAGCCTCCTGGTTCTGCAGCAGGGTCCAGGGAGATAAAACCTCCTCTTCCTCACACCCTCAGCATTTCATGGGGTTCCCAGTCTGCAGGAGCTGCTGAGACCTTTGCTCATGGAGAGTTTTATCTCAGTGGGTGTATTTGTCTGAAGGGAACAGCCACTCTGGCTCCAAAGCAGGGCCAGCTGTGCTTTAAAAGAGGCTCCTGGCCCATGAACTCTGAAACAAAAGGTCAGCCAGAGGTCCCTTTATTTCCAGAGTAAGATGAGCCATTGTAGGGGTGAATAAACCTGACTAGCTGATACGAAGCTCATTATGATGACCATACCCATTTTTGTCCAGGAAAGTAAACCTGATCTCTTGGAAACAATATCTCGGGCTTTTATACAGTAATTATAGAGAACTAAGATCAGTATTTTTAAATGAAAGTGATGACAATGCTTTATGGAATGAGTAGCAACAGAGCTGATTTAGATCCTTTATACTGCTAATGAAATGTGAATAAGTAGGAGTCTCATTATCTGCACTTTAGTGTATGCCTTAGATTGTTCATTATCCTACCACTTAGTGAATTGGTATCTGTGCATATGAGTGATCCTAATGGTTTTTACACAAAAAGTTTCCAGCTTTGTTTAGAAAGTGGTGTTTTAATGATATTTTGGTTGTAAGCATAATATCTGCATACTAGCTGTATACAATGCCTAATGGTTTGCAGCTTCAAAGAAAAATTGTTTCAACAAAAACTAGATATTTTCTGAGAGAAAAAATCCTGTAATATATACAAACCCTTTTTACTATGCAATAATTAGCATTTTCCAAGCATTCACTTGAAAAATGAGACTTTCAAGCATTCTGAATCTCTTGTATTCATACTGCAGAGAAAGGAGATCAGAGACAGTAACCTCTTGACCACCTTTGTTTGCAAAGAAAAGACCAGGAAAAAAAGAAAAAAAATCATTAGAGAAGGAGGTCTAATCCATGGGCTATTGCAGGAGGCAATAGCCCCTCTTATTCTGTAGGCCATAATTCAGCATCCTGCTTTTCCTGCCTCGTGTACTCTTCACATTGGTTCTTCCTGAAGATTTGCCATCCCAAGGAGGAGATGGCACAGATGAGTGTGTGTTGGAGAGGCTAACCCCCCTGTCAACACACCTAATAAAATAAATAATAATAACATACCATTTTTTTCTAAAGTTCCAAGCAACCCTGACAGAACTTCTTCCAAGTGTGACAGGACTGGACCTAAGTACATTTCCTTCATAGTTAACATGATGCCTCACAGTTTAATTAGATCTGCTGGATGTCTCTCTGCCATCTGCTCCCTTCCAAGAGCCAGCACCTGTCAGCATAAGCTCCAACACTGACTCTCCAATGACTGGCAGAATATATTTCCTCCTGTCCAAGAGGACATACATTGTTTCCTAAGAAACCATCACCTGAGGGTGTCATCCACAGCAGAAAATAGAGCACCCTAACTTTGATATTTTAATTGGATTCTGCTTGCTGTACAGTACCAGACAAGTGGGAAAAATGATAGGAGAGAGTAAAGACAAATATTTTAAGGCTCAAGGAAAATGCTAAAATTTAAAAGAAAAAAATGCTCTTAGGAATAAAACACAACCCTGTTTGTATTTAATAGGACTTTATATCTTCAAATGCTTCGCCTACAACACAGGCAGGCAGCTGGAAGAGCCAGCATGTACGGTTTCACTTCACCTCCCAAGTAAATCCCCCACTTGGAGGGATTCTTCTCAGCCACATTTCTGCCATGGTTAGGATTTGGACAGCAGTGCTGCTGGGACAGGTACCTGGAGTCTCTTTCTGCATCAGACCACACGACACAGGTCCCTGCTGAGGGCCTCTCCTACATCAATGTCTCCAAAGCCTTGAGGGCATTTCTCCATTTCACATCTGCTGGCAAACAGACCTGCCCAGCTGGGCCATCTCACACTGAAGTCCCCAGGCAAGCTGGGGCCTCCTGTGTGTTTCAATCAGACCCCATATGTGACAGCAGTAATTTACTTTCTGCTAAGGCAGCGATGTGGTGCACTACCAAAATCACACATGGCACTTTAGCTAAGCCAGCCAGCCACCAACACACACATCTGCAAACAGGACACCTTCTTTTCCCTCCTTTTTATTTTTTTTCTTTTTTTTTTTTTTTTCCCTGTAGTTTCTATGTCTCACATCTCTATCCCTCTAAGCTTCCAGATGTCAGGAAAGCTCATTGTTTAAAGGACTGCATGAAAGGAGGATGTTTTCCTAACACCAAAACTAATTTGGAACCAGGAGGCAATAAGACTCATTTTAAGAGGACAGATGACTTCCAGTTTGCATTTGTTGGCTGGAAACAAACCATTCATCTAAAATTCACTGGGGCTGAAATTTCTCAGGTGAAATCCCGGCCCCATCAAAATCAGTGAGCATTTTGCCATTGCCTACACATTCAACATTTCTGGTGCAGAGGACCTGGAAACTACCAATGTTCTCACACAAAACATACAGACACACCAAGGAAAAGATTTAGAGCAAAGGAGAAAATTAATGCAAGTTCTAATATATCATGCTTTATCTACAAATAAAACTTAAGAAAGACTCAGCCAACATTGAGATATCATGGTGATAGCTGGTGTTCTAATTAAATATCACCTTGGAGATCATCCCTCACAGTCAAAAAGAGCCAACAGATACCAATCTCTCAAACATGTAGCACTTAGATGAAGCTCTGAACAACATTTGAAGGTTAAATAACATAATCTAGGAATTTGATTCATGATTGCTGATACCTCAAAAGAATTTTCTATTCCTCCTTCATATAGCATGAAACCAGTACAGCTTTTGTGCCTTTGAAACAGGAGCATTATAGTGCCTCTAGCTTTTTGTATCAGTTGAGCTCTATGATTATTTTTCATTTTCTTTAACATTTTACTGTTTCTACTACACATTTGTTTGACCCACATTTTTTTTATTTGTATAGCAAGTGTCATTTCATCTCTGTTCATCTGGTAGATCACTGCTATGTGAGGGGGCTGCAAGTTGAAAAATTAAACTTTCTAGATTTTGTAAAAATTAAAGAAATGAAACAAACAGATTATTTCCCCCCCACCCCTCAAATCTGTGCTTTCTTGGAAAAGTCAGTAAGACCATACAGCTCTATCTTGGTGAATGTATTTGTATTCTCAAGTAACAGAGCTGAATTCAGTTGTTGTTGTGGGTCAATGCATTTTTGGGCATTAATCCAAGCTTAGAGGTAAATTGGAAGAAAGCAAAACTCTGATCTTTCCAGAATGCTGAAAGCACTGGCCTAATCTTATGAAAAGGAATAGGAAATGTGCCTTCAGCTTCAGCAAGCACTGAGTTACAGCAACAGTTGCCATGATTGATTAGGAATATACACAGGTGTTCAAAGGTACCTAGCAGGTTTTCAAAGGCTCTAGAAGTCTAAATACCACTGAAGCCAGTGTTGGAATAGGAATAGGACATTTCTTAAAAGCCACAGCAGACACCTGAAAGCAGCTGGTTTTCCAAGAACTCAGACTGAAAATCAGAGTTTTCTGGAAACACTTCTCCTACAGGATTATGATCTTCAGTTGTCATTGAAGTTTCTGCAGAGTTCATCAGGATTCTTCCTTCATCACGTCACAATGGGGACCTTGCAGGCAAACCTTGCATTTATGGAAGCCACTATCTTTTGAAATATTAATGACATCTCTTTTCTATTAATTCTCTGATCAGCATACATCATTTGCTGGTTTAATATTTTCAAATACAATTTGAGCAAATGTCCAGACATATTTTTGCTCCATGTTCTATAGTGGTTTATCTTCTCACAGTCCAATAGTATTGGAAACAGCAAATATTAAATAGAGAAGAAATAATTACATCTAATTCTGTAAAACTTTTACTTGCAGATCACCTTTGTAAGAACTAACCATACAGAGATATTGCAGTTCATATTCAAGTTCCAGGAATTTCACTCTCCTTACACCCTGGGAGAAGCTAGGGCCTGCACATCCCTTGAGTTACAGGATATCAGGCACAGCTTCCCTTGCAGTAACTGACCTGCAGGATGTTTATTCACCTCCAGGATTGAGATACACATTTTACCTTCAGATCTGGGATGTGCATTTTTACTTGTGACCATAGAGTGTTCATTAGACACCTAAGGCTTATCCTTCTGCAATTAGCATTTTTTACCATTTGCCCTAAGCTGATAGGAAATGAGAAAAAGATGTCACATGGCAGCAGGCTGGTGGAAGGTGTGTATCCATCCCTACACAAATATTAGTCCACAAACACAGATCATTTCCATGAGGCATCAAACTTCCAGCTCCCTCCAGCCACTTCCTGAGGGTTATTATCAGCATCCAGGTCCTGAAAGGAGATGCTGCAGCAATTAATTCAGAATTAAATTTTCTCCCATCTCCATTTCTGAAAGCTTATTTTACATCACAAAGCCTCCCATCCCAGACCTGTGGAGTTGTAAAGATGTACTTGGGATTATAGCTGCTTTATTATTCACAGACATGTTTTGACTCCATTTAAGCCCAGCTGCAGGTGTAAAAGGTTACACTCCATTTGTGAGAAAGAATATTTTCCTTCTACTTTGAGAGTTCAGATATGTATTATTTGATGTTTTCATCTATCCAGGCAATTATACCTGAATCATCTTGATGCATCTTGGAGAAAAAAAAAAAATCAGATTCCATGGGGGCTGCTACTCAACAATGTAAATTATAGAATCATAGAAAGGTTTGGGTTGAAAGGGGTCTTACAAATCAACTAGTTCCAATCCCCCTGCCATAGTCCCAGATGTCCCTTACTGGATCAGGTTGCTTGAAGTCTCATTGATCCTGACCTTGAAGCCTTCTGGGAATGGGGTACCACAACTTTTCTGAAATGGCTCTACTGGTGTTGTTTTTTGTTCAATGAAAACTTCTGTGGAAAAAATAAACTTCAACACTTGTCTCTGAGTCATGAACCAGTTTTCATTAACTGAGAGTTTCAATGGAAAATTTTCAGCCAGCCTTAATCATACCTATCAGCAGGTCTGTAAGGCCCTCCCTGAGAGTTTGTGCCAGACTATCATTTTAATACCAGGAAACTGGCTGAAATTCTAACTAAAAATAGAACAATAAAATGTTCAAGTACAAATGCCATAAGGACTAAGCAGAAAGACTATTGCAAAGAAAATCAAAGCTTAACAATCTATCTAAAATTCTACCAGCATATTAATAAAATCAGGGCTGAAACAGAACTAGGTGATGATATTTGATTGGAAACAATTTGAGAAAAAAAAACCTTCATTATTTTGCAATTAAAATAACAGCAATAGAAATTTGAATAGAATCATAGAATCATTAAGGTTGGAAAAGACCTCCAAGATAATTGATTTCAACCTCTGACTGAACACCATCATGCCAACTAAACCATAGCACTAAGTGCCATGTCCAGTTGTTTCTTGAATACTTGCAGGGATGGTGACTTCACCACCTCCCTGGACAGCCTGTTTCAATGCTTAACAAATGGGAAAAAATTCTTGATTTCCAACCTGAACCTGCCCTGGTGCATCTTCAGGCCATTTCTCTTGTCCTGTTCCTGGTTGCCTGGGAGAAGAGGCCGACTCCCACCTGGCTACAACCTCCTTTCAGGAGTAGCACAGAGTGATAAGGCCTCCCTCAGATCCTTTTGTTCTCCAGGATATACATCCCCAGCTCCCTCAGCCACTCCTCATATGCCTCACTCTCTACGTCCTTCCCCAGCCCGTTGCCCTTCTCTGGACATGCTCCAGCCCCTCAATGTCTTTCCTGTAGTGGAGAGCCCAGAACTGGACACAGGACTTGAGTTGCAGCCTCACCAGTGCTGAGTGCAGGGGGTGATCACTGCCCTGGTACTGATGGCCAGGATGCCACTGGCCTTTTTGGCCACCTGGGCACACCCTGGCTCGTGTTCAGCTGGCTGTTGACCAGCACCCCCGGGTCCTTTTCCACCAGGCAGCTTTCCAGCCACTCTTTCAGCAGTCTGTAGCAATGCATGAGGTTGTTGTGACCAAAATGCAGGAATATGAGGAAGAAAAAGTTGAATACTCTTGTGCAACAGAAAAAAAAACCTGCCAAAGGTAGGTAAAAATGTATTGCAGGCAGTGATATGTTCTGGGCCAAATAAATGGCATCTGAGCAGTCCATCCTACAGATTTCAATATTTAGGTCCACATAAAGCTCTAGAGATACAGATGCAGATAAAGGGATACAAATGCAATCTGATGCCACTGCACCTTGCATCATTCCTCTCCTGGTCCCTTGGTAGCATTTTACTTGTATCACACACTGCAGGTGTTAAAAGAGAAAGGAAATGAAAGGCGTGGTGACCAAAAGCAGATTTATTCTTTAAGGAAAGGATTAAGACACAAAATGGAAAATTTACCTTCTTCTGAAACCTGGCACAAAAGAACTGTGTATTAAAGATTAAGAGTTAGTGTTTCTTCAGCCGTGCTCCCACAAGATATCAAGCCCTGTAATGCCAAGGTTGCCATGGATATCCCTATTGATTAATAAATAGTGTTATTAAGTCCCATGTAAATAGTGAATAACTGTCAGTTCTGAAAGAGATGTGGACTTTTTAGGTAATAGGCTTTTTTTTTTTTTCTTAATTAAATAGGGGCTAGCTGAACATTTGAACTTCAGCTTAAATTTCCTCCTCTGCTTCACTTCTTTGTGTTTTGTTAAGCAAGTATATCCCAATGGCTGGTGTACACAAGAAAAGAGGAAACATCAAATAAAACACAAATTAAAACTGAGATTGGTCCAGAGTCCAGGTTCATCTGGTGAAAAGTCAAGGAAAGAAAGAAAAGGATAACTGCTAAACAATAAGAGAAATACTGGATTATTTCAGAAAAGCCTTCTAAAGATAGCAGCTCCAGGTCTCTAGGAATAAATTTGTCTCACTGGCAAGAACAGATTTGTCTCATAACAGCAGCTACAAATCTCACTGCTCAACATCATCATGTAAAAGCTCTGAAAATGTTCTTCAGACATGAACTGAGCAGCAAACTCCTGCGATATGATGGAGAATTGGGCTTGTCATCTCATCAAGAGAAGCTGAACATAAAATTCACCTGATGCCACACCAGCTCTGTAGGAGAAGTACAGCCAGGGTCAAGGCTCTTCCCCCTTTACAAAAAGTGACCTTTGTAGGTTAGAAGATAAACCAGCAGCAGTCTGAGATCTTGAGAACCTCAGGTGGTTGGACTGAGCTGGATATGACCTGGCATGGTCCATACTCTAGTGCTTCCCTAGTTTCTGCATGCAAACAAGTGTGCTGGGGCTAATGAATGCAATGACTGATTGTGAATGCAGGCATCCTGACTGGTTTTTCTGCAATATGTGTCTATTTTTTCCATAAAGATTATTGCAAGTGAGATGGTGCTGGCATGAAATTTATCCAAGGGTTATCAAACTCAGACTCTAATATGCACACTCCTACGAGCAAAGAACATGCCTATGCCATGACTTACACCAGAGGTGCCGGCCACAGGCATTCAGCCAGGAGCAGAAACAAAGCTGGGTGATTTAGGTGAACATCCACAAGCACCATGAAAAAATAAAGAACCACCAAAGCTCAAAATCATTAATGCAAAGACTAGGTCCTAACCAACTAAAGGTACAAATTCCTGCTTTTGTGGATAGCAAATTTGTAAAGGTAATTCACATCCTAGTGAAAGACAGAATGTCTAGTCTGGATGAGCCAAATCTGTATGGCTACAGCAGCAGCAGTAGCAGCATAACAGCAGTTCACATCAACTGAGAATCAGGTCTAAACCTGTAAAAAAGGAAGTTGAAAATAGAAATAAATAAATAAATAAATGCATGAATTGCCTGCTGCTAATTGTTTGTTTAGCTCTGTTTAGGAACAAAATGCTAAAAAGAAAAAAACCCAAATTATTGTCAGTCAGTTCTGGGTTGCCCAAGGTAACAAATATTCTTCTCAGCTTGTTATTTAAGTATATAAGGCAAAGTTAAACACAGCCTAAATTAATCCTAATGAAAAGATTTTAGTAATACCACAAGAAGAGGCTAGCAATTAAAATTTTCAGATAAAGATGTTGTGTTAACTATCTTCAATAGACCATCCAATCTCTACCTGCAATCCTAACAGAAATAAGATCCTGTTGGTTTTATCTTACTGTAGCTAGACAAGACAAGCCTTTGGCTGGTGATTTAAGACTGGCCTTCACTAATTGCTTGATGACAGCTGCCTCAGTACTTCACCTTCCTTCATTGTGGAAGAGATACAGCAGAAAACTGGGTTTCAGTGAAAGAGGATCAAGCTGCAAAACAGATCCTTTTTGAGAACTCTGAGTGTACTGCACATA
Source organism: Agelaius tricolor (assembly GCF_023055355.1). Lineage (NCBI taxonomy): Eukaryota > Metazoa > Chordata > Aves > Passeriformes > Icteridae > Agelaius > Agelaius tricolor. Next base: position 80,197,036 of record NW_027269261.1, read on the forward strand.
TTGTAAAAATTCCCAACCCCTTCCAGGACTACTGGTACTATGGTGACATAAATAAAGAGAGCTGCCTAGAATTTTTTACATTATTGACATATCAGACATACCGTTATTTTGGTTATAAAACAAAATCAACAAGATTTTGGTTTTCAAAAGCTGCAAATGGAAACATTCTTCATTGCAAGGGAAAAGATTAAGGTCTTTGGACAAAAAAAAGCCATGAACATTTTCAAGAGGTATTGTTACATTTGCCATTAAAGTCTTTCTTCAAATTGAATTGCCTTTGAAAAAATGTCAAGGGAATATTTTTTACTCTATCCTGTATGCAGAAGAATCATATACTAAAGAACTGACTCTTTGAATAGGCCCTGAGCATGATCCTATCAGACAGGATTTTTTTCATATAGCTTTGGAAGAATTTTTCAAGTGAGAAACCCCTGAAAATTGTGAATACCATTCTAAAAGATGGTTCTTCCTAACTTTGTGGCTCACTGGTACTGCTCAGCTCTTGCAGACAGGTCACAGGTGTTTGAAAGCCTAGCAAATGTAGCAGTGTAAATGCAAACTGGGCTCTTGTCCAGGGCCAGCTCAGAGCTCATTGCAGAAGCAGGAAAAACTGAGCTCTGCTGCCCTAGGAAAGAGATGGTAAGCAGGAGAATGCACTGTTCCCTCTGTAGGAAGAGGAACAAAGAGGAGACAGCAAATGTGAAGTAGAAGTGTCCTGGAGAGTTAGGATCTGGCTTGTGCTACAAACAGGAACGGTGCAGCTGGGGATCAGTCACAGGGACAACTTTAGCCCACATCTATCTGCTGCTCCATGCCCAATCTTCAGCCTTCTTCATCAGGGCTCCACTACAGTAGGTGGAAAATCCATAGCTTTTGGTGCCACCCTCTCCTGTACCAGCAGCTGTCAATACCTCCGGGATTTCAAAATATTTGGGAAAACGTGGCAAAATATATTACTCTTTCCCTCACTGCCAGCTGCAGTAGCTTGAAGTATTGCTACTTGACAAAACTACTTGACAAAAAATGTCACACAGTTGTCTTTACTGTTCAGTTAGATTATCTTAGAGAAGTGTGAAGGGCTAGAACAATTTTAGGATGAATCAAATAACTTCATTCCCAAAAGCTCAATAAACACAACACCAAAGGCTTCCCTCTTGATTCATTTGCTAGAGAAAGCCATCATGGCACATTTGTTGTGGTTGAACTCCACCACGCTGGGCACTTCAGCTTTACCTTGCTGGAGAACAAAGTTAGACAGGAGGTTGTGCTGGAATTACAAGTTTAAGAGTTGAAAGTTAATTTAATCCAGGTCTCCAGCCTTGTTAGTTCATTTGTGCTGTCTTTACCTCCAGCAGCCATGGTACAATGCTCAGAGCCACCACAGCCAATTGAAAGGGTTCAGCTCATTAAGAATTTTCATTTCTTGTCTGAACTCCTTCAAGAGAGTGTCATTTTGCTTTAATGAATTCATTGCACATGACACCATGGTGGTTTTATGAATATGGATTTACCTTCTAATTACTTCAGCAGTTAGAGAAAGGGAGACAGGAAAGGCAGAGACTTTTAAGGGTGCTACCATGCAGTTCTACACCTTCTGCAAAGGCCATTTCTTGCTTTTGTTTGTTTTAGATATTTCACAGTGGTTTGTTTACTCACAGCTCATGCTCTTTTCAGTGCAAGCACTCCCCAGCTCAAATAGTTTTCAAGAAACAGTTTATTAATGGTCACATTACGGAGATATAAGGATAACAGAAGGGTCATTGACTTCTACATGAGACACTCAAAGAAAGATGGAAAGAAGGTGGGAATAAATGCTTAACATGGGAGACATTCAGGACTTCAGCTATTGGTGCATAGTGTAAGCACCATGGTAACTTCTCTTCATTGATTAGGTCATGCTCTGGTAGTTCTGCAACTAAAATTATCTGGATGGCTCATTGAACTCAAAACTTCACTGCCCTACCAGCTGTAGTAGGCTGGCTCTTCCAGGCTCTCAAAGGACTTGAATGTGGCTCTTGATTTTTCTGAGTAGCGACGGGAATAATGCAGAAGTACATGTGGTGCTGGCACTCAGAGACAGGAGGGATAACCTTTGCTTTTGTATTTGTAGACAAATGATATTAGGAAGCTCTCAGAAGGGTTTCAAGTCCCTGTGGGCTCCCAAGGAAGAGCTGGCCACCTGCTACTTCCCACTGTTCCATGTGCAAGTAAGGAAAAGGCAGAACATCTTAGCTTCTTAACAAATAAACAAGCAACCAACTGAAGCTTGGGCTATTAAATAAATCAATAGCATTATATTAAACCATAAGGCTCCTTTTTCTCAGAGCACCAGCATTGTAGAGCCTCCTTATATTTGCACTAGACAAATACTTAAAATATCTCAGCAATTATTTCATGTTGGCACAATAATAGCTTAACTAGAATGGATCTTCTTATACATGAGAATACAGTGAATGATTGTCTTGCTAAGAAAAGCCTAACCCTTAAGAGGGTTCGTGTTCTTCTTCTAATGACTCACTTTAGGAGAGGTAGATAGGCAGGAAGGATGATTCATCTCAGGACACCTACTGTACACTATTCTGGAATACATTTTTCTTCATCTCTCTCCCACTCTACCTATCAGAAAGGGATAAACAAAACCATAAGAGCTTGGGGATTGAAAGAGAAGGGGAAATTGGCTAAAAGTCAATGCTGGCAATGGGGTGTCTTTACAAATGAGTAAAATAGTGGTGACATCAGCACACTGACATATTGGCTTCACAGGTCAGATTGACCATAGCAGATATTACCAATAAATCTGTAAGCCTCAAGATGGAATGCTGAGTCAAAAGTTCAGCTACTTTCTCACGCTTTGCCTCCAAGCTTTTGCAAATTGCAACTGGTATTCCAAGACCTGTTTCCTCTAAGAGCCCAGGAGTGAAATTTCAGGGAAAACAAGAACAGATAGCAATTCAGTCACGGGCTTGATATAGCAAAAGGAAAATGACAGTGTTATGATTTTCTGAAACTCACCTTTGAAAAGAGGTCAAGAGAACCAACTCAATAATATACTTTGATGTCACAGAAAATTTGCTAGTAGTGCAGCCATGCATTAAGTGCCATTCAGGCACTAGCAAGCTTGGTACAGTCCACTGACGATTATCCTCTCCTGATCATAGAAAAAAAAGTTGTTTCCAACACCTCAGGAATGGGAAGGGATGACATTTACTAGATCAGGTTACTCAGGGTCTCATTCAACCTGGCCTTGAACACTAACAGATATTTCTGCTGGGAATCAGTGATACAGACAGAAGGAATCCAAGGAGTATCAAAAAGGGTTACAGTGTGGTGTGGTCAGCATGCTGGACACATGGGATGTCATCCAAAGGCACCTGGACAGGCTGAAGGACTGGTCCCATGCAAACTTCATTAAATTCAGCACAGAAAAATTCAAAGTCCTGCACCTTGGTGAGGGCAATCTCAAGCACAAACACAGGCTCAGTGGGGAATGGACTGAGAACAAACCTCAGGAGAAGGTCTTTGGTAATATTGGCTGATGAGAAACTCAGCATGACCCAGCCATGTGCCCTTGCATCCCAGAAAGCCAAACATGTCCTGGGCTGCATCCAAAGCTCTGTGGGCAGCAGAAGGAGGGGATTCTGCCCCTCTGCTCTGCCCTGGTGAGACCCCACCTGCAGGGCTGCATCCAGCCCTGGGGTCCCTGCACAAGAAGGACATTGTTGGAGTGAGTCCAGAGGAGGCCACAAAGATGCTCAGAGGGATGGAGCACCTCTCCTGTGAGGACAGGCTGACAGAGATGGAGCTGTTTAGCCTGGAGAAGTGAAGGCTCCCTGGAGACCTTAGACACCTTCCAGTGCCAAACGGTGACTACAAGAGAGGTAGACAGGGATTTTTTACAAGGCCATGCAGTGATAGGACAAGAGGGAATAGATTTAAACTGCAAGAAAGTAGGTTTAGGTATGATATTAGGAAAAAATTCTTGACTGTGAGAGTGGTGAGGTACTAGAACAGCTTGCCTAGAAAAAGCATGGACACCTCATCCCTGGAATTGTTTCAGATCAGCCTGGAAGGGGCTTTGAGCAATCTAGTCTAGTAGTTGTTCCGGCTCACAGCACAGGGATTTGGAACTACAGGATCTTTAAGGTCCCTTACAACATGAACTGTCCTATGGTTGATTCAAGCAAGCTGTGTTCCAGTCTGAATAGTGACACAGGAAAATAAATTTTAAGGTGGTGTTCACATGCCTAGGCAACAGATGCTCAAGTCATTTTTAACAATGGCTAGAAAAGGAAAAAATCATCTTGTAAAAGCCGAGGGCATTAGTAAAGAGATTGCTGAAGCCTGTTCAGGGATTATGCAATTGCAGTTGGCTTAAACATGCACTTAGAAACACTAAGTGGTGATTTAACAGGACTGATAACCCTGATAACCCTACGTAGCAAGTGACTGAATACATCTGCAATTGCAAGTGCTGAAGATGTCAGGATAGGATACATGGGCTGGAAATTAAGCAGAAAGCTGCATTAGCAGAGGGAGGGCATTTGTAAAAATGCCATGGGGTAATTTATGACCACATTTAGTGACAATTTAGTTCTCTAGCTCATCAGAAATGCACAAGCTGCAGCAAAACATTACACCCTGTTAAAGCACAATGTCTGCAGTGAAAGATTTGCCTGTTGACAAAACACTGCTACATCCTATGATACTCCAGATTCACTTCTGTCCTCCCAATTCAGGTTCAACACAGATACATATCCTATGGCAACTAACCTGCAGTGATAGATTAAAATAAATGGAAGTCAAGGGAGAAAATTATATGTAAAATATAAACATTGCTGTCTGCTGGAAGCTTGCATACCCTCAGTTAGGTCTAGCAACTTCATTCTGCCAGTCTGGATCTGTGAGTATTGCAGGTGACTTTAAATGGGCAGGAGCTTGTAGGAACAAACTTTCTTAAAAATATGACTGCTATTCCATTGCTTCCCTTGGAGGCCTTGCTATCCAGGGATGTAATAATAATGATGATAACAATGTGATAGCCTTGTGTCAGCTGAGCAAATGAAGAGATCGTGTGCAATTTGAATTCTCTTTAGATGGGCAAGAAAGTTTGAGCTTCTTATAGAACCAAGTCCTTGAAGAGAGTAGCTGGCTTACAAATACAAATACAGCTGAAATTTTCCCACAGAAACAAGTTAGCTATTACTGCACAACTTCAGAAATCCAGACTCTGAAGCTTGCCTTACTGAACATGTTCTTCCAGCTCTAGTGGGGCCATTGAGAGCATGGACCAAATCCCCACCCTCAACACAGACTATTCCTGAATTAAGGATAATAAGATAGAGCACATTTTCATGATTATGTATCTACAACACTCTAGGGTAGTTTTTCAAAGGAGCATTTGCTGGGTGAACACAGAACTCTGTTCAGTAGTGACAGTGACGATGACTTAAATATCTGCAAGAAATCAATCTGTAGCTTCTGAAAGACAACAGATTCACCAGGCAACTCCAGCTGATCATCCTAGGACTTTTCACAGACAGACACATGCCTGGCAGCAGAAAGATGGGTTTCCCTTTTTTTGTTTATACAGGAGAGCTGTCTACAGCCTCTGTCCAAGCACCAGTTTCTGAGTTCAGTATTTATGACCAGAACCCTCATAAAAAGCCATGCTTTAAGAAAGGCTGCCATGATTCAGGTTTTTAATTTGGATTCAGGATCAAAGCTCACACAGACTGCTTCTATATCAAGAAATGAGGCAACACAGGCAGACACTGGGAGACACTGGTCTGTACTCTCAGGCTGCTAGAAGAGTCCTGGCAGTCTGTGCAAATGCTATAGCATCAACCAAAACCTCTCCCAAGCTCAGAGAAGGTATTAGCACAGACCAGATTTTGCCCCCAGCAGGCACTGTGAATGTGGCCTTCCTATTTTGAAGGCTGAATTTTGACAGTGTACATGTGCCAGTTGACCTCAATACCCAAATACAGTTTAATATGTGTTTCATTTCTTAGTGGAAATCTGTAATAGATTCTGAAAATTTCATCCTGCATCTAACTCAAGAGTGGAGTCCAGAGCATCAGGGTGAGATTTAGGGCTTGTGAGAGACCACCAGAACACAATGACCACTGTACTCTGATTTGGCTTGTTGGAAGGATATTGTTATCACAACTCTCTCAGTTGAGCTAGGGATTTCTAACCTCAGTATTACCAAGAGTCTCAAGTTGCCAAAGGCTTAGAGCCTTGGTCTGGTGCTGGACCTACAGATGCCCCAGTCTCAGTGACTCTTTGCATCCATCTCTGACTGTCCAGGAATGGGAGGTTCCTCCTTTTTCCCTGTCACTCCATGCAAGAGCCAGGCTTCTGCTGGTCTGGCAGCACCCCTGAGAGCCAAGGCAGGCGATGATGAGCACTGAGCACACACCTGCCTGTCACCAGCCAGGGAAACCCAAAAACATCAACCTCAGTGAGAGCTCTGGTTCTCTGCAGCCCAGAAATGAGGCACTGCTGACTGATAACCCCCCTGGCAGACTGAGGCCGGATAAGCAAAGCAGGGCAGGCTTTCCAACAACCTTGGCCAAGCCACGGGGCACCTTGCCAGGAAAGATATGGCAGAGCATAAAGCATAACTATGCTGAATGGTGCCTTGGACTCTCATTCAGGTTCTCTGCTCTGAGCACTGGCTTGGCTTAGCAGGATGATTGAGAAGGTTAAAAAATCCTGTCCTGTCCTGGACCAGATGTTTGTGTCCTTGACTGCTGTGTGACCTGTCCTGTGCCGTGGAAGAGCTGCTGTGTTTCATCTCCATCTGTCCACAGGCTTCCCATTGCCAGGAAATTATGCCATCAGGAAGCATTCAGTATCTGCACTGCCCATGGGTGGATTTGATGGATCTGGGCCAGAGACACACATGGGTTTTGGGCTCCAAAACAGAACTCTGCAAATAAAAAGAATTAAGCTCTCATGAATGGAGAAGGTTGTAAAAGTGGTTGTGTCATCCTGCTCTCCCCTGAAAGGTGGAAGTGAAATGCTGGCAATTTGGGATCACTTGTGGGAGTAGGTTTGATTACAAAACTTTGTATTTGTGACATTTCTGTAAATGTCATTCTACTAAGACATACACTCTGCACTTGAGTCAGGCTCTTTCCTTCCGATAGCTGAAGTGTTAATTATTAATCATCAAAACACAATTACTGGCACTCTGCTCCCAGAGGAGATAGAGGTTTAGCTTACAGTGGTGTCCTCCAATAACATAAATACTTACACTAATCCTTTTCTTTAGTAACAATCACATTTGACCAAAGACACAAGCCACAGCTGCACGTGTGAGTACATGTGTGTGTAATTTATGAGATTTGATTAACTGTGGGTCCACAGTCTATGTATAAACCTCTCATGCTATCAGAATAAACAGTCCCTTTCGATGGCTGGCTCCACGCTATCTTTGTTTGTTCTCTATCTGCCACAGGTTAACTGGCTCTTAACACTGATCAGAACTACTGGTTTCCCCAGTAAAAAATAACTCATGAACTGCAAGGTTTTGTCATGGACTCCCAACCCAACTTTCTTGTGCTCTGTCTACAGTCTCATGTTAATTGTAAGTCCCCCTTTTTAAAGGCAGAGCCCCTTAATTCTGTTCCACAAAAGCAAACTGTCTTCAGCATTATTTGGTTCTCACTAAACACTTTCTTACTAAAAACTGTATTCACCCATTACCAAAAGATGCTTGCAGTGACACCAGGCAGACTTCTGACACAAGGCAGCTTTCAGGTAGAATATGGTATGTGGGGGTTCTGGTGTTGGAATTACACAGGAAAATATGCACACAAGCTCATGGCTGCAATGTCCCTCACGTCTCAGGCCTCCAGCAGGGTTGTAGTCATCTCAGCAGCATGTAACTGAGTTCATATCAGTCTGTGTGCCTTGGCTGCCCATCATTAAAAGCTCATATCTGACCACAGGTCTTCCATCATTTCAATGAGATAACTGAGTTCAGCTGTTGACAGCTCTTCATATTCCTTCCATGCCAACTGGGAATAACATCTAGCTTTTATTTCCCAGTCCCAGAAATGAGATTAATCTCCCTGTCCTAAAAGATCACAGCACTGAAATCAGCAAGGAAATGTTCATGCTTTTCATAAAAATAAATTTCCCATAATTCCTACAATCATATTTTAAGCTTGGGCTGATCTTGTCTTCTTGGAAGTCCCCTGCTCAGAATGGCAGTGAAGTCTGTTTCAGGCTGCCAGCTCAGATGTGCCACAGTGATAAAGATTATATCCTCAGATGAGCTGACAGCCCCACACAAGGCAGTATTTTCTTATATTGCCTGTTCTTTGACGAGTCTCAAACTGCTTCCCAGAAAAAAATAACAGAATGGGATTACAGCCCTCTTTGGAGAGGAAAGCAGAGCAACATACAGAAAGCACCTGGCTGAGATCAAAGGAACTTGACCACGTGTTGACCTACACCTGGCTGCAGATTAAACAGGGAAGGCAGGAGCATTTTCTTTCACCACTCCCTTCCTGAGTACCCCAGCAGGGTCAACACAGCACACAAAAATAAACTGAGGTGGGTGTGAGGTTAATTCAACTTCCCATTAGTTGCAGTCATTTGTGAGCTGCTGGACAACCCATCCAGAGGTCCTTGCCATAACTTCCAGGGCACAAGCAGACAAGCACACACTCACTCCTGTTGTTCCAGTTTAATCTGCTGCCACATATGTGCCAACACTGCCATTTAGTGTGCTGGGCCTGCTGCAACAGCTTGGACATAAAAGACAACACTAATTGCAAACAATGATCCTACACAGAGGCAGACACATCTCTACCTGTTGTAAACCCCTACCAGCACAAGATGTTGGAAAGTGGCAGAGGTGGGGCTACCTTTTACAGAAAGTAATAGTGAAGGGTGATAGTGGCAAGAGCTCATGGAAATATGATCCGAAATCTTAGTGAGTTCCTGTGAAAAAAACAAACGAAACAGAAGAAAGAAACAAAAAAAACCAAAAGAAAGAAAGAAACAGAAAAACCAATCTGTTTTGTTTGCAAGTAGACAACTATCATCCAAACTTAAAAAATCTCATTGGGATTAACCTTGTGATTCAATTCCTGGTCTTACTGAAGCTCAATAACCAGATGAAACAGCAATTGTTAGTCATCTTAACCCTTTCTGTGGAGAGTCAGGATATTCTTAGCAAGTATTTTAAGCAACCCTTGATCTATTGATATCCTCGAAGCTACTCACATGCTTTGATCTACAGCCTTGATCTGCAAAGACAGCTGAGACTTACCCTGCTCAACAAAGAGAACCCCCAACCAGCTAGCCTTGCAAATGCTTATGCTTCAGTGCAGGATCTGGCAGCTTTTATTTGTAACATTGCTCCAAGCTTTGTCATGGGTCTCCCTCTCCACCTATTCTCAGAGGAGATTTACACCCTTAACCCCTTAGAGTTTTCACAACAGGCCACACAGGCAGTCTGAAAGCTGCAGTGTTGGGTAGAGGTATCAGCAAGTTCTGAACAAATCTGCTGTGGTACTGAAGGCTGCCCAGACACAGCCATGGGGAGCTGATGTGGGATGCTCTGTCCTGCTCCTTCAAAACCCACGATGGTGCATCCTCCATTCCAGGTCTGAAACCACTGTTGGTACTTTGCTGACTCTTGCAGATGTGCTGCCCTTCACTCAGCACAGGCTGTCCCTGCAAGCTGCCTTGCCCTCCTCCTGTGTCTGTATTTAACCAACTTGTCAATCCACTCCCAGCTCCTCAGAAATGTGCTGCCACACCAGTGGGGAGATGACACTCAATGTCCCTCACCAAGAGCCAGTGATGCAAATCTCAGCCAGCACTGAGCTGGCTCCTGGGCATTGACATCATCTGAACAAATAGTTCAGGTAGCCCTTGGAGAGATGGGAGCCATGTCCTGTTTGGCACTATCCAAAGTTCAGAGCCCATCCAAAGAAGTTGAGACACTTGGTTAGGGGTCAGCATGGTGCTTGATGAAATTGGTGCTGGATGCAACAGCAGAGAAAGAGCAAGAAGAGACTTGAGGAGAAAGTGAGAGAACATGCATTTCCATAGGTCAGCTCTCCTCAGAGACATTAGAGGTTCATTGTAAGAGATATAAAAATAAATGTCAGATGGCTCTCTCTTGATTAATCAAGCTTGGCTTTGCTGTAGAGACATCTCCTTCAAATAGCCCTTTTTCCATTTGAAAGTCAAGGAAAAAGCCAGAGAGCATCTGACTCCTGAACAAGCAATACTGAAAGCAATTCAGGCTTATTTCTGTGGACATGCTTCCCCTATTATTTTAGCACAGCTGTGTAATCCCTGAGTAATTAAAACGTCTCCGCAAAGCTGCCACTCTCTTATGCCTTCTGATCTGTGTCAATGCTGATCTGTTCAGCTGTGTAGGAATATTAAGAGTGCCTGATATAGCTAAGTCTCTTCAGCTTTTATCCAAATGATCTCTTCAACATCAGCATCAGCTGAAGAGAAGGACAAATTCTTCTTTTAATGTAATTTCAGATTAACTGTTGCTTTGAATGCAATTTTAGTCTATTTACACCAGTCTGATAGCTATCAGCATTAAACAGCAGCAAAGCATTTCAAGAGGACATGAAGACATTTTTAAATACATCAAGGGATCAGAGGTAGTTGATTAAGAAACCCATTAATAATTTGATTGAATATGGAATTGTCAGTCACTCAAAGCAGCTGAGACCTCTGGAACCTAAAAACACAATTTAACAAGAAAAAAATGAGTAAAGAAGTGCAGTAAGTGACGAAATTAAGAACCCTGTGTAAAAGCCACAGAAGGTCACCAAAGTCAACCAAGACAGGTCTGGACCATTTGCATTTTGTGGGGCATTCACTGCTCTGCAGACAGACAAGCTGCTCTGCTGTGACAATGCTGGGGCCAAAGAGACTTGGAACAGGCAGCTTTGGGGACACATGGGTTAGGACCATGTGAAAGAGAGAACAGTAAACACAAATACAGAATTTTGGTTAGAAGAAGAATCCAAAAAGCATCAAGGCAGAAAATAAGTACAAACAGAAGCAATGTGACTGGATGAGCAATGTGACAGAGCTTTGTGGAGGCAATTGGCAGCAATAAGAGCTCCCTCTGCAGCTCCCCTGTGCTTGGGCTAAACTCTCAGGAGTTACCAATGCCATGCCCTCCCTGATGGCTGTGTACAGCCATCCTTAGGGACCCTGCTTACACAGCACCATGTTTGGTCCTGGGTACAGGAGAGAAACCAGAGGAAAATATCAGCAGTAGACTGAGGAACTCTTGCAGAGCAGTGCACACAAAAGTGAGATACTGTCTGACAAGTCATGGTAGGAAAATGCAAAACTGCAGGTAAATGTCAGATATATACATGCAGGACAGAAAGAGAATTATTAGAGTAATGTTGAGGTAACAACATGATTCTTGTTTTCTTGCTAAAAGTCCCAAGGCGCTCATCACTTCACGCACATATCTGGGTTTACAGGGGACACTGGGGCACTCTAAAACTCTAAAGGCTACACAGGTAGGAGAGCCAGGCATGGGGACTATCCTAACTCTTTCCTACCACCACACTCCATGATTTGCCCGACTGTGGGATGTGGAGCCAGTCTTGCTGAGCCCTCAGTGGGTGTCCTGAGGTGAGCAGGCAGAGCAGTGGTGTTTGCACGCAGACTTGCAGCAGTGATGCCTCCTGACTGCTCCCAGAGCCACGAGCTTGTCTTGCTGAGTTTCCTTCAGATGTCTCAAATCCATCTCTGCCTTGCATTATTAATTGCAGCATCCACAACCACATCAAGTCTCATTTTCAGTACTACTACTAAGCTACTTTCAGCAGCTTATTCTCAATGCCTGTCCCTTGGAAATGCATTTCTGGCCTGTTAACCCTTTCATTGCTTCTGAAACTCAGCAGATATCCTAGAGGCTGTGGAACTTCTTTTCAGCACATGTCATTTTCCACCCTGGAAAAATGTGGGATATGCACCTGTAAGTCCTTAATATCCAGGAGATAGCCCAAAGAGTGACTGAGCAGTGACCACTCCTCTGAGACACCAAGGTCTGAGCTTTCCCACTGCATTTCCTCGTGTAGGTCTGTCCCTGTGCTTTGTGGCCACCCAACAGACTGGCTGGGGGTGCAGGATCAGACCACCTGCTCACTCAGGAGAGCTCTTTTGCACAGCACTAGCTCTGAGAGCAGAGACACTCATGTCACTCATGCTCCAAATAAGAGGCTGGGTGTCAGTCTTGAATTACTCCTATATTACTCCCAGGTGCCCCCACTAACAATGGTCCTGAGTTGATCTTGTTCTTCAGTACCCTCTGGATCCACAATCCTTCGCTTCTACAGCAGAGGGGTTTAGATATTACAAAGATCATACATGTGAAAATACACCCCTCTTAGAAGAAAAAAAAAAGCACATATAAATATTTATATAAAATTTATAAAGACAAAATGAACAAGACCTTTTCTCATCACACAAAACACTGCTTTCCACACCATGGGCAGGCTGTCCTGTTCACAGGATACACAGTGGAGCAGGCAGGGGAAAACAGAGCAGGTGTCTCATCTGCAGGGAGGGCACCGAAGGATTTGTGAGGCCAACGAATGCCCACTTGTGCCCAGGGATCCTGTAGGGAGCAACATGGCTACAAACTGCTGTAGCAGCAGCCCTTGACACCCTCAACCACAGTAGCTGCTGCAGCGTGTCCTTGGGTTCACAGTGGCTCTGGGAAGAAGGACATGCACCAAGCACCAGTGAAACAGTGCTCGGTTTGGGCTGTGTATCTGTCTGGAGGGAGTGAGACAGCAAAACTCAATTAGCACAAGCTCTAAGCAAGGATGCTTTCAATTCCAGTGGCCCCTGATTCAATTGGTGCCATCTACCCAGGCAGCAGCTGTCACCTACCTTTCCCTCCAGAGAGTAAGGAAAGGTTTGTATGAGCAATCAGGAGCAGCAATTTTCCTTGACAGAAAAAGTCTGGAAAACAAAGAACTTTGTGGCTGGTATGCAGGGGTGTCCTGTTCCAGGTCTTGCTTTCTAGAGCACACATCTGCATTCACTTCACCTTCCACATCTCAGCCTTTCCCAAGCCCTCAGCATCCTCCTTACAGCCTCCTTTTTTCCTACCCTTGATTTGCCAGGACACGCCCAGGGAAGCTGTACATATACTGTCTGCTCCTTTGAACTAAATGTTTAATAGCTTTCATATCAAGGAAAGCACTTTTCCCTGTCTTGCCTTCTCCTCTATTTTTCCAGTATTTGCATTATCCCTTCTCCATTTATTATGACTCACTGTTAACTTGAGACCACTGGCTGCCTCTCCCTCCCCTTTGCCCAGGAACTCCTTACATAAATCATTGGGATTGCTGAACAAAAAAACCCTCAAAATCAAACAAAAAATTAACATGCATAGATTTATTGCTGCTTTTATTTTCTCGATGCACAGACAAATTAATATTATGGAGATTAGGTCCCTTTGCTCAGCTTTCCCCAGCACAGTGCAATATGACAAGAAAATCCCTGTCCTGTGAAAAAAAAAAAAAGGAAAAAAGACTGGATAAACTCTGCTATTGTACAATCACAAGATCCTGAGGAAAGAGGATTATTAAAGTAGAACACAATGTGAAATGTAATCAATACAAAGACAGACTAAGATGACACTGAATTGCAGAGGGACAACATCTCTTCTGTATATGATGTGTGGCAGGTAAGCCAGGGAAGGGCTGCTGCAAGCCTCATGAGTTTAGAAAAACTGTGTGTGTTTTCCTGGACTCTGAGCTATTCACAATGTCCATTTCACAAGGAGGGAGAGAGAAAGTTGAACAAGTCTTTAAGAGTCATCCTCTTTTCAAATCAACTCAAAACAGAGTCTTTGTCAAGCTGACAGGACCTTATTGCTAGGTGGAATCATTGAGAGTTACAAAAAACATTTGTAACCAGAATCTTCCATAGAAACACATAAAGAGCATCTGAACTACTCCACAGACAGTAGGGATGCCAAAATACTTTGCTGTTTTTCTGACTTGTGTACAAGAGAGGAAATTTTAAAACTGTTTTTCATGAATCTAAAAAAGTTACAAAGTGAGGGGTCTGTCTAGGTAGCTGCATGCCTTCAACCTCCCCCATGCAACAATTTCTGGGAAACATAAGGACCTTTGGTAAGTTTTTCAAATTAATAAGTCTGTGAGAACTGTGGACAAATAGCCCCTTCAATCCAAAACTTTCTTCCTCCCAAATTTATTTTCTTCTGTGAATAAATCTACAGACACTTTTACAAATGGAAAGTCAAGTTATATAGTGAAAGTCCTACACAAGCTTACAGAAGGCCTTTAAACCAAGTTCAGTCTTCTGTACTCTATTTAACCCAAGACTGACAAAGCATTTAAAGTAAATCCAAGGGAAAAATTAATCAGTGGGCCACTAATGTACATGAAGGTAGTCTGAGAGTACTGGAAAGGTTCTTAAGTTTGTTGAAGACTTTATCTACCTCTTACACTTCTGAACAGACAGTTTTAGAGCCAGGCATTTCAAAAAATTTTACTTCTTTGGCCTAAAATGATTATCTAGGTTCTTTCTGCAACCGTGGAGAGAAAAACAGACAATATGAACATCTGCCAGAGACATCTCTGTTAGTATAGGGTGAATTACTCTCATATGTTAATTCCTATTTTTTTCAACACACATTCAGTTTTCAAGGGAGCCATGACAGAGTGATGAAGGCTGGGACAGACTGCTTGATCCCTGCAGAGCTGAGGGAATGAGGGCTATGGGCTGAATAACAGGACGGGCACTCAGGCAATGTAGACCAGCCCAAGGCTCAGTGCAGAGGAAAGCAGTGGCACCAGGCTGTCCATGAGGAGCTCCAAAAATGTCTCTCCTGGCCCTTGCACTGTGGTCACCTCAGGACAGCTCTCAGTTCAAGCCCCTTCTTCCTTTAGAGCACACAGGTTCATACCCAAGGCTCACTGCAGCCTCCAGCCATCCCCACGTATTTGGGCTCAGCTGTTCAGGGCCTGGTTTTCAGGGTGTCACACCTACAACTGTGTTGCTCCCAATTCTAAAAGTCTGGCCCTAAATGCACATCCACTGCCTGATAGACAGGATCAAAGGAGTGATATCCTACTGGGTTGTACTGGCATGTGAGAATGAGCTTCATCACCAGCCTGTGCAAACATCCCTTTTGAGGAAAGGCCATGCCTCAGATTTTGGTCAAGTTGCCACAGAAGTTCTGGGAGGCTTCACCAAGTAGGGCTTCTCAAGAACTATATTCATCTTGGATTTCCAGGCTTCTGACTCCTCACTTTATTTTGTTTCTTAGAGCATTATATTATCTTCCCAAGTCATTCATCCACTTGATCTGCAAAGATTTTATCAGTGAATTAGCCCAGAATGGCAATTTCCACCTTGAAAATGCTTTAATGTTCTAATCCTTCAAACATCTTCAAAGCCATTTAATCACAATGATTCTGGGAGATAGATGAGTAGAAATCCTAATTTATTTGCAAAGAATTTGAGTTTCTCTCCAAGAAGTTCAAGCTCAGGTGCTGTCTCCACCCTGGACACTCCAATATCCCATGTATCAGCTTCCCTGTGGACCCGGACACCCAGCTCATGCACGTGGCCATCTGAGTAGGTTTACCATTGTGTTTGGGGACCCATATAGGAATTGCCTCCCTTGCTTACCTAAAATTCCACTGATGTGGACATAAGACACAATCTCTGAAGCTTTTTTCCTCAATCTGCCAGTATAAATCCTTCTCCCATTAGGTGTTATCAGCAGGACCAGCTAAGTGGTGAGATACCACCCTGGAACTGAGGGAACCAAGTTCACCCCTGTTGCACTTAACTAAATGGCAGCTCCGCCCACACACTCTAAAGTGGAATTTTGCTGAAGGTAAAAATCAAGCTGTGCCTCTGTCCTCTGCTCCCACCACCCCCCCCCATCTCATGCAGTTTAAGATGACAGTTCAGCGTATGGAAGTTATTATGGGATGCCTGTGCATCATGGTTGCTGGTCTGGACCACTGCTGTTCTTCTCCTACACGCACAACACACCCATGCACACACAGAAAAGCTGCTGAGTGCTTATATAATCTGATGTGTCAACAAAGCCCCTGCCAACTCTCCTACGTCTGGGGACTTTAAGTGGTTTCAACTTGTCCCAGACAGAGCATTTCAAACATGTGAAAAGTTCCCCTTCAAGTCTACCCAAAGCCAGCCCATCCAAACCCATACTGATTCTTGCTGTGTAAGTGGGAGAACACAACAAGTTCAGTTGTTGCTAAACTTGGGAAAGCTCAGACTGGCAGCCCTGCCTGCTGCTAGACCCCCATCCTCCCATGGATGTGCAGCACAACCAGCACTGTGTCTGTGTCTGTGTCTGAGCAGTCACATGGCATCCATCTGTCAGGTGGGTGTCTGAGCACTCTCTTTGAGAGGCTGAGGGCTACATGAGACAGCTACAGCTGACAGGGCACCACTGCTGCATCTCTGAGTGACAGCCCTTTGGTACAACAGTCTCATGGACAGGGAGTATCTATAATTTTTTATGCAAAAAGTTGTGGTCAGGTGATGGCAAAAGTTTATAAATCTGTATGTAACTTAGTTCTGGTTTTGTCTTCCCAGTGCTATGAGAGGTGGGGTCCCTTGTGACACCTGATGTCTTTTGTCAGGCATGTCCTCGTGTCTGATGCTGGTGGGGGCTGTATGCCAGCACTGCCTGACACAGCTCTCAGCCTGGTTACTGATATGGAGAAGTCAAGTCAATTCACCTTTAGATCCTGCCAAAGCAGGAGGATGTGAGTATACAGCAGGAGACCCCCTTCCTAGGAGACAAATGTCTTAGCATGTTAGGTGGTGGAATATCCTGACTTTTAATGATGCAAAGCTACCTTTGTATTAAAGGTATTTTAAAAATTTGTTTTAAATGCACCATGGCCACATGTATTTTAGCCCACAGAATTAGCAAAGATTAACTTCAATGGTATTGTTTGCTTAATTGCTTTGCTGAACTGCAACTTGATGAAATTCCAGACTGAAGAGCTTAAAGCCCATAGGCATCCAGAAAACAAAATTCAGTTTCAAAAGAAAGTTATCAACATTCAGCTATCTCCCATACTGGGACAAGTTTGAGGAACTTTTTGCTTTTTTAAGTCTAACAATTACAGCCCTGCAAGACACAGAGAAGGACAGACAACCTCTGACCTCTTGGTAGCCAAACCATCCAGGTAATCAACCTAAAACATGGGAGATTCAAATAACCAGGGTTAAAGAAAGCAAAGAAACTTGGGACCATGAAGACCTCTAACCACTGGGCTCCATATACTGTCTTAAACAAAAATCCTCTTCTAGACTCTGCAAGTCTGCATCAAGCTTTGCACAGTTCTTTAAAATGGCTGTACTTTGATCAGATGGAAAAAACTGTCATTAAACACTTAAGACTCCTTCAAAAAAGAAAATAAATCTGTTTTGAACAAAGGGCCCCAGCCATAATGCTCCTTCCTGTGCCAGTGTTAGTGCTTGGAAAGGTGCAGGCTCCTGTGGTAATGTCAAAGCCCTCTCTACCTGCAGTGCACCTGCGGAAGGACCTCCATCCAGAGTGGCATCTCTGCCCTGCAGCTGTGCAAAAGATGCTCTGGCAGGTCTGCAATTAACCCCTTCCCACCTGAGGAGGATCCCTGGTCCCTTCTGCCCTGGGCCTGTGCCATCTTAGGAGTCTGAGGTAGGTGAGCAGGTCAAGTCAAGCAGAGACATCAGACAGTTTGACAGAAAAATGATGACTCCTGGCTTCAACATTGAAAAAGGTCCATGAGCTAGCAAGATAATGAAGCTATTAATGAAAAGAAACATCATGCTGAGGCAGAAACCCATATGTGCATATGATTCATATATTTGAAAGGTCTAGAGTAGAATTTCAGTAAGATAAGCACAGCTTCCACATTCAGGCTAAAGTGACTGGCATCGCTGCCCAAAATGTAAGAAAAAAAATCATGGTTTTGTTGAGTCATTTTTCAGCCCACTGAACACATGCTCCACAGCTCCTGCACAGAGGCAAAAATACACCCTGTGTACACACTGTCTTTATGACCCCTCTTCTCCCTCCCTCCCTCCCTCCACATCCTGCACCTCAGAGTTTATTACAGAGGTAATGGTTTCAAAATCATTCCATAGAGATAAATCTCAGTGTGTGCAGTGTTACACTGGCTTGTGTGCCCAATTACCACTCAAGAATGTGCTAAATTATTCCATGGAAAGAATGAATGCTCCTCTTTCCTGTTTACTTTTCAGTATGTGAATATTTATTTTCTCGTGTCAATAATTACTCTAATGTTTCGGAACACTCCATTTAAAACTGGCTTTCATTCATAGAGAGAGTCATTCACAGAGAGAGCCATTTTTGAATGATAATGAGGCAATCAATGTTTTTAAAGGATCTTATTTTTCAAGTGAAAATAAGCACAATTTTACAATTTCTTCTCAAAATACAGGCTAATTTTTCAAGAAGCTTAAAGGAAATACCAATGACACTGTAAGCATGTGATGTAATTTTCTAAGCTTTTATTTTCAAGACTAATTAATGATCTGGATATCTCAAAATACTTAATTTGAATCTAACAAGAAGGAGATTTAAATTCAGGCTGTTTCCAGTGTTTTTACCAATGCAGAATATTTATCATTCTCCTTCCACTTTATCTGAGCTGTGCTGGCATTGCAGGACCTAGAAGGGGGGTTAAAACTCTTCAGATTTTATGCTCAAAATCTTCAAAAATAACCTTGATGACGGAAGAAAAGTGGGATTTATTTCTGTTAGAAAGGCACTGTAGCACGCATGGGCTAAACTTCACAACCCAAATCTCTTTTTAAATCTGGAGTCATATGCAGATGGAGTCAGGCAGCTGCTTACAGATTAAATGGATACAGATTTGTCCCTCTGTATGACTTGGTGACTGATAGGAGCATTCAGAGACAATTGAGATGAGATCCTGGCCAAAGGTCCTGGGCTATTAAGAGCAGTGACTTCTCCCACACAAGGCCTGGGGAAGCATCAATATGAACACAGGTGGCCAGACCATGTCAACATGGGGTTTCTGGTTTAATGTGCCACAGGACAGCCTGCAACACACTGTGCTTCCCTGCTCACCCCCACCTGGAGTCATTGCTCCTGATGGTAGAAGGGAAACTCTCCATGAGTCAAATGGCAATAAGAAATAGAAGTATGTCTAGTGAGAGCAGATCCTGGAAGGACTGTGACCTGATTCAAACAAACCCACACATACTCTCTCATTCCTGGGATTGGGTATTGCAGTGGCACAGCAGTCATGAGCAGCAAACATTGAAAAGGCAGAACACAAGGGTAAAGGTCTAAACAATGCCTTCAGGAATAATGCTGTCTGCTTTGTTGGCTTCGTTTGAAACTCAGTCAAGAGAGTAGAGCAAGAGAATAACATGATGCTCCACTACAGGGTTTGCTCCTTGCAGGAGAGAAGCAGCAGAAGACCAGTAGGAACCCTCAAGAATAGTTTGTGTGGTGGTTGTGGTTCATACTAGACAGGAATCTGGACCTGGTCCTATGCCAAAAGCTCCACAGCAGACATTTGACATGTATTTAATGAAAATACAAAACAAACTCCACCACTGGTGTGGAGTTTTGGCTTAACCACTTCTCATTAGATGATCCCAAGTGTTTTAATGTGCTATATTACTTGAGCTCTGAGCTGACTAAATATTTGTGCTTTCTTGTCAGCTTATTATAAAGTTTGCAACTAAGGAGCACTTGAAGTAGTTCTTGTCAATATGTTTGTACTTCCTTCCTACCTATTTGTCAAAATTTAAAGGAAGGCTCCCCTCAATTGTAAATGTGCAGTGGGATACATTACTCATCATGTGTCGAAGACACATTTTAATACAAGAGTATTGCAGAGGTACTGCTGGAAATCCTGGAGTCCTGCACTAAAGCACATCCCTACAGTAATGCACACCTTGCACTTGTCAGGCTTCTGTAAACTAGACTAGCTTTGAAGGGCAGTAAAAATTAAAGCACAAATAAAGGTGTACTGCATCTGTGTTCTCCTCTGTTAGAGAGTTTGTACCTCAGTTCAGGGGTAATGCAACTATTTGTGCATTGGAATTGATTGCAATAACACTTATGTGCACTGACAGGTAATCTACCCAGGGGCTGGTAAGATGATAATATCTTAATTTAAAATTCTTACATAAATTCAATAGGACAATTACTTGAGGACAATTAGTAGAGAACCTGCTAAGGGGACTAAGTCAGTAACTGGTCTTAATGGTAGAAAAACAAGAGAAAATAATAGAAACACTGGGAAAAAGGAGAAAGAGGAAGAGAAACCACCAGCAGTGGTGTGCTCATGCCAGCTGTTGCCAAGGTGCCTTGATCCTCAAACACCATTCTGGACAGTGCTGTCCACCCCTGGTAATCTCAGTGTGATCCTGATCAGAAGGGGATCTCCATCAAAGGCAGCCCAACACCTTAAGGGATGGGGTTTGCACTCACATCCTGCTTGTACTCTGCCTCCATTTTAGAAGTGGAAGGGCAGAGGACATCCATGGAGCACATATTCTCCTTGTGAAAAATGATGTATGTCAATGTTTCTTGAATAACTGAGCCAGCACAGCATGTTTGCACTAGATCAGCACTTTGCATCACAGAGAGCAGCGTTTTCAAAGCTCTGTGAGCAGCCTTTCTGACACACTTGCCTGTCATGGCTTCTCTCCCAGCAATGCTATTAATACTGCTGCATGGGCAGGCTTAAATCACAGCAGAATTGCAGGTGTGGACACAAATTACAGCAGTTACTGACAGACAAATAAAGAACATACTCTCGTGATCTGAAAGTCCACTCAGCAGAGGCACAGTCAGTATTAAAAACTCTTTGCTTAAGAAGCTCCCAATTGTATTAGATGATTTGGGTGAAATTCAGTTTTCCTGAAGTCAGCAGGAACGTTGCCAAGGTTGTCAGTGAGGACTTAATTTTGCAGCCTGGCTTTGAAAACCTTGTTCCCTTTGTTAACACTGGAATTTGGCTGCTGAAAAGAGCCAGTTTGGTTCTAGGCAGCCAATTTCTTTTCGTTGTGGCTGCTGCTTAGCAAATGCACATCAGCCACAACATCCTGACCACAACATCCCATTGTAAATGGAGAAATAAATGATAAGCAGTACAAGCAAAGCTGCTTCTCCCAAAAGATTTTAACTCCAGCCCAATGACAGCTAATTCTTTGCCTTACAGCCCATCCCTGCTCATGAGCCTTGTGTTAGGGGCATTGTATGCCCCACATCCACCACACAGAGAGCAGCTCTGCTTCTGTAATTAGGTTTCTTTATTCAACATGACTTAACAATCAGACAAGGAGGTGGGTAAAATATTACATTTTTCTTTCTTTGAGGATCTAACATGTAATATATATGTACCTAATAATCTGGGTACACCATGCTAAAGTACTCAAACATGCATCATTGGAGTTTGGCTTGATTTGGTTTCTTTTGACCAAATATTTACTGCCAGAAATATGGCTAAACCTCAGACTTCTTGACTTCACCTCCAGGCTATCAAAACCAAATCAACAAATCATCTTCCTGCATCCTATTAACTCGCCAGAGCTCTAGTTTCCCTCTTGATTAAACAACATTTCCCCAGGAAACACACTCTAGTTTCACTTATGTACTTTGTGGTTTAGGGTCTGTTCAAGCAATTGAACTAGATCAGCTGGTTCTTCATAGCTGCTAAGCATGAAACCCAGGCTCTGGCAGGATGGCACTGGCACTCTCTGAGTGGAGACCTGCCTGCTGGTGATCCCTCAGCAAGATCAAAGTCAGGGGACAGCGTGCTTCCAACAACCAGCCATTAGTGATCTCATTACGTCTGATGTGCCTTTCATGCTCAAAGCCTGAGCTTGCACTGACATTGCTGATGCTAGGAGAGCAGCCTCCCTTAGCAAACAGTGTGCAGGAGAAGCAGATTAATGTTCAGGCTGTTTTCTCCAGACCAGCTTTATTCTGGCTCTGAGGACTTGACACCCACCAGAAACAGGAACACGCTCTGCTCGTTCTGTCCATGTGAAAGGCGTGTGGCCTATGGCACCCAACATGATTCCTTGGTGGCAACCACGTCCCTGGAGGTGGGGACTAGCAGGAGCTTCACTCGGAAGTGAATTCTGGGTGGACTACAATGCTGGCACAGATGCATTAATGATCCTTAGTCATTCCAGGATTCACAGCTGCTCTGTGATCTTCATTAAACCACGGAAGCTTTTCGCCTCTGTTCCCCACCTGCAAAAGAGGATTATGGTGCTTCTTTGAGAATATATTCACTAGTACTTCTTTGAGGATACATTCACTAATGCTTCCAAAAGACACTTGAAAACTGTGACAATGAACATTCAAGAATAGAAGACATTTCAGCCTCGCATTTCTGCAGAGGTTAACACACAAATTTACTCTGCTATCTGGTCCTTTAGTCCAGCCAGTCTATGATGAATAACACTGAAGAGGGTAATCTTTTGTATTTTTCCAATATTCATTAGAATTTCTGAATCCCCTGAAACATACCATGCTGGTTGAAGCTGCCAGTCTTCTGAAGCACTTCTGAAGAGCTTGAAAGCATTTTGAGTGCAGCTACTGGGTTTCAGTCCTCATATCAGGGCCTCCAATGTTCTCCCATCCTACATTCCACTTGTGATCATTGTTACTGGCTGAGTGGTGGAGGTTTTGTACCCACAGATACTTCTCCAGCTTTCTCTGAGACAGATAATTGGAGTGTGCAATTAAGTGCTACTGACAGCAGCTTTGGAATTGAAAGTGTTTTGGGTCAACATCTATCAATTCCAGCAGAACAAAGACTACGAGGATTCACACATAAGGTGCAAATGACCCAAGGATTTTGAGAAGATTTTTAATGATATGTTCCATACTTGCTCTCCATTTCTATCCTTGCTGCTTGTACACTCACTGCCAGAAAACCAGTTAGCTGCTCTCAAAGGGAAAGGGAATAGTCCAAAACTCACAGAAAAGGCCACAGAGAAAATCCACACTGCCTTCCCAACACAGCATCTCAGGCATGGTAGGACAGGGAATAAAGCTATTACTGGCCTCAGTTCATTCTCCCAGCTACATCAGTTTGTTTGAGACAGGAAAGCAGACACCCACACACTTGTTCATACTGAGTTTGTAGCAAAATGGACACAGAGCTCTCAGTCCTCCACCTCTGAAGACACAGAGGAAGAAAAGTCTGCTCACAACATCCAAGAGTGAGCCTTCCTCCTGTCCACACCACCTCACGTGCCACTGCCATGCTGGGGTGAGGCCAGGCAGCCCAGTGTTGGAAAATCCTGGATTTTTTCAAGATGCAGGTTTGGAAGATGTCCTCTATTCTCTAACAGGAAAAGAGGGAAAACTAATTGCCAGAGTAACTGGAGCTGTTTAAGACATAAAGAAAGCTGTGCACATTTGATGATACCTAGGGGCAGAGACCTTGGCAGCAGTGTCTCTCAAGGCCATTGTCACACACCACACTGCACACAGCAGTGGGGATCCAGGCTTCTCCATGCAAGGAAACAGGCTGCAGGACACAGCTCCACAGCTCCTGCACGGGTGGGAAAGGGGAGTAACAAATTATGTGTATGCATAACACATAAGAGATTTATGGAGATCAAGAGTTCTACAGACACACCGGGTATTTGAGGTCTCAACATAGCCTGCAGAGAGACAGCCCCAGGGGCCAGTACATCCTAAAATAAACCCTTTAGATCCCTGCTCAGTGGGGTCACTCCCCAGGCTGCCCTATCAACATCAGCTGGACTCACACTCACAGCTGGACCCAACAGGATTTAAAGGCTGCTGTACATGCAGGCTCCTACTCTACGGTCAGTTCTAGACTGAAACCCTGCCCAGGTGTCAGGGTGCCTGTACTCAGACTGCAAATTACTTTCCTGGCCTGGTCTCACCCTCTCATCTATCTGCTGCTGTTGATGGATGAGACTGGCAAAGTCTTCAGGCTCAGGTTCACTAGCTAATGCCTCATCCTTCAGTAAAATGAATATGAGGACAAAAACTTGGCACAGAAACCAAAGGGCAATATTCTTTTACGTGAATCTGATTTCTGGACTAAAAGCACCTTTCAGCCTTCTGCATTTTATGGTAGCAATTTATTTTTCTCTGTGCAACCCACACAAGTGGTAGGCTCTTCAAAACTATTATCAGTAAAGTGCCTTTCTCTTAACACATTAAAATCCTTCCATTTCTAATACTTGCCTCTTTTATAATTTAATGGTGCCCAAATCAGTGCTTGCCAACAGAAGCAGAACAGAAACACAAGCTGACAGTCACCATAGAGAAGCATTTAACTAATGTTTCACCTTAAATAAGGTGACAGGAGAAATCACCACGATATAGATAAAACCCAAAGCAGAACAGCTACACAAAAGCAATCATTAATTTGGAGTCCAGCTTCTGACATCTGCACTTCTGGACCAAGTGCCTGGGACCAGCCATTCCACACATTTCCAGGGAATGGAGTTGCTCACACCCTCAAATGGTAGTCACAGCAAAAGGAGAGTAAAGCTCCTTAAATCCCAGCTGGCTGACACGGGTTTACCACAGAGATGGTGTTATCTAATAGCCTTGGTGACGTCAAAGAGGAGCAGCAAGATGGACTAACAGGCATGTGCTGCCCTCCTGGAGGCAAGCCCTTGGCATCCGTGCTTGAGCCTGGCTGTGGGGCCAGAGACTGCTCTGGAGGAGATCCAGAAATGTGGATAGGATATGGCCAGTACAGGCTACAGAGCTCACTGCAGCTTTCCATCCCACAATGGTTGAATTTATCTTCAGGTCTGGGTTTCTTGTGAAAAAAAATTATGCATTTGTGACAACTGCCCTGGCACCTGCCTTCAGCCCTAAAGCCTAACAGCATCAGCCACCTTTATTTCTCTTTTCCTCTGCCTTTTGGCTCTTCACATCTCATGAGATTGGTGATCATGAGGGGGAAACCATGACAAGCCAGGCCAAATTCCTGAGACACAACTCAGACTGTGGTGGGCTATGAGCTTTTCAGACTGGAAAGTTGCCACCTGAGCAACTTGAGTGCAAGCAGGCTGCTACTGCAAGCCAGGCTACAGAATGTTTTCCAGGACCTTCCTATTTGGAAGCCCCTCCAAATACTCTTTGTCCTTAAGAAGCTTTCCATATCCATGTGGCACAACCAGTAGTCACCTAAAAAAGTCTTCCAGTTCACTCCTGTGACTATTTGGCAGCTTCCAGGAAGGCAAACTTCAGCATCTCATCACTACCACTGAATTTTTAAAAGCTGCTGAGCTACTTTATCCTTGAACAAATCCAGGAAAAATTATAATAACCATTGATTATAATTCTTGTGTGAGGGTCAATGCACCCGTGGCATTGTAACCTCATTTACTGATTCAGTGCATGAATAATTCAACTTTTTAATGCAAAATTTGTATGTTTCAATCGTTCTTGAGCTTCACAGATACAGTAAGCTTGCTGAGGCTTTAACCTAAGCTACACTCATCTGCATTTTTTATTTACCACATTCACTATTAAACCAAAATTATCTTCAAGCATTGAACTGCCTTGCAAAGTTATCACAGCTGGCAATCTCAAAATAAATCTTTAGAACAATAAGAGATGTTGGTTCCTGAGTATCTGTCCTAGGGGAATTCTTTTTGAAGAGTAGCATAGCCCATAGGGGTTTTTTTGCTACAGTAGAATAGTCCAGTGTCTTTTTAAAAAATTTAAAAATTGGATTTTGCAAGTATTCTCATAGCTGAAAGCTGACAAGTAAAGCTAAACACAGCTGCCTTTCTCACTGGAGATCTAAATAGCAAAATACCAGCAGCAAGTCCTTCTCCCATTCAAGCCAGAAAGCCTTAACTGAGGGTAAGATTTCACCCCACATTTTTGAAGCAGATTCTAAACTGTCAAATTCTCTCTCTCACAGAACTAGTCTGTCTGTCTCTCTCTGAATCTACACATGCACAAATAAACATTTCCTTATGGTCTCGCACAGCACCCTTTTAACTTCTGTTTTCAGTCTAAGAGGGCAGAGTCTTAGTAAATGTCATTATTTCACTGTAGTATTTCCTATCAAAAGATCTATCTTGAGCAATGAAATCTTCCACTCTATTTTATTCTATTCAAGGACATGCTTTTTGCTGCCAAGAGTTTAAAAATATACTTATTAATCTAAATGTTTATTTTGGAGGCACTGGGTTAATAATTTCCCCTGCCTCTCACTTTGCATCTATATTTCTTTCACACAAAACTGGGAAAAAAAAACAGGAATTGCAAGAGGAGTTTTAAACACCTCCTTTCCCCATCAGCCATCTCTACTCTAAATGTCATCTGCAACATGTTTACAACCTAATAGTATCACTATTCCTAGTGGGAAACTCCAGATGTTGGTATAAAGTCCTTTCAAATCCCACAGCACTTGTGCTGCTGCCCTCTCAGATCTGTCCCTCAGCTGATAGAGGAAAGAAGGGGAAGGAGCAGGCACTGCCATCAGTTTTCCCACAAGATGCAGATCCTTGGTTCTCCAGAGCATGCAGGATGCAAACAGTGTGTTGTACCATTACTACATAAATGTTAGGAGTGGTCTCAAACTGCTGAGCTCCCTTAGACTTTACACCTCCTAAGGTGTGGTACAAAGCACACAAAACAGAGGGACACACAAAGCCTCTTAGTCCATTCAGCTGCTCAAAGGAGATGGGGCTAATCTATAACAAAAATCAACCTTGTTAACAAAATTCACATTTAGTTTGGATAAAGGCTGCCTCAGGATCAGGAAGGTGGTTCCTCAGCCTTTGTGTTCCAGTGTGCTTGCTCACAGAGCAGAAACCAAATCTTATGGCTTGAAGAAAATCACTGGCAGGATTCAGTAAAGCACTGTTGTTTTCCAGTTAGACAGACAGTGCCAGGTGCTACAGGGATGGATCAGTGATAAGCATTGCTGGCACTGAGAGAAAAAGGCAAAATTACTACTGGTGCACCTTCTTGTTCTTTGTATTCCTTTACAGAAGAAGCTTTCCTGAAATTGTCTATTATGTATGTTATGTGCCACAGGGCCATCTCTTCCAGCCACCTTCTAAAGAGTCTCTGACACTGTATTTCAACAAAAACCTGCAATCAGCATCTTAGCCAGCTCTGTTTGCAAGTTCAGCACAGTCATCTGCTTAATTTTGACTGAAAGAGCTGAGTGCTTAGAGCTTAGCAAAACTGGTAGTGGCAATGTACAACCTGAACAGGCTGAGAAATAATCTCTCTGTTTCTTAAAAACATGCTTTGATATTAGTTTGGTTCCCTTCAGGCTCATAATAAGAGGCTGAAAACAGAAAAGACTGTAGGGAGGTTTCTGTTCAGTCAGGGAGCAATCCCAGAATTGTCAGCAAGGCGAGCTTCTGGTGCAGGGTCCAATTCCCCTCTTCCTTCTCTTACACATTACTGTATTTAGGCTCATAATCTGATTTTATGAATGTAGTCCTGTCCACCCCTCTGACAGGAAATGCAGACAGACAGCCTCTAAATCACACTTGCATTAAGGTGCCCGTGAGACCAGGCAAAGTGGGATCAGCCCCCTCCAGGTCTTTTGTTTGCAGTGCTGCTCCAGCTGAGCCTTCCCAGGGGTGGAGCAGGGACACAGTGGTGGCAGAGCCTTCTTCCACCCCACGTGAAAGCAATGTGTGCCTTGGTGTCATTCAAAAACATGTTGGTCAGGTTTAACCACCACTTGCCCTTTGCATTTTCAACTTTTTTTCCTACTGAGATGCCAAAGTTACATGACTGAACGCTTGGCAATTAAACACAGACTGCATAAAATGCCTCCTTTAAATCTTCCACTGGCAATTAAAGTTGTTAGAAGGAAACACGAGGCAAAAAAAAAAAAAAAAGGCAGAAAATATGTAGGTTAAAATATAATTAGTAGTTATATTTATCACTGAGCTACTTCTGAGTAGAAGCAAACGAGGTGCCAGACTGCAGGCAGACATGGCCACTTTCTGGGAGGCCCACAGCAGGTCCCAATCTGCTGCTCCAGACTGTTTTGCCACTGAGCACTACACTGAGATGCAAAAAGAGTAAACCAATTGGTATCTGAAGAATTTGCTAAAAGGGTACACAAATTCTTGACACACAATTACCCCTGAAAAAAAAAAAATCAATAGGATTTTTTACTCCCACTCCTTAGGTTTGCAGAAAAACTCAGCCTACATATGTTAAAACTGAAAAAAAATTATTTCCACTAATATTTTGTATCAGATATTCATTAACAATTATATAAATCTACTTTTAAACTGCTCATTTCAGTTCTAGAAATCAAAACCTATCTTTCAACACGGCAATTTTAAGTACTGTACAGCTTTAAAGCACTTTTTTGGGTGAATAGAGGGGAAGGTGTCTGAGCTGTATTTGAATCTTCATTGCTAAAAGCCAAACCTTTTCAGTAATAATCACATTTAGCTGCCAATATATTGATCCCTTCTAGTAACTCTATTGCCTCATATCAGAGTTTAGCACCTCGGGAGCCAGGTCTGATGCAATCACCTGACATTTCCCTTGGCATGAAAATTTAGTATTATAAAAACCAATGCATTTAGAGGGTTAAAAACCAAGTCCCAGGTACTGAATTGACTGCCATTGGATTTTTCAGTTTTGGGTTTGTTTTTTTTTTTTTATGTTACATATTTTAGGAGGGAGGGACAGACTCACAAGAGTTGTCCTGCAGAAAGCCCCAGCCTGGTAGTAGGTGGTGTTTGGGGTACACAGAGTTTCCAGGGCTGGGATGAGAGAAAGGAAACATTTCCTTTTTCTCATCCACAAAAGACATTTAATTTGAAAGCCACTGAGATACAAAATGGAAACTTGAAGTTCCCCTCTTTTCTGGCTTACTTTTCAGGTGAAACTGTACTTTTCTTGAGTCATGAATGCTGTACTGCAAAAGGTTATTAATAAATAATAACTTGAGTATGTATACAAGATCATTATTTAATCTTTCAGTAATCTTTTTCTATGCATAATTTATTAAATGTTTTATTTATTGCTCATATTTATTAAAAATTGATTCTATTTCTTCTACCTAATGTCAATTTCCAGATGCAACCAATTATTAATATTTAATAAATTGAAAGATGCATGGAAAGAAATATAAAAAAATAGAAGTGCTCACTCCATATGTCTCCTCACAGATGTATCTCTCACTACACGTTTAGCAACCCCATCCTTTCTTTCCAGCCTGGAATTGCACTTTAATTTACAATTTGGACAGTAGTGACAATAAAAAGTTTGAAGCTCCAAACTCACCAACCTCTTGCCCCAGGAAGCCTGTGAGATTTGGTTCAGCCAAGGAGAGACTCTGAAACTCAGCACTCATCTCTGAGCCATCAGACTCTACTTCTGAGACATTTGCTTCAACCCCAAAGGCTAGAGACAATAAATGAATATAAACTCCAAATAAATAATATGGATGGAAAGCTTCCAAAAAACCTGAAGATATGATGCCACATGCCATAAGGTGATTCAAAACATTAATTCCAGACACTTCCTAGCATTTGCACATGGGAAAACGTAATTTTTAGATTTGTTCCCAACATCACTGGGAGCTAGGGACACCCAGCAGATCTCCTGGGGGACACTGCCCTGCACATCATTGTAGCTCCAGCCCAAACTCCTCTTTAGCTTTTACCTGTTGCCCTGACATTAAGCTGGCAGCACATCTACCCTTGCTCTGCAGCAGCCAGAGTGCCTGGGGCTGGGGGCAGCTTCTTGGCTAACCCTGTGCCTAGGCTCATCAAGAAGTCCACTTGAAAGACCAGAAGTGTCTTCATAAGCTCTGAGGTCTTTAGACATGCCTGCTGTACAAAATAAAGCTAGAACACTGAGAACCTGGAAACAATTAAAAGCAAAAATCAAATAGTAATGACTTGGTTGTCTGGAAGGAATTGAGGAATGATTAAAGCAATTAAATCTGGATACCTTGGGTAAGAGATAACTGCAGAGAAGCACTTCCATAAACTTGAAAAGCTTAATCACCATCTAAGGGGTGATGGCGCACACAGAATTAGAGCCTGCACACAAACGATGCTGGGAGATGCAGGGGCATGAGCAGGGGGACCTCAGAGCCTGGGCAAGGCTGGGGAACCAAAACTCTCATAGCTGGGAAAATGGAGGTGTCTGGGCAGGAAGAAATTGATGAGACAACAGATCTACCCTCACTGGTGAAGCAGATAGAACAAAATAGCAGGTGACATCTCCAAAAGGAGACCTGCTAGGAGCAGGGCAGGGACAGGGAGAGCAGTAACCAGTGAGCTCTGCTCCTCCTGCCAGCATGCATCTGGTGCTACTCACTGCACTCTGTTGGAGCTTCAGCCTCAAGGGTTTAAATGATGTTTAAATTGACAGGGGCTCTTTCTGAGTCTGATGCTTCCTCCCACCCCTCGCTGCTTTCCACACACCCAATACAGATGTAGAAATTAGGCTGCAGGCAGTGAGAGCTGGGAAATTAAATGTGATTGCTGGATAAAACTTTGCAAGTGACAAATCCAATGAGCTTCTTTTAATCCTCTTGAACTGCTAAACACACTGCCTGCCTGGGCCAGTGCACAGCTCTGTGTGGCAGAGCCAGGGACAGCTCTTTCTGAGGGACACCTGCTGCCAGCTTTGATATGCACTTTGTTCTGATCTGCAAAGCTGAAAAGCAGTGTTTATGGGCATTATGTGTTTGCATACAAACCCTTTTAAAGTGGTAGGGTGCAGCTCATGTGCCAAGTAGGTCTTGCACCCATTCCTGACTGTTTATGGCCATAGCACCTGAGAAGCTGCTATGGCCATAAGCAGTCAGAAATGGAGCAAAGGTTCTGTGCTGCTGCCATGGTGCTCCTCCACACTGGCTCCCCTCCCAGCCAGGCAGGGCTGTACCCCAAATCTGCCCCCCTTTCAGCCCAGCTGTTTGCAGTTACCTGCCTGTTCCCTGGGTTGCTTGGGCTTTTAAAACATTCCCAGCACAGCCCTGCTGCCCCTTGCTCCTTAGCTGAGATGTCCCATGTTCCAAAGGTGCCAAAAGAACCATTCACAATTTAGCATTTTCCCAAGACTCCAGAATGACGGTTCTTCATCAGTCCTCCCTCAATATTAAAAAAAAAACCAAAAAAACTCACCTGTACATGTGCCCAAGCAGCATTGTAAAAGCTAAGAGTGTAAACAAAGGTGAGCTTGAATGTGCTCAGGATCCTGCCCCAGGAATTCAGGATGTGAGGAATCAAAATTCCTGGCTCAGGTACCAGTTCTGATCCTGTAATGTCTTTAGGAAGGGGGCATCATAACTAATTAAGGTGCTGAAAGATGTAAGTAAATCCCATTTATCATGGTTATGAATTCCTGCCAACAGCTGATGATAAAGCCTTGCACTCTAGTACAGGGGAGCTGAGCTGATTTGGGTGAGCACCACATCCTGCTCCTTGTCCATCAGGGCTGCTCCTCACAACTTCATTGCAAATCTTACAGCAGCTGGTTTGAAAGGTTCTGTTCTAGAATCATGATATTGTGTTTTTGTTGTTGCTTTCTCTTTTATGCCCCCACCAAAAAAAATTTCAAAACCTAACTGAAAAATGTCACCCAAATTTAATATAAAGGGTGAGAAGCAAAACAGACAACACAGGTTTTTAATTTCATTATTTCTTCCAAACGAAATCTTGCTGTTTTGTTAAACAATCTCAATTATCTACCTAGGTGATTAGAGTTTAAAGAACATCAGTGTTATTCTCTAACAATCAGGGGAAACATCTCAATTAAACAAGAGTCTGAAAACTTTTTCCCTCACTTTTAAGGCTCCCTGCATGTCCCAGGCAAGTAATTGTCTGTCCAAAATAGTAATCCTCTCCACAGAAAATAATAAGTCCAAAGTGTACCCTGGCCACATTCTTTGGAGTCTACCAGCTCATTTTTTACTGTTTCAGTGCAAAACTACAGGAAAAAAAATTACTTTGTCATGATCCCACCTTATTACTGCCTGATGTCCATCACCCACAAAAAACCTCCAGCTGTCAGTGCTGAAGTCTCCAGTATTTACTAAGGCATGGGCTCTCAGAGTGGAAATTTTCCTATGGAAAGCATTTTGAAACCAGCTCCCTCACACAGTATTCCCTGATAGAGTGTGCAGCCGTTTCCAGGGCAATGTGTGACATCTCCTCCACTGCAGTTAAAATCCTTCCAGATTAAGGCAAGAATGCAGAAAGCAGCCAAGTGGGAGATCAGTAACATGTAGTAATTTTGAAAGTCTCTGTCTCGCTTATCAGTGCAAGCAAAGTATTTGCTTTTTAAGATGGGTTTTTGGAATTACTCTGCATATGTTGGGGTCCTGAACAGTTTCCCCTGCTCCTGGAGGTTTTGTAGCCTGGGTTTGGGTGGTTGGTGGCCTCAGTTAAAGCCTGGGCAGGATCACCCCTCTTCTCTGAAGCTGTCCTTGAGCTGAAGTCCCATCCTCAGTCCCTGCCTGAGCTACCCCACAGCTTTGCTGTGACCACACAGGATGCCAACCTATTCCAGCTGATGTCCTGCCCAGCCTCAGCCCACCCCCACCTCCATGGAGACACTTCATGCCCTGGGCTGGGCCTGACAGAAAAGGTATGAGCTGAAATCTGTGACTATTAGTTTAAAAATTTGACAAAAATATATGGGGTTTGGGGGGAGAGGGGGCTGTAGAATGGAGACACTTCAGCTGAATAGTTTAATTTTATCTGAATTCCTATGTTTCACAAATAAATTATTTTGGCAGACATTTTTGTTCCAGTTGTCCTTATAAATAATGTCTAGTAGTAATTACAGTAGCATTTTGGTCCAAATCAAAAGCCTGCTTGTGAAACAAAATCTCCTGATGATGACCCCTACCTAACATTGATTTCCATCACTGTGGGGGAGTGGACCATGCAAACTTGTCTCTTTCTGGATGAAGCAAAATCCAAAGGTGGGCTTCAACTGCCAGTGGATGTCCAATCCAGGAGAACAGGCTGAAGCTATCCCAAGTGTCCTTGAAATGTCCATAGTAGAAACTCTGGGTCTTCAGCATTGGTTTTATCCAAAATCATTTGATTAATAGGACCTTGAAATAACTTTTCAAACTATATATAAACTATCCAGGCATATTGGGTTTGTATCTTATTAGGATAAGCAAATACTACTTGTAGAGAACTTGCACTATCTGAATACTCAGTTGGCTGATACAAAGAGTAAAAATACTTTCTCTGAAGCTACAGTAATTTTTGCAAATCACTGATTCTGGTTTTTTTTTCTGAACATTTTATCTCAGCATATTGAGGTTGCCTGTATCTTGTTAGATTTAACCCAGTGATGATTCCTTGCATCACGTATTTCACATTTGTGGTGTGTACATGAAGAGATGTCACAAAATGAAAATTTCCTGAAATAACAGAATCACAGATGCCACCATAACAAAAGGTCTGTAAAAACTGAGTCATTTACATTGCATCAGAGGAAATAATTTTTGTATGAAAAGTTGATATGAGACTGTAAATAATTACAACAAATAGACCAATTTCGACTTTCTTTAAAAATGCAACACAAGGGAGACAATCTGATGATTAATGCAGGCATTAGAACCTTGAAGCTAATAGCTGTATGTGTGGGTTCCCCAACCACCCACAGACTGCTTCCCAGATGGTGCATCTGAATCTTGTGTAAAGGTGCCTGGGGCAAGGTATGATGTGAAAGGAAGAAAATGTAGTAAAATTTGCCACAAAATTAAATATTTGAAGAAAATAATAGCTCACCACCTCATACAAGCTATGGAATATAAGTGCCCTTCCAGCAGGAACAGGAAGGTACTGGAAAGTCAGCACTGATTCCAGAACAGCTGATCATGAAACCTCATCTCACTGCAGCAAACAGGACATTTGGCAGTCAGTCTGTTCTGCCCCATCCTGTCCAGGTGACCTCTTGGGAACTGTCCTCATCAGGTCCTGAAGGAGCACATGGTTTCAGCTTTCACAGGACTGCCCAGCACACCCTCAACAAGACCGGTAATTAAAAGGCAAAAGCACTCTGACATTTAATACTTGGTACAATCACTGAATTTTAAGCAGTCACACAACAAAGATTAAGATAGAAGACAAAGGAAGCAAGGTATGAAGAGCAGGCAGATATTAAGGATAAAAATACAGCATCACTTCCCTCACCTTTCCAGTCAGAGAATCATTTTGTCTCAGAAGTTATTTGATTCTGCATCATATTGGTTTGTGGTTTGATATTCTCTTTTTTGGACTAGTCCAATTTCATCCATGAAAAAATGTAATTGGCCAGAGCTATGCTTCTGTGCTTGAAACTTCAATTCAATAACCTCTCTCCTATTGTATTCCACAGAGATCCAGAAGTAATGTGTGCTCAGGATATGAGAGGAGTGATTCTCTGGGAGAGCTGAAGTTCAATTCCTTTATTTCATTTGAATAAATGGAGGTTGACTTTTAAATTGGCAGATATGTCAAAGGTGATTTTTTTATCTCAATTAAAAGCTCGAACATGTAGTGGTCTTATCAAAAGAAAAAAATAGACTTTTTTTTTCCAGATTTCTGAGCAAGTATCAGCCAGAAAAAGCAGAGTGGAGGGAATATGACCAAAATATATTTTCACAAATATGATAATTTTAAAAAATTAATTTGTTCCAGCTGTGTTTGCTTCTCTCAAATAGGTAAATAATTCTGTTATGGTTACACACATTCTCACAGAAAGAAGACTTTGGAAACTCATGAGGATTCGTGGAAAGCAAAGTTTACACAGAGGAGGAAATGAGCAAGACAGGAGTCAGACTGCACTGATCACAACCAGCACTTCAAACACATACAACTACCCAAGGGAATATTGGAGAGAAATATAGTAACACCTTGTGCAAGACTTCAGACATGTTGAACTCTGCCTTGGACAAACACTGGGTCAAACAGAGCAAGTGTCAAGAAATGTCACTTTTTATGATATTTAAAACTGTGATTGTCTTTCCTGAAGGACTCCAGCCTGAGAGGGTTCTAGTTGTTTCATTTCTATCTGGCTTTAATATTTATATTTATTAAAATCTTACATAGGTTGATATTTACCCAAATGAGGAACAAGCATCTTTGGATCTGAGAAAGCCATCTCCCTAGACAGCACAGCCAGGAATGCTGAGTATTTAAAGCAGCTGATGCACGGGGAAAAAAGAGGCTGGAAAGACAACAGCTCCAGCTGTAAAGAGGAGACAGCTGTGGTGTTGTGCCCATAGAGCACAGCTGCAATTTCAGTCCCTGCATGACCTGCAGCCCATTGTGCCCTAACACAAATAAGTTGGACACTTGCTAACGCTGCAGCTGTCACACAGCAAAATGGAAACAAGGCCTGGTGATAAACACCCTGAGCAAGGTGTACAGCAAATCAGATTAGCTGGCAAGCCAAATGGTTTAAAAGCCTACTTTTGAGCCAGTCCACCAGCCTGTCCTGCTCAGGAGGTGCACAGACCTTCCTGACACCGGTGGCCAAAAGAGGGGACAGGCTCAAGCTGTGGAGCAGTGGCACCAAGCTGGTTTGCCTTGAGCCAGCTATGGAGCTCTTGTGGCCAGTGTGGCTAGTGCAGCACAGCTTGCATGGGTTTCATGAGAATGGCTCCCAGTTGCCTAAATCAAAATAACTGTGGGCAGATTTATGCAGGTACTGTGGATCTTAGGACAGCATGGCCTTATGCCTGTGACCCTGGTGCCATGAAAAGCTCATCCATGTGGTCTTCCACTGTGGGAAGAGGCCTTGGGTACCAGAAGCAGCAGTGGGAAAGAGCAACTGTAGTATTTAGAGGGAATGTAAAAGGGCTCACTTCCACCCAGGCAGTTTTCTCTCAATATAATTTTTTGCCAACTGATAGCAGTTCATAACCATGCAACTGGGGGAATCCCTGTGCCATCTGGAGCATTTCTGAATAGAAGTTTCATAAACCATTATGCAACACTTCTTCCTTCATGTGCATATTCCCAGGAGGGCATTGTTGTGGCCTAGGCAATGAATGTTTTAAATCCTCACAAAACTTGATCAGCTCTACCCTGCATTCCACCACCTTCTGTCAGATGGCTCCACTTGGCAGATCTTGACATCCCACTCTGAGCAATACCTCAAAGTGTAGTTGAGGAGCCTCCCCATTCCTCTACACAAGGAGGTAGCATGGATTTCTGTTTCCCTGTATGGGTGAGTCACATTGTGAGTCATAAGCAGAGCACACAGTAGCACTACCAGACTTGCCACCCTTCAGAGATGGGGAAGGAGGGGCCTGGCCCTGCATGCCACAGTCCTGTCCCATCAGGCTGACACCCACCTGGTTCTGTTCACTCATCCTGGAGATGTCCAAAACCCAGCCCAAGAGGAGAACCAGGATTTCTTTTCCCTGCAGGCATTGCCCAGAAAAAAGGCAGGTTTCAGAGCTGTCCTTGCCACATCACTAAGGTTAGCACAAATATTCAGTCTTCAGCCCAGAATGGTAATCCATCTAGCTGGAATTGGGTCTGCCTGTCCCATGTGAAAGCCATCCTGTCCCTATCCTGTTGCTTCTGGACATTTTTGGCCACCTGATGAAAAGCAAAGAAGGGCTGCTTACCCCTTTCCTGTAAAGCCCTTTGTGATACTGATGAAAGAAAAATGGCAGGTTGGCAATCCATGGAGCACAGATTTGTTTGTGGCCTCCAAGAAAGACATAGCCTGGCACACTGCCTGTGAACAGCTTCTGCAAATACAAGACTTTCTTGATATTATATATATAAATCTGGTGTATTTTTCCAATGGATTAAGTGTTTTGTGAGTAAAATGCATCCATCTTTTCACTGGCTTTCCATAGAGAAGTGCTTTGCCTCCCAAAGGTCTCCAGCCAGTACAACACCACCCAAGTCCAGCAGCATCATTATAGCCTGACACACTCCTGCTACCAGCAGAAGAAAGGACAGCAGGTGCTGATTCCAAATAACAAATGTACTTGGCCTCTCACTGCAACCTCTCAGGGTGCAGGGACATTACTTGGTGTCTCTCCTCTTTCCAGAGAGTGGATAGGGGTCAAATGTCATGATATAAACATGAATACATCATCTTTGAGATCTCTCCATCAGAACGGAAATGTCTTGATATTTGCTGGGCAGTAGAGACTGACGGACGGACGGACGGACGGACGGATGGATGGAAGGAAGGAAGAAAAGACCAATTGACACAAACTGTGTGGTCTCATTGCCTTTGAAGACCACACTGATGTGAGATAGCACACACCATCACAAACCATCTGGTGGCTGAAGTGGTCAGACTGCTATTCTAGCATCAAAAAGGTCAGAAGTTGGACACTTTTCTTAGAGAGATTGTCTCACAAGCATAAAAAAAAAAGAGAAAACCATCTTTGTCTGTGGCCTGTAACAGCCTTTTTGTGAGCACTTACAGACTTGGTGCAGGAGAGGATGTCAACCTGATAATGGCAAATGAACTCTCAGCATCTCAGTCAGCCCTGCTGCTTCATTCTGGTAAGATCATATTCATCCTTAATATGGAGCTCTCTGTTCATCTGAGGTGGACATCCCCCTGGGACACCCTGCAGGCCTTCTTCTGGACCCAGAGGCACCCTGGAGTCACTCCATCACTGCTGCAACACAGTTGGTTTTTTTAAATTTTCCATTGATTTACAACTGCTCCGGGCAATAATGATCCTGTTAGCTGCATGCTCTTGCTTTCATTAACAGCTCTTCTTTTCATCCTCACAGTCTGTGAGACCCTCTTGTATCTATCTGCATGTCTGCCTCAAAGCAGGATTGCACTCTGCAGAGCAGGAATTGTTTTACTGTATTTTTTTTACCACAGTATGTGGCAAACCACAGCACATGGCAAACCATCCTGCCTGGGTTGCATCAGACATCAAGGCTTCCTCTCCAGCAAAGCCCACTGCACCACAACAAGGTGAAGGCTGCTCTGAGTGCAGCAGAAAGCTCAGGCTCCTGGAGGCTGGTTGGGGCAAAAGGGACCATCTCAGGGCAGGGATCTCTGCAAGACTTGGTGGCTCAGCAAATCTTTCTTGCTCTTTTAAAAGTACATTTCTAAATGTGCTGCCTTGAGGCCAAAGAAATTCCCAGAACAAGCATGAATTTTTCAGGAGAATGCAATGTGTCTACTGCTGTTCTCTAAGGCACAAAGGAGGAAAAAAAGAGTTATTTTCTGATTTCAAAGAAGATATTCTTGGTACAAACTTCCAGCAACAGATCCAGACAAACACACACAGAAATACCTATATGAACATGTATGTGTGATTACCACCACCACCGCCATTTCAACAGAAGCCCACCCTGGTAAACCATCTTCATGTTCCTCTGCTATAAATAATTTATCTTAACACTTGATCTGGAAGTAAAGCACTTTTTCTCCCAAGAACATACTAACTGACAAAGGGGAGAGAAATAAGCCAAGGAAAATTTGCTTTGCCTGTTACTGAAAGCCCCAGTAATGCACTGTCCTTGCTCTCTTCTCATGCTCAGTACCCAGAATGGCTGCAGAGCTGTTACCAGGCTGTTGGGCAGGGTTGGGGAGTGGAAATTTATGTATGGAACTCTTAGGGCTAATTGCATGTACCACCTTTCAGGCAAATAGAAAACTCATACACTTGGCCTATACCCAAAGTGACAGCCCTATCCCCTGTGCCACATAAACATGTTTAGAAAACAATTTTTTGTCCTGCATTACTGAGCATTATATCTTAACTAACATGCTGCTGAGCTGAGAAATGCTCTTTGTTTCCAGCAGTGGATCAGTCCCCCACTGATGATGCAGGCTCCTGATTTTGTGTCCTTCAAACCACCTCCCCTCTCTGCACAGGACACCCAGCCAGCACAGCATCAGTGCCCATATTAGCAGGCAGGATGGTGCAGAAACTCAGCCCCCATGGTTTGTGGGAGGCACAGGAGTGAGGCTGGGATGGGACAGAGTGTTCTGAAGCAGCTGCAGACCAACCCAGTCAGTCTCTCTGTACTTGTCTATACGCCCATGTACATGTACTCAGAATATTTCCACTCTGATAGGAAAGCCTGATGAACAGAACTTATACATTTCAGCAGCTGTTCCTAAAGGCTGAAGCCTCAGCAGGTTGTGCACTTCTAATGGAGGTCAAGGCATTAAGGGTTTTTTTTTGTGCTAATATGGAAAAAATAAGTAATCCTCTGTCACATGGCTTTCTGGCAAAGAAGTCTGATCTCTGCTTCTTCTAGATACTTCCATTTTGTAACACTGCACAAGAGGGGATCCAACCATTTGGAAGTGGGTATAACCAAATAAAATAACTGACACTCTATTCTTATTATGGGTATATGCTGCTAACATTTCTCTTCCACCAACGCTTCACACACATCCAGGGAATGATGCAGTCTTTGAGCTGATTTACCACTAACCAGTTGAAACAACAAACCCAGAGGAATCAAATCCCCTCACATTCTCACATCTGAACAGAAAGCATCTAAGTAGTACCAAGATTTTCAGAAAACCATTTTGGAAAGGAATTCAGGGAACCCTCCAAAGCATCTCAATGCCCTAAACCCTACCACTGGCTGAGGTTAGAAAAATTCCACATCTGGGGTCCAACTAGACTTCATGCATCAAGAAAATGGTCCAAACAGCGGCCACTGACCAACATTTTATCTGGCAATTTCTTTTTTTTTTCTGACTGGAGGTTTTCAGCTGCCAGCTAAGTGTAAATTCTCCTCACTTAAGGCAGGTAAATATTTCCTTGAAACAGTGCCATGAAAAACAGGAAAACAGGCCCACTGTGAGTCATTCTATCTCAGGCAATTTTTCATAATTGGACTGCATGGAACAGACTCCTCTTGTTATTGGTGTGATATCAGATAATAAAATAAATAATTTGCCACTTTTGTAAGCAGAAGGGAAACAAAACAGATTTATAGCATTGGGATTTGGAAACGCTTGTTACTTGCTTGTTTCCCATTTTGTGTCTTCTCAAGAGGTTAAATAAAAACATCAGTGTCTGTCTGCAAAGAGTTACAGGGGAAACAACAGTGTGTATTAAATTGAGACTTCAGAGGGGAATTTCAATCAGTATATTATCAGGATGTTCTGACAAAGTTTAAAATCTCTAGAGATAAAAACAGTTACTATAACTCATACAGCTATTTGATGCTGATCTGTGATTGCTCTTACAAGCAAAAAGCAAAAATCAGAAAAAAAGGGTTCAAAATTTTAGCAGAAATTAAGGAGCATGAAAGACGGGAAGGAAAGAAGAGGAAGGTGCAACAAGCAGAGAATCACATAATAGGTGCTAGTGATGCAAAGCTAAAAGAAAATGCCTCAAAGTAAGAAAGAAGTCACTTATATTTCATACTGAGAGATGAAATCTGAGAGTGCATTACTGCAAATTCTCCATTTTGTGATGTCCTTACTAAAACCATGTGTCTTAGTCAAACAGAGATCAGAATGGGAGTAATAGATTCAACCTGAATCTCTAAAAGGATAAAATATAAATAAAAGTAAGTAAGGATAAGCTCATGCCTACAGAGTCTCCTTCATCAGCAAAGCCTCAGCAAGTCACAGTCCCTCAAGGAAATGGACAAAGTGCCAAGGGAAAGAAAAGCAGGGTTGGCTGTAGGGTAGATACAGTGTCAGGTAAGGCAGTGCCAAATGCCCCACCAATCCCAAATCAGAGTGAACCCAAACTCAGGCTGGGGAGATCCATCGCCTCCTGACTGAGGGGCTACTGGGAGCACCGCAAGTGGTGCAAGGCACACAGCAGCAGCCAGGAAAGCCTCTCTGAAAAATAGTGAGATCATGAAGAGCCTGAGAGCTGGAAATCTTTCCAATCTATGGCATTAGCAAGGGAAGGAGCCCACAGGGCTGCTCAAGCCCTACCCTGGAGGTCAGAGGCCTCCCATATTTCCACCTGTTCTCCAGGGTCACAGGCACCCACCCGAAGCCCAGAGCAACCCTGGGTGTACAGGGAGCTCCTGTCCCGTGCCAGCTCTGCTCCCTCCCTCCTCCTCTCTGGCCCTGTCTGTGCCAAAGAAGAGCACATGTCAGGGTAGAAGCTCAGCCCCTATTTTTTGTCACCTCCTGGAGGATATTGTCTCTTTCCATGTGCTGTATAGGATGCACAAGGCAGCACCATGTGCCTTCCCTGAGCATCAGATGTTCTGGGTAAATAGTGAAATACCCCTCAGACTGCCACTTGCCAGCACTGCTTCTCCCTAAAGGCCACTCAAGATGTATCAAAGTCACCAAGTCAGTGCATTTGCTTTGCACAAATTCAATTTTGGAGTTTCTCATTAATTCAGAGACATGAAATGATAGACTGAAGGTTTCAAAACTGCTAGGTATGACAGATACTTTGCTTATGCCTCACTCTCACCTCAGTTCATCTTCCATGCTACTTGATACTTATTTTTGAGTACTATATACTGGTATGGAATTACAGACTAAAATCTTCTGAAAAAAGGAAATTTCTTTGGTAAATTCATTGATCACCATGTAAACCATGGAAAGAATAACAGTACTGTACTGACTAGCCCCCAGGTTAAACACACTGAAGGGAAAAAAAAAGGAAGACATCTCACCCAGGAAAAGCAATTTGAGTTTTAGGAAGACTTCTAAAATGTAAAAATTATTACATTTTAATGCAAGGAAGGACTATTGCCAAAGAAATCATTACTCAGACATATCTCAAGTGTTGCAGACTACTGGAAGAAATCAGAAAAGAAGAAAAATCAGGAGAAAGACAATCAGCAACTAAAGCTGAATTCTAAAAACACATGACAGCTTCAGCCTTCTCATTGAGTCTACTATGCACAAAACAGAAACATATTTCAAAATTTGGCATTCAGAGGCATTGAAATTATTCAGTTACTGCCGTCACTCACTGGGAAACATGACGTTCCATCACATGAGTCATCTCTGCAGGGAAATGGACACAAAATGTACTGCCATGCACACTGAGGAGTCACAAGTGCAGGACCCAAAGAGAGAGGGAGTTTCTGATGTGTAACAAGAGCATGACTTTTGCTGATACCAACTGTGATCATGCCTTTAGCTTGGTGCATGGGATGGGCCACAGCGAGGAGGTGGAAGTGCTGTTGGCACCTCCCTGGAGGAGACCCCCTCCAGGTGGGAAGGAGACATGGGAACATTTTCTTACCTGCTCTGTGTCTGGTTTTTGGCACATGTTGGATAAAAGCAGCACCCAATAAAACCAATTACTGCAGTAACTGGACTCTCACCATGTAGTGTAGCAATAAAATAAACTTGCAATAAAACAAGGGAATTTTCTAGGGCTGCATTGCTCTTTCTGGTGCCCACTAATCCATGGCAGAGAAGGGCACTCATCTATCTCATTTAAGTGCACTTTAGATCCCCAAAAAACCCATAACTGTCTGCTGAGCATGTTTGGGGAGGACATACCAAGCCTCAGCATCAAAGCAGAGGCAGGGTGACCCTCTGGAAACTGCTCCACTGCTGCTGAGCACGTTGGCACCTGGAGACCAGGCAAGGCAGCTCACATCACTGTCATGGTCTTCAGGGACATGGCCCCCAGTCTGGCATAAATCCTCCTTCTGCTTAGGTGGGTCTAAATTCTGTGCTACATTTTCCACATGGTCTGGAGTCCCCAAACCCTGGGAATGCCCTCCACTGCACACGAGGACCCTCCAGCCTCACTCA
Organism: Agelaius tricolor; assembly: GCF_023055355.1. Taxonomy (NCBI): domain Eukaryota; kingdom Metazoa; phylum Chordata; class Aves; order Passeriformes; family Icteridae; genus Agelaius; species Agelaius tricolor. The sequence continues at coordinate 80,239,763 of NW_027269261.1, forward strand.
TTGCCAAGATGGAAAAGTGAAACTTCTCTATCTGAAGCTCTTGATTCTGGACATCCTCAGAAGCAGCACACCCAAAATTGCCCCAAACAGCAGCTGATGCTCCTTCACAGTGGCCCCTTTTCCCTCCTATGCCCTTGACCCCTTGTACCTCAGAGGTATATACCCCAAATTCAGAGCTCATCTTGGAGAACAAGAGGCCAAAGACTTCCTACATCATCAAGTACACAGAGTTTATTGCACACAGCCTTCCCTTGCTGCTGTAGCTGCTCTGCAGAGTAGCTGTGTGGCACAATTCAATGCAGCTCATGATCCATTCCTGTTGTGTGTGCATCTCATGTCCTTTGTTGCAGACAGCCATTATTTATTCTAAGGCTGTCTCAAAGTCTTCCTCAGAAAAATCCTCCACAATTTCAAATGCCATGATTTTCTTTATCTCCTTTTTGTTTCACAATCATACTGGGAAATTGCTGGGGATGTTTTCCCCCTTCACTTTTAGAAGTCAGGATTGTGTTTCACTCGCAAACAAAGCAACTGAATAATCTTACAGTCAGCCTCTTCCCTTAATGGGATATGTTTAACTTTTTCACTTAAAATGAAACTTTTTCACTTTGCAATGAATGTCCTTGATTAGCTAAAAACATGTATTAATTACTATTTTATTATGAATTTCCAGTGCATATCTTTTCAATGGAAGTACTAAAGAACCTAGACTGCATCGTACCATCTTCGTGATCATTTGAAAAAATTGCCCTGCCTCATGATGACATAGGGAATCTTATCAAGAGACAACGCAGACTATGTGGAAGCAGTATGTGTACAAAAAGCATTCAGACAAAACCAGTATGGTATCTTCACTTTAAACAGGTCTTGAACAAATAGTTTGTACAGGGGCCTAGAAAATAGCAAAATTGAAGGAAAGGAAAAAGTTCCAAATGAGTGGCTCATTGCAGTGGAAAACAGCCAACCACATCCGGTCCTGCAGGTGGAAGTTTGCCTCCATCACCTCCCAACAAAACTCCCAAAGAGCAGAAGTGACATACTAACTGTGTTTGTGGTGGCTTTTGATTCCCCAGCATGAAAGGACCAGATGAATTTACAAAAGAAGGTCAAGGAGCAGTCAACAATGTGGTTTGTCTCAAACCACATATTATTATCTATAGGGGTGTTCAAAAGCCCAAGCACAAGAGAAAAGAGACCACTTGAGTTGTCAGAGGCAGGGCACAGCCATCCTGGCTACAGAAGCTGCTGAAGAAGGACCAGTAGATTGTATCTGGCTCCCTCATGTCCTTGGCAGCTTCCCTTGAAAGCCAGACATGGCTCAGCAGGGGGGTGCACTCACATCCTCCCTCTTGTGATCACCCAACAGCTGAGCACAGGGGAAAGCTATGGATTTCCTAACCACAAAAGGACACGTGTCTGGAATCAGATTCCTTGTGGGTGCCAACAGCAAGATTGAGAGCTAAGCTCTTTTTTGAGTCATTCATCAGCTCAGATGTGAGTTGTCAGCCATTTGAACGTTTTTCACAAAAGCTGCCACACAGTCTGTGCTCTTCATCCATTCTCCAAGTATAGCACTAGAGATGTGTCAGACCCACTATTTTAATTTATTAAAACTTTCTGCCTGGTTTGACAAACTGGATGAAAGTTCTAGATAGAGCTGAGCATTAATTAACCTTGCATTCTCCTAAATCTCCAGTTCAAAGCAGTACATACTGTAAAACATAGGGGGAATGATTCTCTCTCATTTAAGATGTCCACTGAGATCCTGTGTCAGACTTTCCCTGCACTCAAACCCAGGCCACTTCCCTCATGCTTCAGAGACTTCCAAAGCTTCTGTCCAGAGCATCAGTTATGCATCCCCCAATGTTTAAAGCGAAAGAGTTAGCTGGAACATCATCAGAGAATGAAGAAGGCTTTTAGGATAAGTCCAGTTCCTCATAATTTTTAGATACCCTACTCAGGTTAGCAGCACATGGTTTTACGACTTTTTGGAGGGGAAAAGTTGGAGTATTGAAATCCAGGAAGTCCCATATGTCGTGAGGAAAAGGGGAGCAGCATTTGGCACTGCCGGGGTGAAGTTGTGGGAACTTGTGTCCTGTTCCCAGTGGAAGCCAGGAATGTTGTGTCTTGGTTTGAAAAGAAGGTGTTTGCTAAGGAAGGCAGGAGCTTCTCTTGAAATGGAAAATGTAAACTCCCTCCCTCTGAATTATTATACTTTTGAAATTAAGGGGTTCTCAGGCAAATATATGGAAGTAGGAATAACAGTTCTTTATTAGGAAAAATAAAAATGCAGTAATATAATGCAGTATTAACAGAGTCAGAATACACCTGACACTCTGTTGGTCAGGGTGTTGGTAGCAGTCCCATTAAATGGTGGCTGCAGCCCTCCTGCAGGGACAGATGTGGTTCTGGTGGAGCAGGGATCCTATAGAAGGGTGGAGTTTTTCTCTGAAGGTCCAGCGGTGGTGTAGATGGGCCTGGTCCTCCTCTGGGAACCCAGTAGAGAAGAAAGCTGCTCCTCTGGGAATCCAGTGGGAAGATGCTGCTGTGGCGTTCTAAGTCTCAGATTATATCCAGGTAGGAATGCTTGGCTCCTCCCCCTGGGTGGAGCATCTCCCAATGGGATGATGTATTTTTATCAGTCATGCAGTGACACTCAATGGCCCATTAACAGAAGATATTTCCCCAGAGGGAGGATTGGTCATAGAAGAGATAAAGAAAACAGCCCCCCTTGGTTTTGACAGGTGGCTTATTAACAGAAGATGACTGCCCCACTTGGTTCTAATATGGCAATAGAATACACACCCCTTGCATTTGTAACCTAAGACACGCTGCCTGAGGCTGTCCCCAGGAGAAACCAGGCCTGCTCAGATCTACTGCCTGAGCTGCTCTTAGGAGGGATCCCTGTGCCATTTTGGTCCAAATGCCCTGGGTGAGTCCAAACAGTTTAACAGTAGGTCCACAGATTCACTAGCCCAAGCTCCCTACAAAGTCAACAGAGAGGAAAACATTTCTGTAGGGCAGCTCAGGCTTTCAAGGTCCAAGTCTGGGCATACCTGCTCTCCCTTTGTCCCACAGAGTCTGAGGAAATTGGACTCCTGAGATGGATGGTTTAGGAGGAAGTCCACAAGATGATGGTGGACACAAGGTTTAGAGAGGCACTCACAGCTGAGTGTGGTTTGGAGGGATTGGAGACACTGGGCAGGGAAGCAGCTGGTCAGGGTAATACTGTACCTGGGCAGCCTCTGGGAAAGGGGATGGTGCCTCCCCAGAGGGGACAGTGTGTTCTTGCCATCAAACTGGGACAATTAGCTCAAACCAGTGGGAATTGTGTTCAAGTACCATGGAGCAGGGATACAATATTACACCACAGAAATCAGCAATGTATTTACTGTGAGGAAGCTGAAGGCAGAACTCTAATCCCACTCAGTATTCCTTTTGTAAAAGTACATCAGTCTTTGCTTTTAACAAACCTGTTCTGCAAAGAGTACTTGAGAGACCTTTGAGTTGTGTGAGGAGAGTCCAGCTCCTCTAGGACCTGCAGCAACTGAGACACTTTGCAAAATTTATAATGTAAAGCATAACTAGAGGGAAAGGAATCCCAGGAGTTAATGGACTTAACTCCACTAATTTCAATAAGTTATAGCACTGACTCCAGGCCTCAGTTCAACACACTATATTTTTAGTGAATTGGATGCAAAAAATAAACAAGTTTTTTCTGTAGTTTTTAGGAAGACAAAGTATACAGATTCTGACTTTTCAAAGCTACTCCCAGGGAAAAGGCAAGAAGTAAAAATGAGACACTTCAGGCTAAGAAAACAGCAGCAAACTGAAAAGCTCAGAATGGAAATAACCTTCTTTATCCAGTAACTCGTGATTTAGGTATAATATTCTGGCCCTGAAACTAAAGCTGAAGGAGGCTTTATTACAAATGCAGCTGCATTTTTAATTAGACAGTGAAAAGTAGTAGGAAAAAATAGCATAGGAACAATTTTGTATGGGGACTGTGTGACCTAATAGCTGTTTTTCAACTCTAATATCAATGATTTTGTGCTCTAGTTTCCTTCATCAACTGACTGGGGACTGTTTTTCAAGTCATTAGGAAAATAGGAACATACCAATTTTATTTTAGAACCACAGAGAAATGGTACCTGTTAGAAAAAATGTGGGGATTTTATTCTTACCTAAACTGATTGTACATTCTTTAAACTGGGCTGATACAGTGGCCATGCTTTTTTTGCTACTGATAGACAGAAGAGAGGAATCAGAGCCCATATATTTCCAGACAGCAAGTTACAGACTGAACTTGTAGAAGTGGCAGTTCTTTGTGTTTCCATAGCAACCCAAGCTGCAGTTGTCAGTAATTAAAATTAACTCCATAGTTTTATTGGAATGCCAGGAGCTGCCTTCTCAGATGATGGAGACAAAACAGAAGCCACAATATCTGCAAAAATAACAGTTTTCTATATACAGCTCTGTCATTCCCCCAGCAGCATTCAGCCACATTGCATCCTAGTTCTTGCAGTGCTTTTCCAGCATCTGTTTGACCATCAGTGGAAAATGGTACCTAGAAGATTTTAACCCAACTCCTACAGCAAGCCCAAAGCCTTGCAGATGCATCCTGCTGCTGACACATGGCTCTCCTGCCTGGGCAGTCCCTCTCTCCCCAGCCTGAGAAAGGTGAGAACAGCCTTTCTCCAGGTCAGACTCACCTGGAGCCCAGTGAGGCTGGGGCTGCTGAGAGGGTGCATCCTGTGACAGAAAAACCCATTGAGAGGGTCTTGCCAGGCTCTGACATGGCTTTAGGGTGGCTCCTTTCATTCGTAGCCAGCTACCCCTGAGCTGCCATCCTCAAAGCAAAGTCTGTGTCACAGATCACAGCATGGGCAGGGGGCTGCAGACTGCAGCAAGCAGTGGTGCTGGTGGGGAGGGGAAAATTGCAGCCCTCCAACCCTCCCCAGCCTCCACTCCTTCTAAAAGCTCCCTAGAGAAAGTGCTTGTCACACAGAATATATCTACATCCCAAGTAAGGGAGACAGGGAAGCCCAGCACTAAGGCCCTGACCATCAAGCACTGCTTCAGTCAGGTGATTTCTTGCTCTGCCCTGAACCTTCCCCACCAGCTGTCTGCAAAGCAGGGCTTGCACATGTGTGCTGAGATGGTTCATTGCAGGACTTTTGCCCAGTGTGACCATTAGTGTGACTGATTTGAGAAGAGAGAACTGTGTTTGGCTCCCTCTGCACCCCCACTTCTCCAGAACCATCCTGGATGGCTTTGCAACCTCTCATGTCCTTGCGCTAAGTAGCAGCAAAACACCACCAGGATCATGGGGAAAACCCCCTGCTGTGGTGGGCTGCAACACTTCTCTCACTTTCCTTTAGACAAGTGAAACTGGAAAAATACAGCAAAAATAATAATCATAGTTTTATGTGGGGCCCAGGGGAGAGCCAGGGCCAAGTGCTGCTAAGTGTGGATGCAGCCAGCCTGCTCTGGAGGGAGCAGAACCAACATAAACCTGTTTGTTCCCCTTGGCCTCCCACACAAAGATCAGTTCTTGACTCTCTTTTATTTACTAGTATACATGGAGAGTACTGAAAACCAGTCCTGTGTCCAAAAAACTCCTAACTTAATAGAAAAATACATTATTTTGCTACTCTGAGAAAGATTATATTTTCCAATTGGCTAAGTATAAATTGAAATTCATCTCTTAGGGCCATAGCTTACCAGCAGCTAGCATCTCCAGCAAAACAGATTGTCATTAGTTGCTCTAAGTTGTTAGATAAGCCAAAATAAAGTGTTACATTAATAAAAAATATTTTCCTAGCATCTACCCTGAAAGGATAGCAGTTAACAGCAAAAGAAGTACCTGCATTTCATGCTAATAATTCAAATGAGGCAGAAAATTTTAACACCATTGATTTATATCTTTAGGATGAATGAGAATGCAAAATACATACATACATACATGTATCATGAGCTCACTAATAGCATCAAAACTATATGCAGACAGGTATTTGCTTTAAAGGTAATATCCATGACTAGCATGATGTCTCCTACCAAAAAAAATATCATTGGCAAAACCATACCTTCTGCAATGAAGCCTTAAGGGGCTTCTATGGAAACTGACTTCAATAAAGAAGGCTTGAACTAGAACACTCTGAGTTTAAAATCTTTTTTTAAACACAGTTTGAAGCAAAATTTTGTTGGGTTTTTTTAAGTTTGGAAATCAGCTTTCATTTTCTGCTTGCTCATTTCCTTTTATTTAGACAATAAATACCTGGAAAATTTTGTTCTTCCTAATTTTTGCCCCAGAAAGCCTCAAAGCACCAGTTCAAGAATCTCTCACAGGGCAAACCAGAAGTGCCCCAGAGCCATGATTCAATAATCTATCCTGCAGATGGAACAACCCAGTCACACTATGATTATTGTTCACCACTTCCAGCTCTGATTTCATGTTGAAACAAAATTCTGGTAAAGGCACAAACCACAATTTCCAGAAACGTCCATACAAGCAGCACAGCTCAGTGATGATCATTCAGGGCATGTCAACAAGAGGGGTCCCTTTGGAAGCAAAGCTGTGTTTAGAAGTCTCCAACTTGCAGCTTGTTACACAATGCTATCAATAGTCAAAATCCTGCCAGGAGTGACAATATTTTTCAAAATGAGCTTGTGTTGCTCCGGGGTTGTATTGGCTGTATTGCTGTGCTGCTGCTTTTGACTGCTTCCTTTCCCTCCCACTTGAAACTTGATAAGATCATGGTGGGAAATGGAGCATAAGATGGACAAACAATGCTGTTACTCCATGAGAAATGCACTCAGGAATAGAGGAAATCCTACATTTCCTTATGAAGATAACTTTTCAAATAAGACTTTAAGCAAATATGCAGTCCTAGTCACAAGGGGAGCCTGACGTGAGCCAGCCAAAAGCTCCAAAATGTGTGATGGAAAGGGACAGTTAAGCCTCTATCTGAAAGGTGTCTAACAAGTGCCAAGGCAGACATCCATATCCAGACCTCAGGTTCGAAGGACTTAATGCCAATGAGCATTGAACTGAAATGTGTTCATGCAGGCTGCCCAGGAACCTCTCTGGCTGCTCCACTGCATCATCCTGCCTCTGGTGCTTGAGCAGTCGCCCTAGAGTGCTAAATGTGTCCCACATGCAGGGGGGATCCCTGCAGCTGCCAAAACAGAGTGACACTCTTGCTTGTGCCCCTCAAGCAATGCACACTATATGCACCATGCCACAGGGTTTGTTGCAAGGATGGGATGGGATGCAGAGCCAGAAATCTGTGTAAATGTGATACCACCCCACAGGAAAAAATTCCCCATGGGGAAAGAGGGTACGTGCAGGAAAGAAGAACAAGTGAGCAAACCCACCCCAGCCCATGTGGCCAAGGGGTCCTCAGGACAGCCCGTGGACTTAAAGCACATGCTTAAGGGTTGTGTTAGAAACCTTATGCTGCTAACCATGTGAGCAGCAGCACAGCTTTCCCAAAGCAAGCTGGCTGGCTGGCTCTCTGCTTCAGGGGCAAATTGTATTTGAGGTACATACACCAGGGACTTTTCACATGTATCACACATCTGCACAGATGTTTGGTGCAGTAGGACACAAAAATCTGCAAATTGAGCACCTCAGTTTAGGAGAGACCAAGCTCATGTCATGCAGCCTTGGGTTCAATACTAGATGTCAACAAAACAGAAGCAGAATTCGATCACCTTCATGCAGGTGCTCACATGCCCAACACACTTCTTTCACCTCAGGGAGGGTTACAGGTTTCAGAGCCAGATATTATCATGCCAATTTTTTCTGACCAGACAAAACTCAGGTCAGCAAAGGCCTGCCCAGAAACTGGAAAGCTGACCTTTCTGCATAGCATGACAGAGGTAGGAATGAGGGGGAACCCCAACTCTCAGCATTGCCTCTTGGAGAGCCCAGAGCTGCAAACACCTTTTCCACTCGTCCTGCCCAGCAGGACACCCTCAGCAGCAGCAGGGAGTGTGAGCAGTGCTGGTAGAGACACTCAAATGCAGCCAAACCTGGCAACACAGCTGTGCTGCCTGGTAGAAGTGGAGAGAGATAACAGCAAGAAAGATTTAAATTAAAGATATGGCTTCAAAACCCCAGCAACTGCTCTGAAGGAGTTGAAACCTGTTCTGTGTCTCTCTGACCTGTCAATAGTGATAAAATTGCTTCCTTTCCTCCTGCTTTTTTATATGCTGCTACACAGTTAGATCCCAACATGCAGGCATGGCTTCTCTATTTTGTCATGGTTGGCTGCATTTTTCAGAACTCTTTCTTTTGCCTTCAGTAAACTTGAATAAAAAGAGGTCTATTAAAAAATGCAAAGGACTCATTATTCAAAATCAACCCCAGCCTTCAATTTTTCAAAGTTAGAGCACTGCTTCTTTCATTTAGTTTCATCCCAACTGCAAAAGAAAGGAAAAAACCCATTTAGAGGGTAACCAAGAACATAAATATCTCAGGACCATGCAGGACAATCTAACACTACCTGCCCCATCCACAAGATGGGCTCTCCATGGTTATTGGTGGGAGGAGGACATCTTCCCAACAGAGCCCAGAAACTGTCCCTGGTGAAGTGGTCACAGCACCAAGCCTGCCAGACTTCAAGAAGCCTTTGGACAATGCTCTGAGGCACATGGTGGGACTCTGTGACTGTCCTTTGCAGGGCCAGCAGTTGGACTTACTTTGATTATCCTTGTGAGTCCCTTCCAGCTCTGGATGTCCTTTGATTCTATGACCCAGAGCAAGAGACAAACTGTGGAGCTCCAACAGATCTTCTGTAGAGCCCTTTCCTTCCCTGCCCAGCATTAGATGCCTGAGTTTAAATCCTTCAATCAGCTGTACAAATATCCACAGATGTGTGCACTAAACTTTTTCACAGCTGTGATCAACTCTTAAAAGAGCACTTGGCCATATCTTCAGGAACTGGGTCAGAGCAATCAATATCTTCCAACCACACAAGACAAATTTTGGGTCCGTTTTGGATTCATAACTAAGCACCCATTTTCAAGGTGATCTTGTCTCTCAGGCTTCTAAGTCAAGCTATTTTTGAAAGGTTAGCAAACAATAAAAGCTCCATATTTTAAAGAGCTTAGTGGACAGGGTTAAGCACGAGCTGTTGCAAATTGTCAGTGCTCTTCTCACATCAACGGGACAGGCAATGACATTTGGCTTGGGCAGCAGCCAAGAGATGCACAAAAGCTCAGGCTTTTTGAAGCTTAGAAACACTTGTATAGGTGCCTGAAATGACAGCTTGGGTTTCTGGGGGAGGTGCAAGGAGAACAGACAAACAGACAGCATAGTGGACTCTGCCAGGGAACTACATCTCTAAAGTTGGAAAGACCACTGTCAAAAGCCTGGTGGATTCATTTGAACCCACTGCTTTAAAGAGTAACTCTCCACCAGGACCTGTTGTTGCAAACAAAAATATGATGAGAGTGTGAGTGTAAGATGTCAAATTAGTCAACACAATGTTGTTAAACTCACAGTAATGGCCACCAGAACAGCTGCTTTGTCTAATATTTTCCTCCAAGCAGAGAAGACCACAGCAGCATTCCTGGCATAACATGTAACACAGTAAAAGTCTTCAAGAGTTTTTAAGCATTTTTTGCTGTGAAACATTCAAAGCGAAGGCATCAAAGATCAGGAAATATGTGACACCTGCTCATTCCCTATATCTGATGGAATCTGGGGGTTAGTTTATATTGTCATTGGCTTCTGGTTGTTTCCTGCTCCAGACCAGAAAAACATTTTTTTTATGACTACTTAGGAGGAGGAATCAGTTTAGATGTTTCAGACCTAAAATCAGATCTGTAGCTGAGTGTCCCTGAATTAAAGTCACTATCCCTCATTACTGGAAACATCAGCCAATGCTCTGAAAACCATCTGTCATTTAAACCATGTTGTCTTTGTTCAAGCCTTTTGAATCTACTTTAATTTTCACACTGCAATTGTACAGCCAATACCTTTATTTAAGCTGACTTTCTAAGGCAGGCTAATGCAGGCAGGAAAGGAAACATCTTCCTCCAAGCCCATAGGGACACTCAGGCACAGATTTATCCCACCTGCATCAGTGGGGACAAGTGTAGGGAAGCCAAGAACTCCACAGCACGACTCAGCTCTCCCAAGACTCAGACCATCTTAGAAAGTGACCAGCTCTTTCCATTATCATACAGACAGCCAGAACTGAGAGGTGTGCCTCACCAAGGGCTACTGTTAAGCACTTAAAACTGGGATCACTGCAGAACTATGGGAAATCTGAACACAGCCTGAAGTGTCTTTTAAACTGCCACATTACTTAGCTGGACTGTTCACTTTGCGTTCTGTGAGTGTTAAATTGGAAGACAGCTCTAAAATACTCTATTCTAAGTACCAGGGGTTTGTTATTCAAAGGTTTTCATCCATCTCACAGAAACTTTAACTATCCTGCAGACACTGATAAGCTCGACTGGGTACACTTGCTGCAGACCATGCCTCATGGTCCCCTCACCAGCCAATTCTTTGTGCATACAAAAATGCCCTTACTAGCAATAATGAGCACCAAAGCTTCTCCTTGAAGCATCTGGGAATATTTCCCTTCAGCTGCCTTGTGAAAGCTGTGTTATGTTGGAGCAATATTTGTAAAGTTTATGTTAGACTCTGGCTAATGAAAAACCATCAAACAATCTTTTTAAATCAAAAATACCAATGACAGACTAGTCCTGAGCAGCAAACTCACCATAGATTATGATGGACTACCATTGTGGGTTGTGCACTGGAATTATATTTCCAAAACTAGAGGGGTAAAAGGAAAAAAAGAAAAGAGGTTTTCTTATACATGAGCAATGGATGGTATAAAATTTCTCCCAGTTTGAAGGAAAATTAGAGCTTAGATCTTCCAGCTGCCACTAATTCACTTGTAACAAAGCATGATCAATTATTGCTATAAACAAAGCACATTCCAAAACAATTGAGGCTGAGGCAATAAAACCACCCATTAGAACAGACATGTTGGACAGGTTCCAGTCAGTCTCATTTAGGTGAGTAATTTAGGCAATGCTCCACTGCAATTTTAAGCATCTGGCCTGGGAGAGGAGGGAGAAGCTCAGGCAGCCTGACACACTTCTCTGGAGTTTTCTTGTGGAATCAGTGGAGAAGAGTGAGGGCTGATAAAGGCAGGGGAATACAGGCAGCCCTGCCCTGGACAGGGGACTTTGTCCTGCCATGTCCTGCAGCTTGTGAGACCACCCAGGAGGTGCCACAGCCAGGAGGGTGGAGGGCACACAGCCTCAGCAGGACTCAGCCCCATGTTACCCCCTCTGGTAGAGGAGGGCAGCTGGGGCCACCTCCCCTCACCCAGGGGACTCTGCAAGGGCAGCTGAATAACGCCACACACTGCACGTGGCCCCAGTGTGCCTCACCATCAAAGTCTCTCTGTGGCTCCCCTGGCACAGCCTTAGGGGCTCAGACTCTCTCAGACACCACCCAGGCATGGCCTGGGGATGGCATGGGCCATGTCAAGGTGCAGCCCTCACAGATTGGAGAGGAAGGGAATATAAATGTATGGATGCAAGCTGTGCTCTGCCAGTTGTCTTCAATACAAAAGAACAGTCTCTGGCCCATCAATTTATTTGTTCCAATACAGCCACAATCAAAGCAGGGTTAACAGTCAAGCTCCCTTCCTCCTTAAAGGAGGCCTAACACCAAGGCTCAAGTAACATATTTTCTAGCTGCCCCTCACCTGAACTCATGACACCTGTCTCCAAAGGGACTAGCTTTGTCAGGAGTAGTGTCAACTGTAGATACTCAGGATACTCCATGGCAGATTGTCTCTATTACTCTCCCACAAACCCACCCAGGCAAGCACCATGTGCTTACCATGGTGGAAGCAACCACTGGATAACTGGAACCATATTCTGTGCCCCATGCCACTGCCTGGAACACTGTCCTGAGCCTTGGAAAGCAAGTCTTACGGCAACATGGCACCCCAGAAAGAATTGAGCCAGACAAGGGGATTCATTCTCAACACAACCTCACAGACACCTGGGTTGAAAAGCATGGCATTGTGTAGGTTTATCACCTCCCTATCTCTGAAAATCAAAAATACAGGAGACTGTAAAAGCCAACATTGAGAGCAAGGGGTGGTGGGACCTTCAAACAATGGGATACACATTTAGCAAAGGCTACCTGAGCAGTCAGCACTAGAGGATCTGCCAGCTGTGCTCAAGCAAAATTTCTACACAGTGTAGAAGGGGATAAAGTCCCTGTAGTGCACACAAAAAAGATTCTGAGGAAAACAATTGGAGTTATTCCTGCACCAGGCAATGACAGCTCCATCCATGGGATTGCTTTTGTTCAAGGACCTGGTGCATTTGGTGGGTAATGTGGGAGGATAGCGGAGTCCAAAGTTTTGTTCCAGGGGATCTGGTTCTGTGTGAGAACAGCCAGTGATTTGGACTGCATGATGCTAATTGCTGTATAACACTCATGTCACCACTGCTGAGCTGGCTGCATGCAACATCAGGGGTATTACAGTAGGAATCATCCAGATTAATGAAGAACAAACTTTGATGAATCTGAGTTGAACAAGCACAGCAATGATGGAATGAGAACTGACTTCAGCAGGCAAAAATCCAACACCACACACCACCTCTCCTGTCCCAAAGAAGTAAAATGACAGATGAAACCCAAATTCATGGACTAAATGAAGTCAGTGGACTTATTAGGGGGATGGCACATAGACTAAGGGAATGATATCTGTGTTTATATATCAGAAGACAGGAAAAGTGATGGTGTTTACTTGGGATCTATTGAAAAGTTTGGGAGCTAGGCATGACATAAATTGTATAGAATAAGGGGTTAACATTGCTCTGATTTCAGCTAGGATAGAGTTAATATTATTTCTAGTAGCAAATATAGTGCAGTGTTTTGGATTTAGGATGAGAGTAATGTTGATTGTTATCAGCACACTGGTGTTTTAGCTGTTGCTAAGCACTGTTTACACTAAGTCTAGGACCTTTCATGCTCTCACCCCACCCCACCAGCAAGTAGGATGAGGTACACAAGAACCTGGGAGGGGACACTGCTGGGACAGCTGACCCAAGCTGGCCAAAGGGATATTCCATACCATATGGCTCCATGCTCAGCATGTAAACTGGGAGGAAACCTAGCCAGGGGCCAATGCTCGGGAGCTGGCTGGGCATCAGCTGGTGGGTGGTGAGCAATGCATTGTGCATCACTTGTTTTGTACACTCTAATTCTTGTATCATTGTTATTAGTGCTGTTATTTTCCCTTCTGTTTCTGTCCTATTAAACTGTCTTTATCTCAACCCACAAATCTGACTTTTTTCCCCAGTTCTCCTCCACTCCACTGCAGGGAAGGAGAAGGGAGTGGAGGAGCAGCTGTGCAGAGCTTAGCTGCCTGCTGGGTTACATCATGACACCCAGCAGTCAGGACAGCTACAAAGTGCTGGTGTAGGTACTATGGCATGTAACTCCCCCACAGGTGAGGTCCCTGGAGGAATCTCTCAAGTGCTAGACTGTAACATTAAGACCAGTATCTATTGCCACCCCAAACTGGACTGCAGTCCAGCTACACAGTCTTGTCTATTTAGGCTGCTCTGGGGAAAGATCAAGTGGCTCTTTGTCCAACCCTGGATCACAAAATCTTTTGAGGTGACCTGCTTCTGAGAACTGGCACATCTATTCAACCCCGAGCAAATGCCATTAGTCACCCAAGGAAGTTCTATGCTGAGGCCAAAGATGAGTACAGAAAATTCTGGGAAGTTGATGGACAGGCTCGTCCAAGGCTTGAATGGGATTCAGAGGGGTGGGATCCATGCCAAGACAGCAGGAGGAGCTCGTCCTTAAATGCCACTCAAAAGGCAGTCAAAGTCAGATATTTATTATTGTTGTTGTTGTTGTGTTATTGTTATTATTATTACTGTTGTTATTATTATTATTATTATTACATGCAGAGCTGCCACACAAGTTTCTGATACTGAATAGCAACAGGTGGCAACAAGAAGGTGTAAGAAATGTGTGAAGCATGAACTGTTCCCATTGTTCCAGATCATCCAGCAACCAACATTTTGGAGAATACTTGCACTGGGGGCTACACTTGACTTTTGTGCTTGACTGATACAACCAACTGTGTCTTCCATATACATTTCTTCCTTTTTCTTGTGTGAAATTTTCTGGTAGCAATGCCTTACATTCTGATGACACTCTATTATAAAATATAGTGAGTAATTATCCTTTATTCACCTCTTCTAACCATCTGGCATCACCCCCCAGTCATCTCTTGGTGTTGAAAGTTGTCTATTTGGTGTTTTCTGCTATAGAAACTTTTCATATTTCTGATTAACTTCCTCTGCAACTTTTTATGTTCTATTGCCTTTGCAAAATTTATTTCTTATATAAAAATATAAGAATATATTTCTTAAATATAAGAAATATTTCTTATTTCTTCGATGCAGTTAGGTGCTGCATAAATTCTGATTACGTTGACCTAAATCTGCTTGCTCCTTGCTTTTGGGCAGTATCTACCAGCTAGGTGCAGACATAAGTTTAGATTTCTCTTTTTGCTCCTACTCTTCAACTCTGCCAGTTCCCAAATGGAATTAGTATTACTTGTCCTGCTACAGCAGGTCAAAGTTTTGGGATGCTGGATTTTTGCTACCCAGACTATTTTTTAAAAATTATATTTGGGGAAGAGGAAGTATCTGATTTGTGAAAGTCAAATTAATCTAGGACCCACACCCCAGCTGTCAGTACATTTTGGAAAAAAAAAATAGACAAAATCAACAGAACCTTTTAGTTTAGATGCCATTTATTAAAATGCAACATTCACATTGTCTGCAAATAACAGCCAGATGAAACTTGTTGGAAGATTAAGTTTCAATTACAGCTGACATTTCCAAAACACCGTGTGATAGAAAAGCCTTTCATACCCCCAAACCCAGACAGTCACCTCATATCTCCTGTTTCTGGTCATCAGCTTTTCAAAGGGTCATCACTGGCAAAATCCACTGCAGAGATAGTGCCTGACATTTTTGTGCTCCAGCAATCATGGGAGTCATCAACACCAGAGCCAAATAAGGAGAGCAATCACACAGCATTCCCAGCAGCCTGTGGGATGCTCAGTGATCAGCACACGTTGATGCTGTGATTTCACAGGAGATATTTGATTGTACAGCAAAGTGAAATATCCACACATGTGAGGGGAGCGAAGGGAAAATGCACATCCATCAATAGTAGTGGTTTGGGGAAGAATGGTTTGTCTGGAGGTTTGAGTGTTGTTTTTTCACCTCTCACAGAATTCCTATGAGTCTCAGACAAGCTGTTTATGCCAAGTTTAACAGAGGACTACACAAAGTCTTAGATAGAAATGGGTGCCTTTGGTTCTTGTCTTTCTGGGCTCCTTCTGGGCTTCTCAGGCTCATGTGACCAGGGACCACCCTACATGGGTATTGAGAGCATCCCTTCCAGAGTAACTTTTTAGGTGTCTTTGAATCTACTTTCCAACTAAATACCTGCAAGTTTCAGCTACTCTACTAAAAAAAAAAAAAAAAAAAAAAAGAGTTGGTTTGTTGGTTTGTGCATTCTAAAATGGAGAGATCAGGCTGGAAAACAGAGGCCAGCAAATATCCAGTCATGCCTGAGCTCAGACAGGCTGAGCATCACCATCCCTGAATTCCCTCGCTGTCTCTCTGGAGAGCCTGGGCAGGAATACCTGGGTGGGTTTCACAGCTCATGCCTGTGAGCTGGGTGGAAATGTTTGGAAATGCCCAAATCAGCTGCAGTATAGACAGACCTTGAATTGCACACTTGTGGCTGGGATTGTTTATTGATTACAGCCAATATAATCAAAATAGCCTCTTGCAAAAAAAGGTTCTGTCACTAGGGTTGTTGGACACTACCAAAATATCCATTTGGAATAACTCTGGTTATAAGAAAAAGCTTTTCCTGAAAGTGTATTCTGAGTGTTTCTTGTACCTCTGCAAGCCCTTTGGGAAATGAGACCCATCCAAGGAACAGAATCTTTCAAATACAGACACGTGAATCACAAAAACACCATCTAAAAATGCCTATATGTGAGCAGGTTTGTGCTGCCCAGAGTATAACTAAAAATAAAGGAATAATCTAATAAAGAAAGCTACAGGAGGAAGACTAAATGATGGGAATTTTCTTGTAATGTGCCCCCAGCTGGACTAAGCAGCCTCTGATTCCACTGATTGAGATGGTTTTGAGGCACAAGCTGTAGGGTTAGATAAAGGGCTCTTCTTAATCTGACTTACTTGAAAATACACAGCACACATCTGTCTCATAGCTGCAACAAAATATTTATCTTCATCTTTGGGACAGGAAAATTACAAGATCAATTGAAATAAAAAATGTACATGTATCATGCCCATCTCCCCTTTGCCTTGAAAAATTATAAATATTCTAAAATTCCAAAGCAATATTCATAGTTTTGGCTAAACCACCTCTTGACAAGCAGAAATTTTACAAACCTACCCGATACAAGAACAGCAGCTGAACTCCCTCAGTTTGGGAATAAATCTTATTTAGGAAGAGGTCTTTTCACAGATCCAGTCTCTTGCTTAAGGCTATTTTGTACCAATAACACTATTTGGAACATCAGTAAAATGGACTGACCACTGCACCCAGCACAGCTACTTAGTTTTCTCATCTTTCAATCACCTGACAAATCTTGCATTATTGAGATGCATTTCCCATCTACATGCAGTACCTCAAGCCATCTTAAGATTTATACATTGCATTAATTTTTTCATTGATGAGCATTTCCTAATGGTGGGGGATTTTTTTGTCTCCCTTATTTCCTCGCTGAAAGCATTTAGCACTAGTCAGATTACTTGGCCATAAATGTTGAGTGCCGTTATGTACACTGCAGGCTATTACCACCAGCTCCTTTTCCCAAAGAGAGACTGATCTACATCCACAGCTGACAGCTCTCCCTCTGACACCACCTTTCTGATCACAGCATATCTTCTTTCATCCCAGCAAGCCTTTAAAATAAGGCTTCTGACCCAAACACCAACAAAGCCATTGGGCACCTCTGCCCACTGTGAACAGCAGGACCCAGGAGTCCCTCTAATCTGCATCTGATGTCAGGATGAAATACAGATGGGCTGTGAATCAGCCTCCACGAGCAGACTTCAATGGGAGGAAAATCAGATTGCACAGATGCGTTTCAGACAACCTGCAGACAGAGAGGACTGAGATCAGGACCTGAGGGCTTGGCTGGACCTGGCCTGATTTGTACTCTGCACACAGGTGCTGCTTCCCAGGAGCACTGGATGCAGTGCAGCATGCCAGGAGCAGTTTTAATGTGCATCCCTGGAGCTTCAGGGCACCCACTCCGCAGGGAGAAGCAAACCAGGGCATAGATAATGGAGATGAGCTGAAAGCCCAAGCAGATATTTTATGCCTGTGTATGACAGATGAAAATGAAAGGAAAAAATCCACTCTTATTTACATTTTATGGTCATGGAGGGCATTGAAAAGCTAAAGCAGTGCTGCTGAAACCCAGTCTGGGCTTTGATGAGCTTCAGTTAGATAAGATGGGAGGGTTATGGTCACTAAACTAGCCTGTTTACTTGAGCTGTTTCTTCTGTAAAATCTCCAGAGTGCTTCCTTTAAAAATGTGTTTAAGAATACAATTCTAAAACAAATAAAATCAAAAAATATATCATTATTGGCAAGGAAGATTATTTACTGGGATAACTAAGATTAGTGGTACCTTAGGCCTTTTCCTCTGATAATGTGAGTGTGAATACACATAGCATTCCTTTGGTTTGCTTTAAAATAAATCACTTGCAGTATTTGGAAAGGAAATAGTACGGTCATTTCCTGCCTAAGGCTGACTCTATTTCTCATAGCCCAGTGCTTTCCACTAATACAATAATTCCTTTTATTGTAAAGCCATATGCAGCTTGTTGTGGTACCGTTAAGGACCTCACTGAAGGACACAATGGAGTGATTGCCAAGGGACCAGAGATGTGTGACCTCAAAGTGCTCAGCTTTTGTCCAGTTGGGGGTCCAAGGAGTGCACTTACAATACACAAGAAAAGAAATACATTTCCAATACCCATGGCTAACTGAATAAATATTGGAAAAACTACTGCTAAACACTGTATTCATACAGTACAAATAGCAGGAATCCATTTCAACTGCTAATGCCAAGCAGTACATCTATTCTTACAGTCATATTTTTAACTACTTTTAAAAAATATTTACCACTTCTCTGCTAACAAAAAGGTAATTTTTATCATGATCCTTATATTTGTCCTAAACCACTTACATGCCTTTTTGACCCTTGGAACCAAAATTTTTCCAAACTTTTCAAAATAAAGTCATCGTTAGTTTGTACTGCACTTTAATTTACACATTGATGTATTCTTCTAACCAGTATCTCATGCTTCTCTTTTTCCCCATTCTGTCCTAAATCATGAAAAATAGACAATTTATTTCAGAATCCAGTGCATATCCAGGAAAATAAATCTACATTATTTCACTGCATCCTTCCATTAAAGACTGCAACTCTTTCTCTAGAAATGTCAGCATACATACAAAAGAAATTATATCAGCTCAAACTGCCTTATCAATGTACTCGGATTTACTAGTCTAGCCTCTGAACTGCAGCAAACACAGTAATAAATCTTGTCAGGAAGAAGTTCATTCTGATTGTTTCCTCCCTCAGATCAGAAAACCAAGCATGCATGGCATTATAAATTTTTCCTCATCCATAGTTAAAGGTGAGCTGTGTGCATCCCCCACACAGCACCACCTCCCTGCCCTGATGGGAAATGAGCAGGAGAAGCTGGTGCTGGCACAGGCTTGCAAGCAAGTGGCATTTCTTTAAGGAGGCTCTGTCAGACACACAGAGCGTTACACAAACACAGGAATCTCAGATACCTCACACTTCTGCTTTGGGCATCCAGCAGAATCTGTGAGGATCTATAGTTTACTGTCTGTCCATCCCTGGCTCCAAGGATCTCTGTTTATCACCCAGGACGGTATTACCCCCAGCCCCAATCCCACCTCACAGTCCTCCACCTAGTGCTTCACTACAATATTTCTGAGTTTAAATAATTCCCATCTCTCTGCCTACAGAGCATAAGACACTGAGCATCCTCCTCCACAAGATGCAATGCCCCAGGACTGAACCTCAGCAAGTGTGTGAGACCACCAGCTCTCAAACAAGGCAGCATCTTTTAGGAGCAGAAGGCATAGCCTTGTTTTCCACCCAAATGAGGAAGTGCCTGCCTCATTCAGTAAAAAGGGGCTCAAAAGCCCAAAGAGACCAAGGCCATAATCTTAATGTGCCTGTCTCTAGGCAGGGTGCAGCACCAGAAGAGAGGTCATGATGGGTAAAACAAGAGATCCCAATAGGAAATGCTCTTTAGGGAAAGCGTGAAGGCCTCCCCACTTTCTCTGATCCATTCTGAATGCCCTCTGTTTGCTGATGGATCTGGTGAATCCTGGTTCTGTCTCCACTTTATTCACTGCCTTCATCACTCCCACACTAACTCTTCTCCATCCTGCAAAGTGACCTCTAGGCCCTATCCTCTCCTTTCCATTTGTTAAACTCCTTTCCCATTTGTTACCTCCCCATTGCTAACCTTCCCAGTAGTTAACCAGCTTTCACCTCATACCCAGGCTTTCCTCCTGTAAACAGTGAAGCTGCTTCCTTCCTTGAGCAACATCTGGTGTTCATCCAAGTATCCACCCAACCAAACACATGGTGTATACTGCATCCCCTCCATCCACCAGCTTCCTGAAACATTCCAAAACTGCAGCCAAGTATCCACCTATCCAAACACATGGTGTATACTGCATCCCCTCCATCCACCAGTGTGGATGCCATGGGACAGAGAGAAAGAAATGGCAAGCGTTTCTCACAGTGGCTTGTGAGAAGTTTTAGGGAGCTGTAAAGACGTGATAACTTGTTAAGTATAAACAATCTGCAGGTGGCATTTTTCTACCTCTTCTTTCTCTTCTTCTCAAAGACAGTGTGTGAGGAAGATGTGTTTGTTAGTTAACCAATCAAACAGAATGTATTATATCACTCTATAAAAACCGTGCCGTTCTCTTGAATAAAGTCTTCTTTGCTCTTTTCTACAATACTGCCTCCTGCCTGTTCCTGTGTTATTCTCAGCACAAGAGTGACACACCAGCTTCCTGAAACATTTCCAAAACTGCAGCAGGATGCTGGGGCAGGATTCCCTTACCATGACATCTCCTTCTCAAGAGTTATGGGAACATGACAACTTCTCAGCTCAAGCATACTCAGAAAACTTATTCTTTATTGTGAAGTTCAGCACTTTACAGGGGATGGAAGTCAGGATCATGGTTCATCATCCCCATGAACAGTCTTCTACATGACAGAGAACCCTTCTTGGGTTGTTGGGAATTACACTGCCAGCTCACCATTATCAGGCATAAAGAGAGGTTACAAACCTTGGCCTGCACTATCTAATTCAGCTATTGGAGCTAATATTTCCCATGTACTTTCTTCACACTGATTTCACTCCTTTGACCCACAGGCCCTGAGGAATGTACCCAGTGTGGGAATGTCTTCAACGCTTTCAGCAATGCATTCATCAAAGTTCCAATGGGCTGTTCTGCAATGTCTTAATGTCCATGAAGTCTCATCTATCAGTAAGATCCCTTTTATATTTTTCTACAAATTCATTACCTTTCTTTAGATGTATCTAAGAAACCTTTTTACTATTGTCTTGAGTGCCTTTTGTGAGGTGTTTTCCAAATGCTTTTTTCAGCCCTCTTATTCTCATGTTTAAATTTAATCTCAAATATTTTATGAGCCTTGCTATTACTTTTTTTTAAAAAATAATTGTTTTTCCTGGACAAAGAAAACTCTTTGCTTCTTTCCGATCTTTGTCTTCTCTAGAGTCACTTTAACTTTTTGTTGACCATGTTGTTCTTTATCTTTTTTTTTTTTTTTTTTTTTGGCACACATTTCACCTGTGCTTCTAGCATTTCAGACTGTTGAGGGAGTTTGAGCTTGTTCTGTGTGACTTTTTTTTACTAATTACTGCCTTTTAATGTCACTCCTTGTTTCTGAATGTAACATCTGCATGCTGAATTAATTTGTCCTGCTCTCTCACCACAATGTTGAAACTTTTTGCAGTGTAGTTGCATCTATAACCACCTCACCCACTAATGACTCCCAGGTAAGACCCAGTACACACTGGATTTGCACTTTGAAGAGCAAATCCAGGCTGATGACTTCCCTTGTGCATCCTAGGACTGCTTGTGATGTGAACCCAGCATCCATCACCATTGCCTCATGTAGGAGCTGTACAGGTGTCCCACATTAGCAGAAGCAATAGAATTCATTAACAAAAAAGGAAAATTGGGAAACACATTATTTCCTTCTTTGGTTTTACTGATGCACCCTATCTTCTTTATTCACTGTTAGATTGCAGAACTATACATCACAATGTCAGTTCATTAAAAAAAAAAGTTAATATTCCCTCCAAAAATCTAAATACTCTCACCTTAGCATGCACCAGATGTGTTTACATCAGGCTCCTATGTCATCCAGCTCAATACACTGTTTACATCCAGAGCTGCCTTTTTCATAATGAATGTCCTTGAAAATTTTGTCATAATATTCTCCAGTGAAAAAAAAAAATGACTACATATAAATTTCTGCTAAACAAGATTCTTAGCAAAAAATTTCATGATGGGAGAAGAATCTTTTCCCCACCAGCTCTAATGTTTACTTCATCACAGGCAGAGCCATCACTTAAAATTTCTCCCCAAGGCATCATAAATAATGTCACAACACACTGCTCCATTTTTTAGCATCAAAAATTCAAGACGCAAATGGCAGAGGCAGTGGCCTTTGTGAATGCTAAGATTTGTTCCCCTATAAAGCTTAGTTATTACCAAGTATTCTCAGAAGGATGTTATCACTGTATCATGGAATTACAGGACTTTATGTGATGGCAGACTAGTTTACAAGAAGAGCATATGGAAAATACAAGAGCAGATCTATTAGTTTGAAGATGCTTTTGATTAAAGCACTGAAGCTGGCATGACACTTCTCAAGCCTTTGAGACTATCTATGTTTCATAAATATCACAACACAAACATTTTCTGACAGATTCTGTTTCAGCTTGGTAGTATCCTCCATAAATCTGTGCCCAGAATCCAGTGTGCACCAAGATCTTGAAATTTGATGTCAGGGACTGGGAAACCACAAGAGTTTAGATAGAAGAGAAGAACTGCCAAATTACAGGAAAATCTCCAAACATGGGATATCTTGTGCTCCAAATGATCCCATTTATTTCTGCAGCATCTTTGGCCCTCATGTTCCTTTACAGATGGTGTGGCGACATTTTTAGTTCTTACATGGGCTAAACTAGGTTCTGTGGTCTTGGATCTCTGCTTTAGAAGAAAATATATAAAATATCATGGTTGAGAAAGCCTGTTAATATTATTATTAAGTAATTGAAAATGCATTATTTAGTTTCAAATAATGTCACTTAACATCTTATATAGCTATTTAGTAGAGACAAAGCTACACTGTACAAAGAATAAATGCATTTTTTGCCTCCTGTTGTATCTCTACTACGTGGAGGACAAATTTAAATTATGGAAGTAAATTACATTTAAGCAAAAGGAAGGTTATGCTTAAATAGACTATAATTGACTAATACAAGAAATTCTAAAATACCTATTCACAAGAGGAAAGAAATTAAATCCTTTCTCTTTTAATTCATAGGAAAAAAAATCACATAAACATTTCTCCCAGAATTTCATTCTTCCATACCAAGGAAAATCAAAGGCAAAAATGTCTGTTTTCTTTTTAAAGTTCCTATTTTTCTCTCTAGCACCTGAATTCAGCCCAGTGCCAGCTGGGGTAAAGGAGGCGGATGGCAGGAGCCAGAACAACACTTCACAGGTTTTTGGAAAATGTAGCACCTTTTTTGCCTTTTTTTTTTTTTTTTTTGTATTTTTCTTCAGCAGTTGCAATAATTGTGAGGACTACTGGTCTTAAAACAGTCTAAAACCCTTGCCTGCCGAATTTTTCTGCCAACTCCATGGCCCTGGGAGCTACCTTTGGAATAGAAGCTGAGCTGCCTTCAGCCAGAGCCAGCTCTGCAGCTCTGGGCATATGGAGACATCCTCTCTCCTGGAGCTGGTGAGGAAGGAGACAGAGATCTGGGAGGAAGAAGTCTTGTCCACCTCATGTTCAGCTGTGGGAGCCTGGCAGATGCGAGGAGCTGGCCAGCAGCTGGCTTGAGCTCTGGGCCATTGCAGTTCCCATTCTAGCACTCTGCACAGGACTTCTAATTAGTTAAATCCAAGTGTTTCAAGGTTAGTGTTGGCTCTAAACCAGGGAAAATAAATAAGAAAATTTGATCATATGCTTTAACCTTCAGTTCATGGTTGTTATGTGTCAGAGAAAGAAGTAGGTGCTGTCACTTTCAAGAGGAAACACGAGCAATGAATTAATCAAGCTTCTGTCTCACTATCTAGCTGTCACCTGGCATTTATTAATAAAGAACAAGTTTGTTGTCTTGTGTGATTTTTCCATGGTGGCTTGCCAACTGGTTGGTAGCAGATCCAGTTGCAGAAGTGCCTTTTACTTGCCAGCCAGATTAGCTCCTTCCCAGATTCCTGGGCAACTACACAAGATTATCTGACTGCGTCAATGCAGATATGAGTGATAGTCAGTGACGTGGTCAGACAGCCCCACCAAGCACCTGGGCTCTGGGCAGCTGGCAAGACCATGCTGGGGCCAGCAAAGGTCCTCACCTGCCAGCTACTGGGCAAGATGATGCTTTGTAACAATTCTCCTCCAGAGATGCCACTCAAAGCAGAGCACCAGTATGTCCATGCAGCTTGTTAGAAAGAGTCAGGCATCACCAGCACATGAAACCTTGTCACATGGTGTTGTGTCCACAGTCCACAGTGTTGAACTTTGGGACGCTCTGAGTGGTTGCCAGTTTTCCAAACTAGCAAATTGGAGGGCTTTTTGGGTTGAGAAACAGAAGCTACTTCATCACAAGGATCAATGTCCTGGAAACTGTCCCAACCTGGCCATGAAAAATTCACTCGTGAGATTCTGCCCTTGTGACAGATATGTTGACAGTAACATGGACTGGAATTGGACCAGATGATCATTCTAAGTCCCTTCCAACTGAAATAGTTATCCTATTCTGTTCTATTCTAATCTATTCTATTTCCATTATATTCTTTCTGCTTTATCAAACAATGAAAGGCCTGAAATGCACAACAATACAACCTAGCTATTTCTGATTCATTTGACATGCCTAAGAAGTAAAATTGAAGATCTCTATGGAAACAGTGGGATTCATCATAGGAAATTCATTGGATGGGTCAGTCTTTTCAGGTGACTTGGTGTTAGATACCAGTTATTTGCTTATCTACTTTTGTCTGGAGCAGATGGACAAGCTGCCCCACGCAAAGAAACCACATCATTGTACAGCCCTGTGACCCACAAGTCCACAAAGTGCAGTATAACCAGTCATTTTCATCAGCTACTCCAGGTCTGAGCCCTCTCCATCTCACTTTCACCTCCTGTTCTGCGCCACAAGGGAAAAGCAGGCAGGGTCTGCCCCAACAGACCAAGGGCGGCTTCTCTTGTGGCCATCAGCAGGCCATTCCTGGAGTAAGATGACACACAGCATGGAGCAGGGCCACAGACTCAAACTGTGTCTGTTTGCAGGGAGGGACAAATGGTTTTACCTACAAGACATTTACTGATGTAACCTGTTTGCTGGCAGGGAGGCAAACTGAGGTACTGCCCACAGGACAACACACAAGAGCTCGACTGAGAGACAGCGACACACCGGTCTCACACACCTCACCAAACAAAAGGAGATAGAAGCTGTACTCCTCAGAAGATATTCACATGAGTAAGGTCCAACAGAGCCTGGAAAATTTTTGACACAGAGAGATATGACTGGAGGGTAGGTGGGCAGAGGAAATCAGTCCTCAACTTTCACCGACTTTCAACCTGACTCAGAGACATTAATGTCCTTCACACTGTCTGAAAGCTTCCCTTATCCAGTGCACTTAAAAACAACAGTTACTTAGTTTTGCTGAAGGCAGAGCTGATTATGCCTTCTTATCAAAACCAGAGAAACAAGTGGTGCACATTTTTATGTACATGCAGTGCAAAATACCATCAAACAGATGTAGGTGTAGAGATGCTATTTGTGAGATGCACCAGCTGGCTCTGCTGCCCCTCAAATGCAAGGTACCTTGCAGTCTTCATAAAGGTCATGTATGTAACAGGTTGAAAGCAGAAATGTGATGTCTGAAGGCAAAAGCAGGCACGAAATAGTGGGGTGGATTTTGATACAGCATCTGAGTTGGGATTTTTAGAGAAGAGAGAAGGAAGATTAATGGGCTTAAAATATAGTTTAGTTTTTTTAAAAAGAGAGTATGTATTGAGAGACTTTTCATAGCATGACAAGTTTGGATAAATTTTCAAAACTGGAGATGCTGGAGTTTCAGAACATATCTATGCATACAATTAGGAAAATTCATTTGCACTGCAGCGGTAATCACAGAAGTACAGAATCCACTCTCCTGTAAGGGCATTTGTGTGAGCACTGGCTTGGCTGACTTGCCTGTTTGGCAGGTAAATATAGGGGGCCTATTATTTCAACACCAAAGGCAATATTTCAACAATACATCTCTTCTTTCAGAGCCTAAGGTTGATTTTCAAAGGTGATCTAAACCTCTCCAAGGCTAACTAAGGTTGAGTTGTATTGAGAGTCAAAAGCTGAACAGTCTGTTTCACCTCTCAAAACAGGACTTGAGCACTTTCAAATATCCTCCTCTTAATCTCCATTGACATGCATTGTTTCTGCAGCTCTATTCTGGGCAGAGTGAGGCTTTTGTAAATATATGAGTCAGTCCCATAGTACTGAAAATGTGAGACTTGTCTTCTGCAAGGTAGTAAACCCAAGGGTTGTCTTATGCCCACATATCACTCCTGGATTTCAATGGAAACAGCAGAAGGATGCCAGTGCTCCTCCAATAACTAGTCTAGCAAAAGTAGGGCTTAAGGATCAGTGCCTTGGTCACTATAATTGGTGCATCCTGATACCTTTTCTATGGCTATGTAAACAACTGCAGGGGAAAGAAACAGCCAAACATAGAACAACTGTTTCAGTGACTCCCTGCCTGGGTGATGGAACAACCAGTACTGAGAAATAAAAGATGTGACTGATGATGATCCAAGGCAAATTATAAATGTAGATTGAAATGGTGGGGGGCAGAGAGGGGAGAATTAAAAGACCACCTCTTGAATAGATAGAAAATGTAAAGTTGATCTGTAAAATAAATACTTCTGTCACATGCAAGCTGGAGTGAGAGGAGAATGTGGCATCCAACTCTGAGCTCAATGCTGCAGCCACAGAGGAGCTGTGCAGGAGGGGCCTTGAGCACCACACACTGCAGAAGAACAAGAAAACATTCAGAAGGGCAGGTCAGAGCTGTGAAACAAGGGATGCCAGTAATAAGTTCCCAGGAACTTCAAGTAATTTATCTCAGCTCAATGACAGGTTTATTCATTTATAACATGTTAGGAAAAAAGTGGTGCTTGAAAAATAATCCAAAAAATTCCTTTGTCTCTTAGGCTTTGTATATACATAACTGCCCTGTGCTGCTTTCAGAAAATAACCAAGACAGACATTTTATCTGAGGAACACACATTTTCTTGTGTTTGGAGGTATGTCAGGCTTCCATTTATCATCATATAAGCAACACTGAAATGCCACTGCTTTCAGATGAGGATCTCTCATCTCTGCCAGGTAGCAATTTAAAAAACTAAAAACAGGCAGGTGTCATCACCAGTGAATATTGGACCAATACATTGTCCATATATTGGGTCCTTTAAAGGTTTCTTTCTTATTTGTATTTTAGGTTTTACACTTATAGTAATAATTTCAACCAAAGCACTTTTTATTTATCAGACACAAGCAGATGTTCACAACTAATATATCACAGAGTCACTGAACAGTTGAGATTGGCAAACACCTCTTGAAATCATCCTGTCAAACTCTCCAGCTCAGGCAGGGCCAGCTACAGCAGATTTCCCATGACAGTCGACCTGGGTTTTGGATAGCTCCAAGGATGAAGGCTCCATGACCTCTTTGGGCAGCAATGTGCCAATTTGACCACCCTCAAAGGAAAGAACTGTTTTCATGCATTCAGACTAAATTTTCCTTTTCATTCCTAATTTGCACCCCCAGTGCATCTTGCCAAGAAGACTCTGAGAAGAGAGAAGTGTCTGGCTCACTCTCGTTCACTTCCTCCCATCAGGAATTTATGCCCTCCTCAAGCCTGCTCTTCTCTAGGTTGAACAGTCCCAGCTCTTTCAGGCTTTCAGCACAGAGGAAATGCTCCTGTGTCTCCATTACCTTCATGGTCCTGTTCTGGACTCAGCTCAATAATATATCCATGTCTCTGTACTGAGGATCCCAGAACTGGACCTGGCACTCCTCATGTGCACTAATCCAGGCTGAGCAGAGGGAGAGGTCCTTTCCCTTTACCTGCTGGCAGCACTCCTCCCAGCACAGCCCAGAAGGCTGTTGGCACAATGGTGCACTGCTGGGCCATGGTCAGCCTGCTGATTCCAGGACCCCCAGATCCTTCTCTGCTTTCCAGCTTCTCTGCCCCCAGTCCGTACCAGGGCATGGGATTGTTCCTCCCCAGGTACAAGACTTGGCATTTCCCCTCGTTGAGCTTCACCAGGTTCTTCTCTACTCAGTGCTTCAGCCTGTTGAGGTCCCTCTGGACAGCACCACAACAATCTGGTGTATATTTACTCTTTTAAAGTCTTTGGAAACCTCTTTCAATCACCACGGTGGCACTACTGTGCCATGTGGAAATTTAAATCTCAGCCTGTTGCAATCCTTCTACCTGTGGACACACCCCACAAGGAAGAGAGAGTGCTGCCTTTTCAGGAAGTAGTGTCTGTCCCACTCCTCAGACATGGATTGAAATTTATTGTCCTGGCTTGTTAGTTGAGAAAATGTTTGATTTTGATTTGAAATATTTCAAGGTTTGCTATTTCTCCCAAAAGGCACAATTTTCTGTAGCAACAAAATCTTTTTTTCTCAAACCAGCTGTACCACAATAGCTAATCTAGTAACAGAGAGATTCTACAAGGCAAGAATGCTCTGAGATCAGAGGGAAAATACATCAATACCAGTGGGGCCACCAGCAATGACTAAACTGCATTTATTGTTTTACTATTCTCTCCCTCAATGCCAGGAGCCAGGCAGCAGGCTATGCTGACTTCATACAGTGTTTTCTTCTGTGCTGAGCTCAAACTACTGAAATCCCACTCATGCCCTCTGATACTCCCACTCATCCCACACAAGGGTTGTTGCTTTGTGACTGGTGGCAACCAAGAAGAGACCTGTTCTCCCCCATCCATCAGGCTCTGGGGGTAGGGAGAGACATGGGCAATTCTCTTCCATGAGGCAAAAAACAAAGATCTACAAGAGCAGGCATAAATTATACTTGTCACAACTCTCCTAATCTCTAGGAAAGGCATGCAGACCTTCGAAAAAGCACTTTTAATGTATGCATTATTAATAGAAAGCTAGTGCTCAGTAATAGCACTTTCTGCTACTACTGCTATCTGCAGCGGGATGAAAGAAGGCCACCAGAGAACCACTAGCTCTGGAGGAGAGGCATGAGTGATTATTATAAACTCATTAATAATTCTGGTTTACATTTGAAAATTGCACTTGTACACACTCCTCTCCCAGCAGAGGCATATTCAGAATGCACAGATTCCCTGAGAATCCGTGTTCAGATGTTTTTGCCACTGCTTTTATTTAGAAGATATGTAGACAGGTACTTAGTGACATGGTTTATTGGTGGAGTTAGCAGTGTTAGATTTTCAACAGGATTGAGTCTTTTCCAACCTAAATAATTAAAAAACCACAGTGAGAAAGGTAAGTTTTCCATATAGCAGCACATCTAAACCTTCTGCCTATACAGGCCTGCAACAACAAAATCACAAGTTTCTTTCCTGAATCCGAGTGCTTCCAGGCAAACCCAAGAAGAGCAGGGCACAGATGTACTGAAAGGATAAGGGAATTTCCTTTACATTATTCCACTTGTTATTTCAATGATGGTTTAATCCACAGGAGTTTAAAGTACAGCTTTTATCCTACCTCAGAAAATTCCCAGATCCCAAAGCAAGCACTCTAAAACAGCAATTTAATTTAAGTGCTGTGCTTCACTGAGGAAAAGCTGACCAAAAGCAAGCGTGACAGTAGCAAGGGAAGAGCTGCAGGAGCTGATCAACCATCTCAGCCAGCCCTGACCATGGTGGGAAGCTGAGGCACAGAGACGGCCTGAGACCAGCCCTGTACAAAGCTGGAAACAGCTCCTGCTTTTGGCTCACACATACCCATGACTGTCACTTCTTCCAGACCAGGCTTTTTCTGTACAGACTCACCTGGCACCACAGCTCTCAGCTCTTTCCTTTGCCCTGCATCACCTCTTGGTTCTGTCTGGGGATAGAGAACCACAAAGGCTGCTGTAACAGGTAATCACGTTGCTGGTTTTGGGTGTGATTTACCAGAAACCATGACGTTCCCTCTCCCTCCTGCACTACCTAATTCATGTTTCCACCATCTAGCTGCAAGGGCAGGGTGCTGCAAAATGAAAGTTGACTTTAAGCTGTGATCGACAGTTATGGGAGTATCCCCCAGAGAAACTCTGTCTGAATCTGATGGTAGAAGAGCAAAGATTATTGACTCACCAAGATCAAGGCTGTACAAGGGAGCTCATGGCTTGTGTCATTTGACTCAAATAACCATTTGACTATTTTTGGTTTGGGGTCATTAACTGAAAGAGATGAAAAATCACCCAGTTCCCAAACCAACAGCTGTGCATCAGTCTTTCAGTCAAAGTGAATTGGCAAAAAACTATTCTGATTTGAATTTTTAGGTCAGGCTGTACCAGAACTTCATAAACTGCTCAAACGTGCTGAATTTTTTATAGTGATATTTTCAAGAGAATGGTCATTAGGTTGAACAGTGTTTATTCTGGCAGATACTACTGTTTCCATGGCAGGCAAGAAAGGAGAATTTTATCTTTTAAGTATAAGGAAGATAAGGTCATGGTAACAATCCCCCATCTGCACATCACATGGCCCCTTCCTCTCCTCATCACTCACATTCAGAGCATCCCCCACTGTATTAGCAATTCCTGATTTCTGGGAAGCATTTCCTTTGCAGAGGAATATTTATTTATTTATTGACCTAGTCAAAGCTTTAGGCATGTACAAAGTTTAGTCTCTTATCATTTTGTGAACTGCCAGTGGAGGGAAAAATTCCAGGAGTTACTTGTTAGTTATAATGATGCCAAACTCTGCCCTCCTAGGATGCACTTTGCCATTCATGACGGCAATGGGAAGCACTCCCGTTTATCTGATGGCAAAGTGAGCCTCTCCCAGGCTGTTTTGTCCACAGGGAAAGCAGCTGGCAACCTTGCTTTCCTGAGGAAAAGAAGAGCAAACATCCCTCCTCAAACCTGTCTTGTAGAGAGGCACAAAGCACAACAATGTGCTGCGTTTTGTTTGTTTTCTAGTTTTCATTTGCACATTGAGTCCTAATTTGTGAAACAACTGTTCAGGCTCAGATCTGTTTTGCAAATCATTGTGAATTAAGCAGCAGTGGCAGATTTGTTTCAGCCATTTTTGTTGAGCATAGTTGAATGTGAAACAGTGTGATTTGGAAAGAACAGGCAAAACCAGGGGAGAGTTTTGAGCTGCAAGTCCCTTGGCAGCACTGCCAATCCCTGTGCAAAGAGTAACTCTCCCAAAGGTGCCTGGTTTATGGCTGCACCTACCTAAAAAGGTGGGGAAACCGACTGTCAGGGTGGTATAAAGTATTTCCTGCAGACATGATCCTAACACACCAAACCCACCAACAGCCCAGTATCAGCATCCAGAGCAGGAGCCACTCCCAGCACACAAAGCCAGGGCCCCTATGGGACCTGAGCATCACTCAGGGCCAAGTAACATCCTGCAGCTTGTAAATGAGCAGCCCCACCCCAGCACCAGGGGACAGGCCAGCTCCTCTCATCATGCCCAAACACCACATCATGAAGTGCCGGGGGCGTAGAACAAAAAATGTTTCTCCTTGTCTTTATTTTTCTTCACATCTTTTCTGAGATTCCTGCTTCAGAAAATCATGACCAAGTCAGATGCCATCTTGAGATATAACAGTGATGTTTGCATGATACTACAGCTGACATAGCCCCTCTGAAACAATGATCTCAGGACAAATGATTTAGTCTTGTTCTTCCAAGTCTTTTGGTTGTAGCTAGGATTTCCTTAGGTTCAATTCCTAGAACAATAAGAATCTCTCTCCCAAAATACAGCCAACAGAACCTGAGGGAGGCCATGTTTCCTGTGAAAACACCTTAAAGGTCTCCCAGTCAGTGAGCAAACAGCTGTTCAAATGCCCCCACACCAATCTGGGCACTGAATTGTGGTGCCTTGATGTTCCCTTATTCCTCCAAGGTTAGTAGGTGAGGGCTGCTATGGAAAAATTGGGAAATTTGTCCAAGGACAGCAAGCATACACTGTCATTATAGCCCTCATAATATGCAGAGGTCCTGCATGATTTTCCTTGCATTTCATCCACTGCTTGCAAGTAGCTGTAGGTGCAATCAAAATAAAATGATGAGAACATCCTCACACCCTCCAGCTTCCGTGGGGAGGGCACCCCCTCTGAAGCCACAGCTTCTGTGGTCACTGCTTGATTTGCATTATTGAGCAGTCTCACAGTGTCTGCCAGCCAAGGCACCGCCCTGCTGCAGTGTCAAACTGCCGCATCTTCACTGAGCATCTCCATATTTGCATAAAAAATGAGACATACCAAAACATAACATATTTATGCTATATCTCAAGCCACCTGCGCATTATCATTCCAGTAACCTCTCCAGCAGGAAATGAATTCCACATCTTCACAGAGTAGAAATGTGAAAATTAATTGTTAAGCTACAAATGGATCTCTGGGAAGCAAAATGTGTGGAGGATTGTTCAGCCAAAATTAAACCTCTTATCTCTGGAGAAAAGAGATTTATCACTTTAGTATCTTTGAACCACGTTCAGGGATTTATTAGTGATTGCTTAATTAAGTATCTGCAAAAAAGTGTATACCAACATGTGTGAGTGTGTACAACTGCAAGTCAACCAAGAAAATGTCCTGAGCTATAGTGGGGTTTATGCATATATATGCATATTTGTATGTATATGTGTTGTATAAGTACATAAAGCAGTGCCTACAAGTCACCTGCAGCGATAAAAAATTAAGTCAGAAATATGGTCATGGGAATGTTGAACTCACAGAAGAAAAAAGCTATCCTGTCTTCACTTCCTCTTCCTTTTGAAATGTCAGGAGTGGCTTACCTTAACCTCTGTCTATTATATATTCCCTTTTTGAATGTCACACAAGAGGAATAACTGCCACATCAATATCAATATTAATATTAATATTGTCCTTCTCGAGCCAGCCCAGGCAGCAGAGGAGTACAGTGTTAGTGGAGGGAGCACATTAACCCACCAGCTGGTTAATTCCAGAGCTCAGCTTCAAAGCCAAAGTCAAAGGCTACACTGTGCTGGGCATTGCTCTCTGGCTGATTCCCTGCTGCCATGACCCTGCTCCACCAGAGCTCCAAGCCCATTCCCAGGATGGACAGATATCCAACAGCTGCCTGTGACCCATCCAAGCCCCTCTGTGTCCAGGTCAGCAGCTGGGCAGCATCGTGACAGCACCACCAGCACGTCTCCATCTCTACTCTGTGATCCTGCTGCCTCGCTCAGTTGCAGGGTTGTCTAAAAGCCAGAGAAGGCAAGAGGATTTTCTGTGCTCTTGATCAGAGTCTATAAATCATCTGTCAGTGGAGTCCATCCCCTGCCAAGCAAACAGTGCTTGAAAGAATAAAAAATAGGTCTTCACCCTAGTGCAGAAAAATTACACCTGCTATTACTTCTGAATTTGAGATTTAAACATAGCAATAGCATGACAGCCAAGCAAACCAATGATACTGCAGTCTCTCTTTTCTGGTCAGGTCTTCCCTTTTTTTTTTTAAGTGATCACATTTTCTCATTTAATCCCATGTATTGCCAAAAGGTTTTTCCCCTTACAGTCACCAGCATCTGGGCTTACAGGAAAATTAATAACAATGGTTATTAAACATTGTTTTTATCTCTTCCTCCAATGCCTCTCATTAACAGAGATCCAGCTCTGCTGCAGCCCTATGAACCCCTCATGGAGAGGAAAGCTGAACTGGAATAAAGAGGAAGGATTGCCATTCAATCCCTATCCACCACTACACTTTCCATTTATTACATAACCACCAACCACCAAAGCACAAAATGGAGACTTAGAGAATGCAGAGCCAGCACTGGACTCAAATACTTGATATACACCACAGTATTAGTGAAAACAGGATGATTTCTGCTCCTTCCCCAAAAACAGCCATGTTAGAAATCCCACATGCCCTACTATCACACTAAGAGGATTCCTACCACAGACACATTTGAATGTTCAGCTAACTAGAATTTACAAAGTCTGCAGTCACTTTGTCCTTGTCCTCTCTATAGAGTGAAGCTTCAATTCCCCTCTTCAGCCTCCATCTCCAGCTGGTTTTGGGTGGCCACTTCTCCCAGTGTGGTCTTTACCTCAGTGCACTCACTCATGCCCACTCTGCAAGCTCTGTAGTGCACAGCACCAGGCATGCTCCTGGTGCTTCATGAATGCTAATTAAGGGGACATGTGGAATGGCACAGAGATTAAAATGAAGCATTTTCTCTCACTGAAGAATGATTAATTTCTTGTACAGATGTGAATGTTGTGCTTTGTTAGCAGGACACTGTGTGGCAGATAGGCACACACACAAACAGCACCCCATCGGAATATTAATTAGTGATTCTGTATGCAATTTATTAAAAAGACAGTGTTCCACATTCCACAAGACTAATGCTACAATTAAAATACGTGAATAACTCTCATGGTAATTTCCATAGCCAAGTGCTCATCCATGCCTACACACTCAGAGGAAACAGAGCTGGAGAGAAATTCAGTTTAGAACATTTAGATCTTTAGCCAAGAAGAGCCAAAGTGGGAGAACAAATGGAGGATCCATCTCCAAAGCCAGGAATACACTGTGCCCAGTGGGAGTCTGCATCAATCAATCAATCAATCAATCAGCTGTGTTTTCACATTTTTCATATTTGGCAGCTGGTAGGATGATCTAGTATCACACTGAGGTTAACTCCCAGTAGCGTTCAAGTCAGGCCCAGAAGCACACGCAGGAATCCCACCATGTCCTGTTTGCTCTCTGATTAAAACCTAGTTCTTGGTAAAACTTTGCCTTCCCTCCTGTGACTGTGTTGACTGACAAGACCACCATAGTGTCAGTCCTGACAGTGGAGCTTTTTCATGAACTAGACATGCTGCTCAAGTGACCATCTGATTTTGCTGGCCACAGGCTGCAGGGCAACTTCACTGCTGCTCTGGCAGCCTGTCCAAAGCAGCAGCAGACCTGTGACACCTCCAGGCTGCCCAACCACATTCCAAAGAGGACACCACCTCTTTGACAGATACCTACCTCCACATGAAAGAGAGACATCCCTCCCAAAACAGTCCACACACAAAAAGGACAATGGCAAAAATCAACAAGCCCAGACCACAGAGCCCTCCATTTTCAAAGATGTATTATCTAGGTTCATGAGATGGGTTAACACAGAGTCCTCAGCTCGATTTAGGCTGTGAACACCTTGGGTATAAAAATTCCCCTTTTATTTAAAGGAGGTTCTGCCTGCCTGGCACAGCTGTGCCATGTCCTGATGGGACCATCCCAGCAGAGACCCACCACAGCTCCAGCAACCAACCTCAGGAGCAGCTGGGGCCTTGGCTGCAGGAGGAGGGATGATGGAATAAGAGAAGTGCTGGCAGGGACGAGTGATAAGGGAAGATGAGCATATTTTATCTGTCATTGTTAAACTACATGGAAAATGGCATTGTATAAAGAAGTATTCTGATGTTTCTCTGAAAGAGTTCTACCTTGATATGTTCCATGGAAAAAAGTTTCTGAATAATTTAAAATCATAATTTGTTGTCTTCCTTGATGTCCAACTGTTCTTTTCTCTTCCTATTGCACTGACAGTAGAACAGAACACAACAGGGCAGGTTGGAATATGTTTTTCACCTTATTAGGTGAAGCTTCTTGACATTCATGGCACTGTTTGACACCCCACTGAGCTGCTGCATTTCAAGAAATTTGTCTAATGTTTCCACCAGAAATATTTTTAGCTTTTCTCTTCTGCAAAACATTTCAAAATTACAGCTTTTCACCCCAGTTAAGGACAGAGACAAACTTCATGATGCTGGAATGTCTCACAGTACTCACCATTTCAGTGGGCTGCAGGTCAGCTGATGGGTATGTGTAACACCAACCTCTAACTCCATCCCTTCTATAATTGGAGAATTTCTAAGATAGGTTCAAGTACAAACATCAAACCTGACTGCAGGCAAAACTGAACATGGTTTTCTCTGGGGCTGTGAATCACATGTGATGCTACTAGAAATGAAGGATATCATGTATATCAAAACCAAAAATCCAACCTTACAAAAAAGGGCCCTGTATTCAATATTCACCTTGATCTAGACATCACAAACTATTTCCAAGCACATTGGTCTCTCTCCAACCCATGTCAAGGCATACTACTGTGTCAATGCTAGTTCTGCATTAATAGATATTAATGGCTGTTTTTTTCTCAGTTTCAAATTGACCAAAGATCTTCAGTGTCTTGACAGGTTACTTGAAATGACTGTTCAAGTCAGCTCACATTTGTCACATATTTAAGTCACAGGTATTGAGCTTGTCAGCTGAATTGCCAGAGAAAACCAAATTGTTATTGACACACCACAGGAAACATCCTGCTCTCTGGATATAAAAAGTGAAAGGTTGCCACAAGGAGCACCTGGGAAATTAAGAATATAAAAAAGGGAAGAATGGGTTGTCATGAAGTCAGTAGGCAGTCCTGAGAAAAAAGAAAACAATCTGTTTCTGCTTTTTGATATTCTACAAAAAAATTTCCTTGGCTGAACCTTTGTTAGTCAAGCACAGTAGGGCTCCTAGCTTTCCTTGGTCCCACCAGATTTTCTATTCCTCTTGGAAGACTTTTAATTTTGGACCTCAAGTCTGTGCTCCTTAGGCACACTTGGTTTTGCATCATTGTTGGAGATGAAAGATGGTTGACAACAGTCATTTACCTGTACTCAAAGTCTGTAAAACAAGAGTATAAATGTTTAATTGTTGGTCTAATAAGTAAAGCACACATTATAGTGGTTGCTGTACATTTAAAATACAAAACCAACATAGTATCCAGAGATAAAAAATGGTAAGAAGGGAGCTGAGTTTCATTCACAATTTTTCATACAAAATTATTGGGTGTAAGACTTGTATATGCTTTTGTGCTCAGCTGGGCATTCATTTTTCAAGCTGCCGCTTTGATGGATAGATGGCCACACAGAAGATGTGCAAAACAATGTCAGATTGTGTGCAATAATTTTTAAATGACATGGTGTCACAGGGAATCATCTCTAATAACAAAGGCTCCGTGCAGGGTGATGACAGTCCTGAAGAGGATCCTGTGATACTGAGCCTGTCATGAGCAACATAGCTTCAGGTTTCTTCCTATCCTTTTTTCCTGACAGTCACTTAACTGAAAGCACCACCTGATGAAAACTGGCAGCAGTGTCCTAGGGAGAGCAGGATGATGACATAAATTCAGTAACCAGGGATCTTCACCCAGAGATCAAATGAAAGCCTGAAAGAGTTTCACACACACTGTTGTTTGGGTGAAGAGTAGTTATTAGGCTTTCTTTTTGACTTGGATTTGGAAAAGTATATACTTGCTTGCTTCCAGCACAGTCAGTCAAAAGAAAAGAACTACCTTTTATCAGTGGTAAACGTTTTAGCTGTGCCAGGTGTGGTTCCCCTCTCTGTGACCTTCACCAAGATCCTTTGGGAGCTCCGTTCCACCCCCGTCAGTGGGGAACAGGAGTAGTAACTCCGTACAAGTCAATAAATTAATCCTGAAACACAATGGCTGAGTCAGATGTGTACATTTTGTCCTTCATATTGACTGCAGAAAACCTAAAGGTATTGAGTAATAATTTCCAGGATCCCTTGGCAGCAATCCCTTGAGCAGCTGCCAGCCACTGCTCTCCACAGGGCCATCTCCATGCCAAGGTGGACCTGAACTGCTTCTGCTCAGCCTGAGCACCTCGGGACCAAAGGGAAGCTTCAACACTACACATCTGGTCTCTCCTACTGCTCCCCAGGCTTCAGAGGTGACCTGGGCATGAGAGATAAGGGTCCCTGTGAAAAGGCAGAGAGCGAGGTGTGAGTGCCTCGGCCACCAGCACAAAACCTGCCCTCGCTCCTCGCCCCCGAGCCAAAGCCTCACCAGGCTGTTACTGTGAATGCTTTTCCAGAGGGCTTAGTGCCATGGTACAGCAATGGCAGCAGGATGGCAGGATGCCACAGATGGAGCCCATGGGTGTGTGGCTGCACTGAATTCCCCAGGGAGGGATTACAGCTGATGTGTTTGATGAGCAGATTTATTCATGCACGGGATGCAGTCAGTCTCCTCATCTTCCATCTATTTTCTTGTAATTACAGGGACATATGGTTGTGTTTCGTAATTAATTTCCACAAATTAAAAGCATTCAGAGAAGGCTGCTTAGAATGAAACAGTCAGGGTGTTATGTGAGTTTGTCTTTACATTAATTGATTTTAAAATATTTGTAAGTTGGTTGTTCTAGCTGCAACAAGAAGATTTGATACTTTCAAAACTCATTTTCACTGGGGACCTCAGGGCCCTTGGTGAATCTAAACAAAATTAAATTCCCAACACTGTTCCATGGCCAGAAAATAATTTTTCTACAACTGGGGAGACAGAGACACAAATAGTGAGGGTTTCAATTCAGCCTTGCAATAGAAACTGCAGCAGGGAAAATTTAGGTCAAAATGTTTTTGTCAAAAGAGGAGAAGAATCCAGAGGAATGATAATAAGATCAATGCTTCAATTCATATTTTTAGAATTCCCCTTTTTAAATGGCAAAAATGCTTTTCCTGCTAACATATTACCAAATCATAATAGCATCAGACTTTTTACTACAAAGAAGTACTGTATGCATATTTGTAACTACTTGGATTTAAAGAGGATCAGGGCATAGACCTTAACAAGTGTCAGAAATCCTGGCAGAGCTTACAGACGTCTTAGGCCATGAAGATTTACTTGCTTTTAGTTCAAGTATATGCCATTAAGAGATACTAGTGATTCAGTACTTGACACACAAATAAATCTGAAAATAAAAAGAAGGATTTAAGAGGTCCTGACATTTCCCTGAATACCCAGTAGAATTCCTGGAAAATGAAGCAGTGGAATAATTCCCCAGGTAAGCAGTCTCCCATTACCTTCCAAGTTTAATTACAGCCTTGGATGTATGACTGGAAAAACAAACAGCAGTGAAAAAAATTCTGGCCTGTCAATAAATATTTTCTATTTCTGATTTGCCTCAGGATAAGTTTCTCCCTTTTTTGATATAGAGATTGAATAAAAAACCTCAAGATACATTGTTACTTTTCAGTGGCTCCCTTCAAATCTCTTGAAACAGAATATTCTGCTTTCACAGCTCAGAATTCAAATATACTCTGAATTGACATAAATGAAATTGTCCTGCAGAAAAATAATAATAACAAAAGATCTGCTCCAGGTAACCAACAAAACTTTCTTTAATGACTGCAGAATACAAAGGAAATTCCAGATATTTGAAGATGTGTCCCCTCCCCACACAGCCATTTGTCCACTACTGTTAGCAGTCAAAGGAATTATTCAGGAGAAACACAAATACTATAGGAAGGTAATTAAATAAATATGTAAAGCAGATTGCCTTTTTCCATTCCTTTATTTAGAGAAAAAACACAGTGAATTTTGTTTGGCATTTCCTGATGATTGTCCATCTTAATAATTGCACTTAATATTCTCTGACTGTAGAATTGTGGAAAAATTCAAGTTAGAAGGGACTGTTAAAGGTCCTCAATCCAATCTCCCACTCAAAACAGGACTAGCTTCAAAGCTCTTCAAATTTCGGGTTTTATTACCCTGCATATCAGCTCTGGACCAGTAAGAGCAATCTGTGTGGTGCTGTAACATTTAGAGCAGAACCACAGTGGCCAAAGATGCCACTTTGGGGCAGTCTCCTCCATTACAAACTACTGAGGGTAGTTTGAATAAACCCAACCTATGTGTGAATTTTGCACTTCCCTGGGCCCAAGGCTTTCTCCATGCTGCACATGGGTGCAGTGGGAGGCTGCCCAAAGGCTCCATAGCCCAATCCCAGCACTGCTGGGTGCCCATGGAGCACATGAAGGGCACAAGGGGTGCAGGGCAGCCCAAGCCACCTCCAGCTGCCCTGAACCCAACTCACCCAGGACTGTGCTGAGCCCAGCACACAGCCAAGATAAAGCTGGAGGACCTGACATGTGTGTGCCTGCTCCCAGACCTGTTTTTCACCCCTCCACAGCATCACAGCAATGGAAGAAGCACCAAGGCTCCTCAAGGCAGAACTCTGCCCTCTCTGACTGCATGAATTAGATCCAGACCTATTAAATCCAAATTATTATTCTTAATACTGTGGTGGAGCGAAACGATGCAGGCAGTACCACAGAGGTGAGACTGACAGAGTTAGATCTCCCAGTCTCCAGTGGGATTTATTATGGCCACTTTTGACAGTCTTTGAGCCCAGCAGCAAAACCAACTGCACTCCCCCAACACACACAGAAACACATTTTCACAAGCAGTGAGTACCTTGTAAGCCAAGCACTCCCTGCACTTGCAGCAGAAAGGGATTATTCACAAAGTGGCTATTCAGAAAACAGCATAATAGAAATTTAATTCTGCTGTTTGAAGGATTTGCAAAAATCATTTGCCCAAGGAGAAAAATAACATCAGAGAGTAAAAGCATGAGCAGCTGGGTGTGATGGCTGTGCACCTCCCTGCCTTTGCTCCAAGAGATGTGACTCAGAAATATCCCACACCTCTCCTGCAGCAGCAGCTCTCTCCTGACTCCCAACAGCGCCGCGCAGGTGAGCAAACACAAGGAAATAATGACAAGATGGAAAAGTAAATGAGGGAGAGAGGATCCCACGTTATGTAACACTGCATTTAAAGGATTAATTGGGACAGCCTGATAAGGATGAATTGAATGTGTGAGAGCTACAGTTTTTTTAATTGAGCAGCTTTTCTCCAGGGAAGAGAGCTAAGTTTAAACCATCTGTCCAATTTCAGTGTCATTTGCCAAGGAAATGATTAAATATTTTAAGATTAAATCAAAAGCTGGGAATCAAGGAGAAGCCTAGAAATAAACGATTTTGGGGTTTGTTTTACATGCAGTAATATGAAGTTCAAAGCTGGTGAATTTTAAATGCCATTTCTCCCTCCTGCATGCACATACACATGTGCACATCCACAGTCAAGCGAAACATTGAGACACAAGGCAGCATCTGAGTGAGCCAAAGCCCAGTGTGCAGCAAGGGACCAGAAAAAAGAAAAAAAAAAAGAAAAAAAAATTGTGAGAAAGGCTGGGACAGCATTTGCCACAGAGAGAGAACCCAAAAAGGCACCTGGGGTGAAGGATCCTCTCATGGGTGCCTCAGGCGAAGAGTGAACATGGCAGCACTGACCCCACAAAGACATTTTCCAGGAGTCTAAGAGCATTTCTAAAGTCTGACAAAGGATCTGAACTACAGCTGCTAATCACAAGGCAACTGAAGAAATATGGGATTTCAGAGGATGGCTCATACAAAACAACTCCTCCATCACCCCCACATGTTCTGCATGGTGTCCACCACTCTTCATGTCCAGCTGTCAGGTGCTGACCAAGGTAAGAGAGAGGTGAGAGCACAAAACAGAGCTCCTGTGCCAGCCAGCCCCTAAGCATCTGCTGGGGTAAGCCAGGTGGCCAGAGCTCACGTTTCCCTTCCTGTTCAGGGCATACTAGAAAGATTTTCCCTTTCCCATCTTACAGCTGAAAAGTATCCAGCAGTCAGGCCTGGAAATAGGCCTGCTGATAGGATTACCTGCTTGGAGTGGAGAAAGGTTTGTCTGGGAAGTCACTTAGCTCTCCTGACAAACACAGCACATTCCACTTAACCACAGCAGTCATGCTGTGCCCATTGCTGAATGAGGCTGCTGGGAGCTTGGTCAGGATTCAATTTTACATTAAGAAGCCTACATTTCAGATGCTTACATTTACACTGAGTGCATAAACTCCCATCATAGTCCTTGGTGGTTTGGGAATCATTTTAGTTCTCTAACCAGAGTCAATGAGTGTCATTTGAGGGTTCTCAGGGTGTCTGCAGAGGGCTGATGGGCACACCACAATGTCTGCACAGACCTGTGTTCTGCTGGAGACACCCTGGGACCTCCCAGGACCTCTAGGTGATGAAAGGCACTTGTGTTTAGGACACTGCATCTTCTTTGTGACCCCCCTGGGCTGTGGAGCAGGGCTCAGCCAGCACTGCCTGCAGTGTCCCAGCAGACACCAGCCCACGGTGGCACCTTTTCCACAGGGAACGTCCTCCTACTCCTGCCCCCTCCATCTTTAAGGTGTAAAGCCCTGTGTTCTCCCAGGCAGACACAGCAGCTGATGGATGCTCCAAGGGTTAAATGGAAAACCTTAACTTTTATTTCTTCTTATTATAAAGGAAGTTTCTATCCTTTCTCCCCAGGAAGAAGCCTGGAGAACACGAGGAAAGCAAACCAAACCAATTAAACCAAGGTGAGCATCATTAGCATTTTCCTCTAAAATCTGATTATTTTTAACCCAAACTCATAATGGCCCAAGAATTCTTACTCCTGGCAATGCTGTAGGAGAGGAATTAATCTCAGCTTTATCCAGCATCTGTCTAGTCTGTCATTGAGAGCTCTTTTAATGGCAATGAAGTGAAACAGGCACTTTCATCTCAGCAGGTGTCTCAGACACCAACGTTAGATGTTGGATATAAAACTTCACTAACTCTGGGCCAAAAAAAAAAATCATATCCTAGCTGATCACTGCTGCAAAATGATAATAGATTTTTTTGAGGTGTCATTTAATCAGGTTTACAGACATAAATGTTATTTTTGTAGGGCAGCCAGCTTCTTAACCTCATTTACAGATTTTTTAATTTCTGGTTTTATCTTCCCTCAACAACTGGTGCATTTCCTAATGTCCAGCTAATTACATTCATCAGCTTCCCTTTCACCCTTATTAAATATTGATTTGTTTACAGAACTTTTCACACCACATCTTAACCAGAACTACTCTGTAACCAAAGTCATTTTTATCAATGAGAAAAATACCATTTTTCTTCAGGTATTCAAATAATCTTTTCACATTATTAATTTTTATTCTTTGAAAAATAGCCATTTATCAAGTACCCAGATTATGCAACCACTTGTGGAATTTACCTCCTGCTTGCACAAAATCTGTCTAACTGGATCTATGATCTCTTGCATCCAGGAAAAAACCCTCACTCTCTGTCCAGTGGTTTCAATACCCTTGAAACAGCCCTGATATTGGCTTCTCCACAGGACAAATAAAAGGCCAACCTTCCACTATGGAAAGAGGAATTTTAACTTATTAAACTGCACTGTGAAATTTTATAAGGCATTGTAATTTCTGGACTGCAGGGCTATTTTACTACGAACAGCAGAAGTTCTTGAGCATCTTGACTGGAATAGTGAGGCATTAGAAAATAATCAAATTCTCAGCATATCCATTAGCATTTATTTCTTGGTGAAGAAAAGACATTTGCAAATATGGGAATTTTAAAAGTGAGAATATCTAATATTTTTCCTTCCTTATGAAAAAAGCAGGTATTATTTTGTATGCAGAATTTTTTTTTCTGCTAAAGAAGTTCTTTAACCACTGAGTTTTTTTCCCCTTTTGACAATATTATTTATTTCCAACCTGACTTTCAATTTAATGAAGGAAACTAAAGCTGCATTTCTTCCTGGTAAATTTAAAATAAATCAGAAATGTTCAGATGAAAACAATCTTCATCGAATTATAAATCATATTTTCTTCTGCCATTGCAAAATGTGTTGAAAAATACAGTCTAAAATAACCCAGGTACAACCGGTCTGTGTGTCTATTTTAAAATAAGTTTATTGGATATTTATTCCTCTTTGTTGAATTATACTTTCTACACAAAACCACAGCTTGTGCAGACTAAGATTAAATTTCTTGCTAGAGCTACCTCAGAGGAAAATTATAGAAAAAGGAAGGTATGACTGAACCAGATTCCACAGTCCCTTTTTTTCCCCTGGTA
This sequence comes from Agelaius tricolor, assembly GCF_023055355.1. Classification (NCBI taxonomy): domain Eukaryota; kingdom Metazoa; phylum Chordata; class Aves; order Passeriformes; family Icteridae; genus Agelaius; species Agelaius tricolor. The sequence goes on from NW_027269261.1 coordinate 80,283,222, forward strand.
ATTTCTATCTTATCTTTAGAGGACTTTGTTGTTGAAAGACAGCAAAATGAGAGAAACTCTGTGCCTGTGGGCTGATCCCTCTGACCAAAGTGAAAACACCAGCCCTGGTGCAATCAGTGAGCACCAAGAAGATGTTGGCAAGACTTTTGTCAGAGTGAGGGACTGAACCATACCCTTGGTGGTGGCTCTAGGGGGTACAGGCACCCTTTCCCAGTGCTTCCCAAGGAGCCACAACCTTCATTTTTAGTACCAGCTGTGCTTAAATAATTACAGTCTGTTCCAGGCTAGACAACTACAGATGTGGAACTGGAGGAAGAGAGGGTAGGAAAGCTGGAGGAAGGCTGGAGCACAAGTCTTAGCAGGAGCAGCTGAGGGAGCTGGGAGCGTTTAGCCCAGAGAAAAGGAGGCTCAGGGCAGACCTTATCTAGCAAGCCATAGTACCAGAGAAAATGGCTTCAAGCTGCACCAGAGGAGGCTTAGATATTAGGAAAAATTTCTTAACTGGAAAGGCTGTCAAGCATTGGAACAAGCTGCCCAGGGATGTGGTGGAGTCCCCATACCTGGAGGTATTTAAAGATGCAGCACTTAGGGATGTGGTTTAGTGGTGGAATTGACAGTGCTGGGCTAATGTCTGGACTTCAAGATCTTAGATTTCTTTTCAGCCTAAATGATTCTGTGATTCTCTGATTCCATGTTTTTATGAAAATAAAAGGGAACTGAGAGTCCAAGACTCACATCACAAAATCACCTTGCCAATCACTACAAAGATGTTTCCATAGTTGGCTTGATTCATTGTTTAAATTCAATTTTCCAGCTCCAGCTGCAAACAGCTTCAGGACACGGCTGGTGGAAAACTTCTCAACCCTGCCAGACCACCCTGGGACATTTTGCTGGGCAGCCACACAAAGAAAAAGGGGCTGTGGTTGGGGCTTGACAATACACCCTGCATTGGCTGCTACATGAGGTGTTGCCAAGAAAAGCCCAAGGCCCCTTCACATCTCCTTGGTAGAAGAGACACTGCTGGTCAGCAGAAATGAGGCTGGGAAGCTCTGGCTCTGGGGCCCAGCACAACAGCCCTGCTCTGTAAGCTGAGAGGATTCTGTGACACAGGGATTGTATTGAAATAGCCTTCTTGGATGGTAAAGGCACTAAAATGGGGAGGAGTACCATCTCCTAGCAGCAGAACCAGAGAGCAGCTTGCCTGGGTTCTGCTGCAGCAGCTGCAGACCACATACTTACCTTCTGGGACCTTCTGTGCAGCCACAGGCTATGGGCTCCAGGCAAGGCTCCAGCAGCATCTCCAAGAAGGGATTGTCCATGAGGCTCTGGGTGCAGCTTTCTGTTAAATTCTGTCTTCTCTGTCAATCAAAAGTCAATGTGTGTCCTACAACATCCTCTCCCTGCTTGCAAGTTATAGCCCATGAGACCACCGATGAATCGGTTCTGGCATGGAAGAATCGCAGCACAGAGCCCCTAAATAAAGCTGATGCACTGTCTGCTGTGACTTGCTAAAGTAGGTTAAGCACCTCTCCTCCCAAGGCAGGAGGGCATTCATGACTACAAAGTCTGTGGTGTTGCTGATAGTCCTGTCCATTGTCATAAACATCTGTGTCAAATAGCCAGAACTCCTCAGATCTCATTCTTCTGTAGTGCAGAGGTGTGGGTGTGTAGTTTGTGCACATCACTGCAGAAGTGCAGGCCAAAAAGACTGAAATGAACTCAAACTGAGGAGCTGTGAAGCTGCAGAGGAGTCTGAGCCAGACATGACAGCTCACTGCACTCTGCAAGCTCAGCCCTCCCTGACAGGAGTGTCCAGGGATCCCACTGCAGCTCACAAAGCAGGTACCTCCCCCAGCTGGCACATGCCTCTGCAACACTGAACTAGACCAGTTTTGTCCTGAGTACACCGTGCTCTACCCAGCTCTGTAAGGCCCCCATTCACTTCAGGAGATTGCAGGCAGGACATGTTTTCTTCCAGCTTTTTAAATCCTGACTGATATTCATGAAAAGTTTTGCTAACCCATGAAGCAGCAGGGGAAGGGATATGGAGGAGGAAAATTAATGCTAGTACAGAGATATTCTGCACGACTTCAAGACAAAAAATAGCCAGGGAGACTTAAAGAGACACAGCTAATCCAATAGCTTGGATTCCAATGGTCTTGAAATAAAAGCAGAAACGAAGACAAGATATTAGTATGAATCTAGGAAGTTGTATGGTCTGGGAATTAGAAACTGTGGCTGAATCTCTACACTGAGAGAAATTTTTCTGGAGAAACTGAGACTGAAGTGCTGTAACCTAATTTCAGTGCTCCAGAAAGCCAGTGGCAGAGTGCAGTGCCTTTAGCATACTGCCTGCTATGCTTGCAAGGTGACCCCTACATCCTCATACTCCTACCCAAAACAGAGAGGGACAATATTTTCTTCACTGAGATCAGGAAATAGATTATCATTAACTTGGACTCAATTCCAACCCTAACACCTGTCTTGATGGCAACAGAGCCCCATTGGAGCAGCTTATCGTATCAATTTTTTGTTCCAGAGTTGAACATCTCATTGGAGGAGGACCTGACCTGCTGTCTGCTGCCTCCCTCAAGAAATTAACACACCCACTGTGGGGAATGTTTGATAGGAAGGATGTCTTCCCTCTCCAGGAGACAAGTGGTATGACTGAGGTGCTTTGCTAAAGGCAGAAATGCACCCACAGCTGTACCACAATGACAATCTGATGTCTTCCAAAGACCTCCAAAAAATGATTTTCAAAGGGATCTGAAAATGATCCCTACTTCCCATCACATCTGAGAGGGACATTGCTGTTGAGAACAGCCTTTAGCAACGCTACTTTAAGTGAAAACACAAATGACAATTAAATTAAAAAATAATTGGCATTTAATGCTCTCTTTTATGTACCTTTCTTTTTTGGGTAAAGTTTTGTGTGATGGGTTTAAAACTAGATCTAAATTGTGCCTCTCGTGCATCAGACAGGCTAACTGTAAGACACTGAGACACTTGAAAGTCAGAAATGTAGGTGATGTTGATAACATCTTCAAATAGTGCAATAATAGCGTTCAGTCACTCAAGGTCTTTCATTTTTGGAACTGCCCCACATGAGCGTGACATTCATTAGTTCAAACCTGTATCGTGCTACAGCAGTTTGCAAAAAAAAAGTCACTAGGAAGAGTATTAAAAATTTCATGAAGAAGTTTTTCCCTCAGGCATTTCTTTCAAGGTCAGAAAGCCTCACTCTTGTTTTTTCTGCTGGCATGAAAACATGCAGAGAGATAATGTGATGTGAAGACCCACACCTAATCCTGACCTTTAATTCTGAAAAACCTTCATCTTTACACATTTTTTTCAAATATTACTTTCTTTGATCTCCATGAAATTAAAAAATATATGTGCCCTGTTCCCTAGCATGCCTGCCGTAGGATGCCCGCATAGAAAACTTCTCAGGGACCAGCAGAGCCCCGTGAATAAAAACTGCTGCAAACCCTCCTTTACCCAAGTCAGAAGGAAATATTTATGACAGTTGAAAGCTATGATAAGGGCTGCATCTCTCAGCTTTTCGCTTTCCTTGTAGCAAAGCAGAGTTCACCTGGTTTGTGGTGAGGGACCATGCAGGACCAGATCCCAGGAACACACACTGCCTGCTCCACTCTCCATCCCAAACCCCCAGCCCCTGCTCTCCCCATCATCCAGCCCTTCAAATCCTCAAACCAATGCTTACAGCACTTGATCTCAAGGATCACTGGCAACATCAAAAGGAGAAACACATTCATTTGGGTTCCTCTGCTGGATAAAGCATGGCTATTCCCAATGCCACTTTCAAACATCAAGATTTTCAAAATTGGGTGAAAATAAGATTAATGGAGTTGTGCACGGAGGAATTCCACCAGCATTAAAAACAGAGCTTGTCAGTATTTTATGACTTTTCTTTCCACTCAGCTCCAGCCCTTTTTTTTTTCCAGAAGAAGAGGGCATTTATTATAGTTCAGAGGTGTTTTCAAAAAAAGTTCCATTTTTTGATGACAAAATTTATCAAAACCACACAGTAACAAGGAAAAATATTTTGAAAGCAGCAGTGTGATTTAGGTACCTAAATCCTCCTCTGTAACAATGATGAAGACCCTGTTCTGCCAATTCATCAAATTTGGCTTCAGGGCTCCTACAGGAACACAGGAATTCCAGGAGCAAAATCACCCCATCAATTTGGTACAAATTCACCTCTAAAGTTTTAATTTTTTTTTTTTTTTTGAGAACTTTATATCTGTATTTATTAGACTGGAGTTGAGTACCACCTGCCCAAACCACCCTTAATTCAGACAGGAATGATCTCTCTTGAACCCAGCTCAAAAACTTGAAGTTGATGCAGCCTGTGCCACATCCTCTGACCAGTTTGGGAGCACAATTGCATTCCCAGCAGGCTCTGACAGGCAGTTGGCAATGCCCAGTGCCCTCTCCCCTCTGCTCTCCCAACTTCTCATGTTTGCAGTTTGATGTCCCCTCTGGTTGTGCAGACACAAGTTTTCACAGGCCTGTGCTGGAGTCAGGATCGTGGGAATGGTCTGGGCTTTCCAAAAGACAAAGGCAAAGATCTCCAAGAAGAAAAATAAATATCTATTTTTTCAGGCTCCTTAGAGTTGATAGCATAGCCCTACAAATAAGAGCAGCAACAAGAGAGGAAAAAGTGACAGAACTCTTCTTTAGGGGAAAAAAAATATTTTTAAAAAATTGTAGATGGCAATCCAACCTGGCCTTGCTGAAAATCAGGAGGACCTGATCTTAGGTTCCCCTCTAAGACTTTTCCCCCCTCCCTCAGGTGCACACCCTTGATGTCACCTGCTGATGCTGGTGCCCAGAGCTCCAGCCCCAGCTCCGCAGCAGGGCCAGCTCTCCCTGCAGGCCACCCCCAGCACAGGCAGCCCAAGCTCAGCCAGCATTCCACACACACTGTCACTGGCATTTTGGCTTATACAGTGAAGAAAAATACCTTAAAACAAAGCCCCAAACTAGTGGAGTTTTGTTGCTATGCTATGGCAGGATTCCCTCATGGCTTCACAACATGTAAGAAGTGCAAGGAAGTGATTGAGTCATCATCCCTGGAGGTATTAAAAATATATGTAGATGTGGCACTTGGGGACATGCTTTAGTGGTAGACTTGGCAGTGTTGGGTTAATGGTTGGATTCAGTATCCTAGAGGTATTTTCCAATTTAAATAGCACTACGATTCTAAATTCAAAGCTTCCTGCAAGGTTGGGAATTTCATAACTCTTGTGGCAGTATCTGATAGGGCTGAGCTCTCAGTGCAGCCTTGCCCTTATGGGAGCACATCAGAGCAACTCTTCCACCCTGCCCCTGCTGGGACATTGCAACTTTGAGACCACTGACCACCACCCCTCTGTGAAATTTAACTGAAACTAGCTTTTTTGTGCATGTGCAGGGCTCCTTCTTTCCAAGCAGAATGACAGATGCTCTGGCACAGACTGCAACTCTCAGCTTCATTTCCATAGGTCAGCCTAAAATCTTGTCCAGCCAAGCACAGAAAGGTGATAGCCACAGATACTGCAGTGGACATCTGGGCAGGCAGGATCAGCCCAAGCAGCTCCCCCTGGTCTTCTCATGAATGGAATAAATATATCCAGGAGGGCCCTGAGGCTTCTGAGTCCTGGGCCAAGCCACAGCACTGCATCCAGGCCAGCAATCCCCAAGGATCGCGATCAAAAGAAGCCTCTTCTAAAGTGACATCAATGGCCACAAGTGAGTCAGCTGATGGATGTGCCCAAGGGCTGCACACAAGCCTTGGGGACCCAGGGAAGCTCAGAGCCCATGGGGACTCAGACAGGTCCCAGCTGCACACAAGGAGCACTGACTCTCATGGGTGGCAGAAGAAGAGCAGCCTGACAGAACACAATGCCATGCCCTGGCTTGGCACTGCTCAGACAGACACAAGCCTCAGCTTCACTGTTTTACTGGGCACAATCCAGCAAATCCATTTATTCCCCAGCTAATGCTCATTTTATCACCGTCTAATTTTATGAGAACTTCCTATAACACAGAGAGCTCCTGCACTGTGTACACAGAAGGCTTCAGTGCTGACCTTTAAGGCTAATGGCTCTGTCTGCATTTGAGATATTTGGACTTGTGCACTTAAAGCCAGATCTTGGGGTGACAAGCACTGTGAGCAATATTGGTGGCACTCCCAGCAGGGCAAGCAGCCTTCCAGTCATAGGTGTGCAGGGAGTCTGTGTGGGGATGGAGCAAAGGAGCTTGTCCTGCCTTAGAAGCTGTCCATGCTTCTAAGTTCAGTAAAGGAAGATGCTGCTGCTAGCTTTTGGGCAGCAGTAGCATCTTTTCAGCTACAAAGGCAAAATCTGAAAGCAAAAGGACCAAAGGATCTAGACTGGCTCAGTGCTCACCACCAGTTTTACTTTCTTCCTCGTAACACCCAGGCAAGTTGTTGAAGCAAAGTGTCCAAGCAGTGCTTTCTGTAAAGTTCATGGTTCAGTGATGCAAAATCTTCTTGGGATAAAGTACCACAGCCCTGAGGTTGCTGCCACTGCCACCATCAGCCTCCTCCTGTCCAGTGGCAGTCCATCCCATGCCCTGACCCCTTGTGTTCTCATACCCCAGTAGAGTCTACAAGCCCTGTGTGCACTCACTGCCAAACACAAGGAACTGGTGCTCCAGGGAACTTTCAACATAGCAGGAACACACCAGAGAGGAAAACAACATTAAGTGACTGTGCTGTCCATAGCCAGCCTGGCTCCTGAGCACGGTGCCCACCATGAAGTTATGATTAGGAGTTAAGTTTATCTGTTCATCCACCTTGCAGAATAGCACATTCTTGCAAAAGCCAGTGTAATTGATTTCATCATACTTTTATCATCTTACTAGTAAGATATATGAGTTCTCATATCCTCTGCTGGACCAGCATAACCTTGGGCATTTGGTTACTACATAGCTGAAGGCAAATGGGAACTTTCATTACCTGAACGGAGACTAACACTTATTTTAAAGTCCCAAAAGGCAAGCAGAATTTTGGCATTACAATTGTGTTTTTCATCAAACCTTTATGCAGATGGAAATCTTCATATAGTATAGAGCTGTGTTAGAGACCCACACAGAAGAGAAAGCACTTTAAATCTGCACAGAAATACTTAGAAGCAATGAAGACCTGGTCAAAGGAAAAGAGAACAAACAAAAAAATAGGCATTTCCACTCACATCTGACTACAACACCTGGATCCCAAAAGCAATTTTCAAGTCATTTCATGGAAACATTTATTGTCTCCAGTAAAGTATTTGCAGACAGTGAAACCTGGAATGGCTAATAGGCACTTATCCATGATCTGCATCTAAGGAGTTGCCTATTATTAGTTAATGAGTAGACAGCAATTCAGAGTTCTAATTTTAGCACCAACACATGCCAGGAACTGGAAACAAAAGGAAGCAAAGAGAAACAGGCCAGGGCTGAATAAAAAAGGATGCTCTGCTGCTTTTCCATCAGTTGTAGAAACCATCCCACCTGCCACACCTCTGACACCAGAGAGTTTAGTCTCCAGACAGCAGCAATCACACCATGGTGTGGAACAGAAACACAGGCACGGCAATGACCCCAGAGATCAGCCAGTCTGCATCTCCTCCCTCCTCAAGGCATGTTTAGGTCCCCTCTAGCAGGTCCTGATCCACCTCTAAAGCTGTGCAAAAGAAATGCTGCTACTAGAGGTTCCCAAGGGCTGGGGACATGTCTTGGAATATCTCTTCCTCTTCTAAACCAGGACATCCTTCAAGAGCAAAATACTTCACTGTCAGGCTGGAGAGACCCAACAGCACTACACCCTAGTGAGGTGTAGTGACTGCTGTGAAGAAACAGTGGATTGGTGCTTGGTGCTGCAAGGACTCCACACCCAGCAGGGAACAAGGATCCAGCAGTGTCAGTCATGGTCAAGCCCCTACAAATACGTAAGAGAGTTTTAAACACTGAATTATAACAGCACAGCTCTGGCTCTTCAGAGAGTCTGGCTAATTTACCCATCTTTGGCTTCACAGCTCCTCATCAAACATGGCCAGGTCCTTAACTGGGTGTCCAGAGCAAACAAAAGCTGAACATGGCACTGTGACATTGCCATTTTTCACTTAGCAGGCAGGCAATTATTCTCATGTTTAATTGTATCTGATGAGTGACACTCACAGGCCCCATGCTGTTTAAAATGTGACATATTTTATTTATCATAGCAGCTTCTACAGTTCTACAAATGGATGACACACAGTCCATTATCATTTTGGAAGCATTATTATTCACACAAACATGTCCCAGAACCTTAGAATTTTTTTAAATTCTTTTTTTTTTCTACATTCCTTTTAAATTCAGAATGCAAATTCCCTATCTTGCCAATGAGATTTCCTCCTCCTCACCAACCCAAAATAAATTAGAGAACAAGCTGCTATCTCTAAAAGCTTTATAAATAAAACATACAGCACACACACACACAAAAAGGCGACAATTTTAGAGTACTTTTGTATCCTGGATGGATTTAGAGATGTCATTGCAAATGCACAGATGCTGCCAGTCACGGGCGCTTAACAAGCGCTCTGAGGTTTGACATCCCATCAGACTGCAGCCCTTTGTGGCAGCTGAGGCCTCCCAGGGCACCAAGAAACATGACAATTGCTTCTATCAAAGAGAGAAAATAATGGCAACCACACCGGCAAATACATCAAGGGACAGAACTGAAATTACTCTTTCCTGGCTCAACTAAATAAAAAATTATGACAGTTCAAAAGAAAGTTAAAAGTTTGCTGGAAGTGGCTAAATCACACTATTCCAAGCTGTCAGTGGAAACATTTGCTTTTTTCTTTACCTCAAAAAGGCAGCATTTTTCAAAAAAAAAAAGTTTCAAAACTGACTCAATTTGAGTTTTGATTTTTCTACTTTTTTCCCAACCAAAACATACACAATGTGAGGAGAGAGCAAGAAAAGAAAGTAGCTCCAGAGCTAAGAAATCCTGTTTACTCGATGAGATTGTGCTGGTTTTGAACTCAATTAACACAAAGCTGCTGTTTAGGCATGGCCCATCTGTCGGTGATGCCCGCAGGGGATGGCTCCGGAGGTGGCCTGGCAGGGACAGAGGCTGCACCGCAGCCTGAACACCCACTCCAAGCTCTCCAGCTCAGAGACTAAACAGGCAGCAAAGGTGGAAAAAGGGAAAAAGAGAAAAACTGGAGCAGGAAAAACAATACTACATTCCAAACTGAATAGCTTGAAACTTTTCAACCCATGTTTGGAAAAATGAGATGTCATCTATCAAAGCTGTCCTCCTGCGCCACCAGCACCCACTGCGGGCCACGAGGCAGCTCAGGCACTGCCTGCCCAGGCTCACAGGGACTGGCCACAGGATCTGTGTGATCCCAGCACAGGGCAGGCAGAGAAGGACCACCAGCCTTCAGCAGCTCTGGGAATGGAGCTGGCCCTGCATCAAGCCTGAGGTGAGGGGTCTGGGTCTGCAAAAACCTCTGTCTGTCCGTCTAGCTTACTAAATAAATTTCCAAATAATCACCTTCCTTTCTTTAGGGCTTAAAAGGCTCCCAAGGGATCAAACAGATGGATTCAACAGCCAAAATGGGCTCTGCAGACAAGTGCCTGTCACAAATGCTGTTTTCCTGAGCCAGATCACAAGTGTGGTTAGCTTCAAGTGCCACGGTGGCCATTAAAAAGCTGAGACAAAAAGAGTCATGCTGGAAGTTTTAAAAGGTGAAATGCATTTTAAACATTTTTGAGGTCTGGCTCATTGGCTCTACTCCTACAGAAAGCTGTTAGACTTCCACCTGAGCAGATAACACAGCTTTAATGCACAAACTCCACTCTCAGCATGAGGCACACATGGAAGCCTTGCACACCTCTGCCCAGCCAAGGTGATGCTGACCCCACAGCTGCTTGCTGAGCTGGGGTGGGCTGGGAGACTGCTTGGGAAGCTCCAGCCCTGACTAACCCTCTGCAAAGAGAAGCATCTGCCCTCACTGGCATTTCCCATGAAACAGGATACACACAAACTTCATACCGTCTTTTCTGCCCTGAAATGGGGAATTTCATCACCCATGTGGGTGTCTTTGTTTTTGGAAAATGCTGAATTTCTGGCCTCAGTAAAGGCCCACAGTAAAAAGACCTAAGGAACAGCTCCTTCACTGCCATTAGACTCACTAACCTCCATTTTCACTGCATTTCCCCTGTTCTTGGATGAGGAAGAAGAGTAAAGAACACCAAGTTGACCTTCAGCACCCCCATGCAATATTTCCACACCTCCTCCCAGCCCATTTTCCTCGGCTCCTTTGCAAGCAGACAGCCCCAGCCTGCTTTAACAAACCTGACACCACAGGGGCTCATCACACCCTATGTCTACTCTGCTTTTTGGCAATGGGGGCCACTTTTTCCCACCTGTCATTTACTGCTGTTCAGTAAGCAGGACACAGCTGGGTCTCGGGTCACACAGGCGAGGCTGCCACGACAGGCAGACAGCTACAGCACTACAGCTCAAAGCCAGAGTCCAAGGGAAGGTGGCAATAGGCAAGGCACAAAGGAGAAAATCAAGCTGCCATCTTAAGAGTGATTTCAGTGATTCATAGGAGTCATTTTAGTCAATTCACTGGTTAATGACTTAGCAGCACTGGCACAAGGTCAAATCACAAATGGTAAGAGCATTTCTCCAAAGCAATCACTTATTTCTCTATTTCCAGCTCTCCATTTCAACTTGAAGAGCAGCACTAAAAAGGAGAGAGAAATCAGCTTTCCATCTAAAAAAGACTTGTGAGAAACCACAAGTGCCAAGCATATTTCCTCTCCACCCTTGTCTCTTTTCATACCAGCCCAGTTCCTTAATCTGCTACAGCTGCCACTTCTTCAGTGGTGAAAAATATTTGTAATATACATTGCTGAATGTAATAGAAACACTGAAGAGCAACTGGAGATCAGTTAAACAGCTTTATCCCTAAGCAGCAACATGTTGAAATGCAGGAAAGACAAGTGATAACCAGCAATGGGTTGATGCAATGCACCAGGTTCAGTAAAATCTACCTGTAAAAATAAATCCTGCTGAAGTACAGCTGATGTTGCATCCTATTTGCATGTGATCTTCATGTAATTGGTGGTAACAAGATGACAGATAAAGGCAACAGAAAAACGTGATATTAATTATGCAAACTCCTTGGTTCTAAGTCCTAAGCACATCAACATATCCACACCATAAGAGATCAGGAGAATTCCAAGTAAAAGCTTGTCAGCTCCTGTCCTTCCCTCCCAGAGGGCAGGAGACAGCTGAAGCAGCACTCTGGGATCAGTGCCTCTGGTCCTCTGACCATGCTGCCCCCGAGGGATCATCTTTCACTTCAAAGCCATCTTTAGCCATCCCTCTCCCTTCAGACATGGTTTATTAAAAGACATACTAGAGGAAGACTGACATGGAATAAGACAGGAAGAAAGCATAGAGGAGCCCAGATATTCTTAGCTCTGATAGGTCTGTGGGGACATCTCTAGGTGGGACTCTGGTGATGGCAGCAGATAAGAGCCTTCCCCTCATCACTGCCCCCTCCAGATTTGACTGAGGCATTTAGTGAGCATCCATTCCAGCCATCCTGGATGCTATTTCTACATGTCCTCCCAGCTGTTTCAACCAGACCTGAATCCTTCAAGTATTCTGTATATGTTGTGGTTTAACCACAGCCAGCAGCTCAGCCCCACACAGCCTCTTGCTCACCCTCACCAGTGACATGGGGGAGAGAATTGAAAGCATAAACATGAGAACTTGAGGGATGAGATACAGGCAGTTTAATAGCAAAAGCCACATGCACAAGCAAAGCAGAACAAGGAATTCATTCACCACTTCCCATGGGCAGGCAGGCAGTTCAGCCATCTCCAGAAAAGCAGGGCTCCATCACACATAACACAGACTTCTAAGAACAAACGCCATCACTCTCAACATCTCTGTTTCCTCCTTCTGCCCCCAGCTCTTTGTGCTGAGGATGAGGCCACATGGTCTGGGATGTCCCTGGGGTCAGTCAGGGTCAGCTGTCCCAGCTGTGTCCCCTCCCAGCTCCCTGTGGTCCCCCAGCCCACTCACTGATGGGGCAGGATGAGGAGCAGAAAAGGTCTTGGCTCTGTGTGAGCCCTGCTCAGCAATAGCAAAAACATCCTGGTGTTATTAACCTTGTTTCCCTACAAACCCAAAACACAGCCCAATATGAGTTATTGTGCAGAAAATTGTGTTTTGCTGAGACTAGGGCACTTGAAAACAAACAGGCCAGAAATGTTTCCTTTTTCAAAACCATCTCAGCTGTTTAAAACCATCCTAATTTACTGATGTTCACTCTATTAGAGGTACCCTAGGAAGGCCTGGGACCTGAAAATCTCATTCTTAATGAGATGAGACAACACACTACACCTGAGAATTTTTGACTATGGGTGGGGTTACTTTCAATCCAGGACAGAATTTCACAGGCTCACAGTCTTACATAACCTTTTTCAGTTTCCAAGAAAACAGTTCTCTTTCATGCTGCCTTTTATTATTATTAACTGAACAAACTTGAGTGATTGGGACATACAACATGACAAGAAAACAAAGATGGTTTGAGATGAGCATTTTTCATTTGTACTGCTCTATTGGATTACACTAAGACTGTTGACCTTATTAAGATTCAGGTTAACAGCCCACTTCAGAAATATCTATGTGTGCACCTGAGTGTTAAACCAAATGCTTGGAAGACATACAAAATCAAATAAAGATTGATAGCTTGCTGCTTCTATCCTACCAGTCATCCAAGCACTGCTTACTTCTGCATATACATGAAATAGTGAAAACTGACAAGGGTGTTTCTTTGAAGAGAGGTTGCTCTCTCTTCAAAGCACACCTATCTTTACATAGGTACCTTTGTTGCACCTTTTTACTCCTTGCTTGTCCAAATCTTGCACAATGCAATGTGTGTTATGTATTATCTACTGCAAACCGAAAGCAAACCTGGGCTTGAATTTAGTCCTTCCTACTTGCAGAGGTCATAACCCTGAGATCAGCCCCACCACTTGCCTAGGAATCAAGTTTGAAAGAAAAGACAGGATCTGAGAGGCAGAAGCTCTGAAATACATACCTTTCAAGGACAATCTGGATTTATTCCTGTTAACACACTCAGCCACAGCCCACTGAGACAGTGCACATAGGAGATCCCCCAGGATCCCTTCCCACCCTGCCACCTGGGATGCAACTTCATGAAAGGAACCCAAAGAGCTACCTCTCCACCTCTGTTTGCCCCTGGTCAACCAGGAGCAGTGATGGGGAGCAGGATTTACCAAGACAGACATGCATTTTACTGCATCAGTAGTCAAAATTCTGCCTAAACCTCATCTCAAAGCTTTCTCCTTAACCCAGACATATCCTGGGTGTAGGGACCACCACCATTCTGGTTATCATTCTCAACATCCTCAGCAGCAGAAACCAACTCAGGACAATAAAAGTGTTGCCTTGTTTCAGGTTGTCTTCCCAGACCTCCCATGACTAATGACTTCATTTCCTGATTGCAGGAGGAAAGATGGTATTTGTTCCAGCTGAACCAGAGACTGCAAAAATCATTTAAGTGATCCCACCAAGACAGGGAAGCACAGGATCTTAACCTGTCCCTGGCACATGCTCATATAGCTTGTTCTTGAAAACCCTGCTGATGACTGCTTATAACCTTCCCAGATGATTTATCAGTGCCTTCTTCCCTTTCTAGTTAAAATGCTCTTTCTTCACCCACTGTGAAAATTAACCCCACCCAAGCTGGGGTGCTCATGGACAGCACCACAGCCTGGTGACTGCTGGCTTCAGACATAGCACTTTGCCCTCATTCACTCCACAATTCTTTTGAGTGCTATACCATGGCAGCCTCATTTTCCATCTAGCTCCTGCCTGACAGATCCTTTTTTCCATCATATCAAAATCATAACATATTTTGCTTCCCTTTTTTAAGCTCTTCTTTGCCTGTTCTGCTTCTCTCATGCTGTCTCTTAGACACAGAGTTCTCAGTAAAACTTTTTAAATCCTACATTAACTTCTCCCTGCAAGTCTCCTGTGCCCCAAAGCAGAGGGATTGTTCTGTCAGGGAGCTGGTGGCTGGTGTTGATTCAATACCATCACTCTTGCTTTGCACCTCTTTTTGCTGCACCACCTTGCCCTATCTCATCTTAAAGCAGACATGAGGGTCACGATACAACTGCTGTGCTTAACAAGCCTCCTCCAGGCCCCAGCAAAGGTCTGTGTTCACTCCAAGCCTCCAGGACACATGTGGCAATTAGATTTCACCTGTGCCTCTAAATCAAGCTAAATTATTCCTTATTTGCCATGGCTAAAAGCAAATACAGGAACAAGCCAGAAGGTAAGGAGCAGTAACTTGTTATGCAGAACTCACTTGAGTCTGAGTCCTTGATCTTGGCCAAAAGAGGTCACAAGCTCTTTCTCCCCTGCAGCACTTCATAAATGGGGTCCAGCTGCCTTGAGGGAACTGCAATTAAAAGTGCTCTCCAGAGGAGCAGAGTTCCTCTGACAAAGTATTTCAGTGTTTCTCTATATTACATTCTGATCCATGAATAAATGCAGCAGGCTTATCTCTGTTACTCTGTGTTTGCTTTAGTAGCTAGCATGAAGCCTGCATTTATTACCCAAATCCTGTTTCTAAATCTCACACCTAGATAAAGCAGTAATGCCATGGCTGCTCTGCTCAGATTGCCCCACAGCTTTTCTTTCTTTCATAACGAAAAAACCATACCTCTACCCTGCCCTGATGGACCTGCTGCCATTCTGCCATCTGACATTGCTGCCAGAAACACCCTGGGTTGTCCCAAGTTGCCATCCTTCCTGGGAAATCAACACAAGGGTCACAGTGACATCCCAAAGCAGACCCACACAATTCCAGTCCCCATTAATTCAAAGACTGGAAAGGACTGTGGTTATCTCCTCCAAAGTGGCAAAGCTGCATCTGGAGCCTCACTGAGAGACACTGCAGTAGCAGAGAGCAATCCCCAGTAGGTAGGGGAGGGTCTCACTAAGAGAGCTTCACCTTTGTATATGCTCCAAGTGTTTTAAGTAGAGGCTGATAATCAGAAAAAGCTCAAGACTTTCCCTTTCTGGGAAACTACTTGGCCCAGGGAGCAATGCTCTCCCAGTGATGCTCCTGCACTTCCTTCCAAACCCCAGAAGAGCAGTGCTGTCTATAAGAGAGATGTTATGCTCAAGGAAAGATGTAGGAAAGTTGTTGAGATGAGGAAAGGAAGCTTAGAAAGCAAAAAATACATTAAAAGAGAGAGCAGCCAGGAGGTTTTCAACAGGTACAAACTCAAACAGCTTTTAAAGCAATTCAAAATTGTCCTCTCCTGGCTCTAGTGAGATCAGCAGAGATCAGTTCCCAGTTGCTCACCAGATTACTTCATCTTCCTCAGAAAGCAGAGCAGTCTGAGGGAAGGTTAAAATCTGCTTCAGACAACAACCACCTGGTGCTGTCAGACCAGGGAACCTGGTCAAGCTTGGCAGGAGCACCCAGAGCACCCTGGCAGGAGCACAGAGCTGATGGAGCAGTGAGCTGTCCCCAGCACCCATCTGCCCTCAGCCACGGGCTGCTGGAGCAGCTCTGCTGGGTGAACACCTCACAGGGAGCTGTGGCAGGACATCTGTCGGGTCCGGCTGTTTGTCTCTGCCCCGACACGGGTAGGGTGGTTCTTGGGTGGCACACGTTTCAAAGGATGAGTCTGGACTCTTCAGTTTTTCAATCTTCAGATTGTTTTTTATTTCTTATCTACAAAATTTTCTGTCTGCCCAACAGAGGTCTGACCTGCAAGGCAGCCAAAGGCACTCTGACCACCCATGGGGCGGTCGTGTCTTTTTATACTAAAATCTATGTATATGATATTTACCTTTATTTCCCAGTACCTTTCACCCATGTTAGCAAGTGCACCTTCACCATGAACCAATCCCCAAGTGCCAACACCACCACAGGAGATGGATGACAAGAAGAAGAAAGAAGAAGGACGAGACACGCCCTGATCCCTCCATCTTGTCTCCATAACCCCCCTGTACCAAAAACCCTAAAATCTATATTTCACCCTGTAAATGTGTCTTTTTTACACCCTTCACTCCCAAGTGATTCTCACGTCCTCAAACTGCTGTCACTTCTGTAGATGGATCAAAATCAAGCCACCAAACACTCCTGGCAACATTCCAGGATTTCCGAGCCCCCCAAGGGTTCTCTCGGTAACTCTGGACATCGGGAGTGATGTGCTGAGTTCCCACAGACATCCAGCCCCCTGTCCTGGCTGGCCCAGGGACAGCATCTTACCAGGTCCCCAGCACTGCACTCAGCTGCTCAGTCACCTCCTGTGAATGTCACCTCCACCCAAGCCCATCTCTTACCCCTTTGAAGTTGTCTGCGCCCTCCAATCCTCCAGCATAGGACCTCATGTAATCAGCCCCTAAACCGGGTCTAATAAAGTGATCTGCATTAGCTTAAAAAAAAATAAATTATTCTGTCTTGGTTTAGGGTTTCTTTAACCTCCCTAACCCAGCTCATTTTGACCATCCAAAGCTTCTGGACAATCGTACGTGACATGAGATGGGACAGCTGGGAACCTCTGGAAGGAGATCAGGGATGCAAAAGGAGCCTAACAACAGCTGGAAGCACGTCAGGCTTCCACAGAACCAAAGTCTCAGAGCCACAGGGGTCTCACAACTGCACTCCAAAGCAGTTGTGATGTGTTGGAAGCTGTTAATTTAACACAGTTTATTTTTGGCTTTCAGTGATTTATACAGACTTAAAGCAAGACTGGTTAAAGCAGTCATTTTGCAAGAGCTGTGCCATCCACGTAGCTGCCTTTAATTACAAGCAACACCAAAGAAGCTGTTTTCCACTATCAGTTTTCTCATCAGTGCTACTTTGGGCAACAGTCCTTATTGAAATAAAACTTAATTTTGACAAAGAGCATTTGTGAGGGTTTTTAGACCAAATACTTGACTGCTTCTAGAAGCTCAGCTTGGTACAAATTAAAAAACAGGGCAGTGTGACCTAGAGAATTCAAGAAAATGTCATCACCTACTGTGAGCTCCTGGGCAGCAGCTCCATTTGCTAAAATTAGAGGAGCAAGAATCTTTGTTTTTAAACATGCCAGATTATCATCTTTTAAGTAAATGCTCCAGTGTTTCAACCTAGTTCATACTACATCATGAAATCCTAACAATTTTTGTGTAGGTTGCTCTGACAAAACCTGGCATGTGCTGGATTTTCTAGGTGAGGTATTTTGTTGAATAAGTGATGGAAACAATTTTTAAGAGATCAAATCCTAGGACCTGTGAGCTGAAAACTTTACTGAAATCAGGTCCCACTCTATATGGACAGAAACTTGCAGTCTGCATTCTCACAGTAGCTGCTACCTGTTTTGTGCCAAGAACACAATAGGCATTGTCCAAGACAAGAAAAAAGACAATTTCTGCTCTAAAAGCACCTAAAACCCAACAGACAATGTGAACTGGAGGCCTTTGGGGTGCTCTTCTTTGCACAGTTCAGTAAAAATAAACTGAAGTATTTGAAAGGGAGAGGAAATCAAAGTTTTGATGACTTGATGGTGAACATGGTGGTGATGCTGAGTTGACAGTTGGACTTGATCTTAAAGGTATTTTTCAAACTTAAGGATTCTGTTATTTTGTGATCTCTTGGATAGTTTGGCATCAGCCCAGATTAAATCTTCAAACCAGGAATCATTGTACAGCAAATCCCTGCAGGCTATGAAGGCATCCAGCTTCTCCTCCAAGATCCTGTGATCCTGCAAGAGAGCTACCAGCTGCCTTCATCAGTGTGCCCACGAACATTGCACATCACATCTCACATGCAATATTCTTTAGATTTTAATGGAGAACTAGTTCTTCTCTAGGATGATCTAGAAAACACATGCAAAGAGCAGAACTGCCTCAGAATCTAGATTATGTAATTTATTTTCACCATTATTTTTATCCCTGT
This sequence comes from Agelaius tricolor, assembly GCF_023055355.1. Lineage (NCBI taxonomy): Eukaryota > Metazoa > Chordata > Aves > Passeriformes > Icteridae > Agelaius > Agelaius tricolor. Next base: position 80,301,236 of record NW_027269261.1, read on the forward strand.
TGAATCCAGACAGACTTTTTGATGAAGGATATAAAACCCTGGAGTTCATTTATTCAAGCAACAATCCCCTCACTTTTGAGTCTTTCTCTCACAGTCCAAAGTCTCCTGCAAAGGGCATCACTCCCTGGCCCAGCTTTCGTATCCATGGACAGCTACACAAAAAGACATGGGGCCCATTTAGAGGTCTCATCCTATCAAGTGACTGACTGTTGTGCTATAAACAAAATTCAATTAGGAGAGCCTGCAAGATCAGCCTCTGTGCTTGTTAGCATCCAGCACAGGGCAGCTGCTTTGGCTGCCTATTGACTGAGCAATCGACAGACAATCACTGCATCCAGCCACAGAAACATCTGAGGAGTGCAGTGCAGGAATGAGGGAGGTATCCAAAGAAAATCAGCTGAAGGGGCTTGATCTACAAGACAATTATAAGTTTCCAAGTTTGCCAACTAAACTTCAGCATTACCCTTATAAGAAATCTTTTGTACGTGACATTTTGCTTGCCTGCCTCCAACAATAAACAACTTAAACATTAATTTTGCTGCTTCCACAGCTGTAAACTCTGCAGATCAGGATCTGTCTTCTATGATTGTATCTAAGAGCTCCTGAATCAAACCATCTACACTGAAATGTCATGGGGAGGCCTCAGAAGTACCCCACACAAGTTACCAAAAAACCTCATGGACTTATGCATATCCCTGGTCCTCTGCTCCCCAGATCATCAGTTCTCTCCCCAAAATGTTCTCACTTTGCAAGAGAGGGGCCTAATAATTAAAGGCTCTTCCAGAGGAGGATTTACAGGAGGTTTCTAAGAAAGGTGAATGACCTGAAGTTATGTCCTTTGTTGTCTTCCCACTGTTTGCACACATTTAAATTGAATTATCTTTTTAGACAGATTGGAGTTGGGTAATTTCCTTCCAAGTACTTAGGAGCTGTCACAACTCCTCAATGACTTATCTTCATAAAAGCCTCAGGAGAGCCTGGGAACGGACCTAACCCAGAAGGGAACTCTGTGCTCAGTGAAACAGCAGAGTTCAGGGCAAGACTTTTAATTATTTCCCCTCTAAGCTCCAACAAATGTTCCCCTGGCTGGGTTCACACCCAGTTCAGTGACCAGGCATGTCTAGGCCTGATAAAGGCAAGATTATTCAACACAGAGGTTTAACACCCACAGTCCTTACACCAACATCCCACCTATTCCACAGATGCTTTTATTAAAGTCATGAAGATCTGACACAGCTTAAATGCACAAGTGTGCTGCAAATCTTGGCACCACATTGTCAGATAACTCCAAAACAAATAATTATTGAAATGGTCCCGAACACGTTTGTGACTGTTGTGAAAGGACTAATGGGTTACAGTGAGAGGGTAAAAACTTCCTGGAGTCTGCTCCAGGATCAGGGTTTGCTGCTCCCAGCCCTTAGTTTCATTGCACACAGGAGCCAGCAAATTAAGACTTGAGCTATTATAAAAATTTGCATAATGTCAGAAGCATTTGGTACCCTGAGGATGATGCACTCAGCAGAGTCTGACAGTCAGCACTAAATGATGGCAGTGATTTCCAGTGGGACCAGAGTCTGGACACAGCAGAGGCACCACCACCAAGACAGACTTGGCCACTTTGGAGCCCTGCATTTTAGGCAGCAAATGGAAAGTTTCCTTGGCACTTGCAAATGATAATCAGAGCAGGAGAAGTAATCAGACTAAAGAGGCACTGTCCAACCACTGCAACTAAATATGTTATAGCTTCACTTTGGATTGACACTGCATGGATACTTTATTTAGAAAACAAAAAGGTTTATCTATTTTCAGAGTCTTTCAGCTTCCAAATAGTTAAGCAATTGCCACTGTTTTCATTTCTACAAGGAGAAACTGAGAAATTATTCCCAGTCACAGAGGGGCTGGATAAGCAATCACACATAGACAAATGACAAATCCATGTTCACAAGAGAGTTGATCCTCCTCTAACTTCTGACCTGCCCAACGAAACCAAATAAAAATCATCTGCTCACACTTGTCTACAGATAATGGAGTTGTTTACTAACTAATCTTCTCCATGAACAATATTTCAAGCATTCGTTCCTCTCCATCTGCTTTGCTGTTTTATCCAGTGTGATAAACATAGGAGGTTGTTTCCTCAATTTTTTGTTCATTTCCTTCTTATAATTAACAACACCAGCTTTTTACAGCAGCATGAGAAACACCTCATTCCCTGTTAAATTGTCAATAGATTAAACAACAACAATTTGTTATATCCTGCTGGACTTACACCATCTCTAAGAAAGATGATCTGGATAAACACATTTCTGTCATATCCTCTGTTACAGCTTAGCTTTTGGGGAGGGATCAAAGATATAAGATGAAAAATTACAGATGAAAATATATTTCCACCTTCCATCTATCCATTAAAAAAAAGAACAGAAGGAATACAATCAGCAAACACAAAGTACTTCTCTGCAGGTTGATAGTTGGTAAAACAATCTGCAAAGAATCCCTGACCTTAACTGAGCAACCTCTGAACTGATGCATGATCCCAAGGTTTGCCATTTGACCAGAGCACAACCACTACCCCATCACAACCACAGCCAGAATTAGATTTGAACCCAGAGACAAGAAATTAGACTTTATTGATCTTCTTACCTGGAATTCAATGGCACTGTGGGGAGCCCAGAAACCTGGATTCATGGGCTGAGTTTAAACTTCTCCTGTCTGGTGATTTCCAGGCAGTGTCTCTTTCAGAAAGCCAAGCAACTACTTTTAACTTGGTGTCTGGCTTTGCAGCTTCCTTTAGAAAGCTTCACATGAGTGATAAACTTGTAAATATAAAATGAAATTTGAATCATTACCATTCCAATTACTGAAATAACCTGCATTTGCTAGAATTTTATTCTTTTACTTGTGCTCATTAACAGTATCTAAATGTCAAGCAAAAAGCATCTTTGTGTCTGTGCATTCATCCTACTGTCCAAATTTATTCACCCAGCAAAGGTCAGGAAATTGCTGAATTACAAATGCAATTGTTTAGAGCAACTAAACAACTTTGTACAACTTAGGAAAAGCTGCACTCAATTTTTTCAACCCAGCATCCTGAAGTTCCCATGGAAAATTCATTGTGCCAGATATATTAAGTGCAAATTGCATTATAAATTCATTTATAATTAAAACTGCCATTTCTGTGCCTCCTGCCATACCCCACTTTCTGCTTCAGCAGACACATCACTCCAGCCCTTGCTGTTTCTGTTTTAATCTGTGTAACAGTTAAATCTCTGCATACTCCTGGGAAATGCATGTGCTCAAGAAACTGAGGCAGGAGTTAAGCAATGTTTCATGGAATGGTCTGGATTGCAAGGGACCTTAAAGATCTTCTAGTCCCAATCCCCCTGCTGTGGGCAGGGACACCTTCCCCTCGACTGGGTTGCTCAGAACCCCATCCAGCCTGGTCTAGAGCACTTCCAGGGATGGGGCCTCCACTACTTCTTTGGGCAACCTGTGCTTCACCATCTGCACCATAAAGAATTTCTTCCTTCCTAATATCTAATCTAACTCTGAAATGATGGGAGTGGGAGCAGAGAAGCTGCCCTCTCTCCATTGGCTTTTTCTTACCCCTTTCCAAGACTGAGCTAAGTACAGTGGCCTTAAAAACAAACGTGGCCAGCCTGGACTGTTGCTCCATGGGCTCTGCTTGACTCGTTCCAGTGATGACACAGGAGTCACCAGTGATTTGATCTTCTCCACTAAATGCCTGCAGACACTGAGGGAGGAGCCACCAAGGACACCCAGCTCCTTGCACTGATCAGTGCCCATCTCTTCACGTGCCTCTACCGCTGCCCACTCCTGCAGGACATCCATGCCTGCCTTAGTCCTGCCCCAGGACAGAGAGGTCCCAGCCAGCACAATTTCATCTCTGAACCCCTCCCAGCATCTTGCTGGCACTGGAACCACAGCCCCTGGCCTGAGCAGGGGACAGCAGGCGTGCAGCCTGTACCCACCCCTGCCCCCCAGGGTCAGGAGGCAAACAGCTCCTGGTGGGCTGCAGCACCCCAAATCAGGGCATCAGCACACAGCAGTCATTCCATAAAACCCAGACAGCACCTGCCAAGGGAGAAGAGCAGGGAAGTGTGGCATGTGCTTGAAAGGACTGCGTCACTGGGGGACACCTCTGATGCTGAGCTCAGCTCCACAGTGGTACAGGCATTTCTTCCCACAGAAAATCACACACACACACACAGGAGTCCACAAAGCCAGTACTTCTCCCTCTGATGTGATACACAGCACAAGGCTAACCCATCCACCCAGAGCACCCCTTCACTTATCTCTCCCAACAGAGCAGTCCCACAGGACAGTGCTGATTCCAGCATCACTACCTCACTGTGGTAACGCCTCACATGGGATCTTGCTGGGCCAGGACTCAGGTATAAGCTTTCCTTGTGAATTTCCAGTTTAAAGCAAGGTTATGGTACCCTTGCTTAAAAGGGCACTAGAAGTACAACTTAATTACCCAGCATTACAACACAGCTCTTCTGAGAGGCTGCAGAAGGAAATTGGCACTGTTCTGATGGAATATTCCATGTGGCTAACAACAATGCAGCCTTCGTGCAGCCTCAGAAGAGACAGTCAGTTATCTAAATCTGTTGAAAGGTAAGAGTGGCATGCAAAGTGTAATTCTTTCCTTACATGTAGTACAACTATATATTTTCAGACTATACAGCTTATGTTTTTAGATGAGAAGAAAGCAAAATAAGAAAAAAAACATCAAGCTGAAAATAAATTGGATGCAATTCAGAAGGACAGTGGAAAAATACAGGATGACAAAGAGATGGTAAAGCAGCAACTTAAGAAAAAAGGATCAGGGCATCACCACTAATCACAAGCAAGCAGTGCCCCACAAGCATTGTGTGCATCCACACCAGGCAGAATGAACAAACACCCTGCAACACCTGGGAGGGCTGGATGCAAGTATCACCCAGGAATCAACAGCTCTAAGATCTCAACAGGAAACCTAAATGTAGCCTTGGACATGTGTTTCAGAAGAGACACTCAGGGGACCAACAGGTGTCGTCAGTGACCAGAGATGTATGGCCTTAAAGGAAAGGTTGGACTAACTGGTGGTGAGGCAGAGAAGGAGGGAAAAGGCTGAGGAGAGACTTGATACTTCTCTTTAAAGACATGAAAAGTAGATACCAAGCAGAGAAGATTATTTGTCCTCTCTGTCAGGATAACCAAAAGGTTTAAATCGGGAGACTTAGAGTAGGCAAGAGAAAGGATTTTTAAGTGAAGGACAGTGAGGATAGTGAAGATCCAAAGCAGGTTACTTGGGGGTAAGGCATAAAGCCTTTGTTTGGTGCATATAAGTAAAGTAATTCAGGCAGAATTCACCCTATCTTGGGACAAGGGATGGCCTCTAACTTCTGCAGGTAAGCAAACCCATGTCTTTTGAATCATCCTCTCCTTTAGGACCTCTAAAGACAGCAGCTCTCATTGTGCTCCAAGATGTATTCAGCATCACTTGAGGATAGGATTTGCTCTGTTGACAGGAACTGAGAGGCACATCAAGGGACCTGGAAGAGATGGTCCTTTTGTCTGTTGGGCTGCAGGTTGGCAGGAAGAGCCACTGGCTGGCTCCTCACCACCAGCAGTGAGCAAACCAACCTGACCTCACAGGCACACTCACTCACTTATTAATTGGGAAAATAAATCACATGAAAAAGGGACATGAGCAGAAAGAAGCCTGCTGCACCAGAGGGGAAGCTCAGCTTGGCTAAGAGCCTTCACAGCAGCACATGGGGCTTTGAGCTGTGGAGGCCACAGAGGGTGAGCAGCAGGCAGTCTCCATGGGAGGCCACAGATACTTGTGCTATGCTTGGTCCACAAACTCTTTATCCTCATTGGACACACACAAAAAAAATTAAATATCTAACAGCTCCTGTCAATATTAATTCTCCCCCAAGTGGCTTGCTATTCACAGCAGGATAACTAAAGCAACACTCATTACTTTAATTAGTGAAGGAGACAAAAAAATACAACCAGAGCTTGCAAAACAGCCACTTTTACTTTATTTGAAATGCCTACCACGAGCCCATACTTCTGCCCATAAAATTTCTAAGTACTCTTCTGCATGTGCTGTCTAGAGAGCACAATTTCTTTCTGCTGAGGAGAGTTGCACCACAGCAGAAAATGCACTTCTAAAATTTCTCAGGACAGATCTATCCAGAAAGATATTTTATAACTGGTACTATGAATCCCAATGCTACACCAAAGCAAGTGACACAGATGCTGTGTCTCCAAAGAGACCAAGATCCAGAAAGCCAACACGTTTCTTCAGCACCCTACTGTAGTGGTAGTTTATGCCTGGACTACAACTCCAAGCCATGGCTTAGCACACAGAAAACAGGCTTTCATAGACTTTTTCTTTTCAACCAGTCACTCGAAATCCCCTTGCCAGCAATGAAAATTGGTCACCTGCTTTACCCTGTTCTGTGATCGGTCTAGCTCTGAACAGGAAAGCAGGAGGCAGGCGTGGTGGATTACACAGTGAGACCCTGAGAGAGAGCACGTTTGTCTGAGCAAGGTTGTGCCACAGCAGTGGAAGACACAATTATGCTCATCATTTTTTAATTAGGAAATGACGTGTGATTTACAAGCCTTAGTGCAACGTGGTATTTGAACAGCGAGGAGTGACATTTCCAAACAGCATCACAGGAACCTTCTCTTCCCCTGCCCCATCCCCCCAGTCATTTAAGCAAGTCATTCAGACAAAGAGCAAAAGTCCTTTGTCTGGGTTTTAATCCAAACTAGTGGAGTCCTGTATGTGCTCTTTTCATTCTTTTTTTCCATCTTTTTCAAGCCTCTTTTTCTTTAATAAGACACAGTTTCTCCCCTGCAGTCAACAGTGACAATAGTGACTGTAGCTGTCTGAATTTCAGCATACATAACCAGAACCTGAGCTTCCCTTGCAAGAAAGTTCACCAAATCTGGGAGAGAATTATGCACTCAACAATCCAGCCATGTCAGAGACCTTGTCTGCTGAAGGGCTGTGGCTGGCATGGACCCACCGTCACCACTGGCAGCCTGATCCTGCAGCCTGCTCCTCAGCCATGTCCAGCATTCACTGCAGGTCAGAACCACATCCATCACTTGAGGTCAATATAGAGTGTATGAGTGGAAAAGCTCAGAGTAGTTGTGTGGAAGGAGCTCGCTCTCAGCACACAAAGCCTGGTGGCTCTGAGAAGGGGGATGCTTTGCTCACATCTCCTGCTGCTCCAGAATTCACAGGACTGCAGTTACACTCCTTATAGGCTGTATGATCACCTCGTACATCCTCCAACCACAGCTGCAGCAAGGAAATACACCTGCTCTCCCCAGATCTGGTGAAACTTTTTAAGTCTTCATCAACCAGGGAAAGCCAGGAAGATGGTCATGGCATCTTTAGAAACCTATGGTACCAACACCCAGCCAGGCTTTGGGGGTCACAGCCCTGTGGTGCACTCATCCCAGCTCAGAGGTTGTGCAGTGCACATTCAGCACTGCTGGTGGGTACTCTGAGAGCTGCCCAGAGCACACAGAACTAAAGCTATGGAAGGATAACTCTAAGGGATGTGGCTGTGATCTGCCACTTCACAGAGCTACAAAAGGAAATTCCCCACATGCAGGCAAGGCCTAAGCATAATGCAGCATCTCCAGAGGAAACATCTGCTCACTGCTACATAGGGGCAGAAGAGTTTTGAGAAACACAGTGAGAAGAGTAATTGAAGACACCAAAATCACAGGTGAAAATCTCACTAGCAAGAACAGCATGGTCTCAAAAATAAGAGGGCTGAAATATTAATATTGTGCATTGCAATATTAATATTGCCCATTGCAATATTAACTGCAGGGAGGAATAGAGCAGGAGAAAGGTGGCAGACAGTACTTTAGACTCAGAGACATGAGTCAAAGCATGACTTTAGATTTACAGTAGAGATGGTATACCATCAGCAGCCACAAGCAGATAGAGCCAGCCTAGGCATCAACAGAGACATTCTAAATACAACACACCATTACACATAAAACCTCACCAGTCTGAATGGACTAGCAAGAGCTTGGCCACCAGTTTCAGGTGCAAGGCAATCATTCCCTTTGGCACAGTCCCTCCATGTGTAACAGTGATGTGTGAACACAAACCATGCTATCTTTGATTGCAACCTGAGCAATGCCCCAGGTCATCAAAAAGCCTCAATGAATTTAACAAGCCCTGGAGCATTACTGGGAGAAGTGAGCACCAAAAGGGAAAATATCCAACAATCTATCTACTGAAAAAAAAAAACCAGTCTTTAAGATTGGAATTGCATTTTGGAATTGCATTTCTAGAAACTGTACTTTCAACATAGTCATCTGTTGTGTTTTTTTAAAAAGACATTTCTTACCGTTACGGCTTTATCAGAGCATTCGCACATGAAATAACTGCTAGGCCTTACATATTCAAAACCAGATTTTTTTTCTATCTACATCTTTCCATAATGATCAAAATATCCCACCTTGGGATTTGACATTATCTGGAGGATTACTTGGATAATCTCAATTAAATTACGCCTTCAAGACAATTAAAAAAAGCTGCCTGTGGACTGCAAGTGCTTAAATATCATTAAATGATGATACAGCAGTAAATTATGCCATCCTTGGAACTTGCAGCTCCCAGCCTCAGACTCAGAATTCAAATCTCTGTAATTTAAATCTTGCCTCTCTCTAAACTGAATAAAACATGACCTGTGTTTGTTTATATTCTCCATATTTCATTCACGGTAGCTCTCTTCCATGCAAGTCTCAAAGACAAGCTCTGAAATACAGAGGACAATCGTGAGATATTTGTGGCTTATCTTACACCGCTTTTAATTCACTTCACTGTTAATTTCATTACTAAAGAACTCCAGAACAACTCAGTATTTTCAGTATTTCTTCAGTTTTGTTGGGGTTTATGCATTATTCTACCTAATTCCAGGTATATTATTGAAATTGTTAATTTCAATAATCACAAGAGATTTGGCACAGTCCTATAATTCACTTTTTCACAGAATCATTAAGATTGGAGGCCTTCAAGATCATCCAGTCCAACCCTCAATGCAGCACCATCATATTGGTGCCTAAACCATATTCCCAAGTGCCACGTGCAGATGCCTCTTGAACACTTCCAGACATGGTCAATGCACCATCCCCCTGAGCAACTTATTCCAATGCCTAAAGATTTTCAGAAAAAAATAAATTCTAATATCTAAACTGAACCTTCTCTGGTGCAACTTGGGGCCATTTCTTCTTGTCAGTCACTTGAGACACGGCAGAAGAGACCAATCCCCACCTCACTTCAACCTCCTTTCAGAGCTGGAGGGAGCAATGAGATCCTCACTAAGCTTACTCTTCTCCAGCCTAAACTGCTAAACAGCTCCCTCAGCTGCTCCTTGTAAGAGAAGTTTTCCAAACCCTTCACCAACTTCATTTCCTTTCTCTGGACCAGCTCCAGACATCAAAGTCCTTTTTGAAGTGAGGGGCCCAGAACTAGACACAGCACTCAATGTGTGGCCTCACCAATGCTGAACAATCTCTTCCCTAGTCCTGCTGGCCATGATTTTCCTGATCCAGGCTTTTCTTTTCTCTCCCACTGTGGTATCAGATGAGTTTTGCAAGGGAGTCATCTACTGGGGTGATGAAGAAGCAGGACGAGCAGCAAGCCTCAGCAGCAAGAGAGCCAGGAAGAGTTCATGTCATGTAAATATGTTTCCTGTCCTATCTGAGCATGGCTTTGCAAAGGTAACACCACTAGTGGTGTAATGAAGCACTAAGTGAACACAGGTGGAAGGCTCCAAATAGGACAGGCACCAGGCAAGAGAACAAGAGAACACATCCCTTAAATCCTTCCCACATTTCCCAGCCAGAGGTGAGGGAAGAAGTCTCTTGCACAGCATTAGTGGGAGCTTTATTAGGAACATCAGTGAGTGTGGTCCAATTCCTTCAGCTGCCTCAGGGACTCAGGCTGGCACCTGATTTTGGTTGTCTAAATTAACCCCAGGCTCCAGAGTCCCTCGGGGCTGGGCTCATTCTGTCATTTCCCAGGTAAGAATGGATGAGCCCCATCCGGCTCGTAACTCACAAGAACTTCACAAGGCTTCCCTCAACATAAAAGACTTCTGCTTCCAGGTAGCCAAGCCACAAAATACACATTGCATGTCTTAGGAAGCCAAAGAACAGGGAAGAGTGGGACACCTGCTCCTGAAGGCCACAGCACTCAGTTGCTGGAGGCAGCTGAGCAAAGCCAGGTTCCCTTCAAGGATTCTGCAGCTTCAGCATCAGAAGCCCCTACTCTCCCCACCCATTCAGATCACTCACAAGCTGGCCACCCTCTCCCTCAAGTATGAATGCAATTCAGAGGTTCTCCCTGGCCCAGCAAACACCTGGCTGTGGAACATAAGAGGGAAAAAGCTTGACAGGTAAAGGACAGTTCCTGTGGAGCACATCACTTTAACCCCACCGTGAGAGCTGGCAGGTGACCAAGAGGGGGACACCTCATGCAGGGACCAGCTGCTCACTGCTGTGAGTCCAGCACTGCAAGCCTAGAGGAAATCTGTCTGGTAAGAGGACTGGATATTCTGGGATTTTAGTCCAGGTTCTGGGACAGCTGCAGCTGAGGTTTGCCACTGGCTGCTTTATAGCAGGTGGATAAAACATGGGTGGTGGGGAGTCAGTCCTAGCCCCTTCTGCTGATTGCAAATGGCTTTTTCAGCAGGCTGAGCTAAACACAGGGGGTTTCCCCCTATAACAGGGCACTCAAGAGTTGCCAAGCAGCCATAGCAGAGCACATCCAGGTGCAGACTGTTCCTTCAATCTACGAAGGAAGCATGTTTGTTTTGCAAGACAGGAGAGATGTGCTCGACTGGTTTTCACTCCCACCCTAGGGAAGGCTGTGCATCACCACTCTGTTTCTTCACAGATCTAATCATCTGCTTCATCTCTTCACCTTGCAAAAAGCTGCTGCAAGGAGCAGCCTGGTAATAAATTTGCTGCCTCTTACACTTCAGATCCTCAACACAGTCAGCAAACTTGTCTCCCTCCACAGATTAGGCTGCCCAGAACAATGTTTCCCAAACAGGCCAGGCTTGGCCTGGAATACTCTTTGGAAGATGCTATCCCACAGCCCCAGGCAAGCCTGAGCATCTCTGCAGACATGGAGCTTGCTAAGGAATGGTCCCCAGTTGCCCTGGATCTAGCTCTGGAGTGAGCTGCCCCAGAAAATAAGTCGAGTTTTGGAAGAGGGTGCATCTCAGGCAGTCTTTGTCCTCATCACTAGTCTTTTCAGCATAAGGAAAAAAATATTACAAGGTTCAGAGTTTTCCCTGCAAGAAGCTGTGAAATTCATCAGCAGCCAACAAACAGAGGGAATTCTCCATTTGAGGTCTTTTCAGGGAATGAGACTGTACAACACTGTTAGTGCAGGAAAGCATAGAAGGCACATTTTCTGGGGCTGCAGGCCACTGTTAGACTCCAGGAATGTTTATATGAAGGGTCTATTAAAGTTTCACATAAAGGGTCAATAACAATCAGAATACATAAATGTTTATACACATTAGCAAACATATAAGCTAACATATAAATTGCTTATGCCCATCCATAATACCTACTTTCATCTCATTTGTATTACATACATCCATGACGCTTATGAGGATCCATGGAACAAGTTAATCTGTGATACAGATTAGGCATGACCTAAATTTTAGTCTGCATCTCTCATGTGTTCTCTCAGGACAAAGATTTTATTCAGAGAGCTCTGGTTCCTATAGGTGGCCTCTGTGCCCACAGGGGCTGCTGCACAGCTCAGGTACCTGCCTGCATGGATGCAGACACAGCTTGAGCATCCACTCCATGCGAGTTCAGGGCTGCCTGCACCCACCTGGGCAGAGATGCTCCAACATCTCTTTCTTCTCCTTTCACCCATATTCCACAGACACAAGCATCAAACAAAACAAAAAGAAAAAAAACAAACAAACAAATGAAAAAAGACCCAATATGAACCTCACTGCTTGCACTCTTCATCTTGGCTGCCTTGATGCTACAGCGAGCACAGCATCAGGGCAAAGTGGGAGGGAGCATGTGCAAAGAGAGAGAGGGAAAACAGATCACACAAAGAGGAAATAAAAACTCAAACCAAAACGTGTAACAGACAAGAGCAGCAGCAAAAGATGCACATTCAGGAGACAGGCACTGATGAGGCTGCCATGTGAAGGGATGAGAGGAGCAGGTGTATGGCTTTGGGTTCAGCAAGCTCTGTGATGCTCTCATTCCCACCCAAACAGCCGCCCCACAACTGCCTTCTGTGCGCCTATCTGCCTTGGCTGAGACCAGCATGCAGCAGTTCCCAACCCAACAGGCAGCATTTAAAAACTCAGGGATAACCTGTGAGCCCAGGGAGGGCAGCTCTGACAGATGGGCAGGGCTGGATTTGGCTGCAGGAGCTGCAGCTCCTGCCCGCCGCTCGCATTAGTGTAAGCTGCCCTCCTCGGGTTCACCACTTCAGCAATCACATAATCCCTGGGATTTAGGCAGCAAACAGAGTGCCTGCTCAGCAAAGGTCTGGAAAAGGTTGTGTGAGGTACAAAAGAGGGAACCAGAGGACTGGCTTGACCCCGGTGTGATACAGGGTACCAGCAGCTGGGCAGCACTGAGATCCCATTTAAAAACCCACAAGCTTCAGATGCATCAGGGAGATGATGTGATTCCAGCTGTGTAAAGCTGGAATTCCTGGCACCAGATGTAAATGCCAAAACAAGAGTTAATCCCTAAGACTGCCGTGCCATTCATGAAAAGAAATGAGGCACCTTCCATCCCTCTGGAAGCTGTTGTCTGACACTGGCCAGATAAGCTGCCCCTTCCCCTTCATCAGCTCTAAGGGGTACTGGGTTTACCAGCCCAGATACAAATCTCTTTGTCATAAGCATAGAGACTTCAATGAAATTAATGCCAGGACTTTCACACGTGGCACTTGCTTTTCATGCTACCACAGGCCTGCTCCATCCCAGCAGCTCATTGCCCAAGATGAATAAACTTTGACAGTGATATTTAGAAATATGCATCTTCTGCATCATTTCAATGAAGTCTGAGGGCAGTGGCTTTATGTAATAATTAACAACTGTTTGGGAAAATTATTCATTAAGTTTTAAGGGCAACATTATTTGTCATACTTGTCCTAATTAAGATCAGCACCAAGGAAATGTGGCTGCCTTGTGGGAAATTACTCTTCTTGCAGACAGTACAGGAAGCCTCTTGAAAAGAGAAGACTTAGCAACAAGTGCCTGATTATGAGAAAGGCTGGATGCACACTGAAACCTCAGCTACCAACACATACCATGGTACTTCAGCACTGACCTGGTGCTCCCACACTTCAAATCCCATTTCAAGGCAGCAGCACCACAAGCAGAGCTAACAAAACCAAGCTTTAGCAACCTTCAGCTCTGTGAATGGAGCCACAGCCCTGCAACACAAGGCTAATAATATTTTTTGGACACATGGATCTGGGTAACACAAATGACACGGTGATTCAGCTTAATTACAAACTTCCTGTTAGAAATATCAAGGTTCCTCCAATAGCACTGTCAATTGTTCTTCTGACTCATCCAGTTGTTCCTGTAACCTCACAAAACAAAACCTCTTTTGACCCTTAAGGTATAAATAATTAAAAAACCCATTATTTTGAAAGAGTACCTGGCAATCCATAGTTTCTGGAGCACCATAGTAACACACACAGAGAATTACAACATTCTGCTTAGGGACAGTGGCTTTTATTAGAACCTCCATTCCCTGAAAGACAGCTGTAAAACACCCATTCATCCCTCATTTGGAAGAGGCACATTAACTCCCCACACCTTCATGCTTCCAATAAGGTCAGATCATCACTAGTCAAGGGTGAATCAGAAGTCCACCCATTCCAGGCCAATCTTTCAAGGTCATTAGTTAAGAAAGTCCTGCTGATTTGACACACAGGCTTGAACCTTCCTGCAACTTAGTTCTAGCTTAAAGCACAGAGCTAGGGACCCAACAGGAAAAATTAAAGGGCATGACACCCATTTCCATCTCAAAGCCTGAGTCTTCCACATGAAAAGAGGACCCTCATACCCAGTTTCAGGGGGAAAATACATTCATGGTAAACAGAGACAATTCAACCCACAGCAAAACAATTCTGAGCCTCTCTACCTCAGCAGAACCTCCAGCACAAAGCAAGAAGCAGCCTCCTTACCAGAAAGCTCTACAGGCTCCCAAAGTAAGAATGGCTTTTTAAAAAAAAAAAAGCCATGTTTTTAACTTACCTCTCAGGAGGTCTTGAACATGATTTGCAAAGCCTCAGGACCAAGTGGGCTCCCACAGCACACAACAGAGCATCACCCCAGGCTCCTGGGAGGCATTAAGGCAGCAGTCAGTTAATTAGGGTAGGGTAAGAGCCTCCCAGCCTTCCCTCACAGACAATACAGAGTGGCAGCATTCACTTCATCAAGGGCAGGATCAAGTTATTTGTGGCTCACAGTAGCCCACTTCTTCCTCCTCAGGTTTTTGTCTCTCTTTGGCATAAACAACTTGAAAAGCCTGTGCAGCTAATTCCCAAGTCCTACACAACTGTGAGACTTCCTTTCCAATCTCCTTTTGGTGAACTCTAAAATGACACACGGGGCATTAACAACCCCCATAATAAACCCTCACTACTATGACTTCAAGATCTATTTTTTCCATTAGTCTGTATTCTATTTAAGAACTTGATTTTGGGAGGCACAAAAGACCTGATTTTCAAAGATGCTGTGATTGAACAGGGAGGGGGGAACGGAGATGTACAACTCTTCTGAAAATCACATCTCACACCGTGAAACCAAACACTGAAAAACTACCAGCAAGAACTCTATTTTTAGCTATCCTGTATCACAGTAGTCACCATCCCCAAGCAAACTTTCTGGCAAATATTTAGAGTAAGTCTCACAACCCCATGCTTTGTCAACAGAGCTCAGTGATACCCATAGCAGCTGCAGGCACAGCACCTGCAGCACTGCAGACAGCATCGCTTCAGCCCGTTACCATGGCACTTCTGGTGGATTCTGCCTGTTTGCATGTAGAGGAGGCAAGAAAAACCTACTATGTTTTTAATATGTGATAAGCAGGGCACAACTAATCCCCAAATAAAATGGCTTTCAGAGCTCATCTAAGCCAGGCATTTGAATTTTCATACCAAGCATTTGTGGCAGCTCTGAAGTGCACTTTGCTGTTGGAGAGCTTTTCCTGGATGGGTGTTGGTACAAGTCACAGTCAGAAGCAGATGCTGCTGTGCCCAAGGGTGGTGAGGCTGCAGCAGGAAGAGCTGAGGTTGGGCACCACACTGCAGCCAGCCCCATCCCCTGCCAACAGCCACATCCCAACACCTTGGGGCTGGCAGCACTATGAACACAGGTTCAATCCTCTAAGCCACCCAGGTAAACACCCCACAGGGAGCCCCTGCACTTGTGCAGTTCAGGAGATGTAACACCTCAGTTTACAGCACAGCCCATTTAAAATGAATTTTAGATGAACTACCAGCACAGCAATACATGGGGTTTTTTTGCTGCAAGTCAGATGCACTCCCCCTTGTACCTGCTTTAAGTATCACCTGATGCTTTTGTTCAGCAGCAGAGGTTCAGGCCTAATAAACTCACCTTTAACCCCTCAACCTCAATTCACCATGTGATTGCACCCAAATAATTACTCTGGACTGACACTACCCTGAGCTGAGAACCAACCCCAATTAGAGGATCTGTAGGACAGAACAAAAAGCCCCTCTCTGCTCTCTTCTCACCCCATTAAATCCACCTTTCTGCTTGGACTGCTTTTATCTGCTGAAGGCTTCAAGGAGAGCCAGAGAGCCACGACCTTGATTCCTGAGGGAAGAAGTTAAGATTAACAGACATTAGAATCTCTTCCCACTGAGGGCACTTGGGGTGGCACTTGAAGAAGTCCTTCTCTACAGGAGCTATACTGCTTGTTTGCTATGGCCCCAGCACCCCAAAAAGAGCACAGCACAGTCCAAAAAGGGCTCTCAGGGAGGTGAATAAAAGAGAGCACAAACAGAGGTCTGGCATTCACTAAAATACATGACACATCTGCAAGAAAACCACTCCTATCCTCTGCTGTTGTGTTGCATGGTAAATTAGCACACACAATGCACTTCCATTTACAGAATCACAGAATCACAGGGTGGAAGAGACCTTCAAAATCATCGAGTCCAACCCATTCCCTGACACCCATTCAACTAAACCATGGCACTGAGTGCCACATCTAGTCTGGTTTTAAACACATCCAGGGATGGTGACTCCACCACCTCCCCAGGAAGACAATTCCAGTACTTTATCCCCCTTTGCGTGAAAAGCTTTTAATATCCTAATATCCAGCCTATATTTCCCTTGGTGCAGCTGGAGACTGTGTCCTCTCATTCTATCGGTTACTACCTGGAGAAAGAGACCAACCCCCACCTGACTACAACCACCCTTCAGGAAGTTGCAGAGAGTGATCAGGTCACCCCTGAGTCCCCTTTTCTCCAGGCTGAAAACCCCCAGCTCCCTCAGTTGTTCCTCACAGGGTTTGTGTTCCCAGCCTCTCTCCAGCCTCATTGCCTCCTCTGGACACACTCAAGCATCTCAATGTCCTTCCCAAACTGAGGGCACAGAACTGGACACAGCACTCAAGGTGTGGCCTCACCAGTGCAGAGTACAGGGGGAGAATGACCTCCCTGCTCCTGCTGGCCACACTATTCCAGACACAGGCCAGGATGCCCTTGGCCTTCTTGGCCACCAGGCCACTTAGTCCCATGTCTGTGAGGTCATAAGAAAAGCACCCATGCTGCAGAACAAGCAGCTCCCCCAAAACCCACAGCAGCCTGTACCCCATTGCTATGAAATCCTGAGCAGAGCAGGATTTGCACGTGTAGCCTCTCGCCCTGCACTCAACAAAGCAGCCAGCTTTGTGGATGTGGATGTGGAGCCCATCCCATTCACAGAGGGAGGGAGGGAGAGCTCCTGCAGGCAGCTCTCCCCAGGTGTGACAGCCACCTGGCACTGCATAAACAGCCAGGGTTTGGCAGTGTCACCGAGCTGCTGGAGCAGCTGCTGCTTTCCTTACCAAGGAGCCCCCCTGGTGACAGCCACGTGTACTGCCTGAGACAGGGAACGTGTTTCAGCACAAATTACTGCACAACAGGACAGCTGAAAGAGAACGTGAGAGGGGGCAGAGCGGTGGGGTGTGAGCAGGCACGAGGTCATGGGAACACCCATCTCTTCCCGGAGAGCTCCAGAGCCACCTGTGCCGCCCCAAGGGGCACGGCAGCACCCTGCCCTGCTGCTCACCTCCACACAGCCTCTGAGACCGGCTGGGAGACCATTGGCTTTGGAAAGCCCTTTCCCAAAAGGCTTCTTCAAACAAAACTACTCCATCGTGGTGAACAATTTTCCCTAAGCCACACAAAATTCCTTCCCCTGGGGAGCCTGCAAAGCTACACTTGAGTGTATAGGCATATTTAAATGTTTCACAATCTGCTTTTGCATGTGTTATTTGGGGATAAAAGTGGTGAAATCACATCTGCTTCTTGAATATCTACACAGCAATATTTAACATTTCATTTGAAATATTTTTGCTTTAATTAATTTAAATGCAAGCGAGCCATCCAACTCTTCACATATAATCCCAGGGATTTAGCAGCAAATGCAGCATCACAGCTAAATAATGGAAAGGTGGAAAAATTAAAAACTTACCATAAAATTAGCCTATTTAGCATAGTAAATAGCTTTTCAATTTGACAAGGGATAACCATTTTATGAAAATGTGTATTCAAAATAATCCTGTTAGGTGGCCCAACATTTGCCAGTCTTAATCCACACACTGCAATAAACCCCGATCAGAATAAGTTTTCCAAAGTCTGTATATCTCTACATATTTATGGTACTATCAAGAGTAACTGCAGTAGTAATATCAATAGAATGAAATGCAATTTTCACAAGCAGTAATTGAAACAGCAAAGTTATTGCTAACCCTCCAATAAACCTAGTGTGTTCTGCCTAAAGTTATTACCAAATCCAATATACACTTAATATTTCAATTTCTTTTATGAGTGAATTACATTTAGTCCTCCTTATAGCTGACATTGCATTTAAGTGACACTGAAGAAATTTACAGCCAGAACAGACACTAAACACTTGCCCCAGCCAATATTTCCCCATCTTGAAATGTCCCTTTCTAAAACACTCCCTTACCTCCAACCCTATTTCTTACCTTCACCCAACAGCTGCTCATTGCTCCACAGTTTCCCTGCCAAGCCACTGCTGCCTGCTGAATGTTAACTTTTAAAGCAAAGAAGTGCAGGGGTTTTGTTATTCCTTTTTTGAGGTTCACCTAGAAAATAAGTTCAAGAAGAGATAAATCATTCAATTAAATACCAAGAAGAGACAGAGATAGGGAAATTCAACTGTCAACATAATCTTTGCTACTTATAGAATCAGGATTAAACTAAAGCAGGTGGCCACTCATGACTGCTGCTTGTGTCCTAAATCAGAAGAATACATTTCAATGTCTCCCAGAGCAGAGATCCAGGGCTGGGAAGATGGAGATATATTCTGAAGCACTTCAACATACTCACTGCAAACTCCTGGATCACATCAAACCAAAATCATTACAGGAAGTGCTAGAGCCACCACAAAAAACACTGCTGAAGCCAAATGCTTCATCTTGGTTTTGAATCATATCACGGCTTTCCTGCTTGAGTATTTGGGAGATAAATGCTGACAAAATATTTTCATTTTAATGAGGCAACATCTACCAGAGAGAAGCAGGGAAGCTTTGGCCAACCCCAGTGAGAAAGCAGACTCCCTGCAGTCCCTGGCAGCAGAGCAGCCCACAAGGCTGCAGAAGGATGCTGGAAACAGCAACACAAGGCTGGTGTTTGCTGCTGCCTGCCTCGGATCCACTCGAGCTCACAAATGCCTCTGAGTCAGAGCACTGGGAACACCTTGGGGAGCACCTGGGAGCTGCATTCTGACTGAAAGGACAAACAAGGTATGCAGCTCCCTACCTAAGAGAAGGATAGGAAAAACACCTGGCAATGTGGCTAAAGGTATCAGAAACTACCATCAAAATGTGAAAGTAAAAGCTGTGTAAGCGCTGTGTAAGTGCTCATCTGCCAAAGATGCAGATGAGCATGAAGTAGGAATGTGGAATGAACAGAAATGCACTGTCCTTCCCTGGTGCTGCACCTTTGGAGCCAGGAATCCAGAGATGCCCTTTCTCCAGAAATATATGCAGGATATACTTAGATTGCAAGAACTGATTTGCCTGAATATTAGTCCTTCTGCAAATCAATACCTGCAGGCATCTTCCTCTGGGGCCAAATACCTCAGTCTTCATGACTGGCTTCATTACCCCACAATTTGTTTGGATGGCATTAAGTCTTAGCTACCTGACAATCCGTTTACTTGATCCTTGTTAAAATGGAAATCTAGCAAAATATTGAACTCAACTCTCTGCTAGACCCAATCCAGGGCATGCAAGAATGACCCAAGCCATCCCTGATTATATCAGCAGCACTTTGTTACAGAAGTAGCAGCACCCCCGACTCCAAAAAGAACAGAAATACAGCTCAGTTTTTAAGGTTTTTTGCAAGCTCAACACTCAAGATTTGGACACCTAAGAACTGCAAATTCTCTCCTACTTTCAGCTAAGTCCTACAGTAATTAGAAAATGCAAATTACTTACCAGTGACAGGTAGCAGAAACCGGCCTGGGATATTTTTTCCCCAGTCTGCATCTCAGAAGCACTTGAGTTTATCCAGCCCTGGACTCTTCACACTTAGGCCAAGAGAAAAACCTCAACACGTGTTCAGCATCAGGGAAATGCTCCCAAGTGCTGTAGGGACAAAGTGGTATCACTTATGGCACAAACTACATACTGCAAAATAAACAGGAGAAAAGCAGAAGTAATTTGGTTATTTGAGAGAATTGAAAGAACATTTCACTAAGGTATTTTTCTCTAGATATTTGAAGTTTAAGAAAACAAAAATACTAACAGCTGGTATTCCTTCTTCACCCAATTCAGAGTCCCACACCTATCTCTAAGAGCAGATACTAAACTACAACTACCATTTATCTGCTGATTAATGATCTCAGATCTCATCACTGGGGGCTGAGATATTCTCTAAAGGGATTTTCCCCTCATTTCTCTGCAGGCACAGGAAGCCTCAACATTATCATTATTTCAAAAATCCATTGGGCATAACTTGAAATGTAAAACCAGTGTCTGACACATATTAGACATTTTTCCTATTAGCTGCATCTTTCACCATTAATGTAAGGATTGTTTTACCACAGAAACCAAGACAGTCTATGTGGCTTATAGGATCTCAGTCCCAAGGGATGAATTCCTAATAAAAAACTAGCTGTCCATCAGCAAACAGGACATGAGTCTTAACTCTGCAGCTCTTAAACCTGTCCTGATGAAAGCATTTATTTCTCATAGTACATTTTGCAGAAAAAGAGGAGCCAAAGCTCCAAGAGGTAATCAACAGCTTAAGATAAGGCAGGCTGTGAAAAATAGGCTTGGAATAAGACAACTCCCTTCACTCCCTGCTTCTGCCAGGAAAAGTTTCTGATTGAGAAATGGTGTGGAGGAAGTGGTTACCCCTTCAGGGATCACCCCAGACTGTTAATGTGCCTTCAGACTCACAGGCTGACTGTGCCCTGCTGCAGCACAAGCAGCTGCAATTGTTCTCTGACCTCTTCTGGGCACAAATTCCTGTAATCACCCTCGGAAATTTGAGAAATCAGGGGATTTTCTGCTTGTTACACTCTGATGTTGCAGTTACTTCCTGAGGACAAGGCTGACATTAGGGTGCTTCTTATCATTGTCAATCACTGCCAAGATTTCAATGTTTGACATGTAATGTGAAGTGAAAATGTGTCAAATAAGGAGTTATGGAAGCTTTCTTCTTACCTGAGCCCCTGTGTTTGGCTTTTTTAACAAATTCCAGTAAAAAATGTAACACGAAGAACTATGCTTGAGGTTACTCTTCTCCCATTTTATCTGCAGCTATTAAAAGCCATTAATTTTAACAGCATTACAGAAACACAGGGGGTAGCTAGGGATCAGTTATGCATAAATTTACCACTGACATTACAGCATTGCTGCTGCATCATCAAACCCATCCAGTTTTACTTATCCCTCAGTATTTTTTCCTCTACTAGCCTAATCACTTTCCATTTTTCTGTGGCAATTGCAGACAGCCATTCTGATTCACTCACAAAGAAAAACATCTGCACTTTCATCACTTCAAATTTCTCCAGCTTCTTTCAACTCCACTTCAAAATATATTCCAAAAGGCCATTTCAATTTTCATTGAAATTTATTTGAGGGAGTATTAGTTATTTTTTAAGGAAATAAAAAGACTTATCTCCTCAATTCTTAAGAGGATCAAGTGTCAAATTGGAAAGTAATCCGTTTTCAGTAAACAAGTGTTTCATCAAGACTTGGACATAATCTGTTCAAACTAAGCAACAGCAAGACATTTCAACCTTTTGAGAACAGAGAATTAAAATAGATGGGATCATTTCAGATGCACAGCTTTTCTCCAGACTGTACAGGAAAAACTGACTTGCATTGCAGCAGGTACATATACCAAACCTAAGGCATTCAAACATCAGCAGCATGAGTAAGATTACCAGCAGCCACAGCAAGCCTTGCTCTCCTTCTGAATGACTCCTAATTCTTATCTAATCCATCTCTAATGGGTGCACAACTACAGTATCTATTACCCCCTAAGAGCAATGCTTGGCTAAAAGGAATGTTCTTCCTACTTCCCATTATAACTGATTACTTGGCCATCATATCAATTCCTAGCAATCCTATGTTATGTTGAAAATAGTTGCAGTTCCTATTTCCCAGGATTGCAGATAGCAGATGAAATCTTTCTGCCCTAATTGTTTGCACATTGATCCTTGGCACGTACCAAGAATCAAATGGGAAGAGATGGCTGTAATACAGGTAGACCCTACTCATAGATCAGAGGTTTTACCCTTTTTCTACATCATCTAAGTACATAAATTAACAGATTTGAATATAAATTGAATGCTGCTAAATCATACTCAGGTCCAAACTAATCTCAGTATTTTATCACTGTCTCCTTTGTGCTCTAAACAACATAGCCTTAACATTCTGACTTCTGATACTTTTATCACTTAATTTGATCAAAGCTTTGACTGCTGAGAGAAGCCAAAAAAAACACTAAGCCCAATTTGCTGAGAAGGAAATGCTGCTATTTAGGCAGAAACAAGCATTAAATTTCAATGCTTCAAAATAATGTGTCTGGCTGTCCAATTTAGCACATCCCTATTCCAGCTCCTAATATATTATTCTCAGGCCACTGCAATCTCTGACCTGTTAGCAGCATCAGGGCTGCAAGGCCATTATTAGAGCTGTCAGTTAACAGTCCTCCATCTTCAACTCCAGACTTGGGAGGTTTTCTAAATTATTTATTGGGGTTTTCTCCCTAGGATTGCCTTGTGCATCCTGCCAGCTTCAGACTCAGGGGAAGAGCAGTCACACACCACTGCCCTCAGTGCAATCAAGAGCAAAGGAGCAAAGCCCAGCAAGCCACTTCATTTTACACCAAGGCAGCACTCTCAAAGAAGCACCACGAATACTGTGCTTTCAAAGAGGGAGCACTTGAGCAACAAGAAGCAAACTCCCTCCAGTTTCTTTCCTGTGAAGGAAAAGGTTTTCAGTTTTATAAAAGCCTATTCACTTCAACTCTGCTTGAGGAAAGAAAGGCTTGCAGAACATTCCTTGCTGAATATTAGACTAAATAATGGATAAACTCCTTCTGTAAGGCAAGGCAGTAGCCATTTTCAGGCTATCCCAACTGTCATCTCATCTCACTGCAGATCATTTTCAGGAACTCTGAGACCAGAGGGATTCCTTTTAGACCACACACATCAGTTATTTTTACTCATTTTTACTACTCTGTTTAGTGTGGAATAACCATGGTGCAGTGTATACATTGTTTTCACTACTGTTAAGTATTAAAACCAAGACTTAACTGGCATGATGAAAAGCTCAGAATACTGCACCAGCCTTATTTAGCTGAATTTACCCTGAAACATCTGTTTAGTGCAGTCAGTCTGAAAGTCAGAGCTAAGCACAACCATTTCACTTGATATCTATAAACCACATGACTAAGCAGCTATTTCCTGAAGACCCTGCATTTCCTCAGAAAAGCTGCAATTCAAAAGGAAATCAGCACACAGCTTTGCCCATTGGAACACTGAAGCCAGTACAACACTGAGTCCAACCAGCTCTTTATTACATGAAATACTGTTCCCAGGTATTAAAGAAAAAGCAATCAAGTCCACCAGTCAGCTACATCTTATTTTTCAGTACCCAGAATATCCCATTTAGTTCTTCACCTTTCATCCCAAGTTTCTTCCTGTTCTTTGATATATTTCAAGATGTATAGTTTAATTCACAGCACCATTTTTAAATTACATACCCAGAAAGAAGCACAAGTCATAAAAGGGTTAGGCTGCAAAAGATTTTGACATGCATTTTACTATTGCTGAATATTACAAGACAGTTGTTTATTTTAAACATTAAAGTGCCAGGTTTATGTACAAACTATTACAATAGTTAAAATGGTAAACTTAAAACCTGCTAAAAAAGCAGTGAGGTCATCATGTAGTTGCCTCCAGAGTTTTCTAGACTATTCAACAAATTTACAACAGGAATTTTTTAACTGCTTCCCTGTTTATGGTGAGAACAGCAGAAGCCAGGGGTCAGTGCCCACAACCTCCCACCTTGCAGAAAGAAGTACCTGTATCTTCCATGGAGTGGAATAGCATGTGCTATAAGATACACCTGAGCATCCTGTGCATTAATACCATTGGTAAAATCTAATTAAAAGGGGTTTTACCGCTGGAGCTACACCAGCCTTCTAAAGTACACCAGTATCACCACACTTTACAAGAGTGGGACTTCAGTACAGCAAATCAGGTCACAGTGACTCAGCACACTCTGAGTGCTCCCCTGTGGAAAGCAGAGCAGGATGCACATGAATGCACGTGGTCCCAGGTCACTCAGAACTCTGCATCCAGGGTGAAAGAGTTGTCCGTGGGCTTGGACATGACTCCCATCCTCTGATATTCACCTACTCGCTTCTCAAAGAAATTGGTCTTGCCTTCCAGAGAGATGTTTTCCATGAAGTCAAAAGGATTCTCTACTTTGTATATCTGAAAGACACAGGCAATTCTGTAGTCACCACAGGTGCTCACATTTTCACTGTGCAAGAGCTTTAGAGATCAGCTGGAAGGAGCCATCAGCAGCCTTACTATGTAGTGAACAAAAACTCTGCCCCAAGCCTTCTTTACTCTATTTGTTCCTGTCTTATTTTAGCTGCAGTAAAGCAGCTAAAGAAGCACAGCTACTAAGACAGCTTTTTCCACAGCATCCTTTTGCTCTTTGTTCTGTGAGTATCCAGACAGAATGCAGCGGAACTGCTAAATCATTTTACAAGTTAAAACAATATTGCTGTAGCCAACTTAGGATTTGTATTTCTGGAGGAAATTAACATTGCCTTTTCCCCATGAAACATTCAGTGTATTAGAGCCTCACCTTGTTAAATCCCAGTTCCAACATAAGCCGGTCTGCCACAAACTCTATGTACTGTTTCATTAAAGTGCAGTTCATGCCAATCAGTTTCACAGGCAGTGCCTCCGTCAAGAATTCCTGCAGGTAACAAGCATTTTATGAACAGACACTGGCATTCAGTCTATCATCTAGGTTAGTTTTATGCCAAACAGCTCCCCAGCTTTGTTTGATTGCAATGGAGCTGCTAAACAAGAGGCAGACAGTTACCTGTTCTATGAGAACAGCATTCATGATGATTTCCCTTACTCTCTCCTCTGATGGTTTGTGTATCAAGTGCTTGAACATGAGGCAGGCAAAATCACAGTGCAAACCCTGGAAAAAAGTTCCAGAAAATTATTTCAGGAAAACTGATTTAAGAGAGCAGAGTAAGTGGCATCACCTTTGCCAGGTTATTCTTTCCTACAGACAACTTTTTGCCTCACCAGAAGGCATCACAAGCAAGTCCTGCCAGTGTGAGGCACAGCAGCTGTGAGCATTGGTGAGAACCCTCCAACACTTCAGAGGAAGTAAAATGCTAACTTCATTCATATGCCTCAGCAAGATCCACAATGACACATGTTTACACACTTTAGTGAGCTTTATAGCCTGCCTGTTTCTAAATATACTCCTGTTTTACAATACAGGCTCCAATTGAGTGTCATTACTTTGAACTACTGTGGCACATTACCATCTTAACTGCTAGAATTTGACTCATACCTCATCTCTACTGATGAGTTCATTAGAAAAAGTGAGTCCAGGCATTAATCCTCTTTTCTTCAGCCAAAAAATTGATGCAAAAGAGCCAGAAAAGAAGATTCCTTCCACAGCTGCAAAGGCCACAACACGTTCTCCTGTTGAGAGAAGATTGATGGTAATACCCTACAGAAAACAGGATTGATACACAAAAGTTGCAAACTGCATCCTGCAAAGCAAATGAAGTTGGTTTTGCCTAAGTGTATCATGGGCTGTGTTTAGAAATTATTGAAGATTTCTGATCATTAAACAAAACAAACATGAGAGGAAATAGGAACTAATCAAAGTAGCTCCTAAGTAGCTGAAGCCAAGGCTCCTTCCCCTTGGGTCAAGCCTCAATATTATTCTTTTTCAGATGGCTCATAAAAGAAGCAGTCATTTTGGCAGCTGATTTCTGCTCATCTTTGGCCATGAAAAATGTTTCAATACTAGTGAAATAATGATTTGTATCATCTCACCTTTGAGGCAAGACAGGAGGAATCACCAAGGCAGAGGAGCTACAGTCCCCAGCCAGACATGTCTACTGGCTATAGATGGCCATGACATGTCCTGACATGTGGCAGCAATTTACAGTTTGATCATGTAGTCAGGCATATGATTGCCACATGACCTTATTATTCATCTTGTCAGCAACTGTACAAAAATCTCCTGTCAGTAGTAGCTCATTTGAAAATGAAAATTGTTTTCTTCACATTCAGAATTATACCGGTGTCTTATATTGGAGAGCATGTACTCTCTCTGACACCAACAATCCCTGTTAACTGTGAAGTGTGGAGAACTGGTGATTCCTCCATCTTTAGGAGAGGAATTTCACTTTGTTTCCAATAGATGTACTCACCATATGTTGCTTTCTTGTCCCCAATCCAGCACATGGCCCAATCTGCCTTCTTTTTAACACATGGCAACGTTTCAATAGCATTGAAAAGAAATTCCCTGAGAAAGATAAAACTCATAAGGATAAGACATCAGCACAACCAGCAAAATGAGGATTCACTGCCATAAACAGTATTGATCACTTAAACATGCTCTGCACCTTCATCCTGGTAACTGTCTTTCTCCCTCTTAACTGGCACCAATGTAGCTCTATTTGTTCCAAGCAACTCCTTTTTCCCTCACATACCCATCACATCAGCACCAGCTGAACTGCCATTACAGTATAAAGGGGAGAACTGTTTCACCAAGTGTTCTTGGACAAGGCTGTCCAAACTAGAGATTAACCAGGATCCACTTGACAGTATGAAGGCATCAGACCTCTCACATAGGTATGACACAGCAAGCTTTTAAAGTGGCAGTAAAACTCACTTAAAACTGAATATACTCCCTTTGACTGCTCCACCCTTCACATTGTCTACTTTCTTTATTTCAGTTCGGAGTGATTCCAGTTTCACTCTTAATGTAAGCAAGGTCTTACGATAAAAACGATATTGTGAAGTAAAGCTGCTCTTAAACAGCAGTGGCTTTTTATATAAGCCTAATTTACATCCTAAAATTAGCCTGAAAGTCAAAGAACAATTGACATGCATTAGCTAAATTCTGAATATTTACTGAGTTCTGAACTTTTCATCATCAAGCAATACAAACCTCTCCTTTGAATCCTTAATGTAGGTGTCAATGAGAAGACTGTACATTTCTGAATGTATATTTTCCATGGCAATCTGGAAGCCATAGAAACAGCGAGCTTCTGTGATTTGTACTTCTTGACTGAACCGCTCCACCTAGAGGAAATAAATAAGCATTTGCAATAGTGTTTGTGATTTGCATGTTAGATGCATTAATGCTGTATGGACCAGTTATGGGTCAGCCAACAAAATCTTTGGATTAGCTCCAGATATGTGGATTACTAACAGCAATATACAAAGCAGCAACCCCTCAGAATTTCAAGTCAGAAGGTATTCTTTGGTCCCATGGGAAATGGGACAATGTTTTAGTTTGACTTATCCCCCATTAGAAAGAGCACAGAGGGTACAAGCAGAACAAGGGCTGTGAAACAGCCAAATGCTGCTGCAGGGCAGCACTCAGTGCCCAGTGGGGATGGGCAAACTTGGAGATTACAAACACAACCCCAATTCGGTAATTGACACAGGACAGCCCCATGTGTTCTTAATGCTGTAGCACTCCATGATCCAGCAAACCAGCTGGAGCAGCCAGCAAACATCCTGAACACGTGAATTACCTTGTTATCTACCCAAAGTGATATTTCTGTGGGACTTGCTACACACTCACCAAGTTCTCGTTGACAATGCCATCACTGGCAGCAAAGAAGGCGAGGACATGAGAAATGAAGTACTTCTCCTCAGGCTTCAGGGACTCCCAGTGCTGGAGGTCTTTGGAAAGGTCCACCTAAAACATTACAGGATAATTAAGGAAGGGGTGCTCCGGCGGAAGACCCTGCCCAGGGCAGCGGCAGAAGGGGCCGTGGCCGCGCACCCCTCACCTCCTCCGCCGTCCAGAAGGAGGCCTCGGCCTTCTTGTACATCTGCCAGATGTCGTGGTACTGGATGGGAAAGATGACGAACCGGCGGGGGTTCTCCCGCAGCAGCGGCTCCTCCTCCTCCACGCCCCGCGGCACCTGGAATGGCGGGAGAGCGGCTCGGGGCGGGGCCGGGCTGCGGAGGGACACTGGGGGCGGCAGCTCGGGGAGACCCCCGAGGGAGAGGGGGGGCTGGGAGGACGGAAAGACGGCGAGGGGGAGAGATTCCCTGAAGGAGAAGGGCCCGGGAGGGTGGAGACCCCCGCTGAGGGAGAGGGGCTGGGGCGCAATGCCCGGCTGGGGAGAGGGGCTGGGGCGCAATGCCCGGCTGGGGAGAGGGGCTGGGGCAGGGGTGCAATGCCCGGCTGGGGAGAGGGGCTGGGGCAGGGGTGCAATGCCCGGCTGGGGAGAGGGGCTGGGGCGGGGGTGCAATGCCCGGCTGGGGAGAGGGGCTGGGGCGGGGGTGCAATGCCCGGCTGGGGAGAGGGGCTGGGGCGGGGGTGCAATGCCCGGCTGGGGAGAGGGGCTGGGGCGGGGACCGGCGGGCTCGGACGAGGGCAGCAAGGAGAGACCACCGATGGGGAGAGGAGTGGAACGGGGGTTCAGGAGCCTCTGGGAAACAGGACAAGGGCGGGCGCGGTGCCCGGGGGTCCTGCACTCACCGGATTGCCGTCACCCTCCTGGAAGATCTTGCGGGCCGCCTTGCTGGCCAGCACACGGGCGCTGCTGAGCGTGGGGGGCTGCGGGGAGAAAGGGGCAGGGTGAGCGCGATGCGGCGCTGCCAGGCAGGGGGGTGGGAGGGCGAGCGGGCGGGCGCTCACCGTGTTCTCCTTGTTACTCAGCGCCAAGCCTTTCATGGGCGACAGACTCTTCATAGGAGACTGGTTCTTCTTGGGTGACACCTGGGGCTGGTCGTGGCGGGCGGCGAGCGGGGTGCGGGCGGACAACATGGCTGAGAGTACGGCGGCGGCGGGAGGAACGGCGGCGGCGGGACGGGCGGCAGGAAATGGAAAAGCCCCGCGCCGGCCTTTATATGCCCTTCGAAGTTGGCGCCAGAACGGCCGGCTGGCCACTCACAGCCCTCGCCACGCCCACCTCCGCCCGCCCCCGCGCTCCCATTGGCTGGTGCCGCGGGTGGGGCCCCGCCTCCCATTGTGGTGGCGGCGGCGGGAGGAAGGGCCCCGCCCTTCGCTTTGGCGCCAACGGCGCGCGGGCAAGGCGGGAGAGCGCGCGCGGTCCCGCAGGGAGAGCTCCGAGTGCGGGACCTGCGCTTCGCCCTGCCTGAGAAAGGTTCGGCTGCGATGGAGGAGTCCACCACTCGTGTCTGGGTACGGGAACTTAACCTGGGCTTGGGGTGCAGAGCTGGAAATGGCACTTAGCCTTGCTTTCCCCTTTTCTGGTCCCCTCCTACCTACCCATTCATTTTCGCTTTGAACACTGATGCCTGAATTTGGATAGAAATTCTACATTCCTGCATTTGGAGACAGAAATTGGCTTCCTGGAGAAACTGAATCCGTGTGCCACCCGGTTTCATGTGTTTTAAATAAATAGTACAAGAAAAAGGGGAACACAAGTATGAAGAAGAGGTGAATATTCATAATTTCTAAAAGCCAGCATTTATTTTTTATTAATTAAATTGCAACATTGTTTTCCTCATCCAATTCCACAAGGGATCTGCTTCTGTCAGCTAAAATGTGTTCCCTGAAGCAGTTTCAATGAAACCAAGAGCTCCATGAGACTTGGAGGCCCCTCAGTCACACGGGGATGCAGAATGGCCTGGACTGGTGTCTGTCACCTGAGCGTGTTCCCAGGGACAAAGAGTTACATGGCTCAGCACTGTGCTGTGCTTGGCTGGAGAAGAGGCAGGCAGAGCAGGAGCGCAGCAGAACTATATAATGGTACTATGTTAAATTTACTGCTGTGGGTTGGGAAGAAAAACAAAAGTACTCCCCTCCAGCATCACCTCTGACACTGTAAATTCAAATAGATTATTCATTTTAGCAGGTCACAGTCAGTCACAAATACATCTCTATCCCAGGAGAGTGAGCACCACAGAAGCTGGGGCCAAAATCCTGGACAGGCACAAACACACTCCTGCTCCGTTCCAGGAAGTTGGTCCTAGAGGCAGGAGTACCAGGCATCTCCCAAAAGGCTTACAAGTGTCCCTGTTATCTCCTGCCACCTCTACAGCTGCTGGGAGAGTTGGCAGAGAGCTGGAGCAGCATCCTCCCCATCCCACCCAAACTCATTTACCCTCATTTACCAATAAAGAACCTCCAAGCCACCACAAGCCCTGGGCCAAGGGCTGTCACAAGGCCACAGCTGTGCTATCTCTGCAGTCCAGCTCCTGTTCTCAGAAGCCCGTGGCAGGGCACCAAAGCCTTGTCCTGAGCACAATGGCTCTGCAAGGAGAAAAAAGCACCAGGGAGAGCACAGAGAGGGGTCTGTGAGAAAGCATGTTGCAACTCTGTGCTGCTGAAGCTGCCACAAAATGGTGTTTAGAAATGAGTCCCCATGCTGAATGTCTCTGTTACAGCAGTTTAACCCAGCTGCATTGTTCCTCCCTTCACAAACATCCTTCTCCGGGATGCAGCTGCATTCTGGGAGCAGCATCTTCACAGCAGCTCTTTGGCACAGCTGGGTTGAAGGCAGTAGGCTGCTGCCCTGCTCTGAAGTGCTCAGCATCAGGGATGACAGGGATAGTGACCAGGGATGTCAGCTAGCTCCTGCCCTCTCTTTGGGTGTGTGAAAGAATGCCCTGCCTTTATGGCTTCTGGCCACTAGTTCTCAGTACTGTGTGCTTAAACCAAACAGCCCCAGACTTGTATTAGTTTCTCACCTCCTTTGTTGGCAGGAATTCAGACACTCAGGTGGAAGTAAGAGCAGCCTGGGGTGTCTGGGTGAGGCAGGTGTGGGCTGTTGTGTAAGCACCCTGTTTGCTTGAGATGCCCCCAGGCCCCCACGCTGGGTCCCAGCACCCAGCTCCACCCAGGCCCTGACATTCCTATCAGCTGCACATGGAGCTCAGCCTCTGGCCCAGCCACTGCTGTTGTGGTACCCTCAGTGCCAGCATGGCAAAGCCCTGACCCCCCCAGGCACAGCCTACAGCCCCCATGGGACCTACAGGTTCCATGTCCCCAGCTCCTGTCTGCTTCCTCAGGCTGGCTATTGCTGGGGCTCTGAGCCCACTGACCCGCTGGTAATGCTCAGGGCAGGGCTGTCCTTGCTCACAGGATTGCTTTTCTTCCATTTTAACACAGATTGCCTACAGAACAGATAGACAGTGACTCCAGCTTGCTGACTGCCTCCCACACTGCAGCAACTGGTCTGATGAAAGTCAGAGAAGAGAACTGACTCATCACTAGCTGAGGACTCAGCATTTGCTGATGGTTTTCTCCTGATTTGTTTGCATGGTCTCATCCAGCCACATGCATCCTTGCCAAATCCTGAAATCCTCACCCACTGCTCAGCTGATAGGGTTGATATTTGTACAGAGCACCATGCTCAAGGGCCCCTGCTGTGGTCTGAATCCCACATGCAACACAAAGAAATCCAAGTAAATAAAAGCTGAGACAGAGTAGGTGAGCAGGAGAGGCCACCAGCCAACATCTCTGAGATGATCAGCAATGGTCTCAATGGCCTCCACTTTCTCCAGCAGGTTTGGAGGTAGGCCCCAGCATTTCCTCACCCAGCTGTGCTGAGGAGAATGCTCCACATCCCTCCAGAACCGATCTGAACCTAAGGACTGAGACCTAAACTTCAAAAATTTGAATGAAAAATTTCCCCCTGTAGCTGTCTGCCTGTTGAGGTGTGGTCACCCTCCATTTACTCCAGGATTTATAACTGCAAAAACTGAACTGCAGGGCCTAGGCACTTCAACAGGCTGTTTCACTGAGAAATCTAGAGCAGAACAAAACAAGTCTTCATTAGCATGCTTCTGGCTGGATATCACATTTGCCAATGCAGCCCATTCATTTCCAGCACCATCTTTAGCCACCTGCTTACCTGACAGCCTCTTGGAGATAATGGGCTGTTGGAAAGCAAAACCCTCACAGGGTTAACATCCCCAATGCCTTGAATTTTTTTTTAACTATAGTTCTTGCCTATTCAAGGTCCTTACTCAACATTTACAATCTCAGGACAAAGTCTCAGGTAGTATATGAGTACATATGGCATTTTAATGGCATAATTGGACGTGTTTCTTTGCTGTTCATGAAATTCAGCATAGTGCTGCAGATACAGTCCCACAAGTGTCAGGTAGATGATCCAGCACTGAAAGACTTTCAAGAGCTGGAAACATGAAGCTTTCCAAGCAGCTGCACTTCAGCAGTCAGTAATATTCAAGAACAGCACTGATTCTGGAGCCTTCTTGAGGACCTGTGAGCACACTGGAGCTGGAGTAGCAGGGCCCACATGACATCCATACCTGTGCTCAAGAAGGCTGTCACTTTTCCTGGCTGGGAGCACCACCTCCTTGTTTCCTGCAATAGCAGAAGGCAGTGGCTCCAGCCTGTGGCCCACCAGTGCCAGTGAGTTGCCTCAAGCAGTCAGTGTTTTGGGCTTTGCTTTGGTCTCAGCTCCTGCACCCTGCTCATGGAGACTGTGGCTGACCTCTTGCTGCACATGGACAGCTACAAGTCTCCCTCTAGCAGCCAGTCAGTCAGCACAGAGCAGTGAGCTTTCCTGAGGGTCCCATTCCTCAGCATTTACTCATCCTGTTGGAGGGTGCAGCCCCAGGTCCTTCATTCCTGGGCAGGCCTGTGTTGGTTGTGTTGAGCAGGGCTGATGCACAGCAGCACTTCTGGGACATCTCCTCATTCTACCATACACACACAGTGGTCTGAGCCACCCTTTCCCTCTTGCTCCAGAAGACAACCTTGCCGTCTTAGTAAGGCAGCCAGGAGCCCTCCTCTAATTCCAAGTAGTTCCAAAGAAAACCAGCCTCAAACCATCAAAGTCAATTGACCAAGGAGACAAAGGTGGGACTTAAATCATTTTTCTTAACTGGGTCAGCAGGGGGCAGCTTGGTTACCACCCAAACCTTACTCACCCACAGGGAACTCGTATGTGTTCCACAGCCCTGCTCTGTCTTCTTCCAATGACCTTTTCTTCTGCAGCAGAGATTTTTTTTTCCCCCTGGAAAATGCAGATTATCTTCAACGAAGAGGATAGCTCCTGCTACCAGACTTCCTGATGTACATTGGCATTCCTATCCTAAGAAACCACCCAGTCAAGACTGTCATGAATGTCATGAAAAGACAGAAAGGATGCTGCCTCTCACCTTTGGGACAGTACAACATTTTAGCCCTCTTCTGCTCCAGATGGCAATGACATTTGCACTCATCTAGCAGGGCAGAGAAAACAGGGAGATTTATCACTGAACATTTTTCTGGTGGCATCTGCCAGACACTTCCCTGCAGAGCATGAAAATGTTCAGTATTTGTCAGGATTCAATTACAATTTTGCCAAAGAAGAGACTGGAAAAGCCAGCTCCTTCCATGCCCTATCCTGTTCTGCCATGGCAATTTCATTGTGGGGTCTAGCAGTGACCCCGTGGTGATAGGAGAAGGTGCAAGGGACTGTTTACCTGGTCAGTCCCTGTGCACAAACTGGCAGCAGTAGAAAGGATCCCAAATACATCCAAGAAAGTGAAAGATGAGCTAGGAATACTCCTATATATGAAGGCAGTAATTGACCCTGGGAATTGAAACCAGGAGAAAAAAAAGATAAAATGGAAATTAGAAAACTAGAGAGAGGCAGTTGTTCACAGCACTTAGGGGAGCATGAAAACAGAAAAGTGGGTTTATGTTGGACTTGCATTAACCAGAGGTAGATGAATTGATGCAGGTCTGATATTAAATGAGACAGAGTCCTGTATGGGAATGTAATGGGTGACAAAAAAAAGATTGTCATCCATTATCCTTTTGGCAGTACAGTCAGGCTGAAAAAAAAATCCCTTGCTTTATAAGGGCACATTTGATTCACTGCTTTGTGACACTGAGAGGATTAAAACTGGCTAACTGATAGATTTTAGAAAGTCACTGTTGGGGCACATCATTACCAGCTCAATGTCCTGAGGTGCCTGCAAAGTTTTACGTGGTAGATGTGGTGGGCAGTGAGTGTGTGTAAAAGTAACCTGTCCTTGATATTAATGAGGCTAAATGCAGGATCATGCACTAGGGAAAAAAACTGAAGGCCACATTTATGAACTGCTGGACTGGCCCTGAAGAGAGGTGCTCTGGGGTTATGATGCATAGCAGCTCCATCAGCAGCTTCACAGGCTAACCCATGGTCAAGGGAGCAAACCTGATCCTCTGCTCCATTGGCAGAGGGACTGCAGCTGGAGCCATGACTGCTTCCCTCCTGCCCTGTGTGGGACAGGATCCATGGGGCAGTGCCAGCAGGGCTCAGCTCCAGGTTCAGCCACCCAGAGGCAGGTGTCTACTCAGGGGTGGGGTGTGGAGGGTACCTGAGACATTCTAAAGCATCCTGCCTGACCTCACTGTGCCAGTCCTCCCAGCCACACATCTAGGCCCTCCAGAGCCTCTGAAATGGCACAAATATCCCTATTTAGGCAACCAAGTCAAGACATCCAATGAGTTTTCTGGATGTCTAAATGCATTGCCATTATCTCAAACCAAACTCGCTCCTTGTGCCCTGAGGGTGAGGGTGAAAAGGGTGTTGACAGTCTGGGAGCTGTTCAGAACACAGCTCCAGGGCACACCAGAGGATTAAAAACCTGCCCTGGGGCAAGATGCTGGAGCAGGCTGTCCTGTTCACTGCTGTGGGAGCGAGCTGGGGAGCAGCCAGGTAACCACCCCAGCCAAGCATGGCTGTAATCAGCCAGTGGGGAAAAAGGCATAAGATCTTACAGCTTTGAGCAGTCACCAGAACATGGAGTTCAGAGAGAAGGTATTTCCCACCAGGGGTAATTATGCATTGAACAGCCTTCCTGAGCAGATTCCTCAATTCCCAGTCATGATTTCAGGATTTCACATGACAGTTTTATTCAGGCACATTATGTTTTGCTCAGCAGTTACCATCAAGTTTTGCTGAGCATAAAAGGATTAGGATATATTATTTTATTAGTCCTTTTTTCTGGCATCCATCAAGATGTGCTTTCATTGCACAGCAAGCTCAAGGGCACACCAGGAGCTTCTTCCCAGCTATGCCTGTTGGCACACCCAGCTGAAGAAAGGAGGGGAAAAGAATCTTCAAGATAAGGTTTTAACACTGAATACATAAATAAATAAATAAATAAATAACTGATATTTTGTTGCAGCAAAACACTTTGGTCTCATGTCACTCCAGCAGAAAAAAAAAAAAAAAAACCTCTATAAAACAGGAGACAACAAGTCTCTTACCCACAGAGCCCCACTGTACCTGCTCCACCACATATTGCCACATCTCCCTCTTGGGGCTTCAGTGACCTCTAACATTTTCAGTGAAGTTGAGACACAAATAATTCCCTTAAAGGATATAGCTTTTTCCATATTCCCTTCCTTTCAAAACCATTAAACTGGATCCACTTCCTCCTCCTTTCCCACCCAGCCCTTGGGGGAAAAAGAGGAATTATGCAGCTGAAGTACTACTGGTGTTTCCTTCCTAGCAGGCATTGGGAAAGCTTCTATTTTGTAACCATCCTACACCAATCACAGATGGAGACAGCAAGGCATTATATGACCATTCTTTGCCTATACTGCATTGGAGAACTGCACATCCATATAAAATTTTCTACAAGAGTTGCCTTCCCTGTGACTATCCCCATCTATTCTTTATTTTTTTGTGTTAGCTTTAAGTTCCCATCTATCCCATTTTCTTCAGTGCTGCCACATGAATTGCTTGGGACAAGGAAATTTGCACTCTCTTTCCACTGGGATCCTGCTCCCTCCCCACCTTGACCCCGAAGCTCATTTCTGAGCTTTCAGTACCAGCTTTCCTCAGCCACGCCATTCTCATTTTCCACAACTGCCCCAGATCCAGTGCCCAGTTGTCCCAGTAGAGATGCCAGCCCAAAAGCAGCTTTGGAAAGGAGCCTGTACCCCATGCATGATACATCCCTTCCCTGGGATGTCACCCCAGCTACACATCCCTTTTGATGAGTCCTGATGTCCCCAGATCCATGCAGTGAAAACACAGGCATGTGATAAGCTGGGCAAGAAGTGTTTCCTCAGGTCACTGTCCAGAGAAGGGAAGAGACTGCTACACAGCTGCCATCCTGCCATCTCCCCTCTGCAGAGCTCATGGATGCTTGGCTGCACAGTTAATGAGCACAGGCACGGGGCCTGGAACAGCCAGGCTGCACAGGGGAGAGGAGAGAGGGTGCAGAGGATCTGCACTGCTTGGGCTTTGTAAGCCAGTCCACCAAAGCCATGATCCTTTTGGCATTCTCTGGGCACTGCCTGAAGGGGAATGAGACTTCACACAGATTAGCAGACTGGGCACACACAAAGTGGGGAGCAGGAGCAGAGGAGACCAGAGCTCCTTTCCTTCTTCCTTCTGGTCTTCCTGAAATTCATGCAGTCTGGCATTCTGGTGCCTTTTTTTTTTCTTTCTTTTTTTCTTTTTTTTTCTTTTTTTCTTTTTTTCTTTTTTTTTTTTTTTTTAAGAAGTTACATTAAAATGGCCCCAAGCTCCTGCCAGCAGCTGCCCTGCCCTGAGCAGAACACACTCTCCCTATCTTGTGCTGGCAGTTATCAAAACTCTTTGCAAAGGAAATACCAGAGGTGGAGATAAGCACTGGGTTAAATTCACCCCCCACTACATTCAGGTTTCCATTCTCCCTATCACCTCCTCCTCTGCCCCAGCTGATGGGCCATTAATCTTAAAACCCAGAGAAAGTTGTGCCACTGGAAGAAAGCAGTTTGCTGGCCAAGCTGAGCAGGCTTCAGGCACACCACCTGGAATCAGGCACTACAGGGCTGCTTCTATCACACTGCTTCTACAAAACAAACACCTCTCAATACCCTGTAAATCTATAGCAATAACCTTAGAACTCAGAGAAAGTTGTGCCATGGGAAGAAAGCAGAAGGAATTAAGGTCATCACTGTTTTCCTAGGTGGCTGTTATCACAAGGAATTAGTTAACCACCAAAAAATGATTCACATGAACATTTAAATGTTGAGAGGAATGATCATCAGATGAGAGCCAAGAGCAGGCCCTTGTCTCCCACAGTAGTGCTAATGGTTAGGGAAAACACAGTTTAACTTCTGGCCAAGTATTTCCAGCTCTCACTATTGCCAGGAGGAAAATGTGCCTTTTCCTAATGTGCTCACACTGCTTTCATAAAGGCACTAATAAAAGGGGAAGATGTCAGGGATTGTGAGGAATATACACCTGCAACTGCTTTATTTTTCCAATCAGTCCAACTGAGTGCAGCCACAACTCATGCAAAGTTTTAAATG
The DNA here is from genome assembly GCF_023055355.1 of Agelaius tricolor. Taxonomy (NCBI): domain Eukaryota; kingdom Metazoa; phylum Chordata; class Aves; order Passeriformes; family Icteridae; genus Agelaius; species Agelaius tricolor. The sequence continues at coordinate 80,338,544 of NW_027269261.1, forward strand.
GAGAAGAAAGCTGTATTCAGCTTGCCTGGCAAGCACAGGAGGAGCAGCCAGAGCTCAGAATTTTATTACCTCACAGTGGGGCCAAGCTGGCTCTGCTCCCATTGATTGTGGAGACAGGTGAGCAGCTATTATCTGCTCTGATGAGGCTGAACAGAAATAGAGCAAAACCAGACATATTTAGCAACAGGGCATTTATACAAGTACCTGATGATGTAAAGAATAACCACCACCCTGCTGTCAAACCAAAAAAAGCATTTGGCTGCCTGCCTTGAGCATGGTCCAGGCCCCAAGGGGCACAGTGCAGACATCACCACCTCCCTCCACAGCTCTTACTCAGCCTTCAGAGTCAGATGGGGCTTTTGATCCCAATTTAATGGTGTGAGCCTACACTGTAGTGGGTGAAGTGCAGTCCCCCTGCAATCTACAGCCTAGCAAGTGGAGGTGAGAGGTGGGAACAAAGCATTGCTAACTTACAGAGGTGGAGAGGCCAGGTGTGAGAAAACACTGCAAAGCACCACCCCTTTAGCTATTAACCACTCTGAGCCAGCTAAAGTCAGGGCAGGGGCTAAAAGCAGCCCTGCCTGTTGCTGCTGAGGCAGGAGAGGCACATCCCCTGCCCCAGGCACACAGTGGTGCTCTGCTTGGCACAGCCTGAGCCATACAGCAGCACCCACGCTGGGAGCAGCAGACAGGGTGCAAAGCTCTGAGCTCCTTCTGAAGGGCCAGGCAGTGGCAGGTCCCATGGGCTGGCAGTTCTGTACCAGCACAGAGCAGCAGCCAGCCCCTCAGGGCTCTGGGCTCTGGCACAGCTCTGCAGTGGGCAGGGCTGAGGAGTGACCCTGCTCACTGAGTCCCATCCTCCATCTCCTGCTGCTCCCCAGGCTGCAGCCACAGCACCGTCAGGGGTTACAGGTAGCACAGGGGGGAACAGCCTTCAAAACTGGGGCCACAGCCAAATCACCCCACAAAAGCAATCAGCAGTGCTGTTAACTCCCAAGGGACCAGGACCTGGCAGGGAGGACAGAGTCGTGCAAAAGGAAATGCTGCTGAACTGTTCAGCTCTCTGCATCCCCTCTTTTGAGCTCCTGGATGTAATCCAGGCTGTGTGTCGGGGACAAGGGACATCCTGGGTACCATCAGTGACATGTCCTGGTGGTAAGCAGTGGCTTTCCCAGACATGCACCACTGTCACTGTCAGGCTCTCATCTCCCTCAGTGCCTGATATTGACTGAAGCAGTGGGACACTTCCAGGTGCATTGTGTTTTTAACTGTGTAGTGTCAGAGATGAAAGCACTGCTGGCTGCACCCCTGGGGTCTACTCATAACTCCAAAAGGTGACACATCAGATGCTCCTGTTTGAGAGGTGCTCATAAAAATCACCATCGACTGAGGTAACAGAAAACAGTGACTTCTGTCACCAAATTGTAAATTTGTCACCAAAGTGCAAATTCAGTGCCATTTTATGAGCATATTTTCAGACATCTTCTCACTGTTAGCTTGAGCCAGTTCAGTTTCTTATAATATTGTACAACCAATTAGGATTGCTTTACATTTAGTCTGGGTTTAGCAAAAGAAAAAACATGGTGAAGTTGGGTTTCCTGGACCTAAAGCCACATTAGTCTCTAGGCAGTGAGCTAGAAAAAACCCCATGTTTCTAATCCAGAAAAGCTCCCTGGTCTCTATTAAGCATTAAATGGCTGATTTCTTCACCAGGAGGATGGTAGAGGGTTTTTCACTCACAATCCTTTCAAGATGATTATTATTCTACTTAAAATGCCTTTCAATGTCTGCTTTTGAGTCTAATCTATGTTAAACAGGAGCTGGGATCAAGCTTTCTCTGGTGAGCTAACAGAAGCTTTGTTTCAAACTCAACTTCTTTATGGGAAGCTCTTCTGGAAACAGTATAAAACAAACATTGGTGGGAAAAAAAGGAAAGAGAAGAAGAAATTATATCTTCCTTCTTCTCAAATCAGACCTCTGCTACTACAGTTACCCTCTGTGTTGTGATGAGTCCTTCTTTGTGATCCCCCTTAGTTCAGACCATGATCAAATCCCAATCCTACATGCATTTATTAATAGGCTCAGGTATATAAGGGTTAAAAGGCTCCCTTATGTTAATTGGGATTGCAAAAGAGCAACAGCTTGCTTAAAAATGCCTGTACTCAGTAGTCAAAACTATCAGCCATCATACAACCATTTTAAAAGAGCAGACATTTCCTTTTTCCCATTTTTAAATGAAACTAGATGAAAAGCAATTTAAATATTCAGTAAAATGCCTGTCAATGCCAGCTTGTGTTTGTAATATCATGTAGATTACTAAGTGTTGGTTCAGCATGATTAATAGTATTTAAAATAAAGTCTATGAAATAGCCACATCAGAAATTCATATAGAAATCTGAATATTACCAAAAAAGCTTAAGAAACTTAATAAAAAAATCAAAGGACTGCGAATTTCTTGTGTCTCACGAGGTGATATGAATTTAATTCTCCTTTATAAGAAGTTATTGAGTCCAACTTTAGAAAAGTCTTTTTTCCCCTTATGTCTTCAATGACAATTTAAGGATACAAAAGCAGCACACTCTAAAAGTCATTGCATGACTCTTCTGGCTAATAAAGCCATGGTAGCCCTGGTACAACACTGAAGCAGTCAGTGTTAATGGATTACAGGGTTTTGGGCAATCCTGCTGCAGAGGCATCCAAGCACTGCAGGAATGTGGTGGGGCTCCTGTGTGTTTCAGGCCAGGGCTGCTCCATCTCAGCAGGTGGCAGAGCATTCAGATTATGGCCTGTTTGGATTGCTCTTGCCATGGAGAGCTAGGAGCACTGCAAAAAGCATGCAGGGACAGTGACTGAGGCTGCTTCTCTCAGCCCCAGTGTCCAGCTGCCATGCTTGGGGAGTGCACTCCATGCCAGGCACACCCAGAGTGACCCAGGGATGAGCAGGTTCCTCTTAGCTGGGTGCAGAAGGCACAGAGGAACACACACAAGTGCACAGGAGGGCCTGGTGCTTGGCATGTTCTGCCTGTACTTTGTGGTGTGGTCTAGCATGTGGGTGCACCCCCCAAACACCACTGTTGGGGTGTGGACACTTCTCAGACCTCTGAGGGGCCAGGAGCTGCCCAACTTAAACCCTGTCTTCAGTGGGCACAGCAGGACCCACTGCTGGGTGCTGAGTTTAGGTACAAGGAGCACATACTTGAAAAAAAGAAAGATAAAATCAGTCACATGGCCTGTTAACAGCTGAATGAAGAATAAAATCTGACCTTCTCACTCCAAGGCAGAGATCCATTGCCAGTGGTTCCCGCTGTATGTTTTCTGCAGACCCCAAGAGCCTTCATACTATTTTAATAGATCTTCAAAAATCAACTAAACCTATAGTCACAACAGGCTGAGGCTCACACCTCTGAGATAAGCATCCTTTGGGGACCCCTCACCTCAAAAGAGAACACAAAAATCTGCTGCATTCAACCCAAGAGCTCCTGAACCGCTGCCAGCTGTGGAGCAAAGGCTCTTTATGATGCTGTGGACTGGCTCAGCTAAAGGCAGCATGGCATTGCACTGCCTTATGGGAAATGAGCCACCATCAGCACAAAGGGAGTCCAGCACAAGCTTTTATAGCACACAATATTTCCATCCTTATTACACCAAGGTGTCAAACAAGATCCTGAAGATGCAATGACAGCAGTTAGCATGCTAATGGCTACACTCATTTTCAGCATCCTACAAACCACGCAGACTGGGGAAAAAATTGCAGCCTGCCTTGGTGTTAGCACCTTGCAATTAAATCCTCACCTTTCCATCTCTTGCTTAGGAGCACTGTCTTGCTAGAAATAGTGCAGCCATGCCTGGCTTGCCGCTTTTCTCACATCTTTATTATTCCAGCAAGCTGGGGCTACTTGGTTATTGAGGGCCAGCGATTCATAAGCTCTGTGGAAAGCCATTTCATGACAGCACAAAGCCCACACTGGCACTGCTCTGTTAGACACAGCCTTTGGAAGCTTTGCAGTGAAATCCATTAGCCATGTACATTTAGAGGAGACACCACAGCTCCTGTGCCTGTAACTGCACCTCATGAGTGACCCTGCATGGACATTCACTAGCAGTCACCACTCTGGGCTCCAAAAGGCATAAGGGGGTGTCTCTTCAGTCAGTTGTGCAGCACATTGCCACAAAGGAAAGTGAAGGCAGCCTCTTCCACAGCCTTTGTAACTGCAGTTGTAGAAGAAAAAAAAAACATAAAAAACAAACCTACACAAAACTTTTAATTAAGTAAGTTACTTCAAAACCAAGACCTACCCACATTAGCAGGAGATTTAGCATTAAGTCCTTCTGGGGAGGAGGGAAGTGTTTGTGCCAGCCAACAAAGCATCTCTGTGCTCTCTGCTTTGCCCTTACAGAGAGGAGGTAACCACATCCACCCCAAGAGGGGCTGGAAAGGTTCATTAACTGAGGGTTACACAACACTTTCACAGGGAAGCCACGTGTTTACAGTTTCATTTTGTTATAATTAGGGTCACATACGAAAGCAGTGTCTCCAGGACTTTAATACCCAATTTGTGTAAGGGGCATTTCACAAAACTCAGCAAAAAATTCCTTGCTATTAAGCAACCTATTATTCCCACATAAGTACACTCGTGGCTTGCAGATGCCCTGACATGTCTCAGAAGCAGGTAGTAGGCAAAAAATTTGCTTTAACTAACTCTCTAATGCAGGGAGCACTATTTACCCCACTGCTAAAATAAATAAATTAAAAATTGTTTTGCCTTCATTGAAAACAAGCCTGGTTCAGGTGGCTATGTGAACACAAGAATGGAGGAAAGGCAGATGCATTGGTGTCTTCTGGGCTAAACCAAATACATTTTTCAGGACTGGTCAACAGAGGTGGCAAAGCTGTGTTGTTTATTGTGTGACCTGAGCTGTGACTTCGCTGCAATGTGTCACTGACCCAGGGTGAGGCACTGGTCTCCTTGGGCCCAAGGCACCTGAGCAGATGTGACAATGAGCTTCCATACCGTCTGTTAATGAAGATCACTAAAGGCCCTCAGCAGATACATGGTTTGATATCTCCTGCACAAAACCATGTTTCCATTTGATCACTGTCAGATGGTATTTGAGTGCTAATACCTAGAAATACCTGAGGCACTTGACCTCCTTCTTCTGGGAATTTCACCCTGTGTTTTGAAAGCACAGACCTGACTGCAAGCCCTGCTGAAGTGCTGCTGACATGTCATGACATCCTGGAGCTGGGTAGGCAGGGACAAGAGCCCTAGAGGAATAATAACCTCTCATTGGAGTTATCATAAAGCAGAGCACTAGGGCTCAGGAGCTCAGTCCCTGGGTAGGGACCGGGTGCCCGAAGCTAGCTCGCTCATGCCAACGCCGCGGGGCTGCCATCTAGCAAGCATGGTGATTATCAGCTCTAGAGTGATTGCAAGCTCTCAGGATTTCAGCTCTGCTTGCTAGATAGTGGTGCCCTGGGCTGGAGGCTGCAGCAGACGGGGAGAGAGGAGAAGGAGAAGGCGCAGGCTGTTCCACAGAGATGGCTTTGTTTGGGGAGGTCCGTGAAGGGTCTCTGCTCTTCTTCTTTCTCCCCTAATGGGGTACAGTATGCTTCTTTTATAGGGTTGGAAAGGATCCAAGCTTGACCAATGGGTAAGAGGTTAACATGACATTGCCTTATAGGGTTACAGAGATACGTTAAGGGCGGAGGACAGGGAAACAGGAATTTTCTTTTGCTGTTTCAGCATTCCTATTGTTCATATCCTCCATGGTGCTTTTCCTAAATCTATGGGGTTTACTACAGAGGAAGAAAAGGAAAGATTTTGCAGAGATGATGTCCTGGTGGTATTGTACACAGATATTTAAAATCAAGGGCATAAAGGGTTATTTAAGGTCATGGCTGGAGTCACAGGAATAAACAGTTCAGCCTACAGAAAATTAGAGTGATGGCAGAAGATACATGTGAGATTAAAGGTAATGAGTACATCATGTGACAGATTCAATAATTTTGTTTGATATTATTTTTCTATGGAGAGCATCTCTGCTCCCTGGTGTCTGCCCCCATAAAATACCCCCATCTGCCTGTTCTGCTTGGGTTTTCAATCTCCAGCCACACATAGGTGACAAATCTGCTAAGTCTATAATTTACTCACATGTACACCTACCTCCAACTTTCCAGCAGCTCCAGAGGAGATTCAGAGGGTCCATCTGTGCATGCAAATAAATAAGGCTGGACAGGGCTTGTCTAGGAGCAGGGCCCACCTGACACAGCCTGGCCATTCTCTACAGCTCCATTCTCTTCACACTAGTCTCCAGTCTGAGAGTTAAGGGTGTAAAGCTGACCTCCCCAGCACCTGTGGAGGCCAAGGAAAGGATGGGCATTTTGAGAGAATAATAACTGATGGATCTGGTCACACAAATGAGTATTGGGAGTCATCCTGAGCAAAGAACCTGAGCATTTCAGTGGCCTCTGTGGGAAAGGTGAAAAGGCAGCACCACCAGTGAGCTCAGTTGTTTCTACTCCTCAGGAGCTGGGCTGTGTGCTGTTTTCCCCCTGTGCAGACAGGCTGCATGCACATTGCCAAAAATGCACTCTCCTCTCCATGTGGAATGTGAATGTCCAAGCACTCCCAGAGTTGGACTTGTGGTCCTCATTGATCCCTTCCAACTCAGGATATCTGATTCTATGGTTCTGATTGCAGTCATGGGCTGGTGCTCTACTCAATCACAACATTCATGATTCTTCTCAGAGGTGCTCAGCAACAGGACAAGAGCCACACACTGGAGCAAGGGAAATGAGTTTTTGCTGTGAATGTGGTCAGGCACTGGAGAAAGCTTCCCAGAGAGGATGTGGAGTCTCCATTTTGGAGATACTTAAAAGTGGACGAGACCCTGAGCAGCCCAATCTGGCTGGCCCTGCATTAAGCAGAGGGTTGGACTAGAGCCCTTCAAGGCATGACCCCTAGGACATCTCAAATGGTTCTGTTTTCCCATGTGGAGATTCAGTCTGCTGGAGTCTCTGCTCCTCCATGAGCTGGAAAAGAAAAAAGTCTGCCATGCCAGCAGTACCAATTTGCCCATCTCCATTCCTAGTGAAGCTACTCCGTGTTTGCAGATGTCAGAAGAGATGCAGTCACTGAGTTTACAAAACCCAAACCCTTGGATCTGTGACCCATATTTCTGGAGAGTTCAAGGGAACAATCCTATGTCTCCTCCTTCCCTTTTTAATTCCCAGCAGCACAAAGATGAAAGCAATGCCAGTCCCTGAGCTCACATACCTCAGGCCTGCCTTCTGGAAAAGCACAGTTTGACATTTTTAACTACATGCTGAAAGGTACATTGTACACTAGCTACAGTCTGTACAGGTCTGAACGTTTTTATAAAGGAAACACTTTTAAAAACTTCCTTGCCATTAATCCCTTCAGATGTGAAATACCAAAAACTGTACAAATTCTTTCAACTAGAAGAATGCTAAGGCTTCCTCTGAGGTAAAAGCACACAATTTTGCACATTAAAGACAGGGTAGATGAAAGGAAGGTCTCTTCACAAGCGATCTCATCCTGTTTGCTCCACCCTTCGCAGATAAAACCCTGGGAGGTCCCGCCCTGCCTCTCCCTCAGGCCACCCAGCTCTGGTCCCACCTCCACTCCGTCCAGGAGATGGATATGCTCTACCACAGGCCAGCTTCAGAAATCTTTGTAACAAACCCACCTTGTATCCAGGACTGGCTAGGAGACACAGGTTTGCTAGCACCAGGACAGGTCATGCATACCATGGAGGCACCAGGCAGAATCCCAGCACAGCCATCAGGACAGCCACCAGGCAGAATCCCAGCACAGCCATTCCATGGCCTGTGCCATAAAACCCAGCATTACCCACATGCATGTCTTTATCCCAGGTCATCTGTGAGGCATGGATGCAGCTCAAGTCTGAAGTGGGCTAAGGACAGAGGGACTGCCAGCACAGCCCTGACAGCTCCCATAACTCAGACACGTGTCTGAATACCAGGTGAGTTTTTTTACTTGCTGGTTAGGCATTCACCTCAGCTGTTTTCTTCCTCTGTGTGAGTTAAACCAGTTTGATTGCACCTGTATTTGGTGGTCCCTCTCTATCAGGCTTCCCTGCTAACCAGGGCTTGGTCCTGCCTCCACAGAGCAGAGCCTTCAGTTAATAGCAGAGTCCCAGTTTGGTGATGATAAAAGCTGCAGAGCTGGAGGTCAACCAACCTAACAGTGTCTCAAGTCACAGGGGTTTACATTGCCCTTGACCCCCATCACCTCTCTTGCAAGGCTGCAGGCTCTCAGGCTGGAATAGAAAACAAAGGTGTGGATGTCAGAGAAGAGGTGTTCCTGGTCATGGACATCTGCAAGGCTCAACTTGGCAAAGTGGACCAACAGCAATGCCAGATGTCACAGCTGCCTTTTCCTCCCTGGACAAAGCATGACAAGGCTGAAGCACATCTGTGCTGGGCAAGCAGCAGGATAGTGCTCCTGTAGCCCCTTGCCTTCTTCCAGGCTGGGACAGGGCAAAAGCCATGGGAGAACTGGTGCTGTCCAGGCAGCAAAGCAACTTCTGCTGTACAAAGTCAGGCCTGTCACCTGCCTGCTCCCCTACACCCCAGGCTTGTGCAGGTCTGCTGAGGTGCAAGCCCAGCAGCAGCTGTAACTCCACTGAAGTCTGGGATTTAGTGCCATAGTTGAAATCCTGTAGCCTGCCAAACACTGGGAATGGAGCCTGTCCAAGGTCAGCCAGCTTTCAGAAACCTCAACCCTGTCCTCCCCGAGGATGAGAAAAAATCTTCACAGACCTGGAACAAGAACAAAGTTTCTGCAGGAAGGGGAGGTTCATCTCTCACTGATTAGTTTCACACACCCACAGGATCTCTGCAGAGCTCTCGTGCTTCTTGTGTTTACCCAACAGAATGAGAGGCAGCCATCACTAAGGGCCACCCATAAAGTCCCACCCTGAATACCAGCACAAAGAGAGGAGAAGGATGTGGCTGGGGAGCCTCAGCAGAACACCCAGCAGGGCTCTCTGCAGGAGAGAAGCCCACTCTCTCCTGGAGCAGGGGTGTGGAATCCACAGGGCATCCCTGTTCAGAGATATGCTGGGGTTGGGAGTCACAGTGGGAAAGGCTAGGGGAAGTCAGAATTGAAACGAGCTGGGACAAAACTCAGAGGGGCTGAGCGGAGTCAGGGGCAACATTTATGCTACTGATGATGTGAGAACACCACACAGACAGCTTGAGTCATCCCCACTTTGGTAACAGCATCCATCCTGTGGCCACTGAGTGGAATTTGCAGTTTGAGTTTTCAGTCACTGGTGGGAACACAGCACTACCAGGTGGACACCAGCTCATCTGCATTGTGCTTTGTCTCACCTGCTGTGCAGCTTCCCCCCCTCCACTGCAGGTGACAGTGGTTTTGGCCTTTTTCCTCATCTGGCCACAGTTTGGGACTCACAGAGGGACTCAACAGGAAGGGCTGTCTTATGAGCACACGAGCTGCTCACACAGGCTGCACTGTCACACTCCAGCTGTGGCACAGCTGTCTCTCCGGTATGCAGAGACGCTCGGGCAGGAGCCGGCTGCAGCTGCTGCTGGTGGAAAGGCTCCAATGGCCTGAGCCCTCTGTGCTCCCAAAGGAAAGATGGCAGGAAGACAGCGTGGTGGGAGACACGAAAGACAGCTCTTTGCAGGCTGGGTCTTTGTTTTTGTGGTTTTGAACAAAGCAGAGCCCATCCCTTGAAATGTGGAAAGCAGGGAGAAAAGAAGTATTTACTGGCGATGCTTAGGTTGCAGTAAAATCCAAGATGTGTTGAAAGGACACTCCTAAAAAATATGCTTTTATATTTAAACACCTGTTCTCAGCAGGCTTTTTGTGAATTAGATGAGTCAAACTCCAGCCCTGGGCTAAAGCCCAGCTCCATTAATCACATGGGGGCAACCTCCCTCCCTCCTCCAGCTGTGGCTTCCCCGCTGCATCCTGGCCCACAGCTGCTGAAGGGTGGCTCTTCAGACAGGGAACTGGTCTCCCCTGCTGCACAGCACCCACCTTCCCAGCTCATCTCAGCCAGGAGAGGTGTGTGCAGCATGAGGGAAGACCTTGAGGAGGAGCAGAGATGAAAGAGGTTTAGGAACATTAACTCCTAACCCTCACCTTCCAACTCAGCCTCTTGGACCTTTCTTCTCTGCATCTCAATGGCCTCTCTCTTGCAGTTATTTTTCTCTGGGGAACTTCTGGAGGTGAAGCAAATTTCCTCCTCCCACTCCCCGTTTGGGTCCCCAGGCAGACAACACTGGCTCTGTGCTCTTTCTCAAGTCCAGCTTTTTCCATCCACTGAATTTCACAGCACATCAGCTAAGGACATGGCACAGGCCCACCAGACATAAGGTCTCTGCATCAAAGCAAATACCTGAAGAGCTGTTAACATTATAAATAAAATTTTCAGAAGGTTTTGGGTCAGAACTGTAGAAAAACCCAAGCAAAGATGTTATCTGGGTAAACATTTGGAAAGCCAAGTGATGGATGCTGGCTCTGCTTTGAGCAAGGTACACATTGCCTTTGCTACACACAAGTTAATGTTAGAAAGGCAGATTAATATATAAACTTGTTCACTGAAGGGTAACACCAATCCAGCAATTTGCAGTGGGGAAATGAAGGTTTTCCTACTTATTCCATAGAGACTAAATGTTACTGTTTTCTTCTCAGAGCATGGCAAAAGCTGTCTAAGCTAGTTTGAAATCTAAACAACCTTCTGATGGACAATCACTGGGCTTCTTCTAACAAATCCACAGTGAAAATCTGTACCAAGCTCTCCAGGCTCTCTCCAAACATGCCATGGTGTCCTCACAGTGCAAGGCAGGAGTGTCCAGGTCCTGGCAGTGGTCAGCCAGCATCCATGACATAGTGGAGGACAGCCAGGAAGGAGCAGCATCGCCCCATGCTATATTCCAGGGAAGTGGATACCCTTTGAAGGATGCCTGGGAAGCATGGGAGAAATCACCCTTTCCCTTTCATTCAGCAAGCAAGAGGGAGAGATCCATTCTGACATTATGTATTTAACTTTGAATTTTAATCTTTTTTGTGGTTAATACAGGTGACCACAAAAAAAAACTCTCACAGTTTTCCAGAACTGTTATGACAAGGGACTGCATCTATCTTTGTTGAAGCCTTGCTGAAAACACAGCAAGTATTAGGAAAGAAAACTAAATCTAAACACATGTGCTGTGATATTTATTGTTACAAGATCAGCTCCTTCAGTGAACTAACTGGAAATAGCTTAGAAAATTTCTTTTGGGAACAAAAACCTGGAAAAACCCAGCTACCTAGGTTCTGTTTTGATTTTGTATTGGAGGGAGTCCGTTGTTTTACCCAGCAAGGAAACTCCTCATGTTTGGCTCTCTGGGACTCCCATCACAACTCCTGGGAGTGCTGCAGGTGCCCATCACAGCTCACCAGGGTGAGCAGCAACACAGCCCAGCACAACACCCCTCCCAAATGCTGATGCTGGGATCTGCTTGGGGTGGTTTCCCTGACAGGGGAACATGTCTGTGGGGCAAGGGTATGTTCTTCCATCTTCCCCAGCCCTGCCTGGCACCAACACTGCTGAGTGCAAGGGCCAGGTTGGGCTGGGCTGGGCTGGGCTGGGCTTGGACTGGCTCCAGCCATGGAGATCTGTCCTGTGCCCAGAGGGTTTGTTGCTCCAGGAGTTGAAGACAAGAGACCAAAGACCTGAGGAAGCAAAAAGCTCAGGCTCTGCATCACAGAAGAACAACAATTCCTTGGCTGTAACAAAGAACAAGTCTGAACTAGAGGGTCTCCCTTTGAGGTTAAAGTGAGGTGTAGGATAGGGTCTGAGATCATCTCGCAGCAACCATGGACTGGGGAGAGGGCAGGGAACAAAAAATGCTGCTGGAGCTGGCTGCAATTTTTCACGTGCCCTTTCTCTTCACTGATGGAAGACTGTCAGGAGAGAGGAGTGACACTCCTGCCTGTAGTCTGGGGATAGGATGAGACATGGCATGAGGTAGAGTCAGGTATGAGTTAACAGTACGGTTCAGTCTCATACCTGGGGACTGAGCAATCTGAAAATAAGATCTGAAAGTCACATTTTGTCCAGGTAATTGCATGCCTCAACTCCACTTTGGCCTTTGCTCATAAAAGACCAGTCAAATTCTACAGCAGGATAAATAAGTGCTAGTGGCTTCAATGGATAATGGTAATCTTAAAATAATCCCACATTCCTCAAATAAATGTGATGGTTTAGAAAGACTTGGGTGTAAATATGTACAAGTATAAATGTGTGTGTATATGCATGTATGTTTTTATCTCTCTAATTACATCTTTTATTAGAAGGCATGATTGAAGAGTGCTAACAGTGGGCATCATAGCATAAATCCTTTTCTTTCCCAAAGCAGAGGCTGAGAGTGCCAGCACAGCAGGAGTCAGAAGAGGCCATCTACCATGTAACTCCAGCATCATTGTCCAGAAGAGCTCCTGGGCTTCCACAGGATTTGGGAAAAGCCAGGAGCCAGCACTGCTGTCTCCCTCATCACTGTGCTTTTGATGTGAAGGATTCTGGCTCCTTGCTGGTCTGGCTGGGTGCCATGCAAAATTGATCCACATGCCATATTTGGCACTTGTACCTCACACTTCCACCCTTGCTCTTGAAGAGCAGCCAAAACACTATCCACTGGCCCTGCTGGGAAATGGTCTTAAAAGGCACCAGGCAGTCATAAAAAGGAATTTGCCAATTTTAATTGATTTTTCTGAGGAGTCATGTGCTTATTAGGCCTTTAGCTTTTGGGAAATTTTCTCTTTAATTCTCACCAGTCCTTTAGGGGCAGGGAAATATCACTGAATGGCCTCAGAGCCTTTCAGTGTCACTACTAAACCACAGCAGCATTTGGGATCACTGCTGCTCAAACACTTTCCTGGCTCCAGCAATGATCTGCTTCAAAACACAAGGTTTGGCTCGTTTTGACAGCTGGTTTATGGAGCCAGCATTGCTTCCAAGTGAATCTGGGGAACTGTCCTGGAATGAACTGTTTCCATGGGGGCAGCCAGGAAACTTTCCAGGAGGCTCCACTCCCTCAGAGACAGCCAGCAGGGATGGAGGAGGAGGAAGAATTTGCTCACTTCTTGTTGAGAAGAATTTTTGTCTCTAATGCTTCCAGAGTCTGTTCCCCTTGGGACATTTAGTTTTGGGCTATTTAATCCCATATTCAGCTCCACCATCTCCTCCTCAGCAACCAGGCCGCATCATTTCTCCTTTCTCCAAGACCTGCCTCAGATCCAAAACAACTTTGTGACTGGCCTGGCTCTGGACCCAGGGCTCTGGATGTGACACCACACCCCCACGCTCCCAAATGATCTACTCTTCTGACAGAACATCCTTCTCAGTCACAGTTTGTGTGGGAAGGCACCTATGAAGGTCATCTAGTTCAACCCCCTGCCATTCCAGTACACCCAGTCTCTCAGAGCCCCATGGCTCTGACCTCGAATGTTTCCAGGGATGGGGCATCTACCACCTCCCTGGCAACCTGTGCCAGTGTTTCACCACCCTCTTTGTAAAAAAATCTCTTCCTTACATCTAGTCTACATCTGCCCTCTTTTAGTTTAAAACCTTACTCCTTGTCCTATCAATACATGCTCTGGTAGAAAGTCTATCCCCATCTTTCTTGTAAGTCCCAATTGCTGTGAGCTCATCTCTCTAACAATGATCTGACCTCTCATTGCCTTCTTTCCTCCAGCCCCCTCCACTTCAAATTCTTGGGCTTTAGCTCAGTGTTCAGGAAGAACCAGCAGAATGACTGACTGGTAGATGCAATCATTGCAGTCAGGGCCGAGGAGCAGCAAAAGGAATTACACCTCTGTGCCCCCTGCCTTTATCAGCCTCTGGTTTGAAAGGAAGGGAAGCAGAACGGGCTGGACACCAAACAGCCACTGTACTTCCCTGCCCTCCATCCCTGGAGGGAATGACAGCCCTGCCTTTAATATCTATCATCTTGCACTGTCGAACAATATGCAAATATTGAACTGCTGGAAGCAAAGAGCAGCCGAGGACGGCTGGGGGATCAGCTCCACAGGCTTGACAGGCTGTCGGGTGACTCTGTCTGTAGCCATCGGCTAAAGGTGTGCCCGGCTGGCGCACCCCTTGCCCGGGGGCTTCCCTGTAACTCCAGGCACACGGCCGGAACCGCACTCAGTGCCGCAAACCCTCCCCGCGGGGCATCCCCCGGGCTGGGCTGTTCTCCACAGCTCTGCAGGACCCGTCCGTGAGAGTTGTGCTAAAGTGTAGCCCAGGAGTGCTGCTCCTGCTGCATGGCTCCCGAGGATGACAACAATGTCCTCCGCCAGCCCGGGGAAATGTCTGTAAGGATCTGGTGCTTGGGAGGCCCGAGCTAACGGGCTGGGCTGGAAACTTTTGGAAGGGACAGGGGAGCGCGGCAGCCTGCCCAGAACCGCGATCAGAGACGGCCGCGCACCCTCCCCGGCGCCGCCGCTCCCTCCCCCGGCCCCGGGGCGCTCCGGGGTGGGATTCTCCCCCCGAAAGGCTCCCGGACCGCCGAGCGCCGCTCCCGCCCCGGCCGGGAGAGGCGGCGGCTCCCGGCGGCTCCGGCCATGGGCAGCGGCAGCAGCCGGCGGCGGGGTCTCGCGGGCAGAGCGGGGCAGAGCCGGGACCCGCCGGGGACGGCGCCGGCCGACGGCGAGGGGGCGGCGGCACCGCCCGGCCCCGGCCGCCGAGCCCCGGCTGCCGGAGGCAGCGCCGAGACCCGGGCCGGCGGGAGCGGTGCGGAGGCGGCGGGAGGCGGCGGCGGGGCCCCGCTCCAGCAGGCGGTAAGTGCCCGCCGGTCCCGAACGGGACCCCCGGCCCTCCCGGCGGTGGCCCCGGGCCCCCAGCCCAGCCCAGCCCAGCCCGGGTGTCCCCGCCGCCCTGGGCAGCCCTGCCGCAGCCGGCGCCACCCGCCGCGGCCGCGGCTTCCTCCGAACATCAACAGCGTTACATTCTTTTGATCTTCGCTGCGAGCCAGGCTCCAGGCTCTCTTTGCGTTTTCTCTTTTCTGCTCTCTTTGCGTTTTCTCTTTGCTGCTTTCTTGGCGTTTTCTCTTTGCTGTTCTCTTTGCGTTTTAAGTCTCCGGTGCAAGGCAAACCTAGTCCCGAGAGGGGCCATCCCGTTTTTCGGTCTCCCGGTGCTACTGGAAGTTTCTTTTCCTGACTTGGAAAAATAGGTCGACTTTTTAAAGTTCAGTTCCTGCTTTTTCCTGGGTCGGGCTTGTAAACAGAAGGTTTAAAATGTGAACATAAAGCTGCCCCTTAATGTTTGCCAATCTGCTGCAACTGCAGTCTGGCTCGTCCTAAAGGCACATTTCAGTCTCTTTAACAAATAATGGATTTGCTTCCGAGGGAGTTGAGATTTATCTTTTGGGCTTTTTTTCCAATCCAAGAATAACAGCATCATATATATCAACTGGTGATGAGGTCAAAAATCACCGACATCTTTCATCTTAGCTTGGCTTTGGAAGCTGTGTGTTTTTTGTTAGATAAACACTGCTCTCCACAGATACACGCAAGTTGTCAAAATAAAGTAATAAATTCAAAAATTTAAAGAAATATTTAGGACCCAGGAACATTCTACATTGCATGCCTCAGTTTTACTCTTTAGAAGGGTATCATTTCCATCACTGAACTGCACATCCATGGGATTAGTTTAATACAAACTAAATTTTCCATTCGGAAACTTGGCAGGGTTCTGTATGAGAACCCTTTATTTAGACAGGTTTTAAAGAAAAACCTCGAAGTAAGGTTTGGAAATTGAAGAAAAAAAAACAGACATCTTGTATTGACATATTGTTTTCCTTGCTCTTTAAACTCCAAACCCTCCTGCAGAATGAATGGAGCTTACTCCAGCACTACTTGCTCTTCTGAGGGCCTCTCATTTAGGAGTAATCCTCCTGACTTCTCCCATTTGTCTTTACTTATGAGAATAGAGGCTGCTAAGAGAAGTCTCAGGTAGTTTCACGGCAAACTTGAAGCTTTTTTTGGTAGCACTTTATTTTCCTGAACCTGAGATGGCAGAGACAGAAGTCGTGGGCTTAGTATTCTGACTCCTTGAGGCCTAAAAAGTCACATGCCTGTGAAAAGGAGGGAGGAAACTGTTTGGAGCACCAGGTTTTGGTTGTTTACTGGGTGCAATTTAGTCTTCTAGGTTGTTGTGCAAACTGCAGTCCCACCCTTCCCAGGAGGCTGGGGGAGGAGGTTTCTGGAAAGGGATATCACCTTCATTGCATCGCTCGTAATTTTAGGGCAATTTCTCTCAGTCTTGACAGCTTCTAAAGTCATTTGTAGTTTCTGTCTTGTGGTAAGAACTTGCTTTCTTTGCCCTGTTCAGTTGTTCAAATTGGAGGATAAGCAAAGAAATTTTAGAGAAGAAAAGATGAGTTAATTCAACAGAGTTAATGGGGGAAAGGTGAGGCAGGAAGAGGAAAGGCAACAAGGAGGTATCACAGTAAGAAAGTCTGATGAGAAGTGGCCCCTGGAGGAGCAGATTGTGGCCAGTGGGAGTAGAAGAGACCTTTGACACCAGTCAGAAGAGAGCAGAATTGCAAACAGGACTCATCATTCTGCTGTCACAGCTGGGTTTCTCCTGGGTGTGATGTGCATCCATGCTGTGTTTCACAGCTGAACTCTGGCACAATTTGCCATCCAGCAGTGAGCTGGCAGCACTGATGGGCACTCAGGCCAGGTGACAAGGGCTGGTGGAGCATGCAGCTGCCTTTAAAGACTTGAGCCACCTTTACTATATTCAAATAGTGCTTGGGAGCAAAAAAGGGTGAAAGCATATCACAGCAGCAGGCTGGGAACCAAATCCTGGAAACCTGCACATGCCTCAGAGCAGACCCCAACACTTCTTGTCAGCATTGAACATCCATTTTCAGCTTTGCTCTCAATTCTAGACAGTTGTATGTGCTATTCCTTGTTTCTTTGCTTAAGACAGAAAAATGTAGTTGAGGCTTTGCAGGTGCTGCTGCAGCACAGAGCAGGGGTGGCAACTCTTGGTAGAAGCCAGGGCAGAGGCCGTGGCCTCAGGCATTTCCCCATTGCCTTCCTGAAATGGAGGAATAATACAGACATGTTAGGGTTTCAGTTTTAACAGCTGCTTCCATGGCACCATCTCTCCTCCTGACTGGAGACTGGATGTGATTCCATGAGGCAAATCACCCCAGCTGCAGCACAGGAGTAGCACAGCTAGAGGGTGTATTCACCAACTCCTAGAGGGACTATAATATAATTTTAAAACACCCGAGTGTTCAAAGCTTTGCCTGATTTTTTCAGCCAGATGTTTTTTCTGCAGACTGACGTGGCACAGCGTCACCTCGTGGCTGGCTGCTAATTCCCAGCTGCAAACACAAAAGGGTCCTGAAGGGACATTAAATGCCATGCCCCATTAGCTTCTTACAGGAACTCAGGTTTATTTTTCTACTCTTGTTAAAATGTGCTTCCCTCAAACAGAAATTTGATCTTTCTGATACCACGTTGTTAGCAGTTTATGTCAACATTTTCTTCCTGGTTGTGTTAAAAATCAAAAATGCCCTCGAATCAAGACATTGTGCTTTAATTTCATAGGGAGCATGGGGCCTTTAGAAAATGTCATCTCCAGCTGTATATCTGGGACTCCCTGAACTTCCCAAAGTCAGATTATTTCAGATTCTGTAGTTATTGTCCAGTTGTAGATCTGGTGGTTGCTGAATTAAAGGTCTCCCTCTCTACCCCATTATATTTCTTGTCTTGTTCAAAGTACCTGAAACTTCACCAGAGCCCAGAAGCAGTGAGCTGTGCTGTCCCCTCAGCCAGCATCACCCTCCCAGCACAGCTGTGTTGCACCTGGACTTGGAAAACTGCTGACTAGGTATTTTCCACAACTTCCCCCCTTTCACTTGGCAGAGCATGGGTGGCTTTTTCCCTGGAAACTATTTGTGATCTAAAAAGTACGCCCAGGGCATGTGCAGAATAGCTGGGAGCTGCTGTTTTAGTTGGCAGGAGAGGAGAAGCGTGGGAACTCCTTGCATCCCTGCCCACTTCCCGTCCACCGCCTGCTCCTAATTCCTTGGCTGGCCAGAGGATGTTGCTGCAGACCAAAGCAAAGCTGGAAGTGCTTTGCCCGGGAGTGCTTTGCCTGGGGTGCAGCTGGGGCCTTGCGTCACGTTTGGCACCTACTGGCACCCTAGGTAAGCTGCTTTTTTTAGCCAGCAGTACTGGCTGTGGGTTGGAGAGGCTGATTCCAGCAGTGCTGCCTATCTCAGCCCCAGTCCTGTGCTGGCAGTGCTGCAGGGTGCTGCCCTGCTGCTGCACCTGCAGTGCTCTCCACTGATAGCCTCCCTCCCTGCCACGGCAGCAGGTTGGCATTTCAGCTCAAACTGATCCACTGGTCCAGTTCATGGAGTGTTTGTGAAGAGGGATTTGGGAGGAGCAGAGGCAGGGAAAGAGGCACTGGTATACCTTTGTCAGAATGCTGTGCTATTAAACCACACCCCATGGACCAGCACTGGCAGAGACCACACTGCTCCTATGTAGGTACTTAACAGGGCTCAGTCACTCCCTGGATGAGTTGCACCTGTACTCAGAGTCCGTATTTCTGCTGCATCTCAGGGCTATATCCATATGGTAAACTGTACCATAGCAGCTGCCTGGCACTGGAGCATGACGGTCTGCCCCACTGAGCTGGCATGATTTTTGGTTAGGACCAGGTTGTAGTTTCTCAAATAATGACTGGGTGTTGCTTAGGGACCAGCACAGGAACCATCTCAAAGAGAGCTTGAATTTGGCCTCTCAGTTTTGAAGACAATGTTAGTAGTCCAGACTGCAGCTGGCTGGTTTCAGTGCAGCTTGGGAGCAGCTCTAGAGCCTCCAAAGGTACATGGCTCCAGATCACCCTGTGGAAGGTTCCAGGAAAGGGTGTTCTCACCCAGCTTATTCATAGCTGCTGGAGCTGACAGAGAAAGTGGGGGTTAAGGGCTGGCAGGGCCATGAGGAACTTGCACTGGACTGGGGGAAGTGGGAAGCTGCACGCCAGGAGTGCTGGTTTATGCATGCAGCAGAGAGAAATAGCTCCTGCTTCCAGCTCTCAGCTCTGCCTTGCTCCCAGGAGCTGCTGCCCTAAAGGATGGCTGAGCTGCGTGAGCAATGACTGTCAAACCCTTCCACCCCACATGTCATGACATTAAATTAAATGTGGATACATGCTGGGTGAGCTTAATAGCCAAGCCTTTAAACTTGGAGGAGGGGGTGATGTGGGGCTTTGTGGCACAGCAGACGTCAGCACAGGATGCTTGTGCTGAGAATGAGGTGGAAAACAAGGAGACACGCCATGGTCTAGATGAGTAATAAAAAGATGACTGCAAGCTGCAGAAAGGAGAAGCTGACTTCATTTAACTCTTACCAGGACACAGGCCAACCAGGCCAGCAATTACTTATTTAGCTGTAGGATAGGAACCCATAATATTAAAGTGTCCTGACATGCACATCATCCTAACCCACATAAAGGGCTAAGACTAATTATGTGCTGAACTTGCAAGACACCCATTACAGCACTCCCCAGCCGGCTGGGTGGGGTCAGTGTTTATTGTGTCTCACAGCCCAGGGCAGCCTGTGCTCTGCTCCCTGCCTGCTGCCCGGCACACGATGTCACCCAGGCACCCCAGCCAAGTGGCCTTTGCCTGCAGGAACTGGGAGCAGCTCCCAAATTGTGGAGACTCTCGTGGCAGGGAGAAGGCAGAGGCTGGAGGTGCCTCTTGTTTTCACTTGCCACCATTTTTGATTCACACACTGGATGAAATGTTGGTAGACATCTACATGTGCCAGTTCCAAATTCTCTTGGGCAATAAGTATTGCTGCTGACAGATCCCTTGGAAAAGGTGGGGGCAGGTTTTGCACAGAGAAGCAGATTTTGCTAACCAGAGCTGCACTATCCTGATGACGAATTAATTCTGTCTTCCACCCACACAACACGTACAGCTCGTAATACGGAGGAGTCAGCCACAAGGGAAGAAAAAACAGACAACCTACTGTACAATCCAAACCCCTCCCTGGAATGATCCAAACCCATCCTTTGCACAGAAGTATTGGAAGCTGGGTTCTCACTGTGGGAAAAACATCATCAAAGCACTCCTAAAGAACTCTATTTCCCTTGGTGCTGAGGATGAATAATGTTCTTCACCTGGTGGAAGGAAACTCGGGCCTCAACAGTAGTCCAGTGGATGATGGATGAGGAGCTGCATTGTGGGATGCAGTCCCAGGAGAAGTCAGCCATCAGAGCTCAGCATGCTGTTCTCCTGGCACTGCTTCTTGCTCTTGTTGCATGTGGGAGATTGCCAAGAAACAATCATAAATAACCAGGAGAGAACTGTCTTACCTCACTGTCAGCTTTCTCACATACCCTTGTCTCTGCTTGGACCCAGAAGCTCTTTCTAGAGTAGTTCAGCCTCTTCCAGAGAAAACAAAGTATTGCCAAAGAGCAGGGACTCTTTTGAAAGGATGTGAAATGCCTTTGACAGGTATTACGCTAAAACTTGATGAAAAACCAGCAACATCTTTTGTATTTTTTTGACAAAAGCAGCTAGGATGGGAAACACAGTGTACAACAGATACCTTTCCTGGCTCCTGAAACAGAAGCTACTAAGGGCTCACCTGGAAGAGATGTCAGCCAGAACCATCAGAGAGGTGTCCTTGCTGCAGCTCTCCTCATCTGCTGAAGCATGGGAGCCAAAGGTGACCACAGCAGCACAAAGCCCTTGCAAGAGGGAGGGAAGAACTGAGCAGTTCACTACCAAGCACCTCTCTGTGTGCCTCTCAGTGTCTGAGACCACAGTGTTTAAACCTCAACTCCTGTCCATCCCCTGTGAGAAGCAGCTGAGGAAGGAATGTAGTGAAAAAATAGCCTAGCAAATTAAAATCAGGTGTCATGCAATACCTGCAGACACCCCAGTGGACATTTCTACCCAGGGGATGGCACACACAAGCATGACCAATACCAACAGATTTTAATTGGCACAAAACTGTGTGTGAAGCCATCACTGTTGTACCAGCAGTGCCTGTAGTGGGGCATTGCCCCTCCAAAGCTCCCACACTTTCCAGCACCAGTCCCGTGCATGACCTTGAGGCAGCACAGGTTTGAGCTATTCTGAGAGCATGTACATGATCTTCCTGAGGAATCACTTGATCCCATCCAGCCCTGCAGAAACACAGCAGAGCAACAGGCAACGGCTCTGCATTGCAAGCTTTTCCACACCTCTCCCTGGTTCCTTTGCCTCAGGTTGGTGGTTAGGTTTCCTTCCTTTTGTTCCTTTTTACTTAGGGATTTTTTTCCCCCATAAGTTGCTACAAAACACTAACAACGGGGTACTTGAGAAAAACAAAAAAAAGTGGCCATGCTCAGGGGAGGAGGGCATCTGGCTGCACTTCTCTTACCTGGGAGTTTCTCTCTGAGGGGCAGAGGTACTGTGAGAGTCGGGCAGGTTGAAATGCTCACATAGCCGCTGTTCCCAGGAGTGACTTGGAGGAGGAGAAAGAGCGCAGCTTTGTCCACTGGTCTGTGGGCAGAGCTGGGGCCTCTGTCCTCACCAGAGCATCAAGAGATTCCCTGTTTTTTGATTTGACATTTGAGGTCCTCTGTCCAGCCGATATCTAGGTTAGGGTGAGGGGTAAAAAGGGTCTCAGCAGATACTGGATTCTGTTGCTCACATCTAGACATCACTTCGATCTGTCAATTTTGTGTTGGCTCTAGGTTTGGTGAGGGATTTCTCCCGTTGCATGCTGGATCCGAGTCATTTGCATGCCAACTCGATGTCCCCTCCTCTTCACCATCTGGGTGCCATATTCCAGGCAGCAGCTGGGTGCCACTTGACCAAAGGGGGAATTCTTAACAATTACGACAGGTAGTTAACGAAAACGACAGGTCATTACAATAACAAATGACAGGTGATTACAATAACAAACAGTTAGAACTCCACCCTGGCAGCAAGTAGCCCAACCTGTGAACTCGGCAACCTTTTAAAAGAATGGGCAGCTGTTCTACCCATAGCAAGGTGCTGGCTCTGTCTCTTGGCTTTGGAGGAGCACGGTAGGAGCTGCTGCCTGGGGAAGGGAATTTGCTGCTGCTCCCGCCAGAGCCCAGCCCAGAGCTGTCTCTTGTGCTGTGGGGTGAGCCTCTGCTCGTGACATCAGCCACTGAAGTGGGACCTTATTAACCCTCGCCTCACTAAAGCAGGGACCCATCCCCATCTGCTCGGGTGTCTAGGATCCTGAGCTCGCCTCTGCCTGCCCTGCTGGGAGCTAGGCCACCGCTATCCCACCCCTGCTGTCTCTTTGGCACTGCTCTGAGCTTTCACTGCACTGTAGCCCTGCACCTCCTGCCTGCTGACACATCCTGCTGGCCCAGCTTGCTGCTTCCCAGAGTCCTGCTGGGGCAGCGGGATTGGCCACCCCAGAGGCCTGTGAGGCAAAGCCTCTCGTCTGTCCCTTCCCCTCTGGGCCCAGCCGCCATTGCTGTGTGCTGCCCGAGCCCGCGCCACAGCGCCCCCTGCAGATGGGGCAGGGGGGAGTCACTGCACCTGCCCTGCCTGCCAGGAGCCAGCAGCGCCCCTGCTGGCCGTGCCTGGAACTGCACTGAGGGGAAAGCGCCGCGGCTGAGGCGGCCGGGCCTGGGTTTGTGTCTGTGTGGTGTTAGTGCCAGAGCTGGTGTGGTTTGTTTGCTTTATCATACACACCAGTAAAGAACTGTTATTCCTATTCTCATATCTTTGCCTGAGAGCCCCTTAATTTCAAAATTATAGTGATTCAGAGAGAAGGGGTTTACATTTTCCATTCCAAGGGATGCTCCTGCCTTCCTTAGCAGACACCTGTCACTCAAACAAAGACACTTGCCTTTTTTATTGTACAGAAAATATTTTCTTCTTTTCCACACTGATGGAACAGCTTTTCATTTCTGTTTTCTGGAAGGCCCTGATTTGGTGCAACCTGTTCAACTTGTTAGTTTTGTTGTGGGATTCAGGGTAGTTTGTATGAAGGAGGCCCACCAGCTTCAGGATTGCACCTCAGAACCGATAATGACAAGCTAAGATGCAAAGCCATGTCCCAGTCCCTTTCCCTGTGAGAATACAGTGAAAAGGTAGAAAAAGATCATAGATATATTATTCTCAGTAGTACCTGGCTGCAGAGGGTTCATTTTATTACTGGCCCAGCTGGGGATGAACAGTCCCATCCCTGCCCCCATTTTAAATACCATTAGGTTTGGCTTTGGTTGCTTCCCAGGTATCCCATTAAAAGCCTGGGGATTCCAGCATAGGGAAAATGGATATTTCACCCCAGATGGATAATTTTTCCAGGAAACATCTTTGTCAGGTGAAAATTGGGTTGATGTGGCTGTGACTTCCTCCCTTAGCAGGTATTTTCATACTGTTACCTGCAGCTGGTGGCACAGTGGCATTCATGGAAAACTGTGAGGTTTAACATTCAGGGATCTTGATTCTGTAGCCAGCAGCCACCCAGCTGTCCTGAGTGCTGAAACAGAACCAGCAGAACAGGGCTAGGAAAGGAGAGTCTCTTGTACCTGTATTGTCTCCACAGAGGTTTAAACCAAACCAGGGAGTTTAAACCAGGACATGTTGCCCACTGTAGACAGAGATAGGTTTCATAGAAAGAAATAATGGTTTGGGTTGAAAGGGAGCTTTGAAGATTACCTAGTTTCAACCCTCCCCATCATGGGCAAGGACATCTTTAACTAGACCAGATTGCTGAAAGCTCCATTCAGCCTGGCCTTGCCCCCAGGGATGGGGCATCCACAGCTTTTCTGGGCCACCTGTTCCAGTGCCTCACAACGCTCACAGTAAAAATTTCTTCCTAAGATCTAATCTAAATTTGCCCTTTCAGTATAAAACCATCATCCCTTGTCCTGTCACTACACGTCTTGTAAGCAGCCCCTCTCCATGTTTCTCGTAGACCTCCTTTAAGTAGTGAAAGGTTGCAATAAGGTTTCCCTAGAGCCTTCTCTCCTCCAGGCTGACCAACCCCAACTACCTCAGCCTGTCCTCACAGGAGAGGTGCTCCATTTCTCTGATCATCTTCATTGTCCCCTCTGGACTCACTCCAACAGGTCCATGTCCTTCCTGTGCTGAGAACACCAGACCTGGATACAGCGCTGCAGGTGGGGTCTCACATGAGCAGAGTAGAGGTGGAGAATCACCCTCCTTGAATTCAAATTATTTTAACTGTCTTGTCTTCTATCCTAGGCTTTGTCAACCAGAAGCCCACCAAGCCCAGAGAACAACAACCTTGACCAGCAGTGAGTATCCCCTGCTTTCATGGTATCTTCAGCATGGGGAAAGCACATGGAAGCAAGGGGCCTTTATGCTTTTTCTGCATTTGTAACACTGTACAGAAGAGCTGGGAATGGTGTGAAGTGGTTTATAGCCCTAAATATTCCACCCTTTTGCTTATTTGCAAATTAAAAAAAAATCAGGTGCTGCTTGAAAAGATTCAGGCTCTAGCTCAAGTGTAGTATAGAGGTTGTGAGCAGTCAGAATTTTGGGTGTCCACATGTCAGAGAGGCACGTTGGAGTAGTTAGTGCAAAGCTGTGGAGAATTGCTCCAACAAAGAGCTCAGGCCCTGATTCACCTGTGGGCTCTGCAGCATGTGGAAAAGGAGAATAATGTCTCTTTGCTCCCCAGGAGTCTTAAGAGAAACCCTATCGGGTGCTCCCATGCTACACCCGTTAGAGACAAGAGTGTCCCTCAGGGACAGGGGAATGGTGGGGACCTGCTGCTCTGGGTGCCAAACAAAAGAAATCAGAAATTTTCCACAAGCAAAAGCTGTCCAGCAGAGTGAGCCTCTGAGTCTGCCTGCACCAGAAATGGGAACAGTTTAACACATGCTAAAAAAACAGGTGAAATGAACAGGCTTGGAAGACTATCTTAAAATATCACCTCCTTACATTGAAGAGCCACTCTCTTCAGCATTAAGCTCTGACTCTGATCCAGCCCCTCTGCTCCTGCAGCACTCAGAGCAGACTGATCTGCAGATGCTGGTGTGTGACCTACTAATGTCCAGCAGTGCTGCTGGCTGTGTCAGCAGAGCCCAGGCACTGCTGCTGCTCCCCCTCCCACTGCTGCTCTCCCTCCCAGCTGGCAGGGAGCTCACCTGGCAAGGCTTGTACAGGTGCTCTTGCAGGGACTTGAACCTCTCCTGTGCTTCCCAGCATCCTCAGTGGGCTTTGGGTGGTGATGGCAACTGAGCCTTCTCCTCCTGGGGTGCACAGCCAGCCCTGCCAGGCCCCTGTGCAGCTCCCCAGGCACCCACTGGCCCCTCACACCCTGCCAGGACTTTCCTTCTCCCACCCTCTTTGATGTACAAGGGGAAGGTTTGAGACAGCAGAAAATGCTTTCTGATCTGGGATGACAGAGCAGGAGATTATTTTCATTTAGATAACATTTACTTTATATCCAGAGTCCCATAGCACAGCTCATGTGTGAAGTGCCTGTACTGCCTGAGATAAGCAGAATTGCAATTTCTGCTGGCAAGAACTATGCAAACATTTTTTTGGAAACGGCCCAGCACCCAACAAATTTTTGAAGACATCAAATCAATTAAAATCAAATCAAACCACAGAAAGAGAGGTTAATGTGCATGTGTAGGTGTCTCATCCTTCACATTTCTGTGGCTGGACTCATTCTAGATAAACACTTTACAAACAGCAAAAGTCAGCCTTGTCTTGATAGAGTTGCTGACTGAAGAAATTCCTACAAAGCCAATTAAAGGAGAAGCACATGCCGAGGAAGGAAAGAAGAACTAGATAGGCAGTCACGTGAGAGAGAGGTGGGTGTGCACTCCTGTCCTAGAACATGCCCCTGTGTTCAGACACCACATCAGCATCTGAACCAGCCCCTTCTGAGTACTTTGGATGTGCTCCTGGTTGGGCTGTGTTACCTCTCATCCTCACTCCCCCAAAATCTTTTGGGAGCTGCTCTCCGGTGTCTGGTAGTTCAGGGGTGGATGACACAGCCCAGGCACACAGGAATGATTTTATAATTGCTGCCAAGGCTCGTGGCACTGGCACAGTTACCAGGGCGTTGTTCTGACCCATTTTTCAGCTGCTAGGCCTTGCAGAAGGCATTTTAATGATTAACCCTGGACTTGCCCATCCTCAGCAAAATGATAAAAAACACTGGCCTAGATTCACCCCAACCTAGTTTTCAGCCACTTAGCTCAGGTTTGTGCCTGGGAGTTTGTCACCCTAGTCACCCATCCAGGGCCATTGTCACAGGAGCCTGCAGGCAGCTCTCCCCCACACCAGGCACCTGCCTGACACCAGGGATATGGCACTGACAGCTATCCCCATGGCTGGGATCTTGCTCAAAGGTGGTTTTGCTCACTGTTGGTCTAATTTTGTCCTTTGCATTTCCTTCTCCACATTACATAGTTCATTGTCTTTACACTTAACAAAAAACCCCACTCATAACTCCTGCTTCCCTTAAGAAACTTTAAACACCGAGAAGCCTGTAGCTGAAATCGAACACATTTCTTGCTTTCCTCTTTCCTAAATTGCTTTGCTCCAGCCTCTTAAATCACTTTTATTGCTGCTTTCTACACTCCCTCCAAGCTGTTAAGAACATTTTAGCAGTGAGGCGCCCAGAAGCCTGCCCAGTAATCCTGATGGAGCTGCACTAGCCTTCTTTTTCCTTGCTGTCCTATCACACTGCACATTTCCCTCATTTGCTTTTCAGCTGACTCCTTCTCTCTCAGCTTTGCTCCTTCACAGATTTCTCTCCTTCCCCAGAACATCTGGGGTTTGAAAATCTTTCCACTCAGAGTACTGACCAGTTATTTTCCTGGCTGGAAGGTCTAACAGCCCTCAGGTGGACTCTGTGTGTGAAGCCAGGCTCTGCGGCCCTGGCATGTAGTGACAAGAGGAGCAAGGTGGCTCCTCTGCTGCTGGAGCAGCTGGAGGAGCACAGGAATAGGCCTGTGGGCCACCAGCTTTTGTGCTGTGCACATCATGAGCTTGGGATTTCTCTTCCTCAGCTGCTCACTGAATTCTAGGATCAGCAGAAGTAGCTGTGCCAATGTGCCTTTGAGATGCAGGTTTAGGTTGGGATGGCCTCAGGAGATCTCCAGTCCAATCTCCTAGCTCTGGCTCCAAGCTGGATCAGCTGTGAAGTCAGAGCAGAGTGCTCCAGGCTTTGTCCCATCAGGTGTTGAAAGCCTCCAAAGATGGAACCTGTGTAACCACACAGCCTATTCCTCTGCTTACTGTCCTCAGGGTACAGAAGTTCCTCCTTTTATCCAGATTAAAGCTCTCATTTTTTATTTTACTTCAGTTTTCCTGTATTAAATGATACAGAACTTTGCCACAAATAGCAATAGTATGAGCAGCAGCTTGCTTTGCTTTTGAAAGAAATGCAGCCCTCTCTTTTCCTCTCATTTCTGGGGTATGCATAGGAAGTGGAGTCTGTTTTTGCTTTTTCCAAAGCACATCTGTGTCTCAATGAGTTTTACCTGGAGATTTTCTCCATGCAAACCAAAGCATCGAGAATAATTAACAGTGGGAAATTATGTAACTGCTAAGAGAAACAATGGCTCT
This sequence comes from Agelaius tricolor, assembly GCF_023055355.1. Taxonomy (NCBI): domain Eukaryota; kingdom Metazoa; phylum Chordata; class Aves; order Passeriformes; family Icteridae; genus Agelaius; species Agelaius tricolor. The sequence continues at coordinate 80,366,178 of NW_027269261.1, forward strand.
TCTGTGGGCCTGCAAGCAAGCTGCCAGGAGCTCTGCCTCTTATTCGTCACGTAACATAAAATTAGTTAGAGGATTGTCACAATGCAGAGTTTAAATCAGTAAATTGTGTGTTTTAACTCAGATTTCTGCACTTCTTTTCCCATTATTGCTTTGTAAATGCTGCTGTATGGTTTGAGCTCTTGGACCTGTAGCTTTCTTCTCAGGTCTTACCTAGTGCAGTGGAAATCAGATACCCTGCAGCCCTCAGCAGGAGAATGAATAAATTGAATAAGCAGAAGAGTCCAGTTGCTAAATCCTGCTTGCTGCTAGTAGAACTTGCCATCAAGGGCATAGTGCAGTGTAAGTAACTGTAGAATACCTACACTACCCAGTGTCACCAGCTGGCCATCAGGTGACTCCAGGAAAAACACCAGGCTATTTCTGACACACGGGAGGCATGGCAAACACAGCGTGGTCAGAGCAGCTGGGCTGGGCAGGAGCCCGAGGATGCTGCCTGGCCCAAGGAGAGCAGTGTGAAAGCACCTCCTCTGTAGGACAAAGTGTCCTTAGAAAAGCATTTCAGGGTTCTTCTCTTCAATTCTGACTCTACATTTATATACCTGCTTTGGGGCAGTTTCTGTGATTTTGTCTAGTAAACAGGTCCTCAGTTTTTTTAATTAAAGGATGCTAATGGATGAATTTTATTCATCCCAGCTGCAAGAGCAATGGTTGGGATAGATCTCATCCTTAGAGGAGTTCAATAGATAACAAGTCTGGGACAGATCTGGAGCCATGCCAGTGGATATGAAAACCTCTCCTCTTTGGCAAGGAACTAACTGACACACAAAACCAAAACATTTCTTTCTTGTTTACTTGTTCTTCACTAGTGGATGGTGACAAAGTCTTAGTTGACATGGCATGGCAGAGCACTTTACAGTTTGGATTTACCAGCTCAATTCCCCACTTAGCTCTGCCCCTCACCATGACCTCCATTCCAAGGAGCCATGTGTTCCAAGCCTGACAGCCTGGCTTGCTCACCTCCCAGAGCTCTACAAGGCCAAGGAGAAGCACTCCTTGTCAGCTGCTGGCTCCTCTCGAGTCCTGGAGGGCAAGACCAAGTAGGCTTAATTGGTAGCGTGAGGTACAGTGGTCAAAGCCTGCAGAAGACTTGTCACTGTTCTCCCTTACGCAGGTAGGGACAGATTTCTCCTGTACCCTACCTCTGATAACACCAATAAAACCCATACCAGTTCCCTTTGAGTCATTCATCAGCTCCCACTCATGGGAGGGCTGTGCTGATGTGGAAACAAAAGCTGTAAGAGCAGTTTGAGGGAGCTGCATTCATATTTTGGTTGAAACTCAGATTCCTTATGAATGCGAACAAAATAATCTCTTTTTGCATAAAACCTTAAAAGTAGCATAAAGATTACACTGTCCTTTAGCTGGGCCTGGAGCCTAACTTGAAAGGTTCTGGGAGCTTGATCCTGGAGCACTGTAAGGGTTGTGCTGTAATGAACTCCCAGACTGAACTGGTGCCAAGTGATAGCAAATGTCAGCAGGCAATGTGCCAGTGGGGAATGGGAACCAGACCTGACAGAGTATCTGTGTCTCAGCCAGCCACATGCAGCTCAATCTTTCCATTCACAAAAAAAAGAAATGAAGCAAGGATCTTGTATCTTCAGAGCCTGATTGTCTCTCACAACACCACTAACTCGCTCCCTTCCATGCTAGGTGCCCAGAAGGCAGCAAGAAGCCATTGGGGCAGCCCACGATTCTGTATGATTACTCGGAGGAGGAGCTGATGGCCAGCATCGAGAGGGAGTACTGCCGCTGAGCCCCCCAGGGAACGGCAGGCACAGCCTGGGGCCAGGCTGAGCAGAGCTCCTGTGACACCACAGCTGCACGGGAGAGGGGGCTCTGGAGGGGACTGGAGCATCAGGGGCTGCTTGGGAAGCACTGAGGAGAACGTTCCCCTGATCAGCTCCCTGGGAGAGCAGGAAGATCCTCACCAGCTGCTGATTGGTGCCACTGCAAGAGGGACCAATCCATCTTAAGAATCGATATTTAGAAGCTCATTTCTAAATGCTGTTTTTAAATGAACATGTACTAGAATTAATGTCATACTAGAGGTGTTGAAATGTGGTGCTTTGAAGGAATCTTTGAACCTAGTAAAAATTTGCAGCAATATCATCTGATCCAGAACTTAAGGGGCTGTTGAATGAAATTCATGTTTCTGCCACTTAAAATGTGCCAAATTGCACTTGTGCAAGCCTCAGGTTCAGGTCCGGGTTTGGTACTGTCTCTTTCAATCTGGTCCCCAGTATGGGAGATAAGAGGAGAAGGGGATTGAGCCCACCATCTAGTGCATAGGCAGTGTAATCCCAGAGTTCAAATCCCACCACACTGCCAAATTAGGCTCCTGGGAGCCATCAGGGAACACAGGATTTGTATGAGCGCTTTGGGGCAGGGTCCTGGCATGTGTCCTACCTGGGCATGAATCCATTCCAGTGATGGGAGTGAAAGCAGGAGGCACATCCCCATTTCAGTCATCCTCCTCAAGGGGTACTTGCATGCTCTTGCAGAGCAGCTGTTTGGGATCAGTTTTCAGAATTGCTACTCCTAGCCTTTCCCTAATATTTCTTGTCCTACAAGAAAAATCACTGCATTTTACCATTAGCTGACTGCAAAGTAAACCAGAATGTTCTCTCTCCTAAGGAAATAGTATTTTCAATGCTCCCAGACAGGGAAGCCTGGTATTTTGGGTTTCTGCTTTTATTATATCTGCATGTTAACATATTATGAGTATCTGCTTATTATCAGAAGTAGAAAATTACTTTATTTCTATCTTCTGCTGAAGCATAAAAGGCATCAGATGAAATTTTCACTACATGTAAATGCAAGAAAAAAGTGCAGGACACCTCTTAAGATGCTGTATTTTAAGTACTTTATGATTTCTGAGACCTGTGAAACACAAATAAATGCATCTATACTCTGAAGCCCTCAGTGAAGGCATCAAATGTTCTGAAAAAGGCTCTCTGAAAAATCATGCTCTGGTACCTGCAGAGACTAAGCAGGATGCATCCTTGCAGGATGGCAGTGGGATTCCTGCAGGATGCATCCCTGGAGGATGGCAGGTGGGATTCCTGCAGGATGCATCCCTGGAGGATGGCAGGTGGGATTCCTGCAGGATGCATCCCTGGAGGATGGCAGGTGGGATGCCTTGAGGGGGGCACTAGATCACAGCCCTGGCACACAGTCTCACACCCCAGCTGTGTTCCCTGCAGCTGCCTTCAGCAAGGCTGGACACTGGTAGCTGGGGAGCCCCCAGGCAGCCCAGGGTGGGCAGTGGGAGGGAGCCAAGCTCCCACAAAGCTGTGCATGCTTGGAGGCAGCAGCTCCCAGCACACCAGCTGGGGCATGTCGACAGGACCAGGGATAATAAGGGTTTAAACTGGAAGAGTCTAAATTTGGGTTGAACATAAGGAAGAAATTGTTCACTGTGGGGGTGTTGAGGCACTGGAACAGGTTGTGAGTGCCCCATCCCTGGAAGTGGTCAAAGCCAGGGTGGATGGTGCTCTGAGCAGCCTGGTCTAGTGGAAGATGTCCCTGCCCATGGCAGGGGGATGGGACTGGATGGTCTTTAAGGACACTTCCAACCCAGGCTGTTTTATGATTCTGTGATATCTTGGTGGCCCAGAAATAGCTGGAGTAGAGAGCAGATGTGCCTGCATTGTTGGGAGAAGTTGGGTGGGTCCTCTGGAGCAATGGCTCTCTAACCCTCCTGGAAAAAATCCAATTTTGAACAATAGCAGTTCTTTCACAGGAACAGTCATTTTTAGACCTATTAATGTCACTGATCTGTGGCAGGATACAGTTTGTCTGCAGTTTATGGAGAGCCCACTCACCAGATCTCCCAGAGCTTGTGTTAGTTTTCAGCAGCTCTCAAAGACCTGCTGGGAGGAACAGAATCTGCCTGTGGAGAGCAGAAAAAACACGGTGACCCCAGCACCACAGGGGACCACAGTACTCTATTATTTTGTAATCACAACAGTAGTTTAGATTTTCTTTGAATTTGGATTTCATTCTTTCAACTAAGACCTTCCTTCTGTCAAGGTCCCCAGAGTCTCTGGCACATGTGGGGAGATATTTCACTGAGCTCAGTCACAGCTCCCCCCCCTTTGTGAGCACAGGGCCAGTGGATTGCTGCCTTTTTGGATGGCCTCCAATGACACAGCAAACAGAGGGAAGCCACGCTACTGTCAGACCATGCTGTGACAGGAGCAGGCAGGGACCAGGGCTCTGCCTCCCCCAGGTCACCCTGCATGTCCCCTGCCTGCCCTTACAGAGCTGCTCTCTGGGGCTGCATTTGGTGACTGGCCCAGGTAACAGCTCTACAACCCATTTCAGACTCTCCTACAGGAAAGCCCAAGTATTCACAATTACAGAAATTGACTAATTAAAAATAACACCTAAGCAGAACATATTGTTAAGCTGAAAAAAAAAAAAAAAATCTCTATTGAACACAGCAAAGCACTGGGCTGCTTTATAAAATGAGCTTCTAAAATAAGCAAGAGACAAGCACATTGCTGTAGCTGGAACAAAGGTGCAGTGGATTTCACAGACAACCTTTTCAGCATCACCAACAGAAAAGGAGGAGCTGCAGAAACACAGGAAGGTCCAGGAAGGAGTGATGCAGCTGGGACAGTCACTGCACCAGGGAAAAGGTGCAAGAAAGAACTTTGGGGATACAAGGAGGGACCTCAAACTGCAGTATGGTCTTTCTCTGTGCCATAAAATGATGTGAGCTCAGACCACAGAGCCAGCCAGTGCAGACAGCCCACAGCCATCTGTCTTCTCACACCATGCAGAACAGGATGGTGGTACCCAAGCAGGTTCCCAGTCTGCCCAAGAACTGATGGGGACTGATCTCCCTCTGGGTCAAACCTGCACACAGCTCCACACCCAAAAGGGACAGTGGCAGTGGGGCTGGTGCCTGGGAAGCCACAACTACAGTTTAATTACCTGGTGTCAGTGCAACTCTGCTTTTGGTCCATCTTTTGCTCACAGAAAATAGGACACCAGATCATTTGTAGGTGAATAACAGTATGAAAACAGTAGCTGTGCCCACAACAGATTTCAAGAGAAACTTCTTGAAATAATGGGTTTTTCAGAAAAAGGACAATTACACTATAGAGATCACTGCCACATCTCAGGGATGTTGTCATCTTGTTGCAGGGGTTCCATACTGTTGTCTCCTTATCACAAAGTTTCCTGTCTTCTTGGTGTTTCTTGGGGGCAGCTCCTCAGAGCACTGACTCCTTCTTCTTCTCACATTAGCCAAGCAACTCCAGTTCCCTTCTCAATCACCCAGCCCACTCTTTTATAGCACACTTCTTCTCATTGGTTACAGCTGTGGCCTGGTAAAGTCAGGCCTGTTCCTAATCTTTGATAATTGCCCAGCTGCAACTCCTTAGGGGTAAGATTACTTTGTATACTATCTTTATTTTCTTATATCCTATCCCCCTACAAATGCTGATATCCAACCAGCTGAATTATTGAAAAGTTTGTTTTCTTTTCATGGTATTTCTCTATAACCACCATCAAATCACAACTGCTTGAAGGACAAGAAATTATTCAGCTTGCCAGTACTTCCTACCCCTAAAACAGTTTGCTGGAATTAAGCAGGGCTCTGGAGAGTCTCTTACTCATCATTTTGGAAACTACCCTCCTGTTTAATACCCACAGCATAAGACAGGATAGCTGACAAGTGCTTTTGAGCTGACAGTCTTAATCTCCATTAATAAACTGGCAAAAGGCTATTATTTTTAACCAAATGACTACATTATTCATCTAACAAAGACAAATGCTACATGCTGCATTTTGCACTAGTCCAAAAGGAGCAAGAGAGCCTTGCTGAGACAGAGCCTCTGCCCCAGCAAGGGGGGCACAGGGGCCCCAGGCCTGCAGCTGTGCCACAGGAACCTCATGGAGCTGCCCACCACATTGGCCAGCTGCCTGGCACAGACCACATCCACAGCAGGGCTCCCCCTCACCTCACCCTGGACACAGGACATGGCAATTATTCCACAGGGTGAAGTGGATTTATCTGGGCAGTGATAACCAACAGAGAAGTCACTCTGCACTCAAGAGATGCTACAAGAGAAACAATTAAACCTAAGGTGTTCTTCCCATCTGGGACAAACTCTCCCAGGAAAGGGTATGCTCCAGTTTCCTCAAATTTTCTGCATGTTTTAAGATGTGTCCATTGCCTTCTGCATACATCAGCACTTAAATCATCAATTTCCTTCTACACCCGAGGGCTGAAGCAGAAGAGGAGGAAGGCTGCATTTGACAGAGGATCCCAGGACAGCCTGGACTGTGAGATGTGGCTGAGGCTTTGCAGCTTCCCCCTGGACCATCTCACCATTTCCTCAGCCTGCAGGTTGCTGGGTTTTGAGTCATGATTTACTCTTGCTGCAGACATGGAAGCAATTTGCCTTCTCCCAGCCAGAGCCTGCCTGCCTCAAGCTGCCTTGCTGGATGTGAATGGAAGGTAAACAGGCAGATGGGCTCACAGGTTAAACTTCAAAACCAGCCTGAAGGTTTATCCCTGCAGATGAACTCAAGCCAGAGGCAACCCTGGGGCAGGACTCAGCTCATGAGATGACAGATGAAGGATGTTGGGTACAGCTTTCACAGCTGGAAAGGGAAAATTGGCCAGAGCTGTGGCCTCAGCTGGAGGAGCACACCAAGCATGCAGCATGGGCCACCTCGGCCACCTCTGCAGCATCAGAGTGGATTCACTCTCCCAGTGCCCAGGCTTCAAGAGGATCAGTGCTCATGGGTTTTCAAGACAGCTCAGGCTGCTGCTCAGCCCAGGGCTTGGCTGTACAACCACACAGGGTGGTATGTGTAACAAGCAGTGCCACTGTCTGCAAGATGAAGCATAAGCCAATAGACATGTTTGAGCACAAATCCACTGTCCTTCAGAAAATTATTCCTTTTCATGGATTTAGAATGGCTTCAAGACAGAAAGACTTGCCCCAAACAATGCTTGTGTCAGCACAGGGGTAGTTGGGAAGGCTTTCTTGTATGTAGGCTGTTTTCTCTCACTGGATGAAGCTGTTCCAGACTCCAGCCCCATTAGGATGTGGACTGAGTGCACCTCCTGGCTACATGGGACAGCTCAGACCACAGCTTGGGTCTAAGGAAAAGCAGGAAGGTGAGCACAGACTGAAATCCATTGCCATGTTTCACATAAACAAAGCCAGGGAAACAAATTAAAAATCAGAAAAAAAACCCTAAAACAAGTATTCTTAGGGATATAATTGGATGCTCAGAAAAATCTTCCTTGAAAAATAGTAGGGACAGCTAAGACATCTTCCCCTGGGAGACAAAGGCATTGTGACAAACTGCAGAGCCATGGGGCTGAAGTTTGTGCTGTTCTGCCAGAGCATTAAACCTGCACCTAAGCTTTCCCTTCCAGTTGTTCTTCTGAGGGGAAAGCAGAACCATCCATGAGATCTCTTTTCACCTTCCTCACACATGCAAGAACAATGTGCCTTTCTGTGGACAAAGCCTTGAGTCACTGCTCCCAGGTCACTCCCTGAGGGCTGAGCAGCTGAGGGCTGCACAGACTGAGCAGAGAAAGGCTGTGACAAAAAGCTGGAATCATTACACCTTCTCCCTTTCTGCTGGAAGTAAACATTTCTGCAGTTCAGGAACTGGTCAGAGGGAAACAGCATAAAAATGTAGGTAGTTGCTGCTGTTGTCACCATCACTGGTCACCTCTTTCCCAGCTGAGACTGGGAGGTAACACCCAGCCTGCCATGTCCCCACCAGAGCAGGAAGAATTGGGGCTAGCACAGCCACTTTCAGGGCTAAATTCTTGTCTCTGCCTTATTCCCAGCACTTACTCCATGCACAGCTTGTGACATGGACAGAGCGACACCCAGCACATCCCTTCCAGATGCTGGAGGCCAGGCTGGGAGTGGTGTGGAGCTGGGAACCCTTGTCCCCAGAGAGCAGAGAGAAGCCCCAAGGCCTGCTGAGGGTGTGCACCTTCTACCAAAACCACCAGATGAGTGGTGTAAAATCATAAACAAGTGAGCATTGGTCAATTTACAACAGGATCAAAAAAATCCAGCCTTTACAGGGAAGTGAATTAGCAAGCCCCAAAGTCTGCCACTGGCCTAGACACACAACCTAAACCTGAAGGATTGACATAGTTCTGGAATGGACGCCTATGAAACCTGAAAATCCAGGATTTTTTTTATGACTTAAAACCAGTCACATTACATACATTTTATTTAATAAAAGTTAAAAACACGTACAAAAATGCAGTTCCATTTCCGTAAAATATAGGCTCAAAATAAAAAGCCAGAACAGTAGAGTTCAGGCAGTAAAGTGCAAAGACAGCAGCTATGCCAGTCATGCTTAATCCATAAATAACCCTTAGACAGCAGCAGGAAGGAACAGGCAGAGCAGACACAGGCACAGCTATTCACGCACATCCACAGGGAACGATCCACACATCCCAGAGCAGGCTGCCAGGAACTGCAGGCCAGCCTCACCCAAACAAGGAGGGAGCAGCTGCTTTTCCACATCGTGACACACATACATGACACACTTTTGAAAAGTCTGTATTCTCCAAGTCCACTGTTTCCCCCCCGCCCCATAATGCAAAAAACATGACAATTTATATAATTATGACAAGAGTTTCCAAATTGTTTTCTCAGGTGAGCACCATAAATAATCAGTCTGTAAAAAAATGAAGTGCTAAACTGGCTACTAAACTGAGACAGGACATGCTTCCCCTGGTTAAAAGCATGCAAAAACAGCATCCAAAAGCCAGACTTCTTCTTCTAAGAGATTTCTGAGGGAAAAAAAAAAAAAGTAAGAGCAGCAACATCTTTGTTCACCACAGAAACTTGGAAAACTAGGTAGCAACAGAGAACAGCAACACCACGAGGATCCACTTCACCAGGCAAAGAGGTTCCAGCTGAGCCCTTTGGAGAGTCCAAAGCAAGGTCCACACACACCCACTGGCACGTACACTGGGATTACAGCACGTGTCAGTGAACAGGGTGTGGGCCTTTACAAGGTCAGGCACAAAAACTTAGTACACTTAGCACAATACTCCAATTTAGTGCAGTTTGAAAACTTACCACTGTTAATTATAACTATAGATTTTAGTGTAAAAAATAATGACATAATCTGCTTTAACTGAAACAGGTCTCTGCCAAGTCAGCACTTCCATAGATGAGATCCATGCTTTGCCCACCCGGGGAAGCAAGACCAGGATTTCAGAACAAAGCAGTAAAAGAGGGAATGCATTCCTAGTTATGGACAGTTGATGCATATAGGAAGAACAATCCTCCTCAGTGCTCAACTAAGCTTCAGTGCAGGAGTGGCTGAAGGGAGAAGAGTCCAGAAGGAATAAGCACTCCAGAAATATTTCATTCAGGGGGGGAAGTTGTCTCCCAGCAAAACAGCTGGTGCTTTGCTGTACTGTCAGCTCTGCTACAGTACAGACACACTCCTCCTGCCCTTGGGAATGGAGCAGTCCGACTGTGCTACGGGCAGTTTGTTACTCACACCATGCTATTACAACACAGCACTCCTGCAGCCATTGGTTCCATTTCTTAACTATCATTACACTTTGTGTAAAAGAAAATCCATTCAACAGGGAGAGTGTATTGTTTAATAGAAAAGGGTGATTTTATACAAAGTACTGTGGAGAAGTATAAGGCCACATGAAGAGCATCATCAAGTTGACATGGTGGCTATTTCTTAACTCAAGACACATTAGTATTTCCTCTGGTGCATTGATACAGGTAAAAGAAAGCCTTGAACTATAAGGTGCACAAGCATCCACAATACAAAAAAACCCTTTAATTTTTTTATTTCTCCTCTACTCAAAAAAATATAAAGAGAGACCCACTAATTTTTTATGGGCTATCTTGCCATTTTTGCATTTTTCAGTTTATTTTGATATGTTGGTTTAGTAGGACCAAAAATAAAGCATAATTTTTAGTGTCAACATTTCTAAACAGTGTTTGTGCTTCTACCTCCATGAGAGCAGTGTGGCTCCTCCAAACTTTGCTTCAGTGGAATGTGGACTAGAGAATGCTTCTACCAAAAGCCACATCGGCTTCTACTTGCAAAGGGTATGAATTCCTAAAATGTTGAGGATTTCAGCACTTGTATTCTCAAATAAGGTCATTCTGGTTTGGTTTGTTTTAAAAATTACTGACTCACTTTGATTTTTAATCTACCTGCACAAGGAGGGTGTAAGAGCACTAGCCCATGGCAGGATCAGGATTTGCAAGTGTGAAAACCAACCAGTATGTTATCAAATGGTAAGTGGTTATAAGACACCCTGAATGCAATAGTTTGGGTTTACTGAAAAGGAGTTTCCAAAACTCTGGGTCTCATCTAGCGCAGCCCTACTAATGCAAGTAATTTGCCTGCATAACAAGACCAAAATGAACAAATACAAAATATATTTGGTATAGAAAATAGTACTATAAAAATTAAAAACCACCCTGTTTTACTGTCCATCAAAATATTAACAGCAAGCATTACAACTTTTTTTAACCTATTGCCAAAATAATTTCCAAGGAGTTCTACTTTCCTGAAGTGCTGGTGATTGCAATTGCCCAAGTACTGAAAAAAAATCCAACAGGGAAGGGATGAGGAAATATGATAGATTTCTCACATAGCACTATCAACAGAGGACCTAAACTGCAGGAAACTAAAGTACACACAAACACGAGGAAAATAAAAGCCATTGCCCATTCTGCTGTTGCCATCAGAGCTCTTCCTGACCCTCAGACAGTGTGCAGAATGTGCCTCTTCACTCTAGCCCTGGCAGGCAGGTGATGGCACGGGGATGAGCATACTCAGCGCACTGCTGCTGCTGCTGCTCTTGGGTTTCTCTGCCGTGGCAATCCTGCTGAGTTTGCCAAGCTCTGTCTGCCAGCTGGGGGTCTTCTTGGTGGCCATGTGGCGGCGGGTGTGCTTGGTCAGGTGGTCGCTGCGCATGAAGCGGCGCTCGCACACCGGGCACGAGAACTTCTTCTCGCCCGTGTGCGTCCGGCGGTGCCGCGACAGTTCATCCGAGCGGGCAAACTTCTTGTCACAGCCCTCCCAGTTGCAGCTGAAAGGTTTTTCCCCTGCAGGACATAAAGGAAGGGTTTGTTACTTTTGAGAAGCTGTGTTGCAGTCTTATCAAAGGGTTAACTTAAAATCTGCCTTGCAGAAACCAGTGAGTTCACAGAACTGCTTATCTGTGTAGTCAATGTAAGACTAAGCTAAAGTTCTGTTCCAGAGAAAAATAATAGCTATCATTTCTACTTATTTCCTTGTATCTCTCTTTAGTGTTCTTTAATCAAGTCTGGTTTTTCAGTTGTCAAAAATCCCAGTTTAAAGAAATAAAGCATTCATAAAGCTGCCTTATCTGCTGACTGAACTAGAAGCAAGCCCCTGCCCCCATCCCCATGCATCCGTATCTCTCTTGCTGCAGCATGTCATCCACAAATACTGTGGGCAAACAGGAAGCCTGGAATGGAGCCTCAGGGTCCTGCTGCTCCAGTGATCCAGTCCTGCACACAAACACACCAGCAAGCACTCCCAAGCAAAGCCTGTCCTGCCAGCCCCCAGAGACCAGGAATGGAAGCAAGGCTGCCCACATCAGCTGCTGCTCATCCTGGGCCACTGCTGAACATCCCACCTGTCCTGAACAACCACAACTGCAACTACTGCCTGCAACTCCCACAGGGCTCCAGATAAACATGCACCACGTGGCCCAAGATTTTGGGGACACTTTGGAGCAGAAGAGAAGGGGCTCAAACAGGAAGGAAGCCCCACAGGAGTGTTCTCACTCCAGGTATTGAGAGTAAAGTCTGTGTCTTCTGGATGTGCTATGATCTAGCTAGTCAGTGTGCAGAGAAAAGGCAGAAAAAGAAAGCTGAACTGCTCCTCCTCCTGATCCTGTAATGGGAACTGGCTAGTGAGGGGTCAGTGTGTTTCACCTGCCACTGATGTCTTAACCACGATACAGGGGCACACACAGGCTCCCTATGGATCAGCCATGTGCACAAAGCAAGGCACTTGCTGATAGTCTGTTTATCCTGGAGCATCAGGTTTAATTCAGCAGCCTCTCAAGCCAGGAGCAGAAGCATCATTCTACCTCTGAATTATGGTTTACAAGAATTATCAGCTTCATGTAGAGGTTAAGCTCTTTCCCCAAAGGAACTGTAAAGAAAAGCTGCCAAACTAATGCAACTCCTGTCACACAAGCTGACACCCAATAAACCAGTGACTGTGGGGTAACAGCAGCCAGGGGAGAAAAGCCAAGGAAAACCAAAAATAGGCATAGTGGGAGATTGGTATAGAATAGTTCTGTCTATCCTTCAACATCAAAAATAATCCCTGAGAACTCAAAGTTAGTTTTAATTTAACAAGATCATGGAAGCAGAAAAAGAGTAAGTAAAACACATATAGACTGTTTCCCCACTGACCCAATTTATGGAGCAAATCACTTCATATTAATTACAATTAATTTTCATTTACCACTAAAATTCCCCTTTTGCAACTGAATAAACTGTTACATTCCTGTAGGAGCTCTGCTTCCTAACGCAGCAGCCCAGAATCTCAATGCATTCCCATTTATCCTACACAAAACTCTGGGGGAACAAAAAACCCCCCAGTTTTTTCTCTTTTCTTTTACTCACGTAACAATTAAGACCAACTACCTGTACTGTGTTATGCCTACAGCAGACCTCCCCAAGCTCCAAAACAAGGGACTTGCACAATTCATTTCCATCTAGTCCAGATGGCAGGATTCCACTTAGATCTAAACACATGCACACAGACAGCAAAGCTTCACTCCAGCTAAAGCCTGTGAAATTCAACTAACACTACAGGGTCAGCTGAGGTCTCAGAACAAAGTACATCTTGTTTTGCCTGTCCATGGAGAATGAACATTCCTTCCATCCCCAAGATGAGCAAAAGCTTCCCTATCACCTGCTCCTTCCCTTTCCCAGCCCCTCCTTGCAAAGAGCCCGCATTTCAGCACCCCACACGAGCAGAGCCCCTCGCACGCACCGGTGTGGGTGCGCAGGTGGGCTTTGAGGTGGGAACTCTTGAAATAGGTTTTCTTGCAGCCGGGGAAGTCACAGACGTAATTCCTCCGCCTGGAGAAGTCCACCTGGGGGGCACAGGTCTGGCCAGAAGCGATGAACACGGGAGCAGGGGCGAGGGGCAGGAGCTTGGTGCTGCCCACAGTCACCAGGGCCTGCGGGCACGGCGGTGCCTGCGTGACAGCGGGCTGTGGCAGAACCAACATGACAGTCCCCTGAGGCACAGAGGGGCCCATGAGCACAGGCTGGGGGAGCGGGGCTGTCTGGGGCAAGATGGGCTTCATGGGAGTTGAGAGTGCTGGAGCTGAAGGCTTGACATAGGCATTAATCATGCTGCTTTGTCCATTTAAAGGGATCATTTGACAGAGAACCTGGGGGCTTGAGACGGGGGCAGGTGTCACTGGGGTAGCTCTTTTTTGCAAGTCATTCTCACAATTCTTTGGTAAGTGGGTTTGTGGTGAAACAGGCCGGACTGGTAGCTGCCCTTTATTGGTCACAATATCACTGGAGTCATGTGCATAAGGCTGATGTGCCGGAGAGGTTTTGTTGATCAAATCATCCGCAGCCCACGTGTCCTGTGGCAGTCTGGAATGTTTTGGGTCATCTGCTCCACACCAGTCTCTGGAAGCGCTGTAGCCTGAAGTTACCTTTGTTTGCTCTTGCACGGCAGGAATGTGATGGTAAGCAGAACTATCACCTGTGTGCCGTATGACACTTGTTGCCATGGCCCTGCAGGGCTGAGGAGCAGGGAATTCAGAGATCACTGGCTTCTGCCTGCACGGTGGCCCCACACTGGGAACAGATGGCTTGGGGGTGAGAGAGGCACCGGTGGCTGACGTGACTGAGCAGGCAGCTGTGTTTGCCATGACAGTCCTTGGTTTGGAGTAAGTCACCTGTGAGGACAGGAGCGTGGCTGCCGACATCTCAACGAAGTCAGGGCTGTGCGGAGGGGTCATGCACTGCAAAAAAAATCCACACCAGTGTGCATCAGTTCAATTCCACAGCACAGTTTTTCCCTATTTTTACTCTGAAAAATAAAATTACACACCCTCTCCCAGCATCTCAGAATGTGTCTCTTAGGACAAACTGAAAAAAAGTATACTGCTGTGGTTTAATCCCAGATGGCAACCAAGTCCCATGAAGCTCACTCATCCTCCACCCCCAGATGAATGGGAAGGAGAATTAGAAAAAGGTAAAACATATGGGTTGAGATGAGAACAAATTAATAATTCAAATACAGGAAAATACAATAATAAAAATATAAAAAATGCAGATAAAAAGACAGAGAGAAATAAAGCTCAAGAGAAACAAATGATGCACAGTACAACTGCTCACCATCCACCTGGCCTGATCCCAAGCAGTGACTGGCCCCTTCTGGCCAACTCCCCCCAGTTTATACACTGAACACAATGCTCTATGGTATGGAATATCCCTGTGGCCAGATTGGTCAGCAGTGTTCTACCCATGCTCTCTCACAAGGCTTCTCCTCCTCACTGGCAGAGCAGGAGACCCTGAGAAGTCCTTGGTTTAAGTGCTGCTGAACTGTGCTTACTGGAAAACATCAGTGTGTTATTAACATTATTCTCACCTTAAATCCCAAACACAGTACTCTGCTAGCTACTAGGATGAACACTAACTCTATCCCAGCTGAAAACAGGACAATATCTACCCCATATTCTATGCCATTTACATCATGCCCACACTTTTCAATACATCCCAATTAACCACCATTATTTTTCTTGTCTTTTGATACAGGTATCATTCCCTTAGTCTGTGGGCCATCCCTCTAAAACATCTGCTGAGCTCATTCATGCATTGCTTTGGGCTCCAATTCAGGGCAGGAAAGATGGTGTGCTATGCTGGACTGCTGCCTACTGAAGTTAGTTCTCATTCCATCACTGTTTGTCCAGTTTCATCAAAGTTTGTTCTTCATTAATCTGGATGATTCCTACTGTAATACCCCCGATGTTGTGTGTAGCCAGCTCAGCAGTGGTGACATGAGTGTTATACAGCAATTAGCATCATGCAGTCCAAATCACTGGCTATTCTCACACAGAACCAGATCCCCTGGAACAAAACTTTGGACTTCCCTATCCTCCCACATTACCCACCAAGTGCAGCCAGGTCCTTCAGAACAGCAATCCCATGGTTGGAGCTGTCATTGCCTGGTGCAGGAATAACTCGGATTGTTTTCCCCAGAAGATTTTTTGTGTGCACTACAGGGACTTTATCCCCTTCTACACTATGTAGAAGTTTTGCTCGAGCACAGCTGGCAGATCCTCTAGTGCTGACTGCTCAGGTAGCCTTTGCTAAATGTGTATCCCGTTGTTTGAAGGTCCCACCACCCATTGCTCTCAGTAACAGTCTCTTCTATCATTCAATTTTCCTGGAGACTGGCACATGATAGGGTATGTGATAAACCCACACAATGCCACGCTCTTCAACCCAGGTGTCTGTGAGGTTGTTTTGGAAATGAGGCCCCTTGTCTGGCTCAATTCTTTCTGGGGTGCCCTGTTGCCCTAAGACTTGCTTTCCAAGGCTCAGGACAGTGTTCCAGGCAGTGGCATAGGACACAGAATATGGTTCCAGTTATCCAGTGGTTGCTTCCACCATCATAAGCACATGGTGCGTGCCTGGGTGGGTTTGTGGGAGTCTGATAGAGTCCATTTGCCAAGTGTCCCCATATTTATATTTCAGCCATTGTCCTCCACACCAAAGAGGCTTTAACTGCTCATCTTAAATAACTGAAG
The DNA here is from genome assembly GCF_023055355.1 of Agelaius tricolor. Taxonomy (NCBI): domain Eukaryota; kingdom Metazoa; phylum Chordata; class Aves; order Passeriformes; family Icteridae; genus Agelaius; species Agelaius tricolor. Next base: position 80,382,052 of record NW_027269261.1, read on the forward strand.
TGTATGTTTCACAACTATGGATAGCCCCCCAAGAGTGTCCATGGTCAAGTCCACCTTTGATCATCACCTCATCTACACGTTGCATTTCCTCCTTGATGGCCTCAGATGTCATGGGCTCACCAAGCAATAAATAATTCACTCTGGTGAATCTTGCCAATCCAGATCCACCTGGGCCACTTCAATCTTAGAACTGCCTGATCCACCCATTGGTTGTTTTGATGTTCCTTGGTGGCCCAAGTCTTGGGTACATGAGCATCCACTGATGTACCCTTACAAGCAGGGTCTCCACCCAGGCAGCAGGATCTTGCCACAAGGCAGCAGCCCAGATGGGTTTACTTCTGCTCTGCTTCCATCACTGCAACCACCACCACAGGACATTTGCCACCACCCGTGAATCAGCACAGAGATAAAGCATTGGCTGTTCTTCCTGTTCAGCAGTGTCTAAAGCCAGTGTTCACCTCTGCAAAGTAACTCAATTCACCTTCTCCTTCAGCAGTTTCTGTAATTTTTTGTAGAATACACCATACAGCCACTTTCCATCTTCAATGCTATCCTACAACACAGCAGGAATCAAACAGGGCATATTGTTTCTCATTTTTGGGTAACTTATTACACAATAGAGTCTCTTCAGCACATGTCATCTCCTCACCAGGTGGCATCCAGGAGTCTGCCTCTCACCAATCCCAGGAGTCTTGGAAGTAATCACAATGACTGAGGTTTCCTATTTGAGCACCCAGTGTGACCAGCAAGACCCACTGATTCCACACAGCATCAGCTATGTGATGTGTAGGAGACTCATCCTTTGCACATCCAGCCCTGGAATCAGGATGCCAGGGGGAGCTGTGTTCAGTACCAATCACTTCCAAAGCAGCTGGAACCTCTTTGTAAGCTGCCAGTATCTGTTTTACAGCTGGAATACAGTGGGCTGCAGATCCTCAGTACCCCTGACTCCAAAATCCCAGAGGCTGACCAATTCTCCCCTGTGCTTTCTACCAGAGGTTCCAGGTAGGGCCATTTTCTTTGGCTGTGGTCTAGAGCACAATTTTTGTATCTTGTCCTGCCTGGACTGGCCCAAGGGTTGGGGCAGAGTTAATTTTCTGCATGAATTATCTCCTGTTTAAGTTGTTCAAAGGCTTGTTGTTGTTCAGGGCCCCATTGAAATCACTCTTCTTCTGGGTCACTTGACAGAGAAGGCTGACAATCAGACTGTAATTTGGAATGTGCATTCTCCAAAAACCCACAATGCCTAAGCTTGTGTTTTTCTTACTAGTTGGTAGAAGTGTATCTGCTATTTTGTTAATCAAATCCATTGGGATCTGATGACATCCACCTTGCTATTTTATTCCTAAAAACTGGATCTGCTATGCAGGCTCCTGGAGCTCACTTTGTTTTATGGCAGCTTTCAGAGAGATCTGGACTATTTTCTTCCCTTTCTCAAAAACTTCTGCTGCTGTATTGCTCACAAGTGCTCTGGAACTGGATCAGTCCATGGCAAATGGTTCAAAGTTTTGCCAGGTGTGTTGGGCACACTGACTTCATCTGGATCTGTGGGTGACTGTGCCTTGCTCATGTCATAAAAAACCCCTCTGGTACAGCTAATTCCCTCAGGTACCTTTCCTTCACATTTGACCGAGTTGCCTCCACAGGCTGAAGACTTGTGACATTTTTCCAATCACCTTGTCAATGCTCTCTTTCCTAGGAAGTCATCCCAACTGCTTGGCTTCCCTATCTCCTAATTCCAGCTGCTAGCCCCACTGGAGCAGCCAGGTGATAATATGGATACCTGGACAGCAGCTAAAACCTCTTCACCTCCCTCAGGGACAGGGACTGAGTGGTTACCTCTTGTTCTGTCTCTTCCTCCATCCAGTTTTTGTGATGGCCCTGCTTCATCCTCCTTCACTAAATGAGCTGACTTTGGTGTCCATTTCTTCTTGTGTACAAGGAAACTGACAATGGCACAAGCTCATCCTCTGGCTCAGCTGCATCATCCCCTGCTGGGGTCTGAGTGGTCACACTGCATGTGTGATGCCAGGGTCTGAGCAGCCACAAACAGCTGCTTAACCCTAAACAAGACCTGAACCACATTCCCAGCTCCTGGTCATTCAAAGACCATGGTTTCAGCATCCCAAGGATATTCAAAATTTCAAAATTCCCATGCCTGGAGAAGAAGGGGAAGATTGTGCGTGTCTTCTACAATGGTTGGCTCTCCAAGGCAAAAAGGCAAACAGTGTCACTATTGGCAGTTTCTAATAGAGGGTTCCCCAAGTACAGAGGTGATGACAGGGGAGCTGAGAGTATGAAAACCAGATTAGTTTCAAGGGCAGCAGTTCTGTGCTGTCACATAATCCAGTGTTACAAAGTACAACAAAATGATAACCTTAGCCCAGCCCCCAGAGATGATACCATAACACGAGGGGGAAAATACACAAGAAGTAAATTGTTACATAACACAACAACCTTGATAGCAAATAATTCAACACTGTGATCAACAACTAATAAACTAATAAGATGAATCCTGATAACAAATTTGTTTCAGTACAGTCTGGTCAGATCTGTCATAGAGGAGTATCAGAAAGATAAAACTCATGTGTTGACACAAGAACAAGTTAATAATTGGAATAAACTAAAATATAATAACAACAATTGTAATTATTATTACAGGGAGGTACCAAAGAGAGAGAGCAATAAAACCCAGGAGAAACAAGTGGTGCACAGTACAATTGCTCACCATCCACTGACCAATGCCCAGGTCCTTCCCAACATCACTGGTCATCCCAGTTTTTATGCTGGCCATGACACTCTATGGTATGGAATATCCTCCTGGCCAGTTTGGATCACCTGTCCTGGCCATGCTACTTCCCAGCTTCCTGTGCACCTCCTCACTGGTGGGAATCTGAAAAGTCCTTGACCTGGGTGGGGTAAGCACTGCTCAGCAACAACTGGAACATCAGTATGTTACCAGCACTTTTCTATTCTAGATCACAAACACAGCACTGTGCCAGCTACTAGGAAGAAAATTAACTCTATCCTAGCCAACACCAGGACACTACATTGCCTTATCTCATGGCCATTCTGATTAAGCTCAGAAGTGTATTAATAAAAGGAAGCAAATGAGGCAGCTGTAAACCTGCATAAAACACTGCAAGTACACTCACTGCACCACAAAAAAGTCTTTCATTGCTCCCTTCTCAGCAATGGGCACAGCTGTAAGAGGCTATGAGCAGAATAAAGAGACCAACAATAGACAGCAATACTCCACTTTTCTATTTCAAGCTCCCAGCAAGCCCTAGATCTTTTCTCAACGATTACCTCATTGTTTCATGGCTACCTTTTATATAAAGACAAATGAAACTGCTCTGTCCCTTCTTATTCATCCATTTCTCTCTATGCTGTCTTCCTGCATCACCTCTTCTTCCTCCTTTCCCACTGAAGGGTATCTCCTGTGCTGCTCAAGAGACAGTGTCAGCACTGAGCAGCAGGAGATATTATGGCAGCTGCTTGTCAGGCTGCTCTTATCTCAGCCTCTTTCCTCTACTATTCCCCTTTTACCTGGCAACTGCATACTAGAAGCCTACTGGTTGAAATGGGCCTTAACCATCTAAAACCCTAATGGCACCAAGCCTTTTTTTTAATAACTACTTTTGTTGCAACATAAATTGAAACAAAAGAAAAAAAATTGGATTCAACCAACATTAGTCAGCTGGAGTGGACCAGTGTCTGGAGAAATAACAGACTACATGTACAAACACATCGTACAGAAACTAATTAAATTGCCTATTTCATAATGGCAACGTGTACTTTCTCTTACAATGACCAGTGAAGCATAACATCATCAAGGGCCTTTTTTCACACAGTGCCTGCAGAAATGTTGATGCCAAATCACCAAGGCTCACTCTGCCATTCCTACTCAAAGTGCTCCAAGGAACCTACAACAGCCATCTCGACATCCCTGTCAAATCCAATAATCTGTCAGCAAGGGCTTTCACACCTAAATTTAACAAAAGCCTCTACATTTGCTAAACCAGAGACAGCACAAAACCACAAATTCAACATGCCCACCTCACTACTCTGTGCACAGCACAGGCTGTGGCAACGGGACACCTGAGCAAGCCTGTCTTTTCCAGCCAATTTAAAGCATTGCAGGGATGTGACACCCACATGTTGGGCATATTTGCTTGGTGTCCATGCTTTTCTTACCAGTGTCGATAGACAGTCCTTTGGTAACTCAGCCGGAGCCTCGGCGTGCATTGTGAAATCCCCAGAATCCGAGAAGGGCGTGAGGGGCCTTATCTTTAATGTGTCACCTTTCTGTGATCTTTGCCCCCAGGAGCTCATACAAACAAGGGCTTCAACAGCTTCGATGTCGTTCTGCTCCAAGGTGCTGCAGGTGGACCTCTCGCTGTCATGGCGCTGCCGCTCCCGGATGGACTCGTAGATGTCCACAATGTCAACCTGAGCGCAATTGGATTACCGGCTGTTAGCACGAGTCAGAGCACAAAACTGACACCACCCACACACTGTCTGCTCACAATGAAGGTCAACTGAAACAGATCCCATGCCCGTGACAAGACTTTTACCAACTGGCTCATCTCTCACTCTCCCCCGAGCAGCTCGTCTCCACATTCCCTTCTCTTAAAAAAAAAAAAAAAAAAAAAAAAAAAAGACATGTGATTTTCCAGGAAAAGAACACATATGTGTGTGGCTCACATTTCCAAGCTTACTTTCCTGGATGACACTGCTCTGAACAAACACATCCCATGCTTCCATACAAGCATAAAAGAGGAAAATCCTGACTTTGAACCTTGTTTAGAGAAGGCTGTTTCCTGAATCCAAAAGACTATTCAGCACTAATCTCATTCTGGAAACATTTAGAAGTTAAATTTCAGCTGCCAGTAAGATGCTTTTAAGGTATGATCATTGACTTGGAGTACTGCACATCACAAAAGATTTTTAATCTTATTTTTAACAGGGAAGCCAGGATGGGGAAAAGATGGAAGGAAAATAGTTTTCTAAGTACAGTGGAACTGTTTGCATTGTACTTCAGAAAGGCCTGATGCTACATAGGTGCTAGGGATCTAAAACACACTCTGAGTAAAACGAAGACAAATGTAATCACACTGACTTGTTTCCAATTGCAAGCATCACAGAATATTTTTGTGTGCATGTGTACACATGCAAAACACTTGACTTCTCTGCACAAGGATATCCAAACTTCACAAAGCTCTCACAGTGCTTGGCAGTGGCTCCAAAAGCTATGCTAGCCTGATGGATTATTACTCACATGCCAGCTCAGTCTCAACTAGGCATCCAGGTTCCTCCAGTCTTTAGAAACACCAACTAACCTGAAGGCTGAGATTCAGAAGTGTGGACCAAGCCTCTTGAGCCCACTGCTGTTACACAGAGTGTTTATGTACTGCAGGAAAAGGTTTTAACTCTAAAGGCAACACCACACCATGAGCATGGCCTCAAGCCCTAGAAGGACATGGGACACTAAGGCATGTACACTAAGTTAATGGGTTTTGTTACTGAGTTAAGTAAGGCGGAATGACCCTTATTCAACAGTGTCACAAAGATGGAAAGCTGTGTTTACACTCTAGGGATGTGCAAGCAAATATGCTAAGCAAAATGGATCAAAAATATTGGTACTGCACTCACAGAGGACTTTCACCTACAATATGAGGTACCAGGCATGGAGATGTCATAATGTGGGGGCTGGAAGGGTTAAAAGCAATTAACACGTTGGAGAGAGACTTCTAAGAATTTCCACTGAAAAACAGTGAGAGGAAAACACGATGTGTGCCTGCAAGCCTGAACCTCAATCTCCTGTCACACGGGGCCACGCCAGGCGAGGCTCTGCACCGAGCAGACAGTCTGCCAGTGCTCCTCCAAGCGCGCCTGCAAGCAGCCAAGCTCACAGGCTTATATTCTCCAACCCTACGTTTCAGGACAGCAGCTTTCCCTAAAGAAACATTAAAAAAAATGTGCCTCGCTTCCTCAAAAAACACCCCGAAATCCAAAAAAACAACCTCACAAAAAAAGCTCTTTCTGCAGACGAGCGCTGCAGCGCGGGCTCGCCGGCTGCTGCCAGGGAAATGGGCAAGCGCGCCGGGCGCCTGTCCTCACATCACCCCGCCGGGAACGACGTGCGGGATGCCGGCAGGATGGGCACCGGCAGGGATGGGCGGGAGCGCGGGCAGGATGGGCACGAGCAGGGCGGGTCGCCGGCGGGAAGGATGGGGCACGGTCAGGGAGCATGGTGGGCGGGCAGGGAGATGCGGGCAGCGCGGGTCGCTCCCGGGCAGGACCCATCCTGCGGGCAGTGCGGGCTGCAGGGCAGCGGGCGGGCGGAGCCGCGGGGGCAGCGCGGGTCCCAGCGCAGGCAGCGCCTCCCGCCGCCCGCAGGGGCCCCCACCCGCTCCCCGCCCCACGGCGGCTGCCCGCGGCCGGGCGGTGCCACCGAAGGGAGAATGGCGCGAAAGGAAGGAGGAGGAGGAGAAGGGGGCGGAGGGCAGCTCCCACCCTGCCGCCGCCCCCGCACGGTGGCTGAGGGAGGGCCGCCCCCCTTCCCTGCAGGTGACCGGAGCAACACCCCCTCCTGAGGGCTCTGCCCTGGCACAGCCGCCCTGCACCCGCTGCCCAACCAAGCCGCTCCCCGCCGGGTGAGTAGCGGTCCCGGCCGAGGCGGGGACGGTCCCCGCACTGTGCCCGCCACCGAGCACGTGCCCGGGCTGCACTGGCGCTGGCCATCCCCACCGCCCCCGCTTCCCTCCCTCCCTCCGCGCGCCCGGTGCTCACCGCGGGCGCATCTCCCATGTCCGAGCAGGGCGAGCCGTGCATGGCGCGGCTCGGGCGGGCGGCGTTGGCAGCGGTGCTCCCGGGCAGCAGCACCGGCGGCGGCGGGAGCGGCGGCGGGAGCAGCGGCGCGCACACAGCGGCGGGAGCGGCACCCGGCAGCGCCGCCTCCTCCCGGCCCCGCCCGCCGGGAGCGGCGCGGCCGTGCGCTGGGGGAGCACTCCGAGCGCGGCCTGCGCCAAACAGCGCGGGGGGGACGGCCCCGGCCAATCAGCGCCCGTCGCCGCCCGCGCCCGGCCAATGAGCGGCGGCGGGCGGCGTGATCGCGGCGTGCCGGCGGGAAGGGCGGCGCGTGGGCTCGGCCGGCGGGAAGGCGGGGCGGAGGCGGGGCCGGCAGGGGCGGGGGAGCGCGCGCTGGAAACTGGGGGAAAGGTCGGGGGCGGGCGGCGGCCGGGAATGCCCGCGCGCGGGGGGCGGAGCCGCCGCTGGGCCCCGCCCCTCCAGCGGTGCGTGCGGCGCGGCACGAGCGCTCCCGCCAACCGCCGCCCGCGTGCGTGCGCGGGAGCACCGCCGGTGCCGCGGGTTCCCGCCAACCACCGCCGGCTTCCCGCCAACCACCGCCAGCTTCCCCGTCTGGCAACAGCGCCCCTGCTCCCGCAGCTTCCCCGTCTGGGAACAGCGGCCCTGCTCCCGCAGCTTCCCGCCACCCGCTGCCAGTTTTGCCGTCGAGGTCCTGCCTGCCACGTACGACAGGGAAGGGGTCGGGTGCCTGCCCGGCCACGGCATTACTTTGCCGGATGAAAGATTTGGGATCACAAATAGCCCTAAACTCCCTCCCAAAATCTGTGAAGGGTCAGTGTTATGGATCATTGGATCCGTTGGTGAATCCCAAGGTGGATCCCTCGAAGGCCTCCCCCGGGCCAGCCCAGGATGTAGCTCTTAAAAGCCTTCAAGTCACAACATATATTCTATTAAAAAATGTGTGTTCTTCAGTTTTTCCTGTCCCCAGCCCTTGTTTTCATTTTCCAGTGGCAGCTGAAGTGTGTTGGCCCTGTGATTCCCAACAGGATTTGTGGTTGTACTGAGCAGCACCAAGTGCTGGCAGTGGTGGCACGGAGCACAGCTGGGGCAGCTCTGCATCTCATAGCCTGCCATGGGACAGGAAAGACCCGGGTCCCCAGGGGGGATCAGACCTGGGTCCCTATGGAGGGTCAGACCTGGGTCCCCAGGGAGGGTCAGACCTGTGTCTCATCTCAGGGACAGGACAGATGTGGGTCCTACAGGCTGGCTTCGCCAGCACTATCCCAGCCCACCCTGCCCCTTCCCTTATGCCTCCTTGACACAGAATGAGGACAGCAAAAAGCATTTTATCCTGCTGTATTATCTCTATTTGTTCCTTCCCTGGTTTCTCAAGATGTTACATCCTCAAGTGTCCACACAGAGAATCATCTTGAACCTCTGGGCACCTTCTGCTGTCAGCTTCATTTTGCCACTGGGGTTTATTTGTTCCATTACAGCTGCTCCAAATCCCCGTCCTTCCCTGCCGTCCATGCAGTTTCTAAAGCTTCACTGCACTGTGCTCATCCCTGCTCTCCATTGCTGCACATTTCAGTTTTCCCAGCACTGGCCCATCCCAGCTCACCAAATAAGAAGTGAAAGGGATCTCCCTGGCCAGCTCTCTGTGCATGGGTTTCCAGCAGCTTTCTCTCTGTATTTGCATGAGACTTGCTGTGCTGGAGCCCTGGCCTCTGCTGTGGGATGGGAAGGAAAATGCTGATAATTCAAACTGCAAATCAAGTTCTAACATTGGAGAGTTTTGTTCACTCACAGGAGGGAATCGGTTGTGTGACAGAGAATGGAAAAAGTTTGAAAATGCTGTTGGTGACTAAAAAGCACAGTTGAGGTGGCACAGTGGGGACACGGGGTTAGTGCCTCTCAATTGCATGGATCCTTTTCAAGAATAACCTTTAGGGAATTGTAAAATTAGGAAAATACTGTTCTATTTTGCATGTTTTCCAGTTCTGCTGTTGTTGGGAATGGCTTGTGTTTTTCTCCTTGCTGCTTGTTGTAACACATGCAGCTCCTGCTCTAAGCACTCACTCGCACAGCCTTAGTCATTGCCAGCAGAGACTTTTAATTGAGTCAGAGCATCTGAAGGCAGCACAGCACCTCACCAGGGAAGAAGCAGTCACAGGAAAGCAGAGTTGGAATCATTTCTCCTGACTCCCAACAGGGTGTTTCCCATGTCACACACCACAGACTCTGCCTACCTGTTCCAGGTTCCCCAGGAGTCCTCGCTACAGCTCGTGGATGCAAGACCAGTTGAAAGAAGTGATGTTACAGGTCTGTGCTCCAACTTGTGCTACAGGGAAAATGTGCTTGATTATGTTCTCCTTGCTGAGCTAAAAATGGCAACTCAAGTTTTTTAAATAAATCTGTGGAACTCTTACCAAAGTCATCTAGTTTGCCTTTCTCTGCTGCTGCCAGCTGAGGCAGTGTTAGATGAGGAAGGAGCACCTTCATCCTCATGTCAAATATCAGGAGTCTGAACCCCACAGAGCCTGAGTCCCCAGCCCTGGCAGCTTTAGAGCTTCTCCCTCTCTCATGACTCCTACTTCTCCCTGCTTTCTTTCCTTTCCCAAGGCTGCATCAAGGTGAATAATAAAGCAGTTAACATTATCCTGCTTCTTTATACTTGTGCCTACACCCACTGATTTCCCCGTGGGTTTCACCCAGCAGCACAGCTTCCTGAGCAACACACAAGTGAGATCCTTGGGATGATCCATGCTGGCTGCAGTTTCCCTCCTTGCAGGTAGTAACCTGGAACAAAGCCCAGGTATGCTCAGAACTCCATTCCAAAGAGCTCAGAGCAGCCTCCCCACGTCAGTGACTGCAGGATGCCTGGCTGTGGCAAGGTGACAGTCCCTGCCTGGCTGTGGCAAGGTGGTGTCCCTCCCAGCAGGGCCATCCTGCACCAGCCCCCCTCCCTGCAGCGCTGCTGCTGCTGCTGCTGTGGTATTCTCTGGATGGGGCTCTCCGAGGACTGTGTGGTTTCATAAAGGGCTGTTTAACTCAGATCCCTGGCAAACACTTCAGAGAAAAGCTGTCTTTGTTGGAGATACACAATGCCTTTGTTCCAAGGTAGGAAGGAGCAGATGTAAGTGGCTGCAGTGCAGGGTTGAGAAGGCTCTGCTCTGGTTATCTTATCCTTTTGGCTGGGATGACAAGAAAGAATCAAACATCCTGTGTGAGTAGCAGGGAAAATAATTAATACTGGAGATGGAGAACAACAAAAGGTCATGCAGGCAGCTCTCCCCCATTCCCTTTTTGTAGCTAATTATGCCATAAACCATTCAAAAGAGACTGAATGGAGAATATTATGGGCTCAGACAGTTTTCCTAATATTTACCAGTAGTTAAAAATAGACCAAAGCAGTTGTCTGGGGTGCAGCTCTACAGTTACTGCATTTTGGCAGCAGCATCTGAGCTGACTGCATACAGCAGCAGGCTACTGTAGCAAACACACAGAGCCTAGCAAATGGCTAAATAAATATAGATATCTGTCTAAATAAATATAGATAACTACAATCAGAGCTCCCGTGCAGGGGCCATGAGAAGATACATGGGAGGAAGTGAAAGACTGTGATAGGATGCATGTAGTGAGACGTGTGAGGATGCATCTCGGTCACCTCTCCCTGCTCTGTTGTGAAGGACAGAGCAGTCAGAGCTGCCACAGCCCCAGATTGTCCCAAACCACACTTGCTGGGCAGGCAGCAGCAGGCAGAGGAGAAATGCCCCACCAGAGGGGAGCTCTGCCAGGTGGTGTCTGTCACCAGCTGATGGAAACTGCAGCAGCCCCTGGCCAAGGGCAGGAGCAGGACAAGGACCAGAGGGATTCACCCAGGGGAACAGCAGAGATACAAAAGGTATTTATAGTCAGAGCTATATACAAGGTATCTCTGAGAAATAGTGGGGGAAAGGGATAAAAGGGGTAACTATGAAGAATAGAGATGGGAAGAAAAAGAGAATAAAAGAAAGCAGGCAGACAAGAAATATTTCTTGGTAGAATAATTTCAGAATGTGAAAGTGATGATAAATCCACGGGCTTTTACAAAGCCTGGTCCGGCTGACACCGAGTGTGTGTGAGGGACGTTTTGGGGAGTTGCCTCTTTGCTGTGGAGCCAGCGGGTCCCGCCAGGCTCGGGCTGCGGGGACAGGGACACGCTGCGGGGACAGGGACACACTGTGGGAACAGGGACAGGGACACACTGCAGGGACAGGGACACGCTGCAGGGTCAGGGACACGCTGCGGGGACAGGGACACGCTGCGGGGACAGGGACAGGGACACACTGCAGGGACAGGGACAGGGACACACTGCGGGGTCAGGGACAGGGACACGCTGCGGGGACAGGGACACGCTGCGGGGACAGGGACAGGGACACGCTGCGGGGACAGGGACACGCTGCAGGGACAGGGACACGCTGCGGGGTCAGGGACACGCTGCGGGGACAGGGACACGCTCCCGGCGGAGCCGAGGGCAGCGCGGGGCAGGGACTCGCAAGAGGCAAGGGCAGGGCAGACGTGCTGTCCCCCGCTCTGTCCCGCTGCGTGTGGCCAGCTGCCCGAGGGGACATCTCGTTTGTGCCGGGTATCGCATGGCGCAGCGAACGCCGCCGTCCGCCTACGTGTCCGCCAGCAGGGACAGCCCGGGACAGACAGCAGCCTGCGCCCAAAGCCAGGACAAAACCACGGCCCTCACGGGCTGGCCCCAGCAGCTCTGAGTCAAAAGTCAAATTCTTCCTCGCCTGCATCTTTGGTGTTCGCTTTCAGAAGCAGATTGAGCTTCTGGTGCATGGGTAAGCATCCAAGCAGTGGGGACACAGCCAGCACAGCGTAAGGAAACATAGCCAGGTTACAACAAAAGGAAAGGCTTTAAGAGAAGAGCCACAAAAACTGTTTCCTGCTCTATTTTAGACCCAGTGTGCCGATAGAGTAAACACACGCTGCCTTTTTTTTTTCCTTCTTCACTCCCAAAAATATGTTTCTTCACAAAAAAAATATTAACTGCATCAAAGACTTTGTGAGCCCTGGCAGTACTGCAGGGAGAAATCACCTCTCAAACAGATTTGTTATGAGTATGTGAAACATAGTGTTTACTGAACTAAAAGAATCCAATCCACAAATACTGATTACAGGTGTGGACTGTCCACAGGTCCACGGTAATAGAAATAAAAAAGTAAGTGACAGCGATAAGTGTGACATACTAGTGCACCATCTGCTTGCTTGAGTACACCATCTGGGTTTTCTACTGCTGCTGCTATTTGTGCCTTGATCTTATTTTAGAGCCACCAGGAGATGGATTCAAAAACCAGCAAAAATTAAAATTTAAATTTTATATTTTAAATTATTTATTTATTTGTTTGTTCTTATTGCTTAAGAGGACGTCTTCATTGTTTTCACTGTTCCCTTGACCTCAGCATTACTGTTAGCTAAGCCTACACATATTTTCTGACACACAGTATATTAAAGCATTAGCAGTGCTGATGGATGTTCCCCTCTTTTGGTCATCTCAGGACTTGCTGGGGGCAGGCATCAAGCCTATATGCAAAAACATGTGTTTCATCCTGAGTCGTCTTAACAGCCCTGCAGTGTTTTCAAGCAGCCCTCAGGTGCTGGAGGACATCCTGTGTGACCAGAGACTGACTTCTGGACCACTGGACGTTGTTCCTAGGGGGGGATTGGTACCACAGGGGCAGCAGTGTCCTGGCATTGGCAATGCTCCCCAGTACCAGCACTGGCCTCTCCCCTGGGATGCTGTCCATGGGCACCCAGTGTTGTGCAGCACCAAGTACAGAATGGTGCCAAGGCCAGGGAGGGCTCTGGGTGGTGGTGGGGATGTGGTTACTAACCCATCAGCAGGTTTATTTATAGGCTCCTCACCACCCACTCTGGCTACACCATCACCTTCTTGCAGTTTCCTTGGGCTGTGCTGTGCCCATTCCCATCTCTGCTCCTGGCTGCAGGGTCTGCATCCTGCTCACTGACACCTTCCTTTGCCCCCCAGACACTCCCAGTGGGCAGAACAGCTGAGCTCTCACAGACACCTCCAGCTGAGCCAGCCCCTGCTCCCTCATGGGTGCTGTGTTTCTGTTTCCCTCTCCAGTGCCACGTTGGCCTCATTGGGTGTCACAATGCCAAATGCTGGGGGGCCAGGAAAAAGCTGCAGCTGGCATTGGGTGTCACAATGCCAAATGCTGGGGGGCCAGGAAAAAGCTGCAGCTGGCAGGACAGACACCAAATCCAGGGACAAGGACACGTCCCTGGTAAATGACAGCCAAAGCAAGGGAGGGTATGAGCTGAGGAGATTGCTTGTAAGGGTAATTTCCCCCTCAGTGCTTGCACTCAAACTATGCTATCAATGATTTTATACCCTGAGCAACCTCCTGCATAAAATGCTGAAGTAACTATATATTGAGGGACACAGTCAAGTATAGGATTTTACTGCTGAAAAATACATTTTCCATTAATTGTCAAATAAATTAAAAAGCCACCTTCCAAGCTGTTTTGGGGAGAAAGGTCAGTGGCAATTGAATTGTTTAATAGTTTAAATCCCTGTTCTAATGTCTGAAGGGAGGTTTCTCACCCCAGCAATGGCCACATCCCATCCCTGCCCCAGCTGAGGAACTGGAAAACTGCAATTCCTGTTGTTGTGATACTTCCTTGGCAGCATTGCTAGTCATACATGACTCTGTCAGCTCCATTCACTCTCTCAGCTGCAGAACAGACCCTGCCTGTTGTTTGGATCAAGTATCCAGCCAGCTTGATGCTTTTTCTCATAACTAGTGCTTGCCTGGACTTACTCACTGCAACTCTCCTTGTGCAGTGGAGATCCTAATACCTCCCTTCAAAAGCACTTTCCCACTTAGTTTTACACTATTTACTTAAAAAGGACAAGGAGTCCCTATTTTTTTCCCAGCATGGGTAAATCCTTACATCAGCCTTGGGTGTGCACTTCCCCTTCACTGCTGCACTGCTTCAGGATGTTAGGAGGCACAACAAGATGACTAATGTGAAATAAACTCAGGTTCCAATTCTGTGCTACAGCTCTTCTGTGCATAGCTGTGCTATTTTCCCTTCCTGAGTTCAGGCAACACTGTTTGCACTCAGTTTCTTTCCCCTTGGGCATCCTTCCACAGTGCCAGCAGAGCAGAGAACTGAGCAGGCACCATGTCTTGCAGGGCTTTTCCAAGGGGTGGATGTTGTCCAGGGATGCCCCCAGCTGCACACCCCACTCTGGGCTGCTGCACTTCTCTTCCCCATGGCTGCAGCTCACCTGAAGCAGTCCCAAATCACCACTTCATCTCTGATCTCTTGCTATTATTTCCTCCAGGAGAGCCAGCACAAGACAAAAGGCACAATCCCAAACACAGGAGGAGTTTCAGAACGTCAGGAAATATTTCACTAAGAGGGTGACCCAGGAATGGGTTGCCCAGAAATCTGTGGAGTCTCTGTCCCTAGGGATATTGAAAAGCCCTCTGGACAGGGTGCTGGGCAGCTGACTGGGGGTGGTTGAGCACAGGAGGAAGACCAGGTGCCCCCAGACATCCCTTTCCACCCCAACCATGCAGTGACCTGGGAAGAGCAGTCTGCAGCTGAGCATTCACAGTCACAATTCTGCTGGATGGGAAAGGCCCTGCACTGGAGAGAAACATTGCTTTTACCCCAAAACCTTCCCTACACACCCAGTAACTTCCACCTCACAGTCAAGCTGAGCCCTGGCTGCAGCTCCTTGTGCTCCACAAGTACCACCCCTCCTTTTCTCCTGAGTGACTGACCCAAACAAGCTGAGCTGTGAATTCCCTGCCTGAATACCTCAGCCTGACTGTTTAGGCTCCCACTCAGTGCCAAACACAGATTTATTTGCCTGGCTGGCAGCTTATATTTTGCCCCAGCTCAGGTCAAGTCCTCCTCCTCCTCCCTTCATCAGGGCATGAAATCCCACTGCTGCTGCAGCCAGCCAGGTCCCTGCTGGCCACATTTCCCCCTGCACTTTATGGCATTCACACGCTCTGTCACGCTGGATTACATCTGCCCGAGTGCCGTCGTCAGGGAGCTCAAATATGGTTCATAAAAGCCTCAAGATGTACCTTCAGAGCAAAATAACAGCAGGGTAATGGGTAGATGTAATGCAGCATGAGAAAAAACCTTGAGGAGCAGAGAGAAAGGGTTTTCAAAGCAGGGTGATGGGGGGAAATTCCTCCAAGAAATTAAATATTGCGCAATTTGATGGTGTTGAAGAGCATCATTAACCCCCAACACTTAGGAGCTGAAAGATGGACCTAAAGAAAAAAAAAAGCATGAAGGAGAGTGATTTAGAGTCAAAATCATAATCTTAATTTTTTTCTCTTGATGTATCTTTCAAATTTTCTTTTCAGTCCTGGTGGAGGGCTCAAAATTTTCCTTTGAAAAAAACAGTGGAAGTCAGAATGGGGTCTGGGGGTGCTGCTGGCCATTAATAGAGCAGCATTGTGGTCTCTTGCCCTGCAGCATGTACAGAGGAGCAGGGACAAGCTGTGCCTCCAAAGAGAGGAGGTGGATTTGGGCCTTTCTCTCACCAAAACCCTCACCCCTGCTGAGGCTGGGCAGCCCAAGGCATTGCAGCTGCGCCACAGGCAGAGCTCAGCTGGCCCCCAAGGCTGGGCTGGGGGTCACTCGCAAGCAAAGCTCTGGAGAGGGCTGCCATGAGGTGCCAGCTCATTTGGGAACAGCCATGTAGCACAGCAAGGGGTGATTCAGGCAGCAATGGATTGGTTTTTAGCTTGCCATCTCTGATTTTATAACTGTCTCCTTTTGTCTCAGGCATTACCCTGACCTGAGGCTTTGTAGACAGCAAGTCTTGACCAGCCTCTTTGCCTGCAGCCTGGGCTCTTTTTTAAGCACACAAAGCAGAGGCAAGTGGGAGGGCAGGGGCTGGTTTAGGGCCCTTTAGGATATCCACAAGATGGGGAACCCAGCACTGCTGCTCCCCAAAAATACTTGGTCAGCACTGGCTGACAGGCTCAAAGCATTTAAAGTGAGAAGCTCTGGGAACACGACCTGCAAAGCTGACCACCGTGTGATCACTTTTCCTTTATTTACTTAATAGCTCATGTTTTTTATTTAGGAAATAAAAATCATGTAATTATTTAGGAAAAAAAATCAAGCAAGACTTATCATGATAAGATTAGAAGCACCATCAAACCAAGCACTGGCAACAGCCCCTCCCTATGCCACTGGCATCACTGCCTGGCAGAGCCAGTGCCGATCCCTGTGCTCCTGTGCCCTTCTCCCAGACACCTGTCACCCCCTGAGCAGGGCTCAGCATTGCTCCCAGGGTCCCTGCAGACAGCAGCTGCTCCAGGCCTGTCTCTCCAGGCCAGGACTGGGCTCTGTCTGGGCACGTTCTGACGGCTGGAGCAGGCAGGTTGGCTCAATCCAAACTCCTGGGCAGTGGCAGCAGGACAGTGCCCTGCTCAACCCACACCAGGCTCAGAAGTTGGAAGAGCAGATTGAAGAGGCTGGCAGGGCCAGCACTGCCTGGCTGGGGCTCCATCTAGCTCTCCTCTCCTGCTGGATACTGAGGAATTTCCCTGGTGCTGAGCAACCACAGGACTCCATTCACTTTTCCCCATGTCACTTCACCCTCTCCAAATTTCAGTCTTATTCCTCTCTTTTTCAGTGGGAAAAACTTTTTCACTGTCTTTTTCAGGTGGCAGCAGCCACCAGCATGCTCCACCATCCCTCACTGCTGTAATCCCTGAGCCCAGGGCTCTCTCTCCTCCAGGTGTTAAATCCCCAAGACACCCAAACACTGTGTTCCCACTCATCAGAGCTGCTGCCAGGCTTTCCTCTGCCTGCAGTAGTGGTGAGTGACCTGCAGGCCAGCTCTAGGCTCAGGATGCCACCCAAGGTGACCAGTTCTGCAGCAGGGACACACCAATTCAGTGCTGCTGACACTGGTCACCAGCTGCCATTGGCACATGCATCTGCAGCCTGCAGGGTGGCCGTGCTGGAGGCATGACAAAATAAATCCCGCTTGAGCCAGAGGGCACACCAGCCACCCAGAGCTGCATGCACAGGCACACAGATGGATGGGGCAGGGCAGCACTGCCCTGTGGGAATAGGAACCTGTGTGATGTGCCAAAAACCCCACAACCACCCCAACCACAGCAGCTACTGACACTAGCCAAGGGGGGGAAAAAGCCAAATATTCCTTCTGCAGCATTGTGAACTATGCAATGTTTCCAGTGGTATAAAAGGATAGTCCAAGGACAAGCAGCTAAACAAGTTCTGAGAACTCATACATTAGATCAATCTAAATATTGTCTAATATTTAACAATTCAATTGCAATAATGGCTCCAGTGATCTAAAATACAAACCAAATTGAGGAGCATCAAAGCTCCATGCTCTTGCATGTGCTCTTTGTTCCATCAAGAAGCTGGAGGCTGATGCAGAATTCAGCTTCCCCATGCAAAAAAAAGAGGTCAGATCTTAAAAGCCTAACTCAATGTTTTCACTGTTAGAGCCCTGAGTCATGCCCCAGGAAGAAGCACTGAGTTCCATGCAAGGCTCCCTACCCTGGGAGCTCAGAGCTGCATCTTTGGAGGTTCACCCTCACTTCCTCTAAACTCACTTGAATAGAAAGGGCTGAGGGGTGTCAGGAGGAGGAGGGAGTGCTGACACAGACATCCATACACATACACCATGTGAAGGCTGAGGAAAATGGTGGTGCCACACGGCCAGGGAGGAGGGGGAGCAGCTGTTTGTCAGCCAGCACTGCAGCAGATTCTGTATCATGCTGAGGTTTGCTGTGAGATAGCCACACACCAGCTGTGTAGTATGGAGGCAGAACCCTGCCCAGTCTTCCAGCAAGCACAGACCCAAGTGGAGATGACACAGGGCACCCCACAGCACTGGTGCATCCCCCTGTCATGGCACACCGCAGCATCTTCCTGCACCTAGGGCAAACCCTGTGAGCATAGCCTGCACAAGAACTACAAATAAATAAGGAAATAAGCAGAAGTTTTCCTGGCCTTTTCCTAGCCCAGAAATGTTCTGCCACCCACGCTGCTCCCCACCCAGCCCCAGCATGTTGACACAAGCCTGGTGATTGAGAAGATGCTGGCACAGGAGCTGCTCCAGGACAGCAAGTGCTGCAGGGGCTGGGAGCCAGCTACAGCAAAAGCTTGTCGAGACATTTTCTAAGAGTGAAAAAGAGGAGATGAACACCACTCCAGATACCATGGTGCCAGGATTATCCTGGACATGTTAGTGTGAATTTTGTTTTCAGCTTGGGCAAGTCAATGCCAGCAGCTTCACTAGTGGTCCCCCTACACACCTGAACTTACCCATGGATGTTCTGTTCTCCTGCCAAAGGAAAAGCTCCTATGGAAGCAAATGCTGCAGCTTCCCCACACACTGAACTGAACGAGGTCAGCTGGAATAAAGCAGGGAATGAGAATGGAGCTGGCCATTTCTTAGGTGCAAGGCTGGCACTGGGATTATTTTCTTTTGCAAGGAGAAATGAGGAAACAATCACCAGGGTTTTATAGATTCCATGTCAGAGGAAAATTGAAGGGATAAGAGCAGATGCATTTGTTATATAGAAGACTCATCATTAGAAATGAACATATAAAATTTAATAGCTTGGTTTAAAATACATTTTCAATTAAAAAACAGCAGGCAAAACCAAAAAAAATCAGTTTCATAAAACATACGTGACATTGCTGCTACTGTTATAAGACCCGTGTCCCAGAATATCTTATAGTGGAAAACAATCGTCAGATTTAGTTCACATACTTCATTAAGCAGTAAAAAGAAATAACATTCATGTCAATCTTACCTCTATGGAGATTCTAAATCTACTTCCCTGACCCTAGACCAAATTTCTGTAGTAAAACTTCCACTTTCAATAAAAATGTGTAAATATATATGTGTATTCTATATATCAGGTTTTTTTAAAAAATTCCCTTGCCATAGTAGAAGGATTCCCATGGCTGCTGAAGGGCAGCCCGAGCAGGAGGCTGGTGCTGGCTGGGCACAGCTCCCATGGCTACTGTGCCAGAGGTGCATTCCTGTAAGGGGTGGCAGCTGTTGGCCAAGTCTCTTCAGCATGGTGCTGTACATCAGCCTCTCCCCTTTGGCCTGAGCCCACACGCTCTGGCCACACACCCACAGCCACAGATGCACCTGTGTGAGTTTGCTGAGGGGAGCTTGCAGTGCCCAGAGCACCACCAACCTCTTTGGGGCCCATCAACAAAAGAGGAAAAGGAAGGAGGAGGGGAATACAAGGGGGAATGGAATGAACCAGCTCAGGATTGATCGAAATACAAATTCCAAAATACTGTATTTTATATAAATCATTAAAAAAGAATGTGGGGAGGGACTTCACCTGGACTCACCACCAAGGGAGAATCAATTACACCTGTGACAGTCCAAGGATACCTTTGCTCAGCCTGGCTCTGAAGACCTTTGAGGCCAAACCACTGCCTCTATGGGCAATCTGCTTTCTCACTAGAGAAAACTGCCTCAACAGCCAGCCTGAAATTCTGTGATTTGCACCACTACTCCCTGTGCTTGCCATGGATAGGGAGGACATGTCCGTGGGTCGGGAGGCTGCTCCCATCAATCATCCCATCTGAACATGACCCCTCACCAGCCAGAGCATGCAGGCCTTCCTCCTCAGAAGCCATGAGGAGCCTTGGCCAAAGGACCACGTGGTCCATACTCCAGTGGAGACCTCAGCAGTGCCAAGCAGAGCCAAAGCAGGGGGGATCTCCTATTTCTTCAGGTCATGCTCCTCTTGATAACTCAACGTGGCATTTGCCTTCCTCTTCCAAACAGCACCATGACAGAGCTAAGCAATAGTAGGTTACAATTTGTTAACCATTAAGTAGAACCATTAATTATTAAGTAAAATCATATGCTACTTTTCTGGACTATTTCTCCAGTCTTTCTAGGTTGACCTTCATGTCCTAGGTGAGGTATGTGCAGCTTTGTACTGTCTGAAAATGTTACAAACCTCTTTCAATACCCAGATTCCTAACCAAAGCCTGACCTGGCACTCACGTTCATCTGCTCACTGTGTAACCGAGGTTTTTGCCTTAGTGCTGCCCTTTAAGTGCTCCTCTTGCACTTGCTATTAACCAAAGAGTGCCTTTCCTTCATAAGCACACACACACACAATGAGTAAATAACACAGGGCAGCACTCTCTAGGGGTGTCTGGCACTCCCAGTGGGGGCTCAGGATGCCTGCTGTGCCCATTGGGTCTCTCCAGCTCAGCAGCACATCCATGGTATGTACAGACACCAAGAATGGATAACCTACTTGGAGGCCCTACTCCCTGCTAACACTTGGCCTGCTGAGCCATTTTGGCACCTTCCTCTCTCAAAAGCCTTGCCTGTGCATTTCCAGTTGTTGACATCCTAGGCCTTGCAAGCTGGCTCCTCTAGCCCATGGGTTCATCCAGCCTGAGCTGCTGGTGCAGGCAGCATCCAGCTGAGCCTTAAGTACACTGCTCCAGAAAAAAACCCACCCTTGAGGAGACCTTCTTCCTGACCCTCAAACATGAGACTACAAGAGAATTGCATCTGCCCAGCTCCTCCTGTGAACCAGCTCAGACTGGGCCCAAATCACCTCCCAGGACAGCAGTACCCAGCTGTTTCAGGACTTGGTGGCAGTTCATGACAGAAACCAGGACTTCCATCACCTGCCTGGGCATGAGGATTTAGGAGAGAGCTGGTATCTTTTTCCTTCTACATAGGAAAATCCATGTTTAACAAAGCAGGTCTCTTGTGCCTTCTATGAATGTACAAACGTGTGCTCACCTTTGGTGCATGATAAGGGTTTGTCCATTGTTAAATATTTATGTTAAATACGATTTCTCTGTATATGGCATCCTTTTAGATGGGCTTCATTGCATATATTCACGGTATATACAGAACACCATATTTTATATATATTATATATTGCTTATATGTACACATTTACAAACCTTCAAAAATATATTGCACTTATATACAATATAGCTTCATCTGATGAGAGTTCACACAGTTACTAAGGCGAGTTCTTCATAAGCAAGGCAGTTTTACATTCCCCCAAATGACACAAGTGATTTCAACAGTCTGCCCTGGTCACAAGTAAACATTAAAGACTTTTCTCCAACCTGCATGCAACTCCTACTAATATCAATCAGTAGTTTTGCAGCTCTCCCTAGCAGAAAACAGTCCAGTAAAATGGTATTAGCTGATAACAGGCTCAAACATGGTTACTAAAAAGATAAATAAGACATCACCAGTCTAAAAGGCCACCTTACAGGAGATTTCCCCTCCCATAGCTACTAGTGGTTTATACACTAGTAAAAATATATACATGGTCTCCAGTTAATTGCCAATCTTGGCTTGCCCATTTCAAGTGCAAATAAGATCATGAGCAAGAACACAAACACAAATGTATTAAGCAAAACCACTGCTCTGCTCCCCAGAACAAGTCAAACATCTGGCTTTCTTCTGGAGGTGATTAGTGTTTTGCCCAACATACTGAATTATGGGAAAATGTTCACTTGAGACCTTTGTTTAAAATCCACAGTGATCTGTGATCTTAGATCTCAGTCAAAGTCAGCTTGTAAGATCCTCCAACCTCTTCAATCTGCAGCTGGAAGGTATCTTCATTAGAATAGTGTTTCACAATGTTATCATCCATGTTGACCAGAATTCTGGAAAAACAAAACGGATCAGGTATTTTACAGTTCTAAATGTCAAAGGCACTCTCAAACCTAAAAAAGCCTGGACTATCCAAGGGTAACACAAGATCCTGCTCATCTCTCTCTGACTCATTGCTTCCCATAGCAGATCTGGCTGTTCTGACCCAACTCTGCCATCAAGGCTGGCAGCCACACTTCTCAGGATCTGAATGGAAGGATTAAATCTGGCTCCTGGACCAGGGAGGGAGAGAGATCTTGGAACCAGCAGAATCCTTCTGAAGCTGCAGGCACCTGGGGCTCTGAATGGGTTTGCTAGTCAGTTATAAACTATCAGCACAAAACCCTCCAGAGCTTGCAAGGAAGAAACCGCTCATGCTTGGCCACTTCTTTCATTTGGCAGAAAGGTCAATCCCTGTGTGTTTGTGTGCACACATGCACACAAAGCTGTGCTTAGCAGTGGTTTTCTGTCTGCCACAGATTTTAAGCTTTTTGCAGCTGTTCTGGTGGGGTAATTCTGCTATGAAAGCACAACCCTGGAAGGGTGTAATTTTCTGGCTAGAAGGAGAAGGGGCTGAGACACCAAACTGACAACCACTTATAGACAACCCAAAAAAATTACTGAGAAATTAAAAGATAAAACAAAAGCAGACACTGTTCAGAAACTCAATTACTTATGCTACAAAATAAAAAGATTAAGTATGGCCTCTGGGAGAAACAGACACTTCACAGCTAAGTTCTCTTCAATTTAGCCCACAAAAATACAACCAGAGTTCAGTAATTGTAGCCAAATGCAGATACAGTAAACCCAGTCACCACTGTAACAATTTAACATAGGTTGAAGGAGGTTCTTTGTCATTGGGAGTCTTTCAACAAATTGAACTCTTCTTCCTCTGACATGATCAACTCTGGTTCAAATAACTAGCTCAGAGAGGCTCAGTGACTTGTATTTACCCAGGAAGCCAGACTACATATTTCTATAGGGCCTTCCCATAGTCTTCAGCTCTGTGGATGATGTTGCAATGTGTGTACTTGTGTGCACACACACATAACAGCAAATGGCATTCACATATCTGCAGTGCATGGAGGAATTATACAGCACATCTGCCTACAGCTTTGAAAAAGGTGTTCATATTCTTAGGCAGTTACTGCACAGGTACATACTCACCCTTTTTTACATTTTTTGAAGATTTTTCCTATTTTATCAAAAGGAACATCATACTTGTCAGATATCTAGAACAAAAGAAAGCAATGATTGGTGAAGCAAGGAGACTGATGTCATTGTCTTTCGCTTCCTATTTTACAGAAAAGAACAACCACAACAAAAAGCCTGCAAATGAGGACAACTGCTCTGCCCTATAAAGGCACCACTAAATCCCAAACTATAGTGTAAATGTACAGATCAGAACCCCTTCTCTGCATTTAGCTAACTTCTGTACAAAAAATGTAACCATGTTTGAATCTGGATACTTCTCATACAGCAGCCTCTTGCCCCTACTCTCAAAAGCCCACCCACTAAAAGCCCACTCCACACCCTGACTCTCATTCTCTCTTGGCTCTCTGTTCTCTTGGCATACTGAAAACCATTTTTAAACTTAGTGTCAGAGGGATCAAGTGAAAACTAGTCATGACAGTGGCTGAAAGAAGAAAATAGCAACAGAGAGAGGACCTCTGCGCTAAGGGCATGAGGTGATCAGAAACATTCTCCTTCCCCAGCAGGGTGACACCAGTGTGGAGCCACAGCCACTGACCATGGCACTTCACTGCACAACCTCCAGAAAGTCTTGAGGTCAGTAACCTAAGCCTGGTTTATTCTGGCAAACTGCTCTATCACACCACACTAAGTACCAAACCAAGACACTGCTTTGACATGCAAATGTACAGGGAGTTTCTCCCAAGCTACAGCTCTGAGTACTTGGTTCCTTGCTTTAAGAAATCCAAGTGAAACAACGGAGGTGCAGCTGCACTTCAGGACCATGGGGTAAGGAAGGACTTGACAGCCTTCAAACCCTCTCTCCACTAGCCCCCACTGTCCAGCTGGCAAAGCCTCACAGCCAGGAAGAGATAAAGATTCTGGTTACACAACTATCTCTACAACCAAAAGTTAATGGCTAGACCTGTCTGCATATCCCCAAAGCCCCTGTTCCCTGAGCAGAGGCATTAGTCACAGAAAGAGACAGACAAGTGTCAGTTCTGAGCTCATGCCAAATATTACACCATTCCTTGGACTTAAGCTCTGTACTTCCCTTGCTCTGCAGCAGCAGGGATAGTGGAAGGCTATTTTGGAAGTCAAGCAGCAGAGAGCAATTTCACACATGTGTGCAGAAATATAAAAGTATTCAGCAACACAGAGAAGCTGGGACTTGCAGCTCTGCATTACCAGCTTGTGAAAGGGCAGTGGAGGGCCCCAAACATGGTTTTGAAAGGCTGAAACAAACCCAAGCCACTGGATACATTCTGAAAATCACTCCATCTCCTAGCAAAAGTACCCTCTCTGACAAGAGGAACATCCAATAATCAAGTCTGACAGACCTGGATCTTCAGGAAGGCTTCTTACACCAGACCCCAAAAATGTGGGGTAAGGTACTTAAAAGACAAGCCTCCTGAATTCCCTCAACAATAAATTAAAGCATTATTTGCATTAATTTCCATGTTATTGAAAGGAAATCTTCCTTATTCTTCTTATCCAGAAGGGCAGAAATGTGTGGACACAAGCTGTGACTGGCCAGTGTGTAAGGACTGGGTAGCCAGGGCTTCTTCTCAAGGACTACAAAATGACCTCATTACTTACAGCTTCCATGAGGCCTTTCAGAGATGGTGTCTTCAACATCAGTGCATCAAAGACCTCCTCTGACTCTTTCCGGACATACAGCAACACTGGAAAGCAATTTGGAGAGGAATTAACTGTGCAATTGCTCCTCAGGAAAAATCTGTATCCCACAGTGGCTAAGCACACAGAGACATCCACTGTGATGAAATGAATATTGAATATCCAAATGAATATTGACTGTATGCATGTCTATTTCTTCATAAGGTCCTCACCTCATGAAGAAATAGACATGCATACATTCAATATTCATTTAACACTGTAGCACAAACACACTGCTAGGTTAGCTCAAAACTTACTTCTTGCACATAAAGCCACTGTATGCTCAAGCATCTTTATTGTCAAAATACCTCTGTATTTTCTTTATTTTCTCTATTATTAGAGAAAAGGTCATATTTGAAAGAAATAAAGGAGGAACACAAAACACAAATCTTTGAGACTCTTGGGTTCCTCTATATCTTAGTCATTTGCCATAAGACCTTCCACAATCAAATGATTTGACAGATGCTATGACAGCAGGTGAAGCCATCTTGGCCAGCTCCTAATTTTTAAATAATTTATTTGTACAGTTCTGTGCTCTTCTGCACTGTCTCATCTTTCTTCCTGCCCCTTGCTGTGTTTCAGTAATACTCTTACACCAGAGCTGACATACAGTGCAGGCTTGGTCTGCTCTAGGAGGGGAATGAAAGAGCAGGAACCCCAATTAGGTGAGCATCCCTAGCGTTCTCAAGCTAGCACAGACTCACTGCATGTAGCATCAGCCTCATTAAAAACTGCATTAAGGCTGAGGAATTAGTCAGGAGAGCAAGAAAGCTTGGACTTTAACAGCTTTGCTGTCTTTAATCCATCTTCTAATGACCAGGTATTGCAGCCTGGATTGTTTGCAAGGGTTCATCAGGCACAGCTTTGACACACCTGCAACATGCAACAATTACTGGCATTTCTAATGGAACAAGGTGAACTCAGGACAGCACAGCACCTTGATGCATTGCCAAATTTGCCTGTTAAAGGCAGCTTTAAAAAGGGTGGACTGTAGATTTGAAAAGAGAAGACAGGACACAGTCTCAGTTACAGCACAGGTCAGATGAGAGTCAACCAAAGGAGAGAGAATCTCATGGGGCTTCTTTTATGACATGCAGCAACATGAAAAAAACAAGAAGTTGGATTTCCTTCTATAAAATTCATCCTTCCTTACTAGTTTATCCAAACTGCAGAAGTGCAGCCCCATTATGGTCAGACTTGCTAGACTTAGCATTTGCTTCTTCATAGGTTTAATACTTCAAGCTTTGTTGCAGTCCTTCCAAACACAACTATCATCAATCAGGCACACCACCCTCCAACACCCCAAAGGGACCTCTCATCTCCTTCCATAACACCACAGCAACATGAACTTGCAAAGACTGAAACTCAGTTAAAAATCAGCTGAATATTCTCTTAGCTTGGCTTTCAGAGGTGAACATCCAATTTCCTGGCACCATGAAAGATGCAACAGTTTTACACCCAGAACCAGTTCCTGGTGCTCATTGCTTGAAGTCCTGGAGGAGATTTCCCCAGTATTTTGTAGCAGATTACATGATGAATTCTCTGCCCCAGTCCATGAGGGACACTGTAAGCTGCTCACCTCATCATGACTCTTTCCTTAGAGGTTCAGAGCCCATTACTGTCTGAGTTGGCAGAAACCCCCAGAAATTCTCACAACCTAAAATATTTACAGAGCTGAACCATATCTTGATACAGGAACTGTCGCTACTCAAAGCCAGAAAAATCAGTCTGAAGTATACATCAATATGAATTAAAACATTCTTTAACCTCAGTAGCCTCTCTCTATCATGATGTATAAATACTCCAAAAATTCAGTCCCTGAAAGAAGAAAATACCTCTTTTTGGCTCTTCTACTCTGGCCATCTTATTTGGAGTAGCAATAAAGTCCTCTTCACCAATATAAGCTCCTCTCTTCAGGTTGGAGCTGTCATTGACAGGGCAAAAAGTTAGCAGTGGAACAATTACAGGGACTTATCCCTCTGTCTGAGGGCAAGGTGTCAGGAGGTTGAAGGGCAGATCTTACCTTTCACCCTCTAGTTCTTCTGAAGCAACAGGAAGGACCTTTAAAAACAAAGGGGAGATTTTGTGAGTATTTCATCCAGAACTAGAGTTAATTTTCTCTTATAATCTTTCAACGCTAAATCAAATGATACTTTGGCTCCAAAAGCCAGTAAACATCTTCTTTACCTTTTTTCATATAAAGTAATAAAGGATCTCAAATGAGAGACAGGAACAAAAAGAAGCTAACTAGCTTCCTCCCTGGACTGGTGTAGAATCTTCTGACAAAACTCAGCACTAAGGCCTTAGTAGAAAAACATGCAAGAATGTCAGACTTATGGATACAAGTTTATTCTCCATTCTTTGCTAGGAGTTCAGGCAATGCTCTTAAAAAGTAAGGTTTAGATTATGTTAGAGCATGGCAGAACTCCTGGCACAGCAAAGTTCCAGATTTTGAAACCTGGTTGCATGCTAATTTTTCCCCTTCCTGTTTCTTGTAAGCTGGAACTTTCCAGGAACACTGAGGCAGGGCACCCTGGCAGTGGATCACAGAGCTGACACACAGGCCAGTTCCACAGGGTAGATTTTCACCCTGCAGCAGGATCTGGAGGAGTCTGTGCTGCACAACAGCACACCAGGATCCCAAGGGATGTCCCAAGTAAAAACCACCCTGCAGTTCATGAAATGGAAAAATCCTTTCAGGTTCACAGAAACTGGACTTGACAAGAAAATAATATTATGGTGAAAGACCCCCAGTTAACTTCAGCCAATGTATCTTGGAGGAACATTTCTTGCCCACGTGAGACTCAGCCTGTATTTGATTACAGCACTGATGCAGTCTGACATTTCATATGTACATACACACACACAGCATCCCAGGCCTTTTGCAAAAACATCTCAGCCTCCTCATCCCCACAGCTATGAGCTTTACTCACGTGAGCCCCACGCTGCAGGTTTGCAAAGTGAACATCAGGGATGAACAGGACAGGCTGAGTGTCGAGGTCCATGAAGGGCTTGAAGATGGTGATGTCGGTACGTTTGTGTGAGGGAAGCATGGGCACTTTGACATCAGAAACTGTGGAAACAAAGATTGGGATTGAGGATACTGAAGGCTCTGATGGGGCCCTACATCATCTAAAAGGTATAGACACTGCTGAACAAGGGTATTCTGCAGTCAGAGTCAAAGCAAAAAGCTCCTGTGGTAAAGGGAGTTGGAACTTTGGTTGCCTCCCTCTCAGCTGAGGAGCTGTGCCCTGAGGGTTTGCTTCTCAGAGCTGTCAAAGCTTTCTCCACCTCTCCAGCTGAACAGCTCTACTTTGTTTAGATATTAATTAGGATGGACAATAACATGGCATCAGCCCAAGAGAGGAACTGAGGTCTTCCATGTACCAAGTCAGCCATCCAAACAGAGGGCAAAAATCAGTCCCTGCCCCACCTTCTCCCTCTCCAGTCCCTCAAAAGCTTGCTGGTATTCCTATGCCAGGAGGATACAAAGAAGAAAAGGGACAACTTGTGTGCTCCCAATTGGGAGCGTCTTAAAGAGACAGCACCACAGTAGCTGTCAGCACCACAGAGTGAGTACAAACACTGGTTTATGCAAGTTGTTATATTTAAAGTTACATTTTGATTCCACACTTCCAAGTTTCACATTCTAGTTCCTCCCATTGTTCCTCCTGGTCACCTCAGGGTGCCAGCCCCTAGTCCATTCCTCCAGGATCTGTCTCCCACAGAGCTCTCTGGCTCTCACAATGTACCAGCTGATGTGACACAACCCACCAAGAGGGCAGACTTCATCCACAAAGACCCTCTGAGGAGAAAGTGAGGCAGAAGGTGCCTTAAACCACATTTCAGACACATTCATGTCAAACTATCACAGTTGAAGACTTTATTTTACCAAGTGGAAACACATCCATCTGAGGTCAAAACAACTGCAAACAAAATAAATGTTTTTCAAACAAAACCATTTCTCATGTCCTCAGTAGAAAATACACTATCTTCTCCTTGCAAAATGGATTTTTTTAAGATTTCTCAATTTCTGTAAAAATACCTTTGCCCAAAAGCCACCAACTGTTTCTGCTGTTGAAGAGCTCATGTACACATGGCACTTGTGATCCTGGAAGTGAGTATAACAGCTTAGGGCTTCCAGGAATCAAAAACTTCCCACAGAAGAACTTGGAAGCCAAAGATCATACTTTCCAGGAAAATAAGGATCACATCAGGCTAAGCCCAAGCCTGGAAAATTAACATTGGAAAGCAGCTTTTGTCAAACCATGAGATCCTGGGCAATGTGTACTGAAGCTGCCTTCCCTTTCCAGATGCCAAGGGTTGCACACAGTAATCTTCTGGGAGCCGCTGGGGCTGCTGCACTTGTGAAACGCTAACAGTGCGCTAAACCTGCCTCTTGTGACGTGCTCTGAAAGAAACCAAAAACCCAGCCCTTTCCACAGCTTCCCTTGAGCAAATGGGTTCCCTTCAGCACTATGTTCTGAAGCTGCTCCAGCAGCCTGTACCTGCTGTGTCAGGAAAATCCTGCCGGGCGAGCTGAAGGCGCGCGCTGGCTGGACCAGTCGGGCTGTCGGCAGCACAGCGAGCGAGAGCACGCGCCTGACCCGTGCCAGCCAGCAACAGGGAGACACATCTGCCTCTGAGCAGCTCTGCTGCTGAATAACCACTCATCCAAACACAGCATCTGCCAGCCACAGCAGCTAAAGGAAGATGCTCAGCAGGAAGAAACTCCTCATCCTTTAGGTACGGTGATGCTGAAGTCTCCACATACTTCACACATGCAGACACTCTGAAATGACTTGCTAAGGACTACTTTGCTCTAGAAGAGTGAGCATAGGGCTGAGAGGCTGGAGGCTCAGCCTCAAGGCTGCCACGGCCTTGCTGACAAGTTGCAAACACGTTTTTTAATGTAAGTTAAAAGCTAAGTTTAGGATCAAGCTGACAATATTTGAAACTGATCATTCTCACTGCCACCTGGATTGGGAGGGTCTCTAAGCCCAAAAATCCCACCCTCACCTCACCACTTCAACTGCTACAACCCATCCTGACTAAATACACAGCAGGACCCTGTCTTGGACAGAAAGAACTATACAGAACGAAACCCTAAATGACCCAGTGTGTTGCAAAACACAATGCCTGTTCCATAAGGAATTGCTTAAAACAAGCACTGGTCCACAGAGGATAAAAATTAACTTGAGAGTTCTACTGCACAAGCTATTTGTAGCCAAAATGAAATTCAATATTTAAAATACTGCTAGAATAAGTTCTACTTACAGGCATTCAACTGAGAGCTGGGATCAGTGCACTTTCCTTTTCTTTTGCTCTGCTTTCGCTCTTCATCCCTGATCTTCCTCTCTGCTCCCTGTCAGACAAAAGATTAAGGGAAAGCAATGGGTGAGTGAAGAAGAAGAGGAGGGGGAAAGAGAAAGATAAGATATTTTTAATTTTTTAGGTTTTTTTCAGCTGCAGAGGCAGAAACACCAACTCTTCCAGAGCTATGTTTGTGGAGGTCAGTTCCACAGTACCTGAGCCGCAGGTTTGCCAGAGTGTGTGTCAACTTTGAGATCTGCTTACTTCTAACTCCTACCATCTAATGAAATCCAACAACCATATCCAAGATGCAAATGCTTGCTTTTCTTTCAAGTCAGATTGAGATATGGTGACAAAAGATACCCACATCTATAAGGATTGTGAAAAGCATTAGATAAAAGTATAGTTGAAGGGTTTAAAACAAAGAATTGCAGGTTCTCCCAGTTTAGGAGATCCCTTGATTGTCATTAAAGTCACACCACATTTGGATCACCAAGTGCAAGATACCTCCTGCACATTTCACATAGAGCCTGCAGCAGTTGCACCAGCCTCCACTGAGCTCAAGCTGCAGACATGCACTGCTTTAAAGCAGGGATTATTTCTTCTTTTTATCAGGGCCAGGCCATGGTGGAATCCACAGATTCCCTAACTGGGTTCATGCCTGCA
The DNA here is from genome assembly GCF_023055355.1 of Agelaius tricolor. Classification (NCBI taxonomy): domain Eukaryota; kingdom Metazoa; phylum Chordata; class Aves; order Passeriformes; family Icteridae; genus Agelaius; species Agelaius tricolor. The sequence continues at coordinate 80,412,431 of NW_027269261.1, forward strand.
CTGTTCCTGGCCTTCCAAACCAAGCAGCAGAGGAGACAGTGCCATGTTGCCATGTTTTCTGCAAGGTGCAGACAGCTATGACAGAGAAAGAAAAGGAAGAAAGAAGCTTTGGAATAGTGTTCATTCCTCCAGCTCTGCCCAGACCTCACACGTGACTGTGGGTTAAGTCAGGGATGTCACATTGCCAGCTGCATGAAGTGATAAGCCCACAGGAGATCCCCAACACTCAGTCCTTGTGCTACCACCAGGTCACCAAAACTGGTATACACAAGTTCTAGCTGTCTCCCAATGCCCTCCTGCAAAGCAGGGCAAAAGGTAACAGTTACCTGGCCACACCAAGCCATGACTTCTCATTCCCTCTCCTTCAAAGCTGCCAAAACACACCCACATCCTTGCATGGTACTGGAGGAAGACGTGATTAGCTACAGAAAATGAGGTGTCAAAACTCCTGTGGCCATGGGGTGGGAATCTGTGCCTAATGGTGCATGGGAGAATGGGAACAGCCCACCTCACTTCCCAGTAAATCAATGCTCTATAGATGCCAGGCTGCCTATTCCCTGCTGATAGCACTGGGCTTATCTGCACCAGCAATAAAACAGAAAATTAGCCAAGATATTTGACACACATTAACACATATCATCTTTTCTTCCACCCAATGAAGGGGAAAAAAACAGCTTCAGGCAGCTGCAGTGAAAGAGAGAAAAAAATACTCATGAAGACACAGGCATTGCCAGCTTTGCTTGGCCCAATAAAGCTGATATAGCCCGCTACAGTGAAGACATCCCACCTAAACCTCAGCTGGACCCGAACCCCTCTGCGTCCAGTGCAGTCACAACATCTCAGCTTGACAGCAGGAAGATTAGATAAGGTTCCACATCTGATTTTTACCTTTCATGTGGAAATAATAAGGTTGTGCTACTCAAACACTCTGCTACAGAACAGCATCTGCTTCCTTGTGGAGAACATGCTGATTCAATATGAGCACGCATTTTGAGAAAAACCTCTGCCCTCCCATTCCCTGCTTGAAAGTCAACTTGATGCAGGCTACTGAGGCCCAGGTAAATACATCTCAAAACCCACATGAAAAAAAAAAGTTAAGTCTTGATAACAGGCTTTTCTGCCTTGCCAGCAGAGCTCTGGGAGCAGTGGTTTCAAACTGAAAGAGGACAGTTTTATACTGGATATAAGAAGAAGGTTTTTTTCTGATGAGGGTGGTGAGGCACTGGAACAGGCTGGCCAGAGAAGCTGTGGATGCTCCATCCCTGGAGGTGTTCAAGGCCAGGTTGGATGGGGCTTTGAGTAAGCTGGCCTAATGGAATGTATCCCTGACCATGGCAGAGATCTAGATTAGATGACCTTTAAAGGTGCTTTACAACCCAAACCATTCTGTTATCACTCAACTGAAAGAGCAGCTCCATGCTGCTGCCCATTCAATGGACATCAATGCTCCAGCAGCCTTACACCCACTCTTTCCTTCCAACAGCATCCCACTCATTTGTTTCTACCATCCCATGAAAGCCTTCCCACAGCACTGCCCCTGCTACTAGAGTAACAGCAGATCCCAGAGGGCAACATGAGCTCTAGTCAGTGAAACACTGAAACCCTGGATTTAATTCTTCTCATATGGATGCATAGCTGAGGTTCCATTGAGAATAGAGAAGATCTTCCTCTGGGACAGGTCAGCCTCATCCCTGCTCAGCCCAAATACTGCTGGGCCAAGCCTGAAGGCAGGTTGTGCCATAACATTCTACAGGATGACACCATTATACCCATACTGTCCTGGAACCACACAGAAGCAGATGAAAACCAAACATCCCAGGCACTGCAAGCACAGCCTTGACAAAGGAATAGAGGAGACATCTGTGTTGGTGGCCACAAGTTCATAATTTTCTGCTGGTTTGCGTTTTTTCCAACAGACCTCCACACCACAGGCTTGGCCCTCCATGAAGAAAACATGGGTAACAGAACTTCTACAGGTGAGAGTGGTCACATGAGGACAACCACATTCAGGGATGGATATTATAGTAACAATGGTCCTATAAACATTCAAAAGCAGCTGGTTGATTACACACAATTCAACACAGGGCAAAAAACAGGTGCTCCTTCTGAAATGCCAATGCTCTTTAGGAGCCTGAAGCCAGCACTAGGGTCCATGAGTACATGGGGTTTGTGTATGATATGACAGCACGCAGGGCTACAGGCATGGATTCTCTGAGGGGATGTTAATTCCAAAAAGCAGCTTCCCCATGCCCAGCAGAGCCAATGCCAGTCAGCTTAGGATGGCCAAGGCCCATCAGCAATGGTGGTAGTGCCTCTGGGCTTATGTATTTAAGAAAAAGTGTTCTGCAGCCAGGATCAAAGTGAGAATATATGAAAGAAACAGCTATGCAGATGCCAAGGTCAGTGCAGAAGGGGGAAGCCAGGCACTGGAGCAGAGATTCCCCTGCAGCCCATGGAAGCCCATGGGGGAGCAGAGATCCAGCTGCAGCCTGTGCAGGACCCCAGACCAGAGCAGGGGGATACCCAAAGAAGGCTGTGATTCCATGGGAAGTCTGTGCTGGGGCAGGGTTCTGGCAGGACCTGTGGCCCCACAGAGAAAGGAGCCCATGCTGGAGCAGGTTTGCAGGCAGAACTTGTGGCCCCTGGGGCACCAACACAGGAGGAGCCTGTTCCTGAAGAACTGCACCCCATGGAAGGGGCCCATGCTGAAGCTGTTTGTGAAGAACTGTAGCCTGTGGGAAGGGCTCATGTTGGAGAAGTTTGTGGAAACTGTCTCCCATGGGAGGCACCCCACGCTGAAGCCAGGGAAGAGTGAGGAGTCCTCCCCCTGAGGAGGAGGGAGCATCAGAGATGTGTGAAGAACTGACCACAGCCCCCACTCCCCTGCAGCAGTGCAGGGGACAAGGGAGAGAATTAGGGAGTGAAGTTGAGCCTGAAAAGAAGGGAAGGGTGAAAGGAAAGTACTTTAAGATTCAGTTTTGTATTTTATTATCCTGTTCTGATCTTGATTTACATTTCTCCTTCCTCCCTTTTAATTCAGGTACAATTTGCAAAGTATCTGGAGGAATAAATCAGGAATGTAAGTCAAAGTCCCAAAGGGAAATAAAAGATGCACTGGCATTACTATATTACTAGATTTGCTGAAATTTCTGCCATAGCTTGAAGGAAGCCATTGGAGTCTATATGCTGGGTACACATCAGCCTTTTTATTAACCAATTTGTCTTATTTGCAGTGGCACAAGCCTGACAGTCATTTTATTAGCATTGTGTCAGTAATTGATTGGACAATTTAGGAGTAAAAGATCCCCCCTACCCTGTATAAAGTCTGTCCTCTCTGTATTGTAGAGAAAAAAGGTTGATAGCACACAGGATTCCCAGATTACTCTGGTGAAAAAACATTAGATGACACAGTTGATTCAGTCTCATCTTGAAAAAAGAAAACAGAAAAAGAAGGAAAAATAAAAGCCTGAAGAAATCTCATGAGACCCAAGCCCCTCAGGCTTACTGGCAAGCCTTTAAGATGGCTCTGGAGAGCCTTTGCCAAGTCCCTGTAAATTTTCTGCAGAAAGTATCACAACAGGAGCAGCTACAGGCAGCTCTCCCAGCTGGGAGGAATGCAGAGGAACCCATTTAAAAACCCACAGATGGACAACAGAACATAGCAGGGTGAGTTAATGGGATGCTAGAGCAGGGGCACAGTGCAGAGGCACTGGATATTTTGGGAGGTAAGGGGTGACAGAACAATTGTACATGAGATGAATCTTTGTGCCACTGTCCTGGGGAACACCAGGCAAGACCACACAGAGGTCTGGCAAAGCCAGCACAGGACCAGAGAGAGGGTGACAGACAGACCTGCCTCAGCCCTGCAGCTGCACTGAGAGGCATTTCAGCTGTCACCTGAAAGAGTCTGCCCTATGAAGATGGAGTCCAGATTCAAAGAATAAGAGGCCTAAATCAAGCAGGATATCAGCAAAATAGGAAGTCAACATGGTTCACAGCAATCAAAAGGAATGGGGAAGTCCAGGAAGCATTTATCATGGCCTAGAACAATCTTGGGCACTCTGGAAATAATAACATTACACATCACTTGTCCTGGATCTTCAAAAGACTGCTCAGGCAGGAACAGGTTATGAAAATTGGGAAACTGCCTTTCTTTGCAAACTCAGTTAAGCTTTTACAGCTACTTTCAGCTCAGCTTCTGCTGTTTCTTTCATAGCTTCTGTTGAATACTGGCTTTGGGATAGGCATTAATTCTGTGTGCTAAATTAGTTAGGCAAAGCAGTTAAATTACAGCACCCATTCAGCTTATAAATGGGCTTTTTTAGGCTGCTGTATCTCACAGTGGTACATCTTTTGTTCACAAGCTCTGCAAGTTATTGGTTTGGGGGTTTTAGTAACAAATGCAGCAGGAAAACATGAAGAAATTTAAAAGGACCAACACAACAGAACTTGGGCAAAAAGACAAGCCTGCACTTACTCCAGTCAATGGCAATGATTTCTCCTGCTGAAGGCTCTTCCCAGTGTCAGTATGCCACTGACTGACCTTTCTCTAAAGTCAATGCTCAGGAACACTTAGCACTCCAGCATTTGAGAGCAGCAAATTTAATTGAGGTCATCATAACATGTATGAGCCAAGTAGAAGGGGTTGAAATGTTTTAAACACAGACAGGACTTCTCAGTGAGTCAAAATAGCAAGTGACACAGTTAGGAAGAAAAAAAAGCTGCTAAGCTATGAAGCAGCCTTTCCAAAACAGTCACTGGCACATTGATTCAACCTTACCTTGTCACAGAAGACTTTAATTTGGCAGTAGGCTCTGTGGACAGGTTTGTTACTCCTGTTATTGTAGCTGTAAGTGTCGATCTGAAGATTCAGGGGCAGGCCTTTAACTCCCTTCTGAGAGGAGAAATCTGTGCTGAGGCAGTTGACAGAAATGAAAACCTGCAGAGGAGGAAAGCAGCAGCTGTCAGTAGTGACACATGGACTCCTGATTGACCACTGAGCAAGGGATACTTGGGGAGTGCTGAGGCTCAAATGCTGGTCCTTGCCACTACAGCAGCACCTTCTTTCTTCTGGGACACCAGGTAAAATCCCCAAGAAGCAATATAACATTCTTAAGTCTTTACATAAGCCACCAGAGGGGACAAAGCCACTTTGTCCAAAACAGATTTCAACAGACCCTCCAAACTCTAGGAAGACTCCACCCACCATCTTTCCACCCAAGAACTCTCAAATGTCACTATCAAACTTTTAGCAAAAGGGATGCTCCTACAATCAATCCTCACTGCTCAGCATTTATTAGCATCTTGGTAAGAACACAACCATGTTCCAAAAAATTCATGTTACTCTGGGTAAGTTAAATCTTTCCATGAGTTTGACATCAGCATAGCTTATGCTTGAAAGTACTTGGTTGAGGCTTTTTTCAAAAGGCTATTAAAAGCTTTTAAAAAAATATTAGGCAATATGTAATCTTTAAACACAGAAATAACACCATTATTCCGGTGAAGGTTTCTGGGCTTCACACTAAGTTGAACACTTTGAATATTCCTTAGTAAGACCTTCAATACCCTGTTAACATTCAGCTGGAATGGGTAAGAGAAACATTTCCATTATTACAAAAAATTAATTACAGGAAAAATTAATTGCACGTTGGAACATATCTAATTTCATTTTCATAACTGCTTGAAAAAACAACAAAAAAACCCTCTGAAAAACACAAATCACAGCCAGAGAACAAGTCCAATGCTGCTTAACAGAATAAAGAAATATCCTTAAGTGGATATGAGCAGATAGACCAGAGTACTTTGTATCTAGATAATGGGCTTGCAGTGTGCCAGGCTTTTCTACAGACACAATGCCTATTACTGGCACATCTCAGAAGCTGTGAGGATTAATTACCAGGAATTCACAAGCCACCAAGACCTGCAACAGTTTCTCTCCTCTCTGCCTGAAGAATAAAGGCTGGGAACTCACTGCTTTAAAAAACAATCAAAGCCTTGGGAGCCAGAAGCACCTTCCCAGATATTTTGCAGGAGCACCATCCCAGCCCTCGATGCTCACTTAGGTGGTGCTTCCACAGCACCGTAAGAGCAGCGAGCTGGTGCCACCTCCCGGAGCTGCAGAGGCTCACACAGGCTTGGGAAAGCTACAGGCTCTGGCTTTGCTAAGGGCTGCTTCTCAACGTCCTCTGCACACAGGCTCTGCAACATCCTTTACCACTTTTAACAATGCTGGGAGATGGAAATAGTGACGTGGTGATAGTTTATAAGCACTCGTTTTTCCCTGCCATGTATAATACAGCTGTATAAAAAGCTGGGGCAGGGAGGAAAAATAGTGCAGGTGAGGGACTTCTCTTGCAATAACCTGTCTGAATATTGGGGATTCACACACTGCTTCCTGCAGCCCCTGTGCCCTGAGAGGGCAGCACAGTTGCTCAGCAAGCAGCCCCCCTGCTCCCCTCTGTGCACACACCATCCCAGAGATTCCAGCTCCCATGTCCTCACCAAGGCTGCTGTGCCAAGGGACATGGAATGAGTGAAACAGCACCCACCCAACCCAGGCCAGCACAGCATGTCAGCAGAGCCCCAGCCCCACACTGCTGCCTCTGTGGGGACTGAAGCCAGGAACATGTGCAGGATGCCAGGGGAGCTGGTGCTCAGTGCCTCCTCCAGCCTGTGCCCCAGCATCCCAAACCCACGCTGTTCCAAGACAACTTTTTGTGAAGGCATTAAATACATCACAAATCTCAGTCAGGAAAATTATTTTAAAAGAAGCTGTTTGCAGTCTTTCCCAGACTAACCCAAAGGATGGCTTTGCCTGTTTTATCCACCCCACTTCCCTTCTTGCTACCTTTGCCTTCACAAGGACATTTTGCCTGCAGTACTGGTACAGCCTGGGGGGAAGCTTCAAGGAGTTTGAAGAGCTGCTCTCACCAGCTTAGGAGTTTGGTAATCAGATGTATGCACACCCTGAATAATTGCATTCCCTGAGCAGGGGTTTTGTTTTTTAAAAGACCCTCAACTCTAGTGTTTGCATATTTTTACATCTTAAATTTTAATTTTAAATTTACCTATACTGAATATTCACTCAACCCATTTCTGTATGAAAAAATGACTACAATCTTTAAGAAGACATGCCTAAGCAGCCACATCAGCAGATCCACTGTCTCAAAATTCCTGTGAAATCCCTCAAATGAGTTTCACACCACTGGCCACCAGAAGATTCAGTGTGCAGCATCAACAGTTCTCTAGCACATGGTGTCACTTCTCTTCTGAGACTTCAAGTTCATGTTTTCAGTTTTTATGGCTTACCAGCCACACAAAGCCCACTGGGCTGAAGGTAGAAGAGTTGGTCTCAGCACAACAGACAGATGTTACTACAGCAGAGCTGCACAGGTATCCCATGGGAATTTAGGACTGCCTGTCAGATGTCAAAGATTATCCTCCTACTTTAGAGTCTCCTCATTTGATTAGCTTTGGCTTTAAGCAGCTGACTTCATTTTCATGCCATTTAAATCTTCAGGACTCTAGGCAGGAGATGACAACTAAAACCTAATCACATCTCTGAAGCAACAGAGAGCCAGCCTGTCTTCTCCTGTTTGTAGTGAACCATTTCAGCTCAAAAGGAGCATCTATTTCTCCCTACCCACCCTGTACCTCCTATTTTTGAGCAAGGTTGCCTCAAGCTTCACAAAACAGAATTTTAGCAAACAGCTTTTTCCCAGTTTGGGCTAAGACAGTTTCATCCAGGTTCTTAATCTACAGGAATATTTGACTTACATTAGAAATGAAATGTAAGGCCAAGTGACTGCATCAGCTATATCCCCACCCCAAAATTGCCAGAAGAAAGAAAAACGTAACCACAGAAGTTGCTCTGCGTCTTCAGCCTGCTGAGCAAGATTCCTTTTCATGTGTCCAACCTATTTTTCTAAGGGCAGTTCCGCATTCTCAGCTATATTAAGATTTGTTGTTACTTTTAAAAAAACCATTTTCATCTCACCTCCCAAGATTCAACATAAAGAGAGCACTTAAAAATAGAGCACTGTCAAGCCTGGGCACTTACACACATGAGTCAAGCCCTCAAAAGTTACACAGATTTTCTTTAAAACTGAGATTTGTAAAGGGATTAGAAACCTGTTCTTGAGTTATTTTGCTTGCTTGGCAGTTGAGCCTCTAGTCTATATTTGACTAGATATATCTAGGCTATCACATAGCCAGTCTTTTCTCTCTAACCCAAGGCAGGCTTTATTCCCTTTTTTTTCTGTTGATTTTTTCCATGCTTTTTCTAACTCCTTTTAAAAAAAGCTGAGATACTCATTGAGGCAAATGGCTTCACAATGGTGGCATATCAGATAAAATCAAACAGCATGAAAACTGTGAGCTGCTACAAGCTGCTAACCTCCCACACCTGGCATTCACCCCAACACTCTAGAGCCTCCCTTCCCCAACACCATGCTGGGTTTCCTGCAGCCTTTGGGGCAGCCCAGCTGCACACAACAAAAAACTGAAGGCAGAAGGATTAAAGCACCTCCTCTGGGATCATGCTGAAGTTAGCGTGGGAAGAAGTCAGACCTCATGACTTCTCTGTCTGCTTTAACCATCCGACCCCTCATGCCCCTCCTCACCTAAGGTGGGAGGAACACACCATGCCTACATTCAAATCCACGAGAAACAATCTTCCATTTTAATAATGCAGAAAAAAAATTAATCTGACAGCTCTGCTGTGTGCCCTCAAGGAAGGGCAGCAGAGACAGCCAAGTTCTTTCCACACAGCACCTTTTTTTAACAAGATCTGCCTTTCAAACAAACCAGGAAAAACAGACATAATTAAAGGGCAATCAAAGCACTGCAGGAACCTCTCTGTCAGCGAGATGAAAGATGCCTTTTTTAAATGAAGGCTTGCATACCCAGATCTCTTCTCCTCAGTTTATCTTGGACGCCGTACTCTTCTGTCACACAAAAAAGCACTAGCAATTCTGGTGAGTCCAAAGGCTACATATGCAGCAGCTTCAGATGAAATGTCACCTTGTGCAGGCTCATCTGCCCAGTTGGAAATGAGCAAGTGTAGGTTCTCACCCATGGCAGCTGGGGCTGCCACAGGCAATGGGGAGCAACTTGTGTTAGCCCACCATGAACTCTGACCAGTCAGAGCAAACACAGGCACAGGTAGCACTGTCCTGCAAAGTCCTGTATATCCTTCTGGATAAGGACCTACACAGGCAGACCTGGGACTTTTCCAGGCTGATCACCTTGCTCCACATTTATTTCGTTTCAAGAGAAGGCAGGTAAATGGTATTATCTCCTCCTATTTATGATCCTTTATATTTCTGTGTCCAAAGGATTAAGACATTACTCAACAATCCAAGTCCACTGGATAGTTCTTTCTCTATTAAGAATTCAGATAAAAACCTTAGCTCTTCTCTCACACTAGTATACTCCAAAGCCTCTCATTTTAACCACAGTTTGGGTTGGAAGGGACCCTAAAGATCGTCAAGTCCAGCCCCCATGTTATGGGCAGGGACACATTTCACCAGACCAGAAGGCTCAAAATCCCATCCAACCTGGCCTTAAACACTTCCAGGAATGAGGCATCCACAGCTTCTCTGGGCAGCCTGTTACAGTGGCTTAGCACCCCTCACACTGAAGAATTTCCTCCTAATACCTAATCTGAATCTGTCAGTTTGAAGCCATTCACCCTTGCTCTGTATCACTGTAAGCTCCAGTAAAAAGTCCCCCTTCCAGCATTCTTTTAGGCCTCCTTTTGGTACTGGAAGTTCCAAGTACTTTTGGAACACTGGAAGGTGTTCTAAGGTCTCTCCAGAGCCATCTCTTCTTCAGGCTGTGCAACCCCAGCTCTTCAGCCTGTCTTCATAAGAGACATTCCAGGCTATGTTATATTCAGTCTGTGTTATATTCACCTTTAAATTGTCAGGATGCTTTTGATCCTGGATGACTATGTTTGTACAGAATACAGAGTTTGGAGCCTACAACACAACAACCAGAGACAGGTCAAACTGCAATGAGCTTCTTACCAGGGAATGCAGCTGCTTTTCTTGGCCTTGGCTAAATAGTTTCAATGTTATGCCCAAAATACAGGAGGCAAAGAGATTCCAGTGGATCTAGAGACAATTTTCCTGACACAAAGGCAGTGTATCCCCCTTCCATAAAGAAAAATTAACCAGAAGCTCAAAGTTTGCAATTTCAATGCTGATAGCTGAAATCATATGGTTTCTTTAAAGGCTTGGACAAATATAAACAGCAAAGAGGAAAAAAAAAAACCAGAGTATTTTCTAAAGATTGGTCCCCATATGTTTCCTCTATGCTGCAAGCTGGTTGGATGGAAAACATCTCCTGTCCAACAGCCTTATGAAGTATACCAGCAGAGTTCCAAGCCCTTCTGAGAGGCAGAGCTGTCAACCTGGGCACTGCCTTGTGCCAATGTAGCTATGTGGCTTCCAAGATTGGCTCTGGGTGAGAGCCAAGCAGCTTTGAGTGCAGGCAGGGCAAGCACAGGTCTGCCTGCACACATCCACGAAGGCATGTCCTAAGAAAGCAGCGCTGGGAAGACTCTTCTGTATTTAAAAGAAAAAAAACCCCAAACCCACACTTTGGTAAGATCACCTGAGAGGTGGCTAATCTTACTGCTCTCACATTCGTTTCTTCACCTCCCACACGCACCACAGGTTTTGCATCAGCAGGAGGTGAGCCAGGAAAGAGATAAAAAAATTGGGCAATTCATGCACCTGTGGGCTCCTGAGCCTCCTCCTGCCTTTGGGATCGGATGCTCCAAAAAAGGCTTGTCTGGCAGATGGGTGATAGGGCTGCATCCGCTCCGTCAGGCAGACCCAGCACCATCCTGCCCGCAGCCCAGGAGAGTGAGTTTGCATTCAAACCTACCACTCCCAATTTGGGTGATTTACACAGAGGCCATCATGGGTCCCACACCACGTCAAAGAATGACAAGTGGGAAATACGATCCATCTCCAGATAAAGAACATCCTCCTAGCAAATTTACTCCATCAACAAAACAAAAAGGAATGGTAATGATAGGAAAATACATATTCCTGCTCCCAAAGAGCAATGCTGATTGTTATTCCAACCTGTTCTGAGGTAAGGAAATATAGGAATGTCTCTGCTTACAGCACCTGGGAAACATGAGGATAATGGTTCCCAGTCCTACTGATGCTTCCTCCCACCCCATGCTTTGATAAGATAAGGCTGTTGGGCCAGGTTTTGTAAGGTTGGTTGGAAAGAAAGTAAAAACAGTAGCTTGGCAGAAACAGTGACAACGTGTTGAAAAAAACCCAAACAATAAATAAACAATAAAAAAACCCCACCAAAAAACCCTTACACACCTCCCCACATCAACAACAACAACACAAGTCTCCAAAAACAATGACAAAAGTTGAAACACAACAACAAAACACAAAACAGAGAATTAAGTCTATAAATGCCCAAAAATGACTGAAAAGAAAGAGTTGCCGTCATACAAAAAAGTAATAGAGAAAAGGGAAAAGAAAAACAAAAAATCACCTCCTAGTTTTCTCTATAGAAAAGCTAATGTCAAGAGATTTTCCTTTTAGTTTTGGGAAACACCCTGTGAGCTCCTACTTGAAGGCCAGACAATGGCAGAAGCTTAGTACATGAAGGTCAGATAAAATACTGGGTTGAAAACTTCTAGTTGGCAATGCTTAAAATCAAGGGTGGCATTTGCTTGTTTTCCAGAAAACCCAGGACAGAGCAGGGAGAGGTCAGTGTTAAGAGGCAGGTAAGCAATACTTGCTATGACTTTCCTATGTCACTGCTCCAAAGGCTGTGTGTACCTGCCTCAAAGTATTTGTGGTCTGCAGCCTTGGCTTCACACCAATCTCCTTCCTTTAAGTATGTTTGACTCATCACATTTCATAGTTTCATTTCCAACTAGTCAAACCTGTACCTCCTCAATGCTGCTGAAGGTGGCAACACCTTCTTTAATGAGGCATATGACTGCTGCTTCATTACAATGGCATCCATATAAATGGATGCAATATTCATCAATCAAAAAAGTTTAAATTCTTTCTATAGTGAACACCAAGGGAGGATTATGCTAGAATAAGCTCCTAAAATAAATCAGCAGTGTACCACCCAGTCTCGCTTCAAGTTGTAGCAAGAGATCCACCCTCTCCAAAAACTAACTCCTCTAAACAAAATAATCTTGCCAACACATGGGAGGACCTGCCAAGAAAACAACCTTTATTGCCTAAATTTCTATTTCAAAAGGCTATCCCAAATTAGATGCAAATTACCATAATATTAGGACCATTCCACTCTTCTTGGACCAAAAAAAAGTAATAAAAAAGTACTGTTTAATTGCTCTGTCATTCAGGGCATCAATTAAGAGACACTACAGCATCTTCCCTTTGGTGAAAAGCAGCAAAAAGCTCTGTCATGATATTCTTGAGCTCAAAATGCCTGTTATACTCTCTCCATGTATTCCCTTTTAGTAGAATGAGTTTTTTCACACAGCATCTGGCTTACAATGACTGGGTTTTGTTTTTTTTGGGGAGGGAAGGAGTAGGAGGACAATAGAACCCTTAATGTGCAGTGACATCATTTTTGGCTACAGTCCCATAACCCAGCCTATAGCAAGCCAGACCAAAGACCTCCACAGGGGCCCTTCTCTGGGAGCTGCTGGAAGCAATGCTGCTTTTTAGGAGGGGCCCCTTGGGAAGCACAGAAGGGGTGCCCCAACACCTGCCCTGTCAGAGCTCCAGAAACAGGCAGGGAGGCTCTTGCAGTCACTGTGCAGACAACAATTCACCCTGTTCAGACAAGAGGCCCCAACCCTCCTGCTCCACAGGGCAAGAGCTCAGACAGGATTTGAGCAAAGCAGGATCCAGCAAAGCCAGTTAACCCTGGGGAAACCAATCTGTCCAGATTGTTCAAGTGCCACTGACCTGAGAGCAGGCCATGTCCCCAGGCCAGAGTTAAGGGACAAAATTTGCTTTGCAGCCTAACGGGTAACATAGCAGAGATAACAGGACAACAGCCAACATTAGGAAGAACAGTATGAAATGTGCATTTAGCTGCACACATAGTGGCAATCTTAATTAAAAGACCTTTATTGGGTTCCAACCAAGAAAAGGAGAGCCTGACATGTTGTACAGACCTGGGAAGAGATGGATCCCAGCCTCAAAAACTCGTGACCTGAAACTACAACCATTTATTCTGACTGACAAGGGTGACAAAGACACAAAAAGGGCTGCAAGGATTCCTATTCCCAACTTCTAACATCCCCACATTTCAAAGACAGCCAAGCCTGCTCAGTCAACAAGAAGGGGCAGATACCTCTAGAGAAAGCTGCATCCCAGCTCTAGACACCCTAATGAAGTCATAGATGCAAAAGATGACGAGCTTGTGTTCAGACATCTAAAAGCTTCTCTGCAGAAGAACCCTACCTTGACTGTCTGCCCACAGCAGACATCCATCATGGGGTGGGAACTGTCTGAAGTCTCCACAAGCCTCAGGGTAACTCAGCTACACATCTCATCAGACTCATCGGATCATGCTTCCACTCCAGCAGGATGGCTCCTGATTGAGTAGCTACACTGGCTTTCTTAAATACCCCATTCAACAACCCACCAGTTCATCAACTAATTTTCTAGTCCACCCTCTTCCCTTTTCTGCTCACAAAGCATGACTCCCTCCCCATTCAACTATTCCCTTGCCCTGCTCTGGCAGGTGATGGGATCAGACCTCCTCTCTAACACAGACATCTGAAAGCTCACCTGAATCACTGCTTCCCCACTCTGCAGTGTCTCCTGACAATCTTTCTAAACCTGATCTCACTCTCCTTCAAATCTCAACAGTACCACTTCACGGCAGGTTGCCTCTTTCAAAGTCTGGCCTTCCTCCCCAGCCCTTGTTCCTTTCACTGTCTCAGAGCAAGGAGGCTTTGGATGCTGGGCTCTTTTCCAGCTTCAACACACTCTTGCAAAGGTCAGAGAATACTTAACCCAGCCTCTGTTGAGAAGTGGCTGCTTCCAGCAGCTCCTGTGATGTTCCAAAACAACAGAAGAGGGCAGAGAGGAGCTGCCAGAGAGAAGCACATTTGCTCTGAAATCCATGGACACGGTCAGGTCCCAAAGTGGGCAGTGTCTGTCATGCATGAAATATCCCTGGTTTCTACACCCAAGGGCTCACTAACAGCACAGCAATGCAGGCAGCTGTGGGACAATTCCAGCTGTGCAGAGCCAGGCTGTCCAATGTGTCCAGCAACCAGAGCCCTGGCCTTGCTCTCTGCTCTCCCAGCACAATACAACTGGGAAATGGGAAATTCCTTTCTACAGAAGGAGCACATGACTTGTGTTGTATGAAAAAAGCATTTCTTCATCAGAAAGGTGCACTTTACTAAACCCCCTTAGTGCCCCAAGGGCACTGGCAAAGCACTCTCAGGCAGGTGACACCCTCCTGAACACACACACTGGCAGAGGTGCAATATTCCTGTACATCCCCACAAGAAGGCAAGTACATGGTCCCAGAGCTGCTAAGGGCATCTCCTTGTGATAATATGCTATTTCTGCCTTAAATCTGACACACACCCTGCGTGTCCAAATGAGTAACTACATCAGAGAGCCCAGACACAGAGCCTCATCACCTCCCATTTGACATGGCTGCACGGGATCAAATCATTTCCACAGCAAACTGGAAGCAAAAGCAAGAGGGGAAACGGGAGAAGCAGCAAGCCCACAAGAATCACCTGGCTCTGGTCCAGGTAACTCCAGGGCTCAGGAAGCAAATTTCTAATGATCAAGGCTTGCTGGCTGGTTAAACATACTGTCTATGCAGCACTTCTGCTGTTATTAAATATAAACACTGTATTTATTGCTGTGAAGGAATTTCTGTAACATCAGAAACTCAGCTCTATCTATTCCTTGTTTTCTACATATACTTTTAAGACTGCTGTCAGGGATTGGGGGGAAGGGAGGGAAAGGAAAAGAGAGAGCAAGAGCATGCAAGGTAAATGAACCATGCAATAAAAATTGTTGAAATTGGCTCAGACATCTCCTGATAAGATCAGAAGTAGAGAAAGAACTGCAGCTCTTCTGGTGAGAAATTCAGTCACTGAGAAAACACATCCACTCAGGGAAAAAAATGAAGTTAAACAGACATTTAAGAACATGGAGCCCTTGCTAAAAAAGCCAATTCTTTAAATACTGAAATTGAGGGTATTTTTGTCTTAATATGATTCTGATCCCAAGAGTCAAGGCTTGCACATTTGGCATCAACAGCCCCCTCTGAAAGTTCATATAAACCAGGACTCTCAGTATATGGATCTCACACACTAAGATTGTGAATCTGGAGGCAAATTTGACTCTGTAGCTAAAAAAGTCTGTCTCACAGCTCCCCACATCACTTCATCCCATGAAGTTCAGCCATGAGGTGAAATATCACCATGAGGGTCCTTAGACCTTTTCAAGACGCTATTGGCAATTTCATTATACACTGAAACTATTCATTCAGGGGTCTGTAGAGTAACTCAGCAATAGCCACCTGGTAGGAAGGGATGGCTTTCCTTGGGGCAGCCACAAGGTTCTCAGCACCAGCTGTGAGCCCTGCTCCTGAGTTAATGGCTCATCCCTACTGCTGCAGAGTGGCTCAGCCAGCAGAGGCAGCTGCAGAAAGTGCTTCCAGCTCCTTGAGGACTTGCATTGTTCTGTCTGCATGATCCACCCCTGTGTGCAAATCCTAAGCCTTTGCATACCTCCTAGACACCGACTCCCTGGGTTTGTTAAGTGTTTGACTGGCTATGGCAGCAGGATAATACTTACTGACTCCTTTTGACAGCTCTTCTGTTTGTTCACAAAGTGAAGTGCTTCATGTTTTAGAAATCATGTCAGCCTTTTAGCATCCTCCAGCCTTTCAGCATCCTCCAGCAGATAAGGCCCTCCCTGCCAGCCCTCTCAACCCGACTGAAGCCAAATCTGGTGAAAAGGGAATCCTGGCACCCAACACCAGACTGAAAAGTAACATCCCACACATTGCAAAGCAGAACTTTCAGCAGCAGCACACACACAGCTCCTCACTGCTGTCTGCTAAGCATCCCAAACTTCTCCCACAGAGCTGAAACCTAACAGCAGTCTCCTTCCATTTTCTCCACAGCCCTTGTGCAGGACAGTGCAGTTTGTGGTGACAGCAAGCTCTGTGCAGTGACAGCAGCCCTTGCTCCTCCTGCAGAGCAGGAGCCCACACAGCTCCAGAGAAGGAGTTGTGTTCTTTGCTGAAAGTTCCCATGTTCCCCCAAGCCAGGCTCTCCCTAGACATGGCACTCTGCAGCCGTCAGAGTTTTCCCCCATGATGCTGGTGACTACTGGTACTGCTTGCTGGTACCACTTACTAGTACTGCCAAGGAAACAGCCAGTCTCCAAAAATGAATGGAAACCATTCCCAATTTTTAAAGAAAAACCAGGCAGTAATGAAATTGTCAAAAGAAAATTCCTTCACTTTGACTCCAGCAGCTAACCAGTGAGAAATGCCTCTAGAACTGAGTTGGCTCTGTGCTTTGACCTGCTTCCTTGAACGTAGAAGATACACAAGGCTTTTCCAGCAGCCAGAGTGGCTCAAACAGCTGCAGTTAGCTACTAGCCAGGGAAGCTTCCTGTACCTACACACCTACAAAAGCACCCACAGTTCTGAGGAAAGATCAAACCAGAGTTCACCAGGAGGCTGTTCTAGTTAGAAATAGGTCACTGGGTGTTGGGATCTGCGGTTTAAGCAACGCATGCCGCAGCTGCTCCCTCTCTGGTGGAAGGCAAGGCCATGGCTTGAGCCCCAGCTCCCCTGCAGCTGTCCCCTGCCTCCCCAGGAGGCCATGCTCGGTGCCAGGCCCGGCTCCACTCCCTCACACCTCATCTGCTCCAAAACGCTCCATCCGTGCTTCCTTCTGTCAGTACTTGTCTCTCAGGCAGCCACTTCTGCCAAGAAGCCTAAAGCAGTTGCAAAGCTCTCCCAGTTGCACATGCAAACCCTCTTAAGAAATAGCCAGAAGGTTTTGCCTAATGTAGGAGCGTAAACAAACTTGTTACACGCTAATCACCAGGTAGGCCACACGCCCTTCCCTTCCCCCAGCCCCTGAATCTGCTCAAAGGACAGGAAATACAATCGTGGTCACATACCTTTGCTTCCTCGTTGATGTCCCAGGTGAAGGATATGGCATTGTAGGCGATCTCCTCAATGTTGCTGATGGTGTTGAAGCTCTCCTTATAGTCAGCTGTCAGACAGAAGGGTTCATGAGGGAGAGGAAGAAGAGATTATTACCTGGGTCCTTAATCACACCAAGCAGCCAGAAACTGTAACTCTTCAGCAGCCCCTTGGGGGGCAAAAGAAAGCTGAACTGTACCTTAGGAATGGATTTTTAAAGAGGCTGGAAATGGTTCTCACACACAAAAAAGCCCTCAACCAACAGGAGAAAGGAGCAAAATGGGACTTGCAAAAATTCTAAACTAGAAACTGCAGTGACAAAGGCAGATCCCAAATATGAGGTGCTCTGTGCTATGTGCAGGAAACTACCCTGTATGGCAAGGACATAAGCTCTCAATAAAATCCTTCAATAACAAACAAAGATTTGCATGCGCGTCTGCTTTAAGTGCCAAATGATTAATCCCTGCTTTGATTCACAGAAGGAAGGGACCAGGAGTACAGCCCAGCCTTCAGCCAGAGAAGGCTGGAACCCAGCCAGCCCCAGCCTTGTCTGGAGGCAAGTGGAAATTTGCAGTGTTTTCTTTTTTTACATGTACCAAAGACGAGTTGGGAGCAAAGCTGTGGGAAGGAGGATCATTAGTCCTGAGGTATTCCTACAAGGATCTTGTCCTTTAAAGAAACACAATATTTAGGTCAGCCACTGGGACTACAAGCTGTGACCTAGCTACAAGCAGCAGGATATTCTAAGAAAACCTGTTGTATGGAGGGGACTGTTGGATTTCCCAAGACAAAACCCACCAATCAAAATCCTCAAAAAAAAGTCAGCCTCTTTAATGAGTTCTAAAAACTACAGCATTAGTTCCAATCACAAACCATCTCCGGGCTTTCAGCAAAGCTATGGAGGGCAGAGAGGGATCCAGAAGTTCCTTAAAATAACAAAGCTTTGGCAGAAAACGGAACCTTGCCAAGGAATTAGGTCTTAAGTTTGACATCAGCAACGAGAGTGTTCCTTACCTATGTCAATGCATCTTTGTTTGGCTGTGTGCTGTCTTGAGTGCCAGTATTTCCAGTGCCTGAGCTGATCTTCCCTTGTTTTGTCTTCAGCAAACACAACCATAATGACACTCTGAAAGGAGAGAGGGAAAGATTAAAAAAAAAACAAACAAAAACATGAAAGAGAAATAAAGAAAAGGCCAGAGAGTACATCATTTGGTTTGGAGCTTTAGGCTTTTCCACTTGAGGCACTACAGTATACCTGGAACACCACTGCCAAACAGGAAGGCAGACAACAGCACTTTCTGGGTCATAAACAGAGATGAGCAGAACTGCTCTCCTAACCAGAATTCAAGGATCTCATTCCAGGTGTTGCATCACTTTTACACAAGTGCTGACACCGCTTCTTAACAGTCTGAGCCAAGCTGGGCTGGCCTGGCAGTAGGTGGACAGCAAAGGAACGAACACTGACGTAAGGGCACAGCTAAGCTGGCCTTTGTGCTGATGCTCTGCTCGAGATTGCTGCACTTTAAGGTTACCATGGTGCACACCCTCCTTCCCAAGAAACCACAAGTGCTGCCACTCACTCGGACTTTACTGATGGGGTGGTGGATTCCTTCAGCGCTGCTGACTTCTTTCAGCGTGATTGGGTAAAATTGACCTTTATTCAGGTAAGTCATTGTGCTGTCCCCAGGCTTCTGTCGGAGGGACTTGGAGGCTTCCAGAGTGTATTCAAAGTTATTCCTATAGAGTGAAGAGGGTAGTGATTGCTAAGGCATTTTCCTGGAAAGCTGATTAAACGTTCCACATCTAATTTGGAGAAATTCCAAAGTCGTTAGCTGACTCATTAAGCCATCACCAAGCAAAGAAGTTGGAAAACAGGATGAGCCCCTTTTTCAACCATTTCCTTCATGAATGAACATTCAAGAGAAGTTCTTGGCAAGCTAAATCCTAAGACACATCAGCAGTGTGTCTTAGGGGATATGTGTGTCTTAGGAATAGGGACCTTCCTAAGACTGGAAGGTCCCTATTCAGGTTGAGAGCAGCAAGCTGCCCTCAACCAACAGCAAAGTATCTATTAACAATTTAATTAAATTCACAAGCTAATAAGCTACTCAGTGGCCATCACCCTCTTGGTCAACTGCAACTATCAAACAAGTCGCTCCCCTCCTCTGGAGTTCAGGTGAGTTTTATTTCTCCTGTTTTTGATGTAGACTTCCAGCAGACTGAGAGCAAGACAAGCACACCAGGGAGAGGGGCACAGATGGAAGCAAACTCCCAGATCACTCCCAGACAGTACTGCCCCTTCCCATGGGACACAGATTTGGTGCAAGGACCATAACTGAAGATGGGTGGTATTTCCAGTCCTCCAGGTAGTTTTCTTTAAAGTATTTGTTTTCTTTAGAGATACAATTTTATCTTTACAGCTACAATTTTCAACTGTGAAATTCAAAAAAGCAGACAATTGTGGGTTTAAGATCCACAGACCCCCTCAAAATCCAACTGTGACTTGGTGCAAACTGGCATGAGTTGTACTGCTTGCTCATGGACAACTAAGAGAATAGGAGGATATGGGCAAATGGAAGCCTTAAATCATTACCCAGAAATGCTGTCAAAAACATAATCTTCTGAATTCATGTTGGCCATTCGGAGATTCAGTTCAGTAGGAAAGAAAACCTGAAGTAGACAAAACAACAATTAACACTGCAGCAAAAAGAAAAGTCAATATTAAATAGATACTCCTTACCACAGAACTTCTGTCAGGCAAATTGTTCACCAGATAACAACTGATTTTTGGTTTTAACAAACAGGACACTTGAATAGTGTTTTAATCCAAAACTTTTGGGTGTCAACTAAGCACAACATCTCGTAAGCCTTCCAAGTCAGCTCAAGGCAAAATTTTAATGCTTTCCCAAATCTCAAAGGGCATAGCTACACAGCTCCTTGAGGTTTGGCTTAAAAATCAAAACATGGTTACACTGCTATTTTCAGTCGGTATCATAAAACAAAACCCACAGATTTTCTCACTCAAGGGCTCTACATAATCCAACTGTTTTCTATGGACACACACCACACCTAGAAACTGGCAGTAAGGAAGCTTACATACAGTCACTTCACTTTGGTACCTGCAAAGGCACCACAGAGTGCTGAACTCTTGCAAAACCTGGCTCTATGGATCGAGATAACTATTTCCACACTCTGCAAGCCAAAGCCTCTGTCACTAGTCAGATTAGTCATTCGCTTTTGATAATGACTGCATGTTGTGAAGGTTTTATTTACTAAGTTTTAATTATGCACTTTTCTGGGAAAGCCTTCTATTTCTAAGCCACTTGACAGATTTCTGTCATGTAACAAGAACAGTTAAAGACGGAAGTGAATCTCTCCATCCAGATCAAGACAGACAGACACACACACAGCAGCTGCCTCGCCTGGTACCTCTTGCACACCCTCCTTGAAAGTCTCCGAGAAGGTGGAGTCTGGGGTTCGCCTCTGGGAGTTCTGGGGCTGTGTGTTGGAACTGAACTGGTCAGGGTTGAGGTTCCTGTCGAAGACCACCACGCGCTCGGGCGGCTCGGGGTGGTACACGCTGGGCGGGATGCCCACGGCAAAGCCGTGCGCCTGCGTCTCCGTCTTGATGGAGTGCGTGGGCATCGTGGCAATGGAAACCGTCACCGTCGTGTCAGGCGTCGTGAGGTGGCCTCGCTTGTCCATGCCCATCTGGGGGGTGTGTGGAAGTACAATATTGAAAGGCACATTTTTCAGAACCTGGACCCTGTTTTCTCCAGCAGAAATGAGCGACTGTTCTGTCACGTTTGGGATGCTGTTCCTTAAAAGGGCAAAAAGAAAGCAGGCATAAATTATACAGCTTATTTTCTTAATAAACAAGAGCTAGAAAAGCTTTTCAACCTTTTGGACAAAGACAGCTGACACAAACTCTCCTGCTTGTGCAGAACAGCTCAATCCTAACCTGAAAAGCTGAGAAACTAATTAAAAAAACCCCATAACTCCTCTCTCACTGTTAATCATCCCACCTTGGAGAGTAATTACCCTGGAGCAAAGGGTGAGGGTTCGCAGCCCAGATCCTCACTGCCTGGAAAACAGCAGACCAAAACTAAGCACTTCCCACCACACACTGGCACACGCAGGCTCCACGAAGCTGCTCTTTGGCAGAGGGAGAAGGACTGGCAGCAAGGTTGCTGCTCCTCTGCCCCAGGACTGTGCACCACCTGGGAAGCACTAATAGGGAAATCACACCCCTCGTTTCATGCACAACCCCCCAAGAAAATCCACACCGAGACTCCTGGGAGTGGTTTGCACCAAGACTCCTGGGAGTGGTTTGCACCAAGACTCCTGGGAGTGGTTTGCATAACTTGCCACTCTCCACCCCACCACACTCATTTCTGCCAGGACAGCACTGAGATCTGTGGCTGAGCTGACCTCATAGCTAGTAACCACTAAGTCAGCCTGCCCTTTCTTTCTCCCTCCCCACCAATTGGTCCTGCCCCCTCCTCTACACCAATTCAGACATTTCCCCTGCCTCCTTGGTGAGCCAGTTCAGCTTGCCTGGCTAGCAGAAAACTAGGCAGCTTTTCCTTCCCTGTTTGGTGATGGATCCATGTGAGACCCAATCTGGTTCAAGAGTAGCAGGGGGAACACATGGCTGGGAACCAGCCTGCTCTTCTTGACAACAAGTCACTCAATCAGCTCAGCCAGACCACAAAACCTCACCTCAGGTCCTTAAAGCATTCTAGTCTGTCCAAAGGAAGAGGATGGTAGGAGTGGAAACTGGCTTGAGTGAACCTCCCATTTGTTATATTCACCTAATCAGTATAATCTGCTTGGGAGGCATGAGAGAGGGAAGGCAGGTAGGGGAAGCCAGACAGAAGTTGCAGAGAATACAAAGCAAGTCCCCAGACAATACAAAACCAAATCACAAGCACTTTGAAGAGCTTCCCAACTGGCCCTTACATGACACAGCAATACTGCTGGCACCTGAGAACAAAAATCAGCAGAGAGCAACTGAAGTAACTGCATGAAAAATGGAAAGTGTCACCAGTGACTGCAGCCTGGGGGGATGCCTGCACCTAATGTTAGAGAGCAGCTTTTGCTAGGCTGCCTATATGACATCAGCACACCAAAAGCAGATAGATGGCATTGAGCAGCAGTTTGAGCCTCAGCTCTCCACACCATGGTTCAATCCCCATCCTGTTCCTGAAACAACACAGAGGCACAGAGTAAAAGCTAACAATTTATCTCCACACTGCAGCAAGTTACCTTCCTTCAGCAGCTTTGATGGTCGAGGAGACAAGGGAGGAAATAGAGAAGCAATAATAAAAAATAATACCTTTTGCTATGGTCTTGTTCAGGATGTTCTACCTCAGGCTTGGCTGTTGAAGATCTCCTCTCCCTTGGAACCTGAGAAATTAAAGACATACTATAATTCAATTCTTCCTCCCATACAAAAAAATTAGCTATAGCTCCTTAAAATTTGGTCAAATTAAGGAAGCCTTGCTTTGGATGCCAGGCCAGCCCCAGGAGATACCCCACAGATCCCTATGTAGCCAACTGACATGTGTCAGCCCTGAGCTCTTGCCAGCACCAGGTGGTGAGACCACCAGTGCAGAAAATGATCCACCTATGGCTGGAGCACCAGTTCTGGGGTGAGCAGGACCAAGAGAAGATTTCCCAAGGTTTGCTGGCAGTGCAGGTTCTCTCCTCTGCAAGCTGGCAGAGTTCAGCTTGCTGGATGAGCTTGTGAAAGGATGCTGTTCCACAGCCACTTCCCCAAGGACATGTGCTCTCTAGGCCATTCCCTTTAAGATCAGTTGAGGCTCTCCTTTCTCCTCTGCGATCAGGGAATTTGGGGAGTACCATGTCCAATAAACATATTAAGACACTACAGCTCATATTTCTGCATGGCTGCACAAACACACTGGCCAAAACTATATTAAAATTTTTATAAACAAAATGTAATCAGCATTCTGATTTAAGACAGCTCAGTATTGCTTCTTGTATTTTATGCCACAGACAGGACTTGCCCTGAAAACACACCATCAATCAAACAAGTCACCTTGCCCAGACATGTGTCATTTTCCTGGCTGCACTGCAAGGCCAAGGCACACAGGAGAAGGTGAACTCTTGGAGCTGTGGTGGCTCAGCTCCTTGCATGGAGCACATAACCAGCACTCCAGCAAACCCAAACAGCTCTTGCAGCTGCTGGCAAAAGCCTGTGGTGCTCAGGTCCCCTCAGCCACACTGCAAGTTCACACAAGCTCTCCTGCCAACCCACACGTAAGGCCTAGGACTTTTGTCACCCTCATCACGCCTCCTGAACAAGCAAAGCAAACATCTTCTGGTGAATGTACAGAGGACTGAACTCCTACCACGCTCCTTCACCAAAGGAGCCTGTTCAGATCCTTCACCAAAAGCCTGTTCAGATCCTGCTTCCATTTGCCAGCCTGGGTCCAGGGTGGGGAAGCACTTCAGCACAAAGGCAAAGGCTGAGGGTACACCAGCACCACCAGCCCCGACTGAAAACGATGTCCTCATTCTTACATATAACCTGGAATCCCAGAAACATCAGAACTGTTTGATTTCCCACAGTAACCAGAAAAATTTGAAGAGCCTCTAGATGGAGACTGCTGGGAGACCAGCACTAACTAGTCAGCAAAAAATAAGAGTTTTCCAAGCTGAGTTTGGCCAACACTCCTGAAAGAATTTTTATCCAAAATTTGTTTCCTATAAGGCCTTATTAACCACAGTTGAGCAAGCTCAGTAGTTGAATGGAAGGAAACAAAAGTTTTTTGGTTTTATTGTTTTGTTTTTTTTATAGGAAAATGATCTCATCAGCTGCCTTTAATATGCAGAGGGGGCGTGTTAGAAATGCCTCGACATCACCTCTTTATAACATTACTCCATAGCAGCCCTCAATAAATCTTTCAACCTCCAGCCATTCTGCTTTACCCAAGTGTGCAGCCTACCTGTTCTTCCACCAATTTTTTCTGTACACTCACTGATACCCAAACATAAGAAGAAACCTTGAATTAGGCATTAATGTACAGCAAATCCCTTCTGCTTTGCTGAGCATGAAGGATCAACATCAACATTCTTTTTGTAATCTACAAGTTTAGAAATCAAAATTGATCTTGTGGATTAAAATTGTTCTGGTGAAAGCATGTTGTTGTTTGGGGGTTTTTTTCCCAAAAGCATAGTAAGCACAAGCACAAAGCAGAAAGGCAGTTTTCTCACAAAACTAGCTGAATAACATCCACATCAGTGAGTCTGTGGCATTTTGTCATGTGTGTGTGGAGTGTTAATCTCCATATTAAGCATTACAAGAATATTTTGGTATGTAAGACATATTCAACTCTTAAAAGGGCAGGCAAGGGTTTTGTCTGCACCAGGCAATGTCTCCCAGTACTTGAAGAACACAACTGAGGCTGGCAACTCCACTCACCACTGTTAAAAGACACCAGCCAAAGCGCCAGGCAGGAGAGCCAAGTCAGCCTCCTGGCGTTCCTGCATGCTCAGCAAAGAAAAAACAGGCATCTCCACCCGGTGAGCCAGGCCACCATAACACAGGCATCCCAACACAAGCAGGACCCCTCCCTGCCTGGAAATGCCTGCTGCTCTCCACTGCCCTGGCTAGAGATAACTACCCTAGCTTATACTTTTGGTATTCGGGAAACAGAGCTCAGCAAAATGCACCCCATGCAGACCAGAATGTTCTCTGACTGCTCAGCTCAGCTGTGAGCACCTAGGAAGGCACAGGTCTCCAAGAAGACAATGAACACTGGGCAAGACAATCACTGCTATCAAAGGATTAACAGATTACAGCAGCTGAAGCTCACTGAGGGTTAGAGGGATGCAAACAGCAACTCTTTCAGGTGGACACTTCAGCCCCACATACCACCAAAGACCTGTAACTGTATCTTAGTATCAGCTGAGCCTAAAATAACACAACAAAGCCCCAGCAAAAGCCAAAGGTCCCCCAGAATAGGGACCATGTGAGCAAAAGGAGTTTCTTACTCCATGTATATTTATATTCAGGCAGGGATATGGTCCTAAAGTGTCACTCTTTATGACTATTTCTATAACACATTGCCTCTTGCAGAACTTGGGGTCAAGAGAAAAAGTGCTACTCAGGTTGAAAAGTAGCAAAATGCTACTTAACTTTTACATCAAGATCTAGGGGATCTTATTTTACAGAGCTAAAAATAAAACAAATTTTCAGAAAGAGAGACATAGGGTTTTTTCAATTTAAAACCCACACTGTTTAAAGTCCTTGTGATCTGTTCACAGCTTCTGCAAAATCCTCCAGCAAATGACACCTGTTCCACAAGTGGAACACGAGCTCTGCTGGCTACGAGAACAAACCCAGGCCAATCTACCTTGTAGTAATCATAGAGCAGTCCGAGGGCAGCTGCACTGTCTTCATCCCCATTGATGCTCATCATAGCTTTGGTAGCTGCTGTGAGGGGATTTTCAAGAAAAGTTTTCCAGGCCTCATCTTCATTGGTGTAAGGACGTCTCTGAGAGTAGAGAGAGTCATTCTGAAGAACCAACACGGGTCTTTTACTTGAATCATAAAAAAAAAGAAGAAATAAAAAAAAGCCACCTGTTAGAACACATGAAAAACATTCCAAAAGTTCTTCAAAATTAGCTGCCCCAGTTTCATGTGGTTCATATTCTGATTCAGTGTACTGCAAGGATTAGTCAACACAAAAAGCCCAGAAACTTAATTCTGATCTCACTCATGCTCAGAGTAAATCGGGATTAATTTGACCAAACTCAGATGGATTACACCAGCCTCTACAAAAAGACAAAGCCATGTAAGAGCACAACTGACCTGCTCATGCTCTGAATCCAACCCAGAAAGAGCAACACACTTCCTGGCCAACCACCTACAAAGCTCCAGCACATCCCATGCAAAATTGCCAAGGTACAGCCTGATCCAGTTCCCACGTGGAACTAGAAAATGTGCATTAACGAAACATCTCTTTTCTCCAGTGCTTTCAAGTGTCTTCACTCTCAGAATAGATCTAAAAACACCACCTAGAAGCAACTTGTAAGTTACAGATGACATAGGGAAATTGGTAAAGGCGGGTTCAAATAAATTTGGCAGTGTTTTTTTTCTGACAAGGGGGAATAAAAACAACTTACTGCCTGGGTACTGTTGAAATAATCCAGCACACTAGTTTGAAACACTCAGCTGAGTGAAGAAAAAGGAAAAAAACGAGTTATTCCCTTTGTGCCGTAGTATATATATATAAAATTATATTTACTCCAAACATTTGGAGATTGCTGGGAACCAACAAACTCCAAAATGACTTGGAGATTCTGTCCACAGACAAAAGCAAGATGTGTAGAAAATGTTGTCCTGCCAGCCTCGATAATATTTTTTTGTTCTACTGGTAAAACATATGCTTCATCTTTTAAGTCAGCTCAAGTTCATTTTTAAATCTGACTTTTAAACCAGTTCAGTTTTCTTTCCAGTGCAAGTTCAACATTAGTTTACTGCAGATGGGCTGGGGGAGCAGGAGAGGCTTTTTTACTTTCTGTAATAATCCCAAACTTGACATTTTTAGTGAATTGGCCATAGTTAAAATAGAAAAGTAGTTATTTAAAAACAACTAACCCCATAAAAAAACCGCACCACCTTCACATCCTTTTCCTAGTAGGGAATCATTCTTTTAATCTATTTCAGATACATTCAGAGACTGAAATATACTACAAATACAAAAAGTTGTGAAATAGAAAGTTGTGAAATACTCTAATCACTATAATCAGCTTAGCAGTATCCTACATTTATCACCACCTTCTACCAAAAAGATTGCAAAGCAAATTATGCATTCGACGCTTTATCAGTTACACAAGTCACCCTGCCGAGCTGCCATCGGACAGCTTGGCTGAGCTGAAGGCACTGAAAGCAAGTGGGAGTTTCCAGGACTTGTAAGAGCACTTGGTGGCTATAAATCAGTATTATGTAGTTGAAAGAAGAGCAAACAAAAATGACAAAAGAGACAAGTTCTTGCACCAAGCCCGTTCTTTAGGTCTTCATATGTATTTGTACACACACTGACACAGACACCCGAATGCAGAGGACAGCTACTTTCCATCAAAGTGAGACGACCCACAGAAGACAAAGCAGAATTTTCTTTAGGGACGTGGTACAAGCTATTGTTCTTCATATAAACGAATCCTCAAATATCCATAGCAAATGGGAAAACTCACAGAGGAAAAGGCAACTGAAGTAACCTGGGTGCAGTTCCCTTGATCCATCCCCACCAAGCTAAAAGGCTAAATCAGCCTTGCTGAACTCACAAAAACACTATGCTGATTCCCTCCAGCAACACAATATTCACATGGGAAACAAAATCATCAGAAAACCAAAAATACTGAGAACAAAAGCCTCAACTAGCCAGAAGCCTTTCGAACGCAAGAACTAAGTATTTTTGTGTGATTCCTTTGTCATTGAAACACCGAAATTCAATGCACATTGCCCTAAAAGTAACCCACCCACCTAAAAAAGCACAGAAAAAGTTATCTGCAGAATTATCAAGAAAAGCACAGTGTTTGGCAGCAACTCCCTACTTCAGGGGAACCACAGCTTCTTTCACGAAAATGAGAACATATTGATAAGAGAAGGCAAACACATCTTTTTTTCTTACATTTTAGAAGATAACTGGCATGCTGATCTGCTCACACAGTGGTAGAAGTCCAGCAGAGGCACAAAATTAAGCTTCATACAGCAGTTCTAATAATTTCCCAATTATACTTTCCACTTGACCACAGTGGGAGCAGAGAAATACTACAAAAAGCAGAGACTCTTTACCTGTGAAGCTTCCCCAGCCTGGGATATTCTGTGTTCAGAGCACAGAAACCATTCCTCCCTCCTTCACTGCTGCAGGACCAGCCGTCCTGTCCCTCTTACCCTGTGACGCCCAGAGCTGCGCAGCCATGCTGTGCCTGCTCCTGCACAGAGCTCACCTCTAACGCTGAGGCAGCACCCAGGATTTCTGGCACCGGTGTGCCAGAAAAGCGAAGCGCATACACCCAAACTGCTACGGCCTCATCTACTAAGTGTCACTGGAAATTAAAACACCTATGAAAAATCCTAGAGATATGAGTTAAGTGAGCTGCTGCATTGGAGTCCTCTTCCTAGAAAGTAGCATGTTGAAACAAAAAGTTGGGTTTAAAATCCTACACATTCCCTAGGAAAGGAGCGCATTTGAGTCACCAATCATTCAAAGAATAGAAATTTTTAAATCTGTTCTTGAAAGCAAATCTCTTCAGAGCTACCCCATTTTCTGGCACTCAGGTGTCCACGGCCACTGTCAGCAGATGGACACAGTGACAAGTGCAGCAACAGACCCGAGTCCGTAAACACAGCCTGGGATCCGCTTGAAGGCGACGTCTCGTATTCAACACCACGGAGTTACAGAATACACACACCTCGAGCTCAGTTTAACTCTTTTCAGGACCCAACTTCGGCTACTCCGGGGTCGCCGCAGCCGGGCTGGCCGGGAGCCGCCCTTACCTGCCGAAGTCCACCTTGCCGGAGGGATGCGCCTCGTAGAAATCCATGGGGGCGGCTGCGGCCGCCGGGCAGCGGCGCGGGGGCTCAGCCCGGCTCCCTCGGCCCGGCAGCTCCTCCCGACGGCGCGGCCGCCGCAGCCGCCGCCCGCATTTAAGGCGCGGCCCGGCGAGGCGGGGGGCGGCCCCACGCCTCGCTGCGGGTGTCGGGTTTCAAAGCCGGCCCAGCCCCGGCGCTCGCCCCGCGGGGCGGGGTGGTTGCCGGGGTCGCCCCGCTGCGCCGCCGGCTCCCCCCCGGGGCTCAGCCCCCGCTCCCCCCGCCGTTCGCGCCGCCCCGCCGCAACCTCCGGGTACTCCCCCGAGAGAGAGGAGCGAGGGGGGCGGGCCCGCGAGAGCGGCTGCTCCGGCCCGGCCCCCGGGTGGCGAGCCCCTCTCGCCGCAGCCCCCCGGCGGGGCGGCAGCACCGGTCGGACCGGACGCGGTACTTCTTCCCCCGCCCGGCTCACTCACTTGTCGTAGTCCTGTGTCATGTCTGGCGGAGGCAGCGGGCGGCAGGACTGGCCGGGCGGGTCGGGAGGAGCAGCGCCGCGCACCCGCCGCTCCGACGGGTTTTGTCGGCTCCTCTCGCCCGCTCAGGTGCTCCCGCAGCCGCAGGTGGACGCGCGCCGCGCCGCGCTTCCCATTGGCTGCCGCGGCCCGAGGGGCGGGGCCGCAGAGCCCCAATTGGTCGGGCGCGCTCGGGGGCGTGGCCGGCGGTGTGAGGGCTCCGCGGGCCGGGGAGGCGGCAGCGGCGGGACAGAGCCCCGAGCGAGGGGACAGGCCAGGAGCCGCCTGGTATCCCTCCCGCGCTAAAAATGGGATTCCCTTCTCCCTCTCTCCCCTCCCATTAACTTTATTTCTTTTTCATGTACTGCACCCACTTTTAGAAAAATCTAAACCCGCCACAATGATATGAATTGTCTTTACTGTAGTCTTAAGCTGTGCCACGGAAGGTTTACGTTGGACATTAGGAGGAATTTCTTTGCGAAGGAGCGATTAGACATTGAAATGGGGTGCCCCGGGAGGTGCTGGCCTCCTTGTCCTGGCGGTTTTTAAGGAAAGACAGGATGTGGCACTGAGTGCTCTGGTCTAGCTGACAGGATGGTGTTTGGTCATAGGTTGGACTTGATGATCTCAGATATCTTTTCCAACCTAATTGATGCTGTGAATTTGCACAAGCACGGCACCAGCTGCTAAAGGGCAGCAGATCCATGTGTTACTCATTGCCTCTCAGATGAACCCGGGTTTGGGGAGCAAGGGACACTTACAATGTGGACAGTGCTGAAACTGCATCAAAATGCTCCAGTGTAACACCAACAGCAGCATCACAAACAGCAGATTTATTCAAACTAGCATACATGAAGTTAAATCAGATCTTGAGTTTCTCCTTGAGAAATAGGGGTGGGAGGTTGCTTGTCTAAGTAACAAGTTGAATCAAACCCATATAGCAACAGCGCTATCTATCATATGTCAAGATGCTTCAGATAGCTACTGTAATTTAAAAGTATGCTCACTAATAAGAGGTCTCCTTCTAGGTCAAAATCTCTTCTCTATTTGTACAGGATATACTCCAATGCAAAATTATAGAAGAACAATTCAACCAACCAACTGAAGGAAATATGAAACTGAAGACAAACTTTAACTAAGGGTCTAATCCTGGAAGTTGCTTAATATCCTCTGACTGGATTACAGTTAGTGTTCTAAAAACAAAATGCTTTGTTTGGATCTGCAAACACTGCCATTAGGATAGCAAAAGATAAATACCAATACTGAAGTAGGATCTTGCTCTACAAAGTGAAATGAACTGATGTAAATTGCTCTTTATGACATGCAATAAAAACTATTCTATATTTTGAACTCATCTTTAAAATGTAATTCAAGATTACATAGAAGAAATTTCTTATCTGATCTCACATACGAAAAAAATACTGTCATCTGATTAAGAGGTTGGAAAGTTACATTTTTTCAAACAAGTATAACTTGCTTTGTTTCCGATACAAATTACAAAACCAGCTCAAAATCGCAAGTACTGCTGACTTTCTCGGGTGCCATTCACTCCTCATGCTCCCTGCTTCTGTTCATAGAATTCTGGGATGTGCAGATGCAACAGCTGCTTTTTGGCACAGGGGCACACTTTTCACTAACACTAAAATCTAATACTGCCCTGTAGCCATAGGTGACCCAGATGCAGGATGTGCTGGAGTTCAGTCACATGTTTATATTGCACCCCAACTGCTAAAATCTTAGTGATGTGCCGCACTTGATATTTATATTTAACTTGAGTTTACCATTATTTTATTCCAAATAATTCAAAGCTGTTTGTCTCTGCAAGAGGGCTCCCTTTTCTTAACAGCCTGATCCACTGATGAAAACTTGGTTATCACCATAGCAATCGCTTCCACATTCAGGAGACAATGATATAAACACCGGATTGTGACACCGCTGGCTAATCTGCCGGTCACAATCTAGACTCTGCAACACCACTTGTAGGTGTATTTATGTGATGTCACTACCTGGGTTGCATCACCACCAAGTAAAATCAGGCAAGAAGCACAAAGGGATTTAGCAGAGCTTTGGCTGGGGCATAAAGCCATGCCAGCCTGGTGGGGCAGTGCTCTGGCAGGACTTCCCTCGCCCTGTTTGACTGGCCTTCCCTCCAACTTCTTCCTTCTCTCAGCCCTTTCACCTCAAATTCACTGCTCTCCTCCACCTTTCATGCCCTTCCCTTAACCTCTCCTCTGCCTCCGTCCTTCCTTCAGCATTCTCCTTCCTCTCTTGACACATTTGTTTCCTTTTAAATGAATCCCACTCAAAACATACAAGGAATCCCACCACACTCATACATCATTGGTACCCATCAGGCTGAGCACTGTCCCATCATGCTTGCCCCTCTTCCCAGTCTGTCTTTTGACACTGCTGTGTAGAGAAACTGGGATTTATACTAGACAAGAATTAGCTACTGTTATGACTTACCTAACAAATATGGGTTTAAAATCTCATACCTGATAATTATCATCTACATGCTCTGGTCATTCACACCTGTGTAATAAACAAACAAGTTGCATCAGGTTGTGGCAGTACTTTTGATTTCACAAAACACGGCAGGGAGTCAAAACAAGATACTTTTTGCTTAATCTGAAACCCTAAGATACAACAGCTGGGCTGCAGAGCTGGATGTAAAGAGCAGGGAAGCTCCTATGCTTTCCATTACACAGCACACCAGGCAAGCTTTCCTTCTCTGCCAACAGGCCTGTGTTTGCTAAGGATAGACCTGGAAAAGTGAGTCCAAAGCTGATCACTGACCCTGGCTGATCTCTGATGCTTCCAGAATAAGCCTGAAGACATCAACGAGATTAAAAACAACAACAACAAAAAAGCCCAAACAGAGTTTCCACAAACTCAGTGGAAGCTGAGGCAAAAGAAAGCACAAGGGAAAGAAACAGATGAGTGACAGTGGAAAAGGAAGCTGGAAATGCCTTGTAAGAAAGAGATGGAAAAAAGGTATAGAATAAAAGAAAGCACAGTGTGTGAAATATCAAACAAAGAAACAGTTTGCTTTCCACTTCAATCATATCCCTATATGCAATCTTGAAAACATTCCTTAAATATTTCCCTTTTGATTCTGTATTTATCCCTAAAGATAATGTAAATATTGTTAAAATTAGTTACAAACTACTAGGGTCAAGTAGTTACAAACTACACAGGGTCAAGAGATGTAGTTCCATCAGCCAGACTGAGGACACTCTGAATTTACTACAATATAAATTCGCCAATTTTTCAGCAGCCTATATATTACAAAAAGTCAGCCTAAAACCTAAAATTTTATTGACGACAAAATCTTTAGCACGTCATCAGTTTCACTGAGCACTTATCACCTCTGGTCGATATTGTGCTCCCTCTGGGGCTGACTGCTGTGCCCATGGGTCCTGCCACACAGGCCCACACTGGTGTTGTGAGAGGACAGTGGGTGCAGCTCCTTTGCTGCCCACTGTTCCCTGCCCAACCCACTTTGCTCTGCAGCACAGAAGCCACCAGCTGCCCAGCTGGGAGTTATGAATGCCCCGGGTCTCAGTCCAGGACACAACTGTTTGCCACAATTTTATAGCAACACAGCACCATAGAGGCACCCCAGGATCACAGCACAGGCACTGAACACGCTTGGTGGCATTGTCACAAAGCTATAGCAGGGTCTGCAGCTGGTGAGCAAAGTCACTGCTAGGACAATGGGATGGTCTGACACAGAGTACTTCTACAACAGAGAGCAGCCATATGAGATTACCAGAGGAAAGTGCTTGTATTTTCTTCTAAAACCACCTGATGTACTGCTGGAGGCAGAATGTAGATGCTGAGGGCGGGGGAGGTGTGCTCTGGAAATGCTGCCATGAGCAGTTGTACAAGGGCAGCAGTAACCTCGCGTGAGGACACCAGCTTCCATCTCCTGTCCTGGTAATCCTTACTCTTGTTCACCATTTCAGCAGCATCCTAGCAAAAGGAGCAGTGAAAGATCTTTCACATATGCCTGTTTCCACATCTTGGCATCTCCTTGGTGCTCTCCCTCATCTAACCTGGCCAGGAACAAAGAGCTTCACACATAAGGAGCTACAGGAACAGTAACTGTGGAGGAGATGCTGGAAAGCATCCTGCATTTAGCAGAAGGACAAATGCAGTGAGAGACACTGCTGTAACCAACCCACACACAAACATGCTCAGCCAGGAAATATCTACAACCATATGTGCTGGGAAGCCCATTCCATTTGGGATCAAAATAGAAGATCCATTACACAGAGTCATCGTGACTTTTCTCCACCTGTGAAGAATAAAATTTATGTAACCTGACATGGGGAAAGGACAGATGATCTAGGGGGAAGACACCTTTGGGGATTTATGTGGGGATTTAACATATCCAGACTTTACCTATCCAAAAGGCCCTGTGGGTCCTGGCTCTTTTGCTCCCAGCCCTGCAAGACTATCCTCTTGACAACTTAGTACAATATCCTGAATTTTTTATTCAGAACAAGCAGAAGTCTTATTTGTCCAAAACAGGAGAAAAACCATTTGAGGAAGGGACTTCTGAGATTTCCAAAATGTTATGAGAAAGCAAGATTGCCTTGCCTGCAATACTGCATGAAACTTTCTTAAATCTTTTACACATGACTGTTTCAGGGGTTGTGCTAAAAATGGGTTAGAAAAGATGAAATTGCAGTGAAGCCCATACAATACACTATGGCAAATAAATTAGACCAGCATTGCTTACAGGCATTGGGCTTTGCTGATTCTCATTCTCTGCTTAAATCAGGTTCAGGCCCTTCACTCTGTGTAAGTCAAACACCTCCCCTGTCTGGACAACAGCAAAACTTGGAAAAGAAAAATGTATTTGACTGAGATTAAATTCATACTGAGAACACAGACACACTGATGTAGTGAAAAACTAATAAGGGTAAAATACCAATTCTGCTGAAGGCTGTGCCTTTCAAAAGAAAATGAAACATTGGTTGTATTTCTCCAGCAAAACAACAGAAAGCTTGCATTTAGGAGAATTTGTAAAGCCAGGTTACTTTTGCCCATTTAAGTACACTTTTTTTCCCCCTAAGACATAAAGTAGGAAAAGGTGAAAATTCACTTTAGAAGGCACATAAAGATCTTAGAATAACTGATTTGCTATTGTCTAAGTTAATAATTAATTAAGTCTCCTCAGTATATACTGTTTAAAAGGTTTATTCTAAAACTCCCACTTGCCTTTATCTATACACTTAAGAACTGTCATTCAAATTTTAGAGTAAGAAACTAAACAAGGGGAGCCTCTTTTACTCAAAATTTACACGGGATTAAGTACATAAAAGTAGCTGAGCTTTACCTGGACTTTTAGCAACTAGTCACAGAAAGCAGCTGTAATTTCCAAGCCGAAGAGGAGGTGGCTGGAAGCGCTGCGCTGCGCAGACAGCCGGCCCTGCGGCGATGCCCGCAGCTGTCTGCTCGCCCCGCCTCCGGCTGCTGCTCACGGCGCTCGGAGCAGCTGGCCCAGGAGAGCTCAACTGCTTCACTCAGGATCAGGCACTCCTGGGGCTCGTCAGCTCCTTAAACACCATTACTCCAACACAAGTGTTCATTGATTAAGCTCCACAGAACGAACAAAAAGCATTTTTGGGGCACACCCTTTGTTTTAAATCTGACTCTTAGCCTATGTGTCCAGAAGGCACACGGCTCTTGATGATTAACTGCAAGCTTCATGCCAGTTTATTAAAGTACAGCCTTAATTTAGCCTAACATCTAAGGGAGCTTTCTTACGTTTGTAACAATGAGCATAGTATTTTTAATTTGTGAAGCTTAGATTTTACTGCTACAGTAGTTTTAGAAGAAAGCTCTACCTATAATTAAGTGTGTAAGTACTTCAAATAAAGACTTCTGAATTAAATTAATCCTTTATGTATACCGAGGTGTCTTTTAGATAGTTAATTCAAAATTTTAACAGATATTACAGTAAAAAGAATGAGATGCTTTCAGTCATTTGATCCAGCACTGTTGAAAAGAGTGACAATGTGTATTACACTTCTGTAGATTTTTAACTGATACAAATACTCATCTAGAATAGTACAAACACTAACTTTACCAAATACCTACAAATATTAGTAATTCACTCAGGTGAGGTCAAACATAATAGGTAATGGCTAATTTTAAAACACAAACACAGACACAAGAGGTGATTTAAACTGGTATGTTCCAAGTCCACTAATGTAAACATCAGTTCAGACACACCTCGCCAGAAGTCTGCGGTATCTAGCACAGCATGGCAATAGATTTAGACATACTACCCTGTCCCCACTTACAAAATCTCTTAACACATACAACCAAGTAATAACTCAGTCTCTTTCCTCTTCCCACATCAAGCACAGTTTAGTGCTGTATGGCTAAAACTCTGCCTTCTCATCTGCTGGTTAGTCACTTTATAGGACCATTGCTTTATATCCCTGTGCTGCAATAGTCAAAACACCTGAAAAAGCAAAAACTTTCACCCAAACTGTGTCTTTTGTATGACCCCAAGTCAGGACACCTTATTACCTCCTACCTCTACTGAGCCAGCAAAGCCTCCTGGTTTGCCAGTATTTCCATGTAACTATTAAAACTTACTTTTAGTAGTCCTGTCTGCCCTGCTTGTATGTGAAATACCACTTTATCACTTGCTCCAGACAGGTAGGGCCCATCACCTCTCCTATCATTCACCTGTTCCCAATTTTTAAACAACTTCATGGTTTAAAACCCTTCACAATCTACTCACTGAACCAATTACCCTCCCAGATTACATCTCACTGAAGCCCTTGCTCAGGGAGGAAGTCATTACTCTTTGTCAAGTCGGCAGGCACCATTTTTCTTAATTATAATAATGCTTAGAAATAGTTGTTGGTTTTGATCAAACAGATTTGGTAAATTCTGTGCTCTGTACTGATGGTTGGAAATGATGACTTTAATTTCATTCAGGTGCAAGCAGCATTATTCATCTGGGTATCTACACAGCATCTAGGTTCAACATATGTATCTATATTGTTACGGTGTCTTTCATGTAATGGCAGCACCCAACTTCATTTACATGTCATCTGGGACAGTATAAAAATATGGTGCAGAAATAAGATCCAGCATGAGAAACTGGTGGAATGGCCAGGGCACAAGCTGCTGAAGATGCTGCATTATAAAGTGGTCAGAAGAAATTCAAGGCTTTAACAGTAGACTTGCAAAAGAAGAATGACAGGAGGACCTGGCAGTTAGGATCAGATTTTATACTAGGTACAAAAATATCTGCAAAATCTGTGAAGCCTGAAATGGAACTTGGACCTGAAAGGTGTTAACCTAAATGACAGTCTCAGGCACAAGAAGAGACTGGGAAATATACAGTATGCAAGGAAACGTAGAAAACAATGCCAGAGTTATTCCAGAACAACTGGAATGCTGTTTAGAAATAATAAAGAAAAAACTGACTGCAATGACAACATTAAACAGCTGCTTCTTTTATTTGTTAACATAGTATTTAAAAACAAAATAAACATTATTTTCTAGAAATATATTTACTGTCATACAATGGTAGGTAAAAAAATAGGTATTTTAATTGCAAAATCTCACCATGTAATTAGATGCTAATGTCATGTCCAGTACACTCCAAATATGTACACTTATGCCCCAAAAAATGGTAATTTCACAGCTTCCTGTTGGCTCTGATGCAAATTAATGAAATAAATGGTAATTAACAGTTTCCTTGGCAGTTTCCCAGTAACAGTGACTTAAATTATAGATAAAATGACACTAAAACTGAAGTACAGTAGTAGATGTCAGCACTCCTATCTTTACAAAAAATGTCCATGAGACAAAAGAATCAGTGTAAGTTCAGATGTAATACCATGGTTTGGGATCCAAACAACTAATTTACATGGGTTTAATACTGGAGGTTTTAGGCCTTTTTAACTTCCTTAGCACTGTGTTGTATTTTAGTTTTTTACAAAGTTTTTTATTAAAAAGTCTGTGTTCTATCATACACACCTCGTCATGGATATAAGAGGGTTGAATCCTCAGAAGAAAAGAGAACAACCCTAACACAAAATGATAACTCTGGGGAAACTCCACTTCTCTGTAATGAGCCAGATGACCACACAATCTGAAAAGAAATGGGGAGAAAACAAAAGCCCTAAATTACAAGTGCATTTAGTATTTAGCTAGCATTTATATATTAAACTGTAATTAGAGACAAAGTTTACACTTTACCAACAGCATAAATCACAATTCTAGTTTACAGTGTTGAGTCCTGTGAAGTGATCCACTCCAGCAAAACCATGAAGTATAGGACTGAACTAAGGTATCTTCAGAGCTGGTGCAAACACACTAAGAAGAAAAAGCCACTATAGCTTCTTGCACTATGAATCAGGATCTTACACAGCCAGGCAAAGAATACATTTTTTGACTTTCAGGACTAAATGGAATCACTGTTTGTTCTTCCAGGTTTTAGCAAATGTAGCAAAGTATTAAAATGACTACCTCACCCTATCTTTCAAATTTCTAAGACTATCCAATTCAGACACCTTAGGTTCTTTACTCTGTTCTTCTCTCTCCACAGGGTTCCCCCTCTCATCTTCCTGACACTATGTCATGGGATAATAACCCATTCATCTATTGTCCATTGCCTTTGTGTGCTAAATACAAATTACATGTCTAGAAAGTAATTAGTGCTGTAGCAGCCTTCTGCTTCATTATTTTGTAGCTTTTGTGGTCAAAATGTTAATGAAAATGATGAGGTGATTTTTATTGATGAAGTATATAATGAAAATAGCAGACTAGACTTGCTGGTAACAAGTGTCAGACTGAACAAAAGATGACACAGAGGACAAGCTGCAGAGATAGCTCTGTAAACATTAAATTCACCAACTTAGGTTGGAAAACCACCAAACTGGATAAGGCTCAAATTTAGTTTAAAATACTACAAACTTTCAATTTTTAAATAAAAACACTGTACATTGATATGGGGGTTCAGGTGCTATATTCACCTATAAACCCTATACATCTTCTAACTTAACAGTATTGCCTTGGGATGTGGAGAAGCAGTTTAAATGTTCCCTGTGTCTGATTCAGAGCAGCTGTCTTAAATATTCACCAGAACAACGACTGGGATCTGTCTGTCCCAATTTACAGGTAAGTGTGCTAATTACTAGACTATAAAGTCATTTGCTCGCTCCCTCTGGCCCAGCAAACATTTACATTTTACCTCAAACTGGAGGAACAGCCAGACCCGTCCTGAGTGCCATGCAAGCTGCACTTCAGGGAGCACAGTCTGTTCAAAGCCTCCCAAAGTCTGGCACATTGGAAACCTGAAACTAGGTCTCTCATGCCATACATCCCATCCTCTGCCCTACCTGACACCCCCCAAAAGCATATACAACATTTTTCATACACTGTAGTACCTCGTCACGTATAGAATTCTACAGTCCTTCAGCTTGGAAAGAGCTTTATGAACATTGAGTACAACTCCTGTCACCTAAAGACTTAGGTGTAATAGCAAATAGTTTAGATAGAATATAATAAATGGAATAATAGAAAATAATAAATAGAACAGCAAATCAGTTTAGAATCCAGTTTAAAACAAAGTTTTAAAATAAAACATAAAAGCATTTAATCAATGATTTGTCTGATCTCAGCTTTGCTCACACTGTAATCATACTTCAGTCCCAGGAATAAAGCATTATAGCAGCCCTGTTAGGCCATGCTGATTTTTAAATGAAGAGAATTTGTAAGATATTTTTTTTTTAGTTCCATTCTACATACACAGAGGATAAACCCTCATATCTGAGGGAGTACATGTTGTTTTCCAATGTTAAGTAAGTGTCAGATGTATACTTAACTACTTGCATTGCAAATGATATAATGGGAAATTTAACCGGTAAGAATTTAAATTCAAATCTTGTTTCATGAAGGCTGTGACAGTTTGCCATTAACATTTTAATATATTACATATGAAAATGTAGGTTTAAAAACAGACTTTGCATGGAAGATTATTCACACAAGCATACACCGAAATATCCACTCATTCAATGTGTACATAAGATTTACGCAAATCTGTGGTAAAAGGATTATTACCTCTACTCCCTTAAAAAAAAAAAAAGTTCTTATTCATACAAAAGAATGAATCCATATAACTAAACCTCTTGTAATGTAACACTGTGCTTACATTATTCCAACCCATTTATGTCACTGTGGATATGTGAAAAGTAATGTGAAAAGGAAAATAAAGATAAGCAAATAAATCCATCGAAGGACAGAAAAAAGCATACTCGTAAAACCCAGCTATTCTCAAAGGGAATGGAATGCTTTAAAATCAGGATCGTATCACTAAGACTGCATAGGGGGTATTGATCTCTGAATACCATTTCAAATTATATACCAGATAAAAATTTCATATGTGACTCAGGAGACAAATGAATGTAACTCATTTCACATGAATGTAACCAAGTCTTCTTTCAAAAAAAACCACTTTTCAATAGCATACATGAGAAATTCAGGAGACTCCAAGCTAGCTACAGAGTTGATCTTCTTCACTGATATTACCAGTACATTCCTCTTCTGGATTAGGGTTTCATAATACAACCAATAGCAGAACCAAAGTCTGGTATACGATCCAGAAGTCACTGTGATTAAGGCCATCAAAAAATCATATAGTATATGATTTAGAAAATTAATTTTCTGTGCTTTTTTAGAATCCAGGGAGGAGAGGAATGGGACTGTTTTTCCATTCTTTGTAGAGTTGCATCACAAATATTTTTATAAAACACTGTAAAGAAATGAAGTGGGTATTTGCATCTAGCTGCTACTCTTGCCATGTGACTCTAGTTGTTGATTTTGTCTCATCTCCTCTCTTCTCATAAACTCACTTTGATCACTCTTCATGTTACAGTTTGTCTAGTCACAGTCCAAGACTATCCATTCCTCACACACCCCTTTCTAGAAATGACTGTAACTGTATGTGAACACATAGCCGTGCACACACCCTGTATTTGTCATTTGCAAAACTATATGTACAGGACTTTACTTTCATGAGAACTTTCTAAAATGTATTTAGCAAAAATGTGAATACTTACTTCTCATTACACAGTTTAACTGTACACAGCCAATAGTCAGGGTTCATGGTTGTCAGTAAACCACATTTTTCTTGCAAAACTCCCTTCAGGCTATGCCCGTGAAAACAACTCCCATCTGTGTTTTCTTCAGACCAACTTAACTGAAAACTTGAAGGATTTGGCTTTTCAGCACGTTGCACTGAACCAGACAGCTTGCCAAACTGATTTTGTAAATTCACAACCATTTCTGTGCAAAGAGAAACAAAAGAAACAAATGTAAAAGTACTAGGTACCAGAATACTGGTTAGAGGTGACAAGGAGAAAATGGGGTATTTGTGCTTTTTAATTTTTTTTTTTAACCTCTGCATGAAAGACTGAGAAATCCGGGAAGTCTTTAGGTTATCTCAGCCACCTTCTTTGCAGGTTTTAGTGAAACATTTTGAAACATAATTCAAAATGCCATGTCTTTTATACCTAATGATATTAGTAGTGGGGCACTCTAAAACATTCCTGCAAGTAAAACCTGTAAAATCCATTTGATAGAAAGCACATTCATATACACATGGATTGAAGGTTAAGCTTTTCATGGTGCAAATTTCAACTGATAAAAAACCCCAACAATAAAAAAAACCCATTCTATGTTTGCCTGCTGCTAGTGGATGAACGACAAGCTCTCCTAAGTTATTGAGGCTGAGAAGGGAAAGAAGGTATCATGATAGATCAGCACACACTATATGACTGCCTATGCCTTGTTTATCTAGGATAAAAAGCAGGTTAAAAAACATTGTTGGAGATTTAACTGCTTTTAATGAGCTGTATTTAAAGCAACTCATTCATGTATTGAAAAAAAAAAAACCACAGGAAAAAAACCTCCTAAAATAATCCAAGGACTGGGAAGTTTATCTTTCAAGATGACACTAAAACCTATGATCAAAATCAAAAGTTTAGGAAGGTTTCTGAAAACCTGTACCTGGCACATAAGTGTTCTAGAGCACCGTCTCTAGTGTGGTACATTTGCTTTAAGATCAATCCTGCCCAGTTGCAATTATGTGATATTCCTGCTCACAACATTATGATAAAGCTCTATAATCTAAGTGGTCCTCTTCTAGCTCCAAGAGAAGCAGAGCCAGAAGAGGAATCTCTTTTCCTATAAATGCAGGAATTAAAGGGCATCTGAGTAAATAATCAGCTTGAAATGAATACATCTAAACATGGTTTTCCAGGGAACATGACTTGACGGCAGGATCACTCCAACAGGATTTTGAAGAGTAAGTACTTAAACAAACCCCCACTGCATTCTTGAAGGAGAAATCCAACATGTGTAATTCAAACCAAATAGGATTATACAACTTGTTTAGAAGTCCCTGAACCAGTCACTTCCAGAAACTGAAAGAATATATAAAAAGAAAAATACCACTTGCCATACTTAATATCTCTCTCCAAATACCTGCTGCTTTCTGGATAACATAAAATGTAGAATGAAGAACTCCAGATCTAATTTGGCTGAATAAAATTCTGGTTTTCCTTATTTCTGCAGACAACTGGGGTTTTGTGGTTTTGTTTCTTTGCTTTTATGTCAATAGAAACTCCAGAAACTTCTCACAAGTACTTCCAGACCTACTAAAATTCAGCAACTGTACCTGCTTTCTGACCACATGCTGCTGGCTACGCAAGTAAAGCCTTCCTTGCTTTTTGCAGAGGATTGCAAGGAGTGGGAGAGAAGAGGGACATGCAAGATCTACTAAAGGACATACTGGCATATTCATACCAAAGCATTTAAGAAACTAAAGGAGGAAACAGATAGGAAAGAAGAGCGACAACTCATGAGGAACAGTGATATAAAGGCAAACTAGAGAAGATGAGGACATGGCTCAGTAGGTTGCTGGGAAGACTGGCAAAGGCAGTTTCAGCTGTGCATGTTTGAAAAATTCCAGCCACAGCTTGTAAAACAGTACTACATTAATTGTACCCAGAGATGAAAGAGAGGAGACAAAATATTTTAAGATGTAAATGTTATCAGTCACAGCTGAAGATCTATGATGGGAGAAGTTAGAGCAGATTTCTGTGTTGCTGGGAAGAAACAAAGTTTACTCACGTCTTCTCTTTAGAACTTTAGATTTATTCTTGACTGAATAAAACAATGGCTTTTCACATCTCCACAGATACCTACCAGTAAGAGACATAAGAATTGTTAACAAAAAGAAAGCTGGACCAAATGAATAAATGAATAATAAATTATTACAAATACTGCTAAAGTTTTAAATCAAAATCAAAATAATCTAATGTTTAGTGCTATAAAGAGCCACTGCCCCTCCAACATATAAAGGAAATCTTTTTCTGAGCAGGCAAACCAAGGCATGTTAGCCTAGATCTACTGTAATCAGTTAATTGTTCAGCTGTATAAGCTATTTTTCACAGTAAGTGAGCATTTAATAAATAACCTGGATAAAGCTTATGAGTATAAATAGAAAATTAAAACAGTAATTTACTCATTCTATTCACTCAAGCTTGGTGAATGGATATATGGAACAAATTTCTAACTTTTTTTTATTTCTGTAGGGATCAGAAGTTCACACAGAACTGTCTACCTTAAAAAAGAAGTACTTAAAAGCCTCTTACTTGGCTTTTTCTTCATCCAGTTTCTTTTGCTCCACATCCAAGGAATGTTTTACCACCTCATACCACTTCCTGAATTCAAAATATGGCCCCCCTGAATAAAACATACACACTTTAGTTTGGAAAGAAATGACAGAGAAGGTCTCCAAGCAGTTAGACCCTGCATCTTGCACCTGTATACAAACTAACCGGAATGCTATGTGCTTAAAGAAAATATACTTGATCTAATAATTCTGTAAAAAAGAGAAACACAGAAATGGAATGAAAGAACAGCATGTCATAGGAAGTG
The DNA here is from genome assembly GCF_023055355.1 of Agelaius tricolor. NCBI lineage: Eukaryota > Metazoa > Chordata > Aves > Passeriformes > Icteridae > Agelaius > Agelaius tricolor. The sequence goes on from NW_027269261.1 coordinate 80,455,664, forward strand.
CAAAGAAGCCCCATATCTTAGGTTTCATTGATTGAGCACAAGTCAAACCTTTTCCCTCTTTTCTGGAAAGGTAAGCCTAGAAACTACCTCCTCTCTACCAAATCAACTAGTTCTCCACTGTGTGGAGTGGCCTTCAACTGTTTCAAAGTTGAATTCAAGGGATTAATGAAACTATGCATCAAGCTTAAGTTTAAACAAATAAAATCTAAAGAAGATCAGATGCAAAATTTCACATAGTTTCACCAGCTCCCCACTGTCTATCCCACTACCTCTGAAATCTTACAAGATTGGAAAGATAAACTAGACAATGGTCTTCACTTCATATCAGCCTCTCATGGTTTGGAGCACAGAAACCTGTTGATATGTGAACAAGTATTTACCAGGGCACATAAAAACATGAAGACATAGGACATATAGCAGCACCTTTATCACTGATCCTCCAAAGAGGCACAAGACTGAAGCAGACCAACTGGGTACAGTAAGGATAAGAATTCCAAACAGAAATATGGTGTAGACTTATATATTTAAAAATAATCAACTCTTATCCCTGTGGGTGGAATATCTGCATTGTGAATTAACCAGACTTTGCATTTCCCCATGGCCCGAGCTGCACTGCATGCAATGCTTGCGTCATGCTCAGCTTTGCCAGCCAGCTGTTCAAACTCTCCTGAAGGTGCATACACTGTTCTTACAATCAAACTTATGTACCTTTTCTATTATTTGCATTTCTGCTGTTTGTATTATCCTGCCTCAGAATGTCTACATTCTAAAATCATAGATGGTCTCAAAAAGCAAGAGACATATGAAAGGAACAAAGACCCCTCAGCAGTCCTTGAAATTCAAAGGTCTGGATACAACTTCTTTTATCAGCTCCATAAACCCCAAGGTTTAAGTAAATACTCCTAAATTGCTGGGAGAGCAGTGTGGGAGGTGGTAGAAATTGGTGTTAAACTTTATATGAATTATTATGTCACATACAAACCCATTGTAAGAGACATGATGCTACACTGTAATAACTCTTCACCTGGCCAGTACAGCTGGTCTGACATTCATGTAGCTGAGCTGACTGGAAAATACACAGCTCTGATACACACATACATATACATCTATATATATCTCAATCACCTTTTATTTGAACAAAACCCATATTGTGGATGTGTGCAGTTCACAGAACACACATGATAGGTAACTATAACTATCTATTGTACTGCTTCCAGTGTGGTTTGAAGAAATGTAGGAGCTGAAATACTATTTTTTAATTTAAAAAAAATTGACTAGAAAATAGATAGTTAAGTTGAGAATGGAGTCAACATAAATTGAATCTTTAAAACTCAGTGTTAACCATTATTCATTTAAGCACTCTAACTTTGGGAAAATGCCAGAGGCAGTTTTGAGCTCTGGCACTGATCAGTCATCTAACAAAAATTCTCACATCAGCTCCTCTGTGCAGCTGCTCACCATCACCCCGACATCTAAAGCACAGGGACAACAAAACACAGCACATGGATCATTTGCACCAGCAGATTTTAAAGCAAAAAAGTGGGCAAAGAATGAGCTGTTAATTCCCAAGGGCAATGAGACTTGTTAATAAGGGAGAAACCCCATTAAGACATTAATGAGCCTCAGCTTGTAAAGCAGTTGCACAACTCCCCACTCCTGTCACTATCATGTACTCCAAGTTTTCAAGGGAAGTAGAAAGGAAAATAAAAAATCCACCATAAATTTGAGTATCCACTTGAATGTGAAAATTACCAGTTTTAGTTAACAGGGACAACTGTCTCTAGTTTTAGCAGTAATTGAGTCACACATGACTAACACCATAATTTTATTAAACAAAGCATCAGAAGGGTCAAAATGACCCAAAACTGGATAAAAGGCCTTACAGATAAACCGCTGCAACACATCTTGGATCTTATCTTCAACTGTGATTTGGATCGGGCCATGGAACATCTTCCTGAAGATTTCTAATCTTTGATTTGGTCTTTCTGCCCTCAAAGAACCATGTTCACACCATTATCTTCTCCATCTTAATTGCTGCTAGCTTTTCCACACTCTCTCAGGATTATTTGGACTAAGAAACTAGATTACATCTGAAATATGTTCCGCACTAAGACATTTTATTTAACAAGACTAAACAAGTTTGGATTTTATCATAAATGTGGTTTGATGCCCCTAGTAAGTATCTGCTATTTACGATCAAAGTGTGCTCCCTTTTCACAGTGTATCCATTTATCTCCACCTACCACACATAAAACTCTAAACCAAGAGGCAAACATGCACAAGCAGAAGTAGAGAGGGACCCAGCAAAATGTGTACCAAACTCCCCTATCCCAAACAAAAAGAATTGTGCAGGTACACTGAGGCCATTTTACATGAACAGGATCTACTCTTTTCTCTGAATAAAATTTCCCCTTAATGAATGACAAAAACACATTTTCATGATCAATAAGAAAAGTCTTTCTAACCCTGATTGCAAAACAGTTTCATTTACAAAATCATTACACTGCTTCTACCAGAATATTTATATACCTTCTGTGTTATTTTTATTTCTTTCTTCAGCAAACTCTGAAAGTAACCTGTAAAAAAATTTTAAAAATCAGGCTGTTTTGTAGATCCAAATACTGCACTTTTCACATGAAATTCAAATACAACAGATAAAAATGTCATCCTAATTTTATTCCAAGTATCAGATACAACCCAACAAATTTTAAAAGTAATTAATATTTAATGTCTAAAATGCCTTCAAGTGTATGGTTTAAGCTACTGAACTTAAGTGAAATTCCAGTAGTATAAATTTAACTCTAAAGAAAGAACAATCGGAGACAAGCATTTGCACTACTTGAAATTTGAGGGTTGCTACAGATTTGTCTGTACACTTACCATTCATAGTGATCATCTAATAAAAACAATAATTTGAGCACAACTACAATAACTGCTGCAGCAAGAACATCATATTTCACTTTTCTTGTTGACTTATTTCCAGGCATTAGAGTCAGGAAATCCACTTCTCCAATACCAATCTTTTTCACCACTCGACAAGTCCAATTATGCAATTCATCTGATTAACATAAATAAAAATATAAAATGTTAAGACAAGCTAGAAATATTTTTACAGTGCAAATATGATGGGCATTTGAGGAAAACACTGCTTAGGTCTTTTAGGACCATTTGACAGCTGTATTTTTCAGGCTGAGGAGTATTTTTAAAAATACTAGGCAACCTTCACTGTGCTTACATGGAAAACACTTGTGACACTATATATTCATATGGAGAATAAAAAAGTCACATATTTAATAGTGCTTTGATGTTACTTGAATAATATAGTGAGATCATCCTGAATATTCTTGCAGGAAAGCCTATTGCAAATCCACATAAATATATTTTCAAAAAAAATGCCCAAAAGCAAAAAACTTGTCACGAACTTTTTTCCTGCATGTTGACTGAACAGCCGTGGCAGGAATCAGCCCTGCACAGAGGAGGAGCAGGGCTGGCTGTAAAGCAGCTGGTTGTGCATGGAGAGCAGTTTGGTGGTGGCAGGGCAGCACTGCTGCTCCCCCAGCAGAAGCTGTGCCAGGGAGATCCAGCTGCAGCCCCACAAGGTACACAGCAGCCTATCTATACAGGCTCTTATTACTCTGCTTATTTTTCACAGATACAAATCCCCCAAATTTCTCACCTTTCCTGTTCAGCAAGAAATACAGGAGTTGATTACATCACCATCAGATTCCACAAAGGTTAGCAATGTATGACTAAGTACAACCTTAATCCAGCTGTACTTATACCCTCTTGCTGCTTACAAAGAGTTCAGTAGGAACCTGTTTTCAATCCTCTTGCACATAACAGTAAAAGTTAGAAAAAAGTAGAAACTAAATTTTCTTATAAATACTAGAAGCATAGTTAGTTCTATTTCAGATACATAACATAGTCTTTTAGTTGGTATTTAGTGTCCTTTAACACTCCCAATTCATTGCCTTCTTTTAGGAGTTGTTAGACAACAACAGCAGCCCTTTTCAATTTTTAAAAAAATGCTTATACACAATAAAAATCTTAGTTGCACGGAAAAGGACAACATATTCCTCTTCTGCAGTAATTTTCAAAGAGTACTTAGCTTTGCATTTCTCTGAAATGATCTGAAAAGATCTGAAAATAACAAATTTGCAGCCTTTGTTCGATTCAATTGATACTTCACAATCTGTAAAACAATGTAATCCTCTATGGGATCACAACACTGGCGTAAAACTACAAAATCAGAATTACCACTCCAGAATTTTAGCCCTAAACCTTTTGGTTATCGTTTCTCCATTCAATTATGACTAAATAGAAAAACCAAACACTTTTATTCATTGTAACTAATTGCAAAATAACACAATAACTCCCTCCCCTACAATGAACTCTTGGAATGTTTTGAGAGAAAAATTTACAGGCTACTTGTCTGTGTAACTCATCTTCAGTCACAATGGTATTTGACAGAAAATATGGTAACCTAACAGAGAGTTCACATACTAGGACATATTGGTCTTTCCTTGACAAGTCAATATTCAAGACTTCATTGTAGGACAGACAAAAAAAGTCAATAATTATATACAATTTCAGAACTAAAATATAAATCAAGTGAGACAGAAGCTGATCTGTCACACATCATCAATTAATATTAATATAAATACTAATATACAATATTATATAATACACAAAATATATTCTTTGTTAAAGAATATACATCCATTACTACACATGAGAATTTCAGAGCTAAGCAATCAGGTCCCAACTACATGAATCATTTAGCTGAAGTTAATATATCACATGAATTCAACAGGTGCCTCTTAGTTCACATGGATACTGAAAGATTTAAAATGAAGTATCCACTCCACAGCCTTACAGAGCCAACATCAGAGTACCCCTGCATATCTGGGCCCATAACACGTACTCTAAATGTTTGAGGAAGGTGCTTTCTACAGAAAGAATATGTTTTGGTTCAAACTGAAATGGGAATAAATTAAAGGAAAAGAGCAGGCACTTTGAAGTAGTAATTTAAGCCTTTTTGCTAGAGTTTAATAAACCACAAAAAAATTTTATCAGTTCAGGCTAGGGAAAATATTTACCAGGTAAATTAGCTTCCATCAAGTACTTCATGCACAGCATGTCTGGATGAAGAAAGCAGCTTTCTGTTATATCTGGAAAACGAGGCAGGTCTAAAAATGCTGCAAGCTCATGCATTTTGTTGAATACTTCTTCATATAGAGGCCACGACTGAAAGACAGGATTGGAGGGGTTATACATTTGCTCTATTACCATATTTGTCAACTATTTAAAATTATTGATGCTAAATTCTGAATTGTTTAATACAGGATTATTTATACAGATTCTTTTAGCACACTATGACTGTACACACATGCAAGAATGGAGCCACATTACAGTACTGCAAAGAGAAACTGCTAGTTTTAAATCCCATGAAATACAAAGGAAAAAACAGAAAGTTGCTTCAGATCTTCCACTACCTCACCACCTTTCTTGTGAAATGCTCATTATGCATCCAGATGCTCCAAAACTGAGAGCTTTGGGAAAAAACAATAGAGATGCAATTGAGGGTGAACTGTCTAAAGAGCTAAGAGGTCACAGAAGTACAGAAGATGGAGGCTGGCAGGGACTGCTTGAGACCACTGGATCCAAGCCCCTGCTTGGGTCTGTTCAATCAGGGTGCCCAGGAGCACATCCAGTCAGATACTGAACATCTCCACAGATGGCAGCTTCCAAGGGTTGTGGGAAATCTGCTCCAGTGTTTGACCAACTCCAATGTACAAACGAAAAAAGATTTTGTTTCCCCTTACACTTAAATGGAACTTCTTGTATTTCAATTTGTGGCCTTTTCATCTCATCCAGTCACTGGACAGCACTAAGGAGGATCTGGTTTTCCTCCTTTGCAGCCTCCTGCAGGCACCACACCATACCTGCCCTGAATATCCTCCAGCTCCAGGGTGAACAGTCACAGTGCTCTCAGCTCCCCCCATTTGCCAGGCCCCACTCCCCCATATCCAGATCCCTTTACTGGCCTCACTCCACTGCATTCATGTCTCCCTTGTACTGGGTAGCCCAGAGCAGCACCCAGCACTCCTGATGCATCTCACCAGTGCCAAGCAGAGAGGAAGGATGCTCTGTCTCCCTTGAGGACTTGAGCAGTCACCAGAACTGCTCAAATCTTAGTGACAGTGACCTTGCAGTGACACCAGCCAGCTGCCTCAACACTTGTGCAGCATCTCATCGCAGCCCATGAATCTTCATATGCCCACTTCATTCACATATTCCCTAAACTGCTTCTTAAAAACTGAGGCAAAAAACCCAATCATCACTTTAGCCTTCTCCTTGGTCTTTGTGACCATATTCCCATTCAGCACCAGGCCCACATCCTCTAGAACCCTTCCACAGAATCTTTCATGTTATTTAGTTAAAAAAAAAAATCCATATTTGCATATTTATTAGTGACTATAAATCTGAAATTCTCTTTTTGAAACCATTGGCTGCATGAGAAAGTTCTCACAATTTGTACTCAGGTTTGCTGCTATAGGAGAATATAAATTACAGAAAGATTTTGACATGTTTATTCATAATGAACTCAGAAGGACCTGAAGTTTGCGTAAGTATGGATCTGAGGTTTGACCCTCATTTCACAATACCCGAGCTGTTTCATTAAATATTCTTAATTTTCTGTAGTTAAAATGATTACTTGAATTTACCTCTAAAAGCAAAAATTTCAGTTGTCCAGGCTACTTTACCATTTTAAATGTATAAAAAGCAATGATTTTTCTGCCTTAGCCAGGGATTTTTCTAATTCAGCAGAGCACTTTATCATGTATTCATATTTTATAAAGTCAATTTGTACATTTGGAACCTTCCATTAAAAGAAACTTAGCAGGGTTTTACACTTTATGCACAGCTTCAAAACTTTTCTGAACAACAGTGAATGCAGGCTTCTGCTCTTTTTTTAGTTCAGATTACAAACAGAGTAACTGTGTTTACAACAAGACATGACGTGACCTAATGTAGTTATATTCAATAATTTGCCTTCATCTATTTTAATAAAAGCTCTGTAGCCAATGCTCAAATTTTGTTTTGAGTGATTACCAACATTACACTGTCTCTTTTTAAATGATCTCCCCTCAGACTGCAGTTCAGACTTGCATGAACACATGCTTAGGCAAATGAATAATTCTGCTGTCACCTACTATTACACATGTAGCTTTTTGTAACAGTTAGGAAGTTGTATCATGTTTATTATAGTTTCTAAACAGTGTTAAAATTGGCTAAGACTGCTCCAGGACTATCTTGAGAAACAAGAAAAACTTGCACTACCAGAGCTCTGCAGAAGACCAGGCTCACAGTACTTCCCATTCCTTCTAAAAAGCAGTGCTAAATTGAATACCAAGCCAATCTTGGAACAAAACCTGAATCATATGTAACTTCTCTTGAGTGTACTGGGAGAAAAATTGAAGTCCCACATAATTCAAATAAGAACATTACAAGAATACTATTCATAATTAGATAGCAAGGAAATATGCTTTCCCCTAATGAAAAGCAGTTGAATTAGTAGCTTCTTAATAATATATCACAGGTGAAAATAAATGAAGACACTGGGAATTTAGTCTTTTGAAGCATTCCCGTTCTCAAACATCAAACTATCACCAACAGAGTTATCCAAAGTCTAATCTGACACTGAGCTACTTTAAGGAATATAGATCTTAACTGGAGGACTCTAATAGACACCTTTATCACCTTTTACCTGAGCTTCTCTCCCTGTACCAGAGCAAGAAGACAGCTTTCCTATCCTAGGTATTGGTCAATCAAACCTTCTTCCCTCTGCCCAATATCTGCTTTTGGTTCAAAGCTTTTGTTTGCAATTTACAGAAGGCAATTGGGTTCTTTTTCAAAATGGCTAGAGAATGCTTAACTTAGCAATGACAACCAATGCTTTTTTTTTTCTGAAGGCAAACAAGTGGTATAAAAACTACAAATAAAAATCAAGCCTGAGAGCTACCACTTGGACTATTTTAAAAACAGTGTTAACAGACAAAAACTGTTCTTGATGTGTGTTCATAAGAGATCAGAAAACACTTAAAATGTGCATCCTAATAGAAGATAAAGATCAACCAAATCAACTGCTGTTTCCCAGGGTTTAAAGCCTAAGCCCAAAAACATTCCCTGTAGTAGTCCCAGCACTGTGCCACAATGGTGAGGCTGAACTGAACCCCTGCTTCCAGCAGCACAGTCACCTCTGGAACTGGGAGCTGCAAGCACAGCTGCATCCAGCACAAGGTCACACCTGCCTGGGACACAGCACAGGGCTGAAAGGTCAGGGCTAAGGACACTGAAGGGTTTCTGCAGTAACCAAGCACTGGCTGTTTTCACCAGTCACTGTATGCCCTGTTCATACTCTGTTTAACTCTGAAAGAGCTGTGAGTTCACACAGAAAATCTTTTATTCTGAAAAATTTCAAACATATTGGGAGGGTTAAAAGAGAAAGAACTCCCAAATTCCACAGAACCAACACAGCAAATGTTGAGACAATATTAAGAAAAAGAAAGATGCTGTAAACAAGAGCCTCAAAATTAGTAAAAGTTACCACCTTCTACACAGCTATGTATCTCTGTAAAAAAGAAAAAAAAGAACCTGATAAAACAAGTTGCACTGGAAGTCAACCAGCAAATCCACTAGGAAAGCAAGACCCAGAGCCAGGGCCTCCCTCCTTCAGTTAAAAAACTCTGCCTCCAGCAACCCATGATTAAACCCCAAGGGAGGAGTACTTGGACAATAGAGGACAGTGTTAGATCATATGCCACACACCCTCCAAGTATAACTTTCACTTATCCAATAATAAATTAAAAAATTCAAGATGTATTTGTGTGGTATATATTAGGACAACTCCCCTGTCCATCACCACATGAAGTTACTAAGCTCTCATCTTGTTTTGGGAACCTGGGAAAAACAATAAAAACCACATATAAAACTCAAGTTACAAACCCTTGAGGGCACTTAATAATTCCAGGAAGACTGACAAAAAACCCTTTTAAAGCTATTCCACCTGCTAGCCTTTTCAGGTGTTTCGCAAGCTGGGATTCCTCCAAGACTGATCAACAACGCTGACAGAGTCTGTAACTTGTCCAGATGGGCTACAGAGGTTGCCAAGACCTTTTCTTAAGGTTTGTTTTTAAATCTTTGTCTCTTATTCCCACATATGACAAATAAGGTCACTCCAGAAAGCAGTATAGAAGATTAGTATTACTTGAGAGCACTTTCCCCTGCCCTCTGAGCACAGGAGAACAAAATACACATCGTTGAGTCAGTGAAAAAGTGTCTATAACAAGATTTTCATAATGATAAATATTCATTAAACTATTTAAATCAGTTGTCTTTATCTTTCAAACTTACATGGCATTTTTCACCTGTATTAGAAAACAACAAACTGGTTTTCAGGAGCAGAGGAGCCAAACTATTAGCATGATAATCAGATCAAGTAACAGGTAATTGTTTTGAGTAAGCCAAGATTGCAGCCTCTCCTACTTGTTTGGACAATATCAGAATATTGCTGATCAACAAGCAGAAAACAGTATGCACTGGCTGGCTTTCTAGAACAATTTGCAGGCTCCATAGTTTCTTGTTTTAAATGTGGTCTGACTGACTCTCTTCTTGGATAACTGTGTAAGCCATTTCCTTCACCCGTGTCAGGACAATATCCTATAACTTACTTATTCACCATATTCACAACTCAACTTATGTTATAATGATAATGTTCTATTGTTTCTGAAAATAAATAATTATACAGTTATTCTAAATTCTTCATTTAATATTTTTCCCTTTCATCTTTCTTTCCTGTTCAGTACTTTTTTTGCAGCAGAATTCCCTTCCTTATCCTTTTACCTGTGCATTTCCATCCTGGGATCCTTTTTTCCCCATGCCTGCACATTCTCTGAAGTTCTACCTACTTTGTGCTCCTTATATTCCACACTGGACATTTTTCCCAAGGGATTTCTTTAATGATCATTTAATACTGGAACCTAATAAGATCTGACTAATTTTTTCATTATCAGCTTTTTGTAAATCTTAGGGAATCTTCTAATGTTTAGCGTTGGATATGCAAGGCTTCATCATTTTTAAGATGACAAATTCAAGTTAGACTGAGTTTGAAAAAGAGTGTACTAAACTTACCAGGAAATGGATTAATAAAGCCATTTAACTTGTAGGTTTGGAAAACAACAAGTTATGAGGGTTGAGGAATGGGTTTTTGCAACACAATCCAGAATTCTGCTTCACACCTTGTGTAAAGCAGGGCATGCCCATAAAATAAAATATATTTATTGTAAAAATAATAAACCAAATGGCTACCCTAGTGCATGTAAAGATCTTTGAATGCTGCCTGGATTGAAACACACATTCCCAGGAACCTAAGCTGGCTTTACATTTACATAAGGTAAAATCAGGTACCAATAATGAGGAGAGTAGTCAAGTTCTCTATGGCACCTGGCTCACCTTACTTTCCTTCTGCTGCTCAACTGGTTCAGATATATCTGGTCATCTGCAGCATGAGCCTGATGTGGGATGACAACAGCCACAGTGCATGCAGATTGCACAAAAGACTTGACAGTAGAGACAATAACTGTATTAACTGTGAAATTTACACCCAAATTAGTATTTAAAACTGAATGAAATTACCTTGTGGACCAATTATTAAATACTAGATCATTAACATGGTCACAAATTTTATTTTTCATGTTTTTTGTATATTCTTACAGTACTACTAATCTAGCTACCTCCCATATAAACCTACATCAACAAATACAGCCAATTTATTTTAAAACAACATTGGTTTCCCCCTTGCCTGACCTCTATCTACCTCTCAGGCACAACCACCATCACACCTGGAACAGCCACAAACGAATCTAATAGCCATCAAACACAAATTAAAGGTACTTTAACACTGTGTATTACGATGAATACAAACTTTGAAAAAATAGGAAATACTGAAACTTTTTTTTTCCATTTAACCTATCTGGAAAAAACTTAATGTAGGCAACTTTGTAACATGGTTAGATTCTGAGCAGTCTTTTCAGGAAAGCCTTCTTTGTAAGAGCAAAAGGTATACAGAAAAGACATAGGCAATGTTTGTAGAGACTCTCTAAAGGTCCCTTCCAACCCAAACCCAAACCCAAACCATCTTGAGATTCCATGGCATCGTCAGCACTGTCACCACTGCTGTATAGAAACACCCTAGGCTTGTGATTTGCTGGTGAGTGTGAAAATGGACAGGGAGGAACCCCTGCACCCTGCTCCTGCCTCCTTTCCTTGGTCACATCTGAAACAGGAGAACAGACTCCAGGAGCCCCACATCTGACTCAGTGCACTCATTTTTACATGGACTGTATTAACTGTGAAATTTACACCCAAATTAGTATTTAAAATGAGTGGATAGCATTTTAAATGAGTGGATAGATTTCTCCAAACCCTGATATCCATGAATCACATACAGATGCTGATGTAACAGTGAGAGGGTGTGCCTGGAATTATTAAAAGGGAACCAAATGACAAGAAGAAGACAGGTGAAACTGCTAGAACTCCATTTAGGTAACTGCAAAGAAATATGCATCTCGTGGAACTTCTTCCATTAGAAAAGACAAAGAGACCAAGCACACAAGTAAAGTTGCTCCTTTACAAGCCTCCTATCAAGCAGAAGGAAAAAATAAAAGGAAATCAATTTGTCCACCTGAAAGACAGGGAGACAGGTTGCCCAAGTTATGCGTCAGGTCACAAATGGGCAGAAGGGAAGAAAAAAGAAGTTGGGATACCATCTCAAAATCACAAAAGTCACACTGGCAGGCTCTCACTTCCACTCTCCTTTTAATAACTGTTTCAGCTGCAACAACTACTACATCCTAAAATCCCAAATTACTCCTGGTCATTGCTGTAGAGCAAGTGAGAAGGGCCTTTACATAGCAAAAAGATTAATTTTAGAAAATGACTCAATAAACAAAGCTTATGCCTTTTTGAGAGAAAAAAGGTGCTAGGGTATTAGACTGCATTAAACTGATCCAGGCAGTTCTTCTTTACTGAAGAATTCAAGATGGCATGAGGATGAGCCAGCAACCTACATACAAAGAAAAAAAGCCATCTGAACGTCTATTACAGATGTACTCCTTTACTAGGGGAAAAAAAAATATTTGGCTGCCTAACAGGCTTTTTAATGGGCTACTTTCAGAGGAAGACATATTTTTCATTACATGATTCCTGGTTAAAGTGGTTTTTGAATAAATGAGTTTCAATATTAATAAACCACGAGAGACACGTGCTTGAGCATTACATTGTTCACGCTCACAAGCAAACTGTGTCAAGTATCACTTTTCCAAAAAATGTAGTCTTTCTAAAAACACAGAGAGGACTCCAATAAGGAACTGAACTGCCATAATGTATTGAAATCTAAGAGTTTGGAAACAGATTTTATTGAATTTCATAAATACTTTGGTAGGTTTGTTTTCTTTCTTCATTAAGTAATGCTTAAAGACAGGTATGGACAAGCTAGAGTTTCTGTTACACAACAGCAAGCTCTCATGATAAACTTGATTACAATAACCCTTTCAGCAGTGAACTTCCTCCTCAGCTTTTTTTCTTTCAAATAAAAGCCTCACCCTTGCTTCTTTTCATTCCGCACTACTTTGTACCCTGAAAAAGTACTGCATGCACCTGCTAAAATGCACAAAAAATACAGAGTTAGGCAGAGAAAAAAGCCCCTCTGATAGATACACACCCACTCCAAAAAACCTTAAGATTACAAGGTATCTCAAAACACCAGCAGACCAAAGCAGGAATCCCTCCTTGTTTGGGAAAGTAAGTGCAGCATAGCTGATGAGCAGAATTTGTAGAGATAGAATTTTATCCCTCTCAAAAGATTTTTTTAATAAATAAGAATGAACACCTTCTGTCTGAATTTGAATTCTTTAAGTAGTTACCACTGAAAACAAGAAATAAAAAGATCATATGGCAATTAAGGTAATTCAAATTTTAGTCAGGAAAAGAGGCTTTTACACATTAGACCTGGAATATTTTGAGAGGAAGACTTCAGCAAACAGAGGAACATGTCTAAAAGCCAGTCTGATGGATAAGCTTTCCAGGGAAGCAGAAAGCTGTTAACATTCTAGTCCAAATTCTCCAGGAGAAAACAGCAAATATTTTGACCTGCATTTATGAGTTCATGAACAGATTTAGTCAGGAATTACTCTGTCTGAATCAGACCCAAACTAAAATACATACATGCAATCCACCAAAACTTAAAGTGTTATGTACATATCCATAAGTCAGCAGTTTCCTAAGAGCTGTGTGATGACTTGAAGACATGTGCTTTAGCTAGTAGCAGATTATTAAGGGATACAAAATCCTTTCAAAAAGCCAGTGTGGAAAAAAAATACAGGCACCATTTTACAGCATTTGGAAAATCTTCAGGTTTCTTCATGACTGTGGCACAAACCCACCCCAGTCCCTCAGGCAGGTGTCTTTTCCCAGTTTTCCACCTTGGGACAGAGCAGCACAACACCAGCCCTGAGAGCCCAGCCCAGCAGCAGTCTTGTGACCAAGGGGAATCATCAGCATCAAAGGAGGAGAAAGGACCAAATATTCTGCAACTGAGTTGGTTTCACGTGGCTTGAACTAATGCAGGCTTGAACGCCATATTAAATGAGAAGAAGGAAAAGATTCCAAGCAGCTCCCTACTTCCTGCATGCTGACCTCAGACGTTATCTTGGTTTAGAAACAAAATGAGATGAAATTGTAATGACTATACCCTAGAGCACTTCTACAGTCTCAGCTAAATGCATGTTCTCTTCAGTAATTCCTAAATTTCATATGCTCAATTGTAAAACTTTAATCAGCATTCAAAGAAATGAAAAGAAGATAGAGTATTAACTTAATCTGTTCACAAATCAGGACCTGTACTTGCTGTTAGGGCCAAAAGAGGACTGCACAGAACCGAAGACTGTTTAAAAATATTAAGGGTAAAGTGCGAAACCCCTTGAGCTGCGGTCCCTGTCAGCCCAGGAGCTCCCTCATGACCTAGAATTTATTTATTCTTACATGGCTTTTCATGTTTCTCTTCTTGCTACATTTCTAGGCCAGGCTTCTTGCAAGTGTTCCTGTTTCCTCCTGGCATTGGGATCATCACTACTACTCAACAGTAAGGAATTTTACATTGTGAGTTATTAACCAAGCAATTCCTTTATAGTTCCTCCATCAAAACAAACCAAAAGGTCACTAGAAAAATACAAGCTATTTTTTAAATAGCAAAGTTTTGCTTAAGCAAAATGTGTAATATTTATTGCTTAGAATTCTTTGCTGTAGGCTAGACATACCCCTTTTATGCAATGATTTTGTATACTTTTACCATTTAATATTCCTCAACACTTTTCAAGTTGAATAAGAAACACCCTGAGATCTCTAAATGTGAAAGTTTATCAGACCGTATTTAGTTAACTTAAAGGCTTGAACTATGACTTTAAAAGAGTTGTTCTAAGATAACTAGTTAATGAAAAATGAAGTTTTACGATCTTTAAAAAAGTCTCCCCAGAACACAAAACCCACAAACTGAAAGCCTAACTGAAACCCCAGAACAAAAAAAAAAAGTGACTGTACCACATCAATCAAAACAATCTATTTAGCCTTGCACCCAGAAGCGAGCAAGCAAAATGTGTAGGGAGGAATTTAAGAACCAAGCAAGCCACAACACTACCAAACATCTGTCCAGCTTTGTACCTTTTGTGGCTGACTCAGCAGTGAGATCTCACTATTCTTTTGTTCCAGATCTCTATTCCTCCATGACATTTGTACAGTCAGCATCTGGCCCTTTTAACATCCAGAGCATCATTTAAGGCAAGGAGTTTCACCAGTTACCCACAAAACATATGAAGCCACATCTGCTGCTGTTTGATTCTGAACCTGTAAACCAGCAACCTCTGCAGATACCTCCCAGTCCTTGAATTGGAAGAGACATTGAACAATTGCTCCTGAACATGTTCTACAAACTATCACCACATCTTCCTCTTAGTCACCTCTTCTTTAGGTTGAAAGATAAGTAGATAATATTAATTGTTTCTTGTAAGAAAATTGTCCCTGTTTGATAATGCTTGTTGTAACTCTGTACCTCTCAGTTCTTCTGCAACAAAAGGAAGGGTAAGAACAGCAAAACACTCAATCAAATCTCTGTATAGCATTTAAGATACAGTACATTATAGATTCATACATTAATATAAAATTTTTTCATCTCCATTCTTCATTAGATGTCAGGAGTTATTAGAAAACAACTTTAATGTAGCTGGTCTAAAACAACTGCGTGTTCAAAAACTGCATCATAAAGGGATTACAGAAACCTGTATCAATAAAATCACACAGGTATTTAAACTAAGGCTGCTACCTGAACATAGCAGCATTGATAACACCAGCTTTCAGAGAACACTGCAAACCAATTTTTCTTTACTTAATACTATTTTTTCTGCCTAGAATAAAGATATTCATGTTAGCTGTTGGACAAGAATGAAGTCTGAGAAATTTCAAGCAATATTTCTCCAGCTGTATTCTCCTAATTATGAAGCTACAAGATTATATATCACAAAAAGGGGAATATTTGATTTGTTCCAAACTGCTCACACAGAATCCAGAATTTTATTAAGGAAAAAAAGAGAGGAAAAGTGAAAAAAACAAAGACTTAACAGAATGATGAAAACTAAGGAACTTGCAGGTATACCTTTGTTTACACTGGATTTTTTTTTTTTCAAAATTATCATTCTTTAAAAATTCCTTCTGCCTGTGTAAGTAATCTTTGCATGTATCAGCAATATTCATTTTACTTTTTCCTACATGGTTTATTCATCAAAAATGGTCAGCAGACCATTTTATTTAAAAAACCATCTTCAGACTAGAAATTTATTTAACTTGCTACTAGCATAGCATTGTTATCATCTACCAATTAGCAACACTAAAACAGTCACCAAACATTATAAATCATCTCCACAATAACAATTTCAGTACGCTGTCCTCACACAATATTCACAATACAAAAGTATACAGAGAATTCCACTCCATAGACAATGGGACAAGAAACATAAAGCCTTAGAACAGTGATTCACTACACCTGTCCCTCCTAGAAGAGTACTATAATTAGGAGACTAAATCCACACCCACAACTAAAGAAACACCAGCACTTATGAAATACTCAAGTTTATGAACTTCTATTCACATACTCAAACTCTGTAATGAAGTAAATTCTAATCCTTTGCTTTTAACTTGATGAAATTACAGTACCATAAATAGCATCTTTGATATAAAACATTCACAAAGAATGAACTATCATTTGTTGTATGAAAGCACTCAGCCACATTCCATTCAATTTAGGGTACAAATCAAGGAATTACAGGAGAAAACTGAAGGGACACATTGGCCTGAAGAGCAAGACAAGTACCTCTATTTTTAGTGATGCTAAAAACAGTCATGGTGAGATTTCCAAGGATCTTCAGTGGTCAATATTACAATTTCATATGAATTGATGCCACAACCTATGAGCAAAACACTCTACAGACATTCCTAAGTAGCACCATCCCCTCTGCTTTTCCCTGGGCACTTCATGGTTCAAGGACAGAACTCATTCTTCCCTGTGGTGCAATGAGGGTCATCAGTGATCTTTTATTATGGGAGAAGATTATTAATTCTTTCAGTTTGAAAAGAATGATGAAAAAGTCCTTAGGCCTTGTTTTCAAGCTTTGCAAACTTGCACAGACCTCCAGAAGAGCAAGAAGAGAGAAGTATCAGTACTCTAATAACAGTCCCTCTGCTAATCTCTATCCTTCCCTGCTATCTACGTTTATGTGACCTAATGAAAATACTCTCAGTAAGTGAGAGAGCAGCTACTTTTCAAAGCTTCCCAGGGAAGATCCTATCTAAGTTTATACACTTCAAACACAGTAAAATATCTGTGATATGCTTCTGACTGCAGGAAACAAAACAAAAGCAGCTCAAGGTATCCAAACCAAAATGCAAACAAGTGTTTCCAATGTGAATAAGCCAAGCAATACACTTAGATACAGGAGTGATAGTTTCCTTGTGTTATTAGGTACTGTAAATTCAAAGAATTAGTTTTCAATAAACCCATAATACTGATGCTACTTCTGGTCAGAAGATAAACAAATTATTCAACCAATCCCAGCAGCATATTTTACAAGAGCCCCCTCACACTTTGTAACAACCTGGTAAAGATTATTAGAAATTACTGGGGATTGAGTGCCAAATTCTTTTTTAAATTGAGCCATTATGCTCAAAAGCTAAGGACTAACCAATTCCTGCTTTTGCCTGTATATGGCAGGTTAAATCACAGAGCAACTGTCTTTCCTTAATCCATGAGAAACCCTCCATTTTTATGTTTTCCTCCAGGCTACCTGACAGTTCTTCTGCCCCCAACATTCACAGGGAAATCAAAATCAGGAGGCGTCTTAAATTACTTAAACTTTTCAGCTAAATTTACAAAACAAAATGGCTTTTACTATGCTTGAACAAAGCTGAATTGATTCACATACATTTTTGTGGCACATCCCCATGTAATTCAAAGCAGCTTTACTGAGCTACTGAGTTGTTGGACGGTCACAAGGCACAAAGTGTTTATGTGGTACAAGTATTAACAACCATATTCTGATTGTAATATTGCCTGTAATGAAGAGAATGAGAGAAAGGATACAAATGTGAGGCTCCATATCTTTAACCCATCTGCAGCAGTAAAACTCTGGAACGTATAATCATATTGTAACATAAATGATTAACACTATATGTCATTTATAATGTGGAAGACAAGTCCCACACTGGGACTTGTAGTAGTGCACAAAGATACAAGTCCTGAGTTTAAAACTTGTTCTCAAGTACATCTTTCTAAATACAGTCCTGGTAGGTCACTACATTCCCAGACAGATCTGCCATATTCCTCTTTTTATTGTGGGATAATTGGATAAAGGGAAACCACCAAAAAAAGATCCCCCTTTTTGAAGAAAGGGGAGGCATTTGACTGCAATGGTCAGAGACAACGTTGTCCTAGATTAAAAAAAAAAAGAGACAAGAAACTACAGATATTCAGCAATGAAACACAATGTAAAGGTGGTTAAGTTGTAAGCAGCAGGGAAACTTAAAACCCAAACAACCCAAAATTCTTGAATTTCAATGCCACAGGTAAATAGGTATGTCATGAAATAGGAAGAAAAGCAAGACTGTGCTATAACTAGAAAAAGAATACGAATCCATTGCATTAAAATCACATGTAAGGAAGAGAAAAATTATGTCTGCAAAAAAGTAAACCACTATCTGATAAAATGGAGTATTTTACAAAGGAGAGGCCCAGATAATTTACACACAAGAAGCTTCAAGGAAATAACTGAGGAGTTCTCTGAAAAACAAATGTTGTTTTTTAAATAATCTTAAGAAATTCTAAACATCAAAGGGCTCTCCACTTTAATATGCAGTATTTAAAAAAATGTAAAAGGGGAGATTCAGGAACTGTAGAATGATTAGTTTGGCATGGATCCTGAACAAATTAATACTATGGCAATGGGAAAAACAGAAGCTAAAAATATCCTGTCAGTCAAACAACCTTTGTAAGGTCAGGAGAGGAGAGGGGAGAGTGGACTGAAACTCCAGCTCCCATAAGAAGGTGATCTGAAAAACCTTCTTCCTTTTTCACAGTAAAGTTAAAGGGGAACCAAATCAAAATTACCACTAAGTCTCACTGGAAGAACGTAACTCACACTTTAATCAAAACTGAAGAGCTGCTCTGCAGGAAAGCATCATGAAGAACAAAGCTGCAAAACAGAAGCATGCTTGATTTGCTAGCAAAGGAACAGCCTGGCAAATTCATCTCAGAAATCAGATCTCTCATATCATCATCAGAAGTGAGAATGAAGCTGACACAGAAAAATGGGTGACAGAAGGATTAGTGCTAGAGAAACATGGATACCAAAATGCTGCCAAGAATAAAACCAAGCAACATTTTAAAAAATGGAAGAGAAGAACAAAAGAAAATACAAACTATAGAATACTGTACAAGAAGAAACAAAAGAGTTGGAAAGTTTCCAGGCAGAATAGAGAAGAATGATCATCTCTCACATTCTTCAGGGAAACCTTTCATTCCTAAATAAAAGAGGAAAGAAATTTACTAATCCAAGCTAGGGAGGGTGTGTGTGTAAATGCATAAGAACAAGGTACGTACTCCTCCAACACAAATCAAATAAAGCCAAAGCATCATACAGAACAAAACACTTCACGCTCAACTGGCATATTCTCAAAAGAGCTGAAGACTTCCAGTCTATTTTATAAATACATTATAACATCTATTTCAACACCTACCACAGGACACCTTTAGGGAAAGGAAAGCCTTGGATGAATTATAGAGCACAAACATTTGTTTTCAAACTGTTCAATTTTCCATCAAAGCCAACATCAGTTCATAATGGAGCATTAATTCAAAGTCCTTATTTAACTGAACACAACTGAGCTGCACAGAGCTACTGGCCTAATCCAGCACAAAAAGAAACACAATTTTAATGTAGAATGATAAGCCATTAAACCTGAAAGAAACAAGGTATCAGCAAGAAGGTAAGAACAATAAGCTTTCCAGTTAGGTGGGATAAAAGGGAAAAAAATCATGGCATGTGATTTTGAGTTTCATGATTCATCTCTCTTGTCCACAACAGATTTATAACTAGCAGAGTATATTTCTGCTGCTTTACCAGGATGCATTCAAGAATTTTCCACAGGCAAAGGTAAGGAAGAATGCTAACATCATTCTCAGCTGGAAGTCTGGAAAGTGTTTCTGTATCATGGAAAATTCTGAGGAGTAATGCTAGGAGTAATTTAAGAATCAAGACATCCAGGGATGGAAATAGGCAAATTAGAGCAGAATTCAAACTAAACAGTGTTTCTGTTAATCTAAGTTGGAAGTTGCGTGTGTAAAAGAAACAAAAAAAGCTTTACTAAGACAATCAAAAAGCAGTATAGACGGTAATTTTATCATGCTGGCAAGGTCAAATCTTTTTAAGTAAGTACATTCCTTGTTACAGGCAGCAATACTCCAGATTATACAAAACAACAAACAAAAAACATGAAAAAAGAGACTATGGAATTGAATTACAGAACAAAAAAGGAAGAATTTTTAAGATACAGATTCCTAGGCAGCAAGGTGTTTCAACAACACTGTCAACACTAAAACACTCCTTATAAAACATGTGGATTTAGAATTGTGCAGCTACTTCCACCTAAGAGAAAGGGAAGGGGAAGGGGGAATGGAGAAAGGCTTATAGAGAGAAGCCATTCCATGACCACACCCCAGGGGCAGAAGAAGTAGCAAGGATAATTCAGGAAATACCCATTCTTTTTGTCTTCAGGGACAAGGTAGTAGACAGGTCTGAACAGAATTCAACTGACCCACCAAGCTCAACTTCCTCCAGGCCCCCCCCCCCATTCACTGGGGGAAAAAAAGATATTCTTAACTCATTTCTTCCTAAAGTTTTCTTTTAAATTTGGAGAAGAGATTGAGAGAAAGGAACTTCTCTGAGGTCACACATCATGCTCCTTGCCAAGTCCAAATACTTGTGCATCCAGAGACAATCACTTCCAAAGCTCTTTAGCACAACAGGATCTGAAAGATGCTTATGAGACTACACCTATCCTGCTGCACACAGCACATACTCCAAAGTGACGTGGTTGTTATCTTCAGTACTTTAGTAAATCATGTTGCTCAACATCCATGGGAGTGACCTGCTTACCTATATATACACATATATTTAAATTTGTGTGTGCATGAAGAATGTGAGAATCAAAATGAAGCATTCCTTTTGGACATTAAAAAAATTCCACTTACAATGCATTAAAGGTAAAATACACAAAAAAATAGTGTGTTTTATAAAAGTAACGAGAGCTAAAGGTAAATTTGAGGCAGGAAAGCACAACCAACTTTCAAGCCCAAGAAAATAATACTTGAAAGATAATTTGGTATACAGTCCCAAGTCAAAAATGCATGGCAAGACAGACCTATGGCAAAAACAAACTGTTGACAGTTCAAGGCAAAAGGGATGCTTTAATCAATTTTGTATAAGGATCAAGATAAATCCCTAAAAGCAAAGTGGAGAATGTGTATCTTAAAGATGTATCCCTACTTCATGCAGAAATAAAAGAGGGAATTTGTGTGAAGCTGGAGGACAGATTATATCAATAAAATAATACAAGCTGAAAATAAATATTCCAGTGAACTTTATATATACTACTAATAATTTACAAATACATTTTAACTCCTATACTAATGGGTTTTAAAAGAAATAGATATCCTAAAATCCTAGATATCCTATGTGCATTAAAAAGGGAACAAAGGTGACTTCCACCTAAAGCAGAAAAGATGACTGCACTTATCAAAGACGTAGTGGCTACTGGCACAAGCCTTAGGATGACCAGAGATCTACTGTAGTTAATTTGCAAATACAAGAAAAAAACACTTTACCTCCTTGCACAGAACAAACCCAAAAACTTATGTATCTTATTCTTTCTTCATACATACAAAAAGATTTTAATCAAATGGAATGAGAATACTTGTTTTAGAAAAAGGAAATTTTGCTTTTCCTTCCTTGCACTGGAAAGTTAGAACTTCTGAACAAAACAGGAGCATCTTGCTGCTGCTGCTGCTGTTTGCCCTGTTAACCCTCTCACTCACTCATTTAGGTAAAACCTATTTTCCAAGGGCTAATTTCTAATATACACATGATTTAATAGAGGAAGGGATAAATAAGATGACTAATTAAGTAAAAGCTTAGAAAACTGACTTGGAGCAATGGAAAGAAAAATACATATGGAAGACAACTCATTTTTCTTAAAGATCTTCTATGAAGTACTTTTATCCTTCGGACAACACTTTTGAGTAGTACTTCTCTCCAGCTGGGCCCTGACACCTGTCTAACAGTTATATATCATGATTAAAGATAGTACAGAGAGCTGGAGGCTCCTTTTCTCTTTATGAGACAATCATGCTCAAAGCTCCCAGACCTCTGGACAGAAGTGTTCAGATACAACCATACCTTTGTGGCAGGTATTTTAAATAAAGTTCAGTTTTAGCAGAATGAAGAATTATGCTCTTCTTGTTAGCTGTTCCACTACCAAAATATGAAGGGCCTATCTGCCACCTATACTGAAAAGGTGGAACAGAATTCAAGGCATACTTGAGGTTGGAAGGGACCTCTGGAGATGATCCATGGAGTCCAACACCACTGCTGAAGCAGGATCAACTACAGCAAGCTGCCCAGGACTCTGTCCCATCAGGTTTTGTGTACCTCTGAAGACAGGGACTTTACAGTGGTCCAGGACTGCCTGTTCCAGCACTCAATCACCCTTACACAGTGAAAAAGTTTAATATTCAAATGGAATTTCCTGTTTTTCAGTTTGTGCCATGTATTTCAGTTGAGTGCTGTCCTTCCACTGCACACCACCAAGAAGAAAGCCCAATGCCATCCTCACTCCTCTCTGACAGACATTTATACACATTACTGACATTGCCCCCAGCCTTCCTTCCTCAGTGATAAACCCCCAGCTCTCAGCCTCTCCTTGTACAGCAGATACTGCAATCACCTCTAACTGCTAAATAGGATGCAACACAAGGAAAAACTGTCAGTGATACAGACTCCATTCCTAAATTACACAACACAGAAATTTATCACAGATGGGAAGCCTGAAACTAGTCCCATTCCTTGTATATGGGAAACTACTAAGTGACAAGTCATAAAAAACCCTTTGTGCATGTACACAAACACATGCCACTACACAGAAAGTAGGTGACTCACTTCATAATAACATTGCATTTACTTTTCTAACACCTGTAACAACTTCAACCTTGCACAAATTCAGCATATTTTGAGTATGTGGGAAATTGTTACTAAAAAAAGTCTTTAAGGCCCTGAGAATATTTATATACAAGATGAGCCTCATCAAGTTAGGCTTCATCTGCACTTCACTGATAAAGCAATATTTAGTATGATTCAAATCCTTCAAGTTACTGTAACAAAATTACTTCTTGATTCAAATTTGGGATGCAAAGGACACAACTAAATGCACTAAAAATCTGTTCAAAATTAAAAAGAAGACATATGGAATAGTCCTGTCAGTTATCAATATTTTGGAATATGTTTGCAGCTTATATTCACCAGATTTGAAGTACAACAAATAATGGCATTAGAGCAACTTACACGCCTGGTTGTAACAGCCATAATATCATCAAGGTTTTTAAGATAATTGTCTACAAAATATTCAATACAGAGCAAAGCAGAAAAGAATGTAAGCTATATTTTCAGAATGGAGTATTACACAATCTCATTTCCTGCTCCAGGACAAAAACCTCATCTCTTGAATTTCTCAAAACTCAGATGCCAAAACTAGACACAGTAAGACATTGGTAATCTCAGTGCTGCAGTGAGAAACATGAGATGTAGGAAAGAGCTAGTCAGAATTTTGCAATTATCAGCCTCATAATGTAGTAAAAAAACATTAAAACTAAATACAACTGAGTATATGCCTTACTAAAGAAACATTGAAGGTAGAGTAAGGAGCAGATATTTCTAAAAAGAGGAAGCCACAATAATAATACAGTGGCTGGAAAACAAATGGTTGAGTAAGCCTAGAGAACTACACCTATATCTCAGTGAAAACACAGTTAAGAGATTACCTGGTTAGTGTGCATATCTACTAATGCTTTGGAAGTGAAGGGAGCAGCCCTATCCTAAAAGGAAACAGTAGGATCCTCCAAAGCAAACTCATCTCCTCTCGGTGAACCAGTTCTCCCACTTTCAGGTATGCTACAAGCTTTACAGTTGCAATTCACAAAATAAAAACTCAAGCAGAAGATGAAGGCAAAGAAGGACAAAGACTGAAAACCAAGTTTATACTCATATTTCAACCTAACATATTTTCTGTTAAGGAAATTTCTAAGACATAGAAATCAAAAGCTTTTATATTAAATTTATCTCCTGATTTTTAGAAATTGAGGTCATAATTCTCATTTATCCAAACAGGAAAGCAGTAACACAAACCCAAAAATGCCAAAACTTCTGAGAAGGCACAACCCCTGAACAACTCATGACTTGCTGAATATAAGCTACATACTGGAGAATGTTAATGTTACTAGCAACATCATCAGTGAGGGCTTGGCAGAATTGCTGCTTTCTGCTCTTAAAAGCTAAGATTTTATTTACACACTTCAAAAATCCATAATAAATTTTTATCTGCAACAGAAATGTCATTGGGCAATTGTTACCACAATACATAAGAATCTTAATAAGGGAAACTAAATTTCACTCAAGTCTGTCCATTACTATTCAGTTCCTAGAAGAGCTGTATTCCCTTACGTAGATTTTAGGTTTGATGTATTTCAATCAGTACAGCAAAGAACCGAACAAGGGATAGCATCTAAACCATATTTTATGAAAAGAATATGGAATTGCAAAAAAATTTAATAGCTCTTTCAAATAAGCACCAAAAGGGATAATATATGGCCATTACACTTGAAGCTAAATCCTGCTTCTGAGTGTTTTGAGAGCAGTTCTGAATACCCTTTTCTCCACAAGTACTTATTGATTTCATTCTAACATAGGTAATCAGTATAATAAGACTGGTTAAAGATTAAAGCACTCCAAGTCACAGAGTGCACAGGTTCTGCCAGGCTCCAATACTCTGAAACATCAACTGTATTACATAACAATAGATTTAATCAACTTTTATTAGTACAGTGACCAAAATGATGAAAATACCACTAAATAACTAGGTTTTGATTGGTTTTTTTTTTAACTTTTCCTTTAAGAAAAAAATTACCTCTACACAAAAGATCTTAAGATCAAGTCCACATAACTTCATTTTCTCCGGAAAATGCTGGAAAACATTCATATATGGAATATGCCCTTCAACAACAAACCTGTATTAGAAAAAATAAAGACCAAATCAAAATAATATATAAGGTAACAAATTAATATGTTTATTATAAAATTAATATACAAATCAACTTCTGATTTGAAATAACATCGGTATTATGCAACCTAAGCAATTCAATCTGAAGTTACACACTGGAAATCTCCACAGAACAAAAACCAGTTCAATCATTTAACAGGCTTTTAAATTCAAGCTGAGATGTGACTGACAAATGATAACATTATGGCAGTAAGCATACAATCAACAAGCTTCCATGGAGTTTGTTCTGCACATTCTTCAACTACTGCATTTCTTGAACTGCTTTAAGCCTCCTTGAATGGCATGAATTTTTGTTTTTCAAAATCCTAAAGCTTTAAGTAAATTTTACTTTTAAAACATAGACTTTCTGCTGGAGGAGTTTGAATCAGGTAAAATGATAGGGAAGAAAATCACAGAATGATGAGCAGATACATAGAACTGAAGCCACATTACTTACATTTTGTGATGATACTTTTCAAAAATAGTATTACTGAGGGATGAATAGCAATTGCCTTGTATACTAATAAACAAAAATAGTTTCATTCTTATTTGCACACAAATAATGCATCTTTGTTGTTAAAAACTGGTTTTGGTAAGTGGTTGACAGTATTATTTGATATTTTTCTTGAACACATACACACACACACACGAACACATACACACACACACATATATATATATATATATATATATATATAAAAAGATGAGACTTAACAATAGATACTAACAAAAAGCCACCACTACACCAAACCCCTCCTCTTATCCAGCATCTTAGCAGACACCCACAATAGGACAAGCAAGCACTGAACAAGCACACATCCTCGCAAGGCAACAGACCCAATTCCACACTAAGGCACACTGGTAGTCTCCCATAGGACTAAGCTAGAAATGCCTTCCTGTCTCCTCTTCTCCAAACCAATTTTGTTAAAAGAGCACATTAAACCTGACAAACAGAGAAGACTCTAATATCTGGACTGAAAACAATTTTCTCCCCTGCTGATGAGTGTTATCTCTCTGATCTTGCTACATAGATTAATAACTTATTGATCTACAAATATTTAATGATATTAAACAATTATATTTAATATTAATTATATTTTAATTAATATTAATTTAATAATATTATTTAATAATATTAATGATAATATTAATGATGTTTAATAATGTCCCTTCTGAGCCTACAGCAATTCACAAGCTCACCTGCTATCTCCCTGCTCTGTGCCTCATCACTATTTGTTCCATATTATGTAGTGTGTATCTATTGAAGTTGACTAAAATTCTGTTTAAAAGCTAGTTACTGCAAAGTTTACAGTTACACTCTACTTTTTTTTAAGCAGTCTTACCTGAATGTTCAGTTTAATTGAAAAAAATTAGTTAAACCCAGGATTAAAATAAAAAGTGCATTTCATGATT
Organism: Agelaius tricolor; assembly: GCF_023055355.1. NCBI lineage: Eukaryota > Metazoa > Chordata > Aves > Passeriformes > Icteridae > Agelaius > Agelaius tricolor. The sequence continues at coordinate 80,482,103 of NW_027269261.1, forward strand.
GAAACTGTCTCAGTTAGAATAATTTATAATGATTCCTGAAAAATAACAGCAATATGAAAAATCACATTGCCCAACAGCCTTTGTTCCAAAGCTCTGCTTAGTAGTCTTTTAAGTGAAGAAGTAACAGGTGGTGCACAGTCCTTTCTAATCAAATGGTGTAATGATCAATCATTTTGCTAATGAAATTTCAGTAGCTTTCCTGAACCAGCAGAAACAGCATTTCCCCCTCCTGAGCAGAGATGTGCACTGGACTCCCATGAGGTTGCTCTCCAAAGCAGCCCCCATTGCTACTCCTCTCCACCCTGCCTGACCTGCTGGGCAGCTGGCACATCTACTCCTTAGCTCCTTTTAGTCATCCACTACACTGGGGAACATAAGCTTCAGGTATGGTTTCACAAAGTTGATTGAGACAAACTAAAAGCTCAACACAACTAGCAGGACCTCCTCCTTGTGAACCAGCCATGAGCTGCTGTTGCTCATCTCTTCCCCAAACCTAAATCACAACAGCGGCAGAAAACCACCAGTTACTCTATTGCCAGCAAGGCTTCTTTCATCATCTAACAAACTGTGGAGAGGCTCACAGATGCTTCTGCAAGTGAAACAGTTGCCAGAGGGAAGGGGGTGCATGACACAGGCAGGAGTAGAGGGAAGCAGGACCTTCCCCTTTCAGCAGCAGTGATGCATTACTGGCTCAGCTGATGATAAGCTTTGGCTGACACACGCTAAGGCACAGTCACACCACTGGCTGTCAGATATGAAGGCCTGGAACCAAGGCACTGGGAGCAGCAAACGCCTGAGCCAGCAGAGCAGCAGCTGGAACAGGACAGAATCAGGACCTTGTTTCGGGTGTGGTGTGGTGGTGATGTAGCCAAACCACCCTCACAGCTTGCTGCCTCTGAAATGGGAATCCCACCCTCCTTCAGTCCCCTGCCACACACTCCTCCCTGCTGACAAAAGCACTTGTGTGACTTCCCAGAGCATCAGACTGGAATTAGTCTCTTCAGGGTTTCACTCCAACAGACTCAGATGACTGCAGGAACATTACTGCCAGCACAAGGCATAAAGGGACAGCAGTGAAGCACAGCAACGTGCACTAAAATGTCCAGTGAAACTTTCTTTTACAAAATTTATCTTCTCTAGATCTACTTCTTTCACCTAATAAACCATAAACCACATGAACGCTAGCATCCATGGCAAGAGAAAGAACAGGAATGTTAATGCAAGATCACGGCACCAAAAACTTGGAGCAGCTTAAACTGATGCTGGAACCCCATCCTTACACTGCAAGAGACAAGCAGTGTCCACCAAAACATGTTTTTTTTTAAAAAAAAAGTTTTCACTAATTTGGTTGTACCAAGTCAAAGCACTGCAACTGTTTAAAAGTAATATCTTTTCTAGCTTAAAATTATTATCTCCAGAAAAAAAAAAAAAGAATGCTCTCTCCTCTCAGGTTAAAAGTTGTTTTTACACTCTAAAAATACAGCACAAATACCCTGTTGTGAATAGAATGTGCTGATGATGCAAGTTTTAACACTTAATCCAGAAGTCCAGATTTGGAATAGCACTTCAGAACAGTTTCTGTTGTCTGCTGTTCCTCCAAACCTTTCATTTAACAGACAGATGGCCAAAACACCTGTAGGACTATGTTCCATCAGGGAGGTGCTTGAAAACTTGGCTGGCAGATGCAGTACACAGTCCATGTTCTTTTAATTACAGCAGCAACATACATTAATAAGGCCCAAGTATGAAAAAAATCCTCAGTCCTCAGCATGCTAGAAGGAAGTGATGCATTTGTTAAAGCCACAGTAATGCCACAAACTGATTATAAGTTTAGTCTTGCCAGCATATGAAAGGCATTAGTTCTCAGAATCTCAAAAGTCTAGCATCTTGAAACTTTTTCCAAAACCCAACTATTTCATTATTTAGATGAATAATATACATCATATGGGATATTGTAAGACTGTTCTCAATGGAAAAGGATTTCATGTGTAGCATAGACATGAGCAGAATGCTGTTGAAAGTGTTATTTTTAAACCAAAATGTTCCTGTCAGAGGAGGTAATTGTAGTGTTTTTCTGCTAAGTGTGTCAAGTAGCAAGGAGGAGTATATTTTTGGTGTTGTAAATCCTTTAAAAGCTGGCAGATTGCCCAACTGTAGTGCCTAAGCATGTATCACAAGGGAGGAGTGGTAGTCAGCTGACTTCAGGGTACAGAGAAAACCGAACTGAGGAAAAAACAAGGCAGAACTTTAAACAGAACTCTAATTCAGCTGGTTTAAATAAAACAATTTGCCTACAAAGACTTAAAAGGTAGTGCTGAATACTTAATGCTTTCTCTGCATAGTTTTCATCTTCAGTCTGTCGTTATTTTGTATCTTAATGCATGCAAAAATGTGAACATTGTCTGATTTTTTAAACTTAAATATTCAGAAGTCAGAAAGCAAGTATTTCATGGTAGTTCATGCAATTTAAAATTCTTTCTACTTCTTCATCAAACTTGTTGAAAGGCAAAGACCTTAAGGGTAGGGAGGGAAGCATGATAACGTAATTACAGTCTTATATAACTATCATATCATGGTAAAACTTTGCAATACAAATAACATTCTTTTAAACTTCATTTTCTGTACTTAATCCAGTTCATATGTTCAGTGCATTTAAAGTTACTGAATCATTGTGATTTACACAATCTTACACACATAAATTGTATCTAATTACATTATATATTCTCATTCAAATAATCTTATTTCAATTTCCAATTGATAGTTTTAGATTATGCCTTTCTGTGCTATATTTGCTACTTGATTTTTAAAATCCTTTTCCAACCTTTTTACTGCTTTCATGTTTTTTCTAAATCCATTCAAGTGTGCTCATCTCTTAAGGATATTAGTCCAAAGGATAGTCTCCAGGTTCTTTTTCCAGGATCTTTTCTGCAGTCTCCAATTTTTAATGTGCCAAACACAATAATTTACCATTCATATGCAAACAAAACTATCTATCTTCCCTCTTGACAGCTGACTTCAACAGTTGTTGTTTGGTTGGGTTTTCTTCCAACCATACCATTGTACTAAGACAGAAACGTGTGAAGAAGTCTTTGCCTGGTATAAGCCAACAATGCTTCCAGAGACAGTTTCTAAGATACAATAACCAAAGAATATATATTTAATTATTAATTTTTCTCTCCAAACAGAATGGGGTAACTAATAATTCTTTAGTGTGAACCAGTTGCTCTATCCTAGAAATTGTAATTTATTACCTGGATTTTTGCCATATACAAACATTATCAGACAAGTTTTACGTTATTTATTTGCTAATCATTAACAAAACTACTGAGTATGTTATGGTAGTTCTGACTCATACAGAATTTCCTAAGGAAGAATGTAGCCAGTAAAAATCTTGTTATTGAACACTACTTTGGAGTTCTATTTCCTAATCTACTCAATAAATACTTTTGTATTGCAGGGTATTAGTTTGAATTCTGAATATTATAGCATTTTAATGAAAATTTTACAAGCATCTTTTATGCAACAGCGTATCCAGTTATGCAAATATGCAATGGTTTGTGCAATTCTGATCAATGAAGGCAACAGCCACTCATAAAGTAAAATCAAAGGGTTAAATTGCTTTGCATAGTAATTGATTATCTAGTAGTAACTACTGTACTTCAAGACATAAAAAAAAAACCCTTTTGGAAAGTAGATCTTTTGCAAAAAAGATCCTTGAATATCCATCCCTCTTGGAAAGTTTGTACAAAGCTAGAAAAGTGCAGGTGGAACCTGGCATGCCAGGGGAGAGAGGCCACAATGGAACATCAGGCTCTGGGGAAAAAGCCCAGATGTAAGCACCACAGGTAGGGGAAAATGTATCCACTGCCTTGCCTTTTAACTCACAGGTTACATATTTGAAAAATAAAAATAAAAGCACTGAATTTTAAATCAGCTTTTCCCTTACTTTGTCTGAGTTTTCAATTTGATTTGCCAATGTATTTACTTGAGTATTTCTATTCCATATATTTTGGCCAAGTAATATTTTTTCATCATCTGTTTAGAAATACCCAGTATTTCAAAAGTTGTTAAGAAAGGGTATCAGAATACAAAAGGTTTTCCAAGGAAAATCTAGGATTTCCTGAACTTATTTCAGCCTGATTTAAAATATTTATTGCCAACAAGAAGAGTTGATGAATTATTTTTCATTCCCGAAGTAAAGTCCACAAGGAAGTGCTCATGGCCTTTTAGGGGAGAGAAGGGAGCTGCATTGTCAGCAGTAGCCTGACAGTCTCCATTTAGCATCAAACCCTATTATTAGAACAATTTATTTCTACCATATTAAAAGGTATTATTCTGAACTCTCATAATTACAGATACAAAGATATGAAGGCAAAATGATCTTCTTATATTAATTTCAACTCCACTGCGTGAAGTTACTTTGTTGCATTTCAGATCACTGTATACTGCTGGTATTGTCTGCATGATGACACTGATGTAAGTCCTGGAGAATGTTTACTCATTTAATTCTGACGTGCTGACAACAGCAAATATCACAGAAGTGTGGCCATACACACCTCCAGCAAGTCTTAAGAATTTTTGAAGGAGAAGGGTAAAAAACACCTCTAACTTCAAAACCTTCTTCCTTACAGGTCTTTGAAATTCACTGCAATCAACAGAGAATGTCCTCCAACAGCAGCTGCACAAATGGTTATGACAAAGGAAAGACAAGACAACTAAATATAAAGAACTTCTCACTATTACCGAGCAAATTCATGTGAGGGCAATAGTACAGATCTACTTTGGAAAAAATTATTATTATTATTTATAAAAGCAACAATTCTTCACTAGAGACCATTCATACCTTAAGAGCTCGGACAATGTAATTGGCTCTCTCACCCAGAGCAAAGCCAAGTAACAAAACGAAAGGGTCATTGGCATTGTCATCCTCAGTTTCTCCTTTTGGTTCTTCATTAAATACAAGCTGCCATCTACTGATCCAGAGTACACAGAGGTGCTTTCTTCAGTTTTTGTTAAAAGAAAAAAAGCAATTAATATGATAGATACACGAACCATGCGTACAAAAATCAAGATAAAGGAACATACAAGACTTGTTCAGCAACTAGTAACATTTTGAAATCACTACTTTGAATTTTTTGCTTGTTTGCGTGCTTTTCTATGAAACAGTTTAACCCCAATTTATTAATCTACCACAATATGAGAAGAGAACCTGTTTCACAAAGTGCTATTCCACTTGACTAGGACATTAACTCCTATATAACATATAACTAGTAGCACTTATGAACTGGAAATACTGTTTTCCATTTGAGACTGTGAGGAAACAAGGGAAAATCTGATGTACTTAAATCAATGCCTCTGAGTTTAGCATTAAAACACAGTTTTAAACTTCAACACAGGCAGGACTTTAATGAAAAAGTCATTTACATTGCAGAAATGTTACTGATGTTAAAAGTCTGCCCTGAATCCATCTGTCCAATGAATATATAATCTCCAACTGTGGAAACAAAGGTATTCTTTTAAAAAATGTATATAAATTCAATGTCAAAGAAATAACTTTAGAACAAGAATGTAGGAAATGGTGAAGAGGGTGGGAAAAAAACCCAAATAAATTAACATCCAAACCTCTCTACTTCCTTACTCAGGTGAATCACTAAAAACTAAGAGAAACAGAGAAAAGAGAAAATTTTGTTTAGTAGACTGATTTATGAGTTTGGAACATTTTCAGCAGTGAAACCTGAAAGTTCAGGAAAAGAGGATAAAAAAGAAAAATTTAAAAAAAAAAATCTGTAAACCCCTCTTCCCTACATCATGACCCAGCCAGGATGAAGGAAAATGTATTTAAAGCGGGCGACAGCCACACCTGCGAGGTGGCAGGGTCAGCGGGGCAGGGCCACAGCGTCCGCAGGACGGGGACACCGCGCACAGCGCGTTCCAAGGCCGGGCTGCGGTGCCACCTACCGGCCCCGGAGCCGGCGCTGCGGGCACGGCACGGCCCCGGCCCCGGCCCCGGCACAGGCACAGGATCGGCACGGCCCCGGCACAGGCACAGGCACAGGCTCGGCACGGCCCCGGCACAGGATCGGCACAGGCTCTCAGAGCCGGCCCCGGCACAGGATCGGCACAGGCTCTCAGAGCCGGCCCGAACGCCCGGTGCAGAGCAGAGCGTCCCAGCACGCACAGATGCGTCAGGGAACAAAGGCAGGAACACGGGAACATCGGTTTAATCCCTGGAGTCAACTGCTTCACCTTTCCCATGGATACTTGCGCTTAAAGGCAGCTTCGTGACTGAAGCTTCATTGTTAATTTCACATTCAACTCAATTTATTTAAAATAATCCTCATTATATTTGTGGCCTTAATGATGGCACACAATTTCCTTTTATTTCTTCCAGCTTATGCATGGCAATGACAACACACAGTTACGCACAGCTAATAATTTAAGAGTTTTATAGGCTTCTCTAGTATTATCTCAGTGCTATACTCAGTGGAATTTGCTATTAACCCTACATAAAAATAACAAAAAAAACCCCAAAGCCAAAAAACCAAATGCCATCTGGACAAGCCTCTTAGGGAAAGAAGGGTAAGAAGGGTGTTGAGCTTTCCAGTCAGTAGCAATAACAGCTCAGCAGAAATGATCCCAAAGAAAATATTTATGAATTTTCACAAGAGTTTACAATAGACTAGAACACACTTACTTTTGTTAAATTTCAATAGACAAAACTATTTCTATGTTTGTCTGATTTCACTGACATTTACTTTAAGTATCACTGAACTCTTAACTAATTTCAAGTGATTTTAGTGAAATTGATGTCTACTGGAAGCTGAATTCAATCTGTGAAACAACTAACCAAGACAATAAATTACGGCCTACTTAGGACTACCTTGCTGTTCTAAAACTTTAAGCAGAGACCTATAAAAGGCACAAGTACTGAGGAAGAAAGGAGTTACCCTAGACACTAAAAAGGGGAAGGAAATTCAAGGGAATACTCTCACTAGAAATTCCTCACTCAATTCTTTCCTTTTTGTATTATATTTGTATAACGCCCAAGATTCTACATGCACAAACATACAGTGACTCTTTACCTCAAAATGTTGTTGTTTTAATATATAAGGATGAAAGGTTCTAGCATAAAATTTTAAAAAATTTGCATCACCATTTTTATACCTTTCCCCCCCCACCTCCCTAAATCTGTCTGGAGTTTTCTAATTGCTGCTGATCAAATTTCTCATTCTATTACCACTTCTGGACTTTACAAAATAAAGAGAAAAGCTTGAAAAACAAGATTGCATTCTTGTGAGGGTAGAGAGGCAATATCACAGAAGAACAGAAACATCCCATAAAGAGGATAGTACATAACAGGGGAATAAGAAACACAGAGACAGATAAAGAAGGAAAAAGTAAGCAAAGAAAAAAGCAAGAAAGAAAACCATCATAAGTTTAAAACAGAAGCCAAAGCTTTCAAATATGCCTTGCAATGCATTTCCAGTATCAGGCATTGCAGCATTGTCTGATACTACACTTGCCAGCAGAAGCTAACACTCCAGTTCTCTATGACATTTTAATGAAGAAGTTCAGCATGCTGTAGGTATTTTCCTGCTGCTATTGTGAGCAGAAAAGAGAAACTGATGGAATGCTAAAATATGATTTTTCATAGAAGGGGTCATTGGGAAAGCAGTAAAAAGACTGTGGAGACAAAAGATACAGAAATACCAAAGTAATGTAAAGAAAAAAATTAAAAAGCTAAATATATCTATGGGATAGAAAAAAAAAATTCACCCCCGTAAAGAACAAGCAGATGTTTTTTAACATCAAAGTCATGACAGACAGCTCTGCTATCAGTTAAATAGAGTTTAAAAAATGGTTAAATATGGTTCAAAGCTGCTGTGTTTGTGAATATCTACCTTGGCAGATGGAACAGCAATTTTTTTCCCACTCCAAACAGGAGGCATGGAGCAAACTTGTTATAAACCAGAACTTCCCCCTGCATTTCCCCCAGAACTTCCTTCTGTATTTCCAGGTCCTGTTCAACTTTTATCTCCTTGGGTGGGAGTTGGAGGAGGAAGTGTTCTATTACTGGTAGAATATAAAGTAGTACAGTGTCATACAAGACTGAAAACTTTACAACCAGTTCCTCCAATTCACTGTACACAAGTACACTTTAAATCTATTTATATTTAAAAACTACAGAAAAACTGGTTTTCAGATAGTTCAGCTCACTGCTCGTACCTGAGACCTTGCTCACTGATGAGGCAAAGCTGCAGTCGGTCTGCAGATCCCCCTCACTTTCAGAGAGAGACAGCAAGTGCAGGAGGCTGGGTCTCTCTGGGTCACTGTCCACATCAGTACTGCTCTCACATACCTGGGGTTTGTAAATAAATATTTGTATTAGCTACTCTTAGTTACAGTTTTGATCTTAACAAACCACATAAAGCATGACAGATGCAAAATTAACAGCAAAAGTTAAAACCCAACCTGTTCACATTTTTACTCCACGAATCACCAGTAAGTGGGGGGGAAAAAAAAGAAAAAAAGTAAAGGAAGTATTTTTCAAGGATTTCTCAAAATCAAAAAACTTCCAGTGACTGCATTTTAATCTGCTACAATGACCAGAAAGTTGGCAACACACAGAATCAAAGCTTGATCAAATGAGTAACTTCAAGAGAGCAGGCAGGAAAGGATGGTAGCTGATGATACAGTTTGCATAGTCATTTGTATTTACTGATTATCTATGACAAGACAAAGCAAAACTTTTAAATAAGCAGTTTCAAATAGTCACATAAATATTCATCTCTTGAAATAAGACTCCAAAAAACTCCAAAACCCAGTAACATGGACATATGCAAGGCTGTTCATGTGATCTCCTTCATACTGAGGTGACATTATTACCATCAAGATATGTCGCCTAAACAAAGAAGATTTCTGGTGTTGCTTTTAAAAAGATACCAAATCTCATGGGATTTGAGCTTTCACTTACTGATAATGCTTTGACAGTTTCCCCAGCTGGTCTCTTGCAATATGCCTGTTTGCTCTTCTGAAGGTAACACCTCCAAAAATTGCACAGAATTTCATCCTGATAAACACAAATGGATGGTAAATGGTACAATGTTTACAAGATCATTAATTGCTGAGAGAACAGAGTGTAATTATTAACTCAGGAATCTGAATAATATTCCCTCTCTAATTTTACTAACTGTGATTTATAAAATACATTTTAAAATTAACAGAGAAACAAATTTTTATTTCATATGCTCAATGATTTTAAACAGAGACTTGTGTGATTCACTTTAAAAATTAAAATCTTTTAAAATCCCACTTTCTGTAACACACACACACACACAGAGTGTACAATTCACACTGACATCCACATACCTTCATTTGTGGACACACTCCTAATGCTTCTAGAGCTTCCACTTGTTTCTTGAGTACAAGCTGAAAGCCTTCACAAATATACCATTCACAACCTCCATCTAAGAAAGAAAAATGGGGGACTATGTTTGTTTGTGCTATTTTGGGTTTCTTTAACCTTATGCACATGTATCCCCATATCTCTATTTAGTAATTTCAGACCCTAGTGCATAAACCAGCTACACTGAACACTCCATTAACTTCCATTTATTCACAGCCTTAAACGAGAAGCAAAGTTACTGAACAAGAACTTCACACATTTCCCAAGAATAATATAATTCATTATAATGTCTAGTGTGGCATTTGTAATTGAGCAGAGCATTGTTAAATTACCAGTTTAAAAATAACTGAGAACCTGCCATTAAAAATGAAATATGAACATTCCTTTCCCACCCCTGACACAGAAAACTGGAACATTACAGTAGTGAGTCAGGCAAAAAACAACCAATACCACTTTGGTGCTTTACCATTCTCTCCCACAGAATCATACATGTTTAAATAAAAGAATATCCCAACTTCTAGCAAATCCTAGCACAACATGAATTTCACAGGGAGTGGGCCTGCTCCAATCTACTCACTATTTCTTCAAGGCTGCATTGCAATTACTTTTCGCCCTTACCTCTCTAAATTCACTACTAACCTTTTCTACAGGTTTTTGGTTTTAGAAATTTTCTCTGCATTTCTCAACTCCCTTTTCATTCCTTCCACACCTGGTCTTCACTACTTTTGTTCCAAAACACACCTTGCATCTCCCCATCTTACACATTATCTGCCCAAAGCTTCTGCCCTGCTTTAATGATGCTGCTCTTAACTGCTAACCAGTGAGCTAACAGACACAGCTTACTCCCAAACATTCATGGAATACAGTGTAACATGACTGCATTCTGAAGATAAGGATTTCTTTCTTAAGAAGCCTGGGCTTGGCTAATAACCTTCTCAACAGCATAAATTAAAAGCAGTGGTGGTCCAGACTTTAGAAGCAATACAGGATAAGGAAAAGTGGAGGGGTCCCTTTCACACCTCCTTTCACTTCCACACAATTGCTCTTTTTGAAGCAATGTAGCAGCCCACTGCCTCTGCAACAGAGCCGAGGTAGATGAGCACATCAGAGAGAAAGATAACCCCTCACTTTATTTGGCATTTTAATGCAGTTTTGTTTTCTGAAAGTGGTCACAACAGTAAAAGATGTGTCCAGCCAACACAGAATATCCACACAGCTCTAGCAGCAGCTTTACCACTACATCCTTATGGCCCAGATCCTCCTGTGTAATGACCACTGTTCTTCTGAATATTCATAAATTAAAAGTAAAAGAGTGACTCTGGATGAAAGATGCAGACTGTTTCAGCTACTGGAACTGACTGAAACCTCTTCCATGCAGTTTGTGAGTAAGCTGCAGGGCCCAGTGCCTGTAACACAGGCCAGACTGACACCAAGAGCTGGACCACCATCACACCTCACCTGCCAAGACAAACAACCTCTCTGGTTTTGTGATAGCCATCACAGGGGAGGAACAAAGGATCACCACATCTGAATGCATGCCTCCAGTAGCTTCAGTGAGTATTTGCTTCCAGAAATCAAAGCAGCAGTAGCACATAGCTCCATTCAATCAAAAAAAACCCACCTCTGGGCTCACCAGAGGTCACCTGTGGCTCAGGAAGTCACCAAATGCGATCTCTGAAGGTTGTGGCAGCATCAGGGAGGTGCATTTTGCCCCACTCCTACAGTCTTTCTTACCTATCTGCTTTTGTTCTCCACCAAAGACATAATGGCCTAGGTGAACAGCGGCTGAACCCTTTTGCAAAAAGCAGACAGAAACTCATACATACCATTTTTTCCCTCCTTTTTTAAACCTTTGGAGATTGTTTGGACTCTTGAATTAGTAATAAAATCAGTGTTTACAACTTCTCTGGTTCTCTGCAAAAAAGGAATACAACTTAGCAAAAAAAAGAGTCAGGTCTAACTTTGTCCCATCGATTGTCCCATCATAAAACATAATGGAGGAATTAACTCAAATTTCCTAAACTAACAGAAGACGAGACAGTCTGAACTTCTGATTCAGAAATTTCAAAAACAGACAATTAGTATAATGGACACACAGGTGACATGCATCAGGGTTTGCCTAGATTTGGACTGCACAAAAGGCAGCAATACCCAGACAATGCTTCTAAGGCACCTAGAGAGCACACTGAAACCACAGCTACAGCAACACAGCAGGCCAGGATGGCTCATTCTAAATGTTGTGATTTCAAGGAACATTAGTTTTCAATAGTGTCAGCTAAAGCATGACGAAATGCCCTCAATGCCAAGAAGAAAAATCTGTAATTTTCTTATATAAAGTCAAGAAGCAATCAGAATAAACCTTGCAAGTAAATCATGTTTTTACCTCAGTAACGTTGTGGCAAGATCTACAATAAAATCTGCCTCCATCAGTGAGACCCCAGTTCACTTCTGAACACTGAGCACAGCGCTCATTAAAATCTCTCTGAAAGAAAGAAAAGCCAGAAGACTTTCACAATTGCTTAAGTAAAACAAATGGCATTATTGCTAGGCTACTGCACAGCTTCTGAGATGATTTATAGAGGAGAGGATTTACAGCCTTTGTGTTGGCTCTGGCTGGTAACAAGTGATCATGGCACTTGCCATCAGCCGCAGGTAACTCTGAACACGTAATTGTAGCTGTGAAACACCGGCTCCCGTGTGTCTGAGCGTCAGAACAACAGGAATGGTGATCCACGCCTCGCACACACGTGGCGGGGCTTTCAATAAAGCCACCCATCAGGAATGAAAAAGGAGACACAAACTCCAGTGGGAGGCGAAAAGAAAAATAAATTTCTAGAACTGTAAAGAAACACACGCGGTGAGAGAGAGCTCGCACGAGCCGGCGCTTCCCGGAGAAACCGGAGAGGGGAAGAGAAGAGGGAAACCGACAGATTAAAACAAAGTGGTTTCCAGAAACGCCCACGTGCGTGCCGGGGAGAAGCAGCTCCGCCAGGCCCGGCTGAGGGGCGGCCGGCACCACATCCCCGGCCGGGACCGAGCGCCGGCCAACGCCGAGGGGCCGGGCACGGCCTCGCCCGCCGCCTCCGGGCCCCGCTGTGGGCAGGGCAGGTCCGGGCCGGGGCAGGCAGCGCCCGCCGGCGCCTCCCCTTTTCCCCGTTTCCCCCTCTCCCGCCGCCCGCAGCCGCCGCCCGCCCGGCGGGGAAGCGCCCCCGGCCCTGCGAACCCCGCAGCCCCACCGTGTCCTCCTCGTCCATGGCGGCGGCGCCGGGGGCGCACCATGGCAACCGCGCCGGGCGGCTCCGCGGCCCGCCTGGAAACCGCGGCCCCGGCGATTGCGTTCCGGGCCGCCGCGGGCCCCGGGGGCGCAGCGTGGCGCCCAGGGGACACGGGAGCTCCAAGGGGTCATTGCGTGCCTCACTGAGGGGACATAGATCCAGGTGTGAGACATTAGATAGGAGGAGGAAATTCTTTCCTGTGAGGGGTCATTGCGTGCCTCACTGAGGGGACATAGTTCCAGGTGTGAGACATTGGGTAGGAGGAGGAAATTCTTTCCTGTGAAGGCGGTGAGACACTGCAGCAGGGTGTCCAGGGAGGTTGTAGACTTGCTGCACTTTTGGAAGTGTTCACGGCTGGCTTGGATTGATGCCTTGAGAGGCTCCCTGGACAGAGGCTGGACTGTGTAAAAGGAATAAAATAGGGATTCACTAAAAGGCCTTCAAAGGATACACCCTGGGCAGTGCAAGAACCCGGCCATGGCTCCACCTAAGATGGACCCAAAGTCACGAGTTTTCACACTTTTATAAGTTTTGGTCCATTTACATGTTGGGGTTAATTGTCCAGTTACAGCTTCAGGTTATGAAGTCCTCATCCCCAGCTCTCCTCAATTATCTCCTTTTTTACACTTTTTGGGCCTGAAACTGCAAGAGTGTCCTTGGTTCTTGGCTGGAAAAGGATTGTTTTGTCTGAGTAAACTGTGAGGAGAGCTTGCTAACACTTTATATGAAGTTCAGAGTACACACTAATGCAGTACAGAATCTGGAAGATATGAAAGCTAAAACTTAAGGCATCAGAGGGGGCCCTGGGCAGCCTGGTCTGGCGGAGGTGTCTCTGCCCACGGCAGGGGGGACTGGGGCTCGGTGATCAGTGGATCTCTTCCCGCCCCTTAATATCCATTATATCCACATGGTGGATTCTATAGCTTCTGTTCTTCAGCCATGGAGGGGACACGGCAGCTTCAAGGGGATGTGGGTGACCCAAGGACTGCAGGGTACTTTCCATCACACAGTCACTTGGGTTGGAAAAGACCTCCTGAGATCATCGAGTCCACCACCATGTCAACTGGACCATGGCACTCAGTGCCATGTCCAGTCCTTCCTTAGAGACCTCCAGGGATGGTGACACTGCCACATCCCTGGGCAGCCCATTCCAAAGCCTAATCACCACTTCTCTGAATAAATTCTTCCTGATGTCCAACCTAAACCTCCCCTGGCACATTTTAGGACTATGACTACATGTGCAGCTTAAGACTAACACTATGTGTGCCCTCTGAGCCTCAGCCCATCGCCATCCTCTCCACAGAGCTCCTGCATCCTCATCCTTGCATCACCTCTGTGGCCCCAGCTGGTGACCACCAAGGTTGTACCAAAGCTCTGGGAAGGGGGCTGCTGCTGCCTGTAAAGAAGGCCACAAAACCTCATTTAACTATGTAAGAGTGTTTGGAGATCCTTGAATAAGGGAAACTACAATTTGAAATCCACTTTCAATTAAAAAACAACACCCAAACCTCCAGATCTTGATGTAGGTCTCTAATTTCTTGCATGCTAATAATAATGTTTAAAGATGTCTAAACACCAAGATCTGTTATTGCAGCGAATTTGCCCACAAAATTGGAGAACAGGTTTAAGCCTTTAAAAAAAAAAAAAAAAGTCCACTAAGCGAAAGCATGGGAAAAAATTAAAGTTAAAATATACATATAAAGAGGTGAGGCTACCTTGACAGCTGTGGTTACATTGATGTTGGAGGATATGTAGAGAGCTAGAGGCGAATTGTTTATGTTTAAGAAAAAAGTTATTACTCATACCAACTGTGATCTTTTTTCAGTGTGGGCTGAACATTTGTAACAGCCATTAAAGAGAATTACGCATGTAGTTCCTGCCATGGTAAAAAGGTGATTGTCAACCTCACAGAAATGCAGCTAATACTTTGATGAAACAGATCCTACTTGTGTTTTAATTTCCATATTTTTTGTTTGTGGAAATACTGTTCTGGGAAAGCAAGGCCATTTTGTGTGACAGAGGGTTTGATCTTTTTCTAATATATTTCTAAGATTAAATACTACCTTGAAAAAAAATCATATCTGTACCTGTGATAAGAGAGGAAGAGGTGTGTTCCAATGCAGAAGATAAGGCATTGCTCCTGCTGAGAGCAGTGCTGATGTGTGACTCGATGCTGTGAGCGGGCAGTGGGCCTGCCCAGTGGATTTAACTAAATTGAAGAATTTGTTTAAATAACATGTGGAACTGACTGCTTTGATGAGGCAGGACCTTAGAGTTAGGTCTTCTGTTTTCTAATTACAGCTGGTCCATAAAATATTAAAGGAAGTGTAATGACAGGGCTGCCATTTTGTCAAAACCTGATCACTTCATATTTACCAGCAGTAGTTGAAGATAAGCAAGAAAAGAAGAAAGATGTGGGGGACTGCACAAGGAGGTGTTTAGGTATAATTGTGGCCATACTGGTGCAGCATGCCAATAAAGTGAACAAGAAAGCCCTTACTCTCTGCTGCTGGACAGCCCACACTGCTTGTCTGAGCTGCATTTTCCATGCAGGTGAAACAGATGTGAAAAGGTACCAAACTTTGGAAAGGAACTTCTACAAAGACTGATGCTGATATTGCTAGCTACTTATTAGTGTCCAGGCTCCCTATAAATGCAAAGTTTCTATTGGTATTCCAGAAGTCCGTAAATTAATTAGTGCAGACTACTAATCTGGTAGAAAAAAAATCAAAGTATAATAGGGTTACCAAGGCTTATAACTATTTCTTAAATATTTTTTGAAATTACATGAATAAAACCGGTTTTTCAGCATATAAAATGATGTGTAACCTTTGTCCCTAATTACAAGTTACCCAAGCATACTGATAGGGGTATGATAATTTCAAAGCCAGGAGACAGACTGTCTTCCTGCTTTGGCTCACTTTTCTAATTAAGATCATTATGCATAGTAGTCAGATTGATTCAAGGCTTAGATAAATAACACGTCCTGTTGTTTCCATTGATTTGAATTTTTAATGAACTGAGTTCCATTGCTGATATCACATTTCTGGCTCTTGACTGCAGACTTTCTGCATGTGAAAATGTAAGAAATATATATTGGACTGAAAGACATGTCCCTTGGCCTGTCCTTTGGGTTGCTGTTCATGAAATTGTGCTGGCTCCAGGATACAAACTTCTGTAGCAGAGATTCTCCCCAGAGTCTTCACCCATTGTCAGACACCTACTACAAAGAGTTAGAGCAGAACAGCAACCTCAGCTGCTCCAGAGATTGTGCACATGAACACAGGGCAGATCTACCAGATTCAAGTTTATAGAAAATGCATGCAGTTATTAACACACAACATATCATCTTCGCACCATCTCTCCATGGAAGGACACATGTTTAAAGGCAGACAGAAAACAAAAGAGAAATTAGGAGAACAAGAAGCAGATGGCTTCACTCTGATCTTTGGAGACCACGCTGTAGAAGGGGTCAGGGTAGAAGCTGGGCCAGCAGTGGAGGCAGAGGTGCAGCAAGTTGTGCAAGGACAAAGGTGGGAACAGCAGCAAGGTGTGGGGGTTACAGCAGGCTCGGCAGGGAAGGATAACCAGGGAGGGGCTGAGCTCAGCACAGCTTTGAAGGAAGCGACAAGAAGAAGGAATTTAACGTTACAGCTCAGACACACCCAGCATTGCCTTGCAATAGTGTTTGTTATACGGTTTCAGCTTTCAAATTTTATTAGTTAAATAAATTTCCATCCCTGTTGTGGAAAACCTGAAGATATGATCTTAAACATACAAATCACCAGAAAGCAAATAATCTTTTTTTCCCAAAGTTTACTCAGGTTTTCTTAGCATTTTCCTAGGATGTAAGCAACAGGAATTTGAATTCTTAATTACCAAAAACATCAATATTGTACCCAAGAGGGAGGCAAACTGATCCAGTCTTAGGCACTAAGTTTGGGGTTCACACCATCAGCCTTTTCTTTGCACATGTGCTGCAGCCCAGCCCACCTCACAGACTTACACTGGGGTGTCACAATCCCGGCCGAGGTTCAGCTGTGGCTCTCCTGCCACAGAGAGCTGGGGATCAGCTGTGTGGTCACCCAGCCAGGGGGCCTGGGGACACACACCTCAGGGCAGGACCTCACATTCAGATGAGGTGCTCTAGCAGGCATAACTCAGGGAGGCCATGCTAGCACATGGCCAGCCATGGAGGGATTTGGGAGCCTGGGGATGCTGAAGTCCTGGCCGGAGTCAAGGAAATACCTCCTAGTGTGTCCTGGCCTTCAGAGGCAAGATGTCTTTCCTGAGGAGCACCACACTGCCATCCTGCTGCCCATGCTCTCAGAGACTGCACCCCTCAGTACCTGGTGACTATGTTAACCTGATCCTACAGAGCTATGGAGTGGGGGAAGGACACTTGTAGGAGAGAAGCCACACAGCAACAGAGCAGGCAGTGAGCATTTGAATGTCCCACTTCACAAAGGCATCTATAATGCCTTTATTTTCTTGTTTTCCACATTTTATTGAGCAATTGACATGAAACCTTCCTTCAAATTGTAATAAATCAGAAGTGTCAGACTTTGTCTAGTTTTCAGCTTTACTGAAAGAAAAACCTACCACATACTAAAGGGGATCTTGGCTCCCACTGTAGCATTGTGCATCCATAGAGCCATGAGGATTGTTCTCATGATCATTCTGGGATATATTTAATTCACAAAAGCAGTGGTATTTTTAAAGGAATCGAGAGCCACCTTGTGGAGCTGGGATTCACAAAGAGATTCCAAATAATACAGCTGGGAACAGCTACTCCTGCTAGAAATTCAGATCTGGTGTGATCCTGGAGATTGTCAATCTGGGGCACATGCACCATGCACATGTCTGTGTATATTCAGTGCACAGTGCATCACAGAACTCCTCTGCTGACTAAGACTGAGTGACAAAGAAATGTATTTGTGGACAGTGGCAGGTAGGAATGTAAACCTGTCAGAAAAATGCAGAAAGCAGCAGAATCAGGGAAGCAAAGTAAGGTACTCACTATGACCTACACAGCCTTGGTGTGTGGGTGGTGTTGCTCACAGGGCATTTTTCACCATATAATTAATTAAACCCTCAAAAATGCTGATAAGTTTTGGAATCATTATGTGCAGATTTCTGTCACAGGTTTATTTTCTTCTGCAGTCATTTATTAACATAGAGAATTAGGATTGCCAGAGCTCAAATACTCCATAATCAGAGAAGTAGCAAGAAGGGGCTAACTTATATGAGACTTATTTCTTCACAGAAGTAAAGAGCTGTCTTAACTTCTCAGTCTCTGAGGCTGCTGCAGGGACTGTGAAATGTTTCATTTACCATTTCTTTCCCATCACGTCTCATGATGGACTCTGAGCTGCTTGTCAGTACTGATATGTGGATACCAGCACACCATCTTGCAAAAGAAAAAGGTATTTGCTTTTTTTCAAATCTTCTTGGTCTTTTCCAAGACCTTTATGCTGCACCAACTTTATCCTCAGCACATTAGATGATAACTTAAAATTGTATTTTATGTAAGGACAAATTTTTAAAAGCCTCTGAGTAGTAGACCTTAAGTATCTGAAGAAACTCAAAACAAAAAACAAACAAACAAACAAACAAATCCCCCCAAAACCAAAACAAAACAGGGCTCTGATGCTCAAGTCATTCTCCAGGTGCTAGAGAAGCCAGTGCTGAGGCAAATGGTTGGTAGTCCACTGATAATCAGTTTGGTTATTGAATCATGATACAACTGTCCTACATGCTTTACCCATTTTCTGCTGAGTGAATTTTAGGTTCCAGAAGCTTTTAAAATTAGATACACACTAGCAGAGCTTGAAGTTAAGTTAAATTTCAGAACAGATATTTCTTTCAAAATCTCTGTTAGCCAGTCACTAATATCCCAAAGCACAGTACAAAGCAAGTAGAATGTGAAAGCAACCTGAGAGGTCATTCCTTTTAGACCAAGTCTTAACAGACAAACCTAGCATATCCTTTATGCTTAATAGAGTTCAGTTTCCCCTTTGTTCAGATGTTGTTTTGGTAAACAGGAGATATCTATGGGTGTCATTAATGGTTGCTTCAGACTGCATTAATTTTTCCCCAGTAATTTAAATGTAACCACTTATAAGATGACATGTGGTAGTAGGAGAAAATTCATAAAAAGACACCACAAGGCTATGGCAAGGAGTCAACAGCTTCTGGTTTCAAAACTATGGAAATCTCCAAAAAGTCTGCAACTTTTCCTGTCGTACTTCATTCCATCATGCTTCCAAGAGACCATGGTACATGGATACATGGAGCACTAGGAGCAGGTTTTCAATGTTTGTTCCAAAAAAACTATGATAGATGTTCCACATTATAATAAGTAGAGGTGAAGGGGAGCCAAATCTAGAAGAAATAGAAATAAGTAGAACGCAATCCCCTATTTTCAGAATGTTCCCAAGCTTTGGTCTCAAGTCTGCACTTTTCAAGTTGTCTCTGTCAAGAAGGGAACAGAGCAGCATTCAGGAGAATCCAGAAGAACCAGTAGGATCACCCTAGCCAGGGTGCTGTACTCTTCAAAACCGACATGCACGTTCAAGGCTACAAAGGATGTTTGATAAATGCTGTTCTAAACTAGACATGGTTCTGGCAAAGTGAATTTTCTGTGAAGAAAATTAAAGCAAGAATAGTATTTAGTACACCCTTAAAATAAAGAATAGAATATTGTTTCTCAATTTCTATTCCCCACCCAAAATACACAGCTTTTATGATAGTTTTTATTGTAAATACATATGCAGGTTCGTGGAGTTTAAGAGCAGAGTTTAGAAAGATAAATTTTCTGTTCTAACTACAATATTAAAAAGAAAAAAAGCAATTAAATTTATAGGACCCCCTGCAATTCATGAACTGTTTTTTAAAGGGTAGGCTATAAAACATAGTAGTGGGTGCTATTAATAAAAATGAAAGTATAGTAAAGTTGAGGCATAGCTATGCTTTGATTTACAATCTCATTACCCCAATGGTTTTTGCCCTCTATTTCTCACCATCTATTTTTCTGTCCCTTTCTTTCTGAAGAAAGAAAAGGTCACCATCTCTATTCAAAACTTGATTAGGTCTGTAAGTTACAGCATGCTATGGAACCTAGAACATATTGTGTCTCAGCAAGGCTCAGTGCTGTTTTGAGCTCACCACTGCATTGGGGTATTTGTTGTGGTGGTGGTACAAAATAGACTTTAATGACTAAGGGACAGAGCTGTGATGGTTCTTTTTTTTGTCTCACCACTACATAATATACTTAAAAGAACCTTTTTTCTGCAGATGCACAGAAAGGTCACAGAGGAAAGCTTTGCTCCTTCAATGGTGAATCATAGAATCATTACAGAATCACAGAATGGTTTGGGTTGGAACAGACTTTAAAGGCCATCCAGTTCCAACCCCCTGCCATGGGCAGGGACACCTTTCCCTAGGTCAGTTTGCTCAGGGCCCCATCCAACCTGGCCTTGAACACTTTTAGTGATGCAGCATCCACAGGTTCTCTGGACAACCTGTTTCAGTGTCTCAACACCCTCAGAGGAAAGAATTTCTTCCTGATTTCTAATCTAAACCTATTTTGGCACATCTTTGTTTTTATTATTAATTATATGATGGGGACATCAAAGTGAAGAAAGTCAGGATGCACCTGAGACTCTGTGAGGACCTGTTAGAGTACTGCAAATTGTGTTTCAGCCCTGTTTTATCAGTACAGTTCTAGGAAATTTTTAGCTTAAGAGGGTGCATTTCACAGTGACTAAGGGATCATGCATTATAATTAGGAGAAAAGTGCTGAAGCCAAATTTTAAGAGCTTTTGTGCAATAAGAAAAAAGCTAGGGATGAGTCATGTTATTTTCAGCTTTTTATGTTTCATCTTAAAACTTAATGGTTTTTTAACAGTGTTGTTTCTACTTGAGGACAGTAATTTAATTATGATTGAAAGTTGTCCATCTGGTGGCCTTTTAATACCATTAAAGGCACTGATTGTATTCCTGCAGTGGTTGTTTTTCTGGTTTTAATCATAAAGCTGTTTGGCTCTTCATTACAGTATAAGCTTCAAGATCCCACACAAAACTTGTTAAAAGCCAGTGGAAATTTTTTCACCCATTTCAATGGATTTTTGATCATGTCCACTTGGACACTGACCCAGGTTAGGTGTATGAATGCATACAGCAGCAATTATCCCAGAAGATTGTATTTAGCCTTAGCTCACCCTTGGGAAACAGAAGTATCACTGTCACCACTTGCAGATGGATCTGGAGATCTGCACACCACGAGTTGTCTTAGTCAGATCAACCATAATCCTGAGCACGTTATTCTGGAGCGATCGCTTAGTGTTGCATCAGGGATTTCACTCCCTGCCATGTCTTTGTTATTTGTTTACTTATTTTTTTTATTTATTTATACCTGGTTTTCTGTTCCTGGCAGGTGAAAAACTTTTAAGTAATAATTTTCTTACAGCCTCCCCTTCTTGGTTCAGTCTGCACACAGAAAATGTTACAGCTTAAAAAAAAATAGTATACAGCTATACAGCTTTTAAAAAAATTGTAATTATCTTTCCCCTTGCTGCCTACCTAAAGCACCTCTTTAAATGAGTTTTACTCAGAAGATACTTTGAAAACAGGAAGGTGGGATGCAAGTCCCCAACATAGGGAGTGCTCTGGGAATCCCACCCTTGCCCAGAGGAAAATCCAGCCCATTTCTGTGTAGCAAAGTCACCTTTGCTTAGTGGTCTGCTCACAGTCTGAAGGTAGTGTGGACAATCATGTGGCCTCATGGTGTAGGGATTTGGGTTTTGATTTTACTCAGGGATTTTTTTTCCAATGGTAGCTAAAGAGATGTTTGCTTTCTCATATGAATATAATGTGTGGTAAAAAGGCCACGTGCCCAAATTACTGGTGCCTTCACCATCTTTATTCTATTTCTACTTTTTAGCCACACACATAAGGCACTACATGCTAATTCAAGAGTATACACAAGATAGGGAAGGGATAATTTACTGATTTTAAAATTCTAATGTACTCTAAGTATCCTTCACAATCATCAGAAAGGAAGAAAAAGGAGATCTCAAAGTCAGACCAGGAATCTTATTTTCGTCTATCCCTGTCCATAAGACAAGGGCAAACAAACCTAAACAACTGCATAAACAACATCCACCCATCCTCAGAATTGCTCACACCATTTAGGCAATTTAGAGCAGTAAACACAGATAAGCAATCTGCATAGAAGCAGCTTTGGGTGACCACAAATGGATACCGCTGTTTAATTCAAGCCTCTCTCACCTAAACAAGTTTGTTTTCTCAGCGGTGTTTATTTGTATAAGGGAGTGCTAGGGAAAAAAATTCCATCCTCCTCCAGATTATCTGCTTCAATGTTGT
This sequence comes from Agelaius tricolor, assembly GCF_023055355.1. Taxonomy (NCBI): domain Eukaryota; kingdom Metazoa; phylum Chordata; class Aves; order Passeriformes; family Icteridae; genus Agelaius; species Agelaius tricolor. The sequence continues at coordinate 80,504,171 of NW_027269261.1, forward strand.
GAAAATTCAGTATTTCCCCAGCATGGGAATATACTCCTCCTACAGACACAATCTGTATTTTGTGGTCTCGCCAACATTTGTTAGCTGGTTGGGTTTTTTTCCCTGTAGCTCATAGCATTTAGCTGGGACTAGAGCTGATCTTTGAAATGGGAGAAGTCCTACAAGGTTCAGTCTGGAAGGGAAACCCCATCTGATCAGCATTTCTGTCTTGAGAGGCAGGAAAATGGAGGAAGGAGAGATGAAGCCAAAATAGATATATTAGGTTTGAAAAAATAAATTGGGGGATGATGCCAGAGAAATGTTTTTTCTCCTTTTCATAAATTTTCTTATACTGGACAATGAAAATGGTGACAAAAAAGGTAAGAAGAGCTTTTGTGATTTTTTTTTTTTTTTTAATTCACAGTGAAATAGCTGTCTGGCACAAAATTGTAAACATGTCAAGTTGTCAAAATGTTTTCCCTGGCTCATACACATTTCAATCTTTTTCACTTTCCTGTGAAAACAAACAGTATAAGGCAATGGCTCATCCTGTGTGGTGGTGCTGGCCTGGATACTGGAAGCTGCACTGGCTGTCAGTCCCACTGAGCCATAGCTTGGTTAACATCCCAGGTAGAGGAACTCAGTTGGAAGAGCCCATTTGTTTCAGGTTGCCCTTAACTGTCTTCCTTCTCATCCTTCTGTGCAAACACAGACCTGGGAGGGTGGAATAAGGGAGCCTGTGTTCTCTTCCCCCTCTCTGGAGTTTTGTGGTCTCCCTGATCAGGCCAAGGAGCACACCTGGGGCTGGATGGGTATGTAGGGCAGTGCTGGGGTAAGGAAATGGAAGGGGAATGGAAAAGGGAAATAGACATAGGAAGAGAACATCTGTATCAGCAACTACATTCTAAATGTGGGGCTACCACAGTTTTCCCCCATCGACACCCAAGAAGGTCTTAGAAACATCTTCAAAATTCACATCTCTTCTCCAAAGAAATTTGAGATAGTTCCCTGATACATAGGGCCTGGCACATGAGCTTTGAAGTTTCAGGGTGACAGTCTTTGAGATACATCAGACTTTGCCAGGGTAGTGAGAAATTGTCTATATTTTATTCTCTACTGCAGCCCAGTGCAACCTTTTTCCTGTCAAACAAGACCTGCATATGCAAGGTGAATACATGAAACTGGTGCAGAAATAACATCTGAAGTGAAAATCTGCCCACTTTCCACACTTACTCATTCTCAAACCCATGAGAAAAAACGATACATGGTTTACTACCTTGCTTTGTTATTTCTAAACTTGCAGGAAGGTCCTTTCAACAAAATTATATAGTAAAGTATGTTAAAATAATCCATTCACAAAGCAAGTCTGAAATAACTTTGAAGCATGGGCTGACAATGACAGAAAGTACTCATATGTGACCCTTAGCTTCAAAAGAGTTCAGAATATGCTGGCAACGGCACAGAGATTATCTCCACCCACACAGGAGAGCATACATGGCGGAGTGGCTCTGTAGCACACAGGGAAACAAAACAGTCTAGCCCAGAATTATCTTTGTGGAGGAAAAAGTGCTCTCTGCTGGGTAGCAGAGAGCTTCCAGCCTGGCAAACAGATCAGAGGCTTGCACTCATGTTTGAACTCTCCATCCTTATGTCTCCATCACTCCTTGGATAGGGTGTAACCACCAAGAGAAAGAACAGCTAAAATTTATACAGATTCTGGCTATGAAAAAAACCAAGGTGGAAAATACGATCCAGGTCTTCACAGCACCCCCTGATGTCAATGGTCTGGGTGTCCCAGGCAGGTGCTGAGCAGCTGCTGCAGAGCACTCCCCAGTGTCTGGGGAGATGCTGCTGGGGTGTGCCAGGCTGCCACAGCCACTGCATTGCTTCTCCCTGGGTTTGCCCAGTGCTTTCCATACAAACACTGCTATGCACACCTGGCTCCAAAGACTTCATCATTAAGGAGAGTAAAGTAATACATGAGGAGACTGAAAAGAAGTAAAATCTACTATTTCTATATCTCAGTATTTAATATGTAGCTGCAATTGTCACAGCTCTCCACTCAAACATCACATTCAGGGAATGTCTTGTATTAAGAAGCAGGTCTTGAGGATGGGTTTACACATAGTTTAAACATTCTCTGAGCCTAGCTCAGAATAGCATCATGAGGAACATTCCTACTAGAACCAGAAAAGACAGAATATGTTTCTCAGTCTTTTTCTGAGGCAGAAAGCTCTAGGAAAAAAATCATGTTTGTTACTTCTTTTTGAAACTCTCAATTTATGAATCACAATTTGATTGTCACTGAACCTCAGGGTATGTCACGTTCTTTCTGTCTGGGATGCTTATCATCAGGAGAGCATGAGGTTCATTGGAGATGTGGTCACTGTGGTCAGTTCACAGCAATCAGGCAGGATACTGTTGTTTACAGAATGTATATGACAAGCTGGGTCTTCTTTTCCATCAGCTTCCCTCCCCTTCTCAGGAGTGGTAACTCCTTTTGTCTCCTAGTCAGTCTTATCAGTAGCCTTTTAACCCCAAACACACAAAGTGAAGCACCTGAAGGAGGCAGTATCTTAACTGAGGATTTTCACTATAGGACCCTCTGAGAACAGCTGACAGCCCTTTGCAATTTCCTTCTTACTCTTATCTCTTATCTAAACTCAGGTACTGCTGAATGGAAAAGCTCTTGGTGGCTGAGAAGCAATGGTGACACCACCAGTGTCCCAGTGCTGGGGAAGAGCTGGTGGGTGCTCTGGCATGGAGGCTGCTGAGGCAGGAGACATCTGTCCAGCTGTGTTGAGGTGTCAGGTGTATTTAGGATCTCACATGATTAGCAGCATGAAGTGTCAGGTGTATTTAGGATCTCACATGATTAGCAGCATGAAGTTGTGTCAGGGCAGGTTTAGGTTGGATATCAGGAAAAGGTTTTTCACCCAGAGGGTGGAAGGGCACTGAAACAGGCTCCCCAAGGAAGTGGTCACAGCACCAAGCCCAAAAGAGCTCAAGAAGTATTTGGACAATGCACTTGGGCATGTGGTGGGACTCTTGGGTTTGTCCTTTGCAGGACCAGGAGTTGGACTCCAATGACCCTTGGGGGTCCCTTCCAACTCTGACATTCTAATATTCTGTGATATAGCTCTATCCAAATTCACTTGTACTTGGGCTTCTGCTGTGTAGGCTCTTGGTGCCAATAGCACCCACACTCAGGAAGTACATTCCAGTCCTCTAATTTCAGCTTATTAGGAACATCTATAATAAAGCTCCTAACTTCAATAATTTGGATCATATTTGGGTTACATCCCTGAAGTGAGCAGTGTGATAAACAAATCTGCCTTACTCCCAAAGTGATAGGAGCCACTGAAACACTATATCCATATTTCCATAATTGCGTGCATTCATGTGTATGGTGTAGGGCCTATGATAGTTCAAAAACTACTACAGTTTGCAGTTTCCTGTCTGAAAAAGTGGGAAAGATTTTCATTTGAGTTCCCATTTCTTTTTCTAAGCATCCTTAGAAGATTCTGTGGAGGTTTGCTACAGTACAGGGTGTTGCTGATGCATCTTCCCCTTGCTGCAGTAGCTGCTGTCAAACCTGTCCCAAGGAAATACTGTTCCCCTTTGCCATTCCCTACACTGGTAGTTCTTCTCATATTACAGTTTATAAAGCATCAGTATGGATGCACGCTGTACACTTTTAAACCACTTCTCAATGTTTCCCGGGAATAAAGCAGCTAGGAAGCTCTCTATGCTGTGACAGAAGTTAGGTCTGGCTGCTGCATTGCAGCGAGGCTGGTATCATTATGTTGCCTTGTTTAACACAGATTGCCTGCCAATAAAGTCGATACTTCTACACATTTACATGGTTGGTTGCCAAATTAGAAACAATAAATATGGTGAAACAAATACAAACCGTGCAAAGGAGTTTTCAGGCTTTCAAATGTAACCCTGGTTTGCAGAACTCGTGCAGTTGTGCCCAGCCCTGGGGTGGAGCTGCAAAGCTAGCTGGTGGCCATCAGAGCTGTAAATACAGCCAGTATTTTCTGTGTCCTCAATAAATAACAGCTGTGGGAGGGCTAGTGACACTCTTGAAGCAAAATCTTAATAGATATCAGAGAATTTGCCTTGTAAAAAATAAGAAAAATAAAAAATAATTCAGAGAATGAGAAGCAGTGGGGAAGGGTCTCTATGTGGGCACCTGCTTCTAGCTTCACTCCCACAAGCAATATAAGATGCATAAATTATTCTCTCCATGCTGGGGAAAAAGGTGCAGCCCCAGGACTATTAGCAATGGTGGAACCTTTGCATTTTAGCACTGTGGAGAAACACACATCCTTCTGAAATAGTGATAGACTAAGCCATGTGCATGCAGCAGCTCCTACATGTACTGCTGGTTGGAGCTGTGTCATCTCACGTGGATCCAGTCTGCAGACAAGCACCTTTGTATTATGGCAAGACAATGAATTAGGTAGAAAAAATCATGCTGTCTCATTAAGGTAAGATTATAGCATTCAGCAGGGGAATATAGGCTGATGAGCAGAAGCAGCATTTGGAGAAGATGTGCAAGATTTGAATCAGGAGGAGAGCTTCAGTTCTTCCCTTCACAGCTGCCTTTGGGGGTTCAGGTAGTAAGGATGACAAGGGAACCAGACTGCTCGAAACAGAGTCCAGCTCCTTTCCAGGTCTTGCCAAAATCCTTTCCAGCATCTTAGCCAATGGGAATGGCAAAGGCAATGTCCTTCTTTCTGCTAGAATCACTCCTCAGAGAGATCCCAGGGCATTGTGGGGGCTGTAACATGGGCGTTATTCTCAAAGTGAACCTCTTCTGGAGATGGAAGCTGTACATGGCAAGAGACATGCAAGTTTAGGTCTCCCAACACACTCTTCAATGTAAAATGACACTGTGTTACTTCCAAGCAATGCTAATAAAGATGCTTATGGCACATTGGTTTTAGAAATATACTTTTTTCACATCAAATTGTGCACCTAATAGATCACAAAGTATTAATGTGCTCTTCAAAGCCTTTTCATAATAATTCTGCTTTTTATTCTGTGGAAGTTAAACTATCAAATAAACAAATTCTTGCATTTCCAAAAATGTATGTATCTGGATGCCTCCTAGTGAAAAATCAATGAATCACATTAGTAACATATATTGCATTATACAGGTTAATTTATCCTTGAACATGCCATTAAATATATAATGATTTTAAATTACATCATTCATACCCACTAACCTTCTACTGATAAACTGCATTTAGCAGAAACAGCTGCAGAAAGATTCGTTAATTGAGCCCCCAAGCAAATGGTTACAGTAATCAATTATTTGCCACATTTCTAAATAACAAAATTGGGCCGAATTCCTAACTGATGCAATGCCACTGTCTTCAGAACACCCTGTTTATCTCATTGTACTCAGATAATTTGCTACTTGCACTTGACCAAACATTTTAGAATCTCTTGAGGCGTATGTACAACTTTACATCCCCGTTCTGGAAAATCTCATAGCTTATCCTTAACAAAGACCTTTCTGTAGGAATAGGGGTTTCAAATTATGTGTTTCTAAGGATTCAGCTTTCTGGCATATAAATAGCTCAGGGGCCTACCTCAGGTGCAGGTAGCTATCCCAATCACTGATGAATGAAATATCAGTGGAAATGCAATCCTCTACTGTCATTTTGAGTATTTTCTTTAGTTGAATTCCAATATTGCTTTCATGCCACTGTCTCATTAAACACATCATTGGTTTATCTGGATTGTACTGCAGTGACTGACTGTAGGTAATTCGTCACACATTTTAAATACTGTGGGCATGTATTTGCTGTTTCAATGCTGGACTATAAGCAGCCACTTTAATATATTTGGCTTTCCAGTGTTTTTATCAGTCTGAGATTTCCACTTTTTATTATTACATTGATTTGCTTTATGAGTTTGGAAGTGTAAGGATTTTTGATGGTTTCCAGTTTACACATAGTTTTCTTGAGGCAAACATCAAGGAGGGACTGTGGTCATTCTCCTAGGGAAAAAAACTTTGCCAAACTAGGTAGTTTGGAAGACTCTTTTCTAAGCAGAGTGCAAGAGAGAAACAAATATTTCTTTTAAATCTGTTCAGGACTACATACTGTAACTGTTTGAGCAGATTTTAAAATCCCATTATCTATCTGGGAGCTGGTGTGATTCAGCCAGCACAAGTGTGCCCAGCACCCTGGCAGCCAGTCCTGGGGGCTCCCAGGGTCCCTGGAGAGGTTTACCTGCTCCCATCTCCCATATGTATCCAGCTTCCTCTGGCAGCTGAATCCAGACATGGTGAATCCCGTGGAGCAGGCAACTCTGCTGGCCGTCAGTCAGATAGGGAGCTATGGGCTACACAGTCTCCACATTTATTTTGTATTTCTGAATTACTGCTTGTAAACCTGCAGCAGAGGAGCCCAGCCATGAAACTCTGTTCCATAAGCACTGATCTGGGTTAACCCTCAGTCAAGTCCTAAAATCTGGCTTGCAGAGGCTGCTGTTTTGTATGTCTTCCACGTATTTTTTTTATTTCTAGTCAACTTTCCCTGAACCCATGAAGAGCAGAATTGCCTTAAATGTGTGGTATGATTGACTGCAGGAGGTGCCTTAGTGACTGTGCTTTATTTTTCCATGATGGCATTCTCCAGGCTTCTGCTGAAATTTGTGTAGTTTATCTATTGATTGAATGAATTGCTGCCTTTGCCAGCTATTTGTCATCTCTAACTACCATTTGGAATACAGAAATATATTTTAAAGTGAGAGTTCATTTTATTTTTATTTTTGGCAGCTTGGTGAAGGTTTTATTCCAATAGCTACATGGAGCTGTGCTTGATGTGTTATAGCTACTTCTTCAGCTTTAAGACTGGGGATGTAAAGATGTTTTCGGCCCAGGGTATGGTATCAGCACATATGGAAACACAAATGGTCTCAAAAGCTTCTTGATTTAAAAGTTGGGATTTATTTTCTTTTGACTAAAGCTCTGTAATTTGAAATATTCATAGTGATGACCCTTGCTTTCCTTATTGCAATGAAGAAAGCCTGAGCTGGGTGTTGAAGCTGTTAGGTAAATACAGGGGTTTTCATGGGGGGAATTGTCAGAGCAGCTTGAATAGTGCACCATAAAGGTGAAGACTTATTTACAGATGTGGAAAATAGTTCCCTTTCTTTCCTCCAAACCTAGATGCTTAGAACAACTAAAGTTTTCATGTTTTTACACACAATGCAAGCCTGATAAATGTTCTGTCATTAAAGTTATTTTGGACAAGCTGGAAGTATAGAAATAATTCTCATTCTATTTTTGTCTTTAGCACATTGGCTCAGTACAATGGACAGGACTACATTTTCCTACAAGGATAATTCACAAACTCACTGGCTTCCATCCCATTTTTGACTGAATCTTCTTAATTTCTTGCCAAGAATTTCAGTGCTTACCTAAGAAAACTCATGCCAGGATTCAACAGCTCATGTAATCTGCAAGATCCTATCAAAAGTCATTAAACCATGCTGCTATAAGAGTCAGTTAGCAGACACAGAGGCCCAAACCTATACCTGCCTCACTTTCTCTGCATATCCAAGATGCTCTCACAGCTGGAGAGCAGAAGTGACAATGAAGGAGCTCCATTTTTAACTATCCCACCTGGCAGGATCTACCTGAAATGGCATCTCTGGGACATGAAGGGGTTCTGCTCTGGGGAACACAAAAAAGGAAAGGGTCCTTAATTTTTTTCAACATTCTAAGGTCAAAAGAGATTTTTCAGAGGTCTAAGAGAGACCTCATGATAACTGCTGCAATGCTGTTGATGTTCCACATGAAAAAATAAAGAGCTCTTCCAAAAGTTCTTTTAAAGACCTTAAAAATATAAAATATTTGGTAACCTCAGTATATGGCAATGGTCTCCTCATGAACACTGTTCTTGCAATATGTAATATATTATGCCTAGGTGATGTGAAAAGGGAAGACCTGCACAGGATCTAACTAAACCACTGAATATGTGAGGGTTTTAGTTGTTCTGAAAATCAAGACATTCTAAAAAAAATCATGCAACCTTTTATAATATATCCTTTAATCTGTCATATCTTATAGTGCAGATAAATTGTCTATTAATATTCAGATTTTTCCCAAAATCCCTTATGAAAAGTAAATGTATGTGTAAGCAAGACATATATATACACACACCAAAAAAGCTTCAGTTTAGCAAAGAGCCATACCCTAGAAATGTTTTTTGTCTCTGCCTATATATGCATCAAGGTTAAGAGTTGCCACGCAAGGTGGCTGTTGAAGAAGCATGACTATAAAAAACTCCTTGAGTCTATGGAGGACAATATGTTTAGTGCACAAAAATAAATACTCATGTAAAATTGATTGGGAAAAAATTAAAATAGGATAATTATAGTTATAAATCCACTGGAACAGTGGGATGTGAACAGCGTGGTTTGATTAGACGATTTGCAAGTTGATTAGTGATCCTTATCTTTTCCTGCAGCATTTAATTGCCCCTGTTGGTCGTAGCTGGCCTGATGAGAGATCTCAAGGCAGAATTTAGCACCTAATCATGAGGGCAGGTGCTCTGAGAACAACCCCAACACTGCAGTGGAGATCCAAGCTCTCCCTAAACAATCTGCAGGAGGGTTTGCACTGTGCCAGGGGAATTTGGTGCAGGATGACTTTATTTCCAAGTCTCAGTGGTATATGCCAAACAGTTTTTCTGTCTTCTCAGTCTAGTAGCTGTGGCTAACTTGCAGTCCCAAATGCTTCCTTTCCACTGGAGAATCCTGGGTGTTTCCTCCTCATCCATAAACCTTCTCCTGGAAACTAATTTTTTTTTTGTTGTTTTGCAGTAGTGCCCAGACCTTTCCCCTGTTCCAAAACTCCAGAGTCTTTGCTAATGGCAGAGGAGGGTGAGGTACCCAAGTTTTTCCTGCAACCCAACCTGACCTCCCAACACCCAGTGGGCCCCATTGCATGGGGATAAATAAGGAAGGCTGGCAGCACCTCCACTTTGTATCCTCCTTGCCTTAGTTTTCTCTAGGAAAAGAGGATACAAAATAAATGGAGAGCATTTATGCTTGTGTTTGCATTTATGCTCTGACCCACCTCCTTGGACTTCAGCTAAGTCCAGCACCTTCATCTTTGCAATGAAGCCATCAATAGGGGTCACCACCTGCATAGAAACATGACCCCAAACCTTGGTGGTGTGGCTCCAAGTCCCTGCCGAGCATTCAGCTGCTGTTTGTGGCACAAATCCATCACTCTTACCCAGGGAATGTTCTTGCAGGAGGGCCCTCACCCAACAGCAGCACTTTGCTGGGGCTGAGCTCACCACCACCACCACTGATTTCAAAAGGCAGACAGCAGAAGTGTTTCAAAGACAGGGTTGAGACACCCAATCCTTTAAAAATAATTGAAACTTCAGGTGTCTGGCTTTTATAGCCTTGCTTACCTCCCATGCATTGCTTCAAGAAAAAGTCAGCAACACCACACAGGATGAAATACTGCATGAAGCAGGGCTTTCATACCAAATATTTCTTGGGGATGTTAACCTAATCTAACTTTAGACTTTCAAACTTTGTAGTCTAAGTTTAAGTTCCACACACAGGTCATTCTCATTTTATAATAGGAAGTCGTAGTGTCTCATTTCTTGTCACTGGCTATTAGGGAAATCTAAGGTTGAAAACACCAAGTTTACATTTTTCTTCACCGTAGTTACCTGGCTTAAAGGCACCAGTGGTCAGCTAATCCACTACAGTTTCTTGCCCACCAAGAGATTAATTCCAAGCTTACAGCAGAACAAAAAAAAAAAAAAAAAAAAAAAAAAAAAAAAAAAATTACTGCATGGCTCTGCCCTTGAAACTCCATCATTTACTTATTCTTATAATCCTGAAAGCTCTTCTGGTTTCTCTGAGCTGTATTTTGATTCTTCTGTCTTTGTCAGTGACAACTGTCATGTTTTTGTTGATGTCACTAATAAACAAAAAATAGTTGATTCCAAGATCAGTTTTTTAGTAGCACCCTAAATAGTTGTCTTCTACCCCAATTGTTTTTTAGCTCCTATTTCCATATTAGCCATTTCTTCACCTGCCTTTGACATATTCCTCATTTAGTTGTTTCTAAGGCAACATCATATGAAGTACTTTACTTAGGATGAGAAAAACATTGGGGATTTTCTCTGCTAAGAATCCATTAAGCTTATTAGAGATAGAGCAGGTTAGAGACCTACCTTGGATTAAGCTGTGCTAAACTATACTCATTTGTCTATCTCTGCCAGCTGTTGAAATGAAAATAACAGTTGGTGTTTAGCTAGATCAAAAATTTTTCACGCTTTCTAAAATATAGAAGATACTCTTGTTTTTCTCCCAGCATCTGTTCCTGAGGAAACATATCAATTTACTAGTTTGGGCAGGTTCCTGTGTTAGTTGTGTCAAGGTTTTGGATAGAGATGGGATTTCTTCGCCCGAAAATATTAGGCCCTTAGATTTTTTTCTGCTCCAGATGCTCTCTCATTCACCTGAGTCACTCCATCTTGGCATGCCACTGTGCTGACTAAAAACTGAAGTGAAGTTTTCATTTCATTTTTTGGCCCATACTTAGGTTATCTTTCACCCCAATCTCCAATTTTTACAGCTTAACAGCTTCAAATTCCTCTTTTTGCTCTCTATTTGTTTATATGACTAAAAAATATTTTACAACGTGTTTTTCATTTCCTTTGCAAGGTGTAACACAGCCCCGCTTTTCACAGATCTCACTTTCTCCCCACATTTTCTGACCTATAAGATACAATTTTCCATGTTAGTCAGCCCCTTTTTTCCATTTCTTGTAGGCTCTTTGCCTGCTCCTCATATCCCTTTCTGGTTGGATTGTCACCAGTTGGGTCTGGAGTTCTTCATGAGTTTTTTCTCCTTCCTGAAATGCAGACACAGTTATATATCTTTGACTTCAAGAATCTCCTTTGCAGCCAAATCTCAATGTTCCTTCACTGCTCTGAGACTAAAAAAAGACAAGCACAAGAAGGCAGAACAGCACAGGGTTTTTATCTTTCTGTTCAGAAAGGGCTCTGATCTGCTTGATCTGGGCTATTTTCCACAGCCACCTCTTCAACAACATCCTCACTGTGTTTGAATTAGCACTGCCTCAAGAAATACATTTTTTAAAATGTCTTCCAGCAGTCCAGAATCAGGAAGAATGGAGCTGTCATCACCTGTAGCCTCAGTTTTATTATTGATACCATTCTGCTCTGATTAATCTCCAGTAGCAGGAGGTCTCCCACAGTTCTGTTGACTGTCTAATACTATTCCACTGTCCCATAACCACAGTCACATTTTATCTAGAGAATTTAGTGGATCTATGCTACTGCTGTAGTCACATGAAGATTTATAGTGCTTTGCAAGAAGCCAATTGACCTTGATTAATTTTATTACATCATGCTTTTCCTCCTGCACACACTACCACATCAGTAATGTATAGTGCTTTTCTGTCACCCCTACCTCCCTACCTGAGTTCTGCCTTGCTCTCAATACTGTACTCCAGCCAGAAGGAATGTCCCACTCTCTTGTAAATGCCTGGTTTCTGGTCCTGCACCAGAAGATTTGGCTCCTGCACCTCACTGCATGGGCTCATTGCACAGTGTCCAAGCAATCAGCTCTTGCACCTCAACCTCTCTCAATTTCCTTGCAAGTGAAGTTGATCCACTGCCTTTTGCTTACCTGGCCACCCATCTTGTGAATACAGCTTTGTGTTTTCTCCTTGCTTTGCAGATTCCTATCTTAGCTATGTTGGTTTTTTCCTTCTTCTTCACTTATTCCATTTCGTGTTTCCTACCTATTAACCTGGGTGAGATAACTTGAGTCTGTTCCAGCCTTAACCTTGGCACTTTAATTCTCCATGTACAAAGGCAGTTCAGTTCACTGAAGACAATTTTCCTCCTGTGAAAGCTTTCCAGTAATTTAATGTGCCAAAACCATCCTTTCCAGCTCTGTCCTTGAGCTGTTTGTTGGTTTTGTAAGCTTGAAAATCTTTCACCTTTTCTTGCTAGGAACTAGGAACTCTGAGACTTAAACTGCAGATCACTTAAGCCTTCACCTCTTTGGCAGACAAAAGAAGTAACTTCACAAAAAACATCACAAAAAACTTCAGAAAAAACCACATTTCCCCTCCCAGTCTTCTCTTGTGGCAGAAAGAGATCTAAAAATGCACCTACATGGAATTTTCCCCATTAAAAAATTAAAAATTTTTTTAAAAATTAAAAATTAAAACCAATCTCTGTCATTCTTAAAAATATGTTTTTCTGTATTGGTGAAGCTTTGTACATGCAATCTTACCTAGCTGCTTTGTGTTACTGATAATTTCCCATCAGACATACTACAGCAAATTTGTTCCCTTGTATAGATGTTAATGTGAAATATACTCTTAAAATGGTTAAGACTATAATAATGCTTCATTAAATATATATTTGGAAATGAGGAGGTTGCTCTAAATGAGAAAATATTGACCAATATTTAAGATAGAATCAATACAGTCAGTCTTTCTAAGTTTCATATTAAGCAATAAAAAATATTAAATTAACAGTCTGTAGTACAGTTTCTTACACAGGCTTTCCAAGAGTCAGCACTTAGTGTCTTCTTTGATACACATACATTAATTTAATATGTATGCTTTGCCTAAGAACATGAATAAGTCATTCCTTTTAATGTTTGCATTTGCATGTTTAATTTAAGTATGGGAATCAGTGGAAATGCACTTAAATACTTATGCTAGTTTATTCACTTTGTTTTGAAAATTATTGTGTGCAGCATGGGTGAGAAGGAAGTAATCTAAGTAGAAGCAGAGTTGATGGGAAAGTAGGTTATAATTTACTTACATGTCTGTGTAGTGGACATGTGGTCAAATCTGCAGGGAAATCAATATTATCTGATGCATTAATATGGGATTAAAAAAGATTATCAACATGATCAGGACCAGTTTCTGTAAAAATGGAAGTTCCATATTTCCTGCTCCTACCCTGTTATAAGGACTATCCTACCTGCTTCCACTCAAGTTCCCTGAAATCACACCATTTGTAGAGGCAGAACTGAGGGTTTCATGAGCATCTATGAGCTTTTTGGCTTCCAATTACAAGATCATGATTATTTTTCCATAATTCTCTGGAAGTGCCCACTCCACAAGAACTTCAGGATTTCTTTAAAAACTAATTGAAGAAGCCTCAGAACTTTTATAGAAATTCCTATTTCTGTAATTTCAATAGAATAGAATAGAAATTCCTATTTCTAAATTTTCTATAGAATATAGAAAATAGAAAAGCACATGTTTGGGGTTGATATTTTTGAACAAGGTTGAAATAACAGATTCTATTAAGAGAAGGATATTATTTCTGATTAAATGATAAAACCTAATCAGAAACTGTAAGGAGGACCTATCTTCTTTTAATAATATCAGGGAAGGTTTGTGGATGGGCAGATGATGGGAAAAAGAAGGGAGGGAGTGCTATTAGTTCTGTGGCAGTACCCCAGGGATGTTTGAATGCATTTCTCCTGAGGAGTTTCACAGAGCTCTTAGGAGAGATGCGATGCTGCCCTGTGCAGGTGCCCATCTCTCACATGGAAGTCTCTCAGCAAATGTGGTCTGACAAAGAGGGGATTCATGTTCCAGGGATTCCTGAGCAAGCACTGAGCCCTGTAAAGCATCTTGTGGTTCTGTCTTTTACAGGGAAGAGACGGGTCCCAAAGGAAAGCAAGCCAGCAAGCAAGATGCCCCCACTGCCCCCAGCTCCTTTTCAGTAGAAGCTCTGAGTGCCAGGGATGCCCCATGAGCTCCCACTCCTCCTTTGCCCTTGTGGGAGCTGGAGCTCACTGTGCAGACTGCAGCTCTGCCTCTTTCCTCTGTACCTGGAGACATCCTTTGTTTTGGTTGCTCCCTTCTCCCTCTCCTTGCCCTGGAGGACCTGGGCTTTGTTTCCCCCCCATCACCCTCCTCCATCCTCTCTCTTCCTACTAGGAATCAAGGTCCCCCTGAGCACTCACTGCCCAGCTCCTCTGCCTCTCATTCCCCCAGAATTTCTGTCCAAAATGAGACCTTTAGCAGCCAGAATCACCGTCAGTTTGCAGGAAGTCACCTTCTTACCCCAGAAGAAAACTATTGGTGTAATTTTTGTTTGGATTGATCTTTTTTGGAGCCTGGATGGGGGCTGCAGGGTCCAGCCTGAAAATTCTTGTTGGGTTGGAGAAGAATTCATCAGAATCTGACAGAACTACTTTGTTCATTGCTTTTAGCTACTTTGCAAATAAATGCAGCCAGAGATCTGACATTCCCAGGCCTGCATCTCAGCAAGCCTTTTCTATTCAGAAATATTCAGTTCTTCAGCAAGCAGACAGAGAAACCACCACAGGGTAACTTCTGGCCTGACCCAAAGAGCGATGGACAACAGGGAAGGGACAAAGCTGGGGGAGACTAGAGGGTTGCAATTACTCAGTTTTAGCCTATGTACTTCCAGAAGATTTTACACATTTTTTTCATACCTGTTTGACAGTTAGCATGGTCTCACATTTTGTAGACATCCCTTAAGAGTGAATGTTGAGCAGAGGTATAAATGCCACAGTGGAAAAGGCTTTATTTGGATCTTCTGTCTGTCTTGTTTAATCAAGGAGTTCTGTGATGTAGAACTAGTTGTGCATCACCAAAATTGTGGGTCTTCAGGTTTTATTAAGTCTTTCCTCTTTTTTTGAAACAAAACAGTCCAAAAATATTATATTTTCCCTGTCACATTTAAAAGCATAGCACAATTTCCTTATGAATTTGGGAAAACCAATAAAAGTTTCAGGGATTTTTGTTCTTTTGGACATATGATCCCAATTACTTAAAAGCAAAGGATGATTTACTGCATAACATTGAACTTTCTCCTCTTTTTGAAGTGAATGCTCCTGAAACTGCACTAGTTTTATTTAATTTGCTGAAAGAAGAAATTTACTACAAAGACAATTGCAGAATTCCAGCTCACCTGCTGCAGAAGAATTCAATCTCTGGCTTGTCTTCCTTTTTTTTCCCCTATATAAAGGTACAAAAATAAGATATCAACTGGAGACCAAACAGTAAAATGATGAATCACAATTTCCTGATGTACTTGCCATAAAGTACAAAATGCCTGGAACATAAATGAACCTAAAGTGAGAAGCTGAAGTTCATGTTTTACAGCACTGTAAGGCATCATTGTGTGTCACTGGTATGAGGGACTACATGAGCACCACACACAACAAGTTCCTGCCAGCTGAGGAGGAACTCATTTCACACATGGCAGAACAGCTCTGCCCCTCTGCTGGGACCACTCAGGGTTCTGGTCATCTGCAATCCAGCTGCAGGTCACCCCAAAATGCCAAGAAATTATGTGGAGCAGCTCTGTGCCTCCTCTGGAGGGATTCCTTTGCTTCATGGACCTGATCTTCTCAAGTCTGGATGTGCTTCAGCACCTACTCAACACAACCGAGTATCAGGTGTTTCACACTCTGCCTCAGGACTCAGTTACCGCTCAAAACTCCCCTCATGTGTTATACAGTGAGAAATCTGTCACTGGAGAGCAGGGACTGGACTCTTGTCACTCTCCTGTAAATGCATCCAGGTGTCTACAGTCCCTCCTGGACTGCTTTACCTTCTGGCAACATGGAAAGAGCAATTTCTCAGCCCCAGTTCCACACACTGTGACGTGCAAGAGTCAGCCAGAGCATTGGCACTTACGAGCTCTGGTGAGAGCATTGCAGGCGTTTTCCACCAGCTAAAAAACTGTGAGTGGAGATTGCTGCCCTTGTGTGGATGGCGTTTTAAGACGGGGCGAATGCTCCCTCTGGAGGTGCTCGTGTCTGCAGCGAGCACAGAGGCAGCCCGGGGCACGCACACTCTGCTGCAGGCAGCAGCCAGGAGGAATCCCCAGCATTCTCGAAGCTGGGAGGATGATCAGGAGAGGAGGGAAGAGGTTTCTAAACCTGCTGGCCGCTTTCTGTCACAGAAAAGTACAATGACTGAGACCTCAGAGGTGTACAAGTCCCTGCTTTTACTTCTTTGGCATGGGAGGACTCCCAGGGGACATTGGAGGTGGTCACAACAGAGGGGGTTGCTGAGATTAGAGCCCACAGCAGCATGAAGTGGGGTTTCACCTGCTTTCAAGGATGCTGATGACCCATGGGATCTTCAGCCCAGTCAAGCACAGCTGTGTCATTCTATCTGCCCAGCACACTGCAGCACATCCCTCCTCACTTTGGTGTGAATTTACTGGTCTTGCTACAGGCACACAGAAAAATTCAGTCCCAGCTGTAGGGAAAATCAGCCCTGTTGATTTTTGCACCACTGGAAGGGAAAAGCTTGGCAGAAAAGTGAAGCCAAATGTGGCACAATGTTAATATGGGATAGAAAGCTCATAAGCTCATTGGGCATGTCTGTGTCTGTACTTGTGTGGCCAGACACTTCATAACCAAGAAAGTATATGTCATGCTGAGCAGATCTGAAAGAGAAACTTACCCTAACAAACCCAGCATTTAAAGATGAAAGTGTGTTTCTAACCACTATAGCTCTGTTGTGGTTTACAAAATTAGCCTAAAGCACTTTCCAAAATAATTTTCAACACTCCTGAACACTTGCAAATAATTTTTTTTTCTTTGGTTTGGGATTGTTTGGAGTTTTTAATTTAGAGAAAGAAAATGCATTTTTTCTTCTGGATTTTCTGAAATATAAGAACAAGAGGTACAATATTTCTCTCTGCTTAGTAGGGCAGGGTACTGTGGGGTACAGGCCTCCTCCTTCCTAAATGCTGCCTCTTCTTTCACTGAGGGGTGGTGGAGACCAAGTAGTCCTGCTGGTCATCCTGGCACTGTTCAGGTCATTCAAAGCTGTTGTGGCAGCATCTAGTGCAATAGAAAGTAAAATCATGGCTATTTACAATGTAAATTCTCTACTGGCAGAGAAGATAAAACCTGTGTAAAACTGCCTTTGGTTGCTGTAAGTCACTGGTGGTTGTGATTACACAGGAAAAATGGTAAATTGTTTTTGTTACTCTTATAACAAGTTTGTCTGCTTTCTGATTATTTGCACCAGCCTTTCCTTCACCTGTACTCATTTTAGCTGTGTGTTCAGCCATCAGCCATCAGTCTGTCACCCACAGGGCCTCAACAGTGCTCAGTCTGACAGAGACAGCAGGGCAGAGCTCATAATTAAACCTGGAAACCAGTGCATCTTTAAAAGGATTCATTGTAAGTATTCTAGTGACCACACTGGTCCCCTTCAACTACCATCAACAAGGGTATTTGATAATTTATGTTATGTATGAATGTATTATTGGTTATTATTATGTTAGGATTAATATTATAGTATTTCTGTTATATAATTCTATATTTGCTCCTTTGGGGGAATTGAAAATGTCTCTGTTAAAGATGCATCAGAGCAGGCAGCTGTGCCAGAGGCAAACAGAAACCTCAAAGTCTCTGCAAATGGATCCAAGGGAATCAGAGCTCCTCCAGCACACAGCTCATCCCCTCACACAACTGCTCTGCCACCACCCCACACAAAGCAGCCTCAGACAGTCACTGACCAAGGGAGCAATGTGAGAAACCTCTTGGTCAGAGGTCCCTTTGAAGCTGAAAACTCTGGGCCTTTTCTCCACATCTGGCCAATTCATGTTTGTCCCAGAAGTGGAAGGGAAATGCATTGGTCACTTTTGGGACAGGGAATTTGGGCAGAGGGACACTCAGGCTGGTTTTAGCCTGGGGTTAATCCTGACTTGGAGATGTTTGGGGCTCAGTGCTGCTTTGCAGGCAGTCCAGCCTAATCCAGGATGTCCCCATGGTTGCTCCACATTGGCTGCCACCCCTGTGCTTGGGGTTCACAGCAGTTGCCCTTAGTTTTTTGCTATTCCCAGCATAAGGATATTTATCAGGAGATAAGGTGGTCTTTTTATAGTCAGACCTGGAGTTTCCATGGTGAAATTAGCCAACAGGAGCTTCCTTTGCAAAGCAGAGCATATCCTTTACTGGCAAAAACATGTTACTCCCTTGGTTGTGAGGAAGTGTCATTGTCCGAAATCTATTCTGGTGTTTAAGGGCTCTGTATCCTCAAAGAAATATTTTTAACCTGAAAGGAGTATTTATACTGTCCAGTCAGAGCAGTTCACTGGGTTATTCTTAGTTCTGCTTCTGTGTCTGCTTTATCTGTGCATCATTTTTCCCCCTATTGATCTTTTTTTACAAATAGAAAATGAAAGCAAGGGTAATAGTTTAAAGTAATTCCAGGAATTAATCCACTGACAGGGCCAAAGTAAACCCAGGGATTAGTTTGATTTCCCACAGTCAGTGTGTATCCTAACCAACAGGAGTGATACAATATTTTCTAAAATTTTTTGAAGCCTTTGAAGATGCCCAGAGCCAGCATGTTGGCTGGATCAACTCTTAGTACCAGGCATTGGCAGAAAACCACCATCCTTCTGATGTTCAATGTGCTGGGCTGGAAAGTAAAAAATCATTTTATTTTAAATTAGGCACCTTGAAGAAGGAATTAATAAAGAGCTGATTATGAAACCATATGCAAAAGTTCTGGTGTTGGCACAGAGTTCCATCCATGGTCCAGCCTTGACCTCACCCTGGTGGATGAGGATCAGCTCCATAAAATCTCACAGGATAATGACACTGTGGGCCTGGTGTGGGACCACAGTCAGAACCAAAAGGCAGCAGGGGATTATACATGTATAAGTTAAAGGAATTTGGGGTTTTTTCCCCTTAGGCCTGGTTATCTTAAAAGAATTGTCATTTTGCTGATGCTGAGTGTCTAAGGCTTTTTTCCCTGCCTGCTGAGGTCAGCATGACCACCTGCCCATTTTCAGTGCTTTGCAGAGTGAGGGTCTTACAGTGCCTATCTGCTCCAGCATCCTTGTCTTTCTTTCCTTGATGCTCCCCCGAGGGAATGAAGTGACTGTGATGGATGTGTTTTACACTGCTAACAGTCAGTTAGAGCTACCTGCTCCCCCCTGATGGAGCAGCTCTGATTCTGCTGCAGAATAATGAGAATTAATGACTCATTCACTAATTACACTTTTGTTGTATAGTTTTGGGCTTATTTGCTGCAGGAGCTGAGCACCCTTGACTTTCTGATGGCAAGGCATGAAGCACTCTTGAAAATCAGGGTACTGGATGATGTATAAGCACGGGCTTGAAAACATGCTTGAGCTGTGACATGTGGATCTCATCTGCATTGCTGAGGTCACCAGGGCAGATCTGCCTTCTGCAAAGGGAGGGCTGCTTCAGGCAGTTCAGAAATGGCCTTCTAAATACATTCACGGCTGTGAAAAAAATCTCAGTGCAAAGTAGTTCTTTGAAGCATTTATTTAAACATAAATATGAAGAGAAAATGTAGATAAAATAATTCACATTGGAAAATTCCAAACATTCAGTTAAAAATGTAGGGGTAATAAATCTTATATCTTATTCTTCTAAAATAAGAAATTTATCAAAAAAAAAGCCACGTGCTACAGAATATGATCTTGAATTTTTATATCTACATTAATCAAAAAATTTGGGCTAAAATCATCAAACACCAGCTTCTCATAAACACAACAGATATTTATCAGTAAAGGCATGGACGTGCTTCCAGAAAGAGAGATGCTGCAAAACTGCCCCTGGCAAGCTGTGGAAATAGACTCACACTTTACCTAATACTGCAAACTCATGCACCAAACTCAAATCAGGATGCTGGACTTTAAGTCTGGTTTTAACTCCGAGCCACAATCTGCTGCTTCCCATGTGCAATGTTGCTGATGGTATTGAGCAGTGGGATGTGGCTTTCTGCAGTGTGTGACTTTGTGGGACTTTAGGGTCACCTTGCTTCCAGGAGACAAAACTATCATTAGTGGCAGGTCACTGCAAAGCAATGCCATATAGAAACCTTAACAATATGAATTTTGCTTATTTATTTGTCAGCCTTACACATATTTGAGAGGCTGTGGCATGTAAGGGCATGAGGAGGAGAGGCATGGGGTCAGGGTGTGCCAGCAGCAGCGCTCCCAGCCCTCCTCTCCTCCTCAGTTTTTTCTGTGGCCTGCAGGAACTCACTCAACCTCTCTGCTTCAGCTTCTTCAGGATAATTATGCTTAGCCCACAGGGGTGTTGAAACAGATTAATTAGCTAAGGTTTGTAGAGACCTTTGAAGATGTCAAGCACTGTAAATGCTGCTTGTTAGGGAGGTATATTATTGCACACTGTATGCACAGCAGGATTAGGGACTATTTAATATTGTGCAATTGGAGAGGAAAAAGAAACCAGGAACATCCTCAGGGAGCCTGAGCAATGTGTACTTCTAAGCACAGTTCTTTGCCCATCTCAATGTGATGTTCCATTTAAATACCTTTCTCAGGGCCCTGATGATTTGCTGTGAAGTTATCAGATATCCATTTGCAAACTTCTAAGAAAAGGTATCATTAAGAATTTAATATTTCCATTAGCTTTATGGCTTTATAACTACTGTGGCCACAGCTGCTAAAACAGTAACTTTCAGCCAAAATCTGGTAGTTTTAACTGTCAGCTGTATTAGTTTCTTAATCCAGCTGTTTGTGTGGCCACATAGGTGCTAATCTCTGGATGAAATAGAGATATATCCCAGAGGGGCTCGGTACTCAGTGCAGGGTTTGGAATTTCAATATACTTATCCTCACAGCATCTTTGGGATTAAAAAAAAAAAAAAAAAGAAGGAAAAGGGGGGGAAAAAGTGCAGTTATCATTAACCAAATGGGTTTGCTCACAAAGTACCACCACTATGGATAAAACTTGCAGAAAATGGGTGTGGTGGCTTCAGTCTGTTTGAAAGCCACCTGGCTCCTTCCCATTGCCTTCAGTGATGGCAATGTGGAATTTCCTTTCTCTCTGATCAACATACATTTAAACTCTCCCTCTCTTCCTTCTGGCTATCAGGCAAACTGAGCCTAAGCACTACAGTCTCTTCCTGGATGCAGAAATTCTCTTCCCCCTCAATAATTTCACCTTTCACTATTTTTCTAACACCACTTAGAGATGAAGTAGAACAGACCAAAAAAGGTTTCCCAAAATGTGCACTGTTTTCCATGGAATACCTCAGTCTTCTTTCACATGGTGTATGAAAGAGGTTAATTGATTGGTGATCATTATGAAATATTGTTTTCAGTGTTTGTGAATTAATTATTTATGATTATGACCATACAATAATATTATAAATATTTGTTAGCAATTTATTTATGACTGTTATAAACAGAGTTATAAATGCAAATTGTCTCAACTTATTATAGATTTTGTATCTAATGTCATTCTAGTAGAGACAAAACTTGAAGATTTTCTATCCCCCACATTGTGATGTCTTTGATCTTGTTTATACAGCATCCAATCTGATGTCAGCCCACTCTTACTGAGCTCATCCCAAGATGCTCCACATGAATCCTCTCCCACTGCAGACTAAGAGCAATAGGGCCAGAGTCCTTCAGAGAGCTGTGAGGCAGCTCTACCTTCACTCATACCTTGCTGAGAACCATTCCTTCCATGGGATTGTTATGTGCACCACTTGGATATATTGCATTTCTTAATTAGTTGTGATTCCTCCTCTCTCTTTCCTCTCTTTAGCTTGTGGAACAGCTCTGTTTGTGTTCTTCTGCTGCATCAAGAACACTTTTAGCACTTAAAAACTGAGCTAGATATGACTGATAAAGCAGTAGAGTGGCTGGTTTTCCCTCTGGGCAGTTTCCCCTTGCCAGAAGAATGGCCCCAAATGGGGAAGCTCTCACAGATAACAGAGTTACCCTGTTCCACCTTCTCATCCCTGGTGAGTCTGACTGGAACACAGTTCAGCAAAGTAATAGGTTCAAGGCTGGATTTTGCTGGGCATCTGCCCACACTGGGGATCTGTTAACCCATGCCAGCTGAAAAGCAGAAACCATGACTTCATTAGAAATAAGGCTGTGAAAGATGACGCAGCAAGAAAGAGGAGGAAGATGCTGTAGTTGAGTGAAGATGCCAAACCTCTGTGTGCTAATAGCTTTTCCTGTCCATTCAGCCTTTTTTCCTTCTCCTTGTATTTCTGCACCAGGTGGTGCCCAAACTTGAAAAGACCGGATGGGTCAGACAGGTCACCTTGCCAGGGAGAAAAATACTATTCAGAGGTGAAACCAGTTAACAAAATTGAAATACTCCAATTTGCTGGTGCACTGCAAGCCAGAGGAGCTACATATGAGGATGCCCAAGATCTCCAGCCTACAGCCCATGTTCTGTGAGAAGGGGCCTGTGCACAAGAGCACTTTCACCCTCAAGACACAATTCAATTACAAACCAGTTCAGAGCATCCACAGTTTAACTCCCTAAGTGTCAGAGAGAAAAAGATGTGTGAGTGTTGTGAGTGTCATTTTACTTATCCCAAGTACTCCCCTCTACCTTCTTTGTGCCTGTTTTCTTAAGATGAATGCTTTCTGTTTGTCTCCAAATAAATAAATAAATGGCTGTGATAAAGCACAGATATGATAGAGTGCCTTGCAGCACACTGCCTCTCTCCCTTCCAGGGCTGGATTCTTCTCTAGAAGAGTTTCAGGAGGTACACTGAAGGTGTGTTTGTTCTGACACTGTCTGCTGTATGAAGAAACCTTTGGAGTACCCCTCTACACTTTTTTGCTGTGGAAGGACCTGCACTATGGTGATTGTATTGAATGGAGATGGAAAGTTCTCATCACACGTTTCACTGAAGTGAAAAAAATTTGTTCTTTCTGCCTCTCCCCCATCTCCCTCAAGTCAGTGACACTTAAAAGGGGAAAACAAAATAGCCAAGCACAAGCCAAAGGAAAGAAGAAAAAGTTTTAGTTGGAAAAGCATTTGAAGTTTGAAGTGCTCCGGTGTTCTCTCCTCTCCTTGCTCATGCCCTGTTAGCTGAAAGCTTGCCAGCTTTTTCTCAGCCAATGGGCTGGATGTGCCTGGGTTACCTGACAGAGTCAGTGGTGTGGCCAGTGCCTCTCAGTCACTGTGTTTCTTGAAGCTACAGAAAAGCAGCAACAGCATTTCCACTCCCTGCAGGAAGGTGAGTGCTCAAAAGTGAGGACTGGTAGAGGACTATGAGTAGCAAAGTGTGAAGGATAGTTCCAGCAGGAAAACAAACTATTTGAATGCATGTAGGCCTAAATTAAGGGTTTAAGATAAGCTGATGAGATTGTTATGGTGATGAATTATTTAAAATTTGCATATAAACATTCCTGCATATAAACAATAACACTTTATGCATTCAAATACGTGACTTCTAGATTTAGATACTGTGTACTATGTAGGTTTCTTTAAAATTTTCACTGAAAACAAAAATCAGGCTTATAGTGTGCTACTCTTTCTGCAATACCCTCTGCTATTTGGATGAGCATCCACCTACACTCTGAGTTATCTGGAGAAGTGTAACTAATCACCAGTTTTTCTGAGCAGGGAAGATCACAAAGCCACAACCTCTTAGAAATTACAAGATGTGCTGCAACGAGTTGAAACCTGTGGGAAAGCAATTTATAACCAGCAGATTTGATGAAGACCCCTTGTACCTGATGAGGTGATGAGGGGCCACAGATGGGTTATCCTCAGGAAGGTCAACCCACAGGGCAGGGGAGGTGATGTTCCCCCTCTACTCCACCTGGCATACTGCATCCAGCTCTGGGATCCCCAACATGAGAGGGACACTGACCTCTTGGAGGGAGTCCAGAGGAGGCCAGAAGGATGCTCTGAGGGCCAGAGAACCTCTCATAGGGAGACAGGTCAAAGAGCTGGGGCTGTCCAGCCAGGGGAAGAGAAGGCTCCAGAGTGATATTCCATTACCTAAAGAAGGGCTACAGAAAACTGTAGAGGGACTGTTTACAAGGGCATGAAGTGATAGGATGAGGAGGAATGCCTTTAAACTGAAAGAGGGTAGATTTAGGCTAGAAATTAGGAGGAAATTCTTCCCTGTGAGGATGGTGAAGCACTGCAACAGGTTCCCCAGAGAAGCTGTGGATGCCTCATCCCTGGAAGTGTTCAAGGCCAGACCAGATGGGGCTCTGAGCAACCTGATCTTGTGGAAGGTATCCCTGCCTATGGCAAGGGGATTGGAACTGGATGATCTTTAACCCAACCCATTCTGAAATTCTAAGAACTCCTCTTTCTCAATGATGGCTGAAGCAGATTGCACACCAGGCAACAGACATCCATCTCAGAGAGGCCAGTGGCATTAAACCTCCCTGAAGCCATGGCAGCTGCCCCCTTGTTAGACAGACTATTGGAGAGGTTTGGACAGCACAGGAGGAAACATCTTTTTCCAGGAGGTAGCACAGAGCTGGGACAGGCATCTCTCAGGGAGGAGTCTGTCCATGGAGGTTTCTAGATCAGCTAGGGAAGGTGATGGGCAACTTGCTTTACTGTGTTAAGCAGCATTGTGGAGTAGACACACACACACACACACACACACACACACACACACACACACACACACACTCTCTGCAACTAACCAACCTTTCCACAAGACACTAATTCTGCAAAACCACAGAGTTCAGGGAACGTCTTTAGGAAATCCCACTTCAGTCCAAGTAAGGTTTTCTTGAAGCAACTGCAGAAACAAACTAAAGTTTGAGGCTCATAACCCCAAATCACCAGGTCTGCTCCCAGAAGCAGACGACCTTAGATGGCTGTTCAGCCAGGATATCTGACAAGACAAGCAGGTCCTATGAAGTGTCAGATGGGTCTTGGTCTAGAGAGACTTCACAGCCCTTTCTCAAGCAAGAAGAAATGGTGGTCAACATGGGAGACCATCTCTGCAGCGTCCCTTGGCTCCACATCCTCACTCAAACTTTGGTCACCCCTGCAGCATCGAATTTCCTAACAAAAGAATTGGTTTGTAATTTTCAAAGCTGATGGCATTTCCCTTGGAATAGGAGCTGATTTCTTTAGCTCATGGAGGATCAGACAATCAAAATTGTGCCTGGGCAGCCCTTACAGAACACAAGAGCCATACTCAGGGCTCGTCCATGTGCAAAGGTTGGACCATTTCTCTACCGAGCAGACCAATCAAAGTGATGCTGAAAGGCTCTGTGAGCAGTCAAATACAAACTCTGAAAGAGTGTGAAATGAGTACCTATGTGTGGGAAGAGAGAAGCTATCATCTTAATTCACCTCTTAATCTTCTATAATATTTTGTTCCCTTTCTGTCTTCGCCCCCTCTACCATTTCGGCAGTCTTTAACATCATTTACACTCTGAATACTATTTGTCTGTCCTCATCTCATACAGCAATTCCTGCTGAACTCTTCATACCAAAAAAATACTCTTGAGCCTAATGCTGAAAGTTCCTGAATATATTTCCAATGCTGCAAAGCCTCAGCTTTCATTTACTTCAAGATAAGTGGTTGACACACTGCACATCGTAGGATGTTCTCCTGCTGGGTCTAAGCAAAGAAGAGCTCAGGTAATTATTAAAATCTTAATTTTAGCTGTCAGTAATAATTTCACTTCTGCCTGTCAAAGAGGGTTGGACCCCACGCTGGAGCAGGGAAGAGTGAGGAGTCCTCCCCCTGAGGAACAAGGAGTGGCAGAGACAAGGTGTGATGAACTAACTGTAGCCCCCATTCCCCATTCCCCTGCAGCATGGGGGGAGGATGGAAGGGAGTTAGGGAGTAAAGTTGAGCCCAGAAAGAAGTGGGGGGCAGAGGGGAAGGTTTTTTAGGACCTGCTTTCATTTCTTGTTACTCTGCTCTGATTTGATTGATAGTAAATTAAAGTAATTTCCCCAAGTGGAGTCTCTTTTGCCCATGACGGTCATTAGCAAGTGATTTCTCCCTGCCCTTGACTCATGAGACTTTTGTTTCCTTCTTGTCCTCCTGCCCAACTGAGGAGGGCAGTGATAGAGCAGCTTTGGTGGGCACCTGGCATCCAGCTGGGATCAACCTGCCACGTGCAGTCTACACTTGGTCCTCAAAGCCTTTGCCTGTCCTTCCTGTGTGCTTTCTCTTTGTGCTCTTCTCCTTTCAAAATCTGTGTAGTTGACCACTGAAGAACAGGAAGAGATCAATGTTTTTGATATTCAGGAGCAGTCCAACAGCCGCTGCCTCTTTGGCATCCAGACCCTTCCACAGCAATGCCAAGGCAGTGTGGGCAGCACAGCTGAGATTCAATACTGGACACCCTCAGGAACACCAGTTACTGGGTGCTTGTGCCAACAGCAAACAAAGAGGTCCCATCGCCTTCTGGAAGAGAATGGCAGCAATTTGATAGCTGCCCCAAGTGCAGAAATCAAGAAAGTAATTTTTAAATCATCTCAAAAGTTTTAAAAAATTTAGATATGTCCTGCCCTTTTCAACTAATTTATTTCGTTTTGATCAGACCTTCAACTTTGTTTTAAAAATGATGCCCTGAATTGGTCAAGCAGATAGTCTTGGCAATTACTTATTGCTACAAAACCCCTGTTTCTGCAAGAAAATATTTGTATTACTTTAAAATCTGAATTACATTTCAATCTCACAGGTAGTTGTCTCTGCTAGTGTAGTTAGATGGGTTTGTGTCTTTTTTCAGCTGAGGTAATTTCACTAATACCTGTGGTCCAACATTTCAGCACAGCCCAGAGGGGGCTGCATCAGTGGGGAAATACCTGTGCTGAGGGGGCAGTGGGCCAGGTAAGTGGTGACAGCTCTGCACACCAGCTTGGCCAGTGCCAAAATGTTTATGCAACCACACAGTGATTTCAGTAAGAGGATAGACAGATAGATATGTTCTCTATGCTCTTACCTTGCACTGAAGCAAATATTAATATAAATATATGTACTACTTAGAGCTACATGTCCGTGTTGCTTGATGAAATAGCAGACATTGTGGTTTTTACTTCTATTAAAATATTGAATTCAAGCAGCAGAAGCACCAGTTATGAGGGGACTGTTTCTTCCTAACATTCCCTGCCTCAGTCAGCCTCCATGCACTGCTCCCTTAAAACTCTGCATGAAGCAGTTTTCAGTTTCACAGAAATATATCAATCTAGAATCCTACAGTGTGTAACCTAATGTCTTATTATTATTTACATTTTTATAGCACACATATACAGATAATATGCATTGAGGTATTCAGGGCAAATAATATGCTTTAAAATCATAGTAAAAAACCTGCCACAAAATAGTCTGCACATACTACCTAGGCATTCAAAGCTTAATTATATTCTTAGTCAGTTTTGATTTACATTTAAATTACAAATTACGTTTTGCTAACATTAATTTACAATGCTACTTAAATAATACATATTCTATGGTACATGAATAATAATTCAAAGCAGTCAGGTCTTGTTGGATTGCTATGATCTGATAGCAGGGGTGAATAATAATATTTCTAGAAAGTTTTCTCCATTTGAATATAACATTTCTCAATGTATATGCCTTGCACATTTGAATTCAGCCAATCATCCATGGTGCAAACAGTTGCCACAGGATTTATAGGATGACCTCCCTGTAAGTGCATTTTTGAGAAGACTTTGGCATAGCCAAGAGGAAACATGCTCTAAACCAGTATGCACTTGTTACTGGGCCAGAACAAGGAGCTTTTTATCAATCCCTTCACTCTGTGACCCTGTTACATGTCAGAGGAGAAGAGCAGAGTGGGATGCAGGGGCATCAGTGTATGGCTGGGAGGTTTTCAAGAAACCCTCAAAGTGAGAAGGAGAGTTCATCTGGGCACCACAGCACCACAGCAGGAGGATCTCTCTCTCTCTTTTTTTTTTTTTTTTTTTTTTTTTTTTCCCCAGGGGGAACTTTTGCTGCCCTGGAGCTGTCTTAAGTGTTTTTTGCACTCTTCCACAAATAGCTCATGGTCTCCAGTTGACTTCAGGCATGTGTTTATGCTGCTCATGAAGCACATTTTGCTCTGATGGATAATAATGTCCATAAATCTAAGAGAAAATTAGTTTTTAAATAGCCTTTAATTAATCCCATTCCAGTGCAATGACAAGTATCTTCCTTTGGGTAAAACCCTAAAACTTAATGTTTGCTTCTTATTGAGAATTCCTTTGGTGTAATTATTTGCTGCTGCTGCTACTGCTATGCTACCTCCAGAAAAGGCCAACTCTGGGTTTATATTGCATGTAGCCAGGGCTGGTCTCATTATTTCACCTGCAGACCATGTCCTGTAGCTGACAACAATAAGCATGGCTTAAGTCACTAGGAATGAGAGTTAGGCAGGGTTGTACAGTATTAAATTCCATTTTAAACTGAAGTTTAAAAAAACCTTCAGTCTTGAGATTCAGCTATATCAAAGACACATTTCAGTTTAAAAATCCATGCTCTTCTGTAAGGGAAAATGGAAAGGTGTTGTGAACACAAAACACAAAATAAAGCAGAAACAGAGTCACTCTCACTCCCAAACAGTGACGACTAATGACTAATAGCCATGACTGTTCATAACGCTGAATTTACCTTTAATTTCCCCATGAATACTTCTTTAGGGGCATGAGTAATATTATTTGACACTTATTTTCCAAGGAAGCCTCTTGTTGAGGTTGGGCAAGAAGTTGTAATGCTTCCTGCTGTAAATGCTGTAACAAATTCACCTGGATTGTATCACACACAGGCGATTACATTTCAGCTCCCTGAGAGAATTTTCTGCACAAAGGACTCATTGGCAATGGCTACATAAAAAACTTTGAGGAAAATGGCCAAAACAGAGGGCCTAGCTACTGTAAAAACCCTCTTCCATAACAATGTAACTGAAGGAGAAAAACGAAGGTTAGCAGTTTTACAGAGATACACTGTCTTCAACAACACACCTGGGGGGAATTTTGCTGAGAAAATGGCTCCAAAATGAAGTGAATGCGGCTGAAATGATGGGAAAGAAGATATATTTACAATTTGCCTTCATTTTCAAACATTTTATTTCTTGTTACTCTTCAGGACAAGGACCTGAGGGGAGGACACTCTGGCACACTGAAATCCATGTCCTTTGTGGGGCAGGAAGCAGCTCTGGGAGGGGACCACACACACCATTTCAGTCTCACTATTGCACAGCTGGTAAACCCTTTCCAATAAAAATGGTGTTGAGCAGCAAAAGGGTATGATTCTGGGGGCAAAAAAAAAAAAAAAAAGGAGCATAACTTTGCATATACAAGGAACTGATCAAAAAATTTACTAAGTTTAAATTTGTTAAATCAAGAATCTATATAAATCTGCATTTTTCTATTAAGAAATTATCAATTCTCTCTGCAAAATACATTATATTAGTCAATATATGGAAGGATATGAATTAAATCCTCGTGATCACAATAAAATTTGTGGTTGTAGTTCTCAAAATATAATTACTTTTTAAAGCCATTTTCCACTTCTTAAAGCCCTGCTATTAATGGGCTAGTGTAGATAAATGATCAGCATCCCATGTTCCATTATGGATGAAGAACTTCTTCTGGTCCCATTGTGGTAGCTAATAATCCTTTATCTTTGGTCTTGCTGCTCAGGCCTGTGGGTTGGGAGAGGAACTGAGGTTACTCATTTATCCCTAATGCCATGGTGCTAATGGTGGTGGAGTGCAACGCGATATTAATGTGAAATGGGGCAGCTTTGGATTAGTGTTGGCATTGTCACTGCTGATGGATGCCAGTACTTCCTTGCCTGGGAATGGGCAGAGAGCGGCTCCCACAGTCCCTTCCTGCATGCCTGAGGAGCACAGGGGCAGCTCAGGATCTGCTCCACTTGGGTGCCTTCAGGTTGTCCTCCAGCCTGTCCCACCCTGGCAGGGAGCAGCCCCTGGCTCTGTCCCTCACTCCAGCCCAATGTGAGCCCAGCCAGGCAGTGCCAACACAGAGCTGCCCTCCTTCCTCACTCCTGTCCATGCCTGTGCCTCTGCAAACTGCAAGAGCTGTCACCTTGTGTGAGTGCCATGAAGACACTGTAACACCTGAAGCTGTCACAAGGGCCTCATAGACATTATTAAGAGGATCCATAAATGTGAATCTCCAAACTCTGAAGTTCAGGTGTGTCTTACAGCTCTGGACCTGACAAAGTCTCTTCTTTAGTCTCAACCCAGCCAGGAACAAAGACAAGTCAGGATCTCTTCAGGTTTGGACAGGTTGGGGGAAAACTAGAGCATCCTCTTGAAGAGAGATGGTTCCACCACATACCCAAACATCATCTGTATAGGTGCTGTCCACCAAGCAAGACTCCTCCACTTTATGAGCTATGTCATTGTATTCACCTTTAATGATTTCCACTGTGTGAAGTTACCCTCTTTGGCACCCAAAGAAGGTAAACTAGGTTGAATAATCAATTGTGTGATTTCCCAGCCTGGGACTGTAGGGAAGAGGAGAGAGACCAACCCACCAACCATGTCCCTGCTGGTATCTTCCTGTGGGCCTTTCCTGGTGCTGTGGGAGACCAAGAAGCAGTTCCTGGAGCCTTGATCAGCTCAGGTGCTAAGATCCACTGCAGTGGTGATTTCAGTGAGGGATGCACATTCACTCTGAAATGTCATTGTTATTCCTCCCACCAGCTGTGCTTTTATTTACTGTTTGATGTGTAGACACCTTTGCTGCTCTCTCCACTGTCAGCTGGATGCTGTGCCTCCAGAGGTGTGCTGTTTCCAGGCCGTGTGCTCACGGCTGCACTTTTTAAGAACAAAAGGGAATTTGTAATGAGGAAATGCATCCGTTTGGTACCGCCACATTTGTTCACCTCCTGGCTAGCCCATGGCACGGCCGCTATCCTGCAGTCCCTTTGTCCCTGTCGCACTCTCTCGGAGGTGCCTTTTCCCGGAGCACGCACCTGTCTCCAAAGCAACCAAGCCCTTCTGCGGGAGTGCGGTGCCGCTCCTGCCGCCCGCACAGGATCCCGCCCTTCGCGGCTGTTCTCCATCGCCATGGAAACCATCCTCCCTCTGCCGTGCCATCCCGGCTCACCTGCTATCTGCTTTATCAGTCTGCACCGCTTATTCCCAGCCTGGATGCCTGTTTCCTAACAACAGAAACACCTTGTAGGTTATATCTCATGCCAGGACTAAGTTACTTCTCTCCCATCAGTGTGCAAGTGTGGAGGGGTTAGGTTTGGTTTTGGTTTTGTCAATTCCAGCAACAAAAGTAAGTTTTTATCTTGCCATCACTTGCCTGAAAAATATTTGTTTCACATTAGGTTTTAACAGCTTAATGCCTCAGGTAGAGACAAGGAGCAGAGGTGACAGCTGGAGGTTGTATTGCTTTTTCTTTCTACCTCTCTAATTTCCTTCAAAGCAAATTAGCTCTTGGAACAGGTTATTATTTTAAAAACCACTTAAAGTTTCCAGAAGTCTGAGAATGACCCCATTAACCACTCCAGAGTGCACTTCCTACCAGCATTGTGAGCAACACAGGTTTAGTTTTTCTGCTCAAGACCTGGAGATCTGGTATGTGCCAGGACCCTTCCCTTACATCCAAACCCTGGGAAAAGACATTACATTTGGTCCAGACCCTCCTTACATGGAAGGCAAGAGAGGATGTGAGCAGGTGAAAGCTTCCAGGATACTCACCTGGTTCCAAATTTTGGATGGTGAAAATGGAATCCCCTCTTTACCCTTGAAGGGCACCTACTTGGTATATAGCAGCTTATGTGCAAAATACAGTGGTTGAAATTGCATGTCAAATATTGAAGTTGAATTTATGAAAGTTTGTCCCAGCTCTGTCTTCTTTTTCTTTCTGCTATATTACTTGACAGACAGATGGGAAAATATAAGGAAACAAGGAGGCAGTATTGCTTACAGTAGTGCTTTCTTTTTAGTATGCACTGCTTTTTCCCTAGGAAAGTATCTTTGCACCCTGATCACATCACCTCTCAATCTTCCTTTTTATCATAAACTAAACAGACTGAAGTGTTCATGAGTAAGGACTTTTTTCCAAGCTTTCAAATAATTTCACTGGCTCTTCACCTCTTCTGAATATTCAGGATCAATTTCATCCTTTCAGCCTGAGGGTCTCTGGGTTTAGATTTTCTTTCACATTCTGTCCTTGTTTGCTAATTCTCAGTCCAAAGGTTCCCACTTTTTCCATGTCATCTCTGCAATGAAGAGCTTCTTGTGACAATGGGTGAAAATGCAGGGCATTGCTTTCCTCTGGAGTGACTGTGCTGATCTTTGCTCTTCCCCCAGGGTGAATCAGTTCCCCAGGAGCTCTATTTGCTGAGTGCTCTCCAGTGTGATTTGTGTTCACTTACTGCATCTCTGCAGCCTCTGCTCCTCGAGGGAGGGATGCAAATCCTTGGCAGGAGGTTTCAGAAATCCTGTTCTGCCGCTATTGTGTTGAACAGTGTCCCACCCCATATGGAACAAAACTTTCTCATTTAAATACTGACACACAGGAGTTTGTTATCCTTTTTCTGCAGGCATTTTTCTATCACACTGAAATGGTCACAGGAATGATGAACAAAATGGCAGGGATTCCAGCCAAACCCATGTGTGCCTTTAATTCCAATGGGTAGCCAGAGAAATGCTTGGCAGTATTCAACCAGCTCTATTTTTAATATTATGTTTACATGTGTAATGACCATGTGCACATAATATCTGTGCCCCTCCCTGCTCCACCCAGCACTTTCCAGTATTGCTCACTATAGCTTTGAGCAGACATGCCTTATGGCCATTCCCAAACTGGCAATGGCATAATCCAGGGAAAGCACCTCAGCCATTACACATGCAAATGCACTAACTATCAGGAACATTATTTTAATAGATTTTTCACAGATAGCTTCTCCTGTTTGTGCCACGCACCATCCCAGAGACCCATTCAGACTGGGATGCAGGGAAGGGGAGACACCAAGAGGGAGGCAGGGATCCAGCAGTTGCGTGTTTTACTGCTGCCAGTGCTCCACTGGACCATCACAGCTTGGAGTTGCACAGGAAAGGAAAAAAAGGCAGTCACCTGGCCACTTCTGGCAGGTGGCTTTTCTGTGAGATAAAGCACCTGGAATCACAGCTGGGCTGGCCCAAAGCTGAGCACAAGGGTCCCAAATGCTTCAGCTCACCCTTGGTCAAAACCTGCCTTGATTTCTGGCTGCCCAGAGCAGCAGTGGCCAGCTTGTACAGCCAGCCTCCCCTCCCAGCTATTTCCAGCTCTGAAGCATCTTTTCAGACCTGCTCCTGCAGCAATCTTGTTGATGCAGCTTTCATCATGAACACAATATGAGCTCCCTTAGCAGCAGCAGCAGAAAATTATATGTGAGTGCTGGTCAAAGCTGTGGACGTGTGCAGTACAGAGCTTCCATGCAAAAGCACTGGAGCATGATGAAAAGGAGGATTTAGCATCACAGAGGATATCTGTAGCAACAACATTTTCCTACCTGTACCTTCAAACTTTGCTGAGAACATTATTCATTAAGCTATGGTCAGTGCAGGAAATGAGGTCTGGACATATTAATAGAACCAATCAATTATTGTGCTTGCTTCTTCATGAGTTCTCTTCAGATTCAGGAATGGCAGCAAGTGCAAAAAGTGCAGGGTCCCACCCCCCTGAAAAAGATCAGGATTCACTTTATATTTGGTTTGCTAACAGAGCCAGAGAAGCTGAGGGTGCAACAGTGCCACTGATTTGGGCTGGAGGGGTGAGGAAGGCAATGGAGTCACACGCCTTGCAGTTTGGGCGCATTGCTTTTCTGACCCACGTGTGACATGTACCAATCCTGCATGGCACTTGCACATCACAAACACCCCAATTAAATTAGAAACTCATCCATTTTCCCTCCAAAAGAGGCACATCCTTTGCTGTAACCCATGCTTACCCATGTAGCCATGAACACACAGCATCCCAATGCTGCACTATTCTACAGTAAAGTAAGCTATGAGGACTAAAATCAGTTTTAAACCCTCATTCCTGTCCTTATGTATTATTAAACTCTGCTCTAATTCCCAGTGCAGCAGGATGAAAATGAGTAGGAGTTGGTGACAACCTACAGCCAACTTTTGTGTTTGTTTCACCCTGAAGAAGAGAAATGTTTTGGCCATTTTCCTGAATTAAAAATTGTTTTTTTTGTTGCTTGCTGAGCTGGGATAATATGATTGAAGGATGAAGCAGTGGAGTAGAAAACACCAAACTGTTAGCCCCATAGCCATAGGAGAACTTCTCCATTATCATGTTGTGCAGTGCCTGGCTGTGAGGATCACTGGCCTGTGGGCACAACAGCAATGCAGATCTGCCTCAGCATCACAGTGGTGGGAAATGGCATGGGAAGGAGAACAAGCAAACAGCTAAAGGGACCACACTCCTTGTGTTTGCCATGACCAAGGGCTGCTGTCTTCCACCTGTTGGCCATGCATTTACAATGGGATTGCTCTAGGATGTGTTTCTTTAGGGAATGAATTCCAATTTCCATAACAAATTCAGCCCTTGAGAAGCATGATCTACAGCACTCTGTGATTAATAGCTGTCTCACTGACCAGTTATGCTATTCACAGCCCTATTTTATCACTAGAGGGCTCATAGAAATGACAATCCTATTTTTATCTGTTCTGGATTGCCCATGAAAAACTCTGTTTACCCCATACTCCTTTTTCCAAATATTTCTTTAGAGAAGGTGACATTGTGTGAATGGGATCACTCATGTAACCATCGTTACTGGAGAAGGACAGAAGGCTTTGCAGTCTTTCTGGAAGCAAATGGAAAGATGGCATGACACCCATCTACTACCAAACCACTGCTCCTGAGCACCTTCCAAGGAGCTGCCTCACCACAGTAAGGCCAGAACTGTGAATGCCAAGAGACATTGCTGACTCCATGATTTTCTAGACATTTTTGCAGTTAGCTTTTGTTGTCGTGTCACTAAAGGTATTCAAGAACATTTTGATGTGGCCTAACCTGTTATTATCCTCCCAGGGCAGGGTACAGGAAATGAAGATGACAATCACTCACTACTTAATTATGCTGTCCATTAGTCAATCCTTTTCTTCTCATGCCCAGAAAGACTTCGCCCAAGATGAGTTCCTGCTCTACACCTCCATGGGAGAGTGAAAGCAGCTTGAGCAGCTCCAGCCATCTGCAGGTGGACCCCACCACACAACCTCCAGCTGCACTCCCTGGTCCTCAGCAAAGCAAAGCTCCTTCCTTCGTATACCAGCTCATCCCTCACCTCTGCAAAAGGTGCAGTGAGACCTTGGGGGTTCGAGCAGAGCACACATGGGGTAGAGTGAGAAACCCCAGGGGTTTCCACTCTTTGAGGAGATCACCAGCAGTCTGTTCACCCAAGAGGATTTGTGCTAGTTTGTGCACCAGCAGAAGATGCTGCAGTGTTTCACACTGAGGGAAAAAAAAACCTGTCCTTTTATTTCTGAATTGAGGAATAGCCTTTGGAAAAAGCAACAACTGGAAGCATGCTCATTCCTCCCCTTACAACTCTGAAATAATAGCAAGGCTGCATTTTTGTGAGTGAACAACAAGATGTACCTCATTGCAAGGGACATGGAAGAAGAGAATGAGTTGGGGCACCTGTACCAGATCCTTTGATGTTCTGCACTATGAGGGTCTGGGAGAAGTCAGCAGCTTTCCAGATTTCCCCAACTCCAGTGCTCCGGTGCTTGCCCAGCTCTCTGAGGGGAAGCTGGGGAAAGCATAAGATGCTTTTTAGGTGAAGGAAGTCCCGTAACCTGCAAAATTATGAATAGCTTTGTGCTGCCCAAGGCACAAAACCATTTGAGAGGGGAGAAAGAAAGCCAGCTCTAAATCTTTTCCCTATTAAAATAAAAGCTCTGCAGGTTCCTCTTCACATATTCATATAAGGCAAGATACACATGTCCTGATTTCAGCCATCAAAATTGTGGGTACCTCATCTAAATGTTTTTGGAGAGGGAAAAACAGGATGATGACTTTAGCTATGATTTAAGGATATAAATTAACATGTGGGCACTGTGGACTGTGAAGGCTTTGGGTCTGTTGCCACAGCCCATGGGAGCAGGGAGATTAATGTGCATCTGGGAAAACAGTGCCATTTCAAACCAATGTACTGTTGGTCAAAACGAGTACTGCCAAAGCAGTGTTGCCATAAATTGTTAAGAATTTATTTTTGCCTTTTGCACTGAAAATTTTGAAAGAAAATCCTGACTTTGCTCTATGAGAGAGGCTCTTAGAGAAACAGATTTGCTCTCTCTTTTGTGGGCTTCACCATGCAAACTCTCTAACTGAAAAGACCATTATGAAGAAAGGCAACAGAATTGTGCTTTTCTTTTAGACAGAGAAAAGGCATCCTCTGCATTGTAAGGGAAATATCATTTGCAGCCCAGTGTAAGTATTTCTTTGTAAGCCTTCAGAGCCAAAACCAATTAAATTCAAACCTTTATCCATCAGTATAAAGTCCCGCTTTCTTAGCTAATAAAACCTCTAAGAGCATCCTGTTAACCATTGTAACATCACTAGATGAAAAGCTGCTTCTTATTCCCCCCTTGTGTTTTCCCTTGTGTTAGATTAAGCAATTTGCAACAATTTACAATATAATTAAAATTTAGAGTCCTCTGGATGGGATAGAATATTTATAATTACTCATTGTGAAAATGGGCATGGAAAAAGTCTTCTGACCTGTTCTTAATTATCCAGCTCACACTTCATTGCAGTACACGCAATACTTAATTTGTGAAACCAGTGTAATTGTATTTGGAATCTGTGCTATCCATGATGGTGTGAGGAAAACAAGCAGCCTGTTAGCATGGTGACCACCATTTCAGTGTGCCCAGCCTCCTGGCCACACTGAAATCACCAGCAAAGCAAAATAAATTGCTTTTGCTTAGCAGGAACAACACTCTGATCTCACCCTCCAAACAGAGAATTTCCTGCTCCTGCTGCTCTGACTCAGCAGCTTGCTCTGAGCAACAGGAAGAAAACAAAGAGGAAGAGGTCAGGGAGGAAGGCAGAGGTGGGAGCCCAGCACTCACTCATCCTCTCCTGCTGGTCCTCCTGCCACAGCCTCACACGTCCCGCAGCTCTGGTGCTTTGGGGCTGGACCTGGTCCTGGTGCTGGGATCCATCCATAACCCTGGCATGGCTTCCCGTGCAGCCACAGCACTCCCTGCCTCCAGCCTCTCCCCAGGTCCACCTGCAGAGTCAGTACTGGAAGATCCTGCATCATTTTACCAACTGGTGTGCACCATCCACAGCCATGGAAGTACAAGGCACCAGGAATTCAGCTGACTCCTGTGAGCTCATCTCCTTCCCACTGACACATTGAACCTCCTCATTAAGAGAGATAAAAGGATGGCATAGAGGCATGCAGGGGAAGAGTAATGCCAAGCTGTGGCAATTCCCTTCCCTTTGCATCCACAACAGCCGTGCAAGCCCAGCCTGCAAATAGTAAGGCAATGAATCACCCTGCTACTCTGGATGTGGCTCTTATTGCTTTTATGCTGATGCCATGGGTGTCAGTGAGGCTCCTCCTGATTTACTACAGCAGAAATGAGATGAACAGGAGTATATGAGGCTCATGTATCAGAGCAGTGTGATTGCAGCACAGCCTCCTGAAAAGCAAGACACAGACACAAAGATGTGACCTGGGAGCAGCGCAGCAGAGCTCTCAAAGTCTCAGTCAGCACTGGACAGAAGCTGGACCAGAACAAACAAGTTTGAGCAGAGATCACATATTATTATATTGCTTACTTAAATGCCAATTAAATATTACCTTCTCAATTTGTATTTACCTGAGGAATCAAATGTATGTACTGCTGGTGGTATTCAAAGGCTGCCTGCAAGCTGATCTGCAGCTCATGATGACAGACTTCCCAGTGGAATGCTGGCCCTCAGTACCAGCAGCACATTGGTAGGTCCCACACCAAAACCTTCCCACCTGAGCATTTAACACGAACAGTTATTTACTGGGTGACTCATGAAAAACAAACAAGAAGGGGAGGGAATTAAGAGTCCTCAGTTTTTCTGCAGTTGAGTTAGTAACCCCCAGGGTGAGAAACCCGGGCACCAATCATGTCACTCTGCAGTGAGAGCAGGGCTGCAGACAGGCAGCATAAGGCTGGTTTGCCCCTCAGGTCGTCTACTAAGTGAAATACCCAATTGAATATCCTCAAATAGCAGTCCCAGCTTTTGGCCCAAGGCTCTAGAAATGCTGTGTCAGTGCTGGTCCATTAACCAGGGCTGGGGCCCCAGCCCAGACCCTGGCAGGGAGGTGTCCACACACTGGCATGCTCAGGGCCAGGAGCCCCAGTGCCTTGGAGGCAGCCTGGAAGAGACCACCTTGTCCTTGAGATGTGAACTCTGCCCCCAAGCCAGAGGCCCCCGTGGTGCAGGGGGTGGTGGGGATGAAGGCTTTTGCAGAGCTGGGATAGGACACAGTGCCACCCCTACCCCTGAATTCAAACTGGAAGCCACCTCCCCTTTGCTGGGAAGGCAGAAGTGCCCCACAGGTCACCCTCAGGGAGCCCCCAGGGCTGCAGGATTTGCTTATGGCAGAGCCCTGTGGGGAAGTCCAGCAGCTGGCCCAAACACTGACCTGCAGCCTCTGCTCAGCCCTCATCTGGAGCAGCTGTTGGCTGCAACCCAAAAGCATTCATCACTAAAAAACCCAATTCCATGTCTATTTAACTACCTAGATAGATCATGTGAGTCAGTATGATGGCATCATTGACCCATGATGTCATCACCTACTGCACCAACCCCTATCTGCCATATCCCCCCCAGTCCAGGACTTTGCTCTTGGAAAGTTCTGTGCCTAATACAGGGCATTTGCCCATGCAATAAGGAAAGGGCATTGAAAATTAGTTTTCCTAATTTTCCCTTTTTTTTATTAGCAGCCCCAAGCAATGGGCTGACAACAGGTTAATTGTATCTGATTTCTGATGTAAAATTTCCAGGAGTTTTGTTTTGCTCTGCAGTGCACGTGTGACAGATATGAATTGTGTTTAGTGCTCACATGAATACCAGGATAATAACCCAGAGAATCTCACTGCTTAGACTATAGAAATGGAAAAAAAACCCTCTTTCTCCATGTGTATGGCTATTTCCTGTCATGTCTAGATCCAGCTGTACGCAATCCAAATATATTCCATGATTAAAAGCACTTTCCCTGATAATGTATTTGTAGACTTAACACTTGTGCTGGGTGCAGAACTGAGCAGCCTGCTTTATTTCACAGGCAGAGGGCTTGGCAGAAGTTTGGCAGCTGCCTCCAGCTGTGGAGCTCTTTCTCTCACCAGGTGCAGATGGCAGCAAATCTCCTTCCTCCATGCTCAAATGTAAATTCCAGTCCTTTCCAGGCTACTGCACTGGATAATAACCACTCTCTTTCATAATAAGACTCACATATTCTGCCATGAACATCCTCAGGAAAGGGCAGAGAGAAAAGAGCAAGAGATGAGGTATATCCAACCTGTAGCAGACAAGGCAAGGGAGAAAACTTGAGCACTGGTGTAGATCAATTAAAAAATTGCAGTTAAGCAGGGATTGTGGGGGTGGCAGGAATTAGATTAAAGAGGGATTGAGTATCATTTAAGGGGAGGCTGTTGATACTCCATGCTTTCATTTCCTGATTTAAATATCACTGTAGCAGCCAGCAAAGTGTGCAAATGCCTTCTCAGCAGGTGAGAGAGGGGTGCAGGGTACAGAATGCAGAGGGCCATGGGGAGGTCAACTGCAAGGAGCCAGCTGGGGAGAACAGTGGTGAAATCTGTGAATCAGTTCAGAGACAGCTTCTAACAATAGCCTTATCATCAATACCCATGTTTGCATCAGGAAAGAAACAGGCAGGAATGCACAGATTTAACTGTATTTTCCTACGTGTTGCTTATTTGGGAGAAAAACACATCACCCACTGTACCACCAGGGTCCTTATCCCCCCCCACACACACAGAGATTTATTGTTTGCTAATTGCAAATTGCTCACAAACACGGGGGCACTAAATTTAGGTTGAAGAGATGTTTCTTTGTTTGAAAACAAAACAAACAAAGCAAAATAATTACAGGAGTACTGCAAGCGAATGCAATAAAAAGTCAAAACAGAGGCAAAACAACACTTTTCCTTTCTAGAGCTCAAGCATTTCAGCAAAGCTGCAGCAGGGTCAGTACCTCCTCCGTGCTGAAAGGAAAAAAAAGCACTCTAATCCATACTAGAGGCCCCTGGCAGAATTCAGAAAACCTTCTGAATTTCTTGCCTCTGCAGACCCCACTGTAAAAATTTGAGGTGGGGATGTCATTTTGAGACAGATTTTCTTCTCAGCACCATGCAATATAAAATATAAGTCTTGATTTGCTTAAAGGCTTTCCATGCCAACAGAAAGCAGTCAGAGCCAGTCCTCAAATCTAACACCAAAAATCCACACCAGGGAAGGCCCATGTGATGCATCCCTCAAGCCCATACCAGCTCTTCCACACTGGTTCTTACCTACTGCCAACACATGATATTCCATTTTCCACTTGGAGCTGGTGGGAATGCTGTGCAAGCTCCCAAGATTTCTAGCAACCTCCAACCATAACAGCTCTCTAGATAGTGAGTTTAGTAAACTGCTTTCAGCTTTGAACCCAAACTCTACCCTGAAATACATTTAAAGCCCAAATCCTTGTTTTCTGCCTGTAAACACAGAGGTGAGCACTGATTTGGGGGGATGTGGAAAATGACCACCCACTGCCCCTCTGGCTGTTTCCCATGTGTTCCTAATATGTGTCCATGAGTCCCTCACCTTCAGCAAATTCAGTGCTGCCAGGGAAGGAGGCTGGCTGAGAAGTGTGTTGGGATGCTCACAACAAACTCCTGCTCATGGCAGTGCTGTGGCAGAAGAAAAAATCTGTAGAAAGACAAGTGCATTTTAAGAAACAAGGGCAACATCATTAAAACTATTTCTTGTCCCCAGGTGACCAACTAAACTGTTGGGTAACTGTTGGGAGTGCAGACAGGAGCTCATGTGTTCAGCATGAAGCAACTACTTGCTGCCTCTGCAGAATAATGCAGCTGGAAAATTCACTGTGGGAACTCGTGGCTGGCCAGAAATCTGCAGGGGAGGCATGATCTGACATGACAGGAGCTGGATGTCTAGGAGCAGCACCACCAGCCAGGGAAGAAGAGCAGATTCTGGGAACACTGGATGTGGGTTAAAACTCAGGAAAACTGGGTCTAGCTGTAAGGACTTGCTCCTGCAGGTTGGGCTGCATTGGTGTGCTGGCCTTTCCCCTGGGAGCTCAGGAGTAGCAGCTCTGGGGACTCTGGGGTATGACCCCCTCATACCAGCCTGCTGCTGGAGATTTAGGAAATAACAACAAGTATGGGAAACATCCCACTGACCACAGAGCGTTGGCAGTGCTGGGTAGCAGATCCCACCCAGCTGATGCTTGGTTAACCAAAGGAGTGCTCACAGCACAGGCACAGGGCTGAGAGCTGTACAGCAAGAATTGCTCTGGTCCTGTCTCTAACTGAGTTTACTTTGCACAGACCAAAGCATTTGTTTTTTTTTATAAGTTCCTCAGTCCAGGATCAGACACTCCAGGTTAATTTTGTTCGCAGACCATTTTGGTTTTAAGTCTTCTAAAAATTTCTTCACTAACACATGCATTCTCAATTTATTTATTTCCTTGATTTTCTTAACAGATACCAGGAGGTTATATTTAAACCTCATGTATGGTATTAGATCTTTGCCAATATTTAAATTCTTATGGGACCTGTGTGGTCTTGAAAATGAAAAATTAGGTTAATTGTTTGACCAATTCAATAAAGCAGAGCAGCATCTCTGCGATCTGAACTCAGGCCTGTGTTATCTGACTGGAAGGATATTTTTTGTTCCTGTCACTGAGACAACTTTCCCTCACACATCATGAGCTAGCCCCCTGGCATCAATGCAGGTGCTATCTCTGTCATTGCCTTACTTGGATGTCACTACCCTCTTGGTCCCCAGGGCAGGAGCTGGCAGCCTGCCTGCTGCCTTCAGCAGCTCCAGCTGTGTGCCAGGCGTGAATCCTGATCCTTAAATGTTTCCTCTGACTC
This sequence comes from Agelaius tricolor, assembly GCF_023055355.1. Lineage (NCBI taxonomy): Eukaryota > Metazoa > Chordata > Aves > Passeriformes > Icteridae > Agelaius > Agelaius tricolor. The sequence goes on from NW_027269261.1 coordinate 80,546,055, forward strand.
AGCATCGACCCCACGATTAGTGCTTGGGAGGGGAGCACCTTGAGCCATTCCCTTCACATCAGTGACTCCCACATGACTCACAATGATGAGCTGGCACGGCTCTGTTGGAGACTTTTGGGGAGCAGTGGGGGCCTGCCCACTCCTGCACAACCCTCTCCTGTGCCCAGCTACATGGGCTGTGCAGAGCAAGAGTCAAAGACACTCCTGAGCAGTGCAGGTCAGCCAGCAGCCCCCAGGCAGCCATCTGGGGTCCTGGGGGGAAGCTGAATGTGGGTCCTCCCTGATAGGAACCCCTCTGATACCTCGCTCCCTTTGACTGGAAGTGGTCTCTACTGATTTTTCAAGATTAATAGAATAGTCCAGTCACCTTCAAAAGTCCAAGGGGCTAAAGCTCCTTGAATGAGTGAAGGGAAGGGTGAAAAAAAGCTCATGGTAGCAAAAATGACGAAGACAGACTGAGGGTGATGCACAGAATGCAGGTAGGGGATTCAGAAAGCCCAGTGCATGTGCAACAGCTGCCTGTCATATGAGTATCAGCACATGCACCTGCACGCCACCTCTGCAGCAAGAGAAACATAAAACAAAATCACAGAATCATGGAAATGTTCAGATTGGAAAAGATGTCCAAGTCTAACCATTAACCTAGCAACACCACCATGTTTTCCATTGAACTGTCCTGAAGTGCCACATCCACACACTTTTTCAACACTTTCAGGGATGGTGAGTCCACTACTGCCCTGGACAGTCTGTTCCAATGCTTTGCAACTCTTTCAGTGAAGACAGTCCAAACAAAACTAATATCCAAACTAAACCTCTGGCACAACTTTAGGCCATTTCCTCTCACCCTGTCTCTTGCTACTGGTGAGAAGAGACTGACCTCCACCTGGCCACAGCCTCCTTTCAGGGAGCTGTAGAGAGTAGTAAGGTCTCCCTTGATCTTTTTCTCCAGGCTAAACAACCCCAGCACCCTCAGCTGCTCCTCATAAGAGATCTTTTCTAGGCCCTGCACCAGCTCTGTAGCTCCTCTCTGGACTCCAGCCCCCCAGTGTCCTTTCTGAAGTGAGGGGCACAGAACTGGACACAGCACTCAAGGTGCAGCCTCACCAGTGCTGAGTGCAGGGGGGAAATCACTGCCCTGGCCTTGCTGTCACACTTCTTCTGATACAAGCCAGGATGTCAAATGTAAAAGAAGAGAAAACAGAAAAAGAATGCCTTGACTCTATCTTTCTACTCATTCCTGAAGATGACAACTGATCTACTGTTTTCTTATTGTATTTGCAGGGACCCCTGTGGCAGGGAGGAATGAAGGATCTGACTCCATGTTCTTAGAAGGCTAATTTATTACTTTATAATACTACATTTTATTAAAGCATACTATACTAAACTATACTAAAGAGTACAGAAAGGATATTTACTCAATGCTAAAAAGCTAATAAGGAAAACTCGTGACTCGTTCCAGAATCTCGACACAGCTTGGCCCTGATTGGCCAATAGTCAAACAACTCACACCAGAATCCAATGAAACAATCACCTGTGGGTAAACAATCTCCAAACACATTCCACATGTGAGCACAACACAGGAAGAGCAAATGAGATAAGAATTGTTTTCCTTTTCTCTGAGGCTTCTCAGCTTCCCTGGAGAACAACCCTGGGAGAAGGGATTTTTCAGAGAATGTGAATGCTACATTTTCTATCAAACAAAACTCCTATGCCCCTCAAATTACAGGACATAGTTTGCTGGGAAGCACTGGCGGGAGCCAACCTGGAGCTTGGCCTTGAACTCTTCATCACAAGAAGAGCCATGATCGCTGCTGCTCTTTGGTTACCAAGGGCTGCAAAGGTGATGTGGATGGGGACTGGTTTTTCACACTCTGAGACTCTGAGGGAAATCCTCACTCAGTCATCCACCTCAGTGCACTGGTGATGCCCTCCCCTCCTGTCAGTGCCCTGCTGCTCCTGTGAGGCCTCTCCCAGCCCTCAGCTCCAGCCTGGAGAGCCGTGTCTGTCAGTCCTGGTGCTGCAGCCACCATCCAGCTGTGCTCATAGCTGAGCTTGCTCCAAGCCCTGTCCTCATTCACAGCTGCTCATCACAGCACAGGCACTGTTCTGCACCTGCAGGGGTTCACTTTGCTTCCCATGCCTCTGGGAGCCCAAAGGATTGGCATTTTACTCTGCATTGCACTGCTACCATCCAGCTGGGCTCTGACAGACAAGCACTGGCAAAACTTGTGCTGCTGCTGGTGCAGCACCCACTCTCACCCTTCTGTATTGTTATTAAAGTAAATAACCAGAGACACCTTAATTTCTCTGAAGTGGCTTTAGGCTACAGCCTTTTGTCCCAGTAGGCCTTGCCAGTTGGCAGCCAGCAGCTGGTGGCAGGTTGAGCTGCCCTTTCATTTGGGTAAGGTGAGGTTTTGAGGATCTCAGAGCTGGGAGCACAGCTTGGCACAGTAATGCCTTCCTGTACTGGGCAGGCTGGCAAGCCAGAGCATGGGCACCCCAAAAGCCCCAGAGCAGTGCTGGCTAGTGCAGGTCCCTGCTTGCAGCGTGAGGGCAGGGGCTTCCACCTCCTCCCATGCATGATGGACTGCAGGAGGACCCTGCCAGGTAGACTGAGCTGTTTCCCACTGAATGTAGAGCAGCACCAAGCTGCCAAATGGCCACGTGAAGCTATTTATGAAAATGCAGAGTGAAAGACATAAATGGTTTCTTTAACCAGCCTGCCTTAACAAACCATGTAAACTCTGCGTGGCAATGAGGGAGGCAAACCCCACTAATGTTTTGTTTGCTGGGATATGCAGGACTCTCCTGTCTGGAGTGGGGTTGTCCTGCAGAGGATTCCTCCACAGGAATGGCAGGAGCTGCCCAGATTGGGCCCTGGGAGAGCCTCTGCAGGTTTGCTCATGCATGAAGCACACGAGGGATGTCTGGAGGCACTTCAGCCATGTGTGGCACTGCAGCAAGGAACGTGGAGTTCATGTGCAGGGATTGTAATGCCTTGGGAGGCTTGGGGAAAAGTCTCCCTCATGTTTTCAGAAATGATGATGTGTGTTCTATCCATCCACTCCCCATCAAATGCTGTCAAAACTTCTGCCTGCACACCTCTGTTCTTCCAAATCCATCCTCCACCACAACCCACTGGCCACCAGCCTTTGTCACAAATGGACTTTTGCTTTCTTTTCTTCTTTTAAATGTGAAGCTGCTGACAACCAGCTTTCTATCTGAAAGGCAAATGGTGACTCACAGCCCTTCCCACCTCTGCATGGGAGAGAACTGCTCCCTTGGAGTGGCACTCTGCAAACAAACCATGGGGGATGGGGAGAGATCCCATCATTCTAGCAACACGTTCTCTCTCCAGGAAATTTAAGGCTTCCAGCATTTTAGAAAAATGGGCATTTTTATTAGCAAATTCTCTTGTCCTGGAAGCAACTCTTCATTTGCAGCTTCACATTCATCAGCAATGTCCCTGACATGCAAAACTATCATAAACTGCACCAAGCTCTGTGGTGCCCTGGGCCATCACCTTCCCAGCCCATGCTGCACCAGAGCTGCAGTTTCCCCCTTCCTTTCCCCTTCCTCCTACTTGGTTTTCAGTCTGACATCAGTCTTGGTTTACAGACAAGCAGAATTTCCCTGGGTGGAAGGGAGGGAGAGGCACATCTGGACTCAGGATGGCGGGGGGGGGGTCTTCATAAATTGTAAAAATCAGGGGAGGCAGGAACAGACAAATTTGTATCAGGTCTTTTTTCTCTCTGACCACATTCCCACTGGAGAAGGTAAAGTGTGTGAGGACACACAGCCCAAATGATGCTGTATCATAAGAGAGCTGGATCCCTGTGTGGGGAGAAGAGGCAACAGAGAATGTTGATATGGCTGGCTAAGGCCATCTAAAAGGCTGACCTTTTATTTAATTTTTATATTTCTGTGTTACTGCCTGCCTTTATTTCCTTGCTGCCTTTCAAAATCAAAACACCAATTGTTTCCTGCTGAATTAGCCCTCATTAGAGCACTGGAACCAGCACAGTAGCAAGTGTCTGTCCAAGGAGGGTTTGCTGAGGAATGCTGTCCTGCCATGTTGCCCTGGCAGGGACGGGTCTCCTGGCCAAAGGAACATTTGTTTTGTGCCATGCAGATACCCCAGACAAAGGGAAATGTGATTGAACCTGCCCATCTTCCACTCACACCCTGCCTTCCTGCAGCTCCTCAGGAGAGAGGAGGGCAGTTTCTGCATGTACCTGCTGGGTTATTGAGGGAGACAGAGCACCTCTGATCCTGTGGCTGTCATTTCACACCTCCTGGTGTTTGCTGCTGAGAGAAGGACTGAAGCAACTGCCTCCTCCTAGTCACTGCTCCAGGGCATCGTAGGTGTTTAGAAAGCACCAAGGACTGAGCTCTGGAAGTGCCTGTTGAGTCCTGTATTTTCCTGGCCTCTTGGTTAAATCTGCTATGAGAGAATTAAATGAGGCAAGGAATCTTCTAAAGCATTTATGTTGCGTTTTGCCCTTCTGTATATTACAAATTGCACATTTTGTGACAGGAGTTAGCATGTCAGATTGCTTTTCCAAATAATTATGCATGATACACTCCCTCAGCCAGCCCTCTGGTGACTCAGCAGGAGGTAAAGCTTTGAATAGGAAGGAAAAAATCTCTCAGACACATTTCTATGGGCTCTGTGCAGTCACCAAACAAACATCAAGTCTAGCCTTTTTGTACTGCTGTCTGGCTGCTGAATCCCACATCAGATGCAAGCAAGGGAGTTTTGTGACAAAGAAAGATGCAGAAGATAGTCTGCTTTGGAGAGAAGTGGGGATTTTACTGGTTTTGGTGCTGTCTCCTATTCCTTGCTTTGCTTTGCTGTTCTGAACCACCAGGTCCACCAAAATGACCTGCAGAGAGGGAAAATAATCTTCTTGAGGGTAGGGCAAAACTTTACAGCTGTGTTTGTGGTGTAATGTTGTGTACTGTGAAGAAGAGCCCCAGAAATGGGGACTGTCCCCCTCCCGTGTCTCCCCGTGCTGTGACCGAGGGGCTGGGAAGGGGCAGAGCCTGGGGAGCACCAGGGAGTCCCAGCTGTGCTGCTGGAGCTGGGAGTGGGGCTGGCACAAAGCTGCAGCAGGGGAGTGCCCACCCAGCCACCTGTCTTTTGTTTTTGGAGCAGTGGGGTTCAAGTTTAATTAAGCAGCGCCTCAGAGAAAAAAGAGTCACAGAGAAACTTGCTATCAGATGTGATTTCACAGGAGCCCAAGAGCACGACCTCTTTTTAAGCATCTTTATTTTTGCCTGGCTAATGAGCGTGTTTCCTCCCAGAAAAGCAGATTCCCAATGGGAGGGATTGCAATATAATCTACACCCCCTTTGCTCTGGCAGCAGTGCTGCAAAGGGGGATGGCAGAGGCTCAGGCACGCAGACCCAGCGGGTCTCATCCTGCCTTGGGGTCACGAAGCCTGGTGGCTTTTCCAACCCACCCTTCTCTCACAAGGAGAGGTCAGGGCCACCAGGCCCCAGCCCACAGAGCCATGACATGCCCAGGAACATCCCCTGTCTGTCCTGTGTCCCCACTGTGTCCCCACCAGAGCCTGGGAGCTGAGTACTGGAGAAGTGGTCACGAGGTGTGGCAGCTGCACTAGGAGGACCTGCAGGTGGAGTCTGATTTCCATAGGAAACCAGAGCAACAAATTGTTAGGAAAGCAAATAATCCAAAACAAATCCTTCTCCTTTATTCAGTAATGGCACACAGGCACAGAACAACAGTGGGGCCAAATCTCTGCAAGTTTGGATGCACAAATCCCTTTTCTTACTAATGGGAGCAGAGTGACAAATGTGAGCTATGACACGTCTGGTTACAAGACCCCATTCCCTTGATCAACAGGAAAATCCAGTCTAGGGACTCTTAATGTGGGAGGATCAAGAGCCAACTGAGATACAGGAGACTGGGAAAAATGCAGGACTTGGGAGGAAAAAAAAGCCTGTTTAATTAATATCTTTTTCTTATATGGAAAACTGTATACTTGGAGAAGAAATGTAGAAGAAACATTCTTGTAAATTAATTTTGCTCAGAGTGAACAGTGAAGGTTAGAGAAATGTTTAACATGACATGACTGCTGCCATTCTCAGCTCTTCAGAATGCTTTCAATAACTAAGATATTTCAAATGAAGGTCTTTTATTTCAAAACTGCATGGTATCAAGCAATTAAAATGCTTACAGACTCTCAGCTTCAATACCTAATTTAATGATGGGTTTGGCTGCTGTTGTGTCAGCTGCCTCACAGACACTAAGGAGAGAGAGAGCAAATGTTAATTTTTCAAGCTTTTGCCCTATTCTCTTAAATTTGCTGATGTCTTGTGGTAGGATATAGCCTTCTTTCTTACTTAAAAAGCAGCTAGATGGCTCCTTTTAATTTTTCAGCATTTTATTTTCCTTAAGTTAGAAATATATTAGTAGGCAACACATGTACAAGTACCTAGCATATAGTGGTCATGTCTCTCACAGTTTGAAAATAAAAACTGAAACTCAGCTTTGTAAATGTATCCATCAGCTCCTCTGTTGAGCTAACTGCATAAATCATATTTTCACCCTTAATTTAAAAAAAAAAAACAATAATTCTGATAAGCAGCATAACTACTGAAATTACTTGAATTTCCTAAATTTGGTGGGTTTTAAAAAAACTATTTTCCTCCTTAAGCCTTTAAGACTTCCAGAGATTGTCCATCTCTAGGCAGAACAAGATTTCCCTGTCAGACCCCTGGCATCACATATTCCCACATGCCAGCCATCTTTAGCCCTGATGTCCCCAAACCAGCCCTGCTCCTGAAGCAGGGGAGTATTTTGTCTGCCTTCCCCCAGCACCCCCTTGCCCCAGGGCCTCCACTCACCCCTGCCCACCTCTTCACCAGCACCTCCCTCCATCCCCAGGCACTTTGGGAAGGGGTTTGGTGTCAGCAGGAGATGCTGGCTGCTCTCCTCTCCCATGAAATCCAGCTGGAAAGCAGGATCCACAGACCTGCTGAGAAATGCCAGTTTTGTGGGAGTGTTAATAGGGGCTAGCTCCCTCCAACCAGCTGTACTGCAGGCTTTTTGATGAAAAACAGTCACCCTGGGGAGCTGTTTTGCAAAATTTTAGTTGAAGAGACTGTATTGCAGTGAATGCTTTGCCTTCCCCAGAAAAGGATTGGAAAGTCATCCTCGTTTCCATGGATACCCTGTAACAGGACTGAAAACAAAGCTGAAGCTGTACTTTTTGATATGGCTCCCTGAGCCTCCCTGTCTGTCCTTATGCACAGGGAAGGGACAAACAGCTTCTGCAGCATGAGGGGGTCATGTCCACATGAAAATATCCACTTGTGGCTGAGCAGGACTGGAAACTTTGTCAAGGCATCTGCTTTTTGCATGGAAACCCCAAGAGGCTGTGCAGTGCAGGGCTGGTTCTCCCCTCCCAATTAAATCTAGTTGAGTCCATGTTTTATATATGACCTTGAGGAGCTATTTGATCAAATAGATTTCATTTCATCTCTCCATAAATGTCAGCATTATGGGGCACGCTGAAAAAAACCACAGCAAACATAAAGAAAATAGAAAACACTTTCTGGGCATCACATAATTGGTGATATTCCCTCTGTTGCCAGTGACATAAATCTGCAGCAGCTGGGCTCTGTGTTGTGGTGAAATGGTGCTGCAGGCACAACCACATGGCCCCAAAGCACTTGTGAGTCCAGCTCAGTTCTGAGCTTCTCCTTCCAGCAGAGATGCAGAAATCCAGCTCCTTACCCACTGGAAAGGGCTGACATCCAACATTCCCAGCTTTACACACCTCTGTGCTTGCTCGCTCGCAGTTCCCAAGCACAATGCCCACTTTTAAGAGGCCACACTCTGCTCTGTGCCAGGCTGCTTGCTGCTCTCTTTCTTCTCCTTCAAGAAGATGCAGAGGATCAAGAAGATACTCCACCTGACTTGCTGCAACCTTGATGCTGATGACTACCGCTAAGAGAGGGTTGGCTATTTTAATCCTCAGTGTAGACTCCATCCCAGAAATATTCCTTGCAGCAGTGTTGCAAACCCTTTTGCAGACAGTCACATCTCGTTATTCATCAATGTGTCTCTCATGGAAGTGCTCAGAGAGCTGTAGAAGTCCAGGATTCTGTGTGTCAGCTGCTGGCCAGGGCAGAGCTCAACCTGCTGGCACCCTACTCTTAGCATGTGCTGAGCCACAACACTGCCTCCCCAGTACTGCTGTATAGTCAAAGCAGGGCAACCCCTGATGAAGGGGAGAAATGATGCATCTGACTCCATCTTATCAGAAGGCTAATTAATTACTTTATTATACTATATTATTCCATACTATATTGCACTGAATCTAAACTGAACCTGCACAAGCACTCAACTGCCCAGCATCTCATGACTGTCAGCCAACAGTCCTGACACACACACCTGGATTCAACTGGTCAGTGAATCAAAACACTCACACCAGAATCCAATTACCAATTCCCTTCAGGTAAACAATCTTCCACAACTCATTCCCCTTGTTCCAAAACACAGGAGCAGCAAATGAGATAAAAATTGTTTTTTCTTTCTCTGAGGTTCAGAGAATGTGAATCCCAGAAAATCCTTGGGAAGTTGTGCCTTGCTTTTCTCTGTGAATAGAAATGCAGCCACACTGCTGTGCCTTGTCTTGGTCATCTGTGATGTTATTTGGAAAATAAAATGAGGAAACACGGGGTATACTAATGTTAAAAACAGAGAGATGTCAATATTGGTGGTATGTAAGTACTTCAATAATCCTTGGAAGAAGTAAGGAGCTTTGGTTATTCTGTTGGATGGGAAGAAGCTTTGTGTGGATGCAGAGGACCTGGTGCATCTTGAGCCCTTGTTCCAGCCAGGGATTCTGTTCCAAGCTTGGCAGCCCACCCTAGGGCTCATCAGTCTCAGAGCTTCAGTCTGAAAACCCCTTGGGAATTGGGAAGCACAGCAAGGACCAGACCCCACAGCACAAGCACCACACTGCTTTACCCCAGTGTTGGACCTGGACTTGCAGGAGATCAAAACACTTAATGAGCAGAAGTCAGCACAAGGGAGGGAGACAGAGAGTTAACTGAATATTCAAGATAACGAGTGAAAAGTGTAGCTTGCCGAGATTTTCTTCCAATATTATCTCCTGTCATTTAGTAATTGTATGTACACACAGGCATGCACGAGATACAAAGTGGTGGGAGGTGGGTTTTGGCATGGGCTCCAACAGATGCACTACACACAGAGGGAAGAGGCACCAAGTCAGCTGTTCAGATCAGCCCTCACAAGTGCCAATAAAGTCTTTATACCATGCCATTAAGTATTCACCATGCACCATCTGGACTGCAGGAAAGCTAATTTTGGAATGTTTTCAACACAGCACTTTATAATCTCTGGTGCATTAGTTTCCTAGTTACCTGCAGGGCAGTTTTGCAGGATTCAGAGAGAAATGGTAAAAGGCACAAACAAACTCAGTCTGCAGCTAGGTGGTTTTAAGTCCTCCATCCTGGACTCATGCAAAACCCCTAAGGTCTCTATCACTGGGAAGTTGCAGAGTGCCCCAGCCCCAGTGGATAAGATCTCCTTTTCCAGTCAAACACTGGAATTCCTTTTTTAGTACTTTTTTACACTTAGCTGATGCTAGCCAAATCTTCCTGACCAGTAACAATGGAGACAGAGACCAGAACCCTAAATGACAGAGTGGAGGAGGATGAGGAGGAGGAAGAAGCCAGCAGGTGGACAGGGTTGTCTGTGCAATCAGTGTCTCTTTGGACTGGTTTGGGGTTCCTCAGGCTCCAGTGGTTTCCTGGCTGCAGTAGGCAGTGTTATTTATTCCTGACCTGTCTGGGCATGGGTCCCTCTCTCCAGGCATGCCTGCACTGCCCCACACAGGCACCATTGGGCACCCTCTGCCTCCCCTCTGGGTGGAGGGAGGCTGCTGGGACTGGTGAGCAGCCCGTGGGAATTGGATCTACTCTTCCAACCTGAAAGCAGGCATTTTCCTTTCATCCCTCTGAGCACAAGGGAGCACTGCAGGGAGCCCCAGCGCGCTGCTTCCCTCCAGGCCACTCAGTCTCATGTCTGCAGGCAGGAGCCCTCCAGCCCTTGCTCTGCTTTTGTAATCAGAAAAGCTCTGGTTAACCCACTGGATTTATCCCTGCTCAGGCCAGGTAGATTAATGCTTTCCTTAGGTCCTTGTCCAGAGCTTTTAATACCTAAAGGCATTTGGCTGCTCTTTCTGCTGGCTTGGACCCACTGCTACCTTAGTGAAATCTGCAATTTCATGGAACCTTCCCCTCCCCATAATGGTCATTAACACCTGCAGAGCCATAACTGTGCACATATGCACCCACACATCTTTTGGGGGAAAAACACCTGAAAATAGGGACTGCACATATGAAATGGCCACGTCTCACATATTAAGTGGGTTTACTAACCAATAACATTTTGAATAAAAATTTCTTGCATTTGAGTTTAACAAAATTTTCTATATATTTTCACAGTAGTAGAAAGAGTTGTCAAGCTAAAATGTTATGCCTTTCTCTTTTTCTAGCTTCTTTGAAAGAGGGTATTTGCCTTTTTTCACTTCACATGTAAGGAAGCCCAAATCTGGCTTTAGCTGAGGAAGGCTTGGGATTTTTATCCAGCTTTGAGCTGTTGTTTTGTGCTGACTTCTCCTTGGAAAGACTCTGCTCCTCCCTTCCACCTCAGAGACTTCTTTCATTTTGAGGCATAGAAAAACCTTCACAACGTGCTTTGCTGGTGTCAGTGCCACAGGATGTGTCCTTTTTGGCACACCAGTGTGAGGGCAGTGGGGAGGTTTTGCCCTCTGTGCTGGTGCATGGTACATGGAGAACATTCTGTCCCTGAGGTGGGGGTCTGGGGGAGCACCCTGCATAGCCACAGCCTACCCTTATTCCTGGTTGTTGAGGTGGTATCTCCATTCCAAAAGCTGGGATGGTGCAGTGATAAGAATCCCTTGAGTGCATATGTGTGAGTAAATATAAAAATAAACTGAAATATGGTTGTCCAAGGTGTATAAGGAAGCAGCAATATGAGTCAATAAGTTGTCTCCTATTAGAATTGCTCCCATCCTAGTGTTATGAATAAATCATGGATAAGTCAAAACCAACTGCTCATAAGATGTAACATCAGCCTTCATCTGTGGATCCTCCTTTTACCTGCACAGGCACTGATCCCCTTGGCTGGGTACAGCACTGGAGGAAGATGTGCTGCATTCTTTCTCAGACATGGACAGGTCCATGTCCACACTGAGGAAAGATGGGGGAAAGTCCTGTATTGAGGGCTGGTTGGCAATATCATGAGAGTTTCCTAATTCAATTATTCAGAAATTTCATTATAGCATCCAGGGTTTGAGCAACCACCCCAGACTGCAAGATGTTCTTCAAGAAAGGAGGTGCAGCTTTATTATTTTAATGATGGCAAAGATAACCCCCATTTTCCTCTGCATAGGTCACCTCAGCCCTTTTCTACCTGACTCAAAACACACTCACACCCACTCACTCTGTACCCAGCACCAGTCACATCCCTGTGCACACATCTCTGTGATTTCCAGATCTGAATATTTTTATGGGTCTCCCTGGTACTTTTCCTGCTTTTCTCTTCCCCTTGGAAATTGCAAAGGGGAAACCAGAAGCAGGAAACTGTCAATTAGCATTGCTAGAAAAACACCTAACAAGGCTATCATCAGCTGGAAATGAGATGCTTCCCACACCAGCAGCTGCAGGCTACTGGGGATACAAATGTTTGTATCAGTCTTCTCAATGGTAAATTATGCCAGTCCTCACCTGGTGTGGGCTAAGGGGAAGGGTCTCTGCTGCCCTGAGACTTGCTGGAGTCTGTGGTCATTGGATACCCCTTTTCCCCCAAACCTGCAACTGCAAAACCACCCAGAAGATGATAACCACCAGCAGAAAAAGCAGGGAGACATCATGCAGAAAGTTTGCCCATAAGGGAAACTGCAAGGGAGCATAGAGTTTTTCTAAGAAACCTTGGTATGGCAAAAGATGGGAGAAAAAGTCTCTCTCTCACTGTTTCAAGAAGTTCTACTGTTAGTTATTTTGTGTTGGTCCTCCTCTGACCCAAACCTCATCTTTTGCTTAGACAAGGTAGGTATAAACAGCTCTTTCACAGCCAACATTTTTAAGTGACTCCCAGGGATGGTCAAACCTTGCCCAGCCAGAGAGAGACAATCTGGGCTTGTCTGCATGAGGAACTGCACTTAACCACATCAGTGCACTGAAGAGCAGTCATCCTCCAAGCATGGACACGCTTCCCTCAGTGCACTCAAACACGAGGATAACATATCAAAAGGGGAATTACTATGCTTCCATAAATTATATCTGTATTTTATGTATTAGCTGGGTGGTAGAACCCTCAGCTTCTGCAATATCTGGGAAAACTTGTGTATGCAAAGTGGAACACAGACTTGGACCAGTTCACAGTGAGATCCCCATGTACCTCTGCCTTTGAACCCCTGCCAGTGGTGAGGGATGCAAAGCCACTGTGCTGGGTTCACATTATGTGTCTTGTGATGGGGGGCTGCATTTCACATTCACCTTGCTCCAGTGACAGCCCTCCTTTGCTGTCATCACCTGGGGCTGTAGGTGTGGGGGGAAACAAATTATGTTCAGAGTCTAATAAATGGCTCAGGAGATGCTGGAGCAGCAGCTGCCCAAGTCTGCAATGTTCAGAGACTGACCTTGCGAAATGAGACATGGAAATGGGTCAAAATTTCCAGTACAGAAAGTGCTTCCTCAGTTTGTGGTTGTTTTCTTTTTTTCTCGATGTGTAAATTCTGTCTAAGGATGTGGAAGGTCTAGGGCAGAGCATTAGCACATTGTCAGCCTAATCACACAATAAAACCTGCCACTGTGAAGCCACAATAACCATTTATGGAGTCAGATGATGCTGAAAAAAAGGTTGTTTACAGCTTAGCATCTCCTCTGTCTGAAAATCACCCAAAGAGAGGAAGGAACTGAGAGAGGACGCATTTGGTGATTTAATGTTTAAATAAGAGTGTGAAATGGATATTTCTGTCTCCACTCAAGAGGGTTCAAGATTTGATTCCTTAATCTCCCTGCAGCCACCCTCATGGGATGAGCACATAGGCCCATGCCCTGGGTGTCTCCTGAAATGGGTGCTAGCAGATGGGAAAAAATCCATGGGAATGGGATGCTTGTCACACTTACAACAGTAGTGGAGTGGGGAGAGGTAAACCCACATTTTCAATTACTTATTTCATCAGGGCTGTGTTATTAGTGTCTAGATAAGGCATGTGAGTCCATTGTGTCAATGGCTTTAGGAAGAGCAGGCACTGTGGAAGAAGCAGATCCCAATTTTCATTTCTATTTCCAGCCCTTTGTAAATCTACGTACCCCTGGTGCATAGTGTAGGGTGGTGGTAGGTTCATACCCACACAGCTGGGCAGCTGCAGTAGCAGTAACACACCACTGGCCTGGATTTTACATGGATCAAAAGCCTTTGACAAGGTCCTCCAAAACACCCCTCTCTGGATGGAGAGAGATGGATTCAGTGGATAGACTGGTGGGTAGATAAGAAAGTGGTTGGCAGACACATCCAGGGGATTGTGGTCAACAGCTCAGAGTCCTGATGGACATCAGTGACCAGTGCCCATCTTGGGACCAGGGTTATTTAGTATCTGCATTAATGACAGAAACAAAGGGATTGAGTACACACTCAGCAAGTTTGCAGATGGCACAGAGCTGAGTGCTGCTGTTGACACACCTGAGGGATGGGATGCCATCCAGAGGGACCTAGACAAGCTCAAGAATTGGGCCCATGGGACTTTCATGAGGTTTAACATCACCGAGTGCAAGGTGTGCACCTGGGTCAGGGCAACCCCCAGTATCAATCCAGGGTGGGTAGTGGACAGATCCAGAGCAGCCCTGCTGAGAAGGACTTGGGATGGCATTCTGAGCCATCCATAATTAATTCTCTTTAGAATTATAAGATATATCAATAGTCAAAGAAATAATATCCTGTGTATTTTGATTAGTTTAAAGAAATTGATACCTTATTCCAGTTACTAGAGCTAATGGTATCTAGCTCCTATATGAAGAAACACTCCTTATTTTCCAAATAAATTGTATGTTTGGGCTAATCAGCCCTTGTATAGCCTCTGCAAGGTAAATAATTATGATCAATGCAGAGTAGCAGGGAGCATTTAGAGGCAAAGAAATATATATCATTAGGAATCACAGTCGAAAAAAAATTTAGGAATCACAGCAGTTGAAATAAGAGTGTCAGGGCTTCCCATGCCACCTGCAGCACTGTGCCCTTCCTTAAAAAATCCTGTATAGGTGCCCAACTCCATTATACCTGCCCTAGCCCCAGTGTTTGTTCCTCAGTGAGCTATTTATTTTTGGTGTGCTTCTGTGCATCCTCAAAGCTGCATCTGCACCAGGACCCCAGCAGCCCTGTGGACCAGTAACCCCTGGAAGAGTTAGGGCTATTCCATAAGGCATGGAGGGCCATGCCAGCCCAAACTGTGGCTGAAATGTTTTTACCTGACTGCTTTTACCTGTCCAGGCACTGCATAGCAGACTGCACAACACAAAATGAGACATTGCTGCTTTGATTAGTGTATGCTTTTCACTCTTTTAAGACTGTTGAAAACAGTTGCTTCATAAATCTGGCTCTGGATTTATCTGCTTTCCTATTTATTGTGCAGCCTGCTGTGTCACTTCCTTTACATGTTGTGGTGCCTGGGATATATTATTTCAAAAGTGTTTTCCCTGAAAGTGCTTTTTTCAATGAAATAGGCATGAGCAAGAGCAAGTGTGGTCTTGGGAGCTTTCAGACATTGTGTCTGCTCTAACATAACATCACAGCTGCTGAAATGCTACCCTCAAATCCAGAACCCTTACAGGCACTGGGGAAATCTCACCTAAGAAAGGCAATAAGGTTGTTATGGACACAGTACAGCCTGAATCTACCTGCCATCCCCTATTCACCAGGGCTGCCAGACAGTGAGCCCATTTTCTCCATCCTACCAGTTCTTGAGACATGTGGCACTCTGAGAGACTGCTGCTTGCCATAAGAGATGGCAGCAAATAGACATGGCATGCCATCAGCCTCCCCTTCCGTGCCCCCTGCTGCTCTCCTCCTCACTCTCCCTTTACACCTCCAGCACCAAACCCACGCTGCGCAGTCATTAGCACCAGGGGAGACTTGTTCTGAGCACTTCTGAACACCATTTTCTACAAAGGTCAGTACCAAAGGTCAGAACATCAAAACATGGCCAACTTTTCCCCATCTTCCTCAGAACACAGCGGGGTTACCCAAATAAGCTTGTACCAAGAGTCTGCAGAAGGGCAGTGCTAGCATCATATGCATGAAGAAACACATCATGGTGTGGGAAAGTACCAACCTAATGATGGAAGATTTTTGAGCTGCCTCACTGAATTCTTCTGGAGGGATTTTTAGTTTATGCTGACTTCTCAAAGACTTTCCTACCAAGGGGACCAGGAAGGTGTTTTGCTGGATCAATATGCCACTACATAACAAAAACAACACAAGGCAATTCAACACAACCCACACTGCACTGAGTGCAGAACTGCTCATGATCCAGACTGCCAAACTGGGACAGCACAGCTGTGCTGGAGCAGCAGTGCCACCCAGGAGAGGCAAGACCTTGTTCAGGGTGGCACAGGTCAGGAAGTGGTTAAACAACATGTGAGAGGAGATGACTGGAGGATGTGGACTGGTTGGCTGGAAGGCTGGAGGATGTGGACTGGTTCCCTGTCCTCTGATGTGGGCAGGGGCACTTCCAGCAGAAGATCTTTAATGAAGTAAGAAACAGGAACAGGCCTAGGTCTCCCTCTGCACTTGCTGGTGAGAGTTTAAGGTGGGCAACAAACAGAAGAGATACAATTAGTTAATTCTGAAAATCTAATTAGAACTATGTCTTCTGTGGAGCTTTTTGGGAGCACCAAAGCTCACCATATGCTCCGTGTCACACTGCTCTTCCCTGGCAAGATGGCCTTTGCTGGCAATGGCTGACTTCTTGTCTACCAGTGGCTTTGCCCTTCAGGTCCACCACCATTTCCTGAGCCCAGAAAAGCATTGGCTGGTGTGGGCTTCAGGAGAGGCTCTCCCAGCCTATGGATGTGGCATTTAGCTGAAGGCACAAGCCTTCCCCATCCAATGAGAAGCCACAACCTTGTCTCTCCCATGAGTGACTCATTCTGTTCATGATGGCTTTCAGAAACACTGTGCACATCTGGAGCAGCTGGACACCAGCTCTGGGGAGGGTGATTTATGGAACTCCCACAGGGACAGAGAGTGCTTGGGAGCCAGAAAGCTAAAAGCCATTATCTCCATTCCTAATGCCTTTAGTCAGGAGGCAGATTCCCTTCTTCCAACACTATTAGCTTCCAGGTAACACTGGGAGGATGAAATCCCTGTTAACGTGGGGTAACTATCCAGAATTCCCAAAGAAGCATGACAAAGAGCACAAAGCATGAGAAAAACATAACCCCTTCCACACACAATCCCTGCTTTCTCCTTGCCCAGGAGGAAATGTTGTGTTTTAATAGGTAGAAAGCCTCACTTATCCTGGGAAGCTGCAGAAGGAGGCTCCAGCTCGTTGCTTTCCCTTGTCTCAGAAATCATCTCTCCCTGAACTCCGTGGGAAGACATCACAACACATGAAAACACAAATACTGCTGAGATTGCACATACTTTTGACAGCCCTGTAGTTGTAGCTTACTGAATGACTGTGTGGCACTGTGCATAAGGGGCAAGGGGATGCCCAAACCTCACATGCACACTTTAAGGCTGTAACTGGAAAAGTGTGAAGAAACTTCAAGCAGGGATCATCTGACACCAGCTCTCCTGGCTAGAAAGCTGGATTTGACACATAGCCTTGCCAAGCACCATCTGGCATCATCAAATTGAAAATTTCCAGGGGATGTGTGGCCAAAATTGTAAACAGAAGGACATTAGCTGGGATGGACAAAACCCCAGGCAGGTCAGTTGCCCACACTGCCCTTTGTAGGGTTCATGTTCATTCCTGCACCAGTGGCAGCCACTGGGACAAGTGAGGAGACACACCTGGCATCAACCTCATCATCTCAGACCACAAAACTACTAATAAAATAAAATAGCATAAATTTAAAATGGTTATCCAGACCTTACTTTTGAAGAGGACAAATGCATCTTTTCAAGCTAAGGAGCTTGAAGAATGGATTTATCAAGTTGGCCTTTTTCCATGAGGCTCCAAAGATAATTATAATTATCTTAGTTCATGTTTTAACAATCAGCATTTAATGACCACTTGGAGCAAAAGGCTAACTGAAAATCATATGAATTGTGGCTGAAAAGTTATGGCATGAGGCCAAACAGTCTGGTTGCACTGACTTGCACTATTTCTTGGGACAGCAGTAAATACTAACACAAAAACCTAGTAGTTTTGTTCCATTTTATGTCTCAGACCAGACCAGTAATTTTGACATCTACATTCATAAAGATTGTGTCCCTTAAATCAAACATTTAAAAATAAAGGGAAGACTAATGGCAATCTAATAAAACCAGGACTTTTAGTGGAAATTACTTTTTTTTTGAATGCTAAAATTTATTATGGATGTTTCACCCATAGCTGGGACGGGGAAGAACAAAAGAGCTGCTCTTTCCCCAGCTTACTTCCAGAGTGTAACCAGGGTTTGCCAGCAACAGACCTTCCCTTACACAGGCATACTTTTGGAATTCATACAACACACAATGGCAAAGAAAACCTGCCCAGCTGCTCACAGGCTGGGATTCACTCTCCCTTTGAACAGGGCATGTTGGCTCCTGGGGACAGCAGCTCCTGCAGGCCTCGTGTGGTGCAGTGCAGGAGGATGAGCAAAGCTTTCTGAGGATAAATAATATTCAAAATACATCTGAGCTGAATTTTTTGCATCCAAAACTGAATCCAAACTGCCAAAAGTTCAAGGATGCTCAGGTCTGATGTTCTTGTTCAGTCGTGTCTCTGGAGACCTTAGAAACCCATTTACTGTGCAAAGAGAAAAACAGGAAGCAGAGACTGTGTCACCCCCAGGGCCTTTCCTCCAGCTGAGCCGACTGGTCCTGGAGAGATTGTTTTGGTTGCAGGCACAAACAGGAGGAACTTTGCTCTGCTCTTCAGCTTTTTCTGTGGAGCACTAACCCCCTGACAGGAGGCAGTGCCTACTTGCAAGCTCTGAGCCCAGCTGATGGAAACCCAGGGGCTGCATCAATGGTATCTCAGGCTCACAGGCTTTTGGAGGTAGCTTGCTTTTGAGGCATCTTTTCTCCACCAAGGGTTCTCACCTGGGCTTAACAAACAACTCAGTGGTTTTTTAAGAGAACTGAGTCTTGGCCTGCCCTATTGCCGGCTCTTGTGTCTCCTCTTCCAGTTGGTTTAAATATTCAGGTCATTAGGGTTTATCAGCAGGAAAACTCACAAAATAGGACAACAAAGTGCTTCTTGAAAGTGAATTTATGAAATCCATATATGTGTCAAAATTGCACGTGAAGTCTAGAAACCACAGCACACAATTCAGGAAGCTAATCAGCCAAGCTGTAATTGCAAACCCTTGCATCAGGCAGCTGAGTCATGAGATAAAGGGAGAGAACTGGGGATGAACAGCAAGAAAATCCACATTCTTGGCTTGGAGTGATGCAGAGCATTTCCAGTTCCCTTCCTGGCTGCTGTCAAGGCTTTGCAAGTAAATAACCAGAATGAATAATCTATGCATTTCATGTACACTACTCCCATAGAACAGTTTTAATGTAGAGAGGGTTTAAGGGATTTTGAGAAAAACTGCTCAGAGCTGTTTCAAACAATTGCTAGGTATTAATGTCACATTTGCAAGTCCTGGTGTTTCCCTGATTTTAGCCAAATAACATTTTCTGCTTATTAAGGGTTCATCTTTTTGCTCTAGCTGTAAAAATACTGGGGACAGATGCTAAATTGCAGGTAAATATGCTGCTGTGCTGGGGAATGGCCTTGTATCAGATGTAATTGAGACAAACACTGGAAAGCCAGGAGGCCAAAATTTGTCTTTCATTCAATCTGCTAAACAAGGGTTGCTGAATAAAATTAGGAAAAATTAGAGCTGATTCATGGGCTATATGCTGGCCAGAAGGGAAGTGAATGCATAACAAATACATTTTATAATAAGTAGTTCAACCAAGTCTAATATAAGAATTGCTCATGCCATGGCAGTGTGCCTTTATTCTTTCTCTGCTTTTGAGATATCACTGGAAGCATTTAGTTTTTCTCCCACTCTCTCCAGCTAATACACCAGGCTCATAATAACACATCTGCTAAGTTTCCAGTGTGACCAATCCCACATATGCAGAACCCTGTGTGTCTTATGGTTTCACAATATCAGGATTACATGTTTCCAAAAACCCTTTTTCAAATGTGCAATTTGAAGTGATGGTTTTAGCCACTATTCTCTGTCTGAGCTAGTTGGTGGCCTGTGCTCTCCTGACAAGTGGGGAGAAAACCTACTCAAAATTACAACTTCTTTATGGAAAGAAAATTAAATCCTCTTCAAGAAACTTCAGAGAGACCTTAATGGATGAGGGAAATGCTGTGGATGTGGTTTACCTGGACTTTATTAAAGCCTTGGACACTGTTTCCCACAGTATTTTCCTGGAGAAACTGGTTGCTCATGGCTTGGACTGATGTGCTCTTCCCTGGTGAAACAGTGGCTGGATGGCCAGGCCCAGAGGGTGGTGATGGATGCAGTTCCTCCAGTTGGTGGCTGGTTGCAAGGGGTGATCCAGCTTGTGTTGAGGCCAGTCCTATTTAATATCTTTATCAATCATCTGCATGAGGGGATCAAGGGCACCTTCAGTCACTTCACAGGTGACACTAATTTGGGTGGGAATGTGGATCTGCTGGAGGGTAGGAAGGCTCTCTGATGCTCACCAGAAATCTGGGAGAGCTGTCTGGGTTAAATGCAGCAATAAACCACCCAGCAATATCCAAAATGGCAAGTTTAGATAAATTTGTCTAATGGCCCTTGAGACACAGTTTCACAGCACCTTCTTTCTTTTTCAATATCAAAGGCCTGTTCTGTCTTCTGCCAGCAACACCACGATGCAGCTGGACCGTGAAAGTCAAAGGAAGGTGTTTACCAGGACTGAGATGAGCAATGGGCCACATCAGAGCACAGCTCAGCCTGCTCTGCCCCCATCAGCTCCATCACAGGGGTGCACACACTCCCATGCCCCAGGCAAGGGCTGGCATCATGAGGCACAGTGCAAAGCAAGCAGTGCAGCCACCTCCTGGAGGACATTAAGTCCCCAAGGGTTGTCTTGTGTTCCCCACTAAAACCAACCTTGCCGTGATTCTCAGTTGACTCATATGAGAGAGGTTTGCATCATGGCCTCGTGGTCATTGTGAGTGTGCTCCCCTTTCAGCTGCATTTATTTTTCAGGGTATCAAAGCTGATAATCCCCAGGAATATCACAACCGAACACAGCTGTCAGTGCATGAGTGAGGTTTTAAGGCAGGCATACCCAAGTGGTGATGTTGACTCTGCAAACCATCCTTACCCAGAATTTTTGTCCCAGAATGTGGCCTCACCCCTTTTCAGACTTATTTGCCAGGTATTCCTGGGAAAGGGTTGTGCTGTTGTGACACGCCTGGAAAATCCTACATTTGCTCACGTTAGGAAGTCAATTACTAAAATATGTAAAGTGAGCCCAGGCTATAAGTGATTTTACAGTTTGCTTAACTGGTTTCTTAGGAGAAGCAGCACAGCAGGGTCTTTGCTTGACCTTCCCACTCTGTACCTTAAACATTTTCTGATTATGGAACAGCTGTTTTATTGTGGGTTGTTTGTTTGTTTGGGGTTTGGGGCTTTTATATTTGTTTTGCTTGTTTGTTTGTTTTTCTTGATTGGTTGGGTTTTTTTGGGAGTTTTTGTTTGGTTGGTGGGTTGGTTTGGTTGGGTGTGTTTTTTTGTTTGTTTGTTTTCTTTTCTTTTATTTTACAGGGATTTTAAACTGCAAAGCTCTTCACAGAATAACAGGCTTAGAATATCCTGCATTGGAAGAGACCCATAAGGATCACTGAGTCCAGCTCCTGGCCCTACACAGGACAGCCCCCAGAATTAAGCCATGTGCATGTGAGTGTTGTCCAAGTGCTTCTTGAACTCTGTCAGGCTGGTGCTGTGACCACTTCCTTGAGGAGCCTGTTCCAGTGCCCAGCCACCCTCTGGGTGAGGAAACGTTTTCCAATATCCAACCTAAACCTCCCCTGACAATTTCAGGCCATTCTCTCAGGCTCTGTCACTGTCATCACAGAGAAGAGATCAGTGTCTGTCCTTCCTCTCCCCCTCCCAAGGAAGCTGTAACTGCAGTGAGCTCTGCCCTCAGCCTCCTCCAGGCTGAACAGACCAAGTGACCTCGGTCACTCCTCACACGGCTTCCCCTCAGGGCCCTTCACCATCTTTGTTCCCTCCTTTGGACACTCTGCAGTTGTTTCATGCCCTTCTTACACTGTGGCACCCAGAGCTGCCCCCAGCACAGGAGGTGAGGCTGCCCCAGTGCAGAGCAGAGCAGGACAATCCCCTCCCTTGCCCCATGCTGTCCCTGATGCCCCAGGACAGGGATGGCCCTCCTGGCTGCCAGGGCACTGCTGGCTCATGTTCAACTTTCTGCTGACCAGGACCCCAAATGCCTTTCCATGGCACTGCTCTCCAGCCTCTCATTCCCCAGTCTGTCTGTACAGCCACAGCTGCCCCATCCCAGGTGCAGAATCTGGCACTCTGTCTGTTACTCTTCATATGGCTGGTCATTGTCCAGGCCCTTTAATTCTGCAAGGTCTCTCTGCAGGGCTTGTCTGCCTTTGAGGGAGTCAACAGCTCCTCCCAATTTAGTATCACCAGAATAACAGCCCAAACTTCCCAATACAGGCTTTCAAACTGGCTTCTTGGGCAATGTCTTAGGCTAGCATTTACTGTCACTTTATAGACAGGTTCTTTTTCATTTTCCTCATTTCACTTCAGTCGTTTGTGAACAGCTGGCTTTAACCTCACAGTAAAAGCCCAGAGCTGTGTATGGTGTTCCTAGCCTCAGCAGATCACCTTGATTTTTGCCACAGAAAGATCTGTGACTGATCTGTTGCCTTCCCTGTTTGCTTACCTGTGCACTCTGGCCTACATCCAGGTCCTGAGAGCTCATGGGTAGATATTAAGGTAGACATCCAGATAATTTTTACACAAAGATCCCAATTTAGGTTTGTCCTTAAAAATGCAAGGTATAAATTTGATGAAATGTCACAGGTTTAAATCAGTATAAACCTACTGAAATCAATGAGGTTATTTGGATTCACGGCATGAGGACTGACTCCATCCCTGCTCTGACTGCAAAGCTTCCCAGTTCAAGTGATGGTGCTTCTTTGATTTTACTGTTTAAGAGCTAACATTATTTAATATATAAAGGAATTACCTTGGCATGAAAGGAAGAAGGGAGACAATGACATTTGTCAAGAGTCAGGCCTGCAGTGTAGGGACAGACTGTCCTAAGGCAATCCAAAGTAGACCAGGCTCTGGGGATGACTGGGAGGGAAAGCTTGGCCAATGCAAAGAAAATAGGTTTAGTTTAGCCTGGTAAATTTGGGATAATTTGGGATGGTAGTGATCTCCATTAGTGCAGCAAACATTAGGGATAAGGATGATGATTCAGCTTGGGGATGGCACAGCTGGTGCCACCAGTTGCCCTGCCAGAGCAAACGGGCTGTGCTCAGGAATGGCTTCAGACTGAAATGAAATAGTGATTCTGGCCTGTTAGAGCAGGCAGGGACTGAAAAGGCTCCCTGAGGAAGGAGAGTGACAAAAAACACCTATGAGTTTGAAGATGGGATTAAATTTGACTGTGAGAGGGTGGGAGGGGTTGGTGAGTGGCAGTGAGGTCCCTGCCCATTTTCTGCATCCCACATGCCCCTTGCAGCCACTGTCAGGGCCTGCTCTGCCCATGGGGTGCTCACAGCCCTTTCCATGCAGAGTTCATCTCTGCCAACAAAAGTGAGCCTCTTCTGCAGTTGGTTTGGCACTTAAACACTGCCCTGAGGAGCCACATGTTGAGGCATGCAGCACCAGCTGGGTTCAGAGCAGTAGCACTGGAATGAGTGGCTGTGTTTTGGTGCCAGTGCCCTGCATCTTCCAGTTCCTACAAATCCACCTCTTTGTTCATTAATGTGGAGCCACATTGACACAGTTTTTTTTTCCATGAACAATCAGATTTTTTTTTCTAGGTGTACTGCCTTTTCATTTACTATTGTTATTAGCTGATAAAAGTCTGGAGATGTGTATTAAAGACCTGTGCATCTAACTAAGGCAGTAACAACACACTAGTTTGTTTTATTTTTTTGTCTTTAAATGAGTCAAGCTTCCTGCCAGCCTTCTTAAAGCATAGAGAAGATAAACATAATAAAAATTAAATCGGTGTCAAGAAAACAAGCCTACAGATAATGCAGTCCACAAAGAGGTCCTGGGGAGAGAGCTGCACTTATCTTTTCAGTCAGGTAGAGCTTGTGTTTCAACATTAAACTCTTAGTTCTATCAAAACTAACACTTGTTTCCATCAAAGTCATTAGTCATTAGCTGTGCTCAGTTGATAAATATGTTATTAAAATGGGGTGCTAATAGAATAATCTGCAGCAAAGCTCAAAACACTCACATTTTCACTCAACAAATGCTTGGAAATATTTAGTGCATGTTTTTCTCGATGGCTTCTAAAATTTGGATGTCTTATGAAGCATATTTACATTTACTATGATGGCAGCATCATCTGATGGAGTCTCTGAGAGGGCATTTGCTATAGTCTGGGCAATCCTTGTGATGAGGCATTAGTGAGCAATAGCTGCCCATAAGCAACTGCACAATGTCAAAGCAGGAGGCTGGGCTGAACAGACTTCTGTGGTTTGATAAATGAGGTGTCAGTGCCCTGTTCCTACAAACAGAACTAACCAGCACTGTATGGTAAAGGAGAAAAAGGACTTCTTTCAACCAGTTTTTTAAGTACAAAAGCAGGTGGAATTGCTTTAAATTTGGTCCTGATGTAGAAAATCTGGCCTGTAACTGAAAATAAATGCCCAGAGAGCTGCTGAATGGTACAGTGATGCTCCTGCTGTATCACTCTGACACGAGCCAGGATCAGGAGGAATGCTGAGAATACCTGGAGTAGGCTCTGTTCTCTTCTAATTATTCATAGCCAGCTGAAACAGAAGCTCTTCCTGCCCCTCATGCCTTCCTTCACCATAGTACATGGCACACACCAGGCTCGAGTCTGGCCAAAAATGTCACGGCCCTGGCCCATGTACCCTGCCATTTGTATGAGCTGTGCCACACTGTTGTGGCACATGAAGCTGTTATTCCCTGGGATTTCCTCCTGGGCCCTGGGAGGAGGCTGGAATGTACCCTGGGCCCTGGGAGGAGGCTGGGGGAGGCTGGCTAGCCAGCTCCCTGCAGGCCAGCAGATGCATGGGGGGTTTAGGTGTCTTGCAGACGAGACAGGCACTACTTTTTCTTGTCTGAAGATCTTCTTCCTTCCTGACTCCCTTCCTGAGACAGACAAAAGTATGGAAAATGCCAGGGCCTGCTCTCTGCAGAGGAGATAATTTCTGTCTCACTTCTGCTTCCATACTCCCATGTAAGTGGCAGTCATGGGTATTACTAGACTTCATTTCATATAAGGTAATTTACCTGCCAACTTTTGAATGTGAAGATCTAGTTATCTTGTTCTACAAAAAGAATCTATATTTTAAAGTTATCTTTTTTTCTCTAGTTAAAAATCACACCAAATAGTTTAGATTTTGCTTTAAACATGCAAGGGGTTAAATATTCAGGATATTTCTGTTGTGGCCAACACTACTTACAGAGTCACAGAGGATGAAGAAGCTCTTCAGTAGCAGTGCCGCTGCAGGAACACTGAAAAACAGAAGCTTGTTACCAGCATTATCCACAGAGTAACAGTGCAGAATATCCTGAGCTTGGGATAATCAGCCTGAACACAAGAGAGTCATTAGTTAGAGCTACAAGAGTATGAACACTAATGCATGTAAATCAACCCCAGCCTTTGAAATATATAAGGAAACTGAATATAAATTGGACATAAATTCCTCTTTGGAGTCACTTTGAAGTGCCTCTGGAACAAGAGAAGAATGTGGCCAGAGTATTTTCCAAAGGCCAGGTTAATATGGACTCCAAGAATGTAGACACAAATCTGATAGCATTCAGTGCAGAAACCTGCTTGCTTAACAAAGAGAAAAATGTTACAGATGAAACCCAACATCTTCCTCAAGTGGACGATGTCAGGGCACTGGTGTGTGCCTGTTTTCTACACTGTTATTTTTGGACACAGCCTCCCTTCTCCTCTGGAACTGACTCACCTCTACAGGAAAGCCTTTTCCCTCCCCAGGCAGTTGTTTGCATTTTCCTTCCATGGCTTCTGGTTTCCTTCTAAGGGTTTGCACCAAACCTCACAGACAAACAGTCTTAGAGCATGACCACTGGGACTCTTTACAAGGAGACACCTGAGCCAAAGAAAACAATAAATGCTTGAACTCTATCCTGTTAATCACATCTGAAAGCATGATTACACCAAATCTTGTAAACCCCAACAAGTAATTCCTCTTATCCTCGGTTTGCAATACTTGGACAGTCAGGCACGGACAATTCCAGTTACTTTCCCCAAATCCATGCTGTGTAGCAGGCCCAGGAATAGATTTTAGATCTAGACATTTGTAGGCAGCCCAAACTGGAGGGGATGAGTTTTCAGTCAATATCAGCTCAGAAGCTGGTCTGAGCTGTCCCTTCTCAGTGCCTTCACTTCAATTGTACCAGGCAATGAAGCAGGGCAGGAGCACTCTGAACACAAACCAGACACAAACCTTTCTTGCAGCAACACTGTAGTTACTCTCTCTGCAATAAGAAACTGTTCTTTCATGTAGAAAATGAATCCCAGGGATTTAGGAAGCAAGCAGACACAATTTTGCACATCCTGATGGGAACAGGCACCCTAAAACAGGGCCCATTCAGGAGCTCCAAGGACCTTTAGCAGAAGATCCTTGTGGTGAATCTTTCCTTCAAATTCCCAAATAAATCGATCTTAAAAAGCAGGCTGCAGAAAACAAAAAGCAAGAATCTTAGTAATCACTGTAAGTCTTTAAAAAATAAAGGGAGGCTGAAAGTGTCTCATTAGAGCTCAGTAGTTGGGTGGACCTGCAGGTGCCCAGGAGTGGATTTGTGTGTGGCAAAACCTGCTGGGAATGGGAGATGAGGCCATGCTCTGTTCTGGATTTTTGGGTTGTTTTGGGATTTTTTTTTTGTCTCTTTGCCTTCCTCTTACGCATCCCCTCAGATGACACATGAACATCTCTCATCTTGCAAAAGTTTACAAAACTGCCTTTTGGTAAAATTTTCATTTTAGCAGATCCATCTCCCCCAGCCCTGGACACGCCATAGCATCCAAGAGGAAAACCAAATGCTCAGCACCGTTCCTCCCTGAGCTGCATCAGGTCTCAGCTCACTGAAAAACCTTCCCTATTTGATCAGAAACCACAACACCAATGAAAACTACAATTTCCTGACTAAAATTCAGATACAAAATCTGCATAGAGATGAGGTCTTGAAGGGTCATATTATTCTCTGGGCTGATCACGCTCCCCTGCCCACTCTTTCTCATCTGAAGACTTTAATGGCTTTAATATGTAAGTGTTTGGAGCAGTCACAGTTTGTAGCTGTGTTTTAGAATAAATAGGAAGTGAGAAGACTTGAGCAGCAGTAAGGTTGCCATAGCAATTGTTTGTTGAAGAAGAGAAATTGCGACAACAAACCCCAGGAAAACATGACACTGTGATTCTACCCTTTGCATCAGGCCCATCTAGACTTCAGAAAGAACAGGTTGCATGGCAGAAGGGAGCCCTTGTGGCCCCTCTGGGCTCTTCCTCAGGAGTTTGGGGAGCCTGCCTGAGGGCACAGCTGAGGCAGTGAAGCCAGGGGCTCGGGAGGAAGCTCTGTTGAGTGACACAAGCCCGAACTTTGCCGACACGTTAAATCACACATGACTCATCCTGTGATCCCATCCGTGTATGAGTGCAAGCACTTACTTATAAATCATGGATGAATCATAAGGCATTAGTTTGACTCTTCAAACCATGGAGTATCAATCATGTATTTTGTCTCAGATTTCAGTCTGCAATCCCTTGGAAAACAAGTTGATCTCTGGTGTAGGAAGGTTATCTGCAGGGTGCTCTTGTGCTACTCAGCTGAACATTGATGGGCCACAACCCAGACAAGCAGATAAATGGAAAATAAATCCATGAGCGATGTGGGGAATCTACTTTAACTTACATGAGAATATCTCTGAGAACCAAACACCACTTTTACCAGTGTTATCTGAGCAATGCAGTGCAGTGATAAATTCACAGCCTTTCTTGGGAGTTTTTCCTTGTGGCTTTACATTTGATGTTTTATATATTTCATTTGCTTACCCCTGACACCAGCCTTTAATGGCTGACTTGCATTATTACTCTCATCTTACAAGGGAAGGGACAAGAACAGAATGTAAATGGGAGCCAAGGTGAGATAGACACAGCAGAGCTGAAAATTGATCTTGTTTCCAGGCTCCATTTGACACAGACCCTGCCTAATAGTGTAAACTCGTGGTTCTGCTGCCATTAGAGCAGATGCTGCTGGAACCTCTTGGATGTGAGGGTCACACCATGTCTGAGCATCAGCATTTCAGTGACAACATTCAGAGACACCCGTGGGACATTTATATTCACATGTCAACAGCACTGGCCCAGGAAATAATGTTTGCATAAAGAATTTTAAAATGCTGTCTGGAATATCTTAACCTCCATAGGACACCCTTCTCTAAATACAACAGTAAAGTGACCCCTGTGCCTTAGGATGAGGGAGGGGGAGGAGAGCAGCATCTCACCAGTCACCAAACCAGCAGCCAACCACACTGGGCATCAAGCAGCACTTGCAGAATGCCTCCACCCTTCTCACCCACAGGACAATAGCTCAGACTAGAACAGTGATTCTCTAGTAAGGATTTAAAAGTTCACTTCATGACAATGTCTGTGCTATAGTACAGTGACACACAAATGCTTCAGCTGTACTCACAAAATACACGTGGATGATGGCATATCCAGACAAGGTCTGATTACCTTATTGAGTAATCAACTGGTCCCAAATGATCTTTTGTCTTGAAATAATTGCCAGCATTTTGTCAGGCAGAGACAGTTCTGTTTTGGAGGAGGAAGGTGGACCAGAAAGCATGCCAAGATTTCTTCCAGCTCTATTTTCTTGTGGACCTTGTTCTGGTTAAAATCAAATCCATTGCATCCTATTTGAACTATTAGAGCTTATGAAGCAGAACAAACTGCTTGGGTACTTCTTCAGTGCAGGCAATAGCCAGAGATCCAGTGGTGTGAGATATTCATCAAAACCTGTGGAGGAACATCAAAACTGCTTTCCTACATAAATCAATGAGCCATGTAAAATAGAAGCCCATGTCCAGTGGTCAGTTATGCCAAAGTCAGAGGGAGATGCAAAGCAGCACTTGGTGTAAAATCACTGCCAGCATATCACACAATGTTGACCATGGGTTAATACCATTTGCTTCCAGAAAAGCAAGGCAGCTGTAGGATAATCCACACCCACTTGCCCTGTGGCTTTACACAGAACATAACTCCCTCAAAACTGGCTGGTATAGGTAGTTGCTGAGCAAATTTTTCATGCACAAGGACCTCCTTGCTCTTTAAAGTAAAAAACACCTTGTCATAAAGAAATGAAAATCTGGGACCTTTTACATATTCCCAAGGTAGTTTCCAAGACAGGATATGAAAAGCTACGGCTGCACTTAAAAGCCTGCATTAACTGACAGCTTGTGTTAGAGAGGGAGTAGCTGCCTTGCCCTAAGACAAGACAGGTGAAATTTTTGAGGTGGCAGTTCACTTCATCTGCTTGGACCAGCTCATGAAGGATCCACACCATCCCAGGGAGGGCTCATCCCCAGCTCCTTCCCCAGGGCTGCTCCGTGGCACCGTGTCTGTGGTGCTTCCAGCAGGGACAAACAGTTCACCCTGTCACTGACACAAACCTTCATGGTTACCTGTGTGCCCAGAGGTGAAGGTGACTGCAATCACCCCTGCATGTTTGCCACCATTGGGAACCAAACACCTCTCAGCCTGTGCAGCAGGGCTGTGCAGAGCACATTTCTGCACAGCTCTGCTTCTGCAGCTTCATAGCATTATGTATGCTTGGCATCTTGCTACCTCAACACTGAAACACTGTCGTCAGGCAAAGCTACCTCCCTGGATTAATGTACTGAATGCCAAGGAACATGAACCATCCTACAGCAGGAGATTTGGTTTGCTTTTAGCAAACTCAGATACCAAATCCAATTTTTTTTTTTTTGCTATAAGACATGTTTGATAAAAAAAAATATATAAAGCTATCTTTTGGAGGGTTTGAACTACAGGTTTGGCTTTCTTACAGACTCTGCTTCAACACTCAAATGAAAGCTTTTTGTTTCCCTACATTTCTTTTTTTTTAGCCTGGTCAAAGATCACTGCTCTTGCCTGACAGCAGAGCACATCTTCTGAAGTCCAAGTCAGAGCCCATGGGTGCTGTCTGTCTGTCAGCACTTGCACTGAGGTCCCTGGTCTCAGAGATGTAAATACTGACTTGATATCAGCCAAGCACCATTTCTAAAGCAGTTTCCAAATCCTCCATGCCAAGAAGCTACAATTGGCATAGGAAAGGCTTCAGCAAGCAGAGACAGGTCTGCTCATGGATCAGTTCCTTCCTCTTATATTACTGCAGATATTTACCTGTAAGTAAGATGCTTTGTTCATTAAATAGCACCTATCCTTCAATGTATTCTCCCTCTAAAATCCAAGTATCATAGGTTGGTATCATAAACTTCCTGTTGCAGAACTGGTAAGGTACATTAACAGGATCAGAAAAAAAACCCTAATTTTTTGGAACTCTTATGTAAAACAAGCCAAGAGTGGGGAGAAGCATAAGTTTATACTATCTCAGCAGGGCTATTTTCTACTGGAAAACTTTTGGATTTGTCAGCATTAGATGATGAAATGACTTTAATTTCTTAGCATCCCCCCCTTCAAGGAAATACATCCACAGGAACTCTTAAAAATTGATTTTCTCCCCTACCCCTGACAGAAGGATTTTCAGTATCCAATACAAACTCCTGGCCTTGGCCAGCCTTTTCCATGGTAGTGACCATGCAGCACCAGAGAGAGAAAGTAGGAGAAAATCTGTGCACCATGTGGTGTGTGAGGTGAGTGCCCTGTTCCTGCAGCTGCTGAGGGGCAGGGGAGCTGCATGGCCTCTCCAGAGGCCACCAGGAGCAGCCAGGTAGCCCATGAGGCTGTGGGGAGCCCAGGTGGGCTCTTGGCCAGTGGCAATGTGCACAGCACTGGGCTGGCAGAGTGGCACAGATGCAGTGCTGGCAGCAGCCAAGCTGCCTCCCTTTCCTCTGCACAGCCCAGGGCAGTGAGAGGGAAGCTGGATCTTGTCTTGGCTGAGTGATGGAGGGTGGCTCTGCAATGGTGGGGCCAGGGACATGAAGAGCTCCATGGATGCAAATTCACACTCAGGTTAGAGATGTGGGACTTGCTGCTTCGTAGGAGTCTTAAGGCATTACAGATGGCAGAGATGAGGAATGAGGAGAGACCCAGGATCTTGTGGAGAAGAGGAAAGTGGGTTAAATATTGTGGGTGCAGGGAGTTGCAGCCCAATAGTGATGTTTGATGGCCTCTAAAATCCAGTGTGCCCATCAGAGCTGGTCTGCACTGGGCTGTATCTCCAGGCTTCTGGAAACCGCTTCACCTCAGGGAGCACCCTCACTGTTTGCATTTGTAAACACCAGACCCACTGAACAGTGGGGTGTGGATCTGAAATGCCTGCACAGCTCTCTTGAGCCCTGGTCAGGCAGAGCAGCATTTATGCTTTACATTTTTCTGTTTTTTTAAATGAGTTTCGTATTCCTTAAGATTGCGGGCAGACTTTTCCAAATGGGGACTGGGTATCACCCAAACACATCCCCTCAAGCTCCCACTTCACCACAGTGTATAATTAAAAGTGAAACCCTTCTCTTTCTGATGAGCTTCTTGTGAGACATTCTGGTTAAGAGGTTGTAATCTTAAACTCCTTTGACTGAGTCTACAGAAGGAAAATGATGGTGACTCTGATTTCTGTAGCATCTCCTGTTACTTTGGCTGTGCTTGGCTTCAGGCACAGGTGAGCTCTGGAGCAGACAGACCTCGACTCCAGCAAGGATTCAAGGCCATCAGATCACCCAGAGCAGAGGAATTATGTTGCCTGTTGCACAACAGCCTCAGAGTACCTCAGAAAACCCAATACTCACCACAGGAGCAAAAGTTCTACGGATTATCTCTGAATGCAACATTTGTTATTTATTGCGGTATTACATTCTTTAAAATAATATTATTATCTTTACAGGAAAAACCACCTTTTTTCTTAGCAATGATTCCTTTTTTTCTGTGCTCATTATAAAATTTCTTATATCAGAGTGGGATCCTGGGTGGAGATTAAAGTACAGACAAATAGGATTTCATAAGCAAGTATGACTCATTACCACCACCAGATAACAGAATTACCTATTCGAAGACCTCTGAACTATTTGGTATTCATTGAAGGTGAAGCATTACGTTTATTAACAAGAAGTATTTGCATTAGACAGCTTCTCCACATTCTCCAGAGGGCATAAAGGCACCACAGTGTGTGTCAGCCTGTGTAAGGAAAAGTAGACACACCAAGACAAAATTAAAGGACTCAACCTCTTCAGTTTTGGCTTCAAAGGCAAACACAGTGTAAACGTGCTCTTCTTTCTACTGCCACTAGAATGTCCCAGGGGGTGGTACCAACACTCAGGCTTTGGGGATGGGAGTGGTCTTGGGTGGATGCAGGCTCTTCACTCAGGCCCAAGCAGCCACAAAAACAAAAACCAGGAGCCTTGGTGGTTTAGGTGCTGCTGGGACTGTGAGTTGGTGTTGCCTCACATCAGCAGTGGTTCATGGCACCAAAGCACAGGTGGCACTGCCTCTTTCCTTTGCTCTTCTGGGAGCTCTTCCAAGCTCTCCACAGCTGACCCATAAACCAGCAACACCTTCAACCTATCCTGATGAAATGTTTCCCTTCTCATCACAAAAGATATGTGCTGTGCAGTACTGCCAGCACTGGGGACAGCAGTGTCCCAGCAATTTCCAGGCATTTGGCCCTTTGTTGGTCAAACACATATTCAGGAAGCAGCCTGCAGGAGTTTAGTGTACATTCAATCTTCTCTCAGGTGCCATTAGATTAGGACAGGTTTTCAAGGATGAAGCCAGAAGAGCCCAAAGCATGGGCAAACACCTTGTTGTCAACTTTTTTTGTTCAAATAGTTAAATCCCAAATCTTTCATTCGCTTTGCTCTCTCGTCCCATAGTGATCTTCTGCTGCAGGGAGCATGGCCTGTGTAAGGCACGAGGAACACC
Organism: Agelaius tricolor; assembly: GCF_023055355.1. NCBI lineage: Eukaryota > Metazoa > Chordata > Aves > Passeriformes > Icteridae > Agelaius > Agelaius tricolor. The sequence goes on from NW_027269261.1 coordinate 80,578,616, forward strand.
CCACATATCTGATTCAGCTGGGTTCTTCTGTGCACAGCAGACAAGGTGCATTTTGTCTCATGCTCACTAACTCTGGCTAAGTCTCCTCCTACGCCTCCTGAGAAGGGAAGAAGGCCCTTGCTTGAGCAAATCACCATCAAAAGACAGGAAAAAATGTTAGGAATAGGCAGGCAGTGTTTTCAGTCAAGGGCTATTACCAGAGAATCCCACAGGAATTTCTTCCACAGTTTAGATCATATGAACCATATGGATCATATGACAGCAACTTCATAAATGATTTGAAAGAGTGAAGAGCAAAGATTGATGATATGAACTGATTCAAAGCAGTAAAACTGAAAGCTGACTGTACAGAGTTGTAGTACAACCTTGCAAAAAATGGCTGGATGATAAAAAGCCAGATGAAATGTGATATTGATACATGTGGAATAATGCATACTGGAAAGAAAACTTTAACTCCAGGCACACAGTGATGGGCTTGCTACCACTCAGTAAAGAGATTTTTCAGAGGTTTGTTAAACTGTCTACTCAAAGCTCAGGATCAGTTTGAAAAGGCTAATTTCAATACTACTATTAGGAAATTATAGAAAACAATTAGAGAGAAAAAAAAAGAAATAAATATTACAAGGACTGTATTGCCTGCATCTTACCATAAATCTCTACAGTAAGCATTGGTATCTCTTCCCAAAGCAACAGAGAAGCAGCAGAAAAAGCACAAAGATGTGAAGCAAGGGTGATACAGGGAAGAACCTAACAGAGATAAGAAATCTTTAACCTAAGGAGAGAGGACCATGAAGGATATGTTAGGGTTTGTAAAACCTCAAGGCACATAGGTAGATTAATAGGAAATAATGATTTAACTTCTCATACTGCTAGTAATAATAATAAGTTAGGAAACCTCACATAAAATTTTCAAGTGGCAGATTCAAAAACAAGAGGTGCACACAGTGCATTGTTAAACTGGAGAGCTCACTGAGACATGACACTGGTGGATGTCACAACTGCATGTGCTCAAACAGTGAATGGAAATAGCTCATGGAAGACAGAATACATCAAGTATTATTAATCACAAAGGTATCACACTTGACTTAGGAGTTCCTTGGCAAAGCCTCCTGGGAAGTTCTGCTACAGCTTTCCCACTTTTGTGCTCATTTCTAAGCACCCACTATCAGTCACCTCATTTTTTACGGGCATTAACTTCCTCACAGTTCTAAATATCATTCTGCAGTCCCAGCAGAGGTGTGAGAATGCAGCAGTGAAACCCAGTAGAAATGTAAGTCAAGCTCACAAGGGACTAAATGACACCAGAGTGTGCTAAGCCAGGTCACAGAAAGAATAGGTGCTTCTTGAACAAGAATTTCTATGTTCAGTGAAAAATGATGATATTCGTGTTTGTCTTCACATCTTTTGATCTGCAGCAGCCTATGGCTTGCACAATCTTTACTTTCTTTCTGAACATGGGCAGAGACAACCTGTTGACCATCCAGCCATCTGCTCCCAGCAGTGTACATTTGGTCCTAATGCTTTCTGGCTGGTGGGGATCTTAAAAAAACAGTTGGGAGTATATAATGTTTGTAGGTGCCTAATGAAGTAGAGGATTAAGCTAACAAAATAATAGAAGAAAGAATAGAATAGATTATTAATTGTGAAGATAGTAACAAGATAAGACTTGTTTCTTATACACTGGGGAAAAATAGGTGGATTTTTTTGTATTTGAACCTGAACTTGTCAAGAACTTTGCAGTTTTCTCCTCTGTATTCCTTCTCACTTTTGGCCAAGCTGCCCCATGCCAGCCTCTGTGCACTTAGGGATAACCAGTAAAATCTTTTCTGAGGGCTGCTGTGCAAGACCTTTTTCTAGGCTTCCTATATGTCATGATACCCAGATTGATGCAACAGGGAGCTACAAGACACAGATACTAGGCTGACTGTCAGCCAACCCTTCCACTTGCCAGGGTTCCTCTGCAGGGTGCACAACACAAATCTCTACATGGGAAAGGCAGTGAACCTCTGGACCTCTCAGAGTCTGGGAAAAAATACAGGCAGCCTTTGCTTTCTGCAGGTTCAAACTTTTCATCCTCACTATGCGTGTGCTGAGCATCTGCTAGAAGATTAAGGTAGTTGTCAGTACAGACACTTCACACAGAAATGAGAGACATTTCTTATTCCAAACTACTGCTGCCTCACCTGAGAATGGGTGAGCAGGTGTTAAGACATGATTTCAGAGCATCTGCAGTGTGTGAATGCAAGCTATGTATTAAGTAAGGTTATTAATTTTAAATTGATCAGCTTAGTGCAGCTCTGAACAGAAACATGTCAAATTTGGCTGCTAATTTGGGGGGAAGCTGAGCTCAGAGGAGTGCTGGCTAGGTGAAGGAGGCAAAATAAGGGGTACTTTCAACAAAATTGAGAAATATTGATTTGAATTGGCTGTGCTGACAGTAAAAGCAGTGTGAGCAGGGTCTGGTCTGCTGTGGGTGAGTGTCCCCAAGGATACTCCCCTGTCCCGTGGGTGCTCGTGCCAGCACTGTGCCTCTACATGGGCACAGCTGAAATGCCCTTTAAATGTCAGTGAACAAAGTAAGGAAGACATCAGGTCCTGCCCTATTTTATGCCTTCTGTGGCATCAAAATCCAATATTATAAAATGCAGGAAATTTATAAAGAAAACTAAGTATGTAGAAGTATGTAGAAGAAAAGGCCATAGGTTGACAGGGGACAAGGAAAGACAGGATGTTCACTTTGCTGGTGCTGTGTGTTGGATAAACCTTGTCTTCCTGAGCAGGTTGTGAAGCCTAGGAGAGGGCTGCTGTAGCAACAAATTCAAAAATAGAAGGCTAGCACCTCTCAGCAACTGAAGGACAGGGAATTGGAGTATTAGACAAAAAAGTAAAAAAACTGCTGAGGGACAAGAGTAGAAATGTAATTATGGAAGATAAGACCTGCCAAAGAGAATATTTCATTCTTTGAGGAGATTATGTGTTTGATTTATAACTGCAAAGACATAATAGAGTTTTGCAAGGTTTCTTTCTGAGCACCATATTGGCATTCTGATTAGGAATTGTCAATACACAATATTTATAAAGCATTATGTGGATAAAGCAGTGACGAATAAACAGCTAAAAAACCTGTTTTCTTCATCAAAGAGATTTGTTATCTGTTGGATATTATGAAAACCAGCAGGACCTTGGTACCTCTCTGAAACTTTTGTCCATTAATGCAACTCTAGAGAACCCCACTCTGCAAACAAATGTTCTCCTGGCAGCTGGAGAATGGAACCAGCAATGGTCATGGCACCACTAAGGAATTGGTAGTGGCCAAAGGTGCTGCTGCTGGGGCATGCACTGCTTTGTCACAGCGCTTCATTTCTCAGTATTTTGAACTGCCAATGCTCCACACATGTCACTTTCTAATTTATTTTTAGCTAATGAAGTTTCTGAGAAGCAAATCAGATTGCTATTGACACTGTGTCTAATGCAGCCCCTTCTTTGTCACAGTCAGTTTCTGAAATGAAGTTATAACAGTGCTGTAAAAAAATCCTGATGTGACAGGCCTGGAAAATGAAATGGTTTGTTGCTGTCAGCCTGTGCTAATGGAAGCTGAGCTGAACAGCTCAAGAGCAACAAATTATATAGATTTAAGGCACAGAAACATTTCAGCTACATCACCTTAATGTCCTTTGTAATGAAAACAAATTGCTTTGTGCTATATAAAGTGGTGCCAATGGGAGCTGGAAAGTTCAAAATAACACAAGGACATTGTTAGGTTCCCCAACCAGCTCAGTAGAAGTGTGGCAGAGTGAAAAACAAGGAAGGAACTTCACTGGTTCCTTCCATAAGAATTTAGTCCCCAAGACATAATCCTGAACCTTTGTTTGATACTACACTAAGAAAAATATGAAAAAATATTATTGTTTATTCATAGCAGTAACTTCTGATCATTTGACTTATCAAAGTATCCATCAAATGTCGCTTAAATTTGCAACACCTCTAAAGCCTGGCCTGTGTCTCAAAGAGTTTGGTCATTTCAACTGCAGTGATATAATTGCAACAGAAGAAAAAACAACCCTAAAATAAGTGGCTCTACCAAGAAGCTGTTAATTCAATACAGTTTATTTAAACAGTGCAAAGCAACATTAGCATTTTGATGAGCAATCATTATTTCTGTGGCGTGGCACCTCAGGCTCCCAACAACACACCTGCATCACTCTGTACTGGATGCTAGGTGAATATACAAATCTGAAGCCAATATTTTTATACCAGGCATTTAATATCCAAAATATATTTGGAGAAGATCAAGTTTTTAATTGATATGGAGTAACCATATCCTTGTTTTAAAGAGGAAAACTCAAGTCAGTTCAATACTTCTTCCTATTACAAAAGTGGAAAAGGAAACATTTACATATTTCCACAGAAGAGACACCTTTGTCCACAAAGACAGTGGATTACTGATTCACATAATCATATAATAAGGTTATATAATGAAATCCTTTTCTCCTTCCCAACCCTGACAATGGAGAAATACTATCTATTTTCTTTTGGAGACGACTACATTACAGTGCCACTCTTTATATTGTAACAGTGATTTTTTCAGGAATAAACCTTCTCATTTTTACATGTATGTTCATAAATGCCTCAAGGCTAATCTTTAAATCTTAATAGTCTTACTGGATACAGACATATCTACCTTTTGTACTGGAAAAAAAAATTGGAATAAATCTGGACATCACTATATCTGTGTTGTCACAATTGGCCACTGACAAGACTGACTTTTGGCCAGGCTGGTGAGCCAGGTGCAAGAGCTGTGGTGCTGTTCAAAGACAACACAGATGTGAGAGAGCTCTGGGACTGCTCTGGTAGGTCTCAGTTGAGAATCACAACAGTCACTGATGCTTTGTTTTGCAATAGAAGGGAGCTCTTACAGCTGTGACAGGTATATATTCCTTGGATCATATCCCATTTACATTTTTTGATGCTTACATGACACACTAAGGATTTTGTTCACTTTCAACTAATGTTTCTACTAACTAACTTTTTGCTAATGCATCCATCAGAACAGCATCATAAATACTTCTGGAGACAGACATTAATCGTGGGGTTTTCAGGGAATGTGTGCTTGGCCAAACTGAAATGCATGAAAGATCTGTCAGTCAGATGCACAGAAAGCAAAAATCACATTGTATGAGCTGGGTGACTTTTCCTGCAGCATGAATATCTTGGGAATATAAGCAAATTCTAAAAGGAAATGTATTTACTTAATCACTGGCAAAATAATTTGAATATCAAGTACATTTGTAGAAGATCAAAGTCTATTCAAGGATGAATAAAATGGACTAGTCTGATGAAGCACGTGGCCAGAGAAAAAATATTCTTCATCCTATGCTCCATCAAAATTCTACAGGTTTCCTAATGGCCTCCATTCCTTTGCACACATTATTAGTGCTTTGGTTATTTGTGTGCATATGCACAATCAACAAGCCCATGAAGTACCTGTGTGAAGATGTGTATCCCAGTGCAGCTATTACACAGACACCTTTCAACTCACTCCCATGCCAGAGTTAAATTTAAGCCTAAAATGGCCCTGGCAATGAACTAATTCCTTTGAAAAATAACTCTGCTGAGCAATGGCTTTTTTTATTCCTTGACAACATATAGAGGAATTGTAAGCAAAACCCATGCTGCTGTTACAGAACCTGGAAGCTGGGAATCTCCCCAGTACACTGAGGATGTTGACATTCTTCAGCAAATCCAGTGAGGGCCACAATGGTGATGAAGGGGCTGGAACATTCATCACATGAGCAGAAGCTGAGAGGTGGGACTGGTCAGCCTGGAGAAGAGAGGGCTCAGCAGGATCCTATGAATATGTTTAAATACCTGCTGGGGAGGGAGCAAAGAGCACCCAGCCAGGCTCTTCTCCATGGCACCCAGGGACAGGACCAGAGGCATTAGGCACAGACTGAAACACAAGAAAATAGATTTAAACATTATAGAAATACTCCTTTTACTGTAAGGGTGGTTGAACACAGGAACAGATTGTGAAATCTCCATTCTTGGGGATACTCAGAACCCAACAGGAACAGACTGTGAAATCTCCATTCTTGGGGATACTCAGAACCCAACAGGAACAGATTGTGAAATCTCCATCCTTGGGGATACTCAGAACCCAACTGAACCTGCTGTGGGTGACCCTGATTGAGCAGAGCTTGGGCACTTTGCTCTCCAGAGGTCCCTCCTGCTGGTACCTCAGCATTCTTGCCCCACCTGAAGGCCAGGTAGAAAGTAGAAAACTGCGGCAGCAGCTCTCTGGCCACAGTGAGCAGCAAGCACAACTTTCCCAGGCGTTTTCCTGGGGAAGGCAGTGAGAAGATCAGAGAAAAGAATGAGAAACAATTCTTATCCTTACTGCACCTGTTGTTGTGAGCATGTGGAATGTGCTATGGAGATTTGTTTACCAAAGGGTGGCTTCTTGATTGGCCAATGGTGACGGTGTTTGGATGGACTAATTGGGTCAAACTGTATCATGACTGTCTGTAAGAGTGATGGGTTTCTTAATAAGTATAGTATAATAAAGTGATTGGTCAGCCTTCTGAGAAGCATGGAGTCAATGCTAATTATTACCCAGCTGGGGGTCCGGGTGACAGAACGACAGAAAAGTTCTTGAACTTTGCAAAATTTTACTTTCATTCTCCTCTTCTACCTCGCTCTTCTTGTATCCTAAATTTATTTCTTGTGAGTCTTTCTGACCTCTGAACTGCAATTTTATGAGGCAGCTGGCTGAGTTTTGCTGTGGCTGGACTGGATTACGACTGGACAAGATTATGGCTGGACTGTGTCTCTTGTGGTAAAGACTATCATGGTGCCAAGGACATCTCCTTTATTAAAGCAACTCTTGGTCTTCTATCTTAAAAAACAAAGGAAGATGAATAATAATAATGCAAACCTGGCATGCTAAAATTGGCCAACACAATAGTACAAATTTTGAACCTCACCTCTTACATTTCTGAGGAAGAACCCTTTAATTAAGGACTGGAGAAGAGAAAAAAAACAGGAAAAAATTTTAGAGGGTTATGGTGGTTCTAATTGTACACACACACATACGTATACGTATATGTATATGTATATGTATATGTATGTGCCATTTACAGTTCAGTTGTGGTCCTAATAGCTTGTCTCATTTGTGTGACAAGGATAGTATACTGAGGCAGGAAATAGAAATGAGCAGGACATGCATAAAGATGACAGCAAGCACAGTAAATCCTCAGGATGCAGGCAGGGCAGGGCACTCACAAACACACCACTGTCCCTGACAGCCCTTTGCCAGGGGTCTGTCACTGATGAGACAGCTCTTGGCCTGAGACACTATCATGCCTTTTCCTGCACACACAGAGGATGGTAACTGGTTCATTTGGATGGGAGAAAAACAGAATTTTCATTAAATTTGGTACCTGGGCAGGCAGCCTGCTGCCTGCTGAAACCTGACATATGTGACTGGTTCAGCCTCACAGGAGGCAGAGAGAGAGGAAATCCAGGGGAAGGAATAACTCATACTACAAGCAGAACAAGAGCCAAAAAAAAAAAAAAAAGAGAAAAACTATCACTTAGGTGCAATCCCCTGCTAGGTGTAAGACAGATGGTTTTCCATGGCACAGAACCAAGTTTTTTTTTTTACTATTGGCCAGAAATTGCACGAAATCATGTTATTTATTTATTTATTTATTTACTTAGTCTTCAATTAAAAATACCATTGAACCAAATCTGACAGTGTTCAAATTCAGTTTACTCCAGCCCTACCATTTCATCCACCGATGGGTTTAATTCCTTTTTGATCTTTGCTGTACAGAATTTTTATAAGGTCTGCTGACAGTTTCACTCTGCATCAGCTCCCAGGACTTTCCAGGAGCAAATCCACCTGAGCAGGTGTGGCAAGACCAAGACTTGCTCCTCTTTCCCCTGCTGGAAAGTTGTCATGGTGATTCAATGACAGCATCTGTATGCTGGGAGGGAAAAGCTGTCCCACACATCTCCAGCCAGGGGGAGGGGAAGGGGAAATAAAAGTGTCTGTGAGAGTTGTGCTGCAGAGGCTGTGCCCCTCTTCAGCACAGCCTCACCATTCACCCGATGGAAGGCCAAGCCCTCTGGGAGCACATGGTGCTTGTGATTGCATCCCTGCTACCAATGGCACCAGATTCCCACCACAGGTTCACAGAGGGGTGGAGGCTGGAAGGGACCTCTGGGAGTCATCTGGTCCAAGAGTGGATATCTGCACTAGTGGAAATATTATTTTGTGTTATTTCATTCTCTCTGAACTGCGTGAGGTACGCTGAGACCATCACGTCTAGGTTTGTTTATTAGGTTCTTGGAAAAAATGGGCTATGAAATCTATTAATCTCTTTCTCTTACATTTTTGTAAAGTGCACATTTTGAAGTGATGGCCTGGCATCATACTCAGCCAAGATTCACTGAAGGTGAGGATCATCTGGGGGCAAGGTGGTGATACAAGCAAGCTGACAGCAGAGCTGTGCTTGAGGTGCAAACACAGAGTGTGAGGGGTACTGGCCTGCTCTGTGAGATGGGATTTTCCACCCACCTCCCACAGTGCTGAGGGCTCACAGCCAGTCCAGCCTCACCTGAGATACTGAGTTAAAAACATGTAACAGAAACCAAACACAAGGCAGAAGGGAATAACCTACAGGAACTCAAACTCCAGGACGAGAAAACCAGGGCAGAAGATGTCATGGCCATGGGGCAAGGGACCAGCAGTGAGCAAGGCACAGCACTGCCAGCCTTGGAGAGCTCCCACCTCCTCTCCTCTCAGCCACAAGCACAGCTGAGGCAGGCAGGGAAGGGGTCAGGAAGCATCTCGGGGAGCTGATGGGCCGGGACAGGCATGGTCTGGGAAAAAACCCAACACATTCAGTAAGCCTTTATCTCAGGGCAGGCTGTGAGATACTGGCAAATGTGAAGAGTTTGTATCACATAATTACTTCTAAAAAAAAAAGTGGTGGAGTTTTTTTCATGTAAGAAAGGTCTGGTTTTGTGATCCAGCTGAATTTTTATTTAAAATCCTCTGCCCCAGATTTTGTTATAACATTTTCTCAAAGCAAACTGCCCAAGGACTAGATAAGAATAAGCCAGAGCATTAAATCTGTTAATTCACAAGGTTTTAATTTTCTCTTCATTAAATTTTGTGAAAGTTCTTTTACAACACCCTAAAAGTGTTATTTAAGAGAAAAGGTGATTTTAGCAGTCAGAAACAGGACATGAGGTGTCAGGGCTTATGAATCAGGTCGTAAAGGGTAAGCAATGAAAATCCACTCACTTCCACTAAACTAAAGCCATTTTACACCACCTGAGCATCTGCTCCTTCAGCTTCAGCTCACCTCCACTGCCAAATCTCTGTTGTGATAGCATTCTTCAACGCACGACATCCACTAATGGAAAGAACAATATGATTTTTCTTTCCTTTCTGCTGTTCCAAAGATAACAACTAGAGAGTTTCAATAAAGGTTGTCTTTGCTTTTGGTTTTGTACAAGGACATTATTTTGCAGTGTTGAACACAAGGTTTAATCACAGCTTGCATTACCTTAGTTGTCCTGAAACACAAGCACCAAGGGAATGCAGCCCTTGAGCATCACTGTGCAGGCTCAGTCCTTGGCCATGGTGGGGCAGGGCCACCTCCTCCAGGGTGGGTTTTGGAGGGCTCCCTGCTGGCAGACCGGCTGTCCAGCCTCTCAGGCCAGCTCTCCATCCTCACACACATTTCATGGGCTTGGATGAGAAAGGAGAGGCAGACATCACATGCTCATTGAGCAGATAAAATGACTGAATGCTAAAAGGGAGCCATGAGCCCACTGCCCCAGCTGGAGCATGGGAACCAAGAGGGCAAGATGCAGAGGGAAGGGCTTTGTGCTGCTGTAGAGAGGAAGTCATGGCCCTTCAGAAAGGCAGCACAGAGAATTTATTAATGTTTCATGAGTTCTGTTGAGAGGTCAGACCACATGTAAGGGTCCCTCTGGGGATTTACTCCATCATTCACCCTCAAGAGACTCCCAGAGCTGCAGCCTGCAGGTTGTCCGTCTCTGCTCATGGATGCATTTCTCCAGAAGTCCCAGTGTCTGAGTAGAGGCAGGACCCAGTCATACCCACACCTGGCATTCCTGTGCTGGTTCACAACTATTCAAAAGTCTTTTTTAGGTTATGCTCTTCAGAGCTGGGTGAAAGCTGTGCATCAAATGCTTGCTTTTAAGTGTGCAGCCTGTGGGAGACAACCATCATGGACTGAGAGTGCCATAGGAGAAATCCTCACATCTGGGGAGTGGAAGCCTTGATCTGCTTTAGGTTCAATAAATTTCCTTTTCTAGGTAACAAACTTCATCTTAGAAAGGGCAGCAGAGTGCATAGCAAGGACCTCAGCATCCCAGCATGGTGCAGACATGCCTCAGAGCCTGCAGAGCAATCCCAGCACCTTCAGTCAATGGTAACAATCTTTCCAGAGCACCACCTGTGCAATAAAGCTGGGGAGAGATGAGACTCTGAGGAGCCCCACACTCTTTCCAAGTAAGTCAGTCTCACACTTGAGAGCCTTGAGTGATCCTGCTGCCCAGAGAGGAGGCAGGCTGCCAGCACTGCATGGGGAAGGGTTGGCTGATCATTTCCTGAAGCAGAAGCAATAACTTCAGTCACCTGGGCTGTCTTTCAGCAGCACAGAACTCATGTTTGTGGCTGTTAGCAAGTCAGTTACAAGTAAGCAAATTACATTATTTAAAAATCTGTGTGAGAGAACATGCCTCAAAACCAGGTGAAGTGGCCTGACTGTCCTTTTTTCATTCTCAGACCTGCTGTGTGATGATTCCTGCCAAGGATGCCCATGTCCTTGTGGTGGCATCCCTGGAGGACCAGCAGGCTCCCCTGCCTGCCTCAGCCTCTGCACCATCACACTGCAGGCTCCTGTCCCACCAGGGGAAGATGCCCACTCCTACCAGAGGTTTCCCAGCCCAAGCCAGCAGCTCCCAGCTACAGCTGGGAAAGGCACACAGGACCATGCTCCCCACCCAGGGAGAGGCTGTTGGCAGCACAGTTTGAGCTGCTGATCCAGCCCTGAATCAGGCAGTGGGGTTGAGACTGCCATCACAAAATGCTGCAATTTCCAAGCCTGGCATTTGGTCCAAAGCTCACCAAATGCAGAGGAAAAAGCTCTGCATTTCATGACATTTGGATTAGACTCCCCACCTTTAATATATAATAATGTTCCCTTGGCTTACTTTTCTTTCCATTATTTAAAAAAAAACAGCAGAAACACGCAGTAAAAGAGCTGTTACTTGAACATAGATAAGTCCCTCCAAACCATTATCCTCTTGTATTCCAGGACACCTGTGCATATTAAGCAAAAGAATCTATTATCTACTACAAGGCAGGTGTTCTAGCTGTATTGGAGTTAGAAATGAGAGTCTGGCTAAAAACTAATTCAATTCAATGAGTAGTTCTTCAATTTAACACACAAATTGATTTGTTTTGGCTGATCAGTCGTGATAAAAATAGAAAAATATGCTTTGAAATAATTAAAGAAACATTTAACTGGAATAAAATGTTGACTACAAATGCCTTCTGAATGATAATAATTTTCACTTCAGTTTTCTGAGAAGAGATTTGGAGCTGACAATGATGTGAACCAGTTTTCTAATATAGGGGTCCTTGGCTGCTTACAGACTACTGAAGTCATATGCTCCTTTTGAGAGTAACTATCTGACTTTAGAATGTAGTATTTAAAGAGATGTCATCAATTTTTAATGCCCTTACTGGCACATTGTGTTACAATCCTTTTTCAGTACACAATTAAATGCTCTAAAACCTGAAAAATATATAAGAGAAAAAATTACAGGTCTTAGTTTCTGAAGTTTCTCTTCATTTATTCCCTTCCTGAACTGCTCAGAAGCTGTAAGGATCTTGATAAATCCAGAAGTATCCTTCTCTACAGAGAGTTACATAGCGTTTTGCACTACAATAAAGAACCTGTGACATTGCTGAGTGGTTCTTCATCTCTGTAAGAAGCAAAGCATGACTTTGATCAGTACTTCTTGCTTTAAACTGAGGGGTAACTCAGGGTGATTAGTATGAGATGGAAATTAGTGGATTTTCTAAGAAAAAGGCATTTAAGCAAAATCCAGAATGCTTCAATCTGGCCTATCAGGGTGAAAAGTCTGCATTGGGAATCAAAGCAAAGCAGCTTTTGTTTTTTAAGTTCATGAACCAGGACATCTGGAGCACTCCTTGACAGGCATTTGCATCATTTCCATTGGAAAAGTTATCAGAAAATATTAATAAAAACAATTCAATAATATTTTCCAAGAACAAGCATCAGTAATTTTCTTTGGTTTTTAGTAATTGTCTTTGTTTTTACACCCACAATGTCAGCTGTGTAACAGATTCTTATGTTCAAGCAGGGTGTCCTGGGCTTTGCTGAGTTATATGAACATCATTCATATAGGGTCCACGGCATCATTATAGTGGTTGGTGTGGTTTTGTGTACATTGAAATTACATCAAGAACTTGTGTTTTTCAAACAGCTTGAAAGTGCTGCACAAACCACTCAGACCATCCTCCAATATCTTTATTGTGTTGCAATTTCCAAGGGATGCTGTTATATGGAGTAAATGTTTAAGCTGTCAGTATTGCAGCAGGAGAGTGAGGAACAGAGCTGGCATGTGGGCTGATTGTGGAACTGGGAAGAAGAGCAGAACTCCAGGGTTGTCCTCCTGCTTGTGCCACCAACCTGAAGGGTCATACTGTGACCAGTTTCCAGCAGGGATTTCCTTCCATTCACTATCTCAGGGTGGGTACAATCCTGCCTTATCACAGTAGCATTTTATGCACATGTGCAAAACGGACAAGATGAGTTCACTATAGCAAGTAAGAACATTTTCTAGTTTTATTACCCAGTAAAGAGTCTGAAGGTCAGGAGTATTTAACATTAACAAGTGCCTTGGGAAACCCTGGGATTCCTATGCAGTGCAAGAGGAAAACATCATAGCCACCGAGAGCAAAGGGTACCATTCCTTGTCACCCCACCTGAATTTTTCTAATCTTGCACTCTATACATATTTATAAGTAGAGCCATCGTGCAGTTAACATAGTCTCTGAATGAAATGTAAGCTCATTCTAGACACCTATACTAACAAGGAATTGGGATAACATTGGTGAATATTCTCATGAAAGAAGAAAAGCTACAGAAAAATCCTAGAGTGCGCCGAGAAAGTCTCTGCCTGTATGAAGTCAAGTGCTTTAATCTGCATGACAAAGGCCGCCCTCCCCTTCCGAACAGCCACAGCATGGCATTGGCTATTCATTCCACGCAGCCTCCCTGCCAGAGTGTGGAAAAAGAGGCCGAAGCCGTGCGGGCAGTGCCGCGAGTACGCCTTGCAGAAGGCAGAACATCCAATTCTCCCCAGCCCATGAGCGCTCACCGCCTTCCCCAGGCAGGGCGGGGCTGGCAGGGCTCCCTTGGCGCGGCAGTCAGAGCCTTCCCTGCAGCAGAGATTCTGCCAGCCTGGCTCTAGAACACATTGCAGAGCTTCGATTACTCATTCACTATAAAATTCTGCATGGTAATGAGATGTCCCTGCTTGCAGCTGCTGGGCTGCCGTTGACACAACAGAAATAAGAGATAAGGCAGAAAGGAAGGAGTGTGAATCACCCAAACCCACAGTAAAGCAGACTGCAGTCAGAAACACGGGTTGCCTGTGGGTACTGCTTTGTGTGGGGAGTACCAGTGGGACCCCACTGAGATCCGCAGGGTGGGTGACCCCACAGAGGGACCCACGGGCTGGTGCCAGCCTCCAGACACGAGTCCCTGCCTGGGAACGGCCAGGCCAGGGCAGCTCCCCAGAGGGACAAGCACATGAGCCCATCAGCCCCACTGCCTCCCCAGACAGTGCCAGAGCTGCGGCAGGGCTCTCTGAAGCCAGAGCATTCCTTTAATCGAGTATGTGTCACTTTTGACTCACACTCACACCCGGGTTCCCCAGACACACTGATTCACTCCCTGTCTCCTCTACAGACTGCAAACGCTCAGCACTCCAGCCAAGCTCTGCTCTGAGCTGCACAGGGAAAGAGAAAGCAATTCCAGTGAAGACAAAGTCTGACACACAATAAATAAGCAGACGTTGGACTTTTCCCTTCTATCACTGACTTCTTACATTTAGCTCTAGCCAAATCTCTCCCATGTTTTTGGCAGGATCCCCTCTCTGATCAGACAGAACTTCTGATAAAGACAAGATGAATCTTGCTTAAAGCAGGATCCTACTAAAGACAGAACAGTTTGTTGTTGGTTTTTGTTTTGGTGTTTTTGGGTTTTTTTTTTATTTTGATCAAGTAGCAACTGTTATGGAAAGAAAACAACAATTTTTTAAACTTTAATTTCTTAAAAACTTGCCCTGCAAATCTGCGCCCAGAATTTATGTGAGATATTGAACTACAACAATTATCCATCTACTTGCTTGCTGTTACTGATAGTTCAGTAGGTCAGGATGGCAGAAGCTTCTTATCATGGGGCACAGAGACTCTGTGCCAGATTCTGATCTCAACTGCACGTGCTGTAATTTACCTTATGTTCATATTGCACTAGAATAACTGAGATGGAAATGTGTTTCACTCTTCCCATCCTTTTGCCTTTGGAGCTGAAGCAAAGGGAAGCTTTATTTTGAAACGTAGGAGCAGTGATATGATTAACAAAAGCTAAATAGGGCAGTTTCAGGCTGAAAAATGTATGATTCATAGCAACTTGTTCAGACATATTTCTAAGTCATATACATTATGGCAATTTAATTATGTAATAGAGGGATCATGTACTGTTGCGTGCCCACAGTTCCCACTCGTTCAGCTAAACGCAGATGGGCTCACACTACACAGAAAGTAACACATGAAAGAGAGGGAGAGAGGAAAGTGGTGCTGGAGTATAAGAAAAAACACATAGCAAAAATAATACCCAAATGGCAAGTTCTGTACACAACAAAGGTATTCATTTTCTCAACTGCAGCAAAAGGCTGGGCAGGAGAGCATCAGCAACAAGCCAAGGCAATCTCAGCATAGGATTAAGGCCATTAAATGGAGGGGAAATGTCACAGCATGCATAAGAAATCTGAAGGCTTCAGACATGCAAATACCACTGGATGTGAGTGTCTTTATTATACAGCTAGATGTAGAATATCAAAGCCTTTCTAGCACATTTCCCCACCTAAATCAGAGGTTTAAAGGCTACTGAGTGTTGCCTCAGCTTCTTTAGCCATTTGATAAAATCTAGCAGTGATTTCTGAATAGTGTGAGAAGGGTGCAGGTATTTTGTAGATCACTCATGCCCTCAATCACTGCATCTTCTTCCATGAGCCCAGGACACATCCCTACTTCATTGAAAGATGTACTCACTTCAGAAAAGTCCTGGGTTGTTTATGTGCTGGAAGATTTAGGTCTATGGCAACATCCCTCCTCACAGATTGGTGTCATATTGATCTCTTTTGAAAGCAGTGATGGCAAGCAGCAGTTGAACATGAGGGATGGAATGTTGGCACTGATCACAAAGATAATTACTGTTCACAGTGATAGGAAATTTTCAAAGGGGAAATGGCCTCACATTGTTCCAGAGCAGGTTTAGATTGGACATTAGTAAAAATTTCTTCCTTGAAAGCATGATCAAGCATTGGAACAGACTGTTCAGGGAAGTGGCTGAGTCACCATCCTGGAAGGGATTTAAAAGACATATAGATGTGACAGTTGGGGACATGGTTTAGTGGTGGACTTGGCAGTGCTGAGTTAACATCTGATTTAAAGGTCTTTTCCAACCTAAACCATTCTATTATAGTGAAAAACTCCTTCAGTCCCCTGAGGTGCCAAAAGTGACATCCCTCTTTTGGCTTACCTTCATATCAGAGAACAGCATGAGCACCATCTCCTGTAGCCATCAGTGCTGAGGGAGCTGTATGAGAGATAAAGCCCTGGTATGTATGAAGTCTAGATGTGGCACTAACACATAATTGCTTTTATATAGAATTAATAGGACCTGGTAATGTCAAGTTTGTGCTCCTGTTATAGCTTTATGCCTGCTTTTGTCAGCTTTGGGAGAGCAGATAAGAACTGATTAGCTACAAGGCCCCCAGTGTGCATTGTGGTCCCTGGACAACAACACCCCTGTCCCACATTCCTTTAGCTAGGGCTCCATCCTGACAGGGAGGATTGCTCCCAGCAAGAGAGGAGGGGGGCTGGGAGTAATATAAAATATAAAGATACCTTTTAAAATATACGATATTCTATGATATAGAATATACAATCAAAAAACAAATGAAAATCAATGCTTTGGTGGACTGTCAGACCACCTGGGTATGTCCCCAGATGCATCCTCTCTGTGCCAGCACTAGCAGAGCTGTAAATACACTGCTGCACTGGAGGAAAACCTGCCTGTTCCCAGTAAATGGCACCTGAGACAGGAGCAACATAATTAAAAAATACATATTGGGGCACATGGTGTGAATGGCCTCTGAGCAAACAGAGTGGACACAGCCTCCAGCAAGCCTTGCTCCCTCAGATTTGACTGCTTCCCAACGGGAGGAGCAGGCAGAGTGGAAGCCTGCTCACCAGCCTGACACCTTGCCAGATATGTGGGGGGACACAGAGGGATGCAGAATGATGCAGAGCAATCCAGAGTGATGCAGAGGGATGCAGCCATAAGCAGAAGGAGGCAAGTGCTCACAGGAAACAGACACAGCATGGACTGGCCTCCAAGAGAAAAGGGACCTTCCGTTTGACGTGATACCTGCAGCTGCCACAGGCCAAGACTTGCACCTAGTGTGTGGTTAAACCCTGAGGGAGGGCAGGGAGAACTGTTGTATGGGGCAGATGTTCACATGCAGTGCAAGAAGAAAACCTTTACTTACTAATCCAGCCCCCATTAACCAGCAGAGCTGGGCTGTGGCATTTGTCTGCAGGATGTACAGAGAAGAAAGCATAAGGAAAGCCTTAGAAGAAAGGGGGTTAATCAATTTAAAGGAGAATGGGAGAATGTAGTAGCCTCCTGCAGGAGTGAGGTCTGGGAGCAGGCACAGCCCCCATGCTTAGCTGCACTGTCTCTGGATCTCCACTCCCATGGGGGAGAGCAGCCACCGCCCAGCGCGTGGGGAAGCCAGCGGGAGCATTACCTCATCCCACGGGAGTGACTCAGAGCAGCAGTATCACCTCTGCATGCCAAGTGCAGCAGGTCAGGAAAATTAATTCCAAGTATTGAGGAAACAGGTCTAGCACGCCAGAGAAAAGGAATGGACACAAACTGTAGAGAAAGGCACATTATTGTACCTGCCTGTACATCATCCCTCCATGTAGCAACATGCACAGGTGATCAACTTCCATCAGCTGTGATGCTCTTCCCTCTCTCCAGGAAGAATGCAGCATATCCATGCTTCAGGTGTGCAGCTGCCCCCTCCCTGCTGTGTCTTGTTACCAGTGAACACAGGGCAAAGAAGCTCACCTGAGTTTGGAGCACAAAGGCACATACTCCTAGGGACTGGTAGAGCTGGTTGCACAATGTTGAGCTAGTCCCTGAAAAATGGCAGCTAAAGAAAGAGCCCATATTGCACCAAAAATATTCATCATTGAGTTTACAGATCAGCTCACGCAGCAAGACCTTTGGGCTCTCTTTGCAGAGTCATGGACTATTAAACTTCCTAGAGGCTTAGAAAGTGGAGTAAGTCTGATCACTGCAACCATTCTGGTCTGGAAGCTGGAATAGTGTCTTCATGTATGGGAAATGACTCTGTAGGCATTACATGCAAATGTGGAGCTATACTTTGGGAGTGATGCAAGGAATACGCTTCGGCTTGTCTCACCTTTGACAGCTTCAGCTGTTTCAGGAGAGAGACAAAACCCAAGCCTGATACTACCCTGACTTTGTATGTCAGACCCCCAGTGAGCTGAGATCCACTGTTTCTGAACTGATCATCCCTGCACAGGTACCATATGTGTGTCCTTCACCAAAGCAAGCAGAAGGGATTTTGGTGTACTTTCTTTCGGAAAAAGCAGGATTCAGGTTTTAACACTTTGTTAACACATAGTAAGGCACTGGTCAAAATAGACTTAGTGACAGGATAATTTAACACACTTTCCTTAAAAAATAATTACAGGTAAAAAATACAGCTCTTCTTAGCAGTGAGGGCATCAACTTATCAATGATTTTAATACCAGAACCCTAGGATGCAGGAGGCAGATTTCTGACCTCACATTTTAGCTGTGGAATCTTCATGTAATGAAGTAGTGAGGCAGAAGCTATTTGTTGGTCCATCTTTATTCACAATGTTTTCAGTAGCTCTAAGAGACATTTTGCACTTCTCTGTAATCTAGGTTTTCAAAGGTTTGCATGCACTAAAGCAAAACCACAGGGTTTAATTTTCTTGATGGAATAAAACCAGTAAGGTGTATATTTAATAATCACATAAGGAATACCCATTTTATTTCAGTTTGCCTTTAAACAGAATAAAAAGGCATCAGCTTACTTGATATCCAAGCACTGCCACCAGCCAGCAGTGGACTCTGTCCCCAGGGCAGGTCACCACCAATGGCATAGTGCACAGCATGCTGCCAGGCCAAGGAGAATTTGCTTAGGAACAGCCCTTCTGGCACCAAAACTGCTGACTATCATATTTGACAATATTGCATCTTTTTCCCAGTCTGATTGAGAAATGGAAGGGGGATCATTCTGGTTTCTGAGGTGTAGCAGCTCATGACAAACAATCAGAAGAAATGTCCCTGGGGCTAAAAGTCAGTCCTTATTACCAGCTCAAGCTCAACCTTCATGCAGAAACTTGAGCAAGTTTCTGTGCATATGGAGATGATAAAACTAACCAATCTCATGGGGGAAGAGTTATAGAATTCACTCATTCTTTTCTACAAAAACCATTGCTTGATGCAGTGAACACAGGGCTGGGAACCAAAGATAACTCTGGAGAAATGCTCTGTACTCTCTGGGCAAAACCTGTCTCACTCCAACCCTCTCCAATTTCTGCCATCACCATCAGTAGGGCTGATTTAAAAAAAAAAAAATCTGATTTTTTTTTAACCAAGCACAAATAAATAAGGATGTAAAAGTGGGAACAATAATGTTTATAGGACACTCTCCACTGGTTTGAGGTCTCATGGACAGGTTACATTACTGACTTCTGGCTTTGCCTAACCCTGGCTGTAGCAGCAGAAAGCCCCTTCCTGTTAAAATGTCAGAAATCAGCTTTTCTGCTTGGGCAGCTCATTAGCACCAGGCTCTAAAGTTTAAAAAAAGCAGGCTCACAGAAGTTTAAAAAGGCTGGAAGAAGTATTAACACTGCCTTGAACCTGACATTAACCACAGAAAAGGGGAATTACACCACCATAAAGAAAGTGTGAATTTAATTAATCATGCTGGCTACTTAATTCCCTATGTGAGTATTTCCCTTCCAATATGAACCATGGCCATTTTCAATACAGTTGATGTTTCTTAACATCAGAAGAGGCAGTTTAAACTAAGCTGAAAAGAAGTCACTCTTTAATAAGAGGATACACAAGAGATTATATGGCATAACTGCAGCAATACAGTTATAATTACAGCAGTCTGACTTCTCATGCAGAGGAGTCCTGATCCGGGTAGAATTATTGATTTGTGCTGCTTCCTTTAGGAGGGAAACAAACCCATTATGTCTGAATTATTCTCTCTGCACAGCTAAGAAGGAGGACAACAATTTTTGGTAAAGAAAACAGAAATTTCCTTTCTGCACTTCTCACTTCACAACTTGCAACAAAACTATTTTATGTCAAACCACATAATCTGTAGGATTGCAATCCTCCCAAAATACCATTTGAAACAGACTGCTTTTTATTTCTCATTTTTGCAGGTGCTAATGGAGTCATTTTAGATACTAAACCAAGGGAGAATGTGTTCCTCCCTTTTCCCCCTGCAGCCAAAGGTTAGATGAGCTGGCACTGTAGGCTGAGCCTGCTTTCATGACATCTTCCCTGACAGCTCATTTTCAATTCCTGATTCAGCCATCCCTGATCACAGGTACATTGCATCACACCTACAAGCTCCCTGGCACTTGATCAGACTCCAAAGAGCAGACTGTATTCCTATGTACCCTGCTCTGTATGGAAATAGCATAACATTAAATCATATGCAAATGTCTAAACACAGCCCACCATTAACTGCCATATAAATCTATCAAATAGGCATAATGAGGTGAAGGTATGAAACACAGATTACTCCAATGAGGATCTAACCCCAAATGCTTGTGAAGTTCAGCACTGCCTGTTTGAACCAAGTGTCATTCCACATGCAGGAGACAGACCATATAACAACTTTTAATTAGTTGCATATGAAAATGACCATGATATTAATAGCACAACGTCTGAAATTTAGTGTCATGCTCAATATTTAAAGCCTGTGGGCTCTAGTCTTTCATCAGGCTGCTGATATAAACATCAATTTATGAACTAGAGTCACTACCTGTCTGATCAGGGTCATGGACAAGTAAATGTAATGACTTGGGCTGAGAGACATTTTGTCTTGGCAAAAGAAGATCACAATTTCCCTCAAGAAACAGTTTTCACCTAAGCTATCAAAAGTAAACAGCACATGAAACCCTAAGTGCCTATTAAAACACTTCCCTTGATGAAATATTTAACACATTTTTTACTTAACAACATACATACTCCTTGTCTGCTTAAAAATTAAGTGTTCCTTTCTGCTCAATGAGCAAAAATGTGAAAAGGCAAATGGTGAAGAATCTCAGAAAGTTTTATGAATTGAAAACACCTCATTCAAGGCATTTAAGAACCTGGTTCCCACTTTCTGTGTAAGGTGGAAATGCCTGGCCAAGAAGTGCCGTCTGGCATTTCAAGATGCTGTCTTTGGAGATCCTTTCTCCCTTCCCAGCCTCATACATTATTTGGGGGCACACAGAACATCCCTGGCAGGCAAGGGGCAGCAGACAAAACTTAGGCCAGCTGGGATGCCAAGGAATCCTACTTCCACAGGCATTGTAGAGGTTGCCACAGCAGGGATGGAGACCTGAGCACCAAATGACCATTATGAAGCCCTGCCCTGAAGTAAAAGCCACTATTAAGGAGAGGTAAGATAGTAGGTCAAAAGCACAGGAGAATCTTGAGAGGTTCCTTTCTCCTGATTTGATCCTCTTAGGTACCTCCTGGACAGGTTATTCCTCCCTTTCTTGTTTGAGGGAGTTACATTCCTGAAAGGAAAGGGAAAGCTGCACCTGGGATGGCGGTGGGAAGGAGCACCAGCCCTGCAAGCAGCTCTCAGTTGCACAGGAGAACACAGAGTGTGCACAGAGGAGCTTTGGGGCCAGGTTGGGGCACAGAGCTCTGGGTGTACTCGTTTTTTACACACAGTTGTGTCAGTAACACAAAGCAGGTCTGCAGCTTGAGCTGCCCTCCAGGGTCCTCCCTCTGAGGCCTCCTTCAAGTGGAGGATCCACAGCAGAGACAGGAACGACTCTGATGTGTTTGTGTTATTTTTGAACTGAAGATTAACAACAGTAAGCAACAAATGAGAGTTTTGTCCTGGCACAACTACTGTGCCACAGACACTTTCCTCCTTCCTGGGGTCTCAGCTGGGATGCTCAGAGAGCAAAGGGACTTGTCCCTCTCTTGGGGGGGCTGCCAAGGCTCACACTAAGCTGTGACCAACTACACCTACTTCAGCTCTCTCAGAAAAAGGTTTGCTTTCCACCAGCCAAATGCTATGAATCTGCAAGTTCCCCCCAGAAACCTTTTATTCATCCCCAACAAAACTGAAGTGACAGTGGCCAAGGTATAAGGCCTCAGGCACACACAGGTCTCCCAGCACATTCCCTTACCCACATGCATCCTCTCTGTTCACAGGCCAAGCAAGTTGCATTTGCTCATCCTCTGGGGCTGGGAGCTGGCAGCCAGCTCCCTCAGTCTCCAGCTCCACACTCCTGCAGCCCCTCCCTTCCTACAGGGCTCCTTGGCTCGCAGTTTGGCATGCCCCCCTCTCCCCAGCCTTCCCAAAGCAGCCTCCCAAAGACAGGAGATGGGAGCTCGGGGATCCCCCTTCATCCCTCTCAGCCTGGTTATCCATTTCTGTCAAGGGGAATGATTTTTATCCAAGCCATTGTTTTCTCTTTCCTGCCTGGTTTCTTTAGTTCCAGTACTGCCTCCTTTAAGTCTGCATTTCCAGTTAGCAACACAGAAGCAGGCTGGGAAAGCAAATTGTAAGGGATAATAATTTTAAAAAACCCCAAACCAAAAAACCACCCCAAACCAAACAAACCCAAACATTTTGGGTGCTTTTCCCCCACATTAAGAACTATGCAGAAATTGATGTGCATAAAAGCACAGGACTCTCCTGTTGGGGTGCTGGAGCACAGTGGGGAGCAGCAGAGGCTCCAGTGCTGCAGCAGGCAGGCAGGCAGGGTGCTGGGGAAGTGCCTCCCCCGAGGTCTGGCCTTTCCTATGTTTTCCAAATAACTGGACATGTTGAAGGTTGAATCCCACAGATGAGTTAAGTCCAAACCTTCAGTTGGTTGCAGTGAGAATGAGTCAAGGGCGTTTCACCATCCCTCTGCTCCTCCCTCCCAGCAAACTGGCACACTGCTCAGGTTTTTCTCTGCAAACTGCCAAACCACTTAGACTCATGCCACTGGAGAGAGGAAACTATTTATAGAATAAAAAATTGAATGAGTTTGCTGGCCTAGGTTCATATTTGGTGACTTCAACAAGTTATATAAGGGCAGATTTTAAACCACCACCTTTGGAGAATCCTTCTCAGAGTTTGCCCAGTTTTTCTTGCTGTTTTGCTCTCTGCTGATTAGAGCTGGGCATCATTTGCAGGAGTGTTTTAATTGGTACATTTTTAATGTTTTCTTTAGGTGAGAGTTCTATGCCTGGCCTGGCCTGAGGATCTTGCTCAGAGCCTTGCTGCAAGCAGTGGGATCCTGCAGCCTCCTGAAGTCAAGGCAGAATTCCCCTGTAGTATACTCACAAGCCTGATAGTGTGGTGATGATCACGGAAGGGATGGAAGATATTCCCTTCCTTCCCATTGTTTACATTTATCAAAAGTTCTTAATAAAATATATGTTGTAAAAAGCACTGCAAATTAACTTCACCTATTGTTAACAAAAGACCTGTCTTAAAAAAATATTTCATGGCTTGCATAACAAATGCAGGATATCATAGTTAAATATATAAACTGAAACAAAACTGAGCTGCCAGAAGCCTGGGAATCATGAGTGCTCAGTACTTCTGAGGACACTAACTGTCCTCAAAATTGAGATGCAGACAGCTACCTGATAAAATATTGACTTTTCCAGTAACACAACTCTGAATATGAAGATCAACCTAAAGACACAATTTCTAATCCAGAGGAACAGAGAGACCTGCTGTCCCATTGAAAACAGCTCCTGCAGACTTCTGAGAACCCCTCACAAGATGATATCAGCCCCAGCTGCCAGCAAGAGCCAAAGCATTTTAAGTGCTCGTTTTGAGTGCAGCATTTCCACGAAGCAGAGCTCCAGTTTGCAAGTGGTGAGAAACAATCCACAATATAAACAGGGAAGTGTACCCCTATCAGCATGCAGTGCTGCTCTCAACTCATTAAGAAGAAGGATTACCTTTCTTATTTCAAGACACATCACAGCAATACATGACCTTTCGATTAGACAAGGGTTCTGGTGCAATCTTCAAAAGCATTGCAATGCATTTTACATCTGCCAGAGCTGACATGCATTAACTGCTGCAGAGTTTTATGAGACAGCAGCCTAGGGATGGTTTTGGCATCCCTGCCTACCTCAGGTCCATATGGCACGATAGAAAGCAGTTTCTCAGGTCACATGGAAGGTGTGTCTTGTTTCCTCCGGTTAACAGAGACAGGGAAGTGCCCCCTGGGGACCGTGTTTTAGTTGTAGTATTTCCTTTGTTGTAAACAACAAGTTATGCCCTAGTAAAGAACCTGCTAAAATGATCTGGAGGGTGAAATGTGCTTTTCTTGTAGCTTGGCTAGACTTTGCCACCAGGCATCAGCCAGTGCACCTAAGTGTCCAGATCCACAGCCTTTAATGATGCTTTTGAGTTAATTGACAGAGAATTAATACTCTAAGCTGCAAGAAATCTGTTAATATGATCTCCCTTTTTCCATAACTGAGGTGATTGTAACATTTAGGAACCTTTGATCCGTGGGTGAAAGCTGAACTTCTAAACTGAGCTGAGAAGTGTTTCAGTCCTAAGGTTCAATGAGTGCTTCAAGTTTCCTAATGATTTCAGCTAAAATGAAGTATTATAAATTTAAGTATTGTGTAGGCATACACCAAAAAAACCCCAAACAGGCAAGGAAGTGGCATTAAACAAAAGCAAGAAATTGCATTAAGTGCAAAAGGAATGAAATTATATGGAGTGTTGGAATATTACTTAGATGTTGATGTTCAGTTTTAACAAGCTCTTAAGCAGTGCTTGATTAGATTAGGTTAGATTAGGGATTAGCAGGGATTAGATCTAATTCATAAATCAGACAAAGCCTGAAAAACTCTATGAGAGAAATGTGGGCAGGAGGATTTGGTAGCACATAAGTGACATCCAGGCAGTGGAAGATGATGGGAGCAGGAACTGTGTCCAACAGCCTCCCTCCTGTATTTGCAGCTACTAAGGGTGAGCAAAGCTGTCCTGGCTGCACAAGTGAAATGCTGCATTGCACTCCAAATGCTTCTTCCTTAGAAAGATCCCAGTGTCTTCTCCAGCTTCAGTACCTCTGGAAAGGGCTGATATTGGAGGCATGGGCAGGACTCAATACAGCAGTAACCTCACACCTACAGGGGTACTGCCCCTGATACACCAGGTACAGGCATGATGACAAAGTCATAGGAGCTTCACAAAGGTACTGTAGGCAGGGCATCACTGCCTGTTGCCCAGGCATTGCTTGAAAACACACAGGACTCCAGGTTATTGCCTTGAAATTGTTTACATCCTCTTAACAACTCACTGACACACCTGGGTGAGGCAGGCACTCTTCCACTACCAGACTTCAATCTTTAATGGGGGCTCAGCATCTCTCAGGATGCAGAATGACAACAGAAGGAGAATTGTCAGGGTACTTTATGACAAGGGCAACACAAATTAGAGTGCAGGTTCAGTTGCCATAATTATAATGCCCTTTACAGGCATGATGCACATCCTTGAAATGCTTTGACAGAGATCAGATTTCAGTATAAAGTCCAGATTACTTTATGGCCCTAATTTCTCTATTCATTTAGGTTGACACCAAAAACTGTGAGGTGCCTGTTTCACTTCACTTTCTTTGAGCAGGAAAAAAGCAACAATTCCCTCTTTATTTTCTCTGACAATGGGATGCACTGTTGTGGCCATATTCCTCCTTTCAGCTCAGAAGCTGGCTTAAAGCAGGTTGGGATGGTTTCTCAAGTCATTTTTTGCCAGGCATTACAAAGCAAGTGTCTGCTTTGGACAATGCTTCAAAGAACAAATGCTTGAAAGCAAACATCATTCACAGCAGATCCATCCTGGCAGATGTATACCTGCAATATCATAGGAACTAAGCTTCTCCCAAATATTAGGCAGCGAAAGCTTGCCTAATAATCAAAATGGGGATGAGCTAATTACTGTACAAACAAGGCACACTGTCTTTAGTGTACCTTAACATGTGTCACATCCTTCTGGAAGTGTGCTAGGAAGTGTCTGTCCAGATTTTGGGACACATGAATGGTAAAATTCACCCAGGGAAGTAGATAATGTGATGTCCTGAGTTTAGGGACCAAATCTACTGCTGGTCCTGACTTTTTCACCAGGGGAAGGAAACCTTTCCTCTCCCCATCCCTGAAAGGGAATAGAGATGAACAGAGGGTATTTGTTCCCTTTCCTTGTAGAAACAGATTCCTAATCCTTCAATGGAAAGAGCAAGATGCTCCATGAGGCACACTCCCTGTTCTCCTGCAGGTTAACATTTACTAACATCTATCCCTGTGCCTCAAGCCTGTGGCTTTGCAGGAGGTTTGTGATCTGGTTAGTTCTCCTCCAGACCCAACCCTGACTGTGAAAGAATGTAAACAATGTGACAAAATGGAAGAAGAGTGATCTCCTACTATAAGGGATGACCCAACACAGTGACTTTTGTCTTTTCCTTTCCATGCCTGACTCCAGCTAGATGAGTGTCAGAGACAGGAGTTATGTGTTGTTGTTCTATTATTTCTCTGGAGTCCCATAATGATATTATCAGATTTCTAAAGCCCATACCTCTTCAGTGTAGTCTCATGGCTGCAGATCTTCACTGACTCCTTCTTCTGCATGCTGTTCTCTCTCAGGTCAGGGCTCCTCCAAGGCTTTCCCTGACTGGCTAACCCACCCCCTTTTATCCCAGTCATCTTCATTGGTTACAGCTGCAGCCCATCAAGGACAACCGGGACTTCCTGGGGCAAAGCCTATACAGAGATATTCAAGTACAATACATGCATTTTGCTAGGACTCAAAGGCCACCTCTACTATATTTCCCCCTTTTCTTTTACTTGTTAACAGTTGTACAGATATTCAAGTACAATACTTTTCCTCTACTATAGTTATGTGCAGTGCATTTCACAAACTTGCTTTAACAGCATCAGTACACAATAAACAATGACAGCCATGTCCAGCTGGGAATGGCAACTCCTACTCCAGTGCACTCAGAGATCTGCTTCAGCCTGAGGACTGGTACAACAGTGAACTACAGCTAAAACAAGAGTACAGGAATGGAAAGGGCAGCACTGCGCAGCCAGGTGTATTTCAAGTCAAGGAGCCATGAGTTTTTCCACCTCCCTTTTGGCCTTCTGAGACAAGAGGGAGACCAGTGCCACTGAAGGAAGAATGTCATCCTTGCCTTCTCCATGGATCTTTGTAGGACAGCTTGTAGAATAGTGTTAACTAGGCTTGCTCCTGCAGTTCATGTTTGTTTTTTACTGCAAACTGGCAAAGATTTAAAGCCATTTTGCAGGCAGATTCAGTAACCTGTTAGAGGAGCTTAACCCTTTCAGGATCACAGGAAGTGGATCCTTTTTCTGAAAATATCCCATATTCTTTTACTGATATCCTAACATATTTTGCTAGATACCTGGTTTTCGCTGCAGCCATTACCTGCCCTCTTGCATTTTGGCAAAGAGCAAAGTGCTGGTGGCAAGCTGATTTACCACCACAATCCCATACTGAAGTCTGGAACTGATGGCCTCTTGAGAAGCCTGCCTCTTGGCCAAACCCCTAGCAACTGCTTAGTGCAGGGAAAAAAAAGCAGATGAGTGATAGAGAGGGAGAGTTAGGAGCCTGACTGACAAAAATAAATAAATAGAGCAAGACATCAAGGATGGTACCAGAGCCTACTCCAGTACACTGTTACCAAGACCTGACTGCGCTCTGGTTCTGAGCCCCAGCTGGAACATCTCTCTACGTTGTAGACAGGGAAGGTACTATTCCAAAGGATGGGACACTGGAACAGGTTGTTCAGAGAAACTGTGGACACCTCATCCCTGAAGGTGTTCAAGGCTAGGCTGGAAAAGGCTTTGATTATCTGGTCTAGTGGAAGGTGTCCCATTGCACTATTCCTGATATAGGTCAGGATGTCATTGGTCTTCTTGGCCACTCTGGCCCCATGTTCAGCTGCTCCCAACCAACACCCCCAGGTCCTTTTCACTAGAGAAGCCTTCCAGCCACTCTGCCTCCAGCCTGTAGCAAGGCATAGAGTTGCTGGGACCCAAGTGCAGGCAGGAGCCTTCATCTTGTTGACTCTCATTCCATTGGCCTCAGCCCATTGATCCAGCCTGTCTAGATCCCTCTAGATCCCTCTGCAGAGCCTTCCTGCCCTCCAGCAGATTCACACTCCCACCCAACTGGATGCCATCTTTGAACTGTCTGAGGATGCACTCAATCCCCTTGTCCAGATTGTTGATGAAATGTGTTGCCTCCTCCTCCTCCACTGAGCTGACTGCCCAGGTGATAGGGCATTATTACATCAGTCAAAAAAATTCACAGCTAAAGGAAAACTACAACAGTTGGAAGGTAAAGTTCTTCTATTCTAAAAGTGCTTACTGTAAACAGAGGAAGAAAACTTCTAGAGATGCGTTGCTGGCTTACGGTTTAATTGGTGCCCTCAGTTCTGAGCCAGTATAAATCATTATGAGGGAAATTGCTGAGGTCAGGCTATTCAGACATTGCTAAAGGAAAGCAATTCTGAGTGTTGCTATAGGGAATTCTCTGCAGATTTCTTGTAGTTTTGCAGTGTACTTTATACTGAACTGCTGGAACAAATTAACTTATACCAAAAGTAGTGCTGTCCTTAGCATGAAGATTGTTCATTGACACAGGTCTCTGGTGGTGCTCAGACTGGGAGGGAGTGTGCTTGTGCCTAGGGCCTGGTATTCTGGAGGAATAGGATGTATTTTTCCTCCTCTGTCCTTATCCTCATTTTAAAAAATCCAGTTTTGCCTGCTTGCAACAAGTTTGAAAATGAGATCCTTCAAACTGAGGGCAGCCCTACACATGCCCACTTACTAATCTGCCTCTCGTGCACTTGGCTACCCCATACCAAAAGCAGCCATCAACCCTCCTAATGGAGACACACACAAGCCCTGAAGCCTCTCCCAGGTAACAGCCTTCTACCCTCTGCTCTTTCCCTGGCTATCTAGGAATCCATACCATGTTTAATAAATTTCTCCTTGAGTTACCAGAAAAGCACTGCCTTTAGACTCAGGGGACAAGGAAGAATTTGGAAAGATGAAATCCTTGTAGCTTCAGATTTCTTTAGGTCTGGACAGAGTCTGTGAGAAAGAAGACCTAAACCTGAGGAAGAGGCTAAAGGACAACTGCACTGGGTTAATATCTGTAAATTGGAAAGTAATTTCTTGGTTTTCTCCTTTGCACATCCCTAGATCATCAGTGTGATAAAGAGGAGACAGAAGAGTGTGGGGAAAGGGCTGATACCTGATAGCACAACAGCTTTGGGGGACCCTGGAGGGGCAGATAATTTTCCTGAAGCTCATGGTTTTAATACTCCTAACTGCTTTTCAGATGCTTAGTAATGTAGTTTTGCTTAGTGTTTATTCTATGTGCTCCCTGCTATTTAATTTTAAAAAACCCCACTAAAAATGTATTTCCTTTCCACAGAAAGTGCAATTAATTGCACACATAAAATAAGGTAAAAGGTACACATGAATCATGACAATAGTATTCCATACACAAGAAGATATGCAATATACTTGACTGGTGGCTTATATAGACTTATCTGTAGTTCACAAGTGGCTGTTTGAGCCACGCCAGGAGCACAATGCATTTCTGACTTGATGGCCCCAAGAATGTACAGCATTTCTGTGAGCTCCTCTTCTGTCTACTCAGGGCTTTTGGCTTGTGTATCCT
The DNA here is from genome assembly GCF_023055355.1 of Agelaius tricolor. Taxonomy (NCBI): domain Eukaryota; kingdom Metazoa; phylum Chordata; class Aves; order Passeriformes; family Icteridae; genus Agelaius; species Agelaius tricolor. The sequence goes on from NW_027269261.1 coordinate 80,608,027, forward strand.
CTGCCTTTTCCCACATCTACACAATACCCTCTTGCTTGCTCTTCCCTTACAAAGTTGCTGCAAGAGTATTTCTGTCCTACTTCCACCTCAACATCAGTGCTGTCCATTCAATCATGATTCATCCAAATCATATTTCATAGTCCTTATAAAGCTATCCAGGCCATAGGATAGTGGGCTGTTTTGCTATCTATGTGCAGGACAAAAGACTGAAATGAAGCAGCATCCTCTGAATAAGCAGAATAACTCTACAGAAGACATCAGGATTAGGCTGATTTGCTCCCATGAGGATCTCCGCTGTGTCCTTTGTTTATCTACAAAATGTACCCTGCACATCCAATTAAAGCTTCTTCAAGCTTGGGACCTTGGAACTGATCTTATTTAATACTTTCATTAACAACCTTGGCACAAGAAAATGAAAACATGCTAAAGAAACAAGAGCATATCACAAGATTCAAAGGCTGGGTCAATGCAGAGGAAGATCAGAGTATTGCATAGGTAGGCTAAGAGTAAAACAGACAGACTAAACTGAGGATCATGGAGTATAAAGTCATGTATTTAGGGGATTAACACCAGAATTTCTGCTAAAAAACTTAGAAGCCTGTAATTTAGCAGCCAACTAGGAACACCTTATATTTCTACATAAGCACAATCATCCCTTGCTAATGTGATGCAGGGCTGAAAAAGTTTGATGCCAAGAGGTATGAGTTATTTTCACCAGTAAAAAAGTTATTGTGCTAGTACTAAAAGTCTTATGGGGCTCTTGCTGGGATATTCTAAGGAACTGGGGATTTTTTTGTTGAACAAAGACAAATTCAGGCTCAAGAGGTTCTGAGGCTGTTTTGGTGGAGGGAAAGAGGCAGATACGAAGGGACTAGCATTTAGGTTTAGGCTGAACTTGCATAGGCAGCTTGAGTGAATTGTAAGGTAGGAGGACTGCAGAATCTGAGGCAGATGTAGGCAACCAGACATGCTCCTGCCTTGAAATGTGCACAGAATTTGTTCTCATGCTTCAGTGAACAAGCACAGAGCCTTCCAACATCCCCTGTACTGCCTTCCACCAGCATACTTCTGCTGCTCATAATTAAAGGCAAACCTGAGAGGGGAGGCAGGCTTGCAGGAACAACTCCCTCAGAAGCTGCCATAGCAAAATGTGGAAAACTAATGTGGATCTTCTTTGCCAAATTGGACTAGACATAGCCATCTCCTTCCAACTAATGAAACACATCTTTTTGTTCCCATTTTCTCAGCTGGGGCTCCTATCCTGATGTTTTGATATTTGATCCCATTTTTCCCCATCTGCTCATATATTCTCTCCTCTCTCACCCCAACCCATTCCCTCTGCAAGTTGCCCATGTGAGTCTGAGGGATGAGATGAACTACAGAAGGGAATGTCTCACATCAGGCTCCCATGCTGCAACATGGGCATTAAGGAGCTCTTTTGCAATGAAGCAGCATCAATAATTCAGCAACATGAGAAAAGTGCAAAGCCCATGGCTGAGTTGGAGCCAGGCAATCATTTGGGAATGTAAAAGATGCCAGGAACTAAGTATTCCTATGTTGAAGCTTTGGGAATATAACATAGCAAAGAAAGCAGTTTGCAGGGATTGTGGACTTCCACACTACCTTCTGCATGTTGACTGACAAGCTATGCACAGAAATACATCTCTGCAGTAATGACTAAAAGACTGATGGAAGGAAGAGGAGAAAACATGGAGTGCCTCCATGGATCCCAGCACAATGGAGTCTGCGGTGCCCAGCCTTAGCCACACGTGCCCATTTCCCCTGCCCACCCTTCACTGCCAGCCACAGGCTCAGCTGCCAGCCAGGGGCAGCCTAGGGTGCTTTGACCCCAGCTAACAAGTGCTTGGCTCTGAGGCTGTAAGAAACACTCATCTGAGAGCTCCACTCCTTCTATTCCTACAGGTTTCTCGGAACTGCTCTGAGACTGATGCCACCACAGCTGCCCACAGCATATTTTTTTTATCCAAACTGGTTCAAACTTCAAACAATGCTAAAGTCTATGGGGACAAGTTTTGTTTGGCCACCTTCTCAGATGCATCAAGTTGTGCTATTGTCACTGATACAAGCAAAAAGGTGGGAATACACGTTTACTTTTCACTCAGGCTACAGATAAACTGCATGGTGCCTAAAGATGTAGGCTAGTGCTCAGTGTCTTGACTTAATGGTCTGGAAAAGAGTGTGAATAGGGCAAGTTTACAAGTGACACAATTTTATCTGACAGTCAAAACAGAACTCTGAGACAAGGTTGTGGAAAACCTTCATACAGACCTAACAAACGCTGGTTGAATGGACAACATGAAACAGAAGAAATGCCATGTTATCAAGTATAGTCTAGGGCAAAATTATTTAGGTATTGATGTGGTCAGCAAAATAAGAACATTTGCACCATGTTCAGTGTCATTTTATAAAGCTGACAGAATATCAGGAAGAATTGTACTGAGAAAAGTCCCAAAAGCACTAAACCACTGTTTAAATCAATAGTCTCACCTTGCAAGCAGTGTCCAGTACCAAGTCTCCCATCACAGAGATATATGAGAAAATAAAGTGTCCACAGAGGTATAACTGAAGAATTTCAAAAGTAAGGACAAACTAAATGAGATGGTACAAATCCTACAATAAAAAATCTTCAAGGAATTAATTAAATAGAAAAGACACATATTCAAAACAGGCAGCATTTTTCTCTGATTTACACCAGACAAAAATCAGGCCTTATCCTTTTAAAGTGAATCAAAAGGACCTTGTGCTCTGTGAAAGCAAACACTAAATGACTCTTGATGACAATCGCTCTACTTATCATGCCCTGCAACTACTGTTCTTTCAAACAAATTAAATGGATGTGTGCCAAGAGTAACAATAAAACAATTGCATCAGAAATAAGGAATATTCCTCTCCACCTGAAAAAAAGTATGACTTTGAATGAAAGTATATAAGTATGACACAAAAGGGGAAAATGTAGAAAATTCAGTCCCCTAACAAATGCCATTTCATACAGTATGAAATTGAGCCCTTCATACATGCCTGATGATCATTTATGTGCTTTCTGAGTGAACAATAACCTGCTCATAATTAGTATGTAATATTTGTATTGATCCATTAAGGGTTAATTTTCAGCCATTATTCATCAAATTGTTCTCATATTTGTAGGCTTTGGCTTATGTTCAGCCTATTTAATTTTATTTAGTTGCTTAAGGATCTGGAAACAGACACTTTCAGAATCTCAGTAAGATGGGAGGAATCATTCCCTGGAAATATTTTCCACAGGCTACACAGAGATGCTGGGGCTACTATGCTCAAAAATGCAGTAACTTGGAACTACATCTACTGGAGAGAAAATCCAAGTCTATCTTTCTGTGGAGCATCCTAACAATGTCTTGGAAAACAGATCTGACATTTCCAGGATACACACTTCTCTTTATCTGTAAGAGAAGCCTTATTTCAGCCTTTCAGTATATACAGGGGACTACAAGAAAGATGTTGAAGGACTTTTTACCAGGGCCTGAGCAACAGGACAACAGTTTTAAACTGAGAGTTTAGATCAGACATAAGGAAGACAGACATTTTTTTATGATGAGGGTATTGAAGCATTGGTATGCATTTTCCAGAGAAGCTGTGGATGCCCCATCCATGGAAGTGCCAAAGGACAAGTTGGATGGGGCTTTAAACAACCAGGTCTAGTGAAAGATGTCCCTGCCCATGGCATGGAGGTACTTTCCTTCATCCTGTAGAAGCATGGGGTTTTTTTCCATGAGAAAAGTTTGGCAACCTTCTTCTTCAGGGTAGGAATTCCTGAAGAGTTTGACAGAGCAGGACATTTGTTTCCTACCTAGCTGTGATGACAGTAGCATGGGTACAATAAAGCAAGCTGGTCAACCAGTACTCCTCCAACATCACACCCAGGAAAGTAAGATACCATCCCTCCTGGAAAACATTTGAATGAAATAGCTAACAAAGGTGATAATCGGTGACAATAGAAAAAAAAAAAGATTAAATACTTGATACATTTAATATAACATTTTATGTTATATTTCCTTTTATATTTCCAAAACTTTCACCCTAATTATCTTATTATTTTAACGATCCATGCATAGCTTTTAAGCTCAGGTAAAGATGTATAGAAACATTGTATTTAAAAAGGAAATAAGGCCAATTCATAGAAATGCCTGTTCTGAAGAAGGGGACCAATGCTAACTATATAACATCTGAACATTCAAATATACTTTACTGAAGGTTACACAAACAACAATAATTTGAGGAACACCATAAAGAAGCAGAATGAAATAAATACTGGCATTTACTTACAGCTGTTCTGTGTGTTCTACCTGGAAGTCTCTGGTGTTCAAACACATGGAAATTAGATGTGAAAACTCCTCCCAGCATTAATGTTTAACACTGTGAACATCTAGCACCTTCAGACTAAACTGCTCATGTACTCATCCATGGATCAGGAGCACATCTGAATCTCCCTGTTCAGAAGTGTATCTCCTGCTGCAGAAATGGCTTTATCTGCCAACATCAGCATGTTACCATGCTCTCCATGATGCAAGCACAGCTTTTCACCTCAACAGAAATCTCTGCTCTCTCATACGCAGTACAACACGAAAATAGGGAAAGGGAGGTTGCATCTCTCATTTGGTTTTTCCAAAAGGCAAAACCTCCCACTGGTAAGATCAACCCACCAATGCAGGAGGCAACCCCACACTTAGCCACTTCTTTCCCTCGCCTGAAGCTTTTTTCCTTGCTTGTAGCTCCATGGACACTCACCCTGTGTACCTGAAACTTCCTACAACATTAATGAAGTAATTAAGTGATATAATTTGCATTACCACAGGCCATCATTAAGCAGCTTGCCTATAATGATGGCAGACAAGTACAACAGTGATAAAATATTTCAGTAAAGCAAAGATGCAGTATGTTAACTGCCAAAATTAATTCACTTACTAAAGATGTATTAATAGTGCCCTGTTCTTGGCTTGTCAAAGGGCATTTCAGCCTAAAATATGTATATATATGCATATGCTATACCCTTCTTCCACTGAAGAATTATTTTATTCTACATATAAATCACTATTAATAGTGTACCAGATACATAATCATAGTGAGACATTTAATGTGTGTTTTTCATAGTCCTCAGACTTCTGATTTTTGTACATGAAAGACAGTTCTGAGTCCTAATTAAACTCATAACCAAGAACCTTGTAATTAGAAATAGTATGGGAAAATTGAATACGTACACATCCTATTGCCACATTGAGCTGATGGAAGAACATGAACTCTTCAAAAACAAAATATCTCATCTTTGAACAAATTGATGAGAAAGGATAGTTATATTACATCTTCCCACAGGTATCTCTACTTAACCACTTGACTGCCTTCTTTCTATCTCTATCTTTTTTGTCTTCTCCCTTTCCTTACTTTATTCTTATGGCTGCTCTACACTGGGAATAGTCTGGTAATCATAGTTTGTTGTTATTGCTCCCCTAGCATGCACTGTATTTCAGAATAAAAGTGGCTTTCTTTATAGAATGGAGTTTCCATGAAAGGAATTACCCCAGTTTACTTAAAGTTTACAGGTAAAACTATTCACAATTCCTTTAGCAATCAGTTTACCTGTATAGATGAACACTTGACCTTCAGACATTCATCAGTTTTAATATTATATTCCCACAGCACAAAAAAGTACATTTAGATTATACAGAGAAACTACACTAGTACTTTCAGATCAAATGCTTGTCTATTTTTCAAGCTGTTAATTGATACAGTAAGAGTTGTTACCTCTCTGCACCAGCTTTGCCTGCTGGCATCCCTAGCCCTAGCCACAAAACTAACAGGAGTGGCCTGCAGGGACCTGCCTGCAGGACCAAGGCTTCCTCAAGTCATGCTCCCAACTACAATTCTAATGCCCCCTCTCCTGTCCCCTCTGGGTCCCTTGGCTGACTGCTGCCCCTTCTTCCATTTGAATAACATGCTCTCAGGGCAATTGCAGAGGAAAGAGAAGAAGAGAGAAAAAAACAAGAAGTGCAGAGGTCAAACACAGACAGAGCTCTCCCTGAATTCACTGAATCTTTAGGAAACCTGGAGCCTTTCCAGGAACCAGTGCATCTTTATGCGTTTTGGTCTTATTCCCTAGTGTCCCTTTCCCTTCCAATACCTCTCACTCCCCAAAAGGCACACTAAATGCGTGCAGTGTTTGTGCTCTCTGACCTCTTCATATCATTTTTGCCTTGCACATCCATCCTCACTACCTGCTTTCTCATTTGTCAAGGATGACCATTGGCAAAATGACAGAGGAGCCAAAATTCTATACAAATCTATTGCAATACAGATGTTTTCTGAAACCATTAATCTCATAGCACTACAATAAACTGTTAATGGATGAACAATTTTAATGGTCCACTCCATAAACTGAGTAATTTTTCTTAGATAAAAGCAAGACATATAATTAGAAAAGGGAACTAGTTACCTGTAATGAAAGAATAATCAAATCACCATTAAAAGGACACGAGCTACATTTGTCTTAATTCTAGGGGCCCTCCTGTTACCTTCAGATAGGAGGATAAAATTTACTTGACAATCTGAGTGACTTTTTCCAGTTGTATTTGTTCATGCAAAAGGGGACCTTTTATCAACCTTTAGCAGAGTAAGTTGCATGTAACTAAACAAAAGCCATTAAAAGACTATTTGCTTCATTTCCATAAAAAAAGGACACCCCTCAACATTGAGGGATACCATGAACTCCAGCTGACTCCTGTCCTCCCACTTGTAAGACAGAGCCAGTGAAAGTAAAAGAGAAGCGCACGGAAATCTGCGAAAGCTTTATGCCCAGCTGGACCAGTGCAGGGAATTCCTGGAGAGGAATCCCATATGGGACTCCACCACACGTGTCTCTTGACAGCTGCAGCACAGTGAGGTCCCAGGGCTTTGGGTCTACTTCACAAGAGATTCACTGGACCTGCTTAGGCCCAAAACAGACAAACTTGCATTTCAATGCCAACAGCACAAAAAGAGAATAGTTCTGTTTAGCCAGCATCCTCCTTCCCTCCCTCACAGGCCCATCAGGAGGAAAGGAAACTCTCTGAGGTAGGGAGATGGCTCACCCAGGTAACACAGGCTTGACTCTGCTCCCCAGAGCCTTATTGCACTCTCCAGTACCACATGCCACAGATGGAAAGGATACAGAGAAACCCTGTCATGTTCAATAGGTTATGTATACTGCACCTCCCAAAAAAGGCATGGAATCTAATATCAGTTACTGAAATGGTAGGAGGGAAGAATGTCAGACAAAAGCTGAGACACTCCTATCAACTATGATCAGTAGCTGCCTCAGCACATCAGACTACAGCAGCATTTACCTTGCAGCAGATACCAATATTCATCAATACCATCCTTTACAAGCAACGACCAAACTAGTCCCAGCATGGAGATACACTTATCCTGAAGCCACTTAAGCCAGACAAATGGCACCCAGCAGGAGAACTGAGGTTCAGTACCATCCTGCCACGCTGACAGTCACCTTCCTAACCCGAGTATTCCTTGATCCCTCTTCTCCCAGCAGAAGAAAACTATTTGCATAAAACAGCACCCAGCAGCAGCTACACATTCATCAGAATCTTCAGAGGCTTGCCCTCTGGAGCAATTAGCTGTGAGCAAGCCATGAAAGTATTTTCAAAAATTTAAGAAGTCCCATGGCCTCCTCACAGAAGAGTACAGACAGAATATGGAATCAGGATACTGTTTAAAGAGCTTGATCCCACTGACTCACATTTATTTGTCACTTAACTGGACTTGATGATGCTTTAGCCTCTTACATGGATGACTTTCTATTTTTAATATAAGAGCACTCGTGCCACCTTCTAGCACCTTTAAGATATGAGAAAAAAATACAAGGGCAACGAGACATCTTATCCTTTCATTCCTAAGTCTCCCAACCAAGTGCAAGATAAACGAATTTAAGTAAACTTAAGTTTTATCTAGAAGAGTCACGACCACTGGTTTAGTTCCTCTCCAAAGGCTTAAATACACACCAGTCTATATGAACACACTTAGAATGTTTTTCATGTTTTAGCTAGAATGGTTTAGCTGTTTTTCACAGAGAAAATCAGAGGGAATTCCAGTTGTGTCCAGGATGACACACTTTATTACAATTTGATTATCAAAGAATTCCAACACCTGTAACCATCAGAGTGGCACCTTAAAACTCCTCAAGAAATTGGCTAGATGGAAGCTAAGTCTTACACTGGTTTCATGAAAAATTAACCAAACATAGAAATCATCAAGAGAAAACTCAATTTTAATACCCTCAGCTGACATCTTAAAATTTGCCTGCAGAATTTCCTTAAGACTCCAGCTCTCATATAAGACTGCTAAATATCTAGGCCTCCTAAGAAAGTCTTCTTCTCTGCCCAGTTGGAACAAAAAAGGGAGGGCAGAGGGTACAGACACAGAAAGAATGACAGCAGGAGAACAAGTGTACAGGCAGGAGCTGAGCAGAAGGCAGGAATCAGAAGGGGTAAGATGGGATAGCAGTGTAAATTAGGGGGCTGATAATAAGGAGGAGATTACAGGAAGAGTATCGGAGCAAAACAGAAAAGTCCTTAACCACCAGAACACAGGGCCTTAATAAACATAAAATATGTTCTCTGGCCATGAAGTGAACAGACACAAGACTAGTTGTAAAGAATCTCCATCCTACTCAAGGCAGGACACAAAATGAGCAAGTTTTTCTACTGCTACCCATGACAGGACTATTGTGTATAGTTCAGGAGCATGCTGCATGTCCAAAGAGCTCACTCACACTGTTGTTCAGTGGTAGTCTGGGTAAATCCCATGACAGAAGTCTGTTTTGGGGAGTTCTCGTGTGTTTAGCTTCATTCACAGTGCTGTATGTTTGCTTGGTGAGATGCCACTTTGACCTGCCATGTACCTGTTGGACAGACAGTAGGAAGGACACTCCTGCCTGTACCATCTCAACCTCCTTTGCTGTAGAGATGGAAAGCATTTGATGGAGGGGGCTGGTTCTGCTGACTAAAAGCAAGAAAAGTCTCATAGCAAATAACAGAGGCTCTAGAAAACTGTTTTCTGACTCTGTTGTAAAGTTCACATGTAAGTCTGAGGAATTTGCATTATATATATTCCTTATTTTTCTCCCACACCCCAATTGAGTAATTTGTGGTGTGAGCTGCTAAGATGCTGAATGTGAGTAGGTGCATCTGAAGTCAGTGGGAGGTGGACCTTCTCTACCTGCAAAGTAGCATAAAGCATTTACTACACTGGAAATGAAGGTCTTTGATACAGTATTTACCACTTGGGAAATTAAGGCTTAAATTTCTTCATATAGGTAACCAGAAGTGTTGATTTTTTAATTTCCTGCACACAAGACAAAATGATGCCAACCATTTCATAGTGGTGACAAGGGTAAAGTCCTTAATGGTCAGTAAGATTATAGCACTCCTGAAATGCTCTACAGGAAATTAGTTTTTTTTAATTCAATAAAGGATAATGCTATGCAGTAAACTGTACATTAAATTACACATGGACTAAGCATGTATAAGAATATGTAATAAGCAATAAAAGAAACATGGATTTGGAAAGCTTCTGGAGCTTACTCTCCTGCTATTCCAGGCAATTACATCACATAAGCACTTTTATAAACTCATCAGGCTCTTCTTTCTGAGTGGATGGGTTTCCTGCCCTCAGCACAGGGAAACTGTCTCGTGGCCTCATTGCACTGAAAATTCCAATCCTTCTAAGTTACAGTCTAAATTCATTAGTGACCATTTAACACACATTTGTCTTCCATTTAAACAACAATTCTATATCCATGCCATTTACTCTTCCTGTGAGACAACATCAAATCTCCTCTTAACATTTATTTTTCTCAACTAAACACAAGAAATTCTTCAAGCCCCTTCTCTGAAAAGCTCCCCAAAAGACAACATTCCTACTCAGCAAAAGGATTCTTCTGGGGAAATAAGCTTATGGCTATGTGATTAAATCAATATTGCTGGGCAATCTTAGGGCACGTTAGCCCACAAGACCCAAGCCTGAAAAGCAAGGAGCACAGAGGGGGTTTGAAGGCAGACACAAAGGCCACACAGCTGCTCTGCACACATACATCAGGTTCTACATCATGCATGGAGTTCAGTCACTGCTCTGTGCACACAAACTGCTCTGCTCAGCTCTTCCCAACTCTTAACTTGGGTCTGTATTTCTCAATGTAGCCTCTCAATAGGTGGGAGAGAAATGGGAACTAAATGTTAGGAGGGTAATTCTTAATATCTTCCCCATTTCTGAGGTGAATCAGCAAAGGAAGTAGCCTCAATTAAGTCAGCTGTTCTTCCTCAAATAAAACAGACTCACCCACGCCTTATAGGTGGAATGGTTAGTTGATAGAGACATGGTGTTATTAAAAAAGGTTTTGTTACACAATTGGTCAATTTTGGTCTTTACTTCATGTAAATGAAGAAAATTAATAGGGACTAATGAAAAGAGAACATATCCTACCAACAAGGAAGAATAAATGGGCATCCTAAAACTGTAGCAAGTTACCAAGAGGTAACTTCTGGGGGAGACCAAGAGCAGTTTATGAGTTTCATTAAATTTGAAAAGGTTGTTATCTATTGTTCTATATTTTTTTCTAATAAAGCAATGTTTCCCAAACTCAAATGACTAAGAAAAGTGTCTTGTTCACAGTATAGCTCAAATTTCCACATACACAATCCCAGTTCTAGTCCAAACAGAGACCAAGAGCTTTAGGAGTTGAGACAGTAACATCCTGGGATTGATTCAGAGACTTCATCATCCCATCCGGATGCTGAAGTTCCTCAGTATGACTATATTTGGTGATGCTGAAAACAAAGGTGAGGAATCTCATCACTTGACGCACAGACCTGGTACTGCACAGACACTGGAGAACCTGACCTCGCCCGAGCCCTGATTCACCAGATGCACTTGACCTGATTTTGTACGGCAAGACCAACAACACAAACCCACCGTGTCCTCACCACATCCTCTGAGGCTCGGGCAGCGTGAGTGCACACAAGTCATGCATCTACTCAGCCAACGGTTTGGACATACATATGGCCATAGGCGCCTCACCTTTATCCTTTATCCAGCCACGGGTGGGTAACTCGCTACTATTGTACGTCATAGCATGGTCTGACCTCTAGAGAATTAAGGTGAAATCAAGAGGATGAAAACAAGCACATATACTGATCGTTGCTTATGGGAAATGCTGCCTGTACCCGCGTGGGGCTCCGGGAACACGTACTCGGGAATGCGAAGCCCCGCAGTGCCTGTACCAGACCCCGCCGGCCCCGGCACCGGGCGGCGGCAGCGCCCGGACTTCGGCCGGCCCGCTCCGGAAGGGCCGCCCGGCCGCTCCCAGCCGTGCCGCGCCCGAGCCGCCGCAGGGCCGCCCGGGCAGGGCCGGGCTCGCCGCCCGCTCCTGCGGGAGCTCCCGCCCGCCGGCGCTGCGGGGAGCACCGACCCGAGGGCGCGGCCGCCCGCGGGCGGAACAACAGCCGCCGTGCTGCGGGCCCGGGCACCGCCTCGCCCCCCCGCTCCCGCCCCGCTGCCGGCACGGGCACCGCCTCGGCCGGGCCCTTCCAAAGGGAGCCCCAGGCCCCGCTCCCGCCATCCCCTCCCCTCCATCCCCCATTCCCGGTGCCCGGTCCCCTTCCCGGTCCCGGGCGCCGGGCGGGGGGGGGGGGAAGAGGCGAGGGCGGGGTGGGGGGGGGGGGGGTTGTAGCGGCGTCACCATGGCGACAGTGACGTCACCCCACCCTGGATCTCATTGGAGGAAACCCCGTGGCCCCAGCCGCAGCCCACGGGCCCAGCCGAGCTCGCGCCCTGCCCGCGCTCGCCCCCGCGGCGGCGCGCTCCTCTCCGATTGGCGGGTGGTGCGCGGGGGGGCGGAGCCGGGCGCGCAGGCCGGGCCGCTATTGGCCGCGTGGGCGCGGGCCGCGCAGCGGGTCGGTGCGCGCGCCAACGCCCTTCAGCGCTGGCTCGGCCGAGACGGGAGCGGCTCTTTCTCTCCGCCACAGCCCCGAGCGCGGCACCGACCGGGTGCGGCCCGGCCCCACAGCCCGGCGGACCCAGGTGAGCGCGGGGCCGCGGCCGGCGGCGGGATGGGCCCCGCTCCGCTGCCTCCTCCCGCCGCGTCCTCCATTTTGTGATCGCGGCGTGGAGAGCTCGGCAGCCCCGGGGAGCGGGAGGTGCATCCAGCGCCGCCATTTCGCACCCGCTGCCGCTTCCTCTTCCCGCCCCGTCGCCACGGGGACTCTGTCGGCCGCCCCCCGCCGTCCCAGGAGACGCGGCCGCTGAGCCCGAGACCGCACCCGCTGCCGTGTACCGGGAGCCGCCGCGCTCCCCGCCGGCAGCGCGGGGCCCCCGCCGCGCCGAAGTCCGGATCGGCGGCCGCCGGGGCAGACGGGAGGCCTGGGTCCGCCGCGCCCCGCCGCGGGGAGGAGAAGCGCCCGGGGCCCCCTCCCCGGCCTCGCGTCCCCGGCCTCGCTCGCCCCCAGGGAGGCGGGTCCTGGAGGGGTTTAACCCCTGCTGCGTTCGCCGGCGCCGAGCTCGTCTTGCTGCTTTTATTATGTATTTTTTCCCGCCAGTCCCGGCATTCGTGCCCGCCTGCCTCCGGCGCTCGCCCGCAGGGCTGCTAGCACACGAGGGCAGGGATTTGGGCGAGGGCCCTAGGCAGGGTGGTAACCAGGCATCATTCCACAGTCCCTGTTAGAGGGCATATTAATATGCTCACGTAGGGCACGAAGGAAAAGCGGGGTGATGACTTTTTTCTGATGGAAAAGCAGCTATTTCCACTGCTTGGCGGCTGGCTGCCGTCCCTTGGATAGCACCGACTGAGTGTGACTTCTCCGCCTGGGTTTCTAGGTCGTGGTTTCCCGAGGGGTGGACCCTTGGGACGAGTCCCCGTAGCCTTGCATGGAAGGGCAGGATGTTGCAGTCCGCCTCTCCTGGAAGAGAAGTTGGAGATGGGGAAGGGAAGGCAAGGCTCACAGTAATTCTCGTTTTTTGCTGGGTTGCAGTGGGTGCTGTAGGATCGTGTTCGGTGGTGTTTGTCCTGGCATCATGGTTGCTGTCTTCTTTCTGTCAGGTTTTGAGGTGCATTCTCGTGTTGATAGTGTGACATCTCCAGCTTCTTCTGCTACTGCACTGCTCTTGTCCCACTGCCAGCCACCATGGATAAGACCGAGTTGATCCAGAAAGCCAAGCTGGCTGAGCAGGCCGAGCGCTACGATGACATGGCCACCTGCATGAAGGCAGTAACGGAGCAAGGCGCCGAGCTGTCCAACGAGGAGCGCAACCTGCTCTCCGTGGCCTACAAGAACGTGGTGGGGGGGCGGCGCTCGGCCTGGAGGGTCATCTCCAGCATCGAGCAGAAGACAGACACCAGTGACAAGAAGATGCAGCTTATCAAGGACTATCGGGAGAAGGTGGAGTCTGAGCTCAGGTCCATCTGCACCACGGTGCTGGTAAGTGGGGACTTTTTTTTTCGGTTGGGGCATATCATGCAGTGTTGAGCTGGAGTAGGTGAGGTTAGTACCATAACTTCCACAACCTTACATGGGTCACCGTGATGAGGAGGATCAGCTGCACTATGTTTTTGGCCCTATGTGTGTCGAGGCATTTGAGATACTCGGTTTTGGGTGTCTGTGAGGTACATTTTTGGGTGGAGTGATCCATATGCAGTATTTCACCAGGTAGTTGCAGAGATACAGAGAATTTAGCCTTTCTGCTGTGGTTAGTAAGCCTATTTGTAAGATAAGCTGGAAATGTGAAAACCCTTTTATTCAGATCAGCTAATAACTTGCTACAAACATTGAAACAATGTGTGTATTTTGTTTACTTCCTCACGAAGAAGAATACTCTAAAGGGATCCTCAAGAGACATTCTGAGGAATGTTATAAATTTGACTTTACAAACTTAAACATCTGTATTGAAGGGGGGAAAGAGACATGTAGAAATAGTCTTTGTTAGATACAAGCTGACTTTTCAGGGTATCTTTGAGATGAGTTTGCAGTAATTATGGAGCAATGTAAAGCTAAGGTGTAAAGACTGGAATGATACCCTAAGCATGCATTAAACCCAGAAGTACATTTCTGTGGAAGCAGCAGAATTCCAGATAATATTGATAGGAAAACTGTAGTGGGAGCTCAAGAGTTGTGTGTCAGCAGTGTGGAGGCTGCTGGACCCAGTTCTACATGACCAGGGAATTGTATCTGCAAGAAACTGCATGTGCATAATGCAGTAGTAATTCTGTGGCAGATCATCTTCAGTGGTTGATTTGCTCCTCTTAGTTACCTTTTTTTTTGGTGTCTAGTATTGCTAATGTGAGACCAAGAGGAAGCAAGTCTATAAAGAAATAGACAATTTTGAGGTAAATTTATTCTAGATTTGTTTAGGAGATGTGACTTTAAAGGTAACTAGTCTGGAAGTAACTGATTTTTTCTTCTTGATTAAGTGTTCTGACTCACGTATAAGGGAATGCTTCTTTGGATTGTGCTGAAAATACCTGTATGCTTCCTTGTATGCTGCCACCTAGGTTTGTTCTTTCTTTCTAAATCAAAGTGAGTTGTCTTGAAAATAATTTTCGTATTTATTAGCTTTTAGTTAATTCCTTACCAATTAAGTGCCCATGCCTTCCACAAGAGCAAAATTGTTTCTCCAGTTACAGGTGTATTGAAATTCTGAAACTTTCACCTTTGTGAAAATGATGGGACTTCTGTAGGATTCCTGCTTCCTGTGACAAAAGTTTCACTAGAACCCTGTGTGATGAAGGGCCAGCATTTGTGTCACTCTTCTTTCTCTACTCAGTGCCCCGCTTCAGAACTAATTTCTTAGGACCTCCATGTAAGGCTCACTCTTCAGATTTCTTAATCTCCCCTTGTCCTTTAACCAAATCTAGTGCCTTGGAGAAGGTGATGCATAAAATCTCATACTGGTTGTACCATTTTGACAAGGAACTCGTGTTTCCATAGGGAGAGGCGTGAACCCCTTCACACAGTGTCTCTGCTGAAGTTATTGCACCCCATCTGATGGTGGCCAGCAGCTATTCTGGTAGCCATGCTGGCACAGACCTCCAGTGTAGGGAAAGCAAGCTCTTCCTGTGCTAGATGATTTGTTCAATGCACTCTAGTCATTCTCTGTTCTCAGCAATGGCCTGTTGGCAGCTCTCTCCTTCCGGCCTGCAAGGCTGCAGGAAGTAGTGAAGACCAAAACCCGCAGCTGAGCATGCTTTTCCTGTCCTGTCCTGACCTGCTGCAAAGATGTGCCTTCCTTTGGTAGGAGGAGGTGTCGGCTATCTACTGCAAGCCTTCCTTTTTTTATTCTCCCTTTGAGGGCCATGTGCAGTTCTGTTCTCTTCTGATTCCCTCCCTTTCCTCTCCATCTACCACTCCTCATGATCCATGAGTCAGCATATGAGAGGTTGGAATTCAGGAGGAGCAGGCGTTACAAAGGATGGGTTTCCTAAAGCTGAGCCACACCATGGGTTTGGCTCCTCCTTTGAATGATAATTTTTTCTGTACTAGTACTATGGTAACAGCTTGTGGCTTTTTCAGATCTCTTCAGCTGAATCTCAGAGATGCTTTTTTTAATTCTAGGAAGGCAGCTAAACTGTAACAACTGCTGGCAAATAGTATGGAAAGGTTGCTTGTCATCTGGAGTATTTGGATTTAGCAAGGGTGGGTGTGTTGGGTGGAGTGTGACTGCTGTTAGTCATACTACTAACAGTTTTTTCAAAAGCTTTTTTTTTTTAACTGCTGGTGTGGCATATTTCTAAATCTTCATGTATAAGTACTTGTGCTAGCATTAAAAATGCTGCAAATTTTTTTATTAAAATGGCATGAACATGGAATCTGTAATTACTTTTTTTCCTGCAAAAAAATGCCCCAAGCCAGTTAAGTAGGCATTGTTTCAGGTCATGGTTTGATAAAGAACTTAAATTTAATCACCACTAGAATACAAATATTCAGAATTACATTGAGATATCTGTATATAGGTATATGCATAAAAATAAAGCTTTTACTGATTATTTAACTGACATTCTTTAACTGCCTACCTTGCAAGTAGGCATGATCTGAATGCTTTTTAGCTGTTAATTTTATGACTGGTCTTTCAGATGAGAGTAGCTCTTTAATAGAGAAATGGTATGGCTGTCAAACAACTTGCATAAATGTTTTATTTGAAAGGTACTCAGGAGTTTTGCTGAACTCTCTGTATTGATTGACTAATTCTTTGGTAATGTAGAGAGTTAATGTTGAATCATCCCTTATGACTCATAGTTATAACTGTTCGTGAAACTCACTTCTCCTTGACTAAAACAGGTTAGCAACTTAATTTTTTTCAAGATAAAGTTACACTACGTTGATTCATATATTCTGAGCACAAAGTTCATGTTGCTTTCTCTTGACTTGAGTGATTTCAAGACAGGTACTAGATAATGTAGAAGGGGTGGATGCAGCAGCAACTTTCCTATAATTAGTGAAATGATGTGGGGAACTTTGAAGATGGAACACACAGTATAAGATCTGCTTAATTTTATGCACACTCCACTGTTCAGTGACAATAGTTTTTTTAAAAAGTTAACTTCTGAATTGGAACCTTTCTGGGAAGGTAGATTAAACTGGTGGGTTTTCTGAGAGCCTTGGTCGTTTTGCCATGGCTATAACTTGTGTTGCATTCAGGCTCCTTTGTTCTTTAGAGAGCAGTAATGTGAAGGCAGGAAAGACAGCAGCCCTTGCCTGGAAGCACTCTCCACTTACAGCTTGAGGGGTTTTGTGCCTGTTTGCATGTGTTCAGTTTCTAGGTCCTGATGTGTTGGAGCTCTTCGTGGAGTAATAGAGATAAGATTTGGTAACTATTTGCCCACAGTTTAAATTTCGATGAATATGCAAAGTCATTAGGGCTTGAAAACAACTGTGTCTTGATTGTTACTTCGCCTGTCTCTAGCTGAAGTGTTAAAGTGTTTTTTAAATATTCTTTAAAAATTTTGTGTAGAAAAGTTACATACCTGAGGCTTTTAAGTTGTTTCTCAACATCACTTTTCACAGTGTCCTCTGTAAACGTTTTTACATTGTATTGTGTCAGGCCCACGATGGCTTGTTTCTCTAGAAATGAGCGATGGCATTGTGAACTCTGAGAAATGACGGAGTGGTCACATTACTTGTGCTGTTGGTTCTTTTTGCCACCCTGTGGCAGTGCCTGCAATGAAATAGTTTTGAGCTATAGGTGTGCAATGTCTGTATTTTTACTGTCTTAAGGCTGGTGGGATGCTTTGATCTTCTGAGATTTTACTGTTAATTGTTGAAAGCATGTATTGGTGCGTTGCTCTTGCCAGCTCCCCTTTCCTTCCTTCCTCCCTCCCTCCCTCCCTCCTCCCCGAGGTTGCAGTGTTCTTGCTGCTGCTTCACGTACTTAAGAAACAATAAAAGCGAATGAAAATGAGTAAAAAAATCTGTCCACTTCTGATTATTACCCATTTTGTAGATCTAGTTCTAAAGTTTGTCACTTAAAATGAGTAGAACAAAAATCTCCATGCTAGAAGGTAATGTTTAGAGCAGTTTGTTTCAACAGCACAAGTTCAGAGATCATTGAAAGTGAAGTTGGCATTTTCATGCAGTAGCAAATAGATTCTTCATATCAGCTAAAATATCTGATGTCTTGATGAATAACTTTGACCATAGCCCTATTTCTTCCCTACTGTTACTTTTGGCCTACAGAAAATTGAAATCTTGGTGGGTTTTTTTGCACATGGAGAAATTTGCCATATTCAGTAGGTATCAGCTTCATGATGCTGTCTAAACAATTGCCAAAGTTTCATATCTTGTGAATTCTTTGTCTCTGTGTTGCTATTGTCAGGGAAGAGAGTTTGTACAGAAATGTATGTGGTATAGAGGTGAAACCCGTAAATAAAAGGATATTACATATAGTCTTTTGATACAGGAAACTGTGTAGGATGCAGTTTTATTTTGAAGGTCAGGCATGCTAATCACTTAATATTACATTTGAACTTGAGTTAGTTGTCCTACTTGTGATTGGGGACAGTGTTGCAAGTACACTTTTAACCTTTTTTAAGTTAAAAGAGCTGCTATTCTTAAGTGACTGAATAAAGGGAAAGGCTACTTCATAAAAGTTAGGTTGGGAATGTTACTTCTTGGTAAGTCCAGAATTGTGGAGTGAATCTGAATTGAATGAATAGTTTGGAATAAAAAATATTTTTTTGTGAAAAGTAATTTGTGGAGAGAGAGAGAGATGATTTTTCCTTTGTGTTCTTAGCACAACCTCTAGCAACCATCAACACATTTGTGGTAAGAATTGTGGAACTTAATAGTTTAATTTTTTTTTTTTGTGTAATATGCTTGAAACTTAGATCTGAACTTATTCATAGTTTTACCTTCTCTTACCTTCTCTGTGATCTTTCAATAGGATCTGCTGCTGGAATCCTCACTCTTGTGCAAAGGAAACTTAATCATTTCTGAAAAGGGTCTGATTCTTGCAGGAACAAAGCCTAGAGTGCACTGAGGTTCTTGAACAGACTGTAACTGTTCAAGAGTCCAGCTGAGAATAGTTCAAGGAATTCTGCTGGAGCTGCAGCCTCCATCCCATGCAGTCATTGCTTGCTGCCCCCTCCCCTTACAGCAGAATGCTGTCTAGAATTACTTAATTTCTTGGAGGACATTTATGGCTTTGGTGGCCTTGAGAAAGTAGGATGTGCTCACTAGGTCAAACTGGAAAACAAAACCAA
This sequence comes from Agelaius tricolor, assembly GCF_023055355.1. Lineage (NCBI taxonomy): Eukaryota > Metazoa > Chordata > Aves > Passeriformes > Icteridae > Agelaius > Agelaius tricolor. The sequence goes on from NW_027269261.1 coordinate 80,626,811, forward strand.
AAATTCTGTTTTTCTGCTAATGCAGTGAAGCTTTTAACAGATTTTGTAAATCACAGTCAGGCTTACCTGCTAGACAGTTGTCTCACAGGCACTTCTACTATCTTGGATACTAATGTGATGAGGTGCCTTTCTGAAGAAAAACACAGCAGGCTGTATTTAAGAGAGAGAGAGAGCTTGATGGGAAAAGAACACACTTGAGTTTGAAGGTTATTACACTTGATTTCTTTGACATTATGCCATTTGGGGTCGTTTAGTACAGTATTAAAGGAGTAGATTGTACAGTTTCTATACAGGCACTGTAACTTGGTATTCTGGTTTCAGCAGTGGGGGGATGCCTGATTTTCAGAGGAAGGTAGCAAAGAAAACAGCAGAGGAAGGGCTGGTAAAAGTGCATGGGTATACTTTGGTAGGTGAAGGTGCATGCTTCATTAATCAATGTTTTGATATTTAGCTTTATGCTCTTGGCCTTTCAGACTGAGGGGCCAGGTGCTTTCTTACTGCCAATAAACTTGAAGCCAATTTTGTCACAAAGGTAAGGTAAGTAATAACTATTCTTGAGCACTGCATTTGTGATGCTCAGTATAGCTCCACCAAGTTTATTGGAGGGATATAGAAGTTCCTCCTCATCCTTTCTGCATCCCAGGAAGCTGGAACCAACATGAGAACACTTCAGCTGTGCATACTGAGGATTTTTAAGCTTGTCATTTGCTAACCCATCCTCTATATCTGAATATATAACAGTGCCCAGTTTGTGTGAGCTGTGCACATAGGAGAGGCACCAAAACAATTTGAGTGCTGAGTTTCACATCTTGTAGTCTGTGCACCCACCAAAACATCAGGTGTCAAGATCTAAGAACTGGAAGTCCTGAATTAGCTATGATTTTGCTTGTACCTGTCTCTAAATTTATTAAGTAATCAAGGGTTTCATTTACCAGTTTCTAATATTGATAAGGGTTTATTATTTGCTCTATTGCTCTTTATTCTCTCCTTTAATTTATATGATCCATTCACTGAAGTAGCCTGATATATGAGTAGTGTTTAGCTCTGAAAACAGAAGAATTTGCATTTGCTTTAATAATAGCTTTTCTAAATACACTATATATACTCTTACCTGCCTGACAGCCACATCATTCCTGGACAAAACTTCTCCAGGAAGTAGTTGTAGATTGTCTCATTTGGGGAGTAACAAATTACTGGCACGCTCCCAATCACAGTCCCAATAGACTGAGTAAAATAATACATTGCTGGGTTTCCTTCAAGATAAAGTTGGATGATGCAAAAGGCTCTTCCAAGCTACACTATGCAATGGGAAGAAAGTGCATCTCTTGTGTTACCCTTTTGAGTTACAGTGATCCCAAGCCTCTGATCAAGAGCTCCCAAAGAGAGATGAGAACTAAAGCAAGTCAAAATTGCCCTTTCTGTAAGGGCAATGTACCTAAGACCACATAACTCCTGTGTGCTGCTGTTCCTCTTGAGTGCTGTTAGTCTAGCTATACCTTGGCCAGTCATTCAGTCTTACCTTTAGGCTTCTGTAGCTGCAGAGCATAAAGTGTTTTTAAATGAAAATTTAGACTCTTTTGTTTGATTCTGTCATATTATACAATGTCATGAATGGATGCTGAAAAAAGCTTTTAGATGGCCAGGATTCTGAAGGGAATGATTTGGTGTCTAAAATGTGTGTTTGCTAAGAGGAGAAGAGCACTTGGAAATATTTTGAGGAATTAGAAATATGTGAAACGCAGTCATGAAAGAATGTTAGAATCAATCTGAGATAAATGTCAGATACCAAGGAATTTTTCCTGAAAGCTTTTGGCTGTATGGCCATTAATTCATCAAAAATTTATAATTTTTGAAAAGAGGAATGACTTCTTTTTTAATACTCATTTCTACATTTGATGGAGGGAAACTGGAAAACTTTAGGGTCTTCCATAAAAACTTAAATAGTTCTCTGACTTTCACTGTATTGTTCATCTTGTCTGAAAAATCTGTAGAAAGGAGAACTTGTATTTCCATACATTTCTAGTTCCTGGCTTACATAGTTCTCTGGGGACCACAGAACTTTCTAACTTGAGGAGAAGTATAAGCAGTGAGTGTAAATTCTAGATTAAATTAATCTCAGCCCCAGGTGGGAATAGTGTGGGCAGACGTGCTGCAGCTCAGGCTTTCAGTGCATTTGTTAAGTGAGATTCCAGATACTTCATTCAGGGCCAATCCTAGGTATTGGCTGCCAGTTCTTACAACTGTATGGACAAAGACATGGAACCAAATGGAAAAGATGAATTAGGTCACCCTCTCTGTTTTCATGTCAGGTACGTTTGTCTCTGCTTTCAATAGTGCTTTGTCAGGTCATCTTAAGGCCATGCCATTACTGGAAAGGTACACACATATTTTCCTCAATACATAAACTTAAACACTGTTAGTCTGGAGAGGTCTGTATGAAAATCACTTAATGTTCTCCCAAAAGGAGTTGTTGCATAGAGCTTGAATCCTGAAGGATGAAGAACTCCTGAAGGTTCCGCTGAATTACAGTGTTGAAAGTAAAGTGATCTTACTGTAGCAGCAGGGGACTCTCCCTTTCCTGTCAAGAAAACAACTGCTGAACGTTAAAAAACACCTAGGTTTCAGTGAGTCATACTGTGGACTTTGGAATGACTGATTTTACTTAAAATAGTCAAGAAGTCTTAAATACTACTCTGCTAGACGATTAAAACAGGCAGTCATTTGTGAGTAGAAGCCTTATTGAAAGGTCTGAGCCCACCCCAATCATCTGTGCTGTCAGAGACTTTGGAATATTTGATGTGTTTAAATTCACATTTAAGTTATATTAGGTGATTATGTTGGTCTGAGCTGCCTCACCATCTTTAGCTTTGCTTTTTTACTGCAGTTGGGGTAGAAACCATTTCTGTCTATGCTGCTTCTAGGTCTTTTTTTTTTCATATTGGGTCTGAATGGACCATCAAAAATACTTGAGACGGAATAATTTTTTCAAATGTTTTGCATTCTGCAGCCCTGAATTCATGTAGCCTCATACTCTCATGGTGTTCTGTGAGATGCAGGCTGCTCATCTAGATGGGACTCTGATGTTGAATCCATGTTTCAGGATGGTGAGGTAACTTGCTAGAAGTGTTGACATGCACTCTCTGCCTTGTGTATTATTTTTAGGAACCTTGTCTCAAAACAGGTTTATTTTGAAACAGTTTCTTCACTCACATGTGACTTTTTGGTTCTGTGGGGTTTGGCTAATTAGTGTTTGGTACAACATTAAACAATCAGTTACTTGCTGTGACCCAGGTAACATCTGTGCTCCTGGCGGCTGTGCTCCTTGATAAACAAAACAACCCAAAAGCACTTAGAGCTCGAAATAGAGAACATTCACTGTCAGTTGAGAAAACAAAGAAACATCTAGGAAACAGCAATGAAACTCAGTCTAGTTCCTGTAAAACCTGTGAAAAAGTGGTATTCTGGAATGACAGCACCTCCTCTGCTGGCAGGTCTGAGAACACTTAGACAGCTAAAAGGTGCTGAGCAGAAGTTCAACTTGGTTTCTTTTTTCTTCTTTCTTTTTTTTCCCCCATATAATTGAACTTTTTCATTATGCAGTGAGGAGGAATATAATTTCTTTGATTTTATAAGTATTGATATTTACTAGTTTGTTCTTCTGTCAAAAAATTACTACTATAAGATTTTGGGTTTTTCTATATACTTTTTGTGTCATATGAGTTCAAGCCAGGTGAAGGACGTTGTTTTAATTACTAAAACCTGCAAATGCCAATTACTTCACACAAACTGTTAAGATGTTCACTTTTAAAAATAGCCTTTAAAATTACTTTCACAGAAGATGGAGATGGTGCTGAAATAAGGAATTTTAGACATCTTGAAGTAAGATACGTGGGCTTAAGGCTCAAGAGCATTGCTGAAACAGTCTGACTTGAAAAATCAAACTTTATCCAACATAGACTTCATTCAGAAAGTTGGGTGCCAGCTGTTTAGCGCATCAACACACTCCTTGCTAAATACCATGCAGCAGCTTAACTTATGGGACAAACTTTTGGAGATCATTGCTGTTTCTGATGGTTGCTTTTACATTGACTTTTTTCCTTTTAGTGCAACAAAATTAATGATAAACTGTACTCAGTGAGGAATGCAAATGACAATGTAGATCTGTCTTTTAACAGTATAACATTAAATAACTTGGTGCTGGTGTTGTGACCCAAACATGTCATAGGTGTTGACATCTGAGTGATGGTGGCATTGTAAATGTTTTAGGTTACTTGAGTTTACCACATTGAGAACTCCTGTCCATACCTAGGCACATGCTGTCTTTAATGTCCTTTGAAAATTGGCCTCAAACTAGTTGTGATGAGTAGATAATGTCTGGAGCTGACCTGGTTCACGTTTCTCCTCTGGTATTGAATGGCTAAGTGTGAAGAATATGTCCACTAGCTTGTGATATTGGAATATATGAGGAGACTTACACTCATGTACTTGCTACTCTTACTGAAGCCCAAGTCTAAATGGCACAACTGCTGAAGGAAACTTAAAAGGTCAGTTGGGTATTCAAGATGGCTTTTTTTTTCAAATTTATCTTTGCTGTTGAGATTTTTTATAGCTAGATATGTGGGAAGAGAGAACAGCACAGACCAGATAAAGTGGTATTTTTCTGCCACTTGAACCTACCCTGTAGTTAGACTGTATAGAAAGTATGTAGTGTACACTATGGTTGAACTTAATGTCTCAATCAGTCTTGCCTTTTAAAATAGGCTTAGGTGTGGAGAAAGTGGGACTTTCTGTTATGATGTCAGCTTTTTCAAGGAGGTGTTGCCCTGAAAAGACAGAACAGGAAGCATGTGTGGAGTGGGACTGGAACATGAATTGCAGGTGAGGTGTGCCAGTGTGTTGTAAGGAGAGGTTGGCTGGATGCACACACCAAAAATGATTATTAAGGAGCTCTGTCTTCAGGGAGCTGCATTGTCTGTGTCAGACATACCTTCAGGTAAAGGTATGCCTGACATTCCTTCAGGGCTTGCTTTTCATAAAGCTGAAAAAATGGGGAAGTGATGAGAGCAGATATACTTAATATTTCTGGCTCAGGTTAATTGCAGTGGTCAGTGAGTACCGCGTGCTCAACCCTTGAGCCTACTTAAACAGAAGGGAAAGGGGACTGAGAGGATACTTACCTAGCTGGGAAAGAGCAAGAGTAGAGTGGAGAAGGATCCAAAAAGGCAATTGAAATGTAAGTTTCATTTGCATGTAGAGGAATATGTTTGCCAATGGAGAGAGAAAGGGGAAGAAGTATCTAGCTGCCAGGCTCCCAGCCTGCTCCCCATGGCTTCTTCACGCAGCTGCAGACCTGTTCCAGGGAGCATCGGCCCTTTGTTGCTGGCATCTCTATAGTAGATAAATAAACCTTCCTTTCATGGGAGGGGAAAAGAATATCATATATGAGAATATGATGCTGTTAGGATGACAAGAGTGTTTGCACACTGTGAAGGTAGAAATAAACTGAGATGGATGAGCAAGGCTTAGGAGAAGAGGAGTGGGAAATCTTGTCACGCTCTAGGAGGACCAGCGTGCCACTTGAGCGTAATATGGCAGTGTGGGGGAGGCAGCAGCTGCCAACCACAGCCTGTCACACTGCAAACCCATTGTAATGCAACTGCAGTGGGACACAAAGGGTCTGGTCTGAGGATAGAGCTTTGATTCCTGCTCCTGGTTCTGAGAGGCATCCTCACCAGGGCAGATCAGCAGCTTGGACATTGTGTGGCTTTTGTGCAGCTTCTGAGGCATGTTTTGTGGTGCAGAGCACATCATGGCTGGTTTTTCAAGGCTTGGTTTAGAAGGTGATGGGAAGAGCTGCAATTCTTAAATGATGGTGGCAGCTGTGTTTTAATACATAAAAGGGATGGGCAGATTCACTGGATGTGAGCATGGATGGCAGCCTACTACTGTATTGCCTTACTTCATCCCAGAATCATGCCTCTTGCAGTGCTTGTCTCTGCCTAGGTAAAATCACAAAAATTTTGATGCTCTCTCTGGTCTGCTTCATTGCTTTGCCTGCCCGTAGCCATTTTACTTAATATCAGCTGATGTTGAAAATAAGGATTCCTGGCTAATTTCTCTCTGCTGGAAAGGTAAAAATGTCCAGGTGAGGAAAGATGAGAGAAGAGATGCAGGAAATTGAGTTTTCCTGGCTCTTACTGACTCACAGCAGTGTAAAACAAATAATTTGACTTACTGTGCTGTCTGCTCTCACTACCCCACCAGCATTTTTTGTCTCTGAGAGGGAGGGTAAGATACCTTCCAAGAAGTTAGGATAATCCTGAGATGAATGGCTCATGAAGTACACCAAATAAATTATTGATTTGAAAGATTAACATCTGGCCTGATGATAAATAATCAGCTTCATTCAAAGTCTGTTTGGATTCTGTTCTAACTTACATGATTCATAAATGAGATCTTGTTCCATTTAAGGCTATTAAAAAAACAAAACTGAATATGTAAAGTCCAGAAGGAGAATGTTCCACCCTAGCTGAAAGAAAAGGCACAGGTCTCTTCCCTACTTGTGTTGTGTAAGGATTAGGAGGCCCTTTAGATGAACTGGGAGTGAGAGCTGCTGGGCTACTGAGCTTCTCCACCTGAGAAGTGCCTAGGAAATAACCCACTCTGTGCTGTCTGAAAAACTGCAGCTCATTCTCTGCATCACTTTTTCTCTAAGTTTCTCTGAAGTTTGGACAGAGCCACTGGTTATCAGATGTGTGTAACGAAGGCAGCATTTTAGGGATGCACTGACACACAGGCCCACAGTGCTGCTTGCTTGTGGAGGGCTGGCACAGCAAAATCCCTTCATATTCCCAGAAAAAGTGTGTGGCCTATGCCATCGGGGGTGGGGCAGGGGGAGTAGGGAGTGTAGCTGTCAGATTTGGCTTAAATTGGCCATGCTAAAGCTTTCCTGTAAACATTCTTTAGTGTGCACTAGATGCCAGGGGTTAAGTGTGTTTCAGCCATAACCAAGCCATATCAGCTCTAGAGCTAGAGCTTCTCCAAAGACAGAAATTTGTAATGAAATGTGTAATACTTATTGTGGGCTAAGTATACAGTAAATTTCTGTGTTTTGGAAAGCATAAAAGAAAAATGCCTGATTGCTCCTGTTGATGTAGTTGTAACATCTTGAAAGTTACATTTCAGTATTTGAAAGATGACTCAAAGATAGAGTTTTGCAAAATACCTGGTTTAAAATGCTATATAGGATCTTCACTGCTTGTCTGGTCAGCGCTCCTTAGACTGTGGCACAGTTCATCTGAGCGCATGGATAGCTCACATCTCTGCTTTTTAATGCAGTCCCAACCCTAGGATGGCTTTTGGAGGCTGGTGGTTACTCTTCTAACATGGATTTAAGGAACCTTTCTAAACCACAGGTGTATTATGTGTCACATTTCATCATTCTGGGCAGTTTCTTGGAAAATCAAAGTCAGACGTTAGACTTGAGGTTACCACGTTGTTGTCTCAGAGACTGAAACTGGTTTGTGCAGTGTTGCACTTTTATGGCTGACGTGGACATTGTCATAGGAGAAAAGTAGCAGGAAAACATTGAGCCAAAATGTGAAGTTCTTTTCGTTGCAGAAATTTGTAAAATGGGAATAACTCATTCCAGTATGGAATGATTCATGCACAATAACAGTATTAATCCAATGTTGTATTACCCAGCTGCCTACTACCTTTTAACTCTTCTTTTGAAACAGACCTAAGGTTTTGCTGCTTTTTCCATAACACCAGTGAGCTGTACTGTTCTATATGTTTGCTCAAGCCCCTGCAAGCTTGGCTGTGTTAAACTGTTACACAGATTCCTCACTTATGCCTTTGCCAAATAGCCAGTGTCTGGGCTTTGGCAGTGGTTTTATAGCCTTACACAAACTCCCAAAAACGTCTGTCTTTGATTTGGTAGGTGCAAGGGTGTGTCAGGCTTGGTATCATCTTACCTTCTGCTGCTTTCCCTAGGGTGGTATCAAGGGCAGGTATGATGCTCTTGTTGCCTTACTGCCTTGGTGGGGATCTCTGAGGCAGCTTGTCTGGGCACTGCAGTGTTGCATCCATGGGACACATAGAGTTTGGATGCAAAAATGCTTTTTTGACCCAATTTGAAGTACCCTTCCACAAGTGTCAGTTGAAAATAGTTGCCAAAACCTCAAATGGACTTGGATTGAGTAAACATTTTGAATTGGACTGCTCTGCTTCTATTGATCATTAAAGGAAGTAATAATGGCATGGTGGTGTGCATAGGGAGTATGTTTGTGTCTAAAATTAGCTTGTTTTGATTATAGTGCTTTAGTAGTCAATTAAAGTGCTCAGGATTTTTGTGCAGAAAGCTAACAGTTCCTTGAATATTTCCTTTGTAGCTGCTTCATGTATTTGGATACATGTTCATGTAACAAAAATCTTAACTAGCCAGCTGCAAGCCTTGTGGAAACTTCCTGCTCCTTTTTTGACCTGTTCACTTTCCAAATAAGTAAATGCAGATCTTTATCACTTACATTCCTACTGTGAAATTTCTCTGAGTACTGCAGGGTTTCCTTGAGTGTGTCTGAACTCACTTGCATCTTTTGTCAACTCTGGAGAACATGGGTGGTTGTAGTAATGAGTTGGGTAAAATCTCTGGAGTTCAGGGGCAAGGTCAGCCAGAATCTGTTCTGCTGCTTGTCAGTTCTCTGAGCTACCCTGTTCTCTAGGGGAAAGTCCTGTACCTCTTCTCTCCTTTCTTCACCCTTGTCTTAGGATGACTTGCAGCCTTGGAGAGAGACTTACCTTCTCTTGCTGAAGGCTTGCAAACCTTTCCTTGTCCTTCTGGTATCAGGTAGGGGAGCTGTGGACAAGGGGAGTGATGTTTGCAGCAGCTCAGGGTGTGCTGGAGAGCACTGTATTGCTCTTTCCATTCTGGGAATAGCAAGGTGGGTATGAGGATGCCTCCCTGCTGTGCTGCAGCCAGGTGTTCCTTTAGAGCCTTGTGAAGAGCTGGTGCAGTTTGGTGAGGTTGGCTGCTGACTGAATGGGTTTGAATCCTTGACTCCATGTGGTAGGTGGGCTGGAGATTCCTTATCACAAGTCTAATAAACAGAATTGATGAAAAAAAAAGTAGCTTTGAAACTTTGTGTCGTGTTTGGCTTTTCCAGTAAAAGCTTACTCATTTGCAACGTTTTTGAAATGAGAAGTGTATATCCCGAAACTAAATTTGGTCCTGAAACTGTACATCAGTAAACCTTTCCTTGTTACTTGCAGTCTGATAGGCCAGTTGGCTGTTCATCTTAATGGTTGTGTGCCAACTCAGTTTGTTGGAATAAGTGTGCACCTATTCTAGCTCTAAATGTGCCTTAGAACTCCGTTTAGCCTTGTAGCAAACGTTTGAGTCCATCCAAACTGGATGAACTCAAATCTGGGAGAGTAGATTGAACTTAGTTGCAGTGGTGTTTGCAATGTGTCAATGTGTGTTTTGTTGTGGTTTCAGGAGCTCTTGGACAAATATTTAATAGCTAATGCAACTAATCCAGAGAGCAAGGTATTCTACCTGAAGATGAAGGGAGACTACTTCCGATACCTTGCTGAGGTTGCCTGTGGTGATGACAGAAAACGTAAGTACCTTGGGTCTTTCCCAGCTCTGGTCCGTGGGTGAGGGGCCAGGAAATGAAATACACAGACTCCAAGTTCACACAAGTTAGCTGTGTTTCAGTCAGAAATCTCCAGTTTTCATACAGACTGAGAGCAAGATCTGACTAGGCCTTAAGTATGCCAGGGAATTTTAGCTGGTGTTCCTGTCATCTACCCTAAATTCCTGAAGAGTTGTTCCATAATGCTTATTCAGATCTTCTGGAAAACAATGTAGGTGAAGGTACGATAATATATTTAATGTTGCTTTTTTATAATTGTTTACTAAAATTAAGTTGGTTGGGGCAAGTAAACAAATCTCTGTAACATTTTGTACTCCATGGTTGAGTCCTTTGGTCTTGAAAATTTAACCATTTCACTGTGAAGCAGACTTCATTGCAGTCACCTGTGTTTATAAAGAAGCAACAAAATTGCTAGGTTGATACTCCAGCAAAAAAGCATGAGCTGTACTCTAAAATGATTGATTTTAATGGGAATTTTAGTTTGCCCTTTTGGATTCAGCAGAAAAATCCTGGAAACTGCCACTTGATACTGGGCATCTTGAGACTGTAGACCTTTCCTAGGAATTAGAACAGGTGCATGGGTAGTTGTAAGTACCTCGGGAGCCTCTTCTGGGGAAGATTTTAATTCTGTATTGAGCAGATGTATTGAATTAATTATTAAAACTGTCTTGCAAGGTGCCCAGATAGTGTTGTGATGTTAAAAACTCTTGGAATGGCATAAGCTAGTGATCTGTTTCTACATAACAGACTAAAATTAGTTGTGCAGTAATGCTGTGACACCAAGGAGAGGGACTGCTGGAACCCGTGGATGCTGTGGTGTCCCCTGGGGTTGGGTGTGGCAGGATCTGTCTTTTTGGCCGCCTGAAACCGATGGCAGTGCATAGTGGGAGGATGGGGCTGGTTGTCCCTTCAGTAAAGGCTTTGTTAGTCTGCCTCTGTTGTAGGAGCATTCACATTGAAAGATGAAAATATACAGAATGGAGTAAAAGTCTTTGCATTAATGTGTTGCATTCAGAAATTCTTAACCCTTAATTTGATTCAAGTGCCAGCAACAAGTCCATGGGTAGCAGAGAAAAAAACTTGCCTTTGGCTTTCGCAAAGATGATCTGATTTATACTTTGTCTCAAGCAACAGCTACAAATCTGGGCTTGTCCAAGCATAGAAATACCAGCTCCTGTTTGCTAAAATGACTGCAGTTAAATGCCACACATGCTGATAGGGGATACAGTGCAGGAGAGGTTGATGGATACAGCCTTGTTAGCAGATCCTGCTGGGGTTTAGCTCTGAAGTTACAGTTCGTGTATCACCATGCGGACTTTTCTGCTGAACTTCTTACAAACTTCAAGACCTTAAGCTTTTCTGATGTTCCACCTCAAAACATCTGTTTATTTTCTCAGCTTCAAATATATTTTATGTACTTAAAAGTTAATTTATCTCCAGGATTTGCTAGCCTTTTGCCTTCTTTCACCTGTTCTCAACAAATGGATAGTCCTTTGGTACTCATTACTTGAGTCTTGACTCTTTTCAATACTTACTATATTTTACTTACAAGTTCTTTTACCAGCATTTGCTGGAGCAGTGCCAGTACTAGCTGGCTCCCTCACAGAATATTTTGAGCTCTGACAATGACCTTTCTTTTTCTTCCATTCTGCAGCATGTTTAAGGCAGCTGTTGGCCCTTTGGTTGTCTATCAGAAATAAATCTGGAATAGATTATAGGTAGCACTCCTGAAGTACTCTCTGACCTGATAACCTCTTTTCTCTGTGGTGTTTGTCCCAGTAACTCTGGGCACAACATTGGGGCTTTTAATCTTGACCTGTCTACATGCAGATTTTGGAGGCAAACCTTCAGTTTTTCAGGAGCATACTGTACATGCCTTCCAAACGTCCTCAAGGAATTGGGCCTTCTTTACTCTGCACACATAACTCACATGAACCTGTCCCTCCTGAGAAAGGAATGAAGTACAAGTTCTGTAGAAAAAGTAATGAACAAATGCTTCCCCTGTCCGCACCCCCAAAGTATCAGAGACCACTGCAGACTGAAGTAGTCTTGGATGCTTGTGTTTACCAAGTTCTGCATATTTATTCTCTTGAATACCTTTGTAGTAGCTTAGTTTGCTCCTTGTGCTTTGTCAGTGTGCCAGCTGTACTTAAGATGGGTGTACAATCGTTACTTTGATTAAACTAAGTGCACTGTTTTCCTAAGAACCAGTTTACATGCAGCACTGTAGAGTCTCCTACAGATGGAGTGATCTAGGTAGAAATATCTTTAAAAAAATTTAAACAAACCCAAAACCACTTTGTTTGTCATTCTTTTACAGAAACAATAGAAAACTCACAGGGAGCTTATCAGGAGGCGTTTGATATCAGCAAGAAGGAGATGCAGCCAACACATCCAATTCGCTTGGGTCTAGCTCTTAACTTCTCTGTATTTTATTATGAGATTCTCAACAATCCTGAGCTTGCCTGCACACTGGCAAAGACAGTAAGTAACTTTTTTTTTCCCAGTATGCCTGCAGGGAAATTAGAAGAGAGTTTATGCTTAAAACTGCATGAATTATTGCTTCCTAGAGTTTGTGAATGAAATAATCATGTTTAAAGTTTCTGGTTTCCTAGCTCATATTGTTAGTGGGATTGAAAGGGTACAAGCAGGCTGTATTTACAATGTGACTTAAAAGCTTCCCATGCTGCTGAAAATTTATTATGTCTTTAATATGGTTTTGTTTCAAGTAGAGCAGGTCATTTAATGTCTGATGTTGCCTTTTTTTTAAGCTACCTTTTCTGATAGGTTTAGCTTCTGCTTGCTTAATGATCAGTTAATAGGAAGGCTAAAGATGATTTAATTATTCCAGGCATTTGATGAGGCAATTGCAGAACTTGATACACTGAACGAAGACTCATACAAAGACAGTACTCTCATCATGCAGTTGCTTAGAGACAACCTAACAGTAAGTTGCCTTTTTATGTATTATCTGGTTCTGTTCTCCAGGTGTTTGCTTAGACTGAATTTGTGATGGAAAAAACCACTTATTTTCCTCTCAGACACAGCACAGCCCTGACTTGGGCTGTTTGCCTATGATACCTTTTCATAACCTAGTTTGAATGTTGTGTAAGTTGATGTCCGACTTCATGCTGTGTAATGTGGAATAGCAGCCTGGTTAGCTCACATCCTTCCTGGTGTTTATGGTAGAGGGGAGAAGGGGCATTCAGCCCAACCTAATGTATAAGATAGGACAAGAATTTAAAAAGGTCATCTGTGACCTATCAGGGAATTTTACTCAAACTTTTTTGATGACTACCTCAAAACAAAGTTTCTCCTCGTGTGCATCCAGTGTAGCTTGCTTTACTTGTTGTGATTTTCATTCAAAAGCTCTGAAATTTCAGTGTACTAAGAATAAAATCAGTTTGTTTGAGTATGTTATTATAATGTTGAACCATTTAAGAAACTGCTTTATGGAACAACTAAATTGTATTAAAATATGCAACTATGGCAGTTTTTTGGGGAATATCCTATCTGAATAATTACTGTGTTTAAAATTACAACAACATTTATTATTTTTCAGTAGTCCTTCAGTAGAAGTGTCTGTTGTTAGCAGAGTGAAGTGCTTAGCTTCGATAGCCAGAGTGGCAATCTACACTTGCAGAATTCAGCCTGCTGTGTTTGAAATGGAAGTTGCCCTTGGAGCTGCTGTTGAGGCTGTTGAATGGCCTGGGATCTATGGCAGAGCTCACTGTTAGGCACGAGAGCTGGAGCCATTGAGAACGTGTCTGCTGTGCCTGAGGGGAAAAGCTCCTTGTGCCCTGCCCTGCGTGGGGAGCTCTGTCCAGTTACCTCTGCCCCAGCAAGTGCTGGCAGCCAGGGCTGTGCAGTGCAGTGCACTGGTACTCTGTGGGCATCCTTAAGTCTAATTCATTATCTTTTCCTTACACTCAGTAGTTGTCTCTTTTTGGAATTCAAGCTACACTTCTGAAAGCTGACACTGTTCTTCTTTTCTTTCTAGTTATGGACATCAGACAGTGCAGGAGAAGAATGTGATGCTGCAGAAGGTGCAGAAAACTAAACTGCACGTGGGGCGTCATTCTCCCTTTCCTTCTCAAAAAACCTTTTTACACGTCTCCATTCCTTATAGCTCCACTTGGATTTCCTATAGCAAAGAAAACCCATCCATGTGTATGGAAATCAATTTATAGTCTTTTCACACTGCAGCTTTGGGAAAACTCCATTCCTTGATTTGTGTTTGTCCTGGCCTTCCTGGTGTGCGGTTACTGCTGTAGAAAAGTATTAATAGCTTCATTTCATATAAACATGAGTAACTTCCAAACACTTATGTAGCGGACTAAAGTGTACCTGGTATTTAAAAACAAATCTGAACCAGTTCCTGCCAGTTGACTGTGTTTTGTATTACAGTAAGATATGAAAATGTAGTTAATTGCAACTAAAGAGTGTTCCACATAGCATTTAATTCTCCACATTCCCTTCTTATTCTGCAGGGTTTCCTTTCCATAATTGACTTTCACATGCTACTGTGTATTCATTTCAGTAGGAATATGGAAGTTTTGGGCCAGATCAAGTTGAGCATTTAAAGTTTGGAAAACCACAAATTGAGTTGCTTCCCGTATCATGTAATACAGAAGCTTGTGTGTTCAAAAACAGGGGCTTCTCTTAATCTTCAGTTGCTGCTGTTTAAGTTGATATCCCTTCCCAATAAAAGTTCACTTACACTCCTGCCTTTGTAGTTCTGGTATTCACTTTACTATGTATTAGAAGCAGCATGTTACTGCTGGAGTACAGGCAGTGCTTTTTGGCAGACTAAAGTGCATGTCATTTCTTAATACACTGGAATGGGAAAACCAATTGAAGTTCACATGTCCAAGTATAAAATTTAGTACTTTTCCATGCAGGTTTGTGCACATGTGAGAAGGTGTCAAGTTTGTCCAGTGATTGTTAGAGAGTTTGGACCACTATTGTGTGTTGCTAATCATTGATTGTAGTCCCAAAAAAGCCTTGTGAAAATGTTATGCCCTCTGTAACAGCAAAGTAACATTAAATAAAATTACATTTTATAAACCACCTACTGTTGACTTGTAACAATTCCATATAGTAACTTAAGGGCTGAACTTAAAAAGTAAGTATCTTGTGCTGGAAATGTCTTTCTCAAATTTATTGCATACTTCTTAAAAGTCTGCCTTTAAAGGAACTTATTTTAAAAAAATACCCTGGATAACTTTTCATAGTTAATCTGACATGTGGACTTCTTAATAACTAAATTTACTAGAGGAAATGGATTCACCTTAGTAGTGAACTAAGAAAAGTTAGCCAATTTCTTGATACACTTTCATGGCTTGCAAATACTCTCATCTAAATGATGCATTTTTTTGTAATCTATTGGAGTTCTCTGCTGTGTTCCCTTGTGTTTTTCCTGATGGATTTCATTACAGTGTTCCAGCTACATTTTTAGTAATGCAGAGGACTTTGTTGTGCTCTAGAATGTTAGTTTGTGTGCTGCTACATCATGATCTGCTTTCTCTTGTTCTTAGACTACATTTAGCGTTACTGTTTTCCCTCATTTTTGGGGCTTTTTGTAACAATATGTTGCTCTCCTTTTTTCTTTTCCCCCTGGATCCCTTAAGAATTTTTTTCCTAAATCTCTACCTCTTACTTTCCCATGTTGGTGGGTTTTTGAAAATATTTAACTCTTGTTAGTGTTGTGGCTGGACAAGAAATCACATTGCAAAAAAGGATATATATTACTACTCCTTGAAGGTTTCTGGTGGTATATCTTCCACCTTCCATGTTTTTATTCATTGTGTGCACAATGAGTGTTTCTACAATAAAACTGTTCAGATTCTGTGCTTCAATTGACATGCATTGCTCTAAAAAAATTGTATAAATTCCATTTTCTTCATGCAGTCACTTTGAATTGCTGTCAAAGTATTGTGTGGCAGGACTCTACATAGTAAACTCATATGCTTCTTAATTGGTGTTTTGGTTTCATAATTTCCCCTTCCCCACACGTTTCTTACTGATCCTTTATTTGTTTCATAAAGGTTTTAGCTCCTAAGTGCTGCCATTCTCTAGTAAGGCTGTTTGGGTACTACATGTAGCAGTCAGCTTTATCTGCTCATTTTTTGCTTTCTTTGCTCAAGGTTTGCTTTCCTTGCTGTCTTGTGGCTGCTCTCTTGGCTTGCACTGCATTGTCAGCTAACACTGTTCTCTTGTTTCCTTTCTTTTGCACCTTGTTGAGAGAGTTGTCAGTTTTCCTTACAGGAACAGCAGCTGGGCTTTGTGTCTAGATTCTAGCTTAATTTATTAAATGTGCTTTCTGATTTTTATCAAGCTGGGCAATTGCTAGACTCTCTTGTTGATTGCATCTGTGTTTTACATGAAAAAAAGTCTTGACACTACAGCATCAGCTTTAAATTTTAAATAATAATGAATACAGCAGTATCTCTCATTGTTATTTCCAAAATTTGGCCACGTATTTGCATTGTTTTGGAGGAGAGAGGGAAAGAAACATGTAGGGGAATGGGACAATACCACAAATACAAGGGATGGATTGTAATTCCCTAAATTACTTTGCTGAGTATTTCCCTCCCAGGTAAACCTGGGCAATAAATCATCATTTGTAGGTAAAGGGCAGAGTTTGTGATCTATTCCAGACATTATTGGAAGCATACAGACTTGAGATTCCCATTGTACAGCTGAAATGCCAGACTTGTGTCCCAAGAACTAAGTGCCCTGTTTTGTGTGAGTGTGGCTAGATGACACAGCTGCTGAAAGCTGCAGCAATTACAGCTTGGCCAGCTTTCAGCTGTATAAAATGCCAGAGTGGGAAGGGTGAAATGTTAGTACCAGCTTTGGGTTACTGCCACGATATTTTCCACTACACTGCAAAGAGTCCAGCTTCCTAGAGGAATGCTTTGTTGTCTTCTGCCATGTGGTCATGAGGACACCTGACAATAAAGTGTAGCCTGAAACTATGTCATCAAGTATTTTAAAACTTGTATTTCTGTATATGCAAACCAGTTTAAAGGCAGTTTGTAGTATAGGATCTGTGCATTGATATTGTGTAAGAATTTCTGAGCAGAGATTCTGTAAATGCCATTAGAAGTGGCTCATAAGCTTTTTTTATTGCAAACTATGTTATTTGCTGTCCAACCTCTTTGCTTAGTTAAGTCCTCATTCCTGTTGTGGTCATTATCATTGTAAAAACCCTCTGCTTTGGAAGCAAAAGGACAGTTTGTAAAATCTGTTTGGAGGGAGAAGACTGGGGCTTTTTTTAAGCCTTGGCTTCAAATCACATATGGCTGCTCATGGTGTTGCTGCTGAGCAGATGCTGGGTACTTCCAATCTGTTGTAAATATGTTGGAAACAATAAAAGAGGGTCATTACAGTCCTGTAAAAAGGAGGAAAATGAGAGGGAGAAGAGATGTTTGTTTCTATGCTATGAATTACTTAAATTGCATTCCCGGGGAAATCTGGTGTATGACAGCCAGGGAGTGATAGAGTTTGGTTTCAGCAGTAACAGCAATAACAACACTGTACATCATAGCATTCTTCACATAACTCAAGGCTTCCAAAGAGATTTTGTGCATGTGTTAAGTGATACTGAAGCCTCTGTAGTACAGGATGTGTGAATCAGCCCAGTGAAGTTTAAAAAATACTTGTGTTTTTATTAATAGAACAAATTATGCCAATGTGAACCAGGAGGCAACAGAATATTTTGGCTATTATAAAATGGCAGGGCCAAGGTTTTGCCACTCCCATCTCTTCTGAAAAATCCAGGCTGACACAAAACCTGCCTTTCTTCTTTGTTAGTGAAATTTCCTTGGTTTCAATGTATAGTGACTTAAACTTCATTTATAGAGCTAATTTGATAAGACTGAATGGTCTGAACAAGATCTTGCTATATGATTTAAAAGGTTTCAGTAGTTGGTGAACTTTAACATTAAAGGTGAATTAAGTTATTAATAGAATTAATCAGTTCAAATGCAGGATCTTGAGAACATAATTTTCAGTTTTCATACACTGGGTCTTCAGTAGGGTTTTATGCAAACATAGGATAAGCACCCAAAAATATATTTTTATTTGGACACTTCAAAGTATAGATATTTGTTAATATGTAGGTACTCCAAAATGCTTCAAATAAATATTAGTGCTCAGTAAGGATTGTGTCAAGTGGAAGCTCATGCCAGCTATTGCTGTTAAGGTTTGTGGTTTGAGAGGTGGTTGACACTTTCATCAGTGGGAGGAACAAGAGGAACTTCTTAAGGAGTACCAGAGAATCACCAAGGAATTTTGTGTACAGTGGAACTGCAGCTATAGCCAGTTAAACTGACCCAGTTTTTGATATTACATTTTGTCCCTCCCCTCAAGTTTTATACCATCTGGGACAGTTTCAATAATGCTCAGTGGGAAATAAAATTAGGGCTTTTGCTAGACCCGCTTGAATTATTTAGCAGCCAAGTTCAAAGCTACTTTGCTGTGAAACTTCCATCCCTACAAATGTGTTTCTGATCTTCTGGTTACTCTTCTGTTCTGCTTTACTCCAGCTGTCTTGCATTGCTCTTCCTTTCTACCCTGTTCTTGTAAGGCTCTGGGGCAAGGGCTGGGCACACTGGATGGTGGAGGAGAGATGCTCAAGGGCACAAATTGCTCTCCTCTCTTGCACATTGCAAATCCTCGAGGGGATGGTCTGCACCCAGGTGCCAGGTGTGTAGGATCCCAGAGGGGAGAAGATACAGCAAGATGATCACTACTGGAAGTGTTGTAAGGCAGGAGAATTGGAAAACCAGAGCCCATCTGTCAGTATTGAATCCAAACGCTGCAGTCTCCTTGTAATTGCCTCCAGAGTGGAAAGGACTTAGGATACTTTTTCAATTAAAAGTGAGGGATGTCATGCATGCAAGTCTGGTGTGTGGTCAAGGCTGAGAAGATGTTTGATATCTCTGCATGTACTGCTCCATTCTGCAAGCAATGCGATGATCACATGCTGTTCTGTACCAAGAGTGCATGGTCACCTCTAGTGAGTCTGTGGAATATAGTTCAAAACCAGTAGCTTTGATAAATAATGAAAAATATAAATTTTGCGACATAATAATATAAATGGTTCCTGTGGAGGATACAGCCTTAAGTTTGCCAGTCTAACCAATTGAAGACTTCTGTTTCAAAGTGGGACAACTTATGCTGTGGTTTATGTACTTAAGTCAGGGGAGACCCCCTAGATATCACATCCCACTCTACACAGTACTTATCAGATGTGTATCTGTATGTTCATCTGCTGATAGCTGGAAAGCCAAATAAAAGCTTTCTCTTAGCTAGTTTCTACCCACTTGTTTTTGTGTCAGGGCTGCCTGTTAGCTAAACCTTGTAAGTATTTTGCTGTCAGCAGCTCTGCATGGAGAGGAATCTTAGATTAACAGAGTGCTCCAGGAATGTTTTGTGGTATGCAGGGATAGTACATTGTGCAGAACTTCCAATACATCTGTAACAGTAACTGGTTTTCAGAGGTAGGTCCTAATGCTGCACATCCTTTTGCTCAAGGTTTTACTGATTTTAATGAGGATTCAGTTCATCAATGGTCTTCAATAGTTACATTTGTATTTTTTCAGTGATAACTTGGCTGGTAAGGGAGGCAATTTGCTTTGGAGTGCATCTGCAAAGAATCTATTGCAAAAGGAAAAAACAACCAAGGAAAAAGGAATTGTTTTGGTTGCTGAATAGAATGATCTTTAACAGCATGGGCATTGACATTTGAAAGAAATAAACATACTTTCTTTTTCCAAATGGCTGCTCTTTATAAAAATGGCTCACTTGTTAGTTCACTGTCTTAAAAGATAAAAAGGAAATGTTGCTTATCTGTCTGGCTTGGTTGATGGGTCAATTGCAAATATTCCAATTGGAACTGGAGAAGGAAGGGCAAATCATTCTTGTCAAGGGCGCTTTAATTTTTTAAAGGTGCTCAAGCTTTCCAGATGTAACTTTTTTTTTCCATCCAGGTACAAATATGAGATCAATATCAGCATCCTGGAACGTCATATTGTATTCCTTGACTTCCTAAATTTCACTTGCTGAGAAAACCAGGCACACCTTCCTACTAATTAAAAAATCACTAGGATTAAATGGTGCAGTAAGAAAAGTAACAGAAAGAAAGAAAACAAGTTGACTGTTCAGTGGATTTGTAATGCTGGAATGTTTTGTTTTTCTCTAACAGTAGGAAATTGCTACACCCACAAAAGGTCTATAATTTAGTGTGTTCTTCTGTTAGTAACCACATCTTTCCTCATCAAGTGGAATCTAGAAACCTGTTACTGCAAAAAAAAGCCAAGGAAAATTGTCATGTCACCATGGATCTAATCATTATTGTTATTACAGTAAAGCTTCACAACCCTGCTGTGGAGAGCATCCAAACCCTGGGAACTCCCACCTGCCATGCTGACCCTTTCATGAGTAATGAATGTTGGACAACCTTTGGTAACTGCAATGACTACCTAAAATAGTGGGATAAAGCCCATTTAAGTTAAGACAAGGTCAAGCATTATTTATGTAAAGGAGTGAAATACAGTGTTCTCATGTACTTTAAAAGACAAGTAGAACAATAAGGATTTGACATTCAATTCAGGGTTTATAGCAGAGATGGAATAACCCTGCAGTGTCTTTGTAGTTCTGCTGGGGACAAAATGAAAAGCTATGTAGATTAATTTGAAGATTTAATAAAGCAATGCTAGAGAGTAGCGTGTTTTATTCCTGAACTCTGGAGCACCTGAGAGCACTTTTCCTCTGTTGGAGAAGGAAAAAAAGGCATCTTTTATCAAGAAAATCTTACTTCTCTGGTGAGAAAAAAAGCAACTACATGCACTTGTACTTGAGGTTGCAGTGGTTGTGATCTTTTCAAAGATCTAGACAAGACATTACTCATTTTGTCATGATGAGCTTGTTTCTGAATTACTGAGTTTGTACTGAAGTTCCTTAAATGCTTTTGAATCCTCTCTGGTGAGAATGTTGCTGCAGGGTAAAGTTCAAACAAAATTCTCTAGTGAAGGATGATGGTCTAAAAACATCAAGAAATAATGTAGATAAGTGTGAGAAAGCAAAGAAGGATGGGAATTTGGTAGCCAAAGTGATCCAGTGAGGCTGAGTAGAGTTTAGAGAATCCCTGCCTAACTTCAGAAAGTGAATCAAGCCTTAAACCAAACTACATGGTCACATCTCTGGGTAAAAATGAAGCAAATGGGTCCTTTGGGAAAGGACATCATCCTTAGGGAAATACTTGGACTGCCACTTAATGGATTTACTCAATGAGCACAGTGAGGTAGTGGTAAAAGATGGAGAATGTTTGTATTTGCAAGCAGCATGGAAGTCATGCTGAAGCTGCCATAAAGGAAGTAGTGTCCCATTTCCCTACGTGTCAGTTCTAGCACTGTTTTTTCCATTTGTTTATTTTTTTTCCCCTTAATAACCAGTCCTGCTCTTTACAGACTGAGTGTTGTTTGCCCATTGAGATGTTCTGCTGAAGGATGGGGATCCAAGCACTGGGAGTAATTTATCAAGGCAACCTGGAATGCCTACAGTCAGCTAGCACTAGTGCTGGGTCTCCTGATGATGGTCTGCTCAGAGTATCACAAGTACTGGATGCTTCCTAAACTACTTACTGAATTAGTTGCTTGATCTTTTTAGCAGGAATCCTATTGTTTGATTGGTAGAATTGAGTCACAGAAACTATTTCCTGTCTAATAAAAAGTGTCCCAAATTATCCCAAATATTGCATAATTTTTCTGTTAAAAAGTTTTTATTAAGAATGAAATTCTTGAGATTTTGATTTTTTTTTCTTTGAAATTAATTTAAAATTTTTAGATCTGATTCTCTCATTAAGCATTCTTGGCAAAATAAAAAGTCCTCAAAAGCTCTGGAAGCCATAGCCCAATGGGACTCTGAATTGCATTTCCATCCTCAAAAAGACTGTTGGAAAGATAACTGTGTGGGAAGTGATCCACAGCAGGGAACAGTCATGTCCTGGCAGCAAGGATGGACCAGATGACCTAATTTCTCTTTTCCATTGGAGTTGCCTGATTCCTCAACTAGTCATGCAATCACATGACTGATAACAAGGATAAAAAAAATATGGAAAGTACATCTCCCAGTGAAACAAATAAATCCTGTTATTCTTGATTCCATCACCTTGCAAGCACTGATTAATTGAATGCCATACAGTCCTATATCATTATGTTGGTGTTTCAGATGAAACCCTTAAAACTGACTTGCAATCTGCTCTGTCTGGAATCCAGCACAGCTTCCTCAGCTGCATGAGACATCTGCTTGGTGTAGTTGATGCATGAATAGAAGCAAGGCTTGAGAAGAAGAGCTCAAAAAAGGAGTTGCAGGAATAATATCCTCTATTGCCCAGTTTTAATATTACCCCATTCAACTCATCTACAAGACTTTGGAAGTGCAGCACTACTTCTCCATTATCATACCTTGTATCTCTATGACATGAGCTTGCTGAGCCAAAGTCTGCAGTTGGTTAGATTGGCCTTAAGATGGCTTTTTTTGCAGCTGTTTATAAATCAGCCATGACCTGGTTATCATGATCCAAAAGGAGACTTTTTCTTCTATGTTTTTTTCTTCCTTTCCCATCAATTGGTGCTTCTTGCTGGCTGAACAGGCTACCTGTTCTCCCTGAGTGAGGTAGCTCAAGGTCTTGTAGTGGCAGATCTTATCTGCAAGATGAAGAATTTTAGAATCAGCATTTAGATTATTATTAAGGGATAAATCTTTGAAATACATTTTATTAACATAACCTCATACTGCAGAGTTTATACATGGAATCTTATTCCCACTTGGTGCATCCCATCTGTAATTGTTCTCCATTATTCACATCATACCTACAAACAGAACCAAACATGAAGGGCAAGGACCTTCCTGACCGTAGCATTAAGATGATAATGGATTACAAGAATGCACTTAAAAACACCTGCATCTGGGCAGAGAAGTGAGGGTGTACAAGAAAAAGAACTTTAAAAAGCAGAATACACAGACCAATAAAACACTTTGCTGTTTTGATGGAAACTACACAAAACCTCTGTATTGTCTGAAAGAGGATGTTTATCCTTGAGATCCTTCACAACTCTGATTTGTAATTACTAGATGGATGCTCATCTAGCCAGCTGAGATGCAGGAGCAGTTTTCCTTCAGAACCACTTTGGAAGAACTCTGGAAAGGTTGATTTTCTCCTCAGTAAGAGAAAGTGGAGTAGAGTTCTTCTTGCTAGAAGTGTTATGTCATATACTTTCTATTACTGCAGAAATCAAGAGCCTCTGCAATGCCCAATCTCCTGACCTCTTCTTGTATCTTTTTTTATTAATAGTTGTGGCTTTCAGTCTGTTTCTTTCGGTATTTTGGGTTAGAGGATGTTAAAAACCTGTCTTTTAGCTTAGATTTATTGACTACATATTTTATGGGGCCTTCTGAAGTAGATGTCTATTACAGACTAGTATGTACAAGACTGGACAAGTCCTGTATTCCTTTGGCCCTGGTAATCTGTTCTTTCCTACTCATGTAGCCAAAAGGAACACTCTCTCCACCCTGCCACCTGTGGGGCCAGAGACATGGACAAGATACAGGGATGTCAATAGTTTTCCATGCCCTGCATTCTTCTTCTAAAGTATTTTCCTGTGCAAAGCAATCCCAACTTCTAAACAATGAGAAAAAATCTTCAACCTCTCAAGAAATATAAATAAATACATGTGTATTATAAAAATATCATTGGTTAATAAGAAAAATACTGTGATAATGAAGAAATTTTAACATTTAGAAATGAGGAGTGTCTGACTACTGAGAGACCTTTGTGGAAGGAATGACCAAAAATTTAAAAATCTTACATTTAACAGCATATTTCCTGTCTGTTCCTGCTTGTTTTTTCCCTTGACTTCTGCAGCTTTCTGATGTTTTCCTTTTCCAATTGGAATAAAGAGATTGCTGCTGTTCAGGGAAACTGCCTCAGAGACCTACTCCACTGAAACAAAAGCAACTGATAGATGCAGTTTGATGTATTTGTGTTTGGTTTTCTTCCTTGTCACTCAGCTTTCATATCCATTTGCACCCACCCACTCCCAAACTCCTGTTTGCTATTAGTAATTTGTTTACTTGCCTAATTTCAAAGATCTTTACTTTAAAAACTCTACATATTGCTTCTAAACAGTGTTGTGGGATAAAATGTATCAGTCTGACCCTTACAAATTGCAGCAATCCAAAGGCTGTGCTGATTCATACTCCCTGCCAGTGATGTCTGAAGATTTTCATTAAAGGGGAGTTGCTGGGGTACAAAGCTCCAGTGGCAGCCTCTCCTCCTGGGCCATGTCTCCTGTGCTGACAACCAGATGCTGCACTGGATACATGCACTGGAGGATCCCTCTGAGGTCACAGTTATGCAGTCAATTTAGCCCAACACAAATCCATACTGCCTTTGAAATCTTCTGTGTCTCATCTCTGCTTGTCCCTACTGCCCCTCTTAGGCTGGCATCAGACAGCCTGAATGCCAAACCACACGCAGGGATGGACACCTTTCCCTTCTCCCTCCCCTGCCCACATGCTGACCCTCAGGAAGGGAAATGCATGGGAGGAGAGGCCAGGAGCACTCCTCCTCCCCATGGAAATGCAAATTAGGATGGATGATGTGGCAACATAACAAAAATCACAGGTACAAGGAGTTTAATCTCTTCTTGTCAGACTCAAGGCAGGTTTATTTGTCTATTTTGCACTGTATTCTGGGTCTGGTCTTGTAATGTTTATGGTTGGCTCAAAGTGAGTGACACCAGCTTCTCACTCATTAGGCTGCATGATCAAAGTCTCTTTAGGAGTAATATCTTCCAGCAATGAAAGCTCATGAGTCTCAAACTGCACAAAAAGAAGACTTGTAAATAAAAGACAAAAACTAAGATCTCCACCTAGGAAAGAAGCTTGATATCCTTAGCAGAAGTGTCAATCCATATGACACCCCAGCAGAACACGGGCATGGTCAGCAAACCTGTTTTACTGCAATTTCAGGTGTTCTGCATCATCCAATTTCTTTCTACTTTCACAAGTTGGGCTTAAGGGTAAAAACAAATTCAAGCATCAAAAGGCAAACCTTGTTTACAGTCCTCCTCTGCTTTATTGTGTGGGAGGCTGTTTCTGTACTGTTCCAGAATGAAATGTCCTGGTATTGACACCTGTTATCAAGGAAACAGGAGAATATGGGATTAATGCAAGAAACAAGATGAGTTGATAATTAACCACAGAAAATTAGTTCACTAAAGAAGTTTAACTCATTAAAATGAAACAATCTAGAGCAAAACTCCTATTTCTTTCAACTGAGAAGTGGATTTGGAATCCTCTCTCTAAAATTATAACCTAAAAAATACACCATATTCAGGAGAATTAAAAGGTGGAAAAGTAATGAGTAATGCACCAAATAGTTTCAGTTGTGCTAGTGTGTGTATACTGAAATATATATTTTATTTATAAGTATTTATATATACATATTTACATGTATTTTTATATATATTTATATTTATGAGAATTGAAAATTTGACCATGTCTGCTTGCAGACAACTGACTCATTTGATGTTAGAAATTAGTTATAATCACATGCTAACAACTTTTGGTTACTAAGGACCTAGGCTGACCCCATGCCAGTAACCACAAATCATTAGCTGTGAGTTTGCAGTCCTGTGAGCCACTCCTGCCTTTGCATAATTTGGATTTCTGGACTCAAATGGGGACATAAAAATGTTGTTAAAATTTTGTACTAAATACATTACTTTAATTATGGTGTCTTGGTTGAAACTGTTAAGAAACCACATTTATGTGGTTCATGTTGTCTGGAAAAAACATAAATAAAAGTCTAAATCCTCAGAGATAAACTCCTCTTTTCTAGGTGTTTTTGTATACAGGTAAGAACAGCCAGTTTACCTATTAATTAAACTTTTAAAATAGCTCATTTGAATATGGTTTAAGTTATGATAGGAAATACTAGAAACTTGCACAGTAAAACAGCAATATAAAAGCAATCAACTCATACAAAATAAAAAACCTGCTCAGATTTACTTACTACCATATATGCAGTATCTTTGCATTAATAAGAGCAAGATAAGTAATATACATTTAAGGATCTTACAAAACATCTCACACTTAAACTGTTTTTCTACATTGCATAAATTACACACACACATTTATAAAGTGCAGCTGTTTGTTTATGGCTCCATACTTTACTAATTATGACTTTTTATAGCTTAACATCATGCCTCCATTGCTCTTATCATTACACAATGCTGTCAGCTACTAACAAGGCAAATATTTTAATAAAAGCACCTTAGTTTCAATAATGCTTTAGAGTCATAAAACCATTAAGGCTGGAAGGGACTTATGGAAATTACATGGTTCACATCTCTCCTCTCAGAGCAAGTCCAACTTCAAAGTTACAGGTTCCTCAGGGCGTGTCTTTCTAGCACACATAATGCTAAATCATCCCAATACTCTGCATAGCATTAAATGCATTCATACAGTCAGTTGTTCTCACTAATCCACTAACAAATACATTAAAGTTACCCTGTTAAAGTTAAAACTAGCCACTATACTTATTTAAACTTATATAAACAACAGTGTTGCAGGGGTTTTTTTCTCTCAAGTTCTTAACTTCTTTTATTTTTATACTATCTTTTTTTATTTTAGACCCCTTATTGCAGAGTCATTAAGTACAAACATATTTGTATAGTCAGTAGTGGTTTTATTCTTGGGGAACTACCATTGCATTCTTGAGATTGGGGCTTGGTGAATTATGCTTTAGACTATTTCTTAGATGCTCAGAAAGCCAATAATCTGTATTCTCAGGGGAAAAAGACATGGATTTGTATCAGCTATGGTAAATGAGAAAACCTGTCCAACAGCAGCACACTAAAATTCAACTGGTTTAATTTTGTTCTAATCACTTTAGTGTCATAAAAGGCCCTGAAAATGATGTTTTCATTAATTTCAGTATAATTGCCTCGAAACCAGCAGCAATGCATCCTTGTTTACACTGGCTCCAGCAATGTTTTCATCAAAACACACAGAAGAACTGATTTTTGACAAAATGGATGGTTTAATTTGCAGTGGATAGTCTGCTAATCTTACTGATTCTTACTGGGAAATGACTCCTCTAGCAAGGCTCTGGCACAGATATCTGATCAGTCTGAAACCTGGCAAAAGCACCTAATCCAGTCTGTAATCCTGGCAAAGGTACCTAATCTATTCTGTAATCCTGGCAAAGGCACCTAATCCAGTCTGTAATCCTGGCAAAGGTACCTAATCTACTCTGTAATCCTGGCAAAGGCACCTAATCCAGTCTGTAACCCAGCAAAGGCGCCTAATCCAGCCTGTAATCTTGGCAAAGGTGCCTAATCCAGCCTGTAATCCTGGCAAAGGTGCCTAATCCAGCCGGTAATCCTGGCAAAGGTGCCTAATCCAGCCTGTAATTCTGGCAAAGGTGCCTAATCCAGCCTGTAATCTTGGCAAAGGCACCTAACCAGTCTGTAATCCTGGCAAAGGCACCTAAGCATGATGACCACTGTTACAGGAGTCCAGAGGTTGTGCAGACACTTCTGCTGCCCTTACATGGAAAATGTAAGTGGAGGCCCATGGGATCCCACCACAGATGTTCACCTGTGTCTCAGTCTTCCCAGTCAGCTGTCCTGGAGGAGTCTTCCAGACAATTCAGAAATCCAACAACTGTAGAGCTTGATTGTGCGTAACTATTTATGCCTTCCACTCCTTTTATTTTACCTGTATTTGTGAACACAAATAAATTTTAAAAAACCCAACCAGCCAACAAAATAAACTATAAGTGTACCTAAGAATTCAGTGTGATTTAATTACAAACACAAACAATGACAAACCATATTCAGCATCATTTAACTGGCCAAACTGGAACAGTTTTTGTGAAGCACAAAGGGAAAGGGAAATGAGAAGAAGGTATCAAGGAGACAAGACTAAGAGCAAAAGCTCTGATAGCACTACAGAGCTTGAGGGGTTTTTTTCTCTTAAACTTTTTCTTGGTCTCCTTTTGGACCTCCTCATCTTTCATGGCTCTTTTTATCACCTATTTCAGGCTCCTTCTTTGCCCTGATCCCACGGGTCATCTTTTCTCAGTATCCCAGAAAAAACAAGAAAAGTTGCCCAGTGTGGACATCTGACAGCAGAGTAAATTTGATACAGCTGAAGCCTGGTACCCAATTAGCATAGGATCAGAATTAGGTTTTCCCTGTGTGTCTTAGAGATATGAACTTTATCCTTTGAACCACATTCTTGATGATATTTGTCACACATTTCCTTAGCAACTTCAAAAGTGTTTGAGTCCTTTAATTATAGTGCTGTTTACCTACTATCTTAACTAACAGGCATTCACTCAGGACAGACATTTTCTCAAACACTCCCTTCATTATCTTTTTCCCCAAGTGCAAAAAAAATTTACAAAGAGCCATATTAACATCCCTGGTTATATATAAATCAGTATTCTTTTGAGAACAAAAATATCTAAAGAGTAATAAGCAAGTATGAGTTTGTGTCCTAGATTTGCAATAAACTCTGTGCTTGTGCTTTTTGCTTTAGGGACCTTGGAAACTTCTGCCTACCAGTTCTTCATCAATAACACTTTTCTCGTGTGTGAGAAACACAAGCTTGGTGTCACTTTTCATTAAAAAAAATACCTAAGATAATCGCTTTAAAATGGGTCTAGCACTGTGCTTGTTTTCAAGTTATTTCCCAGTCCTTTTAAATTGGTGCTTTAAGTCAGCAGGTGTATAATACCTAGAACACTTGGCTCTTGCATTGCATATCTAATATATATCACTGTCTGTGCTCTACCACTGAAATCTGATTTCACACACAGAAAGGTGAGGAGACTTAGAGTCTCTTTAATGGTACCTTAAGTTAGTTACAGTTGAAGTATTTTGGCCAGTGGTTTCCTCACTGTGCCCCATAAGCCACTGGTATGGACTCTACAGAATCATATGAAAACATGGTTTTAGGGAGAATTTTAATAATAGGGTGCAAGAAGTTTTCAGAGTTGACTGGTCCAAACTGTTTGGAGACTCCTGAGCTAGTCTGACATTTGTGATTACAGAATTACCAAAGTGCTCCCAGCTGCCTTATGATGGCAGAGCTGTGTTACCAGGGTGATATAAGCTGCAGCTCAATGAATAACACAGCCAGCATATTTGCTGAGGGCAGGTCTCTTGAGGCTCTCTACTACCACTGCACAGAATATACTTCCAACCAAACCACTGCAGGTAGGCCAGGAGAAGGATAAAGAGCCAGCACAGGTGTAGAAGGGAACATGCCTTCCAGTAGCACTGTCCTGAAGCAGAAGTGTCTCCTGGTAATGCCCTTCTCTCTTGTCTTCCTGCTGTGTGCCCTGTATCAGATCTGGCTGGTGAACACATCCCAGAGCAGTGTAATTGGGCAGGGCTGGGGAGTGGTGATTCTATGAGTCACATTTCAAGCACACGGAACTGAAAGCCCTGGCGAGGAGAGAAATGAGGCACCATGAAAATGAGACATCAAAGGCACATAAATAGGAAGACATATTAAAAAAAATGTTGAAATCTCAGCTGATGGGCAGGTGACTTGAATTACCCAGGTCTTAAGCTGTTCAAATGCAGCTCCTTCACCAAAGTTCCATGATGAGGATGGCCCTGACTGTTGGATGAAGTATGCCAGTGGTGCTCCTGAGCCTGAAATCAGTGGGCTATCTACAAGTCCAACACATGTGCAGGCCCATTTTGGAGTGGTGAACTGGTGTCCCAGATGCAGGCTGCTCACAGAGACTTCCTTTTCTTGTTGGAAACAGGTGGTATGTGTGAATTCTGGTCACATGAAGATTTTGACAGTGTTCATAGACCCAAAACATTTGGGGAACTTTTCTTTGTAAAGAAATGATTTAAAAATAAATTCTCTGAGGACTTGGATCCAGACTGCCTGCTCAGTGCAGGCACTTACACCTATTCAGAGTGTGAAGTACTTGCTAGCCTGGAGCAGCAATGCTTCACACTTACATTGCTATCAGTGAGTTGACAGGGTCAAAAATAAGTAAGGAGAATGAAACCTCTGAACTTGTTGATAGCTTGTAGACACTAAGGATTGCAGCAGCTCAGCAAAATCCAGCCTGCATTCCTCCAGTTCTGAGGTGAATGGGTTCCTTCAGTCAGTGGTGCAATTTAGGGTAACTCTGCCCTGTCCTTCTGCTGCAAAGTCACCAGGTCACTACACGAGATCCTCTTGTCCTGATCTTTCCCCTCTGTTGAGCCTTTCAGATAGTTTCTGGAGGAGCATTAAGACAAGGCACACAGCTTCTCGTTTTACAGAAGGAGAATTGCTGCAACATCCCATCACAGCAATTTTTTCAAGAGCATCTGCTTCTGCAGGAGGCTCAGGACTCCAATTCTCACGGTGGAACCCAGGGAAAATGCAAGGTGTTATTTGGTTGGCTGAGGCATTTATCTCTTTTCAAGCAACTCTTGATGATGTCTCATTCACAAGTGTGGTCTACCACAGCTCTAATTAGGAATAGCAAGCAAAATCTAACACTATATTCCATGTATTCCATGAACTGCTCCATATTTGAGGTATTGCCAAAAAAACCCTAGAAGGCACAAATCCATTGCAGCACAGCCTTTTTCTAGCCCACTCTTTTTCTGTCTCTTTGTAACACAGATGATACAGAATTCAATACATGAATATTCCATAGTATGTTGAAGTCTCCACTTACACTTAAATCCCATATTGTCAACCTAGCTTGCAAGGGAAAAAAACCCCAGGAGTAACCTTCAACTCCTATGCATGAGAATAAATCTCACTTGTGAAGCCACCAAATACTGATTTCAGTTTGCCCAATAGAGTTTCATTTATCTCTTTCATATTATTCTAAGCCTAAACAGGAACTCTTCATATGTATCTAAAGACATAATAAATATACACACACAAATGTAGAGCAAAGCAGTCTGCATAAGGTAGAATACCAGCAGATCCTTCCAAACCCAAACATATGCAAATTTAATCAGTTAAATGTTTTGGGGTGTTTTGTTTTGTTTTTTTTTTTACTCTGGGAGGTGTCCTGTTGTCCAGCTGCCAGGTTTTGCTTAGGCTGCTGGACTATACTGGCAGTCAGCTCCCTCTGCATCTCATACACCAAAATTGTACAGCTGGAGACTGGCCCACATTTCATCACTTCCCACAAGGTCCACGTTTGCTGCCTTGATATTAACAATACTCCTGGAATAATGTCTGGTCCTAATGTCTGATCAAAAATGCTGCCCAGAAGAAACACATTTTACCTTGTGCTTAGATTCTCTTTTCTTCTATTAAATTTCACATCAAAGAAGCTTTTTCCTAGGAGAGAAAAGAGAATCAATAAAAATATCTCATGTCCTCTGAAGAGCAGGAATTGATACCAAAGATGTTAACTTCCACCAGTGTCTGTGACAGCTGTTGGGTGGGTAAGAGAAATCACCAGGATATATGTTAAATCATCCAGATGTATTTTAGAACCAGAACACAACAAAACCTGGGAATTTGACATTAGGTCCAGTTCTTTTTTTTTTTTTTTTTAGTTTTTTTGGGGGGTTTTGTGGTTTCTTTTCTCTTTTCTTTTCTTTTCTTTCTTTTCTCTTTTCTTTTCTTTTCTTACTGTAGTCATGAATATTACCAAACAATTGCACTGATGAAAAGAAAATCTGATACCAAATAAACAAAGCAAAAAAGTTGATCCTTTAAGCTTAAAAGGAAGTACGCTGCTCTGTGGCATTCACACATATTTGTAAATGTGATCAAGCAGAAGAGAATGTGTCTCTCCATTATACATTGCAAGGTCTTTTCAGGCCAAATTTTGTGAAGTGTGCTCAGTGGAACCTGAAGCCACATGACCTGTTAACATTGATGCTAACACAACTGTCTAAATTACAAATAGTGATTTAGGATGAGTTTTAAAAAGGCATCCTGCTTCCATTTAAAGCAGTGTCACAGCTCTTCTTCTCTCAACAGGGCTGGGATGTCTGTGAATGTATGAACCATCTTGCCAGAGTGTATCCACAGATGTCTGTAAAGGTGAGAAAGGCATGTGTGAAACTACCCAGGAAATCATAAAGTTAAGTGGTTTATATTCATCATCTTGCTGTGGAACACTAAAAAACTCTGGATAGTTCCTGAATGGCTTTGCCAAGGACATCTGGTGAATCTTAAATATTTATGTCCAGTTGTAAGATAGTAGTAAGCTTTAAATATGGAAAGGTGTTTTCTGTTTCTCTTAAGATCCCTATTAGGACAAAAGTGTACCAGTCAGATAGCAGAAGTATCTTCATAATTTATGCATAAACATGTGCCACCTTTCCTAAAAACTGGAAAGGAAGAGATGGAAGACTGGCAGCACCATCTCCTGGCAGATAAAAGAAATAGGGACCACTTTCTGTCAGAAGGTAGGGCCCAAGTAATTTCTTCGTGGATTTTAAAAAGGCTGAAGCAGGAAGTAACTTCACAAGAGTATATTCCCTCCCTAAGAAGATTAACTTTTATATGCTTCAGGGAAGAAAAGCATTATGTGTTATTATAATTATAGAGAACATATGCTCACAATAATGAAGAACAAATTCAGATTGCTTCTGCCTTTAAAAAGCTCTCTCATGTTAGTCTCTGCTCTCCTTTGTGATGCAGGAATAGCAGATTTCAAAACTAGCACAGCAGGTAAGTCAGTCCAATTGCAGCATATTTGTGTAGTCCTGGAAGACCACAGAAAACCATAGTAGTTCCTCGAAGTCAGAAAATCTTGGGATATGTATATTTCAAGAGTTGTAGCCAAATTTCTGTCTTTCTGAGTAAGTAGGGGAAATGTTGGGAAATCATTGGCTCACTAATGTTGAAATGTTGGAAACTCCTGGATCACTTATGTGGAGTGCTATTTTACATATTTTGAAAGTGACAATAGGCCAAACAGAGCTAAGTAGGGGTGAGGCCTTCAAAGTAATGAAACACTGTATGGGAAAGAAAAACATCTATGGAGATAAAAGAGGAGACTAAGTCAGATGACTTGATGAAAGACAGACATGGAAGAGAAGAGTGGAGGAAAAAGAGGTAAGGAATTACAGAAATTTCAGAACTGGTATGCCACAGGAGTCCAGATCTCATTTATCAGCAAGAGGAGGACAATCTCAGCAATCAGGCCGACCTGTACCAGTCTTCTGCCTGTTAACTCTTGCAGACCTGTTCTTGCTGTTAGGTCCCCTGTTCCATGGTATGAAACAAACACAAAACCCTCCTTGTGCAACACAAACATGGATGATGTTTTGTTGTTGGGGTTTTTTCCCATGTTTTGGAAGTTATTTCACTTTAAGAAACTCCCATGTGCTTTTAAAGTTTTGTTTGTTTGTTTTCTTTCTGCAGAAAGAAGTGGAAGAGATTTATGAATATGTTCATTCCATCCTTCTCCCAAAGTATGAACACTTCTTATAAGTCACTGCACTTCCCAGGACTTTGCCCAACATAGATTCAAAAGCCACACGTGATACAGGTTTCAATAATTCCCATGGGAAAATATGCAGCTTTATGAAGCCTACATCTCCCACATGGGTGGGGAGGAGCTCTGCTTATCTCTTTAGCTCAGAACCAAGATCAGGACTTTTTCCTCGGGGGGATCATTTACTCTTCAAACATTCACAAAACAAAGGTAATCCACCATCTTCCTCCAGGGCATGCCACAGAATCCATCTTCCTTTCCAAACAAACTACTAAACTGTATATTTTATGAATCATTCTGAGTAGTGGGCTTACCTCTTTTACCTAATAGTTTTTCTTAAAGGAACCCTTCTTGTCAACAGGGTCAGTTACCCAGCTAGCTGTCACTCCACATCTCCAGCTTTTCTTATTGACACAGGGAAACACAGTCACTGCCTTTATATATAAAATTAGTTTCTTTTCTTTTTATTCAATGTGTTATACTTGTGCTATTCCTCACCAACACACTACGTGCTGTTTCTCATTAATTTCTAATCATATCCTATCTATTCAGCATATCCTTGTTTAGTCCATACTCATATTAATAAAATGGCTCAAATTCCTTCCTGTGGGAAGGAAAGAATGCATTTCTATTAATACTGAGTACCAACACACTCCAAAAGTGGTCTTGTACTGGACACAAGATGATATATTTATATAAACAAATTAAGATTTAAAAAAACCCCACACTCAGACATCCCATTAAACTAACCTACAGATGCCAAATCAATTCTTGTTATTAATGTGGAATAAACCATATTGCTAAATCAGTGACAATTTTCATAATTACTATATACTGTTATGCTATTATTAAATAGCAATAGTCTAAACACTTTAACAACTCCATTGTGATGGGCTCTGTGAAAACCCAAAGCGCAGCTCTATAACCCTAAAAATATTTACAGGCAATCAACTTTTATTATTAAAGTGTCCTTGTGAGATAAGAAGTAAATGAAAGAAAAAAAACTACTCAGTGGGAACATTCAAGTTATAATAGAAAAAGAAACTTTTTATCTGGCTTTCTTTATCTTCCTCCGCAAGTTACAAAATAGTGAGAGATAGAATAGCCTATCCATCGATAAAAAAATGGATCTGTACTGATACCTCTGAAGTCCAATATGTAATCTGGAAATTGGGATTAGAAAGAACAATGCATTCCAAAAAGTTCAATCTAAAGTTGATTCTAAAACTTGCCGAAAGATCCTGCCATATTAAATCACATCTGATAAGATGGCAAATGAAAATTGAGACCTATAAATGTTACATGTAACATTCACCAAATACTTACAATGATGACCACTTGTTTAGTTGTTATTAATGTGAAAAGACATCTTAGAAAGCTGATGAAGTATCATCTACCTGAAACTTTAATTCTGTACTCAATGGATGTCAAAAATTACAGAAAGTCACTAGAATCCAGATATGTGTAGAGGAAAATTATTTATCATATACTTCAGAATGGCTGTACTATATCAAAAAACCCCCAAAAACCACAAACTCAAAAACCAAAACCCAAAAGCAGAAAGATGTTTAGATTAAGCACAAACATGGATTAATCAGATACAAAAGAAGGCTAACCAAAATAAGACATTTCATTTGGAGAAAAACCCAATCAAACCTGTAACTCAGAGGGTTATGATAGATTTCATGAATGACATAGAAGGAAAGAGTCATAAAATGCATAAAACCCAATAATAAATAATTTTCAAGAAGATCTGAAATAATTTAAGATTATTTCAATAATCTTAGTGTACCAGGTGCCAGAAGCTGAGACTCACCAACCAAACTGGCTGCAAAACCAGGACTGAGAGATGATAAAACCATGGTGGAAAACCCAAAAGAACCTCCTGAGTGTGTGTTCCTCTGCTGGAGCACTTCATCATTAGCCTTACTTACCTCTGATCTGTTTCAAATGGAGACATTGACCTAAAAAGTTCATGACACAAAACAAACAACTTTGAGACAAATTCTGAAGAGACATTGTTCACCCAGGAAACTCAAGGATGCGATATTTTGTACAGTGTAGTAAAATTCTAACTGTGGTATCAATTCTTGCTTAAAACTTTCTTGGCATCTAAGAAGTAGATTGTATCAAATGTTACATTATTTTTTTAAATCGTGACCATTAAAAGTGACACCTTTTCCACACAGACTAGTACAACTATAATTAGTGCACACGTGGGGAGATGTGATTTACCAGGGAAAGATCTACAAGGGTTTTGTCAACATTGTTCTTGCCAAGAGAAGTCTTGCTTTGTAAACTCAGATTGAATGCGTCAGCAAGCACCTGGATAAGAGGGATTGCAGAGATACAGTTTGCTAAGATTTCTGAAAGACTTTCAAGACTTTCTTGCTAAAGGTTCTTAATGAGACTAAACAACCAGAGGACAAGAGAGAAGATCCCAGCATGGATTGAAATGCAGTTAAAAGACTAAGTATATGGTCCATTTTCACAATGAAAGAAGTCACTAATGCACCTTCACATCTCTGCACTTACTCATAAATAATCCAAGTAAGATAAGGAGTGACAAGACAAAGATTGCTGAAGATATCATGTTATTCATGAAAAGAGAGAAAAGGTGTGGCTGAGAATTGCAGAAAGACCTTCCTCTGTTCAGGGCTCATAGACACCTACTGATGATCCACTATATGGGGACAGATATGCTCCAGCACAGGACTCAGCAGGGACCCCCAGACTCTTCTAAAGCCTCGCTCCAACCCTCTGTGTCATCTGGAATAGCACTGGACACCTCCCTGTGGACAACTGAACAGAGACCTCAGAGCCTGGCAGGAAAGCAACAGATGATTATGAAAACAACAGATGATGTAAATCCATGCACTTGGGGACAAAACAGTCCTACATCACGTGTGGAATAATGCTCTCTGAACTGACCACTACATGTCAGGAGTGAGAGATGGGAAATTTAAGGTTATTTGTAGGACAATGCCAGCTCAGTGGAGATCAACAGCACATTGAATATTAGATATATTCAGAAGCAATACTGAAAACAAGGTAGGAAATATTATTATGCCACTTTATAAATCTACTAGATGCCTCTGTCATGAGCCCCATAGGGAGTTCAAGTCCCACCACCACAAACAAGAATAACAGAAATGGTGAAGTTCATAGAATAGCAGCATACACCTCACTGGAAAGGAGATTTCACTTGGATTTGTCTGCAAGAGGAGCCTTACCAGACTGCAAGGGGATTTCATGGAGGCTCTGAAGTGGCGACTGGCACAGAGAAGGCAAACTTGATGTACTGTCCTTCCCCAAGCAAGAAGCAGGGTCAGGTCATCACACGGTGTCACAAAATGTCAAGTTGAAAGCAAGAAAAGTGGCTGTTCATACATACAGTGACATTGTGGAACTCCTGCCACAGGATGATATGGATGCTACAAGTTTACAAGCAGGAGATCACAGAAATCATAGAAATCATAGAAATCACAGAAAGGATAAAGTTGGAAGGGGCCACAGTGGAGCATCTGGTCCAACCTCCCTGCTTAAGCAGGGCCATTTCAGAGCACATGGCACAGGATTGTATCCTGGTGGTTCTGGAACATCTTCAGTGAGGGAGACTTGACAGCTTCCCTGGATAATCTCTTCCAGTGCTGAGTCACTCACACAGTAAAGAAATTCCTCCTCATGTTCAGCTGGCACTCCCTGAGCATCAAACCAACTGAACAAATGTATGGAGGAGATACAGTGAGGGCTGCTAAGCAAGACACAACCTCTGATTTCAGGAGCCACTGGATGCAAATTGTAGGAAGTTCAAAGCAGACCCAGCAGAAGTTTCCACAGAAGTTTCACCTCTTACAATCCTTTCATCTTTGGGGACAAGAACTGAGAGACACACTCTTGTTTTAAGTGATGTATCTGCCTTTCATAGCCTTTACGGTGCTATGAAAAATTGAAAAATGAGTAATTTTATTGATGCTTTTAAAATATTTCAGGTTAACTAATGAGCAGCACAGCTCAAGCAGGATGGGCAATGGGGACACTTTTTCTCCAGTTTTGCTGAGTACATCACTTGCAATCATCTTTGCTGGAGACATCTGCAAAAAGGTAAGAGATCACCAAATTCAGGGGAACATTAACCAGAGCACTACAGCACAGTTGTAACACATTTTCTATGCTTATATCTCAATAAGGTGTCCTCTTTGGGAACTGTTGAGCCATGGACCCATCACTTATTATTTGTACCAAGTGCCACAGTCCTCAGTTGTGCTAAGGAAACTGCACAAAACCTTGTAAAGTCCCTGAGTACAGTCACTCACGTGGGCTGGGGAGGAGCAGCAAATGCAGCTGTGAGTGGCATCACTGAGCCTGCAAGTTCTGAGAGCACCAGGGTCCTGCCCAGGCAGGTCCACACCCCACACTGTCCCCAGAGAGGGGCTGCAGAGCCCAGAGCCTTCTCCCTTCCCAGGGGTCAGTTCCTGCCCTGGGGAGGCCGTGACGGGGCTGTGGTGAGGCTGTCCCAAGAAGGAAAGTGCTCTCAGCAGGAAGAACAGCATTGCCAACAGGTTGAAGGGGGTGGTCCTGTTAGGAGTAAACCCTTTTTATTTCAATCCTGCCCCTCTACCCAGCCCTGGTGAGGCACACCTGGAGCGCTGGGTCCAGTTCTGGCTCCCCAGTGCAAGAGAGGCATGAAGCTCCTGGGCAGAGGCTACAAAGATGATGAAGGGACTGGAGCATCTTCCTTATGAGGAAAAGCTAGAGAGTTGGGCCTGTTCAGCCACAAGAGATGACTGAGAGGGGACCTCATCAATGTATTTCAGTATCTCAAGGGAGGGTGTCAAGAGAATTGAGCCAGCCTCCTCTTGGTGGTGCCAAGCAATAGGACAAGATACAACAGGCAGAAATGGATACTCAGGAAGTTCTACCTGAACATGAGGAAGAACTTTACAGTGCGTGTGACCAAGCATTGGAACAGATTGCCCAGAGGCTGTGTCGTTTCCCTCCCTGAGTATACTCAAGAACGGTCTGGATGCAATCCTGTGCCACGTGGTCTAGGATAACCCTGCAGGATGGGGGGAGGCTGGGCCAGACGCCCCGCTGCGGTCCCTCACTCGCTGCCCCACGCCGAGCCTCCGTGAGGGCAGCGCCCGCCGCCTCCCGCCCTCACAGCCGAGCGGGCGCGTCCCCCCGCACCGCCCCCCCAAGATGGCGTCCCCGCCCGCCCCACAATGCCCCGCGCGCAGCTGCCGCGCTTCCGGGTGCGGGCCCAGGAGGGTGGCGGGCCCAGCACGGCGGGCGGAGGGCGAGGCTGCTCCGAGCGGATGCGAACGAGCGGGCGCGCAGTGCCGGAGGAGGCCGCGCCCGGACCATGAGGCTTCGACTGTGGCTGGTCCCGGCCCTGGTGCTGCTGTGGGGGCCGGGCGGGCTGGAGGCGCTTGGGCACCCACAGCGCCCGCAGCGCTACGGTGAGGACAGGGCGCGACCACGGCAACCCCGGAGGGGAGGAGGAGGAGGGAGAGACCACTGCGACAGTGGGGGGGAGGCAGGCGCGGCACCCCTGTCTCTGCCGGGGGTTGGCGATAGGTGCTGTGTGGGGCGGGGCAGGGCAGGGCAGCCCTTGTGCTGAGGGCATCGCTGATGGGCAGCGTTTGGGGCTACTGCTCCCTGCAGGGATACACCATTGTTCACACGCGAGGTCTGCTGAAGAGTTTTCCTCCCAGGAGTTTGTGTTCTGTTAAGGCGGGCTAATCCCAGAATAGGTCGGGTAGGACGGCACCGCGGTGGGTCATCTGCTCCGGTGTCCGTGCTCCTGCAGGGTCATCCTGGATCACATTCCGCAGGATTGCACCCAGGCGGTTCTGGAATATCTCCAGGGAGGGAGGCTGCACAGCCTCACTGGGCAAAACTATATCAATGGCATCCCTTCGTAGTTCTGTTTGGAGAGTCACCAGAGAGTTATTGGAGCTGAAAGTGACCTCTAGAAAAGCTTGACACGGAGTAGAACCGCTGCTTGATTTAACTTCTCTAAACAGTTTTGCATCTAAGCTTCTGCTTTGCACTGAACAAGCTGTAGACTTTCGTTTGATAAGCAAAAGCTTATCACTGCAATGGCAGACGGACTCTTGCATGAGGCAGTGGCCGTGTCTTGCCCTCAAGACCCATGTCTTACATACTTCTTGGATCCTTGTCTTTGCTCCATTTTCCTCTTCTCTGCATGATAGTTTCTGAGCAGCAAAATTCTTGTTTCCTTTAAAAGCTTTGTCTGGCCCCCACATGAAAAACCCCTG
The DNA here is from genome assembly GCF_023055355.1 of Agelaius tricolor. Lineage (NCBI taxonomy): Eukaryota > Metazoa > Chordata > Aves > Passeriformes > Icteridae > Agelaius > Agelaius tricolor. The sequence goes on from NW_027269261.1 coordinate 80,666,266, forward strand.
TTTTGAAAATCAAAGGTACAAAAATGATTTTGTGATAAGTTCTGTTGCTTTCCTTGAGCCCATTGCTATGTGGGTGGATTTCACATGGGGTGATGCTGACATTCAAAGGAACAACTGAACTGTCTAAAGACAGTCTTGGAACACTATTGCAGTGATTAATCAGCTGTACATTCCCACAGAGATAGCTGTCCTGTCTCCAGTCCCTGAGGCCAGCAGGGACTGCTCCAAGTCTCCTTTCTTGGCTTAGATCTCTCAGCACATTTCCTGACAGGTGTCTGCACCTCTGCCCTCCTCTCCTGCACCTGAGGTGGATGGATTTGTGGTTTTGTGCACACCTCAGCAGTTTGTGGCTGTAGGAACCTGGAAAGGCTCAGTGGGGGATGCTCCAGGAAGTGTAATAGAAATAAAACAAACAGTGTGTCCTTTCACCATCAGGGAGGTCCTGAGCAGCTGTTGCATCTTGGGCTGTCAGATCTTCATGCCTTCTAAAGGACCTGTCTGCTATCAGTTTGTGCAGTCTTTATCTGATGGCTTTTATCTTCTTGGCCCACATAGCACTGTGCCTGGACTATGAGCTCTTCAATTTTATTAAATACTGCATGGAGGAAAACTTTATTTCTTCTGTTTCTCAATGTTGGAAGAATTATTAATTTTCTTCACACCTGTAGTGACTTACATACCTATGCAATTTGTCTCATTTGTACTACTGTTTGTTGTTTAAATGATAAAATACCAGTCTATATAATAATTCTTAATATGAGGAAAGAATCATGGCTTTATTGGTTACTTTTTTCTATATATTTTGTGTTGGATTTTTATTTATTTGAGATGTATGGTCAGGGCTGCAGGACACCATTTGTAATACAAAGGCAGCATACTGAATGGTTTTGGTTTTGTTTCCTTTCTGGGTAGTTTTTGGTCTTTAATAGTCACTCCAAGCTCTCTTTTCTTTGTGGGTTTTTTTTTGTTTGTTTGTTTGGGGGTTTTTGTGTGGGGGTTGGTTTGTTTGTTTTCTTTTGGGTTTTTTTCTGGGTTTTTTTTTGTTCTGCTTTGAGTGGTAGTAATTGTACTGATACACTTTGTTGTGTAAAAACAGTGAGGAATTCTTTTCCTCACGTGTTATTTCACACATTCACACCTTGAATTTCATCACGTTTTGTTTTGTTGTCCAGTAAACTAAATATACAGAAGTATTTTGTGAGGGAACTTGAAAAATCCATGTGTTCTACATTAGCTGTTACTTTTATCCACACACTACTGCCAGATCCATATATATGTATAGGAGGAGTGGAAATTGGTCTCTTCAGACCCCCTGCACTACACCAGTGGCTCTTTAGTCCCATAGCACAGTTAGGAGTTGACCAGTTCTATTTTTGCAGTGCTTTGTAACTCTTGGGGTAATGCATTCATATCCTGTTGATTTATTGGTCATTTTCTTGACTTCTTGTAAAGCCTCTTTTCCTGAGTCTCAAACACAGGTCTTTACATATATCCTATCATGACAAAAAGGTCCTTTGGGGGAACTTTTTAATCTCCTCTGCAGTGAATACTAAGGTCAGTTATTGGTACTGGCCTTTAGCATCCATTCTTGGGGCTGTATTTGCAGCTTTTTTACTTGTTTTACAAGCCCTTTTGGTTATTTAGCTCTGTGGTTTCTTCTCATAAAATAAAAAATATTTCAAGTATTAGCTTTCTGCCTTTTACAAGCTGTTTTTAAAAATACCTTTGCCTATTATTGTGGTTTTACATTCATCTTTTGTTGGAGTTCTGTTGTCCTCATCTTACAGCTTGGTTTTCGAAATATCATCTTTTCCTTCTAATAATTTCAATATTATTATTTTGAAAGCTTTGTTTTTCCATAGCTTAATTTTTGGGAACTGAAATCAGATTTCTGATGAGCAGTATCTGTAAGGAAGTTTCATGAATTAACATTTTGTGATTTCTGTTGAGAACTTCTTGCTTATTACTCTGAGTTCAGTTTTTCAAGGAGGAAAAAAATTATACAGCGAAAAAAAGAATTTGACAAAGAATAGAATAAGTGATAAAATGATGTGGGTCATTTTCCAGCTTTTTTTGGCTGAAGTCATCTTAGGGTGTGGTGCTTCAGGAGTCTAAATTGATCTAAAATGGGACTGCCACAACCTGACCTCAGCTTTCCAATCCCTTCCCCATTCCTGTGAGCACATTCATGGAATGTGAGCTGTCTGGAAACTAATCTCTTTTTTTGTTTGCTTTTTTCCTTGCTCTTTTTTTTTTTTTTTTTTTTTTAGTGGTTTAGGGTCTTTGTTTGCTTGATTTTGGTTTATTTTCAGTAAAGGGTATAGTTTCTCTCTGTGAATTCCATTATTGTGAAGCAGCTCACAGTGTGACTGTCCAAGAACCTGCCCCATTGTTTTTGGGGGGTGGAAAGGGTTGTGTTCCAGGTGAGGGATGAAGGCAGAATGGTATCCACCTCAGTTTGTCTTCAAGGTGTTCTCTTTTTAGTAATGTTGACATCAGGGATCAGTTTCTAGAGAAGTGGGACTCCAGTACTCAATACAGTGACTGATACTATAGTTTGGCCCCAGAAAACTTAACAACTCTTTCAAGATTTTTCTCTTTGTTGTAATTTATCTCTGAAGATAACCTTTTATACCTATAAAATATTATGCTGCTTGTCTTGGAGTTCAGACATATCTGAATGGTAACAGAGTACCATTAATGTACTTGAAAAGAGTAACAGTGCAAATGTCCAGCTTGGGTGCTGAATAGGTGAATAGGTACTGAATATACCTAAAGAACTGCCTGAATCTGTATTACAGTACAGTGGTACAAGTTGTGTGCTGCCATAAAGCAGCATGTGTGCAGGTTACCCCCAACAGACTCTGGATGTAAAATGTGTTTTACTCAACTGTTGCCCTTTTTGAGTGAGAACTTTTTGTCACAAGCTGGGCAGGGAACTAAAATAAGATATTTCTTCCTTTGCTGGGCTGATGATATTCTTTAAATCACTCACTGGGGCTCTTTTTCTATCTGCCAAATTGCACTAATAAAATCTGAGGCAGGTACCCTGATTTTCACAATTTTTTCCTCCACGCTGCAGACATACCACGCAGAACTTGGAACAGCTGCATGAGCTGGAGAAATGCCCTGGTACAAATGGTTCAGTGCAAACCTACCTGATGCACATCAGAAGACTCGGATTTAGATTTGTTGAGTGAAAAAAGCAAATGGTAGTGGTGTTGATGAATAAACCAGGGGAGCTAAGTGATACAGAGGGCAGAAATAAATTGATTTACAGTCAGTTTTGAATTCTTCACACTTGGTGTGACAAAATGCAGGAAGTCCAAAGGCCAGGAATGTAACTTGCTGCCAGAGAATTTAGGGATTGGAAGTTTAGCTCAGGGTCAAGAATGTGCAGTGAGATAACTAGTGACAAAAATCGTAATGCAAGGTTAAATTTTATCCTGCTGGACTGAAGCTTCTGTTGGAGACTAAGGCAAGACCTAGGTGAGAGTCAAATGATTCATTTCTCTACCATGATCTGCCTTTTTTGTTACAGTTTCTTACCCCATTGGACATCCTTTGAAGCAAGATGACTGTTTTAGATGGAGCTGGTTTTGCAGTTTGTCCCCAAAAGCTGAAGGTTGAGTGTGTTTCTCACCATGGTGGAGAATTCAAGGAATCACATCACATGGTGGAGAATTCAAGGACACACAATCTCACAGCATGTGGTCCCTGCCCAGGATGTGGCAGGATTATTTCAAAATCATTGCAGGAATTGATGCAGTGTGTGTCTCTGTATAAACAGCAAATGCTTGGTGTAGATATGGCCCCATTGAATGCAAATTACCACTATTATTTTTGTGTTGTGGATTAGCAATCTTTTCCATGAAGTTACTTAATATCAAGGTTTTCAAGTACTTTTCTCGGGTTTGTTTTCATTTGTTCATATGAATAGGTCAATGTTTCCATTTCCAGCTGAAAAAAGTGATTGAAGTGTAATTTCTGCAAAAAGTACTCAAGGTCAACGAAAAGAATAATGTCAATGCTACATTAAATTCTAATTAATATGAATTACCTTTAACTGTTGTAAGAATTTTGATAATGGAAGCCTAACACAGTGCTCAGCATGGGTTTGATTTTCAGTAGTGCCAATTTGTTCTGACCTTTAAGCAGACAAAAAGTAAAATTCTTGTTTGCTTTCAAGATTTGGGGTGTTTTAATTTTCTCCCCAGTAAAAACTGACAGCTTCCCTGCTGCTGTAGATTGCTGATAGCAGCAGTGACTCATCTCAGTTTCATGCTTCTGCCACTCTGGAATTTTTGTGTGCATGTGCAGAAGCCCCAGCATGGATTTCTGCTCTGTGGCTGGAAGGGCCAAGTGAGGAAGCGCAGCCAGCCATACTCTTAACACTGGCACTATGACTTTACATTCAGATGTAATTGTGTGTTTACTATTCAGCAAAGATTTGTCTTTGGGATAGAAGTTTATATTTAGTTTCTGTTATGAACAGGTTGATCCCCCACTCAGACTGTAGGAGTCTGAGTTTGCCTGTTTGCCAGACTGATGATGGCATGTGTTTTGCTGTGAACCCAAGAGCTAGGTTTCTTTAACAAAGAGCAGTTTATCCTGTTGTCCTTTTCTGTGGTCTTCGTGTGCAGCACATGAGCTTGCCTGTTTCGGGGATGTCCAGCGACCCTCTCAATGGTTCTAATGGATTTTCTGATGTCTTTCATTCTTATAGATACATGTGATAGTACTGCCCATCTTTGTCACTTGTGGCCTGCATCTCTTCACAATATCCATCCCTGTCTTCCTGTGCTGCCCTAATGTGCATTATTTGTACTTTTTTCCCTCCTTGATATTTGCATTTTTAACCTTTGTAGGCAAGTGGACTGGGAAGTGGGAAGGCAAGAGGACTCTGTTATGAAGGGAGGCACCTACAGCTGCCAGTAGATGCTGATCTATAGTTGCTGAGGTGTTGAACAAGAACATGATATCCCTTGGTTTCCTTTCTCACATTTTCAGGTTTTCACTGAAATAGTAAAATTCTGCCCCTCGGTACCTGTGAGGTGCCTCAAATTTTGGAAGTTCATGTGTGAATGAGTCCATAGTTGTGTCCACAAGGAAAAGAAATGCAGTCAGAAGTGAAGGGGTTGGTCTCACAAGTGTGGTCTAGACAGTAATTAGTGTCTACCTAGAATCAGCTCCACTTAATCTTATTTTGTGACCCAGCAGGATTTTGTGATGTGGTATCTTTGTACAGTAGTGAGGCTTGTAGTTTTTTGATAGCCAGACAAATGGTCTGTTTCCAGAGAACACTGCATCCTGGTGACTGGGCAGTTCCTCTCTGCAGGATGTATGAAAGCATGTGATTTGGGGGTGGGTTGTGCTGGGGGTTTTTGAGCATCAAGTCATATGATGCTGTTCTCTTGTAAGATGGGATGGCTGTATTGCCCTCGCTTCACTTTAATTATGAGGATGTTCATTCAGTAGACTTCCTTATTTTTTATAATGTCAATGTTTGGCAGTATATTGCTTTTTTTTCCCTTTGGAAAGTGGTCTATTGTCATTAATAGGACAAACTGTTATTAAATCAAGTAGATCCAACAGTGTAAGTTTTGTTCCTCACAGGTCCTTATTTAAGATGTGATTAGTGAAGGAGATAATTTGCAAGGTTGGAAGTGTGTGAGGTAATGTGTAGGAGCCATTGTGGGTATTCAGCTGTATTCAAAACCACCAGAAACAGCAGCTTAATTATCTATACAGCTTCTGCTAAACAGAATTTGCACCCTTAAGGAAATATTCCACTGCCTAGAAACAGATGTTTATTTTACTGTGGGGAAAAACGTTGGAGTAGTATAAAGGTGCTGCTACATGAACAAGTTTTTCCTGAGATGAGCTAAAGGGTGTTTAGCAAGCTGTTAGCTTTTCCATGATACCCATCACTGGCATGTCTGAATGTGTGATAAGGAGGGAGTAGTTGCCCAGTGTAGCTGCAGGAGAAGTGCTCTGTGGAGAGGTGGACAGTAAAGCAGCAGCATCCCTGCCCTCCCAGCGTGAGGGCTGATTAACCCTACCCGGAGGCTTCCTCTGCTGCTGAGTGAGTGAGTGCAGGCACCTTGTTTTCTCACGTGGTTTGACTAGTTTGGTGCAGCTGGGATCGAGTTAAAAACATGCCTTCTAAAACATTCAGCAGTGCTGATGTGGCTGACCATTCTTACTAACAGGTTTGTCCAGAAATGTGCTCAGAGTGTAAACTTTTATCTTGTTATGGTTTATTAGAAGGCTGCCATGTATTTGGTTCTTGCTTTGAACTGGTTTCTGGTACAAGTTCTTCTGTTTACATGTTCTTGATGAGCAAAACAGCAACCACTCTTCAGTGGAAACAAGTAAACATGATTTATCTAAACTGTTGAAAGCATGGGCTGTTTTGTGTGGGGTAAGTGTTTCAGTTCACTTTGTATTGTGTCTCTGGCAATGTCTCTGTACCAGATGTGCTGGAAAAAGATGTAACAGCACGTGCAAGGAGTTGTTACAGAACAGCTTTCCCACGATGAACCTTCTCAATGTGTCCTCTTTGTCAACAGTCTCCTAAAAGCAGCATAAGCTGTTCAGAGAGGGTACCCACAAACATTTATGCAGGACTGCATCACCTCCTGCCTGGCACAGACCGTTTGTGTGCCCAGCTGAAATGTGAATATATTTGCCTTCTCCATTAGCATTCCCTGGAATGGTGCTGCAGCCAAAGGATCCAGCTGTGTTGCAGCCAGTGAGTGGCTCTTACTGCAAACACAGGGGCAGCTGTTTTATCTAGGGTGATGGACACCTGCTTTAGCTCTTGTGCTTCAAGCTGGAAAGACTCCAGTCTGTTTCCTCATCTAGATTCTGAGACTCTGAATTCTGTTTCCAATTATTGTGTTTGGTTTCTTCAATTAATATATTTTAATGTACAAGAAGAGCATACAAAACTAAATAGTAACAATTAAGAATATGGAGTCCTTCTATTCAGTCACTCCTCAGCTGAATCAGAAAAATTGTTACTAGTCAACTGCTCATAAGCTTTTGATAGGTAGATTGGAAATCAGCTTGAGATCAGAACCCAGATGTAGTCAATGAGTACGACATGAAATGCAGCCTGGAGCCCCTTCTTCAGTCTTGGAGATGACACTGATTTAACAGTTCCACTGCAAAATCCTAAAATCCTTCCTGAATGTGTTTGCAGTGCCTGTTGTAGGACTGCTCATGTAGGCTTGTCATCCCATTCCAGTGCCTTTGACTGAAAAAATATTTCTGCTTTTATTCTCTTGGAATGATTGGAGAAATAACTGCAATTATTCCTGCAAGGCCCACTGATTATCTAGTGGTCTTTTTTAAATCCCAAAAGTAATTTTTTTTTAAATTTTGGATCTTGAGTTTTAGGTAGGAACACTTTCTGTCATGGGATAATTTTGAAGAGAGTTCTAAAAAATATTAATTTTATCTTCTGAGTTAAAACTTCACACTTCCAGATAAGCGTAACCTTTCCAGAAATGATGCAGTGCAAAAGAATGCTTATGAAATGGCTGACTTGCCACATTTACTTGTTGGGTTCCGGACAATAGATGGGGCATGAGATCATGGGAATTTACTGTTGTACTTATGAAAGCCAAGCTGGTTGGAGAAGGCTGACATTGGTATTTGAATTGCTAGCTGAGCACTGAAAGAGAAACTTCTTCTTTTGAAATACATGCAGTGGCCTCCAGCTCAGGGAGTTAAGCTGTTCTCTCGTGCATTCTTGAGCTCTTTGGTGCTAGAGCAGAGTTTATTAAAAGATACTTTCTGTGTTAAGTCTGGAAGTCTAGTGCCAGGAGGCTTTTAGCCCAGAAACAAGGTGAAAAAAAAGAGGCAAGAGTTGGTGAGGTCAAAGCTGGGGGCAGAGGTGGATCACTGCTGTGGATTTCTTCTTGAGAACTTTAGGATATTGTCTTTGTCACTGATGTTCCTTCCCTGTCTGTCTTACAAACCCAATTTCTGTATGCTCTTAGGAGGTTTGTCTCCAGGAAGGAAGGTACCATGAGGTGAAGGCTGGTGGCAATAAATAAATACTTGCCATATCAGGATGCAATTAAGAGGTTCCCTAAAATGACAGGAATGCAGAAATCTAGGAGGGTGTGGAAGGGAACGAACCGCAAAAAAATGGTTTGGGAAACCTAAGCTCAGATCTGTTGAAGCCCATGGGAAATGACTCTTGGACCATAATGAAGATAATGGGGAATGAATACCAGAAAGATTTTTAAACTTGAATAAAAAGTCAAGTATATGCTTTCTATGGCTCCCATCCACAGTCTGCTGTACAGCTGGATTCTGTACAGTTCTGTGTTTTCTTTACAATAATGACACTTCTTTTATTTTCAATAAGCCATGAACATGGATTCATTTCGCAGTATGAACATTTTACAGGAAATCTTTGTTTTGAGTGTATTACCAATATATTTGTTCCACATCTGTCTGATACCATAATTAGTTAACAGATTATGTCTGGGAGCAGTGTATCTTAAGCCTCTACTTATGTTGTAAGTAAAATTAAAAGCAAACAAATTTAGGAAGGATAAGAGGAAATATGAACAAGTGCACTCTTGTTTCAGGGTTACAGGAACTGGGAGTGCCGTGTGTTTCATTTGTTACTTCAATAGAATCATCTTACTCATCTTCATGAACTTCTTAGGTCTTGTTCTTACTACCCTTCCTGTGTCTCTGTGAGACATTTCCAAAAGGGTGTCTGTATATTAAGGTGGAGTAGGACTTGCCTACCAAATAAAAAAGCCTGATTTTTTTTTTAGCAGACCTCTCAGTTCTCTTGCCATGAAACTGAGACATTTTGTCTGGCCATAGTGGCAGCTGCGTCTTGCTTTTTGGCATGGCTTTCTCTTGGTTCTGGTCTGTACTTCAAAGGCAGAGGTGGAAAAGGACAGTAATGTTTTGTAGCTGGGGTTGTGCCTCTCGGGCAGAGCTTGTGCTTGGCAAGTCCCTGAACAGCACGGCAGTGGTACCACGCCTCTTGTTTCATGCCCCATGTCCCACACACTTGGTCTGTATCATAGACCACTGTTGGATATCCCGTGTATCAACATTCACTTTAATTGAGGGGTCAGCTCTAGCCTGAGTGTAGTGACAGAATCTCGAGTTTGATTAAAAGAATTCAGAACTAAGCAGTTTAATGAGTTTTTTTTTCAAAGCTGATTTCCTTGCCTGTTCCTACCCCTTCCTAGGTGGTTCTGGATGAGGGCAGACGCCAGATAAAAAGCAATTAATTAGAACAGATTTTTTAACAAAAAAAGAGCTGTTTGGAGGGGGAAGTTAGGCATTTACTCACTGCATGGCTCTAGTGAACCAGCTCTGCAGCGTTTGGCAATTGAAAATGAAGGCCCTGCCTGACATGCAGCAGTGGGGCACGTGTGGGGAAAATCCCAACGACAGAAAACATGGTGATAGAAACTTGTCTTTGCATATAACCCGAAACACATGGTAATCATGTGCAGGTGCTCTCGACCGGAGGGTTGTAAACAGAAATCAGGAAATTGCAACTGCGCTGCCCTTCCTGTGTTGCTCAAGGCCCGGGGAGGGAGAAGCCTGGGAACTGCTGCTCAGTGGCGTCTGCTGCCCAAGAAAGGAGCCGTGTCGCCTGTGCCTTGCTCTGTGAGTGGGTCTGGTGCAGGGCCAGGAGGGCTGTGAGGGTCATCTTTGCTTCTGTGCCTTCCTCACTTCAGTGTACACAAGCACACCTGTGGCTGTACAGTGCTGGTTAATTCTCCCCACCCACCCACCCCCTTGCAAAAGGAAAAGCAAGGTGCTTCCCTTGCCCTCATCAGTGCATGCGTTCTTAAAGCTTTCCTGTGCTTTGGAGGCATGGATTTGGGGATAAATTATGGTACTGAGTGACAGGTTTAAAAAACCCATATTATTTCAAGAGCTATGAGCATCTAGATTTCAAGTTGGCAATCTTGGTTTGTTGCACAACAGCTGGTAAAACAGCTTATTAGTGGTGCTGCTTACTTTAAAGGCCAATAAAACACATGAGGTGCCTTTGCTGAGTGGGGCAAGCTAGTGACCCCACTAGCTAGGGACTCTGAAGGAATGCCATCTTCCTTAACAGAAAACTTCTTTGGTAGCTATCAGGTCTGGTTTAGAAGCATAGTTGGAAATGGAGGGGAAGGAAACAGGAATTTTTTTTTAAAAAAAGAATGTCTGGGTGAGCACTTCGGTCTCTTGGAAAGCACATCTGAATCCTCATTTAGTGCAGTGAAGAGTGAACACCTCTGGCTGAGAAGGAAAATGGCCATGTGGGAATAAGAACCTGTGGTTAAAGCTTTAAATAGCAACTGAATCTCTCAGTGCTAGTGGAAGCCAGGGTGGTTGTTGGGTGTCTCTCTGGGTGGTGGGTGCTCCAGAGAAGCAAGAATGTGGATGGATGTTTGGATGAAGGAATGCTTTACAAAGTAGCAGGAGGCTTTATCAGCAAGAGCCAAGAACTGTTTGCAGCTATCCTGCACTTGTTAATGGTGAAAACATCTGCAGAATATCGACCTGAATTTGTAATTTGTGTACTGCTCCCATAGGTATTCAGGCACTTGGTCTCCTTTCTCTGAACAAGTTTTTGTGTTCTGAGTAGGAAAAGGAGTTTTGCATGATGGTAAGGTATTGGGAAACCAGGGTATCTCGCCTGAGTAGTCTTGTTAGTTCTGATTGATTGTGCTATCCAGATATGTTTTCTGGCTACTGTTGGCCAGAGAGGCCCAATACAGTCCAGTCTGCAATTAACTTGGTTTAAGTCTCCTAGGTTAAACTATTTCTTCCTCAGACTCATGTGGGGACCAGCAGAGAAATTCACCCCAGAGAAATGGGGACATTCTCCCCATGTAGTTTCTGGGGGCAGCCAGGGAGGGCTTAGTTCTGCATTGCTGTGGCAATAAAAATGATGAGTTGGTTGCTCAGAAGTTGTAGAAAAAGTGAAGCAAACTCTGTCACTCTCAGATTGTCTTGTCTCACTCTATGATTTCTACTTGTGTACACAAAATAGGCCATTACAGAAACGTACAGTAGTTATCCTAAAATTAGAGCAAACTGTGGTCTCACTGTTAAAATGGGAGTCTCTGGTTTGCTCTTTTTTTTATGTGTGCATTTGGAAAGAAAGTCTTTTGAAACTAAAGCTTTCCTTGTTGGTCTTTCAGACACAGTTGAGTCCATGCTTTCAGACTACGACATCCTCTCCCTGTCTAGCATCCAGCAGCACTCACTGAAGAAGAGGGACCTTCAGCCTGAGACACATGTAGAGAGGCTCTTAAGTTTTTCAGCCCTGCAAAGGTAATTAAATCATTAATAATGAAATAGCATAATATTTTCCCTCAGTTTCTATGAGCAATGTGCAGTTTCAAACCCAGAAATTGTCTAGTTTTCTGTCATGACTGGCCAGTTCTTCTAGGTTAGTGATCTGCATGGTTATATGATTTCAGAGAGGCTCAGAGGAAAGGGGAAAGTAAGTTCTGTTTTATTTCTCTGATGGCTGAAGTGACAGTCATTTAGGATTTCTTTTGCTTTATTTTTAGGTTTAGTTTCATGTAGATTACTCCCACTGATAGGGTTGAATCTCACTTAAACCTCATCTGGCAATGTTGTCGGTACTTCTGGGCTGTCCTCTGGTTCTTGAAAATCTCAGCCTTCAGTTTGGGAATTGTGGGTGGTTTGCTGCCCAATAGATTTACTGTATTTCATCTTTTGTTTGTTTGGTTTGGTTTTGGTTTTTGGTTTTTGTTGTAAGATGGGACATAAAAGTTCAGGTGAAAGGGGGAGGAGAAGTAGAAGGGAGCAGGCATGAAGATTGCAGAGATTTTATTCTGAGAGTCAGAAAAATGCCTTGCAGGTATTTTAGTGCTGAAACTGAATCTGAATGGGGAGCAGGGTCAGAATAACACTTTGTATTAACAAATATAGATTCATTTTTGTTTGTGTGACATCTTGTCCTCTGTGTATTCATGTGTTTCCCCTGTGTCATCTTCAGCTGTCATGCAAGTAATGCATATTTGTTGAATCTCAAAATGTTTGAAAGGGCTTTTTTTTTTTTTTTTTGAGTTTGGAGGGGCAGTTATGAAAGGTTAATGGGATCAGATGTCTGACTGTCCCTGTTTTGCACTGCCTCATGCACGCTGGCTTTAGGGTGAGGTTGCCAATGACGATTACAGAATAATTGCTGAGGAGCATGCCAAAAATCTTTGACCCAAAGCCCACATAAACCAAGAGCCCACGAGGCTTCTTCTAGAAAAGGGATACTTCTTGGGATAGTTTTCAGTTTTTGTGACAATATATTGTAAAAAATGTAGAAAAATGTAGGGAGTTTAGATTTCTGTTTATGGTCTTCTGCCTGTATTATGTCAGAAAGTAAGAACTTCAAGATAATTTAATTTCAAATAGATGGAGAAATTTCTTGGTCTGATTCTTTTTTTTTTTTTTAATAGTTACCGGTAACTGGTTTTGCTTAACTGCAAATGGAGAAGGCACATTATGGGCAAACTGACTATTTTAGATTTGGGGGGTTATATTTTAAAATTTTTTTTAATTAAACATCTGTGACTCTAAAATATTTACAGTTATCAATTACACAGTATATGTTTTTGTAGCCTGCTTATCAGAATTAATGCTTTTTAACTTCTTTTGGACCCTCAGTAAATGGAGATCGAATGTATCTGTTATATGTGTATACTTTGCTTAAAAATAAATGTAAGTAAATTCTTTTACAGGCACTTTAAATTATACTTAACTGCAACTGCTGAACACTTTTCAGAAAAATTTCAAGCATTAATTGTGGATGGTGAAGGCAAGGAAAAGGAGTATCGTGTTCAATGGCGAGACTTTTTCACCGGACATGTCGTTGGTCAGTATGAAGTAGACTATGGGTCAGTGCTGAGCAACCACAGCTTTGCTCGAGTCTCTTGGGCACAGTAAATGGTGTATTTCCCTCATTTTCATCAGATGTGGTTAGGATGAAGAAATAAACATAATTCTTATCCTCTTGGGTTTTCTGGTTTTGTTTTTGTGGTGTGTTTGGGGATTTTTTAGGTTTGGTGGGTGGTGGGGTGTATTGCATCAAGCTCCTAAGACAGGACTCTTGTGTTGAGTTTGGCAGGACACAAAGGTATAATTTACTTAAGCTGCAGCTTGCAAATTATTATTTTTTTTAAATGCTGATGGTAACTTTAATTCCAGCTGGAATGTAGGACTTGAATGTTCCTTGCCCCAGAACACAAAGCCAAAGTAGAGGTGATGCAGTAATGCCTAGACTGTTCAATTAAAAGACTTAAAGATAGATAATTCTTTGTAGATTACTTTTCTGTAAAGAAAGATGCCATGCTCCACTTACGTGCAGTACTAATGCTTCTGCTAAGTTGTTTTGATTTCTTTGTTGCCTTTGTGATGTGGTGAGACTTTTCCACTGGAATGCAGGCTGACGCCATGAAATTGCTGTCTGATAGTAGTTAGATGCACGCTGCTTTTGTTGGCAGAAATATTGTGTCCCCCATTATTAATCCCCACAGCCACCTGAACACTTTCTGCAAAATTTTCTGTTAAGTCTGAGTCTCGTTGATTGTCACCATTGGGAAATTAAGACCTGGGGGAAGTGCTGATTAATTTCATTTTTTTCTTTAAATGGAACAGTACAGAGACTGAGGAAGGTAATTTGTCATGAAGTTTAGAAACAGTTAGAAACCCCCAACAAACAGTGTATGTGCAGGAGCACATGCAAACAGCTGAATTAATTTAATGCTTCCATGCTTGTGTTAAAGGAGAGCATAATTCCAAGGTTGTGGCACATATTGGGGATGAAGATTTTACGGTGCGAATCAATACTGATGGAGAAGAATACAATATCGAGGTATGCTTTGCTGTGATGGAAAACTGTATCCAGACAATCACCTTCTTTTCCTCTGGGTGTTCCTCTTCCTTGTTGGTTATGTTGACACTTCTGTAGCTCAAACTAGATTTGGTGGTAGTGTTTGTTTTGGAGTGAGGATGGAGAGAAATAAGAAACCAGTTTGGCTTGCAAGTGTTGATTTTTATTAGTGCGTGGCATTCTCTGACAGTTGCATGTTTTAGGTACATCAGGGAGAAGGTATACTTTAAATAGGAAGGGATTTCAGAAACAGAAATGGATAATGTCAGAAATTAATGGTGATCGTGGCCTCTAACAAACTGTGGCAGTCTAAACAGAGTCAATATCTGTGAAGCTTTTTAAAACTGGCTTTGTTACATCTTGGAAGTTTTCCCATTCTTAGAGCTTCATTAAAAATCTGATATTTTATCTGAAAATTGGTAATTTTTCCCTACTCCCTTGTTTTTCACCATTTTACTTGCTTGTGTTATTTTGAACTCTTGGTTAAAAAAAAATTCAACAAGTATATAATTAGAGACTGTCATAATGAGATATTCAGTGCAGTATATTCCCAGACACAAGCAGTATTTGAATGGGTGAATAACAGTAATTATGGCTGAGTGTTATATGGATATTGTAATTGTCTCCAAACCCAAAGATACGCAGAATTATGGGTAAACCTGAGAAATCTAGTCATGTTAAAGTATAAAAATGTGACCAAAATGCCCAAATCACTGTACTTGTGTTTTACATTGAGAACATACAGTATCTGTTAGCATTTTTGTGTTTGTGCTCCAGAGCAGTTTGTGGGTGTGCTTGTTCCTCTGTGCAGCCACCCCCCTGTTCCTGGCTGGCTGTGTCTGTGCAGCTGGGGGCAGGCAGTGTGTGCAGCCTCTGCCCTGTTGCCTTGCTGGTGCTGTCTCCAGGTCAGCTTTGGCCACTACCAGCCCTGGGTGAGATGATTGCCATGTGCAGAGGGAGCTGGCCTGAGTCTGTTCCCCAAAGGCAGCATGGGCAAAGCTGCTCTGCCATTTCCTGCTTTTGTTTTCAGGGTAGTTGTGTATGGTTTGGAAAGGCTGTGGGCCTTTGTGTAAACTGCTGGTGCCCTCTCACCTTGCCTTAGTGTGTGAAACCTTCAGTTTTCTGCTGCAGACATGGCTGCTGACATGGCACAGCCTTTACATTCTGGGACCTTTTTGCTGTGAAGTGAAAGCACAGTGTGCTAAATGATGGCTGGCTGAAGTTGGAAGAGCCCTGCCTAAGGGCCAGAGGAGACCCAGAGCCAGGTGCACTATGCTGTAGGTGCAGGCAGTCTGTGCTGCTTGGCTCTGGCCAAAGAACTGACCCTGTCTGTGTCATATTTGGTGGTGTTGCTTTAGCTTTAACATTCAGATAAAAATAGGATTTGTCAGTAAAGTAAAAAGATTATTTGTATGCATCTGCTATGGGAATTGGTGTCTTTCCTTGAGATTTCTTGGTGTTCTTTGGTTTTGGAGAAGCTTACATGCTTGTGAGTGACTTAGGTAGCTGAACATTGAAGAGCCCACATTCTGCTGTGTGCTTAAAGGCTCTCTGTTACCTGTCTCTTCCTGTGCTTCTGGTCAGTGCATAGGTTAGCAGTTAAAGATATCCTTCTGGCTCCATGCTCTTACAGAGGGGAGCAGAGGAACTTGAGAAGCCTCTTCAGCTTGCTCAGATTCTGAGGAGAAGAAAAATTCTCTCCTGTGGCTTTATCAGGTAGCTACCACTACTTTGTTAAGATGCTCTGAGACTTTTGCATTCCCGTGTAGCATAAGAGAGTTGACTTCTGTTGGCTTTCTTGTGGATGTCATTTTATCAGTAGATTTGTTCCTATGGGTGAAGTGCATTTGTTCATTTGTGTGTGTAGACAGAAAACTGTGGAGATACAATGGTGCATACATAAAGTTTTTTACTTGTCTAGACTTTGGGTTCATTGTATTTTCTAACTTCTCCTTGTGCTGTCAGCCACTGTGGAGATTTGTAGATGATGCGGAAGATGAAAGACTGCTGGTCTACAGATCTGAAGATATCAAAGATTTCTCAAGGTTGCAGTCCCCCAAAGTATGTGGTTATTTAAAGCTGAGTGAAGATGAACTGCTGCCAAAAGGACTGGAAGACAGGAAACAAAATGAAGGTGAGTGTCCATACCTTGGGAGAGCGACATCTTTGAAACAAATTAGCTCTTTCAATTCACTGTGGGCATGGAGGCGGAAGCAGCACTCCTCATGCCTCTTTAAACAACTTTGTATTTCTGTGCACTGTGCAGCAGGACCTGTTTGGCCTCTATGGTCACTCAAGGATCCATCTTGAGCTGTGATGAGGTTTTGAGAGTTTTTGGTCCCAGTTTCCTCTGTTTTTTGCTGTGTTAGCAAAAGTTGGGGTAATGACTAGGAACAGGAGGAGGAGAGTTGTTAAGGCTGTGGTGATGATCTTAAAAGCTCTATAAGTAAATCTGATTAATAACTCAGTTTCACTGCCATGCATTCTTTTCCCTACAGTAGGTTTGAGGACTGTTAGGAAGACAAAGTACAAGAATGACTATTTAAAAAAAAAAAAAGCCCCAAACTAAAACTAAACATCCCCATTCTCCTCCCAGGAGCCCACCCATGCTCAAATTCAGGTCTTGAATAAGGACAGTAGGCTCAGCTGTGGTAGTAGTATTGAGTGTTTTTTTTGAAATATTTACTTTAGGAAGCACCCATCGGAAGAAAAGAGCCGTTTCAGAGAACTCCAAAAACACGTGCAAGATGTTGGTAGTGGCAGACCATCGTTTCTTCAAGTACATGGGCCGTGGGGAAGAGAGCACCACTATCAATTACTTGGTAAGTAACACCATACAGCTTATATTGCTTTTGTACACATGGCTTTTACCTGGGAAAATGCTAAATCGTGCTTTAAAAATATTCTACAATGAAGCTAAGGTAGTTCAGTAGTCTTCAAATTTCACTTAAAAGCAAATTCCTTCCTGTCATATACTTCTGTTAGCTATGCTGTTTTCTGCCCAGGAACTTCTCTTTTCTTAGTCAGAGGTCTAGAGTCTCCTGGGTTTTGAAATCCACTGCAAATTATCTCAGCAACTTTAAAGTTCTAGCATATTTAATGAGAAGTTAAAGCAACTCATATAGATCTTCTTTTCCAGATTATTTCAGGTTTCTCTGTCCAGAACAATAAATTAGAAGCAGGCCCAGTAAACAAGTTGTTTGGTTCTACACTGGTGGTGTGGATTAACCCCAGCAGGCAGCTCAGCTACAGGCAGCTCAGCCTCAGGCAGCCACTTGCTCTCCTAGATGGAATGGGAAGAGAATCAGAAGGGTAAAGGTGAGATAACTTGTAGATTGAGATAGAAACAGTTTAATAGCAAAAGTTGTTCACAGCAGCAAAGCAAAACAAGGGAATTAATTTACTGCTTTTCATCAGCAGGCAGGTGTTCAACCATCCTCAGGGAAGCAGGGCTCCATCGTGTGTACCAGTTCCTGAGTGACCCAGCTGAAACACTAGGGTTGTCTATCTGACAGGTTTTTGTGAACTAGAACAAGGCCCTTCTCCCTTTCAGCAGAAAGGGAGAGTATGGGGGTTTAGGGACTGAAGACAAAACAAATTAAAACAGGTTTGGAGGCCTGTTGTTCATCTAAAGTCTCTTTCTGAGCTTTACTCTTTGAAATGCTAATCACTCTGTTCCACTTTTGCTGGCGTTTTGACCTTTCTGTCCCCAGAAGTGCTTTCACATTCTCCAGGTGAGGGGGCCTCATTTGGTGTGTTCGCAGAAGTGCTCTTAGCTCAGCATCTGACATGTGCTGAGGCTGACCCCTGTTGTGTTTCCTGGGTAGATGGGTACTGTTAACAACACAGTGATTGGAAAACTAAAGCATAAGCTATTACTTAGTGGTTCTGAATGTCACTTCTCCTTCTCAGCAAATTTGGTGGTTTATATTTAGCATAAGGTGTTTTTATAAGAGAACAGCTTGAAAAGGGAGGTGTTGATTGTGGGCACTGACAAGAGACTTCCTGGAACTTTGTGCTTGAACCATAATGATGAAAATAATAGGTTTTTGGCTGGGTGAGGGAAGCAAGCCTGGGGGGTCAGTTAAACTAGTTGAGCTCTATGCTGGAACAAAGCAGTAAAAGCAGCTCCCTCCTCTGCCCTTCCCCTCAAAGAAATCTAGAAAATTAGTGTTTGAACAAAGTGTTTCTCAAAATGTCTCGTTCTTAATATTATTGCTATTCTACTACACAAACAAAAGTGATAAATGGAAAAGTTTGTGGTACTATTTAATGATGGAAAATTTTCAAGTATATTGGATAATACTGATCCAAAACCAACAGTACTTGGATCCAGGGAGTTTGTCTTGTTACCTTACACGAGGTTCAATTTTAAGTCAAGTGACTGTTTCTAGGTAAGTATGTAGCAGTTTCTCTGAGTGTCTTTTGCTCCATGAAAGCTCATTTGGGTAACCTGTTTTCTCTTCCACACAGATTGAACTGATAGACAGAGTAGATGACATCTACCGAAACACTTCCTGGGACGATGGAACCTTCAATGGGTACGGCATACAGATAGAGCAGGTATTCACTGCACTCTGCAGAGGGCTTCCAGCTTAAAGGAACATGCTTCAAACAGCAGTGCTTCTGATTATTTTGTCTGGGTTAGAGCTAAAATAATAAAATCCTACATTATTAACCCCAGCCAGGAGCACTCTGAAATTGCATCTTGCCAGTGTTAATGATCTGACACGATGCCCATTTTCAGTTCCTTGCGGTGTTTGAGATGTGAATTTTGAAGGAGAATTTTTCCATATTTATTCCTGATTCAAAAGTGTATTTTTCACCTGAATATGAGAAAATTTTGTTTCATTCAGACATACTCATGCATTTATCTCATATACCTGTTGCTAGTGCTTGGCTTTCAAAGTCTGAGTGTGCCTCAAACCCAGGTGAAAACAATCCTGCCTCAAGAGCTTTAATGACTCCCTTAGACAACATGCTAGGCTTGTATATGAACACGGGGAATGCTGTGACTTCAATTTTTGTGATGGTGTCTTGAAGTGCACAGAAATCTGGAAAACAGCATTAAAAACAGGAGTCCATCAGCTCAGCATACTGCAAGAGCTGTGATGTGGGACATGGAGACTCATGGTACAAGCCAGCTGCCCCTTTGCTGGGAAAAGATCTGCAGGCATAAAGAAGGAGCATTACTTGGGTAGGGAGGGGGTGGAGAACATGATGAGCTAATTCTGGATTACTGGGAAAGTGGCAGTCCTTTAACATACATTTTGGTTAGCTAGAGCTCTGAAATTATTTGGGATTATTTATACTGGTTTTATTTGTGTGGGGTTTTTCTAAAAGTAAAAGACATCTCAAAGCAGAATTTTACAGTGAAAACTTCTGATGTTATCCTGTAAAAGGGTTACTTACAATGTAATTATGATTTAGTTGGTGTATTTAACTAGCAGAGGCTGGAAAGTTAATATTAGAATCATGCTGAGTCTGAATTTTTCTCCTTACAGATCTTTTGGGATATTTAAAATTATATTGAAACCTTTTCTGTAGCTATAAAATTGACAAAAATTCCTGTTCATTGTTGTTGCCCTTTTTGACATGTAGATTATTATCCACAATGAGCCAAATAATGTAAAACCTGGAGAAAAACATTATAATATGGCAAGAAGCTACCCAGATGATAAGAAAGATGCCTGGGATGTGAAAATGCTGCTAGAGGTAGGTTGTAACCCTTGAAAAATTATGGCCCTTAACAGAAAATTGCTCATTCATATGGCTGCTCTGTAGTAATGGGTGAAAGTCCTCTGCTCCCTCTGCATGATGTGTAGATGTCACACAAAGTCAAACCAGCTGCTGTGCTCTGTAGCCCTTGGTAAAGGGCTCCCTTGCATAATTACAGAGCAGACATCAATTAGTCTTATTAATGTGGTCTGAGTCAGGCAGTCCTGATATGTCTGGCCGTGAGACTGGCTGCCTTGTGACCTTCATCAAGTTATTGTACTTGGCTTTGTCCTCCCTGTGGAAAGGGAAAATGAATAGACAAGTTATGTAAATGAATGGGTACAGTGTACTTGGGCATTATTTTAATTTCCTGCAGCTCTGCAGGACTGCTAAACAGCTGCTGTGTTCTGAATAACCAGATCTAGGAGGTACTTGTCTGGCACATTAAATTAATATTATTATCTATAGACTTCTAACAAGAACTGTAAGCTAACAGGGATTTGACTTTTTTTTTGTTTTTTTTAAAGCAATTTAGCTTTGATATTGCAGAGAAAGCAGCTCATGTGTGCCTTGCTCATCTCTTCACGTACCAAGATTTTGACATGGGAACACTTGGACTGGCTTATGTTGGCTCTCCCAGACCTAACAGCCATGGTGGCATTTGTCCTAAAGGCAAGGCTTCTTCTTCTTCTCTCCCAGTTCTGGGTTGGAAGCTAGTTTTTGTTATTCATGTTTAATTCATTTCCCCAGCTTTCATGGAGTATGTTGTGTTATTTGCACACACTCTAGGAGCTGGTTTTTTACATAGAAGGGATGGCTGGTTTTTTTGGCTGGAGCTGGAAAAAGGGGGAAGGATAAAAGTCACTAAACAAAGTTGCTAAGCTATCTGGTGTGAGCAGGCTGTATAGAAAAAACCCTGTTCTAAGGGCTGCTTTGTGTGGGCACATCCTGCAGTGGTTCTGGAATGGCAGATGCTGTTGTCTTGGAAATTTCTGCTGTTTTTGCCTTTACTGCAATACATGAGCTTTTGGAGCTGTGCTTGAAAGATTCCCAGCTCCAAAAATTGGCAGGGTCTCACAGAGCCTGTGAGAACAATAAAGCTGTAAAGCTGTTCATTTCCCCAGACAAGTATCCCTCTCTTCCCAAAAGTACCCTGAAACTCAAGAAAAATGTTTCTCAATTTTAATTTATTTCTCACTCTTTCAGCTTATTACAGTCAAATTGTAAAGAAGGATATCTATCTGAACAGTGGCTTGACCAGCACCAAGAACTATGGAAAGACCATCCTCACAAAGGTAGAAGAGTATCTTCCTCATATGTGTGTGCTGGTGATGTGCGCCATGGGATTGTGACAAACTCCTGTGCTCTCTCAGAAAAGAGCTGCTGGCTTTCCATTTGAGTGAGATCTCTGAGGACAAGGATATAGATCATAAAACAAAAATCATCTTTTTTGTTGTAGCTGACAAGGGGAGACAGGACTGAATGGAACTGAAAATTGAACTCACTGTGAAACAGGAATAGAAGCTAGTGTCTCATAGGAGCTGTAGTTTCCTAGATATAAACAGGCTTTTGATGTCTGAAGATGAATTTAAATGTGTTTTGTTTTAACAAAAAAATCCCCAAGCAAACAACAAAACTCTTAACAAAACAAACTCTCAAACAGAGCAAGCAGGCAAAGTAGGAGGTTCAGTTTGAGCCTTTTAATGAAATTCCTCCACCTGATTTTTGTGTGTCCTGAGTAGAGAACAGTATAGTAGACACTGCTTATTAGTGCTAATACTAAGATTAATGTAAGTTGATGCTTCCTGGATTTTTTTCCATACTTTATGAGATAGTAAATGCACAAAGGCCTAACTATGAGTGTTGTCTCACTTGTAAAGACACCAGAGCAGTGCCTATGTCTGCCTCTATTAAATCTTTGAAGTTGGGCATATTTCACTTTTTTGCTGGCTTCTCAGCTGTGCTTTTCTGTAGCATGATTATAATAATAGGAATTTATAATTGATGTGTGGGCTAAAACTTGGCACAGAAACTGTCAAGAAGATAGGGAAAAAAGACAGTAAAGCTTTGTGTTAGAGGGATGTTGACAGAGAGCTCTAGCAATAGCTGTTGCCATGCTATTTGCATTTGTTCAATCTCCAGACTGGAGTTCTGCCTTAGATTACAAAGGAGGTTTAGTTTTCCATCTTCCCAGTGGCAGGCTTAGGGCTTGGGATGATGGTTCACATGGATTTCACAGGGAAAGTGCTGCATGGTTTCCACTTTGGTTTAAAAAAACCAAAACCAAAACAACTTCCTTAAAACTCTTCTCCAAATGAAACACAGTGAAGGCCAGGAGGGATGCCCGGGCAGCTCTTGGTCCTTCCCATGCCCACACAGCAGCTGCAGTGACAGTTCCTCTCCAGAACTGCCCAGTCTCCTTGTGGTTATCTTTATTTCTGTGTGAGTTTAATTTGTGGTTGTCACCTTGTGAGCGTGACACCATCTGCTGGGGAGGGCGCCGTGGGAGGTGCGCAGCGAGCAGAGCCGGTTTGGGATCCCCAGCACAGGCAGGCGTGTCTCACATAAATGATGTTGGAAATCCATCCCTGTTGGGCCACAACTGTAGGTGTCTTTCCTAGAAATCATGCAGTAGTGGAGTTTATTCAGCACTCCTAATGTCATCATCCATTTAGAAGAAATAATTCTAATGGCAAGATCTGTTAAACAAGAGATTGACTAATTGTAGTAGCTGTTGTTTGTTTGGATTGGGTTTTAACTTTTTATGCCTTCCAGCTACATAGAAGGAAATTTTCATATTTAAGCATCTGCACTGCCTTGAAAACAAGTTTGAATTGGTATTCTAGGACAGTATTTTGCCTTTAACAGTGATTCAATGTTTAAATCTAGTCCTTGAACTTAACTTTGAATAGGACCACAATTTTATTTACCTTAATTTCTCTAGAAAACCAGAAAAATGTTCATAGGCAATTCCCTATCATCTTGGTGTATTTTAGTATTTCTGGTGGCCTAGAAGTAGCTGGGATCTTTTGTCCTTTACTCTGGTCAGACTAATTTTTTCCAACATTGTTTTTTTCATGTTCAAAAAAGGAGGCTGACCTGGTTACAACACATGAACTTGGACATAACTTTGGAGCAGAGCATGATCCTGACAGTCTGCCAGAGTGTGCCCCCACTGAAGACCAGGGTGGGAAATATGTCATGTATCCTATTGCTGTCAGTGGGGATCATGAAAACAACAAGGTATGGTTGTTTAGTTTTGCATCAACACAAAAGTTTCTGCCATGGTCAGTGACCCTTTGCATGGCAAATCTATTTAGTTAATGATTCCTTTAGTTTGAAACCACCAGAATGTAATGGATTAGCCATAAGAAAACATTTGCATGCAGTTGGGTTCTCTGTAAGATAAGCTCATCTTTGTAATCTGGGTTTCACTGGAGTTCATAGCATGTCAAGGTGCATTTTAATTAGTTGTTTGTAATTAGCTGTGGCCATATGCTGCTACAAGCAAGTCCCAGCAAGAGTCAAATCCAGCACCTTCAGTCCCACACAGCATTGGGGTGCTCCATAGCTGCTGTTGGAGAGGGGCTGCCAGGTGCCACAGCCGTGGTGGAAGCTTGCCCTGGCACTGTGGGGTTGGCATTGTGCCTGTTCTGCAGATGAAACCCAGATGAGCAGGGGATGCTTGGCCTGCAGTCTGCCCTGCCCTGTGCCTCCTGTGCAGCTTCACATCCCATCCTGGGGCCGCTGAAGCCATGGGAGAGCTGGAGCTGCCTCTGAGCCAGGCTGTGTGGGGGAGCCCCTGCAGTGTGCAGCAGTGTCTGTTACTGACCCAGCTGTTACTGTCCCATCTTAAAGTTCTTCCAAGGTATCAAACTGACAGTACAAAGGGAATAACTGCATTCTGGAATGCCAGGGCTCAGAGATATGGGGAGGCTGTGGCTGTCCTAGATGCCAGTTGTTGACAGAAAGGTACACTCAGTGCTGCTTTTTTCCTCTGTGATTCTCTAGATGTTCTCAAGCTGCAGCAAAAAATCCATCCATAGGACCATAGAGGTCAAGGCCCAGGAGTGCTTCAAAGAGCGCAACAACAAAGTGTGTGGGAACTCCAGAGTGGATGAAGGCGAGGAATGTGACCCTGGCCTCTTGTACCAGCTGGCTGATCCCTGCTGCTCTGCAGACTGCAAACTGAAAGAGGGTGCCAAGTGCAGGTAAGGGGAAATGAGCTGCAGCTTCTCTTTACACAGGAGAGAACGTTGGGTTGGGCTAAAAATTCCTAATGCCACCTGCAGTGTCACGGGCCCCTTTCCTGGCTTTAAGGCTGAATGAGTGAGCTCACAACAGTGAAAGATTTCATGAAAGGCTTCTGTATGTATACATTAATTTTTATAGCATTCTGTTTGTTTTCCTGAGAAGTGTCAAGAGCCACAGCCTTGCAAATTATTATAGTGCTGTCATTGTTATTACTACCATTATTATTAAGCAAACTTAGGCAATCAAAAAGCATTAAAAAATTTCCTGTGCACACTTTCTGTGCAAATACAAGTTTTGTTTGTGTTGGAAGGAGGCTTTTTACACTGGTACATAATGGTAATTCCAGAATGCTGCAAAATGAGTTTGAGCAGACAACACAGTGACTGCACTAAGTGACTCCTCTTTCTGTTGTTGCTTTTTGGGATGTTCATGGCCTTGTTGCAATGCAGTGTCCAATCTTTTTTTTTTCATAGTTCAGCTCTACACCATGTAACATTAGAGAGGTTGTGCAATTCCTGTTGTTTAGCAAGAAAATCCACACATTTTAATGAGTGTTTTTGTACTAAGGGCCTTCATGTATTAGGTGAGAAAATGAAAGTAAAGACAATGCAGAATAGAAAGTAGGAAACCTTCAGGACAGACAGAAGGGGGAGAAATGTTTGGGGAAGGAAAGGGTGAAAGATCTTGTCCTAAGCTGCACAGCAGGTTACAAGAGGTTGATCCAAGTGCCTTGAATAAATACAAGGGTCCATCTGTTGTCTCTCAATATATTGTACTTTCTATGTGATTTGGCCTTCAGTGCATGAAGAGTGAGTATGTATGTAGAAAGGTGGTTGTGGGAGGGGGGCAGAGAGGACAAAGGTTGAATCAATTAATCAGTCTCCAAGAAGCAGCTTTTTATTTCCTAAACATCTTTTTTTCTCTGGCTTTGTCACACTTGTACTTATTTTTTAAAAATTAGTTAATATTTATTTCTTTCATTTTGATCTTTCCCCAGTGACCGAAACAGTCCTTGCTGTAAAGGCTGCCAGTTTGAAAGTGCACAAAAGAAATGCCAGGAAGCCATAAATGCCACTTGCAAAGGAGAGTCTTTTTGCACTGGTAGGATGTGGTTCTGTCCCCTGTATGTCAGCTAGCCAAGTGCTTCAGGCTCAGTGTCCTGTTCAACCCACTTTCAGTCTAGTGCCCTTTAGTCATCCGGTACATGTAATTTTAGAGACCAGTTAAGCATCACAGTATGCTCCTATAATGAGTTTCATTGTAGTTCAAGAGTCACTTTGTGATTTATTGCCCAGAAGAACATAAAAAAGGTTGTTTTTAAAAAATCTGTTTCTTTCCCTTAAAAGAAAGGAAAAAAAAAAGCAAAACAGAGTGTGTCCCTGGGGGGGAACAAGAATGAATTTTGCATAGAAAAGGTGGAATTGCTGCAGCTTTTCTTCACTTCCCCACTTGTTTACTTCCTCCTTATAGTTTTTCTTGGAGACAGGGAATCAAGTCAGCGTGTGCTTTGCCGAGGGGGGCTCCAGGGTCTGCACCTACTGCTTGGTGGCCAGTGCCACAATGCCTGAGCTGTTGATAGCCTCCAGAGCTTCTGCTGCCTCTCAGAGCAGCTGGCAGGCAGCCTGCAGCTGAAAGCCAAGAACAAGCTATTATTGGGGTTTTCCTGGGATAAGTCTGTATTTCCATTATTTTCCTTCTTTCTTCTGCACACTTAGGTTCTCTGCCCTTTGCTCTAACACAGCCCTCCCACTGTGCTGACTTCCATCTGCAGGGAACAGCAGCGAGTGTCCCCCCCCAGGGAACGCTCCGGATGACACCGTGTGCGTGGACATGGGCAAGTGCAAGGACGGGGAGTGCGTCCCCTTCTGCGAGAGGGAGAGGAACCTGCGCTCGTGTGCCTGCAACGGTGGGTGACACACAGGAACTGAAACGGGGCCGGGACTGAAATTTGTATTTCATCCCTGCTCCTTGGAGAGTGTTGGCTTCACTGTGGGCTGAGTTTGTGGTTTCTGGAAAAGTTTTAACTGTTGGGTTTTGTCAGCTGTTCTCTGTTTAAAAAGGGAATGTGAATGTCCTCTGTCTTCTGGTGGTTGGGATGAAGACATTAAGATGAGACTTAGGCTCTGACACTCCAGCTGAAGGAGAGGACACTCTCCTGCCTTCCAGCTCTACCACAGATGGACAAGAAGGGATTGTAAGGAGATTCCAACCAACCTCTGGATCTGGCATCTGACAGAGGAGTGGTGGCCTCCAGCAAGGGGTTAAAGAAAGATTTCAGAGAGATTAAAGTGTCTTGAGAATATAGAATGCCCTACTTAATTCCCCTGCTAACTTGCCTGCTATACATTTCTGCCAGTGACTTTTCTTGCTCCTTTGCTGTCCATTTTATCCCCTAAATGTGGGAAAGCAGCTTGGGAGTAGGATGAAAACTTCAGAGGGGCAACACAAGGAACTGCTGTGAGCCCCACCATTTGAGATGGAGGGCATAGCTGAGGAGACAGGTACCTAGAGGACTCAGAGCCCAAGAAATATTCAAATCTATCTTTTTGGATGTGCTTAGAACCTCTTCATTGGCTGTTGATATGTGCAGTTTTGGGGTATCAGCTTGGAGAACTTGGTCCCACTGTACCCCTTAATATGTTGCACAGGGCATGTGATTGAGTTTTAGGTTTGATTGTCAGAGTGCCCAAAATTGGGTGGCTTGGCCCTGCTTTCCCTGTGGGCCAGCTGGTCAGGACTGTGCTCAGCCAGGAGACACACGGGGTTGTGGGTTGCAGGTGACTCTTTGTGCTTCCAAGGAACGAGTTTGCTGCTCTATTTCAGAGACAGATAATTCCTGCAAGGTGTGCTGCCGGGACGAGCAGGACAGGTGCACGCCGTACGTGGATGCCAACGACCAGTTCCTGTTCCTGCGCAAGGGCAAGCCTTGCACCGTGGGCTTCTGTGACACAAATGTAAGTGTGCCCAGCTCTGCCCTGCTCGGGGTCTGAGTCCTTGGTGAGGGGGAATGTGCTGGGGAAGAGAAGCCAAAGCTTGAGCAGGGTAATGGCTTTTAAGTACCTCTTCATGGGGTAAATACTAAAGGGTGTTGGAGGCTGTGGGTGTTGGAGTTCTGCAGACACCCATGCAAGGGGAAGCTGTTACCTTCTGGAGCTGCTCATTGTCCCCTCTGCTGCTCCCCACAGCCCAGCCAGGGACCCTGCTCGGCTCAGCAGCCTGGCACCCTGCACAAAGGAGGGGACTGAGCGCTGCCATAAGCTTGACTGGGTTTGCAGCACTTGCCTTTTGCCGTTGTTCCTGTTAGCTCAATCAGTTTTTATTCCAATAATTCAGGTCAGGGAGCAATCACATGGAAATCCAGCCAGCAGTATCTGAAAGGGGCAGTGAGCCTGTGGCAGGGACACTGGTGGGTTGTTGGCATTCTATGGCCTTTTCCATGGTTCAGCCGTACAGATACCTGCAGACCCCAGTGACACCCCCTGGGTGTCAGCACAAACGAATTTGGGAGGGCATGCCCCAGTCCTTCTGCTGGCAGAACTGGAAGATCAAGGTTCTGCTGTGTTAAACCAGCACAGCCAAATCTGGGAGTGAGTTTGTCTGTAACCTTGGGCTCCTGAGAGCTGCAGCCTTCTTTTTGGATAATGGGAACTGAGGCTTTCAGTGTTTAAACCTCTACAGAAACATCAGTATTATGTCCCCTAACATGGGCCAAAGGTGGAGGGAATTTTGCACATTTCAAACAAAAATTATCTGATTCAGACCACAATTGAAGTGAAACTAGCTTGATAAAAATAAAGGCAGTAAAAATGGATTGCTGCTATTGGGCATGAGTGTAATTCTGTATTCAGAATGTAGATTAAGTCATGCTGTGTCTGTAGTTCTCATTTCATTACTATCATTGCACCTCCCTCTCCAAGAAGGCAGTGCTTAATACTTGGGTGGTAGAAAATTATTTTGTTACTTTTGTAGGGCAAATGCGAGAAGCAAGTCCAGGATGTGATTGAACGGTTTTGGGATTTCATAGACCAACTCAGCATCAATACTTTTGGTAAGATAAATAACCATATCCTTTGGGGATTTTTGAGTTCATGACATGAACCTCTAAAGCCTCAGGGGGAGTTAGCTGGCTGGATTTATTCACCATGTGCAACGGTAGCTGTGCTTGTGATATATCAAAGTATATTTCTGCCTGAAGTTTGAGACTACTGATCTCACCTTTTAAAGCTGAAAGGATGGGAGGCTGTTTTGCATTTTTGTACTCCATTTTTTTGTAGGCATCTTCCAAGCTTGTGAAAGGGATGATAGCTTCTTGTCTGAATACCAGGAACTAGGTCAATTAGAGAAAAGCAAATAATAATCAGTCTCTTTAGAGGTCAGCTAGATTCAGCAGGGTATGAAATGGGCCTCTCAGTGGGTTTTAAATGTCAACAGAAAGGGAGTGGAACACGTTTAAGAAAACCAGAGGTCACACACCTCAAGCTGTGCCTCTGCTGAGTCACTCCCTGTGACTGAGTGGGTCTCCTTGGTCTTCATCCCAACTGTGCAGCCCAAGCAGGTGTCACCTCAGCCCAGGTGTCACCCCCAGTGTCTCACTCTCTTACTGGTACCAGACAAAACCTCTGGTTAAGCTGGTGCTGTGTCCCGAGCCCCAGCTGTGTGTGCTCATGGCACCACTGTGCCTGCACAGTGCAATTACCTCAGCTGCAGCTTTCAATCCCAAGTTTTAGGGACAAAAAATTGTTGCTTAGGTAACTGATAAAGCTATTTAGCCTGCTTGGATAGAGGCAGTTTTTGAATCTTTGGCATCCAGATATTTTGTTGGTGGAGGCAGGTAGAGATCAGGTGGCTGTTACATCAGAACGTGGTGAGGGACTCGCAGTGTGTCTTGTGTAAGTGAGAGGGGCAGCATGGCTGGCTCAGTATAGGCTGTTCCAAAGCAACCCATATCCAACATTACAGCCTCACAGCATTTCTCTTCACAGAACAGAGTAAAACCTGTTACTGTTAACATACTGGATACAATTTTTTTAAATTGTGTAATTTTACCTTTGCCTACCTCAAAGTAGGCAGCCTGTGCTTCTCTAAGCAATTCTGAGGCTTCAGTTGCCTGAGCAGTGGCTGCAGAAGGGGGGATAGATGTGTGTGTTCAAACAGTATTTGGTGGGTAACTGACAGATTTGAACTTGGTTCCACAGGGAAGTTCCTAGCAGATAATATAGTGGGCTCTGTGCTTGTCTTCTCCTTACTGTTCTGGATTCCTCTCAGCATCCTTGTGCACTGTGTGGTGAGTAAGCTGTCTTTGAGATGACACAATCTGTTGGATTTTGCTGTGAGAACACCCATCATATGTGAAGTGGCAGATGGCTGTGGTAGAAGTGATGGGAAGTTTTTAGCAAACCCTGGGGGGAAATCCAGCATATGTAAGGCTTTTACTGCTCCTTCAGTAGGCAAAACTCTTGCTAAACTCTGCCAGGCCTGGCAGACCCAGTGCTCCCATGACTATTCCCTGGAGCCTTTCCCATTCTTTCCCAGGCAGATTTTCTTTCTCTGCCTTCTGAGTTCCACCCAAGTATAATTTTAGTATTTTTATCATTAAAAACAAAGTCTTCTAAAGCCCCGTGAAGAAAAGACACCCACATTTTGAGAGAAGACCCAGAGTGGGAAGTGATCTTAGTTGATCTTGGGTGGATGGGTAAAGAGAGTCAGTGAGCCATGGGCACAGGGAGTGTAGACATGTGGTGTGCTGCCAACATCAGTGTGGGGTAGAGCAAAGGGGTGCTGTGCCCACAAGCACTCCTGGTATGAATGGGAAGGCATGGGAAGCAGGGGACCCTATGCTGAGTCCTTGCAGGAAAAAGGAGTCTTTGCCATAGGGAAATTAACTTTCTTATTTTGTTGTGTGTTTTTCAATAGGACAAGAAATTGGACAAGCAGTATGAGGAGAACACAAAGTCCCTGTTTTGCCCCAGTGTAAGTTGCTGTCTATGTCTGAATTGGCAGAATGCTGTCCCATGTGTAAAGGAAAACCTGAACCTCGGGTGTCTGCAGAATATTTTCCAAAAGAGTAGTAAGAGAGAGCCCCAGAGCCCCATGCTGCAGGGGGTGAATCCATGAGAGGGGAAGCTGGTTTCTGAACAAGCCTCTGTTCACTCTTAGCAAGCACTGCAGCATGGCAAGGTCTGATCCTTCCTTCCTGTAAGAGCTGAGCCTTGTTGGCAGAGCCCCTGTGGTGCAGCAGAGAGGGGCAGGAAGCCACTCTGCTCTGCAGAGCATGGCTTCACCTGTGTCCAGCATCCCCTTGGGCAGCACCAGCCACAGGCTGCTAGTTCCCAGCCAAGTGGAGTCACTGAAGCATGAGGCTCAAAAATCTCTGCAAAATGCAGTGTCTTTGCTGCAGAATGGCTGTTTGCAGGAGGTGGCTTCTAGCGGCCACGTGTGCTACAGCCTTCCAGTTGCTCAAAGGTCACATCAGCAGCACTTCTCAGCTTGCAGATAATGAGCTGGGAGAGAGGAAGAGCAAAAAAGTGCCAAGATAAATTTTAATTACAGTGCAGTGTGGGGCGTCTTGTGACATAGAGGTTTAGGTATCCTTTCCTGTGCTTTGACAATCCAGTTCCTATTATAAACTAGAATATTCAGTTAAGGAAAAGTTGTTCTGTTAGGGGAGGGGAAAAAAAGCCTTGTGGAGCTCTTCCTTATGCAACCATTGGAAGAAGCATACTGAAGTCAGAGACTACTGAGGCAGAGTGCCTCTGTCATCTACTGTGACAGAACTGAGGGTGATCTTAAGTTTGAGTGTCCCATAGCTGTGACATGAGAAAAGTTATCTTGGTGCTTCTTACCTGCATTCAGTTGAGAAAATCCCAGAGGCAGGAGAGAGAGCACAGTATAGCCAATGGCCTCCTTGCACCAGCAACAGTTTAACAAACAGATTTTGTGTCTTTTGAATCTGCTGAGGATGGAGAGTTGGGAAGTGATAGCAGGTAAATGTCTCCTTCTTCCCAGTATTAGCATTTGCTGAGGTCCTTGGGGAATGTTTATGCTTAGAGCTATCTGGATATTTTCCAAACCATGCTGAAATAGTTGCAGACATCAATGGACTTGAACTTAATCTGGGTTGAGTTATGATGACACTGATCCTTGCAGTGTTTGACCCTATGTTCAGTGCAGTTCTTGTACATGAAACCATGAACTCTCCAAGTTGGGAGGACTGGAATAAGCTGTACCTTGGACTGTTTCCCTACACTGAGCTCTGTGCCGTGTGGCTTGACCCTGCATTTCCAGTCCTAGGCTTTGCCAAAGCAGTTTGGGCCCCAGGAAGGAAGGGCCAACTCATCAGCTCTTCCCAGTAAGGCTGTCACCTGTGGTGCTTTCACAGAGGAGGAGGAAGAAGAGACAGAAAAGCATTTCTGCCCTTAGGGACTGGCATGGATGATATGGCAGCCTTTAGGCTGTTCAAACAGGAGTGCAGCTGCTCCTCTGAACGTGCCTCCTCCCTTTGAAAAACGCTGCAGAAACCCAACCCTGGACCAGCTGCCGGTTGCTTTGCCGGTGACGTGGCCTCTTGTGTCTTGCAGAACGTGGAGATGCTCAGCAGCCTGGACTCGGCCTCCGTGCGCATCATCAAGCCGTTCCCCGCGGCGCCGGCCGCCAGCCGGCACCAGCCCCTGCAGCCGCTGGCGCCCGCGCCCGCCGCGCCCGCGCCGCCCAAGCAGGAGCACCAGCGCATGGACACCATCCAGGAGGACCCCAGCACCGACTCGCACATCGACGAGGACGCCTTCGAGAAGGACCCTTTCCCAAACAGCAGCTCCGCCGCCAAATCCTTCGAGGACTTGACAGAGCACCCTGTCATCAGGAGTGAGAAAGCCTCGTCCTTCAAACTGCAGCGCCAGAACCGCGTGGACAGCAAAGAAACAGAGTGCTAGTGTCCTGCTGCCTTCCCAATGCATGACTCGTGTCTGCAAAACAAGGATCTGAAACCATTTCATTTCTATAAATATAAATATAAATATATGTATATATATTTTTGTGAGGGAGTGGGAGAATAAGGAAGTGACCTACTGCAGATGCTGGTCATGTGTATGACCTTCCTTAAACTACATTTATTAGAGCATTATATCTTTTAAAAAGGAAAATCCAAACTAGAACTGGCTTGTTTTTGAAGCTTTTTGGATTTGTTTTTCTACTTCCTTGACCTTTAACATTTCCTTCGACCTGTGGTGCAAAACCAAATATCCTGATGGATACTGGATTGTGTATATCAGCCTTTTTTTATAATTTAATATTTTGTAGTCTGACAGCACTGATAGACAAAATTAAGGGGCTTTTAAAACCAAAATGAACTCTGCAGTATGTTCCATAATAGAGTAGATAATTTAGCAGTTTAAGGTACATGTAACCAAAAGCCTAAGCAAATGCCTTGAGAACAGAAAGAGTAATGAAACAGCTAAAAATACAGTCTCGCAGCATTCAGAATACAGAAACTTAAAATGCCCAGCTTCTGTATAAATCAAAGGATCACAGAGGCTGTTACACTGTACACAGTGCATGAGAAATGCTCCTCTAGCATGAAACTCTTCTGCCTCAGTGGTGAGGCTGTCTTGCCTTGGTGGCTTTTGTTGGGAGCTTCCCACTCTGCACTAAGGTTTGTGTGCCGCAGGTGTCTGCTTGGAGAAAGAAGCATAAAGGAAGAAATCATTTATGCAGATGCTGTTTACAGCAGCTTTGGTGCAGAAATGTTTCTCCAAATGTTATTTTAAAATAGGCAACACTATTGTTGAAATTTTCAAATTACTGAGCTCAGTTTTCTGTGGTCTGTGTGGCCTTTGGAAGCTCCTACTGCATGAATGACAGGAAAAAAATACTCCATTGCAGGGGAGGCATTTGTTCAAAAACAATTGTGAATTTAATAAAGAAATAAACCTTTGTTAAAACTTGCAGGGTAAGTATAAGGAGGAGATTTTGTGAATACAGATACTCACACAGGTAGTTAAACATAATGTAAAAAGCTGATAATTGGATGGTGTCTTCTGTACACCTGGAGATCTGTCAGGTGAGCTCGGACTGGCACATGAGCATTGTTTTAGTCTAGTAGCAGATCGACTGACAAGCAGAGTCACAGAGCAACTGTCCTGGTAGTACAGCAGCACCTTCATTCTGCAGCTGTTTTCTCCCACAATAATCTGTTGATAAAACTGACAGAACATGGCCAAGGGCAGAACCATTTAACTCTTACAAGCTGGGACTCAGACACAGGCATGTGGGGCTGCAGTGGGCCCATGTTTTTAAATGTGAGGGAAAGGAACTGAACCTGTGCTGCAGCATTGTGTGAGTGCTCCCTCTCCTCCACACCCAAGGATACTTGTTACACTAGTTACTTGAATGTGTGCCTTATGGTATTCCTATCTGACTAGCTATTATGTTTTATATGCTGGTTTTGAACTTTGTTTGGGGTTGTTTGTTTTTTGTTCAGGTTTTTTTTGATTCAGTGCAAAGTACACATGTGAGGAGTTAATTTAATTCCCAATAAAATAAAAGCTTTTTATATTAAAAAAAATCAGTTAAACAAGAATTGTTTCTATGCAGCCCTTTTATAAAAGATCTCCATTCTCTGGTTGTCAAAGCCTGGGTTAAAAGTCTGGCATGCAGCCAGGCAGGAGCCAGGATTTCTGACTGCTCCTTTCTGAGCTCAGATGCTGCAGAGGCCAGACCTGGACTATGAGGCTGCAGACCTGCACTGTGAGGGCTGCCTGCTTCCTGGAGCTGGAATGCCATGTGTCCTGCAGATTATCATCAGTTCACATGGTGACAGTAAATGCCTGAGGGATGGGGGTGTGCTCAAATGCCTGTCCAGCTGTACCAAATCTGTGAGCACATGCTCTCAGCACAAAGGTCTTTACATCCCAGGTGAAAACCATGCAGTGGCAGGTGCTTGGGAGCATGGAAACAGATTTGGAGCAAGCCCTGGAAATCACTGAATCCATCCCCCAGCCTGAGCTGTAGTCCAGAAACTGAAAGCAGTACTTGCATGGTTTGTTCATAACATCTAAGGCAGGAAGATCCACAGCTTCCCACTAGGAACCTCTTCTGCTGTTCAGCCAGTATTTACTGAAAGCATTTATTACAGAAAGGATAGTCCAGTTTAATACTCATAAATATTTATATATCACTTGCTTCAGCTCTGGCTCCAGGCACATGAAAAATACTTATGGTTCAGTTTATAACACTGTTACATAGTAGATGACAGGTCTTGGCCAGCTTGTCTTGATTATTTAATGAAGCAAGGCAGTCTAATGGCACTGACAGTGCAGGACAGCAGGAGAGCCTCATTACTCTCCCACCCCCTACATAATAAGCATGTCAACATGTCAACATAACTGTTAATACAGCCCACAGTTATGGAGGGGTTACATTTCCAGTGATACACCGTTTGATTTTTATGCACATTTAGTTGTATCCTCATTTTTGCTGCTATCTGGCTTGCTACACAATCATTTCCCAAACCATTTTTTTCCATACTTGTTGAATTTCATTTAGGTTGCAGACAATGTTTTTGGTTTTTTTTGTTTGTAAAGGCAGTTTTGTAGTTTGTGTACTCTTGGCCAAAACCTGCATAGACTGCAGTACTTATGTATTAGATGAGTTGTAAAATTATTTTAACAACTTACTTAAAAGGTCTTCTTAACTTGATGGCAAATGACATAGGATGCAGCTTTGTCAGCAGAGATGCAGACCTTTTCTAGTAGTTTCTCCAAGGTCATATTTCACCAGTTTTATACTGCCCAAAAACATGCACTGGTCTGAAACTGGGACCTATACAGAAGAGCTGGGTATAAAGAGGCTGCTGCTGGTGCCAGAGTAAGTTAAATTTTAAAAGCCCTGCTCTAAACTACTCTCTATCAATACCAAAGCCACAGTAAAACTTAGGGAACTGCTGCTCCTGCTGTATAACATCCAAATAAATGAATTTGGACTGACACTAACTGCTCTCGGCAAACTCCACCCTACTGCCTCTTACGAGCTCCTCTGTGTTCAAAGCAAGTAGATGGTATTAATCATAGAGCAGTCCCCAAAGCTCAGCAAGGCCAGGAACTGCTCAGGGCAGCCTCTATCCCTTGGCCACAGAACAGCTGACACTCATTTTCCTCTGAGTCCTCCAAGGAAAGAGCTACACATCCCCACAGCTATCCTGGCAACAGCAGCATGAAGAAAAACCACCTCAGGACACACCCAAGTGGTCTCACCTTTATTCTCCCACAGACCAAGAGAAGGGGACAGAGAAGAGCATTGCTGGGACTCCCCATGCCGTGCTCCCCGAGGACACAGTTTGCAGCACGTTGCTGCACAATGAGCTGGCTCTGCCTGGCGCGGCTGCCCTGGCTCCTCCCTGCAGGGCTGTCACAGCAGACTGGCCTCGGGGTTCGTGTGGTCCACATCACGCCAGTAAGGAAGCAGAGAAGGAAGGGCAGACAGTTTGTGTTCCAGGCGTGACCAAAGCTGAGCTGCTACAAAGCTGTTGCCTTTCGCTGATAAATGAAGACCATCAGACAAATAGGAAGAGAAATCCTACAAGTGAGGTTAAAACCAGGTGTTAGTGGATTTGCTGGCTGCAAAGTGCCTTTAGTAATTCTTCAAAGCCAGCTGGTAAACCGGTTTTATTTTTCACTGTTTTTGTTAAAATGTTAAGAGAATGTTCTGATGGCCAAAATTGCTGCTATTTATCAGTAAAAGGTCATAGGATTAAGTGATGCAACCAAAAGTCAGCAGTCTACTGCATTGGGGAGAGCAGAGAAGAGAAAATGTTCAGGGTCCAAACTAGAGTTACCTGCTCACAGCAAAAGTCTGCAGTCTCCCATGGACGAGTTTGGCTATTTGGTCAGAAGCATCAACAACACCTCTGTGCAGCCAGATCTGACCTTGAAATTAGCCCAACACTGCACAGTGGGTTGGACAAGAAACCTCCAGAGGCCACTTCCAACCTAAACTATTCCATGGCTCAAGTTCAAGAAAAAGGCTATTTAGATATGATGTACTTGGGATATGTGCTAACCAAGCACCATGGCCAGGTTGCATACAGCTTTATTTCTCATCGCCAACTATGAAGCACTCTGGATTATTTTCTTCCTTCCCTAAAGTGTAATTTTGATGTATTTTGCAGCATTTCAGTGATAATGCAGCACCACCGGTTCCTCTATGCTAAGTGATGCATTTCCCAATTTGTGTCAGTTTCAGGCATTTCTGATTTCATCGTACCTGGTTCTTCTGCATCAGGCTCCAGAGGTCGAGCACGTCCGTGCCGCACTCCTTGGCCACCTGGACACAGGCCTGGGCGTACTGCCCTGTGGTGGCATTGCAGCGGTTCAGTTTGTCACCTGCCAGGCACAAACAAGGACAACATCCAGCACCCACCACTGATGCAGCACCATTTCAGTCTTCTGTGGCATCTGCATCAGGTGCCAAACCAGTAGCCATAACCAATCACAAACTAAATCCACAGCAATCTAAGTGGCTGGAAGCTACAGCCTGTGTGGTCTTTCTCAGGGCACCCTTTGGTTCTGAGTCACTTGAAAATGTCTCTTTTGAAGAAATGCATCAGCTTGAGAGAAAAGCAACAGCAGACAGTATAATTCTGCTGCTCACAGCTCTCACCTCCTGTCGAGCTTCAGGTGAAAGTAGTGCTTAGATTTAAACTCTTTTTACACCTGCTAGAGCAGGTAAAACAGAGTTAAGTAAATGGAAATCTATTTACAAGTTGCCTTCTGCTTTTTGTCCAAGTCTGATAGTGGAGCCTTGGAAAATGTTAAAGATAGAACTCTGAAAATGTTAGGCTTTGTGTTTTCTCAGATCACTGCACCTGCGTAAGCAGTATGATAAATGATATAATTGTTAGATGTGATGATTGTTTAGTACTTAAATATAATTATTACATAATCATAAGAAGAATCATGAGAAACTATGTTGGAAATTTAAGGGGGCTATGTTTAGCTGAAATCTATGTATACAATAGAACAACATAAGTTTAATAATTACCATGAAAGTTATATAACGATAGAATATAAAAACAGGATCATCTCGAATGTATGGTCGGAGTCAGATTTGAGTTGAATACTCCTGACACCCAGAGCTCAGAAGAAAAGCACCTGCATATAATTGCTTATGTGATTATGTGTTTCTGAACACTAACAAGTCCACATGAAACTGCTCCTTGCAGTAGCCCTCTTGCTACTTTTCACACCTGGATGAATGCTCCTGTGAACATCATCATCCTCCTGCTTCCCATCTCTCCTTTGTTCTGATACCTGACAAAACTAGAAATAGGCAGAAAACTTCTCCTTGATTCTGGAGGGCAGATGGTCTGATATTGCTGCTTATTGTGCCCACAACACTTCATTTGTGGTCCATGGTCTGAGATCACCCTGCCTTTTGTTCCATCCCCAGACAGTACTCTCTTTTAGACACAAGCTGGCAGATTCAATGCTGTAAATTCAAGTTTCCTCCATCCCTACTCCATAAAAAGGACAGTTTTAAGAGGAAAATGGGTTAACATTACAAGTGCTCCTTGACAGCTGGGAGCCAGATAAGCAGCATTTGAGGTGTGCTCACATGACATCACATCAAAGCCTCCTAATGCAAAATCATACAATAATGTTGTCTAATTTAATGCAGTCTAAACTTACAGTCATCTTCAAAGTTTTACTACTTTGATTGAAAACATGACTCAGGATATGCAACACCACCTAAATCATAGAAAACTGTGCCACAAACAGTACCAGCTCAGTATATCTATGTACTATGTATTTGTACCTGACCTAACTCAGAAGTTTTATAAACGTGCAAGAACTGGAAAAGGTGTCCCCAACAGAAAAAAGCACATGCTCTCAGGAAGTAAAATCTGTCACTGCTGGAGTCAATGGGATTATGGCAATTTCCACCAGCTCAGTAACACGAATAAGTGGTGCTATTATGTCTCTAATTTTAGAATTAGCTTCAATAACATAATGGGAAATAATTTAACTAACTCTCTTCTTTTTCAGGCACTTTTATTAGCATCCTTGGAATGTGATATTCTCTGGTATTGTTTTTTTTAACCTTAAAATAAACCTGGCTGGAATATTACTGCATATCCAAACAGATGTGAAATCTGCTGTACCTAGTAAAAACTTTTCTAAGGCCCACAATGCCAACATTTCTTCCATTATTTGTATTATTCTGGAAGCTGCTGGGACACGATGGAATCTGCCTAGGACATGCTGACAAACCCCATGTTCCTAGAGGGCAGCAACTTCTGTCATTTCTATGCATTAACACATCAATCAACACTTTGGAAAAGATGTTTGTAATTACTTGGTAGTTACTCCATGAGCTTATCCAGAAGTTGTTTAGTAAAACAGCAGCTCTTTTCCAACAAATCATAAACATGACTGCAATATGGCACACACAGGAAGGAAACCACCTGACAACCTGGGATCTGTCACTTACACTCCACTGGTAAAATGCAGAAATTCCACCCATCCTCATCACTCACCTTTGGCAAGACATGCCTTTTCCCAAGCTGATTCCTGAAGAGGTGGGGGTGTAATCAAAATAATCTTGTCTGCAGTAATGTCTACTGACTTCAGGTACTGCACCATGCTCTTCAGGTTGGCAGCGTACTCCTCCAGAGGAACGTGCTGCTTGGGGTTCAGCTCTGTCAGGGGGGGAGCACAGGCATCAGGGGGGCTGAGCTCCCTGCAGGCTTCCTGCACAGCATTACAGCTCTTTTACACAGCATGGCCATGGACACTCAGATCCAGCATGCAGTTCCCCTCAGTCACGGATCTAGGAGATGTGGTAGGAAAATTCTGTTCCTCGATACCCAAAGCAGGCAAATCAAGAATTTAAAGACAGCATTTCCAACAGGCAAATAATGCACAGGGAAAAAAACCCCAACAGTTGGGGTTTTTTAAGATGCTTTTTTCACAACTTTGTATCTTAGTATCAGAAAATATAATCACCTCAAACCTTGCCTGAACCAAAACCTGAGATTTCCAATATTCTTGGATGCAGAGAAAATTCTGGAAAGTCCCATGGACATACAGTCAGTCCTTCATGCATTGATGGTATCATTTTGATTAGACTCTGCATCCTGCTATGCTCATCTGAAAGAGAATCCAAATGCTACCTTTCCTCAATTCCTCAGCCCA
Source organism: Agelaius tricolor (assembly GCF_023055355.1). Lineage (NCBI taxonomy): Eukaryota > Metazoa > Chordata > Aves > Passeriformes > Icteridae > Agelaius > Agelaius tricolor. Next base: position 80,705,329 of record NW_027269261.1, read on the forward strand.
TCTGCTGAGAACTCATCAGTCTCCTTTAAAGACAGAAGAAACAACTGGATGCCCAACTCCAATCTTAGGCAACTAAATCTTGAGCACCCTAAATTTATTTTTCTTGTATTAAAACTTGGTGATAGGGAGGGAAATGGAAGGCATTGCATGGTTTAAATACAAATGAAATGACAGGAAACAAACCTCTGTATAAATAGAAAGAGAGTAATCAGTTCCTAGAGAAGTAGCAGGAAAAGTCTATTCTGAAATGTTCTGCCTATTCTGCTAAACTGTAAAACTGTTTTAAGAGAATAGGTCACAGGAAAAAAAAAAGACAGAAAGCAAGCTACTCTACCTTTCAAAGCACTGTCATTAGCTCCAAAGAAAATAGTAACTGCAGCAATACTGTCAGCACCAGTACTTTCAGTGATCAGTCTAGGAAGAATCAACTTAGCCCATCTGGTGTTGTATCCTGAGATCCCACGGTTCACAACATCACATTTTCTGAAACAGAGACACGTATCAAAAAGAACATCTCTTCTCTGTCCACCAAAACAAAAACTTTGGAAGGTTTGAACCATTCTGTCAGGCCACCTGCCTCCATCCCTCTCAGGAAAAATGAGATGTCACGTGAGTTTTCAATGTGATCATGCTTTGAAAGTGCAAACACAGGCTGCACATGTACTGTTTACCTGTTACACCATGGAACCAGGACAACAATCTTGACAACCACTAAGGGATTTTTAATTTCCACTCAAGCTTTGAGTGGAAACACCCAATGAATATTTTCACCAGTTCTGGGCATGCTGCCCAGAAGATAGTTCCACTTCACTAAATAAATAAATGTCAATAAACAAACATGTATTCAGTATTAACCACTGTTGGTTTGGTTTTCATTTAGAAAAGCTCCATGACTTTCTGCAAGCTAGAACTTCTGAAATTTAAGCTCTTACCTGACCAGTCTCTCAGCAAGGTATGCCCCCCAGCCATTTTCCTGGAAGGAGTACTGAAAATAAGGAAAATGGTTAGATCCTCACTGGAAGAACTTGTTCCCCAGAGCTTAGCCCCACCACTGGCACCTTCCCACCTGCAAAGCTTTTGTGCCGGGCCTCTGGCACTGCTGCTGGTGCATTTCCTCCCTGCCTGCCCTGTCCCTCTGAGGTCAAACACTCCTGGTTCTACCCAGGCACACTGCTGGCCTCTGAGGCAACACAGGGCTGGTGACTCTGGAGGGATGGACCCTGCGGTCCCTTCAAAACCCAAACTGACTGCTGTTGGACTGTAGCTTCATTTTGGACAGTGAGGGTTTGCTGTGTTCAGAATATTTTTCTACTTTATTTCTAATCATTCTGAAGAGCATCTCTCAAAAATCCTTCCTCTTCATGGAGTTCAGTTTAATACCTACCACTTCCAGAAACAGAAAAACGAATTCCTTCTCCTTATTCCCACGGCTGCACCATCCTCTCTGCTACAATTCTGCAGCGAGTCAGCTTAGACACCCATCTCCCATTAAAGACAAACCTGGTCTCTGGTTACTTTTTCATCAGACCAGCTCCGTGACCCACCACACAACCCATGCAACAGAAGACAGGGACCCAAAATCAACGCCAAGAAGCGGCGGCTGCCTCAGACATGTTCACCAGGTGCAGTCACCTCAATGAGGAGCTGTGTCCGGCCTGGGCGAGCTAGACACGGGGAGCAGGGAGCTAGACACGAGGAGCAGGGATGCCCCAGGAGCCGGGAGGGCAGGCACAGGCTGCTGCAGGCAGCACGGGGAGCACGCCGGGCCTCCCGCATGGAAAATGCCGCTGACACCGCAACATCCCAGCTACACCTTCACCTTCGCGCCTCTGTGAGACGGCCCCGAATCTCACATTCGCCCCCAGGCGCGAAGGCCCCGGCGGGTCCGGGATTGTAACCGGGGCCCCGAGCGCGCTCCCGGCTGGGCAGCCGGACCGCCCCCTTCCCGCCGCTCAGACCAACGCCGGCAGGCTGCTGGGCCGCCGGCCTCGGTGCGGGGAGCCGGGCTGGCCTGGGAGCTCCACACGGGAACTGCGGGGCCAGGCCAGGCGGGCGAGCACTACCTCAGTGATGGAATCTCCGAAGAGCAGGACGCGGGGCCAGCGCAGGAGCCGCCCGCGGGCTCCCGCCTCTGCCAGCGCCATGGCCGCGGCCGGACATCCGCCGGGAGCGGCGGCCTCGCCACTTCCTCTGCAGCGGCAAACGGGGCGGATCGGTGGAAGGCCCCGGTTACAAACCGGGTTCAGGTTCCAGCCCCACTCAATCTTTTATCGCCCCTTTAAAAGGTTCAGTGGTGCAGGGACGCGGGGAGGGCGCGCCCGGGGCAGCGGCGGACCCACCCCTCACACACCCCCCGTGCTGGCTGGAAGCGCTCCCGACAGAACGCGCCCAATTTCATGGTCTTAATCTGTTTCAAAGAGAGACTTCCTTCTTAAGAAAATACAATGACCTCATTTAATTGGCTTCATACTGTTTAGCCTGCTGACGACACAATTTGAAGAGGAAAGTGTCGTTAATTTTGCTAATCGTCTAACACTACTATTACTATGAAGCTCATCGTTTGACAACAACTGTAGCTACCTCAGGGCATCAACCATGCTGTATTTGGAATTCTGCTCTGTGTCCTGCAGTGTCTGATACCCTGTGTCCCTTCTACCAGGCTGGGGTGGTCACCGACTTGGGGCACCAAGGCTGTGACAGATCATAAGTGCTCCCTTCTCTTGCAGGTGGTGGAGTTTTAAAGCTCCAACTAATCCCACCATGCAAACATGGATTCCATTTTCAGTTGTGTTCAAGACTCTTTTGAGTTCAAGTAGATACAAGCGTGCAGGCCACCACTTCCTCAACAGGAACAAAACTGTATATGCAAATTCAATACATACAATTTATCCTCCAACCAGTTTTAATATTCAAAAATACAAAACTCCATTTAATCTTTGTAATTCTGTATCAGGTTGAGAATTATTTCTTTTTTGTGCACGTAAGAGAACATATGCTCACTCTGCCTGATTTAATTGCATCTATATGCACAAATACAGTTGTTATGAGGTTGCTGATCCACTATGTGAAATAACTCAACACTTTCACATTCAAAGAATTGAAACCTTTGACTTATTCAAGAAAAAAATCTATTTACTTGTAAAAAACCAGCTCAAATAAACTGAAAATTTAAAAGATTTTTTTAAGCAACCTAAGTATCTACAGCGGTCAGTATACAGGGCTGAGGGCATCATAAAGCCTCTGTGCTGCCAGTTCCACCATTTCACGAAGGGATTCGTCATCTTCACTCCCTGGCTCACAGTCAACTGTCTGGGAACAGAAAGAGAAGGATGTTACAACAGTGGGTACTTCATGCTCCCTGTCAGCATCCACACAATGCTCCCAAGGGGAAACAAAAAGCAGCCATGAAATTATCAAGAGCAGCAGCCACCATGTAGAGGAGTTCAGAGAAGACTTAAGCGAGTCTTATGCTCAAAACTGCTGTGTAAAATGCACTAAATTTTGTGGATTACATTGGATTAGAAATCAAATAAAATCACACAAGATTCAATTCCTGGAGATTTTGTTTTATCTGTGAATTCACTCACACTGTATTAGGGTAACAATGCAAAACACATGTAGTCACTAGAGGTACAGGCACCACACAGATGTTCCCACACACATGATGACATTTACACAAAAATAATCCAAGTAAATTAATTTTTTACTAAAACAAATTTTCCTAGAAAAAGATGCCCACCCCAAACATGAAAGTTGATCTACAATCCCAACTGCTCTACCTCAGAAACAGAGGACAGCATTTGAGTAGTAATACTGTTCTTGGTCCTGTGGCCTTTCTAGACTCTAGGACTACACCTCATTTAATTCAGTATTAACTTGTTACTCTTGTGATTTTTCCAACCATAAAGGTTTGGGGGAAGAAAAAAGGCATTTAAAACAGCAAACATGCATTTAATGTTATCTAGCAATGTTATTGAAATCATGTTAACTGCGAGAGCACTGTGTTAACACGGAAAATAAATCCATGTGTCCCACCAGTCAGATCTACACTAAACAGCTTTTTATTTTAAAGCAAATAAAGTTTTATAAGATACATACACACGTAAAGAAAGACAGGTCTGCCTTGTAAAATCTGGTTCACAATGGCACAAGCTTGCCATTGCCAACACAGACTGCACAGCAAGTACTGCAAAGATACACCCTGCTGTAACTGAACTGGGCTTTCTGTCAGTACACAAATCTTTTAACAATAATGACGTATTACAAAAAAGAAATCAAACTCCTTGATTAAGCAGTTGCATCCTTTTCCAGTCTAGTTACTTTTTTCTTTATTTCAAGAGTTCTTTCACCAGTCCTGTATTTTTCTGCACTATGTACAAACTGAAATGTAGGATTTTTTATTAAAGAATTGAAAAGAGATGGCACAAGTTGTGTGTTAACCACTGTAACTCACTATTTTCTTAAGATAATTAACATTCACTTGTTTTGTTTCAATAGGTAACAAATTTTTGGCAGGGTTTCTTCTGTGTTTGTAGAACACTTAAAACATTTGTTGTGACCCCTTAAGGAGAGCATATGAGAGGTGCTCCATAGAATGAATTTTCATTATATTACTGCTATGAATAGAGGCAATACACAAGCTATGTTTAATATGTTATTAGTAATGACAAAGTCAGTGTGTTAAAATGCTTAAGAACATGAAGGACATGGTTTTAATCATTCTTAACAGTTTTAAATTATTCAAATTACTAGGTGTGATGGCTTCTTAAAGCACCCTTCTAACATGCATGACATCCAATTCTGTAAGCTAGTAAATTAATAAAGTATTTCTTTTTGTATTTCAGGCTTTCAATTTAGCTCCAAAAGGATCGAGATGGCAAAAAAACAACCAAAAAACAAACAACATTCCTACCCTGTAGCTGTTCAATTATTCAGACCAGAGCCATGCTTTAAAAGCATTTTTAAAAAATTGTGGGTTAACTCAATTTCTCTTCTACAATCTTTTTAAATTTTTTCCATACAACTGAGCTGCTGAAAAATACTAGTTTTTTTTCCCAAATATACTGCATTTGTTGCATAAACATGGCTAGCATTTTTTAGTTAAGAATGCTCTGTTTTGATACGAGTACATTTCCTTAGCAAGTGAGTACACAGCAGTGTAGGCAGCACTGTGTGCCAGCAGGAGACTGTTGAACACAGCACACACAGAAGTGCTTTGCTTTGCTTTACATACCCGAGTGTCCAGGGAAATGTTGGCAGTCTTTCCATCCACTGTGATGCACAGCACAGAGTCATCTTTGGAACTCACACAGTCCTCTCCAAACATATCCCTAAAGCAAACACCCAGGAGTGTAAGGTGTGGTCAAACAGCAAACTTAGGTTTTTCTATTAACCCTGGGGTCACTTTGGCAGGTGAGTATCACCTTTCAGCAACGATTATTTAACTCACTCTGATGTAATTAAGAAGATCAATCTTTATTATGACAGTGGGTATCAAATAACAGTAAGAATTTTACCAAAATAATCTCATCATAAACAAAGGGAAGGTTTCCTTTGGTTTCGAAAGAGGCAAGATTTCTACATAAATAAAAGAATACACTCAGAGTAAGTTTTAAAAGAGATGTGATCCAAAGCTGTTTTCATTAACCATTTGTAGCATAACTTTTGGAGGAAACTTAAAAATCTGCTTCTGGAAGACATAACTGGGCCCTGTATTCAAAATTTTAATGGTGTTGAGAACTTTTTACTGTACCTCTTTCTTTACTTAATTCCTGGCCTTCACAGAAATTAGACTGAAGTAAATTTGCATGAAGTATTTTTACATAACTATCTTTAAACCCTTTTATAGTAAGGCTATTCTATTTATATGGTTAACATTGCTCATTTTCCTTTAGAAAAATACACATCAACTTACTGAAGCATGATCTCCATTCTCTTCCTATATACATCCATATCTATTTTTTTGGAAATCTTATTTACAGCAGCTGAAAAGAAAAAAAAAATTACGTTCACAGACATTTACTGGGAGGGAAAAATGGCTAATTGATAGATACTATTCACAAACTGACTTTCCTGAAAAACAATAAAAAAATAAAAAAAGTATGTTTAAACAATTTATTAAAAAATGTATTTAAAAAAACGAGACTGAAGGAAATGCATACATTTCCATTACATATGCCTATTCTCATCATATTTTAAAGTAAAAAATTTCACAATTCGCATTCTGAGTTTTTACTTCTCCTGTTTATTCTTAACACTCATTACATCTCATATATCCTTTACTTAATAGAGAAAATAATTTACTTTTATCAGTTGCTTATAATCCCTCCATTTTCTCTTATTACATGAAACTACCACATCATGGAGGCTGGGAGCATGCAGAGAATAAAATAAAATGAAATAAAACTGGATGGTTTTGTTTTATACTGAATGTGAGCAGCAGTAATAAGCACAGGCATTTCTGCAATATATTTCAGCATAGAGAGGCTGAAATAAAAGCAATACCTTTTTTTAGACCTGGTTTCAAAATTAAGAGGTAGTGCAAAACAAGTGATTTTTCTTTTGAACATAATTATTTAAGTATTTGATTGTAAAAGAGTCAGAAGTCTGGAGGAAAGGGTAGTTGTGAAAACTGCTACCTTTTTCATTGATGGATACAAAAACTTTAAGTCTTTTGAAAAACTGTTTTCAGTACTTCTAAATCAGCTGAAGAGTTCAGAACACAGTGGTAGTAAGTTTCTGATTAATTCTTTGAAAAATTTTTCAACTGCAAGTGACCGAGCTTAAATCTTAATAATAATAAAAAACCCTGAATAAATATATTTAATTTACCATTCCTTAGATAAGATACAGTAACTGAATGTACTAAACCAGATATAATTTCATCCTGGGAATAAGGTAAACACAGGCACATGGTCAGCTAAGCAACAATAACTTAAGATATTTTAATTTGATCTCTTTTGATCCTGTGTACATATCCTAAAATACGCAACTGCAAGAACTCTTTCAAATGTTTTTACCCCAAATAAGAACAAAAAAACCCAAAAACTGAAAGAAGCCACACCTGAGATTAGCAGACAAAATCAGCACCATAAAACAACATGGGAGATAATGCTAAAAGGCCCATAAAAATACAAAGAATTAATTTCAGGGTGGTGGAGGGTGGAGAATCTAGATACTGTCACTAACAAATCATACAGAGAAAATGTGGACTATGAAAAAACAAGATAAGACAGATACTACAATAAGAAATTTTAAAAATCTGGCAAAACAGTGAAACAGTTTTGTCCATCTGTATAAAAAAGGGAAAAAAATAGAGGAGGTCAAAGTATCATTCAAAAATAAAATTTCTATTTTTGGTCAGTCTCATAGAGCAGAACATGAGGACATGGCCAGAAGGACTTATATAGTGAAAATTATCACAACCAAGATCAGATCATTATACTCTGAATTTGTTCAGGTCAAGGTGACTGGAAAATCTTTACCCCCAAACAAAGAACGGTTATGGGAATTTATAAACTCAGGTGAAAGGATTTTTAACAAATGTGTTGAGTCAGGTATGGGACTAAACCCCTAAGGAACACTGACTGCTATTATACAAAATTATTAAAATATATAATAAAAAGACAAGAGGGGTAATCCAGTGAAAATAATCCAGTGAAAATATCTGTCCACACTGAATCATGGAATCCAAAAATGGCCTGGACTGGGCCATACAAAACTTAATCACTTTAGGTTTTTTGTACAAGGTTTAAAACTTATTTTAAATAAGGCCATGTTTTCCACAGGCAGTCATCAGTTGCCATGTAAGAGAAAGTTTCAACAAATGAATATGGCACAAATAACGAAGACCAACCTGTAATTCTGTTTTAAGTAGCAAATATTACTCCCTAGTGAGTTCCATAAGGCAAGGAAATACAGTAAGGGGATTGCAATCTACTGGAAGGCATTATTTCCCTCTAAGCTTGATGTAAAAAAATAGGAAGAAATGCCTCAGTTAAATAATCATACACTAAACTTATACCTTTCTGTATTTTGGGGTTTGACTGAACTTCCAGTATCACTGTTGTCACAGTGTCTGCATACATATCATTAGCAGGATTTGCCACCCACTAGAAGACAAAAAAATTGAATTCATTATTTAGACTGAGTGAATAATGCAGCATAAAGACAATATAACATTAATTGCATTCTCCTTTTTACTTTTCTCTGAATTCCACCTTCAAATGACTGTCATACATTTCACACCAAATCAACTACTTTTAACTGGGTGTACTCCAGTAACTTCCCATGAAAAATTCAAGCTTTTGAATGTTTCTAAGCATATTTTACAAAATAATTAATTACCACAACTCTTTGGGGGAGGAAGAAACACCATTTGATGTTATTTCCAATTACTATCTGCCAAATGAAAAAAGGGCACCAAATCTGCCATTATACTCATTAGATACAGCAAAAAAACCCAACAGGCACTGGATAAATCAAATAACACATATGCACACGGGACCACAGCTCAAGGGGAACTTTGTTCTAGCCTTTGCTGTGCTTGTTATACAACAGAAAACTTAAAACATTGAATTCTGCATAGCATCTCTATGGTATTATTTTTAAGAAACTGCAGAACAAAATACTTCTTTATCCCTCACCAATGCCCACCTCAAGGACTACCATGCCTGGTTCCTGGATCACCGTAATATTTTTGAAAACCTTCAGGGCTGGTTTTTGTTGGATTTCTATTTCTTCTACATCACCTAAGAAGTGACAACAAATGGTTAGCAATAATGAAATTATACTGGAAGCAAGACTAACTTTATTTGCCTAAGAAAATAAGTAAGTTTAAGAACAAGAGGGGCTGTCTGTTATCACAGCTTCTCAGAGTAGCTCACAAAATGGAACCCCATACTCTCTTTCCTTACCTGACAATATTCATTGTTCTGGATTGTTTAGGGTTTTTTTATTAGGTAATTTTGGCCACTTTACTTGGTTTGAATTCTTTCATTTGACTAGCTTAGTACACTGAGTGAGTACACCAACAAAAAAGAAAAGACACGAGGAATTTAGTTAATTCTGCTCCATTTGCAGAAGTAACCAGCTCATATCCCTTAAAGGATAATCCATTGCTCACATAAGCATAGAGCTTAAAAGAAAAGCACTTGTGTGCCTGCTAGCACTCGGGTTATGAGACCTGAACCCCAACTGAATATAGGTGTTCTCTTCACTAGTGACATGAACTAGATTCTGACACTAGAGAATTTAAAAAATTCTGAGCTTTAAATCTGGGAAAGGAATCTGCAAGGTGTGTGTACCTAGCATAGGAGCTGCCCCTAACCCTTGAGAAAGCCAGAGAGAGGCACAGGGGATCATCCCAGTGTCAGGTTTAAATGGCTTCTCATCCAGGAAAAGCCAATTCGTGCCTCTTGGGGAGGCACAGACGAGGCTGTCTGTCCCAAAGGAGGGCAGAGCTCTTGTTTTGATAACTGGGTGGCATTAGCCATTTCATCTGGGGCTAGAGATACAAGACCAATTAATAAAAGTTTCCATCAGAGTGGCCAGAGCACTCACTTTGGGGCTGACAGAGACAGAAATCAGCTATGCTCTATATTTCTATATGTTCATCACTTTGTAATATGAATGCAGAAGAATCCCCCCCAAAGCTGTGTTACACTCATGAACTGCATCTGACAGAAGCTGCACAGTCTAATGTAAGCTGTAAAATACAAAGAAATCTCCACTCAGAAGACCTCTGAAGACTGGAAGTTGCTGTAAAGGCTGGCCAGTGTGAGTGCTGGCCGTGTGCTGCCCAGCACGCACCAGTGAGTTTCTGCAGCTGGTAAGAGAGCAGATTGAAAGGGCCCGTGTAGGGGATGGCTTGGGTCTGGGTCACCGTGCTCATCGCCAAGTCCGTGTAATCTGAAACCATGTGAGAGAGTGCATGTTAAAAACTACCCCTCTGAATTTGCTGTCTAATAAACAGAATTGTCATTAGAGATAAATAATAGCATCGATACATTTAAGACAAGGGGGCTAAAAAGGATAATTTGTAAAGAGGAGGGTGGAACACCTGTTATAAGATAAATAATGTAGTTGTGGTTAGGAAACCAGCTTGTTTTATTATCCTGCCTATTAGAGACAAACAATGAACTAGGGCAGCAGAACTGCTTTCCCCCAAGCTCTTCTGACCTCAGATTTAATTCCTCTTCTATTCTGAGAACAGATCAACTCCCTGAGTAATAAAAAGCATAGGAGGACTACGCAAATATTTTCTGTGTTCTGTAGCTTTTTACACTAAAAACTAATGACATTTTAGAAAATGGTAGGACTATTGATTGAAGTGTTTTTTTGGTTCTCACTGTAATGTTTTATGCATATTCTTCCAGAGGAAAAGCTTTTAAGTAACCAAAAGGGAAATGGAATTTTGCTTCTTTTCTGTTAGAGAAAGGAAAGATTTTAAGTTTGAGTGAACAAGTTAAAGGCATTTTGTCTCACTACGATAGTTCAAAACTTATGGCAAATAAGAAATAAAACTAAGATGTTCACTACTTGCTTATGAAACACAAAAGTGCAGGAAAAAACCCCAGAATTATAAGTGTTTTAATGACACAGTAAGTTTCAATTACCCACTGATCACACAACTGTATGTACTTACTGGAAAGGTCACATGGAGAAAGGATGTGATAGTTAAAATTTCTTTTAACTAGGATTCCAGAAATTCTCTGTCCTTGCTCTGGTTTCTTATCTGCTAAAGATCCCATCACCTGGAGAGAAAAAACACATATAGTGCATCAAAGCAATCTGAAGCATTCACAGCTTCAAGTAATTATGGAGATGAAATATGGATCTCTAAGAAAAATCAGAGTATAAAAGTAACACTGAAAACAAAAGAAGGAGTAACCTAAAAACTTTCTGAGACATAACACAAGAAAAGTTTGTAAGAGTGAAGAACCAAAAAAAAAAAAATCCCCAAAACAACAACAACAAAATATCAAAATAAAAAACCCTGAACCAAACACCAAATACAACTAAACACAAATCATTCACATACTTGGACAACATGCAATTTGAAATCAATCAACTAAAAATAGAGGCTACAAAGATAATGTGCAATTTTTACACCAGAAGAAAATACTGTTCTACATATAAGAAAACACTGATTTCATACCTTGGCAAGTTTTTCTCCTCTGAAGTTTAATGTCACAGCTTCAGTATTCCTAGGATTATGAACTTCTATATGAACTTCATCATTATCCTCATACTCCCGTATCAATGCTGCTTTCAATCTGGCCATTTCATTCTGCTCACCATGAACTAAAATCTATAAAAAAGACAGTTTTCCTCTTAGCAGAAATTATTTGTCCAACCAGACATGTTTAGTAAGCGAGTTATCAAAAAAAATTGCCATATTCTATCTCATCTTTATAAAAATGCAATTCCATGAGGTCACAGTGTAGGAAACACGAGCTCAATTACAGTTGTGTCTGTGAATTCTCTGCATTATTTGAAGGGTGGGACTTCACAGCCCTGAGTATTTGCTGAAAAATCCATGCTACCAAGCAGAGTGCATTACAGAGATCCCATTTAAGTTTTAACACACAAATATATTGCTGTATTGTGAAAGGGAAGTATTAATTTAAGTTCAACAGAAGTCACTTAGCTTTATATTTTTGTGTCTGTGTGTAGATATAAACATAATAAACATGCAATTCAAAGAGGATGCTTCAGAGTTCACTATTTTCTTTGCCAAGTTAATTTTCTTCTCTTCTGTGATTTTTTTCTTTCTTATCTGTGTTTGCACACTGTTTCACCACCAGTTTCCAATCATAGTTGCTATTTTCACATTCTGGTCCTTCACACCTTCTTCTTCCCTGGATTTGCTCATGCTTTTCCCTCCAAGTGCTGCCTTCGTCTTTTGCTGTCTGCACATATCTCATATGTTTTCTTATTTATTTCAGGGCCAATTCCAGTGAATTATTCCAATACCAGCATTCCCACCTTCCATACTTCATCTTACTTCCCAAAACACTGCTGGAAAAGATTATGACCTACACCATTGTCTGCAAAGTCATCTCCAGGGATCCCACATGCACACACTCAAGAGCAAGTTGATTTTCACTTTGCTAAGATAACTTGACAAAAAATGATTAAAATCTCCACCGCTTTAATCTAACTAATCTAACTCCACTGCTTTAATTTAACCATTAAATCTGCTTTAATTATTCAAAGCACAGGCATGCTGGCTACTGCTAGACACCAGTCCCTGCCTTGACTCAAGGCTGTGAGCTGTTTTGATGAATCCCACTCTGGAGAAAAGGGCAGCATGGATACTGACCACATGTGGAGGTTTCAGGGCCCGGATAAATTCACTGGTTTGTTGATAATCTGTATGAGCAGAGAAAGAAATGTAATCCACAGACATCTTCAGTGGGAGTTTTTGCCCTGACATAGTTGTGATCTCTTCAGGTTCAGACATGATGTGCTAGAAAATAAAAAGCACCTTAATTAAAAAAAGTAAAGCCTCCTATACACACTGTATAACTAATGCTTTACATTTCAAAAATCAATGAAATAATAGTGGCAGCCATGTTAAATGTGAAGCAGTGAAAAAATCTCACAAATTTCCCAGAACACACACTCACACATGAAAAACACAGGCACAACATACCATTTCATCTTGTGCATCCTCAGCTGTTCTGGGGGCTCATGCTTCTTCCAGATAAATCTCTCTGACTTGTATCAAAACAGTAACAAGTGTGTGATTTCTATCTCTAAAGGAAAATTAGATGCTGTGGTTGCCTTTACCTGCTTGAATTTGGAAGGATTTAATTCCCTACAGATGGTGAATGGCACAAGGTGCACAAGGCAGTCTGGTCTCTGACACATAAGTAGTGTTAGACTTAATATCAACTTCTCTAGAATTATGATTAGAGCTACCTTCTTGAAAAATTAAGCAGTGGAGAGGTCTAAAGTACCAATCATTCCTTCGCATATCTTGCCCCTAGAAAAGATTGTTCTATATAATATCACTGGAAATGACCATATGCAATCCGTCTGTACTTTTCATTACTATTAGCCAAAAGCAATCAGTTTTGACTACATACTCATACATACCCAACAACAATCTCAGTAAATCACATAAAGACACTTCCTATTGACCAATTCTTTCAAAACCTAACATGAATGTTATCTATAATTAAGAGGCTGTGGTGCATTAGCAACTCACCTTGGCAAGAGTTCCTTCAACGCAGTACCCTGCAATAATGACTCCATTTCTCTTATCTGTGCACCAGCTCTCAAACAACTCCCTGGATAAGCCACTCTGCATCATACCTGGGGACGCCATCACAACACTGGGGCCAATGTCATCAAAGTGATCCATACTCTAGAAAGACACAATGGGAATATCAGTTACCACAGCTCACTTAAACAAAGCACAGCTCAGCTGCACCCTTACACAACATACAAGAAGGGCCCTGTATTCACAGATTATACCCCATCCTCATAAAAAGTGCCCTTTGCAGGAAAATTCCTCTTACTGATACCCACAAGGAGTAAACTGCAAGCACAGGGATCTGAAGTGGAAAAAATGTTGGGGCATGAGATTCCTTCAAACAGCCCTCTGAGCACTGGGACAGCAGATAACTCAGATATAAACCAGCATCTAATAAATCTGTTAGGATATTAAGGATATTGATTGGCTCAGCTGATTACAGCATGGTGCTAAAAACACATCAAGGTTGTGGGTTCAATCCCTGGAGGGGCCACTCACTTCAGAGCTGGACTCCATGATCCCTGTGTAACCTTCCAACTCAGAATATTCTCTGGTATCAGGATATTAAACATGCAAACTATTGAGCAAATATGAACTCTTCTGTCACATTCACCTTTTTGTGAGAATCTCAAGCCTTACCTTCAGATTACTAATATGCTTGAAAACAAAAGGATTGTTGATGTTAATTTGCTTGCGGATTTTGTCATTCATGGCATTGACGTATGTTTGATAAACTGCCATACATTTCTTGGCCAAAGAGGAGGCATAGTATATGGGGATATCATGCAGTTCAGGATGATTCTGCCAGTATTCATCTAAAAACACAAAACAAACAAAATAATAAAAAAGGACAAAACAAAAAAAAACCCAGCCACCAAACAACAAAACACAAAATTCCGTCCATAGGATTATTTATAAAGTGTGTGCTTCTCAGAAACATCAGTAATTCCTGTAAAACAGATTTACCAGTGGGCTTTTTCATTTTTAGTACAGAAAATCACCATCACAGCCTCTTTGCTTTCATCTGCTTTTCTAAAACAGTCACCAGCTAGAACTATATACAACCAGTACAAACAATCATGCAAACAAACATGACAAAGGTGAACTTCAGATCCTTTCAGCAGGTCAAATTTCAATCAACCACCACCTTCAGCTACAAGCTATAAAGTATACATGAGACTACTCTGCAATAACTCTACGTTTATGACAATAAAATAAAGCTTCTATGTCCCTGTCAAATATTAATTCTACATCTAAGACATCTGCACACAGATTTGTTTGTGAGAATTCACTGTATGAACATTCTGTAAAATAAATCCATGGAGTTCAAGGTGAGAAGGAATCACTCCATTATCAAGCCTGGCTTTATGTATAGCACCAATAGTTATACTTTACAAGCCAAACTGGAACAAAAACAAGGAAAGAGCCTCCGTTAACCACAACTTATTTTATCATTGTTGACAGTAGCCATGGCCTTTCCTAAACACAAAGAAGAGATCTGAATGCAGCTGTACTCTCCCATTTGGATACATTTCTGCTAGTCTGAATGATACTTATGTTGCACAATTGAGACAAAATAGTCCAAAAATAGAGGTACACTCTTTCGGCTGTATTTGTGCATTTACAATGACACTACATTGTGCTTTTACCTAACATTTCTGATTTGCAGGCAAAGCTTCTCACAACATTTCAGAGAGGCTCACTGCCATGGCTACCTTAATTAGCTCAGGAGTAAGGTGGAAACAGCCAGTGAAAGATAACCAGGCACAAACTGAATTCATCACCATCATTTTCTACACCATAACCCAGTATTTTATTTTTGTCATACAGTTACAGAAAGAAGAGAAATAAACACAGAAGCCTACAGGCTCAGCTGCGTAGGCATGTGAGATGCAATTGCATTTTCTACCTAATTAAGCATCCAATTGCATGTCTAGCTTTCCTAGATATATTTTCAAGCTTATCTTTAGAAACTCAGTTTAATAACTACACACAGCAAAGAGAGGCAAACAAATTACAACCTAATGGCCACACAAGGTTGAAAATACTCAGTTTTTATGTTCTCTAGAAATTAAAAAAACCCCTCGCAATCAATGACAAGTAGTAAATAATTCTACAACATCAAATACTACCGCATGCCTAGATCTGGATTTCTTGTTTACATTTGAATAGACTAGTAAGACATTTTGAAAATAAACTAGTTTTCTAATACTGAGCTAAAACTGAAATGAAAAGTGAGAAAGATTTCAAGTAGTTTAGGGATCACTTCATATTCAACACCCCTAAATATAAGCATTTTAAGCTTGAGATAGTTTTCTTTTGATCTTGCCAGCCCTTGAATGAGCAGAAAGACTAGTGAAAAAAATCACGTAACAGTACAAATTAAATGTGCTAAAAGGAAGAAGAGAGGCCTGGGAATCATTTACTTAAAAGCTGTTTTTTCTTAAGTACCTTGTAACTATCTATATATTTTATGTGAAGTAGCTTGTTGTGTTCATGGGTAGTTCTCACTTTTGTTCGAAAGCCTAATTTACTTTTCATTATTATTAGGACTTCAGAAGTGCTAGAAGTGTCTTCTAAGCTTTTCCTATAAAGAGCGTTTCGTTCAGGTTTGTAAATTAAAAGTGCAAAAATAGCAGAACTTCAGAAGAAAATATACCCCTTTTTTTAGCAATACAGTTTAAGTAAAACAGTTGCTGTTGTAACTTGTTGTTGTTATTTTTCTGTTTGTAATAATTGTCCCTAATTGCTGAAATCCTGATTCAAAAAGATTCAAAAGCCAAGCACATATTATCACACCATCATCTCCTCCTTTCTAGGTCTCCCATCCTACTTCACAAAGCAGAACTGCTGGTCGGTTTACTGGACCTTTTGCATTTGAACAAACATGCATTATATATTAAATTATCAGGTAAACAACACACTGTAAAATGGCTGAAGAGTTGTTCAAGGAATTATGATACCTGAAAACATTCTAAATCCCTTTCTGTGCCCTTCCATTAAGAGCAGCTGGGAAGGTCCATACCTAAGATTAGGAGCAGTTCCTGAGCTCGGCCCAGGGCAAACACAGGGATGAGGCCTCGGCCCCCTCTGTTGACGATGTCGTGAACGGTGTTGCAGAACCTCGCCTCCCGCTCTTCCCTCTTCTCGTGAATGTGAGTGCCATAGGTGGATTCCTGCAGATGGACAGACACAGCATTGAAAGGCCTGACACACAGAGTAATTCCTCATCTTCTCTGAACCCAACCACAAAAAGCAGATAAACATACTGGTGTTAACATGTTGGGGAGAGGAAGGAGAGAGGTCAAAGAGAGGGAAAAGTTCCCCCAAGTTCCCAAAACCATCCCGCCAAGGCAAATAACCAAAACTTCCCTGCTCCCAAATCCCTCCAAGCAATTTAGACAGACAGATCCTGTTGGCACTAAAAAAGTTAGAGCTATTAATTTCAATACTTCTTTTAAGAGGTTTCAAATGTAACACACTTATTTTCCTAACTGCAAATGCTGCCAGAGCTTTGATGACCACACTGACAGGGCCTATAGTGGTACATGTGCCATGGTTTAACCTCAGACTTCAAATATAGGAATTACACAAAACACATGATTTTGATGTGACTTAAAATTAGATTATCAGTTACAGAGAACAGCCAGAAGGGACACAGTAAATGAAATAATTCTATAAGTTCCCAGTGTTTGTTTCCAAACCAAAACTGTTACTTATAAAGTTTCTTGAGCTGCTGTTTTCCAACCATGGGTCCAGAATAAAATAATTTCACTCAGAAAACAAAACAAAACTATGGAATAACACTCAGGGCCCCTCCACCAAGGACAAATTCTTAACATATCTGGAACTAGGTTAGGATCCACTAAAAGAGATGTCTGGTTAAATTTGGGTTGGTGTAACACAAGTCAAAATCAAATAAATCTCCCATCTCAGAAAGGTCTGTCTAGAGTCTTAAGGAGCTTCATCAGAAGAATTATAAAATTGTAATTAGACTTTTCAACACAATAGGAAGCAACATCAGAGTTCTGAGTACCCAAGTATTTTGGATATTTAACACAAATCCCTCTCTCTAAATCTCACTGTCTTTGTCATTCTGTTTTGGCTTTAGTCAAGTCATACCCCTAATCCATAACTAATCACTAACAGAAAGAAATAATTTTGCAAAACTTACAATTATAAGAATGTCGGGTTTAATATTGGGAATCTCAGCTGCCATCAGGTGTCTGTCTTCCTGCCTTGAGAAATCACCTGTATATAACAGCTGTTGGAGACAAAGAGAAGCAGGTGCTCTGGTTACAGGTTCTACCAGAATTAATGAATTTCTGATAAAAAGGTCAGCTGTACTTTAAATAAGACTCTTCTTACGTGAGCGGTGCTTACAATTTTAGGTCAACAGTACTACAAGTATTTAAACTTCTATAGTAAAGATTTTTCAAGTAGTAACATCATTCCAACAAAACCAGGTAAACAATTATTAGGCTCTTATTTTTCATTTCAGATATCAAGGTACCATTTTCAGCCTCACAAAGAAGTAAAATTAGACATAACATAAAACACAGCAACTCCTACAAGGAAGTAAATCAAAGATCAAACTGTATTTACATATCAGAATGCAAATATAACGAATAATCCAATAAAATTATTTATTAAAAGTTCTTATAATATTTTTTGATACTAAAAAAGCCTGTAATCTAATTGGTTTTCCAAATGGAATAATCACTTTCCCCAATACACCAAGAAGTAATTTTTAATTGTTATTTATTTTTAATGGATTCTTAACTGCAGGGCAGAATGCAACTCTCTGCACCAAAATTGATGGTTTCAAAACTGACATTTTTTGATTTAACAATAATTCCATTGATGTAAATGTGAATAATAAATAACATACAGTCAGTGACAGCAGACACCTGGTCTGCCAGGTAACCTACTATCACAGGGAATTAATAAAAATAATGATATTAAAACCAAATCTATTTGAGTCACGCATAGTGAGAGGGAAATCTTCTTTGTTATGCCTCAATCAGAAAAAAACCCAAAAAAGCAACACTAAGAGATCTAAACTTTATTGTGATCACTGTAAACTCTATTTCTAGGATTTTTTTTAAGTTAAAACTCTTGTGCTTCTCAATCATTATAAATCAGGAACAAACTCCTGGGTAGCAAGCCTCAGAACCACCTTCTCTCTTCCCTCTTCAGGGCTGTGTGAAACTTTCCTTGGACAGTGATTATCCTGCTGAACTCTAATTCATGAGATGTGTTTCAAGTATCTGGTTTTGGCACAGTGCTGCCTCTGATTATATGATTTACTTAATCCCTCTGTGCCTAAAATTAATAATAATCTTATTTATTTAGGAACTTCAGCACAGGAGGGTTATGATAAAAATGTAACTCACATACACTGACAAATGCCATATAAGAGCTTGAGACAGGTAGAGACGTAAGTGAGAATTACAGAAACAAACATCTGTTCACAGATTTAATAAAATGCAGCTTCCACAAACTGCCTCAGCTACCACCTGCCTCTGATCAGCCCAGCAAGGGAAACTACAAGTTTAGTGGTTCTAAATCTGAGTCATATCTCAGACTCCCATACAATCCACACATCTTACCTGATTTGTGTCACTTGCCAGTGTTAATCAATGAGAAAATACATGTCCTAAGCCAAGGCCTCTGCCCCTGGCCTGAGTCCAAGTCTATTGGACAGCTCCAGCCACAGTGGTGGGGCATAAGAGACAATAATAATTAATAACTACATTAGTACTCAGGCTTGATTTCAACTTGTAAGAAAGAGAAAATACCTTCACACCAGCTATTTCAATCATAAACATGGCTGCTCCCAGAACATGGCCTGCGTGGTAGCACCAGAATTTGATTCCTGCCACCTCTTTCACTTCATGGAAGTTGATGGTCTCAATCTTGTCCATGCTTTCTTCCAGGTCTGTTTCTGTGTACAGCATGTCATCTGCTGAGATGTTACTGCATACAAGTGAAATGGCTAAATATCAGCTCATCTGAACAGCTGGAAAAAACTTCCTGGCTTTTCCCCACTGACAGATTTCCATTCAGTAACACCACGTCCCCCATGTTAGAAATCAAGCCCAGCTCCTCTAATGTAGCTCCTTAACCAGAGTTAAAGTACCTTTCTTCTGAAAGGCCATGCTAGAAGAGTCTTTTCAGTTAAGAATCTGCTCTGTGTTTCTCCAAAGGTTCCCAGCCCCGGGCAGAGATCTGCAACTTAGATTTAACAGTCCTCAAAAACCACATGGATCCATGCTTTTCCTACCAGCCCAGAAGAAACAAGTTAAAAGAGGACTGTTCACCAGGATTCTGATCCAAGCTCAAAACAGCTGACTTGAGATACATTCAGGACCATGTGGTCACAGGGAAATAATGTGTAAACAAAAAGAGATAAAAAAAACCCCAACATGTAAGTAACAGAGCCTCTTTGTATATTTAATATTTGATCTGTCCTTTGCTGAAGAGTGAATTGTATCTTTAGGAGCTTAAAATTCACTACAAACTATCCATGAGGTAGTAAAATGATTCATTACTTCTAACATCATTATATGTAATGTTGCTACTTAAGATAACATCCAGGTTCATCCAGCTACTTTTGGTAGCTTGACCTTAAGTTTCCCATTGGAAAGGGAAATAATAGGTGAAATAATTCAGGAAGAGACAGCCCACAGGTTAGCTTACCTGACTTTAACATAGTCTGAAAGAAGCCATCTGTAAATAGCTTTTGTGGCATGAGTCATAAATGTCCTTCCCTTAAAACTTGTTTTCTGTAAAAACCATGGCAAAGCCCCACAGTGATCTAAATGGAAGCTTAAAACAGACACACAAATCCAATTAATACATTCATATTACACAACACTAATATATAACATCTATAATTCACTACTTCACTGGACTAACCATGGTGTCATAAAAATCCAGAAACAGAATTTTCAACCTTGTTGTTAACTGTGCTGGTCTACATTCTGCAGACTAGTGACTAAAAACATGACCAAGAAAAGGTAAAACTAATACAGGAAGTTCTCCATTAATTGCCAAGGTTTTACATGTATAGTATTAGGATATCCTTCTTTCTGTAATTTCCATATAAAGTTAGAGGGAGAAAAGGAACAGGAACCAGGGACAGTAAACATCAAAGATACATGAAAGCTAAAAACATTATCCTAAGTTTGCATGTTACATACTACAGAATAAAACATGATCTCTGAAAATTAAATTTTTTGTTCACACTTCTAGTTCGATCCATCTTAAGAAATACTTTTGAAATACAGGTAGAACAAACACATACCACAAAAGCTCAGTATTTTATGGAGAACTTTTTATTACTGATTACATCATTTAGAAATGGTTCTCCTTGTCTCTCAGACACTAAGCAATACATAAACCACATTCAAAGCTTGTGTGAGTCTCCAAGAAGCTTTTAAATTCAAAGCCAACAGATCAAAAAACACAACCAATATTCTTCTGCAGTGTTTGTGTAGAAAACTCACTCCACAAGCTATCACAATGGTGTTAAAGCAGGACAGGATATAAAACAGTCAGAAATCATAGTGACCTCAGAGAAGAGCTGTAATGTCAAAAGTGAATGAACATCCTCAATGTTCAGTTCTTAATTCTAAATGGAGATCTTCAAACTTTTTTTTAAAAACCCAGAAACTAGAATTTTCCCCTACCATCTAAATAACTCCTATTTTTCAGTCTCTCTTAATAACCTACAAGTGAACACAGCTCAGACCATGATGTCAAGTTATTTGTGCTTTTAGGTGCTACTTACTGACTAATAAGGAGGAGATCAATCTCAGCTGGATCTATCAAATCAATGTATGGAAGAGCATCCATTCCTTCCAGCCCAGGATGAATTCCACAATCAAGCTGAAAATCAAAACAAAGTTAAAACTTCTAGGAGAAGGTATAAAAACACCTCTTCCATCTTGGTCTATGACATAGTTATTAGTGAGTGGTAACTTTTAGCATCACACAAAAAAAAGTTTTTTCTTCATTAAACATTACTTTCAGCATTGGACTTCAAGCAGAATGGTTTGGGTTGGAAGCACATGCATTCTATATAGGGAGAGGGTTTTATTTTACAGCACAGCCTCTGTGATGTCTAATGGCATACATGCTATACTGCTCCAGAAGGCTACAAAATGTGCCTTTTCCAGCACTGTGTCTGACTGCAGAGCAGAGGCTGAATTTGACCTACAACATTTCAGATCATTTCTGTGATGTGAAGTAGCACACTGAGAGGGCATACAAACATATCCATGCAATAATTACCATTATTTTTCTTCCTTTAAACTCCAGAATGATGCATGACCTTCCTACTTCTTGGCCAGCACCTCTGCAAAAGGATATGAAAGTCATGAGGACTGAAACAACCCACAGCGCACAGATGTGACCACACTGGATGCCTTTACCGCGGTTATTTTTCTGTGGAGAAATAACAACTGCACGGCCCTTTTAAGCCCAGCTATCCAAAGTACCTGAGCAGCTGTACTTATCCCAAAGGAAATGAGGCCCTATGTAACGCAGCAGAAATAAAACCAACCCGTTTGAGGAAATTATTTTAGCCTTTTTTTTTTTTTACTGAACACTCGAGTCTCAAACTATTGACACGTACAACTAAAGTTCACCTAAGTTACAAATCGGGCCAAATAAGCCTGGAGTAGCACCTTCAAGCTGTCCCCAAACCAAGGCTTGTGGGAACGCTACCACAACCCCCCTCAGCCGGCAGCGACCCCTTGACCAGGGCAAGAGGCGGCCCCAGCGGCGCTGCCACGGCCCCGGCCCGGCCCCCCGCGCCCCCCGGCTGCCCCGGGCGCTCACAGGGGCCGGATGAGCAGCTGGTCGCTCTCCTCGGCCGGGATCAGTGCCTCGGCTTTGCGCTTGGCCGCCATCGCACCGCGCTCCTTCCGCCGCCCCGCTGCGCCTGCGCCGCCCCGCGCGACCCGGAACGGCATCGGCGGCGGCAGCAGCGGGATCGGCAACGGGATCGGCAGCGGGAGCCAGCGGGGCCCGGCGCGCCCAGTGAGCAGCGGCCGCATCGCTCTGTCACTTTTCGGGTTATCGGCTGGGGACGGAGGGAGGAACGGGGAGAGAAGCCAAGGCGGGATCCGGTGCTGCCCTGCCCGGCTTCCCGGGCCGCCCCCTGCACCCGCTGGGGCAGGGATGCTCCGCGGAAAGCCCGGGAGCTGCTGAGGGCCCGTGGATGCACCCGGACCGCCCGGGAGCCGCGGGTGCTGAGGGCCTCGGAGGCCGCTGCGGAGCGGCAGAGGCGCCTCTGGAACGGCCGCAGGGCTGTGCGGAGCCGCCGGCGCATCCACGCTGGAAACCGGGGCTCGGTGTGTGCTGGACACCGCCCTGCCCCGCACGCCGCTGGTTGCCCTGGGTGGCTCTCACTTAGTCCGCCAGGCACTCAGTGTTTGCTTAGCGGCGGAACAGCGGCGGCCTAGGGACTGTGACCCACCACGGCATCGCGCATCCAGGCTCCGCCTTGTGCTTCTTTCATTATTTTCTGCAGTGTGAGCCGTCTTCCGTAGGTTGTCATCATCCATTGTCCTCTTTCTTCCGCCTGCTCAAAGTTTCTGAAGTTTTGTAATGACAATAATTCGTCTCTGAAGCTGAGAAATAGGGTTTCAGAGAAACAGAGAGCCAGCGTCCCTGTTGCTTGACACTGGCCAGCCAAAGTTGAAGTGAAGCAAGGTGTTGGTAGGGCAGGCACATAGGAAATAGGGTTCTGGAATCCTCTCAGAACTCCCAGGAGCTCAGTTCTAATGCAGTAAATGTACCACGCATTTTACTTAATTCTCAGGAATATGTTAAGTGGTAATGGCTGCTCCTATGAGTATTCCAGTCAGTAGTTCTTCAGAAATAGGTTGGGGTTGGTTTTTGTGGTTTTTTTGTTGTTGTTAGGGTGGTGTTTATTCGGGTGTTGGGGGGGATAGATTTTGCTTTTTGTTTTGTTTTACTGGAAACACTGCCATAGGAGCAGGGAATGTGTTGTGCACACTTCATAGGGCACTTAGATTGTACTCACAAGTAAAAATCACCTAATGTTTAGGTGGGAATAAATTTTAAATTTTGCCTTGTTTCTAAATCTATCTATGCATTAGAAACTGACCTTTGCAACATTCTGTAAACCAGGCAGTAGCATTTTTTGGCAATTCAGAAGAATAGGGAAGTTTTAGCAGAGAGCTTGAGGAACTTTTCCCAGTCATGCATGAAGAGCACCAGAGTAAAATTCCTACCCCCATTCACAGAGTCCTGAGCAAATTTCCAGTTTTAGTCCACTTTGGACACAGTCACTGGTATTTGCCTGGACCTCCTTCCCTTGATATGACAGGCTTTAATTTTAACTTTTTCTTCTTAGAAGATCTTCTTTGATCCAATTATGAAAAGATGTTTAGAAAAGGAAAAAAGCGACACAGCAGCAGCAGCTCACAAAGCAGTGAAATCAGCACTAAAAGCAAGGTAAGCTGGATGTGGTGTTTATTCTCTTTGTGAAGCACTTGGGTTTGTTCCAAGTAAACAGTTCAGTGGTTCACTTACACTGATGGTAGGATGTGATTTCCATAAAATGTCATGTTCCACAAAGAGAACTTTCTACTTCCATTCCTCAGATTGTGTTATGAGAGTTAAAAATACCTATCAGTCATAAAGCCCATGTATTCTGAGATGAATACTCAGTCACTTCCACACTGAATTGCACAAGCACAAGATTTTCTCACAGCACATAGAAAGGTTTGAAGAAAAAATTACTACATTTGTTCTAATTTTTTTCTTTAAGGACAGTGCCTGCTGCTAGATACCAAAATGAGTTTATTCTTCAGTACTTCTTGGTTTCTCAGTATCTCTAAAAGTATTCTTAATTTTGAATAATGTGTTCATTTTGTCTGATCAGTTTTAGAATGATCACTTGAATATTCTGGATTTTCCAAGGTGCTGTTTCTTTTCCCCTGCACTGCTGTGTTATTTTAGGTATTGGTGACAAGCATGTAGTTGTCAATTTCTTCATGTAAAATTGCAGTACCAGAAAAAATGGGGCATAACCCTAAGGTTTATTTTTCCTTTTTCTCTGGAAATAACCTTAAGGTTCATTTTCTTTTCCTCTGTCATTTCCTCCTTCTTTCAAAATATCTGTGGACTTCTCAAAGGTTCCTGATGAACTTTTATCAGTCCAGTCTGCACTGAGGCAGAAAAATAACTTCAGGAAAGAAACAGGTGGTACTGTTTTTTTCTCCCCATTTTCCAGTGCTGCTGAGTAAATAGAACATAAACTGTAGGGGTTTAAAAAAAAATACTTGAGGCAGGACATCTACAAGTTAATTGTTAATGCATTCTCAGTAACTTTCTGATGATGCTGATTTTTTTTCTTAGTCTGTAGATTCCAGTCTTGGGGGACTTTCCAGGTCTAGTACTGTGGCCAGCCTAGATACAGACTCCACAAAAAGTTCAGGTATGTAATCGGAGCTTGAGCAGGTATGGATGGAGCAGGATTACTGAACATGGAAAAGTATGGTGGTGTTTGCAGGGGTCTTAGGATGAGGGAAGAGATGAGGATCTGACTCCATGTTTCAGAAGGCTTGATTTATTATTTTATGTTATATATTATATTAAAACTATACTAAAAGAATAGAAAAAAGGATTTCATCACAAGACTAGCTAAGAATAGAAAAAGAATGAATAACAAAGGCTTGTGACTGACTGAGACAGTCTGGACAGCTGACTGTGATTGGCCATTAATTAGAAACAACCACATGAGACCAATCAAAGCTCCACCTGTTGCATTCCACAGCAGCAGATAACCATTGTTTACATTTTGTTCCTGAAGCCTCTCAGCTTCTCAAGAGAAAAAATCCTAAAGAAGGGATTTTTCATAAAACATGTCTGTGGCAGAAATGCTTAAGATAGGTATTTTCAGTAATATGAGTGAATCTGTTAGGTAGCTTGGTGACTATTGGAGGCACAGCCCTAGGCTTCTATTATTTACAATTCTAGGATTGTAAATCTAGGATTGAGTCACTGTTTTCAAAGTAAAGTATCCGAGGATGAAAGCTGTGCTACCAGTCTGTTACCAGCACAAATCTTGTACAGCTTTTTGGATTGCTGTTTTCTGCTTTCTGAGTTTACATTTGCACCAAAATAATGGAAATAAGATTTGATTTTATTTGTTTTTAGTCACCAGTGTATCACTGTTGGACCAAACAATTAATTTGAAACAAATAGACCTCAAAAAGTAGAACCAGCTTTTTAATGTTTTCTGATTCAAGGTTGTTAACTCCAAATTTGAATTGGCATCAACAGTGCTGTTTATACCAATATCATGTATGCATATAAAACTGTTGCCTTTACCAAGGGTCTGTTCTAAATCAATCCAGTACAATTCATTAAAGAGGAGTTAGTATACTGTGATAAGTGTTTGATGAAAGTCTGCAAAATTAGGGGATTTATTATGTTATTATTATTATATTATATTTATTATGCTAATTCCTGTCAACAGCAATTAGAATAGCCTTACAGTTCTGGAAGTCTTCAGAATGGCTTTGTTTTACTTTGTTGCAGGACAAAGCAATAGTAATTCTGATACATGTGCAGAATTCAGAGTTAAATATGTTGGTGCCATTGAAAAATTGAAATACAATGAGAGCAAAAGTCTTGAAGGGCCACTGGACTTGATAAATTACATAGATGTTGCACAGGTAAGTGGGTTACAAAAGGCAATACCAACAAAGTCAAAACATCTTAAACTTAGGTGTGGGGTTTTTTTATTTATCCCCACATTTTTTATTTATTATATATCCCCCCATTTTTTATTTATTAAAATCTGTAAGTTTTAGACTTACTTGAAGAAAGTGGCATACTTAACTATTAACCTATGAATCTCAAAAGCCATCACAGTTCTGTAATTTTAGGTGACTGGAGAAGATGCATCCAGAGAACCATTCTGCAGAAGCAGGCTCAGAGCCAAGGCCCTTTTCATGAGTCCTTATTGATTAAGTCCCAGCTGAAAGCTGTTACATTGCCTCCAGCACGATTAGGATTAGTATCCAGGAGGGAATATCTCCCCAGATTCTTTAGTATTGTAAAAGTTTTCCCATAGAGGAGGATGTCAAGTTTCTGCAAGTTTCATCACTCATGAACCTGTGACCAAAGAACCTGAATAATATTTGGGTCATCCTTGCCAAACTCTGGTTGCTTGTACTTAGTTTTGTACTGAAAGCCATAACTGGTTGTTCTCATTAGGTAGCTGATTATATATATTTAAAAGCACAGAATGTCTGTTTATTGTGCAGCAACTTGCCATTTCTGAATATTTCCTAAAATTGTTTTTGCAGCCAGACAGTGAAAGTGCTGCCAGTGGAACATGGATCGCCTTTGGTCAGTGCAGCACGATAGGCCATGCATGGTTTTTCAGCCAACCTGATTTGACCACAGAGCCAAATTCTCCCCTGAGATGACAAATTCCTTTCTGGAACCATGTGATATTTAGAGTAGAATAGACCAGAATGGATAAGAGTGTTCCTGCTGGAAGGGACCCACGGTGACCACCAGTCCAAACTGCCTGACCACTTCAGGGCTGACAAAAGTTAAATGTGTTGTAAAGGGCATTGTCTAAGTGCCTCTTAAACACTTGACAGGTTTGGGGCATCAACCACCTTTCTAGGAAGCCTGTTCAAGTGTCTGGTCACCCTCTCAGTAAAGAAATGCCTCCTAATGTCCAGTCTCCCCTGAATGTATTTCACATAACCTTAAGAGACTGGATGAGCACTGGGTAGTCCCACAGAGCAGGATCTGAGCAGGGTTTGTGCTGGTGCTGACCCAGTGGACCCAAGTACACATAAATATGTTTTCTGTTATGTATCTTCCTTGTTCATGTTCTTCTGTCTGCACTAAAGGATTTTGTTTGTTTCCCTCCAAAGCAAGATGGAAAGTTACCTTTTGTTCCAGGTGAAGAGGAGTTTATTATGGGAGTTTCCAAGTATGGCATTAAAGTTTCCACATCTGATCAGTATGTAAGTGCTTCACCCAACTTGTCTTTCTGATGAGAGTTGATAAGTGCTTTCATTTATTTCTCTGGTAGATGATCTGTGTCACCAAAATGTCATTTCTGGCTTTAAGCAAAAGCAAAACAAACAAGCTCTCCCAGCAGCACTGCTTCATGTCATATCTCCACAGGCTGTGTTTTCCTGGATTTATGACAAAAAGCTGTTCCTTTTGAGATAGAGCACCAGACAAAAGGCAAGCAAGTCTTTGGTAACACTTTGGACATCATTATTTCTTGGGGAAAGTAGTGTGACTGTGGTGGCCAAGACCATAGGTTCCTCGGCCCAGGTTAGCAAGGCAGTTCCTCTTGGCATTTCTGTGAAGAGGGAAAAACAAAGGATGGGGTTTTTCTAAGAATACCCGAGTTGCAAGCTCTTTTAAGTTCCATCCTGCACTCCTAATCCAAGAGTTCACTCCAGCATTAAAACCTCATGATTCCACTTTATTGATCAAGCCTACTTTTTGTTTGCATCATTTCCTACATGATTTCTACATAGTTTCTTTTCCTTTAGCGCACTTCAAGTAGCTTCTTTGCTAAAAATAAAAATCCGGTCTCTTCCCCAGGGCCCTCCAGTTGCCTTTGTGTAGCTTTGTGTTGCAGCCATGTGGTTTCCTTCTGGTTGCCCTCAGAGCCCCAGATGCCATAAATACTTGGCCTTATGAAGCCTTGACCCATCAACAACCCAGCGATGCCTGTTCATGAAAGCCTCAAGTATGAGCATGGAGAATAGCATTGCTTAATAGTTGAATGCTCTGAAGAGAGCCAAAAAGTTTCCTTTGGTCCCTTCAGAAAATCAAACACTTGTTTCTAGTGCCTGGGAGGAAGGGTAGTACTTGTTATTCAGACTTTGAATTCTTTTGAATTCTGTTTTTGCTCTCCTAAATTCTTAATTCTCATTAAAAACATAGGTTACACTATTCTTTGAATTCCTTTGTGCTTTGGTAAAGATCAAATAGCTAATTTAAGACTTTCATCCATCGCTTTTCAAATTGCGAGCTTGCACAAGCAGATAAAGCCTTTTGTGGTTAAGCTAGCTTGCACTGACAATTTGTTGCGTTGCATTGTTCCTCAAATTCTGGCTTTTTGCATCTGTGTCACTGTAGGCATTTAATTTGTCCTTCAGTGTGTTAGTTCACCAAATTCTATTCACAGAGTTCCAAGATACTAAAAGGATGGGAAGAAATGAATTTACAAGGAGGCTGTACTCAAAAGAACTCTATCTATGTGTATGTAGATTATCACTCTGTGAGTGATAATCTACATACACATTAGTATTGTAGCAAGTGCCAAGCAAGCAACCCTTGAGAGTTACTAGTAATTTGGTGAGCAGTCTTGGCATCTTTCTTACAGAGATGGGAGGGTGGATGCAGTAAGCTCCAGGCAGGCTCCAGCTGTCCTGAGCATGGTGGGATATTGCTGATGGTGAGAGCAATGAGCTGAGGAGCTTCAGGATGGAGATGTTTTTCAGCAAGATGACCTTAGGGCTCTGGTGGAGTTCTCTCCTTCCAGGGTTCCAAGGCAGGCAGCAAGCTCACTGCCCCTTTTTACAGCTTCTATATCAAAGTGGGCATTGCTTTAGACCCTTCAACTGACAGAGACAGCTGTTTGATGCCATGAACACAGAAACAAAGCTGTCTAGAATTCCTAAGACCCTGGAGATGGTATGACTGGAATAGACCAGATGAGTATGATCAGAGGGCAGGATGGCTGGAGAAGAAAGGCTTGTGTAGGGTACAGCTGCAGAGACTTTGTACTGAATGTCTTCTACCAATCCCTCTCTGGAACAGCCAAAATCAGAAGTATTGGGACTATGGTGGAAATCCTGCAGCTCTGATGGAGAGTAGATTTCTCCTAGATGAGCTTAGTGGAAGAGTCAGGACACATCCTGTGGTTTAGGTCACCAATAGCCTGGCTAAGCCACATGGCTACTGCCCCCCAAAGCAACTGGCCTTGTCTGTGCTCTTTTCTGGGAACAGTTTCTTGTGTGTATCCTTCCCAAGACTGGACAGGGGAAAAATACTGAGGAAGTAAGAAGTTGTTTCAAGTTACCTCTGTGCCAGAAGGACAGTGTCCCATCTGTCACAGTGGCTGAGTGAGGAAGTGAATGTGCCCTTTCAGATTATGGCCAGGAATGTCTCCATAGAATCATGGGAGGGGCTGAGTTGGAAGGGATCTGAAACATCCTCTAGTTCCACCTCCCCTGCCATGGGCAGGGACACCTCCCACTACACCAGGTAGCTCAAAGCCCCCTCTAACCTGACCTTGAACACTTGCAGGGATTGGACAGCTACACCTTCTCTGAGCAATGTGTTCCAGTGCCTCAGCACTCCCACAGTAAAGAATTTCTTACCTTAAATTCAATAACTTACTATAAACATACTCCTTCAGTTTAAAGTGATTCAAATCCCCTTTTAGTCACTACATACCCTTGTAAGAAGTCCCTTTCCTGCTCTCTTGCAGACCCCCTTCAGGTACTGGGAGGTGCCCCAAAGTCTCCCCATGAGCTTTCTCTTCTCCCAGCTGAACAACTCTGTCAGCTTATCTTCATAGTCCACATAGGAATGCACTTCTAAAGTAGAAGCAAAAGTTAAGGCTAAACCTGTGCTTAACTACCACTTTTTAAAATCTTGACTAAACTCTCAAAAAAAAAATTTACCAAGGAAAACTTTTCTCCTTTAAATAAATCTAAAGTATTCTTTTGTAAGTAAGAATAAAAACATGGAAAACTGAAATATCTCTTGCTGTTCCAGAGTAACTTTTATTTGCCATGTGCTTTCAGGATGTGTTACATAGGCATGCTCTCTATTTGATTGTAAGGATGGTGTGCTATGACGATGGTCTGGGAGCAGGAAAAAGTTTACTGGCTTTGAAGACAACAGATGCAGCCTCTGAAGAATGCAGCCTCTGGGTATATCAGTGCAGTAGTTTGGTAAGAGTTTATGCTTTCAGTATTTAAAATAGGTATTGGAATTCTGATTCCAGTAAAGGGAGATTCTAAAACCGAAGGCCCTTGTGAAGGCTTTTTGGCAGAAGGAGGATTGCTTAATGTAAAAAAAAAAGTATAAATTTGTGCTGGCTGAAGAAGGGAAAACAGCCCTGCTGCCTTCATGGGATTAGCTTTGAGGAAAACACCTACATTCCCTAAAATTGCCAGTGACTGTACTCACCTGAGAAAGCTCTGTCCAGTCTAAAGGGTGCTATGGCAGCACCTATGGACAATCTCTACTTCTATTTCCAAACAAAACAAAAATCTTTTAAGATGTGGAGCAGGAAGGGCTGGAGTAACAATTCTAGTAATAGAGCATGCAACCATATTTGTAAGCAAGGGAGGTGATCCCTCCTTATGAGTAGGAGAATTCATTGTCAGGATGCTCTGATGACACTGACTCTTGGCTGGCAGTGCTGGGGGAACACAAAAAATGAGGTTCTGAATGTTGGTGCTGTGCTATGCTGACAGCCAGCAATGCTGACTTGGTTCAAAAGAGCTCGTGTAAGACAGCTCCTACGTGTCATTGCAGGCCAGACAGGTGTTTTGTGGGTCTCACAGAAGAAAATGAAGGACACACTCTGCTTTAAATGAGTTTTGAGAAGTTTAGAAGTTCTTCAGAAGGTGTTAACGTGAGTGTCTGGGTTTTTTAGGAACAAGCACAAGCCATTTGCAAAGTGTTGTCTACAGCCTTTGACTCAGTTTTAATGTCGGAGAAGTCCTGATTTCCTTGGGCAGCAGCGTTGGTGCGGGAGGCACCGGGCTCCTCGTGACACCAGGGACAGCTTGGAGCCACACACTGTCCTAGGAGAGACTTACTGTGCAAAGGAGACCCTCACAACCTTGCACATGGTACTTGGCATTCCCCAAACATGACTTGAAGAGTCCATCTTCAGTGTCCAGGATATTACAGAATTTTATATTTAACACAATTTCTCTTTTTCCTAAATCATGTTTTGTATGTTAATGTCAATATTGCAGAAATGTAAAATAAAACTGACACTTGCTTCTACCTCGTTGTCTGAGAAATAATTTGTTAATATAGACTTTGATTCTGCTTAACCCAGGTACTAGAAGAAAACAAAAGCCAAGTGGTAAGATGGAATTATTTGGTGCTTTACCCCTGTAATTTAATCTCTGTAGGTGTGCCATCTACAGTTTTTCTGTTCAACTAAAGTTCATAAGAAAGACATTTTTTCCTCAAGTGATACTTGTTTGTATTTGTCATTTTTATACATTAAAAAGAACAATATTGCATAAGCAATACAAGGGAACAGAAGAGAAGCAGAAAAAGTGATTTTAAAAGTAGTTTTATTTTTCCAGACATTTGACTGGTTAACAAGAGTAAAATTTATTAATCATGCTCTAATTATAAATCACTGCATCCAGGACATTGAAAATAAGAGTTGATTTTAGGTTATACAATATATACAGTTGCTCTGCAACTAAACAAAATAAAAACAACTGAATTGAATATTATACATCTCATAGCATTCTAAGCTGCATTTTAAGTGTCACTTGCTCCCTTTTAAACAGTTAACACAGCAACCTAATAGTCTGTCTATTAACAGATTTTTTTGAATCAGATTTGAAAAGTTGTATGAAATATGCCAACATTTTGGACTTAAAATTCTTAATTTTATATTATAAATAGATATCTACAGGCTCTAGAATTTCATTTTTCTCTGCCAGAGGAGAAAACCTTTTGAGAAACTCAGAAAATCAAGGGATAAATTTTGCTTAGCTGCTCTTTATTGGTCCTTGGGATTTTACCTGTCTGCACTGTTAGTGCTATTAAATTGTAGTCTACAAGTTTCCTGGTCTTTAAGTGACCAATGAACAAAGTTGTGACATTTTACTCTATTCCTCTTCTAGCAGAACTCAAGGGAAATTTGTATAATTTTTTTAATGTTACGAATTGTTACATACACTATAAGATTCTGTGTTAAAAATACTGTACATTAGGAGATCTGTGCAAAATAATATGCCCATTTACTCTCTAGACTCTATCAGGGATAGAAACATACAAAATAGTGTTGCAAACTGAACGTATCAGTAAGTGAATAAAACTGTAGTGCTAAACTATTACTCTATCATTTTACTGGGAACTTTGAAAATACAGACTAATTTGCTTCAACTTGCAATAAAAATATCTTGAAACATTCCAGTTTGTTCCCCATTCATACTGCAGCAACAGCATCTAGGAAGTGGAAGTTACACATCTACGTGGCTGTACCCACACGCCCGAGAGGCATCAACCAACGGTACCATTCAGGAAGGGTGACACAGGGTGAGATCAGTGTTGCTCTTCCAGCATTTTCGCAACGTGGTTCTCATCCAAATAAGCACAGATGTGGTGGTGGCCTGTTTTCCATTCCTTCCAATATGAAATGGCCAATTTAAGCACCATTTACCAGAAATTCAAAGCTCTCTTGATAAATCTAGAGATACAATGTTCACGTAACGTGATCAAAGCCAATGTGACCTAGACATTGATTTTCTGTATCCTATGCCTCAGTTGTTTCCTGTAGCATAAGCAAAACCTGGTACAATTTCACAATACACAAACATCAAAATGATGTCAGATCTGTATTGGTGTTTTAAAATTCCATCAACCACCTGGGTACTATCCATGGCCTAGCTTTTGTTCACAAATCAGCAAAACAAGTTTAACAACAGTGTAGCTACCATATATGTGGGTATTCTATATAAATACAGAGTGAGTTGGCAAACTATCATTGTTTGCAAGGTAGTGGCACACAAATTTCATAAACCAGAACATAACGTAGTGAACTCATGAGGTGTCAGGTATCTTATTGACCAAGGATAATTACCTACATGTTCCACCAAATATGTTCTCTCTGTGAACACATTGCTGGATGATTTAAAGAAAATTCAAGAATTTTAAAAAAAAGTCTTAATGCTATAATGAGACAAGTGTAAGAAATGTTCTGCAATCCATCATCATAGTTAAGTAAGTACATTTCAGGAAGTGCAGCTTTCAAATCCTTGAGTTAATGTAGTAACTCATTAATATTGCCATAGTTTAGTTAACCAGCAGTAGTCACATTAAATGACCAAAATGGATGTAACATACATAAAGAACATTCAAAAAACAGGTTCTACACACATGCAGCATAGAAAAACAAAACAGTCTCAAGCTCACAAAATTAGAACTAGAAAGTTCAACGACTAACACAGATTTCAGATAACTTTAAGCAAATATCTACATCCATTCTGAAAGAAAGAAGTTTCTCCTGTGGTAAACTGAAGTACTTTTTCACTTTCACCTGGCCAAAGACACATAATTAAAACAATTTCTTCTGCAACTGTTGGCATCCTTGATGACAGCCAGTATGGCAAGCTACTAAATGAGTCCATTTCAGAACTACAGAGCAGCTTGCATGTTTTGGTTCCAGCACTTCAAATGGTGTCAAGAACTAGATAAGTTCACTGCCCTGGTAGATGCACACACAATTTCTTTAACTGGGGAAGCAACACTGAACTGTTGTACTGTCATGTTACAAAAGGGAGATTAAAATTACAGTGAATTGATCGATAAGAACATTCATAATGTTGTGATATTCAGACACATGGATTTTGATTGTTAAAGCTTTTCAGTTCACCTTGAAAAATACAGGAAGAATTGTTTTTATTTAAAAGTGTAAACTGCTTATGAGAAATTTTCACGTAGAAAAAAGTTTAAAAGTCCCCAAACCAGAACAATGGCAATAAAAAAGTAAGCTACAGTACCTAGGACTTGGGCAGTGCTCTGGCAAGGTGGCTGCGGATAGGTAGGTGAAATGAAATAGAACAAAACTTATTTCTGTGACTGCTGGAAATGAGAAATGTCTTCACTTATCAGTAGCAATCTAGTCAACAATAAAGTGCACAAATGATACAGGGAAAGCTCCTTTCCGACTGGGATCTCCATCAATATGACCAATCTGAAAGAGTCCAGATATTTTTCAAGTTAAATCTCGAAATGACATTTCAGTATCACCAAAATGAATACCAGTGACCTTCCTGCCTGTAGCATAAGCCTCCCACCAAATCTTTTCTGCAGTAGTGCTAGTTTTCTTCTGCCAATAGGAGAATTCAGTCCTAAAGAGTGCCTATTTTTCAGCTGTACGTTGGGTTTTTGTCAAATGCAAAAGTTTTATCCAGTTCTTTGAATATACAACATCTTACTGCAGTACCACTGCTGCATAATTCCAGTGCAATCTGTAATGCCTGGCAGCCCACGTTTGGCCTCTGTTGAGTTGCTCCTCTAACCATCACTGTGAGGCAAAAGGATGAATCAAGCTTCAACAGTTTCAGGTTTTACATTAACCTATTTCTGTTTATACATATTCTTGTCAACTTAGATGCAATCTGAAGCTCTGTTCTTCACTAGCTAACAGATTAAGGCAAGTGTTTTCATGCACAATAATTTTCCAAGATTTTGCTTGAGCCAATAAGACTCTGGAATGTAAAAACTTGAGATGGTTTCCCAGCTCAAATAGACTCAGTCCTAGTCATCTGAAGGCTGAGGACAATACAAAGCTCTCCTCTGATGCTGTCCTGGGGTGACTTTAGGATGCTGTATTGTATTTGTATCCCCATCCATCTGTTTAGCCCAGAAATAAGTTCTGCAGCTTTAAAACTAGATCTGAGAGCTAAGGGAGGCAGAAGAAGAATTGGTGGAATGTCTAAGGAGACTGTATTCAAAACACAGAGATAAAAGCTTCAGCTCTCTCTCTCAGTGCATGTTGTTTGCAGCACAGACAGTGAGTGGGACAGAGCGCTCCTTTGCTTTTAGTTAGTTTTTAGCTAGCTGAGGAAGACAAGTTCCCTAGACTGTGGGTTTTCTTTTTCTTGGAACTGTTCAGCCCTGCTTTGGACCAAAAACCCAGAAAAACACGGGGAGCTCACGCCTGTGGCCCATGGGGGCCCGGGACGTGGCATTTTCAGTGCAGGAGGGACTGATAAGAGACTGAGCGAGCAGAGTCACACCCCACAAAAAAGACTCTCTGAATCTGCCATCTCTTCAAAACAATGAGAGGTTCCATTGTTTAATATTATTCATTTTTCATGTCTGTGAGTACTTTGCTTGTTAAATAAACAGTTTTTTCCACTTCTCTTGAGGGAGGTTTATCAGCCAAACAGGTGGGGGGGGGGGGGGGGGGGGGGGCGGGGCACTGAATCTGAATTCTGCCCTTTAGGGAACATCCCTTTGGAAGTTCCCTTCCAAGTTTGTCTCAAGCCAGGACAGACACCCACTACACAGCACCTGTAATAGCGGGTTCTTAAATTGCTGACACTCCACCAAAAATTTTCTGGATCACAGAGACCACGTCCCCCGTATTGTGAACCCTGCTAATCATATTTCTTTCTTTCTTTTTTTTTCCCCCTGAGTGAGAAAAGCTAAAAACTTGTCTGAAATTTGACTTTTGAAATTTCATCTCTGGTTTCCATGAGATGAAACTATTCTTGTTATTTGGAAACCCAGCAAGGGATCTTCCAAAGTGAGTGTCAACCTCTAAGATTTAATTTCTTGCTTTCAAAGTGTGTTGACAAAAAATGCAAAATACTCACCCACCACTCCTGATCTTCTTCACCATCAACTACAATAATATCTCCCTCTGCAAAAGTCAGCTCATCTGGGTTATCTGCTACACAGTTGTAAATTGCTTTTACTCTCTTGGGTTTAGTTTTTGACTGAAATGAAAAAAAAAAACCTGAAGGTAAATAATACAGCACAGAATAGACAGAGTAGACTTGGAGTTTTTTAAAGAAAGTTTCAAAACTGCTTCCAACTGCTCTTTTTCATAGGTTTGAGTTCAGCTATATCTTTTATGCTGGGTGCTCACACTTCACACTGAATATGGCACCACCCAAAGCTTTTTGGAGCCACTGTGCCAATAACATAGGCCATGTTTCCCGAAGAAATTCTCCACTTTGGCTCACCCAAACCTACAGAGGGGTCACCCTCTGTCTTCAGAGCTCTACATCACTGCAGTGAGCATGATTTTGTTCAGATGATGGGGTGATCAAATTCTGTGCAAATGTAACAGCAGCAGCATTATCAGAGGGAGGCCTGAGCCACCTGCCAATATGTTTCTTCTTAATTTGTTAAACCCATTTCAGTAGTGTAAGAACCCACCAAAACATCCTCTGCCTCCCAGCAGTGCTCTGAGGACTGCCAGCCACAGAGTCTTTTGGCAGCTCTTTCAAAGGTAGAGTTTAGTAAGGATTGTAATATTCCAGTATGGCAGTGGGACTCAGTCCTGGCTATGTTCTGAGCAAAGTGATATCAAAATTGTTTCGCTCTGGTTTTCCTCATCTCACACCTTTTCCAGTACAAGCCAGTCTGCTGCTGCATTTCTTTTCAGCCTCCTCATTCTCTGTTGCAGACCAACAATAATGCTGCTTACACAGTGCTCCCATGCAAAACAACCCAACAAGTGAAGAGGCTTAAGGGCTGGAGGCAGAGTATAAAGCTTTCCACCATGAATCCACCCTTTTTCCAGCCATAGGGAACAAAAATCTCTGCTTTCTACCCTAAAGCGTCAGAGCAGAGGTGTAAGTGCAATTTAGGTCTGAGATGGCGGTTAATGCAATGGCTGTTAGGGACAGAAGTTCCACATGGCATAAGGAAAAGATGGCCTCATCACCATACTGGAGTCCCCCCAGTGCCTGGTCCCAGTCTCTAGTTAGGTCAGCCATGGAGCAGACAGATAAAAAGGAACAAGAGACCTCATTTACAACTCTCATTTTCTCCATCAGCAAAATGCTCTGCTGAGGAGAGAACTGCCCAACAGTCTCTTATTGTGCCATTGTGCTAGAGCTGAGCACCATGCAGAGAAAAGAGGGAATGTGGATGGGGAAGGATGGAGGCAGCATGATTGTTATGTTCCTCTAGAAGCATTAATTTGCATTCTAGTATAAATTGTCTAGTATAAATTCTAATATAAATGAAGCTGTGGCCTGCCCAGGGCAGGCACATCCTGAGGCTGTCTCATCCATGGGAGCTGCCAGCCTGGCACTGCAGCACAGCAATTTTTCCAGACGCTCCCTCTCAGACAAATGACAGTCTGAACCACAACCACCTTTTAGGTCAAAAGGGAAAAGCTTCACATCAGTACAACAGTGATATAATGACTAACTTCAAAGTGCAGTAATTACAGGTATTTCTTGTTCTTTAGAAGGCAAGGAAATTAAAATAGATCTCATTCCCAGAGGAATAAAATCATCTAGGGAAATTTCCCATGTATCTACAAAATGGTTTCAAAAATCTAAATATCGCATTGAGGAAAAAAAAAGAAATCAAAAGGTGAATCAGGAATTTCCACCTGATAAACAGGCTATTGGGTAAATGCACTGTGTAGGAGATAAGCCACTGGCTAAATGTGCATGTACAACTAGACCTGTCTTTTCTTTACTCAAGGAGCACTTCTGCATTTGTTTTCTAAACTTGGGCTGGCCTCTGAATTCCCTGGCAGGGTAAAGACATAGCAAAAAAGCCAGGAGTATAAGGCTAAATGGAGCAATTTAGCCAAAGAACTTTAGCTAGACTGATCTAGGTAAAGCTCTTTAGCTGAGGGGCCCTTGACTAAATCTCAGCTAAGATGCTTTAGTTAGATTTAGCTAAAGCATCTTAACTAGCACATACTTCTGAGCCAGGTTTTCCCTTATTTCTCTGTCCCTATGACAGAAGAAAAACACCCAGCTGATTTGCTCAGTGACAGAATTCACCTGAATGAAGACCTAGAGAGAGCTGGAGAGTCAGATACGTTCTTCATATTATGTGCAATTATTATTAAACATTGAAGACACTGACCCCAAAACTAGCCAGCACAGCCCATTCCTTCATAGCTAAATCAATTTGTCCTATTAAAAAAAAAAAAAAAAAAAAAAAAAGAGAACAACATAGGGAAACTACAACTTCAATTTATACAGAAAGTCAGGTTAGGAGCTGTTTCAGATGTGCTGGAAGGATGTAACCAGTGCTTACACTTGAATCCCAGCACACACAACAGAAATTAAGATCAGAGTCCAGTAGCTTCACAAAGTTAATATGACAACATAAGCAATTTACACTACTTAGAGCATTTAATTTTTTGTGGCCTAAAAAATGAAGGTTACTTTAATGCAAGATGGACAGTAACTTGGTTGAACAAGAGTGGGGGAGGAAAGAAACCAGAAAATTTTATACTCCCAACTAATGCATGGTGATGCCTCTGAGGCTTCTCATCATTATCAGATGAGAAACAGGTAACAGGGGCTCTGTGTGCTCAAGACCAATGGCCAGGCTATGCACACAAACACACCCAACTCTGTCCTGGAGAGCTGCTATTTCAGTGGACATGGTTAAGGAAAAATGGTTGAAGGGAGAGACACCAGGGACTGAAGGAAGCAGGTGTTTTCATTACAAGCCATTAACAAGAGCATTGCAGAGCCTGGAACAGCACATCTCCTACCTCTCTGCTTATTATTTACTACTGAAGCACACTCCTGCACAGAATGTATGAAACTGCCCAGACCCAGTCACACACAGCACCTCAGAAATGTATGGGCTCTACATATTGTGATTTGCTTCCTGCAGAGATGTACTGGCATGATCAAGGATATGGATCTTTTACATCTATCACACAAGAAAGCAACATAAAATTGAAGCAAGAACCAAAGACCAAGTTAACTACATATAATGTACAGCTCCACTGACATCTGGAAATACATCCTTTTACCTACACCAGTATAAGATTACAGGTACTGACACTAATATGTGTTACCATTCATGGTCCTGGATTAAAAATAATAAGTAAAGAGTATAAAAAGGCCACACAATCAGATCAAGAGTGCATCTAAATCCAGTATGTCTTTTCTAATAGTCACTGTAAGGCTGGGGGAGGGTGGAGAAGAAAAATATAGAATTAACCACCTTCTGCTGGGGATATGCTTACCAAGAGATTTCTCTCCTGTCACCAGGTGAATGCTGAGAACTGATAGCACAAAGAAACAGTTTGTTTTGTTTTGAGCTTGATTCCTGCTTGTCTTGTTTGAAGTCATTTCATCTACCTACATGAACAACTGTCAGTATATCTGTGTCCATTATAAAAGCAGAAGAGTTCCCTTATAACTAAAGACTGAGAATGAAGCCACATGTTACAAGTGACTCACCAAGCTCATCTACAAGTCACTAACTCCTAAAGCTTATCTATCTCCAATAAGTCAACCATAATTCTGTGGATTGTGTTGGTCACATCTGGACATTAACAAAGAATCCAACTGGTTTGGTTTGCTTTTTTAAATTTAAAAGCACATCCTATCCTATAGGAAATTCAAGGAAAAAAAGCTTTTGTGACTATTTAGTACAAGTCACACAAATACTTAAACACAGGATACAGACTTTTTATGTTTCATGGCTCTCACACTTTTACCATGGCAGGACACACTATCATGTCTACAGTGTGTTTGATAGAATGCAGAAGATGAATAAAATCAAACGCCACATTTTGTACTTACTATTTGTGATTTCCTTGGCATTGGTGCTGGTGGCTGGATTTGTGCCAAAGTATTTGCTGTAGAACCAGTCTGTGTTCCTGGAATGTCACATACAGAAGACGACTCTCCTGCTAAGGTAAATAAACCAAGTAAATATTAGGCATGCTTCCAAAAAAAGGAAGAGTGATGGTACCAATTGAAACCAAACCAATTATTCTTAAAAGTATATAAATCATACTCCCATGAGTATTTAATTTTTACTGGTTCTTTCTAAATAATGGAACAGAATTCTATCCTTTTCCTTACCAAAAAGGCCACTTTTCCCAAAGACAACTACCTAAGACATTTAACAGTGCAGATATGCTAAGAGAGATAAAATAGATGAGGGCAGAACCAAATATCCTGTTCCCCCTTTCCTTCCCTACAGACTGTATGCTGTTAGAATCTTTCTTTCCTAGGAAAGACCGTCATTATCAGGGTGTTGTATCCTTCACAGGAGACTCCTGCCACAGATGGCAGATAGCCATTAGCAAA
The DNA here is from genome assembly GCF_023055355.1 of Agelaius tricolor. Classification (NCBI taxonomy): domain Eukaryota; kingdom Metazoa; phylum Chordata; class Aves; order Passeriformes; family Icteridae; genus Agelaius; species Agelaius tricolor. The sequence goes on from NW_027269261.1 coordinate 80,745,664, forward strand.
TTCCTCTGGGATATGTCAAGAGAAAATGAAAAAGAATCACAGTAATTTCAAATGAATATAAAACATATAGTATAAGGGCAAACAAGGTAGGAGAAATTCCACTACAACCACCACAGAATTTGCACAAACTTCACTGTAGAGATTTTATGGAGATTACATTATTGTCATGTCCCAAAGTAGTAGTTACTTTGAACAGCAAAAACCACAAAATGAATAATGGACTCTGAATAATGTACTCTGTTTATTAACATGAAAAGAGCTATATCAATTTGCAATATAATTAGAAGTGACACTATATAAGCTCTGGATTTTCAAGCCAGAAACACATTTTTCTATACTAAAATGTGTATCTGATACCTTGTTTATGACATATGCAAACAACAGTGCAAACAAAAATGTTCAAAATGCATCCTTTGTTTGAGTGGGTTTTAAGGTGAAGTTAGGAAAGCTAAAGCCTAGCTGGAATTGAATCTGGCAAGGAATGTCAAAGATAACAAGAAAGGCTTCTATAAATTCATAGGTAACAAAAGGAAGATTAGAGAATATGTGGACCCATTGTTGAACAAGATGAGATACTGGTTACAAAGTACTTGGAAAAGGCTGAGCTACTGAATGCCTTCTTGGCCTTAGCCCTTACTAGCAAGACAGGTCTTCAGGAAACCTGGTCCAGTCATCAGGGGAGAATCTGGAGCAATGAAGTACAAAGTTCTGAACCTGGGGACAAACAGGCACACACCAATATATGCTGGTGGCCACCTAGCTGAAAAGCAGAACCAGAGGCAGTGGACACAAACTGAAACACAGGAGCCTCTGTGTGAACATCAGGAAACATTTTGTCAGTGTGAGGGTGACACAGCACTGGGACACGCTGCCCAGAGAGGTTGTGGAGTCTCCATCCTCTGGGCACAGTCCTGGGTGATCCACTCTTGCTGACCCTTCTTTAGGAAAGAGTTAGACCTGATAACCTGCAGAGGTCCCTCCCAACATCAACCATTCTGTGTTTATATTTATTACATGGTCCCATTGTTGACTTTATGTGGCCCATAGCTCTGCTCATGCTAAAGAACTTGAGGCATCAGGGCCTACACAATCACAAAGAGAAACAAGAAGAATGTTGGCACTGATTATATTTAAATGTGTAGGGTAAATGAACAGATTAAAGAAAACCTCAACAAACCCACACTCTCCCTTTGATTGTTATGACAGCTTAACTATAATAAAATAAATCTCTAAACCACAATTACCAGGTTGTTGTAGAGACCCAAGTCCTCTGGTCTGCCCTTTGTTAGTTAAGCCAGATGACTTCTCAGTCCTGTGCAGAAAGTGGGAAATGGGTCCATTTCAGAAACAAACAAGAACTCAAAAAGCAACAATACAGAGTACTTTCCAAATTTTAAAAATCTTGGCCTGTCTTCAGTAAAATCTGGTGACAGCTATTTTGTTTTTAAAAGTACTACTTTTCTTCTGTATTCCTGATTAAGTGAATTGAAAGTTACACCTACTTTTAAAAAAATAAGGCAGAAAAATAATACAAGTTTGATTATTGCAATTTATGTCTTTTCCTGAGATTCGAAGTTTCTTTCACTGTTATTTTATTTTTTTCTTAAAATTATTCATCCATATTACATTATAGAAAGCTTCAACAATTTTGTCTACCTTTTATGTAGTACGGTACATCAAAAAAAAGGGTTAGAAAAGAGCTTAAGGGTCAAGGTTGCTTTCATCTTTCAGTCCCAATTTCCAAATGAAACATTATTTCTTCCAAAATTTGATCAAAGGCCCTATTTTCTAGATTTCTCATTACCTTATTGATCTCCCCTGGTTCCCACCTCAGTATTTAATTTTACTGCAATGCCCCAAACTGAACACAGCAGTCCTGCTGAGGCACCACTGATGTTGAGACAGTTGAGAGAATTAATTCCTATAGTTTGCAGGCTCAGTTAAAACTATATTCTTTAACCCTTCCACAACAGCACTAGGTCATCTGCCTTACTTACAATGTCCTTACAGATCCTTCTTCTAAGGACTTTTGCTTACCTATACTCTGCTGTTCTCCATGCTTCATCCCTGTAGTTGATTGTTCTTAATTACTAAGAATGACACCCTTCTTTTCCCTTGACTACTCCTTCAGTTTCTCAAGGATGTTTTGGATATGATTCTGTTTTCCAGTGCATATGTGCTCCTAACTTACTTTTCTGCAAATTTAAAAGTTTTTTTTTTCTTTTCCAGATCTCTCTACTTCTGCCACAAATGGAAAGATTCAATGGAACAGAACTTATACAAAGCACATGAACAATAAATAGCACAATCAGACATTAGATCCCATTATCTCCTATTTGTTACTAGATGAGAATAAGGAATTGAATATTTTTAATAGTTTTTTTTATCTCCATCATAGCTAGGCATTCTGGAGATATTCAGATAACCTTAAATCACTAGGCTGTCTTGTTTTTACTGTAGTAATCCTTGATTACTGTAGTATTCATCTACATCCTTAGCATCTGCCTTCTGTTCATTCTCACATGAACATATCATTGCCAAAAGCATGCATGCTTTATTGATGATTGCATGTTATAGATATATTAAGTTACTAAAAATGATGAAGTATATTAAAGATTAAAATGACATCAGTTACCCAGGAATAGGCTTTCTCTGAGAGATTCTGCTAGGAGGTTGTGGAGGCAGTGGTGGTGGGGTTGGCTTGTTTTGTGGAGGAGCTGGCTGCTGTTTTGATTGCTGGTTCAGAGCTTCTATAATGCTGGCTGTCTTTGCCACTGGAGGCGGTGGTGCTGGAGAAAGTACATCTATATAGGAAAGTTAGACAGAAACATGGAATTAAATTTCCATTTACCATTTCATTTCTTGGGTTCTCAGAACAGGTTCCCCTGTTACAGGACGTATGTAAGAAAAATGCTTTACTACATGTAATGGAAGGAGGACCTCTTTGGAAAATGGTTTACCTTTTGTTTCACCTAATCAAAGCTGGAGACCTCACAAGCACTTAAATTTATTCAAGCATTAAAGTGCAAGCAAAGAAAATTCTTACTGAAGTCAGTCACATTCTTGAAAACAGTAGATCAGAATACATTTTTAAAGTGCTAACATTATTTGTCCAGTCAATACCTTCAGTCTGTGTTTTATGGAAAAGTAACCAAGTGAGTAATATCTGACAAATTTTATTTAGAGGAACAACTTTTCTTAAAATCTTGTTGTGATTCACAACTAACAGCAGACTAGGTTTAGCAATTAATTAAAATTGCTATTGAATTCTTAAAACCACCAAAACAGCAGCTGGCAATGAATTAAAACATCCTTTTGCATTCCAGTGGTCTGCAAGAATCAAGCAAAATGTGGAGACACAGCCCCAAGCCTACATGTAACACTCACCTTCACAACTAGTGAGAAATACAGCACAAAAACTATACATATATATATATTTATATATAAAGATAAAATGATGAGCCCTTTAGCTGTAGTAATAGATGGTGTTTCCTGCTGACCCTGCACTACACCATACAGTACTCACTGGAGCATCAGAGAAGATAGTTTGTTACTGGATGGGAACGATAGGCCAAAGCTACAGTCACCAAAAGAGGAAGTATGAGTTGTGGAAATGGAAAAATAAGCCAACTGTGATTAGATACAGTAGAAGGGAGAACAGGGGAAAGTGGAAACATACTTGTAGATGTTACACGCAATGGCGGCACAGGGGGATGAATAGCTGGTGGATCTGATGAAGACCTCTGCCTGCTTATACTTTCCACTCCTAAAGAATTTGTCTTCCACATTGCATTAGATGAAGAAATTGTCTGAATACCACTGCCAAGAACTGAAGGCTGAACTAAAAAGAGAGGAAAATACTGCATTATTATTATTACTTACCCTAAGCACAAAGTGTTAATATTCACACCTGTGCTTTCAGAAATGGTGTGGATAGACCACTGTATTCAGCAACACTATATTCATCAACTATAGTCACTGCATCCTGATGGAATGCCAGGGCAGAAATCAGTCTGGTGTTAGAAATTACAGAAAAAATCACCCAGAAACTTCTAACACTTTACCTAAACAAAATTTGTCTCCAGTCATTACTTTAAAATATATCAATACTTGAAAAAGCAGATTTCTCAGTAAGAAGGCAGAAGGCACATCTTGCTACCTTCTTTAGTCCCTGACTGATAACTGTAATTTTCTCAGGTACTGCAAGAAAAGGACCTCACTCTTCCACAAGCATGAGCACACATTGCTGACTCAAAGTGAAACATCAGTTTTGACTTAGAAATAAAATAAAACTGTAAACCTGAATTTCACTCAAGCAAGAAGCTATAATAACTAGTTGTGAAACATTCACAAAGTACTTCTTCAGAGACTCTTAAATTACTTCATCCTGAAGAGCTGCCTCCTCTTTTCATAAAAACAGTCTACAGGTTTTCTTTACAAAGCCAGCATTTTGCACATATTATGCCATTTCTCACTACTCACTGCATGAGTATCATATTAAGAAAAGATGAAACAGAGTAAGGTATGAACAAATATTAGGTTGCAGGGAAAAGCATAAAAGGCTCAGAAGACTTGGAAAACAGCCTAAAGCTATGAGGATAAAGGAGCAATAATACACCATAAGCATAACATTAACAACATCAGCAACTGAAAAGAAGCTACAGTCAATGATACTATTATAGCTTTTAACTAAGTATATAAATTAATAGGCTAATACATTGCTAGAGTAAAGAATATGAGCTAATAATCATAGGCAGGCAGCATTGTCTTCATGGCATGAGTTGTATTACAGTGATGCCAAGAAGTTTGGGGTTGGGAATGAAATTAAAATGACACTTCTTGAAATGTGTCATTTAAGCAAGGGCAAACTGTGGGTATGGTTGGCCATGATTAAAATAATATCAAAGGATAAAACAGTCTTTTTAACTATTCAATTTTTCACTAATTCAGAGATAGAATCTAACAGTTAAACAAACCAGGCAAGCTCCTTGAGTAAATTTTCCTGTTTGGTGGGGAAAATATTCCTTTCCACCAAGTGAAAAAATGTTGCCTAGATATTAAGGTTAGGCTTCATGTGAAATGTCAAAGTAATCCTGCCTTGGTTAAGGTTTACATATAACTAAACTTCCCCCACTCCCATCCTACCCTTTCCAAGTAACCCAAAACCAGACTTTTCTGTTCTCAGTTTTTCTGCCCGTTTTATGCAGCCATTCCATAACTGACTTTTCATATTACACAGAAGATCAGATTGCCATCTCAAGCACAATCACTGGTGCATGGAGTCCTGCATTTTGACCTCTGCACAGTGCTCCCAAAGGCAGAAGTCACCCATGTGTGCCCAGAACATTTCCTGATCATATCTCCTCTTAGGGGGTCTGAATACAGCACCACAGAAAACCATGGGTTTAATAGTAACTTTTCTTGAATAGAATTGAATACATAAATTTAGCCTCCATGAAAGATGGTGGATAATAAAGGTATTACAACAATGAAACACATTGAATATGACCTGTACTAAGAGGACCTATTTGGATTTCTCTATGTTTCTTTACTGTGATGCAAACAGATTACATATGAAGATAGGAATGAAGTTCACAGCACCAGCTTTAATGGTAGATTTTGCAATCACACAACCCTCTGAATCAGGATGAGACACATACTTTTACACTGTTCTAATGATCTAGGGACAACCAGTAATTGGCAGCTGTGTTTTCAGTCAGATATCAGGTCGTGAAAATCATTCAGTTCTTCACATCATGACACTTACACTTTTATTTCAACAATCCTGAAGCATGTATTTATTAAGAGAAGAATTTGCAAGGTTAAGATCTCATGCTCTGTATACACTCTCCATTCTCTGAGGTCTGAAACAAAGTTTGATGGCAGACAAATGCTATTGAAATTTTATCTTTACAGTGAACCCTGACAATGACGTCTTCAAGAAACAGAACTATGAAAAGATTGAATATAACAAAAAAATTGATGAGCTACATTGACTGCAGACATCCTTTTAATAAATGGTTTAACTCTGGTGAGGTTATCTGGGTATTGTTTTCCCAAACACTACTGTGTACTGCCTTGCAGGTATACCAATAATCAAACTCAGAAGACATTATGTAGATTCACTTCAAGGATATAAAATGAGGCCATCAATAACTGTTCCAATACTTACCTGTGCTAAATAACTGTAAGACAAAACCTAAAAATTACTTTAAAAAAACAACTTATGATCCTATTCTTCTAATTAATTATATTTTCTAGTACCTTTGCCAATATTCCTTGGAGGTAGAGGAGGTGCACTACTTGTAACAGGTACTGCAGGCTGAATGGGAGGTGGACTGCCACTGAGTATTGCTCCATATGTTTCATTCTGTAATATACTTGGCATAAATCCTCTTTGCTTGTCCTTAGCAATGTTTGCTGCATCTCTTGCCAAGGATGCTACATTAGGCTGAAGTTGGTTTGATCCAAGCTGGTAGAAGCTGACAGGCCTGTCCTCTCTCCGGTTGGGACTGGGTTGCTTTAACACGATAAGAAAAGTACTCATTGATATCACATTAGTTGTACTCATTTTATTTATTAGTTAAGAGAAAGTTATTAGTTTCTAGAAAGAAAAAATGGCATCTAAAATGCGTTTCTGTTGCTTTTAATACATAGCCTAAAACCTACATTCTGCTCTCTTCAAGACAAAGTAACTATGCACCCTAACAATGCACCCTAACAACAATAACAAAAGATTTAAGGTGAATTGCGCTTCAAAACTATTAATATATTCTCATTTCTTCTGTAGTACACTGCTACAGGATACTACTGTATCCCTATCCACACAAGACTACTACAGATAACCAGAATAGATTTTCAGGCTGGATCAAATAAAGTTTTCCTGCATCAAAATATCCAGCAGTATTTTCAAAACTAAATAACTGTAGGTCCTAAGCCTTATCTGAAGTTCAGCAGAGCTAAATCCCAAATGGATGATCATGATCCCATAACCCAGACAAGATTTCATCTAAGTATTCTCTCTGTAGCTCAGCCTACAAAAAATGAGTAGCCAAAACTTCTCTTAAACTCTTTTTAACTCACTAGTATTACTGGATAAGTTTGGGAGATTACTTAATTGGCAGCTGGGATGGAACATTGCTCATCCTACACACATTATCAAATTCTATCATTAGCTGGTTTTGAGATTTACGGCAATCATCTGCACTTAGCATTATTCTTCCTGTTTCAACAGCAAGCATAGTCATTACTATTATCAAATGATAATTAAAATAGCTGGAGTTACAAATTCATATGGCTAGTACAGCAATGGACTTTAACAATCCACAGCCCAGAGAGCATAAACAGAAATAGTGCTAGATAAATACCTTCAGAAATAGTGCTAGATAAACATGCTATACTGACATATTGTCTGTATGAAATTAAAATAACAATTTATAGTAATAGCATTTAGGCAGAATAAAGATTTACATCAACAGTATCACTAACAAGCAATTGATTTTCCTCTGAATACATTCAATGATTACTTCTGGATTCATCATGCAGGGCCTTTAGATCTGTTATAGAACAGCATTATAACTCCAAGATTTATCAGAATTATGTACATTATAGTCCCTACCCTTGCTTTGGCTTAGCAGCCTCACTCCTCATTGGCTGACACTTTCCATTCCCTTACCTCTCCACTGTCCTAGTTCTGGGACTTGTTTCAGCCCACACCTTCTTCTGCTTTCTAAACCAGCAGAAGTTCTTTTGCATGTTTATGATTTAGCTTTTCACTGGCTCACCAAACTGAAGCAGGTCAGTACAGGGACAAATGTGTGCCAGAGTGGAGGCAAAAGCTGAGACAGGACCAGGCAGCCATGGTGTACAACAACAGCAGAAACCAGTTGAATTATCTTAACCTTCTTTTAGGTTAGAGTCTCTCATATATGAAATATTCTAGACTAAAAGAAATTTCAGACATGACCTCTTCTGACATAGATTACAAAATCTATTCAGTTGTCTTACCAGCAAAACACATCCAATAGTTTGACATTTAAAAACAAAACTCTGATGTGATCCTAAGCAACAGCACCTGTGCAAACAACGTAGTCACAGACACTGGGACTCTGTGATTAATAGTCTTTAATCTTCTTTCAAAAGTCCTTGGAGTATAAACTTACTAATAGTGGGCAGTGAAATAGGAGCTTCATAATTTTAGCCACACTGTTGAGTAGCAGATACCTTCCTATATGAGATGGAGCTCAGGGACTAGTCAAAAAAAACCCCACTTAACCGCAGAAGGCAACTGGCAACAATGAAGAAAATGAAGGACAAGAACAGATCAAAAAACAAATTTAGATCATGCCTGAAAGGGATTAGCATTTGTAAATAACCAAAAACTTTTACACTTGGAAAACATGAGACCTCTAAAGGTTTCAATTTGTTTTATCAAAATGATCATCATTATTGTTATTATCTGGAGGGTGATAAAATATATAGGAATACATAAATATGAGGACAGAGTATCCTCATGCAGAAGAACTGGATCTAGCAGCTCACAGATTTCAGAAATTAAATTTTGAAAATGCAATGAAGTTTCTGTGCTATTGAAAAGTTTTGCAATATGACCATCATTCAAGCCATCTGGATACGGTCCTGGGCAACTGGCTCCAGGTGATCCTGGTGTAGCAAGGACGTTAGACTTCCAACCCCAACCATTCTGGGATTCTGGACCTAAAAGTACCACAACTCCACTAAACATTTCCAGTATGAAAAGCATGAAGATGAAAAATTATTTTATACATGAAGATTCAGAATTAAGACCCTACCCTGCTGTTAATGGATGCAGCTTATTTAATGCACAGGTTCAGTTGAAGACAAAACAATGCATAAACTGTTTTAAAGTTAGAGTCATTGACTGGAGATATTTTACAAACATGAGGAGATAGTGTGAGGTGCCTTCCATTGTAAAGGCAATTTTCCCAGTTCATGTTGGATCTGCTTCACAATCAGCAGATCTAAATATTCCTGATATATTGAAACCAACTATTGACTTGATTGAAAAGAATATATAACACATGGCTAATAATTTGGGACCACATGGCCATTTTTTAAGAGGAAAAAGAAGACCAAGTATAATTCCAGAAACAAAAATTTAAGCTACTGCATTTTACTACAGAGATTTATTTCACAGTGTCTTCATATCCATAGGAAAAGCTATGGAATTATGGAAAGCTATGGAATTATTGAAATAATTATGAACATCACACTTACACATACATGTGTACAGAAAAATAATATTGATACAAACCTGTAGCTTTTCATCCACATCATCATCACTTTCATCCAGATCTTCATGAAGTAACCGCCATTCATATTCTACATGAACATGAGAATTAAATCTTCCAGACAGTGCTTGAGTAAGCTAAGGTAAAAAAAGATGACTGTTGACACTTATGTTATGGGCAGTACTTATTTTAAAACAACATATTTAAAAGCAAACAAAGTCCACAAATAGGAAGAATCTTGGTTTCAGCAATCTGGAAAGTTACTGCACTGAAGTAAATTTAATTTATGCTGTGTTACCAAATACAACACAAAAAAATCAAAAGTTACTAGACATTTCATTAACCATTGTAGATCCATTCTCCATTTTCTGATAAGAAGCATCACATAGTATTTGCTTTGGTTTAGAAATTGCAATTCAAAGAAATTAACTGCAATGGCAGTTTCCTTGAATCCGAGTGACTTATTAAGAAGTGTTGACCCCCCTAATACGATGGGGCATCCACAACTTCTCTGGGCAACAAGATAACGGCCTTCATCCATGACCTTCACTCATAAAAAGTACTTTAGTAATTAGATTTCAAGGAGATGTCTGACACTTCGATCCATAGAATCATTTAGGTTGGAAAAGACCTTTAAGATCCAACCATGAACCCAGAACTGCCACATCCACCACTAAACCTTAGCCCTATCTACACTATTTCTGAATACCTCCAAGAAAGGTGACTCAACCACTCCCTTTCATCTCAAGAAAAATATTGTTTTCTTCTTAAAAGCATATAACTTTATGTAAGCATATGAAAATTTCTGAGGACATAACTATTTCTACTACATCACTATTGCATCTGGAATAGATTCACTGAATATTCAGCTGCACATTGTTAAATGATCAGACCTGAAATGCACACACAGAATGACACAATACTCACCAATTCTTCACAGTGAGTATGTTTTAAACGTTTAGCTATATCAAGTGGTGTCTCTCCTGCTTCATTTGCTATATTACAGCAAAAAAAGAAATGCATGATGAGAGGTGTCACTATTAACATGTCCGTTACTAAAGACAAACCTGCATAATAAAGTACCAGAGCAACACATTCAAAAACTCCTCTCTTTCTTTTATAGGTAGGTCCAGCTCATATCAACCCTCTGAACGCGACAAGCAGTAGCAATTCAAGATGCCATATATACATATGAATGATAGCCATGAAATGGCAGTATATAACTTGACAGCAAAACAGCAATTAAAAATCTAAACCTGTTTAAAAACTAAGTGTAATATATAAGTCAATTTTAAACTTGAAATAAACAGTGAATACTGATTCTCTAATAATGAAGATTTCCAGAATTATGATAAACAACAGAGGAGAAAATGCACTTATTCCAACTTCACTGTTTCTTATCTGAAGCAATGACAAATAGGAAATTGAAGTACACATTACCCTTTTACCTATTTCAATAGAAGCCTTCCCTCTCAGCAGCAGTTTGAGGCACTCAACGTTGTCTGTTAGACAGCAATAATGCAGGGCTGTGCTACCTTTACAGGTTTGCTTATCTAGATTGCCACTTTTGGAGTACAAGAAAGAAGAAAGGTAATTAAACATAAGTTTCCTAATCTATATTATTAAGCTACTCTCATTAGAAGATTTTCAAAGAATAAAATTACATTTGCAAATACAGCTTTAGTACTTCAGTAATTGTATTTATTTAGCATTTATATTATTTTATATAAAAGCAATGTCAGTATTTAGCTTTCCATACTTACCTGTTCTGCACTAAAAAGTCAACTATATGAAGGGATGTTCGATCAACTGATCTAACAGCAAGGTGCAGTGCTGTTTCATCTTGCTCCTAAGAATAAAATGAAAAATGATATTTGTTTCTTCTTCTGAAGAAGAAGAAATTTTAGTAAGACATGAATTAAATCAAATAAACACGTAATTTCAAAATATTCAAACGTGCTACCATTAAAACATCTGTGAAGACTTACTGTGTCCCTTTTGTTCCTTTAAAGTAAATAAATAACTAAATAAATGGGTTGAAAACTAATGAATCATTGAATGCTTTAGTATTTAATGTTTTAATACATTTAAAATAAGATAATACTTGGGAACAATTTTAGATTAAACTATTTAGTCTCTTCTTTTTTAATTGTTAAATTACATCATTAGAATTACATACATTCAGAACAGAGTTTCAGATATTATTTCAAATAATTTTTAATTAATGAATGCACATTGCACTTACAACAATTTGTCTAATAAAATTTACAACACTTACATGACCATTGGCCAGTGGAATTTTTTCTGTGAGATCCACCCCATCAGCATACACTTGAACTAACCCAAGAATGTCTCTTGATTTCACTGCTTCACAAAGAGCGTGCAATTTAGCTGCATTGTCTGCATGCTTCTTCCTTGCATATTTTCTCTCAATATACTTGGCAGTAATGTAATCTTTTCTTGCATTCCTGAAATTGAATGTGATTTACTTATATAACTTTCAGCTGAAGATACATATTATCATTTCCATAAATACATGCAAGTCATTTGAAATCCTTCATTACGATAATTTTTCTTTTTAAATATGCATGTAACCATGCAGTTTCATATTTCAAGTATGAAATGTAGTTACAGAAAATGAATCAAATATCCAATATGAAGATGGACCACAAATTTCTTCTTCCAAACTCTGTGATGATGTTGAGATCAAGACTATCCAGCTCTATGTACAGAAGATACATCAAAGCTTCATAATGTTGGTTTATGTTGCCTTGCAAGTTTATGTTTACCTGACTTGGTACTTCTACACAAGGAGGGGATGCAAAGGGATGGAAGGCATGGGATACCAAAAAAAAAAATAATCTATCTTATACCTCTGCACACCACTATCCAGGCCTTGAATTTGAATTCACAGGAGTATGTTTTTTAAACTCTTCACCACAACTGTAACAGGGAGGATAAGTTGGACCTTTTAGCAACATTTCTAAACCAAGATGAAAACTTAGTCCACCTGACTCAGCACAAGTTATCACTTCTGCTGTTGATGCCCAGTAACACATCCACTCCTCTTCCCATCACTCCAAGGCAGGAGTTTGCTTGCCTCCCAAAGGCATAACTCCTTAGCAGCTCTTGGGATGAACACAGCATTGCATAGAAGACAATTGACAAAGTCATACCATATCATCTAGATACTATGTAATGGGCAACAAGTAAAAAAAACCCCAATAAATAATAATAAATTGATTGAATCAATGGATAACTCTTGTTCATAAAGCATTTGATAGCAGTCAGGTTCTTGTTTCTATAAAATAGCCCAAATTTTGATAATTTTTGAGGTATCAAATGAAATTATCTTTTTAAATACAAATTTTTAGAAGTGTTCTTATTATATTGATTCAGCATATGGTAAAATTATTGGTAATTTAAATTATTAATATTAATACTCTGCATTTTTATTGATAGTAGTAGTCCAAAACTATCTAAACTGCCTTGTTTAACACTGGTTTTGTCAGAATGCTAAAAATACACCTAATGTAAAATCAGCTTCATCCAGAGCCAATTCTTCTGGGTTTGTTTCTGCATTGTTTACTAGCTCTTTCACGATGAGTAGTATCCAGCCAAGTAGGCAGCTGTCCTTGCTGTATCTCTGCCATCACTGTTCAGTGCTTTCGAGGAATTCAGTTAAATGTTCTGTCTCCATTCCACACAGACTTCGGTCCTAGGTGTAGTTTCTAAATGCTGTTCTGTATCTTTCAAGTAAATGTGCACTTTATTACAATTTCTATTTTGTTTTCAAATAGCACAAAATTAATTGCTTTTGTTTTAATCCCTATCTTTGTATGACTTTAAGGTTCCCAACAAGTCACAGTTAATTTGTTTCTTTCCCACAAACCATGATTCAAAGATTTGGTAAGATATTCCTTACTATTAGAGTAGGTACAGTCAGATAAAACTCAATAAAAAAGACATGCAAAGCATCAGAAGAAAGGTTTACTCCTCAGCTATAAGACCATAAATAAGATATTACACATCTTCCATGGCCTGCCAGTGCAAACCATAATGGCACAGCCCCTTAGCAATATTAAATTAAATGCCTGCCTTTCTCAGAAGTAGTGGCTCTTTACTTACATATCACTGCTTGGATTAGGTTTGACCACCTCATCAACTGGAAGACAGAATTCCATAATCTCATTAAATCCAGCATTCCCAATATTCTTTGCAAGCTGTTAAAAAACAAAATCCCACAGCTCAATTAATAAACGTGTTCAGTTATTAGCCACAGACACAACTAGGGGAGAACAAGGGAAAATGAGAGTTGGGACCTCTTATTTCTGATTTCTTGGCCTGCTGCTATGTCAGCAATAACAAACAGATTAGGGACTTTTTTTGGATGTGAATTTTCAACTGGGATTTAGTACATGAACAAATAACTGCAGAATAATCCATCAAGACACCAGTTCTTACAATAAATGCAAATACTCTGTGCTGGGTAAGAACACACATATGAACTGTCATGGAGCAGCTGATAAGTGGTAACTTCTTTGTGTAGCTAAGCTGACTACATTTTTTTCCTTTGGGGATTAAAGTTGTCTTCTAAAATAGTGCTAAATAATTAATGGGTTAAGTATTTGTGAAGTCCTCCAATTTTTAATCTGAAGCACATTTTTATGCCAAACAGCTGTGTTCTTTTAAAAAGCAACTCAGGATAAAAAGATTTGAAAATACAAAAAATATTAAGCCTCTACTAATTTGAGTTCTAAGATAAGAAAGAGTTTACAGTAGGACACTATGTTCCAGAAGATTCCAATAAACTTAAAAAATTAAGCTTTCTTAAATAGTGTTTATCTAGAGACAACTTCAGGATTAGAACATCTTGCTAAAGTGACAAAAAATATACTTGTGTTAGAAGTATTTTACAGTACTATTTTTAAGTTAATAAAAGCAATTTGATTACCAGAAGTTCAGATGTTCCCAGCACATCTAATGTAAGTGACTGCATTCTGGAATAATGAACACCAAGTTCTCTATGGATTCCTGAGCATTCAATGCAAGTTAAAATTCCCAAATTTGTTGAAAGCCAGGTAGGATCTGTAACAGAAGGCACCCACAGAATTAAAATTATTCATGCAATTATTTCATCTAGAAAATGTAGAATACACAAATTAAATTCTGTAAAATAAGATTCTTGTAGATTAAATTTTTTTGTTAATTTATGTCTTTACATTTACTCTACCAGGAAAAAAATCCAGGACCTTTTTTAATGCTGAAAGAAGTGGAGAATTTTTATTTCATTTTTGTGAAAGACATTGCTATACAAGGGAGCCCGTTAATCACTCCAGTTTGTCATTCTTCAAACAACTTTCAAGAGCTGCATTTTCCCACCACCAGTATAATGGTGTCATACTCTCAACTGGGAATACAGGCGCAGTTTAAACTGAAATAACAATGTTTACAGGGTTGGGGTTCTTTTCTACTTCAAATATAGACTCTCAACCATGTGAAGCAGAAGCGATTCCGAGGTGCACACACAGCCCACACTACAAGATTCTCACTCAACTACTTCAAAGATATTAAGGCTCATCCCTCTCCTTTCACAGCCCTTGAAAGTCTTTTCTCCTGGTATTTTGCATTTACTACATCATTCCCTCATCTTCCAGCCAAATAACTCATTTCTGAAGATTGAGACAGCTTAGCAATTAATTTGTTTGATAAGGTTTGTTAGTTGCCATTTACACTGTCCTTTTCTAAGACAGCAGGCTTGACTCTTCCCATAGCCCTATACAGGACTTATTGCTGGAAGTAATGATCAATTTGTAAAGTGCACACAGCATCCAAGCAGATATTTGCAGCTACATTTTTACAACAAAAAACCCTAAGTCCTGCAGTGCCCCTGCAACATAAAAGAACAGAAGAAACAGCAGGATTTTAAAAATAAGTTGAAGAGGGTTAAAGTAGAAATTTATTGTTGAAGAAAACCAACACAGCAAACCACAGTCAGCAGGAGCATTCTTCTCAAAATGAGTATAGTCTTAGACATATTCCCTGTTTCACTTAGTCAAACATGATTTAAAAAAAAAAAAGAGAAAAGGTATATTAAGAAAATGTTCAAGTAACTTATGGCTGCTCAGTTTTACCTAAATCTTACATTATTATCCCATATTTTATGTAAGTTCATTTGATTAATGTAAGCAAAAGCTACAATTAGCAAAATACATGGGAGAAAAATAAGCTTCATAGTAACTTTTCTCCCCCTGATAATAAGCACATAGCAAATCAATCTTATTAAAGTAGTTCCATTAAATTGTTAGCATATTCTACTATGTGTATAATTTTTGTGAAATAATGAGTAAAAGTGAAAGTATAAAACATTAGTTTAAAGATTCTCATGAGACAAAGAATTTTTACCAATTAGAAATATGCTTAATTGAGTCACCTTGTGCTCCACAGTCACAACAAACATCATTTCCAGTCATCCTCTGGACTTCAGATATAATTTCTTTTGTCAGTTCCTGGACAATATTATTTTCTCCTGTGTTATCATCTCCTTTGAATGCATTATTTAAAGCTTCCTCTTTGCTGTTTTGTAGCACAGATGTCCATCTAAAATGGCAGCAATATTTTGCTATTAAGTGTTATGGCACTTCTGAAGTTCAAAGTAAGTCTCAGTAGATCACCAGTGTCAACAATAAAATTAGCAAAGTAACTCACATTTGACATTCCTGTTCATCCTCTGCTTGAAAGTGGTATGTCCTGTCGTCTGCACAATAAATAATTCACATACTGATTAAAAAAAAGTTATTGAAAAACTCATCTTGCAGAAATCTCTCAATGAAATCTAAAATTAATTGATTCCTAAGGTCTGTATTTTCATCACTGGAGTGTGTTGACAGACAAAAAGTCCATTTAAAAAGTTTCACCTTACTACCTACAGTTCCTGTATGATTACATCTGTGTTTACACAGGGTGGCTTGCTGCATTTTAAACAGAAATTGCTTTTTTCGGGGCTGTGCTTTTATCACAGAAGCAGCAGGAGAGCAAAGGAAATGTTCCATGTTCTGGATATAACCTCCATCATCACAAATATAAAGTTCTGCTGGGAGGGAGGGGAGTAAAATATAGAGTCCATATTTGAGTTTATTTGTGTATGTAAGAAAGACTTAAAGAGTTCAAATGAGCTCTTAAAACCCAATAATCACAAACTTCTAAAAAAATCAGCCAGACACAAAGTCCAAACTACAACCAGGATGAGCCCCAATCTGTTTCAATTAAACCAAGCTCATAATTTTTAATTTACAACTACTTTTCTAATTCTAAGCATTGTTATTATAGGGCACTACTAAAGAAAAAAGATAATACATTGTAAGTCTATAAAGAATAAGATATGATACAGTTTAACGATTGAGCTGGAGTGAGAATAGTTGATGAGAACAACAGAGGTAAAGCTATACAGGCAAATATATTCTAAGATGAAAATTTCTAAAGTTTGAAAAATATTGAGGCTAAAAGGTATTAAAAGATAGCTACAAGCATGGAAAATATTAAGGCAGTGGAGATATATGAAAGAACAGAAAGGAAAGTGCTACATTAACAGATTTTTATCTTGCCATGATACAGCAATTTCCATTTTGTAAAGAACAATTTTTTTTTACTCTACAGTAAAACAAAGTGAAAAAGTAAACTGGAGACAGCTAAGAGGCCAGTTATGCCTATTCAAGTGTGTGGTAACATTGCAGTAAGCTGACACTGGGCAAAACATGACATGGTCATCAACAAAGAAAGAAAGTGCAAAAGCAAACAGGGAAGGCCAGCTGCTTGAGCAGAAATGAATCAGCTGTATGTTGCACACAAGCATTCGAGCCCATTCACATAAGCAGCACAGCTTACATTTAGAAGAACATTATGCTTCAATAAAGGAACAAATGAGGAATACATTTATATTCTTCTCCCCAGCTAATTTGAGATACATATTTCAGTAAAATATCCTAGTAAGAAAACAAATGAAACATTCTACTACACAATTTCATATCATACCACTCTGATCCAAAAATTATTCTGTTTTGGTGGGTTTAACATGTAGATTCTTTATCTCACCTTTCTATCTATTATGAAATAATAAAACCAGAAAATGTTTTTAGTATTTTCTTCACAGTTGCATAGCAACCACCAGACTTAAATTTTAAAAAGTTTAACAAGCACCTTTTGATCTTGTGCACAAGTTTTAACTTTTCAAGATGATGAGCTAGGATATTTTTAGTATGAAGAGTGATGTCATAGCAAAAAATAGTTACTGTGCTGTAAGACAGCAAAAAATTAAATAGAAAAAAGAAGTGAAGACAGCTTTTAAATACAAATGGTTTTCCAAAGAAACAGGCACAGTTAGTTGCATTATGCTAAAATAACTGAAAGGTCAAATTGTCATAGGAAGGGCATTTTATAAAGGGAAGCCTTCTACAATGGCAAAAATGTTCTAGTGGATTACTGACACATCTACAGAAATAATGCAAAATTCTGCTATGAGCTGCAAGTAAAAAGACCTGAACAACAAACCTACGTGATATGAGGTCAAAACACTTTTTCTCCTCAGGGTTTGTTTTCACTTGGCAGGTTAACAGATTGAGCTTTGCTGGAGGTCGGTTAGCCTATTTGAAGATAAAACATACACATTTTAGTACACCCACACTGACTGAAAGGTGCAGATTGAAAGCACAGGATAATGTCCCACTGGCCAAAAAGACTTGGCAAATGGCTGTTAAATTTTTAAGGTCCCCAAGTTTTCATTCATGTTTTCTTCCACATCATGGTTCATAAGCTACTTTTATTTGATGACTTTGTTTACTGGTAGCTGGATAGACACTAGAATTTTGAAAGGAAAAAGGGTAGAATCTCTTTAATTACAACTAACCAGGAAAACTTACCTGAAGGAACTGGGCATGAAAAAGAGACAGGTTCATCCATATATTTAATCCCCTAAAACTCAGACATTTAGTTTTAAAAAATTACTTGTTTAGTTATCAATAATTAATTATTTTGACTTCTGCTAATGCCTTTAAGGGGTCCCCAAATAGCCAGTTAAGAACAAATGCCGAATTTTTAAATCACTAAAGGGAATTAAGTGAAGGAAAGTAAGTTTTCACAGAGGAGTCTTCCAGCAAACATAAAAAAGTAAACTGAGCTAGCTGATTACTAAAAAATCTAGTGAAATAATGTATATTTTATAATGACATATATTTTCTAGTCAAGTTCCCCTCAGCTATTTCAGTTTCTTTTTGAACAGAAAGTGACAGTGTTTTACTAAGAACAAGATTTACAAGGAACCTGCATTTTGAAAGACTCATAGAGGCTACAAAGACCTTTTCAAACAGCATCTCTGCACTCTTCTTTCCCTTAATCTACCTGTGCTACAGACCTGGGGTAGTACCTAGAAAGATTTGTTTGCAACCTTGACTTGAGGAATGGCTTTCACTCCCTACAATTGATAACAACTTCCACTCTTCTTTTAAAATAATTAAATTAGAAAGCAGATTTAACTAGTCAACCTTTGCTCTAGAAAATAATATCTAAAAAATCATTAAACCATCATTAAACCATTAGGAAAGAACTATTATAAGGATAGCAATATCCACAAATTCATTACCACACTTATTGTTGCATTCTTACAATATTTATAGACTGAGTTGCTAAAATAAGATTTAAATATCTAAACAAAACTATTACCAAATGAAGCTACTACTATCACATAATGTGATAACTTGCAATGAATCATAAGAAATGTAGATATTCTCACAATCTCATCTAAATTTATTGATGAAAACATTTAATTCAAAAAAATGAGGGACAACAAGTCAAAAGATTACAGATTCCCTTGAAACAATCTGACAAAACAATATAGCTGGCCAAAAAAGAACAGTACCATTATATCTGCAGACCAGTTTAAAAAAAAAATCAAAAGCATGGACAAAGATAAAAAAGGAAACAATTAGGTATTTTTTTCCTGTTAGGGGAAAAAAAAAAAGCATGGTGTCCTTGAAAAATAGTATGCTCATGCTTTGCCCAGCATAAGCAGCAGACAAAACAAAGTCGTGCAAGTTTTGAAACAATAAATGTGCAGGTCACTTGCTGGGCAATGTAATACAAATTATACCCAAGAGAGGTTTTGGAGGCAGCAAGATGACAATTTATTGACTAACACATTGTATTCTCTGCCTAATAAATAGGTTTTCCAATTCCAGCCTTCCTTTTAGTAGTAAAAGTGCATACAGTTTTAATTATTTAGTTATAAATTATATATAAATATATAAAAATATTTCTAAATTATTAATTATAAAGACACTGGGGCAAGTCATATATACCATTCTCACAGGCTCTATCAGAATGTAAAAATGCAATTCATGTTTAAGAGAAAATCCCCTTGCCCCAAGACTTTGGCTCTGAAGTGTATTTGGGACCTAATTAGTTTTCTCTAACTTACGAAGCTGTAAATGAATGCGATAAAATGCTTTAGAGGGGTCTGAAGGAGCAATGCCCACAGGACTTGTCCCTTGGGACAGGAGAATGCAGCAGAAGAACTCAGTATCACAATCTGGCAACCCAAAGAAATGGCTGCAACACCAATAGCATATCCTGAGTAAATATGCTGAGCTTGGAATCCATACATATTCTTGAGCTTTTATCTGAAGAACTCCTAACTTGAAGTCAGCATCAACAAGGGTATTAAAAACCCTGTGCATGTGTAGCTGATAGCACCTCATTCATGCTTCCATCCTGCAGCTGACTAACAGTTTTTCTCCAGCAGCCTCCCCGGTCTGTGCCCACCACACTTCCATTACATGGCAGATGCTGCCTGGGGAGAAGTTGAAGCTTAAAGACAAAGGGAGGTAAGGCTGTGTGAGCTCCTTAGCCACACTGATTCAGACACTTGGCAGGATTAGGAGACACTAGACATGGAAAAGACTAACAAATGTAACTAACATTACACTATTTGTTTGAAACATCTGAGATTTACTTTCCTGATTGAGTCTCTGATTAAATTTCAGACTACTGCTGAGTTTTTGGACACCCATGTTAACATGCCAACACCCTGAAAAGTGCTGCCACCTTTCATGCCATACACAGACCTGATCATCAACTCATGTTCCTTCCAGCAAAAATGGCAACTCTCTATCCATCAAAACTGACTTATAAACTGTTCTAGCAACAAACAGAAGTGTAGGAATCAAAAAGTTAGGCTTCTGAGACAATACAGGAGACATAGAGCTGATTTTACAAAAGGCATGAACAAATATGTCTACTAACAGACTGGCTGATTTCATAATGCATTTCTTCTGGATATCAGTGATCAATTTCAAAATAAAAACAGGAAATCTGATTGTTTTGCCTTCAGATCGTCCTTTTAATCATCATGGTAAGGTTTTCAGCAGTAAAGAAAGACCAACAAAAAAAGTTTTGATAAGGAGTCTCTTATATTCTTTCTTTTGCAAACAACCAGCAAAACTTCTTTAAACACAAATCCAGCTTTGAGGAGTCTGATGTTTCTGAAATATTTTTGCCTTGGGAATTCTTGATCTGGAAAGGACTTAGGAATTCCTAATTACATGTTTCAATCTTCTTCTATCATTGTTTTTCATCCACATATGTTAAATGTACAAATGCTGATTTCTTTGAAGCTTTTAGCTGTCTAAAGTATAACTTCTGCACATATGCCAATGCAGGCAGGCACATAGAGGGTCACAGCTGGGTGACTGACAGAGAACCAAACACATTCTCTCCATCCATCAGGAAAGCACTTGACAGGCCAGTTTAAGAACCTGCAATTGCTTGAAGATAGCTGTTCTAGAGACTGACAAAGTAGTCCCTCATAAAGATAGGCTACATGACCAAAGAAGAGAAATCCATGAAGAATACTTAGACCTTAAAGGAGAAGTATTTACAAATTTGTGTTTGATAAAGAAAGCAAAACTGACAATGGAATTTCTGAGATTTTGATGAGATGAGATTTTGGTCTCTCTGGGATGAGAGAACAATACATCATATTTCAGAGACCAGGAGATATCAACCCTGAGAAGCTTGGAAATTCTCAGAAGACATTCAGAGCAGCCTAGAAAAAATTTAACTAACAAAAATAACTTCTACCTGTTTCAGTGTCTGTGAAACATTAATTAATTTTTTACATAAAGCTATCATCAATATATAAGGGGGAAGTGAGCAAATAAGTGAAAATACCTTTTAGGAGTATATTTTAAAACAAGGAGGGACTTTTTTAATGTTGCAATATAAAAATATCGAGACCAAACCTGTGCAATGCACCTATCTAAATTCACATTTGAATTCTTCCCTTAGGAATGATTTCCAGCTCCACTGGCTCCATGGCTCCACTGATTTCAGTGGGAACATACTGCTTCTAAAAATGTCAGACCATCCAGTACACAGCTTATAAAAAGAGAAGAAAACAGTATCTTGATAGACTCAGTAACTGTACTTGCAAGTGAAAGTTTTCAAATTCTGCTCCACAAGTAGATTTTGTAGCCTCTGCCAGCTCTGAGCTCTCCCAACTACATTCCTACTGGTACCAGTACAACATGTCCAACATCAGGCACAATCACGGCACATGGAGACACCACCACAGAATACACCAACAGACTTCCCTCTGAGAAAGACACACTCCCACACACCCAAATGAGAAGAGGCATAAACAAGTGGACAATTCCAAAGCCATAGTAAGGACTCTGCTTTGCAGGCCTGACTTTACACTCCTCCTTAACTCCTGATTATCAATTCTGAAGGCAGCAGCTTGTGCTTAGATGCACAAATGAGAGATTGATTCATTTTTGCTGCCAGGGTCAACTTGTAGTCATAGCAACAGGCATAACAGGATGAAGAACAGAACAGTTCATAACAGGAACAAGAAACAGGGCTGTTTATTAGACCAAGAATGGGAAATACTGACACTGAGTTATTTTTTGCCTCAAGAAACTTTCTTAAAAGTTTTGAGAAAACAATACAAAAAATGTTACAGGAAAGCACAACTAAGTTGAAGGCGAAGTACAAAAAGTCTAAACCATGAAAGCATAAAGTTTTTAAATTTTGACAAATGTTTAATAGTTATAGTTAATATGTTCAAATATTGGTAGCAGTAATAAAGATGAATTTGTAATTCTCTATTTCTTGTCATTCTCGTAGAAGTTGTTTTTAAACTTGATTTTCCCCAACAGCTACTCCTAGTATCCTAAGGAGCTAACAGACTACCATACAGCAGCAAATCTGGGGGAGAAATGCAATTCAGCATACTCTCAGTTTATCTTGCAAATATAAAAAGTTGTTTAATTCATATCTAAAAAATGGCTTAATGCCCAACCACACCTTAAAAAAAAATAAAATTAGAATTTGTATTTTTAGATAGCCCGGTAAAATATGTACATTTACAAGAACTGAGTCACTAAAAAAGACCTTTTTTCCCATTAACAGTCATGAACATTAAAACAGCTGTATTTTTTAGATACTGTGTATGTCTTGATATATTTCTAAAAGGCTGCCTTAAAAAATATATTCCTCATATTCAAAACACTGCATCAGGAATCTAGCTAATTCCAAATCATAAATATAGACCAGCATAGCTTGCCTTTCTGTATTAGCAACCATGTACATAAAATACTGTAAACAAATACTTACTGTACCATGGGAAATTGTAAGAAAACCATTTTTAACTGAGCACTTCCTTTTCTGCCACACTTTTCTGATTCTAGTATAAAAAGAAAAAAGAAAGGTGACAGTTTTAAACATATTTTGTATTACATTTTTTGAGTTCTTAGGGCCTAATATTTCTCCCAGCAAACTGCAGCAGTACTTACCCATCACTTTTCTTGTACAGACTGCCACTGCGCTCAGTGCCATGTTCCTTGTTTCCCTGAGGCTGATGTAAACTGTAAGCTGTACTCTGGCGAATCTGAGAATCCTGAAATAATCAACAGCAATTTGTGATGCATTCCACACTTTGAACCAAACTACTTCCCCATTAATGAGTTTCACAGCTTTTCCTTCCTGCTCTAATCCAACAGGCCAAATGAAGCACAATTTCCCTCCTCAATAAAATAGAACAAGATCAATTTATTTTTTCAGAGGGCACAAAAAAATTGAGAAGCATCCATTATCAGCACCTGCCAAAATCTTTTTACTTGCCTTTATTTATATTTACTTTTGGTCTTAATATATAGGGGTTTTAACCCAAAACTTAGTTGAGCAGTGGCCTTTCCAACTCATGTAAACACAGCAAGATACAAACACTAAAGACTATTATTACCTGCAATTCCTAGTGTACTCTTCCACTGAAAAAATAATTACATACATCAATTTGAAGAAGTGATAATTGCATACATCAATTTGAAAAGCAGAAGAGTCCTCCTGGAAACATAGTTCAGGAGTCATACAGGAAAACTGAAAAGTCATTTCCAAAAAAGAATAATTTAAAGCAAAATATCTGGAAGAAAGTAGAATTCTGAGACAGGAAGAGACAAGGATTAATTGAACCCTTCTCACTGCTCTCAGAACGACCCAGAGGCAGGACCCACTGCTGTAAGAGTCCAACTTCTTAAAAAATAAGAACCTGAAAAGGAGGAATCTGATGTGTCATACCACATTACCAGCAGTAACATGACAGAATGGACTTATAAATGCACAAAGTAACAGTGACTACTACTTCAAATTTTCATTTTTTTTCTTTTCCACTGTCATTTCTCTATGGACATAATTATTCTTGTGCTACATATGGCATATAATACAAGTATAGTAAGGAAAATAGACACAAAGCAGCTCACTCATATGACTATGAGCAATTCTAAACATGATGGTAGGGACAGAGCTCCCACCTACAGCTCCGTTCAGAGTGCTTAGGACTCCTCACCTCCAAGCTGCAGGATTTCAGGCTCATCCTGAATACACTGCAGGAGCTCAGTGGTCCTGAGAGCCATGAGCTGAGCTCTGCACAGGCTGCAGCACTCCTTGGTGCTCCTTTTCAAGAGAAGCAACCTGTGCCCTCTCCCTGCCTCTCAGCACGTGATCCAGGAAGCCATACCAGGTAGCTACAACACCATCAGAGCTTTTAAAAGGCCTAAAGAACTACCACTTAGCTGTCTGAACCTGACAAAGCATCTCTTTAGATTTAAACCAGTCTGTTTATCATTCCTTTCTAGTTGGTTTACTTATAATTATTTGGTTTTGCACTCTGCACAACATAAAGCCAGAACAACATTTTTAAAATATTCCTGTCACTCATTAAAAACTGCTGCATGCATACATTTACTGACTTTTGAAGAAAATCTGATCTGACACTGCCTATTGTGCCCTACCAATGCCTTGATCTCTGCCTCCCATTAGCCAGTAAAGGAACTCCATTCACAAGATTAGAGGCCTGACAGGAAATGAATTTCAGTTCTCCCCATCCTCAATTATGTAAAGATTACTGATGACCTCCAACACCTGCTCATAGTACCATTCCCATTAGTCTGTGCTGCTACTTTTTGTGCATTATTTTCTGCCTCATTTCAGCTACCTCCCTTCATCTGTTTATGCTCAGCTGCTGTGTTTGGCCAAAGTGGCAAACCAATAATACAAGCTTCCTGCCTCATTTCAGCAGGAGAGGAAGCTGCAGCAGCTGACGTGTATTTCCACACATTCATGACTCTGAACAGGATCTAAAAAATTTAATACTATTTCATTAAAAGATCTTAAGGATAAACATATTGTTCATTTTAAATTCTCAGTTCAGGTCATGTCCAGATCAATACTGTCCAATGTGACTGCCAAATGATGGTTTTCCACAGCTGTCTGACAAGAAGTTCATGATTTTGATCCAGCTCCTAAGAGACGGTAGCCACCCCACAAATCACCACCACAATTAATATCCTTCCTTTCAGCATGCCTTTTCCATAAGCAGGCACTCCAAGGATCTTCCCTTATTTCTGGTTTGCATACTACACAAAACAGAGATAGAAATCACAGATAACAGGGTCAGACCCAGTAGCCTCATTGGAGAAGCAGAAACAATGTCCATTACCTATGGGAGGAAATGGAATACTGCAGGCTAAAGGACACACACCTAGGGCAGAGTATTGTCATTTTAAGTATATCTTAACATAACAAAATCAGAACAGGCTGAAGTACACAAGCCTAAGGAACTGAACTTTGACCACTTTATCAACTTCGAAATGTAGATAGGCATATAAAAATAAGTGAGTCATTTAAAATTTGCAGCATGTTCTTAGTGAATCACTTCACTGACCATAGAAAGGTTTGAAATTCTTTCTTGCAAAGTCTATGAAGATATACTAACTTTTAAGTCAAGCTGAACAGCAGAGCCAAAAATGAAAGAAATGTGAAAACAGTATTCTCTAAAGATGGTCTGTGAATACTGATAAGAGATATTCTGAGATCCTATTTATCAGCTCCACAATGTGAACATAACTACAAGGTGCTTCAACCTATACAGAACAAGTTTTGGCTAGCCATTCCACGGCTCCCAGGGAGTGGGATTTTAGACTGTTTAGATCATTCCTCTGTGCAAAGCTGCCAAAAAAAGCTCTTATGGCTTTTCCAGAGCCTGAGCGTCTCTGACATTTGCAGGATAATTGCCAGGAGGATGTTCCTGAGATCCATCCCTGTCCCTATTACAGCCCCACAAAGTCTCCAAAACACATATCTATCAGAACCCCTGCAGGCAGCCTCTCTTATAGCAAAACTACCGTAATTTTTGTCAAGAAATACAACACATATCCTATTTTGCAGTGGTCTAAATAGATTATAGGTTCTAACAAAGAAGCAGAAATGAATCTAAACACTACAGTCACAGGAGGTGACCTCACCCAAGGTCATGGGAACAAGAACAGTTAAGGCAATACAACTCTAAGGTTGACTCTGAAACTTGTAGAACTTCTACATTTGAAAACTAAAAGCTTAAAAATTAAAAATTATGAAGGTGTACACAAAATAACATTTAAAAGTAAAGTTTCCATATAAAGTAGGTTTAAACTTTTAGGAGTATGTTTAATGAAGTTGTGTGCAGGAAGAAACTATGTACAACAAAACCATAGGGACAACAAAAAAAAGGTTCACCAAGAGTGCTTGTGTGTGTTAAATTTCTTTAACGTAACAGGAACAATGTTTGTCAACATTCTGTCATTTCATACATTAAGTCCATTTTAATTAAAAATACATATATCTTCAAAATCTTGCAAGAACATCAAATCAAGCAACTGGATTTAATTTCCAAAAGAAAGTACAAAGGTAATCACCAATTTGTCTTACAACAATTTTCTTTCCCAAGACGAGTCTGATAAATTTTTTGATAATATTTTTCTTTTTTTTTTTTGGGGGGGGGGGGGGGGGGTAATAAAATACACCAAAGAGGAGAAAGAACTAATCTTTTCATTACAACAGACAAAAGCTCAGAGGAAAAATCCAGTTTCTTGAAATCTAAATGCAAATCATGCCACTATTTTGATTAAAACATAGTAACACTTACTCTCCTAGACTTCGGTCACAAAATGTAAATGCATTTCAGGAAGGAAAAAGAAATCAGTTATAGTAAAGAAAATTACAGTGCAACAAGAATAATATTAGTGGGTTGTACAGTAAATTATATAAGAACTCTCTGGCATCCCACTGGAACTCTTTGGCATCCCACTGATTAATTGATGTTTGGAAAAAGCTTTAAAAATAATTATAGTAATTCTCATGCTCTGCAGGTAAGCATCTATATCTAAATTTGAAGAATTACTAAATAATGACTACAGCATAAAGCACTTTTTATACTTGTATTTCTAAATGTCACAAACTCAGCAGAAATAATAAATGTATGTGTATTATTAATTTTTGAGTATGTGAAAAAATGTGTACTTGTCACATCTTCCATATATATTTAATATCAGTATTACTGATAGACATTCCCAGCAACCAAGAAAGCCACAGACCCAACTAAAAGAGGACACCTGCTAACACACCCCAAACAGTAAAAGCTCTTTCTTGGGAGCGGGCAATCAACGGCTAACCCAAAGCAGTGTCACCACTTCCACGAGGTTCCCTAGTGTCTCATTCTACCAAGCTCAAATTTGGAAGTTTTTGGCAAATCAGTGAGTCCTGAATTCCAGGCAAGTTTCTAAGGAAGTGCTTGCTGATCTTGTGGGACTTTGTACACAATGGTCATTATCACAAACTTCCCAAGGTGACAAAGTGAGGAGTGTTCCAGACCATTCCAAATGCCTGTCTGCAAGTCACAGAATCACATGGATTGGGTTGGGAGTGGCCTTCAAAGATCATCAAGTCCAGCCTCCAGCTGTGGGCAAGGACACCTTTCACTAGACTACATTGCTCAACAACCATCATCTGTCACCAGTAAGAGCTAGGAGGCACCATAACTTTTAGGGGAGGATCAAAGCAAGACCGGAAAAGATCAAGGAAGTCTGAGTTCTGCAGACTAAACTATTTCATTGTGATCCCACTCAGAAAGAGAATCTGAAAAGTGGGGGGTGGTTCGTTCATCACTCACTCATGGCCCAGCAGCCACACAAAGGAAGCTGGCTGGCTTTTATTTATATGAAGAGGAGGCACTAGCAATCTGAAACAAAAGTAGACCCAGTATTTAGGACTGCATTATACAAAAGATGCTTACTTCCAGATCAGAGTTTGAGACTACTCCAGAATTCATTAAGTCTAATGGCAATCATAATTGGAACTCAAAAAATACTTATCAGATTGCCAAACTGACCCAGCTCTTGCACATCTGAACACTGGCATTTTGCAGCTGAGTACCAAACTTGATTGTCATTTTTTGCAGATGATGACAGAGGTGTTTTGGGATTTGAAGTTCAGTTTTACATAATCATTATAGAGTTTGGAATAATATTGTGAGATAAGGTTCTATATGGTCTTCTTGATACTGCCCAAGTTTTTTCATTCTCAGTTTGAGCAACACTGCACCATCCAAAATATTTTACAACACTGGTAATGAAAATAAATTATTTTCAGTAAGTCTCATATTTTTAGAGGGCATTCATTTTTGTAAAAAATGCCTTTGTCAGAAACATTCAACATCAGCCTCAAAACAAAAATGAATTAACAAAAGGAATTAAATGTCTGATAAAAGTTAAAATACCTTTATTTTGAATATTAACATTACATTACAAGTAACTAAAATAGGTATTCCAAAGTTAAACCACCTTATATGCTCACCTCTTTCTGATCAACTTGGAGTGCTGATTTTAAAATATCTCTGAGCTGTGTTAATTGTCTTCGTTCTTCATCTTGTGCTTGTTTAATCTTGAATGAAGAAAAACACAGGTTAAAAATAACATTTTTTTAACTTTTGATGCAGGTCTTTAAAATTTGCTGCTTAATTGGTTCATTTTTTGAGAAATATTCCGTTAGAATGAAAGTGAAAAGAAAAGATATGATCAGTTTATTTTCCCTTGTATTTTCAGAAAACTTGATAATGGTTAGGATATTGCTGGGTTAAGGCTTTGATATTGCCTCACAATGCTCTTGCTTCCTTGTGTTCCATTTGAAACCACAGGTTATTTTCCACTTAATAGACACTTTTGAGCAAAGGCTATTTTCATAACATTTTACACAGTGGGGTCCTGAACTGAAACTAAGACTTCTGAATGTCATATTAAAACAAGACTTTACCAACAATCTACTCTCAACCTTAATGCTGACTATTAAAGCAGCCAGGCAACCTGAACCAAAATGATAATGCTTCTACTGTAGAAAACTAAATTTACCACACAAACATGAAATGTTGCTACTCACTGTATAAAGATCTGTCGAGAGCATCTCAATTGAAGGTTTGAGACTTTCAACTGCTTTTAACCCATCCTGAAAGAAACTTAAAAAGAAAAGCAAAAAGCCAGCTGTTATGAAACTTTACTTTAAATTTTCTGCTTTAAAAGTTGGCAAAGTAAGTCATGCATATTATTATGCCATGCCATAAACTTCAAAATAGTAAACTTTTTAAAATTAATCTTTGACTCATCCACCTCTTTATTTCCATCGTAGCTTATTCTAACATGCAAAATCCGCAATTAGATTCAGAACTGCCACAATCCATTGCCACATAAATTTTCCTCATTCTCACCTCAAATACAAGTTCTTATCACACTTTGTGAAGGCCCAGAACAAGTAAGATTCACTTGAAGAACAGCAAAACTCCATATAAAATAACTGTGATTTCTTGAAGCCACATAATTTTATGTCTGATGCAATCTTTTTACTAAAGGAAAACCCTTCTGTTTCCAAAGCATTAATTATGCTCTATAAGTGAGCTTATAGAATGTTACATCTTTCTGTAGTACATGTATTTTGAATTGGTAGAGTAATGCTGTCTATGCCAAGTATTCCAGTTCTTTAAAAACATAATTTGAGATTTAAAAAATAAATTATAAGAAATCACAGTTACATGCATATTTGATTAAATGTTGCTGCACTGTTTGCAACATAAAATATTTTCACTCAGGAAGCAGTCATGAAAGTGACAATGCAACACAGCACTTACATTGCTAAAATATTATTAAATGGACAGAGCAGATTAATGACACACTACAAGTGAAACTGATTTTAAAAACAAAAGGCATTAAGGAAAAAATACATAGATGCAAACTGGTGTTTTAAGATGAAAACTTAACTGATTTCAACAAGTTAGCAGTGGCTCTTTCAAGTTTATAGCTGTAACTTCATTGCTACATGACAGATTTGTAACAGTATCATAGCAAAAGCACATAATTCCAACGAGAACTTTGTGTTTTACCACTGGGTCCTCCTCCAATTAACTAGAAAAAGAGTGACTCTTTCAATATACTTTTATTCCACTGCTTATGCAACTTATTTTTCTTGAGCACATAATTAATTTAGATCATTGCTAGATACACTCAAAGAAGTCCATCAAAACTAAAAGTAATAGATAAAACTAAAAGCCCTGTTTGAAGAGTAGTTTATAAACATGGCAAATTATTGTTCAGTATTCCTTTGGAACATACAATTATATTCAATTTAACAAGCTCAATCTCATTACATGTTTCAGAATATAGTAACAATACCTATAACTAATCTGACAAAAGCAATCTGTCAAAAGACATCAGCAAGAAGAGCTGAAACTTAAGATTTTAAAAGTTCTAGAAAAGTGTTATGATGATGTAAAAATTTGAAAACAAAATGTTGTTCCAGTTAGTGTAGAGATTATGAAAAGTAAAACATACTTGCACTGAGCATGAAAATACTTGATCAAGTTCTGAAGCAAGTCCACTCCTTTTTTAATCTTGATTTCATTGACTTTCAGTAGGTACTGTAAAACAGTAATTCAGAAAACAAATTATTTATTACTGCTACAGGGCTTTTTTTCCACTTTATTTTCATTTCTACTTCAACAAGTTGCAGATTTACAAAACCTAAAAGAAAATGCAGCAAAACGTGGCTTCATGAGTTAAGTCACACAAAAAGAAGTCTTGTCACTGCTAACTTTTGATATCCTGTGAGGACATTTCACTATGATTTGTTCAAATTGTTAGAATATGCTTTGGGGCTCCTAAGGAAAGCCACTGTTAAAAAAAAAACATGAAAGGGTTTGTAGAGTATATTTAAGAACCCATTCTTATACCTAGTAGCACATCTAAAAATGTATCTCACTAGTTGTTAATTCATTACCAAACAGATGTCATTAAGGAGGAAAGCAGTTTGCTAAAATAAAAGTGAGGGATTATTTTAACAAGTTTTGAAATCTGCCCGTTGATTTTGTAGTTGTCTTTATCAAATCCTTATACATGGTAATTACAACAAATTACAGTTTTGCAAGAGATTTTTCAATTAATCTACTGTCAAGTGCAAAAGAAGTGTAATTACTGTCCTTTTGCAAAAGGCACAATCAAAGTCCACATTAAGTGGCAGCTCCTCCCCATAATATCATAACATAAAATGTCAGCCATGCAAGCAGAAGTATGATTGATCAAATATCATAGTTCTTAACTGTCCATTAAATGACAATAAATTTTAACCCTAACTTAGCCAGTGACCTCCAAGCGAAGGAGTGAACGTCTTCTTAATGATGCTTTAATGCATCTGAGTTTCCCCTTCTCACCATACACCCTAAATGTTTTAAATCAGCTCAAGTAAAGCAGCATCTAAGTGCCAGCTTTCAATATTGCAGCTTCTTATGCTGGTTCAGGTGAACAAATGATGAGCCTAAATGTAGTCATGTGCACTGGATAGTATTTAGTTACAATAATCACCTCTCCAGCTGTCTGTTAATTTAAAACGGAGCTCTAGGCATTTGGTATTCAGTTCACTCTCATAATTTATAGAGAACTAGTCTATACTTAGGATAAAACTTCAATATGTCACCCTTCTGACTTACTATCAAAACAAAACCAAAGATCTCTTTCACAACTATTCAGAGGTAACAGAGTATAAACTTATTTTCCTCAAAATCAGAAGAAATACAGGATACACTTCAGCTGTTCCACATTGAAGGTAATTTAATCCAAATTCACAAACTTCACCCTTCATTATCACTACAACTGACTAAAGTGAACTCTTCTTTTATTGTGACACAGCAAGAGAGAAGCATGTGTTCCTAGTTGTTTCTTAGGAAGGATATAGATGGGCAATTAGCTGACAACATCCATATGTTTATTTGTTACTCGAATCCCTTAATCAGTTTTGAACATTTTAGTCTGATTCTGTATAGCAATGTGAAGCTTTTCTCTTATGTATGAGTGTATATAGTTACTAAAAGTAATATCCAGGACAACTGCAGTTATGCTATGCTGGCATATGAGTCAAATTAGCTATCATCATCACAGAAAAGGCAGTAGAAACACCCATGGTGTATTTTTGGGCTAATGTGTACTAAAAAAGAACACAGCAACTTGAATTCCCAACCACGGTACCAGACATATCCTTAAATGATTCGAACCAAAAATATTCACATCAGATTTAACATACTGCAAAACCACGGAGATTTTGAAGTAGAAACATTCTGAAACAATTTGAAAGACAATTAGATTCCATCCCTAGCACTTTTTTCCTGTACCAACCCAGCAGTGCGCTAGACTAGAGCCTCTCCTCCTAATAATGCAACAGCTGTCAGGACAGGGAACAATTCAGAGAATGATCAAGGGCTTAAAATAACTTACAGGGAAGTAGTGGTGTAAAGACTGATTTATTATAATCTCTCAGTGTTTTATTTGCATTAATTTAGCTGTTTAGTGAAATTAGAAAATATCTAAATTTCCTGCAAAGTTTGCCCATCAGGATAATAAAAAAATGTTTTTTCACAAATGGAGTCAACAAATAACTTGGCATTTCCCTTTAATATCACAGCTACTCTTAAACAATTGCATTTTTCAAAAATTTCCTACAAACAGCACAATAACAATATTAATGATAATGATAATAATAATTTCACACTGAATCTTACCTCACACATCTGTAACTGGAAGAACCTTCTTTCTTTCTCCATCTCTTCTGCAATTTCAGCTCCACTTATTTCTGTACGAATCATTCCATGAAGCTTAGCATGCTCTTTTTTCTCCTTCTCTATTTTTGTACTATAAGGCAAAAAGAATCAGCCAATGAAGTGAGAAATCCAAGCCTCTCAGGAAATCAGATTATTCACAAAGTCTACTGACGGATTCGGAGCCAAACTACTGTAGCTTTGCATATGACTTACTTCCAGATGACATTTCACTTGAAATTTGACAATGACTAAAGATCAGCAATGACATACAGTAGCTGAAATCTAATTAATCATCTGTTAAAGTAATGTTCTGACAAATATTCCAAAAGACAGTCGATGAGAAGTACATACTAAGTTCCTGCTCCAAAGAAAGAAAATACAGGAAAAAATAATGAGTTTTAATTGAAAACATAGGGGGATGTTTAATCCCAACAGAGCAAACACTGGTTAACAAAGTTCAGTTATGTCACCAGATTTATTGAGTCTTGCCTGTCATCAAGTCATCTTCTATATATACAGGGTTTCCTAAGCCAAAATCACAGTTGCTGTCTCTACTTGCTGCTGAGCCAGTTGGCACTGGGAATGCCGACCAGCCGGCTGTGTTGCCGACTTCAAAGTCTGCTAGACCAGCTGTCCTAATTCCCTAAAAGTTTCCATGAACATTTTCCAAGAGCTCTGAATAAAACAGGTTCTCCTGCAGAATATAAATTAATAACTAATGCCTGGTCTATTCCCATAAACTCACTTCTGCATTTGTTAAAGCTATTCTCCCTATTATTCCTAAACGCAGTAGCATAATTTGACAACCCAGTTAGATAAGTCTAACATAAATACATATATATATTAAGGAAAGAAGATACATGAGGGTGTTTACTTTTTGAAGACTTTTAGTTTGCCACTCATATCGTTTAGAACTTCAAATTCTGAAAAGAGCTTCCTGAGGAAATGCTATACTGCTTTTGAACAAGGAATACAGGAAGGAGATCAGAGGAACAAATAACACAGACAACTGTCCTACCTCCTCTTGGATAGTTAAGTGTCTCTTAGCTCTCTCTCTGAAAAGGTGACATGTCTCAAGTAGTCTCTTAACCTGATGTTAACATTACCCTAACAGCTTATGGGAAAATGTCTAGAAGATCTAAGGACTTCCAGACAACAAAATATTCTGTACTTACACTTCTCATAAATGAGGAACTGCCTCCTATTACACCTCAAGCAGCAAGGGAAAACAAGAATTAATTCCATGAATCCTTCCCTTCAGCATTCCCACTGGGAAGCATTTTGAGCAGCAATTCAAGAAGCCCCACTGTGCTCTCAGCACAGGCAGGCACAGCAGAGGCAGCCCTGTGCAGTATTGCAGCAGCCAGCACATCCAGCCAGCACTGTGCTCCTCCTCAGCCCATCACATCCTGCCAGAAGTAGACGTTTGGAAGGAAGAGCCTCTCCTTTGAAATAAATGTTCTGAAAACCTCCAGTTGCCTGAATTAAAACTCAGTTCCAGAATGTTCTGTTTTCAGAAAGAATAAGTCCTCACTCTTATCCAATTACTACCAGTTATGCTATTTTGAAGGTGCTACAGAAAACAAGAGTCCAGATACAAGAATTAACCAGACAATCCTGAACAAGAAACCACTAGAAAAAGGATTCACAGAACATTATGAATATGCAGCTCATTTCTAGCACACACTGTAGAAGAGTTTACATTACATCATATTTGATAGTTCTAAAACAGTCAACCTCAGAGGAAAGATCCAGGTTGTTTTTGTTCTCTCAATTTCCAAATAAACCTAACAGTTCTTGAGGCCAGAGAACTCACTAACATGTGACCAGGTGTGAGAAGGCTAATAACTACCAATTATCACTGTATAGTATTTTCATTTTTTACAGGGAACAATATTCAAGCATAAGAAAATGAAACCAAGTCCAAAATCTTAGGAGTTTATTAGCATGCCATAAGATATCTCTCAATGCTAGTTAAACCAAAAGACAGCTAACACTGCCAAACAGTCAAACATTATGCACAATACCACAGCATACATTGTACTCCTCTTAAAGAAAGCTAGATTTTGGTGAAAGAGTGCTTTCTGCTCTTTAAAGGATAAATCATACTCCACAGGCAAAAAAATAGTTAAACCAAGATGAAAATATACTGACCTCTATCAAGCAATTCAGACAAAGATACCCTTAAAACCATTTGGTGGAGCTTCAGGCTACCTGTTTTCAAAAACTCAAAAAGATACTTTACCAAAAACTCCAAATCACCTCTCAGTAACAAGTATCAGAGATACATGCCTCGTGCATTTCACATTTACATTTCCTCATTATTTTACTTTTAATAACTAACTACATCTTCATCTTTGTAATTCAGAATTTACCCTGTTGTTTTGCCACAATTATAGGCTACCCTCCTATCTGACTGACACTACAGGACACTTTGTTTCTAGGGAAACAAAGAAACCCCTCACAACCCTTCTTCACACAAATCTTCTGAGTGCTAAAGGCTGGCTGAGTGTCCTATCCAAATGCAGGGATCAACTCAGCTTCAAGTGTCAGTCTATTGTGACATTAACCAAATCCTTTTGGCAAAGACATTCCTGTAAGACTACACTGTGAGATTTCCAAATGTTGCAGGGTATTTAGGTTTTCCAGGCAGATCAATTAACCCAAATTATTAAGAAAATTGTGAAAACTCTAAAAAATACCCTAGAAGCAATAAGAAAGCAGCAAATGTTTTGTAATGCTGCTATTCTTGGAGCTCATGCAGCACATATCTCATACAGACACTTTGCTGACTAAGATTAAAATGTGAGCACACGTCAGTCCATTCACAAGACAGCTGCACATAACTAATATACAGTGAGGTCAGATGTGTGTAACAGACAAGCAAAGCTGAAATACAGGATGAACAATTACAACAGTAAAGTCAAAGAGATACAAAGTGAATGGTCTCACCCATTCATTTTCCAATATAAGACTATTTTTACCATTTCAATTTGAAAAGAAACCATCTTTCAATATAAATTACAATTTTCATCTCAAATAAATCAATTTTGTCATACAGATTGTGGTATAAATAAGCACCAAAAACTTGTATTTATTTTCTGTCAGTCAGTAAGGGTAAAAAAAATTAGAGCACCCTGTGTACATGCAGCAGTAGTGAACTGTCTGGGTGGGAAGCAACTCTGTCATTCTTCTTCTCCTTGTCCACACAGCAGTCAGCCAGGCTGAGTCTGGGTACATACATGAGAAGGTGCAGAGACTGAGAATAGCACCTGGAAGGAACACACTTTAATTGGTAGCCCTCTGGAAAAAGAAGTGCTTCTGAAGGCTATTTTGTTTGACAAAATAATATTAGACATTTTCATTTCAAATATCCTTTCTTTGTCTTGTCTTCCTTTTCAGCCTGACTCTCCAGGCTTGGGCCCTCCAGCTTTTTAGTGAAAGAGCCTCCATTTCATCTCCCCCTACTGTCTGTCAATGCTCACAGTAAAGTATGCCTCTCCTAACACTCAAGTCCTCAATGAAGAAGTCATCTTTTCCTTTTGGAAATGCTTGGAAGGTTTTCCCTTCCATACATCCTGCTCTGAATGATAAAGGGGAAGAAGACAGAAGGAGTGAAATGTGCTAGGATATTTTCATCATTTCACATCTGCAGATTCATTCAAAGACTTTTCCATTTAATTCATAGGTAATCTATTTCAAAATAAAAATACTTAATATGAAATCTTAGACTTTAAGAAACAGTATATTACCAGCAGTTACCTGGACTTCAGTAAAGCCTTTGACACTTTAAGCCTTTCCCACAGGATTCTCCTGGAGAAACTGGCTGCTCATGGATTAACAGGCACACTGTTCACTGAGCAAAAAAACTGCCTGGAGAGCCAGGCCTGGAGGATGATGGTGAATGGAATTACTCCAGCTGGTGACTGGTCACTAGCGGTATTCCCTAGGCTTGGTGTTGGGGCCAGTCCTGATAAATATCTCTATGAATCACCTGGAAAAGGGGACTGAGTGCATTCCTAGTAAGCCTTCAGATGACACTAAGCTGGGGGGATATGTGGATCTGCTGGAGGGTAGGAAGACTCTGCTGAGGGATCTGGACAGGCTGGATTGATTGGGAAAGGCCAGTGGTATGAAGTTCAATAAGGTCAAGTGCCAGGTCCCACACTTAGATCACAACAACCCTAAGCAGCGCTACAGGCTGGGGACAGAGCGGCTGGAAAGCTGCCTGTCAGAAAAGAGCCTGGAGGTTCTGGTCAGAAGCCAGCTGAGCACAAGCCAGCATGTGCCCAGCTGGCCAAGGAGGCCAATGGCATTCTGGCCTGTATCAGTAATAGTGTGGTTAACAGGACCAGGGCAGTGATCATCCCCCTGTACTCTGCACCAGTGAGTCCACACCTCACCACAGAAGTGTTGTGTCCAGTTCTGGGCCCCTCAAAGACACTGAGGTGCTGGAGCAAGTCCAGAGAAGAGCAACAGAGCTGGTGAAGGGTCTGGAGCACAAGTCTGATGAGATGTGGCTGAGGGAGCTGGGATTCTTTAGGCTGTTGAAAATGAGGTTTGAGGGGACCTTATCCTTCTTTACAACTACCTGAAAGGAGGTTTTAGCAGTGGAATTTCAGTTCCTCTCACAGGTAACAAGCAATAGCAGAAAAAGAAACCGCCTCAAGTTACACCAGGGGAAGTTTTGATTGGATATTAGAAAAAAAATTCTTCTGGAAAGGGTTGCCAAGCATTGGAACAGGCTGCCCAGGGGAGTGGTTGAGCCGCTATCCCTGCAGCTATTTAGATGTGTAGATGTAACTCTTAGGGACATGCTTTAGATGTGGACTTGGCAGCGTTAGATTTATCGTTGAACTTGATCATCTTAAAGGTATTTTCAAACTTAAATCATTGTATTATTCTATTCTATGATTTTATATTTAAGCAACCCTGTTTAGCACTTTCATTCTATATCACTATTTACGAGCTGTGACCTCCACTTCGTCTTATGTACTTGCACTAAAAGGAAGCATGGCAGAAATACCTAGGAGCTATGAATATCAATGGTCTTCTGTGTCAAGTTAGAGCTCTGAAGAAGTAAATTGAGAAATGCTTGCAGAATTTTCAGATAAATTTGTTTTATATTGTGCAAAACATGAGTTCACTAAACTGGAAATAGCATCACTTAAATAGTTGTGCAGACATCTTAACAGATGACTTTATTTGACTTTGTTCATTTTTCCATTGACTTCAAATAGTTCAGAAACAAATCAATGACAGTTATTTCTAGAGATGAGCACTTGCATTTCTTCACAGTAATGTATTGTTAATGCCTGGATCTTAAAATGCCATAAGCACATTCAAACAACTTGTTCTCTTCCCTCAGTTGTGCAAAAGAGACCTCATGCCCAGTTTTAAAAGGAGAATGGCAAAGAAGGAGAGGTAATCAGCCTTCCCAGAAACAGTTCATTAGTCTCCATTAAACCTTTACATTTCGTAGCATGAGCACAACACTTGTTAAAGAAGACTTCTGAAGATAATAGGCATTTAAAGGCCCCAAAATAAGACAACTCTATTTTAAAAAATTAACATTTTTTTTCTTTTCAGGAAAATCAGGTTTATATTCAGAATACAGACATACTCAGCTAAAAAAAAATTGTGAATAATATGCTTCAGTAAGTTTATGCTTCTATTTCCTGTATAAAATTGACACATAGTCTTTACCTCAGAATGTACCACAACAGGACCGATCAAACTGAAGTGTGTGGGTGATATCTGGCTCAGTGCCTTGCTGAATGCGATCTGTCTGCTGGGAGAATGAGCAGTTTTTATGACATGTGTACTCCTTCCCCATATGGTCCCTGGGCACGCCTGCCATTAGTGTTTAAGTACACAGGGGAAAGCAACTGCCTTGTAACAAGAAGAGCCCAGTCTGAAACAGCTCTCCCAAAGGACACAGACCAGTCCCGCTGTGCTGCTTTGGTGGCCAGCAGCATCTCCCAGCTCTTATGTGGGAAACAACAACTGGAACTGAGGTCCCATCAGAAATGCACTGCTTTAAGGCTTTAAAAACATTTTAAAATCTTTATGGCTCCAACTGAGTCATGTTAATGATTGGTGGTGAGAAAATATGAATTATTCATGAATGCCACCTCAGGATAGTCCCAATTTTTGATTGAAGTAGGTTTGCATGAAGCTATAGGTTGCTTGCTCTTCATACTACCTTACTCAAGAGCAGCCCCAGGGTACAGAGAAATAGGGCTCGTTTCCCTCCATTACTTCACCTAAGGTGATCCTGGGGAAAATAGTCTGAGAAGTTAGGTGGCTACAGGGCAAAGGAGGTGCATAGTAATCAACAATGATGGATGGTGATCCAAGATCATTGGAATGGATCTTAAACATCTCACTCCCAAATAAGAACTAGATACATAGGAATTTTTAAACACACCTAATTACATAGAGAGGTTGAATCTCAAAAATTGTTATGGGAATAAAGCAAAGCAGGTGCCAGTTTTAAATTAACTTTTTCTTTTCAAATATGTCACACTTGGGTATATTTGCACACAAAGGTGCAAGGAAGAGAGATGAGATAGTGTGATAAATAAGCTTAAAATTTTTCCTTATAAAGGCAGCAATCAATATGAAAACTGTCGCTTCTCAAGAGACTACAAAAATACCACTTCATTACCTGGCACGTATCTTCACAGGTCTGTACTTGTGACTAGGAAATGCAGATGAACAATATGATGTTAAGCACATGATACAGAGGCATGTGCAGAAAAAGAGCAGCCTAGCAGCCTTGAATAGTTTGTTAACCAAAATGGAAAAGGAAAGGAAAAAAAAAATGGGGGGGAAGAATTTTAAAAAGAGCTATTCACGTGTTAGAAGAAATATCACTGGAAAAGACAGCTCACTAAGCACACACCTAGAATTGGTTTTAGACACAATCCAAACAAGGAGTTATCTAAAGTAACAGATTGAAGAGGGCTGAGCAAACCTCTGGCTACCAGCACCTACATCCACCACTCAACTCTGGCAATACAAGCTGTAGGTGAGACTGAGGTTACCTCTCCTGGTTCCTTTGTCCTTTTTATTAAAGCAGAGAGCATGAAGATACCACAACAAAACCCCCAAAATTTGTAATTAAGACTTCTTGAGGTGATTCTGCATCCACCTACTGCTACAGACGACCAAAACACACAGCTATAAGGAAGTCTAAATCCATTCAGGATGGCCACAGAATGAAAAGAGTTCTTTTCTTAGTAAACCTCAACAGCTTGTATAATAGCAACCCAGAGAAACCTCACGGTTTTTCTATGTCAAAAAATTAGTATGAGAAAAAAGATGACCTGAACAAATTCAAGCTCAAATAATTATTCTCATCCTAAGTTGAAAATCACATCATTAAAATTCCCATCTCTAGTTTTTGAAGACAAATGCTCCATAATGACAGGTTGTAACACCTCAATTTATCTGGGAACTTATGTACAAGAGGTTTGACAAATCCCACAGTCCTACGGGCAGGGATCTCAGGAAAGGTCCAAGACTGACTTTAACTCAACAAAATCATGGAAAACTGGTCCTTGGTATAAGCAACACAGCTTGCACTGAAAAACAATACTTCCTGACTGCCATCTTTATGCCATGAAAAGTAATTTCCACTGTTGTAGAACAGCCTACCAAAAAAACCAACCAACCAAACAAACAAACAAACAAAAAAAACCAAATAAAAAACCAAAAAAACAAAGCAGCAGTCCATTATTTGAGAGAATTGACACAGAATTCCTAGGCTCCCTATCCTAAGCCTCAAGCAGATGATCCTTTGGTCTATATCAAAGTCAAGGAGTCCAACAGACTGGACTAAGAGCTTAAAACTTCAAAATATTGATGTGGAGCTTTCATCTAACCACTTAAAAAAATGCAGCACTCAGTAATTGTACCAGTCTACCACTTAGAAATACCAAAAAAATGGTTCATAGATCTGAAAAAAATTTCTGATAAATGTGTGCTACCTTCAACTTTTGCATGTTGAATAACCTGACATGCAAATGGCTTAGAAAAGAGCATTGTCAAGTAGGGCTGCTTCATTTGTTAAAAAATCTTGCAGAAAGTAGAGGTTACTGCAACTGGAAAAAGGAAACCCGTTTCAGATCAAAACTCAAGTGTCTTACTTGAAAGCAAAGTCATAAAATGGTTTTCTAAAGGATTGCCAGTTGAAAGAAAAAGAAAAAATCTCATTATATCATACAAGCAGCAATGGATTCAATGCCACAGACAGAAAACACATTGTCAGCATCCTGTTTTCAGATCATGAATGACACAGCACACAAAATAACATTTCCAACATGTCCATAACCTCAAATGAAAATCCCCAAATATACAAATACATTTTCTAAGGGGATTTCTTACTTTGCAATTACTTAATTAA
Organism: Agelaius tricolor; assembly: GCF_023055355.1. Lineage (NCBI taxonomy): Eukaryota > Metazoa > Chordata > Aves > Passeriformes > Icteridae > Agelaius > Agelaius tricolor. The sequence goes on from NW_027269261.1 coordinate 80,786,834, forward strand.
ATTAAATAACAACTGAAAATATTTCTGGTATATTGGACTCTGAAATGCCAGCTCTGCACAAACTGATGATCAAGCACAAATCCTTACATCACTTCAACACACTCATCCTAGTGAATATTAGATCAGAAATCTTAAAAGCACTAGAGGTCTTGGTCCAGTAGTAACATTCCTCTTGTTGTATGTCCCAGCAGTGAACAAATTTATTTTAAATTTGGCACATAAACTTCGTGGGTTGTCAGTATGAATACTCACACAGAAGTAAACAAGCTTTCAAATCCAGCAATCAAGCAGTGCTAGACAACAGCAGACTACATTATAGGATTATTCTTTAAGGCCCATCCTCAGAGATCAACTACTGCCATAGGCAATGATTAGAAATCTTAATTATCTCAAGAGTCAATAACTGCAATGGCACCAAATGAGACTGCTCACAGGTGTCAGGAACATAAAACACTGGAGCCAAGACAATCTTCTATGGATTTAGTATCAGGCCAGAGGTTTATCTCAGTATTTCAGAATGTCCTTTTATGAAAATCCACCTATAGCTAGGCAGTTTCAAACCAAAAGCCACAGAGGTCTTCCTCACAATTTGATGCTAGAAAGCAATAACTAGACCATTCTCACTGTTATTCACAAAAGGAAAAATGAAATTTAGCTAACTGGTTGCTTTTATGGGTAAACCAGCTACAGGAATAATTTCTGAAGACTTCAGACAGACTAAGTCTATAAGTACTGCACTATAACTTTGTGCAATTAAAAACATACATAAATGGTGCTGGATTTTCAGCCAGTCTAGTTGGCTGTGGATCTGCAAGTTATTTACGTTAAATAGTGTCATCATACATGATTCTTCTGGATCTGTATCATCAGAGATGGTCTGATGCAAGGCAGCATTATTTCAGAAGAACAAAGACACTGGACATGTAACAAAACTGATAGTCAGTCCAGGTAACACTGTAATGTGGAATAAAACTCACTACAAAATTCTACTTCAGAGACTGTCAGCTGTACTGATACAATTGACCTGGCCAACCCTGGAAACAGCTGTCTCTGATGCAGGACACTGAACCACTTAAGATTTACTAGGAACCAGAATAAATTGTGTTTGATATTAGGTGTTGAGCTTTGTTGACTCATTCCATTTATTTAGCTAGATATAAAATTCCAGTTTTTATAAACTTATTTTATAGCTGTTTGTTTAAACAGTGTATCTGGTAACTTCAAACAAGTGGCTTATGCTAAGTAGGGTTAGATCCACAACATAAGACACAACTCACAAGCCTCAGATAGGTGTACATCCACTTCTAATACATGCTGCACCTGCTGAGAACATTCAACCTCAGCATGAAGTAATAACCTCTACAGATTTCAGTTACATTTCCCTCTTAAATAAAAGTTTAAAAATACATACACTTTTGTTTCATAGTCCTTCCAAGCTTTATCAAAGGGTTTTTTCAGGTCCTGTCAAGAAAAGAGAAAAAATAACAGCCAGCTATTTACATGAAAAACACTGTGGCTCTAACAGTGAAGACACACCTTGGCCCCTTGCAGTGCCTACTAGAACAAGGGACCTCACTCTCTTCTAAGGGTTCTGCAAAAGCAATCTTGCACACAGGAAAACTAATCTTGTAAAGAGAACTAATACACCCATGTTTTTGAAAGCATCTCTAGGATGCTCTTTACTATGATTTTCACAGCTCCATTTTACTCCTTAAAAGGTATAACAACATGTTATCCCAAGACCACACTATGCAATTAAACAAAGTAACTGCTTTCTCATCATTCAATCTCTGCCTGTACTGGGAAAAAAGTTCCTGTACCCAGGCTGTGGTATAGCCTTGGCTAAGAACTTGATTCATCACATTAAAGTTTAAAAAAATCAAATTTCCACTGACTTAATGGGAACAGTATAGACCTTATGGCTCAGCATAACTAATTCCATGAGAATTCTGAATTACTTACATTACAAATTCCTTTATCTTCTTTTCTCTAAATAAGGTAATTTGGATAAAATTATCTTAACAAGTTGTAAAGTCATTTCTCTGATGTCTAAAAATGCAAGAGCTGAAATTTTGATGAAGTTCAAGAGAACAGACAACTACAACTGTCCGACACTGGAAAATCTTTACAATTACAGATTAAGAACTAATTCTTAGATGTTAATTAATGATTGAAATAATTATTAAATTAACTGAAGTAGCATTTGATTATATTCTCAAGGCAGTGGGGAAACACTGTATTGTAATAAATGTATTTATTCTGACATAGAGAAAAACACGAGTGAAATGTGGTAAGCAAACAACACAAAGATAATAAGTCTATCTTATTAAATAATCTATTTATGCTCCAGTAATTTACAGAAACCATTTTTAGTCTATGTACATATTTTTCTCCTTCCTTCAGTGTCCTAGAACAATAGCTGCCAGTCACTTCCTGTTTGCTCACTAGTAAACAAAGTAAAAGCTTTGTAAGTAAGTTTGCTCGCCATAGGCTCTGAAATTTATCATAAACATATCATCATTTGAGTCTTAAGTTGCTGTTATTTCAAATAGGAAATGTCCTTGGGGCATAAAGAAATAGATTTCATCTTCTTAAAAAAAATCTTATGCTCATACAGTCTAATGTGTGTTTCTTAATAGTTCCAGGTAAGTTTAGAATGCTAAAAATCCTTAAAAATATAGTAGTACCCTTAACTCAACTAAGTAAATATCTGAATCTTACACCTCTTTCTCTGCTTATCTTCTGCATCTCAGGCCTGCTTTTAAAGCTTCTCAAATGTTGTTTTATATACACAGTCAAGAACATTAGGTATGTGAATGCGCACAGAAAGGATGACTTGATTCACAAAAAAACCCAAAAACAAACAAAACCCCCACAGTCTTGTTTATTGAGCTAATATATTACTTGAGTATCCTACACCTTCCAACACAGAAGATTAATACACTTGCTAAACGTATCTACTGTACCAACAACAATCCTATACATTAACAGGAGGAAAGACATACCCCTTTCACTCCTTTCAGGTCTCCCTTCAGCAAACTGTCCAATGGAAAAGTGATTATGTTGTTCATATTCTGAATCTGTAACAAGAAAATGACACCAAATCAGATAATATATTTAGACACAGAACGTAAAATGTCTTAATACACACACACATTTCAGAAAGTTTCACAAGGAAATCTTACATATTATTTTCCTGTCCCTGCCTTATGGAGATGTTTATCAGCACAGCCAGTAATCAAAGATGAAAGCAACATAAGTTAATTAAACTCACTCTGGAAACACTATAACCCAAACCAGCAGGAAACCTCCAGAATTACTGCTGATTATAAATACCTCATCCAACAGTATCTGCAAAATAAGAACACTAATTTTTACATTGCCTTATTTCCCCATTTAAATTCTATGAACAAAAGTATGCCATTTTTAGCACTGATAATTTTAAGTTCATGAGCATATTTTATATTAACCTTGTTTACTTTCTAGCTTCTTCAGACCTATTCCATAAAGCATATCTGCTACTCTCCCAATACATGACATCTTACTCTGACAGAAGTTATAAAGGCAAAGAATGCTGGCCTGTAAAATAGCCACCATTCCAATGTTTTCCATTTGTTTTTAAAAAGCAATACATCTGCCTTATTTATCTCATTCAAACTTTGAAATTAGATTTTAATGAGGTCTTTAGTATGTAAGTAATTCAAGAGAGTACTTCAAGAAGATAAAAATTATTTCAAATTAAGACAGTGGTAAAATAATAATGATTTTTGTTAAATATCTGTATGATAATATTTTAGTAAGTAAAAAGAACAAAGAAAGACTGTAGGAATAAGACAGCTAGGAAAAGATGGTATATCAACTCCTTTATGATTCAGGGAAAACATTCAAGGTATGGACCATAATATCTAGGCAGAAAGTTTAAACTGTAACTATTCAAAAGGATTGGTTGCTCTGAGGAGCAAAACCCAAAATACTTTTGAATAACAAAGAGAAAAAAAATCAGAATAACTTTTTTAGTAGTTCAGTGAAAGTTGCCCTTGGATGAGTTACATCTTTTTTGGTATTTTATGGTGTTCTTTTAAAATGTGATTTTTTTTTCAAGAAGCTCTGAAATCCCTACATGAAGATGGAGTTCAAATGTTCCAATTACAGAAAGAACTTTGCATCATGTAGGAACAAATGCTTTTATTTCTCAGGAATAATGTCAGGGACGTCATAGTCCCCTTTAGTGTAACCCACCCAGAGATGAAAGAATACTAAAATTTCAAGGAAAAAATAATTCCAATTATGGATGCTTCAGTCTCCCCAGAATTGTAAAATACAAAATGTAGTTACTTGGTGGCCTCACTAGAACAGACTCTGTGCTATGTAACAGTTTTTGTTAAAACAAACCAGCAAAGCCCCACTGTCTCCACCTTTCCTCCTCAAAGAAACTACCTTACTGCATTGGCTTGAAATTTCAGCCACCAGTCAAAGTGAACCTTCATCAGTTTTAAAGGTTACACAGATTGTCTCTGTATGGAAAAGCTAAAGAAATACAGAAAATCTGGTCTTTTAAACTCTTAACACAAATCATATTTCCCCTCCTCCATCCTACTTTTTTTCCTCCCCAAAAAGCTGCAGGACCCAACCACAGCCCTTCAGGATCAACATATTATATTTCAGCTCTGTATTGGGGTTGTTTTTTTTTTTAAGTACTTCCTATAAAAATTGAATGAGCAACATGTACACATGCTTACTGGCAGTGCTGGAAACCATCCACCTCCTAAGTCCTCAGCAGTACAACCATGTGCATATATCAACACAACCATTCCCAAAGGTACTAAAATTATATGCCATAGATATGGGGGAAAGAGCAAAGGCTTAAACTGCACAACACCAACATAAAAGATCTCCAAAACTTCCAGAAGCTGCAAGTGCACATCCAGAATGGGCACTCAAGTGGAAAAGAGAAGAGGTCCCTTTCAAGATATCTTTCCATGCAAAGTTTTCTACTTTTTTAGTCTATTTTATGAGTATGATGTAGTCAAATGTCTAACTTAGGGATCAATACTTTCATAGCCTCCATTTCATTATTCTCCAAATTCAGTACACAGGAATAAAGAACAAAGCATTTCTCAAGAGCAGACTCAAGACAACTGATTTTTGTTTAAGTTGTGAAAAAATAAACCATCTGAAGTATTATCCCAAGCATACTCATGTGTAAACATCAATCAGACTCCAAAATAGTTATGGATATTTACTAGAATTTTACACCATGAGGCCTGGAGTCCAAAGCAACTTAAAAAAAAAAAACAACCAAAAACAAGAGAAAAACTCTACATTCTTTTTAAAAGTTTAGAGACTGTTTGCCTATTCAAATTAATTCCTTCTGCGTGCTATCACCTGTACATTACCATCAGTCTATTGTATTCCCTGTGCTCCTATTCTATTTGTAACAAAAGTAAACATACATAATGCATGAACTTGTCATTATTAACCCAGTTAGATGAATCATACTCCCTCATATTTATAAGTTAGCAAGCAGTATACAGATGAAAGATCTTACATGTTTTTCCCCTCTTTCTTGAGAAGCATAAGCTGAACTATCTAAAAATATAGACCCATTTTTGGCATACAGAAGCACTTATATGTGCAGCTCCTACTCTGTGTGCAGAGTACAAGAAGCTAGAACATATGCAATGGACTCTACATTTTGACTACTTTATGTTTTAAAATGTGCTTTAAAAAATACACAAAGGTGCAAGAAAGCTTCACAGAAATTAATGTCATCCTGTCTCAGAGGAACACTAGCACATTTCACATGGTTAAAAAACAAAGAAAGGAAAAAAAATAGTTGACCTCGTTTCCACTTCCAACTTTGCTGCTGTGGCACTTGCAGTTTTCCTCTGACAGTTTCCAACAAGATGACAGTGTAAAAAAATTAAAACTTCCTAAGTTGGAGAAGGCTTAGAGAAGAAGAAATGGTAGAGGAGAGAACATATAAACAAAACACATAGCTGCCAGAAGTGCTGGTAAGAGGCAACAAGCAAGCCAGCATTTGTAAGAGGGAAAGATGTTCAAGTGGTTTAAGGGCCTATGGTTAAACATTTAAATTCACTGTTTGCCAGCCCTCCTGATTTCTTTAATGTAAAGCTCTTTTCCATGAGAGCTTTTTATACTGGTGCCCACAGTACTTCTGTAGATTTTGTCTGCTAAATCCAAGCAAAAAGGAAAAAAAGCCTTTTCAGTATACTTCAGAAGTTAAATACTTTTCTTAACATGCAGAACTTAAAACTTTTTCAGTTTAAACTAAAATTTCGGCAGTTGAGCAGTATGATATGTCTCCTATTGCAGTCCCTTTACTTGGCTGTGGGCTTCTCAACCACCAGTGAGCTTGTGTGTGTAGGTGATGGCAGTACTGCCTGCTGACAAATCATTATTTAAGTTGTTTTTTTTTATGGCAAGTGCTACTGGATTTAATAGTTTCCAATAATTTTCCTAGTGACATGAGTTTTAGTAGGACAAGGCCAATCAACACAGCAGGGAGAAAGCAGAAATCAGAGCATCCACAGATGCCCTGATGAGCATGGTACAGATGAGACATTGTTTGTCTAAACTTTAAGGCTTAGCATCTACCCCCAAGACTTCAGAAAAATGTGTAACAAAGACTGGTGGCACAAACTTTTCATCTTTGCACTGTGCCTTCCCCTCACACACAAGGACACAGTGCTGCCCTTCCCCTGTCCTCACCCCCTTTCCCCCACAGCACAGGTGTGGCTGAGCTGGGACATCACCCACCGCCCATTACACCACAGGGAAAAGGACTCCAGCAGAACAGGAGCTGAGCACCACTAAGTGTCCACATGGAGCTGCCTACAAAAATGCCTTCACACAAGATACCAAGTGTTGCCACCATGGACTCCTTAGAATCAGCCCCATTATTAGCATCAACATGCAAAATACAAACTGGGAACTTCTCTATGAAGAAGTACTTCATGGGAAATCTGAAAAGCATAAGATTAAGAGCTGCAAAAGAAAAGGAAGAGGATTGGGGTTATTCTAGACCTTCTTCCTTGCCAGTGGAGAACTCCAGAGTGCACATTTCCTAACCTAGGCTGAAAGGATAACTGGTAGGCTTCTATCACTTTCTCTGGGACACTTCACCTAAGATTTTCAAAGTGAGATTCTATTTATACACAATTTATTGTTTTCCTCCTCCACAACCAGTTATCTGTGAAGTAAACATTCTTTGGAACTTTGTTCATAAATCTACCTATTGAAGCCCTAATCATGTTTTATTACTGTCCTCTGAATTTCCTCCAGCTGGATCAATACCCATTGGCAAAAAAATAAAGATTTGATTCCAGGTGGAGCTGAACCCATGCTTCTCAGGAGGAATTATTACATCTTGGTTTATATCTCTACAAGCATAAATCAAAGAGTACTCTTTTTTAACTCGCATTGTTAGCCAAGTTTTCCTCAAGTGTACTGGTGAAAAACTGAAAGCGCACAACTTAAATCATTAAGCTCCATATATAATACTCCAATCTCAAACGTATACCTGTAGAGTTTTCTCATGGACTTCAGCAAGTCCTTATAAACAAAAATATGTTTGTGAAGGTTCAGGCATCAAACATTTTGTTTTAACACCTCAGTCTAAACAAAGAAAATTCTGGGCATAAATTTTTCAAGTTCATTACATAATACAGAAAAGATAATTCCTTCAGTTTTGCTGTTACCTTTTACAGTTAAGAAATTTTTCTTTCTTCTTACATTTAAAAAAGTAAGTAAAGCAAGAGCATATGGTCAGAAAAATACCACTGCTGTTCTTCCATTTTTTATGACTAAAACTACAAGGATTATTAATAGGAAATAAAATCTCTTTGTTTCAGCTGTCTTCCACAGAGTGGAAATATCACATCCACTCCTCTCAATGCAGCCTGTTTCATTAGCTTTAAATGAAAAATAATGGAAAAAACTAAGTATAACAACAAATACAGAAAATGGTATATGTTAAATAGCTACTTTATCTTCACAGATCAAACCCCTTTCCAAGGAGTGTTGACAAAAATGCATAACTAGAGTTTATTTCTTCTCAGTGTAGAAATTTAACAGGATTTAAAGGAGAAAATGTTTAAACTGCAAACATATTGCAATGAGCCTTTCCTTGTCCTGACATTTTTCATATTAAGACTCACACCTTTATCCCTTGGCATTATACTTAAGAAGGAATAATAATTAACACTACAAGCAAGTACCACGCAGACCTTACCCACCTGGGAGCACTGCCTACTCTAGTGGGTGGCCCAAGTCTGTTAGGAATTAGTAACAAGGTTGCCATCAACAGCAATATTGTGCTTGTCACAAAATGTAGTATGTTATCTCTGAAAATGGCCTCTGGTATTTCCAGATCTCTCACTACCAAAAAGACAATCTGATTGCTCAATCTTCTTAAAAAACAGAAGTTGAAAAAAAAAATTATGTTTATATCAGAGATTCGGCAAGAGAAAATAATTGCACAGTATGTATCACAAAGTGATTGAAATAATGCAAACGGGTAGAATGGCTAAAATGAGTGGTTACAAGGATCTTGTACACAGTAAATATAAAATAATTTCTTGAAGATGCATTTATAAATTCCTTCAAAAGTAAAGAAAAAATACAAAGGTTGGGGTGGGTTTTTTTTTCTTTGATGCACTATTTGAAAGTGCACACATAAAAGCAGCAGAGCAAACTTATAAAAACCTCAAGACCTAAACTTTAACTTGAATAGTAAGTATACAGGTTTTAGGATTACAAACAAAAACACTTCAGCTGTTATTGAAATACTTTAAAACAATGATGCCTTCATAAGGCCATAAAAAACTTCAAAGTCTTTTGGGAAACTTTAAAAATTATTAGAGAAAACAAGCACCTGAAACTTGAGTTAAAGCAGAACAACTTTATAATGGCTTTCCTCTACCTTGCAAAGGACAAATTTAAGGAAAATCTGTGTGCAGAAGGACTGTAGAGCTACAGCTCTAAATGCCATCCAGGCCAAGAGCTGACAGAACACATCAGCTTCTAGAAACAAAAGTAAAATATATGACAAAGCAAAACTTGACAGTAGCCCTAAAGCTTTGCCAGTGTTAATAGCTTTGGCATCTGTTCCAGTCTGAACATGTCCTCTCACTTCCTTGCACATTCCCCATCCACTTCAGTTAAAATCTTCTGTGGAAATTCAGCACCCTGTGAACTCCAGAGACAGGCCTATTTAAAAAGTACCTTTCAGAATGTTTTTTCAACAATAGCAGGTTGCACGGCCCTGGCTACATTTTTAATGAAAATATTTACAACCAAAACATGTGGAGTGCTACAAGGAAACGCCAAAGGAGAGGCCTGTTTTTAATACCATTATATTGAAAGCATTCAGAGTTTGATAGGTCACCTCATTTTGAGAATGCACATATGACTGTGACTTAAACAAAATACTCCCCAAATTATTTCCAATTCCTGTACAGAAACTTTTATACTGGTCAACACCCTTTTAACCTTCTAGAAAACTAGACCTCAAACACTGAATTTATTAACAAATTTTCAAAGTGACCAGTTACAAAAAAATTTTTCTAGTGGCATTAACTTCTAATAGGCAAAGCTATATAAGGCTATAGCTTTTCATTACTCTAGATTTTTTTTCATAAATATGGCATTTACAAGCAATAATGAAGTTCACATCTTTTTTTCATATGTATTTCTTTCTGGAGGAAACTATTTTCTCATTGAGACACTAAATTCAAGGACCTTTAGGTCTCCTTTGCTAGTCAAGAAAAAACAAAAAGCTTCAAGCCCCAACAATATGAGGCATATCAGGAAGGAGCAGACCTTTACAGAGACCTGCTCTTCACCAGACAGTAATAAAGAGAGAAGGTGCCTATGCTACTGCAACATTAAAAAAAAAAAAGAAATTATATTCATGCCTATGCAAAATTACTCTTCCCTTCAAAAACAGAGAAAATAAGAACCACAAACTGAGAAAAACTACAGACTTAGCTACTCTCTTATGACGTGGCCTCTTCTTATACACACAAACTGAAGCAAAAGGACATAGCTGTTACTAAAAAAAAAACAGTACACAGCAAAAAGAACTACAAATATTCCTTGGAGAAGACACACAAACCACCTTACAGGTAAATAACAAAAGGTAACAAAAACATCCATTCTAACATCCTATAGATACATATTTTGGTTATTTTTCCTTTCCAAAGCATGGAAGAAAATTTATTCTTGTCAGAAACATTTTGCAAAGACAGTAGTTTCTGGTCTTAAGAGAACAAATAGCTAAGATTTTTGGTAAAAAAAACAACACCTTCTAGCCTTCAGAAGTATTCTTGAAATGTAATACATTGAAAGATTTTTCTGGGGAGGGGGTGTAGCTTTTAGCAGATTGCTTTTCAAAACCACTTAAACATCACATTTCCCAGATCCATTTGCCTAATGAATTCATCATACTGCAATTAATATATGATAGAGAGGGGATTTTAGTCAACAGAAGGTATCAATTAGAAGATCCATTCAATTTTCCTTTCCATAGGAGCTGCCTGCCTCTGTATGAGAGACTTGGGATAACTGACTCCCACTGAATCAGGATGCCTCTTCTGATACATAATTTCAGATAGTATTTGTACATCCAAAGAAGTTCAAATCAATATAACCAATATGCAATACATTTCATTGTTGATAAATACATTTGTGGCTGTATTCATCAATACCATGATTGGATAAAAAGACAGGACAGCATCAGGAGTGAATGGCACTGGCCTAAATCCTATCAGCTGGAAACATTCCCCAAAGAAGTGATTATGACCAGCTGGCTGCAAACTACAGACATTTGGTCTAGACTCACAAAAGCATTTGATGTGCCTTCATGCCATTGATTTCAGCAGACACAGACTTTTAAATGCTCCTGGGAATCTGGGTCATTTCCCCTTCCTAGCCCCTGGTATAAGAGTTCTGTGAATTCAAGTAAATTTGGTACTTAAGATATGGGATAGCTCTATCTCCTAGGATGTAATCAGAATCTGCCCTTTTTGCACCCTCTGATTAATGTGAAATTGAGGCTGAAAATTCTCCATTTATAATGAAAAATCCTGTTCTTCCATTTGGCTCCATCCCATTTGGCTCACCAAAGAGGCTTTTAAGACCTACTGGCTTCAGCTGTAGGATTGGTCCCCAATGGATGCTACTGTTGTTTTAGCATTTTGCTTGATTTTGTTTCCCTGACTCATTTCCCTGAGAAGCAAAAATGCTGTCTTCCAGGGCCACTAAAATCTCCCTTTAAAAATACAAATGGAAAGTGGGAAAAAGTAAAGTAAAGCATCGTGATCACACAGTAAATCAAGTTGGGTTTTGTTGGTTTCACATTTTAAAGCAAATTGAGATTTATTGTGTGTTTTATTTTGCATGTTATAACTACTTTATTGTGGGAAGCTTTTAGGCGTGAGAAGTGTTGGAAGAGGAGGGTTTGTTGTGTTTTTATGCTGTGGTGGTTTTTTTTCTGGTTTCTTTGGTTTGGGTTGAGCTTTGACTTCTGCAAGGGGAAAACCTAGGACATGAGATATTTTCATAAGCTGAGAATTTCGTAAGAACAGTGGTTGCTAAAACACAAATTGTCTTCAATACGAAGAGCTGTTATAATACCGAAATACAGCTTTTGGCTTTAAAATCCCAACATGTTTTTCTTAAGTAATTCTTACCAAATTTTTGAAGAGTGCAGTTAATTCCTTTGTAAACACAGAAAATTTTAAAAACGCTGTTCCCAAATCTGGGTCATCCCTGCAAACACAGTTGCCACCAAACTTCTCCAGTGCTTGTGTATACTGTTCTTCATTTTCCACATGAGCTTCAAAAAGAGCAAAACATGAAGATATCATCAGCAGATAAAAGGGTAGTGAAATCACAATTTATGGGGGTTTTAAAAAAAAAGCTTTCCAGAGTTATTGCTAAAAATGTTTACTTGATATAAAAACCAGCCATTATTTACACTTTAACACCGATATGCCAGAAGTATGACATATCTCACTACTTCCAGTTTGCATGTACCTATCCACATGTACAAATGACAATGTGCCAAGACAAGACAAACATCTGACACCTTAGAAAGACCCATAATATTTCTGCACCATAGCATAGACCTCATAACAACTCCCAACTCCTATAATGAACTTTCAGATTTTAGTCTTTTATTAACATTTTCTTATTTTAACTGCGTGCTGTTATGCTTTACTGTGTGCTGAAAAAGAAGCAGAGGAGCTAGAGTGTGCTGGCAGTCTTGGATCTGTACAACAGAACGCAATAGATCAAATATCCTTGGGTCATATATCCTAGGAAAAAGGACTATGAAGCATGTTACAGAGGAGGACAAAACCATATCTATGTTAGTTCTCCAATTCAGGGCAGCAGTGGGGATTTGAAACAAATCCTAGCAATCTGCATTTACCACAGGCCAGTTCAGTTCTGAAAGCAGTTCTGGCTCATGACAACCAGATTCCTTTCTGAGAAAACAAAACCAGAGGCTCTGCCCTAGAAATTATCCAGTGGTCCTGGGCTACACCAGGACAATTCATGCAGCACACATCTAACATCAATGTTCAAAAAGCTTTGAGCTGCACATGTTGGGGGGTTATTCAGCCCAGGGCATGAGAGGAAATCTAGGCATAAAATAAATTCAAATATAAAGGAAATCTGAGAGTCTTAACTACTCTGCCCAAGTGATTTACTCCTAGGTCACCAGGTTACTTGCCTATATAGAGAGGCATAAAAAGTCCCTTTGTCAAAAGTCAATTTGACCTGTGGAATAAAACAGAAACAAGTTTTTCTGAACTCAAATTTAGTGACCATGTCATGCTTGAGCATGTGGACAAAGCACACCAGGTTACCACCTGAGAAAGCTACCATTGCCTATTTCTTATTCTAGCTGTAGACATTTTCTAAAGCTTCAAAGCAAGTCAGGGGAAAAAAAAACTCCCCACCCTAGAAAACAATTATGCATTAATAAGGACAAAGACTGTCTTGGTCATTACATGAGACTAGCATAAACCCTGAAGATTATTTAGAGAGGATTAATCTGTTTAAACAAGCAATGATTCAGTTCATTTCAAGCCCATTTTTACATATAAACATGTTTAATATCCAAAGTATTTTTGATACAATGTCCTTTCCCAAATTTCAGTGAATTGGTTATATAACCTGTTCAATAAACTTATCATGCTCCAGACTAAAAATAAACCTCTGTTCATGCATCCTATCTGGAATGCCATTCAAGATATTTGTTTCTCAATCAGCTACAAATTTTCTCTAATTTCCAGTATATGAAACTAAAACCTTGTGCAGTAGTGGTATAACACTATGTAATTAAAGACTGACATCATGTACATGCAGAATGGGAATTACTCAAACAGCATTAATTCTACAAGTTTTTAACTTGAGCACTTGAATTTGCAGCCTGTAACAGATAGTTTGCAGATAGCTATTAAATTTTAAAACTGAGTACTAGCACTGAAAGTTACTTATTTTCCTCAGCATCAACAGCAAGGCCTGAGCACTTAGCAAAACTTTTGCTGCAGGATGAAGTAAGGATGTTCAAGTAATTCTATTGTGTGACATATATACACCTGAACAAGCTTTCAGAGAACTGGTACAGACAGCAAAAATGAGGATGGGGGAGGTCACAGCTCCTTTAGATCTCACATCTACCCTGTAAAGTGAATTATTTCAACATGGCTTTCTGCATTTTTGCTGCTTCCTGCATCCAGCTTATCTTATATGAACCCAGGTGAGAGAAGAGCTCAGGCCACAATTCCTACAGCAAAAAGAGAAAGGTGCCCCTGCATGAAAGCAAGGTGAAAAGGCTGCTACCATTAAGTGTAATGCAAGCAGTAGCTGAGCCATGCTGACTTTTTTACCTTAGGAAACAAGCATGGCACCCATTCCACATGGCATCCCCAGGAGGCTTCTATTCCCCAGCATCCTGGGGACTGCTCTTCTGGATTCTGAGACATTCCCCAGAAGGCTGATGGTAGTTTATTGCAGCAGTACTAGTAACTGAGCTAGGAACCCCAAAGTGCTTCTGAAGAACACAAAAATCTTTTTGTGATGGAACTTTTCTGATGGAACCCTCCAAAACACTCTACCTGTCCTATGATGTTTTCCTGAAAAATTTTAAAAGTTTCTCTACAAACAAAAAATAAGAAACCAAAAAAAGAAACTTGATCCAGTTTTGAGGGTTTAGAGGCTTTCTTTGAATAAGAACCCAAGCTATGTACAAATTGAGAGTCACTATGTAATCCTTAATAACGGTTTCTAAACTCACATTAAAAAAGAAAGAGAAAACATTATTTTATTATAACATTATTAACTATTTAGGGAACCTACAGTAAAAATCCAGTCACTCTTCTGAGTGTAGGACCATGGGGTTTGTTTTGTTAAAAGAAACCCCAGGGGCTGACAAATGGCTTAGTTAGTGATGTTTCTGCTGGTGGAAGATAAAAGCCTCCAAACCTTTCTTGTCAAGATTGGGTGAGCAGCATAAATTTAAAACATGGGCAAGGTATGCATGATTTTATGCAAAGACTAGTGATTTGCTACAACGTTCTAACAGGTACTCTGATTGTGAGGCATAGCCTAGCACTCTAGAATAAAATGTTAAAAAACTCAACAGCCAAAAAAACCCAGCTAAGCAAGAAAAAGAAGAGAAGAAAGGATGCCAAATCAATGAAACAGCTCCTGATAAATCTTAAACTGAACCCTCCACAATCCAAAGATAACAGCTTTATTACATTCAACAAGGAACTTCCTTTCAATTACTGGAGATGAATTACACCACAGCAGCAGTTCTTGTTCTAACCTTGTCTGAACACCAACATGACCACAAGTTCTGTCAGGTATTGGTGGCTCTCCAAGGTTGACAGGCCTATCTATTTTGCATTTAATATAGGTTTTATTAGCTCTAATTGCTATGAACTGAACAGTGAGAACAAAAGGCAACCAAATGCTGTTCCTTATCCACAAAAACAAATGCTGTTTCTTATTCACAAATGCTGCTGATCCACAAAAACAAAAGCTTCAGTTATTTTTTCAAAGAAGATAAACATACACAATTCTAAGAGAATGGCATACATTTAAAAATGCATGCAGCAATAGCTCTTTATATTTTATACAGCATTGTATGAAAAAATATCTGATTTTTTACCTGATAACAATAAAAAGTTGCAGCTCATCAGCTCCCTCTTGTCATGAAGTTCTCAACATACATAAGTGGAAGCCACCAGGGAGACTAAGGTTTCACAAAGTAGAGCCAATGTAGCTTCTTATTGCTGCCAAAGAGTAATTTCACCCCCCCACACCCTCCTCTCTTGATGATACATACACATGGCCCTACCACTTCAGGTGCTCATCTAATCCCAATTAAGTTGATCTCACTGCATATGCAGCTTTATACCAGCTTAAAAACTCATCTAGGGCTCTGCTGAGCAGCAGGAGTGACAGAAGGAGCAGGGAGCCCACACCCAGTGGAAAGAGGAGAGCACAGCTTTACCACTTGGTACCAGCAGGGCAGCAAGAGAGGTTTAGCTACCCCACAACACCTCATCCTTACTGAGGTCATGATCAAACAGCTAGTTCAAGATTGCCATTTTAAATGCACATATTTCTCTTCCCAGAGTTACCCATACAACTCTTTCTGATTCAGTATGGCATCTGACTGTTTAAATCTTCTAATTTCACCAATATAAACTAATAGGAATTATGTACTTACCCAGACCAGATAAGTTTATGGCTTTGACAGATTTCTTCATTTTATAGAGAACAGTTCGGTCAACATCCAGAGCCTAAAAAAGGAGAAAAACGTAATAGTGCATTGTCCTTTGGCAAATTTCTGCCCTGGAAACCTGCTGTACTTACAACTATTGCATAGTTAACTTTATTTCCATAATTAATAAATTACTTGCTATTTGCTTCCACCCCCATCCATACAACCTATTCTGTCCCCTTGCCTGAAAAAACATCTCCTCCATCTTTGGCTGGAGACCAGCATCATGTAAACTCTGCAGGAAACATTTTACACAGTATCATCTTTCCATGCTAAATTATTAAAGAAGCTTAAAATGGTTTTCACTCATTGTATATTCTAATGTTGCTGAAGAAATGAGCAATATCACTTCCTTAGGCAGAATATTGAAAATGGAATTTAATTTCAGTTTTCCTGGATAATTTAGTTAATTGCTTTCTCAAGTATATGAACTTTCTAACTGCTATGCTGAGCAAAATAAATTGCATATCTCTCAAATATCTTTCACACAATTTAACACTAGGCTAAGCTTTCCCCAACACTATATAAAATTCAAGTTTAAATCTTGCCCAGAATGCTCAAACACTTATAATCAATTTGTTTCAAAGACAAAAGTGAAAGCAGGTTATCATTTTGCTTACTGAAGCAAAATATGAGCAGACTCAAAAATGTAGAATTGTTCCAGAAGGGAGAAGCAGAATTATGGTTATACACATTATTTTTTTAAAAAAGTTGTGAAACTTGAAGAAAATATATGCTCCAGAGATGGGGTATCTCTAGACCCCACTGAAAAACAATACTGAACACTACAAATTCTATTATGCTTAGAGCTGTTTAGCATGGTACATGATAAAGCAAAGAAAACCCACCAAATTAATTCCAGTTTTCATTCAAAACACTGCTATGAATTGCAGCAGCTGCACATCTGACCTACCATTGTTTTATGTGGAAAAGTCAGCCCCTAGGAGTTGATCCAATTATGTTAACACAGCGAATGCAAAAAGAAATATTAAGCCCCCTGATTCTGGGAGTATTCTTAAATTGAATCTATTTAGACCACAAATAGCTGAACAAAATCTTCACAGCATTTCATGGAAACCAAGCAATTCTGACCATGCCTTAATGTTCACAGCATCATGGTACTGCTATATCCATTGGAGGTTTTACCTCCAGCATATTTATAGTTCACATCTGAAACATATCAGCAGGAGAAGTGCACAGGCTTTTCACCTGGAATTCTGAAGTACAGAGGAAGGGGAAAATAAAACAATCTAAGCAAGCCCATAAAAGCCATGCCAGATCTGTTCAGCAATTTGAATTCCATCTAGTACAACAAGTCTGTATCTAGTGTGATCTCCAAGGTTAGATTAGTCACCTGTTTGGATGGGAGTATATTAAGTGAATTCCCTCATTGTATATTTGGTGATTTCTAAAAATAACCTCAGAAAAGCACCCTCCAACCAGCTGAATACAGAGGAATAATTTCATTGATGATTGCAAAGAGCAGTCACCCTCTTGGAGTACAAGTGAAAGGAATGTCTCCAACTATAAGCAATATGAGCAACAGTCCAAAGAGAAGGCTGACAGCCAGAGACTTAAAATTTACAGATTCAATTCTCAGCCAAGTCTTAGATTTGTGTGTACAGCTGAGAAAATTTAAATCTCTGCACCTTAGTTTGAGGGAGATAACTCTTAAGGAAGAGAAATGTCAGAAGGATAGGTGCATGGGATTAATTGTATTACCGTGGTCAGGGATCCAGACAGATCTATGGATTCATAAAATCCTCTGGCCCAAGACTGTCTCAGTGAGAAAGCACAAACTCCCAGCAAGGAAAAAACCTCAATTCCGCTTCCTCAACAAAAGTAATCATTTTAGTTTGAAATGTCTCTCAACCAACTTCCACTTTCACCAGATCAGGCAACAGAGGAACAAATCCACAAGGCACAGCACAAACAGAGTCCAATAGAAATGGCAGCTAATGCCCCTAATACACCAGTGACAACTCAAGCATCAACCCATTTCAGACAGCTGGTCCACATAAAAATTAAAAACAAAGGATAAGGGGGGAAATACCCCACTGACAGTACCAAGGACAACACAACACGCAAAACCTAAAACCTTAATGTGTTGAAACTGTACAGGTCAGGCTTTCTTGGGTCCTCTCTTCATCCTCTGCCTGTCTTTTCAGCTGTGTCAGAGCAAAGCTGTACTTGAACCTTAACAAACTACTAGTAGAAATTGCGGGGGGAAATCAGTTCTGGAAAGCTCTCCAAACAGGAAACAAAAGATAACAAATATCTAGCCTTTTGAAGAGGGACCTGGATACATTTATGAAATACAATTACTATGTTTCCAACTGTGGCAATATAACTACACTTGCGGCTGTAGGACGTTCTGTCCATTCCTCCCTTTCTTGGTGCAATCTTCTCATAGTGTGTGACATTTAAGAGCGTCAATGTGTGCCTACAACTAATGGACAAAATACTGAAAAGCTTCACATCTTTAATACTGTATTTCACTCTTGCTTACAGACCAACAAATAGAGAGGAAGACTTTGCCTTTGTTTAATTGAACAGCATTGGTGTTTATTCACATCTAGTGTTTCAAAGGAATCATTTCAGGATAAAACTTGAAAATGTCAGCTCCTTGTCTTTAGTGTTGTTCTTCATATTTCCTTGTCCTTGTCTTTGCCCACATCTTAGCACTGGGAAATCAGTTAAAATCCAGCTGTAGCCTCACTACAGTTCACATTTCTAAGCTTCTGCTTGTTTCATAAATATATACATACTATACCAATGCACACACATGCACCCTAATTCAACTTCTTGGTGCATTCTCAGTAGTTTCAGAAGCAGGAATTTTAAAATGGCTTTGGATGTTGCATATACTAGTGTTTCTTTTTATTCACTTAAAAATGCCCAGTAAACTCCTGAACAAGAAGAAAAGTGACAATGTATTTCACATGGTGGGATCAGTTTGTCCTCTCAGGTAATGTTTCTAGTTTTGCCTCAAAAAACTCTTTTGTAAGACTGGTAAGACTGCTTCTTTTAGCATTTGTTTCAGCACAACTGAGACCATATAAATAATTTTCATAGTCCCACTCAGCTTCTACTGATGAGCACTCAGACTCTGCTCTATTGTTAAAAACAGTAAATATAGCTTTGACTTAAGGGGGGGGGCGGTGGTGGGTGGTGGGAATTCTCTACAGTACATAGGACAAGAAGTCACACTATTGTGGAAGTGGTGTTAAACACGTGAACTGAAACAGAAACTCGAAAGTGACCTTCTTGTGTGTCCTTGTCTGTGCAATCTTTTTTCCAAATACAGTATTTATGTGTTTTGTTCATTTACTTTCATGTGATTTCTGATGGCAATCTGATGAAACTATTTTTAAGGTAAATTACTTTTCAGTCAGAAGTATACTAGCATATCACAATCAAATGTAGATTTTCAAAGGAACACAGCACAGAGGACTCAAGCTACCAGTGATAAGTAGCAAAGCTTTTATCCACATGTAGGAACAAGGTCCAGTTTCACTTGCCAAAGGCCAATTTCCATTTTCACTGCTTCAAGAGTTTTTACTTTGAACAGTAAAATGTGTCAACTAATTAGAACCAAATCCATCTTTACCATGAAGAAATCAGTCTGAGATTACTGAAACATCCTGAAATGTTATTCTACATCCTACTCTGTATGCTTCATTCTAATTAATAATAATAATAGTAGTAGTAGTTCTGCTTAAGTCTGTTTCACATTGCCTAGAAAGATTTAAGCCCACCAGGATTTGCAATTTTCAAACATTTAATTGTGCTCCTTCCCCCCAAAAAACCTTAGAAAATAAAAAGACTGGTATCAATCCCCAAATCTATATTGTCTAAACAGATCTGTGCAATATAGATGGCTGGCATAAAACACGAATGTTTTATTTGCCCTTTTCAGTGGAGAGAGGAGAAACAACTGTTCTATTATTAGCATATTTAACTGAGGGAGGAAAAAAAGCAGGAAGACAGAAACTCAGAAACTGAACATCCCAGAGATGATTTTGGCACCTTTTACAGAGCCAAAGGGTACGGGGAAAACCAGGGCAGGAGCAGCATAAGTGGAGAGTCCCCACGCTCTAGTGGTTCATTAAACACCTTTTGTGCCAAACTTACAGCAGAAGTCTGGGTCTTTATCTTATGCAAGTGTCCTCACACCAGTGTCTTTTTCTTTGTGACCCAGAAAATAATTAATTATTTGTGAAGGAATAGAAAAACAGCCATACTGGATCAGATCAACACTGCTTTTAACCTGATATCCTCTATCAGGAGCAGCCAACAGCAGATGTTCGGGGCAGCAAGCAAGGAAAAGCACGTACACATCCTTCCCCAGGATAATCTCCCAGTTTCCAGTAACGAGTTTAAAAACAAAAGACTGATATACTCTCAACTATAAACACTACACAGCCCAACAGGCTATTCTCAAGAGAAACAAGAAGCCAAATTTTCTCATTCCAGGCAAGGGAAAGAAAAAAACTAAACCATGGGAAATAGGGACGGAGGAAGAGGAAGGAGTCAGCCATTACCTTTACTTTATTTTACATTTAAAACAGTTCAAAATCTCTAACACATTCCTTCCTACTTACCCACAGCAGTTTCCTTTTGGAAAGTGTAAAAGTAATTATTTCACATTTTCAGCTATTTGGATGGGGTTTTGCTGAAAGTATTCATAGAACTGGATTACGATTTCATAAAATAAAGAGTCCATTGGAACAACAACAACAAATGCTTGAAAGTACTGCTAAAGCAGTAACAAAATTTTGGGAAATAAATCTTGTGTCATTAGAAAAATTATCCTGGAGTCAGGAACCTACATGTTCTTCTCTACACTGAGCATCTAACTGACAAATATACAAAAAAATATTAACACACTGATTTTTGATTTATTATACACAGTTATCTTAACACTAGTTCTTTCAAACAAAATCAGATCTCACTCTTAATTTTAGCAATTTACTTTAAAACATTAGTCTACTCAACAGTCATAAATCCTGCACTTCATCCATTCCAGTATTTCAGAAGAAGTAATAATGCCAGAGGCTGCTGCAGAGGCTGAACACATAAAGGAACATCCTTCCCAAAAACTAAAGGGCACAGGAAGAAACTTGGTCAGTTAAGGAAAAGAGAGGCAATCAGGTAGTTACTGTAGACACAGCAGAACAAGACAGGGTTCTTGTGCCTCACTGGACTGCTCTTGTTTAAAAATTAACAACAGCAAATTTTTTATACTTGTATCCAGGAACCACAATAGTTTGGCTTTTCTCCTGTATCTTTACAGGCAATCTGATATTTGCTGTAATTAATCCTTGCTGACTCAAAAGATCAGAGATATCCACAGACATTCTGTCTCAGCTTGTTATTTTTCTACTAGAAATGGACTGTCAACACCACTGGCTTCAATCCACTTCTCTGTTACAGAGGGTGGTAAAAAAACTCCCTAAATTATGTTATCCCTCTTCAGAATCCTCTTTCCATTCTCCTACTCTTATGTCTTTCCTCCTTCAATGTATTAGTTTCTTTTCTAAACCCTCTCCAGTTTCCTTCCACTGATCACCTTGCACATTCACAGAGGGACTGATACAAAGGGTGGAAAAAAACCCTCACAGGCATAGTCTGGGGCAAGGCATTGTAGCTTCTGAATGGATCCTAGAACAACAGTAATTTTAAAACACTTGAATTTGGGGCAATTACTTTACTGGGAGCAGTAGCTATGTGAAAAACTGCAGCAGCTATGACAGTTAATTTGTATAAATGAGCTCTTTGCTGTGAGACCTGTCAGCTAAAGAAACTGAAGGTTCAGAGACAAACCTGCAAAAAAAAAGGACAGAGTTTATGGCAGAATAATCTCTGAAAGGTCCCTTTCCACAAAACCATGATTTCTCCAGCATCTGGGTTCATGGTTCTTGAGGGCCGAATGCCAAGGCAATCTGTTTAAACAAGCACTGGTGTATTTGGCAGAAGAATGTAGTAAACTCTTGAGCTAAGGATATGCACGGTGGGAAAAAGTAACACTAATGTGCTTTGGGAAATTAATACGTGAAAGTGCAAGGTAATTCGGCTGCAAAGGTAAACAATGAGAGAATCTGGCACTGCTCTATGTTATATATAAAGCCAGACCTGAACATGATGACTTTGTACAATGCATTTATTAATACAAAGAAGGGATGCCTAAAAACCAGATTTCTCTAACAGACTACTTCTGTCAGAAGAGAAATCCTAAATCAGAAGTTCAGAGATACAAAATGTTACATCATTAATACAAGTCACTAAATGAGACTGTTTCACACTAACAGGTGCTGTATCTGTGTATTAATTGATTTCCACAGGCTTCCCTCACTACAAAAAGTTAGAAATGCAACAGATACTCAACTAGGAAACAGACATCAAGCATTTTTGTGAAATAAAATCTCATGCTTAGAGAAAGAATGGAAGCTGCTTATGCCAGCTATTTCTCCAGAACACATCCACCTCCTGCATTAACCAGTTTTTACACTGAGAAATATACTTTCCTTCTCCAACACGGCAGCTATCTGCTTTCAAAGACAAGATGACTGGACTTTAAATACAGATCTCCTAAGCAACTTAATAGATGATGCACTTAATCTTTAGAGTTGCTCATTTATAAACAGAAGGGATGTAAAATAAACTCCCTTATTTAATATTTAATTGTTGTTTATTTTTTCAGTTGCAGTAGCCAATCCTTGATATCCATCTCCATTTATTTAATATTACATGCTTCAACATCCTAAGATATATCACCATGTAAAATAAAGTAACATAAGCAACAGGATTAAAGTTCCAATGATGATTGTCTTAAATGGACCACTAAGACTTACCAACCCTTTACCCATGCCAAAATTCTCTGGTCCTCACCCTGCAAGATTCTTTTTTCTAGCTTCATATTTTTGCATTTCTGTCTGCTGTCAGCAGTTCATGGTTGGAGTCCAGCTGTTGGAAGAGGCTGATCCTCACACTGTATCATTCAACAGCATCATGATGAGCTGGCTGTTGGGATTTCCCTTTAGCACATCTTTTAATTCAGGAACTCTTTTCTCTGGTATTAAATCTTTTTAGACACCATCAGAGGCAACAAGAATTAATCTTTGCAGAACATAATGCCATTTTATTCTGGATGTGATAAGCTTTCTAAAAAGAGAATTTTTAGTTATTTATGGGAGCAATTAACAAATCAAAACACTTTCCAGATACTCAAAAGTTCCCATATTAGTGGTCTAATTTGGTATTTGTAGTCTTCCAAACCTCTACTTGAACCAGGCAGACACTCCTGTTACAATCCCTATAAAACAATGAAAAATGAAACAGTTACGTTTCCCCCTATGTTTGCTGTACTTTATGCTAAAAATGAGAATATTTGCAGTGTGTACACAGATCTGCTGGATGCCATAAACTGATCTATCCCTCCACATCCAACACTCCTTTGACTTTTTCTTTTTAGGTATCCAATAATTCTAGTGACAAGCAACTAGCCTAGAAAAGAGAAGAGTCTACAGCAACACAGCAAAATTGAACTTCAGTCTTAACGGGCCTCTGAGAGCTTCTTAACAGACATAAAAAATAAATTGGTGTCACAAACACCTCTGGCAGACACATACAAGGTGTCCATTCTGAAAGGGAATAGAAGGCACATAAACTCTATCTAGCTTATGATACACCTGAATCTCTGAGGATGCCATATTCCCACAGCAAAGAACGGCAGAGGTACCTAGAGGGGACTTCAGGAAAGCAAGACAAATCACCTCAAATGAACTAACTATTCCTAGGGACATATAGAACCAGCTGTCAAAATAAGGTTCATCAGAGGTAAACCAGCACATTGGACATCATCTCTCTATTATCGGGGTAGAAATTTATTAACAGCATCTACCTATAATACTAATGCTATATTTTCATTATACATAAAACCCAGTGTCAAATGATATAACTTATTTTCTCTTGAAACATTATAAAATTATTTCTGTTCTATAGTGGCTTTCAGACTTCAGCCTGTGATTTGCACTCCAACTTCTCTGTAATTCACTCTACCTTTGAAAATCTCTGCATTATCTCAGTATCAATACACTTAAATGAAAGAATGCATCTAAACTGCCATTCATTTCAGGTGCTCAACACAGAGATCACAGGACACTATCACAATTTGAAAGCAATGATCTTAAATTCTACTGGAATTTCAGCAGCTTTAAGTATAACTAAAATTACAGTTCAGACATTCCTGTCACTACAGACAGCTGCCTCAAAGTGTAAGTGAATCTTAAGTGATGCAATTATTAGTGCACCAAACAGTAGAGATACAATACTCATTTACATAATATTGATGCAAAAATAAAAGCTTTATCCCTAGAGTGGACTTTGCCAAAATAATGAGAGAGTTCATGTCATGGAAGGTATCTCTAGAATGGAACAGATGGTACTTCCCTGTATCATCAATTTACATTAGGAAGGTAAATTCATACACAACTGTTACCTAAGACAAAACACGACCTAAGACAAAGAACTTCTGCATTTAAAATTGAAGCAATTTAGAACAGAGAAGCATGTCCAGGCCTATCAGAACCTCTGTTGTTCTTAAATGAAATAGAAAAGAGCTACTGAATCAACTGATTGAAGCAAAAGAGACAAATGCCTGAATCTATATGTAAACAAGCACGGTGTGTCCTTGCACCAGTGCCACATCCATATGGCCTGGGGGACAGGGAAGGCAGTGGCAAACATGACTCCATCCCTAAACAGACTGGGCTGGAAATACTGATATGGAAAGCTTATCATCTATATCCAGACCATTTAAATAACAGAAGAGAGTGAACTAAACAGAAGAATGAATGAAACTGAACAAAAAGCAGCTTAGGAAAGATTTACTACTTTGTCGCTTCTTCAATGCTATTCTCATTCTCTATCAGCACAATCAGCATCTACTCTACATGGAGCTCAAAGTGTGGGAGGACTCTGCTGGCATTTTTTCTATTGTTTTGTAACATACACCTACAGTGCTGGAAAATAAACAAATAATTAAAAACATGTGCTTTGCAAAACTCCATACTGCATGTTTTGCATGTGACTACACAGCAGGGGCTCTATGTTTGCAAATGCTAGGGAAATTTCTACTCCTATTGCAATAGCCAAACAGTAATCCTGGTTGATTGAAGGGGCTTAAAATGATTACTTCATGCATTTGTTTCTGAGTTGACTTCCCTAGAATACAGCCTAAAATTCCTTGAAATTGCATATTCTAGGAAAGAAATCTTTCATTAACAATAAAGAAAAATCATAAAACATGAGAAAATAATCTGTAAGAACATCCACATCCCTTCACTACCATTTTTCCCTTCCTATGTGCTTTTTAAATGGAGTACAAAGCTTTCAGGAATGTGGAAGTAGTTTGTTCAGCTCTAATCACTTCAGCTGTTTTGATGTAACCACACACATACTTAGCATAATGCCTAGACAGAATTATAGATTTCAGGCTAGAACTACATTGATAATCTGATCTTTAATCAGGGCTAGCTGAGGGGTCCACAAACAGCAGATGGTTCTGAACACCACGCAGCTCCAAGACACAAGGAGCAGAGTTTCAGCCTTCTCTCTCAGTTCTCTATTTCTTCTTGGTTTAACAAGTCAGATGCTAGAATTTATACTATAGCTTCTTTCATGTTAACTTTTACAGCCACCTCTTAAAGAATATACTCCCATGGAATACACTGCACTGTATGTCACTTATATAGTAAATATTTTTGTGAAGCAGAGTTCACATACACAAAGAAGCACATTTTTCAAATTCTGTCCAACACCTACTCACTTGAAAACAAAGCCTACTACTTGAGATGAAAAGTAGTGAATCACACCACCCAAGCTAATTTCCTGCAAAGCCCCATTGCTCATAAGAAAAAGCCTATTCAGTTACAATGCTGTATCTCAGTTCCTCCATCAATAAATCCTCCCCTGTAAGGTAAATTATTTTCTCTGTCCAAATAAAATTGAGATATGTATAATATCTCATAAAGTCTGCATAATTCTTAATTACATCCCATTTTCTGAGGAACTTACAGTACTCTTCTTCCATTCCTAAACTACCCAGTAGGATATAGCTAAGAGATCACCATTATTCTCTGTCCTCCACCACTACCCCTTCCCTATATTCCTGCCCACTTCCTTGCTACACTGACCCTTTTCACATTAGCCCTGCCCCCACCTTCTCGGGCCTGTGTTTTCATCCTACTTCCTGTGTGAACACTGCCACACTCCCGCTTCCTCTGCAGTTCCTGTCAATTCCAATTTCTCTGAATTTCCTCAAACTTTTTATGCACTTCCTTATCCCCTCCTTAATGCTTCTCCCCAAGTGGCAATTCCTGACCTTTCAATTCCTCATATGCCATCGCAGTACTTCTGCTTCTGAATAACTCTCTCAATCTCTCAATTAGTTTTTAATTCAAATTTCCTTTTCTTGTTCTTCACATTTGACTGATGTCCACTTTGCCTCTTAAACATTTCAGGTGTCCATTACTTTGTGAGTCTTCCCTTTCTTGTGTTACCATTTTTTGTTGCTTCCCAGCCAAATTTCCTTGACCACTTAATTCCCAGATTGATGTAAACTTCAGAAAAGAAGTCTAGATTTAGTCAAAACAAAAGAAATTTGTGGTCACCTTAATCACAAAAAAATCTCATCTCTAATACTAAAACTCTTTGAGCTGATGTCTCTGTCCCCACTAAGAACAGCTACAGTAAGCATTTTGCATGCAGAACAGTTTAAGCTTCATGCTAACAAATGTGGGACTGTGTGGGGAAAAGGCTACCAAAAAAAAGAGAAGTCCTGCCCTTAATTTGCAATGAAGTTAATAGTACAAACTTCAAACTTCTGCTTGTCCCATAAGTATAACTACATTTTCCAGCTGGGTTAAAGAAAAAAAAAATTGTCTCAGTTAAAATGGACCAAAGGAGAGATTTTAATGCTATATGAAACCTGGGTATGACCACTTTGTACAGCTTTACAAGTATGATCCTCAGTAATTCTGATTTCCCATTAGCAGCTTCCAGCACTGCTGAAAGAGTAAATAAGGAGACACACAATATCTCCTATTGGGAACCACTTGCACATTTGACTATGCTACAAATGTGAAAGCACAGTCTTCTTGAATAGCAGCGGTAATTGCTGTAAATGCACGTTTAGAATGTTTTTCAAGCATTTCTGGAAGCAGGAGGGGAACCAGTACTCATTTGCTACTCATCCAGGAACACTTACAATCTTTGAGTAAGAACACCTCTCCTCAATTTAACAGTCATGGTCTGCATTTCTGCATTCATTGCAATATTGGTTTTTTTAGATTGTAAATATTTCTCCTCTTCTTTCCATCCCTGCCTTTTTAACCCTCTGTGCTACATCAGATATCAAGCTAGTCTTCAGAGCATTTGTCAGAAATATTTGCTAGTTACCATCTTAGTTCTTTCAGGATCCTGGGAAATAAGTCAACCAGCCCCAACAAACTGAGTGTGTTAAGCTCACAATTTTGTTTATTGCCTTGCTTACTTGCACCTCTATTCCTGCCATCCATTCTACCTTCTCCCAGACTTTGAGCTCAAAAATTGCAGCATAGCACTTGTTTAGATTTGGCAATACCTACATTATCTTTAATACTACATTCTAACTGCATATTATGTCTTCTTTTTCTCCTTGCAATTCTATGTGCTTAAAAGCATTTTTGTTTGCTTTACTGCCTCCTGTCACTCCTAAAGAAACTTGACTTTTGCAAATTTGTCTTTTATCTTTACACATATTCTTTAAAACAAAACCTTCCTCTGAATATCTGACTTTTTCTTCACATGTCTGACAGGCTCAGATAATTTGGGACATTCTTCCTGGGGTGTTCCAAGTCTATGGATTTTCCCATAATTTTCCCCTTTCCTGGAATATTTAATGAACATTTTTCAGGCTTTAGTACATGCACTCTTCAGTTCTATCAACCTCACCAGCTCTCAGTTGAATGATTTTTTCCCTATATATATATATATATATCTGTGTGTGTGCTTTGCTTTTAATTTCTTTGTTTTGCTTTTAGTACATAATGAATTCAGCCCCTACTATTCAATAAACACTTCACTTGTTTCCGCAACTTGATTCTTTCCTTTAAACCAGCAACTCTCACATTAGCCCATCCAGCATCTGTTTCCTTATATAAAAGTCAACATCTTGGCTTGCCATGACAGGTGCCTGACTATAACATCACTTCTTCCCTCTCTAGCAACTTCACAAAGAAAATAAGATTTATTTGGAGAGAGCAAGGGCTGAGAACAAGTCAAGGCTTTTGCCACCAGCCCACCCATGAGTCATTTCACCTTAGCATGAAGCCCACCTGAGGTCCAGCCATTGCTCCAGTACCTTGGACAGGGCTGGGCCAAGGCAGGGACCTCCACAGAGATGGGACAAAGCACCAATAATTGCTGTAGCAAAGGAGGTTCAAGACATTAAGAAAGATAAGGAGACTGTAAACACTTCGAAAGCATAGGGAAGCTTGATACCCAAGACAAGAGAGGAAAAGTCAGCCTAAACAAGGCTAGACCCAACTTTTGTGGAGCTTTAAGTGGAAAGGTTGTTTTTGGGAAACTGGAGTAAACAGATCATCTGGGCTGTCTAGAGTAAGGCTCAGAAGGTGCAGTGCTGGAGCTTACACAGGGAATGGCTGTATGTAATGCATGCACGTACTCACACATATGGAAGGTGAAAATTATAAAACAATCACAGATTTAAGAGCTGAACTAAGTGTTTAATAACCGCTATTCCAACACATATGAATAAAAAGAAAGTACTTCAAAGTGGTTCATCTACTAACACAATACACTAGTCAGGTGCACCAAGTTTGCTTGCATTTCTCCATCTGTATTCAGCAGCCAGATCCACTTGACATGTGGACTGTAAGAACTCTGGAGCAGGGATTAGGCTTTTGTCCTGTGACTTTCCAATGCCTTTCAGAATAAAGGCTTCACCTTTATTCACCTTTATTTAACACTGCTGCATATTATGGTATACAGAGAACAACATGGAGAGGAAGTGGGTTAAACCTAAGCAGAAGTAGCCACTTTCTACATTACCATCTTCTAGCATCAGCATGAAGTACACTAGATTCAAATAAGATGGTTCTGAAAAATACACCAACATTATGGAAAACTCAAAACACAAACCCCCCAATTAGTAAAATACTTCAGAAAGATACATATCTTTCCTTATAAATCTATATTTTTCATTCATGTTCCTAAGAGGAATGGGAGCATTTGGTAATGTTAATCAGATTCATCACCAAATGCACTAAGGTAAGGTGCACAAAAATCTTTTTTGTGGTTTGACATTGTTTTAACTGACTGCATGTTGATATTAGAAGTTTTAAGTTGAAACTGACTACCTGAAAATATGCACAAAGCTCCAGCTGAAGCAGTATAGTTTAGCTCCTGTATTTCTGCAATTTTCATTCTCTATATTCCTCTCAAAAAGAAAACAATTCCCACACTTCTTTTGAAATCATCATGCCTTTTGTGTTATAATGACTTTTCCAGAAACCTCTGGATGCTGATGACAGAGAATCATGATTCCAGAAAGGAACACAAAAAACATTTTAAACAACATGTATTTGTGGGAGTGTATTTAGTAACGAGGTAAGAAAAGTGTGTAAATATGTTCTACTAAAGAGCATGCTGCTCTACTAAAAAGCAAATATGTTCTACTAAAGGGCATAAAGATGTATTTTATTAAAAAGAAATATACAAGGAACTATAGTAAATTTCTCAGAATGAACTACAGTATATCACACTTCCTATTGCTTCTCAAACTATACAGAATCACTCTCTTCATGTAAGTTTGAAATGCAAGGCACAATCATCAACTATAGGAAAACAGAATCCAGTTCCTATAAATGTAGCAAGCAAAAAGTAAATATACAGATACATCCATGTATCCAGACTCACATTCTCCCACCCTACCAAGCTTTATTACACCTCCCCCTTGTTAGCTTTGCAGAACCAAAATGCAGAAGAGCACGCTACAGAGTTGTACCATACAAGAGGGAATCAAATTCAATAAACATTGATCCCTTACACCACTCCAAGCCAGCTGAAAACTGTGGATTGCCTTAGGTGGCAAGAAGATGTTGCCATTTCTGATAGAAAATTGCATTATAAATGACAGTGAGAAAAAAAAGCTTTTGATACAGAAATGACATGCTGCATTTGTAGGAGTGGTAATTGAAAAAAAATCTTTGGAAGTGTAAAATAACAGAATTATTGAGGTATAATCATCATGGAATGGGACCTAAAAAACAAAGTAGAGACCTGAAATTACAAGTTATTCCTTTAACATTTATTCCTCAGCTTTTACAAAAATTCCTTGAGAGTGGTTTTTAAATAGACTGTAAGCAATTGAAATCTATTTCTATCCAGAGAACTAAAACCACCTTTGTCACCACTATACTGTTTCTTTTGGTTGTACACTTTTCATATTGCCTCCACATTTGTCCTCTCTACTTTTTAGGACACATTTACTCCAGTGGCAAGTGCCACTGTGATGTGGACTGTTCCAGTAACCCATTAAACTTCTCTCAGCGTTTCCATTATTTTCCCTTCATAGGGAAATCTGTGCATGCAGTGAAGTTTAAGTAGGTGAGTAAATTTTGTACTAATTTGTACTAAATACCTCAATCCTGACTTAGATGGAAATGTCTTCAGCACAGGGACTGTCTGCTCTCTCTGTTTACATATTAGTCTGCAAAACTGCTCCCTATCCTAATTACTTGGTCCAGCACTGGATCCCAATTAACAGTCAGAACAGAAATACGGGCTTCACTTCCACTCTTTATTGTAAAACTTAACTCACGCTTCAAAAAAAAAAAAAAAGTGGCACAATTAGATTTTAGTCATTCAATTACTCTTTAAACTAATGTCTAAAAATCTTTAAAATTATCACAGTTACTAGAACCACTTTGCAGGTTTCATTACAATTTAGTTTAAAAATAGTCACCACAAATTTTTAGATCCTGTGACCTTTAGTAGAAACAGACAATTAAAAAGACTGCAGTTCTCAGACCAGTTTACTGATTTCAAGCAACACCTCCCCAAGTCATGTGACCATGCACTGCACTCTATCAATTAAAACTTATTTTATCTTAGTCACTATCACACTGGTAAAGATTAAACAGTAACCTGTAAGGGTCTGTGACATATTGCTCACTAATAATTTTGTTTCAGAATACGCTGAATATTCCCAACATTTTGCTAAGCAACATCCTAATCTGAGAACAATGAAGAAATTATATGATTCCTTTTCCTTTGAAATCACTTTGTGTTCCACAAGCACACCTTCCCTAATCCCTTTTCCACTACTGGGAGCAAATAAACAAATTCAGCAAAGAATCAGATGCTCTTTCTGCAAGTGTTTGAAGAGGCACCAGCTCCCAAACTGCAATGCAGGTGTTTCTGGTGATCTCAAAAGCCACGATCCATGGTCTGTAATCAGTGTATGTAATCATATAAAACAGTAAAACTGAAAGTATTTTCAACTAAGAATCAACCATATTGTGAAACTGACAGAGGTCACTTAATCCAAGTTCAGATTTAAGGCAATACCACTGCCCACAAAGATACACAGATAAATTATACACTCTTAATTGTCCAACATCTTATTGAATTCCTCACGTAACAAGGCTCTTCCACACCACCATGGAAAACTTAATTAACTAAACTTTTAAGACACAATTAGATATCTACTAATTAAGAAAGACAGAATTACAAAACTAGTAGCCAGCAATGTTAAGTACAAAAGACATCCTAATGGGATGTGAAAACATATCTGTGTTTGTGGACAGCTGAGCTCAGGCTAACAAGTCACAGCAGCCTCCCCCTCCTGTGCTTCTGCCCTGCCTCCCCAGCTCCCAAGGGAGCACCAGACTTGGGAGCCCAGAGCTGGCTTCATGCAGGAAGGTGAATACTCCATTCCAGAACCATATTTGCTGGGAGTAGCAGTAAAGAGACATCCTCTAAGTATCAGTATTAACCACTTAATTTGTTAATTTAATAAATGTATACAATATCCTGGGAAGCAAAAATGTGTCTTCAGTTAATAAACTAGCTCTTACAGTCGCTTGCTCAAAGCAGGGCATACACAAAGTCAGCAGTCAGCCAGTTTCAACTTACCTATTAACTGCTTTAAAGTAACACATTCCCTCAATCATGCACAGCCAGACTTCCTAGTTCCCACAACTGCACTGCCTGCTGCAAGAGAGCAGTGTGCTCTGCAAATCAATGCTTCACACTACCAGTGCCACTGGAAATGCACAGGTTCTTTGTATTCCCTGAACATTTTTAGTTGCATTCTTTAATAAGCTTTAGTTCATAACAAGCTGATGAACTACTTCTTGCCCAGCCTCCCTGAGAAAAGGTGCTGAGCCCTGACTTCTCTATTACACAACTTATAGACAGCTTTTTATCCAAGAATCACATTTAACCTGAAAAACCAGGCATGTCGTGGTAAAGGATCTGAGGATTTCCAAACCAAGGTCTAAGCCTGAAAAAAAATTTTACCATTTTGAAACTATGAAAATATATTTGTTGTTCTTGACAAATCACAGAGAAAAAGAGTCAGTAGTTGTTTCCACACATGCTTTCAGACAGCAGCACAAACAGGCAGGAACTGCTGATATTTTGCCAGAAGTGCCAGATAGATCAATACTATTAACAACTACTGCCAGTCTCTGCAATCTCTCACCTCCTGCCTTGCAAACTTTACTAGGCTCGTTGTTTATCATCATTATTCCTAAAGATAATTTTGTACTAACCTAGCAGACAGCATCTAATACCAGAAATAAGCAGATACAAAGAAAGATTGAATGTTCTGATTGAATTCCATTAAAAATCAAACACCAATCCACTAAATTCAACTTAGAGAAAAAAACAATTTTTTTTCAGAACTGCAATAAAAATCTCTAAATCTCACAAAACTGCTTTTGACACAAATGCTTGTACCAACTTCGATCTTGTATTAGTCAATTATTAACCACTTCTACCTTGCAATTAAAATTATTCATTACTATAAATATTCAGGAAGAGGTTGTCTTTGTTACAGAATTGTTGATCTTAAGACTATCGGGTTAATAAAGCATAATTAAATACAGGCATTTAAGTGCAAGCTTGCAGGGCAGAAAATTACCTCAGGAGCAAGATTATTTTGAATTCAGCTCCTTGCTTTAGTGGTTTTGGGAACTGGCAAAACAGGAAAATCCTGAAAAGGGTGTTTAAACACCTAACCTGCGTTTTGTTCACTTAAGACAAGTTAATAATCCATTGCTAGTGGCAGTTCTTTTGAAAGAAGGGACATCAACAACTGACAAGATTCTTTTTGCTGAAGAGGCTCTTTTTAAAATATATGCTTACTGCAAAACAAATCAACTAAACACACACATCAGTAAGAACTGATGTAACAGGTAGATGGAGCAAATTAATCTGCAGCACAAGTAAGATTCCCCCCTCCTACAAGTTACTTCAGAGAAGCTGCTAAAGGAGTCAAGATACACAGACGCTTCTCATTTCATTGTGCGTGTATGACTGGGATGTGGAATGTGCTCTCACTGTGTTCAGACCTGTCCCAGATTTCCCTCTGATTTGAAACAGGAGGGAAAAGAGCCTCCCTCTCCCGAGTGCTGGCAGACATCCCCCGTGGAGGGAGGGTGGGCTCTCACCATCAGGTCCAACGGCACGTTCCGAGTATCTTTAAAGACAGAAAAACACCAGGCTCTCGGCGAGACAAAAGCGGCTCACGCCAGGCACGAGCAGCCCGGCTGTCCCGGAGGAGGCAGGGAAGAGGGAGCTCGGGATCCCGACACCGAAGAGCGGGCACGGCCCTGAGGGAGCGGATCCCCAGGGAAAGCTGCCTTAAACCGTATGGCCGGGGGAAGTGCGTTTAAATTTCTGTGTGCGCGAAATGGAAAGCGGATTAAATCCCACCTGTGCCCGGAGGCAGGCAGACACACACTCAGGGAAAGGACAAACAGGGAAAGCCAAAGCCCCACACGGCAGCTGGAGAGACCAAGGTGGTTCAGGTGGCGATGTGAAGGAAGGGGCTGACGGAGGAGACTGCAGAGTTCAAGTTCCCCCACCCCCATTTACGAAGAAAGCGGCCGGAACCGCCCAGATCGGGGCTCCTCGGGCGTCAGGAGGAGCGAGAAGCGACGGCTCGGGCTCCCCCAGCTGAGGGCGGCGGACGACCCTGCCCCGCGTGCGCTGAGGGGCGGGCGGAGTGTGAGCCCCGCGGGCCGGGGGAGCGGCGCCCCAGCCCTTCCCCCCTCCTTTTCTTTCCCCTCTCCACTCGGGCGAGCCCCATTTCCATTTCCTCGAAGCGGCAGCCGAGGGCGCTGCTCGGGGCCGGGCGGGAGAGGGAGCGGCAGGAGCCAGCGCCGGTAGCGCCTTGTTCTCTGCAGCCAGGCCAGAGAGGGCTGCGCGCCCCGCGCCCCCCGCCCGGGCTCACCTCCTCGATGGCCGCCACCGTGTTCCTGCACTGAGCCATCCGGGTGGTGAAGTTGGAGGCGGTGGGTGACTTGTAATCCTCATTGGTCTCGGACACGAATTCCGACACGGAGATCTGGTCCGGCATGGCGGGGCGGGGATGAGCGAGGGGAGGGAGGGGGAAAGCAGGCGGCTCCAGGGACAGGGAGGGGAGGGCGTAGGGGGGGCTCTCCCTCACATCGCTCGGCAACCGGCGGCGGCGGCAGCGCCCTCCTCGCAGCCCCGCTGTCTGGAGCGGTGTTGTTCCTCCGCCGCCACACAAGGAAATTCCCCGCACCCACACTCCTCCTCCTGCTCCTCCCGCGCGGTCACGCAGCACCGGGGGCCGGGCACACGCCCAGCCGCGGGAGCTGCCTCCACACCCCGCCCTCCCGGTCGCTTTCTCCCTCTCGCTTTCCTCCTCCTCCCTCGCTCCCTCACACGCTCGCGGGGCGGGGGCGCGGCCGCCGACCCCCGGCAGCCCCCGGAGCGGACCTGCCGCCGCGCGCTCGCCACCGGCGCCCGCCCTGAGAAGATGGCGGCCCCCTCCCTCTTTCCCTCCCTCAGTCCGTCCTCCCCCAGCCCCGAGGGGAGAGGAGGTGGCAGGCGCCGGCTGGGTAATCCCAGCGACAGGCAGGACGAATCCAGCCGTGCGGTTCGGATAGTGTTTAACAACAAAAACCCAAGGGCAGGGGAAGGTGAGGCGCCGTGCCTGCCTGGCAGCAGGGGGAACAGGTTGAAGCCCACAGGACAGGTCTCCGCACTGTCCCCTCCGGAACTGCTCGCAGGTGCAGAGACAGTCTCTTCCCTCACAGCTCGTAATTTATGTTTCAACAGTTTAATCTGTTTTACGAATTCGTTGTCTAGTTTAGAGGGAGCTAAAGAGAAATGTTGTCATTCCCAAGAGGTCCGAGCAAAAATAATTTTAGGCTAAGTAACGTTTCAATCTAAATTCTTGAAAAGCTTTTTCTGTACTCAAGGAATAAAGCTATCAGAGGAGGTGCTTTGTTCTTCAGTATAAAGCTACAAGGATCTCTCAAGGCAAAAAGGGGTGAAACTCATCCGGAGCTGTGGTGTTTGTGACTGATGCAGCAGAAAGGACACTGGCAAAGTGTCCCTGAACGAGCATGGTGCTGCTTGCATTGGGAATACAGGGGTTTCTTTTGGCCTCAAAGCCCTTAGGACTTCTAGCTAATTCCTGCAGAAAGCTTCAGAAGTCTGTATTTTGGCCCAGAAACTCTCCTGTGGCTCTTTCACTCCCCTCTGGTGATAGTTATTAGCTCTCTATAAGTGATTCTTTATTACTCTGTTTTAAAACTCTTCGGGGAATTCAGATGAATAAGCAGGTACTCTTTTGCTGCCATTTGTAAAATGTCCAAATAAATAACTGTAAGCCTGCCCAGATGTTACTGCCCTTTGCAATCCTTGCTAGATCCTTTAGCATAAATAATAAAGCATGTCAGCCATATTTATTTTACTGGTTGTAGTAAATCAGATGAATGAATGCAGGGTCTATCTGCATGTTCTCTCAGTTTTTTCACTCTTAGTAGTTTTTCCATCCTAATCATTCCTCATTTTCTCCAATGAAAGTCACCACTGTTGTTTTGCTTTTAACTTCATTGCTGCTCTCCTTGTTAATACTTATGTATGATCAGTTACTACAGCATGTAAAGGTATACATTGTTCTGCTGCTAATGCATTAAATTTCTTGTCTGTATTTGTACATCACATAATAAATAAATATAGTTGAGTATAAATATTAATTCTTGCTAAAAATGTGTGATCTTAAATTTTCATTTTTTGCATTAGCTGATGGTGGTACCTTTAAAGCAACACTTATCACACTATTACCCAAACTTAGCAACACTAGCATTCTTAAACTGCCTACCATATCTTCCAGTGTAGCATATTTATTTTGATATTTTGAAGGGGGTGAAAAACTTGGGATCTGAAAGGCAAATACTCCTAGACTTTAACTTCCTGCAGCAGTTCTTCTATCAGATATAGTGTGCAAATCTGCAACATAATAATGCAGCTTCTAGTGGTTGCATCCACAGTTTGATATTGGAGTATATGCAACTGAGACGGTGTCATGGTTTAACTCCAGTCCAGTATAAAGCAACAAAGTACCACACAGACATTCCTCACTGCTGCTCTGCCCAGTGGAAAGGAGAATCAAAAAATAAAGGAAGAAACTTGTAGGTTGAGCTAAGAACAGTTTAATAATGGAAACAAAATAAAATATTATAATAGTAATTTTATTGGGAAGGAGTGAGAGAAAGGACTAAAACTGAAGAGGAACAAGCAATACATGGGACAATGCTTACCAGCCGCTGGCCAGTACCTGTCCCATCACCAAGCAGTGGTTGATGCCCCCAGCCAACCCCAGTTTATGTGCTGAATATAACATTCAATGGTCCAGAATATCCCCTTGGCCTGGTCAGATCAGCTGTTCCAGTCATGCACTTTCCTGGCTTCTCGTGCACCTGCTTGCAGGCAGAGCACGGGAAAATGGAAAGTCCTTGATTTAGAGTAAGCACTACTTAGCAACAACTAGATTGGTGTGATATCAACATTATTCTCATACTAAATTCCAAACACAGGATTGTGCCATCTGTGAAGAAGGAGATTAACTCTATCCCAGCTGAAAACAGGACAGACAGTACCATCATGCAATGAGTCTTTGAGTTCTACAGATTCTCTTTTGTACAGCAGGTTAAGTTACATGATTGCAATGGTATCTGATCTTCTTCTCTCTTTAACTTAAATGGATTCAAAAATTTGCCATCTCAGTGAAACTGCAAGGCCTTTTTGCTTGACAGACTGTGCATTTGCCTGAGCTCTTATCTTTATGAAGCTAAAGACTTGTGCTTGGGTAGACCTTCTAGAAGTTGTTTAGACTTGATATCAAGGCTCAATAGTTCAAAGAATTCCCTGCCTCTGTTGTGTTTTAGGACATCAGCTAATTGCATCTACAGCTATCATTCCAATTTTTCAGTAGTTAAAGAACTATTTGGTACTCAGGCTTTTCTACTTGTAAACATTCTTGTACACAGGCATTATTTAATTTCCTAGCTTATTTCTTGATAAACCAAACTGAACAATTCCCCTCTTTTAAAGAGGGCAGAGTTAATTTGAATTGCTTTGCATTGGCCACAAATCCAGACTGAGTATCTAGGTGGTGACTGTGAGTCAGCTGACACATGGCACCTCATTACTCTGCAGTAACACTTTTATTAGTGTGTGCAAGTCCTGTGTCTCTCACTGAAAGGCTGTTTTCTCAGCCCTTCCATCATTTTTACAGTTCTAACACCTCAATAAATTATTCTCCTGGTTCTCTACTTCTTCATTGTTATATTCAAGAGTATTATTAGACTTTCTGGTCCCA
This sequence comes from Agelaius tricolor, assembly GCF_023055355.1. NCBI lineage: Eukaryota > Metazoa > Chordata > Aves > Passeriformes > Icteridae > Agelaius > Agelaius tricolor. The sequence continues at coordinate 80,824,591 of NW_027269261.1, forward strand.
ATGTCATGCTCAGGTTCATCTAACCCTATAGTCTGGCCTTTAGGTATTTAAGAGTGATACTTAATTTCAACACCCCATTCTTTGAACCTGTGAATAAGTATTGAAGTGGAATGCCTTGATAAGGAGACAGCTGTGAACAAAGCTTTCTTGTGCAGAATGGGGTACTACTATCTTGTCTCTAGGTTTTCCTGCTTGCTTCCTCACCATGGCTCCTCCTGTTCTGGTTTTGGACCCTCCCTCCCTCAATAAAATGCCACTACATTCTTTGACCCAGTCACTCAGTTAGAGATCTTCTACTAAGGAGAAATAAACAAAAATATTTTCCAAAGATTCATGCTCTGCACATTGCTGAAAAGCTTCTAATCTGCTGGATACACACCGACTACAGCTCCATTAGTCAGAATACTTGATTTGTACAAACATTTCTCCCAACACTGACTTCAAAACAACATTAATGGTTACATCAGTCAGTGTTGTTAAAAACATGTCATCTTCAAAATAGTAAGACAGATTTAAAAATAACTGATTTTCTTATGTTTTTGTTTATTTGTATGGTTGGTTTTGAGCCTTTAGAAATCTTATCTCTATGTCAAAATCTTTATTTGCATCAGTGAGAACTCAAACTGAGGACCAGGTGCTATATAAACAGAAAAATAAGGCAGCCTCTGGAGACCTTGATATCTAAAATTAGCTAATGAAAGGCAATTGAGTTAATATAAGGAAATACTGGACCATTTCTGGTCTGTACTACAGTCTATGATCTTCACACACTGCTGCCCAAATGTTTCCGTAGACATTTTAAGTATGAAAGAAGGATTATGTGATAGATTGGTGTGTTTAAGGGGGAATTATTGCAAGAATAAGGGTCAACATGAAAGAAAGCATAAAAGATTTTGTGTCTTTGAAATTTAACATGTCAGAGTCAGAGGTAAATATCATGGATCAGAGGAAAAATTAATGTCTGTTTAATGAGAGGACATGCTAATGGACTTTTGAGAATAGCAGGGAAAGAACATGATGATCTGGTTAGAATATGATGATCCGTCAAGCATAGGGTGCCTAGGATAGGACCCAAAATGTATAAGGCTTTTTTTTTTTAACCCACAGCATGTTGTGTCATTGTTGCCCTCCACTAACCAGCTCCATGACAGATTGTTTCTGTTTGCTCTATCTTTATTTTATGTCAATGGTTTTTCACAGAATTTCTTTATTTGGTAGCTTTAGGTAGTTTGAGGAAATACTTTTTCTTGGCCTTCTTTGTGTATACTCAGTACTTACAATGATTCTGAGGTATATTTGTTAATTCTATGATGGGTGTTTTGAGGGAACACAACAAGAAGATGGTCCATAGAAAATCTCCTTAGCGTCATCATTTATCTTTGAACTTTAAAAATAGGCATGCAAATGAATGTAGTCTGGCAGCTGCTAATTACTGGGTGACAATTTTCAGGCAGGTGGATGGTAAACTCAGGAAATTTCTATAGTATATATAATTCATAGCAGCTTAGTAAAACACTTTGTGGTGAGCCTTATTAGTGGATTCTGCTGTTTCATCCCAATTCTTACATTCTTCCTGTGAAGTATCAATCCCTGATGTTGATTGTTCAGAGAAACACTTTCAAAAGAGCTTCCACTTTTGAAAATTTGTTACTACAGTTTAGGAGAAAGATTTCTCATGATTTCTAAATGTATTAATCCCCAGAAGAGCAAATACCTGGTTATTTTAAAGTTTTTCATATGATTTTGGAGGTGTAACTCATGTTTTAATGATAACAATTACAATATGTATCAGCTTTAGAATAGCATGTGTGTCTGCTCTTTTAGAATTAACTTGAAAATAATTCCTATTTGAAAATTTATTTGGCCTCATAGGACTATTTCCAGAGATTTATTTCTACAAATTAGTGCAAATTCTGCAAATAAAGAAGTTAGTTCAGAAAAGTGTGGTTTTTTTCAGGTCCTTTTGCATTTGGAAGTGCCTACTTGAAAATCTGGTTTAAGCACATGTGATTGTATGCTTTACCCACCCTTACTACATTTTACATCATGTACCTTTGCATTGCTCTCAGACTTTTGTGGAGAATTTCAAAATATTTATTTTGCCTAGCACTAATAGTAACAATTTCACCTGTAATTGAAATAGTAGTGTGTAGACGATAGCAAGATGGAAAACATGGAGTTGAGTGTTGGCAATTTTTTCTATTTCCCTCAAAGTTCCCCAAAGATATTATTTAAACCAGCAGTGGGGGAGCATGCTACTCCAAGGGTAAAACTGGGCAGGACTGAGTCTGTAACATCTTCTGGTGAAACCAGAATTTTGCTTACTGAGATTTGGCAGAGCTACACCACATGTTTTAATTTAAATTCAATATTAATATCTTAGGGTCACAGTATTTGTGAGGTATGCCCTGGATGCATGTGAACACTGCTGTGTGTTACCTTTCAGGATGCCCTCAAGCAGTGCCACCCCTCTCACGGAGCCTTGGGCTGTGCTGTGCTGAGGATGAGGCCTCAGGCCCCTGGGCTATCTCAGGAATGCACATAGAGGGGAAGCCCTCCAGGATACTGACTCCTGTAGTTACCTTGCTAGAGTCCCAGAGAGGTTCTTCTAACATGAATCTGCAGAGCTCGTGTTTCCCCTGACTGGGCTGCTCTCTCACCCTGTGTCACCATCCCAAACCACCACAGCCGTTCAGTCTCTGCACTGGGCCATAAACCAGCCTGTTGACACAAGGGGAGGAGAGTAACTTCTGCAGAGGAAACTCAGTCTTTCTAGTACCCAGGCAGTTGTAAATTCTTCTGCAGTCACAATGTTCACAAGAAGCACATGCTGAAGGGTCACTTCTCAAGCCTCAGGTCATGCTGAACCTGTCATCATTCCTGTCAGTAGCTCAGCTGTGTCTAAAGACTACACAATGGAGGTACCCTTACACAGACATGGCCTTTTGATCTTATTCTGATCCTACAGCTCCAGATCACCAATGAAAATAGGCAAGGTCAGCAGTCTGTGGGCCACTTTTGCACTCACCAGACCATATTCAATACACTACTCTGTTGTGTCACATCCCTGATGTATAGCTTGAGATAAGGTGATTTCTCTTCTGGGAAATTAAAGAATTACAATTCCGTGCCAGAATCAGCAAAGTTTCAGGTGACAGCACTTACATGGAAGACAACTGGATCATGTTTAGGAATGAAGAGACATTAGCTCCCATGGGCACAAAATGGGCAAGATGAGGAATGTTCTCAGATTCAAGAATTTTTAGAAAGAAAGAAAAGTCTGTATTGTTGTCAAACACAAAGCACCTTTATTCCTCTCATAAATTTGCTGTAAAGGACCAATTTCTGAAACTCAGTTCAGAAGACAGCAGTGCTCCATTGCCCCACTGGAATTTAGAATCTTGAAACTGGTCTGTCTTCAAAAAGCTACTTATAATACTACAAAACTCTAAGAAATTAAATTCAGTAGACAAAGACTGTCTAAAAAAGAGAACTAAGTCTGAAGTTCACCTGGCTTTAACATGGAAAACAAGCATAGCAATTCAAAGTTTCGCCATTGTAATAAGGTATGGCTCAAAACAAAGTAGAATTTAAACAAAAGAGCATAAATCTATTTTGTTTCCCAGAGTCAGGCTTGCAATCAAGAGTGTAGCATATGAGATCAAGCACTTCATGAATGTCTGCTAAATAAAATATGATGACCTTTAAAGTGAAGAATACATTTAGAAACAAAAGTAAGCCTGCAAGCCTGGCATCTTCTATCCTTGTATGGTAAAGTCCTCACTTATTCAAAAATATGCAAGATCAACTGCCTTGAATGGGAATATCTGGCAGTGATGAACTTAAAGCAACATGCTCTAGTGGAAGGTGTCCCTGCCCTTGTCAGGGGCATCAGAACTGGATGATCTTTAACATCTTCTCCAGCCCAAACCTATTCTATGATTATATAAACTTGGATGCCTTTCAGGGGCTGTACTTTGCTACATTTTTTGCTTGCCTGCATATGATGACCTGGAATCCATAGCAACGGTAGAAAATTAGTTTGGTGGGACAACTTTGTTGGTGGTAGGGGACATGGCAGGTCCTAGGCAGTACAGAAAGAAACTCTTTTCCGCGTAGTGGGTTCTGCTCTTGAATTTTGCCTGAAGATCATAGTCCAGAGGTGTTCTGGACTATGGAAGCTACTGACACTTGTACTTAGCTACTTGGCATTCCAGGCTTACAAAAGGCCTGCATCCTCCTGTGGGAACTGTTCATAGCTGCTCTGAGTGGTAGGGAAAGATGCTACAGAGACTGTACTGCTTGGGCCAACCCCTGCCTAAGGAGGCTCAGGCAGAAGGATCCAGTGGAGAAGTTATACTGAGAAGACATAGTTTGTATAGCATGGCACTGTGGCTATATGGATAGACTGGAATTGAGTGTTTCAGCTGGAAGGGACCCACGGTGACCATCTCTCCAAGTGCCCGACCACCAGGGCTGACCAACATTAGATGTTGTAAAGGTTGGTGTCCAAACACCTCTTAAACACCGACAGGCGCAGAGCACTGTCTCTTAAGGAAGCCTGTTCCAGTGTCTGACCAACCTCAGAAATGCTTCACGATGTCTTGTCTGAACCTCCCCTGGTGCAGCTTGGAACCATTCCCATATGTCCTGTCACTGCATCCTGGGGAGAAGAGCTCAGCACCACCCTCTCTCCCCATGTCCATTCTTCAGGAAGCTTTAAAGCTTCACCCTCAGCTGCCTTTGCTCCAAACTAGACAAAGCCAGTGTCCTCAGCCACTCTGTGCGGGACATGCCTTCCAGCCTTTTCACCAGCCTTGGTCCCTCACTTTGCTAATTATGGCTGCTTCAGTCACAATGACTCTGCACTTCATGAGTTTGAATTTAGCGTTTTGTGGGTTTTAAGCACATCATTTTATTTCCTGCACTGCCATCTAAAAATAACTCTGCAGTCTGCTCTCATCACACTTACCATAGTACCACAGTCTTAACTTTCCTTGTATCTTACCTGTATATGCACAACCTGAGTCATTACCCCCCAACACTAGCAGCTATCCATTTTAAAATGCAGTCCTGAGTATGGAACTGCTGCCAGGCACTTTCAGAACTCAAGAGGAGATCTAGCAGTATTCCTGCAGTTGCAGGACAGTGGATGTAGGGACCGTCCTAGGATAATGTGGTCGTGTTAAGTTAGACCTAATATGGCAACGGAGTTTCTTAGAGTACAATTATAATGTTTTGAAGTACACAAGAAAAGTATGTGGGAAATGGTGAACAGGTGAAAAAGCAAAGCATGTGGATTTAAATAATCTCTGCTGCTTCAAGAACAGCACAGGCACTTAGGCAGTAGAAAGATGTGCATGTCAGAAATGAATAGATTAGCTAGCACCTAAAGGCATGTAGACTTCAGAGAGAAAACAGAATGAACTAAACCTAAATCAACACAGCAAGATGTGTATTAATTTTCCAGTCTTCCTTATTACTTATTAAATGCACTTTAAGGAAACAAAATAATTTCATTAAACAGGGAGAATTGGGATAACTAACTAAGCAACTTTAACTCTTTGAAGACAACTTTTATGATGGTAATAATAAATCCACCACAGGCGAAACATTCTAGCTTTGAACTTTATCCATGAAATCATTATTTTGCCACTGAAAAGAAGACCAAAAAAATCAACTGTTTATTTATGAGGCATTTATTTTGGATAGAGAATTAAATCATAAGCATGAATTATATATAAAACATTTGTGATAAATGGAAATAACGAAAAAGCCTGAGAAAATACAGATTTGTCTGAAGCACTGCATTGTACACACTGTTAATGTTTGCTAAGTAACAGACAATCTGAATGAGGCTCAGAAGGTCTTCAATATGTACAAAAACCCAGAGTGCTGTAACAAAGACCCCCTTTCATTGGTGTTATCTGCAGCTGATCCCTACTGAGCTTTGTGGGATTAGTGGCAGACAGTGACGAACTTCAGTAGAAATGTACAGACTTTTGGATGCCACAAAGCTCAGTCCTTTTACATCAGCTTTATTTGTATTTGAACTGAGTTACACTCACTTCTCTTAAGGTATCTGACAGTCTTTCTTTTGGTGTCACTATCTAATATCTAAAAGATAGTGAAAAGTAGTAATGAGCACACAGTTCTCAGTGGCTAAAAGAATGTGTCATCAGTACCTAAAGGAAAAAGAGAAAACAATCCTTTGGTAAAGTCCAGATAGGATGAAAAATTTACATAATCGTGATATGCATTAAAATAGCAATAACAAAAAATATTGCTACCTCAAAAATGCATTTAAATAGTCCACTCAGAAAATAGTAACACTTAGAACCCAAGGAGATGTAATAAATACCCTGTGCTGCAAGTAATTAACTTTTCATGCCTCAGCACAAAAGGCTCTGAGCATATTATCAATGAAGTGAAACAAATCACATGCCAGCGTGTTGCTTGGTGCATAGGAGATGATTAAAAATAATTTTTTTAATCCTTCCTTTATGCTAACATAAACATTTACAATATTGTATGAAGCAAACAAAAAATAAACACCAATAACTGACTTGCCATTAAGAATTCAAATGCAGCAGTGCTTGGATGCAGGGCACTTGCTTACTGCGATGCATGTAAGGAGCCTTAAGGCAGCCCCTTAATTCCTCTGCATTAGCATCCCAAGTAGCAGCTCAGGAAGGAAATCTGGCTCCACAGAACTAGACTGTCCATATGGGTCAAAGTAAGCTGAGAAGAGGATTTGCTTCACAATTGCTGCCTGCATGAATGGCAAGTTATGGAAAGTATCTTCACTGGCCTGAGAGCTGATGCAATCCACTCCCTCCTGTGGTTTCTGAGCATCTCTGAAATGATACATCTCTGGTGTAAACTGCAATCAACCTAATTTGATATTTATGGGCTTACAATCTAGTTTTGTCCTGTAGGAGAATAATAAATTCGGCTAAAACTTATAAAAAATTCCACTATATGCTTCAAAGCACATATGTTATTATGAAGGCAGCTCAGACTTCTGACACATTTTTAAGTGTTAGAAAACTTGTTGAGTAAATACTACATTGTTTCATCTCTAACCAGGGAAAAGAATTAGTGCAGTAATTGCAAAGCAATTTATGAGAGTCAATCAAGAGGTTTGATATAGCATTCCAAGGAAATCACATGATTTTCATTCACATATTTTCATTATCTTTACACTCACAGAGAACACAACACTCTGTTTCCAAAGCTATTGTCTTGTGATAATACTCGTAAGAGAGCCACTACAGTGCACAGCTGGTTTTGGCCGAAGGTAGAGATTTGGTTTACAATACATATGTTAAAAAAAACCCCATATATATATATATATATATATATATATATATATATATATATATAATATATATATATATATATAATATATATATATATATATAAATGAGGAAGCTCTCTAATGCAGGATGTCTGATTATTTGCCCAGATTGATCTGCGATCCTTATGGCTTGAGTTGTTCTGTTTTTACTTTTTCACATATACAACTGCAAAATTGGAACAGTGTAGGTACACCCTACCAATGAAATTTTTTAGTTTCCTGCACTTAAACAAAAAAAAGTCTAGATATTGGCAGGTCCTTTTAAAAAATTATCATGTAGGAACAGGATAAGCATAGCTGCACACTGTTTTTCAGCTTCTATAAATGTACCAAAAAAAGGTAAACAAAACAAAAAAATTGAAAAGAAAAGAAAAGGAAAATAAAAATACATAGCCCATATTTTCTTTTATACAGGAAAATTTATGGAAACCTAGAAAGTGGAGTTAATTTTCACATACATATATAATGAAGTATAAAGTGCTTGTATGTTAAATATGTATCATACTGATGGAGCCTTTATAAATGTGTAAGAGAGAGATTTATTATTTATATTGCTCCAGGACTGTACTTGATTCTTTTCAGTAAAAAGCAGAAGGATGTGTCTCCTTCCTCAAAGAATATAAAATGCCTCTTAAGCAAATATATTGGATTCTGTACCTTTAAATTTGAAACAAGCTATTTTATGGGGATGGGATGGTGTGCAGAATGAAATGTAGCCATAAATGTTAAGGTTTGTGACATACTGTGTATGGTTCAAACTGTTATATCTATTCCTATATGCATTCAATTAAAGAACCCATCTTCAATGATGTAGTCTAGTACACTCCTGGGAACTAATCCAATGTCTTTAGCTATCTGTTTTACATGAAACCAATTATTGTAATATCTCTAATGTCTAAGTGGTATTGTCCTGAGTGCTATTTTCAGCATGGTCCAAAGTATTGATTTCAATGAGCTTATCTATCTATTCTACAAATTTATTATGCTCTCAAGAATATCCATGGAGTGACATTAGCATATTTTTATTCCACAGCCAAATGTTCAAGCAAAAGTAATATGAAATAAATAATCAGCTCACTAAATTTAGTGCTCTCCACTTCTGTTTACATAAAATGACCTCTTGCTTGATCTCCCTCTGTCCTCATTCAGAGTTCCCTGAGACAGCCCACATCCATTACGTGTTTTAATGCTGTTTTTCCCTGCTGCTGTGTGATGCTAGCTCAGCTCTGCTATAAACTGCAAGCACTGTCCTGAAAACTCTGGAAAAGATAATTAAAGCAGTGTTATAGGAGTTTGCAGAAGAAAAGTTCTGTCTCTAGCTACCACAAATTATCATTGTTTTACAGCAACAATAAAACATACCCAGAGGCACTGAGGTCTCAGTTAGGCCACTATTTAACCACGTCTGAGCTAATGCAGTTCTCCCTTGTGCAATTCTGCTTTTCCAGAAGTACAAGGGGGATAATTATCTAGTCCTAAAGAGTGTTTAGGCTTTGTGCATTAACATAATGCCTGTTTGTTGCAAAACAATGTGTTGTTTTCATACACTATTGTTAGCAGGTTCTGACTTTCTGTTTGCATGACAAGTGCAAGTTTGTGGAAAACTTCGAGCAACTGCAAGGCAGCTACACATCATTATGACTTCTGTTGCCATTGGCAGGGTTTGTTACTGGTAGCTCACTTTGACTTGCTGGCACTGTCTAACACACACTCTGTGAGCTCTTCAGTGACCTCATGTAGCAATCCTGCACTGACCTCATTTTATAACAAAGTTTTCATTTATGCCGAGATTTTATAAAACTTAGCAACAGAACAAGTGGAAAACTTAGATTTGGTGATGCTGTGGAATGCCTTTATTAAAGGAAAAGAGCTAAAATGCAATGGAGTGACAAACCCCGGTACTTGCATCTGAAGCACAGGAAGGGGAGGTATGCAATGATTCAGTGGCAAGGTGCAGTGGGGTGACCTGGTTTTCATTTGAGTGAATTTACTGTATGTCTCACGAGGAGCTTGCCAACAAAGCTTTAAACAAAGACCATGTTTTAGGGTCTGTCTTGTTAAAGAGGTCTCAGGATGATTTAAAACTTTTCAGATGAGACAAGTACATACAGCAAAGTGTGTTGCTTCAAAGGAAGAACATGAACTTGCTGGTATGACTGTGGGGACACAACAGTAAAAGTGCAGTGAGGAGGGATGCCTGCATGAGTAGAATAGTAAAGGTACCAGAGTAACACTAAATATCTGTCTGGAAGCTCATCTTGTAAGCTGCTCTTGTCACAGGTAGCCAAGACATTGCATGCCACACTTATTCTAGGATAAAATCTCTCAATGTACTTTTGTCTGAGAAAATAAAAAAAAAGAATTCTGCACAGGGAATACTAAAAAAATCTTCTGTCTTTTGAATGGCCAGGACATAATAATTTTTTCCATCTCAAAAATCCCGAGATGTCTCTCCTTTCTGATGAGTTTTCTGTTGGAAAAGCATGCAGTTATCGTTTCTTCCACTAGCACTGGATGTCTATTGAGACTGGAAATCAGCCTGAAGATGAATCAGGCTTATGGACTCAGTAACAATGGGAAATACACTTCTGTTGGCTCCATCTGTCATATGCTTATCAAAACCGCTAACACATCGAGTGTATTTTGATATGTAACATGTAATAGAAACAATAAATCCTTTGACTTTCACTTCATGCAGGATTGTATAGAAACATAGCCAAACTGTAGATGTGTTTGCTTCCATTTTCCTAATTTCGGGGACATAAGTTCTTAAGCACTAGCCTGCACTATTGAATTAAGCTTCCTCATGCTTGTGGTGACGGTGATTTTCAGCTAAATCTATAGGAAATATGCATTGGAACAAACATTATCCAATGGCAGTTTTAACAGAAAGGAAGTTGTTATTTATTGAATATTGCTGGAGGGGCTAAAATAGCATAAATAAACAGAAGAGAAGACAAAGGCCAAGGGAAGTACAGTCTACAAAGCTAATTTAAGCATATTTGAAACCTCTGCAAAATTGGCATGAAAAATAAAAGGATTGCTTTATGATATTTTTCTCCACTTGGCCCAAATTCCTATATTGCAATAAAAAATCAGGATTTATCAGGGCCTCCATCAAGGATGAGTATACAGTTATGTATAGTATTCCTCATTTAAGATTAAGAAGATACTAAACACTTCCATGTCAAAAAAGCAACTGAAGCACCAGCTGGCTTCATCCAAAAGAAAACACACATATATATATACAGAGGAATTTGTTGGGTATTGTTTTGTTCTTGCTGGTTTGTCTTTACAAAAGGAGGCAGAACCATGACTTGGACAAATAAATAAATAAATAAATAAATAAATAAATAAATATGGGATAGATAGGGCACACCCACAGAAGTCTGGTGATCTGAGAAAAAACTGAGAAAGAAGAAGGGATTTTTAATCAGATTTTGAATGGGAAAGATTTGAGGATAAGAACTATAGAATTATACAGTTATTTTGATTTTTCTTGTGTTTAGAATAAAAGAATCTGTTTGGAAATAAAGGGAAGAATCAGAGCAATTGCTCTCAAACCAGCTCCCCCTTCTCCCTGGCACAACCCCTCTAGAACCCAGTAAACTGGTCAACCTTTTGAATCACAAGGCAATAAGAGTGTGTGTTTGGAAACAGGAGATTGGAACTATTAACAGGATCCAGAATAAACCTGCAGTGTACCAGGATGTCTGTTCTTCTCAGGACTCATTTTACCACCAGAAAATCTGGAATCAGATGATGACAGCTTGTATTTTACATTGTCATTCAGCACTGGAGTGTAAGCAATAGCAGAGCACTAAATGACATTTCAGCCTGTCCCTTGGGACACAACAGGCACCGCTTCCAGGCTTCCTCTTCTTGTAGCACTGCATGAGCACATCCAAGCAGCTGAAATGACACAAACAATGAGATTCAGCTGCACAAATGCATGAGCAAAAGGACAACCTAGCTGCTAAAGGACAGTAAAAAGTGGAAAAGCTCAGCAAAATTACTATTTTCATAGAGGAATTTAACTGAGGAGTACAAATAATTGAAAGAATTTCTGTGCTGATCTTCAGTTTCATTATTATTACTTTCAAATCAGATCATGCATGTCGTTCAATAAAATAGGTTTGGTTGACAAAATAATTGCTATACCATTCTGATGTTATCTTAAAAGAGAGGAGGTGATTCCAGAAGCATTTTCCCAGAGTGTACTTGTTAGTGTAACACACTGAAGGACTCGAGGAGAACTGGATAAAGAACTTAATATTATTTAGCAGTCTTAATCCAGAGAATAGTGCTCAAATAGGCGACAACATATAATATATACAAAAGCACGACTTATTAAATCCTTCTTATTTTGGTAAATATGAGCAATTATTTTTATTTGAATTAAATTAATTCAAGCAAATTATAATAAAGGTAATTAAAAGAGCAATTGAATAATAACTTGAAGACTGAAGAGGAATGGTGTTGGGAGTATGGATTGCAGAGTTATCTGGGCATCTGATTTCTGAGCAGAATCCTTTCAGTGTGCTAAGAGGGGACTCTGATTGCAGCAATATTCTTAACCACATCCTGGTAATTCTCTTTCATACCTAATAAATCTCTTTATTGCTTTGTTTGCTCTAGGATGCAAATGCAATGATGTGTATAAATTATAAGATCATAAAAATTTAGTCAGAGGTGGCACAGGTCATCAACTCATCCCAAGATTGTATCACCAACTTCCTCACAAACCTTATCTGAACAGTTTCTAAAAACTTAGTGAGTTTGTAATTCTACTGCTCTGCTCCTCTCCACTAAAAAGTTCTGAAGGCTATTATGAGGCTTCCCTTTGTTTTTCCTCCACAGGATAAATATCCTTTATTCTTCAATTCCTTCCTTGTGTTTCTAGACGTCCAATTCCTTTTATTGTTCCCTCATGGTTTCTGTCCAGATGATGATACCTTCTGTGTTTTTGTTGGTGAGGGAGCAGCTGATGGAGTGGTAGTGCCAGTGGCCAAGGGATCTCTGCACTTTGTGCCACGTTCTGCTCTCCTGAAGCTTCCTCCACCACCACACCATGGCATCTGTGCCCTTCATGTGGCAGTTGTTGTATTTCCCAGGACAACAAGATTCCTTCTAGCACTGAACAATCCTTCTGGTTGAGGAGCAGTGGATTGTAACAGTCGCTAGATGGGATGGACACAGAAGGACGCATGATGAGATTCTGACCTTTCCAGCTCTCCACAGTCCCTCTGCCTGCCGGACCTGCCCCGTCTTTGCATAGTTCAGCCTTTGTTACATTTAAAAAAAAATCTGTTACATTTTAACAGCTCTGGGTTCTCTGCCCTTTTGCCAAGCAGAAAAGTTGCAAGAGTAAATTGGAGGATTATTAACGTGGTGTTGGGAATAATCAGTGAACCTCAGCCTGGGGGATGTAGGCCTTGCCAGCCCTGTGCCAAGTCTGGGGTCCAGGGTGGGTGCAGGAATAACACCTTAGAAAAGACTGGGAGCAAGCTTTGCAGAGCACAGTTGTTTACTGCTTTCACTCCAGCACATGTATAATTTCCCAGCCCAGCAAGCAGTGGTCAGAGATTGTGCACAGCACAGTCGGTCAGGGCATTCTCCTCAATTTGCCCCTCCCACTTGTCCCGGGTGAGTGAACAAGCTGTGGCAGGCACAGGTGGTGACCGGGGCTCCATTTGGGCTTCTTGCTCTCTGTCTGGTGCCATCTGCTCCTCTTTGCTCCTGCAAATTCCATGCAGGAGACAGCAGAGAAGCAGAATCATTTTCAAGTTAGTCTGAGATTTTTCTACCCTTTAAGGAATATTCCTCTGGCCTTCAGGTGATCAAGCACATTTTCTCCAGCCACCCATGAATGCTCATCGCACAGCTATGAGACACCTCCTTTCCCATGGGATGATTTCAGAGGGGGAGTCCCTTTATTCACATTGCTACAGTGACTTCCTAAAGCCTTAGTTGAGGCCTCTCTCTGTTTACAGTGCTATGGCACCTGGAGCTGTCACATCTGAGCTGCTGAGTTCCTGCTGCCCCACTCAGCCCAGCCACGTTCCCATCCCTCACATTGCACAAGCTCACAGAATTATGTGGTGAGCTGACTCTGAGAGCTGCTCTGACAAAAAAAAAATCACTTTCTTGGCACAGCCAGCTGTCAGCCCCCTGAACTGTCTCAGCATGTGGTTGAATTAGAAGCGGTGGTAACAAAAGAAGAAAAGAATGGGAATGTAAGTGGGAAGTCCTGCAGATGGCAGAACTACAGCGACCCAGATTTAGTACCACTGATAGCCATACAATTGCACTGTCCCTTTGTGATGTGTGTGATGAGCTTTAAGTGGATCCATTCCTCTTCACACAGCTCTCTGACCACTTCCAGGTAGATATCCAGCCAACTGCTGCTGCTGAAGGTACAGGTGAACATAGTGTGTTGCTCATGTGGCAATAGGCTGGAAATTAGGATGATAAACATTGTATCTACTACTAAGTGAGGTGGTAAAGGTGAGTGATTGAGCAATGCACAGGTCCCACATGATTGTGGAAACATGGCTTAAGTATATAGGTTTCCATCACTTGCTCTGAATTCCCTCTCATGTCTTCTGATTTTTTTTCCTACAAATCCAAACCATTTTGAATTCTGATCCTGTCAGTCAATGTCCTTTCAGTCTTCTGCAGTTTCATATTGTCTGTAAATTTAATAGAAATGTTGCCTAGTCCATCATCTAGGTTACAAATGAAACTTTGAATGAAACTGGACCTGGGCCAGATTTTTGTAGCCCCAAGCTTGATAAAAATAGACTTCCTGATCAATCCCTCAATTTAAAAAGTGGGTCCATTAATAACTACTCTTAGCATATTGGTGTCCAATTAGATTTTGTACCTACCTTCCATTACTTTCAACTAAATGTCTTCTGAAATTCATCCCTCCCAGCTGCATGCCACCTTCACTGTATTAATGGAATCTCATATACCAAGATGATAAGCATTTTCAGGGACAGTTTATTTCAACTCTAAAGGCAGCTCATTTCTACACTTAAGGCCACCTGAATACATAGTAGCTAATCTTCCCACAATGGTGGGAAATTAATATGGTGATTTCACAACAGAGTGACAATAAATAAATTACCTGTCACTGGTCTGCAGTGACAGGTAATTTCTGTGAGTGTTTGCAGAGTCTAGAAGTCAGCATCTTCCTCATCCCTTTCTTTCATGCCTGTGAATGAAAATACTTGCTGACTTTTTTTTCACAGAAAAGCAAAAGAAGCAGACCCTCATTAGTGGTGGCTGTTCTCCATAGTTTTGCAGCCAGCAAGACTGTTTATGCTTTTTTTTATGGAAGTGGGGCATATACATGGCATCCCCATGGCAGGAGAGCACACACATTGTTTAAAACAGTAGCTCCTTGCACATTTTCATAACCGGTTGAGGTTGCAAACCCAGCTGCTCCCACAATAAGCCTTTATATTCTAATGCTATGATATAGCATCTTCAGTATTGTTCTTTGAAATATTCTGTTGTTCTTTTATGTCACTGTCTTACAGTTCCCTACTTTCTGCAGGTAATTGGCACTAAAGGGAAGGAGCTGGCAGGTAACCCCTGCCTCATGTGTACTCTCTGTTTAGACATTAGTTTCACTGGTAAACTGCAAGCCAAAGAAAAAGGTGCATGGCAGTGGAACTAATAGAAATAATGTCAATTGATAACAGCTAAAGGAAGAGTCCTTCCTTCCACAGAATTCAGAGGAAAGCTTAACTGCAGGCTCACGACTGATTCAATTTCATACATGAAGCAGTTCATCTCTGCTTTTGCAGAGTGCTTGCAGTGTTTTTTGCCAGTGCTTGCAGTAGGTTGTGTCTAGAGGCAGTGCTGGCTTTGCTTAGTGAGAAGGTATTATTTGAAGTGTGCCACCAATCTTTAAGGCACAAAATCTCCTGTACACATAAGCAGAGAAGCATCTGAATATAAAACACTTAATTTAGGTTTGCTGTCATGGGATAGCATTTGTATGGTGATACAAGTTCACTGTGGTGATGGTGTTAAGCTCAGAGAAGTTATTCTCGCTCTTCTTATACAAGAGAAATTGTAGAAATCACCAGATTTTTTTCCCTTTCTAACTGAATTGTTTTGTTGGTGGTGATAAAGATGTCTCTGTAGTAAGATGGACAGAATTATGTCACAGCAACATGCAGTCAGTCTCTAGTCTGCCAGATATTTCAATTTTGACCTTTACTGTCTGCAGAACTGGAGTTAATTATGACTGGACAGTACTTACCACTTTTAGTCTTCACAGAGATCTCTTAGCCAAACTGCTTGCTAATGATAACATAGTGTCTGTTCATAACTTCTGTGTTTTTTAATGTCTGTGTTGGCACCATTGTAACAGACCATGATAATGACCTTCAAATTGTGTTACACTTAGATGTCACGTCTGGTAATCACTTAGCACACTGATACTACATCAGTGTGGTACAGGGGTCATGAATCCCCTTTGCCCTACACCTTGCTAGGTTACACATGGTGCTATAAAATCAAGGTAAATATGATACAAGTCTGAGATTTAATATTTTATAGTCAGTTTCTGGGATATAAATTAATACCTCACCAGGTAGAGGTGAAAAACATCTTCAGGCAGAAGGGCTTAAATTCTTGATCTTCCTCTGTGGCAGAAAATCCACAGGGTGTGATACTGCATGTAGAATTGTGATTTAGAATTTTGGAAACTTTTGCCAGAGAACTTCCAAAAATATGTTGACGCTACCCCACTATTTGGAAGTAGTAGGAAAAAAAATAACAGGAAAGCCCCAGTCACCAACAGAAGACCACCGTCTTGAAACAGAGACATTTAATCTGACAGCTCTGAATAGAAACAGATTTCTCAGAAAAATGTTCAAGGTCTGTTTAAGGGGATGTCTCCTGGAGAAGCGTTAGGTTATTGTTCCCGGCAAGCAAGCAAAAGATCAGAGTCACAGTAAGAGTTGTGTGGGATGTCCTTTACAATATGCCTTGATTATAGAAAAATTAGTATATGTTTAATTCTGATTTTACTGCCTGAAAGAAGAAATAGGATGCTTATGAGAAATTTATTCCTATATTAAGTGAAATCCACCACAGTCTAATAATTTTAATGCCAGGATATCTTCCCACAGTCTAATCAGAGAGACATTTTATTAAGCAAACAGCATCTGACATTACTATTGCAGTGTCAGCCTACTCTTGCTAGAATGAAACACCCAATAAAGCTATGTAGGATGCAATTTTAGAGTTTTCTAAGCTGCTTTTTTCACAGATATGGAGATATTTCTCCTTAAAGCAGAGGAAGTAGAAATATCAGTAACTGCTGTTGTAGGTTACCACCCTCCAGACTTTCTATGAATGAGATCTAAGATTTCAAGGTTTAAGCACTCATTAATTTTTTTAGCTCCCAGTAACTACAGTATCCACTTTATTAAAAACTCTTTGAAGAGTCTCAGCAAGTTCATGAAATCCATCTGGCTAATTCTAATAAAAATGACTAATATTGGGAGGTTCACCTTAAGGATTTGCACTTCTTTGTCAGTTTAGTTAAAAACCTGTTCGACCTGAAGCAACACAATACAGCAATGATGCATCCCAGATGACAAGATGAAGTGCAGAGAAGGAATCCTGTAAGGGGGGGTGTGTTCAATTTTCAGAGTCATAGTTCCTCTCCACAACCAACACTTATCCTGTTGGCTTAAACATTGAAGACCTTGGTTTGTTGTTTGCTTTTGGTTTTTTTAAATACTTTTTGCCCCCCTAATTTTCAGGCTTTAGGATAAATCTACAAGTTACATCAAGGTAGCAAGCATACTTCAGCTGCAAGTTTCCAAGGCTTTATTATGAACAGTAATCTGCAGAAATGTTGTTTTAATAGCACTTCCTCATAGACATTCTGGATACTCATGCCACGTATTTATTGTCAACAAATATTTGCAACATCTTGCAAAAAGATTTGTTCATTTGCCCAGAGCCTAAATTTAATGTGGCTCAAGATGTAAATATCACTGGTTTAAGCTGTTGCAGTTTATTAGAGACAGCCACTACATTTTTAGCATTTGTTTTTATATGGTTTCTTACAGACATGGAAGAGACTAATTTCTCTCCCTAAGCATGGGAATAACAGATGGTGTCAGTCAGGTAGAACTGCCAGGGTGTGTATGAACAGACAGTCAAGAGACAAGAAGATTTACTTTGGAAACACAGAAGAGAACAACAGCCAAAATGTCCCTTTTCATAACTGCTTGGGCAAGAATTTTCTCCTTCCTTCTTCATCTTCTCCTAAGCCCAGGACAGTGGTTGGGAATTATTTCAAATGTATTCATATCCCTCTTTAAATTTGAAACGGGAGTTTGGAACAAGGACCTGGCTGAATGTCTTGCAGGAGGGGCTTAAATTCCCAAAACTTCAGCTAAATGGGCTCTCACAAAATATGTAAACTTTGCTTTTCCATTTAAAGGCTTGTGATGGATGAGTGGTCAGAAAAGCAGACATAAAGTCTTTCAGTCTCTAAAATCTAAGAATATGTTCAAGTGCTGCCTTCCAAAAACACTTTTCTGTGCTGCAGCAGAAACTTACCTGATTGTAGAGTCTTGGTAGTTTTGTATGGTATTTGCAGTCTACCAGAGATGTTCCTGTAGGGAGTTTGGGTCAGTGAGAAGCTGCTCATGAAGCCAGTCACCATTTCCCATGATATGTGGACTATGTTAAGAAGTAGTGGCTCAGGGTCCCATGCTGAATATGAAAAATTCTGGAAAACTTTAAAAGGTGGAATAATTGACTGGACTTGAGGCAGCATCCTACAGCCCTTGAGGGTTTCTCACATTTAGATTTTCTTCTTCAGAGAGTTCTTGACTGAAGAAGTTACATGAAAAACTGTTTGCCAAGGCACTGGTTCATAGAAAAGCATAAAAAATTGGAATACCCAAATCATCTGCAAAGCTTTTCCCATGACAAAAGATTTGATGAATCTCCACTCATAGAACACTTTGTGTGAGAGCGTGAGGCTGCCAAACCAAGTCTGACAGACCCTTTCAACTTTTGGTCATAGCTCTGCCCATTTCATATCTCCATGATCCATTCTTGACCAGCTAAAGAGATGTGATTTCCCATCACAGACACCCAACCTGGGACATGTCTATTTGTGCAGATGTAGAACACAAGATGCCTGATCGGTCCCCAGCCTGGTGGCTGCATGGCGATGGTGTTTGAAACAGATTGCTTTGTTTCAATACCCTCTCTCTAAAATGGCATAATGTCAGGCTTAAAAGAATATTTATAAGTGGAAAATTTAAAAAAAAATCAAGTGAATAGTGGGTTTTTTCTGCCTCTTTGAAAAGCTAATATGTTAAGGAAGGAAGCATTTCACTTTATGTAAAATGCCTGTTTACAATTATATTTATAATTCAAATATTTGAGAATTTCTCATTTTTACAGGCACTTGTAGTGACAGGGCAAGGGGGAATGGACTCAAAGTAAAAGAAAGTAGGTTTAGATTAGATATTAGAAGGAAGTTCTTTGCTGTGATGGTGCTTTGACACTGCAACAGGTTGCCCAGGGAGGCTGTAGATGTCCCATCCCTGGAAGGCCAGGCTGGAGGGAGCTCTGAGCAACCTGATCTAGTGGGAGGTGTCCCTGCCCATGGCAAGGGGTTTGGAATGACATGGTCTTTACAGCCACTTCCACCCCAAACCATTCTATGATTCTATGATCCTGGGATTTTAGAAATGTCCTGATTTAGAGCAAAATATTAAAAGGTCTCAGTGATTTTGTTTCTGGTCAGCTCTAATTATTTATGCCCACCTACATATGGGCAAAACTTCTTTATTTTCAAGCAATTTTGTCAAAAATTTTGTCAGATCTTTGAGGAAATTGCAAGATGAATGAGGTGTGCATAAATTCCAAGTGCTCTGGAGCTTGTGGCAGCAGTGCATGGGACAACCTGGCCCTGAACTGCAGGACAACTGGGTTGCTGTCCATCTGCACCCTGTTCTGGCACTCAAGATCATGGGACATCAGAAGCTGACTGGTTATGGTTTCCCACAAGCCTCCTCACAGCAGTGGTCCTTTTCACACCGCTCCTGGGCTTGAAATTCCTGCCCCCTCCTAAAGTCCCTCTTCCCCTGAAAAAGAAAGTGCACTTAGTCCCCATTTCACAGCCTGGGTAACTGCCAGGATGTTGGGAAGAGATGGAACTTTGGGCAGAAATTCAGGTAATAAGTGGCCTTTGTGGCAGATTCATCAGAGGAGTTTGTCAGACACTGTTTGCTGCAGGGATTCTGGGGGGATTTAGGTTGAGATTAACCAAGTAGCCCGGCTCTGTGCTGGGCTGGCTGCTGCTCTTGCTGGTTGCTGCAGGAAGGATGTACCTCTTCCCACACCACTGCTCCAAAGCCCCTTGCAGCTGTTCCCAGGGACCAGAGTATCCTGTTTGCTATCACAATAAATTATATCCTGAAGTACACAGGCACATGTGTAGAAAGGGAACTACTTTTCAAGTTAATGTGAGACAAACAGGCCTTTGTGAGCAGAAATTTTTCTTCCATTGACAGCTGTCCCTCACCTTGGAGGTTTAATCTGTTCCAGTTTACCCAGGAAATTTATTCAAACTCTTGACCCATTAAAAAAATCAAACCAAAAACCCAACCAAAAAAAACCCCCACTTGTACAAAACTTCTGAGGGATGCAAACTTCCAAAATTCCACTTCCAAAAATCACCTAGTGCTTTGGCACTAAGCCGTGGTGTGTGGGAAGCAGGAGCTGAGGACCTTTTGGGAAGTTGCAGACATATCTTGTGTCTGCTTCTGTTGCTTCCTGAGGACTCTGGCACTCATGGAGCCACAACAAACCCAGAAAAACCCTGATGCTTCAGGGTGTATTAAAATCCTGGTGCCTTAGGAATACAAAGATCATTTTTTTGGACCTTACCCTTACTGGCATGAGGATTTATAGCTCTGTCAGTAGCATTAGTCACAATATTTTGGATCTTTTTTCATTAACTGATAAGAGTTCTGCTTTCAGATCTGAAGTGCAGCTGAAAACCACACTAATGCAAAGGATGGTTTTAATGATGGGTGGGAAAAACAGGGATTACCCAGGCTACTGGAAAAACTTACTCCATCCTGCAGTCAAATTCCTCACGAAGTCAAAGGGGAAAGCAGAGGCTTTCAGTGATTATAAATTAGCCTGGCAACAATAACTTTAATTATGGTACGGCCACAAGAAAGTTCCCAGTCCATTTCATCCTTCCTTTCCAAAAGTCAGTTTAGATTTCTTCTGACAGACACATATCAAAGATCTTAAGAACAATTGAGTGTCCCATTTCCTGAGTGGGACCTTAATCTTGTAAAAAATATTCATTGCACTCAAAGGTTATTTCTGTCTTGTTTTGACGCTACAGATTTAAAGAATGAGATCATTTCTGTTGAATGTCCAGCTGTTTAGATCTGCATCTCTATTTTAGAAGCACAAGAGGAAAACACAGTGTCTTTGCCAGAAAAACAATCAGATAATAAGATTGCATTCTGTTTAATTGGGAAAAAAGAATTGGACATAATATGTTGTGTGGATGAATCTGTACTGATAAGAATTCCCAGGCCCTAAAATTGTTTAGTCTTGAAGTGACTGCCATTCTGTGTATCAATTTACTTTTACCTCTTGCACTATATTTTTTCATCTTCATGCATAAGGTATTCCTAATATGCTATATTTCCATGCTGAGCTAATTTTCCTGATTTTATCACAAGACTTAGGGCTGGTGTTTATCTTCATCATGCCCAGTTCTGGAAGTGATAGAGGAGGAATCTTAGATATTGTTTTAGTGAAAGGTTAATTTCTGATCACAATTGCTACAGTAAAAAATTACTAGCATAATGAACATCAGCCTAGAGTTTCCACAATATTTCCATGATACTCATCACCTAATGAGTTTTTTAAAGCAGAAGAGTTTATGTGTTTTAGATCCTTACAGAATTAATAAAAAAACCAGTGGAAATTAAGTAGAAGCTGTAGCATGCAGCAAGACAATTATTCCAAATTTTACACCATGGTAAGGTGAAGGAGAAATGCTGTGGGCTTTGCTCAGTTGTTGACATACAGTCATTGCCTTGCTGTTGTGGGATATTTTGGATGGAATACAACATGGTCACTATATTATCAGAGAAATTATATGTTTCCTGTCTTTACTATTCCTTTAGATTATTTCTTATTTAACCTTGTTTATGGGCTTTGAAATTAAAGAACTATTATAAGAGTTTGAGATACAAGAATTTTAGTAATTTGAAAGATTTTAGCATGATGATTGATTTATTGTGATGTATGCAGCACAGAGAGAGTGTTTAATTATGGCACAAGGCACTTCTCCTTTACATGGAGCTGTTCAATTATGAATTCTGTGGTGGCTCTGGAGATGGAATGATTGAGCTTGAACAATAAAGCAAGACAGACACAGCTAATGCTGTACTGGGATGTGGTAAAGACAGACCTCATGGGAAAGCAAAGTACTCACACAAATACAATCACCACATAATCCATTAATTATAATTTAGAATATTTTCCACCAAAATCTCAATGCTGACAAATGAAAACAAGTTCTGATGCCATTCCTGCTGTTATGCCTTTACCCTTCTAAAGGGACATGTAGCTTTTTATGATTGCTGAAGACATAAATACAAGTCTTCCATTTAGTCTGCTTTGATGATGTCTCAATGATTTGCTACAGTGAGAAACATTTACACAAAGACATACTGGATATCAGGCAGAATTTCCTTCACACACCTTTAGTATTTTTATAACTAAAGTGTAGTTGAAATTTAAAAAATATTAAGTTCCACTGAATATTTTTGCTATGTTCCTACTCTATAAATTGGCAATTGTAAATCCCCCTCTACTTGAAGAGGCTGACCCATTTTCCTGTTTTGCTGTCGTCTGCATGAACTGAATTTTGCATCTTGAGTCTGCCACTGTCTCCTACTTACAAATTGTCACAGTGGAACAATCACTCTTAAATCCACAAAAGACGTTTTTTCTTTTGCACCATATTCAATAATGTTAGGAATTTTCAGGCATTTGATGCCAAAAGAATAGTATAATTTAAAAAAGGAAACAAATCTCTGTTCTCACAGGGGTAATTGGAGGCACAGGATATGAATGCTAAGAGGATACAAACCACCCTTCACATTACCTGACACCTACAGAGAATGCAACATGCTGAAGTGCTTTTCAGCTCCTTGTTATCACACACTGCTCTATCACTATCATGTTAGAGTCATATCTTTTGTCTTCTTGACCTCTGGTACAACACCCTTTGCCTCCTTCATAACTTGTCCTTTTGGAAAGCAGTTTGCCAGAGGCCATGAGCCTTTGGAGAGGACCTGGCCATGGCCTGCTGGGTCAGGCTCCTCTGAGCAACACCTTTGCCAGGAGTGGCAGGGGGAGAAGGAGCAAATGTCTTTGTAATCTGCTTTACAGGTCTGAAAAACAGCTGGAGAGAGTAACTTGGCAGTCAAAAATGTCCATTGACCATTTCTGGTATGCTGACATAGCAAAAGAAATAGGAAGAATAGATACAAATTCTCTTAGTTCTTGATTGGAACTGATTTTTTTTCTAAAATTTAACTAGCAGAAGTTGCATTGGAAACAACACTGGTCTTCCAATTAAAGACAAAAAGATATTATAATAGTTAATGTCTGAATTAACTATTGGGTTAATTCTTGGGTTGTTTAGCCTGGAGAAGAGGAGGCTCAGGGCTGACCTTACCCCTCTCTACAGCTGCCTGAAAGGAGGGTGCAGCCAGGTGGGGCTTGGTCTGTTCTCCCAAGCAACAGGGACAGCACAAGAGGACACAGCCTGACGCTGTGCCAGGATAGTGTGTTCTTCATTGAAAGGCTGGTTGAGCATTGGGATGGGCTGCCCTGGGAGGTGGTTGAGTCACCATCCCTGGAAGTGTGCAGGAAATGCCTGGACATGGCACTTAGTGCTGTGGCTTCATTGATATGGTGGTATTTGGTCAAAGGCTGGGCTCAAGGTTCTTTTCCAGCCTTAATGATTTCAAGATTCTATGATTCTACTCTATGATCAATCATAGAGAAAAAACTTAAAAGACACTTCAGCCCCAAGAGGAAGGCTATCCCAAAATCACATGGGATTTCACACATGTGTAAGAGAAGGCCAAAAGGGATAAGTTTCAATTTGATGATCCACATGAGCTGAGGCAGCAACTGCTGCCCAAGTGGACACTTGGTCCCATCCCTGTTGGTATATTGGTAATTATTCCAACACATCCCCATGCCACCTCTTCCCATACTGTCCCTTGCACTGGAGCTTGTCTGACCTGGTGCCCGAGCTAAGGGAGCTGAACTGGCAAAAATTCATCGACTTGTATTTTTCCAGTGGGTAGTGTGTTTTCTGTCAGTTTAGACTTCTTAACTGGCCTGGGATTTGATCAGGCAAGTACCAGCTCAAGGGCTGAAGCCAAGGGTGGGTAAGGGGAGGCAGGCTGTATTTTTGAAACTTTGCTGTATTTGAAACGATACCCTTGTACTCATTTCTTTGAAAATTATTTTGGTTTATAGTTCTACCATTACCGATCACAGTAGAAGAACATTCCTCCTCTAATTTAATTGTTAAATAATCTTTAAGGATTGGGAAGCAGTAAATGTTGCTGTGGTTGTAACTACTACTTTCCTCTGTGTTAATTTGTTTATTTTTTCCTAACGCAAAAAATGTGAGAGCCTATAGATGCAAGAGCCTTTACAAATGTATTTTATCTCCCTTTTCTTTTTAATGGTTTGTGTCTTCTTTTGAATAAAAGCTCTTAAGTTAGCTTTTAAGAGGACAATGGTTCACAGAGCAATTGTGACAAATGTAAATCAATTTAATTCAAATTGTCATATTTTTATATGTCAAACACCCTTTTGAGGTGATAGTTTCTTTGTTAATCAGTACTGATATTCTTCTCTGCATTTCTTCAAAGTGTGGACTACTGTTTGTGTTTCTCTTCCTTTTCCTTAAAACTATCTTGGAAGAGTCATATGGACCACTAATCATCCTGTAATATTTTATTTTTATCTCTAGGATTTCCAGTGTCCACAGCAAGGATGTAAAGAACCAATCCAAGACAAACTGCTAAGCCCAACCTGTACTTTCTAGGCCTGCTGCATGCTGGTGCTGTGATCATTGTCATCTTGTACAGGTTTTGTTTTGTATTCACCCTCATCAACTGCAAATCATTTCTTAGATTCCTACCCTTTTCTATCCCAGTCCAAATCCAGCTTGCTGTGAACTCTGCTGAAAAACCTCCTTTCTAAATTAGAATAAGTTAAACCAGTTGGTAGCGGCCACCTTAGCTGCATGAACAATTTTAACAATATTTGTGTGCATTTCTGGCTTAGCTGTGCCCCCTCCTGAAACTCCACCTTTGCAAATGAAGGAGCAAAATATTGTTTGACATGCTCTGTGTATCACAGTAAGAAGCACTTTAAGCCTTTTCTTAGATCCTCTCATGAAAGGGGAGTTGGCTCTATAGATCTAAAATTCCTTTTAATGTTCATTACCAGCTTGAGGACTTACACAGCCTCAGGCACCAAGAGTTTGCTGTCTGCATCATCATAACTTTCAGAACAGTTTTCAATATCACAAGTGTAGCACAAAATCTTTCACAGCCTAATGAAAATACAGGATATTTCTGGTGGGAGATAGAGCAGCCACTCAGTAAAGTGTATTTTTTAAGCCAAAATATTTTTTTAACTGAAAGAAGGATATTAATGCAGAGATCGATATAGATAGATAGATAGATAGATAGATAGATAGATAGATAGATAGATAGATAGATAAATAGATAGATAGATCATACATACATACATACACGTTCCAGCATTAAAAAACTCCCAAATCTATGTGGGCAGGTATTGATTTACTCTTGGCTCCACCTCACCGTGTGAAGAGCGAGAGTCGCCCATGGCCCTGATGCAGCAGCGCCTCTTAGTGATGGAAGTCAATTCTGCATTTGGCTACTACGGGAAAAGGAATATTTTTCTTACCTTTCAGTTTTCTTGATTCCCAAGTCACTAACACAGCAGACAAACATTTTAGCTTCCAACAACTTATACCTGAGCGTTATTGTTATTACTCAAAACACATTTCTTGTTGTTTTTGTGGATAGGCATCGATTTGCACCCCAATCTCCCCTTCAGATCACCAGTTGATATTTCTCTTTTTTTTTTTTTTTTTTTTTTGGCTTAGATATACTTTTAAAATCTGAAACACATCTTTTAACTGGTACTGAAACAAATTCTCATCTTAAATCTACTAAGGATGCTTTTAGATTACAAGGTATTTGATTTGCTAACCAGTAGAATTTCTAAACAGTTTTCAGTCTGCGTTCTTCTTTAGGAATTTTTTACCAGCTTAGCTGAAATTAAATGGAAACCTTTTATTTATACACTGATACTGAAATATAACTTTTCAAGCCACCTTTGCCTCTTGCTGGCTTTCAGTCTGATAGCATCCTTTACAAGCGTGGTGGAGAGCAGCTTATTACTGGGAGACCTGACCAACATGAGTTCAAAAGACTCATGAAAATGAAAAAAAAAAGGTACAAGAAGAATGGAAGGGACTAAGTGAAACTCATTTAATTCAACTGGTCTCTACAATAAAAGTTGATTCTGAATCCTTGATACAAATTACTTCAGTTAATGAAAAAAAAAGAGGTGTATTTGTTATTTTTAGAGTCACAATGGTACACCTTTTATAAAATCCAGAATATTTTTTTTGGGAAAACCTGGTAGCCTGCGTATCTTCCTTCCTATGCCCAGAAACACTTCATTTTATGCCAAGTATGTTTCAGAAAAAGTGATGATGCAACTGGTCGGATGGGGACTATGACACTGAAGTCCTACACATGTGGGGCCAAACTGAACGCGCCTAAAGCCCTGAGTAGTTCACTCTGGCCTTCTTGTACGCTTTTCAAGCCTTAGCATTAGAAACTTCATTATGGGCTGGTTCAGTGTTTCCTCTGGTTCCTTACCATCTTGTGAGACTCGTTTCGACCAGGCTGCTTTAGTCCCCCTCACGTCAGACCAGCTGGGTCGGGCGGTTCCGAGCCGGCTCCGCGGCCCCAGCCCCGCTCCCCCCTTTCCGCTCGGGAGTGAGCGGGAGAGGGGCCATTCCGAGAGCTTTTGAAGCTGCTGGCAATTGCAGCCGCATTCGCCAGAAGGATTGGTGCTGCAAGGCAAATGACAAAGCAAGTGCGTCCTGTCCCCGGGGCGCGTTGATTTTCAGCAGCGTTTCGGTTCTGCCAAAGCGCTTCTCCCGCGGGTCTCTGGGCCGAGAAGGGCAGCAGTGGCTGTTGGAGGCCTCCAGAGGGAGATCCTGCTCATGTCAACCCGAACGCCCATCTGCTGTCTAATTCCACACAGAATTCCTCAATGTTTGGTGAAAGAACATGATCAGGGCTTGGAGGGGGAAGCTAGAAACCCTGTGGCTGAAGAAACAGCTGCAGCACGAGTTCACTTTAAATCGAGAGAGACTCTTACGTGGAAAAACATCCCAATCCCTCCAGTAAGGGGAAAAGCTGAAAGCAGAGTTCACAGAACCCATTATCCATTATCTGGAGAACCCACCCAAATTACGGTCTGTAATCGTTTATCACAAGAGAATGTGGTATTGAATTATCAGTCTGGATATGAGGACCATACTGAGTGTTAGCAGTTCTTTACATAGCTCAAAAAAGCACACACAGACATGGAGGAACAGCTGTGGTCACTAAAAGATGGTTCAAACCAGAAGCAAATCCCTGCAAAAACCAGAAATGGATGTGTTTTCAATTCAGGGAGTTCAATTCACTGGAGTGTGGTTATTTCTATTTAAATGAAAATATGTTATAGCAGTGGTTTTGAGATGTTATTCTCCTGGCATGAGCACTAGTAAACAACTACATCTTTTCCAGAATGTTACTTGTACTGAACTGGCCTAGCAAGTGCTTAAATTGCAGCAGTTTGAAGATCACAAGCAGGAGGGGATACCAAGGAGTGTTGGCTGTCCAAGGCAGATGTGATGAAGCCCCTGACTGGGCAGAGCCACAGCTCTGCATAACGCCTTAGCCATGATGGCAGTCAAAAAACATCAGAAAAGATGGTCCTCACCAAAAATCCTCAAGGGGGCAATAAACACGACCAAAACTACTGTTCTAGACCAAAGAGCAGTGCCAGAATTGAAGAGCCTCAGACTTCCTTAGGGATGGGTGAGAACTGATCAAATCACACTTAACATATGTGGGAGAATAGATTGTAGGAGAATAGAGATAGTGCTGAAGGCAATCTCGCCCCTGAGGAGTTGCAGCTGCACTAATTACCAAAGAGTAGGAACAGGCCTGCCCTCAATAGGGCACAGCTATGTCCAGTAAGGATGGGTGTTATAAAAGAGTGGGTTAGCTGCTTGAGAGGAGGGCTGGAGATTGTTGATTGTGCTGTGAGGAACAGTGAGGGTTAGGTGGTTGTGCAAGGGATAGGCAGGAGTCACCTGGCCATGCAGAAGGAAGAGAAAAGGAGTCTGTGTTGTGAGAACTCACAGGGAGCAGGTATGAAAGTTTTATGGTAAGGTGATAAACTGATGGTGACAGTCAGATTGGTGCCAAGCACTGATGCAAACAATTGGTGGCCCGTATGGGGATGAGTCCCAGCAAACATAAGCTGTACTAGACAAAGATTTAGTTTAATCTGTCTGACAGTTGTTTGCTATTGCCACCAGTAAGGTGTTTGTATCACTTTATTTGGATCTGGAATATAATATTTGGATCTGGTCCTTTAGCTCTGGATTACTGGTCCTGACTGAGGGTCCCTTTCCCAGCCTTGCCACCAGGAGCAGCTGGTGAGCGAGTGGTGAGAAGCATTGCCTGGATCACCTGCCCTGACTGCAGAGTGGCAGCAGTGCTCAGCTGGTGCAGTGCTCATACCAGCTCGTTAAAGGGGCACTTGTGGAAGTTCATCAGCTAAAAACATTGAAGAAAATGAATGTGATGGAGAAAGTGCTAAGCCTTTGCTACGTGTGCCCCAAAGGGCTCTGCCCTGATGCTGTGCTCCTGTCCGGGGTGAGGCTGATCTTACTTGCTGCATTTTTGTTAGAGATTTCTAAAGACTCTTCACTCCTAAGTGAAAATATCCAGGTCTGTCAGGTTTATATTGCATGGCTTCACATCCTCTGTCCCACTGCCTTGTTCTCTACTCAGTGTTGGGGAGGCTCCATCTGAAACACATCTTTCAGGAGGGGTTTTTTGGTCCAGTTAGGATGGAGGCAGAGAAAATGGAGGGGAGGATGCCAGGATTGTCAAGGGCCTACACTTACAAGGAAAAGTTAAAGGAGTTGTATTGTTTCATCTGGTGAGAGGAGGATGAGGAGTATGATGAAAAGGTAAATTCTGTAGGAAAGAGACAAATATCAGGTGAAATCCCATGCCTATCCATAGATCATAAGCACAAGGCCTTATTGATAACATACTGTGCAGTCATAAGGAGCTTGTGATATCATATAGTTACTCTGATTGAATTAAAAGTATTTTCTAGTTGTCTAGCACATCAACATATAAGGCAGTCTATGACACTTCAGAGAGAAAAAAGAATTAAGCTATCAAGTAAACATAATGTAGAAAACCTGCTACATTCACAAAAAAATGCAGAATGCAAAGTTTGGTAAATAATTCTAAAGTTGGGATTGAAAGCAGAAAAATAAACAATAACTTTTAACTATAAATAAAACTATGATGAATAAATAAACTATTAACTATAAACTTTTAAATGTTTTAACAAAGTCCTGATTTGTGAAAATATTTATTTGTCAGTAGTGTTTACCATAAAAAATGTTTGATGCTGTTAACAAAAATCACAGCTGCACTCTTGAGGTAGAAACACAAAACCTTGAATTCAGGCTGGTGAAAGCCAAAGACAAGTTATGTAAACCCTTTAACTAGCCCTCAGTCTAACATTCTTCATCATCTTCATTTTTCCTTTTAACTGGCAATCACCATGTTTAGGTGAGCCAGCTGGCAGCTGGGTTTTGCCCAGCAGTACCTAAGAATAGCTATGCTGCTTTGGCTTCCTGCTCTGAAACTTCTTTTTTTCTGGACATTTGATCCCTTAAGTGTGCTGACAGTCAAGGCTGGTTTGAGTCACACTCTTGTAAGAATATTTCTTGAAGATTTGAGTATTACTACAAGATCTGTCACAGAGTGAAACGTAGTGTGTCATGTTCCTGTTTAGAAATGACTTGCCTGAAAGCTGTGACCCTGATCCTGCACACAGAAACACACACAAGGATGTTGACACTGGAATAACCCCCAAAACCACTGGAAGTATCTCAGGCATAAAGCTATCCATATAACCATGTTTGTGAGTTGCTGGCTACTGCAGACACATATACTAAGATGATTATAATGCAATTGAATACATAATACAATCTAGCTTTGGTTTAATAAGGTGAAAACAAGTAGATGAACAAGGTTCTTTTTTACTCACAAACTCTTGAAACCTGTCCTCAGCAGGTTTAAATCAATTTAGAGCAGAGTACCTGGCCCAAATATTTTATAACTTGGAGAGGGAAGTGAATTACAGAAAAAAGAGGAGTGAAATGCATCAGAGCACTGAAACTGATAGGAGCAGAGAACTAAACTGATAGAGGCTATATTTTTCTTGCTTCCAAAAATAAGAAAACTATGCTGAATTAAATGGAGAAACACAGATGTTTGTCAGCATCTTAGCCTGGGTTAGGCAATCACAGAATACATGAAATGATCAAGGAAACAGTAATTGGCCTATGAATCCTTCTTTCTTTATGTTGATAGACAGCTAAATACAATAATAATTATGATTAATTTAAGATAAAAATTAACTCAAATAATGAAACCAGTAAACTCCAATGATTTAATAGTTAGTGGGGCTATGATTATCAGGTCTGTTTATGGACAAGTACAGTCAGAGGCTACAGCTGACTTGGCAGGACTGTGGGCTGCAATGCCTTGCTTGTGGCAGAGGTCAGTTTTGCTGGTACTAATGAATCGTGCTGAAGGTTGACTGGCTCGGACAATTCCTCTCCCAGTAGCAGGTGCTTTATATCAATTGTTTGGGCTTACTATTTCTAAATAAATCACAGCTTATTTAAGCTTAGAGGAGCAGACAAGTGTTACTTATTTTTGAAACTTCACTAGTCTGATTTCTTTAATTACTGAGAAAAATTTAAAGATATGAATGCCAGTATTACATTTAATTTCCTTGGACTAAATGGATGTAGTTTTCTTTGAAGTGGTAAGGAAACAGAAATCTGAAACCTGTTCTGGTTTGTGTCCATGAGTCTCCATCAACTGTTTCACCTTCTGATCCAAGTACCATCACTAAGCTCTGGCCACTTGCTCTCAATTATATTGTGTTAGAAGCCAACCATCACTGTTGATTGAGCCAGAAGGTGAAGTGAGGAAAGAGGAATCTGTGTATAAGAAAGTACAATCCTGAGGCTGTAGTTGCCTGAGAATGCAAGTTTTACTTAGTGAAACCTTAGCCAGTGTCCTGGAGGCCCTCCTGATGAACTTCCCACAGGGAAAACATGACTCTTGTGCAGCTTAAAGCGCTGTTGCACCGCAGGGTGCTGATGTTTTGCTCCTAAGGAGCACCACCCTGGGCTTTGTGAAGCGGGGCATGCTGCCAGTGCGGCACTGAGGGAGCTGAGCCGCCCTCTGCTCCCAGCCCCGGCCCGGCGCCGCTGGAGCTCGCTCGGGCCCCCACTCTTGGCAGAGTTTCTGTGTGATACAGTCAATAGATCTGGATCTCCTCATCCAGCAGCTTCTCACTGAGGCTGCCCAGAGAGGGACCTTCCTCTGCCACGGGAGGTGAGCGAGGAGCAAAGCCCGAGCGGCACTCGTGCTGCTGTGCATTACCCAGTCTAACTCTGCCCACACCAGCACACACCTCAAGCATCTCTCTCTGAAACCCTTTCCCAGGCTGTGCCTCCATCAGCCCAAAAGTGCTGCTTTGCACTGCTGACCTCTGTCCCAGCAAAATTATGATGAATATAGCAATTTGTTTCCTTGGCAGAGTTTCTGTGTGATACAGTAGATAGAGTACATCAATCAAACAAGCAATCCACCCATCCCAAAGGGATAATAAAAACCTGTAAGGGCTGATGTATTGAACCAGGCCAGAAGCCCATCTAGTTCATTAGTCTTCCCTGAAAGTGGCTTACACAGGGTGCTTGGGAAGCATGTGGTGATTCTTCCCCAGCTCACCACCCATTCCTCAGTGATCTGCAGTTAACTGGCTTGCTGGAAGTTGACATCTTTCTTTTCACTACACTAGAGGTGTTTTTTTTTTCCATGAATCTAATTGCTTTAGGAACATGCACAAAATTTTGAAATCCATGACACCCTCTGGAAGTGTTCTGCACCTTTTTGCTTTGGAGGTTTGCTTAATTTCCATTTTTGTCTTAACCTTGCTCACCTTGTTTTATTAACTGAAAGCCTGATGATTTTACTACTTTCTGACTAGTGAGCTGTGGTGGATAATTTAAGGAAGGTAAAGAAGGTACTGGGGGATTTAACAGGGAAATAAGTATTAAAAAAAGATGTAAACACCCATGATGCTGCAAAATTTTGTGTAGTACTAAGAAAAAAATGAAGGGAAGAAAATGAGAACTCTGTTTAGGTTGTGAAGAAAGATGCTGTCCAACAGTGCAATGTATTCCTATCTGAAATATCTAGTAAGAGATTGTCTGTGTCTAAAAATGGACTGGACTGGAACCCTTAGGAAAGACTGGGTGAGGATACTTCTGCATTGGCATTAAATAGCTACTAGATGCTTTCTCTCTTTGCAGAGTTCCTTTACGTTCTTCCATACATGAGAACCAAACTGCACATCTCATGTTTGTGTCCCTGATCTTTGTGCCTTGGCATTTGATCTAGTTTGGGTTTTGTTCCTTTAGTTTCAGATAAGGGTTCTAAATGGATCATATAATATAATCATCATTATATGTTAGAGGAGGAAGTTTTAAATCCATTTATTGCTTGTCCATTTTATCTCCCAATATCTAATAAAGATATGACTGGTTTAGGAAATAGTTTCAGAACAATTATCTGATCAATATCTGCAGAGAATTAGCTCAATTGGCTCCAGGTGCCTCTCATCACAGTCAGGCAATTGTCCTTCCTTGTGCCCCCTGGTCCTTCTGCACCTGGACACACACAGGGCAGTGGTATGGAAGCAACTTCTGCAGGGCTTTCTGTGCTGTAGGATTTTGCATCTCCTCCATGCCCTCTGAGGACACACAAAGAATGCAAGAGGAAATAGTCAGGCTTTGCATCTGTGTGGATTTACTGCTTATTAAAACACCAGTATTTCTGGACATCAGATGCCCAGACTGGAAATCTAAATAAGTTGGTAAAAATAAACAGGGCAGACAGAACTCAGTGCTTTAGGTCTAATCCCGACGATAGCGTGGCGTGGCCTCATTTCACACTGGGAGCTGGCAGAGGTAGCAGATAAGGAGAGAGTGGTGACAGATGCCAGTTGGCACCAGATGAGGAAGCCTGGGTTTATAGCCCACACTGTGAGTTAATAATGGCCACAAAAGAGGGCACGCAGACCAAATTGTATGCACTGGTGAGAAAGCTTCTTAAAAGTCAGTCCCAACAAATGAAAACTGGGGTTTCTGTGCTCCAGTGTAATGATTGTGCTGAGCAGAATACATGCACTGCTGTGGATGCAATTGCCAAAGACCTTTTCAAAATTCCTTTAAGTTTTCCCTTCCTTAAAAAAATCACATAAAATACAGCTGAAGAAAAAAACTTTCTGAATTACTCTGGCTTATGAGTGCAACTTTTCAGTCTGTTATAGCAAAGGATGGTAACTGAACAGAAAAGTGTGCTGGGATTCATCAGCTACAGAGTGTCTTTTTAAAAATTACTAAACCTCTATACTCAGAGAGGTTTATACTTCCTTTATACTTTATACTTCCTTTATACAACTTTATACTTCCTTTAAGAAGTGGTGCGCTTACAAATAGGTGACTAGGAGAAATTAAATGTCGACATACATCTGTTCTGGTTTTTTAGAGTAAACAGAGAAATCTTCAAGTTTTCATTCCTTACCTTGGGGAGAATGAGGTGCCCTGCAAGGCAGATTCCTTCACTGCTGCTGCTGTGTGAGGCTGTGCCTCTCACCCACATCACAATGTAATGTGAGCAGAAGTCTAGGAAGGAGTTTACTAGGAAATAAATGCTTGGAAGTGAGACGTAGGACACGGGGTGTGGAACTAAGTGAGACAAGCTATTACTACAAGCAATACAATGAGGAATTTTCATAGATATAAAAAGATACATCTAAATGCTTTGAGGTAAGATGTTGAGCAAATTATTTCATCTTCATACAATGGTTCAAAATGAGGATAATTATACTTACCCTATTGAATAAACTAATTAGAGATCTAAACATAGAAGCACAGTATGTTCCTAATGTGATTATCCTCAGCTCAGGGAAGAAAGCATACCAGAGAGACAACTGGAAAGGGAAACAAAAGGAATGTCAGCCCTCGGTCTGATGCCAAAGTGGCAGAAATGCCTCTATGGCATTTAGATAAGGACTGCCATGAGAAGTTCATCAGGCACCTTCACAGCTCTCTTCCTCCTTCATCAGCATCAACTCATGTACCAGTGGTTGTTCAGGTGCCAGTAAACTAAATGGAAGTGGCATCTTCTTCATTTGACAATGTGCTAACTCCAGCATAGGGCAAACAACTCCATTGTTTCATCTTCTGATCCTCAATGGGCAGCATGTGCTCCTGTGCAGACAACCTGTCACTAACACCAGATATAAGATGGGAGGGGGATATTTGATATATTTGGTAAGTCCAAGGGGGATGTGGGAAGAAAGCAGAAGATGAAGTCAATTGTTTGTTTTTTTAATAGCCTTCAAAATGCAATACAACATTGATACAGTCTGTGCTAAGTCAATATGTTGGTACCTAATTATTTTCTACACTTGACACTGATCAGGCATCCAGCAGGGACAAACAGTGCCCTTCAGTACCGGAGACTGAACGTAGACCAGGAAGACCTTATAGTAGAGCTCAAATGGAAAATCAGGAATCAAAACAAAGCCAAACCTTTTTGCAACCCTCCATGTTACTCTTCATTTCATTGCTCCAGACTGAAAGAGGTTTAAACAAAGTCTTTATTATTTCTCCATATAGAATGCAGCATGCTAACCTCAAAAGCTTGAAAATGGAGAGTAACTCCTGGTTTGGCTTTGGCTGGCCTAATCTTCTCATTCCTTTTCTGACACATTATACTTAGATATGAAATACTGAAAGGCAAAGTTTTGGAAAGCAGTGCAGTACACCTGTGCTGGTAGACCCTGTCAGCAGAGTGGTTATGATAAGTACCTAGATTTTGTAACATGGCAGAATTGCAGCTCTCCTCGCTGTTTTAGTGAAATAAATGATTTGGGCATTTCTGTATTACATAACTGGCTCTACATCCAAATCTTTAGTCAATAAAAATTCATCTACTGCAAACCATATTGTGAGCTGGCAAAGCTCTGACAGCAATAGAGGACTTGGCTCAAGTAAACTGGGCTCTATCCCACCAACTCTTAGCTTCTAATACTACTTCTTTGCATTGTTTTTTCAGCTGTCTCCAAAGCAGACAAACCTAATGAGAGGAGATTGTCCCATCTCTGCTCACTCCTCAAAAGAACACTTCGAGGTTGGCTCCCTAATTCTTCTTGCTTTTTGTCAGAATACATGGAGAAGTATCTAAACATGAAACCATTCTTTGAATCTTGGTTCCAGGGTAAAACTCACCCTGCAATGGTTATGAGAAATAAATACAGTATTCTAGGCAGATTTTTCAGAGTGGTGATAAGTATCCTTCAACTGCTAAATGCAAGATTGACCTATTTTCTTTTCTGCTTTCCTAAAATTCCATTGGTTTCTCTTTTTTTTTACAACAAGGTGGACAGAAGATTTGTTTTCAGAGGTTTCTTGGTAGCTAAAATTCCTTGGTTTTTATTTTGTTTTATTAAAGGCATGCAAAAATCCCTCTACAATGCGCTGCCTATCGGGTTCACTTGCTTAATTAA
This sequence comes from Agelaius tricolor, assembly GCF_023055355.1. NCBI lineage: Eukaryota > Metazoa > Chordata > Aves > Passeriformes > Icteridae > Agelaius > Agelaius tricolor. The sequence continues at coordinate 80,860,085 of NW_027269261.1, forward strand.
GTTATTGTGGTGAAGTCATTAGAGCTATTACAGTTTATATCAATTACCTATAGCTAGCCCACCATTAGTAATAAAATCTTAGTATCTTACTTTGAATTCTGGATGCTACCTTTCTGCTAGGGGGCAGAAATAATAACATGACCATGTAATTGAAAATGTTGTCTCCTTTTTACAGCCCAAAGTGAATTTTCTCTCATTGTCCATGTATGTATGTCCTTTCTTAACTACAACAGTAAACGGATCAAAAAAACCCTAAGAAATAGGAAACTGTTCAGCAACAAACTTCATAATGTGGTGTATAACTGGATGTTGGTGAATTACAAATAGTGCATCCATATGATTGCCAAACTAGGCATGATTTGAAAGGAATATGGATATCCACACCAATCACAACTTTTGCTAAGTATTGTTCCAACCTTGCTTATGGCTATATGGTTTTTCTCCAGGATTGAAGCTAAGTTTGAAATGAACAAAGAGAGAACGGAAAAGGTGCACATGAACATTCTTGGTAGGCACATCATAAATTAGCTACTGTAACAAAAATGATAGGTCATGTGCTCTTAAAAGATCAAGGAAACAAAACCTGAGGTTGAAACTAACAGTGCAATTCACCTGTGGGAGAAGTGGCCAAATCCAAAAAACCCTCAGGACTTAATGTCTTCCATAATGGCCACATCTGATTCTCTGCCCACTGTAGTCATAGCACAGGATATTCTCTCAACAAGTCAGAGCTGTTGTTCAGTAGCAAGTGGGGCTTTGGGATAAGAAAGAGAACATTCAGCATTTGGACTGAATTTATGTGTATTTAAGATCCTTATAAAAATTAAAATGGATAACAGTCTGTATAGGTAGCCACTGTCAATTATAAACCAGCTCCAACAAGTTACATAGCTGACATACAATATTTCAGACTGCTTTTTGTGTCTCTTGTTTTACCACAAGCTTCTTGTGTTTGCCACAAGGATTTTCACTGCTACAATATTTAGTTGATATAAATAAGAGCCTCTTTGAATTAAGAGGGTATGAGTACCAAATAAAACAAACTATTTCCTGGATGTTCTGTGAAAGCATAAAACAGCTGTCCATATTGTGCAATCAGCTGCTGGTTGTCTGTGTGCTGGTCTATATTCTACTTCTTTTGCTTCAGTATATGAATATAATTATTGAAAGAAAAAATAAAGTTGCTGGAAATGACAAGTCCATGTAGTTTTTCAAGCATGCAAGTCAGTGTTCTATGGTGCACACCACTACAAAGTCAAGAGCTGTCTACTCTTGTGAAGCACTGTACAGGAAAAGGGACCACATAACTCAAAATGTCTTTTTTTAAAATCTACAAAGGAAAAATACATTAGGTGTAAGATCCAGACATGATTGCATGGCTATTTTAAAGAGTAAATTACATTTAGCAGAGGCCATCTCCATCTGATTCTGTGAAGCTGCACAAGGGATGAGTGACTGCTTCTAGGCAGGACTGGGTCTGCCTGAATAGATGGCCAGGAGAAATGCCCTCTGCCTTACTTGCAAATGACACTGATGCTAGATAGAGTCTGCCTGAATAGATGGCCAGGAGAAATGCCCTCTGCCTTACCTGCAAATGACACTGATGCTAGATAGAGTCTGCCTGAATAGATGGCCAGGAGAAATGCCCTCTGCCTTACCTGCAAATGACACTGATGCTAGATAGAGTCTGCCTGAATAGATGGCCAGGAGAAATGCCCTCTGCCTTACCTGCAAATGACACTGATGCCAGATAGAGTCTCACTACAGACAAAAAACAATTGTAACAGCCAGACCTTTTTGCAGGTTCCTTGTTCATTTCTGTTGATTTTAACATCAAGACATTATATTTGTGCTCTAGTTTAGACAGCACAGGGCAACCCTGTGGAACTTTATGCAGGAGGTGATACTGCAATGACAGCATGATACTGCTGAGGAGGTGATACTGCAACTCCAGCCTTCTTGTGAGCAGAGACTCCCTACACCTATAAATGATGGATGCTGGAGGTGAATAGGAAGAACAGAGCCAGCTCCCTACATATTCAGAACTGAGGGAAATGCTTTTTTGCCTTCTCCCTGCAAAATGGAAGCCCAGTCTGAAGGAGTTTCAGGTTCAATGCATTATAGTCAGGCACTGCCAATCACTGACGTTGTTATCACTTAATCAATACTCACTCAGGAGAGGTCTAGCCTGGATATTAGGTAAAGATTCTTCACCCAGAGAGTAGTCAGGCACTGAACAGACTCCCCATGGAAGTGGTCACAGCACCAAGCCTGCCACAGTTCAAGAAGTGTTTGGATGATGCTTTCAGGCACATGGTGTGATCCAGGCTTGTCCTGTGCAGGGCCAGGAGCTGGACTAATAATCCTTGCAAGTCTCTTCCAACTCAGGATATTCTACTGATTCTATGAATACATTTTTTAAAATGAACATATATTCAACATTTCTCTTCAAATGTCAGTGTAAATCTTTTTCAGGCATAAAATACTGAGTTAGCTGAATTTGAATAGAAGTAAGGTAGAGAAAATACCCATCTTTATTACCCAGTTTGATGATTTAACACACTTCAGCTTTTAAATTATTTAAGCAGCTATACATTAATTTTTTAATCCATCACCCTGAAGACTGCATAAAATAGCTACTCTCAAGAATTAGAGAAGAAAGGTTTTGTCTACATAGCGCAGTGAAGTTTTGTAAGAAGCTTCCCTCTGACTAGCTCAGAGAGCAACATTAACATTCCATTTCTGGGTTATCATGGGCAAATTGCAGACAAATTCCAAATCTGTATCCAGTCTACTCATCAGTCATCACACTGGCTGAGAAATTGTTTGAGCTTTGGAGTTGGTACATAGCTAAAGGGAACTGGTGAAGCCTGGAAACAGCTGGGTTTGCTCAGCAGCACAAGCCTTTAGTGAGCTCCTCTTGAGCTGGCTTTGATATTCCTGTGCAGCACAAAGACTGATGGAGTGGAAATTGAAAATGCAAACCTAGCTTTTATAGGCATCACTTGCTGAACAGAGTGCAAAAAAGTATTGCACATTTTAATATTGACAAATAAAGCAAGAGAATGAAAAGTCATATTTGAGAACGGAATAGCAGCTTAAAACACTAAAAGCCTAAAAAGTGGCTGCAAATCAGCAGTTAGAGTGAATAACAATTATAGTGAATAACATCCTCTGCTGTAGAAAGGCTGTGTCTCAAAGTATACAACTATCAAATATATCAATAATGCATGAACTGGCATTATGATTGCCAGGCCATGACTGGAATAATGGACTAAAGACTTCTTCCCATCACACTCCAAGTATCTCACATTCTGTGTCTGAGAAATGAAAAGCACAGCTCAGTTACACTGCTTGCAAATATTTGCCTGAACTATCCATGGACCTCAGGTTCTCCATTATTTAAGGACTACTAAACCAGCTGTCTACATCAAGAATTGTTTTCTTTATGTGCTGGACATGAAAGAAATGTGGGAATCCAAATGCTGACTGTTTGATTTGATAAAGTGCATTAGAGTTGCCCTTTCAAATACCCAGTAGGTCTCCTCTCGACTCATTATATTTTTAGTTTTGTAATTGAATAATGTTTATTTTTACAAGAATGCTTCATTCTTTAAGTATATTATATACAGATGTTCTGCATATTTCTTTGGTAATTACCTCAAATGAGTAAACTAGAATCTGAAACAGTAGATACACAGTCATATTAATCATTAACCTGCCATTGTTCCTGTAAGACTAACCAAACTGACTAATACTTGGAGCACAAGACAACAAAGTGCTGACAATACAGAAAAGGAACTACTATAAAATATTAATTTTAGGCTCTCTGTAACAAAAATGCATATAGAATGCTGATGGAGAATTGCAGGGGTGTGATACAAAAGGGAAAGTTTACATCACATTAGAAAACCTATCAAAAGACTTGATGCCAGACTTTATCTTGTGGATTGAATTTTTAGGAAAAAAGACAATGGTTCATGGAACATAATTAAATCAATCAGTTAGTACATATTATAGGTCTCATAATGCATGACAGCTCTGCTCATACAACATAAAGCCTGTGTGTGAATGTGGGTTGTCTACACAGGACAGGGATTTGTGCTTGCTACTGCCTTTCAGCATTGGATTTCACTGGTTGGTTTAGCCCATTGCCATTACTGCTGCGAGGAGCTGAGACTCATCCCAAATCTGTCTCCTTCTACCAGCCCTCTGCCATGGATCCTTCCAGGGGAGTGTATCCACCTTTCCCTGTCAGAACTGACTGCTATTCCATGTCAGTAGGTGATTTCTAGGCATTGCATTCATGGCACTCTCTTTCCAAGCCTCTAACTTCTTTTTCAAAACTCTGGCTGTGGTGGCCTCAAGATGATAGAATCAAGCAATACTGCCCAAAGTTAACTTGAAGGTTAATGTATGGAACCACTATATGATTTAAACATACAACACCTCAACAAGCAGCTATGTTTTATAAGTGTACCAGGAATAAGAGCTAGTGTTAATATATACTTCAAGAAGGGTTTCCACACAAACAAGATTTTCTTATTTAGACAAAGGTAGAAGCTTTATTTATGTAGATGAATAGTTGCATTGAAATTGGGAAGATTATTTATCTGCATTTAACTAACCCTTAATCCTCAGCCACATGGTGCTGAGTGTGAATGGAGACCCAGCTGACCGAGGTGCAGCAGGCCTTGCAGTATTGACAGCCAAGTTACAATATTAATCACATTTATGTAACATCTCTTGCACCTCCAAGCACTTTACGAATGTTAACTAACAAGAAGCCTGCCCATGCTCTTTTTGAAGTCAGTGGCAGCTTTCCAGTTGTCCTCAAAGGGAGCAGCACAGGCTCTGAGACTCATAATAATGTAAAAGTAGGTTAAGGATCTCTGTGTTCACTGGAGAAGAGAGGGATAGTGGAGCTGAGGAACAGAACCCAAAGGGCTTTTCTCTAACTGTAGGGCTGCCTTTCTCTGGAAGAAACTGTAAAACAGTTTATTGGTGAGACCACAAAATGAACCATAAAGAGGGAGCTGCTTATAAAGGCTTAAGCCATTGTTGCTTTAGAATGTGATCTTTTTCTTATTCCAGTAACAACAACTGGAGACAAAGCTGGGCTTCCAGGGATATCCCTCTACAATTGCTGCAATGGCCCTACAAAAAGCTGCTCCTTGGAAAGGCTTTTTTTTTCTCCCTGAGGCATTCTCTACAGAGGTATACAGCATTTCTAGAAGCCTAGTTGCTTTACTACTATATTTTCTGTGCCCATGACTGACCTGTTTGTTCACCAATGCTCTTGATTTCTTGAGCCACAGTAAATAATTTTAGAAGGAAGTCAGTAAGTATCTGCACTTGCACCTTAAGCACTTGCCTGGTAGCTGTCCTCAGCACTGATTCCCATTTTAGCCAAGTGCTCTGGCATCTCATCTTCATTCAGATTCTCACAGGCAACCAGTGGTGCTTCTTTTGTATCATATGCAGAGGCCCTTGTGCAGGCATGAGGGTCATGGCTCTGCCAGAAGCTGCAGGCTTAACCATCCCTTTTGCAAAGATAAATAGTGAAATGGCACCATTTCAGCAGTAACTGGAATACAGTTACAAAGAGGATATTATCAGAGACAATAAATGAAAGGGGAAGATTTCGCAGTATAATTCAATATATTTCAAGAAGGCCCCAACAGTGCATCCAAAAGGAAGGAACTGGAAAACAGCCTGTAGTAATTTTCTTCTAGTCTGCCTATATTTTAGAAGATTGAATTAATTTTTTGTGGATGATTCTGCCAGGGAGCCTGCAGCCTATTTCCAGGCAGCTCTCCATCAAACACCCATGTGACATAGAAAATGTATATGAAGGCAGTGGAAGTTCCTGTGATGCCATGTGTGCTATGCTGTCCATGTGGCTCAGCAAGGAGAATCGCTGTAGCAGGTTTCACCAATATAAATTAGATTATTTGGACCTTATAGAAGACATCTTTCCAGAAATTATCTCTGCTTAGCAGTGTGCAGAGGGAAGAAAGGCTCATAAGTGTTCAGCATTATGTTCCAATTCATCCACAAAGGAGATTTAAATGGGCACTTTTATGGGTACAGACAGGACCACCTTCCTGCCTTATCCATCCCATCACTCTTTCACTCTTTTTCTTTTAATATATGCTACATGGCATCAGCTCTAGAGATGTAGAAGTTATCTCTGCAACACGATCCCCCCCGCCCCAATTTCTGACCAAATTTGCTGCCTGCCTCCCAGTTTGCAGTCTGCTCACCATCCGTCTTCATTGACTTTTCCCCTACACCACTGTGAGATTAGAACACCACAGGAAATTAAAGGCAGTGCATATAAATCATGTTTATTGTTGCCTCAGATACAGAAAGATAACAAGAATCAATAAAAAAGGAATGATGACTCATGGTTTTATTAGTATACTCAGTTTTTCATGAGCTGAGTCTTCAATGGTCTAATTGGACCACTGAGATCTTGATGAATTCATATATTCCTGGCTATTTATCTTCTGAAACCTCAGTTCCTGCTTTTCCATAGCACTTAAAGTCATGAGGGAAAGAACTTTACAACTCTCAGAGAACCTGAAAAATTCCCGAAAGCTAAAGAGGTTTGTGAAGGCAGAATTCATCTTAGCCACAGTACCTGAAGCAAAGAGGTGGTGTTCAGGTCTATGAGCAGCCTAAACTGGGGAGGAAGATAACTGCCAAAACAACAAACATAACTGGTGGTCCAGATGACTGAACTGTTGTCCTTCCATCTTCTACCCTCACAAGGCATAAAACCTCCCACCGCTAATGGAACTACACTTTCTCTCTGTGTAATTAAAGGATCAATGTATCAGGAGAACTTTATTTTGACCATTCCTTGTGATTTTTGGTCTTTTATCGCAACTTTTGGTGATAACTTTATTGCTATAAAAAATTCATTATCATATTTGAACTTGTTACTACTATTTTTTTCTGGAAAATGTTATTCAAATGCAGTTTGAATACCTATGGACATCATAATATAAAATTCATATAATCATCTGCAATAAAATCAGATGCAAATGTGTTTCCCTGCTTACAGCATAGTTCTTAACCATGGTTTTCTCTTTCCAGCAAATGGGATTTGTTTCCTTTACTGCTTCATACACTTCCTGCATCCTTTTTAGTTGTTGAATTTTGCTTTTATCCCTCTCCAAGAAGTAATCTTTGCTCTCCCCAATGTTCTACAATAGCAAATATATTATTTGATACAACAAACCTCTTTTGCTTGAAATTGTTCATTTCTAACTGCACTTGTGAAAAAAGTCTTGATAAAATCACATTTGACTAACAGTTCTTTATTTTCAGTGCTTATCAAGTACAAATTATTGAATATTTTGGCCAATTCTTTCCATCAACTTTTTTTTTTATTTTTCCACAACAAAGTTTAGGGACTGCAGCTAAAAAGCAGTTTGCTACTAGATTAACTATTGCGTTGTAGAGCATGTCATTCAGAACAATTTGTCATAACTATATCAACAGTCTAAGAAAGGGGCAAACAACTCTCTATGGAACAACATGCACTCTTGCTTAATCCTAGAATAAAAATGGCTATTGGAGTTACATTCAAAGATGTTAAGAGTGGAAAATTTAATTTAAATCTGAATTGCATGAGGCATGCACTGGACTTTATGCTTAGGACTCACTGGCTCTTACAGGTTGTGGTTTATGTCAGGTAGCACTGGAAACTCACAGCCTGTTTTTCAATAACATTTTACTTCTGATTTTTTGCAGTACATAGAAGCAAAATTAATAAGTTTTTCTAAATGCAAAAGCAATGTTTTCTTCTTAAGTGTAGGAGAGCTCAGTAGATTCCTCTGACTGTTTGACAGTGGTTTGAAAATTACTTAAAGTGCATTGAACAGCTGAAATGACTCCAAACGTACAGCATTTATTTAATGCCAGCAAAGGAAGTGTACAGCTTTGTTAACTTGATGTCCATTCTTTCTGCTAAGGATCCATGGACATTGCCAATGGAAAAGAAAAAAATCTTGTTATGCCAGGCAGCACAAGTGAACACTGAATTCTGGGCTGTCAATCCAATCCAGCATGCTGAGTGGCTAATTCAAAATAACACCAAATTTTATGAATGGAATGGTTAAAGAAAACCTTTAAAACACACACAGCAAAGTAATAGCAAATGCAGTTCACTGTAGTTAAATTGTACTTGCAACAAATGACTTGTACTGACTACTTTAGGGCACTGGCAACAACTGAAAGAAACAACACACAGATAACTTAAAATACTGGAAACAGCAACAATGCCAGGTGCCCTGTAAGGGAAGGCTCCAGGGCCAGCAGTGGGAATGGGACTTTAAAGCAAATTTTGAGTTAAAGAAGCAGATGAAAGGAGGTGTGCTGTTCAAATTAAAGCACACAGTAGGTATCAAGGTACTCAAGTTGAGTTTTACTGACACTAGAATAAACTACTGAGTTCTGAAAAAACTTTCCAATGGGAGTTACAAGGACAAATAATAAAACAGAGCTTATAAACTGATTTAATTAATTTATAGAAGGAAATATGTGAGATGGTTGTCAAATAAAACCAGAGATTAATAAAGCCAGAGGTTGTCAATAAAGCCAGATAGCCAGACAGGCTCTGCAGAGGTGATGCTACTCTGGGGTTCCTCTTATACTTTTTTCTTCAAATATCCCATCTCAAAGCAGATGCAGTTCTTATATGAAGAGATGTTGTGCCCAGCCTTCTCAGTGACACAACCACTGTAACTTGTCCCTTTCTGGAATTTGACAACCATAAAAAAGAAATAAAATGAGGAAATAAAAAGCTTTCTTTTCTGCCTTGTGATTACAGTGTCCCACCCTATCAAACCCTTCCTGCCCGTACAGTCCTTGCCCCTTGTCCTACACAGGCACTCCCCAGTTCCTTTAACTGGATTTTGATTTTGATTACACAGTGAGTCAGGCTTAGTAAATCAGCGTAAAGCATTACACTTTTATTAGTCACATGCATTACCAGAGTTGTTTCATGCTGAGTGCCCAAATTTATGCTTACTTACATTATCTTGGCACTATCGGACTAACTCCATCAATATTTGTAAAGTGCTATGCTCTTGTATAATAAGAATTGTACATATATAATTAGTAGTAATTACTACACTTTATCATTAAACAAAAATTTGCATTTAAGTCTAAATTCCTGAGTAATCTTGAGCTCAATCTGGACTTCTACTTCACAGCACTGCAAAGAAGAGAAAAAAGATAATTCTAAAGACAATAGTTTTATGGTATTGTCAAAAGTTCTTAATTAGATCATATGTTAAATCAAGAAATCTCAAGCTTATCGTTGGTGGGAAACAAGGATGTAGTCACACAACGAAAACATGTGCTGGGTGAATCAGGATGATGTGGCCACTTGGTTCTCCCCTACTAGTTGCCCTCTCAGCCATTCCTTGGGAAAGACTCAGACTGCTCCACAAACCCAGGAGAGTGCCTGCCTTCCTGGGATGATGCAACAGCTATACAAATAAAGAAAATGTGTGTCCAATCTTGCTATATTTAAAATCTTGCTTATGGGCAAAACCCCCACATTCCTTATGAGGAAAGACGAGAATTTATTTTTGGTATAATCCAGTCCCTGAGCACACGCCAGGGACCGATGCCCAGCTGGGTTGGGAGTGAGTTCCTGCTCACGCCTCTGCCCAGAGCCCCCGGGAAGCACCTCCGGGAAGCACCTCGGTGCTCCTGTATCCACTCTGTGGCCTAAGGGCAGCCTGACTCAGGGGGGCTCAGATTTCACCCCTGCACCTGCTTCAGCTGCTGGCCCCACTTCATGCTGTGCATTTGCACTGTGGCTGCAGCAGAACCACAAGCTGCTGGGAATTAAGCCAGTACATCCTTCATTCACCATCCCCAGATCTCCTGTTCTTTGGACAAACTTGCCCATTTTGCTGCTTTAGGGCACTATTGTAAAACTCTGTTTGGCCTACAGCCTCTCATTCCCAGGGGCTGCTCCAGGCTGTCAGCCCAAGTCATGCACATTCCTGACATGCAGGCATCAGTAGGAAGGGTACAGTCAAATCCTGGAATCCTGGTAAGATCCCGGCAGGGACACACGGGCCCCATGACTCCAGCTGATATATTAAGCACATTGCAGCAGTGCCATTTTGAGCAAGGGTGCACACAGCAATTTGAGGGGAGCAGCAGGCATATGTCTCTAATCTCCTGAAAGGCAGTGGATCTGAACTGTGCCTGGACATGCCCTCATCTCCAGTCTTTGCTAATTAGAGCCCAATAAAGTGCTTATATTGCCTTAAGTACTGAGATTTCTGAATTTATTTTTTTTTTTCTTTTTAAGAAGTCACCGTTTCAAAGGACAAAAATGACAGGAGAGTAGAAAGGCATTCCATGAAGTGTTACTGTGGCACATATGTGACCATTTATCCTAATACCCTGTCTGGAACATCTTCCTTAACAAACAGTTCCCTCACAAGCTAGAAGAATAACTGGGGAACCTGATGCACTAGGAGAAATCTTTCCATGCTCTGAGTGACATTGTTAAAATATGAAGCACTGACTTTGTTATGGTTTGACAAACATCTCTGTAAACAGGGAGGAGATTTCTGGACAGAGGGTTACAATCTACAGTTAGAAATGGAAGAAACCAAGTTAAAACTTTATGGCTGCTGCTTGCATGGATGACTGCCAATAGGAGGGGGTTCTATATAAATAAACTGAGCAATTGTATCACTTTGAATTTGCATTGTGTTGGGTGTTTTAAATTATGTAATAAAGCATGTCTCAGTAATTGTCACAAAAGGTTAATATATTTAAAATATGCAATTATGTGTATAAATATTAAACTGGCAAGAAGTCTGGTTTTGTCGTGGTTGCAGCACTTGAGGACAAGTGCAGTCAATTCACATGGGAAATAGCTTTCAGAAGCAGCTGACAAATTGTGCTGCATTACTTGGTTTGAAGGCTGTCTCCAGCCAGGTATGGGATAGTGATCTACAAAGGAAACCATCTCATCCAGTTTTTCCCCCTAAAAAAACTGCCTTGTATACTTGGCCAATTTCTTCACAGTGAGACATCACTGATGGATGTGCTGTTTTGAAACCCATGATGCAGCACCTTCCCCAACACTGCCTCAGTAAGGGCTGCAGAACTGTTAAATCAACTGTATCCTTAAACCTCTTTCTCCAAGGTTAATTTAAACTGGCAATATCTGTTTTTATAGAGGGTTGTCCCCTAAGTGAAGATGGTTTAAGGTGTGTGGTAAATTTTGCAACCTGTACTTCACTAATAATCATTGTTATCATTGTCTGTGGAAGGATAGTGTTTATGAATTAGTCTAAGGAAAAGTTTAGGATAAGTTAAGTTTTGATTAACTTTTAAATTGTGAGGCTGCTTTAGTTAACATGAAAAGTCACCAGAGGTCTGTTCTACTGGTCTGTTTTAGGTGGATGCTGTCCCAGGCAGTGCAGCAGCCAGCACTTTTTGGAAAGGGGTCCTTTGAACAGTCACAGAGGCAGACCTCTCACATGGGAGGTCCTGGAGATAAACTACACACAGCTCACTTCTGCCCCCTCTGCTGCAGCAGATAAGCCATTCTTGTGGCAATGCTGGTTGGCAGGTGGAACTGAAAAAGTAGTTACTTCAGATCAGCACTCTCCCAGATCTATACAAAAAATAATAATTGACAAATTTAAGGGAAAAAGCATTTCAGGCAATGGATTTGGTCAAATAATAGTGCAATTTGTGCTTGAGCTTTTGTAGTTCAGAAAATGTCTCACTTACATATTATGTGTTCAGAAGGCTATTCTAAAACTTTGCAGAGCCTGAAGAGAATGTTCAGGCCATGCTGGGCTTAGACATTCCTTCTCTTCTACTTTCAGAGATCTCTAAGATATAAATATCACCAGTGAGTTGCCCAAGCTAAAAGAAGGTCAAACAGGCCCAAGACTTAGATGCTAATTATCTGTTTAGACGCATTAATACCAAAAGGCAAACAACTTCCATAGGAAGTTAGTAAGCTATAAAAAGTGATTTAAACAAAGCAACAAATAACAAAAGCCACTTTCTCACAACATGATATGTTGTCACTCTGATATGATTTCCCAGAAACTTCTGAGGTCTGCTGAGCTCAAAGGGGAAACAAGAAAAAAAATAAAATTAAATCTGCAAACTGCAATTCTCTAATTAATTCTCACATTGAAAATCCAGGTCTTGATATCTGAAAAAGAATATTGAAGAGACTGGTTTTTCCCACTGCAAATACTGTGAAAAAAGGAGCATGAGTACATGGTCACCACAGTGTGAGGCCAGGAGAAAATGCACCCCTTACCCACATTAAGAGGTAAAAAATCACGAAAATTATTGCAGGCATGGGGGACTTGCAAACTCTGTCAGGGTTCTTGAAAAATAAATTCTTTTGTGGACAGAGACCAGAAATACTTTGAGCATTGGCTCAGTGACGAAGCCACCACTGGCACTTTTGCCAGGCTCTGAGAAAAAAAGTCTCCCACAGACACAGGGACACATGATCCCCATCCCATAAATCCCCCTCCAGGTTCAGAGGCAAGCATCCCAAACTCCTCTAAACTTTGCTCTGTTGCTTTTCAGAGAATGAAAAAGTCAAAGATGAGCATTTTATCAAATGCTTGTGTGACCTCCCATAGTGGCCATAGTCCACACCAAATGAGGAAGAGATCTGTGAGAAAAGAAAACCCTCAAATGCAGAAGAAATTACAACTCCTGTCCCAGGCCAAACATTTCACAGGCTGAATTTTGGCTTGTTTTCATACAATACCACAGTTTAAAAGTACATTTACATTTTCTTAGCAATCTGATGGGGCTACTTAAATATTTTCTTGTACATTTTGTGAATTATCTATGACAAAATACCCCAGGCAGAAGAACAGACACAAAAATTAGAAAATTAAGCAAATATAGACCACACAGGACAAAAGAAATGAGGACAATGTGTTGTGAGGTATTTTGCAACTTAACACTGTAAATGGTTGCAGGCAACTACTTATTAAAGTATCTGTAAAGGGCAGGGAATTAACTTCAGCATTCATTTCACTAGTGCCTGTTGGCTTAGGTCAACATTGTTTAGGTGACTGTTTTATGACTGTGGAACTCTGTTACCTATAAACAACTAAGAACAAAGTGTTCTGCACATCCCAAATTGTGTCAGGTTGCTTTCAGGCCACGTCAGAAGATGACAGACTCAGCTCTCCCTAAACTGTGATAGAGAAGTGTACATGTAGCCATAGGTTTTGGCAGCACAAGGAGGGGTGGGCTCACTTGTTTCAGAACATGTTGAAACAGAGATTTCATCAAAATGCGCTTGTGAATGTTTCCCAACAGTCTCCTAATCCTGCAGGACAGAGGAACACTACTATTTGAGGTTAACTTGGCTCTTTCATATAGTGCAGTTAAGGGAATATTTGTATCCTATAACTAGAACACTCAAAAAACTAAAAAATATTTCAGGTGTGTTCCTGATGACATGTCTAGACAATTTAGTCTCATAGTTTACTTCCAATGCCAGTCTAGGGTAGCCAATCTCTACCATTTCTTACTAAGACACCAGAGATTTCAGGCAGATTTTCCTGCTCTGAAAAGCCTACAAAGTATCAAGTCTTCAACACCTGTACTGCTTCCTTCCTTCCTGCTTTATCTCCTCAGTGCTGAATTGCCTCTGTGCACTAAGTCTGCCCATTGCTTCCCAGAAAGAAAACATGACTTGCAGACATAAAGAAGATCCATGTTTTTATTGCTGTAGTTTTGTTTTATTTTGTTTGTTTTGAATTCACTTTGGTAAGCAGGAAAGTCAGAATCTAGTTCAGTAAAGTGCAGACATTGGAGGATTAAAATAGCCTCTAGCTTTGGACTAATAAAAAGCACAAATCACTTTCCCAAGGGGAGAAGGGTGTTTTATTGGGTCCTGCAGGAAACCAGAAACGCTCCTCCCAGTAAAATACAGACCAAAGTTCCAAGCAGTACAGCATGCACATGGCTATTACAACCTTATAAAGCCTTCAGGAAGCAGACAGGGATAACAAAAAAAAAAAAAAGCTTTAGATTTTCCAATTTGCAGGACAAACCCAAGTATCTATCTATGAGCAAAGGGGAGAATAATGCAATTAAACAGCATAAACTTTTCAGTGCCTTCAACACAAGCACATCTGTCAACAGGCTTTTTCATGTCAGGTATAAAACACATACATAGTCTTCTAAATGCTCTAAGATTTAAAAACAAATTTCTGCCTTTTTTTTTTTTAGGATCTATGGTGGAATTGTATAAATGAGATATTTACTTCAAATATTGAATGGATTAATATTTTTATGGTTTGTGATGCAATTTACATACCTGCATGAAGTCTTAGTGATTAATTTCTTGGCATTTTTGTCTTTTTTGCTGTAAATTTTTTGAGAGGAACCATGCTTTTTTATTTATTTGTGTAGAACCATCATGCCAGAGACCCTGCTACTCCTCTTCCATAACATGGTTTAAAGAAAGAATCTGACAAGGAAGCAGATGGCTGAGAAATAGATGTCCAGTCTTTGTCTTCTTTCCCAAATACACAAGCAATAACACCCATCTGTTACTGAAAAACAAGGAAGGAAAGCCTTTGCAGTTGTTCTGGACAGACTAATTACATGTTGGCCAAAAAGAGACTATTGGAGCCTATGATGAAAGGAAAGGGAAGTTGTTGAATCTTTGCTGAAGTCCTCACAGCTGAAAATGCAGATCCATGAGAAATGTCTGAATTTTGAAGAATGGCTGTAGAATCTCCTATGCAAGGGAGAACCTGAAGCTTAAGTGTGGTGTGTCTCCAGGTGTGTGACATGCCGTTCTCCACAAGGAGATGGGAGGGGAAATAAAGAACACAGCGAAAAAAAAATTTAAAAAAGATAAAAAAGGGAAGGGAACTTAATCCAGAGTAGGTAAAACTGCAGCTAAGAATAACCTGCAGGAAAAGAAGTGATTTATTTGAGTGCTGTACCTGGCACTATCCAAAACCTTACACCAGCCCAGACAACTCCAAGATCCATAAAGTAAATGGGAGCTACCAAACAAAGATTCAATAAAATGATGGAGAGAAGCATCTTTATGCTGCTTCTCCTTTATTTAGTGACATTGTTGCACATGTACATAAAAGCCACAACTTGCAATTTCTTGGACTTGAAAGTTGAGTTGAATCCTTCAAAAATACATTAAAAACACAAATCTCTGCATGGTTAAATAATAGGGTTTCCCAGCAGGCTTCTTGAATTAACAAAATTCAACAGAAATTGAGGACTTTAAATTGCTTTTTCATTCAAAGGTCCCTCTACAATTAAAAATCCCAATCTGCATGATATCCATTAGCAAATTAGTACAGAATGCCAAAAGGAACAGTTTAGGTCCACTCTGCAACCATTTGTTTTTATATGTATTGCTCTCCTGATATGCACAAATCCTGTATTCTTGAATATTCTTGAAACTCCTAGCCAACAATTTATCTTGAGGCTTTACCTTGCTCCTTATGCTCTTACACTCCATTTGTAAAGAGCAGAATGTACCTCAAACTTTTCTGACTATCCTGATTTGATAGACTCACAGAAGAGTAATAGTTGAATCGTGAAGGGACCTCACCAGAATGTTGAGTTCAGGCCCTACCCTGCTCAAACTTTAGTCACCTACAGCAGGTTGTGCAGGACCTTAGCAAGCTGGATTTCAAGGGCCTCCAAGGCTGCAGACTCCACAACTGCTCTGGGATACCTGTATCAGTGCCTGACCACCCTCACTGTAAAGAAGCTTTTCATATATTTAAGTGGAATTTCCTGTCTTTTAATCTGTGCCTATTGCCAATTGTCCTTTCTGGGCAGCAGTGAAAAGATACTGGTTCTGTGGTCTTTTACTACCTTAATTCCTTCTGGTATTTATACATATTGATAAGGTCTACTGAGCCTTCTTTTCATCCAGGTTAACAATTCCAGCTCTCAGCCTCTCCTTGTATGACACATCTTCCATTCTCCTAATTATCTTTGCAACATTTCACTTAACTTTCTCCACTATGGGCATGTATTTCTTGTGCTGGGGAGCCCAGAACAGGACACAGGTCTCAAGGTGTGATCTCACCAGGAAGAATTATGTCCCTTGACCTACTGGCAATGCCTGGATGTTGTTGGCTGCCTTTTCTCCAACTGCACATGGCTGTTTCACAGTCAGCATTTTTCCCAGCAGGAGTCCTGGATCCTTTTCTGTAAAGCTGCTTCCCAGGCTCCAATGTGTACTAGTGCATAGGGTTAATCCTCAGCTGCTATAGGACTTAGCATTTCCCTTTGTTGAATTACATGGGGCTCAAGAACAAGAGTTAGCCCATTTCTCAAGCCTGATTTCTCAAGCCTGATTCCCTCTGAATGTCACACACACCTGGTTTCAACCACTCCTTTCAATCTCCTATTGTCTGGAAACTTGTGGGTGCACTCTGACAGCACCACCCAATATAAGCCTTGGTATCAATTGCCATGGTACTTTCTTACTGACTGATCTCCAGCTGGACTTTGTGCCCAGCACAGCCCTTTAAGGCCAGCAGTTTGTCCAGTTTTCAGTCCATCTCACTGTCCATTTATCTAGTCTGCACTTTATCAGTTTATCTATATGGAGGTTACAGGACACAGCATTGAAAACCTTGCTAAAGCCAAGATAAACAACATGTTTGAGTCTCCTCTCATCCACAAAGCCAGCTCTTCCATCACAGAAGGCCACCAGATTGGTCAGGCAAAGTTTCCTCCATTTATATCCATGTTGACAACTCCTAATCACATTGTTCATGATATATTTGAAAATTATTTTCCTGAGGATTTCTTGCATTATGCCCTCTCAGAGGTTTAGGTGAGGCTGACAGGCTTGTAGTTCCCTTCATTTTCCTTCTTGCCCTTCTGGAATATAGCATGGACATTTGCTTTCTTATAGGCCCCAGGAACCTCCTCTGATTTCCATGACCTTCCAGGTACAATTGAGAGCAGCCCTGCATGCATGGTTGAATCCCACCAAATCCTACTGACTTGCCTGTGCTCTATTTGTTTAAACATTTCCTAATTCAATCCTCCTCTGCTGAGGTTAAGTCTTCAGAGCTCCAGACTTTTCCACTGATCTCCATGGCCTAGGATCCCTGAAGGCAAATCCTACCAGTAAAAGCCAAGGCAAATAATTTAGTTCTGTGGTATGAATAATTCAGTTTTATTTAGCTGTGACACTTTTGTATCTGTATTAGAAGTAGCAAATGAATGCAGGCAATGACTGAGGGATTCTTGAACATCCTGCACCTGAACAATATCTGTTTAAAACTATTGTTCTTAGTGGTGAGCATGGACCTTGAAAGATGAAAAACTGTTATAAGTAGCTGAGGGCATTTTCCTGCAGAATCATATTGTGATATTGGCAACATAAATGTGGTCTAGGGAAAGAAAGAAGAATGACAAATCTCTCACAAAACTGGAACAATATTTTAATTATCATAAAAAAGCGAAATTTTTCCTTGTGAAAAGAATATGAGGAAAGTATTCTTTTTTCAAATAAAATCCGTAACTTTTATACCTAAATACTGCAGATAATGCAAGAATGAGAGAAATCGTTATCAGGCCTTTGAGAACTGAATTTTGAAGTTTCTGATTGAATTCCTGTTATTGTATTGTTAAGGAAGTGGCCTTGTTCACTGAGCTGAAGCAACACTGGAAGAGCTTCCTGTTTAAAGCAGCAGGGAGTGCAGCCCTGAGAACATCAATCACACAGTTCATGATATTAACTTGACTGGAGCATTGCAGGAACAGGGCTCCAGTCAGCTTCAAGGGTCCCCTGCAGTGTTATATATGGCAAGATCCTGCAGTTAGTATTTCTTCACTGTGACACAATAACTCTCCAACAGAAATGGGAAGAGAAGGAACACTAGGGAATTGATCAGTGGTTTAGCAACCTCTCTCTCCCCAGTACCTTTCAAAAAGGTGTAAAAAATTTAGAAGTCAATTACATAATAATCTACACATAAGTTTCTTTGACAGAACAATAATTTCTTAGCTTAATAACTAAATGTCCAAAGCTTAAAGATTTATATCCTTTGTGATTTTACATTATCTCTGCTGTTGCTCTTATTTTTTAAAATACATTTAGGAAGGCTTTTATGTTCTGGTAATGATTTCCAAAGAATAAACACATACTTTTAAATTTGTTTGTTCTACATTCTTTCATGAAATTTCTAGACAAGGAGATACAGTGGTCCTAATAATCTTTAATAGTTAATTCTTTATTAAAAGTAAACATGATCATAGTTGGTCAATAAAAATGCCAAAACTAGGAGCAGGATTATCAAAAAAGCAGCAATGTCAGATTTGCTGTCTACAACAAAGATCTGTGGACAAATATAATGAAATGGACTATTCTGATCGGCGTAGCAGTGGATGTTATGAACAGATTTTCTTATATGCAGACATAAATCCTGATTTTCAGAGAAGTGATGAAGGTGCTACCAGCTTGAAGAAAGAGATGGAATACTGCTTCTTCATTCAGGTTGTTTAATCATTCATGACCCTAAATACTCACACCTTGATTAAAGTACAGTTCAGAAACATTAAATTTACTTTCATCATAAACACCAATCTCAAAAACCATAGAGGAGATAATAGACAAACCCTGCTTTTACACACAATGTAAAGGGTGAAAAAGAATGAAACACAGCACGATAAATATATCTAATGATTTGATTATGATTTAACTGAACTATCAAGGAAAAAGAAAAGAACTTATATATACCAATGAGTATATTCAATTTAATAAAATGCTTCTTCAGTTTCCTAGATTGGTTTCCTGAAAAATAAATTTATATCCTAGAGTGTTTCAGGTACACATACTGCAATTTTAGGAAGAGTGCTCCTTGACTGAATGGTTGAACTTTATGCAAATGCCTTCAATTATGCAAGTAACACCACTTATAGAAATGGAACACATATCTGAGCTCATTAATTGAAATAACTCTCAGAAACCTGAACACCAGCATGCATCTTTGACTACTCTTCCCAGAACATTACTTAGTAAAGTTTTGGGCATGTTGTTAGGAGGACTATGGTATAATGACTTATCTCAAGAATTTGTATTTGGAGAATGTTACATATCCCCTTGTGTTTGCAGATGGACACTTAGCAGACAGGACATCAAGCAAAAACACAATGAACAAAAGTAAACCTCAGTGGAGTATTTTTATGCTCAGTGGCTGACAGTGAGAGGCTCTTGGTCCATTTCCTCTCAGGTCTGGAGATCTCTGAGCTGACCAGCCTGTCCTGCTGCTCTGACCAGCAAAGGCTCAGCTCTAGAACAGCTTCTCGCGTGTTGTGCAAAGCAAGAGAAAGGCACTGGGGGAGCAGGTGAGTACCAGAGCAATTGCAGAAACATCCAGTGATGAATTCAACTGCACTGGGCTGTTTCTGGCTACAGCAAACAGGTCTAACATCCCAAGTACCTACTTTCCTTTCATCATGTCCCTCAGCCTGGTTCTGCCACACACCACCAGTTCTGATCACTAAAAAGTCCATTGTGACCTAGCGGCTGTCAAAGAGGAGGCACCTCAAGCTGTGCTGACTGATCTTGTTGGAGTCAGAAGCAGCAAGGGAGGAATTTTAAGAGCAGGAGTACCAATACTATGTGGAGAAGAAAATAATAGGAATGATGGGAATGATGGGAATGAAGTGGGAATGAAGTGTTTTACGTCCAATCTTATCCTTTTTAGTGCAGATATATGCAACTGAAATAAAGAATTTAAAATGAGTAGCAGACAATGAAACTAATAAGGCACATGAACACTGAAGATGTCTTACGACAAAAACTTAAAAAATGTTTCAAAAATAGGAGAATAATTTAAACTCAAATGAACACGCAAGACTAACCCCAGAAACCCCTGAAGGAAAGTTTCCTCCTTCTTACTGAACAGAAATACGATCAGATTGAACATGCATAAGAACAGGAAGAACCATCCCAAACTACGTAGCAATGACCATGTGGACTGAGAAAGTTATTTAGTGCAAGCCAATCCTGGGACACTGGAAACAAAAATGCCACAGTTATCCCTTTCTCTCCTTTAAGTTAACTGTGAACTTGACGTAACTAAAGGAAAACTTACTCGGTAAGCCTAATTTTATATTGCATTTTTGTTATTTACTTTGCATCTCCTCCTACAGTTCAACCTTTGCTCTTACAGTAAACTCATTTTATTCTGAAAGCTTATCTTGGCATTAAAAGCAACTCTAAAGCAACTTTGGGATGAATAAGGCATATTATTATTTGAAAAAAAATTAATCCAAATAAAGAAGAATCTCAGTCCTATCTTGTTGCACTCAACCTACGGCAAGTGGGAGGAACCTTGGGAGCTGAGCTCTCTAAGCAGCAAGGATCAGTTTGAGAACTTGTAATATCTGGTATTGAAGAAAGTCAGGTCTCCCCTTTCAGCCGAGGAGACATGATACACAGACATCCCAGAAACCTGAGAAACTTGTAAAAGGTGTTATTTCTATGCCCTGCTGTTACAGTATGACAGGAAATAAAACTTAATTATATATTCACTGCACACTTCCTCATATACATTTCACCTGAATATGGTTTTTTTTTAGTAGTTAAATCAATGACAAAGGTAGATTTGCCAGTTTTTTGCTACTGTTTTATAGTAGGTTCCTTGCAAGGTTATCACCAGCCTCTCCCATCCACTGTATCTCCCACAGTCTATAATAAATATTTAATTAAGCTCAAAACAGCTGTTCTTAAACTCATAACCTAGCTTTGAAGTTCATTGCTTTTATTTCAGTTCTGAAAAAAGAGCTTCTGTTCCCTAAACTTTTCAATTATCAGAGTGACAACAAAACCCCAACTGCCTGTGGCACTGGTTATTACATTTTGAAATGCTGTACATTATCAGTTTGGAATGTTTCTCCATAAAAAATTTTTGGTAGAATTTACTTTTAAAAGGTAGCCCCTTTATCAGAGTATCTTCTTGTCGAAGTCAGTTGGCTTAGCCTTGTCATGAAAGCAGGAAGTTCCTCTAGCAAATAAATTACAACTTCTAAGATCTGTACATAAGGGTTGATATTTACAGCTAAACAGTAAGCTTTAGTCAGCTTTCACTCATCCTTCTTTAGAAGCTCTGTCTGATTTTGTTAACTTTGTCCTGTAATTAAAAACCAAAATGGTCTGAGCTGAACATGACTCTGTTTTTGAGACACTGACGCATTTCCCCATAAGATAATTTCTAAGATGTAAGCACTTAGAAGAAACAAAATTGATTTAAATAAATTATATGATTGAAACTGATTGCTGTCTTAATAACAGAGACTGTTGTTCACTCTCAGAGCAGCTCTAAGACTAAAATAAGTCAAAAATCAGAAACCAAAGCATTCTGCTAAAAGAGCCAAAGGGAGACTTATCTGTCTTGTATCTAAGCTGTGGAAAGGAATTTATATTTTTCCTCATAAGTAGAGAGAGACAAACAAATGTTACTTGAACTAGCAATTAACAGTATCATCATGAAGAATTCCAACAAATATTAAGGAATTACACAGAGCACTAAATTACTAAAATAGCTGAAATGGCTAATTAAAGATTATATAATTTCAGAAAACATCTGATGTGAGGTTTACTATGCTGTGCAGAATATTTAAAGATATAGCAAAAGACTGCTTTGCAGGAAGGGGAGGCAAGAATACAAATACCTGAATTTTTAGAGCAGATTTTTTAATTAAAAGTATTTCCATTTGACTGGCATCAGCTTTTGCAGAAACATTCTTCTCTTTGGAATGAAGTCTCAAATACTTCAGGCTAAGCAAGCTAGATAGGAAAGTCTAAAATAAGACTTACTGTGCAAAAGTGGTTGACTCTCTAACACTGAAACTCATTTTCCTTTTCATTTCTTTTGTTGGAAGGAGTTTCAGTAATTGTTCCTATTTTCTGACTGTGAATGTGTTCCTAGAGTGGCCTTATCAAACAAGGAGGAACAAGAACTGTACACAATGGTGCATCTAGAAACTTTATCCCTTCCTGTCCCCTGCCACAGTGCTTCTCGTTTTGTTATTCTATTGTAGAGTCTCATATGGGAAGACTGGTATTGTTAGCATCTGAGAATCTTACAGTGTCATTCAAATAAACAAAGAAACCTCTAGTGTTTGTTACTTCATTCTGACAGATTGAGGAACCTCTGTAGGGCTGAGATGCCTTCGTGATTTTTTGTAACCAAGAACTAAAAGCATTTAGAGGACCATAAAAACTTAATCAGAAGAAGAACATAAGAAGTTGTTCATGGTATGCCAAGCCACTCTCCTGGAATTACTTAAATCACCACATCTTCCTGTATTCTGTCTGACAGCCTTTGGTGGAAAGAATTTTCTTTGTGGAAGTATCACTTCTTGTTTTCTTACATGAAAATATTTTAAACAGTAGGAATGTAAGTCATGTTTATTGAAAACTGTCCAATTCACATGAAATTTTACAGATTCACTACTCTCAGTACCTCAGCTTCTGTGTATCACTCACCAGTCTTCCTCTTCACAGCATCATTTACCTTTCAGGACCAACTGCACTGTCATTGTGTCGATGTGATGCAGAATGCTGCCTGTCGCCAGACAATGCTTCACCTTCCCACATGCAGTATTCTCACACAGGCAGGAAGTTCTCTGAAACCATCTGTAATAAAACCTTCTTTCAAAGAAAACAAAGAGGAAAAGCAGAAGACCTAGTTTTACAGCAGTGCCAGTGACAGCCCTTGCCATACATTTATACAGCAGACATCAAAGACAAGCCACATTTTCTCTGTCAGAAGTCTCTTATTTTCCTGTTACTTTCTTCTGAGCAACATTTGTACACCTCACTTTTAATTGCAAACTTCGATTTTCAGCTCTGTGGGGCAGGACACCTTTTGTTCTTCCATGTAACCAATCTCCCCCACCAAGGGAGGGTTTCAACAAACAGACTATTATTTTGTAACTGTTTTCAAGATGTATTTCTGTGATGTTGTGTTCCCTAACACACACCTTCCTAAATAAGAGCACAAGTAAGTCTTCCCAAAGCACCACATTTCTCCACTGAAAACTTGTGAAAGACATAACTATGTAACTTAATGCCATAGGTGCAAGCTATTTTTGATAATACTGTGATACACAGTATAGATGTATGCTTGACAGATGAACTCCTAGGAGTCATACAGGAAAGAATATTTTTGCTATTTTCTGAGCATTGCAAGAATACTGACAAAAGAATAAAAGTTACCAGAAAAATAAAACACTGTGTTTTAAATCCAACCAACATTTATGCTGCAATATCATGAGTTTGTTTCTTTTGTTAATTGGAAATAAGGAGTTTGTTCAGTAGGTCAATTCTTTGCTGCCAGTATTTCATCAAAGTGTCAGTAATGGCACCTCCATAGATTTATACAGATGCACCAGAATAATTGCTTGTGATTAGACTGATTCAGAATTAGGTATCAGCCTTTTCTAAAGCAGCTCTTCTGTGGCTTCATTTGAGAATGTTTAGGTTAAGATTTCCAAAGATTTCGTGTGTAGATATGTATCTTAATAAAAGAGAATCAGATAAAGTGAGCTGAGTCTTCATATACATATATATAGCGTAATGGAGCCTGTACTGAGCCTAGTGACACTGCACTCCTATGGTGTTATTCACACATA
The DNA here is from genome assembly GCF_023055355.1 of Agelaius tricolor. NCBI lineage: Eukaryota > Metazoa > Chordata > Aves > Passeriformes > Icteridae > Agelaius > Agelaius tricolor. The sequence goes on from NW_027269261.1 coordinate 80,883,782, forward strand.
TATATAATTTGCAGGTTTAGATTTAAGAGACTCATTCAGAATTAATTGGGAAAAGTTTGAGGTTTTTTTCCCCTTTGTGAAAGCAGCTTTTTTTTGCTTTACCACAGGAACATTATGCTATTGCTTCTGCAGATGCTACCTCAATTGTAATTGTCTGTCATGCAGTGAAGCAATCTAATTAAAACCACTTATTTGCACCTATTAACCAGTCTCTTTAAATTCAGACAAAAGACCTTACCACAAGCTAAAACATAACTACAGAGTGTGGTCTGCAATTCAGCAAGAGAAACAACGTGTGTTTTCAGATAATTACACTTACCTCCATTTTCCTGCTATTAGCAATTAGCACTAGCCATGAATTTAAATGGCTATGTAAATCACTACACCTGGCCACTAATCCAGACACGCTCAGACTGCTAGCAGAACATTGGATAATGCATTTTATCTTTTACATGCTTAAAATGGTGACGTTTTTTGTGTTGAGGGCAAATTTCTGATTGTATTGTGGTTTAGAGGTGCAGCATACAAAAATTATAAAAAATGTTTGATAGACTGCAAGAAATAACTTGCAGTTTTATCTCAAGAAACACAGGGATCTTGAGCAGTTTTATAGATAGACCAGAATATTCCTTTGCAACCTCCTTCACCACGAAAATATTGTCTTTTAGAAAAATTAATATTTCAGTTATTTCATAGGGAAAAAAATCTACAGAAACCTCTAATGTAAATAGCAGGCAGGGCACTAAACCAGAATGGCTTAATAAGTAGCCTACTGCATAAGCTCATCTGGTAGAGTTTTCTGCTCTTCCCTGAAGTGCTGCCTTCACCGAAGTGCTTTGTTTCACACTGGGTAATGCTGACTGGACAGGTGGAAGAGTTGTGCTGTGCACAATTCAGTACTATGGCGATCACATCACTTCTTGCTTTCTTTAAGGAAACAGCACTGCTAGATTGAACCCACTGAATAACTGATGCTTTTATCATTTCACGTTTCTGGTTTTAAGAAATAGGCCAATAATAAACTAAAAAATATATCTTACAGCATGATAGACAGACTACCTTAAGTTCATGGGTGGCTTTAAAAACAGGATTTCTTTACCCATTTTTCGTGCCACTTCTGCAGGGCTCCAGGCCATCCTCATGCCCAGTGTGTATCCATCCCTCATCCAGCTCTGTGTATCCATCCCGGCCCTCTGTGAGGGCCCGTGGGCCCGTCTGGGAGAAAGGGCGATGGCTGGGAGCCAGACGGGCTGAGCTCCTCATTACCTCAACAGTTACCTGCACCCACACGGTCTGGGCTACCCCCAGCGACAGACACGTCCTCAGGGGCCACCTGGGCCAGCCATCCCGCCAGCACCGCGCTCCCTGTCGGCCTGTCCCTGCTCGGCGGTCCCTGCCCGGCTGTCCCTGCGTGCCTACCCCGCGCAGGGAAGCGTCGTTTCCCATGAGGTGCCCGCATCGTTCACCCACCCGCGCCCTCAGCGCTCACCCCGCACACCTAGGCGCAGGTCAGCGCTGGGAATCACAGAGTCAGGCAGGAAGAGACTCCGAGACCATCGGGTCCAGCCTACGAGCGAACGCCACTAAGTGAACTAGACCAGCACTGAGCGGTCTTTCCTTAAACACCGCCAGGGACGGCGACTCCACCACCGCCCTGGGCAGCCCATTCCAATGTCTAATAGCTCGTCCTGCGAAGAATGTCCCCTAATACAGGCTGGGACCGGGTGAGACAGCACCGGGCCCTGCGCGGTACCTGCGCGGTGCGCGCAGGTCCCTCCCACCCTCAGCGCGGAGCGGCGGCCGCGGCACCGCCTCGTCCCGCCCAGCCCGCTGGGGGGCGGGGATTGGGCGAGCCCGCCCGTCACTCCGCGGCGGAGCAGCGCAGCGATTGGCCGCCGGCGCTGCCAGTCATCGGCGGAGCCGCGCCCGCCCCTTGTTGTCACGGCGCCGTGCGGGGCTGGGGCCGTTCGCGCCGCTGTTGTTGCCGCCGCCGCGGGAGCCCGGGTGGGGAGCGGCGCCCCGGCCTCGCCATGGCCACCAGCACCACGGGCTCCACGCTGCTGCAGCCCCTCAGCAACGCCGTGCGCCTGCCCGTCGACCAGGTGAGGATGGGGAGGCGCCCGCCCCGCCGCCGCTCGCGCGGGCTCGCCGGCGAGGGACCGCACCGCGCCCCCGCTCCGCGCCGTGCCGCCCCGCCCCGGCCCCCCGCGGCCCCTCCATCCGTCGGCGGGGCCGGGCCGGGCCGGGGCGGGCGGCGCCCGGAGCGCGGGGCGGCCGCGGCTCCTCTCCGCACCCGCGGGCGGGGGGGCGCCGGGGCGGCGGCCGCGCTTCGCGGGCAGGTGCGCCCGCCCCGGCTGGTCCAGCATCCCGCCCGCATCCAACCCTGCCCTGCCCGGCCCTGCCTCGCCCCAACTTGTTGGCATTGTCAGCCGGCCAGATGTGGATCCGCAGCTGGGAGTGGGGCCGGGATCGGTTCAAGGGATGCAAAGGTTGGGAAATAATTGCAAATGTAAAGCAGCGCGCTGCGCCTGGATGCGCCTGCCAGGGGGGTTTACACGCGGTGTTAAATAATGTGCGCCGCACACAATGCTGCTGGGAATTCCTATGTGCTTCTAGGCAGAGCGTTTCTGTGGTATCTATTGTCCAAGTGGTATAAAAATTCCTGAAGGCTGTTAATCCCGGTGTCTTCACAAAATATCAGAAGATTACAAGATAAGATTGGGAAACTGAGGTTTGCCTAGTTTAATCACTGAAGCTGGACCAGAATGTTTGTTTATGGGGGAAGTGGTCTAGACCTCAGAAATCTACAGAATATTTATATATTTAGGAATACATAAATACATATCAATTTTGTAGCACCAAGAAATTTCATGTGAGGAATTTTTATTTTTGTTTAATGCTTCATTCATGTACATATGAGTGAAACACATCAAGGAAAACAGTCTGTGCTTCAGAAGAGGGAGACTTTGATGGCTTGTTTTTACAAAATACACCTGATGAGTGAGAGAAGTAACTGGAAATGAAATACAGAGGAAGGAGCATGCCTAGTGAAAGTATTTTGGAAGTGACTGAGTTACACATTCTTTTTTCTTCCCCCATTCCCCAGCCACTTGTTTGAATGGAAGGATGGTTAAGGATATACATGAAAAAGTACCTTCTAGAAAACTGGTAAAACAGGCAAGTTGAAATTGAGCTTGCTGGGATGGAATAGATACTGTGCACCCCTTGCAATGATACCTGTGGCTGGGATCGATGGCACCTCGTGGCTTGGTGCCTCCTGCCTGCAGGTGGTGAGCTGCTCTTGCCAGTTGCCATGTGGTTATTTCCATAAAATGTGCAGCTTCTACAGGATACTGTAAAACACGTCAGAGTTGACAGTCTCTATATGGCATGATGTCGGTGGTGTATAATTTTATACTCACAGTAGTAAATTTATAGTCATAAATTTAATTGTTTATGACATGGTGTGACTACTGCCAAAGTTGTTTTTAAATTGTGGTACAACATTTTGATGCTAACGAAGTTACTTTTTATCAAAGCCTGGAAAACTTCCCTGTATTGAATGTTTTGCAACAGATGCTCCTGTAGAGCCAAGAAGTTTTTATGAATTGCACTTTGAGCTCTGTTGGTGCTTTTGAGAGTAGTCACATTGGAGGGTGGCTAGTTTAGAAAGTTTGTTATAAGCAGTTGGAAGTCAGACATACATTGTTTTCAGACTGTACATAATATAGGTCCAGTTGTGTATGAAGAGCACTGATTGTGACTGGAGTAGGAACTGAAGAGCTTCAAAATTTTGCTGCACTGAGGAGAACATATCTATAAAAAACTTGTTTAAAAAAAGCAGTTTTTTGCAACCTCAGCTCAAGATTCTATCTTGATAGTAAGTTTGTAATACAGAAGGAATGTGAATTGTGTTCAGTGTAATCATATCAAAGGGAGTGAAGGAAGATAACGAGGTCAGGGAAGAAAAAGGAAGTTCTGATACTCTGATATGTTTGCTCAGGGATTATGCTTGACATTTGGTGATACTATAAGCATATTCAGAATGAAAATGTAGCACTGCTTTGAAAAAATAATAGAAGAATGAAGGTTTTTGGTTAGTACATTGTTTCTACTACTTGCTCCAAATGCGTGCTATGACTACAGTCATACCATTATAGCAGCTGCTTGAAATAGGCACTCTGGTATAATACCAGCACTCAACTGCTGGAGATCAGTAGGGGGTTTTTTCTCCATTCAGTTTCAGTTTTGACCACAAGCAGATACTAATCTTTCTCCAAAATGTTGCTTAAATTGTGATTTAGATTTAAGCTATTACTATCTAGTTATCCTGCTAAGGCGTATAACTCTTGGAAGACAAATTGAGGTAGCATGTGTCCGTGTTGCCTTACTCTCTGGTTCTTAAGGAAATGAATGGAGAGCCTTCCCTATTTGGCAGTGCATAGAAGTAGAAATTAAGTTCAAGGTGAAGTTGCTATCTTTAAGATTAATCAATCAGATCCACATCTGTGTGAGAGAAATTGATTACTTTTGTACTTAATGCTTGGCAGAACTAGAGACAGAGGTTTGAGAATGGTGTTGGTTATTGGCTAGTTGGAGGTCAGTGCAAAATATGAAGGGTGAGCTCCATCAGAGCCATTTGACACAGCAGTCTTCTCCATGTGCCCAGCTGCATGGCAAAAGAAAAGCTTTGTTGCTCTAACAACTTGCTGGACATTTTTTCTTGGAACTAGAGTACTGGGTAGCTAAAGGAATGGAGAAGAACTTGTTTTCTTCTTCTGTGTGTGCCTCCCAACAAGGTATTGTGCAGTTAACTCGTCGCTTTGGCTCTCGTTTTGTCTTGCACCAAGTTAACCTAAAGGGCTACTTGGAAAAGTTAATCTGTTCTTTATAGGCTTCTTGGGCCAGTTTTTCTGTTGTTATTTTCAGTCATTTGATGAAAGGAAAGATGCTTGGTATCAGCAAGAACCTAGAACAAACATACCTTTCTTCTTGTATTTTGTAGTAGGAAAAAAAAAATCACTGCTTGGGAGTGAAAAGCCTGGTAAAAACTGTTTCTTTTCACATCTTGGAGAACGTAAATTGGCTGCTCAGGAAAGGAAGCATTCTGTCAACAGCTGTGGCACATTAGGTCCTTAAAGTTAATGAATGAGTGAATAAATATTAATGTACTTCATATTCCTTGTGCCTTCTCAGGGGACAGAAGGAAGAAAAGTAGCCATGTCCTTCCCATCCTGGACTACTTCCCAAGAGAAGTATGGGAAGGTTTATCATAAAAACTTGGCTGCAAGAGTATCACATGTTGCCTAATGCATTGAGGTTGCAATTTGAATTATTTTATTGTAGTTACATCTGTCACCTAGTTTTATATTTTTCCTGTCTGTTCTTGTGTAATATTTATGCCTCTGCTTCTTTCTTCTTTCTCTAAGGTGAAGCCCGGCAAATAATGTGTTGGACTTTGGTCTGTTTCCAATTCTATCACTACCTTGCTGATTTTCTATTGATAAATGACTTCTCTTGATGTGTCACCTTTCCTGTTATTAAACTGGAAAGATTTAAATTTGCTTTGACAATGATTCTAGGAGAGCAAAGCTTTCTTTTTGGCCTTTTGGTCACTGTGGGGTTAGGGGAGTTAAGAGAATAATCATTGCTTTCACTGCTTCCACCAGAGGGAGCAAATTTTTTTTACTGAAAATGTACAGAAATTGTAGGGGTTATTTCTGCCCTTCATTTCTTGTAGAAATTGGTAATTTGTAGTAGAGAAAGACTTGAACAGGGGAGATAGGAGACTGACTACAACAATATGTGAACATCAACTTTTTATATGAGTTGTCTAAAAGATTGATCTTGAGATCCTGAAATAGGGTCTGAACTTCAGTGATTATCTTCTACATAAGAAAAGGAAGAATGTGGCTCCGTCTACTAACAGTATAGATGTGTGAAGATATGTGGACAGAAGAAAATGTCATGCTTATGATTATGCACTTGACTTAAACTCCAGGATGTAAAAATATTTTCAACAGAAGAAAAAACGTTCTGTGCTATTTCCACACTTTTCTTGGGTTTTGGTTTGTTTGTTTTTTTTCCCCAATCCTAGTCTTAGCTTTTATTTGTTAAAGTTTGCTCATTTATGTAGAATAAATACAATTTTCCACGTGGGTGCCATCAATCTTCAAAGGATCTAAACTGACTTTTTTCATTAAGAATAGACATAAAAATCCAAGTCTTCCTAAACATGGATTGCATAAGCCACACAAACTTCCTTCATTTAGTGATCATAAGCCACACAAACTTCCTTCATTTAGTGATCATAAGCCACACAAACTTCCTTCATTTAGTGATCATAAGCCACACAAACTTCCTTCATTTAGTGATCATAAGCCAGCTTGCTGTACCTGTACATAATTTTCTGCATACGCTCCCTTGTGCAGACTGTTATCCAAGTTGCTTTCATCATGCCCTTAACATACTTGCTTCCACATAAAAGCACTGGTGTATGTTGAGCCTGTGTTTCATGTTTCACCTTTAAGCCCTCAAGGAGAGTGGACAGGAATTTTTTTTCCTTGTATATACCTATGAAATATTTGTTTCTTACATGCATATCATGTAAGAAAGCAATTTAGCAATTTTTCCTTCTTTATTTTGATGTCTTGGAGGTGAGCACAGCTGTAGTTTGGAGAAAAGGCAAGTCTTGGAGGTGGGATAGGGAATTTTGCTGAGAAGCATGATGTGTTTGATTTGCCTGCAGGGTGTATCTGAGTATGTCTCCTAGTTAGATCTGTTATTTCACAAAATTTTGAGCATTACTGATGTCTTCTGTCTTATCATTTTAGATGATGATAATTCTTTGTTTTCTGCCAAGGCAACACAAATTAGCCTCCTGAGGGCTGAAATGTTTTAGTCTGATAAAAACCTTTTTGTTTAAACATGGAATGGATATCAAAACGTTTGTCCTGTATAACTGTCCAGAATTTAGATGGCCTAACATTTGACTGAAGCATTATCAAACTAGAAAAATGAATAAAGTGAAGAGTGTCCCAAGTTTTCTTCTTTCAACATGGATTCTTAGACCCCTGTCTAAGGGTCTGGTTGTGGAACCCAGAGCAGCTTGTTACTGATTTTTCAGATATGACCCAGGAAATTTATAAGGAACAGCTGTGAGTAAAATTAGCATTCAAGGGTGTGTAAAATGCAAACACTGAAGGCAGGGGAGTGGTAGGGATAAGGAAATTGTGCCCCTACTTTGCCTGGTATTTTCCTTATGTGCTGCTAGCAGCAGTCAGGAGAATGAAGGGTGGATGGCAAAACATGATCTTATCTGATGATAGGTGGAGACTGTAGTGGGTGAAAAAAAAGGTGGAAATAAAGTTCTGTTCTTCATTCTGTATGTGCTGTTCTCAGTGATGTTTTGAATTGTTTGGATTTGCTATCCAGGTTTTTCATGGTTTCTTAACTTCCATTTGAACTCTTGGAAGGGAGGGAATGTATCACCAGGAGTGTCCTGAACAGTGACACCTTTCCCAGGTTTTACTATTAGTGGTTAGGTGTTGACTTACTTAACAAACATTAGGTAGAGAGTTAACTCTGCAATGAAAAATACAAAGAGAAGGATGAAATGGTTGGGATAAGAGGAAAAATTGACAAGAGACAGTGCCTATCTTGAAGGAAGAGGTGAAACCTGTCATGAGCAGAGTTGGAAAGGAAAACAAACACTGGGTTACAGTGTTAGAAAAGATGGGCCATTTATATAGTGATAGTGATTGGTTTAGTGCAAGAAGAAAAGAAATCCTTGTTATTCAGGTTCGTGAATATAAATTACAGAGCTGCTTTAATTCTTTAATATTTACAGAAGCAGCAGTGAATTTTGCTCTCCCACATGCTTTCATAGGGTCTGTTTCTTCAGTTTTTTGTAAAGTAGTGGAAAAAGTCAAATGTAGTTACACCTAAGGTTTCTACAGTAAACATTGACACTAAATATTCTTTACCTGAACAGTTTATAGTCACCTGCTTTGTTTTGTCACATTCTTTTCACATCCTTATGCAAGTCATTGAGGCTGTGTGTGAACATGTATCTGTGCTCATGACAGACAGTACAACCCATTTCTGAATCCAAAATGGGGTACAGGAGTTGCTATGAAAATACTGAAGTTCTTGGGTTTGTTGAAAAGAAATAGTGGAATGCTCAAAGAGCAGTCTAATAAAGAAAAAAAGATTAAGGCATAAGGAAGGTAACAAGAGTCACTTTTTATGGAGTGCATGGTTACCACTGTGTTGCTTTCTGTTTCTGAAGGGTTTCTGCTGTTAATCTCTTGTACCACAGCTATTAGATCTTTTTTCTCTGTGGGCCTTTTCTTGAGTACTATGCTGACTTTAAGCAGGAGTTTTGAAAAAGAAATAAAACTGAAATAGATGAGTCATCTTTATCATTCGGTGATCCTGACATTTGTTGACTTTTCCTTGTTGTTTACCTGTTCCTGTGTTGACCTAACGAAGCACTGTGATACATCCTTTGCAGACTTGATTACAGAATACTTTCTTCACATTTATTATTTTGACTAATGTGCACACTTTTCCTGAGTAACGTGCTCATTTCTTTTTCCTTGTTCCCCTTGAACTAGGGAGTCTAGACTGGAGTTGTATTTTCTCCTGGAAAGTGAGAACAACTACACGTAGCCAAGTGAAAACCTGTTTGCTTCATGTGTGCATCTTCACAGTATTTTTGTTACCAAGAAAGTTGATGTAGCTCTTCAGTATGGTTATTTTCCTTCTTTCCTTTGGGAAGGATTTTAAATTCAATGTCAGTTGAATCAGCATTGCTAGTCTTTTAGCACTGAAGTGAACAGATCTGTTTGAGAATTTAAATTTCTCTGCAAATTTAGAGAAGTGCTCGTTATGCCTGCTTGTTTTAAGTGATCATTCTGATAACTGAGCCATCTTTTGCAAAGGAAAACTTCCATAGCTCTGCTTTTTATTCTAGAATAATATATCCAAAGGTGAAGAAGCTGTTTTGGTTTGACTATAGTATAGATTTTCTGTAGTTGGGATTTTGGCATTTTCTTCTATTTTCAGTTAAAGTGACCTAAGCTGTAGAAGGTGTACTTATTCTGAAATGTGGCTTTTGAGCATCCTGGTTGTATTACTGCAGTGGTAGAGTCTATATAGTAATGTGACCTGTACAGGTAATTCTTAACCCTTCTGACCTGCCTTTTGGCTGAGTAATGTTCTTGATTCTACTGCTTCTTCTCAATCTTATATATACATATATATATATGTAAATACACACATATATATAAAACCCCAATTATTCAATTGACTAAGCATTGAAATATTGGACTGAAGGCCCAGACTAAAATGAATTGGGTTTTATTCTTCATGGTGGAAAAGCTAGGAAGAATTTGAGGTCATCACAAATCTGCAGAATTTTAGAACTTCAGTAATGGCTGAGGTTTGTAGAAGGTCTACCTGTAGCATACATTAGCAAATCATTTTCTGTAATGGAATTGAATGTAAGAGGTCAGATAAAATATTTTAATATAGAAGTATAATTCTAAATTTTGCTAAAGTATTATTAAAAACTGGATTAATTTGAAAAGATGTAACATCTCAAAGTAGTGTCCATTGCTTGTGTGGATTGCTGCATACTGTAGATGTTTAAAGGGCTGCTGTTGTGGTGCTTGGAGATGAGGCTTGGCTGATCTCATGGGAATGATTCCTGAACTGGGAAAAGCAGGAAGATAATAGATATGGAGGAATAGAGACTGTGTTGGATAGTACTTCCTTCAAGGGAGAGTGTAATGAAGCCCTCTCCTATTTTTTTCCTTCCCACAGAGAGCACTGAGAAGCTGGCATTTTAAAGATGGGGAATATTTGTTCTACTTGCTAATTGAAAATTACTATTGCTTATTTTAAGATGTATTTTGGTTTTTCACATACCAGGAGAATATAATTGTAGTGAAGTAAGATCTTAATTGAGAAAATGTCAGTTTCTGGTTGCATTTGAGAAAGATACCTCCATAGATGTTGGTTATTTTGCTTTATTTTTAATGCCTAGGAAAGTGAGTAGCTTGTGAAGTTTTTGTCAAATTTCAGACAATGTAGTGGTTCTCTGGGATTTCAAACAAAAGCTTGTCATTCAAATGCACATTTGAATACCTTGTATTTATAGATGACAGAGAATAGACATTTTCAGTTCCCCTGGAATTGCTAGATGGAGCTTAAAGATTAACTAGCAACAAAAGGATAAAAGAATGTAAAAGTATGCACACAGGATGATAAACATAGCTGGAACTATTGGATAAACAGATAATGAGGAATATAGTGGGTTTTTTGACAAACCTCTAGCTCAAGAAGTAACAGCTCATTCCCAAAAAAAGTTCAAGGAAAGGTCACCTGTAATACTGGGGCACTCATTGAGTATGACCACCAGAGACCCCCTTGGACAACCTTCTAGGACCTTAAAAGGGCTTCCAATAGGAGACAGATGCATGCAAATTAGTTCGAGGAAAAATGATGTTTATGTATTAGCTAGGAAGTACACTGTAATGAGTATGTATGATCATCATGGGATAAATACACTGTTGTAAAGTTTCACTCACACATTTGATTAGCAAAGATATCCTCTGAAAGTGTCCAGCACTTTAATGAAGAATGCCTGCTTTCTAATATTTCAAATTGTGTTATTTTCCAGCTGATTTTGTTGTCAGTGTACTGCTGATACATGTGACAGAGTAGAGATTTTGAGTTCATCTCATTATGTGCATGTGCACTGTGAGTGTGTGATAAAAAGCCATGATTTTAAAAGCACAGTAACTGAGCTGGTCCTTGTTTGGGGCTGTGTTTTGCCAACATAATGCCAGGCTGTGATGTTCTGATGGTGTAAACTCTTTTTCCTTGGTAGTCTGAGATCTGCAATCCTTAACTGGCCAAACCAGTTTTTGCTCAACAGAAGCAAGTGGTTTAGGTCCTTATTGTTTCTGAAGAGAGAAGAAAACAAAACACACAAACAAAAACACCCAAGCCAGCATTCTTAGTCTGATTTCACCTTTGAATCAAACTTGCATCCTAGATTTTGGGTATTCCCATGAATAAATAGCTTTTTTTGACAACTTGTGATCTGTAATGGTGAATTCTTAAGCGCCTATCAGAGACAACACCCTTCAGCCAATATCTTCCTATCCTTAATGAATTAGTTTTGGTTGTTCTCACCATAAAATGTACATTGATGTTTCATTTTACATCTTTAGTCATACAGTTTATTTTAGAGTAATTCTGAGTAATGATTAAGTAAGCCTTCTTTGAATAGGCTTATTGGATTTGATGCTCATTTATTGCACAAACCAGATTACTACTGCCTCCATCATGTTGTTTGTGATGTGCTTTGCTCTCTGTGTTGCATACTTTAAAATTGCAAACTGGGAGTTAATACTGGAAATAGAACTACTATTGCTAACCTGTGTCATAACTGGATTTGATCTTTTGGAATGAAACCAACTTGGAAAGAAAACGTTCAGGATCTTATGTTAAGTCCTTTCATCTGCCAACAAATTAATGGGAAGATGAAGTGTATGTGTCCAGTATTAAAAAGCATTTGCTAGTGATGTTGATGCTGACTAACACAAATGGTTAGAGCATGCACTTCAAGGAAGTGGCTGATACCAGAGGGCTGTGCTCGGAGTTTTCATCTGAGTAAGTGTCCCTTCACACTGGATACTGTATAAACATTCAGTAATGCAGTCTTTGCTACAAAGAGCATTGTGCCTTAATACAAACATCTCCCATGCTGGTATGATTTCAAAATAATCACTGCTGCTTATCCTCCATTTCTTCACATTTCACCCATGAAGCAAGGTTGAGTCTTCACAGCAGGAGTGTTAATTAGTTATATTTTCATCATGTAAGGCAGAGTATTAATTGAATAAAAAATACATCTGAAAGCTTTTTTGCTGGTGTATGATGCTTTCAGTTGAAAGAGGAATCTTGTTTCTTATCATTCAGAGAAGAAAGGTTCTCTGAACTACTCTTAAGTATCTGTCAACTTTATCAAATACCCTTGCCAGTATCTCTGAACTCATCTTGCTGACATTTCCCGATAAATTGAAGAAAATTACCAAGTGGTTTGATTTTTGAACCTTGTAATGGAATTACTTTTTTCAGCTTTAGTGTGAAAAATGTTATTTCCTTTTTTTCCCCCCTGTAATAACTAATGCAGCAACTTTGAGGCAGTAGTTGGAAAATTGACATGGGTTTCAAGTAAGTCATGCTCACTTTTCAGTTCTTAGCTGTCTGGCATTAAGCAATTATTGGATAATTGTACAAGTTGTTTTTATACTTGAAGAAGGTTAGAAATTGGACAGAAGAATATCCATCCATGCTGCTGTCTGGTTGCTGTGGAGAAACATTAACTCCCCTGTATGTTATAAGCAGCTTTTTGTGAACTCTTGTAGATATTTTTCATTCCTCAGCTCATTGTTTTTGTGGGAAAGGGAGATAGTTTTGACTTAACTTGGAGCAGGAACAAGAAAATAATGATGTTTAAGGAGCAAGGCAGAACTGATGCTTCATTAATTGTGGTAAGGTTTGGCAATTTTTGACAAGTATGTGTCAACAAACATCATGCTTGAAGAGGTTTGTGTTTAAAATGTTACTGCTAAAGTGACCCTACAGATTTAGAAAAAACATCAAAGCCTCGGTTTTAAGGTCTTCATAAGGTGTATGTGCATTATTCTGTCTTGATCTCTTAGCTCTTGCAAGAACTCATTTTAAAGTGGTTTTGTAGTTCATATTCTATTTCTTTTCCTAAAAAGTATTTTTTCTCTAATAGCCATAGATATTGAAAAGAAGGGCTAAAGGCTGGAGAAGAGGAATGCTGCTTTAGTGCACCTTGCTCAGCGGCCCTGTCAGATACAGGAGGAAGCATAGGTCATCACTTTGTGGCAGAAGGGAGGGCCAAAAATTACTGTAGAGGGAAACAAGTAATGCTGCTATCTTGCACCTCAGAAAAACTGAATTCCAGGGGGGAAATGTACCGTGGTGTGGCTAAGAGGGGTACTCCTGAATCTCTATCTGCAGAATTGCTGTATCCACAGGTTCTTGACTACTGTCTGTAAAGCATCTTGCATCTTGTTAGTTTAGGCTCTGCACATGATTGGAGGTAGGTAGGCTTCAGTGCTCCTGCTTCTGTCTGGGTAGTCTTTTTTCAAAGCCTAATTCATCAGCAATAAGAACAGAAGTGTCTTCTTATTTTTCTTCAGGAATAACTTAGAAAAAATGCACTAAAGAACGAACAGACAAAAATCCACAGAAAAACACAACCCCCCAAACACAACCCTCACATCAGCTTTAATTTATCCAAAGTGTTGTAGTGAGGCCACAGGCATTCACTGCATTTTAAAGGTTTGAATACTTGTTTTTCTTCTTATTGGAGAAAATTTGTTAAAAATGAGAAAATAGAGATGCACCAAGACAAGGCAACTTGCCAAGAGTTTGTGTGGGTTGTTGGCAGAAAGAGTAAAATGCAACATTATTGGGTCATCTTTGGTGCTTCACCTGCTCAACCATTGTTTCTGTTGTGAGGTCCTTTGTTGTAAATGTTGTTCTTTGGGTATCTCTCACTACCTCACTCTAGCTGGTAAGCAAAACTGTGCCATTGTGTTGCTGCTTTTCAGTGGATTGTTAGTAGGCTGTACAGTGTGGGCCTGTATGATTAACTTGTGCCATCCAGTTAGGAATTATCTGTATCAATAAAATTCCCTCTCTGCTTTGGCTGCTTTTCTGAATGAGGCAAATGCCTTCTGTGCTGTGAAGTAGCAGGATTCTGGAGGATTCTGCTGCAATTGACTGCAGCAATTGGCTTTTGATACTAAAATATAGCTGATAGGAAGAGGAAGCTTAGCCTAAAATCTGAATTAGTAGATAAAATTTGCATGTATTAAAATTAGTTTTGTGGAAGAAATAAACTTTCTTCTGTATTTCATTTTAGTGTGAACTTAAGTTTCTTTAACAATTCATTAAAGATGCTGTCTGTGTTGTAAAGTTGGAGACTTCCAGGTCTTCAAATCCAATGTTATGTTAGAATTTCCTCTTGATGATGAAAATCCTTGTGACAGTGACCTTTTTTTTTTTTTTCTTTATGTTAAGAATTGCTAAGGGAAAAGTATTTAGGGAATCAATAAAAAGCATGGCATAAATTACATTTTCTTCTTTTAAAATACGAAAATAAATGTCTTTAGAAGTTTCATACTTTCTGTTGACTTTTGCAGAGGTCATGCATATAGGGAGTTTCTTATGTAGATAGCTTAATACAGTTACTGATATAATGGATTTGTATTTTGTGTAGCTACTCCAAATATTGAAACTGTGAATTTGTGTTCATGTTTTACTATTACATTTGGCATGAGTTGTGCCTATGAACTGCAGTGCTTGTATGACTAGTTTTGAACCAAAATAGTGGATTTAATTTTGAAATTGCTAGGCTACACACAGCAGGATCTGTAATAGCTTAGTATGTGTAACACACACTTGCATCATTCATTGCTGAATAACTAGTGGTGATAATTTACATTGTAGTTGTATGTTTTTTATTCTTATGTGCACATAACTTTCCATTACATGTTGCTCTCTCTGTAAGATTTTGAGGTGTTATTCTCATTGGCTGAGCTTTTGATATCCTGTATGTGAGGAGGAATAAAAAATTGTTTGTTTTCTTATATATGTGCTAAATTGTAACTGCTCAGGGTGAAACTTGCCATTCTATGGCAAGATGGTTTTTTTCCCTCCATGAAATCTCAGCTTTAAATAGATCTTGGTTAGGTTTTTTTAAAAATTTTTTCTATAAAATTGAAGCTTCTTATTGGAACAGGTTTTGTGATCTCATGGAGGCACATTGCAATTAGGTTTAAAGAATGCATCATGCAGCTTTAGGGAACGTGTTGTCTTTGTTCTTTGTGGGTGTTCTGCTCACATCTGACCAAGTCATATGGTATTTAGAAAGTTGTATTTTGCCCATGCTCACAATGTTATAAGAGCTTGACATAAGTTTTCAAAAGGTACATAAGTTTACAATTCCCAGTTGTTGAAGTTTGTATATATAACATTTGCCAACAAAATCGCTTCTTGGTTGAATGCCTGGTTCTCATGGAAGCTTTCAAGGTGGTGGTGTCCAGCTCTGTCCTTGTTCCTGCTCATTTGCTGTCTGTTCCTATTGTCTATTCCTATAGACAGCCAGGTCATTTTGGTCACTCTTTCAAGGCAGGCTCTGTATGTGAAGGGAAGTTCTTCATCTGTCTCAGCATGTGCATACAAGGAAGCTGTCTGTCAATTCCACACTGCTCAGCATGGCTTAAGATGGGACATGGAGTTAGGAAAAGCCTGAAAATTAAATTTTGGCATTGTTTACTAAACCAAGTAGTGCAGTACAGAAAGAAGTGTTTCTGTGGGATGAAGTGGTTGGCATTGAGGATCCAGCATGGGTGCTTTTATAATTTTGGGAAATACTGCTTTTGCCTAGGTTAGTCTGTGGGCTTAATGTTCTGTAACTTTTGGAGCAGATACTTCGTTCAGTTTAGTTTAAAGGAAATCAGGGTTGTGTATCCAGACACCATTGCACACCACTTGCAAAGCACGTGAAGTGCAGCTAACTGGGAGGCTTCAGGAGCCCCCTCTGATCTGAACTAAACCACTGTGGAGATGCACAAACTATCTCACTGCTGGAGTTGGAAGTGTATCCAATGGAATTGGGGAGCCCACAGAGTCTGTTTCTCATTCTACTTCCTGTAGTATTGGCAAGGCATGAAACTTCTTTCCATGTGGAAACGAGTACAAGTGGTAGAAATGAGTACTGTGGACTGAAAGCCACAGGTAAGTTTTGATTTTTGTTGTAGGAATTCTGTGTTTTCTTTTAAAATGTAAGTAGTCAAGTATTCAAGATGTTTACCAAGAGAATATATAACCTGTGATAGCAGGTGCTCAAAAATCAGAATAAGTGTCAGATGAAGATTACCCCTGTGACTCTAACACTGCCCAGCAGTGCTCACAAACTCTTCCATATGACTTCCTTGATTTGGAAGGCAAATCAGTAGTAAACCAGAGGGTTTTTGTGAACCGGAGAAAAAATAGGGAAAAAAGATAGATTGTAGTGATGACTTTAAATTTTGCTTGTATTTTTAGATACTTTGGGCCTGATTTAGAGGCATGCTGGATAATCAGAATAGCAGCTGAATTTATATTTTCAAAACGCATTTCTAGTTAAAGTTCTTTTAAAAGTACTGACTGAAAAACTAGGCACCGAGTGTCTGAAATTGAGCAACCAAAGTTAGTGGGCATTTATTTTACCCTTTGGGCTTTCATAATTTTTGTGCCAGTCATTCACCTTTAGTATAGGAATACTGATCTTAGGAAATTATTGCAAAGTTTACATTTATTGTATGTAGTCTTACCATGTTATGGACAGAGCTGCATAACATGTAAAGTTCTTATATTCAATGTAGAATGCAGATGGTAAGCATTTAATGGGTCACAGGATGAAGGCAAAAACTGGGCAATTGTCCATTTGCTGAATGATTCAGAAATACTGCTGGGGAAAATAGAATAAAGCAGCAGAAGAATATAGTCAAAAGTAGGTATGTATAAAGGCTAAACTCAAGTTGCATGGCTTTCAAACCTTAACTGCTGCATAGCTGGGTTTTACAGATATGTATTTAAAGCTTTGGGAGCTTGGTGCCTTGTAATCTGCATTTTGGTGCACTGAGACAAGGATAAGAATGGGATTGGTAAGAGTAGAGAAGAAATGCAGGGTGGTGTGTGACTATTGTGGTGATGCCTTAGATTTCCAAGTATTGTATATGTTTATGCCCTTTTTGAGAAGAGCACTTTAAAAATATCCACTGGCAGTTTTGGATTCATTTGTGAGGAAGGCTTTTGGAAAAGGCTTGTGCTGCTTGGGTCACTTAGTTTCATGTTCAAAATACTGACATAATAAATTCACATCCCTGGAAGTTGGCTTGTGGGGTTGATCTGAAGGTGTGTTATCCTGCATTTCATTCCTTTTCTCAAAATATTCTTCTTGGGGAAGGTGCTTTGGTTTGTTTGGTTTTTTTTTCTTATCAGGTTTTGTTTGTTTTTTAATTAATGGGATACTGTTTTTGAAATACAGATTGGATCATTTGAGTAAATAGCTAAACAAATAGCAAGTGCCCAAGCAAGGTACCACCTTTTCACTCCCTACCAACTGAAACCTTTCTCAGGTTTGCTTTTTGTGTTTAGTGTGAGGATTTTACTCATTCCTAAACCTGCAGGCTCATCCTGAATTGTGAGATTCAAGGTTTGTTGTTTTGTTATTGTCTGCTCCTAAAGAGTTGGTGATACAGGTCAGAAGTGCCAAGCACTTCTACCCTTTTCACAGTAGTAGTAGGAGACAGATGATGACTTTCCTTTTTCCCTGGGTCTTGCTAGTTTGCTTTTAGTAGTAATCTGAAAAAGAAGGACACCATGTGATACCAGTTGGTAAATTATATTGCAGTCAAAGCACTAATGTCTGGGCATTCAGTAAAACCAGCAATGCAAGTGTGTCCATTTCAGGACAGGTATTCATGCTCATTTCTTCCCTCTGTCTCTTTACCTCAGCTTCACTACAAATCTGTGAATGTGCAACCTTCTCTGTCTCCCTTCCCCTTCTGGTCTGTCTAGGATGTGAATTCTTTGGGTCAGAAACGTGCTTTGTGGGTTACATGGCATAATTTCTGTAACAAATATTCATACAAATGTTGGTACTGAAGTAATAATTTTTTTGTTTTCATTTTTTTCTTGCCCTCTTTTCTAAAACATTATCAGTTTGTTTCCCTTTCAGTAGTTCATTTGACTGTTTTGTATGAAACTTTTTCACTAAATGCATAGAATCATCTTGAGTAATAAACCTCACTCTGTTTCATTTGCATCATTGCTTATAAAGGAGAGAAAACAGGTCAAGTTATGCCCTGGAAGAATATCTCCTCATTTATTTAGGATTTTTCAAATACTGTTAAAAGCATAATAGAAATGCGGTAGTAAGAGAACGGATGGAAAAGTGTACGTGACATTTTAAAGAACAGTTTAATTTAGGGAATTGTGCCTATTAAAAAGCACAGCCCTGCCTTTTGAGTCTTTCCCTGCTAGCACTTAATGCTTGAACTTGATGTTACGGGTTTTGGAGTGGTTCAGTTGTTACAAGAAAGAGTTCTGTAGTTGTTTTAATTGCTACTTCAAAAATGACCATGTTTTCATACTCTGACCCTTACCTATTATGGCCTGAAACTTGGTTGAAAAATGATTAAGGAATGGACAAGGTGAATTATGGTACTGCAAGTGTGCACTATGTTGCTGCAGACATCAATATTACACTTGCTGTCAGGAGCATAAAAATAGTATTGCCATTGTACCCTGTGGTGTTAAGATTAAGTATGTATTTCAGCTAAGTGCCATCAAAGAGTCTAAAATACTGTTGTGCAGAGAACCAGTGAAGCATGCAGGATGTACAGGTTTCTGTTCTTGAAGTGCTTAGAACCTGAAGCAGTGGTTTCCAAGCTGTTGCTTGTGATGACTTGGGATGCCACTATTAGACATAGAAAATTGTTAGGCAGTTTTCTATATGAGTAAAAAATAAAATCTATGAAGCGAGAAATGTTACTTTCTAAATAAAGTAATTTGTCCAGATTTTTGTAGCTTAAGCTACTTTTGGTAGTGGTTGCTGTATTTGAAGAGTTTGTTTCTTTATTGTGCCCTTACTGTTACATTTTTTTCAGGCCACAGTCAGAACAATTCTTTGTGCTCACTGATTTAGTTTTATTCAATTCTGCTTTTGCTTTCAGTGCCCTAATGTCTTTAAATATTTAATATACAAGAAATTTTCTGTCTTCAAGAATAAATGGCCTGAAGGGAGGAAGAATTTCCGAAACGATCCTACTTGAATGTACAAGAAGAAAATGCAGTGTGCAACCAAGCTGTTTATCTGATTACATAGCACTGAAATGCACTGCATTGAGCCTTGCTTCTGCACAGGCTACTGAAGTGATCTATAGTGATCTATCAGTGATTTTTGGAACTGATATGTAGCTTTGAGTCCTGCTCACTTAAAAAAGCAAATAAAACTGCAGCTCAGATCTTCACATTACTGGGAGAGTAGAGGTGATTTAATGGTTGATAGTGGTTTGCTATTCAAAAAATCTACAGCAAAAGACATTTTCTTTTCTTGATTTAAGCACATACTGCTTCATGTTCGATGCATCTTTTCCTCTGAGCTGCTTGGGGGAGCACTGGTTTGTGCTTTGGCCTGGGAGGGACACATGGGAGAAGCTCTTAGACATGCTGTGGTAAAAGCCACGGCAAAGCTACAGGTTCTGCAAATTGCTGAAAATGTGTGGATATTGCTGTTAATTTTTAATACACACTTGTGTGAGTTCTTCTTTCTTTTCTTTTTTTACGCAGGTCAACTTTGTAGTGTGCCAACTGTTTGCCTTGCTTGCGGCTGTTTGGTTTCGAACATACCTTCATTCAAGCAAAACTAGCCCATTTATAAGACATGTTGTTGCAACACTCTTGGGCCTTTATCTTGCACTTTTTTGTTTTGGATGGTAAGTTACACTTAAATTCATTTTTCAGGAACTTGTCAATTTTTATTTCTGTGTTACAAAGAACCATATTGCCTAATTCTGTGGGGTTTTTAGCTGCTGCAAATGTACTGAAATCAGCTTAAATATTCTGATGAGGCCCACAAATTTTGAAAGGTCATCTGTAAACTGGTAACTACCATACTGGCTACCTGTGGTTTTGGAAAGATGAAGCAGGTGCAGTTTGTTTAACTTCTACAGCTTTTTTTTCTGTGAACTTGCTGGAGAGGCATTCTCTTGAGGCACAGCACGGATGTGGTGACTAGGATAATTCCCTAGAAATACTCATGACATGAGATAACTCAGGGTCTTTTTCTAAATATTGAATATAATGTGACATTTTAAGGAAGAGTTGCTGGAACTGTAAAGTATATCTAGTGACACTCCTAGTAGTATAAAATGCCCTGTTTCATGGTTTCTTTTTTTTCTTTAATGATTTGGAGGGAGGGAAGATGTGATTGTTTTTCAGACACATATTTTGTGTGACTGCTGTTTGCGTATCTTGATCTTTCACAGTGTAGCAAGACAGAATGTTAGTAAAGTTAGAAAAGGGTATTCATTTAGCTTGGTGAATTTTTTTCCTTCAAAAAATAGCTTACTAAATGGCTCACATCTTCCCAAGATGGTTTGAGTGCCAGTTTCATTTTATTGCATTGTAAACAAGGTGCTTACTTGGCTTCAATTGTATAAAAGACTCTTATTTATGCTGACTATTATAGAGCATTAGTGAGCTAGGGGGGGATTAATCAAGCTGTTGTGCAGGTGGGAAACTGCACACAGGGTATGCCTGCATCTGTCTCTGCACATGCAGAATGTGTTGGCCTCTATGTAGGCATGTTGCAGAACTCTCCCAACATTAATTGATATATCTTGTTTTTAAATTTTGGGAAAGGAAATCAGTAACCTTTATTCTTTAGATTTACATGCATGACTGACTTATATAAAACTCTACTATGCCAGTCCGTTTCTTAAACAGGTGGCCATGGTATTCTGCTTTGGGGAATGATCTGATCTCAAAGACTTCCAGTCTTAACACTACAGAAAATGAGGAGGATATGGGAGATAGGAGGTACTATGTGAAGATTTTTTTTGAGAAGCACATTGTTTCCATTGCTTTAGAAGCAGAAATCATTAATTGTAACTTGTAATTAGAAGGGTTACTAATATATTCACATATGAATTTTGGATATGGGAGATTTTGGAAAGAAACAGCCTCTACTCCCAACAGACATAAATAAAAATTTGTGGAAGCTTCTCACCAGCAATATGCCCTGGAAAAAAAAAAGATGTTTTCTTTTTAAGAGGTTAATTTCTATTTTACAGTTACTGAGCTAAATACTATTTAAAAATTATGAAAATAACATAATTTGAGTTGTTGAAAGTACACATTCTTTAAAGATTGGTACTTCTGCCAATGCTTTTTCCTTTTGGTTAAGTACATGTTATACAAGCAGGTTTTTCGAGGGTTTGGTTTTTTTGGTTCCCCCTTTCCAAGAAATCAAGGATGCATACTGGTTACAAGCCCCTGATAACATCTTCAGTGACTCTTGGTTTGTGCTGCTATAACATGATGAACATTTATGAACGTATATAACAAGAAGGAAACTGTTACTGTTTTGTTATATAGTGTTACTAGTAAATGTAGTAACTTGTAGATCATGCAAATTTAAATGTGGGAAGTAGTTTGTAATCTGCACTCTTTTAAGGACATTAAGTAGTAGTTATGTTATCTTCAAGTGTGTTAGTTTTCAGTCACTTGTAATACTTGTGAGGGTGGTAGAGGAAAGGAAGAGAAGCAATAATTCCCTTTGCATAACAGCAAATAGCATAAAAGGCCCTGAATATGTACCCTTTGTATGTAGTTAAAAATCACTATTCTCTGTGGTATCTCAATACATCCCTTTGAATGTTTGAATCAAAGAACATATTGCTATTGTTAGCAGCTCTGAAAGAGAAATGTTTTCAGTGACTGTAATCCTGGTATGGTACTCCATGTCAGTCCACACTCTTTTAGGCTTTGATATCTTAGTCTCCTTTCTCTGTAAAAGAACAAGCCTCTTAAGTTTTTGTCATTTCACTAATGTCTGTCTTTGCTATACAATATTGCTAATGCTTGGCAGATAAGAAAAGGAAGTAAATACTTTTTAAATTGACAATTACTGTATTAAACTTGAATTTTAGGTAGTCCTATCCTAAATGAGACTAACTAGAAGTGAAGCATGGGAGAGCATGTACAGACTGGCTCTTCTGTAAAAAGTCAAGATTTTTCAAGATTAATTCATGTCCAAGTGAATAACCTTGAATCCAAGTTTTGGCTCGGTTCCTGCTGTATAGGATGAAGGATTTTAGTTGGATAGAACTGGTTTTCTTGTTTGAAGTCACTTCCTTGTTAGTAGAGGAGGAGTGAAATTAAGGAATTGTTGGTGATAAGCTGAAAGAAAATAGCGTCACTGTAGCAAAATGATTGCTGCTTTTTAGGCTGCTTTTCATGGGGGGAAAAAAAAAATCCCAAATTAGATGAGTTGTGTCACTTGAGCCTATGTACATCTGGTACTGGGGCACTTGAGGTACCAGAATGAAAAAAAACCCAAGTTACTGAAGATCAGCTCTTTTCCCATTCACTGGCACTGCTTTGATGGCAGTGCTCTTCAGCTTACTGAAGTATAACTCCTTCAAAGGCCAAGGCAAACTCCCAAAGCTGAGCTGTTGGATAGCTGTGGTGGTAAGCTGTGGAAAACAAAAGGAGGAGCTTAGAGCATCTTTGTGAAATAAATCTGTGGCTTGTTGGTGTGTAGGGCTTTTTTTGTGTGTGTTTTTTGTGACCATCACCACCATCCCTTTAAAAGTTACTGACAGCCTGGGACAAAGAGACTGGCTGGACACAGTCACCATTTCTGTTGAGTGGGAAATCTTACAATATTGTGGATACTAAGAAATTGTTGGCCTTATCTGGAATATCTATTGCTGTAAATGGGTAGAAAGATGAATATGGAAATAAAACCACAAAACTTTCATGTTGTTTACAGTTATTTACTCATGAAGTAATGCCAAATGGAAGACATAAGACATATTCTTTGTGTTTTAATAATTATCAGCATTTGCAATATTCTTGGTTGAGCTGGAGCATTGTAGCTGGGTGTCTAGGTTTTGTTCAGTACTGCTCTCCGTGTAAAGGGAGAAGTTCTCAGCAGAAAGAAGGGTAACAGAAAACCTAAATAGAATAAAAGGGGATTTTTCTTTGGGAGCAGTGGTAGCTTTAAACTTTGAACCTCTTTAATCTCACAATAAATGTGTGCAGTTGATTGTCATTAAAGAAAATGCTATGAGGGTTTACTTTTTTTTCCCCCAGGTATGCCTTACATTTTGTTATACAAAGTGGAATTTCCTACTATATCATGATCATAATAGGAGTGGAAAATATGCACAAGTAAGTTTCCATTCTAAAATTTATTTTACTTTGCCTTTACAAGAATGCTACTGTTGAGAGGTTTTTTTTGTAATCATGCATATATACCATAATTCTAGTTGTATCATAACATTTCAGTATTTGAATTCTCTAACCATGGTTTTATTTTCAGGTGAGAAGATGACTTATTTGGGAATTTTTGCCAGCCTTTTGAAATATCTAAAGCTCATTAAAATAATACTCCACTGAGACGTATTTTGTGTTTCCATATTCTTCTTTTTTCATCATTGTTTAATCTTAAGTATTTCTTGGTGTTGACAGATGAGAAATGTAATTTGAAAACAGACAATGCTAGTAGATGGAAGATGTCTGAACAGAAAACAATTTGTTTGAGAAATTTCCTTAGCAACTATAATATATATATATAATTCCTTTTTTTTTTAATATCAGTATGAATGCTGTCTTTGGTTAAGAATACATTTATAAAACACATACAGAATTATTTGAAGTTTGAATGCCTGATTATATCTTGTTTGAGTATCTGAATCCATATAGAAAAACACTTGGTTCTCTTTTTCAGTCACTCTTAAAAGCAGGGAAGACATTTATTACTGTATGCATATGTTTTACTATTCCAGTAGCCTAGAGATCAGAAACAAATTAAGTTCCCACTGTGTTAATTCCTGCATAAATGTTTAGTAAAATAGCAAATCCTTGCTTGAATAAGTTCCTGAAGTATGTGAGCCTGTGAGAAAAATGCTGGTAGAAAAAACAAAGAGGAAAATTGCTTTACACAGAAAGCGCAAAGCCAGGGCAGCCTTAGTTCACGATCCTATCTGTTAGAATACTCTGCTGAATTGTAGTGTGATAGTGAGTGTAGTTTTATTGTCTTTTAAAATATCCCATATTAGGCTCTTATGTTCAGGATTTTCTTCAAGGCCTCATATATTCAAAGTACTGTGGATGTGAGAGAATCTCATTTGGTTGGATAGCTGGTTTATAGACAAACCGCTTCTTTGATTACTGGTTGTTGTAAAGTAACTTGTTCATGTAAATTCCTCTTTAGACATTCAACAATGTAAGCTAAAACTTATGTTACTTAATATTCTAAAAGAAATGATTAATGTGGTTAAATGCAGCAAAGGGAGGTGCCAGTCAGGAGCACTTTGGCCTTTACCATAACAAGGTATGTAGGTTTCTCAAAAATGGAAATCCAGAAGTGGTTTACATTCCTAATAGCGTGAGACAGGTAGGCAGATTTCCTGCTCTGTGGCAAGGGAACAGTAATTCCTGATCCTCCTAATTCATCCCAGCTGCTTTCACTGCATGGCCTGATCTGCTGAGATGTTGGCTGTGTTATACACAGCTGTTACTGTGCAGCTGGGAGGGGAACCTAGATTTGATTACAGAGCTTATATTGCTTTGTCACCATATGAATTAGTCTGCCATTGGATAAAGCTAAAAAGCTCTTCTTTCAGCGGAAGAAAAAAAAAATGTAAGAGTCATTTGTTACTTTAAACTGTGGACAATGTGTGGATGCTGTATGGCAAGCTGCAGGAACCACTTCTAGTGAAACAGGCAAGACTACACAAGGTTTGCTCCTTCCACTGCTGGAGTATCCCAGAAGTGATGATGCCTAAGGAATGCACCAGGTACACTTAATTTTCTGTCAGGAAAATGCCACTTACAGCTTTCTGTTTGGCAGTCTGAATAGAAACCAATGTGAATGACTCCCCTCCCCACCTAAGTGTTTGCCTTCAGGCTATGAATGTGTGTCATGTTGCCCAGGGGAGACTGAAGGTTAAGTACTGTACAGCAGAGTGCAGCTGGTACCAGCTGGCCTCAGGACTGAAGAATGTCAGTGTTTTATGGGGATGTGTGTACAAGTAATTATAGTGCTTGTATATACCTGCATAGCCCCAGGTTTGGTATTTACTTTTTACGGGGTAGAGGGACCCATTGGCTGGCAGTCCTATCTAGATGTTACCTGCATTGTTCAATGAGCATCTTAACCTTGGAGTTGAACATCAAATACCTATATGTGATGTAAATATAGATTCAAGTGGACTTTGTATTGGAAAAGCAGTTGTGTATTGTAGAAATGATATTTGTCTATTATCTAAATTGATTCACTGACCTAAGTTTCCTTCTTTTCCCTGCCCTGCTGGCTGTCCTGCAGATTTCATGAGTGTATGGATAGGAAAAACATTATTCCTCTCCTTGCTGTTTTCCTTACCTTCTAACATAGCTCCTCAGGGTCTCCAGCCTCTCTAAAAATTGCTTAAACAAGTAAGAAACAACTAAATTTTTAAAAATGCTATCACTTCAGTTGCTGTGCACTGCTTAAACAGGTTTCCTTACCCTCTGAAGCCAGGAGAGGTTTTTGATAAATTTTTACATTCACCAAAGCACTTTAACCTTTCATGGTAGCTGTTATGTCCTATTCTGTTTGTTTTGATGGGCATACAGTTCTTTGTACTGTTCCTGTGCCCATGTATGTGAGCTGTTTGAACATGATAATGTAAAAAGATATTTGAATTAGAGTAAACAAACTTTGGTTGTAACTGGTCTGGTATCTGTGGAGGTACTTCCTGGTCATACCTTTCTTGGAATCTTGGAATGTTAGTCTTCAGTAAGTTCCCTTACACTCAAAGTTAGAGCCAGGACTGAGAGGGAGGCTCCCCTTTGCCTTCACTCCTTACTGTGGAGTTGATAAACAATAGATGTGGCAAAGGAGGTGTGGTGAAGATTTGATAGTTTTATCTTAAAAATCTCAGATTGGAGCCAAATAAGTCCTGATCATCTGAGTAAACTAATTCCCTTGGCATGCTAATTGTGGCACCTAATTTGTTAGTCAGGTGTTCAATGATGCTGAATGTCTTGATTTTTCTGATGCTTACCTAGAAATCAGACTTGTACTCTAAAGTTTGTGGATGGAAACACTGACTAGCACCAGGCAGTGATTTTCTGTATATTGGAGATTTGATGATAACAAAAATAACCATATAAATGGATTGTAAATTGTCTATCTTCAATTACTTGGAAAAATAAGCACTTGTTGATGTTAAGAGCTGTGAAGGAATTTCTTAGTAATCCTTGTGAATTTCTTCTAAAAGTATTTGCTCTAAGTAGCTATTGCAAGTTCATCCACTCTGGTAACTTCCTGTAACACTCCAGGCTGAGCCTGTATAGAACTCAATGCATGGCTTCAAACAATCATGTATAAGTTGAAAAATAAGTTGATATATCCTTCCTAAAATTGGAATGTTTAAATGGAAAGGCCTTTAATGAGCATGTATTTTGTAATGACAGGAAAGGAGTGAAAAGAGAACTACAATTTGCTTACTTGTAGTGCCTATCACTTTTTGCTGTACTTTAAAATAAAGATTAAATACACTTATTTAATCTTGGGGGAGGTGTGTTTGTGTCCCTATAGAGGTATAGGGAGAAAGGATAGGAATCATCCAGTATCTGCAGATTTGTAAATGTTGGTACTTAAGTAGAGAGGCTGAAAAAGATAATGCATGGGCATATTTAGTATTATAGCCTTCTCAGTTGGTTTGGTACAAAAAAGATATATGCTGCCTTAATGCCACTAGGAAAAAATCTGATTATATTCTTGTATTTCCAGAGAGGAGTGAAAATCAGTCTTTTTTTTAAATCCCCACCTCCTTTTTAAAATTTTATTTCATTTTATGCTTGATTGCTGATGTTACTCAAAAGAACAGAGTTCTCAAAAGAACAGGGTTTTTAAATAGTGCTATTGACACATAAAACCTCTTATCCCTCTTGCAAACTCAGGTTAAAAAAAAAACTTGTACTTTGGTTGTAGGAAGTAGCTATGCTTCATTGAGTATTGATGTTTACCTGAAGGAGGGCTCCCTTACACTGTGTGCTTCTGTAAGCATGTGGAGGACAGCCCTGTCTTGGAAGGAAGTTGTAGTGTAAAATTGCCTGGGTGTGTTAGAAATCTGTTGGGATGGAGCAGCTTTTTGGCTTGCATATAGATTTTTTTTTTTTTAATCTTTGTGCTCAAAGTGAAGCTGAGCACAATCAGTCAATCAAAGCAGAGTTGATAAAGTTGTGTTTTGGGGCTCTGTATTTGTTTGGTAATCTCTGTGGCATCTATACAGAGTTCTTCAAGGCACATTACTCTGCCTGTCATGCTGCCAAGCAACTTGACTGTTAGCAAATGAGCTCTGAGTCATGGTATCATTGCTGCATGGTTTATTACTTCAACAAACTATTGATGTCAAATAAATCAGGCTCTCTACAAAATGAAGTGGCAGAATAAATTGTACCTAGAAGAATTCAGTGAAAGCTATGTTCTTCTTCAGCTCCTGGCAAAGACAGCCACTAATAAGAGATGATTAAAAATTCTGGTTGCATGGCATTGACTGAATGGAGACAGTGGTGTTTGGGATAAAGAGATTATGTGCAAGGGTACCATATATTAGAGTTAATTTTCTTCTCTAGGAGCATAATTATCCATGGCTATTTATTCTTTGGTGAAATTTCTTGCATTTGAGACAAATTTCACTTGACTAATTACAACAAGCTCAGCAAACAATAATTTTCATTGTTCTTAATGAAACTGCTGGCTCTAAGTTTGGCAAGTCAGTTTTGCCTGCAGAACTGCAGGTGATGGTGTATGAAGTGTCTGAGTTGGAGCTAGAAGATCATGACCTTTGATACCAATGCACTGCAAACCATAAAAATTCTGTTTCTGTTTTTTTTCTTTTCCTTTAAAGGAGGGTGGATGTAAATAGAAAGCATTGATATTTAAGAAATACAAACATCTTAATTTTAAAATCCAGTGCCTCAATTAAAGATATTAAGTTTCATCTAGCTTTTAAAGCTGATCAGTTTTGCGGATCAAATGTCTTTACTGGAAGTTAAAGATAGGATCACAGAATCATAGAATAGCTGTGGAGGGAAGTGTTTCTGACTCCCACCCTGACTGCTCAAAGCAGGATCAGCTAGAGCAGGTTGCTCTGTGAAATCCAAGTCTTCCTTAGTACTGACATGAATAGTTCCAGTTGTCATAAGCATGCTAGCCATTTCCTTTTGGTGTCTTGCTTCAATGTTGATTATAGTTTAAAATTTATTTGAGGTGACTTCATGCAGCTTAGTTTTCCCATCTGTTTTGAACTTGCACAAAAGCTTTTTATGCTTTAATTTTCCCTCACCCAATAATTGTCCAGATTTGGTATTGTTAACTTAAATTGATCAGGCTCATTTCAACTTAAGGTCAAATAAACCAGCTATACTTGAGACAGTTACTTTATAGGAGGAGACCATATTAGGCAATGAGTAGTAGCATGTCAGTCTATCCTTTTTTGTAAGAGGAAGCATTAATAATAAAAAGAGGGGTGAGGGCAAAACACATGAAACAAAGACCATGTCAAGAAAAAGTACAGAAGTCTTATGTCTTTAATCAGTAGAAACAGGTGGAAGCCTGGCTGAGTAATGCAGACATGTCAGAGGAGTATTTGACACTGCAAGTTTGTTTTACTTTGAATTAACTTTTCAGTTATGTTCAAAGATAAACGTTCTTCCAGTTTTCAACCAAGAAATCTCATCTTCTTGACAAAGATAGTGAAGGATCTTGAGGAGAAGCTGTGTGAGGAGAGGCTGAGGTCACTTGGTCTGTTTAGCCTTGAGAATGGGAGACTGAAGGGGAACCTCACTGCAGTTACAACTTTCTTGTGAGAGGAGATAGCAATCTCTTCTCTGTGGTGACCAGAATTTTTTGTATTGGAAAAGCAGCTGATCTGGCATCTGTGGAAGTACTGGACCAGTGATAGGAGCTGAGAGAATCACCTGAAGTTGTGTCAGGCAGGTTTAGGTTGGATATTAGGAAAAGGTTTTTCACCCAGAGGGTGGTTGGGCACTGGTTCAGGCTCCCCAGGGAAGTGGCCACAGCACCAGCCTGACAGAGCTCAAGAAGCATTTGGACAATGCTCTTGGGCACAGGGTGTGACTCTTGGGGATGGTACTGTGCAGGGCTGGGAGTGAGACTCTGTGATCTTTGTGGATCCCTTTCAACTTACCATAGTCTGTGGTGCTAGGAGAAGATATGCAGTTGATTTACTTGTCCTCCCATCATTATGGACAAATTGGATTTCTTGCACATAGCCCTCCTGAAAGCAATTTCCTTATGTATTGGTTGGCATAATTTTTAATTGAGAAGCTTAGTGCTTTAGAACAGTAAATTTTAAACTTTCTATTTAAAAGTTACATGGAATTATGTTGGAAGAGAAATGGGTAAACAAAAGATAGAAATCAGAGTACAGTTTAAATTTACTGTAGAATTTACAGTACTTATCTTAAATTTGAACTTCCAGTGTTCTGTTTTCTGGGGAATTTTAGGTATGTGATACTTTAGCAGGTTTGTTGTGTGTTTACATCTGGTAAGAAGATGCAAGTATCTTAGGCAACGTAGCATGGAGTTTATCTTCAAAACTGGATAATACTGAAATAAAAAATACTTAGAATAGCCAAGTGCTAAGCTGTTCTTGCAGTCATTACTCATCACAGGCACAACAGGAACTGTGAAGTCAGTAGGCTTGCGAAAGGAAGCTCTGGGTAATTTGCTGTATGATTACTTAAAGAGTGAATAATCTGTTTTATTAATAGATCATACCACATGGAAATGCACAATGCATACAAGTAATGCACCATTTTAAACAAGAGTCACCTGAGTAACTTTCTTTTTCTTGGTATACTGCTCTCTCTAGGAGTGTCTGTTTAAAGTCCCATATTCTGGAAGCTCTTTAATAAGTGTAACCGTTTTCAGGTCGTTGAGGTTTCCTCTTTTGCTGCCCTCCACTGTAGTGTCCACTTGTGATACCATGTTTAATATTTGCTGTGTCATCATCTGTGTGCCTAATCACTGTCTTCTGGCTTTGATACTGAGTGCTGGTTTTAGTGGTAGGTGTTAATGTTTCTGTAAAAAGCTTTTTGTCCTCAAATAATATTAATCTCTTGAATACTTTAGGGATATCTTGAGGTGTAAATGAGATGGTATGCATACAGTGGGATTAAATAATAAGGTTTTACCATTTCCCTACATAAGATGTACAGGTGTCAGCTAAAACTTGGTAAATGTGTTACAACAAAAGAAAAACCTATAGAGTCATCCTTTTTTTCCCTACAAGATGAAAGGAGGTCTCATTGAACAGTAATATCCATTTGTCTTCAGTTGTTATGAAACAAGAGTGTGGGCTTCTCTGGATCTCTTTCTCTGCATGACCATGGTGCTCTGAAGAGCTGACTGGTACATGCTGTGGCTACATTCTTCTGCAGAGAGAGAACATTCATACAAACCTATAGGCTTGGTGGTGTTTGTTTTCAATTGTCCTCACTGCAGTAGGTTTGCTTCAGAAATCCATGTAAGCAGTGTGATTGTGATTACTTTAGAGTTGTCCCCACAGTAAGTTCTTACCATTTTTGTGATAACAAAATTAAAATTTGGTCTATGTGACAATGATGTGGTAGATTCTAATTCTGTACCTGAGGTACCTTTCCAGAATGGAGTGAGGGCCTTACCAAGCTTCTATCAGAGCTGCAGTCAGAAGCCAATGGTTTCATCAATCCTAGCTGCTGGAGAGCAGAATTTATGTAAAACACAGCTTTTGCTGTGTTTTATGTAAATATCTAATGTGTCAACATCCGTGTCCAGTTAGGATAGCTTCACACTGAAGAAGGTGCAGCTTTTGGATGTGAGACCAAAACTTGATTCATAGGTAGCTTCTGAAAAGTGTTAAAATAAAGCTTTATTCTGATCTTGGTTTGATGTCAAGTATGGTTAGTTTCTCTGGTGTTTTTTCCATACTTGTTTGAGCAATTAGTATATGTGACACAGTCTGTATAAATAGAAGAAGGGGCTAAATAAAGGAGCCTGAGACATCTAGAAGCAGAATGTTTGGTTTGTTGTGCCAGCTATGTTTTGCTACTCATATAACTACTCAGTACATTTTTCAAAGATACTGAAAATGTATTCCCTTTGCAGTGCAGAAGTGCAGTTAGCTCAGGAATATTAAATGATTTCTGCTCTTATACATCACCCTCTTACACATGAGAATTGAAATAAAAGCTACAACATAAACACACAACGATCAGATGCAGTCCTTGTCCAGTTCTTATGGTAGAAGAAATCCTTTTGCTGGAAGTAGAAAATCCCATCTATAGTAGCAGTTAATAATAATGAAATCAGGTAAGTGATGCTTTGTGAAATTGGTAAAATGGGCAATGGTAGAAGCATTAACAGTGTTTGCTAATACATCAGTTCCTTACAAGCATCACCACTTCGTGTTTATGAGCAGAATCAATGAAGAAATAAAATAATTCTTAATCTTTTAAATCTTTTGCTGTAGGTGTCAACTGATGTAAGAACATGGTTTACAAGAATTATATTGACTAATCATACTCTTCAGGTCAGCACTGAGAGGCATTTGTTTAAAGTATATTATCAGGATGGTAATGACCTACTGTGTGCTTGTGTTCATTGTGAAATGAAGCCATTATTTGTCCATAGTGTATTCCTGCAGTGTTTCATAATCACATATTGAATTTTTTTTCCTTGGTCTCTCATACTCAGAGTGAAAATATCTGATCAATCAGAAAATAGCTTCTGTTTCTTAATTGTGCTTTCTATCTTCTGCAAACACATAGGAGCACTGTGACACTGTCTAGTTTGTTCTGGGTGCACTGCCTCAGTTTTCATGCCACAGGGCATGAACAGTGATAACATATGTTTAAAATGGCATTTGGTCAAGTCACTGAGCAGATGTCTGAGCAACCTGTTTTAGGTCACTTTCCTTTCCTCTCCTTGGCTGTGAAAATTCTTGCTCTTTTCCTGTCTGCCTCTGTGTGTTAAGAACTGTAGTAGGTTGTGATTAACAGGTAACTCATGCAAACTGTGCTTCATTATGTAGTTGAGAAAAGATGAAGTGGTGAAGAGGAGACCAAATAACCCAAACAGAATAACTAGTACCTGAATGACAGACTTTGTGTACTTATGGTTGTCCTGACCTGTTCTCTTATACTTGAGTAATCAGACATTGTCATGGGGTAACTTCAGCAGACAGTCCTTGAACTATCAGTGTGCTCAGTTAAGGATTCTCTGTTAAAGGGAATCTTCTGTAAATGGAAATATTGATTCCTTTTGCCAGAGAAGTTCAGAATACCCATCTCTGAGAGCCTGAGGGATTCCAGAATAGGACTCCTGCCAGATGGATGCTGGTTGGTGGATGCTTTAAATCCAGCCAGGAGATCTCAGGAAACAGAGGGAGAAAATGGATGGTAGCCTCAGTTCAGCCAGACAGTTCTTGTTAAAGGCTCAGCAGTGAGCCTTCCCCTGCAGCAACTGGTTGCTTAGTCTGCTCTGTCAGCATCTTATTTTCTAATGCCAAAGTTCTGAGCTTGGGTTTCTGGGATTGACTCACATGGGAGCAAGTCCTGGTTTTCTGATGTGTATTTTCTGAGATAATCTCTTGTATTAATTGTAACAGCCTAAAAAGTCTTTGTGGAATTTGAGATTGGTAGAAATTGGAAGGAACCTCCCAGAGATCACCTTCCTGTTGAAACAGGGCAACCTAGACCCAGTTGTCCAAAAGTATGTCCAAGTAGCTTTTGAGTATCTCTAAGGAGGGAGAGTTCTCAATGCCCTAAGGAACTTCTGCCAGCTGTTTCCTGCTGTTCAGAGAGCACCTTCTGTGTTTGAGTTTGTGCATTGCCTCTGGGCATGCTCCTGTCACTGGGCACCATTGAAAAGAGCCTGGCTCCATCCTCCATGTAGCCTCCCTTCAGGTATTTACACACATTGGTGAGACCTCCCTGAGCCTTCTCCAGACTGAACTCTCCCAGCTCTCTCAGCCTTTCTGTGTAAGAAGAATGCTCCAGTCCCATGTCTTAGAGGCCCTTTTTGGATTCTCTCTGGTATGTTCACACCTCCCTTGTATTGGAAAACACAGCACTGTACCCAGCATTCCTTGTGGCCTCACCCAGTGCCTGATAGAGAAGATGGGTTACCACCCTTGACCTGCTGGCAATGCTTTGCCTAATGCAGCCTGGAATGCCACTAGTCTTTGTGCTAAGAGCATGCAGCTGGCTGCTGTATGAAATAGGCTGTTTTCTAAATACAAGGAACATTTCTTCTGTTCTGAGGGTGGTTTTTTTTTTTAAGAAAAGTTATTTAACTACTTAAGTCTACCAGCTTCAAAAAATCTGAACTTGCTTTTGTAAAAGTATTTCTAGACATGTTATTTATTTTTCTGATTTCTGTATCTTAAGCTATAATGGCTTGTTTTGGTTTGTTTGATTTTGCTTTTATCTTTTTAGTTATAAAGCAATACCTGAAGACATGTGCAGATTTCCAAAGATCAGGTCTCTGTTTTAGTATTAATGGGGTTAAAGAGTTGTGGTCAGTGGCCCCATGTCCTAGTGGAAACCTGTGATGGGTGGTGTCCCTCAGAGGTCTGCACTGGGATCAGTGCTAAAGGATTGAGTGCACTCTCAGCAAGTTTTCCAATGACATCAAACTGTGGTGTGGCCAACACCACTGCAGGGAAGGAGTGCCATCCAGAGGGACCTGGACAGGCTTGAGAGGTGTGCAGACCTCATGAGGTTCAGCAAGGACAAATGCAAGGGGACAATGCACCTGGGCTGGGGTAATCCTAGGCAAGTACAGGCTGGGTAGAGAGCAGATTGAGAGTAGCCTTGAGGAGGATTCCGGTGCTGTGTGCTGAGATGCTCAGCCTGTGCTGGCAATGTGCACTTTCAGCCCAGAAAGCCAATTGTATCCTGGGCTGCATCACAGGAAGCGTGGCCAGCGGGTCAAGGAGCCAGTTCTGTTCCTATGGGACCCTACCTGGAGGGCTGTGTTCAGATCTGGGATCCCCAACATAAGGACATCAGAGTGTTGGAGGTAGTCCAGAGGAGGACCATGAAGATGATCAGAAGGCTGGAGGACTTCTCCTGTGACTACAGACGGAGAGAGATGAAGCTATTCAGCCTGGAGAAGGAAAGGCTTTGGAGAAACCTCAGAGCACCTTCCAGTACCTAAAGGGGCCAGCAGAAGAACAGCAGAGGAACTGTTCAGAAGAGCATGTAATGATAGGGCAAGAGGGAATGGCTTTAAACTGAAAGAGCAGAGGTTTAGTTTAGATATAAGAAAGAAATACTTCCCTGTAAGGGTGATGAGGTGCTGGAACCACAGCAGTTGCCCAGAGAGGTTGTGGATGCCTCATCCTGAAAAGTGTTCAAGCCCAGGCTGGATGGAGCCCTCAGCAGCTTGGTCTAATGAAAAGTACCCTTGGGCAGGGGGGTTGGAACTAGATAATCCTTATGGTCCCTTCTGATCCAAGCCATTCTGTGATCCTATGAATTGTTGTTCCACAGTTCAGTCCCTTTCTGGTTCCTTTTGATTCCTAAAAATGGAAGATGGTTATGGGCTGTATGTGATTGGTTTAATCTTATTTTTTTCAATCCCTTAATGAATAGAAGCTAATGCTGTGCTTGTGCATTTGAAATTGGCTGACTGGTTCAGTCAGCCTGAGCATAAATTTGACTTTTATAAAGATAGTTTTCTTTGCATGTTATGAAAATTAGAAGCTGAATGAAGAGAGTACTGTCATTCTAAATCTGTGATGTTTTTCAAAGCTTTTGCCCATCTTGTGAACTTGATGTATCCTGTAGACCAAACTTTGCCATTCTTTTTTACACTCAGGATTCCCTTTTGGTAGCTGGACCTTGTATTTCCATTCTGAGTACCTACTAATGGTTGCATTCTTGTGAACTGGTGCAACTCCATGCTGTTTTTCTTCTGCCTGTCTCTCTTTCCTCTGTGGAGAAACTGTGTGGTGCCATGACCTTTGTGTGTGAACTGCCATACCTTTCCGTGCTTTGCAGTTTGAAGGGTGTGCTTTTTTTTTTTTTTTTTTTTTTTAATTTGAACTGGTGTTCTTTATCTGGCTGTTTTGTACTGCATGCTCTTGTGTTTTTCTGTATCTGCTCAAGCCTGGGCAGAGGATGGGCTTGTCAGCTTCAGATAGAAAGAATTTTCTGTCTCTGTCTTCCAGGACTTTGTGTTGGATTACGTTAATTAGAGCCTGCTACTTCCAAATTATTTTAATGCTCCTGTTCTTTTCCAAGGGATTAACTACTCTCTCAAATACAGGATGCTGTCACAGCATCTATCAGAATCTCATTTCCTTTAGGGATCTTTTAAAAGATCATTTTGAGATAATCTTTTTTGCTAGGGTATCTTGATTGTGAAAAACATGGACAAACAAACAAATAACCAAAAGCAAACAAAAACCAAAAAACCCCACCAAAAAGCCTCACTCTAGAACTAAGCCTCAAACCTCCCCAAACAAACAACGACAAAATGCAAATCCTGAGCATTGATCGTTGTTTTATAATCTGACATAGTTCAGTATTCCAAATTCTAAGAAGAGGGAAGGACAGCAAAAAAAATGGAAAACCAAGTTGGGAACAGGACCTCTGACTTAATTAGTGTACATAGGGACTTTGGTAGGTGTTACTATTTTCTACTAATATAGTTGTGACGGTTTTGGTTTTTTTTTAAATCTTTGCGTCATGCTTTCTGACTAAATCTTGGGGGAAGGGGTGATTTAATTTCTCAAAGGGAGCTAGTAGCTTTACCCTTTAAACATCATAGGCTGTTTTAGAGATTATTTGGCTGCAGTAATAAAAGATGCTGTATTATTCATGAAATGTCAATCTTCTTGCTGTTTCAACTTGATAAATACAATGAAATGTGATTTCCAGAGATTACATAAATTGAGCTCCAATTCCATAGGAAGCATTTCTAGATAGTAAGAGCATTTCTGTTGCACTGGAACACAAAGCTGTCCAAAATACAGGGTGCAGGAAGTCTACTGACCAACTACTAATGCAAAAGTCACCATTTAAATGAAACCAGTATGCACCTTCCTTTTAGACAAGCTTAGACTTTTAGAAAGAGAGAGATTGATTCTTCAGGATCTGTTGGTATGAAAATGTTAATTGAAAATTGAAGGCTTTTTTTCTGAACTGGAGACTATCAAAAGTGTTTTCAAGTTAATATGAGGGGGTTGTTTGCATTTTTGGTTCTGTTTTTTCTCCTTAAAAGCAAAGGAAGTTTCTGTATTTAAGTGTTTCACTATGGTTTTGATTTTTATACCCTTTGGTAGACCAGATAGACTATGAAGAAACCAGCAGAAATAAAAGAGTATATTAGAAACAGTGTTCCACTTCTTTCTACACTGTCTTCTCTGAGTTGCTGAAAAGGAGAAAACAATAAGACTTTTGTCAACAGATCAACACTTCTGGAAGTGTCTTTCTGAAGGAAGAAGCCTTCATCTATTTTCATGCTTGCCAGTCTTCCTGTTTCTTACTTGTTCTCATCAGGGCATGCCTTGTGAGAATCAATGTGTGGGTGCAGTTCTGCTGCAGAGTCCAAGATCTCTGCCTGAGGAGGAGGGACAAAGCTTCTCATGGAATGTAACTCAGGTTCTTAATCCACAGCTTCTCTACACCTGTCCCCAAGGTATATATGCAGAATTGGGTTTTTATAATGAAAATTTTAGAAATAGCTTGTCTTACATGGATTGCTATCTATGTAGCTTTTGACCATGAGCTTTGTACCCCCATTTGGGATGGTGCTGAATCAAATTAGAGTGCTGTTTCTAGGTTTGCTTCTTGCTCATTTTTCCCCCTTTTATGGAAGTTAAGAAATCCATTATTCTAAGCATGGTCTTTGGATTTCTGCATTTCTTCAGTCCCAGCTTTCCCAAAGGAATTAATAAGAAATGCTACATCGGGCTTTTCAAGGAGACAAGCATGTAGAGTAAAGGCATGCACATATAGAAAGGAAAAAGTGTGGGTGAGAATTTCAGCTCAGTTCAATTTTTTACACTGCTTGCTTTTTTTTTTTTTGGCATTCAATGATGTGTTCTGTGGCTGATTGTAAACAAGTTTAACACACAAAATATTTGAACAATCTGTGAATTAGAAGATAGACGTTGTAGGTTACCTCTCTCTCAGCAAGCAGAAGTTTCTGAATTTACTGGTGCTAAAGGCTCATCCTCACTTGAAAATATTTGTTTGCATTGATCGGGAGATAAGGGAGGTGCAGACTGCCCGCCCTCACAGCATAGCTGAACTCCTAATCAAAGTTTAACATATGGAATGTGTTCAAAACCAAGTACATGACTATAATGTGAAATCTTTTCAGCAAATGTAACCTTGGTTTGACAAGATGGGAAGCATTTAAAAGAAATTTGAATAGTACTAGAATGGTATGACACAAAACCAGCTCCTGTGGGTGTGTCTTGTTCCTGTACTTGATTTGTCTTGCCAGATCATCAATATCTTGACTGGCTCCCACAGCTGTTTTTCCTGCCTATTGCATCTGGTCTCTTAGCGGACTTTAAATTATAAATATTTTAAATATAGATGTCTCTTCATCTATGTACTGGAAAATTTTTTAGGCAGATTCCTTTTCTCTCATTTTGAAAAATATTTCTTTGGTAAACAAAATCCAATATAGAATTCTGGAAATGGAGGCTGAAAGGGATTTGAGAGTTTATCTGGACCTCTGATCAAAGTCAGTTTGAAAGCTTTAAAAATAACTTAAAAATTCTACGAAGATTTTGGTCTTATTTGGCAATCTGTACAGGTGCTTAACTATGCTTGCAGTCAGGTTGCCCTAGAAATTAGCCCAAGTTTAGCCTAAATAATCTGTAATTTGAGCCCCTTTCATCTGTGTAGGGAAGTGTATTTCCCTTGTGTTTGCAGGAATCTTCCATTTATATTGTCTTCTTTCAGTCCACTAAAGCCTGAAAAAGTCTCTTTAAATCTCTACTTAGGTTGCTTGTTTTTTCAAGGCCTCTTTCCTTTTTTTGTGTAGCTGCTTTTGGAATTCTTCCAGTTGTTCTATGTCATTTGGAGATGTGCTTCTCAAAACAGGTTGAGGTATTTGTAATGCTAAGCAGAGTAAAAGGCTTATTCTGTCTGTTTAGCAATGCTGTTACTTTGCATGGATCCTTTCCTGCTCTAATGCTGCCTAATAGTTGGTTTCCATTACAGACTTTTATGGTTGATTATTTACCAAGCAAAACTGTGCTTTGCATGTAACTTAATTGAGCTCCATTAGAAGCTTTTAAACCTTTTTTAGTTTTTCTTTTTTTCCCAAGATTTTCTGATCAACTGAGTGTTTGCAATTTTTCTAATGTAATGTCTACTTGAAGCTTTAATTAGTGTACTTACGGTTACCAAACTATTTAAATGTTTCCTGTTGTTTTTGTAGGTTTGATTAGTGGAATGATGGCTGATAGAGCCTTATGATTTGATCGTATTTCATCAACTTTTTTGGTACAATTTGAATTTGGGTTGATATTTTCCAGCAGCCCAAATGTTAGAATTAAGACTGACTGGCTGTAGGCATAACTTCAACTATAGCCAGCAACTAAGTACCATGCAGTAATAAACTAATAAAAAGGGAAACAAAGAAATAAAATTGCAGAGAAAGAAGTGATGCACGGTACAATTGCACATCATACCACTGACTGATGCCCAGCATGTCCCTTAGCAGTGACTGGTCCCTGGAGCCAGTTCCCCCCAGTTTCTATCCTGAGCACGATGCCCTATGGTGTGCAATATCCCTTTGACTGGTTTGTCACCTGCCCAGGCCATGTTCTCTCCCAGCTTCTTGTGTACCTCCCTGCTGGCACAGCATGAGACACGGCCAAGTCCTGGACTTGGAGTAAGCACTGCTCAGCAACAACTGAAACTTCAGTGTGTTATCAACGTTACTAGGAAGCAAATCAACTTTGTCCCAGCTGTTCCTCACCCTGGCTGTTCTAAGGATAGCTTTGATCATGTATGGTGGTCATGCTTATGTGACAGACCACATCTGTTAGTTGCACTCATATAATCAAGTTGTACTTGTTTTGGACAAGCTTTTGATTCAGTTGTGTTGCACTGTTTACCTTCTAGGTGTTTATAAATATGTACTGTGTAAAAAGCCAACAAAACCTTTATAGTATTTAATTTCCAGTTCAAGGGTCTATGGTTTTTTGAATTGCCTTTCTACTTTTAAAGACAATGTTCTAAAGAAGTGTAGCCCTTTTTTTTTTCCAGTTTCAAGGAAATCTTACCCATGCAAATTTTTTCTCGGCGGATAATTATTAAATATGACTAAGCTTCATTTAGCTTAATATCTTAGGGATTTTACTTGTATTTTGATTTGTCAGCTCCTACTTCTCCAGATTGTTTCTGAACCTTATCTTCCATTTGCTTTCTGAAATTGTCCATACTGCCTTTATGATTTACAGGCTATTTGATTTGTGTTTTTGAATGCATTGTGACTGTTAAAAAGAAAGATGTCTCAAAAGCAGCTCTTTGTGAATTGCACTTAAGGTTTAAGCATTTGTTAGAGAGAAGGAGCTGCTGTCAATTGTCACCTTCTGTTAGGAAGCTTGTAGAAATAAGGTGTATCTGGGTGAAAGTGCAGTAACCACACAACTCAATTATGGTTATTAATGATCTGAAAGAGACACTAATAACAATAGAATCACAGAATTATTGAGGTCAGGAGGAGCCTGTGTTAGCCACCTGGTCCAATTGCACTGCTCAAGCCAGGCCACCCGGAGCATAATGGCCTGGTCCATTGCCCAGGTGGCTTTTGTGTGTATCAAAGGTGAGAAGACTCCACAAGCTCTCTGGACAACCTGTGCCATGTCACTCTTAAATAAGAAAAGGTTTTCTGCTGTGAACAAAGCACCTTGTGTGTTTCAGTTTGTGTCCATTGCTTCTGGTCCTGTTACTTAGAGCAACTGTAAAGAGCCTTGCATACATTGATGAGGAACCCCTGAGCCTTCTTGTTTCCAGGGTGAACAGTCCCAGCTCTCTCAGCCTTTCCCAACAGGAGAGAAAGTCTAGTCCCTCCACTATCCTTGGGGCCTTTGGGACTCTCTCCAGTATGTCCATGTTTCCCCCTTGCTGAGGAGGCCAGAGCTGCACCTACTACTCCAGATGTGGCCTCATGGTGCAGCTCTGTGTAAGGAGTATGTGTCACCTCCCTTGAATTACTGGCAACACTTTGCAAGGTTTGGCTGAATGAGGCAAGTAATAAAGAATAAATGGACCAAAAAAAGACAGGCTTGGTTCAACACTGAAAAATCCAACAATACATACTTGAGTGGAGGCTGTTCAATTGTGCGTGCAACATGGTGGCTTGAATTTAGGAGTGGGATATATATGTCATGGACAATCTCCAAGAGAAGCTTTGTAAAGCAAACTGTGTGAAGTGGAGAATAACAGGGAGGACACAGTGTTGTTACATGGATAGGGGATGTGGTATAATTCTGAGCCCAGTGTCAGGGACTTTTTCACATTGAGTACTGCAGGTTATTGTGGATTTGGAGAAGATAAATTAACACAAGAACAATAGGTGTGGAAAATTCAGATGAGGCATTGTGGATGTCTGAGTTGGCTATCTTGAAGAAGAAATTATTTAAAAGAGATGGAACGTTGTAACCTGCCCAAAGCTGTTTGTCTGCACAGGAGACACTGCATTTCTCTTGTACCACAGTGGGGAGGAGGCTGGAAAGGGATCTGGGATGGAAACCTGGATTTCATCCTTCTATTGCTGAGAAAAGCAGGAGTTATGATTGTCCTGTTAAACAAGACTACTCATTTCTAAAAATAAGTATTTTTGTTCATGGTAGTCTCTTGCCCTAAGCATGTACCTACTTTTAACGATATACCCAGTTCTAGCTATGAATGGAGATGCATATGAGCATCACAGAAAAGTCAGCTTATTAATTTTTCCCTCAGGAAGAATGTAAATCCAAATTGCTTTTAAAATTCCCCTTTCAAAAGGGGCGGGCGTTTGCTTCTATCTCAGTTCTTAGTGGAAATACAGGTTGTAATTTTCTTAGAAGTTGCTGGGGCTAAGACTAGAAAAATGCCAAGAAGAGCCCCGATATCCTTACTGAAGAGAAAGTTTTTTGGAAGGTTTGTAAATGCCAGGTGTCAGTACCTAAAATGGTTTCCTACTGTAAAGAGCAAAGAAAAATAAATTCTTCTGGAGACAGACTTTTAAAGGAAGATTTTTTGAGTTCACCTTG
Source organism: Agelaius tricolor (assembly GCF_023055355.1). Taxonomy (NCBI): domain Eukaryota; kingdom Metazoa; phylum Chordata; class Aves; order Passeriformes; family Icteridae; genus Agelaius; species Agelaius tricolor. The sequence goes on from NW_027269261.1 coordinate 80,924,965, forward strand.
GCTTCTGATGTAGCATAGACATAATATTTCCATGGTCAAACCAGTAAGTTGTTTAATTAAATGTATTTCAAAATCAAGATTGGATGCTTTTGTGTAAGATTCGAAGAGTCAGAAAATGTTTTCCATTAAACTGGATTCTGGTAATCACTTTTATTGATTCTAATCTGAGTGTTTTGAGCTGTATTCCTGGCATTATTTCTTGTTATGCCTGCCTGGTTTTTGCCTTTTTACTGAGTGTCCTGATGGAGCTCTCATTCTTTCACTATGAAAGTAACATTTGTCTTCTAACCAGGTGTTTTCTAGTCTGAGCTACTGTGCCATGTGGTTCTCACAACTGCTTCTGATATATTTATTCTGACAAGGGGAGTGTGCTAAGCAAGCCATGGGTTTGATCCTGTATGTAAAACCTATAAATTGCCTAAGAAGTATCAAAATCAATAGCAGTGAACAGAAGGCATCATGCCTACTTTCTCCTTTTGAAGACAAGGATAGGTGTAGGTAGAAACTGTTTCTTCCCATGAGAGCTTGCTTAGGGGTTAATGGACTGAGAAGTGTGGCAAAAGGAGAGCTGCAGATGCCCAGGGCTCCTCGAGGGGCTGCAGGGCTGTGGAGAGGAGCTGGGAACAGGCAGCCAGTTCTCAGAGGGGACAAGGGAAGCTTCTGAGGGATTGGGGTAGTTGAGCAGAGTCTGCCACTGTTCAGAAAATACTAGACTTGGCTGGAAGTGTGGGTCTGTCTGCCAAGGACACAATGAACAAAGGCAGGGATGTGCTTTGTGTTCTGGCTGCCCTACTTGCTCTCAGATTTTTCTGTTAGGAATTTAAGCTTCTAGTTCTTGTTCTAGTAAAGCGTATGTTGTTTTGTTTTATTGTGTATCATGTTCCCCCTTTTTGTGTCTGCTCCCCTCCCACCCCCCAAAAAGAAAATTTAAAAGCCTTTAAAGCAATCCTCAAAAACTGCATAAAGAGGAGAGTGGTATGAGAATCCAGACACTTAATTTTAAGACTGTGGCTAACTCTGGGTGCTTTGCATAAATCCTGTCCTTTGACTAAGCACTTTGGGTCATTCACATGTGGAGGCTTTCTTACTGAAGTTTTCCCACAGCGAATTGTAGTGACTGATGGAGCTTCTGGTTATTAAAGTAAATTTTTCTTTTTATATCTTTCTTCTCAGATGCTCATTTTCCAGTTATTTGTTTCAAATTATCTTTAGAAATATTTGGTGTCTTTGATAAAAATGGTAATTTTTTTTACAATCTCTGCCACCTGTACTAAAAGTTGAGATGACACATTTGCTCTTATAGTTAGGGACCTCTGCAACTTGAAAATACGTACTTGGGAGTAAATAGTTTTGTAGCTGGAGTGGTAACAGAAATCTGACTTAACTGTGATGCTTAAAGTGCAACAGAATCTGCTATTTAAATTAACATTTTAGGAAGTTTGTGTAGGAGGTATATGTTCCTACTATTAAGTTAAAATATTGGGATTTTAGAGTAAGAGGCTTTTAGTACAATTCCATAAATGCAGCAATAGTTTATAACTTGCTGTATGGAGATATATGGGTACTGTACAGATGAAACTGTGCAAAAGTATAATAATTACATTTATCCCATGTGGCCCCATCTCAATTGTGCTCCAGTATTCTTTGCTGCAATGTAGTTTCTTTCAGTAGGGTTTGCTTCACCCTGCATCTGTGGCATTCTTCTGTGCAGCTGTCCCCTACTGCAAGTCCTAGGAAGGATTAGGATTGTTTGAGGAAAATAAACTTGTTTTGGGACAAAGAGCTGTTAAACATTATTGGTTTGTATTTGGAATGCACATATGATGTGATAGCAAGCTTTAATAAAAGAAATTGCTTATTTTCTTTCTCATTTTATCTTAAAAATTAGCAATTAATAAACTCTTAACAGTTAAATAGACTGAGTAAATTCATAAAATGAGGGGCATCAAGGTCTCTGACTCAGCCTCCTGCTCAAAGCAGGGTCAGTGGTGGGAACAGATGAAGTTAGTCAGGACTTTGTCCTGTTGGGTCTGGATTGCCATCCTATGCTTTCTCCTTCAAGCTGATCATCAGCTAGGAGTAGATCTGTATAAGGTTGAGGTGGACCTTGACAACAAAAACTTACCCAATGCCTCATCATTCACATTGAATTAAAATTACCTGAATTACCACTTCATGAAACATCTCTGAGGCCAAACAAGACAAAGCTGTGGGCTGCTTAACAGCAGTTCTGATTGTCTGAGGTTTCCTTCTCTACCTTGCAAACCTGGTCTCATGGTTTTGCAGTGATCCAGTGTGATTGGGCCATGATAAATTACTATGTTTTTGGATTAAAATCTTTGTCCCTTTATTTTTGCAGTTGTAGATTTTATAGGAGGCACGTGTTTTCACTTTTTTATGTATCATTGCATTCACAGGCTTTATTGGTTCACTGTTGAAATAATTTGAGAAACGAACTCAGGTCATTGCAGAAGTGCAACATGTCTGTGTCTTGTTAAAATAATCAGTTTAGGCTAGAGGTGTGCTAATATAGTAGTCTCCTAAAATACCTTCTCTGGCCAAGGCACAAATAACTTAGGGGTGCACTGCTGATTTTTTGGCTGTGTCACTGATCTTAATTTACTAACAGCTGAAGGCTAACCTATGTACTGCTTTCAACTATAATCGAAATATCTGACCTGCACAGTAGAACTTCATAAATACTGAAAATACTTCAATAAACCATCAACTGAAAGGTTTAAGACTACTGTGGTTACTTATTAAATATATAATTCTCTATGAATTGTGACAGGACTGCATCTCCCTTTTGTAGGTGTCCTTTATACTTGATGCTGCTTCAAGTAGAATGTTTTTTCTCACGTTGGCTTCTGTTGTTTCTTTTTTCCCCATCCTTTCTCAGTCAACACTTGTTATCTTTGCATCTCCAGAGATGAAGTATGACAAGGTTCTGGAATTCAGCTGAAATCACTAAAACAAGATATGAATCTTACAGTCTGTTTGCCTGTTTTTAGTTCTGTTGTCTTCTCACAAGACTGCCACCAACCTTTTTCTTGCTGTTGCTTCTTTCTAATTTGAATGTGTGTGCTGGCATAAGACTGTATGTGAAGTGGTGTTACAGCAAGCACTACTTGTCCCTAGAAGAAGACCCAGCTGAAGTTTGAAAAGCATTCCATCATTAAATTTTTTCCCATCTTATGCCTTTGTCCAGCAGAGAGCTACTAAATTGGTCTGGAGAATCTCTCTTATGGGGAAAGCCTGAGGGAGCTGGGCCTGTTCAGCCTCAAGAAGAGGCAATTGAGAGGAGACCTCATCAGTGTGTATAAATATCTACAGGGTGGTTGTGGAGAGGATGGAGCCAGGCTCTTGGTGGTGCCAACTAATAGAACAAGAGGCAGTGCACAGAAGCTGATGCACAGGAAGTTCCACCTGAACATGAGGAAAAGCTTCTTTACTGTGTGAGTGGCCATGCATAGAAACAGGTTTCCCAGAGAGGCTGTGGAGTCCCCCTCACTGGAGATACTCAGGAGCCATCTGGACGCAATCCTGTGCCATGTGTTCTAGGATGACTTTGCTTTGGCAGGGAGATTTGACCAAATGACCCACTATAGTCTCTTCCAACCTGACCCATTCTGTGATTGAAATTTTCCAAGTAACAGGCCTAAGTAGAATGTGCTTTCAGACTACTAATGTCTTTACAGAATCTTTTCTCAGCTCTTCCAACAGCTACAAGTGGGAGGAATGATTACTAGTAGCACCAGAGCATTGCAAGTTATTTAAGAGCTAGCACTCCAAGTATTCAATAGCGATTAAAATTTAGCCCTGGCTGGATGGATATCTGGTGATCTAAAGGTCACCTGATGAGATTTATTCACATTGTGAAAACATATTTAATTAAATAGCTAGTGACAAAATATAGGTGTATGAACTCACCATGTTTTGTTTGACAAATAGAATTCAGCTGATCCAAACCCCTCATGGAGGAGTTCTCATTATTTTGGTCTGAGACTTCATGAGTACTTCTAGATTTCAGTCACCAAAACAGTATGAAATTGTTTACTTAAAAGATACTGTCAATTTCCTTTCATATTCTCAAGTCACTACTAAGTGTCATAATCACCAAACATGTTAAACTGTGTTTTTTTAAGGCATGTAGACCAGGACATGCACATTTAGCTGAAAGATTTCTTCAGATTTGGTTTATAATGAAAATACAGAAGGAAGTGAACTGCAGTGATACTGCCAGGCTTCACAATAATGAAAAATCAGAGTGTGTTCTGTGTGCTTGTATTACAGATTAGTCTGTCTTGACTGTTATAATGTATGTGATTTTTCAAAGTCTTGACATTCCTGGCAAGTGCAGCGTAGGAGCTTCTGGATGCATTCTAAATTTCTGGCTGACTGGCAATCACACTATTTTTAGACTTGAAGGCTTACAGTGTAGAGTTTCACATGCTTTGAATAAAATTAAAAGTTCTATCTGAAAATTAGTGATTTTGATTAACTTGAAGACCATTTATAAGTATGTTGCACCCTTCTTATTAAAAACTTGTTTTGGAGAGTAGACAAGTTTAGTGTTTAGGTGTTCTTATTATAGTGAAATAGAGCAGTTCAGCATAAATTAAAATCGGGGAAAACTACAGAGCCCTGGGAGTCCAAATGAGAAGTATGAGTATTCTTCTATTGTGATGGTTAGAGGAAAGGGTGCAGCCAGAAAGAGGTGTATGATGTGAGTTAACTTCTGACTTTGTGGCTCATCATCATCATGAGGGTTTGAGCTTTATGACAATGGGACATTCTTTGATGACTGTAGTCTGTTATGGAGGGGTGGGATCCACCAGTGTGGAAGAGGTGAGGGAGTCTGACAGCAGGCTAACCAATTTGGTGAGGCTGGTTTTTAAGTGAAGGGTCCAAAGTGGCAATGCTCACATACATCATCACATCCAGCTGGGGAACAGGAGGAACTGGAGCTCCTTGTGCAGCCACAAAGTTACTATATCATAGAAATAACTGAAACATGGTGGGCCGGGTCATGTATCTGGAGAACTGCCATGGACAGCTGTAGGTGTTTCATAAAGATAGGTAGGGAGGAAGAGGAGGAGGAGTTGTGCTCCATGTTAAGGAGAACCTTGAATGTGTAATAGCCATCTGCGGTGATCATGGAGATCCTTTTGAATGCTTCTGGGTCAAGTTCAGAGTAGTTGTCTCCAAGGGGAGTCTTACAGTAGACATCTGCCATTGACCTCCAAACCAAGATGATAGGGCCAGTGAAGCAAACTTGGGTCACTTAAGCAAACTTCAGGTCAACAGAACTTGGTTCTTATGGGTGAATTCAACTATCCAGACATTTCTTGGAAGGACCATATAGCAGTTCATGTGCCATCCATCAAGTTTCTGGAATGCACTGGGAACTGCTTTCTCGTACAATTGTGAGATGTGCCAACCAGGAGTGAGGCACTGCTCAAAAATGGACAAGACCTGTTTTGTAATAGCTGAATTAGTGATAGCCTTGGTGGCAGTGATCACAATATTGTGGTATTTGGGATCTGGCTGAGCATATTGAAGGCAGTACTGAGACAAAAACTTTGGAGTTTAGAAGAGCACACTTGAGCTCACACAGAGCTCAGCTGGGAGGGATCCATGGAGGATAAAGGAGCTAGTGAGTGCTGGGAGTTTTTCAAGGATGTTTTCCTGGAAGCACAAAAGCAGCTGATCCCCTTCAAAGGTGAGGGGAGTAAGCAGAACAAAAGGTCCCGTTGGCTTAACTGTGAGCTTCTGAGTGTGTTCAAAACCAAAAGAGAACTGTAACAGAGATGGAAAAGTGGTTGCACACCTGTTGAAAAATACAAGGACATTGCCAGTGTGTGCAGAGATGCAGTTAGGAGAGCACAGTATCTCTTTCCACTGCAGATGATCACAAGTCAGATGAAGTATGTAGTTGGGAAAAGCCAGCATGGATTCCCCAAGAACAATGGTGCTTGACAAACCTGCTCGACTTCTGTGACAAAATAGCCTGCTTGTTTGATGGGGAGTGAAGGGTGGATGTTGTCTACCTGGATTTCTCCAAGGCTTTCAATACCATTTCCTGTGGTTCCCCCAATTTGAGCTTGATACTGGGCCCAGTGCACTTTAATATCTTCAAATGTAATCAGCAAGATGGGATGAAACCAAGTAGAGAAGTAGGCACTTGGGAAGAGACTATCTTCCTGTAGAAAGACCTGGATAGGCTGGAAGAGTGAGCTGACAAGAACCTTGTGAAGTTCCACAAGGGCAGGTGTAAGGTCCTGGGAGAGCAAAGTCCAGGAGTGCAGCACAGGCTGGGATCTCCCTGTCTGGGAAATGGACCTGGGGGCCCTCAAGGGTGAACATTGTGCTGCTGCTGCAGCAGCAAAGGAAACCAACAGGATGCTGCTCAGGGACATCAGCAGCAGAGAAAAATAAATCATTGTCCTAAACTATTCAGTGATTGTCAGCCCTCATCTGGCACACTGTGTTCAGTTTTGGTCCCTGCTCTGCAGAAAAGGATGTGGACAGGCTGGAGAGGATCCAGAGAGGGGCACAGAAAAGGTAAAAGGACCAGGCAGCCTGCCATATGAGGAAAGGCTGAGAGAACTGGGTTTGTTCAGTCTTGAGAAAAGAAAGTTCAGGGGAGACCTTACCACTGTATTCCAACATTTAAAGTGTGGATATAGAGAAAATGGAGACTTCATATGATTCCTTCTGGAAAAAAAAGGGGAAAATGACTTGTAATGGGTACAAGTTACTCCTGGGAAGATTCCAATTAGATATAAGAAGAATATTTTTCACAGTGAGAGCAATCAAGCATTAGAATAATCTCTCCAGTGTAGTGATGGATTCCCCAGTATTGGACACTTTCAAGATTCACCTGGAGAGGGTACTGGGCTATTTGTCTAGACTGTGCTTTTTCCAGGAAAGGTTGGATCAGGTAGTTCTTGTCCCTTCTAATCTGGTATTCTGTGATCTTGTTATTCAGTTCAGTGAATTGTAATCTATAATACACTTGCTCATGGAATGCTCTTGTGCACCAGGTTTTTCTGTATGTGTTCTATAGATGGGCCAGTCAGAGGGATTGAAATAGCTCTGTAAATTTAGCAACTAAATATCAAGGTTCTGTGGATTTATACAATGGGAATTCGAATGCCTAGAGAACAGCTGTATAAAGAGCAACACTGCATTTGTGGATCTTGGTTTAAACCACCTGTTTGTAATGATATGATGAGTCTGTGATAGGTTTCCCAGGCTGTTGGAGTCCACTTATCTTCCTTCATTCTGCCTGTCTGTGCTTGCTGTTCAGTGGTGTTGTGATGAATTGTCTAATGTGCAGTGGGACCTTTGCCACTGTAATCGTAGTAAACTTCTTCTATATCTATGTAATGTGTATCTCTTGCTATGAACAAAAAGGTGTAAGCTATTTCTTGTAAACTGCTTTTTTAATTATTGCTCTGAGTTTAACAAACTTTGAATTTATAATATTTGGCTTTTAGTAAATACTAAGTTTTTCACTGTATAATGGCTCCAATAATGATGAAAAAATTTGAGCATATTTCCTAATTCTGAATAGTGCCAGTTATGAATAGTGCAACTCAAGATGAACTCCCTTCTTAGTCTCTTTTTTGTAGTTCAGGTTTAAAATTTATACCTCTCTCTTTAGAATTCTCTTGTGCCTTTTGTGTTACCTGTAGATAAAAGAACTCGAGTAATAAAAATTTTCACAAAGGAAGCTTTGAGCTGGCAAAAACGATTGCAGATGCCTTCTTTGTGTGTAACTTGCTGTCTCTAGACAGTCCTGCTAGCAGCAGAAGATTTTGTTCTTTTGCAGCACTATTGATAAATCAGTACTGCAAAAGATTTGGGAGTGAGAAGTTCATTTGTTTGGACACCCTGTTTGTAATGAGGAAAGAAAGGTCTTACCCTGCATAAAGAATGGCTCATTGTGTTTGGTCATATCCCTACTTATCAGCCCTACTTAACAGCTCCCTCTTATCTTCATCCAAAGCAGAAGAAACCAGTAGTATAAGAAATTTCCAGATATTGAGTATGAAAATTGCTTGAATGCTGGGAGAAAGAAATTATTGAAGTAAGGTTGATGATAATTTGTTTTCTTCAGAGAATCTTAAATGGCTTTTCTCTATTATGTAAATTCAGTGAATTGAAAGTTGAGAATCTGTAGTGAGTTCTTACAGTAGGAAATATAAGGGAGACAATAACTCAGGAAGATAATGAAACACCTTGATGAAGAGTTATAGACAAATCGCAGTAATATGGGTATACATATAGGTGAATAATTCATTGATTCTTTGTTTTAATCCCATATCTCAAAGGATAATTGATGAATAGCCTGAAGTTCCTTATTAGCATTGACATCAAGACTGCATTTTTACAGAAATGTAGCCTCTTGTGCTAGCATATATTGTGATTAAATCTACCCAGAAGTATCTATTAGTTAACTTCATGCAACTTACTGTGAAGGTCATATGATTAATTTGACTGGAATAACCTGAGCTATTCTAATTTTTAAAATTTCAGTTATTTTTTAATAAATTGTGAGATAATTTGATTGCACTGGGCATTTAAAGGGAAATTTTTGAAGTGTATTGGAAAATGACAAACATGAGTGGTTTGTATGTCTCCACTGAAAAGCAGGGAGGTGCCAAACCAGAGTGCAAGCAGTTCAGTGGCTATGGTAGGCCAAAAGTGCCACCAAATTCAAATATGCATGAAATAGGTTCCAGACAGTATTCCAATAAATCAAAAATTTTAAAAGGTATGGGTTATATAAATACAAATATATGTGATATGTACATACATATCAGGCAACATAGTTACTTTCTAATTTAAAGATCATAAATACATCTTTGTGTAATATTGTTTGCCTGTGGTTGAAGTAGGTCATAAGTGATTGAGCCATGACTTGGACTGTCATTGAGTAGGTGTTTAATTTGCTGTGGGGTTTTTTGTGTGTGGTGTTTGTTTGTTTGTTGGGGTTTTGTTTTTGTTTTGTTTTTATTTTGCATTACTAACTGGAAGCATGAAAAATGTTTCAAAAATAAATGCAAGGCTTTTTCATAATGGGTTTCTTGTGTATCATTGTTTTTTGTGGAGTATTTCAAGTTCATCCCCGGAAATAGTCATTAGTATTTCTCACATGCAGGAGAAAAATCTACACAAAAATAGAAGTTGCCATCATCTATTCCTGTGTCAGGCTTCATCATTGAGCAAAGAAAACGGAGCTACCCACAGGTTTTCTCCTGACTGAGAGCAGGAAACAGCTGATTTAGGTCTCTGCGTGTGTTTCTGCAGGACCATATGACAAATACTGTGACAGTGGTGACGTTGATGCATCATGTGAATGTGATATACATCGGCATGCATTGATTAAAGGATGCAGAAGATAGGACATTGTAGCAGTGCTTTAACTTAGCTGGGGGATGGGGATTGGACAGAAATGAAACAAATCATCTGAAGGGGGATAGGTCTTTCCAGGTTAGAGGAATGTTAAACATTGGAGAAAAGCAGGTGTTTCATTTATGCTATGTTTTAAGCAAATTGTATTTTTCAGAAATTGTTTCAGAAGTGTTTTATTGCAGCCATTATGCTGTTTGAGATGTGTGTCTGATTGCAAGATGGTGTAAATAGCTCAGCAAGGTATAGGGCTGCACTGTTGGTGCAGGTCTGACCAGCTGTGTGGCTTGCAGTTGATTCAGTACCCTGCTGAAAACAAAGAAATGTTTGAGTCCTTCCTATAGGCAAAGCAAGAAATAGGGTGGGAAATATAAATACCATCATCCCCTCTGATAAAATACTTCTGTAGGGCATTTTGTTTTGAGAAATGGTTTAAAAGAAAATGCAGCTATGTTAGGTTGTTAGCACAAACTCCTGGCTTTCCTTTGGTCTTGGAATCATTAAAATACTTGGTTTTTGTAACTAAATCTGATTCCTGTGTCCTTTTGTTTTGCATGCTGCTTGCAGGGAGCTGGGTTGTTTATTCATCTGCTGGCTGCCCTGTGTACTGATTCTGGCTGCACAGCCACTTTCTCAGCAAATCATATCCCGTATGTTCCCCAGCTGCTGCCATCCTTAACACATGCAGAAAATGTCTCCTGGCTGGCTGAACACAAATTCCAGCTGGCATCACCTCGTGGCTGAGCAAAACCTGGCCTCTTTCTCCGCAGTGTTGCAGCCACACCGGTTCTCTGCCTCGGTTTTTGTGTCTCAAGGCAAAGATGTGGGGCTGCAGCAGAGATTGGAGGGCTGAGGCAGCTGGGAATGTGCTCCTTCCCCAGGGAACATGGGCATGAGCATGGGGCACGAGGGAGTGTGTAGCTGGAGCAGGGTGATGAGTGGGAGAATGGAAATAACAGCTCCCTCTTATCTTCATCCAAGATGATACTTGCCAAGTGCCGAGTTAACAGCGGTGATGGGTTTAATGATTGACCTTGCTATTGTTTTGTCATCAGAAAACTTGTTCTCTTAAACTTCCTGTGAGCTCTTGTATAAAGCTAACTGGTCCAGTGAAATAGAATTATTACAAAGTACTTTGTACTTAGCAGTTCTAGTTTACTGTTTCTAAACCATTATGACTATTAAAAATGTTATTTAAAATAGCACTTGCAGTAGTCCCATTATTGTCAGTGTTCTGTAATGACATTTTTATTTCCTTAAAAATACTCTCAGAAGTTGTGTTGCTGCCACACACCTAATATGAGACTGTTTTCTGACTCTGTGGTCAGTGGGTTTCTGCTGGTTTGCAGAATTAATGATAGTTAATTTTGCAAACCAGTTCTGGTGTTTGCAGAAAAGTTACTTATGTATCACATAGAAGAAAGAGTAAGCATAAAATTACTTGCATGCTGTGATGCTGAAACATCCTAGAGCTAGGCAAATATTATGTAGAAAAATGAGTGAACAGATGAAAATTCACAGCACCAGCATGTCAGCTATTTGTTTTCTGAGTTATGAGTACTCATTTTTGTCAGAAGATCTCAAGATTCTACTTCCTTCATCAGGGTTTTGTAAAGGCAGATTCCAGCATTGTGGAGTTCTGCCTTTACGGGTTTTGTGTTGTGAAGCTGTTAGGATTTGTGTTTTTAAGTGCTCTATACTATTGTCAACTTTTTGAAATGCAAAGGTCAGACTTGGTGCTCTTATCTGCGTTGTTTACTGTTACACTTTCAAGTGATTGCAGAAATAGGGGTTGATATGACCCAATATGGGTCATATCAAGTTCTCTCTAGTGAGAGAGAACTCAGGTGACCCCTCATGTCTTATCTCAATTTAACATTAAATTTTGGGCATAGTCAACTTCAGCTCTCAGCTTTGAGTTTTCTAGGGGAGCAAATATTTTTTATTTCTACTTTCTTTCTGTGTTCCTTTTGGAGTCTTTCAGGAAGAATGATTCACACAATATGTGTCTTCCATTCCAGGGAAGATATGAAAGCACCCTCCCTCCTGCCTGTCTTCTGTTTTAGATGATGTTTCTCTCATTTATTGGAGTCTGAAGCTGGTCTCCTTGTCCTTGAGATGTTCCAGAATTGAAAGGAGCAGGGGGGAGAGCAAGAGAATGTAACATTAGGGAGCACGTGGAAGAGATGAAGTGTTCTTGCATGTGTTTTTGACAAGAATATCTGTGTTGCGTTTGTCACGTATTAATGTTGCATTTGCAATATGGCCTGTAGCTATAACTGGAATGATCATTTAATTTAGCTTGGTAAAGATTTACTTTACCAAACCATTATGTTGCCATTATGTAGCAAAACATCAAAATACATTAGTCAAGTGATAATGTCAGCAGCGGATCTGCAGTAAACAAACAGTCAAGCCACCACAAATGCTTCTGGGACAGTTGAGCCAATGAATCATTGTGTACCCAGCCTTGTGTGTCTGTGTGCACGGCACCGAGGGGCCTGGCTGGTGTTTTCCCTGTGCTTGAGTGTCCTGGTTTAGGGCAAATTTGGGAGAAAACCTCCAAAGGGGGCCCCTCTAGAAAGCAAACCCACATGGCCCCTACCCCCAACTGGTTCGGGTAGGATTTCTTGGAGAGAAGTGGAAGGAACCTGTTTATTTACCAGGCACAGCACCCCCAGCACACAAAATGAACAATACAGGATGACACCGCTCTTTCACTGCTCTGAAAAAGATGATAAATACAGAAAGTCTCTCTTGGGGGTGGTCGCTCTGTTATCATTCCCTCTGGCACTGGGGCAGCTGCTGCAGGCCACAAGGTGCAAACTCTTGTCGTTCCCAGGTCCTAGTCCAGAGCAGGTTCGAGTGGTTCCAAGAAAGGGAAAGGAAAAACAGTCCAGGAAAAAAATCGGACTGCTTAGCTAAACTAATGAGCAGAAGCAGAAAGCAAGAGCAAAGCAGAAAGCCAAGCACAAAGCAAAAGTAGCACCATGTATTGCCCTGTCTGCGTGTTGTGCCAGCCGTGGGGGAGCAGCTGATAACAAAACCAAAACAAAACTTCGCTCTTCACAGCCAGTCTTGAAGGCGCAGAACATAACATCCAGCATAAACAGAACACGTGAATGGGAATACAAACATCATAACACCACCCTAGGACACTGAGCAAAACCTGCCGTGGGCCCTGGGGCTGCAGGCTGGGCGCTGCTGGGACAGGCAGGCCAGGCCAGGCCGGGCTGCTGGGGACCAGTGCAGCCTTCCTGCCATGGGTTGGGTCAGGCTGCTGTTGGATCTGAGGGTTGGAGAACTCTGTCCACTTGTTAAATTTGCTTTAAAATGCCTGTCAGACCCAAAAATCTTCATCTGAGGGCTGGAAATTGGTGGAATGTAATAGTCAAATTGCTTATTACCAAAGTATGATGGTATGAATGCTTCCTTCTCTGGAAATCGGCTCAGAGACAGCCTGGTTTTGTCTTTTTGTTTGCTGTTTATTTCAGTGCATTTTGGATCTCTACTTGAAGTAATCAGGAGGGAAGGATTAGTGTGTGAATCAGAAGCTTCTGAGTGGGCAGGAGGATTATTATTATTGCTTGTATTTTAGAGGCACACACACTCTGAGGCTGTTATTGTTTACATCATAAACCTGCTCTGTTTCCTAAGAAGTAGCAATTATGTATGTCAATAACACATACATAAAAAAAATTATAAATAGACAACTTTTTTTGGCATAAAAAAAGCAGATTAAGCAGAGTAGTTTACCTTGAGGCTCTCAGAGAGTCAAAACTAAGCTAATTCTAATCAGTATTTCTCTTGGCTTGTGCTGGATGATTGCAGAATTAGATGTTTAGCTTTGACACTTTGGATTTTTTTTGATGTACATTTTTCCCTTTAAAGTTTTATAAGCAAATATTGTATGTTCTAACTGCACAGAGTTGAATTTCTCTGTGTGAACAATGCAAACTGATTATGATCATTAGAATTAAAAAATAATATAGCTGGATTTTAATAAGAATTTAGTTCTGACCCTAGAGGCAAGAACTTAATTTTTTTAGGGTTTCTTTTTCTATATTCAGCATAATCTGTAGAAAAACAAACAAGCAAACCCATGCAGCAGCTTTCAGCACAGGGCTTGGGAAAACTCAGAGGCTATTCTGTTACCTTTTCTAAAAATCAATGCAGTATAATGTTATGTGGTGTCTAGGTCTGCCTTTTGAAATGGAATAATTACACATTTAAAGAAAAAAAAAGTACTTTTTCCTAACATAGTGCAATAAGTAGATCTTGACTGGACATGAAGCCTTTATTTCAAGGCTAAATCTGTAGTATTTGCCAACTAGGTGGTAAAAAAGCACCCTGTGTTGGTTGGTTTATTTAACTTTCTTCCAGCAAAATAGCATATTGTGCTGTTGTCCTTCTACTGCATGAGAAGAGCCTAAAATAACAGAAGCTGTTATGACATCTCTCAAAGCCTGCCTTTGTCAAGGTCACTGTTCTATTTTTGCTGCATTTTGTGCAATCAGAGATAGGTACAGTAGGAATGTACATTTTATAACTAAGATGCTGAGTCCCCCAAAAGAGTAAAATGCAAAAGCAACTCCCACGCTTTGTTATACAAAAACATAACATATATTGGCTGATTGTTAGCCTGGATCTCTGTGCTGCTCAGCTTGCTCATCACAGAGGCAAAGCTCTAGAATTAATGTGTGGATGTTCTTTCTTGACTAGCAACCCAAAATTTCTGAGGAACACAGGTAAAAGATGGGGATTCTGCCTTTAAACCACATATGTAATCTTCACATTCTTAAATATGTGGAAGCTTTATATAAGTGGGCTCTGCTGGCTCATTCAGTTCTACCGAATTTGTCTATGGTTATGCTGAAGATACTGAGATGAACAGCTCTTTCTCAAGTGTATTTGGAGCAACAGAGTGTGGCAAAGATGAGAGTGTGCTATGGAGCCAGAAGTTGATAGAGGTGTAGTATGCTGTAAACACGTGGATAATGGGTTTGAATCTGGGACTATGCTGATGGTTTTAGTGTGGGAGAGCACTGGGAAGCAACTTCAGTGCTTGTTCTGCTCATCTGCATTCCTGGGCATTGGTGTTTGAGCTCCTGCTGTGGACAGTTCTGGAACCTGGGCTAGATGGAGACTGTGTCTGAGCCTTTATGTCCTCCTGTTACACAGGATATGCTGGGCAGGATGGCTGCTGTATGCCCTGCTTTTGACTGGGACAATGTTATTTTCTTCCTAGTAGCTGGTGCATCGCTGTGCTTGGGATTTGGTATGAGAATAGTGTTGATAACACACTGACATTTTGGTTGTGGCTAGGTAATGCTTGCTATAAGGCAGATGCATGTCAGATTCCCATGCTCTGCCAGTGAGGAAGTGCACAAGAAGCTGTGAGGAAGCATGGCCATGACAGCTGACCTGAGCTGGCCAAAGGGATATTCCATACCATAGAGTGACATGGTCACTGGATAAACTGGGGGGAGTTACCTGGAAGGGGAGTGATCTGCTCCTCAGTAAGCAGTAAGGTGATGAGCAATTGTACTGTGCATCTCTTTTCTCTTGGGTACTATTACATGTTCTTCCTTTCCTTTTAATTTCAATTATTATCAGTATTAGTATATTTATTATTATGATATCTAGTTGCACTTAATAAATTGTCTTATCTCAACCTGTGAGGTTCACCTTTTCTTTCTACTCCTCCTTTTCCCCGTGGGTGGTGGGTGTATGGTGGAAGCAGTGAGGGAGTGGCTGCCAGCTGGAGTTACTGTGACGCTGTGTCATGTGGAGTGAATTCTAAGGTGACACTGGATAAAAATGCTTTGCCTGTAGGAAAAAAAAAATCAACTGTGCAAACAAAATCCAACCACTTTACACTGAACTGAGCAATGCTATTACTGTGTTGGCTGTGCTAAACTTACGAGGACAGTAAAAAAGAGGAGTACAGGGAAGAGATTGAAGTTTTCTTCATTAACAGAAATGGTGTTTCAGGAGTCATTCTATGTAATGTTAGCAGTAGAAAGTGTAATAGAAAATGCGTATCAAATTCCATCAGGATGTTTGGAGACTAGAAGAAAGTTCATGTAATGGGAAGAAGCCAACCCCTGTATATCTGTATATCCGTGTGTGTGTACAGATATATATATAGATAGATAGATACATACATATAGATAGAATGATGTATTTTGGTTTTATATGTATTCATGCAGGTAAAAATTCCTGATATGTATATTGCTAAATATTAGTTGT
The DNA here is from genome assembly GCF_023055355.1 of Agelaius tricolor. Lineage (NCBI taxonomy): Eukaryota > Metazoa > Chordata > Aves > Passeriformes > Icteridae > Agelaius > Agelaius tricolor. The sequence goes on from NW_027269261.1 coordinate 80,940,637, forward strand.
CAAAACAGGACTAGACAAAAAATAGTGAATAGGACAACGTATTTTATTTGCTAATAAGATATTAATTTGCCTTTGTTAAAAAAATAGAAATAAGTGGATGTTCTCTTTATGAACACCTTCTGTAAAGAAGTTCATGGAGAGGCTGCTTACTTAGAATTTTCTATATATTGTAGTATTTATGTGCATAGTTAAGGTACTTCATTTATAATATGCTAGAATATACTTCTAAAAAACATTGAGTAGTTTACTTGATACATTTCTTTTTAAAGGAAAGATAAAATTTTATGAGTAAAACATATTGCATACTGTTTTTAGTGTTCTGAGATGTTAAAAATTGTAAGGAATTGAAATATTATATTAAATACCTGTACAAGAAAAGCCCCTCTATATAATAGGCTATCCAGTATTGTTGGCTTAATTTCTTTCTTTTTTTTTTAAACTTTTAATTAGGAGTTAAACATATCTGGTTTCTGGTACATGCTACAGTGTCTCCCAGATGTGTCTGAATTTGGTGCATCTGTTGATAGATAAAGTAAGGTTGTATTGACAAAGATCCTGGGAATTAGACATATTTTAAATGAATGTTTTTGGGTCTTTCTGTTACATAACACAGGTATTATGTTCATTGCAGGTCAGTTTGTCTAAAAGTTACTTGTAATAATAACTGTGTTGTGACTTGCTTGTAGCTGTTCATCTTCAGTGTGAAATATTTTCATCTTTCTGCTCACAAGAACATTATACAGTGAGAAGCAAGTATAGAGTAACATTGACTTTTAAGACCAATTGCATTTCTGCTGGTGGAGAAAGTTGGGTAAATTGCATTTGTGTGAAGCTTGTAATTAGCTGTATAGTTGGGTAAAGCTTGATGTGGTTGAGCTCTGCAAAACTTCACTCAATTTTCTGATCTAAGGGTTGTTGAATGAATTATTGAAGAGAGTAAGAAACATTGTAGTAAGAGGATTCTAGAAAGTTCTCAAAACATTTTCAGATCTTATCTGATTTTTTTAAACTAAAGATGGATTTACATGAGAGTTAGGATGATCAGCAAGTTGCACTACAAACCTGCAGAAGAAATAACAGGAATGATGCAAGCTGTCATAAATCATTTAAGTTCCTTAGGGGAGAATGTATTGCTGCACTTTGCCTGGTGAAATGACCTTTCTCATGAACAAGGGATGTGGTGTGGCATGACTAATGTGCAGAGATGCAGGTGGAAGTTGAAAAGCATTGTATGGGTTGCAAGTTCCTGTGTTTTACTCATCAATTAAAAATTTTCAGTCTTCCAGTCTGTGTGTAACTTGGAACTGTGGCTGAAATAATTGGAAGATAGTTAAGTTTCATAGTTGTATTTGGTGAGTGCAACAGCAGCAAATTTCACTGCTCTGTCAGAAGACAGCTTTTGTTTTAGACTGGAATTTCGAATCAAATCAAGAAGTTTAAGGTGTTTTGTTTTTCTTTCTTCCATTTCTGTACTTTAACTTCAGTGTGGGTATTAACTGAATGTTGTGAGAAACGCCTACCATGTTGGTCATGATGACTATTGTTTATTTCATATAATTGTGGGTTACTTTGAATTTAATTTTAAAGGACATCTAGTCCACCCTGCAAGGAACATCTTCAACTAGAACAGGTTCTTCAGAGCCCTATTCAACCTGACCTTGAATGTTCCCAGGGATGGGGCATCTGTCACCTCTCTGGGCAACCTGTGCCAGTGTATTCTTACTATAAGCAGTTTTGTACTAGTTAGTCTCCCAGTATAATACTGTTTTTGGATTGTGAATGCTAATGAAAACATAAAATAAACTATTGCTAAAACAGACCCTCTAATTTTTTTTTCACCAAAATACATGTAATTTAATGGTATATAAGGTAATCTGTGATTTCAAAGTTGGATGCTTTAAAATATTCAATGGTTTATATATAGCGTGTTTTCCAGTTAAACTGCAAGTGTCAGATTGAAGAGTAGTTTCTAAGACCTTAGATTTTTCTTAATGAATTCTTGCAAAATATTTATTTGGAAAAGAAAGTCATGTTCCAAAGCAGTCTTGCAGTGTCCCTCACTAGTTCACCTAAATCCAGTCCTGGCTGTGATTTTCAGTTTGTTGAATGAATATTTTCATTCTAACTGGATTTTAGATGCGTTATGCAGTCTGCTGCAGGGATTGCACATCAGTCTTGTGCATGAAGTAAAGACTGTGGAGTTCATACATTAAAGTCCTAAAGGATTAGTTAAGTTCCTGCTGGCATTCACTGTCCTTTTGCACTTCAAAGAACATCTGGCAGATTTTGTGAGGTGTACTGGCAGATCAGTTCTCTCTAGTGTGTTGTTGAGAAAATGGTGTGTAAAACTAATTTAGTCATACATAGAACACTTTCACAGTTCATCTAGTTATAACATTGTAACAGTTTTACAGTTCCTATATGTGTTTTTTCTTACCTTTGCTCAGGATCAGCTTAACAGAAGACAAAAGGTGTCCTGTTCCTTTTTCACTCAGCTGTATTTTAATATGTGTATTTGAAAATTACTTGACTTTTCCAGTTCCTTTGAAAACAGCAGCAATACGATTTGTGGTACTGAATTTTGAATGCATAGCAGTATACATGCAATGGGAATTATTTGATGTATCATTTTCCAAACTTCTATGCTCATAGAGACAAAAATTAGCCCCGAAGTACAAAACAAAAAACAAAAAAAACCAACCTTAACAGATTAATTTTCTCTTTATAGGACTTGCAGTTTTTACAGTGGTGCTTACAATTGTAAATTCTAGGCTTCATTGGTGTGATTAAGTATTTTGGCTACTGACAATAGAATTTCTATGGTTGAACTGCACACTTTCAAATAAAAAAGTATGGGCTTGCATAGAATAAACATTGCAAAAAAACCTCAGGCAGAATAAAGTATAATTACAGATTCCTATTATGTAATATTTTGTAGAAATAATTGGAGATTAAATTCTATTGAAATGATACTTTATTCAGTGGAGAAATGTTTATGATTTTTAATTGAATTTCTTTCCCCATTTTCTTTCCAGGTATTGCTTTGTTTTTGCTTTAGGATACCTCACTGTGTGCCAAATTACTAGGGTCTATATCTTTGATTATGGACAGTATTCTGCTGATTTTTCTGGGTAAGGACAAAAATAATCTTCCTATCTTTTCCTCCTAAGTGATACTGTATCTGTTGTTGTTGGGGATTTTTTACTTGTTGCTCTCCCCTCTTCCCTGCCCCCCCCCCCAATTAATTGTGTCAACCTTTAAAACTTTGGGAGAAAGCTGAGCATGTATGTGCATATTGGCACACGTGCAAATATATAAGTAACTATGCTTTAATCATACAAATTGAGAATTCTTATGAACAATTGTTCTTCTTAGAACCACCAGTGTGTTATTTATTGCCTCTTGTTCCTGGCTGAATGGCATAAAGGATTTGGTGGCTATGGGAATTTTTTCTCTTTGATTTTTCCATTAAAGTGTCTGCTACCATCCTTGACAGCATGATGAACCTTGAATTGTGTCTGGTGTACTTACTTGCCTGGCGCAGTCTGATACCACTTTTTGAGGAAAATCAGAACATTTTATGGAATTTAGCTTTTAGCTTCTTTCTTTTTTTTCATTTTATGTTAGATGTTCCAGAAGGAGAAAGCTAAGGAGACAGGCACCTGGATGTTGAGGTAGTCACAGAGAAACAGAAAGTTTTGTCTGTTTGCCCTCATATTATATCGTGAACTTATACCTATATTTGACTTGAACTGTATAGGAGCAAAACAGAATTAAATGGGCAAAATAAAAATAAACCGTATTGGTAATTCTTCTTTCTGATGCAGACACAAAGAAGTGAAGTGCAACATTTCTTACAAATAAGTTTGCTGCTGTGATAGTGCTTTTGTTGGTTTAAAGGAGAGTGTATATTCTCTCCTTTAAAAAAAAAAGGGGGGGGAAAAAAAAAGAGATGAGGAGTACTTGCTAGTCTGCTTAAAATAATGCATTAAGTACTTTCCAGGGATACTGTGAATGGCTGTGGTCTTTGTAGTTTAGCATAACCTGTGATAGAATTGTACTTGTTAGCCTTGTTACTTCTCAGTCTTTATTGGTAACAGGCATGTAGTCCAGAAAATTAACTTGTAGGCTGAAGCCAAAAGCTCTTATGGTTGAGTTCATCTTTTCTGTCATCTTTATCTTCTTACCTTCTACAACATCTTCCTACATTTGTCTTACATCCAAGTGTCTGCCTTCAAGCCAGATACCCAAGTTCCAGTTGTAGTCAGCAGAGATGTGATTGATGTGGACAGTAGAGGCTGGAGGGCATTGCAGCTGACCCAGCACTAAGTGTCTACCTGAGTGTGAACTGGGTCACTTGCCAGATGTCCCTGACTCTGGACCACATCTCCACTGGCTGTAATGAGAGCTTGCAGCACAGTCATATGCATAAAGACACTAGATTTACTGATGTTGGACATAATTTCACCATTTCTAGTGAAACTGTAATCCAGATGCTGTCCCTTCCAGTTCACTGTAGGGTCAAAGTGTACAACCCTGGCAGTGATCAAAGTTCTGAGCTGACTGTGGAAACAGTGTACTTACACTTTGTTGTTCTCATTCTCAAAACAATTAGTAGAGCTTGAGCACACCATTGCTCACATGGGACTGTACTGCTTTCAGTTGTGGCTCTGATGGTTTGGTGGTAGCTCAGAGATTTCTGTTAGGTCTAAACACATCCAAAGATACCCACATCCTATCCCCAGGGAAGTTCAAGGCCAGGTTGGGTGGAGCAACCTGATCTAATTGAAGGTGTCTGCTCAGGGCAGGGATGATGGAGGTAGGTGATTTTCAAGGTCCCTTCCAACCCAAAGCATTTCATGATTTATGAGCTCTGTGCTCTGGACAGAACTGTTCTGAAGCCTGGATCCAACTCTCTGATTGTGTGTTTGAGATGGCAGATTTCAACCACCCTTTCATGCACCAGTTTGGGAGCTTGATGTATGCACATCACATTAAATCTCTGGCATACACTGCATGTGCTCCCTTGACACAAGACAGAGATTACTTCCAAAACAGGCAGAGAAAGAAAACTTTCTCTGGTTCTAGGAGAAGACAGTAAGCTCAAAAAAACCCCTAAAGTTGCCTAACTACTGCTGAGCTCCAGTATGAGCAAGTTCTTCTTTCTAAAGATGTTGGCATGGATTTGTACAGTGGTTAGACCCAAAAGAGCTTTAATGTGTGTTTACGTAGATATTTCTCCTAGCATGCAGTGCTTGTCTGAGGTGCCCAAGCTGAGAAAATCTGCTCAAAATTTGAAGGAAGCTCTCAGTGCACTGGCAGAGGAGAAAGCTGGGGACACCTCATGCTGGAGATGCAATTGCTTGTGCAGAGCTGTGTGGTCCTGGCTGCAGTACTAACAGATCCCAGCTGCCTCCTTTGCCTTTCTGCCAGCACCTAAAAGGGATTGTTAAAATCCTGCTTCACAGCCTCACTGTGCCAGGAAGGACTCTTCCTCTTTTAGTCTCCAGATTTTTGCTCCTCAGCCAAATATTTGATGGTACTGGAATAGCCACTTCAGGAGAAAAAAAAATAGAATACCAGGGTCTGCTATGATAACAATGACAGATTTATCAGCTGGAATTAATGTAAGGGCCGACTGAGCTCCTCCTGGACTCCATCCTTCCACCAGGCAGGACCCATGCTGTCACATGTCTGCTTACAGAAGGAAAACCCATTATGTTTAGAGTCAGTTGGGGATTTCTGCCAGCACCAGGCAGGCCTACAGATTAAATGCTAGAAAAAGGTATGAGGGATTTATCAGACTATTTGTTCCTGTTTAGTCTTCTTCCTTTATGACCCTTGTGTGTCACTTTAGTCTTGGTATCAGGATTTTGGGGTACTGGTAGTACTGTAGAATTTTTTTTCCCCTGAGTGTATGTTGAGGACTGGAAATAGTTGTGTGTTTTAAAACCATTTTAACCATTACCTAAAAAGAAAATCAATTTTATGGACTGAACCATATGGCAAAATACTGCCTTGTTGATGAAGGTGGACTTGATGGCTTTTGGATTTGTGTTTCCGTGCCAACATAACATGTTACAAAGATGCCAAGTACACTCAAGACATGAACAAAACTAAGTGCCCATTGTACAACATTATTTTTTATTGTGAGGGTTTTTTTGCTTGCTGTGGTTTTTTTTTTTTTTTTTTTGTTTGGTGGTTGTTGTTTGGGTTTTTTTTTTTTTCTCCAGCTCAGATACTTCTAGGTAAATTCAGCCCCTGATGTGTTTTTTGAGATCTGATTTAAAAATTAAATTTCTAAATTGTAGTAGTTCACTTTATGCATTCCCCATTGCTTCCCTACCCCAGGGAGGGGGTTCATAATTTTGAGAGTCACATCAGGCAAAAACTCTTAGATACTATGAAAATGGTATAATTTCTCAGTACAAAACTGACTTGGATAGCCATGGCAGAATATTTCTTGGACAGTTTAAGATTCACTCAAGTGTACCAAATTCAGAACAAAGTGAACTCTGTTTGAGTCATCATAATTATGCTGGGTTTTTGTTTTGCCAGGTATTTTGCCATGTTTACTTGGAGCAAATAATAATTCTTGATGGAAAAATCAAAGATAGGATCAGGTGTTAGTAGAAACCATGGAAGTGGTCTGCATAGCTAAATAACTTATTTTAATATTCAACTTCGTTATAATTTTCTTGTCTTTTGCTTACTGCTGCTGTATCTTGCAATGAATATAATTGCTCTGTCCTTTCTTCTTTACTCTTCTCCCTGTAAAAAGAAAATAAACTATGTTAGTAAAAATAAATGTGAAACACTTCAGCTGTATTTGTAGAACCTAATGCAGCAATAAAAGACCGGTGTTATCAAATACTGCATTTAAGGCTTAAATTCTTCTCATTGCATTGAAAACTCTGCAATGGCTTGAAAAAATGAAACACTTTGTTCTTGCATTGAAGATGTTCCAGCTTAGAGTAGTTAACCTGGAGTCCTAATATAAAATTTCCCTGGTATTTATAAGTGAAAGAAAATCCTGAATTTGTATCTAAATTGTTCTTTCTTCCCTTTTTTTGTGACAGTCCAATGATGATAATTACACAGAAGATCACTAGTTTGGCATTTGAGATTCATGATGGTAAGATTTCTTTACTGTGTTTAATTTTCCATACAAAATAAATTTTACCAAAGTTCATCATGAGTCAGTGAATTACTTTAGACCACACTTGTGTTTCAATGCAAAATAAATTTCTGTGCCTCGGTTGTTTCATTGATGCTTATTAATGAAAGTACTGGGAAATGTTGTTCTGACTCGACAGAAGCTCTAAAAATGCTGGCACTGTGCAGAAGATATGACTTATCAGACCAGTGACGCTTCTGGAGTCAATGTCTAAAGAGCAATGATATTCTTTTGGGCTGGGGTATTGACTGTGAGAGTTAACTAAAGAACTTCCAGATTCAGAGACCTCTGTCGCTGACAGATGGATAGAAAAGGCACATGTAATTTCAGCTGTTGAGCACCTTTTGTTTTAAAATGCTAATTCTTGAGCACTTCCCTAGTTTGTGCCATATATGCTGATTTTTATAAAACCTTTGTGTGTTTCACTTTGTTTAGTATCATAATTACACTCATAGCTAACAGATTGCGGTGAACAGGGAGATTATCTAATTATGTTTATGTCTTTTCTCCTGTCAGATGTATCCATCAGATAAGTGGGCCCTGTGACAATGAATCCTAATGTTGGCTTTCATGGGCAGAATAGCTAGGTTTTTAGTTACCTTAAAATTCAAAGGAGTAATTTTCATTTTAAAGTTTGAAAATGTCATCTCATAAATCTATCCAATTAGCTTGAATCACTTGGAGCTACAGATGTCAGTTGAAGATTTGGGAGTGTAGCTCCAGACACCTGGATAAAGACACCTGCTGTTCTGATATTGCTTATTAACACTGTGCATGAAGTTTAATATGTTTCTGCCTCATATGTATCCTTGCTTTAGTGCTCTTGGTGTTTAATGTTTTTTCCATTGTTAAGTGGCACTGTCTAGAGAAGCCTGTGGGCAAAAACTTTCAGGAATATGAAAAGTTGGGTAAAGACCTTTTAAAAATATTTTTGTGTGAATGAAAATAAATAATGCTGGGCTTATCTAGTTGGTCAAAGACATTGATGTTTACCTTCCAGAGAAAATATTTTATTCGGAAGGAAGTAGTAATTTTGCAATCTATAATCAACTAAAGTAAAGAGTACACAGGTTAGTGGAAACAGGTTATTATAAGGAAGTAATAGTTCTGGTATCAGGCATGAATGCTTCCTCTTACTATTATTTTGCTGGGGAAAGAGCTATTCTGAATTTGCTGACATCATGCACAAATAGTGGAGTGGTGGTATGGAACAAGCATGTGAGTGCTCCTGGCAGTCTTGAGACAAATGTTTCATTTAGTCAGCTCTATTCTTAACTTTCATCATGAACTAGACTAGATTTTTTCCTACTTAAATTAATTCAGATAATTTGTATTTTCTTCTGGATTTCTTTATACATTGAATTTTTAGTGTAAGTCTTGACATTTTGTTCCTCATTGACCTCTAAATTCTTTGTCAGCCCTTGAGTAGTAACTATATTGGAAAAATTTCTCTGGTTGTGTCAGCAGTTTAGCAGATTCCTTGAGTTGAATAGTCACAGTTGTGAACACGACTTTGAAAAGTTGATGTGACCAATGTGAATTCAGAAGCAGCTGATAGTCTGGTGTCATGAGATGATAAGAAAAGATGTGCAGGGAAGACTAAGATTGCTTTAAAGCAAAATTTTTTAATCTTAGACAACCTAAAAGGGATCCTTCATGAAAAATTAATGAAAACAAGCCCTGCTGTCAGTGGGCTTTTGTTCACTCTACAAAGGTACATGCTTCCATTGGAAATTACTTAGAGATATAGGGACAGGAGAGGAGATAATGTTGCAAATAATTCTAAGTGATTAATGACACTCTGAGCCTCTAGTTACATCAGCTTGGCTATATTAAACACCAATTACTTTATTTTCTTCCCTCATTTTTTTACCAGTACATCCAAGGAGTGTAATGAAAATAAACAGCCGGGAAAAAATGTTGCTGTGTTGGAAGTTCCTGGTAAACTTCAAGGTTCCATTGGTAGCTGGGTTGGTTTTTGGTAAAGGCCAGTCTTCTGGACTTGATCTTTCCATGGCAGCCAGTTTGTTGTCTTCAGCTGGTTTCATTTGAAGGTCCTGGAGTGAACTGAGTGTAGCCACAAAGGCCACTCACTCTTGCTGCATATTCAGGTGTCTGTCTAGCTAAGTGGATATGCTTGATTCCAAACTGAAAACTAGTATGGAATCCCATACGCAAATAACAGCTACCCCTATAACTGTTAGACCCTTGTGCTCTTACCGTGAGGGATTTTTTTAAGCAGGGAAATTAAATGCAAGTTGCGTATGATTTGGACTTGATGATCCTTGGGGGTCCCTTCCAATTCAGCTTATTCTGTGATACTGTACTTTAAGCTTGCTGTACAATACAAACATTCCAGAAGTTTGCATGGATCACAAACTTACACCTGAAGAGATTTGGTGTATGCCTTTCATGTATTCTGATCTACATTTTGAACTTCAGTCTTTGGTAGTTCTTACCTTGCAGTTCCTTGTTACTCAAATGAGCAATGCCAAAAATGAGTAGTCAGTGTGTTAACATTTGCTTTGTATTTTTTGCTGATTACCCCTGGCATCTCACATGTATATTCTAAAGGGAGAAATGTTTTTATGTAATTTGGAAACTGCTGATGTCCATATTAATTCTTTATGTGAAGATTTAGATTTATTTAAGCAACACTTCGGGCAAATAACAGAGTTAAGGGAGAAAAAGGAATTTTATTTTTATTAGAACAAAAAATTTGCAGCTGTTTAACAAAAAAATATTGCTTTCTAATATTTCTGTTAATTATATCAGTGAAACTGTCATGGTGTAGTGCTGTTTTGGGGTTTTTATTTAGTAACTTGCTGCTTTCTTATTATGGTTAGGATTATTATTAGGATGTGGTTATTATGGTTAGGATTTCCTTTTAATGCTGTCTCCATCTACCTCTTGATTTTTATTTATTTTTTTAATGTGCTCTCTGTTATGATAGTGACAGCACTATGTTTCAGTATCAGTTACCGAATTATTTTTTTATCATATGTGTCCTTAGTGGTTAAAAGAATTATATTGTATTTTTCCCCTTCTAAGTTTTCAAGTATAGTTTTGTGCCTCTGTTTTGCTTGTATGGCTCTCTGGATATGAAGACTTGTACATTTTCTTGCTTTTTTGGTAGGTTTTTTCCAATTTTACTCAGTGGGCATTCTACCTATTTGCCTTTGTTGCTGCCAGTGTGGTAATAACAACTAAAACTGTTATTGGCTGTCTTTGGATCTTAAAATGTTTTAATAACAACAGCATTTGGGCTCAGTTGGTGATTCAATTCAGAACTAGAAAAATTTACTGTAATTGCAACAGATCCTGTGATAGGATCTATGGTTATTATTAATGTATAATCCTGTGTCTAGGCATTTTTAGTTACTGATTAGCCAGATTTCCATACAAATATAAAAGTGGATAAGTTTAACCACAAAGATGGGGTGATAATATTTGTAAATACTGTTGCAGTGAGAGCTCAGAAGCAGTCATAATATTCCATAATAAAGTCTGTGTGGCAGGATAGTGGTGTGTGCCTAAGGGTTTGTTACCATTAGGATATGGGCTCTTGAGAAGGAATGTAAAGACAGAACTTCCTCATGATGTAGACCACGTGGGAAATTTTTTTACTGATGATTTACATAATTCTTTTACCAAGGAAGGAACATAGGAGTATTTCCTGCTTTACAGATGAGAAAATGGAGTTACCGTTGCTGAGTGACTGAATTGTTTCACCTCTCTAACAGATGTTCAATAAAACCCATTTTCTCTAATCTCTGCCATGTGATTTTGTAGTAAGAAGGAGTTGTTGTGGTAGTCTCTCGCTTTAGGACAGAGGAAAGCAATTCTTAAAATCCCCAAAGGAATGCTACAAAACCTCATGAGTTCCCTAGCAGCAGTGTGCTGCTGAAGTGGGAGCTCTTCATCTCCAGTGTGTAGTAGGTAGGGAACAGCTATGGTTTATCAGGTCTCTTTTCCCATGGGCCTGGGAAGTAGTGAATGTGTATTTATTAATTCATCTCATACTGAATAAGCAGCAATGTAAGAGCACCTCTTCCATGTTTATTTTCTATGATTTAAAAAATCTTAACGGTAGCTTCCTGAAAGCTTTCAAGAGTATGACAGAGATCATCATGTTCTTGCATGCTGTGCTAAGATGATAAATGGACCTTGAAGACACTGAGAAGGCATTTAAAAAGAAGCCCCAACAAAACAGGGAAAGCCACTAACCTGACCTCAAAGAATCTGCTGGCTGGAGGGAAACCTTCTTGAGATAGGAAATGAAAAATTAACGGAGGCCTACTTGGATGCAGTATATTTTAGACAGCAAGTGCATTGCTCACAAAGGGCCTTAAATGACTTCATATGTATATATGTAACAATTACATACATAACATAACTAAAACCTGTTTTAAACCTGTTTCCTCCTACCTCTCCAAAACCACAGATCATATTCCATTGCTTAGATTCTTCTATTTCAGGTTTGAGGGTCTTTCCTCCTTTTTGGTCACACATTTGTAATATGAAATATTTCATTTGACTAATTACCTTTATTTAATGACTAATCTTGCTTTATGCAAGTTCATTTGGACACACTGGGTGATAGCTTCCTCTTTCTGACTTCAGGGTAAAATACTTATATGGAATATAATGGCAAAGGAGGCTCCTGCTCCAATCAGTTTACATTGTGTGGGCTGTGAGAGACTGAAGGCTCTGAATGACACACTTCACTATGTGATGGGATCTACATCCATCTATAGATGTGTTAAATTTGTTTGTATTAAATTCAGAGATTCACTACCTGAGAACTGTAATATTATGGCCTTAAAGGTTACAGAATCTTTCAAAATGCTTCTTCCACATTTTTTATTCAGTGCCTTTATCAGCATAAAAGCCGTTGCTACAGAACCAAGAAGATGTGAAAATGTAATGATGAGGAAGAGAAGGTGATGCCTTGGGAAGGCTGACCTAGAGCAGAGACTAGACAGAGCTAAAGAATAAAGTAGGTATTTATTAGGAGGCCTCAGTAGATCCACCTTGGGCAGCACAAGAGCCCAGCCAGGCCTACACCCAAGGTGAACCCAAAATGGTCACAAGAATAGATGACCGGGCACGGGGTCTCTCACTTTTATACATTCTGGTCCGTTAGCGTATCGGAGTTAAAAGTCCAATTACAGCTTTAGCTTGTGAAGTCACATCCTTCTTGTTTTTCTGTCTTCAGTCCATGTTGTTTATGCTCTTGGGCCTGAGATCTGGATCGGCTGTCCTTGGTCCCCAGCTAGAGAAGGAATTGTTTTGTCTCCCTACTCTGTGAAGAGAGCTCACCATCCCCTAATATGAAACCCAGACCCACACACTAAAGCAGCACAGAATCTGAAAAATAGAAAAGCTAAAACCTGAGGCATCAAAGGTGCTGCATGAAGTTAGGGGATGATAATTTATTCTTCAGTTTTTTCTTGCCTTGAATGAGTCTGAATGGTGATAACTTTTGACTGTGGAGGATCAGGAGCAACGAAGGCATTTTCCCAGGTTGTATTGAAGCAGAGGAGGTGGCAAGTTGGTAACTTCCTCTGTATTCTCAGCTCTGTTGAGGACTTAAAGTGTGGTTTTGAAGTCATAAGTGTGTGTAGATCGTGGCCATAGTGGAGTCACACTCTAAGGCAACAGAATTTCCTTCGTTGTAGATAACAAGTGTTTCCATGAGTCACAGAATTAAATTAGCTTTTACTTCCCCTCAGCTCCTCAATCTTTTTTGTCATAAGGCTCACTGATTTTGATATCTAAAAAAAAAATTGGCTCCAGTTGAAACTTAGCCTGGATCAAGAATAAGGGCTCCCCTCTGTGGATTTACTGGCATCAAAGAGTGGGGTTGGAGGCAACCTTTCTATGACAGGAGGAGTATCTTCTATAGAAACATCTATTTTCATAAAGCACATTAGGATTTCATATTTAGATTGCCCTGCTCTTTTGTCAAACTTGATTAGAAATTGGCTGCTGGGTTTAAGCACTGCTGTGGAGAAAGATAATTGAAGTGTGATCCCATAAATTTGATTTCCTTTAGGAAGCTATGTGGATAAAGTTTTTAGTAGTTGCAATTGTAAAGAAAAAATGAAGTACAAATAGCAGGAAATGGCTGCATGTGGGAATATCTGAGGCACTGGAGAAGGCTGCAGGAGGAACTGAAGTGGTCATTCTGGCAGGCAGTGCTGGCTGGTATTAGCCAGGGCTATCTGAAGGAGGGAGCTCTTACTTTTTTTTTACTATACCTGAATTAGTATATTTCATAATAAATGAAAATGTTGAAAGTCTTATTTTTTACTTTTCTCTTTGATGAAAGTAAAGAGATTTTGAAGACTATTTTACAGGGATAGATTGCCAGCATTTCAGAAATAGCCACATATGGCAAGAAGTAAACTCAGTCTTGTTGCTGAACTTAGACTTGGACTGCCCTCTTCTGCTAGTAGGGGTTAGAGCTTTTCATGTTAGTGCTCAGGAAAAAGGCTGTGGCACCCTTTACTGCCATGCCTGCTTCACTGGAGCTTGGTCATGACCTTTATTTGCAGTGCAAAGCTGTTCTTGAGATCTGTTCTAAGTATCCAATTGCTGAAATCTCTCTTGGACTGTGTCCATTTCATGCATTGAAACTGCAGTGACTATGGCTATGACAATGGCTGTGTTTTGGGGCTTGTCCTGTTTCCAGAATTGGAAATAAAGGGTTTTAAAACCTGCAGACTTTGAAGTCTCAACTAATGTAGAAGAATTGTTTTTGTTAACACTTTTTTCAAGTTGTCATTGCTTTCCTGAAATCCACATGATTTCACGTTTAGGCACTGCTGGATATAACTGAAGATACGAGAGTTTGTGATTTTGTTTGTAAGAATTGTTTGATCCAACTCCAGCAAAAATGTTATGTGACATAATAGCTCTGAAATCGATTGAGGCATTAAGAAATTACATTGCAGCACGAGACTTGTTCTGCTGAGTAAAATATGGGGGGATTTAGCTTTCTTTATTTTTTTCTTTTTCTTGTCCTCTTCCCTAGGAATGTTTCGGAAAAATGAAGACTTGACTCCATCACAGAGGTGTTTAGCTGTAAGGTAGGCTTTCAGACATTCTGCTTTGGGGATGTTTTGTGTATTTTCTTAATGCTCTCTGCAGTTTCTACAGCTCAGGTTCAAGACAGAATTTATAAGGTCATGTAAAACAGATCCATGTTTTTATATATTTTTAGTTTAATTTGTATATCTTTTCTTCTGAAAAATATCACTAGGAGGAGATTTTATAGTTATTTAAAAAGAACATTCTAAGTTCTATGCAGTCTATGCAAATGCATGCCATATCAGATAGGAGTACACATATGAAGTAGCTGGTGAAGAAACATTGTTAAATCCTGTTTTTCAGTATTTAACTTGCCTTTTCTCAGTACTTTATTCAGGACACTTGAAAATAGTATGTTGCTTTGGGCAAGAGAGTGTTGAGACATCTGTTTAAATTGAAGTTATTGCCAGTTAGGCCAAACCTTTGTTTATTGATTCAATTGTTGAGGGAAAAATAGTTTACGCAGTGGAACAAACACTTAGGAAAACAGCCCTCCCTTTCCTTCCTCAGGCTCAGCTTCAGTCAAACACCTCTGCTGGGCAGGGAGAGACTCAGTAGAGTTCAGGAGGTCTGTCTCAAAATGCCCAGTATGGATTGGAAAGAAATGCTATGTGTAGAATGTTTCAAGCTGTGATTACGAAAGACAGACAAACTGCTCTTGTCCATGTGGTTTTTACTGCAGTTAGAGAGAGTGGTAGCATGGAGTGTGATTTTTCCTACTGTGGAAATCCTGAAGAACTACACAATCCATCTCACCAGTTGCTTGTCTTTGAATTACAGACGCATGCCAAGTCTACTGGAGTATTTAAGTTACAACTGTAATTTCATGGGTATCCTGGCAGGCCCGTTATGCTCTTACAAAGACTATATTACTTTCATTGAAGGCAGATCATACCAACTGCAACAGTCTGAAGCAAATGGGAAGGAAGATACAAAGTATGAACAAACGGATCCTTCCCCAAATGTAAGATGTGTGACTCTTGCAGTGCTGATGCTTATGGAATCATTGCATGGAAAGCTTGGTTTGCACTCTTCATTTACAGGCATAACTGCTGAGCTGAGTCTGGAGTTCGTTCATCAACAGAATAGTTCCTTGTTCAAAAAGTTACATGCTTATTTTTTAAAGGCAGGTTTTCTCCATGGTTTCCAGTCTGGATCTTGTGGATAAAAGCAGATTAATTTGGAGCTTCCTAACAAGTTTATATGGTAAAAAGCCATCTTTAAATGAAAACTGTTCATGCATGTTCACTTCAAAGCATATACTGTGCATAAAAACCCAGTCATATGTAACAAATTGAAAAGGTCATAGAAATAGTTTATTTTTCATGCTTGCAGTCATGTAGAGAGGTATTAAAGAAGGATTTTGATCTGAAGGTGTAGCAAAAGATGTACTACCCATAACACTATGAACAATACTTCAAGACACATAAGTCTTTTTTTTCTTTGGTCTGTTACTGGAGAAGAGACCAAATACTTAGAAAAGATAATCCAGTTGATCATGCCTTACAAGAGAGATTGTATGACCTGAATTTAAATCAAAAGCTCACAAAACTTTTAAAATTTAGTCCAATTAGGTTAATGCCCAGAGTATTGAATATTATCTTTTCACTCTTTTCATATTGTCTTACGTAGTAATGTATCAGGCGTTTAAATTTACATGTGCCTAAGATAATTCTTACCTCCCATAAGAGGCAGATTTATCATGGGGTCACATGGATGGCTTTTGCTAATTCCAGCACCACTTGCCCATGTTCTGCTTGTCTTGTGAGACCAGCTGTTGCTGGAGCAGATGGAGGTGTTTTCCCACATGGAGGTGCTTGTCTTGTCCTACCATCTAGAGGTCATGGCCCCACAGCTGGGCCAACAGGGAGTGCTTCCCAATCACTTCCATCCTTGGAAAGGTGGGTGAGGACTCTTTGCATGTTCCATTCTACCCATCTTGTGTGATTGTAGTAACTTGCACAACTGGAATCTAAACTCATGGCTGGAGGATGATAACACTTGAAGGTGCTCCACGAATTGACAGAGCATGTGAGTTCACGCAAGTGAGCTGTGGAACATGTTAGGAAGGGTGAGACACTGAGAATTCCTTGTGTAGATCAGCATCACATGGCCCATGCTCTGCTTTGATGTGTTGTATCCACAAAGTTGCAGGCACTTTTGTTTCTAAATGTTGTTTTGGCCCAGTAAAGTCTTGTGTACTGAAGTCCTATTTCTGCAGAAAACTGTTATATAATAAAATTATTGCAAATAAATGGAGGTAAACCAAACCTGCCTGTATCAGTACTTCTGGACACACATCCACTGATTGCCTGATAGGACTTCCTGGCTTTTTACCACATAATCTTGCTAGTAATATGGAGAAGGTCAATAGAAATAAATATAAACCTATGATGGCTTCTTCTTTCAGGTAAGTGCTTTTCCTTAAAATTATTTGCTCTTAAATGCTTGAAACTTTTGCAATTTATGCTGCATTAGCTTTTGACATAAAAACAAAGAGAAGCTGTTTATGCTCCTGATATTTCATCTCCCAACTGGTGTTAGAGAAATCTGGCTGCATTTTATAACACCAGTGAGTATTGTGTGCTTTTGGAGAAAGATGAATGACACAATTTCACTGCATTTGCTGTATCAATTAAAATATTCATTGTCTTGTTCTAGAAGAATGTTTAAATACCATTAACTTTATATTAATACTTAAAATTTGTTATTATTTCAAGAAGAATAAATTTTTACGTAACTCAAAAAAGTTTGAAATGTAGAGGAGATCAGCAAATGTTAATGTCATAAATAAAAAAGAATCCTTGAGCTGAGTTACAGTAAGTTTCATTTATTGTTAAGTAAAATTACATAACTGAAGTAGTTCATGCCAGCCTCCTCCTCTATAATGTGTGTTGACTGCATGATGTAAACTTGGATTAGTACTTTTGCTGTGTTCATTGCATGTTAAATGAAACAAGTCACCATATTAAAACTTACTTCTTATATCCCTCCTATTGTGCCTTTTTGCAAGCTATCAGTTGTTGGTGCTCAAAGTGGTGTCAACTCTCAGAAATTAATATCTGTCTTTGTAAGTTTCTTTTTATTATGGCTACCCTTAAAATACAAGATTCCTGTCAGCAGATATCTGCTTTCTTGCTTATTATGCAGAATCTTCCTACAGGTTATAATGTTCTTGCTTAAATATCTATAGTTTTTGTCTGAGGCACCAACCTCTCCAAAATAATGTGCTTTAATACCACTAAATATTAAGTACTGATTCTTTATCAAATTAAGAACAAGTTCATTCAAATAAAATTTTTCAAGATTCCTCTCTACTTTTTAAAATCTATTTGTATATGTTATACATGCTTATGCAGTAATTTATTTCTAAACTTTCTGAGCTCTGTGAGTGCTTTACCTTTATTTCTTCAGTTAGAAAGCTGCTCCTGAACTGCTTTCTCCAATTAGGTATCTAGCTTTCAACCTAATTATATTCCCATCTAATTTATGCACATCTAGTTTTGTCCTGGCACTGTCTTCTAGCTTAAGTACCTCCTTCCCTTCCTAGTGTTGATCATATTTCATATTTTTATACAGGTATGCTCAGTTGTTCATCAAAACTGGATGAGACAGATCTTTTTACTTTTTTGTTGTAAAATAATTTGTATTTTGTGCTTCTTCTGAGGTCAAAGTTATCCTGCATTTTACTGTCTTTTAATTTCTTAACAGAACAGTTATTTTGCTATGTTGAAAACTTAAACAAGTAAAATAAATGAAACTACAAATTACTTCATCCTTGTAAAAATTGACGAACCCTTCTATGTGACTGTGCAATTCAGTGATTTCCCATTTATGCCTTGGCAAAGAAAGGTTAATTAAGTAATAAGAAGTGAATGAATGTTTTACCAAATGCATTTCAATAGGTAATTGAAAAATTGAACAATGATTTTGTTGGTATCATTGCACAGTGTTGTAGTTTGAGTCAGATAATTTGATTTGTCTGAAACTAACTTGTCGTGAAAAAACAAACAAAAACCCACCAAAACCTACCAGACATATCACCACACCTTCCCACCAAAAAATTTCCAACAAACCCCCTCCTGCAAAATGCCAAAAATCTAGGTTTTCATCTGATTTGTTTCTCTAATCTGACTCAGCCTAAGGAGCCAAACCTTCAGAGAGGGAGTGGAGGCAGGGCAGGACTCCTTTGCATTGCAGCCTGTGTTTGGCTTGGCCTCAGAAACTCTGCTTAAACCAGTCTGGAAACAGCAGCTCCCCAGAGGTGGGAGATTTATTTCCACCACAGTTTTCTAAGGACCCTGTAATCCCTGATTCTGATCCCTGTAAGTGGTATCAGCATGCTGGGATTTATAATTATTGAGTGAAGTAGTGTAATTAAAAAAAAAAAAAAAGTTTAATTCATGACAGAGTACTGTATGAGTTCATTATTTGTTCTTAAAATAAATTTTGTTGAAAATCTGATGCTCCTGCATAAAAGAGGTGTTTTCCCCTCCACAATTTATTTAACAACCTTCAGAGAAATGCAAAGCATATTTGGTGTTGAATAGGCAGGTGAATGACATCTGTTTACTAAAAGAAAAATTGGCAAATAGAGGCAGTGGCACAAGGCAGGTCCTTGAACAGAGATTACAATATAAGTGGCCAAAACATTTTTTGAGACTTTGTGGTCATCTTCAGATGGAAAGAACCTATTTTATATATTCATACTTCTGTTTTAACTTGCATGTTACTGTTACCAGCTTATTGTTTCTCCTGCAGAATTGAACATGACTTGTAATTATGGCCTAGGCCTTAAAGTTAAATCCTTGCAAATGTCTTCAAACTTGGGGTGATGCCTTCTGATACTTACAAATATCAGACTTGATATTTGTAAATATCAAATATAAATAAATATAATATTTCAGACTTTTGTATTTGTCACCAGAATTACCAGAATTAAAGATTCATTAGTATTAGTAGTAACTGATTTTATGAACATACATTTCTATTGAAGATCCTGAAGGCATTAAGTCAACTGAACTTTCCCTCTGCTGTAGCAAAGAGAGGGATTATGAATAGTTCTGAAATAACCAAGGAATGCTTCTAGAAAATTAATGCTCGTCATGTTGAGCTCTTGTAATAGAATAAAGTATTAAAATGAAGTTCATTAGAAAGCAAACAGATAATTAAGCACCAGCTTTAACCATTAATAGGTAGTTGCCTCCTGAATTATCTGGCAGATGTTTTTTGTGAAATCATTGCGATTCCTGATCCTCTCTGAAATATCTTCTGAGATGAGCCAAGTGAAATATATGCAATATCCAAAAATACCCTCACTGTTTTAGAACTTTTCCAAGTCTCACTCTTTAATCAGGTTGTACCACTTCTTACATCTGTGCAACTGGGTGAATCTTTGATATGTTATGTCTTGCCAAAGTGTGTGCTTTCAGTTGGACATTTACTGCCCCATTCTGTATCATGGAAAAAAATTGCCCTTTGTTTTGGAGCTAGATGTTGAGCTGAACTCTCAGTGAAGCAGGATGTTATCTTTAAAAGTTTGGGTGGGTGTACTGGAAGCAGCACAGACAGATTCTGGTTATATTTTTGTTCTGATGCTTCCAACAAAAGTAGATTGATTGTTTTCTTGTCAAGTTTAGTATCTGTATAATTGTAATGTAAATTAAACCAGTAATGTTTAAATATTGAGATTGCTTAAAACAAAAGCTTGAAAATTACATTTCTGTGAATTAGCTCTCGAGCTTCTCTTGTTGGTGCCTCCTTTAGTATGTTACTGGGGTCTTTCACAAAATATGGTGTCTGCCTTTGGGATGTGGATCAGACTAGTGACTTAAAGCAGTCAGTGTCAGGCATATATTGCTTATATTGCTCTGTATGTTTTATAATAGAACCTTAGAAAAGTTCTACTGAAGATACATACTCTTTACTGTGGTGGTTATAGCAAAGCTGAGTTTTGAGAAAATTTGAGTAGGTCCTATCTGAACAACACACTTGTAACATATCTGTGAGCATACTATTTGTACCATTGTAGCTTGATCACTCTGATTGGGAAAACAGGTCCATCTAGAACTGATTGGCTGAAATTTGGGCTGAAATTCATAAATCATTTCAGTATTTTAGTTGGTTTATAATTTAGATGCTTCAGTAATGTAACAGAGATCATTGATGTATTGAGTTGGGCAGAAATTGAGCACCTGCATTATGCCAAAGGGTCCTGAAAAGAAACTGAAGTTTTGCCATTATTCTGGAATCTCTGCAGTAATAATCTTACTTTGTCCTAGATTATATGTTTTGTGTTATGATGTCTTAACAATTTAATTGCTTCAGTAATTTGACAAGAAAGTAAGAAAAAAAAAACTGACCTGCAAAAGGTGCTCTGGTTATTAAAAGGACTTTTGGAGAGTCAGTGTAGTCAGAGTGGATTTATTGCGTTGGCCATGGGAAGTGATGCTCACAACTTGATCAATATAACAACATTCCTTGAATCTCTATAAAACAGATTTTTTATAAACTATTTTAAAGTTGCTTGTATATATATTACTGAAAAATTAACATATATGTATGTCTGTATAGGGAAGGAAGATTATAACTTTCCTTTGTTTCCAAAAGATAAACAAAAAAATGAAGCTTACAGAATCTCCCTTAAATTTTCAGATAGCTGTGGCACAGAAGCTCTTGATCTGTGGACTGTCCTTACTCTTCCACATGACTATTACACAAACTTTGCCTGTGGAATACAACATTGATGATAACTTCAGAGCTACAGCATCATGGCCTGTAAGGTTTTTCTACCTGTATGTGTCTCTTATGGCTGCCAGACCCAAGTATTATTTTGCATGGACTTTAGGTAAGTATATGTTTAAAAATATAATAATAACAACAGAAATACCATTGTTGAATATCAAAGTGTACTGAGAGTCATCTGAGATGTGTTCACTTCAGTGTGTATTAAAAAGTGGCAGTGCCCTCTTGAGGCCTTAGGAAAACCTGATTGCATTTAAGTCTTTCAAGGTATTAAGTACATTGAGTAGTGTCTCTTTTTGAGAAGTGATCACTCTCTTTTTGGAAGGTGATAGTGTTCCAATGAACAGTAACTTTAAAAAAAGGAAAAGTAGTGGTACATCTGTTCTGATGTACAATCCTTTTTGTTTATGATTTTTAAAAAATTATTTTGATACCTTTATTTTTGGCATATCTTCAGAGTTAATTTTAACCTCTTTCTGTGGTTAGTTATCAGTAATTTGCTTGATTTTATTCAATCACAAAGGAAAATTAATACTCTGGAATTCAGGTACATGATACTGTTGTTAATAGTAGGTGGCATTTTCAGAATTTGATGGGTGACACTTCAGTTTTAGCCTTAGTTTACTAAAAGTTTGAATGACTGGTGGGATAACATGCTTAGTAACTTATTTAAGACACTTGAATAGATTATAGCGTTTAAAGAATATTTTGCATTTCCGTTTATGTTACTTGTAAAAAAACAATGTGTACAACAGGAAGATGCTTTATTTAAGTAAGCTGACATCTTGAAAGTGGCTCACACAACAGATTTCATCAGCTTCCTCCTCCTCTCCAATTTTGCATATTTGTCTGATAGTTCTTTTGAGAGAAAATCTGTGGGAACAATGCAATAAAGAAAGCTTTAGGGTAGCAGAGCAGCATGACTCATTTACAGCTGCTGCTTTCATTTCTGGTCAATGAATTAAATACTTTCAGCTTGTCTGGATATAGTAGTTCTGGGGCTTGTTGTGGAAATAAATTTGAATATTATGCTCTTATACACCCATATCATCATCTATAAATAGTAGTAGTCATCTGAAAAGTGAATAATTTCAGTTGGGCTTTTTTTGGCCTTTAATACTTCAGTTGGATTCCTCTTTATGCACTTGGTAGCAGTGTAAAGCTAGCATTCCTCTGGTAAATACCAAAAAAAATGAACTATGCCAACTCTGTACTTCTAGTTTGTTAGCCTTCTTCCTTCTACTTTGTCTCATCTAAACCTATAATGGTAGGAGTAGAATGTGAGGGGCTTTAACAGTTTTACTGGATGTTACACCTTTGAGTTGTTCATTACTATTCTTTCCACTTTAAAAAAAGTGTTAATGAAATTAATTACTTAAAATGAATACTAAAATGCTAGTTAATAAAACGAGTACTTACTCTAGTTACAGTCTTCGCATTCTAGCTTGCAAAAGATTATGGAGTTTGTGTTTGCAGTTGTTTCTCATTGAGCGTAAAACTATTGCCCAGTATTTGAAGTTGGCATAGCAATGTCAGATGTAAGGCAGCAAATTTTGTTACTTTCAAAGATATTTAGAAAAAATTCACAAGGAAGCAAAAATATTATAAATTCATTATAAATCATTATAAATATTAAGCACATGTCATTTCCTTATGTGTGGCCATCCTAATTTTGAAAATACAGGTAAGGAAATGTTAGTGTCTGAGCTAACAAAGCTCAGGCGAAGGTGGTGACTGAAAGCGACAGGCAGTAGAGATCCCTGGTATTTTCTTGCATAGCCCAGATGACAGTAGAAGCTTTTTCTCCTATGGAAAAATATTGTTTGCTTCAAACATCTGACCTTTGACATGCACTGTAAACACTTCACATTCAAAGGTGTTGTAACAGTGGCCTTGTGCCATTAGTGGAAGTTTGATGAGCTCTGCATTCCTTAGAAAGTTCCTGGTTTTGTCTGTTTGCTTTGCACTGCTCTCCATGGGGTGCTGTGAATGTGCACCTGCATGGAGGGAATCACACAATTTAATCTTTATGCTTTTAGCATCACTGTTGCTGCATAATGAAGACCAAAGACATGCATGTGAACATTGACCTGCTGTTTCAAATCATTAAAACCAGCTACTGTTTTATAGTCTTGATGCATCTCACCGAGTTTGTTTTTCTGTCTGATTGCTCAAGCAAGTCTAAGTAGGTGGTATGGGAGACAGGGAACATCTGTACTGTGTAGTAGCTAGTGCTACCTCTCATTCTTAGGCTTTTGTGCAAATTTTTGAATTGGAAGCTAGTGTTGCTTGGATTGTTTTCTGTTTGTTCAAGTGATCCTCAGTATTTAAAAGAAAAATTAAACACGGTCTTTAAAATGTGATAAATGTTTTGAATAAACTACCTGTTGTGTGATGCACAGTTTGTAATACAGACAGTTGATAATTCATTTGTTTCTTCTTGTGTCATTGCAGCAGATGCAATTAATAATGCAGCAGGGTTTGGTTTTAGAGGCTACGATAAAAATGGAGTTACACGTTGGGATCTAATATCAAATCTGAGAATCCAGCAAATAGAGGTTTGTTTCTGGTTCTTTCAAAAAAACACACATGCCCATGTAGGTAGTTACTCTTAATTTCAATAACTTTTCCTACACATTTGTTCCTTTAGATAGTGAATATGTTCTAAGTCAAAAATGATGTGTTCACACCTTTAAAAAAGGGTGGAAAATAGCCTGTTTTGAACATGTCAATTGATTTCCAAAATATTCTGTGGTTATAAGTAGTTGAGTAAATAACTTGTTCAGCTCATCACAAATTTGGGTGAGAGGATTTATAATTTATACACAAGAATTTTGAAACACATTGTGACACTCTGCAATTACGGAAATAATTAGTTTGTTTTACTTTACAGTTTTCCACAAGTTTCAAGATGTTTCTTGATAACTGGAATATCCAAACAGCTCTTTGGCTCAAAAGGTATTTATTTCTTAAAGGAAATTTTTTTTTCACTGAAAATTCTGAGATCTGTATTTCTTTGAAAATGGTATAGCATTTGGAGCTAATGCCCACAAAACATCACTTGTTTAGCAACTGTGCAGGAGATTCTTCTTGTAATACTTGAAGTAAAGCTTCTGAGTTTAGGACTTCTCTCATAGTGTAAACTATCAGGTTATGATAGATTCTGTTTTCCTTCACAAGCCATAGGGAACCTAAAACTGTTAATCTGTAGAGGTGTCTTTTTCCCCTCTCTTAGCATTCAGCCAGTGCACGTTGTTGAGAGCAGCAGGCAAAGTGTACGTCTCGGCCTGTGAAAGCTCTGCATTATTTTTAGCCACAAAGTGATACAGGAACTTCTCTATGTTCTCTGAGAGGACTTTCTGTGCTCCTTCCATTATGAGTGTATGACAGACATCAAACCCTACAATGTGCTGTCAGCAAAAATTCCAAATGACACTCTCTCAGCTGCACTCTCTTTCCTTGCCTGGGGAACAGGTACAGTCCCTGTGAATTGCACCATTCTGCTTCTTTGTGGTAAGGAGAAAGTAGAAGTGTTCTTGAGTAGCTCATGGGTGTTGTTTCCCTTCTTCCAGTCAGACTGTTGAGTTGATCTCCTATCCACAGGTGCAAGTTTAACTGAGGCCCCTATCTTGGGATCACTTAGAGGACTTTACCCCTTATTCTAGGATAGCTGGCAACTGGATGTCTCTTCCATCAGATTTCTTCATAGTACGTTCTCTTTCTTCCATCATTTCATCTCTAAATATTTTGCTCACCCAGTTTAAAAAAGAAGTTGAATTTTATGTGATTATTCTGGTTGGCTCAATGGTCAATGGAATCTGTTTCTATGACAGTCAACAAAAAATTGCATGTTTGCAGGTATTCAAATGTAGCATTTCAAAAACCAAATATGTAATTTAGCTGTTTTGATTTAGAGAACAGAAGTTTAACAGTATTAAAATATAATAGGACAAGATTAACTTTCAACAAACTTTCAAATCTGCTAAACAGAATGATTCTAAGCAAAAATTATTAGTGAAGAAGCATAATATTTCTGTTAAAAATTGAAAGAAAAAAATGCAAGTCAATTGCTCAGGGTGATAATAAAAGAAGATGTGAAGAAAAATTATAGCATCTCTTTTAATAGGTATTTTTTAAAAACAATAATAAAAGAATCCTTGGGGATGGTCTAAATTGATTCTGTCAAAGTGAAAGGGTGTGGAAAGGTGGATGTTCTGTGAAAGTTTTGTTGCAAGTAAAAGAGATCCATAAATAGTGGTAGAGAATATATACTTTGTTACTAATCATTTGGTTAGTGGCAATGCTCCAACAATTTGCATAGAGGACAAAGTCATGGATTACTTTAAACATCCACTTTTAATAACTCACTTTTTTTACCATTTATAGAAGTACCTAAAAGTTCAGCCATTCATCTTACATGAAATACCAGACAGTAGCATTTGTTCTGTTCTTTTCTGACAATTGTAGAAAAGGAACCATCAGTTAAAGCTTGATTGTGTGTAAAAACAAACTTGTAAAAAACACAGTTAATGGAGCTACAGATCACAAAGAGGTTTAATAAATGTTTAGTGTAGACCATAGTATACAGCAATTTAAAGGCATTATTATTACAAGCATGCAAGTTAAAATAGACATTTACATAGTATCATATATAGCATAGTTACATATATGACAATATTTGTCATTATAATGTTTCCTGGCTGGGAAAGCTGTTATGTTCCACTCAGCCCATTCTTTCTCTTTTTTAAAGAAACCATCTCATCCCATTTGTCTTTGGTCATGTTTCCAAAACCTCTGTGGTTCTTGTTGCTCAATTCTGACATCTTTCCAAACCTTCTGTCTTCTTAGAGTAGATGTAGTACTTCTACTAAGACCTTCAAGATTTTTTCCCTGGCTTTTTAGAGGCAGAGTTGATTAATTTGAGTGGATTATTTATAATTATTTTCTTTGGGTAATACTGTGATGTGTTAGAAAGGGTGTTATCTGTCTTTTTTTGCAGCAGCAATCTACTGTTGATTCATGCTTAGCTGATGCTCAGTGTTTCATACTGCTGATCCATATTCATACTCAGCTATACTTTTTGAGTAATGCTACAGAAATGGTACTGGTTTGTGTCTTCCACTTTTCTTATTAGATGTTCTATGCTTTGGACTTCATCTGGTTGGTTTCAGAACATCCTTCAAGTCTGCCAAGAACATTTTGGATTCTAGTGCTCTCAATTAAGAAAACAATGTCAATCTTGTCCATCCCACCTTCCATCTCAAAAAAAGAAGGGAAGACAAGGTGGAAGAAATACTTCTCAGTCTACTACTTAAGTTAGTAAAAAAATCATAGAACCAGACTGAAGACAGTACCTTGCTGAACAGTTGATGCATCTTCCCACTTCTAGAGCATTATGGATAACCTGAACCACCTATATTTGAATAGATTTTCTCAACCTATTGTGATGACCATATTTCCTTCATTTGTTTCTAGGATCATCAAATGAAGTATTTGAACAAGATTTATTATTGCCAAATCCATGGAAGCATTTAAGTTTACTTTTTACTCTTTGAAATTGAAATCTGAGGAATTTTTTTTGTACTGTTTTACCCCACTTGCATTGATACAGGTGAAATTTGGTTAGTTAATTTAGTGAGTTTTGTTCACTCCTGAATGCTTTCCAGGGATAATTTCAGTACTTTAAACCAAATAAAGATTGAAGACATGTATCACTTTTCTAATGAGATGTAATTAGCCACCAGTCATATACATTTAGAATTAATAGCAGTATTAGAACACATAACATTTGACATGTTTAGTGCTTTGGAGTAGTAAACATTTTAAAACACTCTTCTGCAACTAATCTCAAGCAGATTAAAAAGCACACCTGTATGTACACAATTACATGCAAACTGCACCTCCTCTCCTAAGGATGTGTGGGACACAAAACCCTGCTGGCATGCACTGCCTGTGGGAGATGTGGGTACTCCAGCTTGGTGTGCATCTGGTGATTTCACATGCCCCCTAGAAAAGCCTGGCACAAATTCATGTGCCTGCAGCTGACAGGGATGAGACACTGCTCCCTCTCATGGTGCACTGCACTGACAGGCCCTATCTGGATGCAGCTACTCTGTGTCTAGCAGGGATGCTCTGTCTTGGCCAAGACAGAGGTCATTGTGTTGGTGGGATGACTTCTGGCAGTGTCAAATGAGGTTTTGATGAGAAGTATTTTGCTCCAAGATGTCTCCCTGACTCAGCGCATTTTCCTCATGCTTTGCTACTCCCGAGGCTGATAGATTCTCTGTCAAAAATGTCTCTATTTACTATTCAGCCTGGCCAGTGTTGCTTTCCTCTTTAAAGTGATCTGTTTTGGGCAAATGTCCTCAGACAGTCTTAAGTATTAGGCCAGCCCCATGTTCTCATCTTAATTGCCACTCTGAATGAAGCCCTTTAGCAAGAGGAGGGAGTTGTGCACATATCCCACTGAAGACCTCATAAGATAAAACTTACCACATCTATTTGACTGAAATAAACTAAATTAGAAAATTACACTTTTAATCTTCCCCTCTTCAGATCCTGTCTTTTTACCTTCTGTTCTTCAACATAGGCTACATCATTAGGTTTCAGTAATCTTTTTGTGGAAGTTGCAGTAAAGTAGTTAGATTGGTAGTGGATGTTGCGGCTCTCAGTATCATTAGTTTGTTATCTTTGAACAACAGATGTCCATTCTCTTATCTCTCTCTCTTACTTGCTGTGTGGTTATAAAACCTTTTAACATATTTGTGTCTATAGCTTTTTTAGTTAAAACTCATTTTTGTATATTAGCTATAGATTCGTGCTCATGCATGCTTGTGGTGTTTATTTTTGCTTTGTTAGTTAGTATCTGTTTCCATTTTTCCTATTGCTTTTTGGTTTTCAGATCATTAAAGGCATTAAAGAACTCTTGATGAAGCTATATCAGGACTTTACCATGTTTCCTATCATTCTTCCACATCATGATGGTTTGTCATTGTGTGATATAATGTTGTCTTCTAGAAACCACCTTTCTTGGATTCCTTTTTCCCTTCTTCCTTCTAGAATTCCTTACTATAGGACCTTGCCTAGTAATTCAGTCTCAGTTTTAAAAAAAGCAGAGTTCAGCTTTCTCCTTATTTAATACTCTCTCAGCACTAGCGTATTTATTACAATTTCATTGTCATGCTCACTTAATTGTGTCACACAGACACGTTTTCAACTGTAGTTTCTTTATTATTCAAAATTGAAGGCAGTTATTAGTTTTCCCCTGTTCCTATAAGCTGCTCTTATTTTATGGAAAACATACCTGACTCATCCCAAGAATCTGGCGGTGGTTTGTACCTTCCAGTGCAGCTTTTCAAACGCATTCTTTGATGGCTCAAGATCCTGTATAATGCCAAAACTCATCTTTGGATGCTTGTGTATCACTTCATTAGGAATAAGGACAATGTGTGATGGCACTGAGCACAAGTTTAGCACTGAGGGCTGGAATTGGGAGCTGTGAATAGCTTTAAGTGTTTTTTGTAAGCCATAATATAGTGACAACATTATTAAATAATAGAAAACTGCAATTGCATTGAAACCTCTTTGTTGGAGATGAAACTGGTAAAAGTATCAATGATAGCTGGGAAGACTGGGTGATTTGTTTCATGTTACTTATCTTGAATTATTTCTGACTTGCTAGAGTGTGCTATGAGCGAGCCACCTTCAGCCCAACGATCCAAACCTTCATTCTTTCTGCCATCTGGCATGGGGTTTATCCAGGATATTATTTAACATTTTTAACAGGAGTACTAATGACACTAGCAGCACGAGCTGTAAGTACAAACCACGTATCTTCATAAATAATAAGTTTTGTAAAAGCAAATTGATCATGTTCATTGCTCCAAAGATGCCCTTTACTGTTAATACACAATCTGTCTGATAGTGGTGTTTACTTTTTTTCGTTATGAGAACAATGGGGATGATTAATGAAAAGGAGGGCTTGATTGGTGGAAAAAAACTAGACTATACACAGCCTGTAACATCTTTGTAGCACCTTTGTATCTTTTGTGGAAGCTCTTCCTCTATATTAACTGTTAGTGTGTTACTATTGCATGCTGAACAGTTGATGTTATCTAAAGTAATTTTGAAAACATTAGTGATGATGAGTAGCTTAAAATTTGGGTGTCATTGCTATATATTTCTAGAGTCTGCCTCATTCCTAATTTCTCTCCAGTACTATTGTAAGGATGATAACTAAAGAATGTTCCCCCTCAAGCAGCACATAAAAGTCTCTAGTGCAGTTACTATTTCAAGCTGGCCAGCCAATAGTGCAGTCATATTAACAAGCTTTTGCAGTTGCTATTCAGAACCATATGGAGACAGCAAATCTGCCAAGAAATCTCTCACTGTTCTGCCTGAGAAAGCTGTGTAAGAACAGAGACAGGTTTATCAGTCACTCAGTGGAAAAGAGGAGCAAATTACACATCAGATCAGAGCAGCATAACAGAGCACTTTTTTGTTGAAAGAACCAGGGGAATGAGAAATGAAGCCGACTGCTCTGTGGTTGCTATAATAGCTAGGGGAAGGTGGTACTTCAGATTAAGATTGCTACTACATCAATAAACAAATGCTTCTCTTTCTTCACAAAATATGGGTATAGTCCTTGTTTGACAGAACCGACTCCGTTCTTTATAATAGATACAGCTTTCTTCTTCTTCCAGATCTATCACAGGGAACTTTTGACATTTGTCAGCTAGGGGCTGGAGCAAAAGCCAAGGTTCTGGGACAGTTCACAGATAAAAGTTGTTTACTTAGTGAGATGAGCCCAGTAAGTGGAGTGCTCACTGCCCTTCATCCAGGGCTGGTCTAGTAGACTATATCGTATTCATGTTTCCTATGTATCAATCAATAGGCTAGTAAAAAAGTATTTTCAGTTTCTGTATCAACAGGTACTTAATATTAACTAAGATATGTTAGAGCATATTTGTTATTTAACTCTACTAGCCTTTAATTGCAAAGTTTGGCAACACTGATCCACACTTTGTTCTGTTATGCCTAAGCATGTATCCAACTTATTTTACTACCTTTAATCATTGCAGATTTCATAACCGGGTGTTTACTAGTGGCAGCCATAGATTTGTGTTAAAAGTTGTTCTCCAAGTCCTAAAAAATACAAGATTACAAGAAAGTTTGTGAAGCTTCATCTGGGTTCTACAGAACTCAGGAGCAAGTCCTTGCATGTGACCATAGGAATAATTAGAGGGAGATGGCAGAATGAAGGGTATGTAGCTAGAATTACTTGTTTGACTTAGCTTAACTAAGAAAAGACTGAGTGGGAATGTGGCATCTACAGGGCAATTAGAAGAACCAGAAGGGTCAAAAAGGGTTTTTAATGTGAAGAATTAAATCAGCAGGAGGTAGCTTTGGATACATTCTTTGGAAGGAGGAGTTCTAAAGAAACTGGGGGTTAAGGAGGCTGAACAGTACACTCTGGTGTGCAGCTTTTCAGAGAGCACTGCTTCAGTGCAGGTGACTGGGAGGTGGAACTGTGATATGAAGTGGGGTCAAAGGCTGAATTGAGCCCATTTTGGTTTGTCAGCACCTAAGACAGAGTGTGAGCAAGGAGAACAGTTCAGTCAAAGGAAGGAGAGGCAAAGTTTTATTTATGTCTTTATAATTATAGACTTAAATAAAACTGGACCCAACCCTGTGTGGGATTTGGATTTGAGTTTTTAAATACTTCTGGTATTCAATCTTTTGAGCAGAATTTTAGAATAAAAGAAAATTCAGCATAGAAATTTGAGTAATTTTATAATAATCCCACTTGACAGAAGTTAAGACCCCTGAAATATGTTATTAGAACTGATATTTTGTATATTCTGATATATACCCTACTTGCTTTAAAATATATTTTTATTAACAAGTGTATAAAAATGGCTTACTCTATATAGAGGCTTTTGTCAGAAAGATTCTGGCCTTCACTTACTCCAACCCTCTATATTTACCGTATGGCTTGATAGAATACAATTTCTGCCTCATTCAGACAATCAGTGCAAATTTGCATTGGATTTAGGGTAGGATTAATTTATTTAAATTCTGTTTAAATTGATAAATGCTTAATTCCCATGCTGAATGAATTGCAGGGAATTTGAACCAATTTTTGAAGTTAACGGGCATTTTGAATAGTTCAAATATATTTGACCAAACTGTAACATGTAAATTCATCCTATGACTTTTTTGTCAATGCAACAAACTGAGCTCTCAAGGTTTATTCCTCAGCTAACTCAGTATTACCTGCTTTTTCAGATAAGAAACAATATCAGACACTATTTTGTTCAATCTCCTGCTGTTAAACTATGTTATGATATTGTAACATGGATGGCAACTCAAGCAGCAATAAGTTACACAGTCGTGCCATTTGTACTGCTCTCTGTAAAACCCTCTCTCACCTTTTACAGGTAAGCACATTCTACCTGTTTCCTTTTCTTTCACTTGGAATAGAAATATTTTCAGTGGCAGATTTCTGAAGCTATTTTAGTGATACAATTCTGAGATTGATTTGTAGCAAATTTCTAGTGCTTGAACAGTGTGTCTTGTGTTGCTCACACTTTTCTGTCATAACAGACTTATTTTTCAGGGGGCAAGGGAAAAATCCTAGCCAAAAACAAAACCAGAGGATACCTTTGAAATTACTATTTGCCCTTGGAACATTTTATAGCAAGACTAAATATTGACTTCCCAGAAATAACTTCTGAAAAAAGTTGAAAGCAGACTTCTGTTCACTTTATACAGTCCTAAATAATGTGAAGGAAGACTTAATTTTCCCCTTATTTTACTTTTCTTAAATAAAATATTAATGTTTTCACATCTTATGTGCCAAGTATATTTGTTAGAGTGCTCAGAGTTTCACTGATTTATTATTTCTGTTTGTTTTTTAGCTCCTGCTATTTCTGTCTTCATATTGCCAGCATCCTAGTGTTGTTGGTTTTTCCATTGAAAAGAACTCAAAAAGGAAGTAAAAAGCATGAAAGTGTCCAGCCTGTGTGGTCCAGAAAACTAGAAGAAGAAAGTCTTTTGCAAAAGAACAATTATTCCACAACAAATAATAGTTTCAGTCAGAAACAAGAAATAACCTGCAGATATCAAGCATTAAAACAGTGATTGAGGAAATACTATGATGAATATATTTTGTATGTTTTCAGAAACCCATTTTTAGCACCTTTTAAAGGGGTTTGTATTTGTTTGCAAAGATATTTAGTAAGAAAAGAATACATTACCTAGGAAAAATCACATACAATAGCAAGACTGGAAACAAAACAAACTAACCCCTCCCATGCCATGTCCCTGTGGGTCACGCCTTATATGAAGATATTACCATTACTTCAATGGGCACTCAGGACTTGCAACGTATGTCCATAGGGTCATATGTGTGCCCTCTGCTGAATGTACGTTGTGTATCCCAAGGCACCGATGGGGTGGAATAAAATTGTGTCAGTCTAGGATTAACAAATGGAAATTAATTTTCCAACTGAATGACTTGCCTTAAACCCTCTATTTACTGAAATATTGTTTCTAAGTGGGTATTTCAAGTTTGATTTTATGTGGAAAGTATTTCAAATATATAACACTATGTGCTATAAAGAAGATAATGAGAGGAAATGCAAAGTCGCTAGAAGACTTTGGAGTCTTTCAAAGGGAATTGCAATAAGCATCTCAGTATTTGGAGGGTTTTCTTATCTCAAACTATTAGAGTACATTACAGAACTGTAAACATTGATGCCAAATTATAGTTAGGTTTCTTTAATAAAGAGAAAAATTACTCTGAATGGATTAAAATGGCCCTTCTGAACGGATTAAAAACACCTGAAGATTTACCTTTTCCAGGGTAAGCTGGTAGCTGATAGCTCTAATGTAGGTTTCTTTTACTTTAAAGTACCTAAACTCAATAATACACTGCCAAGTGGGCATTGCAGACAGAGGGGGAAAAGCAGCCACAAGGCACAGAAGACAATGTGCAAGCACTGGGATTTCAATGAAAGTGCAGTTTTGCCCTTAAATACCGTAAATACTTGTTCTAGAATAGAACTGTTTTACAAAAAGTAATTTTTAATACTTAAAGTTATTTTGAAGTTTCAGGCATCAGTTAGTTGATGATGCCTTCAGTATAAAATAGCAAAATTACCTTGAAGCTCCAGCACATAGGTAGTCAAACATGAAATGACTATCACAACCAATTTCTGTATGCTTGAGAATTGATGAACCTTTATCCAAAGAAGTGCATGAATTTAAGGAAAAGCTTTTTCTTTGAATTAGAATTTTAGATGCAAATTTCATGTCATATTTCTGGGTAACATAATGAAAGAAGTCCTTCAGAATATCTGACTGTCTGAATTAGGGAAGTTTAATTCCACAAATCAAGGAAACAATGTAGTGGTTATATCTATTTCCAATCATTTATAGTGATGATGGTTAGTGCTAGAGTACTACTGTTAAAGGGCTACATTTTAATTGCATATATTCTGTATTTTCATAAAATTTTTTAAAGTAAATACAAGATGTTTATCCATGTGGGGTTTATTCTTAATTTAAACCAGATATAAAATAATACCAGAGAAAAATAATGCAGCTGATTGATTCATAACTAACAAGTGATTAAGAAAATTTTGTCATAATATTTTGAAACCTAAAGTTTTAATCAAATCTCTAGCTCCAGTTGGATGAATATTCTTACTGCCAGAAGTGCAATGATGGTCCTCAGCTTTGGAGATATTGCCATGCAAAAATCATCACAGTACTCCCTGAAGAACCAGCCTAAGTTAGGTCAGAGTTGTTTCCTTGCTGTCATAACTCTCTGGCCCTTGGCTCCTTGCCTAAAACTCCAGGAAGAAGAGAACATAACTTCCCATATATGTATGTTAGCACTAATTAATCTACTCAGAAAGAGGGAACTGAATATGAAATGAGAGTGGATGAGTCTGTTTAGATGAGGAGGGATGTTCATTGTTTCAGTGACAGGTGTATTATCTTTAAGATAAAATAATCTCACTTCTAAATCCTTACTTTGATTGCCCAGGTAGACTTCCCCTTACACGGGGTTGTGGTTGTCATAAACTTCTTTGACACCACATTATGGTTTTCTTTTTGTTAATGAGTAAGAGTATGGTAGTTTGTTTGATCATCCTTGTTAGATACAGAATCAGGAAAGACTTTTTTTGCATTCTGCACTTGAAGGGACATTTACATAAAGGAACAAATGAGATTTGCACATTTCTGGGTGGGTAAGTAGAAATAGGGTTGATTCTTTCAGCATTTGTTACTCTTGAATTTAAATTCATCTTATTGGTGCAGTCTCCAAATCTATTTAAAAAAAACCACTTTTGGATGCCAGTACAATGTGATGTTTTCCTATTTATGTTCTCGTACTCTTGATTTACTGTTTTGGCATGCATGCCCATGTGTGCTGTGGAGGCTAACTCTTCTTAATGAAATATGCAAACAGTTGTAAAGGCTCCCAGAAAATAAGGTTTAGGGTTGTGCAGACTGGTACTTGAATGTGAGTGAATTCAGAGGTACAGTTTTGTTCAGAACTTTTGTATGTTGTATCTTGGGAGGTTGAAACAACTAAGAAAATACATTCATACTTTCATTGAGCACAGGTGGCAAAATACAGGTTTCAAAATTGGACACGACTTTTTTTTCTTCATGATTTGAACTCAGTAATTGAAACACAAGAAAAATATTTGAAGTAATTCTGCACAGAATTTAAGTATAGTGTCCTAGGATTTACACTTTAAATGCCATTGTTAAATATAAAAGTACTTTGAATAAAAATCTGCTCTTCACAAGAATGAATTCTCTTGGGGACTATGAAAAGAACTGTTTTATTTTAATGGTAGCACCCTGATTTTAGTCAGACTGGGGTTTTGATGTTTCTTTCCCTCTGCTTTACTCATTTTCTGCCTTGCTGTCACACTGGATCCTTTTTATCCAGTCAGTCAGAAAGTCAAGAGCAGCCAGCCCCAATGCTTAGATAATATTTAGGTTTTACACACATCATTTGATAATACTGAATTTGAAAGGATGGAAGTGATTCTTATTGCTCTTCCTAACAAAAATTGTATAAAGTATATTTCCTATAAATGTTTTGGACATGAAGGAAACATGGTTTTCAAAGTATTCTTTCACTCATTAAATAATGTATATCCAAAAAGTAAAAGTGTTTCCTGTATTTCAGATCAGCACACTATGAAAAGTAAATACAACATATCATTCCTAATTTTATGGTGCTTTGCAGATATTTGCCTATTGTGAACAGTTCATTCAGGCACTTAATGAGTTAATGTTAGTTAGTAAATGCAGTCACCCCAATCATAACTATTTGCTTGCTTAACATTTTTTAACTTATATGATTCTGTATGAATGAGAGAGATATATATTACATATTTAAATAATACTTTCAGTGGTGACCACTACTGTTGTAATCAAAAAGGCTTTGTTAGCTTTGCAGTTACAGATATGCCCTTCTTATTCAGGAAACTTATTCTTCCCTGGCCATTCCTTAAGTTGACATGTAGACAAGATTTCAGTAATTTGTGACATTTGAAGATGTATTACATGTAAAAATATTGGTATACATTTCAATATGCTCTTGATTACAAATCACACTTTAGTGAGAAGACCATGAAGAGACCTTGGTATATTCCCTGCTCTACACTGAGATATGGTGTAAGTTTTACCAATATAGTAAATTATTTATTAGAGAAATTTTACACTTTAAGAACTTGTTCTGTTTCCCCCAGGGGAATAAGTAATAATATAAATGCTAGGTTTGTATGACAGGGTGCACACTAGGTAGTTTTGCCTCTTTTGATGGCATTGATTTGGATAGTGGTAAAATGTCTTCTGATGCAGAGGAGATGGTTGAGATAGTCACCTCCTAATTCATATCAAAAGTAATTTTAACAAAATCTAGATTTTTTTTTCTCTCAGAAGCTTTGCAAACAAGTTGTTGACAATTTGTTTAAATACATGATCAAATGTGTCTTCGTGTTTGCATAAAAATGTGTAACTTGCTTATATGTAAACTTTCACATGTTCAACTTTATAAGTTGGCCTTGAAAGATAAAGAAATTTAAAAGCACAAGTTATATAATTTAGGCTTTCATTTCCCATATCTTTAATTCTTTCATTTTGTAATTCTCATTGAATTCTGAAATCAGGTTTGAGAATTTAATTTTCATTGAAAATTTTGAAATACTACCATCTATGTAGAAAAGTGATCAGTGTTAGAAAAACAGATGGAAATAAATTTAGGGTTTTTAATATGATGCAGACTACGTATTAAAAAATACACATTAGTTCTGTGCTGATTCATGACAGCATTTCGCTACATGATTGACCTTTATGTATTTATTTAGGTTCAGTAATACTCTGAACTGCACTTGGTGTATTTTTTAATTTTCCTGTTTAAAAATCAATTGACAATAAGCACTTCAGTAAGTATTTAAATGCTACTCTGAATAAGTAAGCAGGCACTCTAGTGAACTGAGCCTACTCTCATAAGATTACCAGATCTGTCTGCATCTCAGCTAGTTTGCACTGTTGATCTTCATCCTCAGAGTCTTGGTGGGAAAAGATTGCAGTGGAGAAGTCTCTGGTCAGATCATGTCCCATCTGTGGCTGGAAGGGTTTCCACAGTTCCCACTGGGAGCCAACCCTGTGTGCAGAGCTTGGCAGAGGTTGTGCTTGCTTGTGACCCAGGCTGCAGCTGCTCTGTACTATATCTGGATGGATTTTTGACATGTTTGCTGTCTTAATGTAGACGTTTTGCAAACATCATGAAATCCAGGCATCCACAAAGTCACCCTGCAAAGTTACAATTACAAATACTGCAACACTTGTTTATTATGGTCAAAGCTAAATGAAAAAAAATGATTTCTTAAAACTTATTTCAGAATGGGCTTTTTGTAGGTTTTTTACAAAATCTAACCACCAAATGTATCCATTTTCATCACATTAAATATTTAAACCACAGTTTTGCTCAGTTTAGGTATACAAATGTGCAAAAGCAAATGTTGCCACTTTATCATCATTTGTGCATTAGCTGTGTGTTCAGTGATTTAGACCTGGTCTTGATTGTAGATGGTTTTAGATTTTCTGAACCCATGTGCATATCCACATAAACATTGCATAAATTTTGAATTGAAAAACTGTGTGACTTCAGACTGAGATCTGAGGTAGGGCTACTTCTGGAGGAAGGTTTTTGTCTTGCTAGTGACTCAGTCCAGCACCTTATTCCAAACAAACCTCTTGGCAAAAGAGACCTCTGCACAATCTTCTTCCTTCCTTTTGTTCTCTAAGGGGGAGGTACCCCAGGCTGGATTTTCATTTAGGTTTCACTATAATATGTCATATGAATAGATAGCTGGGGTCCATGCTCTAGCCAGATTAGACTTGAAAACTGGGACAGTGTAATCTGAAACAAAAAAATAGAGAAAATGGGGTGCCTAGAGATTGGTAATCAGAAAATGCAACACTGCTTATTAAAGGTGCAAATATTACTACAATAAGTTAAGGAGTATTTGCCTATGCATCTTTTGCCTTTCTCTATGTTTTTCAGTTCTCTTTACATCTTTTCTTTGTACCTTTTTTGTCCAGTGGTGTTGACTATTTCTGTGGAGAATCTGCTGATGTGTCTTACTGTGACAAAGGTGTCAAAATGCTACAATAGTAATTAGGTAGTTACTCTTAAATCCCAGACCTCAGATGTGTTCTAGATCAGTTAGACGAGAACATTCAAAATGTATTGGATGAGAAATAGTGTAAGATGGGTAATATAGCATTATTCAAAGATGTTGTAATAAGTTATTCAATTTAAGAATTTAAAATATGGAACTTTATTCTTTCCTGCCTTGGTTACACATTCAAAGGAATAGTTTTACCTCAATGCAGAAGTAGTTATGCCTCCAACCACCCGTATGTTAAGGTGAGAGAACACCCCTAAAAGTGGATAGCTACAGTATTCCTAAATTTGCCTTTCCTGGTTCAGATTATAATACATTGTCGGTGAATTTCATTTTTATTATTCCAAAATATATATTTTTTAAAAAGTGTTATTTTTCAACAGATCCATAAACTAAGTGTTGGTGTATGGTAAAATTAAAATACCACTGTTAGTTACACTGTGATTGTGATATTTTAATAATTACTTATTTCTAATTTGTCTCAGCAGTGCTGCAGAAGCAGCGTGCTGTTATGTTTTAAAGGTGTTTTTAACTTGCCTATAAATGTTCTTTTCTAATTTGTGTCTTTAAATCTGATTAAACTGTAGTTTAAAAAAAGCAAACTTGTTTTTCTAAATTCTTTGCTGTCTGTCTTTAATGAGTGGTGAAGAAGAAAATTATTTTAATGCAGTTTCTCCTTTTAGATTGCTAAATATACATTGCATGCATTTACACTGTTATTTGGAATATTCTAGTTCAAAATTGCATTTATTTAGTTTGTTTTCTAGAGCTTATATACAAGTATATGTATATAATTATTTTTCAGTAGAGCTAGTAAACAGAATTTTGAGTCTAGCCCCTTGTTACTTGGGAAAGGTGCTGAAGCAATTTAAACCCTCCATCTCAGAGCATATTGCTACCCCACGAGCGTTGCTTCTGGATGTGACAACTGGGGTGTTTTTATCTTGAGAAATGGAAACCTCATAACTGAGAC
Source organism: Agelaius tricolor (assembly GCF_023055355.1). Lineage (NCBI taxonomy): Eukaryota > Metazoa > Chordata > Aves > Passeriformes > Icteridae > Agelaius > Agelaius tricolor. Next base: position 80,979,350 of record NW_027269261.1, read on the forward strand.
ATCAAACTCGGTGCTTTGGAGAAGCTGTTGCTTTAATTGCTGGTTCCAAAGAAGCAGGGCTAGATGTGTACCATACATGCACATTTTTTTCTTTTTGAAACTCAGCTTCCAGGACTCTGCTAAGGCAGTTTCTGTTGGCTGGTGACAGTATGTCAAAGCTGGCTGAGCCTCCTGGACCTGCAGGTTTTTACCGTGTGAGCTTAGAGTGTTGGAGAAAATAAGAGATATCAGGTGTCACTACTAAAGAGAGGCTGTTTCCATCACTTCCTGTCACACACTGAAGCATTTTCTCTCTGTGTTTAGAATTCTCTTTTAGCAAGTGGTATCACAGGAGATGGAAATACTTGCCATTCCAACTCAAAGGACTACAGATGAAATTTTAGAAGGTCTGGTGTTGTCATTTTAACTAGAAGTTAGACTTCAATGGAAATTGCCTTCTCAAATACACATTCACAACAGAGTCATTCAGGAGTATAAAATGTCCTCATAAGTGTTGTAAATTGTTGCTGCACAGAAGGAGTCATAATTGAGAGCATCCTGGAGCCAGCAGATATTTTCCTGTGCCTGTAATTAACTTAGTTCCATCTCAGCAACTTCCTAATAACATGCAGGATGTTTCAGTACAGAATACAGAAGTAGTTTTAGGGGGAGATGTCTTCAACCTAATTACTAGGTGAGAGTTGGAGATCTGTCCAGAGTTTGGCAGTACATCTTACAGCTCTTCCAAAGGTGGTCATATATCGTAGCAAAGGAGCTATTTCTCCATGGGGGCTGCACATGATCTTTTCAAACTGAATAAATAACAATTGCACCATGTTTCACTGCCTGTGTGAATTAGTCACTGGTGGGAAAGTGTTGCTCCTAATCTAAGCAAGGGTAAAATTTAGAGGAGCACAAGGATGTCAGGAGCTGGATCCATCTGTAGCAAAAGTGGGTGATAGTGAAGGACCATACAGAAAACTGCCTTTCTGCCTCCACATTCAGAGTGTTTGTACAGTTCCTTTTTATGCAGGAGGGAAGGAGCTACTGTTTCTGCCTGAAATTTGTAACTACAAATTAATGGTGAGAACACAGCTAAGACCTGATGGGTGGGAACATTATGATATGGGAATAAGGATTTTGGATGATGGGAGATTATGAAGTGAGATACTAATATACATTTTTGTATAAAGTGTGAAAAAAAAGTAATATCTTGAAAGTGTTTCAAAATCTATAAACCTTAAGAGGCTAACACAGGCAGTCTTGTCAGACTGTGGTTTCTCTTAGGTACACAAGATTCTATGGATGCCTGAAGCATCAGGACTACTCTTCTTGAGCAGTGGCCCTTATGCATATGTTCAGGTGGCACAGAGAGCCCTTTTCAGCCCCACACTAACTTGCAGGGACTCATCCTCCATTTGCTCACATTTCATTTCTGCAAATGAGTGTAAAGAAGGAGAATGTTCTTAATTTTTCCATTTTTTAGCTGAAACAATGTTTTGGTGCAAGATTAAGTGGATTTAGCTTTTGAATTTCACTGCTTGTGCCTTTGCTTTGTGTTAACAACTTTAGAGCAGGTAAGGAAGCTGTGTATTTTATCAGGGTGTGAAGACTTTAAGGTCATTGGAGAATTCATGCTTAAAAAAATGAGCAAAGCCCTTGCTGCGTGGTTTCTGGTTTATAAGTATTCAGGATATAGAGGAAGACCTGTCAGATGTTTCTTTAAGAAGGAAACAGTCATGGCTCTTTACTGAGGTTGAAGATCTCAGTCTCATAAAGAATTAAATCAATGCTTTGACGCTTGAAACTCAGTAACCTTAGAAATCAGCAGTACTGTGGGAACTGTGCTCCTTTCCCTGGCTGTTCTGTTGCCATCATTGGTTTAGGCAAGGTTCTGTCATCTCCTGTGGAGATGGTATTGCTGTAGTCATCAGAGGTCATCTCTCATCCAGTTGTCCAGATGAATTACACGCATCCATTATCATGGATTTGGACTGTGCTGAAGATGGAAATTTTCAAAATACCCATAAAGCTTCTTGGAGATCTGGGCTGTGGGGGAGTCTGAGAGAAGCTGGTGGGTCTCGAGGTATGTGGTGGTATTGCAAAATGTGCATTATGTCAAAATTATCTTAAATCAGGATGTACTTGATATTTGGTCTTTATATACTTTCAAGTCTACTCATCAAGAAAGGAGATGTAATCAGTAGAACAGATAGCAGCTAGCATCCCTTAGTCAGGACATCCTGGAGCTAACAAGCTGTAAGGATGAAGTAAATAAAGATATTGATGTATGTCTATGTATATGTTGCCACCTTGGCAAAAGATTCAAGGTCCATGGATCCTATAGTTGGTCTGTCTTCATTATTATACTAAAAATCACTCACTCATGAAAGTCAAAAAGACCTTGCCCATGTGAAGACCCTTCTCCTGAGCATGCACAGAAGCCAGCTGGGGTTATGTAGCTTGTATGGAAATTACAACCCAGCCACGAAGGAGGAGCTGCACTTGGGAGGTTACTGACACATCTTCTGTGTATAAACCACAGAAACATAAAATACTCTGAGTTGGAAGGAACCCATCGGAATTATCAAGTCCAGCTCCTGGCCATGCACAGTACAACCCCAAGAGTCACACCATGGGCCTGAGAGCATTGCCCAAACGCTTCTTGAACTCTGTTGGCCTTGGTGCTGACAACTTCCCTGGAGAGCCGGTTCCAGTGCCCATCACCCTCTGGGTGAAGAACCTCTTTCTAACATTCAGCCTCAACCTCCCGACTCAGCTTCATGCTGTTCCCTCAGGTCCTGTCACTGATCACTACAGAGAAGAAAGAGATCAGTGCCTGCCCCTCCTCTTTCCCACATGAGGAAGGTGTAACTGCATTGAGGCCTCTCCTCACTTCTTCTCCAGACCAAAGACAAGTGACATCAGCCACTCCTCGCATTTCCTCGGCTCAAGGCCCTTCACAACCTTCGTTGCCCTCCTTTGGACGCTCTCTAACAACTCAATGTCTTTCTTATATTGTGGTGCCCAAAACTGCCCGCAGGGCTCAAGGTGTGGTCCCTTTCCGCGGCGCTGCTTTCCAGCCTCTCGGTCCCTAGTCCGTCCGTATATCAGGCACCAATTGTTCACTACCCTTTCCCCCCTTATTTTCTGTCAGAAAGCACCCGGGGGGTGACTGCTGGTGCCATCCTCTGGGCTGCCCAGCGCTGCGCTCCGGCTCAGCCAGGCCCACTCCGCGCCGGGCCGGCGGTGCCCGAAGCTCCCGGGCAGGGCAGTGCCCGTGCCGGCTGTTGCCGCCGCCCGCGGCGATGGGCGCGGCCTGAGGCGGGCGGAGCCGCCCCCGCGCGTCACGGCCCGGGCGGGCGGAGTGCAGTGGCGGAAGATGGCGGGCGCCGCCGGGCCCAGCTGAGCAGCGCTCGGGACCGCCGCCTCCTTCCGTGTCAGGCTCCTGCTGGGCCCGGGCAGCCGCCGCAGGGGCCGAGACCCCCCCGGCCGTGGGGTGAGTTTTGGCGGAAAGGCGGGGGGTACGGGCCGGCCGCGGAAGGGCAGGGGAAGGGCACGGGCTGTGGGGGAGGCGGCGCTCCCGATGCCAAACAAAGGGCGCGGTGGGGCCACTCCAGCGGGGCCCCGGGGGAGCGCTGGGCTCGGGCGGTTCATGGCTGCCGTGGCTCCAGGGCCCGGTCTCCGTCCCCTCACGCTCCGGTCCCCTCAGTGCAGGGTTGCGGGTCCGGGGCGGCGGCGCGCCCGCTCCGGTCTGCGCTGGGCATCGCGGGGCTCCGGCGGTGCCGTGTGCGGGGCGGCCCGGGCTCGGTGTGCGGGTGTCGGGGGCACCGCCCCGTGGGTGAAGCGTTCCGCAGGTGCCGCGGGCACGGCCGGGGGCCCTGTCACCCCTGTCCTGGGGGTAGAGGAGCCTCTTGGACGGTGTTTCTCTCTTGTTGACTTGTAAAGGTAGATAAGGGTTCGACTCGTCCGGAAAGTTTTTGGCATCTAGTTTATAAGAAAGGTAAAGAATAACAGAACGACTGAGGATGGGAGGGACCTCCCCAGGTCGTAGGGTCCAGTCCTTCTCCTCGGATAGGGACAGCAAGAGTGGATCTCCCGGACTGTGCCCAGAGGGCTTTGGTGTGTCTGCAAGGAAGGAGATTTGGCAACCTCTCTGGGCGACTTGTGCCAGTGCTGGGTCACCCTCTCAGTAACAAGTTCAGACAGAGACTCCTTTAAATGCAGAGAAGGGCAGCGAAGCTGGTGAAAGGTCTGGAGCACAAGTCCTATGAGGAGAAGCTGACGGAGTGCGGGGGGTGTTTAGCCTGGAAGAGAAGGAGGCTCGGGGGTGACCTTATTCCTCTCTACAACTACCCGCAAGGAGTTTGTAGCTAAGTGGGGATCAGCCTCTTCTCCCAGTTAACAAGTGATAGGACAAGAGAATGTAGCCTCAAGCTGTGTGGGAGGACGTTTGGCTTGGACATTAGGAAGAATTTCTTCTCAGAAAGAGTGGTTAGACATTGCGATGGGACTGCCCAGGGAGATGCTGGAGTCACTGACCCTGGAGGTTTTTAAGGAATGACCTCTTAGTGCCCTGGCCTGTGACATAGTGGTGCTCAGCTGCAGGTTAGACTCAATGATTTCTCAGAGGTCTTTTCCAGCTTAATTGAGTCTGTGTTTCAGTTTCTGCCCATTGCCTCAGGTCCTGCCACAGGACATCACTGGAAGAGTAGCAAAATGTCTTAAAGGTAGCAGGGCTTTGCCACTTTGCATATATGCTTAAAAATTGGTTGGAAAAGTGATTTCCCCTCTGTAACTTTTGGTAAAGGATTAGTGATGGAATAATGCAGTAATATGTCTTTTGCTGGAAAAGTGTTCGAATCATTACCTGATTAATTACCTTCCACTCCTCCCCCCATCAAATACTAAAGAAATGGACAGAAAAACAGAGATCTTTTTCTGAGATCAGAACATGTAAGAAAACCCATCTTTTTGTCTACTGGATAGCCATCTATTTTTTGTTCTGCCACAGTGTTTATTTTAAATAAATTGGTTATTAAGAAATTAATATCTGCTTGAAATTCTATGTGACCACAGCTTATGAAATGGTGCCATATTAGTTTAAAGTTCTACATCACACCATTCACTCTTTTTAAGTGGAAACATTCCAAAAGTTAGGTTTTTTTTGTCATATAACTTGTGTCTGTGACTAACATACCCTTGATTTTATGATACAGAGAAACGTGTTGGCCATATGAGAATGTATCAGATGACCTTGCAGACTTCCTTGAGCTCTTGTGTATTTTGTACAGGTTTTGACAATTGATTTGTGTTGGTTGGTATAATTTTAAGAAACCCCTTAATATTGGTAACTTTCTGTTTGCTTTCTTTATCTGATGTATTTAAAACCTGAAATAGTGATTTGTAGGACTGAGCACCTTGTGTTTTGTTTAGGAATTGAATTTTGTCTTACAATTCAGATGTTCTTAACAATATGTTACTGTTCATTGACCATATTTAAATTTTGTCTCAAAGATGGACGGATTTCTCTGATAAATCCTGTTGTCAGCTACTTCACACATTATTTTAACTGATTTTTTTAACCAGAGTGGAATATGGGCATGTCTGATAGTTGCTGTCATCTGACAACCAGCCCTGCATGTTAAGTATAGATTTACATCTTTCCAGTCTTTTATATGTAATCCCCAGCCTCTTTTGTTTTATTAAAACTAACAAAAAATCCATCACAACAATATTTGGAAATGGCCATTGCTTTGAGTGCATAAGGTAGAAAAGAAGGCCTTGTGTATTATCAATTTCTCCTCCTTCTTGCTGTGTGCAGTTTTGATGATGACAATAGAGACCTCCTTTTATGCAATTTTTTTAGTTATATTAGTTTCAGGTTTCAAAAGAAGAATGTCTGTGTGTCTAGCTGTAGTTCACTTTTTGTGTCTTTTGATATTTTAGAGTTACACAATTTTGTTCTTTGTGATAAAGTAACAAAAAATAAGGTAATTTAAAAAAAAATCTTCTCACCTGGATAACAGAAATGTGGTTAAGAGAAGTAGAATAAATGCTCCCAGATAAATAGGGAAAAGCAGAAATACAGCATAAGGTCATTAGTCACACTGGAATTTCAGACACTGGAGAAGAAGTGTGGGTGTAGACTACTTACAGAAACTTAATTTGTTATTTTTCTCTGACTCTGGATACCAGAAATTCATATTTTTAGAGACTCATTTCAGCTGTTCTGAAAATTTCTTCTTTAAACAGAATCCTGGTTGACTCAGTCCCAATAGAAAGAATATTTTTAAATATTTGCCACTTCATGTGATGCCTGACTTTTGATCTCTTGATGTTTAGGAAGTGTATCAATTTAGGAAGGGATTACAATAAATTATTGTTAAGGCTAGGCAATGCTTGTGTTACTAAGATTCTGTGTGCTGTAAGTAAAGGTGATGTTTCAGCAGGTTTTTCATTTCTTTATGCCATCATAAAGCATAAAAATATGTGAGAATATGAAACTGGATTATGTTAGTTTTTTATAATAAATTTAATGTGTACAATTCTTATGTTTCACCTTTTTTAAATTTTAATTTGAAAAGATGGCGTTTCCAGTTCTTAAGGGTGAAGTGCTGTGCAGTTACACATTTGAGTTGTACGTGCTCAGATTTCAGCAGCATAGTAATTATTTCCTTTTATAGTTAGCTGAAAGATCTGCCACAGTGTTGCATGTTGGGAAGGTGGCTTTTGTGTCTGGAAAAGGAAGGAGGAATTAAAAAGTGGCAACAGTTTTTTCATTGTACAATGAAAAGTATGAATTTAACGTTATTACTATCTTGACTTTTTCTTTTTTTTTTGTTTTCAATAGATATTCTCAATAATGCTAGAGTTGTTAACCAGTTTTGGTATTTATTCATAAAAGATCACCGTTTGCACAATAAATAAAAACATGCAGAAGATCTATGTAAAAATTGTGATAGTTGGAAAATTTAGTGAGTAATATTTCTTATATAGTTAGGAACTCATAAGAGGTTCTGAGAATACATAAAATACCTGCAGATTTGAGTTATCAGGACCTCTGCTATCAATACTGGTGCTGTTGAGGGAAACTATTTTTTTTTAAATTGACAAATTTTTGCAGTCTTTCCAAAACAGTGATAATGTATGTCTGCTTCAGCTCAGGAAGCAAGAGCCTTACAAAAACAGGTTAATCCCTGTGCAAACATTGCCTTCACCTGAGCATTTGTGCACTTTATATGATTTCATAGTTCTTGGTGTGTTGTTAGTTTTGTAAAATACCAGGATTTGCTGCCCCAAGGGCATAGTGAGATTTCCAAGCTTGAAAGTTTGGGTTGTGAATGAAGAGCAGGTTTTTGCACTGGAAATTAGCTCACTTAGGTGGGAGAGAAAAATAACAGCACGAATCCTTATGGGAAAAGGGATTGGTTTCCAAATAGAATCCTGGTTTTAACTGAAATTTTTGTTATAGGTTGTGAAAATACTTCTGTGTCAAAGAAAGTAATTGTGTTAATTGAGCAATTAAGGACCATTTATGTATAGGATGATCTTGAATGATCCTGGTTTTGCACTCTATTTATGAAATTTGGCAGGGATTAAGTTCTCGTTCTTTAATTTGGTCAAGGGTAAGCCTTAGAGTTTTGGTTTTTTTTTATTCCAGGGTTGTTTGAAAACTATATGAAAATAAATTTCAGGAGCTTTTTTTATTAGAGGGACCAGAGTAGAATTGCTTCTCTAGCCAGAGACTGTTCCTCAGAGTCTTGCTTCAGTTTTTATGATTACTTAAAATAAATCTGAAGCATTGGAAGAAATCACACTTTAGTGACTGGCACACCTATGAACTTTGAGTACAATGCCTGATTTTCATAACATAGTAACATACATTTTGTTTAATGAAAAGGTGGACTGTGACTGTATTCAGCTGATGTTGACTTGTTGTCATGAGTGTATCATGAACAGACCCAGTCAGGATTATTTCAGGCATGTTCTTTGTTCTTGGTGGGGAAGAAATAAAGCAAAGTTTCCAAAAACCTTAATACCACCATTTTTAAATTTATCTTTGTTTCTGGAGTGGTGAGGAGAGTTTTGTTTGTTTGGTGGTGGTTGTTGCCCCTAAACTGTGCTTTCCTAATGCCCTCCAGTGATGTTAATCTTTAGGATGCTCTAAGAAGCTTGCCTGAAAAAAGGCAAAAGTATAAGGATATAAAGTATAAAATGCATAATTATAGCATCTGATCTTGTGAATCTTGTTTTTATAAAATAGACTGTTATTAATTCTAAGAAGGAGATGTTATGTGACAGTGAAGCATAGGAGACAAGAAATACTAATATTCGTGGACATGTTTCACTGGTACAGATCTTTTATGATTTATAAAATAATACTAACGTGGAGTTTATAAACACATTTCTGGATGTGTTCATTGGCATCAGGTGTTTTGCTGTTAGTCAGAAGTTTAAGATATCTCTAAGGATTCAGCTCTGCATGGAGGCAGAAGCTGCACTGTTGCCAGCTGGGATTTCTGAAGCAGGATGCTTATCTACAGTGCAGCAGGGCTGCCTCTGCCTTTAGGAAATATGCCCATAGGGAACATCAAGGGAAGAATCTTACTTTGAGGAAAAAGCAATGCTGAATACTTTCTTTCTTTTCACACTAGCTAAGAATTAATTGGTTAAGTTTTGATGGCAACTGCAGAGTATAAATCATTTGGTGAGAGATTTTAGTCATGTTTTGATATTCTTAATACAGTTCTCGATTTAGTATGTGGTATGGAAAATAGCATAGGGATTGATGGTACAGATACAGGAGAGAAGCTGGGAGATAGCACAGGAAAAACAAAAAATACCTGTGGTGGCAGTGGAGCTAGAAACAAATCATGTTTCATTTATTTCTGTTGTTGTACGTAAAAAATAATGGGAGGAATACAGGTGCATGTGAATATCTAATGTCATTTTAGGTGCCTGAGAATATCTGAGACACCTGTAAGATTCTGCTGTAGGCTGTAAGGGAGGTGGGTTGTCCTGGACTGGCAGCTGGATGCCAGGCAAGATACCACATACTTTCCTGATATTTTTAGTGTCTGAAATGGCAGTAGGAGTCAATGTGTCCACACTAAATCAGTAAAATTGCTGTTTCTTTTCAAACCTTTCGTATTTTGTGTGGATTAGTGGGTTTTCTGTTTTTAAGTTTGCCACCTCTCAATTGGCTCTTCCTCCTACTGAAAAAATGGAGACAAAAATACAGCACCACTGTTGTGCTGCTCACCCCCTTTGATGGTAATTTAACTGTAGGGTAAACGTGGCAGACCTTTTGTGTTCTTAGTTTATTTATAGCTTTCTTGTGGGACAGACTGGCTGCTTGGGCAGTGCCTAGGAAAACTGCTGCTGGGCTTTAAGTGTCAAATCTAGATTTTATTTTTTTTTAGGTGTGGGTTTTAAACAATGTCTGTAGTTTCTTTTGTCACTAGTCATTCATGTGCACCTGAATTTCATTGGCACATACAGAGAGCTGCTGTCATCTTAACTGAGGTATTAACTGGCCTTATTTTGAACAAGGCATTTCTGTAAGTGGGTCATCTGATGGCTGCAGTGCTGTACGTGAGCTCGGGTAGTATCTAACATACCTTGACAACAGTGTGTATGAATATATATACTTAGATGGTAAAGGAGAAGGGATGGTGTTAGTGACTATGTAAACAATTTAAAGTGGAGCTGGATTGTGTGATTTAAATCTCCAAATCTAAACTAACTTCTCTGTGCTAAGTACAGTGAAGTTCTTGCTGGCTTCCTTTCATTTCTTTTTCCACTTCAGTTGGAAGCACTGAAGAAAAATTCATTGTCTGCTTTGATTTGAGAATAAAAGTAAGAATAATTTTCTGGGAAACCACTAGTCTTTGGCTTCTCCCTGCGAGAGAATAGCCCAAGCTTTAGCTAACAGTAAACTGGAGATTTTCCTCTGCTGTTAAAAGAAAAAGCCAGAGAGCCTGATCATGTCAGCCACTGGTGAGGAGAAGGGTGTGAAGGGATGGTGGAGTCTTGTATTTATCCCCATGACCTCTTCTGCATCCAGTGAAACTTAATTTTGACTCAGCTTCTGTCCCTTTGTATGTGTAAATTTGGCACAGTAGTACTACTGGTGCTGTGAACTTACTGGGCACAGCTTTTTATGAAGTCTGAAATGGCTCTTAGTGGTCTGCCTTAAGAAAGAAAAACCTTTGCTGTCTTGCATATTAGAGCTTAAAAACATAATCACTTAACAGAAGCCATGTTATGTTTGACTCTTGAGTTAACAGCATGCCATCACATGCAGGCATCTCTGCATAAAGTTGGTGATAACTGATTTAGTAAATTTTGTTTCTCAGAGTTCCATATGGCTGCAATTTAGATAGCATCACTGTATTTTGTAATGCTGATTAGTCTCAATGCTCTGCTTATACACATCAAGGATAAGGATTATATATAAAGTATGTAGCATATACAGATATTCCTATAATGTTGTATTTACTTATGTGCATTCCATTCAAAATATTTATTTAGACAACACATAACAGAATAATTTCTGTAATTTTCTAAGAACTAGAGGGAGTTAAGACTTTTCATGGAAACGTAGTGCCTTTTAATGCACATCTCCAAAGTGTCTTGTTGAAGAGAATGGCAGGTGTTTGTACCCAGCCAATAACTTATTAGCATATGCAGTTCATGCTTTCTGATGTCAAATGTCATAGCTGTTACTTATGCTTTGCTGTTTTTTTTTTTCCCTTTCCTGAAATACAGGTAAGCTTTGTTATCTGGAAGCCCTGCAAATAGTGTGTGAAGATGGCGAGTCTGATGAGCCAGAGTCTGTTGACCTACGTAGAAGAAGGAAATGTTCCTGCTCTGAAAGCACTTCTTGAGAAATGCAGGGATGTTGATGAGAGAAATGAGGTAAGATGATTTTTTAAAAGGTCAATTTCACATTGCATCTTATTAGCTATAGAATGAATAATTAGTGAGATCATATTGGTTATTTAATATACAAATTTCAGTCTTGTTTTGAAGTGATTGCTTACTTTGCATAACCTGAACACTGCATGTTCAGTCTCTGACAGCGCCTCAAGCATCTTTCATAGTATTTGCTTTCTAGAGAGTTCTTCTGAGCTGGAAAATGCAGCTCTGTTGTGAATGGAGTTTATACCTGTATTTCTGTGGCTAAGAATTGTTTCTCAGTTCACACCTCCAACTGCATATGCCCTGTTCATGTTGTGGTGAAACCTGGTATGATGATAACCCTTGCCTCATAACATGGTTTTCAGTCAAGAGATACTTTGTTATACAATCCAAATGAGAGCTGTATTGCAACTTACATGAGCATATGCTCATCTAGGTGAAAAAATAGGTATCCAAGAGGTAAGTCTAGAGTTTACCAGGAGTACACAAAAGTTGTGATATGCAGTAGGGAGTTTATAGGACAGTTTTTCAGAATCTTTTATTTTGATAGGTGTTTCAAATCTGCATAAGATGGAAAGAATATTTTTTTGGAAAGAAATCCAATAGCGTATATTACTCAAACCCAAAAAGCATCATGCAAATGTGACAACAATGTACAGAATTTAGCCTTACTGTACTTGTTAGATCTGGTTTCAATTAAGACAGTTTTCTTTCATTGTTGGCACATTTGTTCCATGCTGTGTGTGCACATATGCTGAGGTATTTCAGATGGGGGAATTTTTAAGTTTCAGAGCATACACATGAACCTCACCACCTGGCATTTAGCATATCTGAGAAGGGGAATGTCTGTTTCCTCTGCTGGCAACTCCTTTCAACAACATGGCCGAAATCAGACAGATCGTGTTGATATTATCAAGTGTTACCGCCTTCACCTTCTTTTCTAAATTTTTCTTCACTTATTGGTGGGACTAAATGTAGTCTTGGGTTTCATTAACTGCCTTTTTTGCAGAGATCATTTCCCCAATACCTGTTGTTTTCAGTCTTCTTATCTGTTGCATTGGAGAAGGTCATTTCTGCAGACAGAGGTGTGTGGTTTGCATCAGTTTCAAACCCCTTGCAGGCATGCTCTATATGTATAATGATAGGAGCTTTGTTTAAATGGTAGCTCTTCCTTGGAATTCAGTGGCTTTGAGTGCTGTTCAGTTTCCAGTTTTGGACTTACCAAGACATCTTTTCTTCTTGGGTAAAAAGAAAATACCAAAAGGAGAATGCCTTTGGACTTCTAAAAAGATTGCTGGCAAGCTAAGGTTTGCTAATGCCAGGACCTCCCAGGCTGCAGTGACTTGTGACTTGGTAGGATCACCCACATTGTTACCAACCCTTTGTACCAACCCTTTTTATCTTGACTGTGGTCAGTTGCCAGAAAAGCTGGGATGTCCCAATCAGTTGTGTATGGATAGTTTTATTGCATTAACACCATCAGTTTCAGTTAAGTGGGGCAAGTCTCAGCCTCTCTGCCTTTTCTCTGCACATCCTTCTGCTTGTGTGATTTTTTTCTCTCTCATACCAGACACATGAATTAGCAGCTAATGATAGACATTTGCTTTGTGTGATGCAGTTTGATCCTAACAGCCTCCACTTTCCCTTGATGTGCCTTTCTTTCTGCTCTTGGTACTGAAGGAGCTTCTCCATGTTCAATTCTGAATCTTCTGTTCTCTCACGGACTGTGAGAGCGCTAACCTGTAAGGTGACACTACTAATTGATTTCTCCAAAAAGATGTAGGTGTGCTCCTTTATAATTTGGTTGTTCCAACACTTACACTGAGCTGTGGTGTACAAATAGACCGTACTTGATGTGTGTGTGAGAAATATGGGCTTTTAGTTGTTGTGGAGTATCTAGACTCTTGGACAACTTTTGAGAATTAATCTGGAGGTCACAGATACAATAATTATCTTTTGTTTCTGTGTTGTGAAATCTTTGTGATGGTTGCTAAAACCTTATAACATTAAGAGTCTTCTAACAAAAAGGGAAGGATGTTTTCAGTACCCCTATAGAAAATTTTACATCTGTCTCAGAAAACTAAAGCCAGTCTGCAGCTGTATGACACTTCTTACAGAAGGGAATAATTTTACCATCCACAGCCTCTTCTTATCCAGACATACTTTTATTTGGAATGTATTATGCTTTTGTGTTACCCACTTGTGGAAGACAATCAGAGTGATAACAAAAGTAACTGTTCAGAAGGAGGTGAGAAGAATGGTCAGGCTAAAATAGGGGGTTTTATTTGTTTTGCCAAAGCATTGCTTGGAAGGGATCCCTGGAAATTATCTAGTCCTGTGTCCTGAGGTGGGTTGGTTGGAGCCAGCTGGAATTGCCTGTGTCTGGTGCAGCCTCTCTTCACCAAGGTTCAGTGCAGTTCCCTCTGGACATCCCAGCCAGACACCTGTACTCAGTGCAGTGAGGTTCCTGTCTGCCCAGCCCCTCAGTGCCCTTTGCAGAGGTGCATCAGCCTCAGGTGCATCAGCCACTCCTCCCAACTTTGTCCAGGCTCTGAAGGTGCTGTGGATGCACTCTGTGCCATTGCCCCATCCTTCATGAAAGGGTTAAATAGGATCCCAGTATTGATTCCCTGCACTAGGGACTGGCCTCCAGCTGCACTTTGTACTGCTGATCCCAGTGCTCTGAGCCCAGCACTTGCAGCCAGTTTCAGTCTACCTCACTGTCCATTTGTCTAGTTTGTACTTCATTAGTGCCCCTGGTTGTGGGAGACAGTGTTGAAATCCTTGCTAGGTATGGCATAAACAATGTCTCAGCTCTGCATCCACTGCCCAGTGATGACATCCCAGAAAGAAGAGGGGTCAGTCAGGGTTTCTGAAATCACTTGGCATGTGTATTCCCAACTTAGTAACTTGCATATCGTAAAGAGCAGAAGTTATGACTGTTTTCTCCTCCAAAGAGAGCTGTTTTTTTCTAAAAAGTAGCATTTTGTTTTGTCTTGATTTTTTGAGCATTTTAATTCCTTTTTTTTAATGACCAGACCTAAAACTACTTCTTGTTGATACGAAAGATACTTTAGGATCTAAAAGCAATGGTGTCCTTTTAAATGTATACAATGTACAATTATAACAACATAAACTTACATGAGGGCGTAATTTTTCCTTGTGAAAAATTACTTCCTAAATATAATTACATAAGGAACAGCTGATGGGCCAGCAAGCAATTTTGAAAGAATCCATGCATTTCTGTGATTCTATGTGTGGAAAGAGCAGAAAGAATCATCAAGTATCTTTAGTAATCATATTGTTAATAGTTTCAATTATGGAGATTAGTGATATTACTGTATTGTGGTTCTGCATTGATTTTTATTCTTTCCAGGGAAATTGCTGGTATATAGCTCCTAACATGTAGCTTTTACATTATTAAGAAACTAGTTAATTTGGTTTTCTGTATGGTGCAGAGAAAATATAGAAGCAAGGTCAGGAAAAATTCTCGTATTTTTTTAAACTTGTAATTAATAAATTTACTGTAAAATTCAGAAAGTTTTACTTTTCAGCATACAGAGGAATTGTATCTCAGAAATTTGCTGACACAAATGTAGGCTGATTGAAGGGTGACAGATTCTAACTGACTTTTAAAGTACTTCTGAAGGCAAATAAACCAGATTTTCTGTCTTTCATCTTCCCTGAGATGAGACTGTCTGCTAAGAACCCATGTTGCAGAGGACAGGAGTGATGTCTGTATTTCCTGTGCTGTGAGATAAAACTGGGGTATATAACCTGACTATTTTTTCCAATGCTTTAGCAACTGTTCCTCTGAATCAGTGTGCATGTTTTAATGGCCATTGTGGTTCCAGAGGTAGATATATTTCTTTATTAATTTTTTTACAATGTGAATGAGTTATTCCAAGTTGTAGCGATGTAACATGTACTGATGATGTCTGCAGTGAGGAAATCATTCAAAAAGGTAGATATTTAATAATGCAACTTTTTTCCTTTTAGTGGCCCTTTTTAATGTCTGAAATGTTTGGGGTTTTTTCTGTTTGTTTTTTAAAGCCCTATGGGACAGGATTTAATACCATATTCTCCATTTTTATTGCAAGTATGCAGTGTGGTTTCAACACCACTCCTTCTTACTACTTCTCAGTGGTAATTAAAAATGGAAACAATGTTGCTCTGTAGTTTCTGGGTTTTTATTGTGTGGTTATGTGTGTCATTGTCATAATTTCCCAGTGCATCTATTTTCCTGTCACTTTGATTTCAGAATGGCCAGACTCCACTTATGTTGGCTGCTGAGCAAGGCAATTTAGAAATTGTCCAGGAGCTTCTCAAGAAGGGAGCTAATTGCAACTTGGAAGATGCAGTAAGTATTAGTGTTTTATGTGATGGCATCTAACAGTGGAAGAAGAAGAAATTTCAAGGAGTGGGAGAGGAGTGGGAATTTAGGTTAGTGTTGAGCTCAGGAGGGAATAAAGCAGGTGGAAAATGATGACACATAAGAGAAACTTTATACAAAATTGCTTAGCTCATGTATTTCTCTGAGCCCTCATGAAGAGTAGGGATATTCCTCAGATGTTTAAAACACCTTAATCTCTGCTGAATTTGCTGGTGTGTCTTCTGGGAAATCAGAATGGAGAAATACAGCATCAAAGATGAGGTCCAAGTATTTTGCTCATCTCAGTGTTGTTGAGGTATGTCAGTGGGTTGAATTTTTCTTTAGTTGTTTGGGGTTTTTTAATTTGGT
The DNA here is from genome assembly GCF_023055355.1 of Agelaius tricolor. Lineage (NCBI taxonomy): Eukaryota > Metazoa > Chordata > Aves > Passeriformes > Icteridae > Agelaius > Agelaius tricolor. The sequence goes on from NW_027269261.1 coordinate 80,994,996, forward strand.
TTTGGTGTTTTTACAGCAAATACCTAGAGAGAATTTAGGTTAAAGGATTATTTCAGAACAGTGGCAGAGAGAGGTTTCACATTTATGAATTGTCTTTGTGCCTCAGCAAGAGGTTGACTCCAGATGAAAGATGCTCAAAAGGGGTGAATGGAACAGAGATATTGTTAGAAAGTTTTGAAGGCTCCAGTGAAGTCCAGTATAGTCCAGTGAAGAGTGATAACCAGGGAAAGGATATCACTTGTTTTTTTTACTTCTGCACTTAGTTTAAGTGTAGTAACATGGATATCCTGGAAAAGTCTTCTGTGGAATCTGTCACCTAAAAAATCCAAACCAACCAAAACCTACCAACCAACCAAGTCTCTATTGTTATTGGACATTTTATTACAGTTGCTGTAAATGCTACAATTTCTATACTTCTAGAAGGGCAGCTATATTTTATAAGTATAGCATATAAAAAATATGCATATAAATAGCATATAAATAAATATAAATATATGCTATATTTTATAAGTATAGCATATAAAAAATCACTCCACACCTGGATGAGCTTTGAGCGGTGGGGGGGAAATAAGCATAATGCAAGGGGGAATGTAGCTTCCTGAAGTGATCAAAAGTGTGAAAAGCTGTGGTCCAGATTACCCTGCATATCAGTCCCTTGAGTGCTGTCACACACTATCTGTGGAGATTTACTGCCACTGTTTTCTGTTGTCTTGGTTAGCATCTCATTCCCTCTCAGTAGTTTTTAATACCTTGACCTCATTTTCTAGTCCTTTGTAGTCCTTTTGCTGCTTCCTCCATATATTTATTAAGATAACCTACAGTGAACTGAGGAGTGGAAAGGGCTAGATATTGGATAGGAGAGCACAAAACTGGAGGGGATATTTGGAGTAATTGCTCTGAATTTCCCTGGGTATAACTGGCATGCTGTGAGTTTATTAGTATTGTTATTTTTTTTAAAGGACAGCTATTTTAAGGGCTTCATATTTCCTGTTGTGGATTAAACATTTGAAAAACAAGGTTACTTGTATTGAAATATTGAATATTACTTTATAACATTTTTTCCTTTTTTTCTAGGATAACTGGACAGCCCTTATTTCAGCAGCTAAAGAAGGACATGCAGCTATTGTAGCAGAGCTACTCAATTATAATGTCAATTTGGAGCATCGGGATTTGGTATGTGTTGGCTTAGTGTAAAAATAAAATAGAAAAACACTTGTGTGAGTTGGAGGTTTTCAATTCCATAAAAATAAGGAAAGATCTTTCATTTTTACGTTATGTACCCAGTGCTGCTGAAAGGAAAAGAATATATAGTTAAATATTGCTTTTTACAGCTATCAAATGATTGCTTTACTGTTAATAATGGTAGTTTACTAGGGCTGCTATTCCCCCCTTAATTTGCTTTGGAAAAAAAGCTAAACTAAAAAACAGTTTGATTTTGAGGTGTGTTTTGTGTTGTGAGAGTTTTTTGCAGGAGGAGGATTGGTTTGTGGTTTTTTTTTTGTTGGAGGTTTTTTTGGGTGGTAGTGGCTTTTTGTTTTTTTTAAGTATTCTGGTAAAATAAACATTATCTTTCCCAGAAGATACCTGTCCGTATTTACTTTTACTCTGGGCAGCCATGATTGCTTGTACAGCAGCCCTTGTTTTCAGTCTCCTAATACTTGCTTTCATTCATCTTGCCAAATTTTTATATGGCAAAGTGGGGACTGCAGTCCAGCCCATCTAAAGAGTTACAAAAGCTGACATGAGTCTAAGGTTAGCTGGCTCTGAAGAGCTATAAACTGTCCCCATTGACAGAATATGGAATTAGGTACCTGCAAGGACTAATTTTGTTCTGCTGAAGTTAAAATGTGGAAAACCACTAGGGATGAGTTCAAGTGCTTCCTTTAATTGAAGTTCCACTCTGTCTGAAAGCTGAGGCATCTTCACAAACCAAGACTTTTTGTTTAACGTTAAGCACATTCACATGGCCAAGTGCTTGATTTCTAGACCTCTGCCAGTCAGAAGGATCTTTCACATCTCCAAAAGTGAATACAAAGGATACAAACATTCCAAAAGTGAATAAAAAAAAATGAATAAAAACTGTGCTTACGGTTATTGGAGGTATACTGTTATTTTAAAATGATATTTGTTTACCTGACCTGTCAAATGCCTTAGGCAGTGAAAACCTTATTGTCTCCTAGCTTACAAACTTAAATGAGCACACCAGTGTAGTTTGAATTGTAGTTTAATTGCTCTTATTACTCCCTGCTACAGAACTCAAAGGTAAACTTTCCATGTTAATTGATTTGGAATCTAGACTTTAAGACATTGATGTGTTTCTTGTTTTTTTTTTTTAATCCAGTGGTTGGATTTGTATGCATTTGAAATCTGAATTCAGTGTTCAGCAACATTAAGAACGTGATGTTTTCCCAAATTTTGCATATAACAGGAAATTAGTACTTCCATACAGGAGCTTAATATTTATTTTGAATAAATAGAATTACAACATTGTGTGGTCAGTCCTTACTATATTTTGAATTTGCAGAATAGTTTTAGTACAAATGCAGAATGAAATAAAAGTTATATTTCTAAGTATTTTTCAGTTTTTACAATTCTTGTGTTTGCTAGGGAGGATGGACTGCCCTGATGTGGGCATCATATAAAGGTCGCACTGAAGTGGCTAAACTGCTGCTTGAGAAAGGAGCAAATCCAAACATCACAGGCATGGTAAGTTTTAGTCTTAAACATCTCCTCCTCCCAAATGTTTGAAGTCCTGAATTGTACACTTATCTTATTATCTTGATCAAACATTTTGCATTTTTTGCAATATGATATTTTTTACTGTACTTTATAAAGAATTTGCTTTAATAATCTGTTTTAATGCCACTGGCTTTTTTAATAATTTTGAATTTTTTTTAAATTGAAGCAAATTAGTGTATAGTTCATATTGAGATTCAAATTATCAGGAAAGGAAATCATAGAAAAGATAAGTAGTGTATCTAATGTTACTTGTATAACAGCTGTCATTTTTCTGCAACTGTAGAAGTTAATGGAGTAACTAATGTGTGCAGTGTAGAAACCATAATTTGCTTTAATTGTTTCGTAATAATTTAGATTATGTGAACATATACCATTCATATTGGAGAATAAAATAACATAAGATTTTGAGATTTAGCTCATTTATAAGCATCTTTTACAAAAGTGCAGGCATTGAACAATTTGTTTATACTGTCAGTTCTCTGCTGTTTGAGGCAGTGAACAATGAAGGAAGAATCCCAGTGGCCAGAACAACCTTTGTGATGGTTGACTTTTCCAGGTTTATATATGCAGTTCTGTGTGCATGGCACAACTCCTCTGCAGTCCTGATTACTCAGGGGTATTACACAGCTGTCTGTTGCTTCCTTTCTACCTTACAACTGTTCCTATTAAGACAAGGATGTGAATTTACAAACCTTGTTTAAAGAGTTATAAATCAAAACTGATTCAAAACAGTGGACATCTTCCTAGATATCATCTAGGTAATGTACTAGATAACAATTATTGGTAATGTAGTTGGATTTATTTCTGTATGTTCATTCTTCTATAGGTTTAACCTCTCTTGAGACTTGTTTTGTTGATGTAAAATAATTAAAATGCATAAGACTATAATTATTTATTTGTTTTTTAATTCTAAGCAATACAGTGTTTATCCAATCATTTGGGCAGCAGGACGTGGCCACTCAGATATAGTCCATCTGTTGCTGCAGCATGGAGCTAAAGTGAACTGCTCTGACAAAGTAAGTTATACCTATATAACATTTAATTTCTGTAATGTTTGATGAATTTCCTGTGAAAGGAAATCTGTGAGTTCTTAATTAGAAAAACACTTGCTGTTGTATTTTACCCATGAGGTTAGAATTAGTGTGCTAGAGTAAGTTGTTATGCTTGAAAGAGGTTTTTGCATAGTACACTCAAGATGGTTTTGATATTTCTATTTTCAGAGCTGTTGGAAACCTTGCTATCCTAGGTTGTATAGAAAAATAATTCTTACAGCTATCTACAAAAGAAAAATTGGAGTGGCTTTTCAAATGCTTGTGTTAATTCATAAGTCCAAATTATATTTTTGTAAAGACTAGAGCAATGAAGTATAGGATAAGTACTAGATTGTATGGGATACTAAATACAGAAAGCAATATGATAAAATGTTGTGAATGTTTTTTCAGTATGGAACCACCCCACTGGTTTGGGCAGCAAGGAAAGGTCATTTGGAGTGTGTGAAATACCTGCTGCAGATGGGAGCTGATGTTGACCAAGAAGGAGCTGTAAGTAGCTGCATTTTAATAAGTACATCTGTGTGTCCTATTTGGGGTTTTTTATAAAACAAATACCAAGAAATACATGCGACAAGATGAAATGTTGGTGTTGAGATGTTTTGTTTTTCAGCTGTTTGCTGACTGCCTGTGAGAGTTACTGAAATTTCTTAATGCCTTTTAATGATGTAACTAGGGAGTTGTATTGACAGTGCACATGCCAGTATGTTAAGTGTAAATTTTAATGACTGTAAATTAATTTAGGTAATTGTTACCTGAAGATTAATGCTATCAGAATTCATTCAGTATCCACGCCTAATACATCAAATATCCTATTCCTCAGTGCCATTTGAAAAGGAAATCAAACACAAATCATCTTTTGAAAATAATAATGTTGACTGCAACTTTTCAGAAATTGAATTTTTTTTCAGAAGTTTCAGCTGCATTATGTTTTAAAATAAAACAGATTACATTTAAATTGCTTGTCAAAACAAAACCAAAGTCCATTAAAAGTTAAGTGGAAGATTAGGAAAACTTTTGGTATTCATATGATTATTTCTGAAGTTCTTTAAGAATCCTATTTGTGAACAGTATTGGTAGACTTGGGTGCTTTGATAATACTATGTTCCCATATGATAAGAAAATTTTTTATCATACATATGACATTCAGGAGATAGAATAAACTGATCTGAACTTTACTTTTTGCATTTGAAGTGTTCTCTACTATTGCTCTTAGTTTATTTCTTTGTTTTTAAAAAGCATGTGTTTTGGTGCACTTTAAAACACAAAACTGAAGTAGCATTTGGATGATTAAGAGAGTGATGTCAGTGAGTGTTCTCTTCTTATTTGAACTGCTGATATAATGATGATTGTTATATCCTCTGTACAGTAAAATCTTCTGGTTTTATTTAAAGAATTCTATGACTGCACTTATTGTAGCAGTGAAAGGTGGCTATACTGACTCAGTAAAAGAAATACTGAAAAGGAACCCAAATGTAAACCTAACAGATAAAGATGGAAATACAGCTTTGATGATTGCATCAAAGGAGGGACATACTGAAATTGTGCAGGATCTTCTTGATGCTGGAACTTACGTGAACATTCCTGACAGAGTGAGTCAATTTTCATCATAATTGTCATTTTATATCTATATAGTTTATGTTTAAATACCAGTGTATGCAGATTTGTAAATATGTGATTTTTCTGGCTTTCTAATTTTTCTGCCATCTAGGGGTATTTTTGTGTATTGCTCTTTTACAAGTACATTAACTGTTAAATGTTGCTATGTGGAGATCAAGGATAAATTACTGAAGCTACTCTTTTTCTTTGAGATGCTTGAATTGAGAACATAGGGCATCTGACATATCTGTAACATAAGACTAATTCTGAACTAATCTGTAGGTTTGGGGTGGGTTGGTGCTGCTAAAACTGTAAATCATGGCTTCTGTAAAAAAGAATGTATTCAGCGTGTACCTTTATCTTTTACAATAAACATTTTTACTAGAAAACTTGCATATATGAGAGGGAGACTTCAGCTCTGGGTTAAGAGATGTAAATGTAATGCTGTGTACCTGACCCATAATTGCATTACTCAGCAGAGATGTGACATGAACAGTGCCCACAGTGGGAATCTGCTTGCTGGCAGTTCAGGAGTTTAGGTGGTTACTTATACAGGTGCTTTGGGCTGTCTGCAGTGCCCTCCTGAGAGGGAGGTATTTCTGAAGTGTCAGAGATAGGTCAAGCACTGCAGCCTTGAGATAGATACCTGAACTTAGATGTCTCTGTCAGGGTCAGTGACTTAGTTCAGAGGGGTAATATGTTTTTGACACTGCATAAGTTGGATTGCTTGGGGTTGCAGAGAATAGAGGAAAGCTTTCTAATGTTAGCTTCATAAATTTAAAATTATTTTGGATGCATTTTCCTCTATTTCAGGTGTCAGTGCGTTTCTTAGATGGCAGTGTACTGAGCTACAGTCATGTTATGACAAATTTGACCTCAGGCACATAGCAAAGCAAACTTAAAATATTTAAGAAAATACATTGCAATCCTCTTAGCACCTCTTTTGCCACAATGTTCTACAACGGTCTGCATTTCTGTGCTTTCAGGAAGGAGAAATTACAGCTTTCAGCACAGCTGACTGCCTTCAAAAATACACCTAACAATGAGTACTCTTAGTTTCAGATGCTGGAGTAGGTTTTGATAAAGAAAATTTCTTGGTTTACAGCCAAGTATGTAATGACTGATTGATGGGGCATTTCCTTCTGCTGAGTTCTCTCAGTTCCACACCTGTGATTTTGCTACACTTTTATTTATTTTTCCTGTTTCATCCTAAAAGGAGTAATAGGCAGTTTCAGAACTGTAAGGTAATTTCTGAAATTCTAGCATGTCCTTAAGTGTGTTAAAATCAGAAGCCTTAAGCACAACTGTAACTTTGTTTTATGTATATACAGCTTCATTTATTTACCACACTACATTTTTTTTTATCTGAGATGAAATTAGCCTCTTGCTTTTTTCTTTATAATAGCATAGTGTATGTAAACAAGATAAATTTATTTAAAATTCTTGAGGAGCTTTTGTCAGCTGTGAAACATCTCAAAGAGATTGACAATATTCTTGTTTGGTTGTAAGAAGGTTATTACTATGAGTACTTGGTCTTCCTGGTTGGCTTTTTTCATATTTATTATTAATTTATGCTATTTTTTTTAGGATAATGGTTTAAGCTAGATGTATTTATGGAGTGTTTGTTTTCCTGAACAATTGAAAAAAAAGTCAAGATTTTTTTCTATTAAATACCCATTTTTTTAGAGATAGTTCTTTTTTCTGTATCTTTTTGAAAATGAGTGGCGATTTCTTAATATGAATAGGCATAGTGCATATTTGGAAGCTATAATTCATTCTGTGTTGCATTTCTTATTGGTAAATAATGTTAATTCATGTTGAATATTCTTTCACATTTTTTTAGAGTGGAGATACAGTGTTGATTGGGGCTGTTAGAGGTGGTCACGTTGAAATTGTGAGAGCCCTGCTCCATAAATATGCTGATATAGATATCAGAGGTCAGGTAAGTACAAGTAACAACAAGTGTAAATACTAGAGTACTTCTTAAATAGCATGTGAATCTTTATACCAAACAATTACCAAACTGTGTTCCTGAAAACAGGGCATTAAGGTTTGCACTGTCTACTCTGTAGGAAATTCAAATTCCATCAAACAGTAAGATACATTATGTTGCTGTGCAGGTTTTAAGCTATAAGATACATGTAATTGTAACAGCTTGTTAAGCACAGTTTTTTCACTCAATTCTATAATGGTTGAAAAGCAAAAAATGTAAACTGAACTTCATCTGCACTACTGAACAGATTTAGAATAATGACATACTTTTAAAGGCACTTAATATAATGATTTAAATCATATTTTAAACAGAGTATCAATGAAATGTGATGCACCAGAGATTATATCTGTTGTCAGAGCAATTCTGTCACTATTCTATCAAGCAATTCTGTGCTTGATTGGCTCTTGTCTCCACCAATTTTCTGTGTTGCTTTCTGTTAAATACTGTTAGTGATTTCCACGTTTTCTACCTACCTCTTCTTTCTTTCTTGTCCTTTGATCAAGGTATTAGTTTTACTCTTCTACTGGAAGCTCTCTCATTCAGCATGGTACTTGTGTTTGTTACATTCAGTTTGCTTTCTTTTGCTTGAAGTTATTCAAATCACTCTGCTTTGTTGGCACGTGGGTTCTGCCAAGTTGGTACAGAAAACTTAACTAGTCACTGAGAGCTGCAAAGGTTCAGTGCCTGCTGCTTCTGCAGAGCGTCTCTGAGGAGCCAACAAGTTCTTATTCTCAAGAAAAAGTAGTGTTTGAATCTCTTCCTCTACCCTGACATTGGCAACCCATGTGTCTCAGCTTCTGGCTGTGACATGGGTTTGAAAATCTGAAGCTTTTCAACATCTTGCTGTGACAGAAGCAATACAGAAGCAGCAGGAGGATGCAGCATCTTTGGTAGCAGGGAAGCTTGTGACTTCTGGCAATGTGAGGCTGCTTGAGTGGCAATTTGCAGTGGTTGATCTAGAGAACACTTCTGTGGCCTTACAGGAGGCACAGCAGGAGTCAGTATCATCAGAGCAACATTTTGGCTCCTCACTTCAGATCATAGTTTAGGACCAGCAGTATCAAAATTGGAGATGAGTGCTACTTCCCTGCTGGGAGCAACTTCCCTGCTGTTTGGCACTGCAGCACCTGCCTGCTGGCCTGTTCTGGGGAGATGTGTTGACTGCCCAAATTTGTGATGTTTCAGAAATACTGCTGAGTCTTGATCAGCTTTCCAGCAACAGTGTTCCTGGCTGATCATTCATTCATATGGTCACTAGCTGGTGGATAGCTTCAGCAGATAAAACGTGACTAAAAGGCCATTGAGAGTGGGTGTTGGGGCAGGTGAGGGCTCAGAGTTTTCCTCAGCCCTGCTGGGCAGGGCAAGGACCCAGATGGGAGCACCTGGCTGTGTGACTGATGTACAGCTCAGGCTGATGTCTTAGAAGCCAGCTCACTGAAGGACAGAGAAGATGAAACTCAAGTGATTGGAGAGGAAAGAAATCTTAGTGACTGGGCTTGTTAAACTGTTGAGAAAGGCTTTAAACTCAGTTTGCAGTGGAGCCCATGAGTGGAAGAGAAAGAGCTGCAAATGAAAGAAGCAGGCTAGGTAGAAGGCTGCAAGGGACACTTTGACATTCCTGCTTAGAAGTAGGTGTGTGTTCAGAGGCTATTCTTAAATGTCTCTACACAAATATGCATCAAACAGAAAGAGTCATGATGCAATCACTAGGCTACAGAAAGATTGTGAAAGTCTTCCCATATGTGAAGACTTTCTGGGTAGCACTCATCCACACATCACTGGGAGGAAAAGAAGATGACAGAAGCAGATTTGTGGCTGTGAACCTTCCCCCAGGTTTACTGATGAAATGTCTTGCTGATCTGCATTCTAGTATTCTGATCTGCATTCTTTGTGTTGACTTTCTTGTCCATCTACTTTTATAGCTTCCCAACTTCCAAAGCCTCTGAAAAAAAGTTGGTTTATTTCATTAGGTAATTTGTATATTTGAGTTAGAACTGAATACTTACATGTAGTTTCAGAAACTTTTTCAAGACAGATTAAGTCTGCTTGGATTGTTAAAGCTCTTAAAACATTTCACAAAGGTTTTCAAAATAGATTTATACTCCCTAGCCAAATCGTCCCCTCTAAATTCTTCTGTTATGCCAATTAGATTTGTTGACCTTTCCCTTTGCCTTCAGCTGTGCTAAAAATTGCTGTATTATATGCAGTTTTCAATATATAGTAGTTGTACTTTAAATACTTTTTTTGAAATTAATCCAACTAAATGAAAGTACTGTTAGTGTTTAATACTCTCTTTTTATTTTTTTAGGATAATAAAACTGCTTTATATTGGGCAGTTGAGAAAGGAAATGCTACAATGGTGAGGGATATCTTGCAATGCAACCCTGATACTGAGACATGTACCAAGGTAACAATTAGAATTTTAATTGAATTGCTTTTTTTAACATCTGTTCTTTTCTCAGCTCTTGTGTGATGTGAAGATCATACCACATTCAGTTTTTGTGAAGTGTTGGTACCCCTAATACTGTTAATTTTTTTTTTTTTTCATGAAATAAGACTTCTCAGCAATAGTAATGTTCCCTCTGTTGATAAATATGATTTGCTGTTAAATAGCAAACAGGGATAGGAGGGAGCATGTGGATTCTTTACCTCAGCATCATTGACATGACCAGCAATAAGAAGTAAAGAGCAAATGCTACTGGAAGCTGAGGAAAGAGGTTTCTGATATTACTAGGCATGAGTTCAGGCATGTGCAGCAGTAAGGAAAAAAATAAGAGAAGTAGTTGGCACAGCATTGAAATATTTTCAGATATCTTGTGTTATATCTGAATTTTGTCTTTCTCTATTTGACACTGTTATTGACAGAAATGTATTTTGTTCTTTGATTTTAATCAGTCTATAACTGGGTCTGGGATACTTTTTCACAGACGTAGGTGCTGAAGTGTTGTTGCTTGCACAGTAGCACATTTAATTATCTTAAATCTTTTTGTTTTAATTTGTTACCCAATCACAATTTCTTTTTCTTGGTTTTGGATATATGGAGATCTTTATATTGGTCCTACTTTTCCATTTTAGGATGGAGAGACACCGCTTATAAAGGCAACCAAGATGAGAAATATTGAAATAGTAGAGCTTCTTCTGGATAAAGGAGCTAAGGTCTCTGCTGTAGACAAGGTAAAGAATATTTGTTTGTTTACTTTAGTATATTTAATCATTTTAGTTTTGCAGCAGGATTTTGGAGAGAGCTGTTGAGGCTAATACAGAAAGAGAGCTTCCCATATGGTTAATAATTAAGTAGACAATAAGACTTAAATGCTTAGTCTCCCATATGTTTAATAATTAAATAATAAGATAAGAACACTTAAGTGTAAATTTGTTTCCACCATAAGTGTATTGTTGGGTTTTAGTTTGTTTTGTATTAGGGCGCTCTTAATTACTTGAAAAAAAATCCAGGTGAGGAATAAAAACTTGCACAGATAAAACAGCTAATTTTTAGTACACTTGAAGAAGAGCATACAGAATGGTTGCCATTTGTCACTAATGTTAGTTTTTGATTAATAAACATGAAACTAAAGGACACCAAGGACAAATACAGCTGGTTATTGCTGTCTTGTTATGCATTACCTACTTTGACTGCAAACCTCTTAAATACAGGAATATTTATTTGGTGCTTTTTTTTTTTACCTCTTATTTAGGGTGAATAAGTAATTATATTGATTTGATGCAATAAGAAAGCTTTTACTGTGAAGCTTTTGGGGAAGTCTGAGCAGACATTGAAACAAGCACTATCTCTTGTTCCAAACAAGTCCCTGAGTTTGCCTGTAGACATTTATTTCTACACAGAGACTACAGTTTTCATGAGCTTTAAGATATTAATAAGCATTTAAGAAAGAAGGCAATGTCTAAAGTTTAGCATTCTAAGAACTGCTTTTTCACATGTCTTCTCTGAAGCATTTGTAATGCTTTTTCAAGGGCAAAAATGCTTGCTGTAATGCTTTTGAAACTGTCCTAAAGTTTATTTCAAGGAAATAGTGCTTCTGAAACAGTGTTGAACATATAGTGTGTCCATAGTTTTAGGAATTCCTGTTAGATATTACTGGCTTCTCACTTAATTGCAGAAAGGAGATACTCCACTTCACATTGCTATTCGTGGAAGAAGCCGTAAACTTGCTGAATTACTCCTAAGAAATCCAAAAGATGGTCGATTGCTTTATAGACCCAACAAGACAGGAGAAACCCCTTACAATATTGACTGTAGCCACCAGAAGAGTATTTTAACACAGATATTTGGTGCCAGTAAGTATAAGTTGTTTTTTTTTTAAATCACTCATATGTTGACAATCCAGTTTATTCAATTATGTTTTGAAAGGTGACTACAGATTTTTTAATGTTTTAATGTTGCACCTAACAGGAAGGCTTAAAAATAATGAGTTGGGGAAAAAACTCATCACTCTAAAAGCCTGGCAGAGGTAAAATAACCTTTTATTTTGACTTTAGGTGTTAGATACTACGTGACTTCTGTTGATTGCTTTGTTTTTATTTGGATCTTGCTTGTGTGGAATTACTTTCTTTGACTTCCTGTGGTTTGGAGTCTTGAATCTTGTAGTAGACTTTAATAGTTGTGATAATTATGTATCATTTTTGTGGATGATTTAAAATTCCTTTGAACAGGAATGTACAAAGAACAAGAGCTGTTATAGGGCAGGAGTATATACACAGATATGGGTGAACGTGTCATGACTTTATGTATGAAAATTGTTGTACTGAAGAGCTTTCTTAGAGCAAAGTTGTGTAGCACAGTGTTTGTGTTGCAGGACACTTGTCTCCCACTGAATCTGATGGTGACATGCTGGGCTATGATCTGTACAGCAGCGCTTTGGCTGATATTCTGAGTGAACCAACCATGCAGCCCCCCATCTGTGTAGGCTTGTATGCACAGTGGGGAAGTGGAAAATCTTTCCTGCTTAAGAAACTGGAAGGTAAAAGCTTGATTTAGTCTTTTCAGTACTTACAATCTTTCTATGAAAAGTATCACATTGGAGTTAGTAGTTTTTGTGAGGTTTGTTGGTCCATGTGATGTTGTATCTGGTCTCTGTTTCTATGATGAAAGGATTTAAATTTTACTGTGGTCAGTTCATCCATAGATTGCTTTGTTCATTCAAACAATGTCAAGACAGTCTTTAAGTGCTTTTGTCTATTTTCCTGTGAGTTTCCTGCAGCAGTGAATCTACCCTTTAGGTACTGCAGAAAGTCTGACTGCCAAAATATGCCTTGCTGGGCCTGTTTGTGTGTCAGATCAGGTTCAGACCTCTTCCTGCAGTATTTATTTGTTGTGCATCCTATGTGTCTTTTTCTTTTCAATGCCTAAGAACAATTATCAGGCTATTAATCTTTTATTCTCTTTAGTGTATGTTCTTTGCACCTAGTTTTCTTCTCCTTTCCTGTTTCTTATTTTTGTATTTTTTCTGAAATGACAGAGGAAGGCAAATGCAGTATATGAAATGAATCAATATTATTCCTGATAAATATAGGCATCTTATTTAGTTTTAGCATTTTCTTATAAAGGGTGTTTTTCTGAGAAGTTTCAATATAATTCAAAATAATTCTACCAATCTTGGTGTTTCTTACTTTCTGTGATTTCTCTATTAGCCAAAATGGGATCTCTGCATTCATTTTTTCATCTCCTGTTCTATGTCATATACAAAAAGACTGCAATATTTGTTACTGATGAGCTTTTACATTTCTAAAGCACTTTCTCAGTGTTTTCTTCCTGTTCCTCATTCCTGTTTTTGTTCTGGATTGTGTATCTATTATTTCTTACTCCATAGAACCAAAATAAGTTCCTTCAGGAATTCCTGTTTTAGTAAATAAGAATCCACAAACAGAAATAATACCACCACCTTCACATTGTACTCTTATATCTGACTGAGGAACACAGTCCATGTTTCAGTGATTGAGATTTTGGGGTTGGGTGGGGTTTTTTGACAGATGTGGTGGATTTATTTTTCTCAGAGTCATAAAATATGTTTTACACTTTGCAGGAGGATTGCATGACTTTTAATATGCTTTTAGAAGTAGCAAATCTGCAGCAAGGAATCTGAGTATTGTGTATTTAAATATTTCCATTCATTGCATAGATGAAAACTTAAGGTTTTGTATTGATGTTTGAAGAAGAATTCAAGCATCATTGTCTTTTTGGATCAATAATCGAGATAAGTTATTCAGTCTGCTGAAAAAGTTCTTTTCAAAAATGATCTGTTCTTTAGTGACTTCCTATGTTAACTGGTCTTTGTGTTTTTGTTTCAGATGAAATGAAGACTTTTGCAGGACAACAGATTGAACCTTTGTTTCAGTTCTCTTGGCTTGTTGTATTCCTCACACTCATGCTGTGTGGAGGTTTGGGTTTATTGCTTGCCTTCACCGTGGATGCAAAGCTTGGAATAGCAGTGTCACTCAGCTTATTAGCTGTTCTCTACATTTTCTTTAGTAAGTCTTGTATGGAATTCTTGAAGGTTTTTATCTATTTTTGGGATTAAATATTGCTTTGTAGATATGCTTTGCTATTCAGAAAAAATAAATGGTTTTGTAGACAATAAGACCCCTTTGGACCTTTCGTTTTGCTGGTAATTTGTGAGAGGGCATTCTTGAGAACAAAGAAGGATTTTGTTTATTAATTTCATTGTGTTACTATTACCATTCTCATTTTTAGCCTAACTGCTAAAAGTTCATAACTTTTTTTACACAACTCCATACTTTATCTGTTCAAACTTCCTGATTCTTTCAGCTGTCAATGTTGACTAAATTAAAACTGTAACATCTTTTTAATATTTTAGCTGTAATTTACTTTGGTGGCCGGAGAGAAGGGGAGAGATGGAACTGGGCCTGGGTGTTAAGTACAAGGTTGGCAAGACATGTTGGATATTTAGAGTTGCTGCTCAAACTCATGTTTGTGAACCCACCAGAACTACCAGAGCAAACCACTAAAGCTTTACCTGTCAGGTTAGTTATTTCATTTATTTACTCTTGAATAAATCAGTCAGGCTTGCTCTGATACTTCTCAAACTGTGTGTTTAATGTGCATGTTAACTTCACAGGAAAAGTTATTGAGATTCCTGTTAGAAAAACAGTAGCTCTAGAAGATAATAAACTTTTCAGTGTGAAGAAGATAGTTTTTCTTGAGAACACTACTATCTGCCAAAGTTGGTGGAAGTGCTTTTTAGAATTAGGGGTTTTGGCTGTTGTACTAATGAAAATTCATACCAGATAAAATAAGAATTATGTATGTTGTGTATTATCTATGTTTAATGCTTGTTCCACTGATTACTTCTGTTAAGGTTTGGGGTTTTTTTTCCTCCATGCAAGTAGAGCAACAGACTGTTCAAAGCTTCTAGTGTACCTGAAAGCAAGAAAATTTATGCTGTGTGTTTGAAAATTTAATTTACATCTATTGCTTAAAGACTTCTATTTTAGCCTCATGGTACTTTTATGTCATCTTGTGTTTCTGTATTTTTTCTAGTCCTCTATAAATATTTGAAAATAGATCAGAATGCAGTTTTGAAAATATTTGTCAATATTATGGTTTGGCATCATAAAGATATTTTGATGTTTTTACTGTCATCTGAGGTACTATTAGTGATGTGACAGTTTTTATCTTTAAAAGAAATTAAGTTTTAGAATAGGAAGTGGGGCAAAGAAGAGGTTGATAAATAGGAAAATAGTTAAATTCCATGTAGATTTAAAAAAAAATTTAAGTGTTTTACATTTTGTACCACTTAAAAAAACTTCTTAGTAGAGAGATGCAGCAAGACTTCTGTTTAAGTAGCCAGAAAATATTTAAAGTTTTCTGAAGTATACAAAATACATGCTTTTTCTCTTTCAGATTTTTGTTTACAGACTACAATAGACTGTCCAGTGTAGGTGGAGAGACTTCACTGGCTGAGATGATTGCTACCCTCTCTGATGCGTGTGAAAGGGAATTTGGTTTCCTAGCAACAAGGCTATTTCGAGTTTTCAAGACAGAAGATACACAAGGTGGTTGTTGTTTTTTTTTTTACCTGAGTGACATTTCCAATTATTCCATTTCAGTGCACTGTTACCCGGGCTTCTGTTTTTTGCATTATAAGCTCTTTTTAGAAATTGTTGTAGCCATGCAGAAATTCATAGAGAAGGGGAAACTCTTTGTTTGGAATGCCCTGTTTTATTTGCTAATCTTGATTTTATTAATATAATAAAGGAATATCTCCTGTGAAGTACAGTTTTCAGAAATGTCAGTGGAAATACATATTTATATTATATCCTTATCGATGCAGCATATTTCCATAGAAATTAAGTCAATGTGTCTGAGTCAGATAAAGGGAAATGTATGTTTTATGTATTGCTATGATAGGTTTGTTTAGTTTATTAGATTTTAATTTAGAGCTTTTATGAGTGACCACTACTTACTCTTGGAAATAGTAAATGTGTAGAACATGTTGGTCTAATCCTATAAATTGCTGTGATTAGGGGGATGAAATGTACCACTTGATCCTACAAGCTTTTTCATTCTGCTTCATCTGTAGGTTTCTAGAAAAAGAAATTTGCAGAGTAGAGTATGATGTTGTGAAGGAGTACTAGAGCTTAACTTGCAATTAATTGAGGATTTATTTGTACTTTAAGTTTAGTGTGTGTCAGTTATTTTTCATTTCTTTTTGTCCAGAAATTGAGGAATCTGTCACCTCTCACAAAGTGAAATGACTTCTATTTTGCAGAGGCTAGAAAAGACATGCTATGTTTGCTATGTTCAGCTGTGTGCTGAACCAACTTACTCCTCATTGTTCTTTTTCAAATTCACTAAGTGTTCTTTATGAAAGAGATGTGTGGATTTTTTCACCCTTTTTTCCACGTTAGGTTCTGCAGTTCCTCTCCTTAATCTCAGTGAAACAGCTTTCATGATGCTCTAATTTCTCCTGAAGAGAGTGGCAGTGTAGTGTTGGCTTCTTGTGATTATTTGCAGTAATCATCTTTTCCCTTTCATTTGTAATCTTACATTCACTTGTATTCTTTGCCCTGTTGCCTTCCTGTGCTCTGTCTACATATCTAATTGATTTTTAAAATTTATTTATTTGATGATTTTGCACATTCTCTCCTTTTTCAAGTTGTTTACAGGTCCAGGGTCATAGGTTTATTGCCTCTAGTTGTTCACAGAAATTCCATAGAGGCTTATTTTTAGCCTTCTGTATCTTAATTTTTGCTATGTCTGTAAACTTGCAGACGCACCTCTTTCAATTGTCATGACATTGTTCATGATATTCAAGTGTTTCTCTAATCCAGTTCTGTCTCTTTCTAGTAAGTGGATGCTTGCATTTTTATTTAAGCCTAGAACTGAATCTAATTATATCTGAGCTGTTCCCCTTTGTTTCTTGCCTCTCACTTCTGTCATAATGCATTTCTGTTGCTTTTGTCCTGCAGCACAATCCTATAAGTCAGTTATGTCAGCAATGTGAAAAACCTTTGCAGCTCATGCCTTGGTATAGAGAATAATATGGGCCACATATAAACCTTGAGTATTCTTTCTACTTAGAATATTAAAAGTTTGATTTTCCCCCTGTAGTTCAAATACTGATGTTTAGCTCTCATAATTGTGCTTCAGATCATTGCTGTTCTGTTCTTTGTTATCAACAAATGTGTCCAGAAGATAGCAATCTTCTAGATGTACCACTGGATCTGTACAAGTCCTAAAGGCAGAGACTGCTGCTTTGGAAAACTGCTGTTTCTTTGGTCACTGATTTAGCTGTGCTAAGCTCCAGCTGCAGTATTTGCTTCTTTCTTATCAGTCCAGTTGAAGTCAGGAGCTCTGTACTCTCCTCTGGGGCCCTTGTGAGCTGTCCAAAGTAGATTTGCTGCAGTTTTGCTGTTTGTGTGTTTTTTAGCATGCGAGAAAGGATGGCCTCAGGCTGCAGCTTGCAATTTTGGTTTAATTCTTCAATGGTACCATTACTATTAGATTATGTAAGTACCAGGTTCCAGTTTAAAACTGAGTAGTTCCTGTACTGTTGTCCTACAATTTATTTACATAAATACACTTTGCAAAGAGATGCCACAAAAGGGGTGATAGCACTGATACAAAATTGTAATTTCTATCCAGTGTGGATTTCTTGAAATGATGGAAATAAACTAAAGATTAAAGGAATATGTCTGCTTTATGATTTCCAAGAATTTTGGCAAATAATAGATTTTTTTCTCCACTGGTTTGTGACTAGGTGGTAACACTGCAGTAAGCTTTTGTGCCAGTTAGTGTTTTATGAGAAGTGTGCAAGTTAATAGATTTTTCACTCACCTATCATTGTTCATTAATTCTAACAGCAATACCTGTTTCCTAGGTAAAAAGAAATGGAAGAAAACTTGCTGCCTCCCATCCTTTGTGATTTTCCTGTTCATCTTGTCTTGCGTTGTTTCTGCGATCGCCCTGTTGGCGATTTTTAATGTGGAGTCAGCCAACATGACAGTGAACGTTATTCTCATAACAGTGACCTGTATTGTTGGCTTGGCCTTTTTCTTGAATTGCCGCACATGGTGGCAGGTGATGGACTCGGTTTTGAATTCTCAGAGAAAACGTCTGCACAGTGCTGCCTCCAAGCTTCACAAGCTGAAAAGCGAGGGCTTCATGAAGGTGAGTGTTTGTATGAATTGGCCCTTAGAAGAAATGAAACAAACCCCCAGACATGGAGCATTATTAATTAGGGGCACCATTAATTTAATCAGGCTAAGTCTCACAACAGGAGAATGAGACTTGGTGAGTTTTTACTGAATGGAACACTTCTGTGCCAGTGGTAATTGTGCTTAGTATATGACATCTATCTGCTTAATCATGAATGTTAAATTTGGGGTTTCAGTTTTCTGATTTTATTTTTGCTGGGAAGAAAGTACTTGGAAAACAATTCTCAATTTCCATTATTTTGTAAAAGCTTACTTTAGATCACAAGATGAGAAAGAATAACTTTGAGAATCTTCTAAAGGTGTAAAAACAAGCCTAACTTTGTCTGTCTGCAAGACCTCTTTGCTAAGAAAGGAATTGTAGCACTGAAAGAATGTTACAAAACACTCCACATATTTAATGAAAAATGGGAGGAAATACTATTGTTTTGCTGACTTATATCTATAAACTGATAAATATACTCTCAGGCTGTCATCAGATATGCTATATGCTCCTCTTTGAAAGTAAAATGTAGCATCGTGATTTTTAGCTTTGTAGATTACAGCCAATGTATAAAAATCTGTTGTACAAATATTTTTCATACAGTCATAGAATAGTTTGAGTTGAAAGGGACCTTTTGAAGGTCAGTTAGTGCAACCTGACCTTGAATATTTCCAAGGATGGGCATCCACAACTTCTCTGGGCAATCTGTACCAGTGCTTTACCACCTCATTTTAAACAAACTTCTTTCTTATATCTAGCCTAAATTGATTGTCCTTCAGTTTTTAAAACCAATCTCCCTTGTCCTCTTGCAAAAGGCCCTACCAAAAAGTTTGTTCTCATATTACCTACAGGCCTCTATAGGTACTGGAAAGCCACAATAAACATCTCCCCAGAATTTTATCTTCTTCAGGTTGAATAATCTCAATTCTCTCAGCCTTTCATCACAGCAGAGGTGCTCCATCCCTCTAATCATCTTTGTGGCCTTCTCTGGACTTGCTCCAATGCATTGGTGTCATTGCTGTATTGAGGAGTGCAGAGCTGGATGCAGCACTGCAGGTAGGGTCTCAGTAGAGTGGAGGAGAGGGACAAAATCCCTCCCTCCCCTGCTGTCCACACTGCTTTGGATGCATCCCAGAACACGTTTTGGCTTTCTGGGCTGCAAGGGCACATGGCCTCTCACCCCAGCATCCCCCAAGTCCTTCTTGGCGGAGCTCCTCTACATCTGTTTATCCCCCAGACTGGATTGATACCAAGGATTCAGTACACAGGTGCAGGGCCTTGCTCTTGGCCTTGTTGAACCTCATGAACCCCCTTCCTGAGCTTGTGTAGGTCCTTCTGGATGACATCCTGTCCCTCAGGTGTGTCAACCGTGCCACTTACCTTGGTGTCATCTGCAAACTTGCTGGGCATGCACTTGATCCCTTCATTCATGTCAATAATGCAGATATTAAATAACACTGGTCCCAGTGTGGATCTCTGAGGGACAGCACTTGTCGCTGGTGTCCATTGGGATACTGAGCCATTGACACTTTGTTATTTTTTGCATCTCATGATAAGTTCAGCTCCGACTGTACCTTGGCCTTCCTCACTACATCCTCTCACAACCAGACCGTGTCCCTATACTCTTCCTAGCATACCTGTGCTTGCTTCTACTGCCTGTGCATTTACATCTTGGTTGTTGGTTTGACCAGCAGGTCTCTACTCAGTGAAACCAGCTTTTATTCTTCCTTGCCAATTTTCTTCTTCTTCTAGGGATTACAGGCTTTTGTATTCCGTGGAAAGCATCCTTAAAACATCTTCCAGCTGTGTTGTCCCTGTGGTCAGTTTTCCAGGGGGTCTGTTGACTATCTCTTTGAAGAGCTGAAAGTTTGTTTTCCTGAAATGCAGTGTGCTGACTTTACTCCTTACCTGACCCATGTCCCTCAGGACTGCAAACTCCAGCAGTGTGTGATCACTGCAGCCCAGGATGCAGCTCCAAGCTTGACATCTCCAGTTAGCTCACTTACATTAGTGACCACCAGGTCCAGTGCTGCTCCCCTTCTGGTAGGGCTTGTCTCTTATTACCTAGCTGAATTCCAACAATCTCCTGGATTGCTGGCAGCTCATGGGGCTACATTTCCAGATGCTGGCGTCATCTAAGTTCCCCAGGAGGATGCAAGCCCATGAGCATGATGCCTCCTGTAGCATCCTTCATGTAGGACACAAAGCCTTTGCCAATAGGTCCCCCTTGATCAGGCCTGTTACAGACACAAACCCCAAGGTGTCATTTATTGGTCTGGTCCTTGCAAATTTTTTTGCACTGACAGTTTGTGGCTGCTTCTCAGAGGCATCTTTTTGTGATCTCTCCATCTCTTGATGTAGAGGGCAACCTCTCCTCCACTCCTTCCCCTCCTGTCCCATTTGAACAGCCTGCAGCCATCAACAGTTGCACTCCAGTCATGGGATTCATCCACCAAGTTTCTGGAATGGTAGCTAGGTCAAAGCTTTCTGGCAGCACAGCTCCTCCTGTTGGTTGCCCAGTCTGTGTGCACTGGGGTAGGGGCACCTCAGCTGGGCTGTCAGCTGTGTCACCTTCTTAGAGGAGCACCCTTTAATTCCTTTGAAGTATTTTAGTGGTGTTTCCCTGTTGGCTTCTGTTACCTCAGTAGTTCCTGCCTCATCTCCATAAGACTTCTAAGTATGCTCCAGTGTGGCCAGCACATCTCAGATGAGGGCCCTCACTAGCCCTGCATCCCTCTAACCTTGGTGTGTCATACCACAGTTTGTGGTGGGCAAGCCTGATTTATCCCACTTCTCTTGTTTAAAGCTTTGTTAGTTAACCCTGCTGGCTCCTGATCAAAGGCTCTCTTTGCCCTTTGAGAAAGGTGAATCCCATCTGATGCCAGCATGCCTAGTGCCATGCTTTTACAGTACAGAGGACCTGATTGTGTCTTGGTACTGTGTTTCTTGACAGTTGTTTGTTGAGTGGTATTTATCTGACATAACTTCAGCCTTTAGGAGTTAGGTTCACCCTTTCCCATCAAAGGAAAGAAGTAGTTATTTCATGAGAGTTATTAATCTCGTGTTTTATGTCATCTTATTGTGCACATTCTAATGAATCTACTGATTAAGAGTTCAGATTTTAATGTCTACCTGTTAGCTGCTGAAGTTAGGAAAGGCAAATTCCACCTTTGTTTCTATGTTATGGTTGGTTATTACATGTGTAACAATGTTGAAAAGCCTAACAAATCTTCAGACTGCATATCTTGAAGAGCAGTGACTGAGTATTAGATTAAGAGCATAATGTGCTTGGCTGGAAGGCAGATAGAAAACTTTGCTGTACATTTTATGCAGAGCAATGTTTGAGGACTAGCTGAAGCCACAAATGCTCTTTTATTTACTTCTGTTTTACTGTGCATAAATATTATTTTCTTAAATAACCTTGTAATGGTTTTTAAATAAGGATAGTTTGTTATATCAAAGTGGAATATATGGTTCTGCTGTACATTTTTGTTCAAATAGGAAATTAATATGTTGGTAGTGACATTTTAGGACTTTTCACTTTGAGTATTTGTAAATTTATTCTTGTAATCTTACTGAAGTATTTTCAGGACAAATAGCAATCTGCAAAAGGAAATATATGTATTTTTATCAGTTTTAAGTATTATAGACATGTCTTTTCCTTCTTTTTTTTTTTTTTTCATTTTTATAGGTTTTGAAATGTGAAGTGGAACTGATGGCCAAAATGGCAAAAACCATTGACAGCTTCACTCAGAATCAGACAAGGCTTGTTGTAATTATTGATGGACTGGATGCTTGCGAACAGGACAAGGTTTTACAGATGCTTGATACTGTGAGTTGGATCATTTTATAAAGATAACCTCTGGATTAAATGCATGATCTCTTCCACAAATGAGCTCAGATAAATACAGTTATTGTATGTTTTCTGTAGAAAGAAAGCTGTGTGGTAATTAATATTTGTGTACATTGGCATACTGTAATGCTAAGAGTGATGGGCTTTATTTATTAAATTGCATGTTAGTACTTTTGAGAAGGTTTGAAACAATCAAACATAAACTATGGAAAATAATTATTCTGTTGAAACAAGCTTAAAATGTTTGGAGGGTTTTTCATATTTTTACCATTGAAGTACTTTAGATGAAGAATACTTAAATGCTAAATATTTGTGGGGAACTGGAACATTACTGCATGATACATCCTTGGTGATGACTTCCACTGTAACTTCTACTGTTAAATTGCTGCGTGTGCTTATTTCTAGCTGTGGATAAGTTCCTAATGTTAGATATTACATATAGAAGAAGCTGACATGTCCGTTCATCTCTTGGCCTCTCAGGTTTATTCCTTGAACAGAATGAATATAAAGTGTTGAGCCAAATGTTCAAGTGATCTGCAGCTACAGTTAGTTGTTACTAACAAGGTTTACTGTCTACTTTTTTCCAGGTGCGAGTCTTGTTTTCGAAAGGCCCGTTCATTGCGATTTTTGCAAGTGACCCACACATTATTATAAAGGCAATTAACCAGAATCTCAACAGTGTTCTACGGGATTCAAACATCAATGGCCATGATTACATGCGAAATATTGTCCATTTGCCCGTTTTTCTGAACAGCCGAGGGCTTAGTAATGCAAAAAAACTGATGGTAGCTTCAACAACCAATGGGGATATTCCTTATTCAGATAATGTAGGTAAGGTTCTGCAGGACGGTGATATGAGCATTACAAAAACAATGATCCAAAATCTGTGTTCTGGAAAAAATTGTTTAAATAATTGACAGATCCTTAGTGTTATTTTTATAGGTCAGTCGAATGTATATGACTGGAGAAGATGCCTACCTTTGTTTTCCTTTCCATAGGATTGCATGAAGAGGTTGACAGGAGAGTTTCTCAGAACAGTCTTGGAGACATGGCCAAGCTTGGTAGCAAAACTGCTCTCAACAGGCGGGTGAGAAGGATTTTTAGTCTAAATAGATACTGGTAAAACCTTTTTTTCTTTTCTGTTTATTTTTGTTTTTTTTTTCTTTGACATTTTCAATAATATCAACTTGGAAGACTTATCAAACCATTCTTATTAAATTTTTATAAATTATCCATATAAGAAAAGTCCATTCTTACATGATTAGATGGATGCTCTGTCAAAGAGGAAAAAGTTTGCTTGCTCACCAAAGTATTCCTTTCCACAAAAAATAAATACAGCTCTCTGTGAATGCTGAGGTGATACAGCAGATCTGGTAGGAGCTATGGTCTCTGTGTGTATTTTGGATTTTTTTTGTGTAAGCCTGACATCAGTTGTTGCAGGATGTTGCAACAAGAGACAGTAACTGAGTTAATCAAAGCAATATTAAGTACGAGACTTGTACTGCAATGTCTAACACATTCTTTTCCTGCTATCTGTTCTTTCAAATTTTCATAAAATCAAAACTGGTTGAATAAAAGGTATCTAGAAAGTTGTGAAAAGCAACACAGCCTCTGAGGCTACTGAGGTTTTAGAGCTGCCGTTGGTAGAGACTTTGGGAGTTTTGTAGTGGAGGAGCCTGATGGTCACTTGAATTTTTACTTGTAGTTAGCAAATGGATCATATTAATTCACTAGAAAGACAGTCAGAAGTGATGATGGAAATGCTGAAAGTAGTAGTCTTTCTAGAAAATATTGGGCTATGCCACTCTATTTTGCCCTCTCAGAATTGATGTAGAAGTAAAATGTGTAACTCTTACCACTTCTTGGCTTCTATGGAAATAATGTTCAGCTTTTACATAGGTAAATCAGAATTAAATTCTTGTGTGCTTGATATTACCTGTCAGCCTCACAGACTTACTCACAAAGGCTCTAACTTGATTATCAAGTAAAACTGAAGTATTTGAAATACATAAAAGCTTTTGGTATTAATCAGTATTCCTTGGGTTTTTGTTTCATTATCAGGATACTTACCGAAGGCGCCAGATGCAGAGGACCATTACCCGCCAAATGTCATTTGATTTGACCAAGCTGTTGGTTACAGAGGATTGGTTCAGTGATATCAGCCCTCAGACCATGAGGAGGTTGCTAAATATTGTTTCAGTGACTGGTAAGCATGACATGCTGGTGTGCAGTAAACAGGATTGTGTTTTGGCTCCTTCTAGTTACACTCAGACTTGTACGTATGTAAACTAAATTGAACAAGTCAGTCCATGAGTTGCTTTTGAAAGTCCTTCTGAAGCAAACTCTTCCAGAATGTAAGAAAACATTATTGACCATTCTACATGGAATTGAAAGATACATAATATTTGTTGTTTCATTGACTTCAGTTGGGAGACAAATGATGCATTTTTAGGAAATTTTACATTTTTTTATTTTGAAATGGTATAAGAAAATTACATTTTTCCATTTCATAATACTGTGGTGTGAGCAAAGATTATAGTGCTGACATGTGAAAACGTAAGGTGTGAGTGGAAAACCAAGTATATATCCTGTTTATTTTTGCTATGAGTATTTGCAGTTCTTTTTCCCTAAATGATTGTGTGAGACTGATGAAAGCATTTTGTCACCTGTTTTTCTTCAATAAAACACAGTCAAGACATTGGTATCTCTGAACTTTAAAAACTGGAAATAACTGGGAAAGGGCTTACAGAGGTTTAATAAAAACATGTTTCGTGTAGTAAGTGAATGGGGAGTGATTATTTAGTGTCTTTTCTATTACGGACACTAGAAGGCACTGGGTAGCCCTACAGCTATCCAGAGCAAAGAAAGTGAGTTACTTTTTACACTGTATAGTTAAGAGAATAAATCTGCAACAGATGTCAAATTCTGGGCTAATGTTTTAAATAAGTGTCCTTTCTCTTAGCTTGTTACTGCAATTTGTTGCATGTAACCTGTCTTGTTTTGGCAAATTACAGTGCAGTTGTGAAAGTATAACAAAATCACAAAAGTTAGTTGTAAAATTAAACTTAAAAAAATAGACCTTACAAGAACACTTTAGTGTAGTATAATCTGTGGTTAGACATGGTGATTTCATAAACGCCTTTATGAACAGAGTCTTCAGGCTGTAGGTTACATGTAATTGCAGATACTAATAAAGGACTTACAGAAAATTTGCTGAAACTTCAAGTGCCTAAATTGTAGCATTGACTTTTTCTGGTTTTTAAAATAAAGTTATTTGTAATTTATACCTTACCTTACTAACCTAAAACCTTTTTTTTATAGCTATTGAAGTTGGCAGTTGTATGCTTAACTTGTTTTGACCACATTTCATATGGCAGTGCATAGAAAATCTGTCAAAGTATTAGCATAAAATTCTGTGTTTAGATGGAGAAATTAATGCTGTGTGAAATTCTTTATTGAATTTGGTTGAAGTAAGTTAAGATTCACCCGCAGCAGGATGATAGTAATTAGTGTTTAAACTGGGGCTGAAGTTGACAGTTTTGGAGAGTCTCATATTTTGACCAGTATTTGCAAGGATTTTTATTAGACTGTAAAGTTATATTTTTAGATGCACCTTGCAATGATTTTGAATTTACTGAGCTAAAAATGTAATAGCAGGAAGTTCACACATCAGATAATGATATAGTAACATAGATGTTACTTTGAGGGGAAAAAAAGATGTCTTTCAAATGGGAGAAAAAATCCTCTATGTTTTCTTTTATTCTTTCTTGTTCTTTTAGGTCGTTTATTGAGAGCCAATCAAATCACATTCAATTGGGACAGACTGGCAAGTTGGATCAATCTCACAGAGCAGTGGCCATACAGAACATCTTGGCTCATCCTGCATCTTGAAGAGACTGAAGGTGTTCCAGATCACCTGACTTTAAAAACCATCTATGAGAGGTAGTCATTATTCTGGTAATGGTGTGCAATTTCAGTGATTAAAATAGTGATCGTTATTAATGATCACTAGAATAACATGGCTTTCAAACATTTATCAGGTTGTAATCTAAAATTCCCACAATCTCACCCTCTTTTGCTGACTTTTGAAAACTTCTAAGTGAGTTTCATTGCTATTTGATGCACTATGTATGAATGAGTGCTTTGTATTTAAACTAAAGAGAACTGTACAGGTATTCTTTCACAGGCAGCTAACTGTACTTTTGTCTCTTGATATCCTTTTCATCTTTACCTTGGCCAAGCTACAAGTTGGGTATTTTTTCCACTTCTTTGTTAATCTGAAGTAAGCTCAGCAGAAACTGGCCTTACTGATAAAAATCTCTGAAGGTTTTGTGCTTAGCAGGTGTGCTATGGCAATGCCATGTGCTGCAGTTAGGGATGTGAAAAAAGAGGCATGATTTTCTCCATTTCTGCTACTAGCTGCTTTCCAACAGAGCTGTCTAGGTATTACTACTGAGAACAAATTGCCCAGTGTTGCCAGTGAACATCTCTCTCCAGATCCCTCTGCTTGTAAGAAAGGATTTGTGGATTGTGACCTGATGACAGTGAGAGGAATGGAAGAGAGAGATGTCATTGAGAGTGGGGCCTATAGAAGAAAAGCAGAATCTGAGAATCAGAGTCGGGGGGAAGAAGGAAAGGTTTGACTTGGATAAAATATAATGGAGATCAGATGAAAAGAACAGCTAAGGTAAAGAGAGAAGATTGTGACTGATTGAGCAAGTTACCAGAAAATCTAGAGATTTTGCCGGGTCCAGGGCAATGAACTTGGAGAGAAAATACTGGAAGTGTGCTCTGCAGTGGAAGTCAAGGAGTAGGAGATCAACTGTGTGAGGGTCTGGGGTGGGCTGAGAATGGTTGAAGTGTTGAGAATGGAATTAGGATTGTTTGAGAAAGATTGAATGAGTTGTTTTAGAAAAGTTGAAGTGCAGTTAGGATCTGAACACAGAAATCTCAGAAGGTAGAGGGATAAGAGTAGATTGGGCATGATGAGGCTGAGGATTGAAGACAAATGAAGAGGGCAAGTAGTAGACTGAAGTAGTTGACTGGCTTGAAGCTGGAAGATGGCTTTAGAAATACCAGACTTCACAGGTAAATTGAGTGCATGTTTAGAAAACACTCTCCTCTAGAGTATGGACCCAGTTTTTGAGTTTTGCATTTCCTCTGTGAGTATAATATACCTGTGAAATCAAAGCACAGGGAACCCATCTTTCCACTGTATATGTTCACACAACTAGTGTCACAAACGTTTATGTGATCAGCTAAGTAAAGTAATTCAGAATCATCAGGAATTCCCTTTCCTGTCATGCTTTTTATTCAAACTTCTCATTGTTCAGATTTCTGTATAGCATGTTTCACAATTTTATATTTTCATTATTTACCCAACAAACTCATTACAGTTTTCTGACTGTTGGCACCCAGAGTAATAAATCACTTTGGGATGATTGAAGTCCAAAGATGTCTTCAAGACATAACAGTATTTGTCCTCTGATAAACCAGAGGAGGTATTAGAGACCTGATTTATTCTCGTAAATGGGTGCTAGTAATTTCAGTATTCATGGATGTTAAATCGTAGTAAACCAACATAAATAAAAGAAAAGGACATTCACAAGTGAATGTGAATAGCTTGGGTTCTGGATTGTTTGTTGTTAGCACAAACACTTGAGTTGTTGATGCTTAGTGCCAGCTGGAGCATGTCATGGTTTATTAGTTAAGGTGTGGAAGAGATTCATGACTGCTGCTATGTTGTACCTCTTGCTATGCAGGTTGTTTGGAAGTGATACAGCCACTTGAGTAGACTGCTAGTTCATAACTGACAATTACAAGTGTATAGGTGATTTTTTAGTGTTTAAAACCAGAGTACATAATGGGAAGAAACAATGAAGAACCCTGTACAATATATTGGAAAAGGGAAGGTGATCATCATCTTTTAAGGAAAGATGTTTGTATTCTATCTGCAATACCAGAAAAATGAGGAAAAGGAAAGCAAGACCAATATTCAGGATTTTCTGTTTAGCAAAAAAAATACCAACAGGGTTATTTGGTACAAAAATGATAAAGCTAAAAGACTCAGTTTCTTTAGCTTGTTAATAATTAAAGAAAAAAAGTTTTCTAACAATAATGTTGCTGCATGCTCAGAAAGAGAATTGATGTGTCTCAGCCCCTTCTGTTGAACCTGTGTAAGGAACTAAATATGTAACTCTCCTGAAGTATTGACAAAGCTGAGGTCTCATCTGTCAGGTGATTTGGGTGATCATCTTTACCATATGCTGAATGTGAAAAGGTCTGTAAACTCTTCTCTGGAATTATATAGAGCTCTAAAAATTCTGTTTTATCCAAAGTAATCTTTTCAGTGTCTTTTTATCTGCAGCTGTTCAAAGTAACGTGACTCAAATAACTGTTTCACTATCATTTCAAAGTTCATTCCTCTTCTAAAATTTCAGTTTCAGTTTTCTAAGTTTTATTAGTTTATAGAGCAGCTTTCCCATTTGGAGTCTCATAAATAGATACCAGATATTGATAATTATGTAGCTTGTTCCTGTACTGAGTTTGTTGTTCTCTGCTTTTTATTCTTAAGGGTTTTCTTTTAATATCTTGATATTTTAGATCAGAATCAAGAATATAGTTTTCCTAGTATTTAATAGTTTTTGTCAAACTACTTTTTATTGTGACACTGCAGCTTTAGGGTTGCTGCTTGGATATCTCGTCGCTGAAAGGAATCTTGTAGGTTCTGTGTTAAATGTAAGAGTTTCACACTTGATCGTGTTCTCTATAAAGAGAATCCTTTGATATTACAGTTGCTTTTCCAGATTTTAAAAGATCAAGTGTTAAAAGGCTTTTGAATCACAAGGATTCCCTTGCAGTGAGAGCTCTCCATTGCCTTCCCCTCTGCTGCAGACGGTGCAGAGCAGAGGGTGACCGCGCTGGACTGACCACTTACAGCTCCCTTTAGCGGAGGAGTTACTGTGGATGGTCGCTGTGTGCGGTGGGGGTGCAGCGGTGGGGATGGGGCAGTTAACCCCGTCTTGCCCTACGGCTGTGTCCCCAGCGGTGTCCCCGAGGCGGGCTGTTCCCGCCTGTGCCCTCCGAGGCGGGCTGTTCCCAGCGG
The DNA here is from genome assembly GCF_023055355.1 of Agelaius tricolor. NCBI lineage: Eukaryota > Metazoa > Chordata > Aves > Passeriformes > Icteridae > Agelaius > Agelaius tricolor. The sequence goes on from NW_027269261.1 coordinate 81,024,009, forward strand.
TGTCCCCCGAGGCGGGCTGTCCCCGCCTGTGTCCCCCGAGGCGGGCTGTTCCCAGCGGTGTCCCCCGAGGCGGGCTGTCCCCAGCGGTGTCCCCCGAGGCGGGCTGTCCCCAGCGGTGTCCCCCGAGGCGGGCTGTCCCCGCCTGTGCCCCCCGAGGCGGGCTGTCCCCAGCGGTGTCCCCCGAGGCGGGCTGTCCCCGCCTGTGCCCCCCGAGGCGGGCTGTCCCCCGCTGCCCCCGGCAGCGCTGTGCCGCAGGGACTGTGCAGTGCGGCGCGGTGCCGGCAGGTGGCGCTCCCGGCTCGGCCCAGCCGCGGAGAGCGCTGGCGCCAGAGCCTCGGCTCGCTGTTTCCAGGAGAAAGCGATACTTTCATAACATACAAAAAATACAGGAAAGCGGGAAGAATCGGGTAGTCAAGCACTAAGAAGCAAAAGAATAAATATAGTCTTTAGTTAATTCTCCTCTATGCAGGCACAATGATATATGATTTCCATGGTTACATGGTATTTTGCCTCCGTGAGATTCCCATCTTGTGATGTCCAGGATTTAATTTTGCAAAGTGTAGTAAAAGAGAAAGCCATTTTCTGTTACATTGCAGTGCTATCTTTTGGAGTTGAATGCAATAACTAGAGTAAGACAATGAAACGCCGTTCCACGACTATTAGAGTTTGTGTGATGCTGGACTAGTCACCTCTGTAGTACCTTTCACTTGGATAGTATTCATGCCTCTGTGGGGAGGGAGGTGGTGTACAGCTTATGGTTCTGTAGGCTGATATTGCTAAGTATTCAGCTATATCTGGAGCTACTGGGAGCTCTGCTTTCAGTTGGTGGAGTATTCTGGAAAAAAATGCATACCTCAATTTGGTAACTAAATAAGTATACTTGTTATTTCTGTGATTCAATTTGTCATTAAAAATAAAGCTAGCTAATATATTCTTATTATGAAGGCTTGTTGGGGAAAGTAAAGTTGTGTTTTTCTATAGATACTGTGAAGAATATCAAAGACTAAATTGATGAGTATGAAACCAGGTCTGTCAGGAGAAGTGTATAGTTCCTGTTTCATACTGTGCAGAGATGAAAAACCTACTGAATATCATATTGGGAACTTTCTTCCACGGTCTATAACAAAAAACCCAACAAACAAACAGAAAAACCACCCTCACAAAAAACTCCACTAAAACCAAAAGAACACAGACTCCCCCCGCAAAACAACAACCAAAAACAACAACAATGACAACAACAACAAACCAACCAAAAAACCAAACCACACAACCAATTAGAAAACCACAAAAAATCCCAACCCCAGACAGAACCCACCCCCCCCCCCCAACACTCTAAAGAAAATTAGGGTTCAGTTTGTGACACAGGCACATTCTGTGAAGAACCTTTATGAGCTGGTGTCACTTAACATCTCATATGGTAACAAGTAGAGACTCTATGCTCTCAATCTTTTTAGAGGGGAACAAGCCCATGCTCTGTCACTGTGGCAAATTTTGAAAAGAAAATGCTGAATCTGCTTTGTTGGTTTCAGTTTATATGCTCGAGAAAAATGTCTTTACTCTTTTTACTTCCTTAAACTGACCTGCTGTATCATCTCACTTCCATCCTCTCGTTTCAGCCTCTCTCTATCTACTTGTCTGGTTGGTCTTGCTTTCCACCTGGTGTATTTATTAGTAGTAGTATTTACTCCTTCAGGTAACATGTTGCCTTTTCTCATCATCAGGATTTTCATGTAGTCTCTCTCCAGGTTAAGCTCTTAATTCTGATTTTCTTTCTCCTTCCCCTTTTGTGTTTAGGTTCTTTGGTGGTCAAGCTTACTGTTGTCATGACCCATATCTCCATCCTGGTCTAATTTAATTATCTTCACCATTTTATTTATAACTATGACATAGAGTTAATATTTCTCTACATTTATGTTGTGCTGCATTCTCTTCTATGTTACTGTAAAGAGTCAATTTTGTGTAATACCAAAGTGGTTTGCAGAAATTGCAAAAGGCAAATTTTTAAAGCTCTGAAGTGAAATAAAATATGTAGGCTTTCTGCAAATAAATTTCTAAGAGAATTAAGTTGTCAGATTAAAGCAAGTTTCTTTTGAATGTTTGGAACTGAGACTTCTCAGACTTGTAAATTAGCCAGCTATGGGAATGTGCTCTCTTGCAAAGGCAAGTAAAGCATCCATGACACCAGAATTAATGACAGTGTCAGATCTAAATAAATGATATCTTAGGAAAAGTCACTGTGGCTTTTGTAGAAAAAAGATACCTTTCACAAAACTGAATTCTCAACTGAGTCAGTGAACGTAGGAAGAAGACAAGGAAGTATTTTGAAATTTAAGACATTTTAAGCAAGATCTTAATCTAGAACATCTAAACATATTAAAATCTAGGATAATAACAGGCATGATTGCCCCAGGAAAACAAAAGAAGGAAGCAAAAGATAGTAGTATGTGTGTCGTGAGAAACTTGCAGGTGAGGTTTCCAAAAATAATTCTTGTGCTATTTGACATACCAGTGAATGGTCTGACAGAGGGAGGTGATGCCATGTGGGCTTATAACCAGGATAACAGTTTCACAGAAGATTGTAGAAGTAGCTGTGAGTAAGTTGCAGGTCAAAGTCATTGTGGATATAGATATCATACCCTGCTGGGGAAAGTAATCTTATCTATAATCCTGCTAACACAGTAGTGGGCAGTAAATCTGCAGTAAGGAAAGGAATTTATCAATTGTTGCTGATTTCTCTGAACAATGTTTTGTGCCCCACTTCAGTCAGAAAATGAAACAGTGTCTTTAGGAGTTCCCAACAAATCAATGGAAGGGCAGAATGTATTGTATTATACAAATCTGTGATTTTTCTAAGTTCTAAAGACTGATTTTCTAATAATCACATTTCAAAATAGTTGTACCAAAATAGATATATTTAAGAGGCTGAGGAAAGCTGTAGTCTCACATCAAGCAGTGACGAGCCCCAGTTTTGCCAGACTTTCTCCTCTCTTTTCCAGCATTCCTCATTCATAAGGCATTTGATTCATTTCTTTCTTTTCCTCAAAAGTCCTAATTTTTTCATTTCAGTTTGAGGCTTTGAGTCTTGGTTGTCTTTGTTTCTTGATATTTTCTACTTCTTAAGACTAAAGGTGTCAGGGATTGATATTAGCACCATGTTGATCAAAAATCAGGCAATTAAAGCTGATTGTATGAGTAGAAATGTCTTCCCATCCCTTTCCTCATCAATTTGCCTCACTAAATAAGAGGCAAATAATAATCTGCTGAACACATTTTATCTCTTTGTATCCTTTTTATCATGGCAGAAATCAAAGTCTGCAGTACTTTGGCAATTGGAAAATGTTCCTAGAAATAACTGAAGTAATTGCATAACTCTCTTGCCTGTCCCTCTGGAGGCTTTTGTCCTTCCAGAGGCATTAGGGAGAGTTTCTGTATCTATGAGTGAACCTGTTCTCCACTAGATGTGGCAGATTTACCAGACTGCCACTTCTTGGAGCTGTTAGTTGTTGGACTGTAAGATTTATACAATTGAAAGTGAAACTTCAGGCATGCATATACTCTGAGTTCAAGAATGTCTCATATGGCATTTCAGAAAATTATTGTAAATTTCTAGACACTTGAAAAACTATGGACTATGAATTTTTACCCCTGAAGGTCCTGTGCAATCAGTGGTTCTGCTGTGAAACAATTCTGTTGTGAATGCACAGAATTGCTAAAGCAAGGCCTACCTTACACCTAGAACCTATTCAGTCAGTAACTGAAGCCCTTAAAAAGCTAAGTAGAAGACAAAAAACATGTGGTTTGAGCATGTTTGAAGCAGGAGGATAAAATGAGGTTCAGCACAAAGTACAGCAGTAAAGGCTACTTTAAGATAAATGTGTCTAAATTAGTTGTACCAGGTGCTGGGACAGGATGTGTGACAGGTTGCAGGAACCTTCTAGTGCTGGTGAGCAAGATGTGTTGTCCAGCAGGCAAGGAAGGCCACTGTAGAAAAGTTCCAGTTGGCCTTTGGAAAGAAAATGGCAGGGAATGCACTGCAGTCTGCCAGAGCAATTTAATGATCTACCTGTTACAGAGGGCCCTTTGGAAAGAAAAAAGTCAGTATGAACTCGATGACAATCCATGAGAATTTCCTCATGGTCATGCTCGGATACCAGACATTCACCCAGGTAGATGTGTGGTAAATATTGTCGTCTCTCTTATGGGATTAGGATCTAGGTTCTGTATCTTTCTGAATATAATTCTGGCCATTAACCTGCTGAAACTGTGAGAAGTGTGAGGCTGGTGTATCTGAGGAGATAGTCCTAAGAGAGACCATGAGATCAGTGCTTAAAGATGCTGGGGAGGGGAGGGGAGGGTGCTTGTCCCCCATGACTGAATATACAATTTATTTAATGGTACAGAATTCAGGTATTCACACAACCTTCTATTCAGGTGCTTCCTACTGGCTGCTTTTGATGTTATTCTGCTTTTTGGGCTTGATGTCACGAGGGACAGTCCTACCTGTCATTCTTTGCCTGAATTTTTACCAAACTCTGGGGGTTTAAGACAGGGGCTTTGAGCAAACTGGAATATTAAGACAGAACTTTCTGATTTTTTATGAAGATATTTGCAAATAGCTGATGGTCCCTAAATTTCTGTGACTATTTTTATATATTTATTAAAAATATTAGAACAGAAGAGCTTGGCTCAGGATAGAAGAAACTCATGAGCCATCTGTTCAGATTACGATCTCCACCCTTCCTTAATCTCCTTGAAAATATGCTTTTTGGGAAGCTGAGAGAAACTATGGAAATCAAGAACTCTTTGATTTTGAAAAAAGAGATTTCTCAGGACAAGAAAATGGTTATACTTTTTTCAGAGTTGTAGGTAACCATTATTTAAAACTTAGCAACGTGTAATTCATCCATCACTTGGGCTTAATTTAACCTCTGTGATAAAGTCTTTGTGCACATATGTGTGCATGCCTACCTATGATGGATGGCAAATTGGATGGCAATATGATGTGCCGAGGCAGAACACACCAAATTTAGAAGAATAGCATAACTGCTTTCTTTAATTCAGCATCTTTTTCTTTTTTTCCTGTTGGGAAAAGGAGGGAGGGGGCTGCAGGGATGAGGGGAACCAAAGGATCTAAGCGAAACATAGCTCATGTATTCATTTCATTTTAATGCTTTTGCAACTCTTACAGCATTCCAAGGGATGGATTATGGAATATATGCTTTGTCTAGTTTATCAATAATAGAAGGAATTGTTGTTTCTTAATTTTTTCAGTTCCAGTCCAGTTTCAGCACTGGTATATGATTTTCCTTGGGTTTTTTTCCAGTCTTTAGTGAAGTTACCCCTTCTTGAAATAAACCACAGAATGGTTTTTCTTTTATTTTTTTCCTTTTTTCCTGAAATTAAACTGGTTTAAGAAATGAATTGATTTATAAGTGAAACCGCAGTTCATTACTATAGATTTGGAGTTCTATAACATAGTTTCAGTGGTGCCATGTTTTCCTTATAGATTCAGATCTCTTGTGTAATACACCCATGGTAATCAAATTAAGAAATCACTTAGTCAGGTTAAAACATTTTTCTGTGTCATGTACGGTGGAATATTTCTCCTTGATTGTTTACTACTTCAATTTAAGAAAGTATATTTATAGCATACTAAAAATATCACCAAGATATAAATGATATGAAATTATTTTATTAAAGAATTTGATTTCATACAAAAATAGTATTCTGTAGCACTAGTAGTAAAATTTATTTTTCTCCATATAAAGGCTCATTTATTTTTATAGCAATTTGATGACACATCTGCTTGCTTTATTCAGCTGAAAAGAAAATGTTGGTTCTTGGTGTTTTGTAAAATTGCTTTGTTAAATTATTTTCAAAATCGTTCAACTTTTAACAAATGACATTTGATACTAACATTGGAAAGCAATTTCAGCTAATTAAGTAGATCCTTCTATAAACCATTGGAACATTAAGATGACAAACTGTTCATTCAGGATTATTTTAATTGGTACAATTATTGTAATTTTGTTGCAATTATGTGTTGAGCTAAAAGCTTTTGTTTAAATCATTTGAGGTTTTTTTGTTAATATACATAAGTAAGAAGAAAAGAAGTAAAATAAAAATGGAAGATAAGCATTATCTGTTTACTTTTTCATTACAGTGCTTTAGACAAATATCTATTTAATTATTCTTTTAGGAAAGTATGTTACATGCTTTCAGCAATTCTGTAGAAATTTTATATGTTAAAATTGAGCAAGATCATTGAAATGTAACTTTTCTGGAAGGTTATTATGTTAATTCCAGTTTTGACACTGTTTAAATACCTTTTAAGAAAAAGGGTGAAATGAACTTCTGAGGGATTTGTGAGTTGCTTAATGCCTATTGATGTATTAATTTAAGAAGTGTAGCTATTTAGTGATTATAGAAATTAAAAATGAAAACGCTGTGGAAGGTGCCACATTCATCACTCTGATGATAATGTTCTCTGCAATCATCTTTGCCCAGGCCAGGTTTAAATAAATCACTTCCTTTAAGTAGACAATTTAGTATTGTAGACCTCACAGTGAGGCATTACTTCTAAAATATTTAACCTGCTTTTTGTTTTTTGGTCTCCTTTTATTGCCTCGTACTTAAAATGCAGGGCACATAAAGTTATTATGTTTCTTACTGTGCTAATAGTGTGGTCTCAATGTTAAAAGGCAGTGTTCCAGTTGAGTAGTAGGTGGTTTATGCCCACCTTTTTTAAAATTCTTTTGCCTTTTGTAATTCAAATAGCACTGCAAAGCTGTGAATGAATCCGGGCATTTGTAACTGCTTTAACACTTTATTTTAATCATAAAGTATGCCAGAGTTGTTTAAAGAACAGAACTTTTTAATATGGCTCAGTGACAGTGTGTGATACCGGGTGTGGGAGATTAGTTTAATAAATACCAATCTTTTAAGCATCAGAATAGGTTTTTTTCTTTCTGAAATGATCAAAAGCAGGAACACTTTAGGAGGAGAGGTGGAGAGGTGGTTTATCTGCTGGTACTTGAATTGAATAGAGTCAGTTTTGCAAATCAAGCTTTCCTGAATACCTATGGTAATAGGAGTTTTTAAATAGCTATTGCATCTGTTCAGTGAAGTCTCTTCTGCTTAATATGCGCTGAGGGGACTTGAATTTTTGTCTACATAGATATATCAAACTATAGCTTTCTCTTTTTTTGGTCTTTATAAAGATAAAGCATTTGTTCCCTTATGTTATGTTATTGAGTGTGTGATGACTTTTTATTCCTATTTTTATATGAATGGGCGTATAAGCGAATGTTCTTTTTCAGTGTCCAAGTGACCTGTTGCAGTTTTCAGTTTGAGAGAGTATTTGTAGCACAGTTGCTGATGTGCTGAAAATACTGCAAAGTTCCTGGAGTGATTTGTGTGAGAGCTTTTAACACTGTCACTGTATTGACCAGACGTGAGAAGAGTGGGATAAGTAACTTCAGTGCAAAGCATAGGATTTGATTATTAGGTATTAGAGATCAGACATCAAATTAGCAGACTGTTAAGCATAAAAATTTCATATTGCATTCCATAGCAGCCAAGATTTTGTAGTTTTGTGTTTCTCAGTATCAAACCTGTAGAAAAATTTTTCTCATTTTTAATGACAATTATTTCATTATTTTAAGCAACATTTTTGACTTGTACTATCTTGAGAGAAAAAAATTAAAAAGCCCATAATAGATAAAACATGACATGCCTTCATGCTCATGCCTTCTGTTGCTCTATTATTTAATAGCAATTAATGAAGTAATTTGCTTTTTATGGAGTGAGAAAGTTAAATTATTCTTGTCCATGCAGTTGCTTGCTCCTGTAAAACAAATGAAGAAAAAAGTTAGGTGTGCAAAGATCAATTTGAAGCATTTCTTTGTTTTTACCTTCAGGGAGAGAGGTTTGGAAAGAGCAGAGAGAACGGCCCTTTGGGGTATGAGGGCTTGTAGAGAAGTCAGCCTCCCATCAGTGTGGGAACAGCAGGGTTCTGCTCCATGAGCGAGGGTGGGCTGGGAACTGAGGAGGGCTGCGAGGCAGGCACAGCACTGTGAGCAAGGGGAGCAATTCCTCAATAGCCAAACAGGAAAAGTGGAGCAGGTTCAGTGACAGTAACCAGGGACAGCCAGCAGCCCCATGGTGTGTAGCCACAAGGCGCAGCTCAAGGCAGGAAGTTAAGCCAGTGGTCAAGGTTAAGAGCAAAGGTGCATAGATGTAGCTTGGAGGAGGACCAAGGGCAAAGGTCTGACCTTAAAAGCTGTTCTTAGCTCAGGCAGGAGAGCCCTGCAGTGAGGCTCCTCACAGCTCTTGTCAGCAGAGCCTGGTTACCCAGCTACATTGGGTCAGAGCCAGCCCGCCCCAAAAGCCCTGGCTGGGGGAAGAGGTGGGTAAATCCTGTTGGCATATTCCAGGGCCTGACACAACCAGTGGCACAGGCAGTGCGGGCACCTCCAGTGCAGCCTCCAGTGTGGGTGAAGGTGGGTAATTTTGGCTGTTGCCATTTTGGCACCACCTAGCAGGGTAGTGAAGGAGATGGTCAATAGGTACAACAGCTTAGCACCTTCCTCTGAGCTGTGCTGGCAGCATTCAGTGCTGGATACACTGTCAGACATTGTTTGGTTATTTTCTAAGTCAGTCATGGAAGTACAAGGTGAACATAATTAGAACAAATTTGAATCTAATTTACAGAATGAAAGATAAGATGATGTACCTCTGTGTACTTGTACTAAATTGTCTATATTTGAGGAAGAAGCCAGGAATAATTCAACATTGTTGCAATGTAACTTACTCCCAAATGAAAGCAGTTTTTAATTTCAGCTGCTCATGGGAAAGCGATACGAAGAGTAGTGGAATTAATTTTTAAGGTTTGCTTCAATCAATGAAATGTTTTGTTTTAGCTTCATTCCTTCTAAATTCAAGTAGTTTCTCCTGGAAAACAGACGGTCTGTAACACTGACACTTTCTGATGTTTCTGATTTAAAAAATAATAATTTTGCCTCAGGAATCTAGCCCCAAAATGAAAAAAGTGTGTTCACAGTGCTTTATTTTTAGATCTGCATGCTTGTATTTTAGCAAAAGTAACTTCTAAAGTGCTTTAAAGGCTAACCTTTTATTTTTTTATCTGAGAAGTGCAGGCACGTATGGTTTTTGTGGCTCTTTGCCAAAAGATTATCATTTACATAAATATTTCTTTCAAAGGCGTAGTTTAAGACATTGAGCTCAGAAGGTTAGAATAGAGACCTCAATCTGCACACCAGCAGTGGGCTATTGGCTTCTGAACAGTAGCTTTGTTCATCGCATTCGGAACACTGTTCGCATTCAGACTTAAGTAGAGCTGGCATTAAAAATCAGCTAATTTGTTTCATGTGATTCATCAGCTGTGTGTTTTATTTAAATCTATGTCACATTCTCTTTTGGCTTTTTATTTTGTAGATTGAAGTGTTGAAGTAGGCCACTCTTTAACTCTTCAGTTCCTGACTTGAAAAATGACTTAATTTTTACATTTCCAGTGTTGAACTCTTGTCTAAAATACAAACAGTAAATATATATAACAAATATATATAGCTAAAGTGTGCATTAAGGATCTTGGTTTTTTTTCACAATCTGATGTTTGATTCAAAACATACACATTTACAGTCAGTTTAGTTGTAGTTTTATGAAAGGCTAAATAGAATAACATAAGGTAGTAGCTAAATATTAGTGTAAAATATGCATTTCTCAGATTCAGTGGAATATACAAGTTTTACTTTGATACTGCCAGCGTTCTTCTTTTTTTTCTTTTGACCCTTCACTTCTTGAGGTTAGGAATACTTTTAGCTTCTACTAGATTTCTTTAAACTCTGCCAGAGAATGAACTGTACCCATTATTTGAAATTGTAACCTTTGAGTGTCAAGTTTGTCTTCTCACAGAAGCACCGCCTTTTATTCTCTTAGGGCTGGAGTCTCTGAAGTCTTACATACATTGAGCTTCCCTAAACTGGATAATCCAGCTGCCATCTGGACAATGTCTCATAACAATTTGTTCTGCAGAACCTTTGTTAGAATAGGCTACACTTGCTTTTATGCTTTATATTTGTTACATTTTTCCTGTGCTATAAAGTGACTTCTCACTGTGAATATAGTTATTGCAGACTGTTTATGACAGCATGGTATGGCAGTATCCTCTGTCTGTTAGGTACATGGTCCATTGTTTTCTCATAAAATTTATAAGAATTTGTTAATTCTTCTCTTAGTATATGGCTAGAATGTGGTAAAAGATCAGACTGAAAGATTACCACAGCTGAAATACATTTTTAATGCAATGGAGTTGCACTTACTTCAAGCATGTAGCATTGATTCTCAATTTTTTTATTTTTCTTAACATTAAATGCTATGTATTCTGTGTAAATCTGCCACTTTTTTTTTCTGGAATAATCCCATGGTACATAAAATTCTACTTTCTGTGGAGGATTTAAAAATAAAGATTAAAAAAGATTGTTGCTTTTAAAAAGCAGACAAATGGTGAAATAGGGTAAGATTGTTCAACTAATGGTAGACTTAGTTCATTAGCTCTCTTAAAATACAATTCAATTACTATACTACCAGTTGGGGGCTTCTTTTAAGTGTTTTTTTTTTTCTTTTCAAAGACACAATGTGATTGCGAATTTATTTAATGTAAGAGATTCCTAGTGTATTGGTGATTTATGTAGTGTGCATGAGTCTCCTGCCTTCCTTCCCATCCATGCATCAGTGCACTCATTTCCCCTATGACAGCATTGGTAGTTGCCTTAGCTCTTCTAATTGTCCAGTAGTTGAAGAAAACACACTTTCTTTGTTCTATGCTACCTTCTTCTTTTAAGCAAGTTACAGCTGTTCACAGAGCAGCCAACACATGTATGCTGTTCCCCTTTATCATGGAGTTGTAGCCTTAACATGTCTTTGAAAAGAGCCATTAAAAATCATAAATAATTTTATATTTATAGGATTTTTTTTGGTTTTTTCTCCTCATAATTTTTTTTCCATTTTTACTTTATGTATAGTGTGGTTACTTCACTGGTATCCATATAGAGTGGTGTCACAGTCACTTTATAGCCATTTCTGTAACTGTGTTCACTGTTCTCAGTACATTCTTCCACTGTTTACATATTTATTATGCTAGGTGTGAGTACTTTTTCATAATCTTTAATTTAGATTATAATTTCTCATTTGATATGTGATGCCAGTATTACGAGATGAAATATCAAGTAAGATAGGTCCATCTAACCAACAGTGTCAGCCTCCATCACTTGCTTGGTAGAAGCTTTTCATAAACTTCCACAAGACTAACATTTAATCCTACTTGTTCCTTCCTGAAACTCCCCTTTATACTACTGCTCACAAAACCCCCACTGTTGCTTGACAATAGTCATAATGCATGAACAGTCCCTTACATTGATCATGTCTCATGGTTTTGTTGTTTTCATTTGTTTGTGGCTTTTTCTTAGAAGGTGAATTGCTTGAAAGCAGGTGGTTGTTTTCCCACTTTTTACAAAGAATGCACAGTTAGATTTTGATCAACTTCTGAGATGCCTGTTCCTGTTACAAAAAGTTAGTTTAAAAATGAGGTTGTTTTTCCCATGGAATTTCTGAATTGGGTATAGGAATTTGAATAGATGTTTGGGGTTAAAGTTCACAAATGTTAACTTCCCCTTACTTGGGATTTGACATTACTGATGTATGGCTTCTTTGACTTTTCTCTGAAGCATACCATTAGATCAGATTCTTCAGCAGTTTAAGGTTTTTTGCATATTAGAAAACATTACATTGCTCTTTCTGCAGACAGAACAGCTTTTTATGGGTTCTCTTGTTTTTCAGAGAACAGGGAGAATGGGTGCAAGTGTACTAGTATTTCACCCTAGAATACTACTTTGTAAACTGAAGTCATATTCTTAATAAATATGGTTTATGATGTATCTAATTTCACCCCCCAGAATTTCAAAGAATATTCCTACAACTAAAGATGTTGAACCTCTACTTGAAATTGATGCAGATATACGGAACTTTGAGGTATTTTTATCCTCACGAACACCTGTCCTTGTTGCACGTGATGTAAGAACCTTTTTGCCTTGTACAGTGAACCTGGATCCCAAGCTACGAGAAATCATTGCAGGTGGGTATGATTTCAAATAAATGGAAAATCACAAATCTGTCATTTATTTTAAGTTGACCTACTTGGCATGTCACACAGAACACTCATTTCATGTTCATCAAATCATACCTTCAGATTGTCTGATTTGACTTCAGTAAGAGGCCATTCAGTTTCACTTAATAGTTTTGCTGTAACACCCAGACCATCCTGGACTAAAGCTTCTCTTCTGGAGGGTGAAGTCCTATGTTCTTGCTTTGCAGAGTGCTTTAGGAGATGGAAGAAACCAATACACACAACAATATTTTAGTAGAAGAGATGCAAGTTGGCTTCAGATCTTTGTTAACAATTTTGAAAGTACATGTAAAACCCTGTAGAAATTAAGTCAGTGAAACAAAGTCTTCTCTAGGCTGGAGAACCCAAATTCTTTCAGCCTTTCCTCCTAGGGGAGTTGCTTATAATGGCTTAGGTAGGAAGGGACCTTAAAAACTAGTTCCAACCCCCCTGCAATGTGCAGGGATACCTTTCACCAGACCAGGTTCCAGAAGCCCATCCAACCTGGTCTTGAACACTTCCAGTGTTGAGGCATCCATAAGTTCTCTGGTCAACCTGCTCCAGTACGTCACCACCTTCATGGTAAAGAATTCTAAACCTACTATCAGTTTGAGGCCATTCCCCCTTGTCCTGTCACTACATATGCCTGTAAATAGTCTTTCTCCACCTGTCTTGAAGGCTCTCTGCAGATGCTGGAAGGCTGCAATTAGGTCACCCCAAAGCCTTCTCTCTGAAAAATCCCAATTCTCTCAGCCTTTCCTCATAGTAGGGGTGCTCCATCCCTCATCAGTCATCTTTGTGGTCTCCTCTGGACTTGCTCAAATACATTGATGTCCTTCTTGTTCTGGGGATCCCAGAGCTGGATGCAGCACTGCAGGTGGGGTCTCACCAGGGCAGAGGGACAAAATCCCTCCCTCTCCTGCTGCCCACACTGCTTTGGATGCAGCCCAGGACACGTTTGTCTTTCTGAGCTACAAGGGAACATGGCTGGGTCAAGTCCAGCCTCTCATCCATCAGCACCCTCAAGTCCTTCTCAGCAGAACTTCTCTGCATCTGTTCATCTCCCAGCCTGGATTGTTACTGAGAGTTGACCCAACTCAGGTCATCTTACTAAACCTCATAAGATTCCCATCGGTCCCTTTCTTGAGCTTGTCCAGGTCCCTCTGGATGGCATCCCATCCCTCAGGTGTGTCAACTGCACCACTCAGCATGGTGTCATCTGCAGACTGGCTGAGGATGCCCTCATCCATTCATGTCATTAATACAGATACTAAATAACACTGGTCCCAGTACGGACCTGATGGACATCACTGATGTCTGTTGGAACTCTGAGCCATTGACCATTACCCTCTGGATACAGTTGTCCACACCCAATTTCTTATCTGTGTAACAGTCTACCCATCAAATGTATCTCCAATGTAGAGAGAAGGATATTGTGGGAGATTGTGAAAAAGCTTTGAAAAGCTTTGTAGAAGTCCAGATAAATATAGATATCTATAGACATCTGTCCAGAGAGATATCTCTAGCCCTTCCCTTGTCCACTATGCAGTCCATCACAGAAGGCCACAGGGTTGGTCAGGCAGGACTTCCCTGTGGTGAAGTTGTTGCTAGCTGTCTTGAATCACCTCTGTCCTCCATGTGCCTTTGCAAAACTTCCCTGAGGATCTGGTCCATGATCTTCAGAGGCACAGAGGTGAGGCTGACAGGTTGCTAGTTCCTGGGGTCCTCCTTGCTACTGTTTTTAAAATTTGCAATCTCTCCATCTCTTATGTTGAGTGCAACCTCTCCTCCCCTCCTTCCTCTCCTGTCCCATTTGAACAGCCTGCAGCCATCAACAGTTGCACTCCAGTCATGGAATTCATCCACCAAGTTTCTGGAATGGCAGCTAGGTCACAGTTTTCTAGCAGCATGGTGGCTTCCAGCTCCTCCTGTTGGTTGCCCAGTCTGTGTGCACTGAGGTAGAGGCACCTCAGCTGGGCTGTCAGCTGTGTCACCTTCTTAGAGGAGCACCCTTTAATTCCTTTGAAGTATTTTAGTGGTGTTTCCCTGTTGGCTTCTGTTACCTCAGGAGTTCCTGGCTGGTCTCCGTAAGACTTTCAGTGGAGGAATTGTTTCTGATGTCCAACATGAATGTCCCCTGGCACAGGTGCCTTTTGCTTGTTATGGGGAGAATACAAGGTCCCCTGGATCTCGGCTTTTTTCTGGTGGCTGTTCTGTCTCAGGGAGGCCAGAACGTGATTCCAGCAGTCTCTGTCCTCTGACTCTCTCATACTTCTTAGTCTTTCTGCCTCCTTACTTAACTCTTGCACCAGGCTGGACCAGGGTTGTCTCCCTGGTCATGTCTCACACACCTGTTGTCTCTACTACATCCAGCACTGGTGACAGGCTCTGCCCCCCGCAGCCTGAGACCTGGATGGGAGCTCTGTCTGTGTTGTCACATCCTTTCTGGTGAGTGCAGAGGACTAAGGGTTTGTGCCTTATCTGGATGCCATATCTGAGCTCCTTCTGAGAGGATGATGACCACCCAGGGGGCTCACCTCTTGGGTAGGGTGACTGCACCCGTCCTGTGCCCTGGCCACTCAAACTACCTTGTCACACTCCCTGGCCTGAGGCTTGTTGGGGACCTTTTTTTCTTTGGCAACTCCCGGGTCTCTGTAGCACCTGCTGTGAGAGCATTGACAGCCCCCGATGGATCAGAAGAGGTCCCTGTGTGCTGAGATTTGTCACTCTGCCGTGGTACAGACCAGCCTTGGTGCAGCTTCTCTTGGAGAGTGACTGTTAGGTTCCTTTATGCCACATTTTAAAAGAATCTAAATGTTTAGAGAGATTTAATATGCTACATAAGTTTATGTGATAAACCATCCTACCTTTCCTAAAGACTCCTGTGTAGACGTGATCATCAAGAGAAATCAACCAAATCCAGCTGAAATTTGACCTTCTTGATGTTCTATTTGATGAGCTCTGATTGGAGTTAAATATACAAAAATGTACTGTATTGAAATGGCAAACAAATTAAAACTTTTCCAAATACTTCAGGCAAAATCATATTCTTGTTACCAATTTATTTTTCAGATGTTCGTGCTGCAAGAGATCAGATGAATATTGGAGGACTTCCTTATCCCACCTTGCCTTTACATGAGGCACCTGCTAGAGGAACATCTGTCTTCAGTCAGCCTTCCTCAGCTTGCTCTTCTACAACCTCTTTCAATGGGCCTTTCAATAGTGGAGTTTTGTCCCCCCAGCCTCACAGCAGTTACTATAGTGGTATGACAGGACCTCAGCATCCCTTTTACAATCGGGTAAATAATCGAGATCCAATTAACATTCTTCTGATTTAGTCTGGTAATACTGCAGATGTCATCTATTAAATATTAAAATACCCATGCAAGTTTTATTTAGGAGTGGAAAAAAGTCCAAAAGCTGACAAATTTTGCAGTAATGTTCAGTAGCTGTTGTTTGGGGAGAAACATGGTAAATGGCATCAGAAAAACAAATTACAAAGGAAAAAAAAAATTTTGAGACACTGCTCGTTTGTAGGATATTGCAGGGCTTTTTGGGTTGCTGGTTTTTTGTTTGTTTTTGTTTTGTTGGGGTTTTTTTGTTGTTGTTGCTTTTTGGTGGGGGGGCGGTAAACTGTGCTCAGTTTTTCTCATGCTCACAGACAGTGGAAGGGATCCCGTATTTTTTTGGTTACTTTTGTTAAAACATACAGAAACTCAAGTGGGGAGATAGATTATAAGAATGTATGTCTGTCTTCCCTTCTGTCTCTTTTTAAAGTTATTCCTATCTTTTTCCTAAGCTGGTGTTGTACTAGTTTAAAGGAATTACCATGAATTGCATAAAACATACATTTTTGACCTATTTGTGGGCCTCAGAAAACATAGTCCTGAGAATGGCTCACGTGAAAATTGAATTAAGTGCTTTACTTAAAGTTGAAGAGTGTCTAAACTTTCTGGTTTTGTGGGATGTGTTCAGTATTTTTAAACTTTATTTTTCACTTTTTTTTCTGTAGTACTGTCATGAAAAAAACCACAGCTGATAAAAGTCATAGTGTACTTCTATATACAGGAAATAGTTTTAACATTAAGTAGATTTGACTGTAGATAAACATATAACCTATTAAGGTGAAAAGTAAATTGAGTTATTCATAAATCAGTGTTTGTTAACCAAGGCAAAAAAAAGTATATGTAGGCCAGAACTTTTTAAGTTATCTATTCTAAAATGATTCTTATATACCTTCAAGGCAGTGACAGTATGCTGTTTTGTTGAAAATAACGTAAAATAACATATTTTGAAGTAGTCCAACATTGATAAATGCTTGACACATGAATATTTGTGTTGATACTAACTCAGCTTAGTCCAAGTAGCTGTTTTGTTAGAAGCCCTGGTTTTGTGTCTGTTTTACCCTGTTTTGTGTTACTGTACATGACAAGGTTTAAAGTCAGGGGTGATAAGCTGTTGAAACCTGTATGGGGGTTTTTGGCTCCAGTAAGCATTAGAGAAATAATTATTGGTGAGTCATAAGCTGTTCTTACAAAGAGTTTATTATTTGTTCATTTGTCTTAAGGCTTACAGACCGTGCTTACTTTTTTGCCTGCTGAAGACTAAAATACTTCAATTTTGGCCTTTCTCACTGGAATTTTATACTACCCTTCTAAAATATAATTGTTTTTAGTGTGTCACTTAATAAATATTGTCAGAGAACTGTATTCATTACTCTGGACTTCTAAAGGTACTGTCATGAGCACCACATACTGAGATGAGTAATGAGAACCTTTTAAAAGTAGAAAATTCATCCTGAAAAACTGTTTCCTTCAACATTTTCAGTCATGTTTCATTTCTCAGGCTTTTGTAAAAATGGTGTTTAAAAAAATGAATAGTAACTCCCCAGTAGAAGTTTCTGAGAGAGGTCTTGGATACACAACACATGGTATGACACAACACAGTAGATTCAAATACTTCTGTGGAAATGGCTGGATTTTATTCAAAAACACCCTCACATCTGGGGATATGTGCCCTAACCAGTAAATGGTTCCTGTCCTATTGTCTTTAAGCATTAATTTATGCTTAAGAAAAACCTCCTTCAGCTGTTAGGGAAAAGACTTTATTTTTAGAAAATATGGGGTTTTTTATTATGTATGTTTCTTCTTTTTTCTTTAGATTCTCCTATGTTATGGACCTGGCACTTCCAGTGATGTAATCTGTTAATTTTTGGTTTAAAACCCAGTTCTCCCTATGGTTAGCTGTAAAGGGAAGATTATGGTCCCATTTAGAAGCTCTTCAATTTAGCACTCTGGCTCTCATATAGAGTTAAGCTGGACATGTACTGTTTATCACTGTCTAATGGCCTGGCTGAAAGCTGAATTCAAGTTCAGCTTCTCAAAATTGCTGCTCTCATGGATCATTGTTGAGATGATGTTTCTTACAGGGAAAGTCAGAGCTGTAGGCAAGTCTAATTGGGATTTCCTAGGTGGGAGCAAGAAATTATGGTATGTGAACACTTCCTTTTTTTTTACAAAAGAGGAGACAATTCTTTGATATCTTGAACAAATGATGTTTTGCTACATCCATTAAGGTTTGTAGGCTATCTGCAGACTCGAAGAGCAACTCTGCATTGCTTTATGCCCAGTACATATTTATATTGATCTCATGTTTTCATGATGCCTGTATTGTACTTCAAATGAAGATTGAGTCTAAAGTGCTTGGCCTGTAATGAAGAATTAATTCCACAGTTGGGAAACCGTGGAATAGCTGAAATGAGCCCAGGGGTTATTAGAAGTTATGAGAGGATTGTGGGATAATTGCCTTAGTGGACAGTTTTTTTTTCCATTGCTTTGTAGTCTGATATCATGCAACCAGCAAGCTCCCTGTGTGTTTCAGAGAAGAGGCTCTGCAGTGAGAGCTGGGCACTTGAATGCAGTTTGATCATAAAGCATTTCATGCTTGGGGGTTTTCCACATGGTTTAAGCTGTTAGTGGAAAACTGAGGCATTAAATGATTCTGTGGTATTTTCTGGAAATTAATCTCTTCCCAAAAAAGAGTTCGAATTATTTGTAGAATGTGCCTTATGACAGTGGAATAGTTTTAATTCAGTGAACTTTCCTGCATCATTCTCTACTAGCTAAAACATGTAGAGGCAAAGACTAGGTAAACAAACTTCTCCAATTAGACTGATGGTTACAATGGATATTGTGTAACTTCATATGTTGGAAAAGCATATGAAATTTTTGTGGTAATTATGTGAAAGTGCTCAGAATCTATCCCTAGCAGCTAAGAATATGGAACCATTTTTATTTTCCATAGTGCTTGAAGTTGTAGCATATGCTGTCTACATAAATGATATACTCAGAAATTAAACTTGAATTTCTCAGTTCATTTAGAGCTGCTTCTGAATACAGAAGTTTTTAAGTCCTTATTGGCAAATCTAAGGTGGAATATTTCCACAAATTTCACTCCTTCCTCATAGATTCTCCCTTTAGTCATAGAATTATTTACTCTATACTGAATTTAGTGCTGTAGACTAATCAGAATCTTGTCATGTGCAGAAACACAAATCAGATAATATGTTCTCTTGTGAAGTACCTGGGTAATACAATTTTGAAAATGCTACACATAGAAACATCAGAATTCAGTAATACAGCCATTGTTTTGAGATTTTTTGTTTTAGGTTTTTATGGTGTTTTGTTGCTTTTTAGATTTTGGTTTTTTTGGGGGGAGGAGTTTTATTAAGAATTGGGCAATGAGTTGAAAGCAATGAGTGCTGTAATTCTGCTTTCCCTAAAGTCTAAATTAACACTGTCCTTTAAAATGTTATTTGTATTGAACAACATCCATTAATGTATTTCCAGCAAAAAAAAAATTCCAATACTGTCTGCTCTAAGCATCTGTTCATATGTTTATAAAATCTAGTGTTTGTGGAGGCCCCCAGGTTGGGTGCCACAAATATGGGAAGTTCTAGTGTTGGATGCTCTTATGTATCACACTTCTTGTTTATTTGGTTCAATTGTCTCGGCTATTACAAATGACTCAAAGTTTTACTGAGCACCTGATATTTACTTTAGAAGGTCAGAGAGTAAAATTGTCAGAATTATTGTTAAATTATCCTTTTCCCATATTGAAAGCAGATGTTAGAGAGTAACTACCAAAACCATTCTGACTCTTTTCCTCCAGGAAACTATACGAGAGCACCCATTGGCTTGGAGGGAATAAAAGGGGTCATTTGCTGAGTGATTTTGAAGAATTCACTCCAGAGCTTTTGATTGAATTCTGTTCAATGGTTCAATGCAAAAGTAAAGAAAGCTATTAGTAATTGCTCTTTTTTACTTTATGAAACTCAACTAGAGGATATGTTTTGTTGTAATGATTTTTATTTTATTATTACATTTTGATTTGTGTAATTGTTTGTCCCTTTTTTGTTACACCTTTTTTTTTTCCATAGCCATTCTTTGCCCCATATCTTTATATGCCAAGGTATTACCCTGGCAGTTCTCATCTCATCTCACGTCCACCACTAAAAACGAGTTTGTCCAGAGATCAGAACAATGGCCTAGTAAGTATTTTGAAGGGTAATTCAAATACTAACCTAGACAATAAATATAGTGAGTAATGAAATTGAAGGTTATTAATGATGGTTCTCTGTTAGACAAGTATAAGCTTTATATTTATTATAAATATTTTAAGCAAAGGTGTTACTAACATGTAATGTAAATGTATTTTGTTTTAACTTTAGAAATTTCTTACAGAGGAAAACCAATTCTAGCATCTATGTATAAAGATTAGAGAAGAATGACCTTTGATACTGGCAAAAATATATTAATGAAAATGCCAACTATACTATAGTACCAAAATAGATGTAGTGATAGAAGAAAAATGAGTGCTACTTGTAAATTTATATTCAGTTTTTTTTAATAATGTGTCACAAATTCTTTATACCCGGAGAAGATAAAATTACATCCTTTAATATTGTAAAAAATGCTAGAAACTGGAAGATCATATTTAAATGTTAAAAGAAATATATTTAATATTTAAGTAAAACAAAATACATTTTATCTGAAGTGTTTTTGAAGTACATGTAATCCAATTTTACCCATTAGAAGGGCAAAATTAGCAGACTTTTCTAGCTTCCTATAGAATAATAAATCTCCTATTTAACAGTATTTATTTTACTGACAGATGGCTGTTCAAATGGAATTATGTACTGAGGAAAGATAAAAAAGTAAAAACCTCACTTGTTGGTTGCTTTAATTCTAGGGTACTTATACAACGAGCAAGGCTGTTAAAAGGTGGTAAAAGCTTTAATCACTTAAAGAAAACAAATGTCTTTCCATTGAATTATGTATTATTGTGAGATCAGTCTCATTCACTGTTTGCTTCATAATTTTTGTTGAGCCCTTGATCATTTTACCCAAACCAAAATATTTTGTTGTTGTTAGGATGTTATCAAGGAGGATGCTGATGAGGGGCTTCCTTCACCCACAGACCCCTCAATGGTAAACGAGTAGTCATGTGGTGTGGAAATTTTAGCATCTCATTGCTTTTTCAGCAGTAATGAGTCTGCATTAATCATAACTGCAGTTCACTAACACTGCATCAGTGGCTTTGGTGGGCAAATAGAGTAGTTGAAAACTAATGTAGTTCGTGAATGAATTTAAAAGCTAATATTTCACTTGTAAGATGTACTCTGTTTTCCCCTGTAGTTTTCCCCTTGCCTTTCTCAGTAGCTGTGGTGAGCTTTCAGTTAAGTGTCGTGGTAGCTGAGCAGAGTACAGAATGACAGCTGGTCATTCAGTGCTTAAGTTTTAGAAGTAATTGTGTTTTTCTGCTTCAGTCAACTCTCTCTCCCGAACCTACTTCTTTAGTTGGTGACATAAAGCTATTGCAGGTAACACAATATAAGGCAGCTTTGATAGAAATGGAAAAATAAAATATTGCTGGTCATAACTTATTCATGAGTCAGAATGTTAACAGTTACCTTTTCTGTGACTTCTTTTGTTTTATCCTAAGTATTCATACTTAGGATGTCATCTTTGTGGTACATGTTTTAACTCTAATTATGGTAATCGTGTTTTATACCAAAACAAAGAGTTTAATGTGACTGTCATGATTCTCTTAATATTTGCTGCCAGTAGTTGTTGGCAAAAGTTATAGTTTGATTGCATTTACTTTTTCTTTTAGTAAATAATTGCAAAAATGTCTTTCTACTGTTGTGCAATGAAAAAGCAATCAAATCCCACACAGATTCCAAACTCTGTTTAACTGTACATAACTTTCACTGAGAAACCACATATGTGCAGTGCAATGGAAAAGGTATGCTAAGTTTCTCTCTCCCAAGTAATTTTTTACTTTGTTTGAAGGGATGACTGTGGAGTAATTTTTCTTTTGGAAATGCCATCCTTGTGTTTAATTCCTTATCTCATTATTCCATTCTTTTCCCAGACCTTTGAGACTTGCCAGTGCAAGGAAAATTTATGGACTTGCTCAAAAGTATTAGCATGATGGCTGAGGACTGTGTGTCTCTGTGAGTGTGACAAAGCACACAAGCCTGGAAAAGCAGGATTTAGTCTTGGAGCAAAGTAGTGAATGAGTTCCAGCAGCAGAATTGGAACTGAGTGCCTCTTCTGCTTGCTGCTGAGTGTTTATCTTAATGCACATTTAGGTGCAGCTTCAAACAGCAGTTTAAAAGACTCCTGTAAGTTAAGTAACCAATTGCCTCTAAGTAAGAAAATACAGGAATTAAAACATTAAAAAGAAACTTCCTTTGAGATAATGATAATGGAAGATTTTGTTAGATCTGTTTTTTTATTTAATTTATACTAATGTGAGTCTCTAATACAGCATATCAGATCACATACTTTTCTAAGACTTAGCACTATTTAACCTATGGTGTAAATCTAAAACTTGGGATTTTTTTTAAAGTCTCTTGGAAAGTTGACAAGAAGGTTGTTAGTCAGGATATGATACACAATGTATTTTCAGGGTTTCATCTACTCTAAATCCACATCTTTTGTCAACTTTATTGAATTTTCCATGGAAGGAAACAGTATTATGTTTGTATTATGTGCTACAATTATCTGTAGATAATGGGTACAATAATGGGTACAATTGATGGGTACAATAATTTCATCCAGCTATTTAGGTAGCTCTTAATTGATGGGTCGTTGCTACTGTATAAGTGATCCAACTTATTAAATGGTTTGGTGCATGCAAAGTAATTAAATAAACAAAAAAAACCCCTGCACAAAGTAGTTAATGAACACCAGGATGTGTAATTGGTTTGGTGATTGAAAACAAGAGGAGCATGTAGAATCAAAATTGTCTTTCATGCTAAACTGGCAAGGAGCCAGAAATGTTGCAACTCCTGTGTAAAATAGAGAATAATCATTGTTTTGAATGTTTGAGTCATAACAGGGCGAAAAAACAGGATTACTCAGGAGTATATTTTTTTTCACACACATCATAATTTCTGCTTATTGCATGAGTTGACAGAGCTGTGTGGAGGCTGTTACATGATCTAGTTATGGGTCTGCTGTTGTTGTCAGTCTAATGTTGGAGTGACCAAATTCTGAAATTCCAGACCACCATCAGTAGTCTCATAATATCCAGGTTAGCTTAGTAAAAATCAGGAATATTTTGAGTATAGTCGTCCTGTAACAAGCATTTTACTTTAGTCACCTTCCGTACTTAGATTCTGTTGCTGCTGATAAAACTTGTCTGTCTCAGACCATAGTTTACTGTTTTTTGCTCAATGGATCAAAACATAGATGTCAAACTGGTGAGTTGACCAAATACCATCTATTTAGTTGTATCAGCATGAAGGTGCATTGCAAATTTTAGATTATCAGCTTGAACCACTAATGAAGATGCCAGCCTTTGACATCTGTGATGGAGACAAACATGCATTTCTGCTGGTTTTACTGTACAGATGCTTAGTTTTGAATAACTTCAAAAACTTCTAGAATGCCCTTTTGAAGGGTTTGTAGATGGATTGCAGTGTTACCAGTCATGGAATGGTAACCTGGAATGGTTCACAGAATCCCCTTTTATGTTAGAAATCAAACTAGCATTAGCAGTCCTTATCTGTCATAAACTTGATTTTGTGCTTTAGTTTGCATTGTTAATTTTGACTTCTTAGGAAGTAGCTTGTTCCAATATGATTGCTTTGTTTAAATACATTTTTTCATACTGCACTGAATATATAATCCATTAAGATGTAGTATTAGTATTATGTGTGCTTTGAATGAGGACTAACGTGGCTCAGAGCATGTAGTATAGATAAGCATAGAGTAGTTCTTAAGAAGTACTTTTCAAAAGTTTGAGCATGAATGAAAATGTATGGCATGGGAGTTTTCTTACAGATTTTCCAGTGCTTTTGTGTAGCATTTTTGTGCTTTGAATATTTGTGCTTATAAGAAATAACTTTTCTATTCTGTGGGTGGTGCTGGTTTGTTTTTGGGGCTTTTTTGGGCGGGTGGGGGCGAGGGGCGTTGGCAGATTTGATTAGATAGGAGTTTGAAAAGTTATTTGAGGTACATTGGTAGTATAATGGGATCTTGAGATGGCAGGAGAATGTTTCATTAAAAGGAGGATTTTCTGTCAAAAACAATCTAAAACCTTTATGAAAAACAGAATATAGCAAGTGGTTTTTTTACAAATGCAAAACAGAATAGTATGCTCATGAAAATAGTATTTGTATAGCATATCCTAAATGTATATTTTTAAGACCTATTTTAAAAGTTTCATCACATTATGAAAATATCCTGTGTCTATCCTAACCCTGATCTCCTGTTTACTTCAAAGCATGTTCTCTGTATGTTCAACCTTTGTGATGTCACTTTAAGCTGTTGTTTCTTTTAATTCTGTTTTGTCCTTTTCTCAAAGCTGTGTAAGTCTGAGTTAAACAAAAACAGACAGGTACAGCCACTTCCTGTGAATTCTCATTCACTTGTTTCAGTCATTCCAGAAGCTATCATACTGGTGCTTCATGCTGGGCTGTCTGTAAACTAATGCTCATTACTAGCCTTGAGGTTTGTTTTGACAAGCTGCTTTTAGCTTTTGCATGGCAAATACTTTTCAGACTAATGTTCTCTAAGCATCTCTAACAAAACCACTAAGGCTGAAAAATGTGTCAGTTTAAGTACAGTTATAATTCACTTACATGATGACAATATCCCTAAAGCTATTACATTACTTATTCTTCAGAGAGTGCTTTTCATAAAGAATGATTTGGATTAATGTGCATCTATTTCAGACAGTTCACACTTTAACAAAAATAGTCTAAATATTTCAGCTTTTATGTATCTTTTTTTATACACTGAAAGCAAAGTTTCTAAACTAGGTCTTAATGCATGCAGAAAGAATTGCTTGTCCTTGATTGTTAGAAAAATATTTTGATCTGAATGAGAATCTGTTAAATTAGATGTGTTTAAAACTTCTCTTCATTTATTTCTGGGTATATCATAGATAATGTATTTGATAGATTCTGAGAACAAAGGCAATTGCTAACACATGTTGCTTAGGGACCATTTATTTTAGTGGTGCCACAAAATAATTTTGGCTATAACAGTTTCTTTTGTTTTAATTGATAAGCCTTCTTTCAAAAAATAATTAAGATTTGAATTAACTTACTGTTAATTTGAATTTACTCTTGTCTTTGTTGATGTATTATCTAACTCATGCCAATAGTAAATAGTGTGTTTATGAGGAAATAATGGATCACAAGCTGGTATTCTGAAGAAAAACCCACAGCGATCTCTTAAAGAGGAAAATTAAAGATGTATAAAAGAGGTATATGATAAATAGATTATGGGTGAAGCTTCATTCTGTCATTTTCATCATTTTGATGATTGGCTTATATCCTTGACATGATACAGATTTTAAATGTGCTAAAAATCAGACTAAATTAAGATCTAAAATTTGTCCTTTAGACATTGCAGTATCTGAAATGTAGCTGGCATGTTCTCTAAAGGAGTACCAAGCCCTAGTTTAAGTGCCTAGACTGAAGTGGAACTAAAATGTTTAATTTTTCTGCAGTAATTTAGGTAGATTGCCTTCCCAGAAAATGGGATATATCCTTTGTTTGTTTATTATCGAATTGACATGACATTAAAAAAAATAGGAATGGTTAAAGAAACAAAGATTGGTGCTCCAGCTATTTCCAGGCAAGTGTGTGAGCTGCCAGGCTCAAATTCCCTACAACCCCCAGTAGCATTCCCAAATGAAGCTGATAGTTACACACTTTAAAGTCCATTTCAAGGACATCTGGTGGAGAACTTTAGGGGAATTACATGTAATATTACCTAAATTTTGAAACTCAGAGTAGCTAGGAGTGTGCCTAGCTCCCCAGATCAGGATATCTTTGATAACAGTAAGTCAGAACTCTGAGGTAGTAGATAATGGGGTTTTAGATTGCTGCCTTGGAATTACTAGTTGAATAAATTCTTTGTAAATATCCTGGTTTAGATAATTCAGATAAGGTTAATGGCATTCTCTGTGATAACTCCTGGTTTTCAGAGGGATGGAGATTTAGTAATTTATCTAGTAATTTATATTAATTCTGAAAGATTAAACATCTTCCAAGTAATTAAATAAAAATGGGAGACAATATTACAACTCCAAAACCAGTCTTCATTGGTGATTTGAAGAATATAATAAAACTTGATTAACTGGATAGTCAAAATGCACTTTTACATCCCAGGGCTTGTGCATGTGATGATGACCTCTGAAGCTTAGAAGCTCTTTTGCATCCTCCCAAAATGAGCTGTTTGGTGCACAGTCTACAATGCTGCACCCAAATCTTAATTTTAAGAAAAAAGGGAAGGTGTAACCTCCCTCACAAGTGGAGAGTATACAAATATTTTTAACTGATAGAACTGATTCTGATTTTGCTTTTTGAAATTTGGAATCACTAGTGTAACTGCATGGGTTCCCATCCAGGGAGAATGTGATTTTTTTTAAAGAACATACTGCCTTAATACACTTTCACCCTCAGTATGCAGATGCATTTGTTTTAGTTTTCCACCCTTTCTTTGAAATTCCCAAAGGTAGCAACATTAACAGGACAACTCTTGTGTTACAGAGCTGAATAATTAGAAATAATTTCTACCTGAGTCTTGCCCAAGTTTGGGGTACGTGAAGCATCCTCATTGTATCTTGTAGGGAAATTGCAGTGCTGCTGTTTCAGTACTGTGGTATACAGCCCCTTGGCTGATCTTGCATAAATAGAGCTGAAGGAACCTCTGGAAAATAAACAGATATTGTTAAAATTATTGTTAAAGTTAATCCAAGTAGTTGAGGGGTTGTCTTTGTTTTGAGTGTCTTTGAGTTTTAAGTCATCTTTGTCTGATAATAAACCAGGAGATTTTAAGACAGAAAAATCTAAGTTGTATGTGCATTATTTGAGAAAAAAAACCCCAAACATCCCAAAACCAAAGTAACTAAAGTTAGGGGAAACCTTGTGAGTGAAACTGCATTGTAAATTGATTAACCTGTGCTTAATATTTCTGATTTTTATGTTTCTTTACTTAAAATTGTGTAAGAGGGTTATTTTGTCACAAAGGCAGGACTCCAGTGCTCATCTTTTTCTCCTATAAATACATATAATGAATGTTTCCCAATATATAGATATTCTGATAGTAATTAAAAATGCCTGTGCATTCTTATTCTCATAACTTTATTTTAAAATATAGTTGAACACAGCTTGATTTGTGTTAGTGTGTATTGTGAATTTCTGGGTGTACTGAGTACTGGAACAAGTCTTATGTGCACATTTTCTCACTTACAGGGAGCAGGCACAGGGTCAGCCACAGGAGTATCCCATGTATCTCTGAGCACAATGAGTGTGGAAGCTGTGTGTGAGAAGCTAAAGCAGATAGATGGTCTGGACCAGAGCATGCTACCTCAGTACTCTGCAACTATAAAAAAGGTATCAGCTGAACTTCATTAATGTGTTTAGTTCCTAAACGTGGAGATACACAAGGAGAGGAAAATATTTAGTTACCTCTTTTCTTGAAAATGTTCATTAAACATATCAGGTGATAAAATAACATCCTAAGTTCTGTGCATGACAAGTTTGGAGGACATTTTAATACAAGCATTCATTTTTCAGAGGAAATGCTCTGTTGAAAAGGACAAACACTCAGAACTATAAATGCTGATGAGACTGGTTATTCTAAGAAAAAAAGCAAGAAAAATATTTTCAAAATTGCCATGTGTAATGAAAAAATAAAAAGGGTTGCAAATGTCTTCTATATGTAGGTAGCAGTATCCCTTACTTTTTTTTCTCTGTGAAAAATTGGCACATCTCTCCTGTTGTAAATGAGTGGTGAAGATGGTTCCATTTCTTTATCATAGTCCACATCTATTTGCTTCAGAAAGAGATCACTCTATATTTTTCTGTCTCTCCTCTTTTCTGTGATAGATACATTAACACTGAATTCTTTTTTGCTCTTGAACTTTTTTTTTACAATTCTGTGTGCTCTTTTTTACAAAGAAGGGAAAAATATGAAGGTTGTCATTAGTGGATTTGCTGAGCTCACTTTGTCCTGGAACCTATTGTATCTTAATATGGAAGGATTTGATTCAAGGATTAAGAGACAGGTTTTTCATAGGAAGCTTCAGCAAAATTACTCAAAACAAGAAGTAGGATGCTAGACTGCAGGTCATTAGGTAAAGCTGCAAAAAATTTTAGTTGCTTCCTTTGCTCCAGACTGAAAGAAGGATGTGCTCATTAGTTATCCTTAATGAGATTCCTCTTATTTATATTCTTGCATTGTAAGAATTACAAGGGATATCATGCAAAAAAGAAGGAAGAAAATGGCTCTGCGTGGTCTATTTCCTGGTTTGACTAAGACCATCTGCTGGGATATGTGTACAAAACCATTGAGATCTCTCAGTATAGGCAGAGCTCTCAACTTGGGTCCTCCATTTTCTGGCTGCTCTCCTAAGACATGGTTCCTCTTTTACATTCTGTCTATGCACTGATACATGGTATAAAGATAAATACCTCTCATTGTTATGTAATGAAAATGATTCTGTGTTGAATTTGGTGATTTTGAAAGTTAAGGACTATATAAACATGCCAAATGTAAGGAATATAGATCTTGTTTAAGCATTTCTGTGTTGATCTCTGATTGATGATGAACATTAGAAAGATGTCTAATCTTCTGTCCCTGGGAATTTCTGATGATGGGAGGAATGTAAGCCTGTTTCATGCAGAGAGGGAACTTAATGGAGGCAGTACTTGATCTCAGATGCTTGAAGCCAGGGGTCAAATGCTGCCTGGGACTTCATTGTCTGATTATCTTCAAATGCTTGGATGTCTGCTGTCCATTTCTGTTCTGAGTTGGAGAAATATAAGCAGATCAGTGTGGCTTATTGTCCCTGAAATTTTCCACCACTTACATGTTATTTCCTTATGTCTGTATATAGTCCACTATCTTATTGCCTTTTTTATACACATTTTTAATGGATTTAATATTTCCATTTTTTTCCATGACACATAGGTGTTTCTTGTCCATCAGCAATTATCACTAAATATACTTGTATAAAAACATATGGTTTTATATAGAATTGGACTTAATAGTGACTTTGGGAAATTTCTAGTAGTCTGCATCCAGCTTTACCTCTACCGTTTTAGTCTGTTACTGCTGTGCCATAATTCTTGTATCCATAATTTACATTATTTAGTTGTATTTTTTTAGGCAAATATAAATGGCCGTGTCTTGGCTCAGTGCAACATTGATGAACTGAAAAAAGAAATGAATATGAATTTTGGTGACTGGCACCTGTTCAGGAGCATGGTAAGACTTTCTGTTCAGTGTTCAGGTCATCATAAATTAGTCTTTTTTAATATGAGTCTTTCTTTCTTTCTGATTGCTTCCTTATTGTCATCATCTTTAAGTTTGTAAATATTATCTTAGAGCATGAATGCATCTGCTATTTTGTTATTTTGTCTTTTTGTCTTAAGCACTAATGAGTAACTGTTTGCTTGTGAATTTGCATCTTAATTGATTGTGACCTCTGAAGTTTTTTACTCCTTTTTTTGTGGGATCTGTTTTTTCCTGTGTTGGTTCCCTTTCTGAAATTTGCTTATTTTAATGAAATGGTCAGAACTTAACTCTTTTTAAAATCTCTGTTCTACTGTTGAAGTTAGTCAGGGAATTCAAAGTATAGGTAATAATAAGGAAGGAATTGGGCAGGCAGGCTGTTACAGTGAGGGTTATGCATCACTGAGAACTGAGTTTTCTCTCAAATATTTTTAGACTATTGCCAGTTTTCTTTCTTGAAATAACAGTGTGTCTCTCAACTGTAAGTCAGTGTTGAAAACACCAAGAATTACATGATGAGATTTATTGTTAGATATGAAGTGTTTGGTTTTGCTTTAAAATTTGTAATTTATCACGTACTGGTTTTACAAGAATTTAAGTATTTTTGTGGCATGTGGGTTCTTTCAAGGGTTTGAGCAGTAATAAGAATAATTTGTAAATACAAAAGAATTAGCGATTGATTTTTCTACTTTTCATGGTCAAAACTGCATATACAGGTACACATTTACAGCTGCGAATTCCTCATTCCTATTTTTAATGGAATTCTCAATCAATTTTGAGAACTTTTTCTATTTATGCAATTACATTTAAACTGTCTCTCTTTGCATGTTAAGATACTTGAAATGAGAAATGCAGAAAATCAGGCTGCTCAGGAGGATCCTCGTGGAGCAGCGGAGCACGGTACAGCTGCGATTCCTCACAGTGACCTTACTCGCCGCCCTGGCCACAGCACCGAGCTGCCTCACACTGAGCTGACAGGGCTTGCTGGCCAAGCTCCCTACACACTGAACTTCAGCTTTGAAGAGCTCAACACAATTGGTCTTGATGAAGCTCCTCCACGCCACAGTAACTTAAGTTGGCAGGTATTTAATAGAGAAATGTATTCTGCTTATTTACCTGTATGGAAAAGAGGTTTTTTCCAGGCTTGCTATAGACAAGTCAAGAAATAAGGCTCTAGGATAGTTCAGATGCTTTCAGTTCTCAGTCTAGGTAAAGCCTAGTCCTGCAGAGATGTAAACTCTAACCATACTCTGAGTTGAAGTCTTTAATTTTTGCCATCTGAGAAGTGCTCATCTGTTCCAGTAATCACTCTTCATGACAAACAACCTAAAGCTATCATACTTTTCTCATCTAGCCTAGGGTGGTGTCTTCCAAGGCTTCTGTATTTTTGTATTATTCAGGCTTTGTGTAATAAATATTTTAGCTATGTGCTAACCAGACATTAGCCCATTCAACAAATGTATTTGTTAGGTTTTTGAAAATAGACAGTGCTCCGTGACATCAGAACCTTGTCCTTACAATGCATAACCTGTTCATAAACTCCAGAATTGACATCCTTCTCCAGCTGTGGTTTCTGCCATAGGTTTTCTGCCATAGGTCAGTTTTCTTCTGTATCTTATGAGACCATGTGAAGTGTTGGGTTTTCATTTGTCTATCCTTAAGAAATAAGACTAATCAGTTGGTGGCTAAGTAGTGGTTAGAATTAAAAAAAAAGAAACAGCAAACCCAGTGGGGTGAGCCCTTTTCATCTCTAAAAGTAAATTATAAAATCTTGAAGGTGCAACAAAATAAAAAGACACCCCAAATTCCTAGCCATAGGTGATACTTTCAGTAATCAACATTGTGAAAGTGGGTTTGGGATATATAACCCAGAGATAGATTTCTGTCCCAGACACTTCTGAGTGTGTGCATGCACGCCTGTGTTTGTTGGTAGGATACAAATCACCCTTACTACCCATATCCATGGAGTATCAATGCATGTTTTTTCTAGACATTTTTTCTAGACATGTGGCATTATACACATTTGATGTATTTGAATAAACAGTGCTTCTGATGCCTATATAGTTACCTAAAATTGAATCAAAGGAATGAGAAAGGTGGTTTGTCCTTAAGAAAACATTAGAACACCTGTTAGAATTTTTAAGTCAACACTGACTTGTATTTCAGCTTCTCTCTTGTGGTGAGTTGGCCCTGGCTGGATCTCAGGTGCCCACCAAAGTTTCTTTATCGCTGCCCTCCTCAGCTGTGCAGGGGAGAGGATATACAATGGCAGGCTTGTGGGCAGGGAGAGATCACTCACCAGAGACCATCATTGGCAAAAGAGACTGCACTTGGGGAAATTAGTTTAATTAGATGTCAGAGTAGGGTAGTGAGAAATAAAACCAAATTCTAAAAGCAGACATGGGGGCAAAGAGGGTCATGTTTGTCAGAAAACTGATTTTTCTGAAAACAGATATGTGAAATTTTGCCAGGATATATTGAAGTATGTATGGTGGAGGTCTCTTAAATATGTTTTTGAGATTTGTTCAACATTTAGATGAATTCTTGCTGTCTTTCTAATATAAAATGCAAATTTTGTAAATGTATGAAATGTATTAGAAAAGCCCATCTTGACATACAAATCCAGTCTTTATAATTATACACTCAAGAGTTAGTCTCAAATACACTGGATGAAATGCTTGTTTTGTGGAAATTTTTCATTATGGGAACTAAGAATAGGAATATTTTCTCAGTTTAGTTTGTGTGTGTGATTCCATATATATGTTTATAGTAAGCATATTTAGTGTTTACAATTTCACTTGCATAATCTTATTTGCAGCAATGAAAAGAATAATTTAAGTACATATTTAATACTCTGAGTTATTTCATGTAAGAAGATTGATAAAAGTAAAAATAGATAGTTCATTTAACTGTTACCTTTTTGTCTTTTTTTTTTTTTCCAGTCACAAACTCGTAGAACTCCAAGTCTTTCAAGTCTTAACTCTCAAGATTCTAGTATTGAAATATCAAAGCTTACAGACAAGGTGCAGGCAGAGTACAGAGATGCATATAGAGAGTATATTGCTCAAATGTCCCAGTTAGAAGGAGGTGCCAATTCTACCACAGTAAGTGGGAGGTCCTCTCCTCATAGCTCAAGTGCTTTCTACATGGGCCAGAGCACGTCGGGGGGCTCCCTGCACTCCAATGCAGAACAGGAAAAAGGAAAAGACAGTGAACAGAAACAGGATGATGGAAGAAAGTCCTTTTTGCTGAAGAGGAATGATGTTGATTACAGTACTTCAGGTGTTTCTACTAATGATGCATCTCCTTTGGATCCTATAACTGAAGAAGATGAAAAATCTGATCAGTCTGGTTCCAAGCTTCTGCCAGGAAAGAAGTCTTTGGAAAGAACAAGTATTTTTCAGGCTGCAGATTTGAAACTTAAGGGAGTTACTCTCCGGTACCAGAAACTTCCCAGTGATGAAGATGAGTCAGGAACTGAAGAATCAGATAATACTCCACTTCTTAAGGAAGGTAAAGATAAGAAAACAGATATCAAAATAGAGAAGCAGCCCAAATCTCCAGAACATGGTTCTGAACCTATTAGAACCTTCATCAAAGCAAAGGAGTATTTGACAGATGCCCTTCTGGATAAAAAAGATTCATCTGACTCTGGTGTAAGATCCAATGAAAGTTCTCCAAATCATTCCCTCCACAATGAAGGAGCAGATGATTCACAGCTTGAAAAGGCAAATCTCATTGAGCTTGAAGATGACAGTCACAGTGCAAAAAGAGGAATTCCACACAGCCTTAGTGGCCTTCAAGATCCAGCTGTGGTTCGCATGTCTATTTGCTCAGAAGATAAGAAAAGCCCTTCTGAAAGCAGCCTGATAGCAAGTAGCCCTGAAGAGAGCTGGCCAGCCTGCCAGAAAGTCTATAATTTAAACAGAACCCCTAGTACAGTCACCTTAAATAACAACAGTGCTCCAAGCAATCGAGCTAATCAAAATTTTGAAGAAATCCAAGGTATCAGAGATCCATCTCAAATTATCCTGCACCCTGGCTCAGGTTCCAATCCAACTGCAGTTCAGAATGAGAACCTGAAGACGGCTGCTCACAAGCGAGGCCAGCGTTCAAGTTATACCAGGCTTTCAAAAGATTCATCAGAGCTCCACACCGTTGCAGCCTCAGAGGGAGCTGGGTTTGGAGAAGAGAGAGAGAGTATCCTGTGAAAAACAGCCAGGTTGAAAAGAGTATGCTCATGAATAGTAGCTTGGAATTCTTTGTCAGTTTGTGGTTACATTAATCTCTGTAGTTCAAGCTTTCGATATTGTAAAAGATGGCCTAGATTATTTTCAGTCATTTTCTCTGAAAGGAGGAGTAATTTTTACCAGAAGCAAATTACTTCAGACCTTCCCCACATATAAAAGCAGTAGTTGTCAGCATGGAAAATCAGTTCTTTCTAAAAACACTGTGCAAAGGATTGGTCAGGGGCAGATTTCACAGAAATATGGTTTAATTATGAAAAGTACAATGTGATTTTGCTTTTCTCTTGGGATATGTATTACTTATCCCATCTAAACATTCCGTTAATTCTCCATATTAGCAAGTTAATGCTGTCCATCCTTGCCATTTGATGTTCAAGATGCCAAAACATTGAATAGCACAACCTTACCGAACTTTGCATTAATTTATGAATTAATGTGTGCAACATAAATTACATATGTTGAAATTTGAGTGTTAAGGTACTTGTTTGGCTATATGTATGCTTTTTGCTCTCTGTACGTTCAGTAGTTACTGTTGGATTTGTGAACTTTGGGTAGAGTGGTGATACGGTTTGTAAGGAATGTTGTCTTGATGTGTCACTGGAATTGGCAGTTATTTATAAGGTAATACCTTATCATTGACGTAGTGGATCCATTATTTATTATAGCTACACAGTTTGCAGTCACTGAATAGATGGTCTCTGTAGGTGCAACCACCAGATTAAAATACTGTAAGGGTAAAGTATGAATATGATGTTTGAATTTATGAAGCATTTGTGGCTGTGTGTGTTTTTTCCTTGGTACAGTGTTTATCATTTGGTTATGGAAAGAAAAATAAGCAGTGTTTGCCATTTTAAAACTAATGCATACCTTTTGGAATCTTGTCAAAGCTGTTCTCCAACATCTTTATTTCTGAAGTACAGTGTTTGAAGATTTTTTTTATCATCTAAGTAATGTACCTGAATGATGTTATAGCAAATACTTGTACTGTCTGGTGAAATCTGCATGGTTTTGAGGAAGAATTGTTCAAGCTAGAGTCTGCTAATAGAAAGAAAATAAAAAATAAATTGGCATGTTGGGCTTGTGTCCAAATTTCTTTTTA
The DNA here is from genome assembly GCF_023055355.1 of Agelaius tricolor. NCBI lineage: Eukaryota > Metazoa > Chordata > Aves > Passeriformes > Icteridae > Agelaius > Agelaius tricolor. The sequence continues at coordinate 81,058,359 of NW_027269261.1, forward strand.
TTTGCAGTGCTTTGTTTCATCACTTGATAAAAATGCTAAATCCGTGTTGTTATGGGTTAAAGTACTTCACAGATTCAATTCTTTAACATGCATTAAAGCAATATACTTTTTAATAAAATGCTAAATAAATATACAAATACATTTGAGAAATGAAATTGCCAAAGCAAACGTTTCTAAATTAAGTGCTGTGAGCTGCAGAGAGGTGGACACCTCTCACTAGTCCAGAGCAGTATTGCTGCTGTTTTGGCAGTTGTTGCAGTGTGATGTAATACCCTGTTTCAGCCATCCCAGTTCCTTTCCCAGGTGTGCCAGTACTTTCTCCCTTCCCTTCCCCTTGCCTCCTGCTGAGAGCTGTCCGTCAATCTCAGTAGGCCAGCAAGGGCATTGTCTGATTGGCAAAGCTCAAAAGATGCCTCTCAGCCCTGGGGACATTGGGCTATCCAGGTGCCACTTGTCTCCTGAGACTTCCCCCCTCCTACCTGGTTGGTGGCACACCTACCCCTTCCCTCCCCCTCTCCCCGGGCTTAAAAGACACGGGGACCATGCGGTTCTTTGTTCTGTTGGAGCTGTTGCAACATTCAGATGTCTGTGACCTAGGAATAAAGCTCTGGATGAAAACCCTCCAGCAGGACCCGTCTCCGTTTTCCTTCACCATCGCCCAAGGCCTTCCCACCAGAGGTAAACCTGAGTTCCTGCATGCCTAGACCTGTTCCAAGTGCCAGCTGCCACATCCAGCCAGCCAAAGGTGGCTCTGAGGTAAAACCACCTCAGCTGCGCCTCTGGTCAAGCAGCAAGGGCCAGACGAGCCCAGGCAGGTTCCACCTGGTAATATTGGGATCTTATCTCAATAGGCAGTCGTATGTGTAACTGCACAGCTTTGCTTGTATCCCAGTGCATCTCCAGCCAGAGGCTTCCCAAGGGACCTTGTGGTCTTGGCCTTTGTTTTCCAAATCAAGAGGATGCATTTCTATGCCAGAGTCAACAGAAGTGTTTCTGCCTTTATCTAGGCTCTCTATTTTTTCAGTCCATGGATGCCTTATACTTATAGGACTGGAGATGTGATCTGTACATTTCTGGATTTGGTTGGCATGTTATTTGCTTGAATTAAAATTTACTCAGTGTTACAGGAGTACTGGAGACTTGTGTGCACTATTAGAGTAACAGTTCAGCCAAAAAGCCTCCCAAAACAAAATATGCAGCCCCCAAAGCCTGTGTAGCTTCGTAACACTTTGCCAAATCTTTGGGAACAGTTTTTTGGGCTGGGTTCTTTGTCTTAAAAATAAGAGTACATAACTCTGCTCTCAGGCATTTTTGGGATGTGAAAGCTTTTGACAGAAAGATATAATCATTGTTTTGTAAGAGAAAACAATTGTAGCTGCACATGGGATGTGGGTACCTAAAGTCATTTCAGTTCCAAACTGTGGTTCCATCCAGTTTCGTGGACTGCTTTAGCTGTGTTATGTAGTAATGCAGGCTGTAGTTTATATCATCAAATGTGTTCATGGACTTTTTATTTAATGCCTTCCTAGCAAAGTTCCTAGAATTGGGAAATTGAATACTTTATGGCCAGTTTAAGAACAGCATGCCATAAAAGCTGGCTTTTAACAGGACAATAAATATAACTGACTCTCAGAATCTTCTTGCATAAAAATAACTAGACAGAGTGAATTTTTCTTCTAAGATTTTTTTTTGTACAGGTGTTCATAAGCTAACAGAAGAAACTGGTAGTATGATGAAGGGAGAGAAGAGAAAACAAGGAAGTGGAATACTTAATACAGCAGAGTAGTAAGTGTCCTTTAGTACATAACAGAAATATATGTTAGTTACTGTTTAATGTTTTTTCACATGTAGAATATAATGGAGTAACATTTGCAAGAATTAAAAATACACTGCAGTTTCCCAGCTGAAACTTGTTTTTTTTCTCTACCGCAGTTTCTATGGCTACTTACTTGCATAGTTGCACAATTTTTCGAGTTAAGAAACCATAAACAATTTCCAGTGTTGAAATATTTAATGGTAGCTCTGTGACTTGTGGGAATCATAGAACCCAAGAGTTCCATGGAAAATGGAAATGAATGAAAAGTATAAAACAATAAGACAACTGCAAACTTATTTCTGGTAGTGCCTGCTTTCCAGAACTCTTGTAATGATAGTTTATGTATCCACTCTAATTTTGGATGGCTGAATGTACAGGAACTTGAAACCATGACTACTTTGTCTAACTGAATCTTAAGAGCACAGTTTGGCTTGTCCTCATGTTATGATGCCTGGATAGGATTGCATGGTAGGGTGAAAATAAACCACTTTTGGAAGGAAAAATTGGTTGCAAGTAACATTCCAGGTTTTATATGAGACTCTTGTGGCTATTTGCCAGCCTTTTCCAGGATTTCAGTTTCTGAGGAAGTGAGAGAGGGAAGTTCTTACATTTCACTTGTAAAACTTATGACAAAATGATGGTCTGGTAAAATTCTTGGAGATCTGGAAAAGAAGTTTGCAGTTTGTGCCTGTCCTGGTCATTCTGGGATATCTGATCACCCTGTGTGACTTTGCCCACAGAGCAGAATGGGTATGGGATGTTGGTAAGTTTTCAGACCCTAGCTTTCTTAACTTTTCTTTTCAAATACTGTTAACATTTTTTGGTTTCTTCCCCTTTTTTTTTTATGTAATCTTTGGGAAATTTTCCTGAGACACGCTTAGCATGAGTTTATACAAAATGCTGAAAGTAGGTAGTTTCTCTTGTGGTCTGGGGCTCAACTGTTCACTTCTGTCAAAAGAATCCACAAAGTGTCTTTTTCACATGTGCAGCTCTCATGGGAAGCTTTCTGGACCTTGCTGTAAGAATATGGGAAGTTCTCTGTACAGCTACAGCATAACACATGCAGAGGAGCCACAGTTCAGCATGTTGCACCCTGTGGCCTTGATCATTTTGATCAGCTCTATCATCTGTTACAGGTTTAAGTTTCTAAACACATTACTAAGAAATTGCCAAAGAAAAATAATACCTGAATATTTGAGGTCTTGTAAATGAAAACTACAATAGTGGTGAAATAGAAGTGTTCATACCAGTTAGTGAATTTTCAGACACACAAGGGAAAAACATTGTAGTAATTGGTGAGATAAAGACTGATTTGGGGATTTTGGTCTTTTCTGTGCTGTATAGGACTTGTAGTGAGGAGGACTTAGAGCAAAAGCCCAATTCCAATTAAGCAGAGGCTGGAAAGACTGTGCTAAACTTACATGCTGTTTTCTGGCAGCCTTTGTGCATCATGTTTTCTAGATTTCAGTTAGATTTCTTAAGGCCCGTTTTATTAGATTAAGGGCAGGGCGGGCAAAAATTTTACTTAGAATCTTTCTCCTTGGGAATACAGAACAGTTTCATAAGTTTGACATATTCTCAAAAGTTTCTGAATTGGAAGAAACAGAAGAAAACAAAAGGGAAAATGGGTGCTCGAAAAAATTCATAGTATTAATAATCGCACACCATGTTTCCAAGCTTTAAGTCTAACATTTATGTCTTCATGTGTGGGTCTGACTCCTGTGATATGCTTAATATTTTGGTTAAGTTTTGGTTTAGAAGTTTATGCCCTGTCTTCCATGAAGTACAACTCAGAGCTACAGGGTTCTTAGGAATGGTTTTTTGCACTCACAAGTGATGTAGTTCTAAAAGAAGACTGATACTGACAACACCAAATGTTAGGGCCTTTAAAAACATTAACAGGTGGTGTTCTTGCCCCCAGATTGTTGTGATGGTGACAGTGGATAAACTTCTAAAGGAAATTCTGTTGGCCGATTTTCCTCTCTTACTGTATCGTTATCTTTGGGTCACCTAAGGGGAAGGAAAAAAAATCCCTGGGATACTTTAGAAGAAAAAAGTCTTTTTGGAGGAAAGAAAAGACGGGTGAGAGATTGTGTAACATTTTACGTAGCACAAGGTTACAATTGGGAGTGCTACAACCCACCCCCAGAAAGTCAAGGGTAACGGCAGATTCTTGTTAATGGATGCCTTGGGGCAACCTAGAGTAAAAGACACTGAATGGCTGGTGTTTCTAAATATATGTAGAGTTTATTGCAGAACAGTTTGGTTGCAATGGAAAGCAGGTATGTAGCCATTTTGGTTATTATTAACTATATTAATATGACAATACACGCTTTAAAAATATATAAGGAAGGGACAAGGATAGAAAATTCTCACCATCAAAAGGCATCCTTACACCAGTTGGTAGTTGTAATTTAATGTCTGTTAGTCAAAGTGGTGGTGGCAGACCATCAGGTGGTGGGAGAAGTCACACAGCACCCCCTAAAACACTACATCTATTGAATTTTCATCTGCTCATGTTCAGGTGAGAATGGGAACGCCCAGGTACCTCTCCCGGGGTGGGGAGTTCCAGGCTGGATGATGATTGTGGATGAAGGTTGTGGTTCACGGGACACTTCGGAAGCCTTTGATACCCTATGTGAGCCCAGCAGAGTCCATTATGGCCCATCAGCAGAGATGAAATCTTCAGGCGGAGTACGAATGTCCCAGGACTTCCCCGGCAAGGGAGCCACCACAGCTGAATTCACTTTAGTAAGGACACGAAGACATTCCCGAGCCTCAGGGTTTGCCTCTTTCCTTATCTTGTTCAACACCAGCTGTAGCCTGTAGAGGCGTGCTCGCCCTCTGCTCACCCTCTGCACCTGGGCGGGTACTTTGCCCATCGCTGCTTGCCCCTGAATGTTTGAGCTGTCAGCATCACTTGTGGACACATTCTGCTCCCAGACCTGGGCTGATTGGACAATAGCACCCCTTTATCTTATCTCAAGTGCCTGTCACTATCCACACTCCAGTCAGTAGGCATAATCGGGGTGGGATGGGGTGAGCTGCCCTGGTCTCAGATGAACAGCTTCTTTGCAGTTTGTTAGAGTGGGCAGATGTCCTCTGATGATTTTTACAGTGTTTAAGCCATTAACCATTTCACTCTCTCACAGAGAGTTGGTGTATATTTCTTTTAAAGATGAGATTCCAGCAATGGAGCATACTTCTTGTTATGTGAATTCTCAGAGCTGCCATTACACAGCACAGTGTTCAGGGTTCTTTCATGTTTCAGGTCTGAGTACTGAAATTGCATATCCTTGTTCCTTCTTACAGAAGTAACCTGGATTGCAGAATTATCTTTGTGAGTAATCCAGAGTGTCTGTATATCATTACTGGAGTACAGTAAGTTTATTGTTTATGAAAGAGAAGGGGAGGAAAGGAATGTTAGTGGTCCATTATAAGATTTTTCTTTGTGTCCAGGATTTCTAATGGTAGAAAAGGAAAATTTTGAATAGTTTGTACATGTCCCTGGAACCTAGAAATAAAAACAAAGGCATAAAATATTGACTGTGGGGAACAGTTAAACTAAAATGGAAATTTTGTGATGCCTTACTGCCTTGCCTCACTAATTAAACCACAGGGAAGCAATCAGCAGAGATTTAACTTTTTGGTTTTGAATATTACTTCTGAAATAATGTGATGGTTTGTGCTTGGCTAAAAGCAATACATATTCTTGAATATGTTTACATATTGCAGTACCATCAAATCTTCCTCATTTGTTACAGTACTTTTGAGAGGCAGCAAAACTTTCCTAGATTCATTTTGGACACCAAAAATCTTTTCCCACCTCAGCAGTGGTAGAATACAGAATGATATGTATTTTTTAGGAGAGCCCTGAGCTTTCATCTGCCAATCAAAATGGACTTTTGTTGAGAGACCACCTTTATTTTACGTTCATTGAAACAGTAGAAAGTCCTGAAATCAAAACTAAAGATTCCTATTAAGTTGACTTTTTCTCATTACCCAGCTTTTTTTTTTCCATCCTCCTTATGTTCCCTGACTAAACCTTACAGTCCGTTTATGGTCCTCTCCTTTTGGCAGAACCTAAGATCCTGTCTTAGAATGATTCTGGCTTCAGGCAATCCAGGCAGTTGGGGCTGGGTATGTATTGGCTTTCCCTTATTGCTGGACATGCTCCTGTCCTGTCTTGCCCCCACACCCTGTGTAGGGTGCACGAGCACAATATTTTTTTCCGCTTCAGCAATAGCTGAAAATGCTGTAGTGCTGCAGTGGTTGGATTACACAGGGCAGGAGGCCTTTACCCCTAGTTAATGCGTGATCACCTCAAGATGGGGAAACTTGATGGGTCTGCAGCATCTCCGTTACCACTCCCAAGGTGACTTGGAGTAAGTGCAGTATGCAGCAATTTCACTGGGGACAGAGCGAGGAGTGCTGTCCTCACAAGACCTGTAGGGATTTACTCCAGAAATTGTGCTTCCTTCGTGACTCCAAGCTCGGGCTCTTGATTCCAGATGGGGTCTTAGCTCAGGGCGAGGGGCAACAAAGGTTCTCAGCATCTCTGCAGGCTCGGCACCCTCTTCCTCACGTGTAGACATCACTCTAATTTCTTAATTCTGTATTGGCTCGTTGTTTTGGGGGTCTTTTCTGTAAGTTTGGTGGAGTTCCTTCCCATGGCATGCTGGTCTCGAGGCTGTTTTGCATCCTCTCTGATGCCCCGCCAATGTCCCCTCCACCACCGTCTGGGGAGAAGGACAACTTAGCCTCAGGCAGGGCTATACCGATACAAAAGGAGCCATTTACGAGAATGGCTGGTGATTACAAAAACAAACAGGTAGAACTTTACTTTAGCAGCAACTAGTATAACTGGTTTTGCTTTTTTTTTTTTCCAAAAAAATTGGCAGACATTTTATTTATAACAGTGGTGGTGGTGTTTTTTGCTTGGATGAGGATATTTAATTGGTGGGGTTTTTTACCCCAGGAAGGTTTTGCAGTCTAGGTAGGCTCTTAAATTCTACAATCAATTTTTCTCTCACTTCTCTCCATCCTCTTCCTCAAGTCCTGGAAAATTCACAGGATATATCCACAGTCCACAAAGCTGGTTTTAAAATACATTTTATCTGATATCTTTATTGTGGATGATATTGTGGACACATCTAAAAAAAATGCACTAATTTATATCTGCCAATGGAAAAAACTTCGAACTTTATTTTGTGGGGGGGAAATCTGCTTCTTTGTTTCCGTGCATCTGTTCCTGGTAAATAATCAGGCAATGATTGCTCGTAGCACAAGGACAGTTGTCAGCTCATCTACACTCTAAGTAGTCTGTTAAGATTGTAGAAGGACTTTATAGCTGCACTCAGGAAAGGTTAATTTTCCTCTTGGTTCTCTAAGTTATGCTTGATGATGCAGGTCTGAGTGGCACTGCAAATAGTGTTATGTGCAGGACATTTTAGCACTTGCTTTCAAGTAATCTGAAGAATCTGAAAGGTTCTACATTTGTTTAAAGACTCAAGAGTCAACCTTTGGTGTTCAGATATTTTTACTCTGAAAGATAAAAAGAAATCTTGATTTTTTTTTTTTCATTTTCTATAAAAGACAAATCTTCAAAACATAAGCCTATTTAACCTCCGGACATATTTACACCTTTGGAATATAAAGGAGGGTTTAGAGGTCTTGTTGTTCCAGGATGCCTTCTGGTCTTAATTTTCAACATCATCTTTTCAGTAGCTTCTTTCAAGGTGTGATGAGGAACCATGAATAATTTCCTCTGTTTTCACCATCTGTGCTACCTTCTGCCTCTCTTCCATCTGATGACAGACTAGCTCAGCTTCATCAGATCTTTTTATATGCTAATATGAACCAGAGTCTTTAATTTTGTTGTCCATGGCTACAGTGTTCAGTAATTTTTATTTTTTATTTTTTGTCTTCACATCAAATTTCAGGTCTCTTTTTACAGTAATTTCTTTAAGCACCTGGTGCTACTTTGCAAAACTGAGATGCATAGAACTAATTTATCTGCATAGACCCATTACTCTCAAGCAAAAAATACAATGGTGATTCATCCTAGAATTGCAAGAGAGGGTATTTATGCTTAAAATTCAAATTGAGGAAAGTAGTCTCACTTCTGTAATTTTCCAGTATAGGAAGGGGACAGTTGTTTTATTCTCATCCTTGAAATTATTTGGACTTTCAGAAAAAATTCAGATTACTTTTGTTGGGACTAGTTGTCTTTTAGAGACCTGCCACTGCTCATCTGAGATGGACCACGACTCTCTTGATGAGTAATCGGCTTCTAAAACATAAGGTCACTTAGCTCAGGTTCTGTCAACTACTTTATGGTTCTTCAATTCTTGGTGGGGTTTTTTTGGTTTTGTTGTTTGTTTGTTGTTTGGGTCGTTGGTTTTGTTATTTGTTTGTGTTGTTGGTTTTGTTTGTTTGTTTGTTTCAGGGACAGTAGATGAAAAGAAATTAAAAACCACCTGTATTTAAATAGCCCCTGGTGTTCAGGGGCGGGTAGAAACCTATCAGAGTTTTTTCTCTTCAGGAATCTTTTCAGGCTGTGCAAAGTTGGATAGAGTACTTAGACAGTCATCCTCCTACTGTGAAGAGCTCCTTTCTAGTCTTTCTCGAAAAATAACCTTCAGTTCATTCTGTTTGGGTTTTTTTGTGGGTTTTTGTTTGTTTGTTTGTTTGGGTTTTTATTTTTGTTTGGTTTTTTGTTTGTTTGGTTTAGGTAGGAGTTTTTTGGTTGGTGGTTTTTTGTCCTTTTTTTTATATCTGTCTGTCAATAACAAATCTCAAAATAATATCTCTATCTGATCTCAGATCTGATGAAGAATTCTTTACCTGCTCTAGCCCACTCACCCTTCCTATTTCAGTGTGAATACTGGGTGTCTGTCAGGGTTAGGGTACTGATGTTCCTATGCTATGGGAGAGATCCTAATGGAAAACATAAAGGGTTCTATGAGAGAATGCACTAAAAAGCCTTCTGTTTCTTCTTTCTTGGCTGAGTGTCCAGACTTTGGACTTTCTGTTGGAGCTAAAGAAGCTCAACCATCCCATTGTCTGCTCCACATTCACTTGGCAGCATTACCTTGGTGCACCAGCCACACATGTTCAATTCAGTGTTCTCAAAGGTTCTCTAGGTTGAATTAAATTGTTTCCAGTGTGGAAGACCAACAGAAACAAACCAGGTAATGATCAGGGCTAGGATTGCAGTACAGAACCTCAGAGGAGTTTACAGCACTGACATTCCTGATTACATCTCTTCAGGTTGTAACATTGTTTGGAGAGCAGGTGAAATCCACGCCTTGGACTGTCACTGTCACTGCCACTGTCACTTTTTTGGATAAAGTGAAGTCCTACAGCTTTCCCCCTTCCCAAGCAATTCTATTTTAACTAGGGAATGTAGTTTTATGTAGCCTCCCATTCCTAAACCATTCTTTCATGGACCAGGATGATAAGAGGGGGTGATTTTGTCTGCACAGGATCAAGTCAGCACCATGTTAGTAGCAAAGCAATGCTATCTGTAAAGGCTGCTCAACAGGATGATGATTTATGACATGTCTAGAGTGAAACTTGCCCAGAGTGGTGCAATTCATCAGACCTCTGGCAATCCTTGAGAGTCTCCACTGCAGATAGTTGTGAAGCTCTTCTCTGCTAAGAGCAGAGCCAACAGGCTTTGAGCTGATATTCAGCAAGAGTTATGGCATCACACAGGAATCTGGGGGTTGCTGCTGAGCTTCTAAGATTGATCTGTGAGTCAATTGATTTGAGTCTTAAAATGAGGACTGTGACACCTCTTTCCAGGTCACTGAGAGATGTTTAAATATATGTTTAAAAATGGAGAAAGAAAATATTCATAGGTTGCACCAAAGGGCAAGTCTTTCTGAGAACTCTGAGTTCTGTAGCAGAGCCAGGGCTGAGATGACACAGCACCTGTATCTGAAGAATGTGTGAGGATGTGGTGTGAACACACGCCGTGGGTAGTGCAAAGGTTGAAAATTCTTAACTGCCTAGGAACATGTGCAATTACAATATAAATATGCAAATGAACAACACTTCTAAGAAAGTAAATCACGGCTAAAGGAGAGAGATTTCAGGAAAAAATTACTGAGGATAGTCATTAAAATCTTCTACACTGATGCTATGTAGCACTGAAATGTATTCAATTCAGATATTTTAGAATTACCTGGATTTGAAAATTCTGAAGAAAATAACTTCAAAATTCATTCATGTTTAGCTGTTGTAAGACCTTTTTAATGCTTTTCTGAAAAGTAGAAACAGAAAAAAATCCAAGATAAATTGACTCCATATAACTGTTTGGCTTGTCTATTTTTCTTCTCTCCAATCATCTTACAAATGTAAATGTTATGGAGATTTCTGCAAGAAGAAATCAATAATTATTTTAAAAACCCAAAAACTTTTGAGATCAGAAGTGAGGGCTTCTGAACACTTAGACCTTTCTAGCATACCAACAAGAGTTTTTTTGTCCAGATAGTAACTTAAGCATACTTATTTTTCTTTCAGTGTGCTTCCTGTTAAAATGATGGATCCAGTCAAAATAATCTATAAACTATGATCAATTTTCTTGGAGAAATGGAGAAACAGCTGTGTCATGGAGATACAGCTACTGGAAGATAGGAGAGGAGTATCTGGAATCATATTCAAGCCAAAAAGGGAGGGCCTGGGGAACTATCTTTACTTTGACATCTGGAAGAACTTTATTTATCAAGCTTTTATTATTCATCAGGTGTTTAGACTGCAAGTTTGAAAGTTAATATTAAGTTTTCAGGAATGACCCTTATCAAATTGCTCCAATTTCCTCCTGTGTCTGAGTAACCAACCTGCAGAAGATGGATACAGCAGATGTGATATGTTTGACTGCAGTAAGACTTGCATAATTGAAGCTTAAGCAGATCATTTAATGGAGTGAAAGCTTACTGCTGGAAAAGGTAAACCTGGAGTGATCAGCAGTTATGTCAAAGCAGGGTCACATGGGGGTCTGTTTGGTCCATTCTTGTTCAGTACCTCAATTAATTAGCAACATTATTGGTGGAATCTCAGACTTTGCTGTTGTCTGAACCTGCCTTATCTCAAAGAACAGAATTATTGATACACAGAAGACTGTAAATTAACATGATGCCGTTCAGTAAAGGCAAGTATAAAGTATTGCACTTACAAAAGTGAAATCAAATCCACAAATATAAAATTGATTATAAGCCACTGAAATACTACAGAGAGCAATGGGGTTTTAGTGTGGCTACTAAACCAGCAGTAAGCTAAGAAGATAAATAATACTGTGGAAGTGGAAGGGAAGAAGGGAGATGTCTGATGGGTGAATTAATAGCACTATTATTCAATCCAGGAGAGGTATGTCCTGCTGCTGAAGGTGTACTGTGTCCAGACCTGAGCAACTTTAATCAGCAATGGAGGAGAATGGCAAAAACATACAGAAAACATGACTTTACAGGTATATAATAATGAAAGAGCTGTATTTAGAGGAAGGTTGAATGGACATGATTTCTTCAGATGTAAAATATTGTTACACAAATATTACAAGCTTCATCAGTGAAGCACAAAGAAATCAGTTTCTGATCTGTGGTGAAAATCCCTCCCAAGTATTCTGAAAATAAAAGCTTTCTACTAAAGCAGTATCAGTGATGCTAAATTGTGGAATTTCATTCGCTGGGAGTGTTTGAGAGTAATGCAAATGAATGGATCATAAGATGACCTCCTGCCACTCGGGTTGCAACTTCTTGGTTTTACATTGCCAAATGCACAGAAATTTGTTTCAAACATCAGCTGTCACTGTGTTCAGCACCAGTGGGACTCCCAAAGGAAAAACAGCATGTGCCAAACTATATGTGTTCCTGGGAAATTCACTGATGAAGTAGGCCTCAATGTAAATACCCATGAAAGAGAACGAGTTGCCAAATTTCCCCTTGGAGCAGGTCCATGAATAGAAGTTCAAATGCAGAAGGCCCCGTTTTGAAATAGAAAGAGCCAGGCAACACGAAGATAGGAATAACCCAGACTGTTCCAGTTGTATGGGATACAGTGGCTGCCAGATCAAATGGAGGAGCAAACCAGTATATTTTGCATATCAGATTAACAGCTCCTTGTTGATGCCCTTGATGGCCAGACTTCCAGTCACAAGTAGGACTCTTGTGTTTTGCACAGTGACCTCGTGCCCTGCCTACTGTCATGTTGGGTGTTTGCATTCACGTTACCATGTTACTAAGATTGATAATTAAATGTATGGATCTCAGAAGAAGTGAAGTGCTTGACATAAAATCCTGTTACCTGATTTGCATTCAGGCCAAAGAAACTGCTTTTACTTCACCCAGAGATCTGTGGCTGCCCAGTGTTTTTGATTTCTCCCTGGCTCTTTTTTCTTAGTGATTTAAACAAGCCCAGGGCTTGAACCTACCTTAATGCTTCCAACAGGATGAGAACCATTCTTTGGCCTATTGCAATGGAACCTCTCCTGTTGATATTGATACTGATACTCTGTAAAACATAATGCTACTCTGGGAGGGCTTCTGGGCCATGTAACTCCCAGGTTGTGACTGGCAAGAGTGTGTGGCAGGTACAATTTCACATGATAAATGACCAATTTTAGTGCCCAAGATGCTCCCATTGGTAGTATTACAAAGGTAGCCCAGCATGAGACATGCTAGTTCATAAGAATTCCTGAGAGAGAGAATGATATTTTCCATTTTTATAGATGATTAGAAACATGAAGGAGTGAAATGACTTGCAGAGGTTGCATACAAAGTCTGTGGGAAATTTGGGCTAAGAGCTGTGTCTTACAGCTCCCAGTTCAAAGTCTTAACCACAAGATTGTATTTCCCCCCACATCAGTGAAGCCCTGTTTCATCACCTTCAACAGCTGATAAATTACTGGTTTGAGCTGCTTAAATGCCAGAACTTTGAAGGGAAAGGTAAAAAGTTTTTGTGGCTTATAAGTGTTTTCATGGACACCTTAAATCATTCACCAACTCTATAATAATCTAATGAAATTAACTTTCTTTCCTGACTTGTAATTAAGTGCTTAAGAAAGCTGTGGAAGCCATCAGTTGATAAAAAAAAAAAATAAAAGTACATATCAGCAATAGTTCAGAGACTAAGAGATAGTAAACTAATACTTCTAAAACTTGAAATTTATCACATTTTTAAAGCTTTTTTTTTTCTCTCCAGAAAACAGAAGAATGTCTATAAATATTTCTTCAGCAAAATATTCAGTTGCTTAGAGGCATCTATCCCTGAAGATCTTTTTGGAAGTGTGCTTCTTTTGAGACCTTTTTCTGTGATGATTACATCAAATTGCCACTCAGCTACCTTACATTTACCTTTAGGTCCCATGTGACACTGTCACAAAGATAGGGACAGATATCCATAATTGATTATGTCACATAATAATTCCAAGTATACTTCCACTAAAGCCCTTAGGCATTTGTTTTTGGGTAGGTCTGTGTTTCAGTCTGAAGCCTTTAGGTCAGCTCATGCAGATGATGAGGATGACTGAAAAAGCTGTTTGAAGCAGCAGGAGCAGTCAGGTTGCAAAGATTTAGGTGCCAGTACAGCCATGTGTGTTCTCCATGGCTCTCTTCTACACTGATGTCTGTACTGGACTTTGGTGTTGGAACCAAGCTAAGAGAAGGAAAGTTTGCTTAGGTCTTGCTCACATACTGCAGTCATGCTTCCCACTTGTACTACAGAGGTAGCATTTTTCAGGATTGGAAAAATGCTGGATCATCCCAGGACAACATCCACTCCCTCTCTAACCTTTGAGGTACTGCATGAATTAATGTCCCTCAAAGATAGCACTTACAGAATTGTTTTTCCTTTATAAGCATGGAACTTGTATATCAAAAGGACCTGCTGTTTTTGTTTCTTAGTGAATGACTTTCATTGGAAAATCTGATTGACGAAGAAATTTAAATCACAGAACTCTTGATTTTAGTGTCAGTCCTCGTTTTCTCTGTCATTTACTAAACTCTGTTCACCATGTCTATTTTTTTTCTGACATAATCATAGTCCTTTTTATCCTTTGCTGCATATAGTTCTGAAGGAGAAACACCCACTTTCTATTCCTAATGTAAACAATATTTTAAAATGCTCCTTGTTGCTTATTTACATATTTATTGGTAACCCCCTGAAATCATATGTGAGGTTATAAATGTTATAAATATATAGGATTTAATAAGAAATAGCACTAACTAATAAACCCCAACATGGAATCTAAAAAAAAAATAAGTTCTCAAAGCTGACCTACTTTTTTGTTCTCCCTGCTTTTAGTGAATTACACGCTTCCTATGATAATATTTTATTATTACTTTATGCTTGGCAGGAATTGTGTTACTGAAGGTGATTCATTCATAATTTTCCTAGCAATTGAACCTGCAAAAGGAAGTTTTAAAGCAATACTTTTACAGCTAATTATCTTATTTTTCCCTAGAAAATGTTAAATTTAGTATGTTATAGGAGGTATAGTTATCAAGGACTAAAATCCTTTATTTTCCATAGGTTATCCAGTGTGAATAATATCTAGAATGGAAAAAAAAAGAAATAATTTATATTGATTGAGGCGCAAGGCTGGCTGGAACTAGCATTTTATATTTGTAAATGTTGTGGAATTAGGAGAGGGATTTTTAGCTCTCTCTTAAAACTCTTCAGAGAGGATAAAGAATAAATCTGTCCACCCCCTTCCTGAGTTCACATGACAAGTAAGTTTTACATACTTTTGTTCTCATAATCTGCTTTCTCTCTTGTAGAATTTGTGACTGCATTCACTTTCTACACTGTAAATACACTTTCTTCTGTTCTGCCTCTTTCTTACATGGACACTACTTTTTTACCTTATTCTTTGTGTATTCCATGTTTTCATTACCTGTGATTCCTTGCATAAAACCTACTTTTCCTCCCTTCCTCTGGCACAATAATTTTCTTCAGAATTTTCTTGTGTGTGTGTGTGTACATGATATCACTTATTCTTTTTGTTCTGCATATCCTTCTTGTCTCATTCTTCCACTGGTAGTCACATTTCCATTGTTTTGTGACAGGGTGTTGTCACATAATATTTTTCAGTGGAAAACCAATAAATCCTGAAGTACCTGCTTTGTTTTCTTACTTTGATGCCTGGCTTCTGAGTTTATTTTTCTATTTGAAAAATTTTGGTTATTTTTAGGCTCATAACTAACAAATCTGCTTCCTTCCAGGGCTGCCATAGTCCAGGAAGTTTCTGCCTTTGGATGTCTCTCCAGAAGTTCTCCCTTTCCCCTTACAAGTACTGTTCACCCACCTTACTTTTATCTTTTCTGAAAATACTGCTTACCTCAAAGCCCTGTAAGATAGAAATAAAAATAATAGTAAGTATTCAAAACCGCCAAAAACAATATACCACTAAATATTAGTGACACTCTGTGTCAGATATTCAGATTAGGAGAATTGTTTTCATGCTATCAATAAACTGCTAATTGCATGTTGGATGTGGTGTGTACATAACACACAGTTTTTATGTATATGTTTACTACAAGGGTCCAAATATCTACCCTTTTTAACTCTAAGCATAGCTTTTTCTTCTAAATTAAACTTTTAAACATAGATAGGTGGATGAATTAAAGTAATTCAGTAAAATAATTAAATCTCCAAGGAACTTCTAACATTTGAATGACTGAGGAATCAGATTTACAGTGGAATTTAGAATTTAGTTTTATAGGTATAGTGATGTCTTAATACTTACAGGATGAGGTCCAACCAACACTTCCAGCTTTTTCTTAAAGAGTGGTAAGTGCAACGTTGTGATAGTGAGAGCAAAATGGGAATTAGTAAAGATTAGTAAAAAATGTGTCCACATGTGTAGCACCTTCATATCTGCTGGGTGAAAATATCTATGTGCTGTAAACCAGCTTTCTAACAAGAGCTGGACTGAGTTTATAGATTTGGCATGTGACTTACTCAGCCTTCTAACCGTTACATCTTTTGAAAAGTACTAATGGGAGATTTACTTAATGCATTTTACACAAGCCTTTTAAACTCAAAGAGGCAAACCCCTAGCAGTGGCACTGTATTCTCATGTATTTATGGGGAGAAATACAAAAGCACTGGGAAGATACTTTTCCAAGAAGTTGTAAAATGTAGCTATGTAGCTTGACCAGTCTTCCTGAAATTGCCTGCCTATCACTTTATTCCTGTATATTAACTTATGTAGACACTGAATCTGAACTTTAAAAAATATTTACATGTTCATATTCTTGCTCTGGTTTTATTTTTTGGTTTTGGGGTGTTTTTTTGTTTGGTTTGTTGGGGTTTTTTTTTTGGTTTTTTTTTGTGGGTTTTTTTGTTTTGTTTTGTTTATTCTTGTTCTTGAAGCAAACCTCTTCTACCTTAATGAATGGAAAATAAGATTCTCTAGTAGTTAAGCTCCTGCATAGCAATGTCCATGAGAAACATTTCCTCCCAGTTCCACTGAGGTGTCTGTGTGTCTTTCTGATGCTGTGTCAGACTGTCTTTTCTAGAGGCATTACTGTGTTACAGCTGGGTGTGAAGCTACTGGTCTGAACAAGGCAGAAATCTCAGCAGCAGCAGCATCTGGTGTTGAGCACCAGTTCTGTATTCTCTGCTCTCCACATTGGTTTACAGTAGACTGTTATCACATTCCTTCTCTTCAAGTACTGCACAGATTTCTAAAAGGTCACAAAGAACTTGTGGATGGGCAATGAGGCTGACAGAAAATATGGCAGAAGGGCTGCCTGAGTGAGAGGGTCCATCTGGGATGGAGGTTGGGCTCTCTACTCCAGGTGAAAGAAACTTCCACAAGACTCCAACCTCATTGTTTTTTAAAGGACAGATACACTGCTTTGATCTTTTACAGTCTAATGTACAGGAAATACTTAGTCTTATGTTACTTCTCTCCTCCCTTTTTCTTCCTGCCTCTTTCTCCCCCTCCAGAGCACTACGTCTCCTCTCAGGACAAGAGAAAAATAAGGTGACAGGTGTAACTCCAACAGGATATGCAAGTTCTGTATTGAGAAACAGTGCATCAAAGTGAACCTCCATGCCAAAAAAATATGAGGAAAGCTGTTATAGGAGCGTGTAAGATGCTGAGATTATATGGAGGAAGTACCACCCAAAGCTGATCTTACACTCATCCATCAGCATCAGATACTGCAGCTGTTAGCAAGAGGTGGGCTTCACTGAGGAAATACTGCTGGTCCTGTGTCTGCTCAGATGCAAGATGGTAAGTACCCAAATAATTTGTTCTTTTCCAAATGAAAGAGAAATTCAGCAGGTTTACAGTCCAGTTCCTATAAAGAGAAGGAAAAAAGACCAGCCCACAAACAACTGTGTGTGAGCTTTTGAAGTTGTGCCATCAGTAGTGAAACTTAAGAGCTGTTTCAGGCTGTTAGTTTTAAGGAGAAATACCTTATACATAAAACTGTTAGTCACAGCCAGGGTGTTATTTGTGGTAATACTTACTAGAAATTATAGAAACGTACTCTTTTTGGCAAGTAATGCAGTTAGTTTAATTGTTTCAAATCTGGATAGGCCTTGTTGCTTCACATAATGCCATTTTATCTGTCCATTCATTGTGTTCTGGTGAAATAGAAAGTAAAGTGCTGTCTTCTAGAGCTGTTAACAGCAGTAAGTCCACTGCAGTGCTTCCTGTGCAATTAATTTTTCTCAGTTTGCCCCTATTTATAGTTCTTGCCCAGTGCAGTGAGTGCCCTTTTAATTTTTTTTTTCAAGACAAGCAATCAACTGAAATATAAATTCCTCTCAGGTATCATGAGTGAATCCAAAAGCAATTGCATTTGTTTGTTTTGTCCTTCGCTTTCTCCTTCAATTTATCTTAGCTGGTGGCTCACACAATCAGTGGCTGTTGCAATATCAGTTTGTTTTATTGAAATACTGTTTGCATTTGGCTCCTACACTTTAGAATTATGATAACTTAATGGCTGTTCTGGAGAGGAATATGGTAATGCCGGTAAAACAAAACTGATTTCAAAGATCCAACATTTTCATTTATAGAATCAGAAAATACTGATCCTTTTGCAAAATAGTAGTTTTACAGAGTACATTTGTGAAAACCTTTTTCTGTAGAAAATTCAATGCCCGTGTTTTCTTTTGCCATGCAACAGTTGCATTCTGCTATCCCTCTTTTTTACAGCTTCCAGTAAAAGCTGTGTAAATCATTCCTTGTAAGTAAGCAAGGACAGTGGTAAACACAGGAAGAGATTCTTACCCACAGCTAATTCTCATTAGCAAATCATAATTTCATCTCTTTCCCATATTGCATTAATCGATCCAGACTGCAAAGTGTTCTGTGGAAGAATCCTTAACACACACTAGACTGTTTAGAGAACGTGCTTTACTTTCCAGAGTCAAACACGAGCATTAGTTCTATCAAAAGCTGCATTTCTCACTGCGTTACGAGCAGAGAGTTTGGCGTTTCCAAGCAGCGTTCTCTGCAGGTTTTCCCAAACCGTGTCCCTGGTTGGGAATGGAGTCCGCAGCCGCGGGAGCCGAGCTCTGGCTGCAGTTGCCCGGCCGGAGGCGGCGGGCAGGGCGGCAGGCGCTGCTGCTGCCGGCGCTGCGGTGCGCGCCCGGCCCGGAGGGTGGCACTGGCCCTCCACGCACCGCCCGCCCGGCCCAAGGTGCGCCCTGCCCGCGCTCCCAGCCAGCGCCCTCGGCCACGGGTTTGTCAAAATATTGGCACCGGTTCTGCAAGTGGCTCCCGAATGGTTTCGGTGCGATAGACACAATGCTGCTTGCCCGGGGGTGAGTAAACAAACCCCAGCCTGCTCTCTGCGTTTCCCTTACCTGGAGACCGGCTGGAGGGACTCCTACCGCCCGTGGGTGTGAGCCTGCCGATTTCTGACCGGGATAACACTGGGAGCTGGGCCATGTGTTATTAAGGGCGATATGCCAGAAAGGCCAGGCTCGGAAACCTCTCTTCTGGATGAGAGAATCCTCTTGTATCTCTGTTATCCCCCCACCCCCGTGTGGAATTGTCTATAGGTGTATTTGCAACTTTCATGCATAGCCTACTCAAAAACAAATTGCAGAGTTTGAATACGATTGTCACTAAAACTATTTTGCTATCACATACTTGAACTGCAGGTCGTCTTGATCTGTTGTGTTGTGTTGCTACTCATTTAACAGGACTATGGACAACAGCTGTGTGCAGTGACAGTAAATGGGCCAGGGAAAGTGGTGAAAATGTCACAGATTTTTCTGATCCATTCTGGAGGGACAATTGACAATGGTATGGAATAAAGAAATCCCACACCTTCAAGGAAACTTAAAGAATTACTGTTAAGAATTAATAATGTTGGGCACTCAGCTTTGACCTTGCTGTTTATCTTTGAATGACAAAATCTTAAGAACAGAAACAATGAGTGAATCTCTAAGGGAGGATCTAGTTTAAGCCCCCAGTTCTGATCGTAGGATTGCATTGTCAAGTCGAGGAATTAGTTAATTCTGAAAGAGGAGAAATGTTTTCCTTTCTTAATTTACATTTTTAAAAACATGTTTGTTTGTTTTCCTGCTCAGCTCCCCACGCCTTGTAAATTGTGAATTTCTATTTTGGCTGTGCATGATAAGGAAAATCAGTTTCATTCTACAAGTGTGTTAATCATCCTGTAGCTTAAAAATATCAAAGTGTAAACGCCGTAGTTTCTAAAGGGGTTGATCTTAAAATAATTACAGTGATCTGACCATTGCAGCTCTTTAATTTTATAGTATGAACTGAGGGTTTAAAGTGACTTACTGTTGTTTCGCCCCAAAATGAGCAGCAGGTTAAAAAAGTAGTTTTGACAGCGAAATTTGGTGGCGACTGCATTGGATTGTTACTGGCTTGGAAGATCTCAATACTCTGATTACAACCCCGAATGTGCTGCTGTTAGGAGTTGGGTAAAATACACACAGGAAAAAGAGCATTTCAGGGACTGAGGCGTGCTGATTTGCGGTAATGAAGTATTTCACTACTGGGCTGTCAGGGTTAAACGCTGATTGCACGGAGCTGGAACGAGCCCTGCGCTCCGGGCGCTGAGACAGTAGCGAGGTTTGGCCACAGGAGGCACAGCCGGTGTGCGCTGCACGGAGCTTTCCCTAATCCCTGCGGGCTGGGCACGGGAGATGCAGAGCAGCTCCGGGCCGTGTCCTTCTCTCCCCACCCCCCGGCCCGTCCCAGCCTCTGCTAACCCTTCTTGTCTTCTGATTGCATTGATCCGCTGAGAGGGCGCGCTTCTGCTCGGGCAGGGCAGCGCCAGTATTAAGAGATCAGAGCTGGCTTTCTCCCAGCCTACGTGAATGGATTTGGTGTCAAGGGCAAGGAAAGGCAGCTGCTGCTGCCCCAGAGCACCACCCACCCACCTGTTCGCCAGGGAAAGTGCTCCTGGCCCCAGGTGAGGCTCCTGCCTTTCACACTAAGAGTCCCCAGAGCACAGAAACCCTAAACGCTCCCTCTGGCCCAGAGCCTGCCAGGGCTGTACTTACCCTAAGCACCAGGGAAGTTTCTTTCTTTCTTATTACAAGTGACTCTCTTAAATTCCCAAGTAGGACCCACAATTTAACTTCTCATTTCAGGGAAGTTTATGCCTGCGCTTAAATTAGAATGTCATCTGATAAGGCACAGTTCCCACAACCACTGTCTTATGACAACTACACATATTTAATGAACAGTGGCTCCAGAGGGTACGCTAAGTGTCCCTGGAATAATAAGGGATGTTGCATCGCTTCTGAGGGCAAAAGAGAAAGAAGAAATAAACCGTTTCTGGCTTTCAGGAATTTAGATTCCTATTCCAAACTTAATTTAATTCTTATGGAGAAAGTCCCTGTAGGAGCAGCCAAAGTTTAATCAGTAACACTACAGCGATTTAAGTCAATTCTCAGTATCTTAGTCGTATGGAGAAGCTGCTGCAACTGATTAGAAAGCCCATTTCATTGAAATATTGCATAGAAGCATGAAAATTCCAGTGAGGAAAGGCAACAGTCACTTCATCATTTTAGATCCCACGTTAACGCATCACCAACTCTCACACTCAAAGCCTTTCTAGAGAAATTTAATAGTTGGGGCACTAATAACCACCCACAACCCTTAATTCTGAGTGATTATTCCAAGCACAAATTAACAGATCTGGGCCATTACTACCCCGAACTGAATCATTCAGAGGGGTGGGAGGGAAGAAAAAAGGCAATACTCTATGGGAATGCCTCAGGATTAACTGCTTTTGTACATTGCCAAGCACTTTTGTCAATAGCATCCCTTGTGTATTAAGTTCCTTTTCTCGTTCCTTTGACACTGTTTACAGGCAGATGACTTAGAAGATTGCAATATACACTCAAATAACATTTTCCAAGTTACAAGAATTATTCACTTCAGGTAATTTTATTCTTTATAGTCTCTACATATTTGAATTTTTACTTGATAAATTCATAACAATGTATAAGTATTAAAAAAACCAACAGAAACAACACAAATCAAAGCCAACAGTTGGTCCCCAAAGAATAAAGCAAGCAATCAGTTCAATAAACACACTTGATTTATTTTGTATAAAAAGGGTTAAGTTTACAACTAAACTTTTATAAAAAGTTTAGCATGATTAAGTACATCATTACACTTTTTGCAGAAATGTATATTTCTGCCACTATACAAGAAAACTCTAATTAAAGAGTTCACAAGGTTTCACTCATATATATATATTTATATATAAATATATACACAGCATTCAGTCCTAGGTTTGTGTCAAAAAGGTAATTTCTGACCACAGACTTTCCTAAAAAACTGAACACTGGATCCTTCCGGTACTCACGCTCCACCTTTGGAAAAAAAGGCAAAGTCTGCTTTAAAATGGGCAACTCCTTGTGAGATTTTTGTTTCGCTCCCCACGTTGGGAATAGTATATAAAGGAAGCCTTCCAACTAGGGAAAGGGTATTTAAGAGTCTCTTCATAAATAACTAGGTTCAGTCCAAGTTGAAAAATGGGGTGGGGATAAAGATCAATCTTGATTTTTTCTTCTTTTTTCATTTTAAAAGTTCCTTTTACTTGAACGTGGATTTTCCCCTCCAGATACAGCTGAAAAATAAATTCAGCACCTCAAAAAAGAAAAAAAATCCTGTAGACATTTTCTTGTGCAAAAGAAAAAAAAAAATCTCATCAGTGGAACACCTGCAAGAGATTGAAAAGAGGCATATTTAGGAGAATGCTAACAGGGCAGAGATCCGGACAGACTGGCGCCAGAGAGGAAGCCACAGTTTGAACATTTAACCAAACACTCAGAGATTGGGCAAACCCTGGCGTCCAGATGCAACACATACAAGCTCACACACTCGCTCTCAAGAGCACAAATTGAACATAAAAATAACATACACTCCAGGGAAAAGCTAGAAAGAGGATTCTCAGTCCAATCTTTATTTAGATCTCTGTAAACGCAATGTTCAGAGGCGCCAGTCTGCCTCTTAGAGCAATTATTTGATTAAAAGCAGTCACTTATTTAACTGATAACGCAGACAATCCCACATCACAGAATTCAAGGAATTGTGCCAAGATTCCCAACTTAATCAGTCACTTTGGCCCAGGAAGTTGAGGCTCCAAGAACAGATAAGAATTTGCATTAAGCAGCGAGCAGCATCAGAGGAGCCTGTGCTGCTGGGTGAACCTTAGCGACACACACACATTTAGGACCTCAAGACTCAGTTATTAGTCTCATTTCTTACTGATTACAAAGGCATCTCCTAATCAACTTTTAAGAGCTATTTTTAGCACTTGCCATCACGCCTCACATTCCCCCAGAAGGCAGTTTTTACCCGAAGTTTAGGAAAAAGGCGCCCTGCACTCACCGTTCGATTCAGCCACAAAGTGCTTTGCTGTCGCTTGACATGAGCTCTGAAGGGAACTCGGACGCCTGCGAGAGAACAAGAGCAGGGTGAGGGCGAGGTGGCCGAGCACGCACAGGGAGGCCGGAGCGGATCGTCCCGGCTCCCGCAGCGCTTCCCCCGCGGCGGGAGAGGGAGCGCACCGCCGCCGCTGTCACCCGCCCGCGCTGGGGACACCGAGCGCCGCCCCAGCTCCCGATGCGGCTCGGCGGCGAGCCGGGGACGCGCTTACCTGTAGCGAGAGGATGCTGATGTCTGTGTTGAGCGTGGTCAGAGGAGTTCTGGAGGAAGGGTTCTGCCCGGGTCTCTGGTGGTGCAGGCTGACGATGCTGGGGTGCGAGTCCAAGGCGATCTGCAGGTCCAGGATGTAGTCGATGACGTGCTGCAAGATTTCCATCTTGCTCACTTTCTTGTTCTGCGGGATGCTGGGCACCAGCTCCTTCAGCTTGGAGTAGCAGTCGTTCATATTGTACAGCAGGCTCATGGGGTCATCCACGGGGGTCTTGCTCCGGGAGATGCCCAGGTTGTGCTCCGAGAGGCCGCTTTTCCTGACGGACCGCACCGGGCTGAAGGCTTTCATGCTGGCAGGGCAGGCGGGAGGAGAGCGCGGTTCTGGCGTGCGGGCTGGAGCCTGAGGAGCGCTGTGCTGCCGCTCTGGCGCTGCCGGAGCTCGCACTGAGGGGAAACGCTGCGCGGCCGTTTTTATACGGCGGCAGCCGCCGGGCCCGGCCCGCGCTCGCTGCCATTGGCGGCCGCCGGCACGTCCATCACCGCGGGGCGCCCTCACTGGTGGGGCCTTCCGCCCGGACAGCCAATGGCGGCGGGGGGCGTGGCCGCGCGCACAGCTGAGGGAGTAAATAGTGTGCGGGGCTGTGCGGACCCGCGCGGGGCCCGGGGCGGTAGTGCTGTGTTCCTGCCGGGCCGGCAGGCACCCCTCCTGCCCTCAGACACCCCTCCAGGTCCGCTGGGACCCCTCCGGCCCTCAGACAGCCTTTCGTGCCCCCTGGCACCCCTCGGGCTCTCGGACACCCTTCTCTGCCCTCAGACATCCCTCCATGCCCCCTGGCATCCCTCCGTGTCCTCTCCCCGTCCGTGCCCGCTCCCTGCCCTCCGCCGCACCCCGGTCACTGCGCGGGCTCGTCCCGGTGTGCGGGGCTGGCGGCGGCGCGCCAGGAGCGCAGTGCGGAATGCGCAGGTCCCGCTGCAGCGAGGGGTGGCGAGGGCTGAGCCTTCCCCAGGTCACCGTGAATTGGAGCATCCCGGCCGGGTCTGCACATCCTCGCTCAGCGCACGGCAGCGAAAGTCAATGGCCGGGTTTGCAGCCAGCGCTGTAGGATGCGGCTGTAAGCAGGAATGAAATAAACCAAGATTAAAGATAAAATAAGCCTTTAAACCCCACTGCAACTTTCTGTCCTGGTGAGAACGGGACATTGAGCACCCCAGCAGCCAGGCAGGCGTCACTCCCAGCGCCCTGCTTCCTGAGAACAGGGCTACTTCAGATGATGCTATTAATTGGAGATCATTAAGCAAATCTGCATATTGGAAGTGCATTTACATGTATTACCCTTGAAAGGCTGCTCATCTGCGCCCTATCAGTGCTCGTGACACAGTACTGCCATTAATTATGCATAGATTGTTTCTGGTGACAAATGCAAATGCTTACTACACGCTGTACTTTTAGCAGCTTTTGGTTGCAGCCAATGAAACATCTTCCAGAAACATTCCAGAGGAAAAAGTTTTCGGGGTTTTTCTGTTTTGTTGAGCTGGAGAAGTGACATTGATTTTTTAAGTTTAGTTCCATTGTATTTTCCTATATTTTGCTTATGCTACCGGCCGTGTAACAAACGGACACAGCTTCCACCTTCCATTCCACACACTACCTAAGGACAGGTCAACTTACAAAAGCATGAACGTATAGACACAAATAATAGAAATTAAATTCTGCACAAATCGCAGCAATTTTCTAATAGTAGAACCACACAGATGCTCAAAGCGCGTTAGTGTTCATTGCAAACAAAACCGTAGTAAACCCATACATCCATAAAATCAGTGAGGATTGTGCTGCCAATCATAAATATTAAAAGCAGACAAATACTGGATTTATCTGCGCGGTTGTTGCATAGCTACACGAAGGGGGTCGGGGCTGTGAGAGAGGAACACTGCGGACACTTGGAGACAAAGCTGCGAAGAGCCACATCAGGTTTTTTTCCAATTAACGTGGCATTCCTGAGCTGGTGGTTGGTTATTCTCTTAACAGGGCACTTCGGTGACTGTCACACCAGGGTGTTTGCCCCGGGGCTGTTCTCCGGGGTGGACTGGAGGCGGTGCCGAGGCTGACAGGAACACAATTCAAAGCGTTTTGAAACGCGAAGGGTGAAAGTGAATCTCGACATTCAATCTGATAGGAAGACAAGTATACTGTTCATGTGCAGTTACAGAGAGTAAATAATAATAAAAAACACCCTGCCAATTAACGACTCACTTAAGATCACGACTTAGGGTGATTTCAACTTTTACATCTGTAAGATACCAATTGGTGGTGGAACTTGATCAGCGGCCACAGGTTTTGGTCCTGCAACATACTTGCGTTTCTGTCTAATGAAGGCACCAGTGGAAGAAATGTTGAGTGGTTTGGTTGTAATAATAGCCAACGTAAATATGTTCACGCTTCTCCCATCACTGTTTGTCGTTCTTGGACAGCGCAGCAGCACCGGCCGGCCGGGCGCTGCAGAGGACCCCGTATTATTGCTCTCGGTTTTCCACACCAAGGGCTTAGCACGCTTTTTGGAACACCGGGAAGTTGTGTGGAGAGCCTAACCTGGCTATTTTCTCTGTCATCAAATGACTGTCATGTGTCTGCACGCAAAATAGAGCCCGCGAGCAGCCAGGAGAGCGGCTGAAGAGGCTTTCCCTAACACTGCATTCCCTCAATTCTGCTGTTTTACCACAGAAAGCTTTGGCAGCGGGCTCGCTCGCTTCGGGAGCTCCTGCGCTCTGACACGGGCCCCACGAGCGGTGTCGCACCCGCGGCGGTCCCGCTGCCCGGCGGGACTGCGGGGCGGGGGGAGCCCGAAACCACCGGGGAGGGGACTGCGAGCTGCTCCTCGGGGGCTTTTCCAGGACCGTCCCAGGCAGCTCCGAGCGCCTCGGGAGCCGTGCGTCCACCCCTTAGTTTTCAGCCGGGACTTTCACAGCCGGTTCCCAGCCCCGAACCGCCGCCACTCGAAGCCGCGCACAAAGCGCCGCTTTCGCCTCCGCGATCGCGGACCCGTGGCTGCGCTCCGCGGGTCCCCCCGCCCGGCGCCAGCCCGCGGCGGCGCTGGGTGCGCGGAGCGGCGGCGGGAGCGCGGCCGCCCCGGGGGCGCCGTTCCCCCCCCGCGCCCCCGTGCCCCGCCCCGCGCCCGGGGCCGGCCCGGACTGCGCGGCGCCAGCCCCGTGACATCAGCCCCTCGCCGCCGCCCCCCCCGCCCGCGCCGCCCGGGCCCGGCGGCGCCGCTCAGGCGGCTGCCATGGCGACCGGGGCTGCGCCCGCGGCGGCGGCCCGGCCTCGCTTCCCCCTCCCGGGCGCACCTGCAGCGGGGGCCGCCGCCGGACGCCCCGCCATGCCGCGGGGGGAGGACGAGGGAATGTGGGAAGGCGGGGGGGGGGGGGGGGGCGCCCGCAGAAAGGAGAGAGGAAAGAGTAAAAGGAGCAAAATCGCGGATGGACGACGAGGGGGCGAAAGGTGCTGGCGCCGCTCGCCCCCCAGCCCGGCTGCCCTGCGAGGCCGGGCTGCCGGGCGGGAAGGAGCGGGCCGCGCTTCCCTGGCTCCGATGTGGGGTAGAGAGCGAGGGGTTCGGTTCTGCCCCCTTCCCCTCCCTCCGCCCCCCCCCCCCCCCCCCCCCCGCGCCAAAAAAAGTGTATTTTCATGGTTGTTTTGATGCCAATTCTTTGGCCTCTGAAGGTTTTCTCAGCCCAGCCCCAGGGTCACACAGTCGCCCCCCGGGCAGGCTCCCCCCGGTGTGTGCGGGGCGAGGGGCTCCGGGCAGAACCTGCAGGGCTGCGCCGCCAGCCTCCTTGGGGACCGGCGCGTTCCTCCGTGGCCCTGTCCCCTGCCTCTAATGAAATCTATCTAAAACATCCAGTAATAATGTAAATAGCTTTAATTGCCTCGTATTAAAGTCATCAAACCAGACTAAAAAAAAAAAAAAATCTGTTAAAATTGGCCCTGTTCCAAGTCATTGACACCATCCAGCCTGTCCAAGCGGGGTGTCTAAATATGTTTTGATACAGGAGTTTTCAATGTACCAGGTAAAATATCTCGCTAAACCCGGCCGCTTTTAACTACCCGCTCCCTTTTGTTTGCCTCACGTTTCCAACTCATTCAAAGAAAAGTTGTAGAAGTTTGGGGGTTGGCTTTTTTTTTTCTTTCTTTCTTTTGAGCGGGAGGGAGAGTAATGCATGCAAAATATTTAGTTACAACTTCTGCGAAAGGCACCGATCTGTAACAGCATTTTCTACTTTCACAAAGGATTTTCCTGTTACTTTTGTTCCGGTCACAAAATTAAAAAAAAAAGGCGAAAGAAGAAGAAGAAGAAGAAGAAGAAAAAAAAAAAAAACTTGGGGGAGAGATAAGGTCTGGAAAACAATCTGGAATTGCCAGGCTGTTGGTGGGAGCTCTGCGGGGCTGGCGTCAGGAAGTCTGCGCCGCCTTCTATTACTGTTGATCCAGCTTTGTGCAGCTGCACTCAGTACAATTAGCTTGTAGAAACAATCCTGCTGTAGGCAGCCTCTTCCCTTCAAAGTGCTTTTCTATACTGATCCCCTCACATCATGATGCTGGAAATCAAGTCACAAGCCGACCACTGTTTGGCCAACATCATCTGTGGGAATTCATTAACCTCCATCCCAGAGATGCAACAAGAGATTGTTTGTCCAGAACTAAACTTACAGCTTAATATGATGTAGCCCATACAGGGAAAAACCTGTGTCCCCATTTTTTCTTTTTTTTTTCTTTTTTTTCTTTTCTTTTTTTTTTTTTTTTTTTTCTGTCCATAACAAGAAACACATTGTGCAGCTTTTTCTACTTTTTTCTTTTTTTCTTCAGGGGGTGGAGAATGTAGCTGAAACCAGGCATCAGCCAGCTCCTGCTAAAACTTTGCCATCAAACTGTTTTTTGGTTCATCGGGCTGCAGTTTCCATAGAAGCAACTTATCCCCGCGATCATCTTGTCGGGTGCACTTCGCAAGCTCATTTCCCGTCTGAGCTTGCTCCGCTGCTCTCGGATGCTGCAGCTGACACATTTCCTCCCCGTGCACTTTGCACCCACCTCATCCTTGCCCAGATGCTCGGGGCTGATTGTGCCTAAAAGGGGGTTTCAGCAGACTCCACAGCTGCCTTGGGGGAAGGGACTTTTTTTTTCTTTTTTTTTTCTTTTTTTTTTTTTAATTTTTTTTTTTTTTTAATTTTCCTTCTACTTTTCCCTGTTTCCCACTCCTCGCCATGCCGGCAGCAACCCTGCCCGTGCCCCCGTCCCCAGCGCTGCAGGCCCGGCTGGCAGGGGCGTGGGTGCAGCCGCTGTCCCACGCCTCGCGCGTGTGGTGCGTGCGTGCCGTGTGCCACCGCAGCCGGTGTCACCGGGCCCGGGGAGCGCTGCTGTGCCCCGCTCGGGGAGCGGGACCAGCCCCGCAGCGGCAGGGTGGCATCTCCGTGCTCCCGAGGCGCTCCGCGAACAGCTGCGCTGTTGGGAGCAGGACTCTGCCTCCCGCACCCAGCGCTGGCCCTGGCAGCGCTCTCGGGCAGCGGGACTGGCAGCGCAGCTCCCTCGCCTCAGGTCCTACACTGGGCACGAGAATGCCCTGCCCACCGTTTCCACACATCCCCCTCCCAACCCCTCCGGGTGCCGCTGCAAGGACACACCTTCTCTGAGACCCTTTTCCAAACTCCGTTCTCTTCTGGGCCGCATTTGCAAATGCCACAGTTCCGCCAACTTCTAAGATCTCTTTTCCTCCTTCCTCACTGTGCTTTTGAATAATGTTGCTTTCGTATCATTCTCTTCATCCCCGCTTTTAAGCATCCCTCATCTGCTGCTGTTAATCCCAGGCCGTGTGTTGTTGGGATGCTTTGGAAGTATTTTGGCAACACATAAATGGTTTTTATTTCTTTTGAGACATGTCCATTTTGGCTAGAAGTGTTGGACTATAGGAAGGGCAGGCCTTTGTTTGGATTCCGTTTTGACATGTGTATCATTTTATGATCATATTCCTAAACTGCTGCTGTGCAGTAAAATGACTTTTATTCAAACTGTATTTTCCAACACCACTCTGCTAAGAGGGGTGAATTGCATGGTTTTGCTGCAACATTTATATCAAATCCAATTTCAGATGCTTTAGTTCTAATGTTTATTTCTGTTTTGTAGGATTTCTCTTTTTTGTAAGTAGGACCGGTGACCTGAAGGCTTTGCTATATAAACTGCTATCTGCAAAGGGCTATTGCTTACCTGATTCTGCTTGAAGAAAATTGCTGTGAAATCTTTCTGAGAGCAGCATCTCTCTGGCATAGTAATTTCTACTGGCATAAGGTGTATTAGATCCATGTATTAACTCTTATATTTTTACTCAAAGCCAAATACATTTATTTTTAAAAATCTTTAAGTATTTTATTAATGCAACATCTATGTTTTAATTAAGTCCTCTATAAGTCCTTATAAGTGGCTCTCTAACTTAGCATGGTTGTTCTAAAATCTGGGCTCAAGCAAGTACACTTATTACTGCATGGCTTATATAGCAGATGGTTTTCATCTAGTGCAACTTTTCTAGTGATACCTTTAAATTAATATCAGTTTAAAATGTTGCAGATTTTGTACTCTCCACCAATTCTCTGGAAAATCTATCCAGGATAGAAAAGGGAGGGAGATTACTGACAGTACCTCACATGCAATAAGGAATAAACCAAGGAGTAAAAAATGTGCTTATTCCTTTCTTAATTTTCTGGCTGGCTGGTCCAGCTCCCCTCACTCTCCCACTTTGGCCCAATTTTGATCTTTAGGTACAGGCCTGTGGGAATTAGATCACAAAACTTTTGTGTTAATTTCACTGAAAAAAAAGGAAGGATTGGGAATGGGCTTGGTGGGAGAAGATTTTGAAAATCTGTTCCAGGTATGGTTTTAAACACACACACCCCACTCCACCCCCAAAATTGTAAAATTATGATAATTTCAAATACAAATGTATTTACATAGTATGCTCTGTCTGTTTTGGTTTTCCTCAATAATAATAATATTTCATGAACATAGAGGAGAAATTGAGTCTGCACTGCATCTAATTATTGGTCAATCTGGTCTTCCTTGTCTTCAGGAAGAACACCTCAGTTCTATGGTGGAAAGCTTTGTATTATTTAGCAGGCAATACTAAATCAACTTTTCCAAAGCTATTGTTATAGGATATGTCAACACAGGACCCACTGCATTCTCAGTCCTTTTTAACTAATGTACAGAAAAAAATTTTGTATGGACAGGAAAGCCTAATTCCACTCAGGGTTTGGGTACTGGAAGTGCAGTTTAACAAAATACATGCACCACATCCCAAATGCATGTGTACCCTCATGAGTCCTGTTGAACCACGTGAGTTTAAGTGAAGTTTCCTAGGCTGTTAAAACTTTGCTTCTTTATTGGCCCAGAATGAGCATTATCTAGGTTAAGTTGACTTTCTCTGTGACTGTCGCCTGCCTAAACCCGCCTGGGACACACAAAATAGGTATGTGCCTGAATCTCTGGAGAGGCCTGGTCCAGGAGGTGTGCACAAGATCATGGTTAAATGCACACTGACAGCATGGAGCTTAGCACGAGGTGCAGCAGCTGGAGCTGCTGCAAAGTTCAGGGGCAAAGAAGGAAAGGAACTGTTGCTTTCTCATAGGCAATTTTTCTCATGAGAGCACTTGTCCTGGAAGTGAGTGATGCAGATTCAATGTTCTCCTCATCAGAGGTGATATAAACTCCCTCCTGCTTGCAAAGCAGCCCTAACGACCAGAGATAAGGCTAAGGTGGAGGACACCCACCCATCCTGTTCAAGCTTGCCACAGTAAAGAAACAGATGCAAATTTCGTAGGGCCAGAGGCATTATAAACAAGAGGGAGCCTAACACTATAGCTCAGGGGTAAAGGCATCTCCTGGATGGCAAGAAGCCTGAAGTCTGGGCCTGCTGGCCTGGCAGACTCACCCATTCTTGAGGGTGAGGTTCATCTCACCTTATCTTAGCTATTTAGAGGTTTTATGTCTCATCTCTCTATAGTCAGTGGGAAGAGAGAGCAAGAGACACCTGCAGAGAGTGATTCATTCTGTGCCCATCTGACACCTCTCTCAGGATGGAGTGAATCTCCTCGCTGGGGGCCGTTGCTCGCCATCAGTTCTCAGCAGGAGCCAGACAACCAATTTCAGCCAGAAGCCTGACTTATAGATGCCAGGCGAGGTGGATTCCACTGTGGATGACTAATTTTTCTGATTCATCATACCCAAATTTAGCCTTTAAAATTTGGGTCTGTAGTCTAAGTTAGTTGAGTTCTGTCTCTGTATCGTGGTCATTCCTTCCATTGGAAGGCTGGGCATGGCTAGCTGGGGTGAAGTGTCTTGGGATGAAGTACTGCTGAGCCTGTAGAGCCTAAACATGTGGCCATGTGTGTTCCTAGTCTGTGCTTGTGAATCCTGGTGCCAGGTGTCTGAAATGTAAGTATGGAAGTATAACCTGTCATTTTGCACTCTTTTGTGGATGATCTAACTGACTTGAGGCACTACATACTGCTTCAAAGGGAGGATTAGATGTGTAAAATATGCATAAAAATTGTTTGAAGATATTACAGGGCTACAGTTGGGATTTTCAGAAAGCAGAAAGGCTCTGTATTTAAAGAAAGTGAAGTACTACGGAAAACGGACTAAGTGTATACTGCATTTTATGCACTTGAATACACAGAAAAATCTGTCTCTGACTTCTAAAACTGATGGTTGGATGCCTTTAAAAATATCACCTTTAATACTAGCTCTGAAGATGTGAGCCTATAATTCCCAGTTTCAAAAAGTTATAGTTTTTTCATTTTTGATAATGTGGAATAGTGCTGTGGTACTGCAGCATAAATCCCAACCATGTACTTAATTGTTTCATCAGAGATCAGCAGAAGGTCACCCAGCTTTCTTATCAAATTACTGGAGTTCAACTATTTTCTGTGCTGGTCTGAGTTTGGTGCACACATATTCTTTGCAAATGGATGATTCCAGGGAAAGACAATTTTAGTTAAAGGTCACCAAAGGCTTATTGTCCAGACATTTTGCAAAATTTAGATTGTGGAAACAATTGTGGAAAATAAGTGTCCAGTTTGGCAAAATTACAGTAATATGTTCTCCTGATGGGTTTTTAGCTATGAATACAATTGGAGATGATGTTACCATGTTGTTCATGTCAATCATTCCATAAAACTGAATGCCTTCAACTATTCCAAAACACATGGTTGAGAAACCCTTCTGCTTCTTTTATCATAATATGGAAGATATATGTCTAAATTCAGCAACTTAAAAATAATTTGGAATGGACTAAAATTAAATTATTTAAGGCCTCGAGCTATTTTTTACAGCAGAAACAAGAGATCTTGTTGAAATACTTTGAGCCAGGACAAAACAGCTCATTTATACCTAGCATCTCAGCTGTTCTCCATTGAATTTGGACTTTTTGCAGTTTCTTTTTTTCCTGCCTTATCACTCTGCTTGTTTTCACTTCATTAGCAATAGTTTTGTATTCCTTATTCCCTTTCACAAGGTCTCTTGGTTCTGGAGATGGGATTCACCTCACCTGATTTATGGCATGTGTCTGGTTGATGTCTGCATCTAAGCCTGTCTTTAAAGACTCAGTTTACAGACAATTGAGAAAATTGTTGTTTCTGTGATGACTTGTATCTACCTACTGCAGAAGCCTAAAAGCTTAACTCTATCGTGGACCCTCTCTTTATTTCTGAGTCCAGCTGTCCTTTGCCCAGACAGCATATGGTTTAACTAGACACCCTGGCCTTCATGTAGATGTCCCATGTCAGGGTTGGTTCTCAGACTTTCTTGGTAGTTTTTTTCTTTTTTTTTTGGTGTGTGTGTGACTTTACACGTTTGACAGCACTGAGAAGAATGAGCAGTGGCTAATAGGTGTAGAACAAGAACCTTTTCTGACTGTGGTTTGGTGGAGTGCTGGGGTTTTACAGTCCACACTGTGTAACCTCTGGGCTAGATGCTCTCAGATATAAATTTTGTGCATTTCTGCCTGTTAGTTGTGCAAACTACACCAGCAGGGCTTTGTATTCCTTTGTGGCATAGATGGGACTTCCATGGTGAGGAAAATGGCATTCTGTGGAAACCTTACCTCAGCTGTTGTAGAAGGTACACAAGGAAGGAAGATGCTCATTGAAGCAGCTGAGTTATGTTCTGGAGGACTTATCCATGTCTCTGCCACAAAGTTTTTTTTATGTGCGATGATGGACAAGTCACTTGGAGCTGACCTGTGTCAGGAGACTGTTTATCACATGGGAAGTCCTTAATCCAATGGGAATTGTCCTTAAAGATCCAAATTAGGATGAAAACACTGCTTGAAGTAACAGGTCCCATCGATCACAAGTTTGGTAGCTAGAACTAGTGTTAGTACATTTTCTGACCAGCTGCTTCATATATTACCATTGGTTTGCAGATAACAGTTTATGTTTCTCTTTTTTTCCCTTTTTTCTTTTTTTTTCCTTTCTTTTTAAAATTTTTTTAATCTTTTTTCTCTTTTTTTTTTTCCTTTGCTTTTCATTTTTTCCTTTTTTCTCTTTTTTTTTTTTTCTTTTTTCTTTTCTTGTTTTTTTCTTGTTTTTGAAAAGGGAATATCCCCTTTGAGGGTAGTACAGAATATATTCTAATAAATGTGGAAAAAGATTCTGGGGTGGCAGAAGTAATAATTATAATAAGGGGCATTCTGGTGTCCTTTCCAGTACCCGTAGAGAGATTCCACCTCCTGCTCTCCAGCTGGGAAATCACAAGGTGGTGCAGTGACAGTAGGGTGATTGCCAGAGACCAGAGAAAGTACCAGTCACAGCTGGATGAGGACTTGGAGCAGGAACAAGGAAGTCTAAGGATTAAAGAGGAAGGGGAGAGGAGGAATTCAAGTTTCAGATTTCTTCATCAATTTAGATTTCTTGCATTTGAAATGTCAAGCTAAAATAAGCAACACTATCCAGAAAGTGAATGCTTCTGAAGAAGTTTCTTGTATTTCTGTCTCCTGTTAGGACAACTTGTGAATTGTAATATGGTGATTTTAGCCCTAGTTAAATCAGTTTTCCAGGTTATGGGAGACATAGGTGTAGGGGGATACAGTATGGGTGAATGAAGGTGGTATAGAATGTAATCTTACCCCTAAAGAGTTGCAGCTGAGTTTAATTAC
Organism: Agelaius tricolor; assembly: GCF_023055355.1. Classification (NCBI taxonomy): domain Eukaryota; kingdom Metazoa; phylum Chordata; class Aves; order Passeriformes; family Icteridae; genus Agelaius; species Agelaius tricolor. The sequence continues at coordinate 81,092,479 of NW_027269261.1, forward strand.
TAAAGATTGGAGCAGGCCTGATGCTAACAGGCCACAGCTGTAGCCAATCAGGAGAGTGTTATAAAAGAGTGGATTGGTTGGTTGAGGGGAAATGGAGTCAGTTGGCTACTGGAGGACGAGGAAGAGTCAGTGCCTGGAGGAGCTGCCTACAAGAGACATCAAGGAGGTATGGAACTCTGGCAATATGGAACCCTTGCAATGTAATGACAACAGAACCTTTGCGCTATAATGGCAACACGTAGGTTCTGGGTTAATCCAGTGAGGTTCCTACCATCATCAGATAAGAAACACTCCAGAAGTGGTCAGTTGGGACATTCACCTGATGCAATGGAAACTCTAAGTTGCAGTCTGAACTGGGAAGAATAGGATTTGAAGCCTTGGTTTTTGATAGGCCTTGTAAGCATCAGACTACTTTGAATTTCCTGAGGAAATGTTCAGGAGCATAATCTTGGTTTTCTTCTGAAGTGTGGTTTTATTTCTCTTTATTGAGCTTCTGCTTTGTTTTCAGAAGTGCTTTTATAGAATCTATTAAGGAAAAAAATGTTATGGGAAAGTTTTTGGTAATTTTTTTATTGACTGGGTGTTTTTTTGCTGTAATGCAGATGCTCCTCTTTTAAACCTGACAAAGGCATAGCTATTTGGGGACATGATACTCTCTGCTCTGTACTGAGAGCAGCAACACACCTTGCAGAATTGTTTTAAGGAGCAGTCTGGAGTGTGCCAATTTCTCTCTTTTTTGCTATTTTGGTAGTGTTTTGTGGAGAGAAGCACATGTATATAAGCTGCAAATGTACATTCCTGTATAGAATAAGCAGGCTGTCTGTGTGAATCAGCTGTTATGGGGGTGGCTGTGGGTAAGACATAAAACAGGCAGTGGAAACTCCTTTGATGGAGACTCAGTAGTCTTCATGCTTTACACCTTTGGGGCCTGATGCAAATCCAGTGAGACCTTCCAGAGAGGAAGACTCTTCCTGTCAGGCCACAGCTTTGGGTTCAGCTTCAGGTGTGTTTGTGAATGTTTCAGTGAATGTGTCTGTGGGATGTGGCTGGTTTTTGGCTAGTGTAACAGGTGCCTGTGAGAGTTGAGAGGGAATTTGTTTCACTGCTCTGGCTTGGCAAATGAATTTTATCTAAAGCTTGTCACTTGCACATAGCCAGCCTGCTCACGTTCTAAATAGATTCTGCCCTCAGATTGTAAAGAACAAGATAATAACATTATGTTATGTACTTGAGAGCTAAATTATTTTAAAAGTCTGAAATTAGCAGATGAGGAGGAATTTATTTGCCAAATACATTTCAGAAGCAGCTTGGGAAACCTGTCAGAGCCCATCTTTAAGTCCTTAACTAGTGGCTGTTCAACTTAATAGCTCTGAAGAGTGCTTGCAGTATGAGGGAGACCAAAACAAAATCCCAGAATGCATGAGATTTTCTTCCAAACAACAAAAAACGCCATCAATTCACAAACCAGATGGTTAAAGAGGAAAACCTGCATCTACAACCACTAACTTCACCTAACATCCTTTGTGCTCCCGGCAAAAAAACCCCTTGCTCTTTTTCTGGACTCTTTATCCTCTCTTTCCAGCTCTGTTACCTTATTGCATAGCTGAACTTGACCTTTGCTGTGGTAGTGATGCTGGCCTGTACCACACACTTGTCCTTTTACTGCACAGATATCTTCACATTTTCCTGTGCCCTATCCTCCATGTATGGGACAAAGATCTTTCCAGCCACTTGCCTTCAAATCACGCCTTAAGATGCACTCCACCCCTCCTGTCTGGGGCTTTGCTGACAGTAGCTGGAAGTTAAATTGCTTTTTAGGCAGTCTGTGTGAAAACATGCTCATGTTATTGCTACTGCAGATCTGCTGTCACCCCCTTTCCTGCTGAGGACCACAAGGCCATGATGCCATTTTAGTAACCATCAGTTGTCATTGGAAGCTGACACAGACAGGAGCAGCTCTTGGCTCTGCTGGTTGTTGCCTTCCCTCTCCTTCACTCCCTGCTGTCCCAGTTTGCTTTTAGTCCTGGTGCTGCTTCCATCCTCCTGCCTCTTGCACATCTGCAAATTCAGCTGCTGTGCTTGGCCAGGGTCAAAGGCAGAGTCCACTCTTTCAGGCTTTATTAGCACATCTTGGCTGTAAGCATCAAAGATCTCTATTGGGGAGATAACTTTCTTGCATATGAAGCCTCAGATCTTAATCCTTCAGAGTGGCAGAAAGGCTTCCCTCCTAGCTGATATTACTTGCCCAACTCCATATGGAAGGGGAAGGCATCCTAGCTAATCAGAACTTCAGACAGGCAATTCTTCAAACTGTTTTAGGGTTTTTAATTAATATTGTAGGCTCCTGCATAATGTGGCAGAGAGCCAGTATCAGTCATCTGACAATAGCCTTCACCATCTATCAATAATGAGGGAATTCCTCTCACAAGCTCCAGAAGCTTCTGTAAAGGGTGAGATTGCTGTTTGCAAAGCATCCTGTAACATTCAGCCTTGCAGGTCTGCTGATTTTTAAATTATATAAACAAAACCCTGTAAAATCCACACAGTCCAAAGACAGTGACTTCTGTTTATACTGTCCAGAACACAGATGCTGAGCGTGAATGCATGAGCAGTCCTTTTGTATGGTGCTTGACACTTTCTGCGCTGTCTGCACTGCTTTTTAATATACAGAATCCCTGATTCTCCACTGCCTTGCACCCTGTCTATTCATTCTCACCCCTGTGAAGTGAGGGTAAAACACTATCAAAACAAAATGGTACCATTTTGCATGTTTTCCACTCAGTTTGTTCAGGTGTAAATAACGACAGAGAGAACGGGGCAGAGCAGAACCTGACCCACAGTCTGTCTCTCAGTGCGTCAGGGGTCTTGAAGTGGGGGGATGACAGAACAAACACAAGCTGTTACCTTGCCATTTTTGCTAATGTTTTAAAACCAGGCAGCTTGTGAGGATGACAGATGCAAAAGTCAGGCAGTACTTCATTCAGTAGTCCTCACGTGATGTATTCCCCTGGAGCAATGGAGGTGTTACCTGTGGTGTGGATGGGTGCTGATGATAGCTGGTACAGGAGCAGGGCTGTCAGTGACAGTCATCCTTCTGACCTGTTCAGCTGCTCCACTTAGTACTGGAGAAAGAAAAATCTATTGTACTTTTTGCTCTTTGTTGCATTACCTTGGGTTTTAGAAATGTTTGTAAATGGAGAGTGAGCTAGTCAAGCTGTGGTAAGCTGCTACTTTGTCTCCTGGGCCCTGGACATGAACAGCACTCACATCTTTTTGACTTTTTAAAATTTTTTTGTCATTGTAGTGACGGAAAACTGTCCCCATCCTAACTGACTTTCCATCATCCTCTAATACTGCCTTTACAAAGCTCTGCAAGTAAACACCCATGCCTTCTCCAAAAAAGGGTACCTTTTTTTCCCTTTCCATCTTTCTCTTTGCACAAATGCCAGCTCTGACACCTTCCTTGCTTTCCTGAACAAGACATTAGACCATCCTAAACCATTCTGTTTTTACCAGGGCACAGAATTTAAGTATATTTCTGTTTTGTTCATAGGATATCATTATTACCCCTTGTGATATAATGTACTTCACCATTAATGCAGGAAAAATAACGTGGCATTGCACAAAAAAAATCCACCCTCCCTTAAAAAAAGACCCAAATAATCAAAAAACGTATAGAAAAATACTGTCAAGATCTGAATTGAATGAATGTTGCATGGGCTGTTGTAGTAGGTAGGAATAATGAGCAGAAGTTAGAGTCTCTTTGAAACCAGAACAGTAAATATTTTTGCTTATCATCAATTGAAATCTCAGCCTTACCATTGCATTAGCATTTCCACTCATTTTTAGAAACAAAGTGAATTTTCATGACTCATTTGAGTGCTCTTTAACTATTTGTATGCAAATGTGACTCAGACTTTCTCACAGTCACATGCTTCACCCTCCTGTTGGAGTTCATGCACAAATGAGAGTGGTGGTGTTCCTTTTCCTTATAAACCTTACCTTTCCTAGACAGTCTTGTGCCTTTCTTGCATTTGTGATAGCATTTGAAAAAACACTTGTTCCTATATCTTCAGAGTTGCTTTAAAATTGAAAGACTCAAAAAGAGAAATGAAAAACCAGTCTGTATCAAAAGCATTTTGTTAAAATGTTGTGTTCTCACATTTAAATATGAGAGGTTAGGAAAGGAGTGCATGTATACTTCTAACTTTGAGAAAAAAATTGCAAGTTCTGGCTTGAGAACAGGCATGAGAAAGTTCAGCTGAAAGGCAGTGTATCCATTGATGTATGCAGAGAATTAGAATGAAATTGCCACCTCAACCACAGCTAGAGTGAGCCCAGCTGATGAATAAATGCACATTGTCCAGATGTGGACTATGCAGAATGCAGAAAAGCAGTAAACTGAGTAAACATCAGATTAAGCATTTGCCTTAATTGTGAGGAGTCAATTCCAATGAGAAACAGAACTGGGGAGCTTTTTTGCCCAACACCAGTTGAGGTATGTTTCTAACTAAAAGAGAACCTACCTAATCTGTCACTGCTTTCCCGTTTGAGGCTCATCAATCCAGCAAATTTGGTTTGCAGTTTTTGTCAGCTTTTCTAGAATGCACCTTTCTGTTCTCCATAAACATCCATAGACCTTCTGTACAATATCCCTTGCACTGCAATCCCAGGGGTGTCTCTTGTCAGTGGTAGGAAGTATGTTTTTATATTTTCATCTCTCACAAAGTCCAAATGACTAAAATGGAGTCTTGCAGAGTTGCTCAATTCAGGAGCAGGATTTTTGGAATTCAGATGAGACAGATCAGAGAATGGGTCAGGCTGAAAGAGACCACAGTGGGTCATCTGTTCCAACCTCCCTCCTCCTGCAGGATCATCCCAGAGCACATTGGACAGATTTGTGTCCAGATAGTTCTTGAATATCTCTGGTGAGGGAGGCTCCACAGCCTCTCTTGGCAACCTGCTCTGATCACTTGCACAGAAAAGTTGTTCTTCCTGATGTTCAGGTGGAACTTCCTGTACATCTGTTTCTGCCTGCTGCCTTCTTGTTAGCATCCACCGAGGAGCGCCTGCTTTCATCCTCTTTGCATCTCAAATGACACCAGTTGTAGTCAGTGAACATCTAATCAATAAGCTCAGTCTGTAGGGAGGTGTCAAACCAGAGTCCCAAACTATGTCTGCCTCTGAGTCAGTTCCATGGCTCAGCAGTCACTGACCATTAACTTAAAAACTGACACTGACAGATAAACACTGAAACTGTGTCTCCTATTCCAGCAGCTAATTTCCAGCCTATATAATTGTGGTCTTTTGCTATACTAGAGTGGCCTGCTCACCCAGCACAGGGATGGAGCCAATGCATACCCAACTGTGTACCTGCTCCAGTGCTGTGTAACACCCTACAGGTTCTCAGATGCTTTTCTAATTGAAATCTTTTGTCTGTTTTTCTGTTTGTGATGTTTGTGCCATTAGTAAGCAGCGCTCCACAGGTACCTGGGCTCTGCTATGGCTGCAGTTAACACTGCTAAATAAGCTAAATGCAAATGAACTGAAATGTCTTGTTGACACACCTCTGACTGAACTCAATGATGAGTTGGTGATCACCTAAAGTTTCTAAATTGACATGAAATTAAGCAAGTTGCAAAAGCTGTAAACGAAGTGTAAAGAAAGGAAAGTAGGAACTTGGTACTTGCTCCGGCTGCAAGTTCCAGACTGATGCATAACCTGCCAACGTGCAGTTCACTCCAGGATCAGGCCTTATGAAGGATGCACTCCTTCCTTTCTTAATGCCAGCATCATTAATATTGCAGGTATATAGATCTCTTAAATTAATAGTGCAACAGATTGTTCCTGCTGCACTTAACAAGCAGTTCAATATAACAACCCTGAGCTAAAAGATTCGCAAGTTTGTGAACTTCAAAGCAAACTTTGCTTCTTTTTAAAGAGTCTTACAAACAACTAAGCACATTTTTTCCCACCTCATCTTAAAAGAAATTACAGAAGAATATATACAGCAGGCCTGAAATTCCTGCCAGTCCTTCATCTTGATTTTCTTGGCATATTGGCAAGGAGTCTGGATGCTGAAATTTACTGTTAATGAGTACCTTATTTTATGGATGTGTTCTTTTTCTGTGCCCTAATGCTTATCTGAACTGTTTGTGCTCTTATGGAGGGCCAAAAAAGACACCTAGAAGATAAATGTAGAAGTAACCAGTGAAATATCTTTGAAACACCAAATACTTTGGTGTTTAATTTTTAGTTTGGAAAGTATGGGTGGTCTTTAGTTGAACTAAATTTCTTTATTGATTTACTTGTCTGTGGATTATAATCTTACAAATTATCTGAAATCTTAATTTCAAGGGTTTTCTGTGGTTTGTGATGGATTAAATGTAGAGGCAGCAATTATTAGGGAGCTGTTGGTCAATGCAAACAAAAGTGGCATTGATTTTAAACAGTGTGAATGAAGTATATACCTAAACACAAACATCAAGTGGAGAGCAAAAATGTAGAGAAATGGCAAGGATAGCAGCCATTCCAGAATGGAATAGATGAGGGGGAAGCTGAAAATACTTGCCCAGGAATGAAAAAAAGCCCCTAGCCCCACCCCTATTGAAAATAGTGAGGTAAAAATTAGAAATGTACACTTACCATTGGTTTCCAAGAATCCATAAGCAACTGTTGTTGGAAGCTGAACTAAAACCAAGGGAGGTGAAAAGTCAAAGGACCCTTTGATGGGAGAGTAAAAGATTGTGTTTGCCCTTTGAAAGAAAAAGGCAAAGATATCTGCTGGTTTTATCACAACAGAATAGAATGCTGTGAGCTATGGAGAAAAAAAAAGTCAGTGTTTTTATCATGTTGTGGTCCTAAACTTACACATGTGATTAATATGATGTTTTACATTCTGTAAATTGGGTGTTTATACTTAGGAAAATTTTGAGGACTGAAGACTCTGAAATGTCTTTCCTCATTCCTCCACTGGAAACAGCAGCATAGTCTCCTTTGTATTCTGGGCTTTTGTGCCTCAAAACCCAGCTACTTCTAGCTGGGAAAATCTGTAGTCTCCCCAGGTGACCTGCCCCTGCATTCACTGCCTGTGCATTTCTTTCTTACTCCTCAGTATGAGAAGCAGATTCTTGCTCAGCTGTGCTAGTTTCTGTCCTGCCTTGCTTGATTTCCTGCACACTGGGATTGGAACTCTGGTATTATGAGAAAAATGGCTTTAAATAGCTGCCAGTTCTGTTTTGCTCCTGTGTCCTTAAGGCCAGTTACCCAGGGGATCTCATTCACCAACTCCTTAAACAGCTGGAAGTTCATTCTTGCAAACTTCAGGATTTTGACTTTGCTCCTCACCAGGCTAGAGTGTGGTCACTACACCTCAGGCTGCCTCCAATCTTAATTCCTTATGTGAGCCCATCCACATTGGTGAGCACCAGGTCCAGTAATGCCTCACCTCTGGTTGCCTTGTCTAACACCTGGACCAGGAAGTTGTCCTCTACACACTCCAGGGTCTCCTGCACTGCTTGCACCAGCTCCATTGCTTTCCCAGCAGATGTCCAGGTGGCTGAAATCACCCATCAGGATGAGAACTTGCAAGTGTGACAGTTCCTGTATGTGAAGCAAAAAGGCCTCATCAACAGGCTCCTGATCAGGTGGACTAGAAGCCCATCACCAGGTGTCCTTTGTTGGTCCTGTCCTAGATTTTTACCCACAAGCTCTCAACTTGTTCATGGCTGTTACTCAGAGACAGCTCTTCACAATCTATCCTCTCCTTAACATAGGGTGAAAAGCCCCTGGCCCCCCTTCCCAGCCTGTCTCTTCTGAAAGGCTTGTGGGCCTCAGTTGCTATGCTTTGGTCAAACATGACAACTCATCCCACCATGTTTCTGTGAGGGCAATCAGGTTGTAGTCCTCTAATTGCACCATGGTTTCCATCTCATCCCGTTGGTTATCCGTGCTGCGTGCATTGGTGTAACTGGGCTGTTGAGTTCTTTGTCTTTTGGGAGGAGCTCTCTCCAATTCCTTTGGGATGATTTTTGGTGTTTCCTTGCTTTAGGGCTGTTTTTTCCTCGTTCCTTACTGACACCTGGTAGAGCATCCTGTTCCCCCCTGAATCTAGTTTAAAGCCCTGGCTAATAAGTCCCACCATCTTGCTCCCCAAAGCACTTGTACCTCACTTGAGCAAGTGTGCCCCATCTACTGTTGACAGGCCCAGTCTCTGGCATGTCCCAGACCAGAGAACACAAAGCTCTGAGCATGGCACCAATCTTTTGGCCAATCCTTCACCCTATGCACTTGTTTCACTCTGCCTGGGTCCCAGTGGCCTACTGGGAGGGTAAAAGAGAACACTACTGGTGCCTCAGATCCTTTCAATATCTTTCAGAGGGACTTGAAGTCACTTCTGATATTTTGGAATCTGTCACATCTTCTGTTGATCCTACATGAATCCTCAGCTTTTGCCAGGCTTGGAGGCCTCTTTTGTGACATCCCAAATGCACGGCCCTGGGTTGGCAGCAAACCTCTGTGTTAAGGCAGCCTCTCTTCTGAATGGCTAGCAAAGCTGTTCTTCATGTTGGAGATTTTTTTCCAGCTCATTAGTGTAACTGGAATTAACTGATTATCTTGCTGCGTCAAATCCCTGAGTAGATGTGAAGTAGATGCTGTTTCATCCAGGGTGGGATGCACTGTACCAGGCTGCAAAGGATTCTGCTTTCCTTTGCAAGCTCCTGTGGTTCTTATTCCAACAAAATTATGTCTTCATTTGGTTTCATTTGTTACAAATCTAATCAATGTAACTGAGGAGAAAAGGGAATTTTTTTCCTGTCTGGTGTAGTGTCATTGAATCAAACAGCCTGTACCCACACAGAAGTTGCAGTGAAAAACACTGTTATAAGCATGCAAGAAGGAGCCAGAATACAGGTTTTCACCTGCAAGTCCTAGCTGAGGAGACAGATTTACCTCTTTAGTTCGTCCTTATCTTCTGGCAGTTAGAGTAGTGGAGAGCAGGGCTGAGCAGCTCTGACCAAGAAATGAACACCATTCTGACCAGGTGCAAGTGTCCCATTTCAAACCAGCAGTCTTTTCCCTCCATCACCATTACCTCTGGCATACATCTCCACAGGTTTATAGGCAAGGGACAGACAAGGAGGTACTACACCAAAATCTCAGAATATTGGTTCTAGTCATTTTGTAAATACATTGTGTGAGCTGTTCAGGGAGATGGTTGTTTGTATACTGTGTTAAAAGACTTTGAAGCACGATTGCATTGTTCTTCATAGTAGCCTCTAGGAAGAAGCAAGTGGGGGAGATGCATAATACCTAATAGATAAACAATCCCTTTGCAAATATTGTGGAGGCAATTGCAACACAATGCCATACATCCATGCCCCAGGCTACTTTGAAACAGCTATTTGTGAATAAAGAGGTCTAAAGTGCACTGAATAGTTAAAAAGCTCTTTCCAAGAAAGGATGAGATCAGTTGTCAGTAGGTGTCCAAACACAGAGAATGGCCAACTTCTTTAGCATTTGTCCTCAGAGACAGAGCAAGTGCATCTTCCTCACCAGCACGGGGGATTTGTGTCCCCTCCCCCTGCCCTCCGCTGCTCTCCAAGGGGCCAGTCAACACCTCAGCTCTCTGCTATGCAGGACAGCTTGGCTTTAACCAGCTTGGAAACTCTGCTGCCTGGAAAGCAGGAGACATACTGTGCCGTGGAGACAGCGTGTGTGATTTCTTGAGGATAGTGATAACATTTCCTCTTCATAACTGTCTGGTGCCAAAGGGAAGCAGAAAGTCTTGGTAGAAACCATCCTTTTGGTGAGGCTGCTACAGCGGGATTTACTAACCAGGACTTGAAACTTGCCTGGGCGTTGCTCTCAGTTCCACATTTTTCCTGCAGCAGTTGTTGCATCAAGGCCCAGAATCACTTCAGCAGATGGAGTCCTGTCTGAATTCAGAGGGACCAGAGAGGCCTGTAGGTAGAGTGGTGTTTGTCTTTACTCTGTGTGCCCTGTGTCAGCAGTCAGCATTGTGTTAAGTGCTAGAAACTTTAGTTAACTTGAAAGGCAATGCATGAACAAATGGAGTGGGCTGACTCTGACTCAGCAGCTGGTTTTCATGGATAGGTAAAACAAATTTATTGTGTAAGGGGTAGTCTTTTGCATAATCTACTATAGAAGTTCCATATGTTTTTCTTGTGCAGTGTTTCTTTGCAGATGTTATTTAATCTTCACTTCTTTCTATTTTTATACAAGCGGCAAGTTTTTTCCCCCAATTGCCAGAAGTATTTTAAGGATGTTGTTCATGTTCATCAAGTGCTTCTTTATTCTTCTTGGGGCTATTGGCATTTATCCCAGGTCAAGCTTGGATGCACCCTGGGTAATGTTTCTGAGTAACTGTGCTGGTGGAGCTGTCACTGTACTTACAGCTCTCTAGCCCTCTGGAATTACATGGATAGAAGAAATATCTTCAGACTTGAACCTTTGTATTCTTAAACATCTCAGACTTAAAGATGTCAGGATTAAAGACATGTTTGTTTGGCTAATCTCACTAATAATGAGTTAATTCACCATAAGGAGCATATGTGTTCTACCAGTATTTTTTGTTGCTCCTTTTTCACTTAGTAACTTACATCTCAGGAATCATGATGGTGCACCTCACTGCAGTAAGTGCAGACAAGGATACTTTTTCCTAGGAACTAAACCAGCACAGATGCTGTCAGTGACTATATGTGGTCTCTGATATCCTGCATAAAACAACCATTAATTGTCACTCACTGATAGTGTCTTCTGGTACTGGAGACAATATGACAATTTTGTGTCAGATGAAAATAAGATATCTCAGTTTCTGCTTCAAAGCAGTTCCTTGTTTTCTATGACTTGGTCTTATCCTCCATCTACCTTTAGATGGCTTTACTTTGAATAGCAGGTCTCTGGTTGATGTCAGTTTTGGCAGTCATTGCTTCAGTAGAATGAACACTGAACTCTAGAGTGGTGGCTGAATGACATTCACAAGATGTCAAAAAGAACTTTGCAATGACACTAGTTGGGTCAGACCAGTGTCCAGCTGCCCGGGTGTTGTGTCTCTGAAAGCAGAAACAGGGAATGTTATTTAGGGAGACCATACTAGCCTGGTCACTTTCTGCAATTCATTCTTCTTCACTTCCCTCCCACACCTGCAGCAATTGTGTAGGGATGTTAGACTGTAGCCCTGCTTAGCTCTTTAGCATCTGCTTAGGGACTCATGGTCCATCAAGTTATCTCATTTTTTAATGATCCTACACTTGCAGTTTCCCTCCTCACCCTTCTGCATCAGCAGGTTCCAGAAGTTTGGTAGATGCATTATAAAGAAGTGCTTTTACCTCTTTTAAATCAATCACTTACTGATTTCATCAAGTGACCCCTAGTTATAGAATTGCGAAAGTTGCTGAAGACTTCTCCTTTGTGTTCTAGAAACCTTGATTATATTCCCTCTCTCAGCTAGCTCCTTGTCAAATTTGAGCTCTAATCTTTTTTAGTCATTTATTTCTTCTTAGAGCAACTATTCTATCCCGTTGATAGTTTTAGTTGTCCTTGTCTGCACATGCAGTAACTCTATGTCTGCCTCGAGGTGCTGGGGCCAGCAGTGTGAAGAGTAGTCAGGAGGGATCCCATGGGCAGTTTCTCTAAGAAGTGTCTTTAGTCACTTGTCCCATGCACCTACTGTCTGTTTGTAAGCCATACAGCTCCCCTCTGGCTGAGGCACTTGGATGGATGCTATGCTGGGGTGCAGAAGGGGAATTGTGTGTGCTTTATCTTGCTGCATCTTTCTGCTTTCCAGTCCAAGCCACCAGAATTTACCAGGACACAGTGTTAACTCATACAAAAAAATAATGGCAGCATACATGCAGACCAGAAATGAAACATATCTCACAACCATCTCAAAAACCTACACTGACTGTAAGTAACAGACTAATCTCTTCAGTCAGCACGTGACTAACCTTGGGCATACATACACATCTGTAATGGTACCCATTTTATAGATCATATTTGTTCAAGTACATTATTGCTACAAGAAAGACATAGTTTTCCAATAGAGCTACCTTGTGTTTTCATATCAAGGCAGTATCTACATATTTATTGCAGATGAAATATTGCAGAAATACTCTTTCTCTAATTTATTCCTTAAAATTCTTAAACCGTTGCTGTTAAAGCAAAGCTCATACATATGATGAACTGAAGGAAACTTTTAGAACATAGTTGCCATTAATGCAAACTATCTTTAGGAATTTTTTGTATTGATGGATTTACCATTTTGTGGTTAAACAGTTTTTCATTCTGGAATATTTCTGAAGCCACTTTCTGATAGAAATAAAAAAAAATAAAGTTCATCTTGTATATCAGTAGTTTGGACAGCTCTATCTGCAGAAAAATAAATATAGTAGATATAAATTAAAAGGGGACAAAACAATCTGAGCTGGGAAGAGTGCAAGTTTATTTCCTTGGTTGTGTAGGAGTCTTGTTAACCAGTACATAATGCATAGTCATGTAATAAAACATGCTAGACATTAAAAGGCAAAAACCCAGTTCACAGATGTTGTAATGTTATGAGATAATTTTAGGGAGTGAATGGGGTGAAAAGGCTGGATTTGTTAGAGAGGAAAATACCTATGGAGGCCTTTTCTGTGAGCAATACCATGACTTCATTACCATGTCAATTCTGGGAAAAGGCTCTGATTTAACACAGCAGTTGGCTGGATCCATATGGAGCTGATGAACCTCTGAATGAATAGTGAATGGAAAAACTGCTGGAATCTGCCTTCAGCTTTGTTCCCAGGATGACCAATGTAAAAGGCCTAAGAGCAATACTGCACAGATGGTGTAAAGAGGTAAGAAATCTGCAGGGTTTAGTTTACGTTTTCTTATTCTACACTGTTTGGGGTTTTATTTTTTTAACTATGTTTCAGTAACTCCAACTCTATTTGCTTAAATGTCTTCACTCACAAAAATGTAAGAAAAAGAAAAGCTTCTGGGAAATGAAATTAATTAAAAAAACATATGTAGCAATAAACATTTACATAAAAATACAATTTAAAATGTTGAATTTTGTATGGTGTAGAAGTAATTGAAAGTATAATTATGAAATCTTGAAAAAAAAGAAGATAGTTAAAAGTTTAACAAAGAACTTTGGAATTACTTGTTCAATTCACCCTATGTTGTGGGAATATGCAGATGTTCACATTTACACAGTCATGTATGTCCACTAGGGTTACATGCTTTTATAGTCTGAAGCATCATCACAAGTGCCAATACAGTAAATCAAAAGACTCTCTGGCATTATCTAGTTTCCTTTCTGGCTTTAAAAGTTAGAACAGATGTCACAAGAGAGGACAAAATGGATTTTACCCACCGAGAGAAGCTTTTCTTGCCATCATTAATAGGAGGCTCCTTGAAATGCTAATGTACACAGTTTGTGTTGCCGGGTTTGCATAGAGATGGTGGGAAACAGCTCTGATCCCAACAAAACCTTTTGTTATTAATCAAGAAAATCTGCTCTTCTGAAACAGCAAAGCACTAAAATGGTGTGGCTACTTGCAATGCAGAGATCTCTATAGCAATCGCCAATGAACAAAAATGTAATAAAAACTGTTCAGCAGTTCTACAAGATAGATACAGCACATGTAGCAATTTATTTGCAGTGATTCTGCATACACCTTCTACTTTTCTTTGTCAGTTCAGCATGGGTATTTGCAGTGGAAAGATTACATTGTTTCTGTATTTTTTCCAAATATCTGCTCTTTAAAAGTCTTGTTATATTTCATAGCAAATCTAAAAAAGCAAGTTGAGGCAGGAAGAACTTGGAAAAGCAAGCTTTTCTTCTTGTAAATAATCTATCACAGAGCAGGAGTTTCTGTTCAATTTGATGTTAATGCTATGTAAAATATTTTTACTTCCTTAGAATATAGGATTATGAGAACTTGTGAACATGTTTTGAGTACAAACATAGTCTGCAAAATTAGGACTAGTATGTTCTTTCTGCTGCAAATGGGATTTAACAATTTTTAGTAATCTTTAAAAGAAGGGGTTCAGGCCCTGTCATTACTTTGTGACATATGACCTCTTACTTTTAAGAAATACCAGTGCAGTTAAATCACAAAGTACTGACTGCTGTCAAACATTCAGTGCCTTGTATAGGATGCCTCAGCAGAAGCCTTCTTCCCCAAAAGTACTTGGGGTATGAATAAAAGCAAAAAAAAAACTAAGGAAAGCCTGAATTAAAATATAAATTATTTGCCTGGCATTATTCATCACTGAAATCTCTGACCCAGTCTCTGATCAGAGTTACATTAAATTCTCCATCAATTTATTCTACACCAGTTCCACAACACATTAATGTGTCTTTTCACAGATTCATTGTGCTGAGTGTTCCATATATGGCTACAAGAGAATGAATTGGGGATGAAGCATTAGCTCAGAGTTTAAGTCTCTTTTAATTTCTTTGCCTCTGTGTATCTAAAGCAGATACTTATGTTTGGCATTCCCATCGATTATTGCACTTTTATTTCTATTGTGGGGTTTTTTTGTTGTTTTTGTGTGGGTTTTTTTAAATGTTAATAAGCAGATAGTAAAAGTAAATAAAAGACCATGTTATAATTCAAGCAAGGTGTTTGAGATGGTTGTTGTGTAGGTATGGGATAAAGCAGTATACATAGTAAATTTTAAAATGGGAATGTCTATTTGTTCACAGCTTTGTCTGATACAAATTTGGTACAGACAACAGGAAATAAAGGAGTGGGGTAAGAGGAGGTAACTTATGTGAAAAAACCTGAGTGAAACATCACCAATTCCATCACTGAGGAGCTGTTTCAAGAGTAGGAAATACTGTAATGGGCCAGCAGAGAAAAACAAAGCTGTAAGAACAGCTTGGATGTCACAAGTGCCTTTGGCATTGGAAGAGGTCTAAATGAAATGACCAGGGCTATCTCTGGGTACTTCCTACAAAAGGATTATCTAGTCTCTAAGTTTTGATGTACGGAGTTTTTCCCAGTTTCCATTTTCCTTTCAAGTTTACAGTTAAACTTCTGATTTCATGAAAGCTGCATTTTAAAGGGGCCCCAAGTGCAGGGTGCAGCCCTGTGCCACAGGGTCTCCACCACCTGTACTTCTGTGAACACAGGACCTCTCTGCTCCTGTCAATGTGCCCAGATTCAGCCAGATGAGGCTGCACTGAAAATCCCAGTTTTCAAGAAGGGGAGACTTTTCATCCAAAATAAAAAGCAACAACAACAAATCCTACCAAGCATGCTGGGTGGGACCTGCTAAGGCTTTTGTCAGGGACCAATGACTTTGACCTCACTGTTCAATTCCTTAGCATAGAGCTAAGGATGAAGACTGTTTTTCCAAAAAAATTTTGATTAGGAGGGCTCAGCTATCTTGTGTCAAGAAAATACCCTACAGCCCTCTTGTCTTAAGAGTACTGACAAAGTAAAGTCATTTGAGCAGAAAAATACTGAAGGGATATTGTCCTATGTAAGACTTTTGTCTACCTGTGGAGTCTCAGTGATTCAGAAAAGGAGGTAGATTTGGTTTTTTTTTGTTTTTTTCTTTTTTTTTTTTCCTCCCAGAAGTGTTATACTTAAAATGGCATCAAAACTTTGCAGAATTTCAAATGCATAGATTTCAACCAGGCTGGAAATGTAAAGCATAGATTCTGTTGCTAAATTATGAGCTAAGATGCTGTATGGTACCTTGAAATACATCCATGAAGGGGTTTTCAGATAAACTGGTTTTTAAACCAGTGACACTCAACCGTGAAGATTTTCATCAGGGATTAAATGTTAACTGACTACTTCCCTGTACAGTCCCTACCAAATTTTGTTCTCACTTCCTCTCGTCCTGAGTCTCTTCACTGCATTTGAAGTGGTTATTCTAAATTTGTCCCAGTGTAACAGACCAAAATTTAACTTTAGGAGCCTCTTGGAGGAGCATTGCCTTCTGTTGGTGTGTTTATAGATTTTTGGCTGAGAATCTGGAATAGGTGAGCAGTCCAATTCAGGTGTGAATGCTTTTGCTGCACTGCCTTGTAGTGAAATCTCCTTTTCTTGGTTTTTATATACTGAAAAATTGGTGTGAATGGATATAAAATCAGATCTCTTCAGTTGTGCCTTTGGTAACATTTTATGGCCAGCTTAAATAGACAAAGTGCAAGAAATCAAGTCCCACTTTCCACTTGGGAATTGCTGCTCCTGGCAGTAAGCATTTATAAGATCAAATTCCTTTTGGTGGAGTAAAAATAATACTTTTAAAAGCTGTACATGTAAATTATTTAGGGATAGATCTTCAGTGAGGTTTCTAAAACTAAGCAAGTATTTACGATATGAAGGCCTTCAGGCTTTAGAGTACTGTATATGGGCAAACAGCAAAAAACGGTCAATTTTTTGTATATTTAACTTGGCCCCCATGTTAGTTTGAGTCTTATATAATTTCTGCTTTCTCTGTGTCTTTTTCTTTAAACTTCCATAGTCAGGTAGCACCCTGCAAACTGCGTTGATTCCCACACCTAAGATAGCCTTATAAACCCTGCGGACATTAAACTACTGGAAAACAGATTGGGTTGGTAAAAATAAGTGTGCATGTTCTCACAGAACCTGAGAAAATCACACCTTTACTTTGTTAAAAAAATCTGTTTGTGCCACTCCAGTAATCACTTCATAACTGGTGGGAGAGCAGAACATATGTCTCAGAAGTGGTGGTATATAAAAGCCTCTACCTCTAATCCTATTTTCTTTAACAGAAAAAAAAAAGGCAACAAAAACCCCCAACCTTTTCAGTATGTCATCTGTAAAATCGATGCCAAGGGTTTTCTGCTTTAAAATGCTAAGACATTTTGTGGCGATTTCTGTGCAACTCCTTGGTTAATCCTTTTGCAGTTTTATTAGCAAGCAGAGTCCTGAAGAAGTAAAGCAGTGTCAAGAAGGGTGCTGTGAATGGCTTTTGTAGCCCTGCTCCAGCTAACGAATCCTACGTGCCTGCTGTTCCCAGAGCATTTCTTGGTTAGTTGTTTGTGAGGGCTGAACTCACCTCTTTTCAAGTTTACCTTTGGGACTCTGTGCCAGTGCAGTAAATATTGGGTAACAGGATATTTACAGAGGGGTCATTTCCATAGACAATGGATGGGACCTGAACATTGATCTGCTGGACAGGGGAGGGAAAAAGAAAGAGGTTTCTTTTCTTTCAGTGTTGGTTGTTCAATGGTCAGTGGCACAATTGCTGTAATGTGTGTGGCAAGGCTGCTGCTTGAAATGAATGTGGAGAAACAATCTCAGTCTAGTGCCACAAGCATAAAGAGGAGATGATGGCAGTTTAATATGTAGACTACAGGACAAATGTATCCCACTTTAACACTGTTGAAACCAGCGTGGTGACAGGTTGTGCCTGGGAGGCTTTGGTCCAGCAGTGTCCAAATTAAATGTGAAAATGCAAATTAACTGCTGACATTAGACACAGGGGTCTCAGGAAGGTTGTTTTTGTCAGGATTCAATTGCTCTTTCATCTTCCTTACAAACTCCTTCCCTCTCCTCCCTTCTCCCATCTTGCTAATCAGCGAGGTCAGAGGATTGGAGATCCTGCCAAGCCTATACTAAGCCCCAGGGCTGTTCACTGATCAGCAGGTTCCCCAAATTGCTTCTTTTGTTCCCAGCCATGACCTCATCTTTCTGCTGGTTTCATGTAGGCTTAGGCCGGGCTGTACATCTCTGAAATGCAGCACCTGCAGTGGTGTCTTGTCCTTGGCACTGTGCAGCTTCAGGTGTGACAGGGATGGATAAATGAAGGGAGTGATTTGCACCATAAACCACATCAAGTACTTTTTATCTTCTTTCCAGCTCCAGACCTGGGTTCTTTGGCATAGGCCAACAAACAGTCTAAGGATTCAAAACTCACCTTTAAAATTATGCTCTGTTAAATAAATCTCTTTGACTTGATACAGGGCACATAATTCTAATGCACAGTGGGAGTTAATGGATGTATATTATGTGGAAATGAAAGCATGCACATTGCTGTGTGTACTCATCATTTCTAGGCAGTTATTTATTCACATAAATAAGATTTTGCTAAGCAGCACTCAGCTATGCTTAACCTTTATTAATTAAAATAATACTTGGTGTGGTACAATTTCTTAGAGTCAAGCCAAAATAGCTTCAAAAAGAGTAGGTAGAATAGATGTCAGGAGGATTATAGCATTTACATTCTGGTGATGATTATATATTCTAGATGCCAAATCATATTGCATTAGAAAATTCTAAATTAAGAAAATATTGTATCTAGTTCTATGAGCCATTATTTTAAAGCAGATCTGGTTGAAAAATAGTGGCTGTTTTGCTTTGGAATAGCTATTATACAGCTTTGTACTCTGATCTTTTCTGCTTCTTTTGCTTTGCCTTTGTTCTTACTCAGAGCACAAGAAATAAGTCACCAATTTCTGCACACATTGTGTACAAAGAGTACTTATTCATATTTATCAGTGCATCATACAGTTCTTTTTCTACCTCCTTTTCAGGTAAATTCTTCTTAGCAGTTCATTCTTGTTTACTCTCGGTTATTTGCAGTGCCTTGGAAATTCTCATTAAATGCTGGTGAATAACATTAAAAAAAAAAGTAAAGCAGAGCTGTTTGTCTTGCTGTGTCTTTAAATGTGACCTTTATTGTTTAAGTTGCATTTGAAAAAAAAGGTGCCAAGTTGTTGAAAGATGAGTTCATTCCGTTATGCTGTGCTCAAAGCACTGGGAAAATCCCATTGAGGCAGGAACCCCAGCCAGTGTTTGCAATGCTACGTTTTAAATGCATATTGGAAAAACAACGATAACATGAATTTCCTGCATCTAAGATTTCTATAGTTAATTACACCAAATGCCAGTATTTCTTTTCAAGAGCAACCTACTTCTCCAGCAGTTGCAATGAATCGTGTTGTGGCTTGAGAAGGGAAATCTTCTCTGGCAGTGCACTGATGCTCCTGGATTGCTCCAGGCAGGTGTGTCCCAGTGTGGACATGGCTGGAAGAGAGGCTTTGAAGGAATGCAGCCACCAACTCTTGTCTCACCTCTTCTGTGCTTGCTCTGACTCATGCCCTTGTTTTGAGGTGGATTTCTTCTCTGCTCCCCACCTCGCAGGTATATTCAGAAATTCAAAGATATACAAATGCCTATAGATACATGCTCATTTTTCTTTACTTCTTGGCTTCTTGGTGAAGGGGAAGATCGTAAGAGTTGGATACTGGGCTTGCAGTCCAAGCCAGTCAGGCTTACAATAGTGGTGGTGGTACTGAAAAAAGATGTTATTTTGCTGGGGGAAAGGGAAAATTGGAAACAAGAGAATCACAAACAATGAGAGCAAGCTTTAGTGTGCAGGAAAACTTGGAACTTTTCTAAAAGGCATACTGAGTCAACTGGAAACCAAGTTACTATAGTCTAGAGCTTATTTGAATGACATTTGTGAATAGTTTTTTTTCCATTAATTGTTGAATAAATAACTCAGAAATATATTTGCCCCTCTTTGACAAGCTTCATGTATGGTTAAATACTCTTTTCCAAATAAATTATTCATAAATTTTGAGCAATCATTGAGTAATTTATTCAAAGTATTTTTTTCATTATACACTCCTCTATCCCATGGACTGTGAGTGTGACTGTGTTAAAGTTAGCAAAAACATTCTAAATTATTTGACCAATGCCAAGACTTCAGCCAGTTCAAAGTCTTTTGAGAACTAAATGTAACGTTTACTTATGGAACCTTGGTTTAAATATTAGTGGTAAACTTACCTGTGACTTTTCCAGTGTGTAGAAAAAAATAAGCAGGAATTACTTCAGTCCCAGCTTTTATTAATAAATCTAATTAATTTAAATTAAAATTTGACTCTGAATATGTGAATGCACAGTCAACCTGGTTGTTTTTTTTGGATTTCGACATCATGATATTTCCTGTCATCTGAAGTCCCAGTTTATGATGAGGCAAATCACTACAACAATTACTAAAGAAGTCTCAGGTCCTGGCTCGTTTCCAGGTTTTAATAAAGTTATTCAGGAAGACAGAAGTTTTTGGGTTGCTTTGGTTTTGTTTGTTTGTGGTTTTGGTTTTTTTTTTTTTTCAAATTGCACCAATCTTTGCAAGTGTTCAGACTTTGGGTTGGGATTAACTGTTCTTGTTATTGACCAGATAAAAATTTTAGGATGTTACCACAATTCTGGAAATAAGTGTAGTTTATTTTGTTGTGAATTTATTTGCATTTTACTGCTAGTTTTGGTAATTATAATACTCCAGCCTTAATTCTCCCTGAAAATATGACGTGAGTCTTCACTTCCTGTCTTAAATTTGTATTGTGTAACTTTATGCAATTAAGGCATGGCTGGCATTATGCCATTGTTCGTGGGTGAAATTATTCCTATGTAAATACTTCATTTTGTACTGTTAATTGGCAAATGGTATAGAGTGCTTTGGGATCCATCTGGAGAAAAGTTACTGCATATGCTTATGATCATTATTACTGTGTTATCTGGTTCCTTTAAGATACACAACTGCTTTATTATTTGCTGAGCTCCAGGAGAGTACTTGGTACTGTACAGATATACAAGGGGAAATGCTGCTGCTCATGGGGCTTCCAATAGACTTGGCTGAGTGAGACATTAGGTATTGAGCTGTGTGAAATACATGGGTTCAATATCCACATTTCTTATTAACTGAGGTTTTAAAATCTCTCTCTAGTATTATGATTAAGATACTTTGTGGGAGAAATGCACTGCAAGTGAATGACAAAAGAGGAGAAAAGTAACTTAGTGAATAACAGAAGAGAGAGCAAAGCCTAAAGGAGAGGGGCAGAAAGGTGAGAACAGGAGTAGGATTCATATGGGGCAATTCAGAGATAGCCTGGAAGGAGGAAAGAGATTGGGAAATTTGTGCTGTTTGACAGATATGATAGAGGGAGGGAAGGGAGTAGTAGAGGGAGATAAGCTGGTAAATAACAAAGCAGAGCAGTAATTTTAGTGCTGTGATTTGTATTGGGGAATGTGGGTTGCATAATGGGAGAGTGAGAACTGCTGATGTCTGGGGATGGAGAAATGGAGAGGTGAAGATGAGTTGGTGAAGAATAAAACTGAGTTAGTTGTAGTTTTCAGAGTCTAACAAAGAAGACTGGGTAACTTTTTTGAGGAAAGAGATCTGTTTGAGATAAGGAAAATTCAGAGGTTGATGGTGTGATAATGTAGAACAGATTTTGCTGAAATTTCATGGAAAGAGGAAGAATTGAGATAAAAGGCTGGGTTTAGATCTGGGTAACTTAAAATGTGGTAACCATTTCAGAATGTGCCAATTTATTAATTAACTAATATATTAATTGGCTTTAAACTCAGACCTTTCTCTAAATCTGGAAGATTCAGCCAGGCCTTTTCCTTAGAGGTAAAGTAGGAAAAAATTTAAGTAAATTTTATTGTTTAAATATTTTGATGGAAAATAATTTTGTTTTTCTTCACTGCTCAAAGATGTTGCTATAATTGAAGGCCCTGATCAATAAAGTATTGAGGAATCTGTGTCTTTGGAAGCACATATGGTGAGAAGGCATCATATAAGTAAGATACCAAACCAGAGCTTGATAGAACTGAGAATCATTTCTACCTTTCTTTAGGTGTTTGCTGGGGTTTTGGACAAGTCAGCATTTCTAAGTAATTTCTTTGTACTTAATGGACATAATTTATTTCTGTTCATCATTCTTTTCATTCACCTGTTTATTGTGTTGAAGTGTCTTCCTATCCTTATTGGCCAGACATGGATCAAAGGGTGACTGTATTCCAACTGGAGTTGGAAGGTGCCTATGTTGTATAGGGTTAGTTCATATTTTAATATGTCTGTGCAATGCAAAGCATAAACAGAAATACAGAATATTGTGTTCCACTACTCTAACTTCTCTTCATTGACTACCCACGGAGTTGGGTCTGAAAGCTCTGGATTATGTGTGATCTGAAGGAAGGCTGTTCTCTTGGACTTTGAGACTGCACTGCTTGTGATCCCTAAATTAGCCATATACAGTTTGAATATGATCCCACATCAAAACAAAAACAATGCTGATATAGTATGGTAATCTGAAGATTCAGAATTAAGAAGACAGGCTATTGTAATTGTTATCAGATGTCATGTCTAAAATACCTCCATTTTTCTCTAGGGGGAAAAAAGGGTTGGCAGTGCAGTTGCATGGTATCAGTTGTCAAAAAACCTTCTAGGAGAAACTGATGTATAAAGTTTTTTTTCTGATGTGAAGGCCCACACGTGAGACATTTTTGTAAATACAGAAGAAAACACTCAACTTCACAATAAACTGTATCTTGTGTAAGTAGGTTGTGTAGATTGATGTGGATGACTCAAACAAATGGGAAAAACTGTTTAAAGTTTGCAATTAAGTTCACTTAGTATTACCTTGATTAATAGTAGTTTTTTCATATATCAGATAATTTTGTGCTAATTCAGTACAAAGTGTCTGCCTAATAACAATCAGTATCAATTTAAAATCAGTGATTTCCTGCTTCCAACTGCACTCAGTGTCAATATTGCACATGGCTCTGCTCAACACAAGTGATTTGTTTGTTAATCACTGAGCATGCATAGATAGATACTGAAGTCTGGTTTCATCAGAAGAGACTCTGAGAATTGAATTGTACATGACTTGGTTCAGTGCAACAGTCTCAGTCCAAATGAAGATGCCATTCTGCTAGACTGAGCATCCCCAGACCTGGGTCATGACTCACTGGATCAATTACTCGAACAATCCTGAAAGGTTGCTTTACTCCTTAGTAAATGAATTAAGTATATGAAACTCTAATGATTTTATTCTGTGTTTGAGGAATATCAAGTTTCTTACTGAAAATCTGACTGTAAAAAATGAGACAAAAAGATGCTGGTAAAAGGAAGGCTTGGAACTATTTTTCATGACTATTTTTTCCTTGTGATATTTTGCTATTTTACTTCCAGTCCGTTTCTTTTTGTGGAAGATGAACCAAAATGGCTGACAAAATCAAGATACACATGAGGTGGCATTCTAGGCTGGAAAACCATCTTGCAGTGCTGCAGAGTACATCATCCTTCTTTCCATATGTCTTTGCTTACTAGTGAGGGTGAGTAGGTGTTGCAGTAGGAGGCAGTACCTGAATCATCAGAGGGAGTAATAAATTGCCTGGGGAGGTGGTCCACATCATTCCTGTTTCTGCAGGTAGACAGGTACCCTGCCTTGGAAGTGCTCAGGTGGCTGTGGACTGAGAAATGTGTTTCTTTTGTCTGGCTTTGTTTTCAGTTTCCAAACTCCCCCTCCTAGGTGATTATACTGCCTGTAGGAGATCTCTTTGTTAGTCTCAAGTGAGACAGATGCTCTGGCTTGAGCTGGTAATAGTGCTGTTTGGGGGCTGACAAGCTGGGTGAATTTGCAGTGTGGTTGTATACATCCTCTTCAGTCACCAGTGCTGTGTGTTTAACTTCTCAATATGTTCCATCTGTGGTAGCTAACAGGGGTATGGAATTTATGACTGCAAAGACATAACATACCACAATACAGGAGTGCCTCTTGAGCTGAAATGATGTTTTTAATCAGTACATTAAATGTTGCAGTTGATTGACAGATGGCTCTTTCTTTTTTTCTGGAATGAATGTACTTAATTGTAACAAGGGTATCACATGTTTTATAACACCTTTTACACTAACAGGTACAGAATTTTAAAATCCACGTGCAAAGAATGCTTCATGCACCATGGAAATGCAACCACCTTAGGTGAAATGTGGGGAATTTAGGTAGAGAGAATGTAATTACCCTTGCTGGAATTTGGCCAGCACCCTGAGATTAAAACCCCTAATCTTACAAAGAGTACCATGGGATCTCTAATGACCACAAATGGTCAGATCACAATTTTGTCTCTGGCTATAATGCTTTACTACAATAAGGGTATTTTCAACTGTATAGTACATTCATTATGATTATGCAGCTAATTTTATTATCATTGTAATTTCTAATAATAAAGTTACAATACTGCCACCAAAATGTACAAACAAAATGGTATGACACAATCTTATGTTACACATATTTTGGGGGCATATTGTGCTCTCACTTATAGTGGTATCTCTCTTTGAAGCCAGTGGAATTCCTCCAGGTTTGTGCTGGAATAACTGACAACAGAAGTTGTCTTTCCAGGAGAGCCTTTTTTATGCACATATATTGTAGATATGTTTGAAAAGTTAAATATTTATATTCTGTCCAAATATGGGAGAGTCTTTCTTCTTTTACTTTTAAAACCATAAAATTGTTAACAGACCCATGAAAAAAGAATACTATGGCTCCATGTCTGTTGGTTAACCTTCACCACAAAAATTGATCTGTGGGAATTTCTCACAGTGTAACATACTGTATCCAATTCCATAGTTATTACTGTAAACCTATTAGTGCCACCTGGGTTTGCATATCTGCAATGCTGTCCAAGTGAAGACAGATTAGCTCTATCACATGTTATGCCAGAGGGACAGCCTCACGAGGAGCCTGCCCTCAGGGAGAAAAAAAAAGGGCTCAGACCTTTAATGAGAATACAGTGCTTTATAATAGCATTTGGTGGCCTAGAGATTTTCTGTCAAGTCATTTCAAATTAAATTGGCAGGCTTGCAGTGTTGAGCCCATATGAGTTTTTGTGTGCTGCGTATCGTTGGTGTTAAACCAATTCGCACAGAAATCAGCACAACATACAGAGGCACTGTTTGCATCCGTCCCTCTTTTAAACTCTGGGCCTTTATAAGCTGCTGAAAAACGCTTTTTCCAGAGCAGAACCTAACTTTGGCCTGGTTTATTCATGTGTAAATTCAGGCAATTTATTTGTGAAATTATTTGTAAATAATTATACATTTCTATATAGTGAAATAATGAAATTAGTACCAGTCTAGGAGTGAACTGAATGACTCTGTTACCAATTAGTGTGATTCTACTCCCACTTCCTCAGGCTGACTCCCACAGAAAGGGTGCAAAATTTGCCACTGAGAACTCCATTTATTTCTGTTACTTCCAGGACTTTCCTTTTTTAAAATGTAACATTTATGTGATATTTTAGTCCTTCTAGTGTCTGAAAATTTAAAAAGCAGATGATACTTAAAGCTAAACTGCTATCATTACGCAGGGAGTTTTTTCCTTAAGTCTTTCTCACATTTTTCATTCAGGACTCAGCCTGAAAAGCTCACATTGGTATCCTCTTTCTGTGAGGTATTGATGGTTTATTTTTGTGGGAAACTGGGGTTTGCATCCTCAGTAGTAGGTAAGTACCTTGTTCAATGGAATTCAGGAACTGGGCAGGTGAATAGATATGAGGATCCCAGTTTGCATCTCCAGTCATGCGAAATCCTAAGAATGCCTGCAGTATTCAGAAAGTCCATAAGCTATGTTACATTTAATGATAAAGAAAGTAGTTTTACAATTTCTAAGCATAGAGCATTAGCTGTAATTAATGCATGATAATATTAGATGAAAGTTTGCTTTCTAGTTGCTTTGGTAGAAAGGGAACTCACTGAATTAAGGGAAAAAAGGGACTATTTGTGTGATTGGAGCTACAGGTTATCTTAGTCTATTATTTTACCAATATTAGGTGAATAAGATTAGTCCTATAATAGTAAAACCAGATTTTTTCTTTTACTAGGGAGCAAGCATTTTTCACATTTTTTTGAGAAAAGCTCCTAAGATCTTCCATCCCATATTTGGTATGTGCACATTTGTAAATCAGACATGAGTATTAGTTTTGTTAGAATTATCTAAGTAAAACTGAAGCACCACAGTCATGAAACAAGTTTGAATTCCCCTTTTTATTTAACATAATCCTTGTTTTGGGATTCAGTCCAATACTGTGATTTCATAACATCCCCTACCCTCTGTATTCTGTTTTGTAATTGAAGGAAAAGTGATGACAGAAAATCTTCCTAATGTGATCACATTCTTATATGTAACTGTAAAAAGAAAAATCCAAATCTCGCTGCTTCAAATTAAGAGGAGTAAGTCCACTGCATTTGGTAAGAGATTTACACGGCCAGAGCAAGCATGACTTGATCCTGTGTGTGGTGTAAGCTCATTTTTTTCCTGTCTGTTAAATGTGTAGTCTTACTTCAGTGCATGTTCCTTGGGCAGAATTTAGCTCAATTTTCTTAACTTGCAGTTCTGGACCAAATTCAGCTGTGCTGCAATTCCATTGACCTCTTTGGAGTTACTAAATAATTGGATTTGGCCTAATACACTCTTCACTGAGCACCATCTTGCTTTCAGTGAGCTTAATACAATAAAATTTTCTCTTTCTGCACTCAAACATGAGCTTTTTTTTTTTTTCAAATTCCTACTAGAGGGAGTAGGCAAACTGCTGCTGCAAATAGTGCTAAATAACTAAAGGATATCCCCAATTGCCTTGAAACCTCACTTTGTTAGTTGAAATCGATAGTAAAATTCCTAGTGACATTAAGATGGCAGGAATTTTCCACTATTGCACCTGGTTATTTTTCTGGTCAGCTGTCCTTCCATAAAAGTGG
Source organism: Agelaius tricolor (assembly GCF_023055355.1). NCBI lineage: Eukaryota > Metazoa > Chordata > Aves > Passeriformes > Icteridae > Agelaius > Agelaius tricolor. Next base: position 81,119,017 of record NW_027269261.1, read on the forward strand.
GGTTCAGATCACAACAGGGCGATTCCCTGAGGGATCCATTTTGTTTCCATCGACAGTAACCTTAGGTGATTAACTCCAAAATAGCTACAAATAAAGAAAAAAAAAGCCCAAATATTCCTTTCCACTATCTCTAGTGGTACCTTTGAAATTCAAAAGCTGGGAGTCCAGATCTTCAGTGTGCTTTGAACAAGCAGCATCTGATAGGGAAAGGTGGATGAAGCTGGGCTGTGTGGACTGCCTTAAGCTGAGTATTTTGGCCTGAGCTCATCTATCACAATTTCACATGGTGAATCTTGGTAACAGAATGGATGCACAAGCCTTTCTCTGTGAAGTTCTTAGTCTTGATATGGTAACAAGAATGTATGTGATAAGGTTTACTATGTGTAGGCAACACTGGGGTTACATAAAATACTCACATGCCAAGGTTTTGTTTGTGTGTATTTACAGATCTGGAGTTTTAAGCTACAAATTCACACTTTCAAGTTAGTAAACTTGAGTCTGTATTTTGTATTTTCCAAGAAGTAATTGGCCTAGGAAGACATTATATTGAATAGGATTTTAAGGGTCTAATTTGAAATTTATTTCTATATGCCAAAATCAAATAAGTATTTAATATATCATATGAGTTATAGTTAATTGATCTGATCAGTTATTATATAGATTTGAGATACTGGGCCTAATTCTGTACTTTCTTGAAGCTTGTATCTGACTTAAACCATATAAGATGCATGTAAAGCATTATTTCCATTTTACAAGCATCAGTGTTCATACCTGGAGAAGAAGCTGGAGATGAAGGCCCAAACACAGTAATGTGCCTTCCATGTGGCACAGAGCAGACTGTGTGCCCACACTGGCCAGCAGTGCAGATGGAGAGCAGCACTGGCAGGAAGGAGCTGTCAGCCCTCTGGACCTGGTAGCCACACTGAGTACATTTCAGGAGGGTGCTTCAGGGTGATGCTAGTCCAGTCCCATGGAGTGAATGTCAGCAATCTCAGTGAGTAAACAGGGGCTCTCAGGAACATTTCTTTCTCTTTTAGCTCTGAGGCAACTCTGCAGTGTGAGCCCAAATGGTGTAAATGGGGATGATTGGTAGGTTTGACTCAAAAGAGTCCCTGTGATCCCAGCTAAAGCAATAGTACAGATGCACCCACATGGAGAGATTTGTCTCTCTGTGTCAAGTGTCTGCTTTTAAATCCTAATTTGCTTTTCTTGAGACTTTGTATTTAATTCTTGTGCCATCACTAACCTGTTCAGGAAGAGACAGTGCAGGTGTGAGGTTCCTGAGAGCATCCATCAAAGGTTTCTTCCTCTCTGGCCTTGTTGTAGAAATGTATCAGCACAAGCAGATTAACAGGGATGATATGAAATGCAGCTGTGTGATCTGAGTGTCCTTATTGAGTAGGCTTTGATTAGCCAGTCAGCCAAATAGTGTATTTTAAATAATTTTTTTCTCCTTGTGATATGTATTGGTATGCCTTGGTTCACTGAACACATGCCTGAAAACATCACCCTTGAATATCACAAATACACATACTCTGCTCAGGTTGCACTGAGGTTTGTGGTACTATATAGATGCAAACCAGGAAGAGCCACAAGGTGGAAAATAAACTTGAAACTGTCTCACTGAGGAGTGGCACTACAACTAAAAAATATCCAGTACAGAAACTAGATCCAAACACATTGCTGATTATTCCTCTGCAATTTGCCTTTAAAACTTCTGATGGTCTTTAAACTGTTGTACTAATGTTTCAAAAGAAATGTAATTTTACAGAGTGACTTGTCTGGGAATAGAATGAGATGGAACATCTGTCCTTCTGAACTGTTGGAATTGCTTGGCTGAAGCAAATGCAAGATGAAAAAAATGGAGATGAAAAGACAGTTGAAAAAAAATAGGACTTGTTAATCTTTTCTCTAAAACACATACTAAACTGTTCAAGTTAAATTTACTCATACTATTTCCTGCTATTTTATACTACTACATCTTCCCACATAACAACTGAGTTAAAAAAGGAAAAAAGCAAAACTGGTTTCATTACTGAGATAACAGCATATGCTAGGACAATTGAAAAAGTTTGATGCATTTTCTGATCACAGAAATGCAGCTTTTTTTTCTAAAATGATGTGTATGAAAACATATATTGATCTCGACTCCTGATTCATATTGTCAGCATCTCTGCTAATTATTATGACGATCCTTATTTTGTTCTAAGCTGACATTCTAGAAAACATATTGGAGTAAACAACCATTAAGTCTTCCATGCCAGAAAGCACTTAAGGCTAGTAAAAAAGGTAGCATTGTCTTTTTAAAATGTTTTCAGCAGTCAGTAATCTATTTTCATGGTGTTCTGTAAACCCTATTATCAAGGCTGCAGATTCCTACACATGACTGGTCTTCAGTAGTGAACAAAAATGGCATCTAAATCCCAAGTGACACTCTTAAGTACTTGGCAGCAGAAGGGCTCTTCTGAGGAAGATTAAGTTAATGGAAGCATTTGGGTAACATCTGCATGACTCTTCGTCCTGGTATGGCCAACTCACACTGCTGCAACACGTGACAGAGGATTTCTTCTTCGATTATCACTTAAGAACAAAACTGGCTGAGGTTCCTTCCCAGGCACCCGTCAGGCTGAGATGTATATCTCGGAGTGTGCATGTGCTGCAAACAGCCACAGCTACAAAGAGTGGCCTGCACGGCCTTTGAAGAGGACTTAATAAAAGTCAGATTACTCATTTAATGAAAAGTAAAAGAAATTGGGGGAAGGTTTGTTGTTGTAGCTGCTGTTTGTTTGTCTTATTTACAGGAAGATGTACTGTCTTTTCCAATTGAGGGCTGCTGCAGGCACGCAGAGCCTTGTTAATGCAGGCGATTAATGCACTTGCCCTTCACCTCGGTTGACCTGGGTTTAAATCTGTTATTTTGTTACAAGTTAGAGGAGTTTATTGGCCTTTCTTTAGCCCCAAGCTGGTGCCTTTCCACCTTGTAAAACCACTTCACAATTTGGCATGAGTGTTGTATTCTGGTGTGAAAAGACCCAGGTTTGCAGCAGCAGGGAATAGGCAAGTCCTGGCTGAGGAACATCTGGGAAGGGGCATGGGGAATTCATCCAGGGATGGCTGTGTTGGACTGGTGTTGCTTGGTTTTTCAGACTCCTGTTTGAAATCAGGGAGATCCTTCTTGTCTGCATAATGCAGTATTGGTTTCCATGCCTAGGCTGATCAGAAGTTACTGGGTTTTATTTTCCATAGGACTGATATTAACAAAAGAAGGATGGGGGAACCTGAAGGAGTCAGTTATATTAGTGCTAAGGGGCACTATTTATATTTGCTTTGAGATTTGCTGACAATAAGGGCAGAGTGGAATAGAAATCCTAAATTCTTTGTAAAGGTTTTTATTTTCTACTGGGTGTTCCCACTCTTTCAAGCCTCCTTTCCATTATCAAGAGATGATTTTCATTGACAGCTACAGCGGGAACCCACAAACCAATGTAAGCTCCACAGAAGTGCCTCTTCCACTCTACTTCAAGACCTGGCTAATTGAAAAATCATCTTGAATTATATTCCAAGATTTGGATGAAAAGGTGACAAATCACTGCAAGTTTGAAATGAGATCCATCCTGAGAAAAAAGAAGAAGCTAATTTTTTTTTTCCATAGAAAATGAGTGTTTTAGAGGAAATTGGCATTTTCCAGAAGCAAGCCTTGGAAACTGAGTTTGAAATTTGTGTATATCACCATAACACTCAGCATTTTGGGCAGTTATACAGAAAAATAAAATTTGAAGAACATAAACCAGACTGAAATTAAAAATATAAAAGCACTTGCAGCATTTCACAGGAGAGAAATAAAAATCAAGGAAAAACTTTGCTGTGGCCAAAATTTGCTAGCATGTTAACATTCAGGTCTGAGCACTAGGGAAGGGAAATTGAGATCTATCTGCTGAGGTTTACTGTCTTTTTCCTTAGCTTCAAATTCTAACGTTACCATAAGGGAACTCAACTAGTTGTTAATAATTTCCAGAATGTATTCTTTTTCTCCAAGGTATGTGTTCCTAGAATTTCCCCAGATTTTGTTTAGGTAAAGGAGTAGTTTTTCACTGCAATTACTTTTTTCTTTAATCTCTTTCAAAGGAAAGGCACTGGCATGCAAAGATTGGTTTTGCCTGCAGATTTCATCTTTCACTGACATTTGTGTTTTAGGATGTGGTAGACATCCAGTGTAGATCAGCACACTGGTTTCAGATGTGCTTTCCTTTTTGTTGTTGGTTATCAACTTTTTTTTTTTTTGTAATGCCATTGCCCTGAAAGCCATGTGGAAAGAGACAGTGAGAATCTGCTTCAGGGTAATGTCAGCCAGATTAAAGTAAAGAGCTTTTCTTGTGTTAAATTAACCTGCTAGCATTTGTAAGAGGAATGAAGGGGAGCTCTGCAGTGTGGGCAGCTCCTGGTAAAGGGATGGTAGCAGCCAGCTGAAGGGGGACCATCTAACAGCAGTTTCTTCAACAAGCAACTGACCAGTACTTGTAAAGATTTTCAGTGTTTATACCTAGAAATTGCTTCTACTAGTGACACTGTTTAATGTGTCATCAAATTGCAGTGCTTCCTTGGGTGGCAGGGCTCAGGATACATCACAGAGCCCTGGGTTTTCCAATTAGATGTGCAGTGAATTAAGGAGTTTACATTTCCTGAGAATGAACAGATGAGTAGGTGAGTCTTCTTATGAACCAGTCTAGTTAAGAAAAAAAACAAACTCAAACCACCCAGACTGTATTAATAGAGAATTTTATTTTGTGGACTTCACCAAACTTCTGATCCTATTTACCTACCCACAGAAAGACAAGAATGCTCTGTTGTTAAACCAGAGCCTGCTCATCACATTCCCAGCAGTCTCAACATGGAAGCAAAGCATCTTATCTGGGAGAGTGTGGTGAGGATGGAGGTATGAAAAAATTCATGGGCCTTGTTGTGAAGCTGGGCTCTCTCTCAGTTGCAGCCACAGTCTCAGTCCCTGCTCATAATCTGCACTTCTGAAGGGTGAAGTTTGAAATCTCAGATGTGATTCTAGGCCTTTAGTTTGGTGACTGAAACGTAATAACTTGTAAGCCTCAAATGTCAGTGCCTGGCAGTACTGTCTGTTGGCATTGGCCTGAAACCCTGCAGATGAGCTTAAGATGGTTGTTGTAATATAAAAATGCTGAAGACTTCTCATGAACAAAAGGATGTTAATTTAAAAAACTACACCAACCTCATTAATCTGTCAAAAGCACATTAAAACTGGTGCTTTTCAGTTTCTGGTGGAATATGTTTCTTGGGCCAGATCCCTCAGGTGCTGCAGACAGTTGTGCTGAAGTCAAGTAAGCAATGATAGTTTGCAACAGCCAAAACTTTGGGTGCCTGCAGGTGTGTATGTGGGTTATATGTGGCCTGGATATTTGCTGTGAGGCTGGATTACATGCAAGGGATCTGTTGGTAGTGTGCCAAATGGAGAAAGAAAATTCTCTTTCCATGGAGTGCTGTCAAAATCTAGCTTTGTACTTTGAATCATCAGGGCTCTAGCTTTCAGGATTGCAATTGTTTAAAGAAATCATAAATATTTCTGATATTCTGTTAAATGCAGTCTGCTTTTATTACCAAACCTAGCTTGAGTATTGCACTCTGGGGGGTAATGATAATATTGATTTACCTATGTATAGGGTGTAGTATATCAGTGTTATCAGGCATGACTTTATTTTAGTAGAAACTTCACAATACAAATCTAATCTGATAGTTTTATATGATCTCTGGCTCTGGATGTTGGAAATAGGTTGCAGCTTGTGTTGTAATGGTTTTGTTTAACACAGCACATGGCTTTTCAAAAGCATTTGAGGGGTAACCTTTGCTCAGGATTTTGTTCTTACCCACAAATGGCCATTTTAATGATGACTCACAAGATACTGTTTGAAATATTTCAGAAACCTGTTGCCCTAACTTTGATATTCTTGTTTGAAGGTCAGTCTTTTAGAGGCAGTGAGCTGTGTCACAATGTCTGAAGGATTCTGGAGAGAAACTTGCTTCTGAACAGGATTCAGAGTGGCTTAGGAGAAGAAAATATCTTCTCTTACCTGCTGCCTGTTGAGAAGTGACCCTGCTGTAACTCATTTCTTGCCGCTCCTAATATACCCTCAAGGGAGACAAAGCCTTTGCTACAAGCCCGTCAGCAGAAAGTAGATCCACAGGGAACTTGGTTACATGGTTCAGTCTGGGGCCCAGTTTAACTTGCTTCATCTTTCTAGCAATCCCAGAACTCTTCAAAAATGTGGGTGAAGCTCTATTACATATGCTTACTATGGTAACTCGCCATGAAAAGCAGTGTGAATGGCCAACGCAGGCTCCAGGTGGTGGATCAGCATTAATCTTAACAGACTCGGGGCAGAGGACTGGCAGGATACTGTGGGAAGTGGTTGTACATCCATCCCCTTGAAGTCCATTCCCTCCCACGAGGGATAGGGATATGGAGGTAAGTGCCAGTGCCTCCATCTTCTGTTTCCTGCTCTCAGAAACTGTGGTGTGCTGTATGTCCATGTCCTTTTGTCTGCAGGAAACGGGTGCATGACATAACCATCAGGTACAGCAGACTTCGAAATCTGGGGGTTTTGGCAGCTTTCGCAAAAAAGTAATAAAGATTGAAGTCTGTCCTTCAAATTCAGTTGGGTTTAATAGGAACAGTTTTTAGAAGTATTGCATGTTTGTCAGAACACTTAGCTAAAAAGCCATTTGGGTGAGCCAGAAAGATCCATTTTTTCTTCTCTCTCCTCTCCTCCTCTCTCATCTATTGTATATATATTTCTGCTCATCTGAACCTGGAAGGGAAATGGCATGGATATGGAAGAGAAGCAGGTGTGTTCAGTGTGTTTGCAGCAGGCTCAGAGCAGGCCTGTTATGTGAGATACAAGTGGTGAACCAACTAGCAGGAGAAGTTTGGGCTTGTGGTTGGCCTTGCGGCCGAACTCCTTGGCTGGCGGAGCAGCTGCAGAGGCAGCCGGGGCTGAGCTGGCTGTGAGGAGATGGGGAAGTAGACAGGCTCTGGTCAGTGCCCATCCCTCCCCCTTCCCTCAGTGCAGAGCTGTGTCGGGAGCTCTTTTGCTCAGAGGATGTTAGGACACAAGTGATGCCTCCCCTGAACCACAGAGAGGAACAGCTACCAGAGTTGCTGAAACAGGGACTGTTAGATGCTGTGAGAGCTTGCTGCACTTCTGGAGCAACTTCTGCACCCCATCCTCTTTCGCTGGAGCTCTGTCTCTCTCTTCTGCATCTTACCACTCCCTGCAGTCCTTTCACTTCATTTTTGCTCCTTGTCTGTTCTGGTTTATCTTCATCTCTCCTGACCTGTTTCTCCTTTAATCTTTCCTCATCAGTCACTTCTTTCTTTTAGTTCCACACACCTCACTTTATCTAAAGCCTGCACAATTTGCTGGCTGTGGTACTGCCTTTCCTGCAGTCTTTCCTCCATTTCTTGCTTGGGCTGTGAGACCTCCTGGCAGGGCCTGCCTGCAGCTCTGTGTGCACAGAGCCTGGTGAGAGTGAAGGCACTGCACTTGCAGTAGTTCTTAAGCACTAATGTGGTAAGCAGAATTAATAGCAATTTGGGTGGATGCAACTGCCAGTGTGAGCACAGACTTACAATGCAACTGTGGGAAAGTTACGTCTCCTGGTGTCTGATCACTATCTGTAAAATAACAATTTTCTTCTAGTCTTGAAATACGAATACATGGTTAAAAATAAATTGTATTTTTATATCTCTTTCACCATGAATAATCTCCTGTGTGATTAGCAAGAAAAATTGGGTATGCAGTTTTGATTAGTGAAATTTAGGCTTACCTATCTGCTTCTCAAACACTACATGATTCTGCCAAATGATGTACTGATTTGTCACTTGTGCATCCACATGAGTACACAAACACATTCCCTTTTCACTTCTGTTGCTGCTTCTCCTTTGGAGGATCCCACTGGAAAATTGCAAGAAATAGGAATTTGAGAAAAAACTGTTGCAAGTTCAATATCCACCCACCAACTTGCATCTTTTGTACCTGTGCAGGGAGGGAAAGAATAGCGATGGCAACACATGGATATGCACATGTTCACATAACTAGCACAGTGGTAAACCAGAAACAAGGCAATGGTCAGAGCTTGTTGCTATTATATGAACCCACTCATACAATAGTACAGTGTTACAGTTGTGAAGAAATGCAATGAGACTACTGCAGTGTGTGATATAATCATACTTGCATAGTTCAAGGAAATATGTCTTATTAATTATGGATCACAAATGTATTTTGAGATCCTCTGATTAGAAGCAGTATTGAAATATAATGCATTTCAACAGAACTATGCTAATTTGCGTGGTTGACTGGAAGACCTTTTGTGGCCAAATTAATTTTGCAATTTATAAAGTTAACATACCTGGCACAGCAAAGCTCATGCATCATAAATCACAGTTCTTCAGTATATTTTTACAACAATATTATCTATTTTAGTTTTTTACAGTGCTTAATGACTTCCTAGTTATTCCCTGTAGCATCTGTTTTGAGAAAATCAGTGAAATCTTATTTACAGAGGCTCAAAGGGGTCAAGCATGTGGGAATGTTTGGCATAGATGAAGTTTGGGGTCCCTTTTTTCTCTCACCTGCACACTGGCTGCTTGCCACTGCTGTCTAACTCAACCTATTGTCTCTTCTCAGAAGTACTGGAAAAGTCCCTGAAACTGGTACCGTGGCTTAATTAGGACTATTTAAAAGAAAGCCATTCTTGTTTTTTATTACATGGTGTGCAGAAGAGTGTGGCTTGTTCTATGCTCTTGTTGCTAAATGCTTGATAGTGGCCAAATAACAGATGAAAAGATATTTTCTCTGTAAAGCAGGGTTTACACATTTGGAAATAAGGTAATCTTAAAGTAAAAGCAAAGATCTTTAGTGTATGACAGAAGATAAATGAGACAGATAAGGTTACAGATGACACAGCTTTCAAATATCAAATTGTCAAGCAGATGTTAGTATAGAACACACTTGCTGCTAAGAGAAAAAAATACCTCAAAAAAAAAACTTGGTGAACAAAAAAGTCTCCTCAGCATTGTGATATGACTGTCTCATGCTGGCAAAGGGTCCAGTGAACAAGTCCTAAGAGGACCAGCATGGGAACTGGGGTTGTTTAGTCTGGAGAAAAGGAGGCTCAGGGGAGACCTTATCACATGCTACAAATATCTGAAAGGAGGTTGTATTGAGGTGGGAGTTGGTCTCTTCTCCCAACTAACAAGTGATAGGACAAGAGGAAATGGCCTCAAGTTGTACCAGGGGATGTTTAGATTGGCTGTTAGGAAAAATTTCCTCATCAAAAAGATTGTTAAGCATTGGAACAGGCTACCCAGGGAAGTGGTTGAGTCACCATCCCTGGTGGCATTTAAAAGATGTGTAAATGTGGCACTTAGGGACATGGTTTAGTGGTGGACTTGGTAGTGTTAGGTTTATTGTTGGATTTGGTGATAAAGGTCTTTTCCAACCTAAGTGATTCTCTAATTCTGTGCAGTTCCCCTTTCTTGGCCTGATGGATCTGAAATCCTCCACCTCAAGATTATCAGGAGGCCATCTGGATTTCCTTTGAGATCAGCACAAAGGATCATAATTTTTTATTTTTTTTTTTTGCCCAGCCGTGCAGTATCTCACCTCCCCTCTCACCAACAATCCTGGTAGTCCTGCATTTTGCATCTCTTGCTATTCCAGGCAGCCCAGGCATACACACTTTGCATGTGTGCCAAAGCCAATAGTTTTTTGCTGTTTCCAGCATGTTGGTGGTTGACTTCATTTTCTCTGAGCTTAACACTTCACTGGAGTTTGGCATTGAGGGCTTGTTGTACAGAGTGCATCTCCTAGTACAGAGCAGGTAGCATGGGCTGTTTAACCTGTCCTTCCTCATGCTGGACAGACATCTCTTTTCTGGATAGGAATTCTCACCCTTTTCTGCTTTAACCAAGGCATCTGTGCTGATATATTACCCTTCCTTGCACCCACAGGGAAGTTGGTGCTTCCCTTGCCATTGGGCTTAGCTTGGTGGTTGGCTGCCTTGTGGGTATCACTTGTCCCTGAAGTCTAGCTATCTTGAGAAAAACCAAATGCATGTGGAAAATAGAAAACAGAGCATGCATGCCCATGTTAATAATGTCACACATCAGGCTTAGATAAGCCCTAAACCAAGTTAGGTCCAATCCTAGTCAAATTGTTAGGAGACCACACACAATTTATGCATGGTGCTGCCTGTGTGGGTGCACCTCTTTCTCCTCCAAGAGACCATCCAATTGGCTCTCCCAGATAGTCTATGGCTGCTGAGCCTCTTTTGTAAAGATCAGAATCACAGAGTGGGTTGGATTGGAAGGGATCACAGTTTGTCATCAGGTCCAACCTCCCTGCTAAATCTTGTGCCATCCCAGAGCACACTGCACAGAATTGCATCCAGACAGTTCTTGCATATGTCCAGTGAGGGAGACTCCATAACCTCTCTGGACAACCTGTTCCAGTGCTCAGTCACCTGCACACTAAAGAAGCTCTTCCTCATATTGAAGGGGAATTTCCTGTATATCAGTTTCTGCCCTTTGCCTCTTGTTCTATTACTGAGAAGAGCCTGGTCCATCCTCTTGGCATCTGCATCCCAGCAGGCCAGCCCCAGCCTGTGCTGGTGCCTGGGGTTATTCCTCCACAGGTGCAGGACTTTGCACTGGCCTTTGTTGAATTTCAGGCAATTCTTCCCTGCCCCTCTCTCAAACCTGTTGAGTTCCTTCTGAAGGGCTGCACGGCCTGCTGGGGCGTTGGCTGCTCCTTCCAGCTTTGTGTCATCAGGGAACTTGCTGAGGAACCTTCTGCCCCTTCATCCAGGTCATTGATTAATAAGTCAAACAATACTGGGTGCAGTACTGAACTTTGTCAGATACCACTAGTCTCAGAAGACTTGAGAGAGATCTGTAAGACTAGGAACAGTTCTAAACGAGAGGTATATGAGTGTGCTTGTGATAGAGCTTAGGCATGCAGTCTGAACCTAAGCCTATTTTGGGGGGCGCTGCAGAGAAACTGGGATTTTCAAATTAAACCCAAGTCCAGCATAGCTCTACTTTTCCTCCCAGATTAACCTGCTGCAGCTCTCACCTTCTTTCTTGTTAGTACAACTGTTTATATTTAGGGGTGTATGAAGGGGAACAGCCAGTATCTCGTTTTACTGTAGTGTGAGGAAAATCTATTTAAGTGTCTGAGGAAGGAACTGCTGGTTGCAGGTGTTCATGAGAGATGTGTTCCTCTTCACCCCTGCGCCCCTGGAGGGGAATTCAGCAAAAAGGACCTGCATGTGGAGCACAGTCCCTGACTTCCCCAAAGCTATTTAAACACAGTACAGACACTGGTGGGCTCAGGTGTGCTGAGGGTCTGTCCCCTGGGTAGAAAAGAGGCTTAGATTATGTGTTTATATATGTTAACCTGTGAAATTCTCAACCTTTTTCTTCATACATAGTTTGTGCTGGATGTTTGTGGTTCACATCTAAGGATTCTTTCAATTTCTGACTCGTTTACTGAAGTTTTCAAGACAATGAGCAGCAAATAGGTAAATAATAAATAAATAACAGTAGTAGGTAGTAGTCGAGCATGCTTATCACCTACAGACTGTTGGCATCTTGCAGGCTGTAATTTGTCCACTTTAATTCCAACCTGGTAAAACCCTTGAACACATTTAGAAGTGTATGAATAATTTGCTAAAAATATTTTTGTTGCTTTCTTGAAATTAGACATGTCACTAGTTCCCTGTGCAGATGATGTGTTTACTCTCATGCTTATGAGCAATGCATCAGGCATCGCTCTCACATACTCACAGAAATGCTTTATTGCTGCTGAAATATGTCACCTTCTTCCTTCAGCTGCATGTTTCATTCCTCTTGCTCACAGATCTAATACCACAGTGAATTAAATGTATTGATGAATCAGGACTGAAATCTACAGTGAATATGATTGCTTAAAAATAATTCCATCAGACGTAGTTGGGAGATGTCATTTTCTGTGGGCACGTATGCTCAATGTATATAAAGCACACGTATATAAAGCAGCGTGTGGGAATGCGATGTTATTTAACTCGTAAATGGAGAGCAGAATTTTATTGGTCACAGTAAATATTTGTTCAAGGAAAAGGAGTGTAGGTGAGAACAATCCATATGAAAAGAAAACAGGTTAATACCCAGAACACTGAAAATATTGTTCAAGGACAGTTTATCCTTGTGGAAAATATGACCCCCTGTAAAGCTGCTGAGTCTGTTTGCAGATCTTTTCAAAATAGAGTCCTTGCATTTGCCATTTTAGTTTGTTTTGGCTGTTGGTGTCCAAACTACATTCCTAGCAAATTGCATGAAGTGCTTATTCCATTATTTCAATTGTTATGTTTCTCAATAGAATGTGGTTATCTTTAGCTAGTGTCATGCTTTAGTACATTAGCACTAAAATGCACTGATGATATTGCAAAGAGAGTGTGAGGCAGCTGACATTGAACTGGTACCTTGTACTTTGTCTCTGAAGATTCCCAAAGCAGAGGTTGCTTTCAGCTTAAAATGAAGAAAGAATATTTGCATTTCTTCATAACCTGGTCTCCTCTTGTGAAACTGTGACCTGTGCCAGTTCATATATGTTCTGCTCAAACTCTGTCCAGGTGCTGGGATGTGCTTGACTGGTCCTAACTGGTTTTTGGATGAGAGGTGCTCTAATCTGCTCTGCATTTTTATTTTGCATGGCTTCAGTTTTCACATAATGAGCCAGTTTTATCTGTCATGTGCACAGTTCTGCTTTCTTCACGTCCCAGTTCATAATTTTGTTACATGCCTTTTGTCCATAGAAAATAAAGGAATCACGGAACTGAAATTGAATTAGACTCAAAACGTGCTCGAGTTTCCTGTTTTTCTTGTATTAAAATACTTTTTCTATTGAGATCCATCATGCGGCAGTTTCCTAACCACAACCACAGGGACTGTGAGAGCACACTGAGTTTTGCCACAGAGCACAGGGAAAGGGGCAGATCTGGAAGTGTGCTGGGGATGTGCTGGGCAGAGCAGTGCAGGGGGGAGGCTGTCCTGCTGCACTGCCAGCTGCCCTGCTGCTGCTGGACAAATGAGTTATTTTTGTCCTGGACACTGGCAATGACTAGGTTTGTGGTTCACCCCTTGTCCAAGTCAGATGTCATCCTTCTCTTTCATCCTCCTTCCCTGCTGTTTCTTCTGCTGGCCATTCTTTTCTCTCATCTCATCTTTTTTTCTATCCTGCTCCACTCCTTCTTTCACTCTGTCCTCATTTGTTCTCCTTTGTTAGCCAAACAGACCTACTGAAATATAAAGCCTGGCCTCTCCTAAAGGGGGAGGATGTCCTTTCTCTTTTTAAATTATGCACCTACATAGATGTTTTCATCATGTAATTGCTACAGTCACTGTTGGGAACACAGATAGCCCCTTTAAGACAACCACTAAAAGCCTTTTGATTTAAAATGATGTTTTCAGTTTTATGGCCTTTCTGTGCTTCTGGTATTATCTTTCTGCAAAGCTTAAGTGGAGAGACAAAAGAAAGCAACGCAAGACCTGCCTCCAGCAATATTTCCACAGCCCTGTTACTGGGGAGGGCTGCTCACACTGAGGTCGCTGCTAGTAGAGCTCATCACTGAGTGCAAAATATATTCAAAAGTTATTTTATTATAAGATTAACAGCTCTATCATGAAAACCAGCAACATTCTTGGGCTTATGGGAATCAATTCTACCGCATTCCAACCCAGGATGTCCTTCTGACACATTTTTTTTTTTTTTCTGTGGAAACACTCATAAATTTGACCATGGTACTTGGAGATGACTTAGACCCTTTTGATTACAGCCCTTTTGAATCCACCCTCTCTCCTTCCTTTGTTCCAAGAAGGAGGTAGTCTGTCTCTTGTGTCTTACATCCCTGAGTAAACTAAAGAATATTTTAGATATCTTGCTGTTTGTTTTGGATTAAGTAGTGCTGTTTAGGGAGTAATGTTCTTTTTGGTGTGAATGGGAGGAGTGGAATTTATAGTTCCTGTCTCAAGAAAAAAGATGTTTTCACAATAGATAAGCATTTTTTTATATGTAGGAGAGAGAGTCATGGTACACAATCAGAATTTTGGAAACCTCCCAGTTTAAGGGAGCTGTGACTTGGGCATTGGTAAAAATCCCTATTCTTAATGGCAATGAGAGGAAAAAAAATCCCAACACCCCGCCCCCCCCCCCCCCCCCCCCCCAAAACGTGATTATGTTAAATTTGCAATTATTTTACTTGTATTGACAAATTATTTAATACAGATTAATCAAATCCTTAATTTAGACACTAATTTGATGATCCACCCAACAGTGAAAGAAAGACTGTTGACTATCCATTATCTCATACAGAACACAAACACTGTGTTATTGAAGTGATTTGCATTTTTTCTGAAGTCAAATATTAATACACCTATGCCTTTCCTAGGTTTCAGCTCATCACTAAAGCTCTGTGGTCTTTTTAAACCAACATTTTGGGCCATTTTACTATGCCATTTACTATTTTACATAGTAAAATAAAACTATGTTACGCAATTAGGCAAAACACCCTTGTTGTATGGAATAGTAATTTTCTGAAGGCACTGAATTCAACCTTCAATCAGTATTTCGTGTATGGCTAGGTGTCATACCTTGAACAAGTCCTAATAATGTTGCCATCTTCCAGTTTTCTTAGAGATGTAGTTTTGAGTTTATTTGCAGTAATGTCTAAAATTAACTATTTCAGTTATAAACCTAAGAGAACAAGGAGGAGGATAATCTCCTAATGGCACACAAGAGTGGGGCCTGCACTAGATATTTTAATGTGCTTTCTCTCCTTATTATATTTGTACCATGTCTTCCTTATTTACTTTTAATATGGGCTATCAGTTTTCTCCTTAAAAGCCTCAGTCCAAAGGCTGTGCTGTCGATTGTACCTGTTGTTCTGGGGGCCTTTTCTGCCAGCACTGTTTCCCCTGCTGTCAGATCTCCCCCACCTATTCATTCCTCCTGCTTAAGGCCTGTTTGACACTGCTGTAATGATTCCCCTTGGGAGATGTACAATTAGATTTCTAAGTTCCCACATGGCTCCTGCTTTTTAATGTTTGCTCCTGAGTCAGCACTGTATGCATGACTGACTGGAATAGTGAAACTTTGAATAAATATCTGTTCTCTTCTCTGGATTATATTGCTGTTTGGTTGCATAGAAGAAATGTACCTCTGAAATGCTTCAGGAATCTCATACTCTCACGTACAATTAGGTTGTAGTATTTTGGATGCCTAGTTTTTCTGCTTTCTAATCTTACTAGTACCTAAAGATTTTTGTTAGAAGTAGCCTGATTTTCATCAAAGCTTTATAGTTAAATACAACAGATGACAGATTTTTTTTTCTTAATCACACAGCAGCACCCTTGATGGACAGTACAGGCCAAGTTGCATTTGGTCATAAAATATGTGGCAGTGTGAGACTAAACATGTATGCTGGTAGAACCATGAGCTCATATCTAGACACTGGGGTAAAATTAGCTTTGGTCAAATTTACATTTTAGAGAGAGCAGGGATAAATGCTTGTCCCATGTCCTAAGAAAGGGAAGGTTATTTCAGGGAATCTCTGGATTCCACAAATGCTTCTGGAGTTCAGGATCATATTATTGGTTTACTGTGAACAGTCTGGGGGTTAATGTTTTTTCTGCTTCAGCCAGCCATGATGAGTCTAGCTCTTCTGTATGCACAGGCTTGTATCCTTACATTATGTTGATAATTCTCATTCTGTCATATACTTTGGCAGAGAGTGATGCAATCTATCAGAACCTCTGAGCAATTATCTTCTTTTGGGCTTCATATCCTTAGTAGTCCGGGTAGCAATTACCCAATCTGAATATTTGGCAAATAGTTTGTAATTCCTGTGGGGAAAGCATATGCAAGCCTGGCTCTGACCTGATTAACTTTTAGTTCCCTGACTTTTCTGTGCAGTACTGAACACCTAAGGGGAACTAGCGTGTTCCCAGGTACTTGTGTCCTGAACAACATCAGTGAATGCTAATCATCCCTTCTGGATTTGGTGCTCCCTTTCATCTTGGGCTGGCTACATCCCAGGTGGGTGCAGCTTCTGGCAGCATGCCCTGCAACGTAGGTGTTGCTCTCAGAACAGAAGTAGAGGACTGCCAGATGTCCGGTGTCACCTGCCCGAAGGAAATTTTCCTTCCAAATCTCTGTGTGGATTGTTTCACCAGGTGACTGAGCTTATTGTTGTGGTCTGCTGATGTGACCATGTGACAAAATGCACTGCTGGCTTCCGTGTTCAAGGGAAGTGGAATTTAACTTGCTCAGTTGTATTTTGCAGCTGCAAAGAAGGAAAAAAAATAGAAGTAAGAGCACAGTACAGGATGGACCAACATATGTCTTATTTCCTGCATTCTGGCAGCACTCAGGGAGGAGGGACACAGCACCCTGGCAGTGACTATGGCCCAGATCCTGAGTTCAAGAGCTGCAGTGAGGAGTGTTAAGAAAGCTCAAGTATTAGGATCACTTTAATCCCCAGGTGACTGTGGACCTTGCCTACAGAAGGCTCTTTGGTTCATAACACAGCATGTTCATTTCATAGTGTTTCCTTTCCTGCTTTTCAGGGGTAGTTGTAGATGGTCTTATAGTTTTGTAACATTTCTCAGCTTTTTTGGATAAGCTTATCCTCTGCTTGCTTGCATGCTGTCAGACTTAAGTGAGATAAAAACATTGCTTGAGGACTAATTTCCTGCAACATCACCTTCTCATTCAGAGCTCCAAACTTCTCACACCAAAATATATCTGATGTCACTGATATGAAAGGGCCTAGGATGGTTCAGTATATTCTTTTCCTCAGCCAACCACATCTGTCTGATATGTTCAATAGAGGGAACTGGTTCTTCTTGACTCATCAAAAGGGATAGCTTGTGTTATTTTGAGTTGGCTTGTCAGAGATGGTCGTTGACAAGGCTTGAACTCATTCTCCTTGAGCTTAGTGGGGTGGTTTAACTGCTTGTCTCCAGACTATAAATCTGGTAGTCAGAGGCACAGCAAGGAGGTACAAGGAAGTTCTTTTAATCTTCACAAAACTTCATGGGTGAGGTCAAGTTCTTACCCTGTGATTCACCAGCAAATTTCGTCAGGTTTAAGAGGTGAACATAGGCTCCCTCGTGCTTCTTTGTCAGTTCCCACATATCAGCATTCCTCCCTATCATGGCATAGGGGAAATGGAAGTGACTCACACTTGACAGGTTTCAGGTAGAGCACAAATCAGAACATAAGAGGTGTTGATTGTTGTGACAGTGTTACAAGTGGTGGGTCACTTCTCTCCTTAGGGAACCTGCTTAAATCCCTCAGACTTTTCCAGAAGAGAGCAAAAAAGACCAAAAAAAAAAAAAAAAGGATATTAAGGAAAGAAAAAGGCACTCCCATTTTTTGTGGCATTAAAACACAAAGCTGAGCTGCCAGGTTAGTTAAGATCTGCAATGAGATTGTGGTTAGTACTGGTGGTTGACTGGGCGCCACTGCATTCCTTGCAGTGGGACTAAGGCCAACACCATTACACCATCAGCTTTGAGGGATCACCAGCAGCACAGATTGACAACAGGACAGGAAAACACAACAGAGTTTTTGATACCTAGAAAAGGTGAGCTTTAGTGATAGTCCAATTGTTCTTCCCATCACCATGACTATCCTGGAAATATTAAAGTGTCAGCATGCCCTTTTGCTGTGTTTTGGTCTGTAATAGAATGGTTGCTGTCAAAAAGCAGTAGAATGTAAATATTTGTGGGATTTCATAGTTTGGCATTGGCTTTTTACTTTTTTTTTTCTGTAAATTCCTTCACTTCCTTTCTTCCTTCTCTTTAGCAACAGGCTGTGGGTCATTAGTATCAATATCTCAGATCTCTCTCATGCCACACCTAAAATAAATTGTCAATAGGAGGTGTTGTAGAAGATTCACACATCATTCCAGCAACTGTAATATCTGTTGGGAAATGCAACAACACCAGGTGCATAGCTGCTGGATAGAGTTTCCATTTACTTTACCTGGGGCTTTTCTGTAACATACAGTAATGTACGTCACATGCAGAAAAAAAGTAGGTGGAAGGTTCTTTCCAAACCACATTGACTGAAAGAATGTACGTGTAAGGTAAGCTGCATGCTGACATGCTCATGTGCTCTGCAGAGGAAAGGGTTACCTTGTCAAGGAAGTCTTCCTGGTGCAGGTGTGCATCCTAGCAGATTCATTCAGAGACTGAGAGACGAGAATGAGCCCTCCCTCAACTGACATGTACAAACAGCCTTTTGCCCATTTGTCTCTGAGGACATTTGCTAGCTGTCTCGTTAATCTTTTACTCGAAGTCAGACATATGTATTGATGGGAAAACAAACCATAGACCACAGACCCCCTGCCTTGCATTCCTCACCTCCTCAAAATAACACTCACCATAGAAGCATGCAGACAGCACTGATAGCTCCGTGGGTTTGTAGCTGCATTTCCTTGCCCTTCTAAAGGACCCCTTCCTGTTCTCATAAGCTGTTCTTACTTATTGTTTATACTGTTAACTACCTATGCCCTGCAGTCCATCACATCCCCTTCCTCATTTGCATTTTGCAGGTGTCTGATTTCTTCTTTGTCTCTGAACTTAAGGTGGCTGAAGAAACTGGGACTGCAATTTCTCCCTTTTAACACTAGGTCACCATGCACCTCTTGCTGACCTTCTAGAGGCTTTCAAACCACCTCTAATGGAGTAACAAAAGTTTAGGATCTGATCCTCAGCTGGTTGTATTGTTTTTAACTTTATTAAGACGGAATTAGAAACTTGTGAGCCAGAGCCACTAGCAGAGTATAGAAAGGGAAGTAATTTTAGGAACAGAAATATCAGTAAAGTTTAATCTCCAGTTATCTTGCCTCTGACTTCATCATCTGGTCCCAACACACTTTGTGAGCTAAACAGAGTCAGGTTAGCTCAGTACTGAAATAAAAGAGCCTGGAGGTGTTGTCTTAGTGATGTTAAATAGTGATCTTCTATCTTACCCAAGCAAGCAGATTCTTCTGCATCTTGCATCATTGCATTATCTGAGACTTTCTTGCATGTTTGCCTTCAAGCTTGCCGGGTGGATTGGTTGGGATTAGTGGCAGAGGTTTTCCAATGCTAATTTTATTTTTAATAGTATTTATTTTCTCCAACAAAGCTAAGCATACTCACATGTTGCATTGCATTTTAAGTGAGATCAACATTCTTTAAATAGTAATTATTTGAAAAGGAAGAATACTCCCAATTCCTGTAAGAATATTGTTTATAAATATTTGTACTTTGCATCTCTGTAAATGAAAATTACCAAAGCAGAGCAAGGATTTATTTTCAGTTCTCTTTAATCTTATAGTTATGCTTTGTACTGTATGACATGGGATTGACCTTCATGGGACTGGATCCAGTCAGAATTCATATCTCACTCAAATCCACATTTGTACATTGTAAAGGGTGTTTGATCAGGATGTTTTAGCCTATCTATTTCAAATAATTGATATTTGTAGTGCTCAGCCTCAGTAAAATCCATAGCAACTCCAACAGACTCTGTAATCACTTCTTCAAGTGAGAATGTGTTCTTCAATAGGAATTTTGGTTTGATACAGTGGTAGAACATCTCCTCTCCATTACATTTTTTTCCTAAATATTTTTGGTTTTAGCTTTCAGGTTCCCTTTGCAAAAAAATTCTCAAAAAATTTTTGCAGCACCTAGCGCAAGGACACCTGGATCATACTCTATTTCATAATACAAATCACCACTTAAAAGTAAAATAAGAAATAAGCTGTACAGACTATTGACTCTTCACCAAGAGGTAGTCAGAAGGTTGTAATAACTAGTTCAGTTGACAGCGCAGGGAAGGGAAGTTCTGGAAGCCAGTGCTGGTGATAATGGTGTGACCTTTGCTGCATTGCCCTTCTAGATCCTTCAACACTGAAGCAAGAGCAAGTACTTCCACTGTAATTCAGTTGACAGTCCTGGACCATCCTTAATCTTGATGTGGAGGTCTGTGACAAAGGCACCTCCTGCTGTGCTGGCAGCAGTATTTGGGAACTAGTAGGAAATAGCTGTTGTACTTGGAGAGAAACAGTTAAATTGTGAAGTCGTTATTATTATACTTATAATAGCAACAGTCTGTATTAATCTGGGACAGATAAACCCATCCTGCAAACTGTATCAGTCCTTCTCTAACCCTGGGTTCACTGAAGACACTGAAGTTCAACATGTAGGTTAAAGTGAAAATTGCATTCAATGTTGGCTTTTGTATAGACTAATTTGTTGGCTGGAAAGCAGTAAAGCTAAAGAGAAGCCTGAAAAGCTAGTAAAAGTGCTGTGGCAACTCACTGTAAATTTCTAAGTCCCTGGTGGAGACACTACATCCAGTTGCTGTTACTTCTCATACACTTAGATCAACGGGGAATTCTTTGGGGAGTGGCATCATTGTTTTGTTCTGAATTGTGTTCATGGTTGGTCTGTGACCATGCCTCCTGGGCTGAAAGATATTACAATAGAGATGGATCCTCTCCACCTTTGCAAGTGAATTGAGAAGGCCAGGTCTGGCTGCTGTGGCTAGGGTGAGCTGTGGGAGCCACTCCCATGCCTTCCCCCCCTGTTACCGTGCTTACGGAGGTCCTGGAATGCAAAGGAGATGTAGTGCCAGTGCATCTGTCAGCCTGTCCTGCCTGGCTGGGTTTCCTTGTTCTTCTCCTAATTTCATCCAGTATTTCATTCAGGGAACACTAATGCAAAACTTAGCATCCTGGATGATTTCTTGCTCTCTTACTTGGCCTCCACGCCCTTGCTGGGGTCAGTATCCTCCAGATATCCACAGCCTACCACGCTCTCCTGCCTTCCATTCCCCCAGCAGCTTGCTGTCCTTTAGCCAGGTTACACATATTTTTTCAATCCCGGTTGTTCATGGTCTCTGAGCACAAGGCTTAGCGGAGTGCTGCGCTGCCAGCGCTGCGAGCCGCCCCAAAGGGAGCCTGGCTGTGGCTCTGCTGTTTTCACACCTCCGCGCAGATGGACCCGGCTCCCCTCCCCGGCGCCCCTGCGGGCGCCCTGCCCACCCTTGGCCTCTGCTGTCAGAACGGCTTTGGCAACTGCCACTGCTGGATTGCATCACCGTGCATGGCTCCCAGGTGGCTGCAGCTTTCAAACTCGCCTATCAGCCTGTCTATCTGCTATTAGGTTCTTATCTTGCCTGTCTATCCGGGGTATCTACTTCTGGGCTGCCTTTGCAGCTTTAATTGCAGTTTGGGCACGACAGCACTGGGATGTGGGTGCTAGGTCAGCAAACATAAATCCCATGGTTGTTCAGGCTTGGAGCACACTTCTATGGCACTGCAGGAAATGGAGGTTCAGCAGGCTGAAGAACACGGGAAGTAAAGCGAATGCAGCACCGACTCGCGTGCTCAGGAAAGGAGCAGCTTTGCGAGCAGGCACCGCTGGGGAGACGCCAGAGCTTCCCCCCTGTGATTTATATGGGGTTTGCAGTGGGGTGGGACCTAATAGGGCTGGTAGGAAGCAGCTCATAGAGCTGTGTGGCATTAGTGAGGAGTAGACAGAGGCAGCACAGCACCGGGCAGGGGACCTGCTCGTGGGACGGCTCAGCCACAGAGGCAGCTGGCACTGGAGTGCTGATAAGGAGGAGAAACAGATGGCCACGCAAGCCCTTACACATGCCTTCCTGGTAGGCCTGCTGAAGGCTGGTCCACATCCCTTATTCCCCAAACAAAAATACAGCTTTTCCTTTCCCTTGTTTGAAGATTTCATGTGGCTCATTAAAGTTTGCTGCCACAAACATGCTTTTGCATGTTAGCCCAGTTCATTGCTGCTGCTTGTGAATGACACAGGATCAGTCCCATTTATGCCTCTACTGTGCTGTTGTGACATGGTTACAAAGCCCTTCTTTAGTGCTGCAAGTCTGAAAAGTTACACAAAATTGGAAAAATGATAAGGAGAGATAGCAATTGTGTAAAATATCCAAAAAACAATTCCAAGAACTGGCCTTGATACCAAGGGAAGCATGCAGCAACTTCTAGGTGTGCAGAAGGTAACATGACACACTGCTAAGTGTGATTTGTTTAAGCTGTGTTCTGTATTGTGGAGGTAAGAGTGGTGTGGTGGCATGTGCCTGTTGCTGTGGAAGCCTTTTGGCTGTATGGCAGAGGGGGGGAAACCTTTTGGCCGTATGGCAGAGGGCAGGAGGTGAGCAGAGCCCAGGTAGTGGCTAGGTACTGGAGGCAAAGCTCCAGCATTTGGTATCCTGTCCCTACAGCAGTTCATTGCTTGCAGGCTTGTGTTATGCAGCTCTGTCTATTCTCCATTACTACAGAGCCACCATGGGGATGAGGTTTGGAAAAAGCACAGAATGTTTCTAGTAGTGCAGATGTTTTCAATGAATTCACCCTTCAGAACTGAAAGCGAAGGAGGCCTGGAAGGGGAAGAGTGTTTGTAGTGAAAAATATTCGGCTCATCCATATGTAGACCCAATGTGAGCCTGGAAGACACTGAGTGCTCCCTGTGAAGTGACAAGTGCCCTCAGTCTTCACTAAAGTTTTGCTGAAGGCAGTGGGTATGTCTGCATAGCAGTGGCAGCAATGACTGCTTTTTGGCTGGGTAAATTAGCCTTTGTGGCTGCGCTTCGGCTCCTACAGTATGCACGCTTCAGTATCTCTTTTAGAGGCTTGTCTGATGAAAAGGGAAAACATTCAGCATCTTGCCAGATCAGGGCCTGGATTTTGAAATGTTTTTGTAGGTTAAAATGAGAATGCATATGCATGGGCTTGTTTTCAGACAAGCTGAGCACTTGTAGCTTACAGAGTTGAGTGTAAATTTTAGATGTTCTGAGTCTCAGAATATTTTTTCTCCTGATACTATCCTTATTGCCCTTACCTCCACCTCCTCTGCTGGTATATAGTATTTTATCTGTGTAACTGTACTATTTAAAGCATTTATGATACCATTTGTTTGGGAAACAGTATAAATCTGCTCTATCCTATTTAGGAGTTTGCACTGCTACTCAGCAATGTAAACCCCTGAGTGACTTCCATGTAAAATCAATCAACAATAGTGAAATCTAGTGGAAAGGCTGTGAATGCCACTCAAAATAAGGCTCCCTTTCCTCCATGATGGCCTTATCTCAGCCAGTGAACTGGAATCTGGCCTGTTTCACTCACCATGAAATGTCTGGGTATAAATTTACTCATTTAACATCCTACAAAAAAAAGGTTGTATGAGCCAATCCCCACAATTTTCACATTTTAGAGAAGTGATGGAGACGGAAAATTTATGTGAGGAGCCTTGTCACTGTAGTATCTCAAACGGTAGCCTAATTCTGTGGAGTATCATCAGTTGTAATCTTATGTGAACAGGCTTTCAAGCATTACAGTATTTCTGGAAATATTTAAAAAGTTGCTGATGTTTATACAAAAAGGTGGGTACAGCTTTAGGTCTATATATCTGGACTTTTGATGCCCTCCCTTCTTATCCCCACATCTGTTTCCAAGAATGTCATACCTGGAAAGAATCATTTCAAATTAATTCAATTTGTTTCAAAGCAGCCTAAGCTTCATCCCTCACAGGGGCCATTCAATCATATTACTGCTCCTGTGAAACTCCTAATGGGACACAAAACAAGTAGAAGTAGATTCAGGTGATCTCACATATTAAACATACTAATTACATCTGGCAGCAAAATGACTTTGTGAATTTCCTTTAATCCTGTTTTTAAATTAGGCCATATGTATTTTGGCTGTAGATTTTACATGCTCTCTTTCTCTGAACTTCCTTTTAACCATGTCCTGTGGCCAGTTCATATCCAATTTTTGAAAACCAGTCTTAGGTGATAACTGGATCATTACATATGAAGCGTCTAATTCTGCTTTTAAATCAACCTGTTCCTTTGAAAATCTTAGTGTATATCTCACACAAGAGGTTCAAAGCTGAACCGATCTGATTGTCCTGTTAAAAACCCAAATGTCCTGAGTCTCTGTGTTTTATGGGAAGTGTTTCCTAGAGGAAAACTAGCTTTAGGAAGATGAAGATTCTTGCTTTAAATCAGCAGTAGTTTTCACTTTGCTGCTTTATAGCTTTGTGGGGAATATGGTCTTATTTATGTGTTTTGCAGTGACATGCTGACTAACAAGGGACATACTGACTAACAAGGGCTTTTTCCTGAAGTCCTCTTCTGAGTACAGTGTTGGTATTTAACCCACCCTCTAGAAAGTTTGGTTTGCAGTTCAAGGAAGTCTATGTTATTAGCCAAAATGTTACCTGTCAGTATCTACTTGAATGAATAATTAGCCCTGATGTGCATTCCTCTGTTGTGCACATTTTAACTTCACAAAGCCAAAGCTCCTTGTGGCATTCAGGATATATGGTGGTACCTGAATGGACTCTTTTAGGGGATGGGAGGAAATTCTCTCTTACTTCTGGGGCCCAGAACATGGACACTTTCATGTCTTATGCTCCTTGTGGTACACTACACTTTTTATCTATTTCAGGTGGGGCATGGGGGTGTGGGTGTGACAGTGAAAATGTTCACAGTGTTTACAGGCCATTCTGGGAGAACATCTATTTATATGATTTTGGAGGGACTGAACTTGGTATGCTAGGTGGCCCTGCTCTTCCTCATTTTATGCTGCACTCTCCTGACTGCACCAGTGACACAAATATGCAATAAATAATACAATCTATAGTAGTGCTGCTTTCACATAATAACGATGGCAGCAAAATTCTTTCCTGGAGCCAAGCACTTAGTGGGTGTAATCTGTTACAGCTCTGTCAAATTACACAGGACTCCATCAGTTCACTGCAGCAGCAGATTGGGCTACTTTTGTTCCATCAAGGATTAGTGGATGGGAAATTTACCCAGACATACACACAGACATAACAGTGCTGATCCAGAGAACATAGTACCATGGACTCACCAGAGCTCCTGTTCTGCTAGGATGACAATCTGGTCTGCTGAAGTGAGTTTGTGTCAGCACAGTTCTCTTGATCTCTGTGCATTCAGTGACTCCTCCACTGGGCAGTAATGTTGGAGAGCAAGGAAAAGCTGCCAGTGATGCACATGTTTGTGGGTCTCTACTCTCACACAGTGCAGAGAAAATAAGTGGCACTGTTGAATAAACGTCCTATCTGCAGAGGTGTGAGGTAGTCGCATTACTCAGAAGTGTGCTGAAATGATTGATGCTAAAAATGTTATACCACTGTACTTCACACAGCGCACATTAAAGGAAAGCCAAGTCAGGGCATATTAAATTTTATTGAGAGTGGGTTTTGCAACTTTTTAAGAGGCCATGTGCCATGCTTCCTTTTTTAGGATCCAACTACCAAAATTAAAACCAGTAAATCTTTCTAAAAATAATCTGAGAAAAACTTTCCCCTGTGTGAAAATGAAGTATGTTAATGTCCTTGTGTGCCTTAATTTTCCATAAAAATATTGCCTTGTTGGAAGGCACAGTCTCTTCCCCTTGCACAATACCAAACTCCATGTATCTTGACCTTGTTGCTGATGGTGTAAAACTGGATGTGACCGGTCCTGGTGTTCAAACCAGTCACATTCCCAGGGATGGGAGGATGCTTTCCACTAATGGAGGCAGAAGACCCTGACTGCAACAGACTGCCTGAAGAAGTGAACAGGATTTGGACCACTAGATTTGGGGAAGATGTAGCTGTGGGAAGATGAAGGATTTAAAAGTCAATCAGATACAAATGTATTGCATGGGTTTTAATGAGGAATGTGTGCTTTGTGGGCATAGCTGTATGCATACTCACTGTTTGCATTCAGTGAGCAAAGACACATGTGAAAGGTGTTTGCATAACATGAATGGGAAGTAGGTAGGGTTGTTCTTTCTCACAGTCATTCTCTTTCTGTTTATATATATATATATGTATATATATAATTTACATTTATTGCAAAATATTATGTACTCAGACTGCAGCATATGTTAGGCTCACTATTTCACTATTGTATGTTGAATTCTTGGGGAGAGATGGAGAGGCAGTAAAATTAAGCAGGATCCTGGGGAAGTGATCATTTCCAGTTAAAGGGGCATGTAGTTTGCATAAGCAATAAGGAAAAAGATTATCTTATTGATTCTGGAGAATTTCTTCTGTGTGTACTTGGAGGCAGAAACAGTCGTGCTATTCAGCTATTTTAAGACTGTGCCTTTGTGTCTTTTTCTACATCTAGAAAGTGCCCTGCCCAATTTGTGCAACTCTAGTTTAAACAGAAGAACTGACCATTTCTGCATGACTGTGTCTGTTTCGTAGGGCCAGGTTGAGATGAATGTGGAGGGAAGCTCCTTTACTGCTGCTGGCTAGAACCAAAATGTGCAGACATGGGTGAAAAGGGCAACCCTGTGTGAACTCAAATAGCTTTCCAATCTCTTAAAATTGCTCAGCCTAGATAAAATTGTGGGATGTGAACTGCAAGTGCAGGCGGGAAGCTTAATGCTTTCTGGAAAAAGTAATGAGTGAAGGCTGCAGCAAAAACCAGAACAGTCCCTCCTCCCCTCAGCCCACTCTGCCCAAATGAGCACTTTCTCTGCAACTATTGGCAGTAATAAATAATCTTCATCTAAAACATCTCTTGTTACAGCCTTTATTGTATTGGCTAAGTGCGTAACAACCCAGTGCTGTACTAATAGTTCTGTGCTGATAAAAACTCAGTCAAGTGAAACACAGAAAATATTTTTTTTTTTAAATGCATTCTGAAATGCTTTCTTGCAGTGCTAAAAGCAGTTTACAGGAGATGTTGAAAACTAAGTGCAAGGTGTAGACACCATGTGTTTGCTTTTTAAGACTGGGGTAACGCCTAGGAAAATCTTTGCTTTTGAAATGTGTTTCAAGCTGAGGACCAAATGCACTGCTGTGTACTCATACAAGTTCCAGCGAGCAAGGAGGAGGCTGGACATGTTTCCACCAGGAGTTGGTGCAATCACAAGCAAACCTTGATGTGTTTTTCTGGCGTCAGTGGGATGTGCCATGAACTGCTCTAGGAGCTAGAGCCAGGCCCCCACAGTGGCCAGGGCTTCTCAGGGAACTCTTTTTGTTCATCTGTGCTACTTCTGCCCGTTTCAAAAACTGTGGCCAATTAGCTGTAAAAACAGATGTGCCTGTGATATTTCTCTTCCTCTAAAGGTTACAGGCCAGATTGCTCTTGGTGCTTGCATGGCAAAAAGGCAGGAGGTGGGGAAGAGGGGAAGGAGCAAGAAACCTTTGCTGGTGTATTTGCATACCTACTGAGACACAAATATGGAGGAATGAAGAGGAATCAGGTTGTTTTGTCAATAATAGCGCTTACATCAGGGAGGACAGGGGGAGGGCTGGGGGAATGGAAGGGTGTTCTTTTCCCTGCAGCATCTCTGTACCCATCAGTCTAGGAAAGTCAGGCACACAATAGCAATGCATTTCCTTAGTTTTCACTTCATCCCACTCCCTCAGGCACAGGGAGTTTTGGGAGTTAACCTGAGCAAGTCACCCCATCACTCTTCGAGTAGAAGACATCAGCTGGCAGAGTCCCAGGAGGCTTGCGGAAGGGCTCTCTGTGCTGGTTGTAGAGGGAGCTGAGGAAATGCGCACCTCCGAGGTGCGGACAGCCACTGCTGGCTGCATGAGATCCACCTCGGGTGGGCTGGGGCAAGGCAGAGGGCAGCCCTGCAGTGCTCCCTGCGCTGCTGTGCCTCCCACGGCCAGCCAGACACTCTCCTTGGGCTGCTGTGAGGTGGGGACACTCACCTAAGGCTTGTGCTGGGGCATCTTTCCGAGCTTCCTGGGCTGCTCCCTGCTGGCCTGGGGTAGTTCAGCTGCCTCTTTGGGAGAGCCGCCTGCCAATTTCTCCCGTCACCACCTCTTTTACTCCGTGTGTGGCATCAGAGCAGCCAGCAGGATGTAACTATAGACTCAGAGTATTTAGGGCTGTCGCTGCTGACCAGCACTACAGTAGGTTGACTCACAAAGGACAAGCTATTCTTTTGTTTTTTTCGTATGCAGTTTTTCGGGGTTAAGATTATGTAGTGGACAGGGAGTGCTGCTTAACTAGAAAAGCTGCTGTAAGAGAAAGTTTCCTCCTTTTATTTTGTGGTGGGGGGAAAAAGTTTGTTCTCTTGCATGAAATATGATGGGAAGGCCAGAATCCCTCTGGCAGGGCTGATGGGACATGGCAGTGGTGTGAGGCAATGTGTGCGAGGAGACAGCCTTGGGCACTTCTGCACTGTGAGGGCTGGTGAAACTTTGGATCCCCTCCTGACTGCAGATCTTCACAGCAGCATTCCTTGTGTGACAAGCCTTTTTCACATTTCCCCATTCAGCTGATTGTGGGTGCTGTGCTATTTTAAACCCACATGGAAGTATGTTTTTAGGACCATCTGCTACCGGCCCTAACCCAGATGATACAGTTAGAGCCTGCCCACAGCATCCTCCCCTCCTTCAGACAGTTCCAGGAACAAGCAGTGAGTCAGTCCCGCAGCTGAACTCATATTTAGCTAACCCTGATATCCTGCCTATCGAAGAGAAATGCACAACGGCCTTCCCAGGTGCAAAGCCCCGTTGTTCCCATTATTTAGAGAATGCATGGAATTAAAAAAAAAACAAAACAAAACAAAACCCACACCACCAAAGCAAATGTCAGCTCGCTTAGTGCGTCAGTTCCTTTTGTTCTGAAGGGTGAGAAGGATGAAGTGATCAGTCCCCACACAGCAGCTTGCCCATCTTGCAGTTTCTGCCCCTGGCTGACCGGCAGGCTCGCAGCCCGCCCCTCGCCCCTCGCTGCTGCGGCGGTGCAGCCTCGGCAGGGCTTCTCTCGTGCTGAAACATCTCTGCACAGCTGGAGCGGAGTTCATTCTTCCTGCGGGCACCGGGGTGAGCGGAGGCGTCTCCTAGAGCTGTCTAAAGGCCAGTGTTGCCTGTCAGGGTCCTCCCTTCCCTCATTGAGCAACTGTTGTTAAACACACGTCTGTGGGTCTGGATGAGGCTCTTTCCCTTTACCTTAGGAGCTTCTTGAGCCTGAAGTAAGGTTTCAGCCAGTGGATCATCTGAAAAAGCCTCCCAGAGAGCAGCATGACTAAGAACCAGCATTTATAAACCATTACTTGATGTATTTTAAACTCCTGCTCTTTGATCCCTTTATGATCCAGCAGCCGCTTTCTGGCTGTTTGGCAAAACCAGCAAAATCTGCCCTGCTCTGTCATCACATTTCTCCTGGATCCCCTCAGCATGCTGCACTGTTTCCCACCCAGCAGGTTAATGACCCATAATTACCTTCATCACATAATGAATAAAGTTCAGTATCTCCACAGCAGATACACCAGCACTCAGCCTGGGCACAGCCTTCAATGTTAAGTGATACCTGAGGCCGTGTCCTGCTCCTGCTGAAGTGGAGGTAAATCCCTCACGCCGCCTCCGCGCAGCCACCTACTTCCCAAATCTGCAGCACAGAGGAAAAACCCTCCCTGACGCTGCCTGGAGCACTACCTGTAAAATGAGAATGAAAGATGAACGTTGTTTTATTTAGGCTATGCAGTGTTTGTGTGCTCCCGTGTAAGCTCAGATCAGCCCTGGCTCTGAGGAACTGGTATCCTGTTTCAATCAATGCTGATTTGAATAAGCATTGTGAACCTAATTATTTAGTACTGCTCACATGACACTGCGTTTGCTATGGTACCCTTGAGACAGGCAGGCTTTATCCTGCTCGACAGAAACATCCGCAGCTGTACCACACTGTGCTTCAGGCTCCTTGGAGTTACCTCATCGTTGCCTGACAGCTGTGTCCCTGACCATTATCTGGTGGCCGCATACTTCAATAGGGACTGTATGTACTGTATGCACTAGACTACGGTGTGACCTGACAACTTGGCTTCCTCTCCCAGAGTATATCTTCTGCTACTCTTCAGCATCCTACAGTTTATCTGTGGTCAGCTTTCTTACCCATTTCCTGCCAGCTGCTACTGGTCTTTTAGTCAGCTCCGCCAGGCACACAGGCAATGGTGAGCTTGCTGAGCCTTGTGCTGCATTATTTCTTGGATGGAGGCTCTGCAAAGGCTGCTCTGGACTTTTGTAGAGAGGATTTCTTCATATGTAGTGTCATGGCAATTAAAGAATGCCACTCTTAAGAAATACACCTTGTATTTATTGGATGGTATCAGTTTTATCTCTGTTCTAGCATTGTTGCAGCATTACAGCTGAGGCTTTGAAAGCACAATATTGTTCCTAGCAAAAATTATAACTAATTTCATCAGCCCACAAGCCCAGAATTTGGTATTTTTTCTTACCTCCTTTGTCAAGTTGTCCCACAGACATGTTAAAGCAGCTGAGGGCACAAGTCCCTGCTCTGAATCCAGAATTTGATGTTTTACAGGAACATAATTTCTCTGCCTAAGCCTTTTGGAAAATGGCTTACTATCCAAGCTGGGACTGAGCTGATGGCACTATGGTCATGTACTGACCTCAGTTTGGAGGTGTCCCCATAGCCACAGCAGGGTGTAGCAGCTGTGGAGGGTCACTATTCATGGACATGTCCCTTGCTTCTCTTGCTCCAGTCAGGACAGGTTTAGGTTTACTTTTGGGGCTGTGTTGGGAAGCACCTGTTCTGAAGGAACCAAGTCACTGGAGCTCAGGGCTATTAACTGAGGGTTTGTTCTCCACCCTTCCACCCCGACTTCCCCTGTGTGGCAGCTCCCTTCCCAGGAGCACCCAAATGAGCCCCAAACAAGACAAATATTCAGTAAAGCAGAAATTGTCTAGAGAGACTCTGGTGCTCCAGGCTATCAAAAAAGAATGGCTTTGAAACAGCAAAAGGAGAAGAGCTCAAAGACTTGCCCAAATAATTTCCTTTTTTTTTTTAAAAAAGAAAAAATAACTTTAAACCTTTATGAGGTTTATGAGTCAGCATGTAGTATATCCTTATACTGGGGTAGGGGACAGTGTAGGAGTTCCTGAGATTTCTTGTTTGCATTTTGCTAAGCTCAGATGCACACCATCGGTAGCAGGTCCTGTAAAGATAAAGCACAGGGAAGGCATGGATAAAGCTGTGTCCATGTCCCATTCAGCCATGCAGCCAAACTGCACACCTGGAAACAGGAGTGCTTGGGCCAAAGGCAGATCACATGGAAAATCAAGGGGAAGAAGAAATTTGTCTCACACAGTGGAATTCACTGCTGAGCTTCTGAGAGACTGAATGCTCACAACAGTGTCTCCAATGAGAAGAAGGCAGAGATGTCTTTCTGCAAAGTGATAGGAGGGATTGTGTCCATCCTTTCCCATTCAACATTCATTCTGACACCTAATGATGATAGCTGGGGGTGAGGAGGGTGATTTTGTTCTGAAACACCTTTTGAAGGAGCCTGACAGTCTCAGCAATACATGGAGGATTCCTGGAGAGGTTTGTCTCACTGTCCTAGAGCCAGCGCGTGTGAATACACTGGGTTCAATGTCCAGCACTGTTGCTGTCTCCTCTCCTGGTAAATTTAGTAGACATACCTAGGAAAAATCCAGTCCAGCTGAGCACCACAGGATGCTAAGATGGAAATTACCCATTAGGACTTTCTGTTCCTGCTGCGGGGCTCCTGCCATGTGTTGAGTGAGTTGTAGATTTTAAGGCACTGGTGCCTTGGTGCATTGGCTTATTAAAACCTGGGTGTCAGTGAATCCACTAAACCCCATGATGCACATCTGCCAATATAACTATTTTTCTCTCCATCATTTACTATTCCAGCAATTTTGAAATGAGATCTGTCTTTTAATAGCAACATTTTTTTCATTTTCTTCAAATAATTGCTAAGGAGAATGAGCAGCACTGGGCTAAGAGGTTTCTGGGGGATCCCATTAAGCATCTTCTGAAGATGGGAATGATTCAGTTAGGATTGCCTTTGGCTCACTTTTGGCTCACCAGCTTTTAATCGATTTAATAAGAGGTACATTAATTCTGGATAATGCTAATTATTTTAATCAGAATGCCATGTGGGACTGAGTTAAATGCCTCACAGATGTTGAAACCCATGATATAGACACAGCTATCTTTATCAGCTAAACTGGTAATTTCACTAAAAAGCAACACTGAGCTCATTTGACAAGACTTTTCCATGAAGTCATGCTGATGACTATTAATTACACTGCTATGTTTTAAACCTTTTTCAACTCTGACCCACAAGTGCCCATCTGAGTGGGATGAAGGTGCAAGGCAAATGAGACATGGAGGCAGACAGGACTTGCTGAGTTGTGTCATCTCCAGGCCAGGAGCTACACTGCGTAGCATCAGTCATGTAAAGACTGTTCTCTCACTAATCCTTCACATAAATCTGCTTGACTTGTGGATCAGTGTTAGGCTAGTCAGCTTGTGATTGTCCAGCCTGCTTTTTCTACCCTCTGTAAATAGTAATGCCTCATGAGCTTTTTGCCAGTCTTCTGGAAGCTCTCCAGTGGTCCCAGATGTGTGAAAAATCAACACAAACATTTTGGAAAACTCTTTGGCACATTTCTTTAGTATGCTGAGGTGCAACTTACCAAGTGCTGCTGATTGAAAAATGTTCAGTTTTGATAGCAGCTGTTTAACTTTCCCCTAAGTAACTGATGGAATAGAAAGTGTTTCCTTATCACTATGAGATAAGAATACATCATCCTACTAGTTTCCAAATACAAACCTGAAATATTTATTGAATATTTCTTCTTCTATGAATCATGACTGACAATTTTGAGATTCCTATCTAGCTGTGGAGCTATCCCATTGTTAGGATTTTGTTTGTTCCTGATAAATTTAAGCAGTTCCTCTTTATTGTTCTTACTGGCTGCAGATTTGTGTGTTGGTGCCTTTAATTTCCTATGGTAATTTCCTCACTGCTGGTATATGTACACCCACGCTGACAGACCCAGATGCAAGTCCAATGTCCAGACTACCAAAGTTTTATGAATGTGAGCTCCTGATTTTGTCTTGACCCAATACAAATGAACAGCTATAAAGATTGGGTTAAGGTTTAATTCCTGAATTTCATATCCCTTCTCTCTGATTCCAGAAAAGCTGGCATGTTTCAAAGCCATCTTTTATTCAGTGGCTCTCAGTCTTTGAGAATCAAGATCAGAAAAAAAGAATCCCATTTGTTTCATTCCTGTGAATCAGGACTGAACTGGTTTGGACTACGATGAAAATATCTGGGTTATATTTTGAGTGGTGACTATGGACTTGGCTACAGGTCTAACTGGTGGATGGGGCTGGTTGTCCTCTGCCCCTCATGCAGGGCTCAAACCTATTGCAGAACTTGGGACTGCAGGGAGTAGGGAATTTCTGCAGGTTGGGAGTGCTTTGGTCCAGGCACTGCTGCAGTGTGTATCCCTAAGGGCAGATGGACAGTCACAGAGCAGTGGGGAGAAATGAACTCGCTGTGCCAGGGCTGAGACTGTGCACATCACTGCCTTGTCCTGCTGGGCAGCCACGTGCAGCAGCACTCAGTCCTGGCCGTGGGGGCACGAGGGTAGGCAGCCCAAGTGCTGCCCTGCTTTGAGTTTGGAAGTGGGTGACAGTGTCCTCTAGAGACACTGGTGGGATGAGTGGGTCTTTCTCATTGCTTCCCTCCCAGCTGCTGGGGAGGTGTGAGACATTTTTCACCCTTCTTGTTGCTGTTTCTGACCTAGTGTGCTGCTGTCTGCTGCAGTTGTGCCCTGGGGGCTTAGAAAAGCCCCTCTGGGTAACAGTACGTGAATTGTTATTTTTGATTGCAACTGGGTGACCATTTATTGACTCTTCAGCTGGGTAAAGTTATTTAGAAAGTTATGCAGCTGGAAGAATACTGCAAGCCTGGCTTACAGCTCTCCTCTCTTTCCCAGTAATAGACTTTGATTTGCCGTAGTTCATTTCCCTCTGAAGTCTGCTTTTTGTAGATAACATAAAGCACTTGGCATAGTGGTTGATAACTGAATGTATGAAGCATGACATTTTCCTAGATACAGTATGCCACATGAACACTTGTCTTTTGTATCAGAACCCATAAACAAGAGTTGACTGAGGGCAAATAGCTTGCTCAGGTCCTGTGGAGAGGCAGGGAGTGAGTCAGTGCTGAGGGGAGCGTGATGTGGTCACAGCTGCTTTGAGGAGGGCATGTGGCAAGAGAAGGCAAAGCCGAAGGGCAAATAATCCCTGTGAGCCAGCTGGTAGCAGGTGAGGCAACTCATGATGTGGATTAAAAAAAAAAAAGATATTTTGGAAACTTAATTTCCTCCTTACTTGTTTTTCTGTCCAGTGATTAAAATACTGACATGTTTTTCTGTCTCTGGAGCATGGCAATCCACCTCTCCTCCCACCTCCCCCAGACTAGTGAAAACCTCAGAAACTGCCATTAAGGACCGGGACACTCCTGCTGGGTTTAGACCTTGGCATCCCTGTGGGGGTAGATGACGGTGCCCCGTGCCCAGCCATCAAACAAAGCAGTAACCTCTTGGTTTCTCCCTCACCACCCACAAAGAGAAGCTAAAAATAGTAGGCAATCTTACAGAGTTCTGGGAAAGAATAAGGTAAGAATAAAGCACTGGGCTGGGTGGCTGGAAAGCAGCACTCCGTGCTGTAAGATGAAGCATAATGTATACCAGGGCATATGCAGAACTGTGTAGTATATTTTAAAAGTAATGAAGCTTCACACCTTCAGCTTTGCTATTAAAGCATTGCTGAGAGCTAGATTCACACTGCTGTGCTGCTGAGAGTTAGTAAGGATGTGTATGAACTGAGGGAAAATGACTGCCCTTCTCTTTCACAGTTCTCAAGGTTTTACACCAGCTGCCTGGCTCCAGCCAACACAGGACTTACACAGGAAGGTAAAGGGGAGAGAAAGTGGTCATGTCACGAAAGAAAGCTAGAAGAGTACGGGAAGTACACAGAGCTCTGGTGAGTTAAATTGAAGATACTTGGGGTTGAATTTTTGAGCCTCCTTTCCCAAACTGTGTATGCAAGCTGCAGGCAGGCAAGTGTAGGCCAGAGACAGCTCAAAGAAATGCTGACTTGCTCATGAAAATGCAGATTTTACAGTTGTGTGTGTAAGAACTTTTGCATAGCAAGTAAGAAGCTGTGAACTGCTTCCCTTGATGCAGACTGAGCTTCTTTGGTTCAGACTCAGTTGTAAGGGAAAGTAATCCAGTTACTGATTTTGAATGAGAATCAGGCATCTGTTTGGATCGAGTCTTTGCATTCTGTTTCAGCCATACATTTATGAGCTATCCAAAGGGACAGGAACTGAAAGTGAAGAAAATATTTGTGGGATTCCACAGAGACTGAAGCAGCCACTGGTTTGCACGTGTGAATTTTGCCAGTGCATTTTGGTGGCTTAGAGTGAAAGCCTAGTGCCTGCTCATAATGCAAGTTGAACCTAAAACTGGCCATATCCAAATTCCCAATGCCCAGCAAACTGGAGTGTGAGGGCTTAAGGCAGAAGAGAGGGCCTACACCAGGTAAAGATGCTGTATATTTATTTTAGTGCTTAGGGTTGATTAGAGTTGGGTGAAAATGATTAGCTGAAAGGACTCTGAGTAAACCAATTTAAAATGTAATTATGAAGGGCTCAAGATAGTGTGTGTGTGTGTGTGTGTAATTATGTTTCTTGCCCATGTACACTGCACTCAGTGATTTTGTTCTGCCGTGAGTGGAAGGGGGAGGAAGGGATGTGCAGGGGAATAGCTGGATGGGGAGCAGCTGCTGTCAAAAGGCAGCTTGTGCTGGGTTTCTCTTGTAATCTGGAGGTGCACTTTTAGCTGTGCTCAACGTAGCACTGGGCTGGGTATCAAACCCAGCGTAGCCATAGCAATGTGTAGTTGTGTTTCAGCTGCTCAGAATTGGGAACAAAACTGGGCAGGTGATTGCAGTGAGCTCCTTGCTGCTCTCTTGGGATTCTCCTAGCCTGTGCCACAGTAAGCTTGTACAAACCAGCTCAGGGCTGCCATGCAAGCTGTGGCATATATTGGGACGAGAGCACTGACATCCTGGCTTGTGGCATTTCTGGGTTGCTCATATCACCCCTGTGACCAGCAGCAGAGAATAAGTCTTGTCTGGTCAGCAAGTCACTGCAGACCAGCTCACATCCATGCTGTTAGGGGTGAAGTCAGTCTGGGATGGGCTTGCTGCATCCACACTGATTGCTCTGGAGTGAGCTGAGTCTGTGCAGAGTGGCTGTAGAGTGAGGGGACTTGTCCCCCCCTTAGCTGGCTTTCTATTCATATGGTGACCCAGGGCTGAAGCCTGGGGTGAGCAGATCAGCACAGTGCTGACACTGCACCCATCCATGAGCCATACAGGAACAAGCCACAAGCATGGTCTAGAGGCACCTTTTTGAGGCTGTTACATCTGGGCTTTCCTCCAGATGTTTTTCTTCTGTACTCTCACATTACTGAAGGCACAAAAGGTCAGGAAATGTTCCTAGAATCCTTCTTACTTTAAACAGGGAACACAGTGAGGAAGAGAAAGGAGAGAAGAAATTGTTGGAGGAAGGTGGGCTATGACAATTAAGGGGGCAAAGTTAGGAGTGCTTATAGGCATTTTATCACCAGTGGTGAAGGCTGATTTTCTGTGGGACTTGATACCAAAGTGTGTCTGAGTTAGGTTGTGAACTGTGTACAGAGGCACATTTAGGACAGAAAGTGAAAGGACATGCTCTGGCTGACTCACACATTCATCCACAGCGTGAGAGCAATCCCTTTTGTAAGACACAGCCCCAGTCAGGCAGCAGCTGTGCTGCACATGACTCTTGCCTTCTCTGACATGGGAACAGAGGACAGGAAGAGATTCCTGGGATAGCATACTCAATATCTCTTATTTTATTCTGTACTTCCTGATCAAGCATTAGTATTAAAACAAACAAACAAACAAAAAAAAGAGCAGCGTTATGCCCATGTTGTTTCATCTTTTCTTATGCTCTCTGTATGTCTGCTTTCTCTTACTGCCTTAATTGGATTGTTGGCTGCTTGGGGCAGTCATGGTCATAGGCAGTCATGGCTCTCATCATTTGCTGTGGTGGGCCAGTATCACACAGGCTATCACATCAGCACTTCAGACACATCCTCTGGCATTTTCAGACATGGGCTGCAAGATTAAGATGTTCCATTGGGACAGGCACATTTTCACAGCAGGAAACCTATGTTTCTGTTTTGTCCTTTGCTCAGTAGGTGCTGGTGTGTGTCAACTAATCCTTTTCCTACTTAATCATTCAGTCAGCACCAATGTGTTCCTCTGAGTAATGGCCTAAAGACCAGAAATTCTAGCCAAACCTTGTGTTTTGCTAAAACCACAAATCAAACTTGAAAAATAGGTGCAATAAGAAATAAAGCTTCCCAATAAAGAGAAAGGAATAGTTCAGCTGCTGTCATCTTAACTCTTAATACCTTCTTGCAGGAAAGAACTGTTTTTGGAAGATGGCAAGGGAAATGAAAAGGGGTAACAGTGCATACAGCTGATAACACTGACCTGTTTTCTTGGCATTCCTCCAAATGCAAGGCCAGCTCTGCTAGAAATGTAGGTGATTCATCAGCTGAATTGCAAGCAAATAGTGTGGTGCAGAAGCACAGTCATATTATTTCAATAACCTGAGTTTTAGTTATTCCACTTTAAAAACTAATGAAGCAAATAATGTTGTGACACAGATGTAGGCAGTGAAAATGTGTCAGAGAAAGGCAATTAACCTCTGTACTAATAAAGTCTGTCAAATTAGTAAAATATTTTTATATATTATAATAGCTAATCAGAAATATATAGGCCATGAGTATTCAGTGCCACAATCCTGTGGAATTTTCTGTACCTTTGAAATCTAGACGTAAAACTTCATCAGGGAAAGCAGGATGTTTTTTGTGTTTTTTTTTAACACTGGTATAAATGGCTAAAAAGTCACAGGGTGACTTTTGCTGGGGTGGTTTGTGGATTTCTCAGGATCTGTTGGTATTGTGCACACCTCCTAAAACTAGAGTTAGGCTTTTATTTCCACATACAGGCGTCCCTTAATCACTTACTGTCTATATTATCAAAGCTCTGCTGGACATTCATGGGGCATTCTGAGCTGAGACATGGTTGATTAAAAACCAAAGCAAAACAGATTCTGTAATCCAGCTACCTGGCTGGAGAAATGGGACTATATGAGATGGATTCCTGGAGTAGGAGAAGGTTCTCTCCATTCTGTGTCCTCTCCCAGTCATGACTTCTCCCACTGAGACATAGCAGGAAAATTACTTTGAATGTGAATCAAGGCTAGGTAAGGTAAAACCAGGTTTGAAATTCTTTGCCAAGGTGTGTAAAAGTTTTTGTGGACAAAACTGACTGCTCCTATAGGAGAAACATTAATAGTTCTGAAACTGAGTGAACTTTGCAAGGCATTAATGTGGTAGGCATTGTGGTGCTATAACCATCACTTAGCTGCTTCGTGTTGGATTTTGATTGACTTAGTCAATTGGTGAACATCACATCTGGAGTTCTGTTGCACTATAATATCACCAAACTTGCTGGACATTCCATCATTCACAGTACAAATACACTGAAAAACAGCTTGATCTTGTGTATATCTTTTAGGATACACAGTAGTAAAACATTTATCCTGTTTGCAAATACTCAGACCAATGCATTACAGCATTACAAAGCTAAACCTCTTTCTTACTCCCACAAGTCACCTGCCATCTTTTTATTTTCTCTTAAAGTTAAATGTTTAGTGTTGTCTCATATTCACAGTTCTACAGAGCCATAGCTTGTATGCTATAGTATGACATAGTATGTGTGTGATAAAAACCAAAATTTTATCAAAGCCTTTTGTATCTTAATTGCATGCTCCCTCTATGCCTACAGAAGTGTTACTGTTAAAGATGTTAAATCATATTCAAATATTAATAATTAACAACAAACACCTCATATAAGTTATTGCTATTGATGGGCATGTGCTTCTGGTTGTGGCCTCTGTCCTTTTGCTCCTCCACACGTACCCTCTTACCTTTCCTGGCACAAAGAACCTTGTGTGTGCCATGGCCAGGGTTTGTTGGATGGGGCTGATGTGCAATTCGGGTGTGGACCTGAATGATGGCCTTTCCCATGGGCAAACAGCCTGTAACTGTTTCCCTTTGCATACATAAGTCTTTCTGGATTCCAGTTGAGCCAGTTTGTGTGACTTTGACTAACCAAGCAAATGATCTGTTCATCCCCATGACCTCCTACCGGGGTGCACATCATGTCTTGCACAGTATATGGGAATGCTGGTAGTGCTGTGTCTCACTGACAGTTCCTGGTGCAGGCAGCTTTTTTCATTGAGTGGGCTCATGCTAAATTGCATTCACAGAGTCACAGAATCAAAGAACGGCTTGGCTTGGAAGGGACCTTGAAGATCATCAAGTTCCATCCCCCTGCCATCATCAGGAACAACTTGGAAAAGATCAGGTTGCTTGGAGCCCCCTCTAACCTGGCCTTATGCACTTCCAGGGGTGGAGCATGTATAACTTTTCCAGGCAATCTGCTCCAGTGCCTCACTACCTTCATAGTAAAGAATTTCTTCCTAATATCTAATCTTAAACTACTCTCTTTATGTTTGAAACCATTCTCCCTTGTCCTGTCACTACATGTCCTGTTAAATAGCCCCTCTCCATCATTCTTGTAGGCTCATTTGGGTACACTGGAAGGCCACAATTAGGTCATCCTGAAGTTTTCCCTTCTCCAGGCTGAACAATCCCAATAATTTCAGTCTTTCCTCATAGTAGAGGTGCTCCATCCATCTGAGCAACTTGGTAGCCTCTGCTGGATTTGTTCCAACAGGTCTATGTCTTTCCTGTGCTGGGGAACCCCAGGTTGGATGCAGCCCTGCAGGTGGGGTTTCACCAGAGCAGAGCAGAGGGACAGAATCCCCTCCCTCCCCTGCTGCCTACGCTGCTTTGGATGCAGCCCAGGACATGTTTGGTTTTCTGGGCTGCAAGGGCACATGGCTGGGTCATGTCCAGCCTCTCACCCAGCAACATCCTCAAGTCCTTCTCAGCAGGGCTGCTCTGGATCTACTCACCCCCAGCCTGGATCTATACTGGGGGTTGCCCTGACCCAGGTGCAGCACCTTGCACTTGATCATATTAAACCTCATTAAAATCCCATGGGCCCAATTCTTGAGCTTGTCCGGGACCCTCTGGATGGCATCCCATCCCTCAGGTGTGTCAACAGCAACACTCAGCT
Source organism: Agelaius tricolor (assembly GCF_023055355.1). Lineage (NCBI taxonomy): Eukaryota > Metazoa > Chordata > Aves > Passeriformes > Icteridae > Agelaius > Agelaius tricolor. The sequence continues at coordinate 81,159,270 of NW_027269261.1, forward strand.
CTGTGCCATCTGCAAACTTGTTGAGTGTGTACTCAATCCCTTTGTTTGTGTCATTAATGCAGATATTAAAAACACCAGTCCCACTGTGGACCCCTGAGGACACCACTGATCACTGGTGTCCATCAAGACTCTGAGCTGTTGACTACAATCCTCTGAATCTGAGTCTCCAACCACTTTCTTAACCATCTAACAGTCTACCCAGAGAATCCATAATGTCCAATACAGAGAGAAGGATGTTGGGGAGACCATGTCAAAGGCTTTACAGAAGTTGAGATAAACGACATCTGTAGCTCTTCCCTTGCCCACTGATGCAGTCTCTCCATAACAGAAGGTCAGGCAGGGCTTCCCCATGGTGAAGCTACACTGGCTGTCTTGAATTCCCTCCCTGTCCTTCATGTGCCTTAGCATAACTTCTTGAGGGCTGTGTTCCATGATCTTCCCAAACACAGATGTGAGACTGACAGACAGGCCAGTATTTCCCAAGGTCCCAGGTATTCAAAGGCTTTAGCTACAAAATGTGAAGTTTGACTGAACTCATAAAAAGAAATGTCAGAAACCATGTTATTTTAATCACAAGTGAGTTGTTGCCTTTGAATTTGTTCTAATTAAACATCAGGTCAGATTAACTACTCAAAGGGTCTTTCTTTTTTTTACCAGGTCTTAAAGTAATGAGTAGTTTAATAAGTTTTGAACTCTTTTAAATAGCTATTTATTGCTTGGAAAAACAGCTTTTTGTACTTTTTTAATTACACAGTGAAAATTACATTAAAAGTTTTTTTATGACTTCTTATCTATATTTTAAGAAGCTTTGAAAGGATTAATTAAGCATCCAAACTACCTGCTGAGGTATGTAAATGTTACTATCTCCACTTTTCTGATGGGGAATCTGAAGCACAATGCTGTGTAAAGCCTGAATCCACCACGTCTCCATTTCAGAAAAAGACAAGGAGGATCAGCACCTGCCAGGGAGCAATTAATAGACTAACACAATCAGGCAAGAGTGGCTTTCCCAAGGTCAGACTATAATGTCATGGGCAGACAGTTGCAGGCATTTGAGTTAATGAGTTACTGATGGTGAACTGGACTGTGAAAACTCACAGGATACGTGCTCCTGCTCACAAGTGATGTACAGTACAGAGTGCCCTGAAACAGTGTTTGTGGGGCATTAGGATAGCTTTGCCATGGCTCAGTCTGATTATCTAAGCTACCACTGCATTTTGATATCTGATGGTCCTATGTCCTTATGCCAAAGTCCTCCCCTGCCCCCCTGTTGTGTGATCTGTAGATATTCCAAGATCTCCTCTGCTGATCCAGTCATGGGAAAAGGAGCTAAAAGAGCCAGTTTGGCTCTGGTTGTTGTCAGAAGTATCCACGGATTTTGATGATTTCCACACCTGAAACATTTTCTTACTCTCAAGGAAGTTCTTCACTTAAAAAACTCCTCCATCAAATCCAGCCTTCCTGTTGGTTTAGTAGTTTTTACTAAAAATGGCAGAATCTACCATTCATCTGTATTTAATGATAAGCTCCTACAAGAACCATCATTCATCTGTAGGCTGAGAATAGCCCCTCATCTTGCAATCTTTCTGCTTTCTCTTCATCTGTATCCCAGTCCTCATCAACAGTTTCCCATGGGAATTGTTATATTAAAAATGTAATGACAGAAATGCTGTTTTGTGTAGAACTGTTCAGGAAAATGATGAATGCGGTACAGATGTGTGTATTGAAACCTCTCTATCTCTAGGAAATATACTGCTGTGTTTTCATAGGTTTCTCTCTAAAGCTGTAATTAACAACAGTCAGCAGAATGCTTGAAAGGGTTAAAGGAAAATAGATCTGAGGAAATACTCAAAGCCATGTGTACATGCTGCACATTCAGTGTTGCAGTTGCATGTGTGCTTGCAAAAAACGCAATGGGAAGTGTGTCAATTGCCTCTCTTTGCAGATGGATGTAAGTCTGTGTAAGCAAGATGCTGGTTACCACATAATTAGACCACGAGGTTCTGTCCTAATGCCCCAGTTTCTGTTTGTAACCCTGCAGTGATCTGGCATGTGAGAAAGGACAAAGCGTTCAGCTTCTCCAGGTCAGTGCCATCAGCAAATCAGGGTGGTCACACCTCTGGTGTGAGTACAAAGCTCAGTGTTTGTCACAATGTTATCTTCCTCTCTCTTTGGGTATCTGCTGTGTCCAGTTTGAGATCTCAGAGCTTATCTACAACATGTGTAGCATGAGCACCTGATTGAGGCTCTGAAAAAAAAAATATGTTTCCCTTTTTTTTTGCTTCTGCTAAAATTTCTCAGGTTCTTACACAAGTCTGTGGCATAAATTTCAGTAAAATGTATGACCTACCACAAACTGGGGTACTTTCCTAAGATGCATTTCTTCAACTCTGCCTTCAGTACTGAAAGTACAGATAATAGCAAGCATCAATAACCATATTATAAAAAAGTTATATATAATATGTGAAAGTATAAATACATTATATAGCTATTTTTGAAAAGTGAACTGAATATATTCATATTTATTTTCATCTATGAAGATTTCTCCATGGGAGGAGAAGAGAAAAAAAGAAAGATCAAGGTGTGACAGATGCACATCAGGGAAGTGGGTTGTCACACTGCAGGGAGGCGTTGAGATATCACAATGATGGGCATGCTACATAGACCAGAGCAGAGCAAAACACTTAGGAAAACTGAGCAGACATAGAAATCATTAACTGACTTAGTGAGAAATGGTCCTGAGGTGAACTGCAATTTTTAAATAATATGCAATATGGAGAAGTCTCTGTGAAACAGGTGTTAGAGTTTCAAGTTGAACTTTTTAACATTTGTCCCTAAAGGCAGATCTGTTAAGTTTTTCCTTTGTGAGGGTATAGGCTTGAGGGGAATCACCTGTACCACAGCAGTGTCCTTTGCTTTTAGAAATGGAGTTGCAATCTGCTGCCCATGCTGCTCTGAACTGACCTTTGAGTCTGCTCTTGCAATCCAGTATCTGCTTTCTGAGCCTAAGCTGTAAGTCACAGGCTTTGCAGCAGTCTCCCCAGAGAGCTTTGAGGCAGTTCATCAAAGCAGGTGGAAGGAAGAGTATGTTGTAATACATCTTTCATTCTTGCATATGAGTAATGAGGAGGAACAAAACATGCTGTCTGTGGACATAATTTTTCTTCAGCAACCAATCATACCAGGACTATAAATACGAGCAATGTATTACAGGTGCTACGTACAGCTTTAAATATTCTTCTTTGGTGCCAGAGTGTGTGTATTGATGTGATTTCGTGGTGGATGGAGAGAAATACTGTCTTTTGTTTTTGTGACAGCTCAAATACTGTGTTAAACAAATTACTTTCAGGACATTTCAAATGTTTTTATTGTTTGAGCAGCTCAGTTCAAACAGTCAGTTTGCGTTCAATTTCCTAGGTAAGTTAATAAGCTTTTCAGAGTTCTTCATGATTGCAGTTTAACCGGCGTCTTAGAATTTATGCTTCTGTTTTGTTTGCTCAGCATTAGCATTGCTCATTCACTAATCAAGCACTTACTTCCTAAAGTGGCCCCTTCCCCTTCTCAGCACCTGCACTCCATTCCTCCTTGAAGCTTCACTTTCCTGGTAGCTTTTGAGTGTTCTGAAGGATATGTACCTCTACCTTGGATAAATTATTCCTTGCTGGGCCTATTCCAACAGTATTTGAGAACTTACAGACACCATTTGGAAATGAGTATGAAGTTGAAGCTAGCAGCTCTGCTGCCCAGGAGATTGAGTTGCTGTCATATTGCATCTGACTTGCATCAGATCAGAGTTTAGGATTTGGGTGATTTGTTCTTCAGATTAATGTCAATCTGTTTTAAATTAAAACACCCTGGGGCAAATCCTTTGCTGTGATCAATGAACTGTCTGGCTGCAGTCAACCAACATTACAGCAGACATGAATTTGGCCTCCTGGTTTGTTGCCTCATCTCCTACATCACTTTTCTTATGTGGTTCAGACATCAAGTCTTTGATCCTATGAGTTGTTGACCATCTTCCACTGAAATCAGTGAGAATGGAGGGTACTTCAATGTTCAACACCTTGTTGGTTTGGGCACAAGAGATGGACCACATATCTGCTCTACCTAAAATATAGTTATGGTATATCTATGAGTGGGCAATCTGCTTTGCACCTGTTTTACTACAGGAACAAAAGACACAGGAAGTGTTTGGAAAATGAGGAACACACCTGTGTGTGAGAGCATCTTTATGTATAATCATTTGCTATAAGTCATTTCAGAGTTGACAAGCTGTTTTTCAACTTCGTGTCGCCAGTGCCTGATGCATCTAATTAGTCCTGTTCTCCAGCTGACAAATATCAGCTGCTCTTTCTAAAACATGGTTTCTCCCTTAAGTACATCCCTCTGGCAAAGTTAAATATTAATTATCCTTTTTTTTTATTTTATGATTATTCATGTGTGCTAATGTCACTACACAATGAATGGGTAAGTCAATACCACAAAATATTAAAAGCATTGTTTCTAAACCTCTGCAGCAGCCAAGATCTACAGAGCCATTCTGGAAATGAATGAGGCTCTGGTGGCTGGGCTGTGCCACCAGTCACGCATGTCAGTGGTGAGTCTCAGAGACCTGTGGTTATGTGATGTGAGAAATGTACCTTCTCTTCCCAGCTCAGATGCTGGCCTGTTTTACAACTGCACAAATCACAGGAGTTTTTACTCTGCATACTGAAATTGCAGGGCACAGAACAGCATGGATTCTCAGGCATCCAGGTACCTCTGCAGGTCTGAGCTGTGTGGACATGCACTTTTGGGTATTTGGGTGATGCTAGCCTGCTGGGGTTTCTTGCCTTTCTTTGTGTGCTGAGCATCTTTGTGTGCCTGCCTTCAGGAAGATCCATATCCATGCCTTGTGAAACTGTCTCAGAAATGGACAGTGAGAAGGAAGATATGTTGTAATCATGTTTCCTGAGACCCAGCCTATGACACCCCTAGTTGTTCCCACAAAAACGAAGTTTCCCATCTTGCCCACTTAGCTGCTGCACTGACATGAAGGCTAGTGCATGCTCTTTTGTTCTGGAGGAGATTTTGTATTTCTTCAGCGCAGACAGATTTGCAACTGCCCCATGCAAGGGCTGATGTATGTGTGTGAGCCCTAATCCTTTGTGCCTTTCAAAGCATTGTGGGCAACTTTGAAGCTGTTCCTTTCCTTGGGCTCCACTTCAGGGTATGCAGGCTTCCTTTTATCTCAGTGTCTTTTGCTCACTGTGGCTATCCTTCCAGATCTCCATGTGGATCAGAAAGATGCTGAAATACAAGAGGATCTCCTATAGCTGTTCCTTACCTATTCCTGTTTCTCACCTTACCATTGACCTGACTTTCTGACCTAGCTTCTCTGTGAGTGTTTTCTAGCATGACTGGCATTTTCTTACCCACATCACACAACCCAGCATGTCTGCAGCCCAGGGTGCTAGACGTGTCTTTCCTCCCTTTCTGTAGGCACTGAAGTATTTGGAGTTTGATTGACTTACCAAGGCAGTCCAGAGGACTGAAGTAGCAACTGACACTTGTTAGAACTTGGGCTAACATTTTTCCAATATGCAATATCCTAGAGCAGTATGTTTTAGAAGCTGAAAGTATTTGTGAATATATTAGTTTTAAAGATAAAAATTAATAACATTTGTTTGCATTATGAATGTCGTGCTTAGGAAATAGAGTGCAAATAGTGCCAAGTCCTGCCACATGTTTAGATCACGGTTTTATTACATGAAAATTTGTACATCTCTCTTGTCTTTTAAAGTGTCTGTCACCTGATGGAGATTTTGAAGAATGCTGGCTTTTTTGCATGTTAGATACCTGCTAAAGACCCAACTCCCAGCCAAAAGAAACTGAGGTGTGTAGGATCACTGTGAACATGAAAGCTTCCAAACTGGCAGTCATGAAGGATATCCTATCATTGCAATTATTTCCAAGTAATTTAGTATATCTCTAATTATAATATGAGGTCATCTTGCTGCAAAATAATGTCTAATTAGACACAATCCCTTTTCAGATACTCATAATAGATTCCAGAGAAAAACCTCTTGGCTCCTCTTATTGTGAGCTTTTAATTCTTAATTTATGATTTTTTGGTAATTAATTTTTTGAGCAAACAGGGCAAATCAATCTATTTGAGTTAATTAGCATTTCTTCCTTGGTTTCCTAGTCACTCTCTCTGTTATTTCTTTTCTTCTTCCCCTTATTTGGATATTACTGTAATTTATTCACATTTGTTTGCAACTAGTGCATAATGATTTCAAGCCATAGGTGAGCAAGAGACTGCAGCACAAGAAAGGTCGCAGCTCTAGGAAGGAAGGAAGGTGGGAAGGAAGGTCTGCAGAAAGTTTGTGTTGGTCACATTCATTTAGTTGCAAACACCAGACTGCATCAGGGCTGATAAGGGCAGCAGCTGAGTTAAGCAGAACTCTGGGGCTGAGGTGGGACAGGGTAGCAGAGCACTGGAAAGAATCACTGCAACCACAGGAAGGGAAGATAATAAGCACTCAAGCAGGAAAATTGATTGATCTGCATTTGCTAAAACCCATTTTAAGCTGAACATTGTTTCACCTTGATACTTTTAAGAAAGTCCCTATGAGATCAGTTTTACAAAGAACACCTGGACTACATTCACAGAAACCTATCTCACCTTTACTAGACCTTTACTAGTCAGTGTTTGTACAGCTATTTGCTTTTTTCAGTGTTTATACACATCTATTCTTTTACCTAATGCAGATGTACTCTATGGTCTGCAGCAGGCAGATTACTGCTCTAGTGCATGCTCACTCTTTCTCCCCTTGGACCCATGAATCTCTTGAACTGTGAAAAGTAAGATTGTCCAGTGGTTTGAGCTGTAGGCTGAGTGCCAGCAATTCCTGATGTTGTCTTCTCCTAGTTCGTTTTGTTGCTGATTTTAGGAGCTCTCTAGACAGACAGAGTTTAGTTTAGAAAGGAAACACTTTGTTCTGTGCAGGATGAAAGGTGGCAGTTTCCACAAAGCAAGCACACCAAGGGGTAAAAGTTACATCTTTTATATATTAAAATTTACATGAACCTTCCTATCTAACACATATTCTCCGACTACCTAATGCATATCTATTTGTGTGACATAATCTTATGCAATGCTTGAAACACAAAGTACTTTTCTTATTAAGCAACTTCTATTGTAGAAGTTGTCTGATGACATTAGTTACATTCACAAAAGGTGAGAAAATTACATCAACTCCTTTTATAGAAGTTATCTGACAACATCAGTTACATTTACAAAAGGTAAGAAGATTCAGCCTGGGGACAGGTAATTCAATTCAGATTGAAGACATCTGTTTCCTAACTTGTTCTGTATTTTTTGCATGTGTCAAGCAGTGGGAACTTTTGTCAGGACAATGGTGTCATAGTGTCATGGAAAAGTGACAAGAAAGCCATGTTTTTCATGTGGCCTGTGATGTGAGATACTTCAGTTTTGCTTGGAGTGGAAGGGCTCAAAAAACCAAAGACTTCCTAAATTAGCAGGTGATTTTGTCCTCTTGTTTACCACCTGTTTTCCTGCAAAAGATGCATAACAAGGCTTATATATCTCACTCCCTTGGCTATTGTAAAAATTATTTCATGTTTGTAATGCTCTTTGAAAATAGAAATTGATAAGTAGCATAACCTTAATCAGAAATTGTTTTTCTTTTAAACAGGATCCTTATCTTTCCTATAACTTGCCTCTGCTGATCTCAGCTTGTACTTCATGTATTTGGAATTGAATCCAATAGGAGAAGCTTAGATTCGGGGGCAGAATGACTATGAGAGAGGAGGAGAGTTTTGTAAGGTAGAAGATTGCTGCTTTGAGATTTAATCTACAATTTCAGTTGGAGGGCCACGTCAAGGTGAAATAGTGCTTCGGCCTAATAGATGCAGTCATGTAATTTTCTGGTCAATTAAAAATCAGCTCAGACAATGCAGAAGACTGAGGGGAGATTAAATAGACTCTACAGAAACATCTCAGGGAGCAAAAGAATAGAAAAAAAGCTGAGTTTGCTGTGTTGGGGTGGTTGGCGCAGTCCTAGTAAGAGACAGTTCCCATCCTGGCAAGTTCTCTGTGCTGAATGAATTGTGGTAGTCAAGATTGCTTCTACATTAGTGAATAAAATAGCCAGGGAGCTACTCACTAGCCACAAGGTCAGCTGGAGTGTCACTGCTTTTGAACATAAATTCTTCTCTCCCACCCTAACAAGGTGGCCCATCCAAACTGTATATCGGGAATGGTCCCCGGTTATTGCTGGAAGTGTCTGGGCATTGTGTGAGAGCAAGCTGGTTGCCTGGAACAAGTCTGTGCCAAGGACAGCACTGAGTTGAGCAACGGGTGATACTGTGCCAGTGCTTGGGCCCATGCCCTGGCCCTCTTTGGTTGCCTGGTGCAGTAGCCCATATGCCTCTGACTCTTGGCCGCATCCTACTGTTCCTTCAGCCCTTCCTGGAATTCTTGGCTTGTACTTTTGTTTTATTTGTTTGTCTCAAACAACACTGCCAGGATCTGAGCTGCCTTCTGGAGCGGGTCAGATCACCCGGCCCATCACCGGCTGCTTAATGAGCGGAGGGAGCCACACAGGCCTCGGGCACTGCAGGAGGCGCAGGGCTGACTGCTTGGCTGGATGGTGTGGGAAGAGTAAAAGGGTCAGTGCCCTGCCTCAAAACACACACACACTCACACACACACTTGTGCTGGCACAGACCATCATGGGGATGCATTCACAGGGCAATTCTCTGAGCTGCCACTTCCCACTCATAGCCAAGCTCTTTGGCTGTAATAACTTTGAAGCAAGGAAGTGGCTCTCAGCTAATAAAATACTTTCTGTATGCAGAAGACAATAGGAGTTTGGTAATGATATAGCTTTGAAAATTGGGATGGAAAGTGATTGTGAAACCTAAGTAAATTACTCTAGAAAAACTAATTTTTTTTTAATTTGCAAAGTGAGACTGTGTCATGTAGATCATTTGTAGGTTTCTATGTGCAGTTACGCATACAAGCATATTTATTTGACAAAATGAGGAGATGGAATGATGATCTAAAATAAGAGGCTGACTCAGATGACTGGAATTTAATTTGTCAGCAAGCAAAAGTAGTAGCAATGAATAGAAGAAATAAAATTACTTTATCAAATTTCCTACATAGATCTTGTTTTACAAAAGCAACAATGTACAGCAAATCAAACCAACTCAAAATATTATAAATGTAAAATGGTAGTCACATTTAGCATATGGCAGAAAGAAATTTAAAAAACAAACAAAACTCATTGCTTTCTGGAAAAGTGCAGATTGTGTCAGTCATGTTTAAGCTCTCCCAGTTCTCATGAAGTATGAGGAGAAGTCTTAGTGTACAACCTTCTTCTCTTCCTAGAAAGAAAAGCTTTTCAGTACTGCAGATTATCAAGTCACACTTGTAAGTGAGGCACATACTTAACAGGTCTCCAGAACTTGGCTGCCTTTTGTCATAGAAGCCAAAGGCAAGTTTTGCATTATCCCAAACCAACCTTCAAATAATGACACTTGTTGTATGGCAGCTGTTGTTTTTCTTTAGGAGAATGATGTTCACCTTGATGAAAAAAAAAAAAACAAAAAAAACAAAAAATGAGGGAAGTTTTTAGTCTTGCTAGCTCCTCAGAAAAGTTATCTTCAGAAACATTTTAAAGACTTTGACAAGTTTCTTTCAAGCTTTTGGGGACTTCTAAACCATTGTGAAATGCAGACTCCTTCTCTTCTGTCTGTGACAAAATGAATTAGGCTGCAATCTGTATTGATAATAGCAACTGAGAGAGATTAGCAGAAGTCTAGCAGAAATCTAGCAATTTTTAATTCCTTTTATTTTTTTTAATGAGAGAATAAATTTAAGGGGACAAATAAGAGGCTGAGATATTTATTAAATCTAAACTGAATTGGAAAGAATATGATTTCTCTTACGGAGACAAGTAAAATGCAAAAACCTGTCTAGAAGCTAGGAACAAGGGTTGGGCTATGGAAAATAGAAACCAGCATTCCTTGGCCAAGAAAGCAGATGTTAATCATGAAATTATTGTAGACTCAAGAAGCATTATTCCTATGCAAGTGTATGACCTCTAATTCACCTGAAAGATTCTTATCTGTTTTCCCTCCTAAAGTGTGCATATATATCTAGATTACTCCTACAGATTATTTTGCTTTCTTTCATGCTTCTAAACCTATGTTTTGTTATTGTAAGGAGGCTTTTCACTTGTGGTTGCAAGTTGCTGTGGATCCTGTCCCAAAGTAGACCTGTTGGCTGTATCCACACTGAAGTTCAGGCATTGTGATCATCGTGTGGGAGACTCCAACGCAAGCTGAGGATAGTCAGTGGCAGACTGCTGTTACTGGGGGCAGCTGCTTTGTCTCACGGGGGTACTTATGTGACATTCTTGTAGTGCTGTCTGAAGCCTTGTGCTGCACTCTGTGTGGGATGAAGAAGAGGAAGGTGGCATTAAGTTGTGAACTATACAGTGCCCAAGGTCCAGGGCTCAACAACCCCTCTCCCTGCCCAGCCCCACTTCTACATGAGCAGTGTCTCCAGTTCCTTTATACTTGAAATTTTCATTGCTTAATTTGTATTTGCTTTGGACATCAGAAAACCAGCCTAAAACCTTGTCTGTGCTTTTCTAAGGTTATCTTTTGAGTCTATCCCTTAGTGTTGTTTCTACCCCTCTGAAGCCAAAGATTGAGAAGGAAGGAGGGTGCCAGGAATCTGGCTGGCTGTAACTCTCCTTGAAAATGCTGGTTGAGGGATCCTTTGTCTGATCTTATAATATATTAAAGCTGGTGGTCTCCAGTAAGTACAGAGGAAATCTCTGATGATCACAGAAGAAAGGTTAAGGCAGACAGAGTGAAATTCTAAGAAACTGTTTGGGCCTAATGATGAGAGTAGGTAGCAAGCCAGGGGCCTTTCTGAGACTCACCCTGCTTCTCTGGCCTGAAGAACATGTGACTAAGGAAAAGAGCTGGAGAGGCAAAAGGCACAAAGGTCCTTTTCATCCTTGTCTGCCTTTTTTTCCTTTTGGATATACCTTGAGGGGACAGGGTCTTCTTCTTCTCAAGAACATGTCATACATTTAACTGTTGTTGTATGTTGCTTAGGATGAGTAAAGACAGGAATGGTTTCTTCTGTTCAGAACCTGAGAGAAGTCTCTTTTTAAGAACATCTTTGTTAAAGTGATGGAAAAATAGTCCTTTGATACAAATGGCTTAGACGCTCGTGTTATAGTCACTTTCTTATGACAGTACTGTGTGTGGTACAGTTTGAGTTTCACATGGTTGCCAACCATTTTCCTCTGTTTTTAATGTTTTTAAAGCAATTTCAAGTCTGCCTAATTCCAAAAATATTAATACAAATGACATTAAAAGATGTTTCTGGTGCTCCTATTTAGACTGTTCTTGGCAGAAGGCTGGAGAGTTCAGCTAGAGCTGCCCAGGCTTGCCAAAGCCAGCTAAACAGCAGGTCCCCCCTCCTCCTCCCTCCACTACCAAGAAGGGGAAAAAAAGTCTGTTGGGCCCTAGATAAGCTTTGAAAATGCTAACAGAAAGAAGTGGAGAATGGTCTAGAAGCCAGATGTGGTGGGGAGAGAGAGGAAAAGATCTGGACAGTTATGAAATGGTAGAGGGGAAGGGATTTATCACAGGATGGGAGGAAGGACTGTAGAGGGTATTAAAAACAGGCAAGTGAACATTACTGGAAGTTGATGATATTACAAGGGAAATAGCTACTTGCTGCTGGCTGTGTAGGAGGCCTGTCAGACTTGGGGAAGTAAAAGCATAGTGCTTACATCAACATGATTTTTTCTTTTTTTTTTTTTTTTTTCCTTAATGGCATCTGGTCCTGTGTTGCATTTGGGCATGATATTTAGTGACCTACCTATATGTGACACATTTGCTGTAGGCAGTGTTGGTTGCTGCAGCTGGCAGGGACAGGAAAGCTTGCAGAGGGGAATTCTGGAGCACGGAGAGCCAGTACTGTCCAAGCCCTGAACAGCTCCAAGCTGGGTACATCAGTGTCAGCACCAGAGGTGTCCTACTGGTGATTTAAGCTGTGTTTTCCAATGTTCCAGCTTGAACTTTAGCTCTTGGGAGCCACTGTACTAAAAAGAAAATGTGTATTTGATTATGAGTGGAAAGGAGTGCTTGGGCCATCTTCAACTATTTGAAAAAAAGAGAAGAATTTGGTTTGCCTGTTTTGTTCCACAGAAAAGTGGGGCACAGGGAAGGAAGGAATTCCTGCCCTCTCCAGCCCTGTAGCAGCAAGCTGGGGACAACCTCAAATTGCTCTGTCATGCAAATGCCACTACCTTAGCCTGGGCTTGGCCACATTCAGCGTTGGCTAATGGCTGAGTTTTTCCTTTATAAAGAACCCTGTCTAAAAGGCCACAAGTAATTTCAAAAGTGAGGGAAGAGACCTAAGTTGTGACTTTCTGGTTCAGAGAAAGGGGGAGAACTGAGTGGATCTGGGCTGGGATGTAACTGGAATCTAGCAAAGCTGTACCTGGGATGAAGCCCAGCTATGGTTCCTTGATTCTCTGCTGCATCCTCAGTGTGGGCTGGATCAGCTCCTTGCACACCAGGACAGGTGGACAGCTGCCAAAGGAGAGCAGCCAGAGTGAGGTGTGAGGCAAACAGTGCCCTTCTACTGCCTACCTGAAACCACAGGAGGCTACACTGACTGCATGAGCTGTGGGGATCAGCCCCATTCCTGGACAATCCCTAGAAAGGAGTGAGCCAGCCCTAGACCCTCAACACTGCAAGAGCTAACCAAGATATACATTCAGTGTCTGCTGGAGCAGCCAGTTCTGTAGAGCTTTTACTGTAATGTCTTATCAAGCTGCAACCCATATTTGGGACTGCTCAGATCCTTTCTATCCTTTCTTTGGCACTTGTGTGTTGTTTTCCTGGTAGTAACACTCTGCTCTTTTCTTTAGATCCCAACTGGCATTTGCTTCATGTGGACAAAGCACAGAAAGTTTTCCAAATCCATTTCAGAATATCAGATGCCCTTAAAGGTTTGAAAGGACTTACCAGTCAGCAACTTTGGAAGAGCATTTCAAACCCACTGCCAAATTAATGGGTCAGCTAAATAGTAAGTGGACCTTTTTTACTGCTGTGCGTCACAGACCCCCTTCTGTTTCACTGGCCTAGAGTTTTATTGTGTGAAAAGGGATTGGACTGGATAAACCAGCATTCTTTCCTGAGGACCCAGCAGAGCACGATAATCACACAGCATTGTAGGCAACAGAGTGAATAGGAGCAATTGTATCCAATACCTGAGTTATTGGAACATGCCTGCCTGCTCATGTGAGCCAGGAGAGAAAGATTGTTTTTCCTTTCTGAAGAGGGAAAATTGGAAGGAAGCTGTGCCAGAACCTTTCCAGGTTTAGAGAAGTGGAGGAAACACCTGCTACGCCATCAGCATTCTTGTTAACAGCGACTGCATGAGTGACAGAATCTGTCCTTTCCGGGGATGATTCAGACTCAGAAGACTCTTGGTAGTGATGACACGAACGCCTGGTAGCTCCTGAAAGCAGAACTAATGAGCAGTGCCACTCACTTAGCGTATGGTTTGACAACAGATGCACATGTTGGTAATTAAGTATTTGGCTGCATTACATTATTTTATTTTTGGATTTCTCAAACACACTCCCATTGCAATCTCTAGACGCATTAGCATGATTTAAAAGCCCTAAACTTCTAACAAACAGAAAAATCAGCATAGGAAAACTATACCCCACTTTTCAGAAGGACTCAGTAGTACGTGGGCCTTCCTGTGCACCCCAAGCCTATGAAATATAAGCTCTGTATGGCAAAACTGCACTCGGAGAATAATCCCAGGGATTTCTTCCATGTTGAGCAGAGCGGTGTCTGTGGTTTCAGATCAAATCAGTACACAAGTCTTGCATCAGGATTTTATTCTGCTGTATCATCACATCCATCACTTGTGACCCAGCAAAGCCTTGGAATAGCTTTGAACTTCATGAACTTCATAAATACCTGAATGCAATTTACCTTGCAGTGCTTAGGGAGCAGACTCAAATACTTCATCTTAGAAGAGATCTTCTGGAATGTCTTATTATGTTCTTGCGTGCTAGCAGTTATTTATGTCTATGTGTTAATGCTGACCTCAGCTACAAGTTGCAAAATATGTACATAATGGTGCTTGCTGGAGCATCTTGCTCCCAAATTCTGCACCTTTGCTAACTTAGCCTAGATATTTATTAACACTCTCCCTTGGAGCCCAGGCAACATTGCCCTATATGTCAGATATACTGGAGGAACAGTTACCCAAGAAATTATGGAAATTATGCTCTCATCCCACTCTACCCGGGTTTCTGTCATGGGTTGTTAAGGAGGAATTAGGGTGCATCATAAGGGAATGATGGAGAAGCATATGACAGCTGGGGAGGTCACCTGGTCCAGGAAAAATGCATGGCATTAGGGTTTTTCCTGCACATTATGTTACAGGATAATGATTTCCTTTTGTGTGAAAGTTAGGATCTGAGCCAACTACAGTGAACTTGAGCTTGTTTTGAGATTCTGAAAGCAGCAGAACTAGTGAGAAGACCTGTTCTTTATCCTGACATTCGCAATGGTATACAGCAGAGGTCCAAGATCTACTGCAACATCCTTGTAAAACCACCTGTAAAGTTGCTAAATATTTTGAGTCTTGCCTAGAAATTCTCAACCTTGTTTTACAATTCAAGGAAATTCCATGAATTTGTGACCACTGCCTTCCAAAAGCATGGCTGATCACAGACTGTGCCATCTTTTCATGAAGAGATGAAGTAAAATCTCTTTGGTTTCCTCTCTATCTTTGTAAGCCTGGTTCTAGAGCTAAAATTGCAAGATGCTTGTGCAAAGACACTATTTGACTGACTGAGAGGTGTCTCAGGTATATCTTTCTGTGTTCCTATTCACTGGCTGGAAAGTCTGCCTGTGTAACCAGAAAATGATTACAGCTTAGGCTGATGTAGATGTCAGGCACGCTTAATGAAAAAAAGAATTTCAGGGGGTGCTGGCACTGAGAAGGGCATTTGGAATTTTGAAGGAGAAAGACAGAAATGAGAGTACTAAGAAAGATGTGACCAGGCAGCTCCACCTACAAACCATAGCCCTCCAGGGCAGTCTCAGGTTTCTGCTGTGTACTAGCATACAATACAGATTACATGCAACCTAGACTGCAAGCATGAGAGTATTGGAAATCTGTTGCAGGTGTTTGATGGTAAACAGTGTTTATAGCTGCCAGGATGGAAACATTAATGCGTGTGAGTGAGTGCAAGTGGAGGGCAGGCCTCAAACTTTCACCCCATTACCTTCACATTTCGGTTTTGTTTTGTGGAGTACCAGCTCCCTGTGAGTTCAGACTGCTAGTGAAGCTACTATATGATTTTACTTGAGCATGTCCTGTGTTCAAATTTGAAATGCCAGAATCACCTGAGAAGTAGTGGGCTAATTTATCACAGGAACAAAAATATACAATGGAGACTGAATGGAAGAGGATGAGTTCTGACAGGCATGCCTTTACTTTTTCAAGCAAGTATTTTTGCTTGGGTGGGTGGTGCATTAGTTATATATACAACTCATGCTTTTAGCTACAGCAAAATGTGAGAAGACATAATAATAGCTCTTCATGCTAAAGCTTCCTCTTTTTTCTTCTTTTTTTTTTCTTATTTCTTTTTCAGTTCAGTTAGTTTGAGAGTTTAGATTATTCTCTTTCTGAGAACGGAGGGAAGTATTTTTAATACTTCTCAGTGTGAGAGGTGGCTGGGTTGCCCTTAATCTAAGATGAAAATAGCAGTACATTTACTAGGGATTTGGGCCAGAAGATTGGACTTCTAGTGCAAAGCTCCTGATAACTGCCTTGCAGTGGTTCCCAGACGGTCAGGAAGATTAAAAAAACAAAAAACCAAAACAAATCCATCCAAAATAAAAGGCAAATTCACCTTTGAAGAATGGGTGAGTGTAAAGGGCTAAGTATGCTTCACTAGTATTTCTTTTTCCATAGGGAAAACAAGTAGTAGTAGTAGTATAACCAAAAGAAAAATGTGTTTACTAAATTTTTGCTCTACCCACAAATAGTTGACAATTGCTCACAATGAAACTGCAGCATAAGAAGGATTCATGAGACTGTTGGTGTCCTTCATCAGGGCTGTCTGCAGGCTGGGGTGGACAGTGAGGGGGCAAGAGGTGTTTACCACAGCCCCAACACACCCACTGCTGCTGTGTTTTGTGGGTGGGGTGGGTGCTAAGGGAGGAGTTGAATGATCTTGTTCAAGTGATCTTGTGCAAGAAAGTTAAGGGACAAGCCTGTCTCCTTGGGGTAAAATTTTACCCTATGCTTTGTCTTTTGGAAAATGCAGTTCTCATTTTCCACCAGTGCCACTCTGAAGTAAAAAAATACAAGAACATGAAATGGCTGGTCTGGCATTGTCTTTTGACAATGGTCAATCTGATGCTTAGAGAAAGGTATACAGCAGGAATATTTCCTTGTGTATAAGGTATAAAGCAAGACTATTTCCTTATCAGTTTCCTGCCTTCCTAAGCCAATGAAGTCTATGTCTAGTACCCAAATGGATATCTGTCTTGTTCATTTGTGTAACTGCATCTTGAAACCATGCACTATTTACAGTGCCCTTTGGCAACAAACTCCTACATTTCACTACCTGTTCTGTTGAGAAGAACCTTGCTCTGGTTCTGTCTCCTCATTCCTGTTTTGTGTCTCTCATTCTCAGTGACCATTTCTTATTCCCCTTCCTATGTCGCTTTTTGTTAGAATCCTACCCCTTCAGTTTCTATACGAGGAAATGAGAGCATCTGTATCTCCATCATGTGTGCATCTTTGCATGTTCAATGGAGGCTGTGATATGGGGCTGGAGAGGGTCTTTCCTGCTGGGGTTTCTTCAGTATAGGCTTAAGAAGTATAGGCAGAGCAGCCATGTAGGCACTTTTCTTCCTCATCTCTGAGGGAGATGGTTGGCTGAGGTATGTTTGACCTCAGGAAGAAGTAAAGAAGTCATCATCCTCCTTTGCTTAATACATGAAAAAGAGGTGTAGGAATGAGGGAGAACAGGGTGGGAACCATGCGTCCTGCTCACATTGGAAGACTCAATAGGTCTGTAAAATCATCCTATTAATAAAAATGCACCTTTTATTAAAGTCTGGAAAGGTACAAGCACTTTAGAAACCTAAAACAATTTAACCCCAACACTGCATAAAAAAATCTTGAAATGGAATGAGTTAGAACTGATGAGAGTTCCTGGGGTCTGCAAAGCTTCATCCATGCACAGAGTCCTACTTCCTCTGAGCTGCCCCTGGATCTTCCTGGGGGCTGAGCTTGTTGAGGAGTGGAGGGTGCAAGCAGGCATTTCTACACTGCAGTCTGAGAGCATTTGAAAATCAGAATGCTCAATTTTAGTTTTTTTTCTCCTTAAAGAAAAAAGGCAGATGCTTTAAAAAGCAGACACTTATTCTTTAATTTGTAGCTGTTAATTCATTTATAAACTACATGTGCTTCATGAGTGATTATGCTAATGTACTTAAGACTATTTAAACCCTTGCACTGATTAGCCTAACCATTCATTGTACAAATAAGATGTTATCTTCAGAATGTGTCTAGCAAAATTCCATAATCACAAACATGTTACTTTATTGAATGCAACTATTGGCATTACTGAATTCAGCCACTCACACTTTATTTTTTAGCATTCTATTCTATTTTGCGTTATATTCATGTATTCCATACTGATATGGTAGGGCTAGGCTGGTGGAACATATTTAATGGCAATAGTAGGCAGTTAAATTTATATTTCATCCTGTCTCCAAGCAAGAGAATTTGTGGGGTCACACTCACCTCATGCATGCAGAGGAGCAAGTGGACTGTGACCCCTCTGAGGCAGGTGGGATGCACTGGCTCTGTGCCATGAATTAGCGCACCATAGCCCTAGCCTCAGTTCCTGCTCTGAGGTCTGCCAGGTGCTGTGGGGCTGCAGGCAAATCACTTAGCCTAGTGAGTCTGGTTTTCCCCATCTGAACAGGGTAATGATGCTCAGCTACCTTCCACACTCACTGCTAAGTGCTCTCTGAGTCATAGGCGTTGTCATTAAAGGTATCTGGAGAGAAGATTTCTTTGGGCAGCTTTGTGCTGAAGCTGTCTGAGGCCATTTCTGGGCACATTCCCTTGGGGCTGCCATCGTGTCGATGTCATCACTTCGTGTCATTTCTTCATTAAATGATCCAGGGAGTTTAAAGAGACATTAGGGTCTGTGCTCCGTCTGTAGTGCAGCAAGGTGCTTTGGGTGATCTGCCTGATATAGAAAACTTCTTTCCAGCTTGCAGAAGGTCTTCTGCCTGCAGAGTCCCAGGATGGGATTCTGCTGAGGGGGGGTCAAGGCTCTGGCCTTTTCGTCTGGAGAAGGATCAAACC
Source organism: Agelaius tricolor (assembly GCF_023055355.1). NCBI lineage: Eukaryota > Metazoa > Chordata > Aves > Passeriformes > Icteridae > Agelaius > Agelaius tricolor. Next base: position 81,177,739 of record NW_027269261.1, read on the forward strand.
TTTTTTGCTTTCTTTGAGGCAAAATGACAGAGCTCTGTGATGTTTTTGTTGGTACATCTTTTTAAAATCTGTTTTAAGATGAACTTAAATTATAAAGGTTTTTGGTTTTGTGTTGCTATATGACCCTGGCTTGCTGTGAAGTCAGGAGGGAATGTTCTTTTGGGAGGGGGTACAGGGCAGACTGGCTTGTTCCTTGACTGGCCTGCCAGCATCCCAGCCACATTGGTTATGGGACCAGGGCCGTATATCCCCCAGGCCCTGGAGAAAGCTGAGAAGGACTGGTGGCAATGATGATGGGCACTTCTAATCCCTTGTGCCCTGGTGTTGGTTTGGGCTGGTTCTTCCTCTGTGAGCTGAGCACTCTGAACAGCAGCCATTAGAATCAGTTAACTGAGCTCTGGACTTTGTGTGAAATAACTGTGAAGGTCAGATAGTGAAAGTGGAAAAAAAAGTCCGAGATAAATATCTATTTATCTAACATTGTACAACTACTTAAAAAAATGTTCTGTGGATGGAGCACATGGAAAAAGCTGTGCTATTTTGCTAAAATGTGATGTTCAGAGGCTAGTTTGCTCAAAGGGGCAGCTGCTTATACACATGTAGCCCCATCAAGCAGAACCTCTGCACCCGCCCGTTGGGAATAGTGACACCTGTGCAAGCGGGTGCTGACTTTTGCATACACAGAAGCTGCTTTTAGGGTGGATGAGTGCAGGCACTCCTCCCTGAACATCTGCAGGTGCGGCTGCATGCAAAGAGACAAAGGGAAGTTGAAAGGAGGCAATCGTATGTGCCCTTCATGGCAAAAAGTCATGAGTCACACTTAAAAATACTGTAAGATTCTGTGTTTTCAGGCTTTTCTCTGCAACCATGAAGGCCAGAGTTTCAAGGGCAGGCCTCCAGGAAAGAGGACAAGGAGCCCAGTAAAATGTGGGAGCTGAAAACCCTGAAACTTTGCCAGCAAGTGTCTGAAAACAGCTGCAGCTGAACTGCCCACAGCGTAGATTCAGTGTCATGCCCTGTGTCACCATTGAAGTGGAAACCAAGAGACCCTCTGGCTGTCCTTGTAAGAACAGTGAGAGAAGCAAAAAGCTGCATAACTTGTGGCAATGCAACTCCCACAAGAATGGCAGCACCAATGCAGGGATGTTGCGCAGCACCACAGCTTCCTCCGTACAGGTGTGTGAGTGCAGCCTAAAAACAAGTGTGTGCATGTTCTGCTTTGACAGATAAGGCATATCAAGGTCATGCAAGCTAGATGCAAAAGGGGTTAAACACCAGCTGCAAAATGGTTAAAAGTTGCATTCTTGCATTTATGCATTCACTGTCATAAGAGAGTGCTTTTTTCTGGAGTGTAGAGATGAACAGAATGTGTGTTGGTTCTTAGGACAGATTCTAGCCCTAACTGAAACCAACTAAACCATTAGCACAAAACCATGCTGCTTTTCCTTTCATGCCATTAATTAGGAGAGTTAAAAAATCTTCCCTACTTTCTTATTAAAAAAATAGTACCAAGATTTGCACTTGTATGGATTTGTCAGAAATTTTTTATGATCCTGAGAGCAGTATTGCAGGGAAATTTACAACTAAAAATCAGATAGAGGCATCAAAAAAAGAAAGATGAGTAAGAAGAGGACCTAGTCCATGATTTAATTGGAATCAATGGGAATTGTGCCATTTGCCTTTGGTGGCAGCAGAATCAAAGCTGAAACACCAGCTGTAGTTTATTTTAGATTGGTGCCTATCTGAGATTAGATTTCAGAAATCTCCACAGGGTTCTTTTTCTGTTAACTACCTACAATTTATGGCAGCAATAGATATTCTACATGCCTTCCTCTACCAGCGGATGAGCTGAGCCTGTAAGCTCTGTAGGTGAAACAAGCCCTTTCCCTTTTTTGTTTTTGCTGGGAGATGAGTCTGCCACGTGTGAGTCTAAAGAAGTGAGTATTTCACTGCAGGGAGATGTGCCTTGGGACAAGGCCTCCAAAGCTGGGTGACTGCAAAAGTGAGAGGTTCGAGCAAGTTATGCTACTCAGCACTGCTCAAGCAGATATATGGGAGGAGTGAAAGTTGCAGCAGGCAGATGACTGAGCTCTAGGTGTAAAGAACTCGTGAGAAAGATGGAGTAGAAGAGCCTGATACTGCCAGAGAAATCCATAACCTCTTGGGAAGTGCTGTACTGTTGTGAAAATAGAGCACAGGGAGAAATATCCTCATGTAGGGAAGTAGGAAAAATTAAGGCCTGAAGTCAAAGAAAGACTTGCAGAAGACAACAGGGAAATGTTATCCATCTAGAATAGATGTAACAATCTGTGTAATGCTAGCACTTGCATTTATGTAGCAGTGCTCTTTTGGCTGATGAATGTGTATAGTTGTCTTTGGGTGACGAATGAAAGATAGTAGTCACTCAGACTTTGAGAACAAACAAAATAGTTGCTGAGGTGTCAGATCTTCTGCAGCCCCTACTTACTCTTTAATAGTGGTTAGTGGGCAGAGATCTCTGCAGGAGGTTTAGAGAATCAGATAGGAAGAAACTAGTGGTGAGCCCTTGAAATGCCAGGTGACATAAAAATAAGATAGCTTTGATGTTGTAGGAAGAAGGAAAATTTTAGAAAACAAAATCCTGGAAAAAACTCAAGAATGTTGGCTGAGGGGAAATATCTAAGGGGCCAGGACAGAAAAGTAGCTGCATTCTTACAGAGGTATATATGGTAGCTATGAGCTTTGTAACAACTAGTCAGGAATCACTAAAAAAAAAAGAGGTGAAGTGCATCTTAGAGAAAATGCTGTGGTTTTCAGAGCTTTAAAGTTTCCTGGAGTGCTCCTGCTATGGAGCATTAAATGCCCACATGTGAGTCATTTTGCCTTACAGATTTACTGAGGTGAAGTGTCATGACTGTGTTTTCTCCCTATTCTTTTTAATCTGGTCAGAGGAGAGAAATATCAGACATGAAATAGGCACTCAACTCTGCTCCAGTCTTTTCAATGGCTAGGGTCAAGCCATTGATCAAGCCTTCCTACTTCAAAGGAATAACAAAAATCCCCAAACTCTTCCACTTATAAACTGTCCCCCACCCATGTGTGTTACTGAAGGTGCCCAGAGCAGACACTATCTGACATTATAATAGAAAGCAACTGATAGGCAGTTCTCTCTGCTAGAGCAACCAGACCTGAAGAGCTGATATAACCTCCTACAAGCAAGGACAAATGATAATTGAGATGTTTCTACCCCAGTAAACTGTACAACACATGCTCTGCTGTCCTTGGGTCTGATTCTGTATTTCTTGAATGTTCTAATGTGCAAAAGATGTTTAGAGGAGTTTTGAGCATGTCAGGAATGTAGTTGGTGCTTGAAGTGTAAAAGGTGTTAGCAAATTATTGCCTGAAGCACAAAGGCCACCTGGACTTGTGACTGCAAAGTTTCCAGTGGCAGTAACCAAATGAGGTTTTGCTGAGTTACTCTGAGTAGGAAAGATATTTTTGCTTTGCTAAAGAAACTAGTTTGTGGTGCTAAATATTAATGAGACACTTCAAAACTAAAACAAGAGTAACCTATCTCTGCCAACAGTTTAGAGTTATATCATACTGGAGTTAAAAAACCAAACTTGAACAAAACCCCAAACAAGCCAAAGCAAAACACATTGTGTGAATTTTCAATTCATTACCATTATTTGAGTGTTACAGGCTTTCTGCAGCTCTCTGAGCCACAAATAAATAGATGGGGTCCATCCCTAAATTATCTTTCCTAGAGTCTCGTTCCTCATTTTGGTGTTGATTGCAATGTATTAAAAAATGCTTTGGGTGGACCTGTACATTCAGATACTCTTACTAAAAAAAGAGAGCAATCAGCAGAATAGGTGACCAAACTAGTTACATTATCTGTTGTTCAGCTCAAAAAATCAGTTTATTTTTAACAGGTTTTCTCTGCATGTTTTCATGAAGGATAATTTTTGGAGAAAAGCTTTTGAGAAGGGAAAATTGTTCAGGAGCAAGACAGATCTTTACAGAGTGAATTTTACCTGTTTATTGTGGACCCAGAGCCTGAGAGTAGATTCTGACATATGTGTGAGCCCAGAAGTAAACACAAAGGAATTTATTAATGTGGGTGGCATGATTGGCATGAAATGGAAATAGTACCTAACATTTATAAAGTGTTGCTACTCTGATTAAATTAAACAATTTTAATGTAATGGTTCAAACAGGCAATATCCTTTTTAAAGGTAGGAAATGAGGCTTATTAAGGCTTAATGACACACACAGGGTCACACCATGAGTTTGAGGGATAAGCGGTTGAATTGGAAGACCTGACTTCCATTATAATGCTCTACATTAGATGACAATGCATAACAGAAAGAATGAATGGAAATAAAATAAGACAGATGGTGAATGAAAAGAAACATGCATAAGTGTTTGAAATAAATATATGCACTGGGCAAGAATGAAACTGGTAATTGAAACCTTTGCTCACTTTAAAACACAATTAAGTGTATTTGCTTGCAGTGCATTTTGAGTAACAGGCTACTGAAAGAGATAATATGGCCTATGAGAGAAAGTGAATGCATTTTCTGAGGGTGTTGCTAAAAGCTATATTTTTGCCTCCATTTTCAGGAAAGAATAAGGGAACAGATGGCAGAAATTTCCCAAGGGAGAAAAGAGAATTACTGGAGAAGATCAGGATCAGACCTGCACAGGTGATCATGAAATCGAAATGCCTGGAAACTCAATTTCTCAAGGTCGATATAACCCATGCCTAGGTAACCAGTTTCTCTGAATTCTGAGGCAATTGGGAAAACATGAGAAAACTGGGAGGTGCTGGAGGACTAGCAAGAGTGTGAAATGTCAGTGATGACCTAGAGAGAATCCAAGTAGATCAGAGTCTTGTCAGCTGGGTGGTTTCTATTGAATTTCTGTTTCTGCATCACACTCATAGCTGGAGTATCTGAGCACCTTCAGTAAAAACAGCCATAGTGTCTTTGCTCTCTCAGCTTCTCCTCCCAGGAGAGCCAGTGTTTCTTGGAGGGCTTGTTTTAGTAGAATCTTTGTGTTGTTATTAGTGTGTGTGTTGTAGAATATTTGTTGCAACAGGATGAACTGAGAGAGGTGTCTTGTGCCTGAAGTGGAAAATAGCAGGTTAGGGGGGAGACTGCATTTCTCAGTAGCAGCTGCTCCTGGACTAGGCCTAGTTAGGCTAGAATTGCTGGAGATTTAACAAAATAAGGACAGGAATTCCTCCTCCCTTGCATAGCTGTTGATGTTATGTCTAGCTGATTTGTGCCTGCTTTCTCTCCTCTTTGGTGATAAAAGACTGTTTTCAAACATGACCATCCGACTCCAGCTGCACAGACCAATGCAGTTTTGTTCCAGTCCCACTCTAACAACCAGATTTTGTGAGATGTCCTGTTCCTAATTCCAAGGGAGCTAAATGCCCAAACATCTCTAAAATCTGTGTTGACTTTATTTCCATGTTTGTCCAGCGTATCTCTTTGCTTTTGCATCATTCAGGTAAATACTGTAGTATGAGAAAAGGAAATATCCACGTGGAGGAGGCTGGAAAACCTGAAGAGGAGTACAGTGAGAGAGCTTAAATAGTGGGATTTGATTATCCACAGTCAGCATGATTGCCTGAGAAATACTGTCTCTACCAAAGAGACTTTTTTTTTGTTTTGACTTCTCAGAGGAAATGGACTTTTGGTGGATTGATATTGGGCTTAAAATTAAATTTACAAATCTTATGGAGTAAGTGGATATTATAAATGTGACACAGGATGATCAAGCTTATTCGGTGTTGAGAAGCAAGTTTCTAGTTTTAGGGAGCCTCTTCCAGACCAGCATCCAGAGTGTTATGTTCAGAACAGTTCCTTTTCCTCTCATCTTAGTGGGTGTCTTAGAGACTTGCCAAGGAAGGCTTGAGCTCCAGGAGTTGCTCAGAAAGTGCTTAATTTCCCATCTTGTGGGTGATGACTCTTCCTATTTTATCAAATCCTTTTTTCTGGTCACTACTGAACCAATGCCGGGCTTGACAATCATTGTTCTGGATCCTGGTTGCACCACTCTGGAAGAGTTCATGGCAAAGTAAGGACAATTTTGGGACAACTAAGAAAAATATGATATTTTGAGCTGGAACTAACAAGTTACTAGCACTGACCAATGAAGTGTGTTAGAGACATGAAGACATTCCTAGATTTCATATAGCTTCACTACTGTTTCTCATAAATAGTGATTTTCTTTAACAAAGAGCATTTTTTCTGGCAGTAAGCAGCCACTTGGATTTTCTGCTGTCCCTTACTCTTACATTGTTTCTAAGTCTAACTTGTAAATATTTGGGATATAATATACAGCATGTTACTATCATTTAAGAGGTGCAAGTACGGATGCAGAAAGTCACTTGCCCTGCAAATATGCCTGCAATAAATACCTTGCTGGGGGAAAGAATAGATGGAGAAGAGGTCATGCATGGCTGATGCTGACTGAAGCTAAGTGTGTGCCTGGTACAGTAAAGATATTGTTCAGTACTTATCTTCCTTGTGAAAATATTGCTGTTGTAATAGTACCAACATATCCATGTATGTTACTTGTCTCTCATTCCAGCACCAGCTGGACTGGTTTGTTCTACCCTGTCACATGTTCTAAGTCATCCACCTGTATTCTGCACAGGTGTCAGCCCTCGCTGTGATCACACTGCTGATGCTTCTGACCCGATCTGCGTGCATTTCGCTAATATACCTCACTAGACAGTGCTTCTGGAGGAAGCTTTGCCTAAAGGCACTCCCACACTCATGGCTAGGCGGGGGAATCGGGCCCAGCTGTGAGCAGGGTGACAGGGAAGGCTCACAAGCCTGGGAGTGGCCCTTGCAAGTGTTGCCTTGCACTTGAGAAGCTCCTTCCTGCCACCACATTGCTCACCACGCTTAGTGGTTTAGTGCCACCATTTGCACAGGCCTCCCCCTTCCCGGCAGCATGGGGTGGTAAATTTGTGCTCACACAGCGTCTCAGTCCAGATGAGAGGTGCAGCTCGCTGGTAGGATGCAGGTGGTTGGAGTGGGAGTGTGCAGCGCTCGCAGTCGCGCTGGGTGACACTAACCAAGGCGGCTTCCTCCTCCCACGCACCGGGCCCAGCGCGGTGCGCTCTTCCTGTTCTCGCCTGCTGACAAGATGTGCAGCGGGCTCTCGGTCGGAGTGGGTGGGATGAGGTCACGTCCTCTGCACCGTGTCAGAATGGGAGTGATGAGCATCTCCCACCTCAGCACACGAGGAGTCAGCTTCCAGAGAGGTTGGTGGCGCTGGCAGTTCCTGGTGTGCTGTCATACTGATCAAAGTTATATGTTGGCCTACACCAGCAGCAAATTTGTCCCTGGGGCTTTTATCCTTCAGTTGTTAAAGCCATACTCTTGTGAATGATCAGTGTGGAGTGGACTATAAAGAAGAAAACTAATTCTATCTAAGTTCAATGTTCAGTATTCTGTGTACTTTAACATCAGCTGTATATAAAATGGTCAACCTCTTTCCCGTCCCATGGCAGGACTTCAGTTTCTTCTTGAGTAGATATGGTGTCTGGCTTAATTTGGGCTGAGGCTGGGTGAGTAGACCTGGTTATTGTATTTACTTGTGTGGTAATTGGGATCGATACACACTGAAATTTCAACAGGAGACAAATTAAGTAAAATTCTACTGCAGTCCAAGATGCTTCTTTTCTATGCTGCCCAGAACAGTGGTTCATCACTGGGACTCCTCAGACTACTGGTCATAAAAGTAATAAAGCTACAGCTGGTAATTAGTGAGGGTGTGTTGTTTGAATTGAAGTTTACAAGAAAAGGTCCTTGCCACAACACCACGTCTTGCCTACCCTTTCAAGGAAATTTTAAACACTTTTTCTTTTTTTTTTCCCTCTTAAGTCTCTGTCCTTTTTATACCTGCATCATTGTGTATGATGAGCATCAAGTGTGCAACTCCTTCCAAGCTGCAGACTTCTACTATGGATAGTGTACCAGAAGGGATAATAAATAGAAACTGATTTTTTTTTTTTTTTGGGGGGGAAGCAATTTGCACGTTATGCTTCTGGATCCTAAAGAAAAGGAAGCGTACTTGATGTTAAAATTGGCTTCATGGCTCCAGTTTTCTCAGCTCTGCACCACCTGCCTCTAATCAAACTGTCCAATTACAGGAAACAATTGTTTTCTTGCTTTCTGTTAAGTGCAGGAATTCATTCGCTAAAGGACTTTTTACCAAATGTTGCTTTTAACAAAACCAATTTCATAATTTGTTTGGAAATAATGTGCTGTTTATGTCCAGTATGCATGTTGGGATTCAAACATATGGTCACCAGGATCCTCAGAAGGTCATTTACAAAATTGTAATATTTATCTTAACTGATTGCAGGGTTTGGAAATCTCTATTGTATTGGGAGAAACTCAGTGGACATTAATAGTTTCACGATTGTTGTGGTAAGCTGAGAATCAGGCCCTGACCTATAATTATCACTTACACGAAGAGCACTGATAACACAGAAGGGAAATTGGTCTCCCTAGATATGCTTCCTTAATGTGAGACAATGACTTCAGGCTGTTTCTGAGCTGCAAATCTCCCAGGTGAAATCTTGCTGAAGCAGAATAGAGTAGAATAAAAACCAGAGTAAGAGGATCTAGCTTTGGTTAACAATGCTTTCCTTGCAGAACTCCATCTCAAACCGAACTATACCCCTAACATGCTCAGTTAGCCCTACACAATTACATGAGATCACATGGAGAAAGTAAATACACAACATCCACTCTCATTTTAGCTATGATGTTTACATGTCTTCACTGAACAACTGTTTTTTATCTGCAAGGAAACAGACTGATAACGAAAATATTAACAATATACTCTACAATTTAGGAGCTTACTAATTATACTATAAATATTTGCCTCACAAACTTCATATGAAACAAAATGGACTAAATAAGAGTGTAAAGATCTTAGGTATGAGGCCTGTATAAAAAGACATATAGTACACTGTAAAATTTCCTTGAGAAGCATAAGGCAATTACTGGAAACTACTGAACAGAGGAAACATGAGGAGCTACTATTCACTGTCTCATAGCAAGAGAAGTGAGGGTTATTCTATAACATTGACAGTCAACAAATGCAAAACAGATAAATGAGTGACTCATTGGCATTAACCAGTAAGCCTCCAGCATGTGGAATTAATTTCCATAGGAAATCTATATTAAACTGCAGCACAATTGGCAGCATTGCTACAGCCATGTTGAGAGGAGTGATGTACTAAAAACTACTTTTTGTTTCCAAAATGTATTTAATATGTGTCTGTGTACTGACATACAACTTGCAGTTATGCTAACTGGATCAATAGACTGCTGTATCCTCTGTTAGTTGAATCATTGAGAAGGTATTTGGTATACACCGGGAAAAGATTTGGAAATTTGATACAATGCCCTACATGAAAATTTATTTTTGTCCTTATAACTGTACTTGTCTATGCCTTTTTTTTTCCTCTCCTGTATTTTCCATTTTTTTACCTTTTAAATCAGGATCAAGAAGAGAACAATGCTGGAGATTTTCATGTTGGCTGGCTTGTACTGTTTAGCAACTTTTTGTTTGTGTACTGAAGGAAGGGTTAAGGGATATATTACTTTATTCCTGTTATTTCCAAGATTGCTTTAGTTGCACTTGGCTGGTTGATCTTGCTGCATTTATGTGGATAGTGGAGTGGTATATAAGAAAAGAAAAAAAATGGTAACTGTAGAACAAATCTCCATTGATTTGAAAGGAGAATAAAAGAGAAGGGTAACCTAACACAAAGCAAATGTAGCTTGCAGTACAGTAAAAGCCAGACAAAATCTGAAATGCTGCATAAATAGGGAGATAGCATGTTTACCAATTGTTATTCCTATAACATAGGTCATTGTTTTGTTTTATTTTGCAACCTGTAATATATTACAGTGCCCATCAACATAGTAACATCCATTCTTCATATGATAGATGCATATATATATTTTATGTTAGCCAAACAGGATGAACAAGTACAGCCTGACCAAGCTAGTACCCTGACTGACAAGTGCTCAGGTCTAGTGGAAAATAGGTATGGAGAGATGCAATTCCCAGGACTCTTAACACTGCAGTTTGTGCCTTGATCTGTTTTTAAGAGGAGATACCAGGTTTTGTCCTAAATCTTGGGCAATGCAGAGAAGAGGGTTTGAAGAACACAGAAGGTTCAAGGAATTGGATTGTTGCCTAAATATTCTTTATATGCCCCAAAATGAATATAGATATGTATGTTCTGTATGATCCAGGTAAGTAGGTCTGTATGGAGTTTTGATAGCCATAAGAAGCTGGAGTGGTGGATATGAAGGTATTGGGAAAGAGTAAGGTTAGTAGGTTGGAATGCAAGGATGTGGGGTATGGGTATAGAAGATATCCTCACACAGACAGTGGAAATTCTGAGAATTACCAGGAAAAAAAAGTGTACAGTGATAATTCCATCATTATAATACCTTGTCCCTTGTTATAAGTTAACCCTGTTTCTCCTGCTGAAACAGGGAAAAGTTGTCCTCAAATTTCCATGTTTCCTTTTATATATTGCACTTCAGTTGTTGTCCACTGTTGGTTTCTTGCTTGAAATGTGGTCATCCTGCCAGGTGTATGTGTGCACAAGTCTGCATGCACAGAGGGACACTGCCAGCCCAGCCCTGCCCTGGTGACCTGATGATCTCTGTGTGTTTGAGTGTATAGTCAAGATCAGAAAACAAAAAAGAAATAGTATACTTAAAGAAAGAAGGAGGGATAAAAGCAGAATTTTAAAGCACTGGAGATTCTGCAGGTCCCATGGTGATACTGCCCACCTGGAAACATGTGCTGCAAATCCTGTGTGTCTGCTGGCCATCAGCCCTTCCCTTGTCACGGTGGGCAGTGGGCAATGTGCAAGTTGAGACAGAGAACAGTGATAGCCTCAGACTGCTGTCAGGACTCCCTGAAGAGGAAGGAAAACTCTTCACATCAGAAAAAGCTTTTCTCTAGGATTTCTGCTATTGACCAGTTGTTTCAGGTCCTGGTCCATAAACCCTCCAGTGTGCTGCACTGAAAGGATCTAACATACACAAGTCTGCCTAGGCAGAAGGAATGTACATATTATGATGGTTTCACAGCAGCTCACTCTGGGATTGTCCCTGGGTAGTAAATTTTTTGATTGGAAGACAAAGGCATACATGAATCACCCAGATACCATCTTTGCTTCCTGCCCTTCACACCCTGTCTTACTGTGTATTTCCCACATTTGTCACTAACCATAATCATATTTTGGTGTTGGTCTTGCAATTCATTTAGCCCTATGCATTTTAAATATGCTTGTCTAACTCTCCATATAGGAAGAAAATTGTTAAAAAGGAAAGACTTCTAATATATATGTATCACATTATTTAGTTATATTAGAATGTCCAGCATCCTGCAAAAATGGCCCAGATTCCAGCAAGTCCAACAGCCAACAGGTGCCCCCAGATGGCTTCAGAAAAAGATGCAAGAAACATGACCTTTGAGGCAGTGCAGAGCATGGGCTGGGTTATCACTATGTTACCAAAGTTTGGCTGTGTGACTTTAGTGGGTAATGGCCATGCTGCCAATTACACCACCTGGGAAGAGGCTGTTAAAGAAACCAGAGAGCCTCCTTTGGAACTAAAGGCAAGAACAATTGGCCAGCCATCCCTGTAGCAATTCCTTTGTGGGTCAGGATGTTATTTGGGTTTGTATTTAACTGCATTGGTTAAAAATGCAATGAACAAATTTAGCTTTTTTATTCTGGACACTGTGCAAGCAGTTTCTAGAAAGAGACAGAGCCTGCAAGATTACGATAGTGCTCACGTGGCTTTTTGAGTGGGCAGCTGAAACATTTTAAGTCACCAAAAATAATAGTAGGGGACATATGATAGCTTTTTGTTATGTTTTCTATTCCATAGGACTGTCTTTAGATAGTTATTCATGCTGAAATTCATTACTTTCACAACTCAAATACATTTTATGACTATCTAACAGCTTGTCTGCATATTGGAACACAACCTTACAAATATCAGCACACAAGCATTTGCAAAATTAATTTAATTAGTATTCTATCAGCTCTGGAGCTTAACTGCTGTGAATAGGTGTTGCACAGGCAGTATAGTTTAATGGTTACTGAAGTATTTTAACTCAGGACTCCATAACATACTTCTTCAGCCTGTATGCTTGTGGAAAGAGGGTCACAAAATCTTTCAAGCTGCCCAGCTGTTAAATGGTATGCTTATATTTAGGTAGCTTAGCTAAAATTGGTAGGATGCATTGAAGTATTTGGATGAAAGCTGCTCTACAGTGTAAGGATAAAGTATTATTATTAGAAACATTATTACATTATCAGCAGTGTGACTTACAATGAAAACTCAGGAACTTCTGCCTTTAGGAGATGTGGTTTTTTTCTTTAACAGAAGTATTCAAGAAATATAAAACAGACGAAATAAGGACATAAGTGTAAAACAATTAACAGCGATGTTAACTTTATTAAAAAGCTTCATTGTGGTATCAGGCAGGAAGTGAAACTGCTTTCAAACTGCAAATATTTCTCAATCATTTCATGCACCAGCAATCTTTGTAATAGGTTTTCTGTTGTTTTTTGCAAAATGTTCAGATGAGCAGATAAAAGTTCAGACTCAAGGGGAAAGGCAGTCATTTTTCTAGGATTTCACTAGCCATGTATTTCACTTTGTGATTCAAAGTGACCTTAGAGTCTGTCTCAAAGAGCAGATGTGCATGCTGAAGGTTTGAACCCTAACTATTTTTATAGGGTCATTCCTTTTTATAAACCAGCAGAGCTGTATGCTGGCAGCCCTCTAACCGGCTTTGGGTGTTGACTCATGCTTGGTGAGAGTTCAGTCAGAGGCAGCTGAAGGAGAAACGGCTCCCAGCTCCCCTCCCTCCCCACCCTGTGCCTTGCCATGGGCTGGTGGGATGTGATGTGTGCCTGCACCCTGGCCAGGGAGCTGAGGGCCTGCTGTCCTGTCCTCCTGTGGGCTCCTGCTGACTTCAGGCTGTACTCTGCTGACTCAAGAGGGGATACTTGTTGTGCTAAAGCCTCCCTGGGATGGTGGCTTCCAAAAGAGGGACGGAGGTGACAGCTGCTGAATGCTTCATCCATCCCAGTTAAATCTGCCGGCGAATGTGCACCAACACTTTTAGGTTTTGTGCTACTTGGAACTACTTTTCTGCCTCTGAGTATCATGTTATGTTGATCCCAGAGGGTCAAGTACAAAAGTATTGAGCACTCAGAGACACTAAATGCCCTTACTGGGTGAATTAATGGGCCTTGAGAATACTTGGCAATGGGACTGCTCAAAAAAAAAACTTCCATTAAACTCTTGCTTGACAGAAGAACAGTTTTTTCATTAAAAACAGAAAGCTAGAAAACTGAAACTTCAGCTATCATATTCATTTCTGCACCTGGGTCAGATGCAGAAGGTCGGATGCAGACTAAGTGCTAATTAGGTATCTCTTGACTCAGTAATTCTTGCTAAAAGTGCTGTGTGTGGGGCATCTAGAAGAGCAGCAGGTGTTGTGGTAGATTTTACTTGTCTAATCTTGTAGTTTCTAGACACCACGACCCCAATTTTTGCATCTTTTCAACCAGCAATGGTTTATTCTTGTACAAAAATAGAAATAAAAAGGTAGGGAAAGCACATGCAATTAAAAATTTCCAAGGTAATTTCACTTCACAATGTTCAAAAGTGATCTAGTTTGAACACTTTTTGTGTTACATTTCAGTCAAATGTTTGTCTAAATTTTGAGAAATCGAAATCTTGGTAAATTGGAAGAAGATGAAGTGTTTTAGAAAATCTTTGCAGACTAGTTCTGAGGATGAAAACACCTAAATTTTTGTAAGAAAATATATGTTAGCCATGTCTACCAGGTCTAGATAATGGCCTGGGATTTGGGAGACCTGGATTCAGTTCTCTGTTCATTGTATGGTTTTCAACATACCACTTAGTTTTCCAGCGCCTCACTTCTGAATCTGTAGAACAGGGGTGCTGTATTTACCTTGCAGAGGTGTTGCAGAAATGAGTACTTTGAAGAGTGTGATGTTACTGTGTTATAGGACAGTGAAAAGTTTGAAGCCTATACTTTTGTAGTTCCCTGGATTCCTATTCTTAACATTTTGCTTTGCCAAACGGGAAAATCACAATACTCTCCAAAATCATAGTAATCTGCTGTTCCTGCTCTGTTTGCTTGTTCCAAAGCCTGTAAAGTTTTATTAGAATCTTTGCAGTGACTTCATATACTTTGTGCTGGACTTTAATGACCTCAGGACCCATATGGACCAGTGCATTTATTGTTGTGTGCTGAACGTCCTCACATTTCAGAGGCTGATCTCAAGGCTGCTGAGAGCTTGCCAAAGTCTTTCATTAGATACTAGATGCTTGTTTGATATTGACACATTTCACAAGTGTGACATGAACAGGAAAAAAAGCATTAGTACCTAGAAGAGGTTGCTGCATTTGCTCTGCTTGCTCCTCAAAACTTTTAGGTAGGTAATGATAGTAAAGCCTAATGATACTGTGCTGGAGTGCAAACAGGCCCCTCAGTATCACAGGCAATTCATAAAGACACAGAATTAAAACAGCTAAAGGGATGGGATAGAGCCTCTCCAAGCTTTACAGGGAATGGGTGGCTGCAGGATGTGGTCTGGATGTTCCAGGAGCCTTGATTCATTATCATTAGTGCACTGTTTGTACAGCATTTGTAAATGCTGTAGAAAGGTTTATAAACAAGTGTCAGATAACAGAATTACTTGATGAGATCTCTAGTCACACAAACTGCAAATAGATGGGTACTGATGATGATGATAAGCTGAATGATTTCTAACACAATTTAAAGGAGATGCAAAGGGATGGTGTGGTTTGCATCTGAATGAGTTCATCTGCTCCAAATGGTTCAGTTCTCTAATCTGTGTATGGTGGAGCAGGCAGAGTGTTTTAAGATCATAAGATCATTCAGGTTAGAAGGGACTTAGAAAGCCTGATGTGAAACCTTTTATTCAAAATGGGGTCAGCTAAAAGATCAGACCAGGTTGCTCTGGACTTTGTCTGGTCAGGTACTGAAAGCCCCCAGGAATGAAGATTGCAGAACCCCTCTGGACATCCTATTCCCCTGCTTGATTTCAAAGACTTTTATTGTGAAAAAATATTTCCCTCAAATCCAGTCTTAACCCTGCTAGCAACTTATGCTCACTGCCCTCCCACTATGTACGGCGGTGAAGAACATGCCTCCATCTCCTTGCTGGTTATCCTCATAAGCCCTGGGGGGCTGCTGTTTTCTAAAGCCATCTCTCCAAGCTGGACAAGCCCACCTCCCTCAGCCCCTGCACATTGGGCAAGTGCTCCAGTGCTGGTGGGCTTCTGCTGAGCTCACTCTGGTTTATTGATAAGCTGCCTTGCAGTCATGCAGATTTACAGGAAGACACCAAATTCCTTCAAAAGGAAAAACTTCCATTGGCAATGTCTGTTTCCCCTGTAGAAAGCTGTTCCCAGTTGAGATGTGGCCCCAGCAGTCAGCTGATGGGCTGCAGGGCTCCAGGCTCTCCGGCTCTGCAGCGCTGCAGCCACAGCTGGGGCAGCTTGTCAGCTGGCATTGCCCAGGGTCTCACTCTGTTCCAGCACTGCTGAGGTATTACTCTGCAGTTTCCAAAATGAGGTACTGTGTAATTTTAGGGAGGAGAATTTCCAAAAACACAACATTTTCTTCTCTGAATTGACTTCCCTGTTAGTTCCCCTTTTTCCTTCCCCCTCCAAGTAATTTTCTTCAGAATCAACTTTATGTAAGGCACAGGCTGAACCTACAGATCCTTTAAAAAAAAAAATTATCCAGAGGATTGTGGGAAATGGGCAGGAGACCCTGTCATTAGTAAGGTGTTTGTTTAACAGAACAAAACTATTTCCCTCTTTACTGTAGACTTCAGATTCTGAACAATTATTAACTTGTTGCCTTCCCTCTTCCTTCCTTCCTTTTCTCTTTATAGTTGGACCTGAGGTTTTGTTTCTCTCTTATCTGCTGCTTTCAACATGTTAAAAGTAAATTTTTGTGGGATTGCAGAGGCAGAAAGCAAAGGATGTTTAAGAAGGGAGGCTGAAGTAACGATAATATAATTAATTATTGTTTTTTATTAATAATTGCACCATTATAGATATATTCCTAATTTTGCACATGCAGGAAAACTCAGGGTGTCTAGGCAAGCTTGAGAAGGCATTGTGCTGCTAGTCCTGATGCACCTTTTCTATGACTTCCTTTCCTCCTCTCAACCTTCCTTCTCTATCATCACCCAGCCAACATCCAGGTGGACTTGGAGGTGACTGCCTGAGGTGGGTGACATCATCAAAAAAGCTATAGATTTCTGCCTGGCATGGTGTTATATAAAGAAAATGAGGTAAAAGGGCCAGTAAATTGTATTCATCCACAAAAGGTGCCTCACAGAGTGAGGCTGAGCTGGTGGACTTCTGAGCCACAGGAGGCTGTAAATGTGAATGCCATGCTGGATTGAAAGGAGCCTAGAAAACGTTATGAACAGTTGTAACATTTGAAGTAATAATACAGGCTTAATTAAATCTCATATTTGAGCACATTGGGTAGTCTCTGTAGGGATCAGGAAGGCTTTTCCCTTATCCACATACAGCATTTTTTAATTGGTAAGGTGCATTATGTGTGTCTTTCTCAAAATCCAAGGCAGTGATTAAATGCTTCTGCTAGGAGTGGGATGCTGGACATGAACGGTTGGCCTGGTGTGGTGTGGCAGATTTGGTCTTCCTTTGGATTGTTGGTTGTTTTCCCTTGTGATTTGCATTTTGATTCTTGTAATATTTGACATTTTTCTAGCTCTCAAAATGAAGGTAATGGCAATGAGGATCTTGGCTTCCACTAGGATACTAATTTTTTAACCTTTCTATCAATACAATAAAGGTTGGAAGCATGACCCAAACCTCTGAAATAGTAGAAACCCCAGGCCATCTTTTACTGCATTATATTATGCATGGGTTGCTAATATTGTCTTTGCATATTTCAACTCAGAGCAACTATGTAATCCATAAATTTGTCCTATAGAGAAACCAAATTCATCAGGTGGAAAAACACTTCTTACCTTTGAAGTGCTTTGGGAGATGGATAAGAAGGTGTTTTTATGCTTGTGTGTTTGTCATCACCTCAGTAGTTGTGTTATTTCTGTGTTATTTCTACACAGACATCCAGTGTTATTGTAGCTGGGAGCCTGGAAAGTTCTAGTCTTCTGAGAGGGTTGGGAGGAGTACCTAAGCCAAAGCTAGATGTTCACCTGTCCCTACTTAACCCCTGCCTGATATGTGACCCAGCTTCCTGGAGGCTGATGTAGCTGCATAGGTCTCCCACATTCTTGAAGTCCTAACATGATCATGCAGAGGGCAGAGGCGCCTGAAATGGTGGTGCAGGGCAGATGTGAGACGTCGGACCTTGGCCAGGATGTGCCTGCAGATGTATTCTGTTATCCTGGTGGGAAATGCCAGGGGTAGCAGCTGAGAGCTTATCTACCACTGAGCACAAAATGCTTAAAGCAGGCACACCACGTGTTTCTGACTGCTGTGTGCAGATGAGCAACCTTGTAGAGTTCTGTAATGGACGAGTGTCCACCATTTGTATCCATCTGCTGGCTGCTCATGGTACCATGGAGGGGGAAAGGTCATTTTACTGGGGCTGGAGAGTGTGGAAGAGGGTCAGAGAAAACTTGACCAGCCTGTTCTATCTTGCCTGATTGAAGGAGGCACATTAAAAACAACCCAATTCCTATGCTATATTTCTATAGAGAGGCCAAGACTGCTTTAATTAAAAGACCTCTCTCTAAAATCCTTTATAAAGGATGTAGAAACCATTAAAACTGCTATTAATTGTCACTGATCATTGTTTACAGTGAAGGAGGAGTGAAATTATAAATGGTACTGACCATTTCTTAAACAAGGAAGGGTCATCCCTACCCTAAATTGCTTACAGTTATCACCCAGAATATGTATTGAGGGATGCAAGGAGTATGAAACTGATCCCCAGTGAATTTAGTGTGGAAGTTTCTGATAATGTTTTAATAATACTCATGCAAGAATTTAGCTTACTTCTCAATAATTAATGCTTGTGAAAAGTTTAATATGTATTTATTTGGTGTGTTGTGATACTGGCACATGAGCAGAATAATGAGTTATATATGCATGAAAGGGTTTTCACCTGCATGTTGACTTTTAATTCCTTTTATAAATGCTGAACAATAAGGTTTATTTTAATTAGAAGAAGAAGATGGGTTATTCCTCCAGAGTGATTTTGGTTAAAAATTTAATTTGTGTTGTGTTAATTTCCTCTTAACTGTTTGCAAGAAAATGACATAGTGAAACATGGCCCTGTGCAGAAATGAAAAGTAAATTACATCTGCAGTATATGAAAAAATTCTTTGCAAAATTTCAGAAGCCCGTCTGGTGAGCATATACATCTGTGTATTGGTCAAATTATATGCTTTTAAGTGAAAGTAAGTGAAGAAAAATTACTAATGACACCCAGAGCAAATGCAAAATGGTTTCAGTTTCTTGAACAGGGCACAAAGATGTGAATCATCATATTTTCAATGTCAGAAAAACCTGAGTGGTTTTTCCTCAGGGTTACAAAGGCACATGTCAACTGTCTGAATAAGAAATCTCAGTCAAGGCAACATACATTAGTTTTACCATGAGGTAAACTCCCTCAGGTCAACCCCAGGCAGGGTACAATACTCATCTTGGCAAGTCACTTCATGGTAAAACTTGTAGTGCCTCATTGTCGCTGTTATTTTACCTCGACATGCATGTTGGCTACCCTGAGGTAAAAATGCTGCCTCTTTATCAGCAGGCAGCAGCCCTCAGCGTACGTGCAGGCCAGCTCTGTACTCCTTGGCTGTCCCCAGGTGTGACAGCCAGCTTGTACCTTTGCCTACCCCATCTCCGTTTGCCTCTCCAGCACTCGTCACAACTCAGAGGAAGTCCAGCACCTCTCGTGAATTTATTTCAACCCACTTCACCAAATCTGTTTCATGAAAACTTCTCAGGCTGTCAGGGGGACCTTGCTAACTAGTTCCAGAAAATTGTAATAATATTGACAATCACCATGTGGTGTGTACTCTGCAGCCCTGAATATGGCACTGAGACCTCCCTGCACCATGTTTTTCCCCTGGGGGGTCTCTCCAGGGTCCTCTCCCATCTACTGCTTCTTCAAACATTCCTGCTGGTTGCAGGTTTGCCTTCTTGTGCTCAGCGTATCCCCACTTCCATCTCTACCAGAAAATAGGGGCCTCCTTATCTCTCTCTCTAATCTCTCTCTCATTTGCTGAAGGTCCCCTATTTGTTCCTGTGCTAGGAGCTGGGAATATAATTTTCCTTCCCACCAATCTTATCTCCCAGGCAGAGCAAAAAGAAGTAAATTATTCAGTTGACCACATTTTAACTGTAATGGGGTGAGAAGCAGATGGTTAATAGCCATTGTTATTTTTCTTTTCAGTATATAAACCATTGCAGGGGGAAATAAAGGTATTGGTTTGACTGGGGAGAGGCAAGGGATTGCATGCATCCTGCACTTTTCTCTTTGGGTGAGCGGGTTGTCATCAAAATCATATGGTCTGTGCTTTGATTTGTAGAACTTTTCCTGAACATTGGGCTTGCCTGGAGATGACATTGAAAAGTTCCCTTATTACAGGCAGACAGCTGAATGCCCTCAAGCTGAAAGTAAGACCTTGCTTGACTTAGAAAATGAATGTCATTTTTCTGGTATTGTTATTGAAAGTAATGTTATACTCCTGTGTATCTGAACATGACAGCAGTTACAGCATGGGTAAGTGCTTATAATCAGCTGTGATAGTGTTTATTTTAGAAGTCGAGTGAATCACTAGAAACGTGCTTGCTGAATGATTTTATTGGGGAAAATGATTGTCTTGCAGCTATGTAAACTCACAAACAACCAGAAAATTATATTGTACTAAGTTATCACAGCACCTTAGATACATTCTATGTTGTAGGTATGGAGGTCCTTTCAGCTTAGCAGGTTGTATTTGAGAGTGCTATTTGTCAATTACTCTTTTTAATTTCTGTCCTTTTTAATTTTCCTTCCTCTAGTGAGAAATTTTGTTTTCCCATCTCTTCTTCCCAACAACGTAAAATGTCTAGTATGCCAATATACCTCTGTGAACACTCTGCATTCCTGTTCACTGAGTTATTCTTCAACATTGATCATTGTCTTCTCCTATCAGGAAGCTGTAGCAGAAAAGGGCTGCAGTATTCATGTGTGTTTGACTCCCTAGATTTGATTCTAAGCTCTGCTAAACCCACCCAAGGTCAAACTCTTGATTTATTTGAGAGTTCAGACTTCTTATCCCAGGTCCTGTGAGTGATCTGTTCATGTGGGTGGCCTGTGTGCTAAAAGGTTGGGCCTTGCATTTTTCTAGCCAAGTCACATGTGGGCCTCTGGAATCTCAGAAATTTTCCACTTGACAGAAGAAGGGGACTTCAGAAGCACGGCTATAAGTACTTAGAAAGATAGGCTAAGAAAATATTTCAGTGTGCCGATACCCTACTCTCCTTCTCATTTTTTCAAAATGGTGGCATATTCTTTGAAACTCCAGTTTGGCATAGTTGTGGGTATAGGCTGGTTTTGACCAGGATTTGCTTGTCTGTCTGCAGAAGGGCTTAGAAAGCTGCAAGATCCAACTTTAACTTGCATCAGTTACATTGGTATGTTTTGTCTTCATTGAATTTTAAATTGGCCCTCACGTCATGATGAGAGCTTCCTGAGCTTCAGGATGCTGTGAAAAAATGCAGCTCCTTAGAAAACATTATGCTAAAGGTTCAGCAGATGTGTTGAAGAAGTATCTTTGGAGTTCCTGCATTTGAGATGCAAGTCACTGGTTTTGACTTAGTACAGGCCTATATTATTAGAGAGTGGTCTCAGCAAAGGGAAATTATCATTTACAGGTGACAGAAGTAGCCCATTTCCTTTGCCTTTAAGGAGAATATTTTCACTTTTCCCCAAGTAGATACGACAGTTCTTTCACAAATGACTTACTGTGAAGTCTTCTGTAAGCAATATGGTGGGTCATGAATGGCCTGCAGAGGAGGCAGTAAGAGGCACAAGTATCTGCAGGTGAAAGCCAAGTAGATAAATATAAGGTACTTTGGAACCTGTTTCCTTATCTAACCTTTTAAGGTTGTCATTAACAGTTTCCTGCTTATCCTTCAGTTGAAATCTCTGCTCACCTTGAAGGAGCCGATTGTTTGGTGGGAAGACTCATTAGGAGCTGTATCTTGCTCCATCTCAGCAATTGGGAATACAGCTCTGACATTTTGTTCCCAGTTCAGGATTGGAAG
Organism: Agelaius tricolor; assembly: GCF_023055355.1. Classification (NCBI taxonomy): domain Eukaryota; kingdom Metazoa; phylum Chordata; class Aves; order Passeriformes; family Icteridae; genus Agelaius; species Agelaius tricolor. The sequence continues at coordinate 81,199,131 of NW_027269261.1, forward strand.
GCTGCTTTAAAGCAAAACAAAGTGTTGCTAAAGTCTTTTGTCTTTGGTTATCAGAATTTACTTGCTTTAAAGATAAATGTTGTGTAGTTCTAATCTTTTTTTTTTGTTGTATGTATCTTTTTTGGGGCCATTTTGAGACTAAAACCATGAGGTATCTCAGGGGGGTTATGGTTAGCTCATGCTATGCAGAATTACACACAGTAGGAAATCTGGGGATTTCTCTCTCTTGCTTCAATGACTCCAGCAGCTTGCCTGGCAATCCTATAGTGACACGTTGTAAGGGTCATGGTTTTGGTGCAAAGCCAACACTAGTGTTAGCAAGCAGATTCCTTATTACTCCACTTTTTTTTTTTTTTTTTTTTTTTTTTTTCCCTGTTGGCCCAGCACAAGCAGCAAAAGTAACATGTCTGAACCTGTTTCCTTGTCTGTTCTGGTGGTTACCCACTTTCTTCTCCCCTGGTTCAGGGAAAGTGGAGAAAAAAGGTTTGCCTTTGCCCAGCAGCACTGCAGGTGTCTGTCCCTCTGAAAGAGTCCCAGCAGCGTGGGCGTGCTGGAAAGAAAAATCCCCAGTGACTTCACCCAGCTTGGCTTGTGGTGGTTACTCACAATGAGGTAACTTTTTTTTCTAATTTTTTTTTTCTTTTCTTTTCTTTTTTTTTTTAAGCTCTGCATGTTTAATGCCACATCTGAGTTTTTGCATATGAGTGAAACTGCAGCTCTGGGACGATTCAGGGAGTTTTCTCTGCAGAGTAATTTTGGTGAGTAAACACAGATAAGAGGAAGCTGGGTTAATCCAATAACTCCTCCCTCAAGGGCAGGTGCAGCAATGTGGCTCAAGGTACAGAACAGAGGAAATGCCTTGTTGACACAGGTGATCAGAGCAAAGTGGCCAAAATTGATATAATGATATGAGTTTGCAATGCAAAGCCCTGCTTTCTCAAGGCTGCTATTTGCAGCCCTCCATATCACATCTCTGGTCTTTCACCTCTGTTTGGTCAGGCATCCTGTTGTGGGTGACTTCCTGGCTCCTCTTCATGATCTCTCAGTAGCTGCATTGCTACAGTGTAGCTTGGACTGTGTTGTGTTAACCTGAGAGGATTATTAAAATAAACTCTGAGTCATATTTGAGCTGTACGTGGGATAAGATGGTTATCAAGGTTTATTTTTTCTTATAATTAGGTCTCTTAAATATTGCCTCATTAGATATCTTCAGTGACTGTTGGAAAAGTCCTCAGGGAACTAGAGGTTGTTTGTTTTCAAGGGAAATTCACATGATAAATACAGAAACTTGCAACTCTGTTTAGGTTTTTTTATTAATGACAACTAATAAATTTTTCTTTAATCCTAGGTTCTTGTCCTGATTTCTCTCCAGCCTTTCCACTGCTATTACAGCTCTGGTATCCTATAGCAAGTAAGAACATAACATTACAACTGTTCACACGTGGGAGATGGAGGAACTGCATTAAGAGCCCATCAGATAGGAAAGTAAGAGGCTGCTTAGGTTTGTATGGAGCCACTTCCAAGTTTGGCAAACTGGGCTGGAGTGCCTTGGCCCAGGCTGAACTCTGCACTACTAGGTTTGTAATGGCTCTAAGCAATTCTTTTCTACCTTGTCTTTAAATGTTTATCACCCAGGGGTTGATAAACATTTAAAGACAGGCAGGCATAGCTTGCTTTGCTTCTGTGGTATTCCTCTCCTTTCTCCATGCTTAAGGGGCAGCCTGGGAAATTGCAGCATATGCTTTCCCCTGCTCTGCAGTAGCCTCAGCTTTCATGTTGCCAGTCCCTTGCCCTCCTTTGCTCTCATGTCTGTCAGCTGGCTCACATCCATCTCTCAGTGCCTCTATCTGATACGACTGGTGCTGTTTAGATACATTTTGGGAAGTGTCAGAAAATATCCAAAGTATCCAAAATATCCATTTTCCAGTCATCTTTTCTTTTAATGTCAGTCAGGAAATCTTGATCTTCAAATTCTGCTTCTCCAGCAGTCACCACCATTTTTGCCTCCTATTTCTCCCTTCACTTCCCCTTCAAAAACAAGAATAACTGGCTTAGTGCTCCTACTTAGAGCTTGAGGTCCAATGGGCATGTGGAACACCACACATGAAGTAGGAACTGCTCTGAGAAAAAAAAAAGGATGTTGCTGGCCTTTTGAGGCAGACCTCTGCCTTTCTGCTTTCCTCTGTTGAATTATCTCTAACTGCCACAAGTTTTAGGTGAGGTGGTTATATAGAACTAACTGCATAATATGATCTCTCCAATGATAGCTTTTACAGTCAAAGGTTGCAAGGTTTTTTTTCTGTTTTTCTTCATTTTTTTTTCTTTATATTCTCCAGTTGTTTTTCATTTGCTAATACTGGGATATCTAAGAGGTATTTTTAGAAAATGAATCTGGAATGCTCACAAATTTTAGTAGAAATGCCTTTTTATTTTTCTGCAATGCTGTGTCAAAGGTGCATACATTATTTGATACTTGTCAGTATTCTCCTCAATTCAAGAATTTCAACCAGGTAGTCAGGGATGAGGAGGAAATAACATGTAGTAGAAATGATCACTCTTGTGTCAGGAGCATTGAGTTGTGAGCAGAGACTATGAGGCTGGGACTTGTTTTTCTGCCTGTTTTGATGGATTGATCTGTGATTAATCTGCAAACAGGAACAAAAAGGGGGTAATTAACAACAAACATAAATTTTGGAATGAATAATCTGATGAGTCAGAGGCATAGATTAACTATATTTTACATTTAGGGACTATTTGGAAAGGTTAAAGCTAGGAGGAGTTCTGGAATAGGCTGCATCAGCAAACTGGTACATTATTTACTCTGGCAAGGTTTTCAGCAGTAGGGAAGGCTATTCCAGGAGGTGTTAGTCTGGGCATGGTCAGCACTGGCTCAGAGTTTGTGTAACATGCAGATTCAGGAGATTACTGGGCATAGAAGCAGACTTTAGGAGTTGTGAGGCGCCTCGGAACATCAGCCTGGTAGACTACTGGATCTGCTGAGACATTCTGTTCTCCTCTCTGGAAAAGAGGAATTGGCTCATGCTGTGGAATGACTAACAAATTGTCCCTGAGGAATGGCCAGTTAGGTAGGAAAATGTTATTTACCTTAAAAAAAACACAACGTTTTTACGCATGTTCAAGATGCTAATAATAAACCACCAGTGGAGCTCTGCCCTTTGCTCATAACTGTGGTCATTGCTTCTCCACAGTATGACTGAGTGCTAGCATTTGTCATTTCACCCAAACTACTCATACACTAAAACTAACAATCTAGCCATCACATCTCTCCTGGGAGGTTTGGATGTGAATCATGGAAGAGGGTTTGGGTCTGTGCCACAAGTCATGGGAATTGTGGAAGGAAATTATTATATGCTAGATTTGTTTTATAGTAAACCACATACTGTCCTAGAATTAGATTCCTATTTTATATTTTCAAGAGCCAATTCAAAGAATCCTAACTCAGATTAAATTCCTCTTGTACTTGGAAAGTTTGTCCCAAACATAATTTAGGTTTTTGTTTAGCTTCTTGTTTACAACTTTTTTTCCTGTCTTGTAAATTTTCTCTTTTGATTCAGTCTTGTTTTTTCACATGAAAAAACCTGCCTTGATTCCTTGAGTAGTGACTCAAGTGACTTTTCTCTTTTTACTTATTTCTCTTCTCTTTTAGATAGCTAAAAATATTTGGCAGAACATCCTCACTTCAATTCTGGTCCATACATTTTTTTTTCTCCTGCAGAATCTCACAGGTGAAGCAAGGGTTATGAATGTCTTTCTGGAGGTGGCAGATACCTGGATTAGAACCCATTTAAAGCTGGATTTTAGTAAATGCTGCCCCAGGAGTTAAGTGCATTCAGTACAACACACACATAAGCCAGACAAAGGGTCAGTGAACTCAGCTGCAGCAGATCCATTTGCTATCTGATTGTCCACTCTGAGTAACTCAGGCGTGGAAAAAGAAGACTGATAAACCCAGTGCCCATACTGTAGTAATTTCCTTGGCATCCTTTAAGAAACAGTCAGACACTTCTACCCCTAAAATATCTAACCCCCCAACCATAACCCCCAAAGACTGTGGGGAGGAAAGCAAAACTTCTGAAGAGATACTGGGTTCATTCTGCCAGAAGTGTGTTGTCTGCAGTATCTCAGGTCAAGTCTTCTGCAGGGAACTAAAATAATTTGTGGGAAGCACTCTTCAACCAACCTTATAGAATTCACATGACATTTTATTATTTTGTAGAACTTGCTTTTATATATGAAAAATAATTAAAAGGAGAATACAATTAAATGGAAACTAACCAAGGCCAGATAGATTTACCATAGGCAGTGATGATATCTGGAGGTTAACAAAAACCAGCCTGTCATGCACATCCAAATGGTATTTTGAGATATGTACTGAGCTTAAAAGAACTAATATTTCATTTGAAAAGAATAAAAGATACTATTTCAGAGCTTATTCTTTTCTGAGGCACAGCTGAAGGGTGAAACCAAGCTTTTCCATACAGATGTATGAGACAGAATTCATACTCCACCAAATGAGACCTTTATGCTTCCACCTGCATATTATGGCTCTAATAAACACGTTATCAGCTCATGAAAATGATGGCAAACAGGTGACGGGAGGATTTGATAAGTCAGCAGCAAAGATTAACAGATTTTTCTCAGGGAAAAGGTACGAGAGATTCCTTTATTTAAAACAATTGCAGCATGTGAATTGACTGCACTTAAATCATTACTGGCAATTAGCATGTGTCAGAAAGGTTGCAGCTGGCTCCAATTACAGGTAGAACTTTTAGAAGCTGAACTTAATTGTATGTGTGATAGTGAGAGGCTGAGCAAAGGCATACCAGGGTAAATGTGCTCCCAGAAAGGAGGGCAAGATCTTATGAACTGGGACATGATTATTGTAACTCGGCCTAGTTCCTGCCTCCTGGGAAATAGATCTTCTAGGGGGAAATTGATAGGAACACAGCAGTTCACCTTGCTGAGCTTCTTTGGGTGGTGGGGAGAGCTTAAAAACTGTATATAACAGGCAGTACTTCTTTGTCCCACTGTGGTAGGTTTGCCCAGTTTAAACTCTTGGCAGTCAGATCTAGCTTAGGTTGTATAATCAATGTACTCAGCTCAAAGCCAGCAGCCTGCCCCCTCAAAGGCACTGCAGCTGTAGGCAGGGAGTGATTTGCAGACTGCCTGGGTATTCCGATGGGGCACTCCTTCTTGTATAATTGTCATATCTGAAAAACGTTTTCCTTCTATGATGGCAGTATGTTGGACTCTGTGGTATAAAGGCTCTTGGATTTACAACTGTGTGCTTGGGATGTTTCTGCTGTAGTCACAATCTCTCTTAGTTGTGCTACAGGCTATGGCCATGTGCCTTCTCCCTGGTCATGGACCAAGGGGACTTTTTGTCATTCCACTTCTCTCTCTGGTTGTGTGTGTATTTCTTGTCACGTACAAAATAGTGATGTTTTGAATAGAAGACTAGTATGTGCCTGGTCATATGTTAGGAGTTGGGATTACAGCATGTTGACTGCTTTTCATACTTCCACAGAAGCGATGTGATCCACCTTGCCAGAGAAATTTATCTTTAAGTCTCGAAGTTCCAGTTGTACCAATGATTGAGATCTCCTGATGAACCATATTGCGTTGCCCAGGTCCTGTGCTCTGTTACAGGAGCCTTAAAGAATGTAAGTATTAATATACCCATTTAGGGGTTGAGTATTGCATATAAACCTAATATGTGTCCTTGTGTCAGGATGATGCCCTCAGGTGGAGCCCAGGCTTACTGCTGGCTTCTGGAGGGGCTTGTGGGCATTTAGTGGAAGAAGGGCGAGCATGGAAAGCCTTCTATCTTTTTGTCTCTTTCCTTCTGTCTCTTGTATGTCTGCTGGAGGAGAGAGGCTTCAACTTTGTCATCTCTGAGCCAGTGAGTTTTAGCTTTTGTTTTTCAATAAAAAGGTGCATCCAGACTACTACATTTTTGAAGGGTTTTGTTGAACAATTTCAAAAGGTTGTTACCAGTTCATCTGAATTTATTAATGAATTGTGGTGTGACTGTGTTTGTGTCTCCCTGTTCATTAGCCAGCACACAGTGCCTGTGTGGGCAGGGGCTGTTCTGCACTGTGCCTGTGCTTGGGCCGATGCACGGGCGCAGGCACCCTATCGGTTCCTAGTGTAGCTCATAAACCCATGGCTGATCAGCAGGACAGCCACCATGAAACTCATTAGAGCTGCTATTTTGGGAAAGTGGGGTGATGTTTCACATAACATGTGCTAATGTGCAAAGGCTGCCATGCTTGTAAAACTAAACTGGAACTTTGTTGGAGAAGCACTAAGCATTCCAGCAGTGCACACAGACCAAGTTTTGAGTAATTCCTCCAAAGTCTTCCCTGTGAACGATTTTCTACTAACATCCAAGTTCCACAAATGTTGCTATAATGTTGATAATATGTTTTAAATCCCCAGCTCTTTCTCTGGGATTTTGAGATGAAACTAGTAATCAAGTAGCAACTGGGAACTAGGGAAAGAGAATCTGGGATTCCCCGACTCTCCCTATGTTTTTGTAGTTTTCTTTGTATCAGCATCCACAAAGGTACTTGCTCTGTAGTAAGCTAAGGCTGTTCTGTGGAGATAATGTCAGTTTGGTGTGTGAGGCCTTTGCAAGCAAACACTGCTGTCTCCATGTAATTTGTTCAAAAGCAGTACACTCATTTTTGGTACAAGTATATGGTGCCTTTACAAGAAATAATCTATCATAGGTTTTGTCATTAATGATCTGTTCTGCCACATTTATTAGGGGCCTGTGGATGCAGCTTCTAAGCACCACTGTGCTTAGAAAATTCGTAATTTTCACAATGCAAGGTCCCATCCAGCATCACTTCAGCTGGGCTGTGGTTTTTGTTGCTGTCAGTTCCTGAGCACAGGATTGCCAACACAGGAGATGACCTTTCAAAAGAAACTTTGAATATGTTAAAACAACGCATGGTACATCCCGTTCCACTTTGTCTCAGCATCTCAAGACAGAGGCCTGTTCTGTAAATGAGGAGGAGGTCATTGTGTTCAGGGCTGTGCAGCTTGGTGGGAGATTTGGAGGTGAGCTGTTTTAGCTGTTATTGATGCTGAACCTGATATTTTATTTTGTTTAATTGTGCTCAGAGAGATGAACTTCAGCATTACCAGGCCCAGACAGGAGCTGTAGAATATGGGAAAAGTAAGGATTTATGCTTGTTGGCACTGCATCCCTTCTCACAGACTCTTTGGAAACCACCAGAGGCTCAGGGCAGGGCTGTCTGAGATATTGCAGGGCCATGTGGCTCTTCTGTTGTCACCTCCCTGTGAGTGCCCTGCTGGCATTGTCTTAGGCCTGTGAGCTGCCTCGAACCTCTTTGGTAGATTGAGTGTCGCAAGCTCCATGCAGCCCCTGTGGCTCTTGACACACACCAGAGACAGCTCCTTTTATTTTTTAAAATGAAAGCAGAGATGCTCATCTAGTAAAGTAATTGCTGGGAGGATTTTGCCTTCTAAGAAACAAAGTATTTCTGTTCTTAATGCAAATTTAAACAAATGCAATACTACTCTTAGTGGAAACTGCCATGGGGTATGCAAGAAAGTTCATGTCATGAGAAAACCAGGCTGCTAATGGTCTGTCCTGGGTCTTGCTCGTCACATCTTCTCTTTGAGAACTCCAGGATCTGCACAAATGTCTTTTAGTTATGCTTCCACAGCTGAATACTCTGCTTACTTTGCGGGAACAACCTTCATGTTAGGCAAGCCACTGTGAAGAATAGATGCTGCAAATAGATTCCTCTCCCTTTGTGGATTTACTTCATGTGAGAAGGTTCTTGGGGAATAAAGTTTTGAGGATGTAAATCCAACCTCACAGATGGAATATATTCTTTCATACTTTGTTCTCTCACTGCTCAAGTGTTAGAACTTAGGAGCTGAACAAGAGACTTAGAAATACAACATTAGACTACTCAATAAGGAAAGTCTCTATCTTTCTTTAGTGTTGAATTTTTCTTCAATGTTTTCTTTATGTCTTTAGTCATTATAGTCATATCACTTACCAGCATTGCCTGTATAGATGTCTTAGGGATTTTGGTGAGACCTGGGCTTGGGAGGAGGGATTCTGTGGTCCTGTTAGCTGCTCTGACTGTGTCCTGGGGCATAGCATTTTGGCTTTCAGGACTCCTGTACAGTATGCCATTAAACAGCTATAGGAGTAACTACAAAGAGAGGTGTAGCGACATATGAGAAAGGCAAATATATAAAATCACCTCTAAGTTCTATGATTAAAAGCACTCTCTAACTGTAAATTATTATTATTATTATTATTATTGTTTTCAAGTATAATCCATTTATGGCTCTGGACAGTGTAAATCAGCAAGAGACCTTTGCTTCCCTTCAACAATCCTAGTTCTGTAAAGTTACTCTCAGCTTCAGAGACTCAAATTTCCTTACGTGGCTCTTCTTCCTCTCTCTCACCTACTCCCAGCTGAGACTGTCTCAATATGACTATTTCTAACAGTTTTCATTACGTTCATGGCTATAGCTTGTGGATAGGGAAAAAAAGGCTTTAGGACATGGTGTCATTGAACTGCAATTCTGTGAGAAATGAGAGCTCTGGTGTCAAGGCCTGGAGACCCTGGTGCTCTGGGAACAGCACTGGCTATTGCAGAACTTGGAGTGAAAATGGGAAGTCAGCAATACTTGAGGTCACCTTATTACTTTTTTTGGTCTCCTCTGAAGATAGCAGCTATTGAATTGATTCTTACTTGAAAAGAACCCTCCTTGTGTTTCCATTTTACTTTTAATAACCTGCCCTCTTGTCTCCCACAATGCCTTAAAGGAGATCACTAATGGCCTAGGTAGCATTTTGAAAGTCATGAGATATGTCCTTCTTCCTTAAAAATCTGCCTAGTGAAAAAGCACTTCCTTATTTTTACAGGTTTGTTGTTCCCCTGTGTGGGAGGCAGTCCCTATTTTGTTTCCTCCACTGCCATTCTCATCCCCCCATATTTTCTTCACAATGTCTTCTCTGTGTTTGGGCATCAATAGCTGGGCTTCACCCTCCTCAGGGCTCCGACTGGTGGGGATTTGCCTTAACAGCCAGTCCTTTTGTAGCAGGGCTTTCTCTAAGACCTCTCACTCCCTTGGGACAAGCTGTCAGCCCACACAGCTTGTCATGAACAAGGCAATATTTGAAGGTTTTACTTAATTCACTTGCACATTTTTTCACAGATTTGTATTTTTTCAGACTCTGTTATGTTGTTTTAATTGAGTCTTGCCACCAAAACAAATGAACATTGTGTCACCACATCTCAGTTCCCTTATACAGCTGTGGCTAAGAGAATTTGGAGACGGTGCTACCTGCAGAAATGTTGAAGCCAATGCTTTGTATAATCGTGATGAATTACACTCAAACTACTCCATACATAAATCTGGTCACACCAGAACAAGAACTGTGGAAAGTGTATAACATTAATGTATACTCATTACATTCTTCCTTTCACAGGCTCCAAGGCTGTCAGGCTGGCCACGGGCTGGGGAATTTGAAGTAATGAGGAGTCAGATTTGGACATTTTGCTAGAAAGCATTGCAGTTTTTCATTGGAAGGGGGATGCCCTTTAAGAACCAGTGCTTCTGTGATGTACAATAGCTGCTAAGGAGTAATGAGTTCTGTGTTTGTTTTTTTATTGGTGGCAAAGAAGCTTGTCTCATTTTGCAAGTTTATTGAACAAGGCAGGAGTTAAAAAACCCCAACACCTCGAAAACTTAGTTTTAAATTTATAGTGTAGCTTTCTACTCTCTTTGAAACCAAAGATAAATTTCCTACTGATTTTATCAGGAGCAATATAAAGGCCTGAAAAGATAAGTAATGTTTTTTCTCCCTCATGTGAAAACATGTCATTGGGTTCCTCCCTGGATAGTTTTGGCTATATCATTACAAACGTACACCAAGGACTTAATGTGGCCTCGCAATGAAAAACACTTTGTTTATTCAATTTGTGAACCTCAGAATGAAGGCCCTACTGGCCCTGAAATGGGAAGGAGGAATACAGAGCAGGCAGCCATGCAAGGTAGGATGACTCCTTCCGTGAATTGAGGGTGTCCAGAGCAGGAAGTCGGTACCCAGAGAGATAATTTTGAGCTGCAGTGCCTCATATTTGCCCTTACATCTGTCACATGGCTTGTCCTCAGAATTGCTGAGTGATAATTCCCCTAAAAATCCTTTTCTCTGTTGCAGGGGAGCTAGTGTGGATTCAGTCATCTATCTTAACTCCCAGATCTGAAACTTCTGCTGAGGAGCTTTGTTGGTTTGGGTCGAAGATATCACATTACATCAAGTGTTCTTTCAGAGAAGAGTGGCACTTTAACAACCAGCTCAAAAGGAGGGAATTTCCTTTCCAGGCAGAATGAGCAGGCAGGTCTTTTGTTGATCACCAAGTCTGTGGTTTATTTAACTGGGTTCTTTGGGTGCTGAATGCTCTAGCTGGTGATAGGGCTACCAGGCTCCACTGCCAGCAGCATACTGTGGCACTAGGTCTTATATCTGACTTCCTACAGCTGCAAATGCTGACAGCGCTAATATTTCACAATGCCTGGGACACAACCACTGGGATGAAGGAGAGAGTCTTCTAATTGAATTCATGCAGCGAGAGAGGCTAAGGAAGAGTGGCTTTCTGCAGAAGGGAAAGCTGGTCCTAGGAGAACTATCCCTTACTTTTAAGTTACAAAGTCCACTCCCATTGCTGAGTGCATTCTTGGTCTCTTATGCCCTAGTGTGTTCCTTTCCTGACTGATTTTTTTACTTTTTATCTTCCACTTGGATGTGATTGGCAGAGCAATTAATATCTCTGTTAACTTCAGACTGAATTCCCACAAAGGAGGATGAGGATGGAGGCAAGTTTGAGACTTAGCTTGTGCAAAAAGCCATGTGTTAGTTAACACCATTCTTGATTTACTGCAGCTGAGCCTTCAAGATCAGATTCTGCTCATGAAAGCTCCTGTTGAATCCCTTTTTGTCCTGTGGCTCATATAGCTGTATTGGCATGCAGTTACCTTCCTGCCTCTGACTTCAGTCATGGCTAGCTGGGCAGCCTGCTCTCATTGTGTTAACTGTAGATTCTGGGCCCCGCCATGCTGGAGATTGTTCTGCTGAGGTTTGGTTTTGAGAAGTGCTGTCCACCCATAGCCAGAGCTAAAGCAAAGAACATCGTTGTACACAAAGAAAGAGGATTTTAATCCTGTGCAAATATAAATAATATTTTCATTTATAAATAAACATGGAAAATTCTAGTATATTGATAAGCTTCAGCTTTTAATACTGTTTTGTTCCTTGGCTTTTAAGTTTTGTCTCTAGTCATGAATAGGTATTTTTGCTGCTGAGACACTTGGGCTGCTTTCTGTTATGAGGTCTCTCTGAGTGATTCACTTCTTTGGTCTCCTAAGAAGTTGGTTTGCTCAAGGTGGTGTAGCTGTTGTTATCCTTGAGAATAACACACAGGTCATGGATGATATAGATAACGAAACAGACACTGTTTAAAGAAGCCTCAGTTCTGAGAGCCGATGTTGTTAATAATCCTTGATCTCCGCTCGCTGCTTATAAACTTGACAGTCTGCTTCAAGGGTAGACTGCTGGTATTTTCAGTCTTAACTAACAGGCAGCCGTGCTGTGGGATGCATACTAAGATATCACTAGGATCAGAATTATTAAACTGTATTAAAATCTTGACTGGGATCACACCTGAGATTTCACAGTCAACACAGGACTCAGATCAGTAGCTATTGAAACCGTAGTTGGCAGTCACACAAAAAACTAAGAATTTGAAATTGGGGTCAAAGTTGGTGACATGACTGTCTCTAATGATGATAGATATGTCAGAGATTTACAGATATTTTGTATTTTTTAAAGGTGGACCTAGATAGAAAGACTTTTTCTGAGTTTTCATTGTTCCTTGTGGTAATTGTATTAAACTCAGTTCTGCAAGGTAAATTGGCATGGGACAACCCAGGCAGATGAGAAACATAAGCAGAACAAAGCAAATACACTTCATATTACAAGACCATATAGGCAGATTAAGCCCTACCTAAATGTGGGATCTGCACCCTTGCTGAAGTTCTGCCACAGCCCAGCCAGTCCACAGTGATGCTACTTGGTGCTGGGAAGTAAAAAAGTCCTCTTTTGTGCACTTTGGTGAAAGTGCATCTGTGGGACAGACTGTATTTATTATATGCATGTTGGAAAAATGAGGTAAAGAAAGGAAAAGGGGTATAAACATAGAAAAATGTGTACATTTATTTTCAACACAGCATGATACATGTAGTTTCAGTGGACTGCATGACTCTGGGCTCAGTTCAAATCCTGAAATTCCAAGAGAGAAGAGTTTCTTTTGAACTCACTGAGAGAGAGAGAGAGAGACTGAATTTTGTGTGCATTTGAAGTTGATTTCAGATGTGATCCTTGCAATAAAAGCACTTGATGGATGTCTGATCTGTGATGTGCCCAAGAGTATCTCTTTCTGTGGCATAAGTTGATAATGGGCGTAGCCAGCACAAACAATGCTTGTTGTTCCTAAATCAGAACACATATGCAAGGATGGGAATGAAACTTCAGTGTAGGGAAGTCAAACATAGTCTTAGGCTTTTCCCATGGGCATGAGCAAATCTCTTGACACCTCTCCCTTTCTAATTTTAGTGATAGAGATGTTGCTTTTGCAGGAATTTATAATTGTGGTTGGTCTCTTAGAACTTGCATGTCTTGTTTAAACAACATTGCAGTTCTGAAGTTCTTTTGCAACATCTTAGGAGGACACTAAACCAATATAAAACAGACTAGGCCTGACCCCAGGGAAGTTAAGACATGGGTTCAAAGAGTCTTATTTACTCATTTTTTTCTGCAACCCAGGGACAGCAATTGTATTTTGCACCTGGAGAACTAGTTTGTCCAAGGCAAAAATTTCCCCCAAATTTTGCATTCTGTCTTCTATGCCTTTCTATGGCTCTGAAAGGACCTACAGGGTTTTTCCACAACTCTTCTCTAAAAAGATGCCTTTGTTTTTCCTGTCACTGTCATAAATATGTCCCTGTGGGTCCTGGGATGAAGACAAGGATTGTACTTCTGCATGTGGAACATCTAAATACTTCCCTTACACCACACTAGGTTAAAAATAACATGATGTTAATTGTCTGTTGCTGTAATATCATCGTGGAAAAACTGTTGTATTTTTGAAATTTTCTGAAGTGTATCGCAGAAAGTCAGTACAGGTTTAAGCCTGTGGTCTGCCCAGACTGTTAGTGTGCCCTTGAGCAGGTTATTTGGTTTCAGGGTAATTCAATTTCTTGTAACTGACAGAAGAACACTTCCCTAATTTTTTTTTATGCTGGGGTAAGAAGTGGATTAAAGACTGTAAAATCCATGTAGTCTGCAATAGTCACACCATATAAGCCACTAAGGTAGATGTTAAAATATCTGAATACACAATCTGGCCAGAAGAGCCTGGGTTCTCCATGAGATATTGCTGCCATGCTTTGCTGCCTGTGCCAGAATGCTGTACTGCCTTGTGTGTCACTGTTAATCAGCATTTCCCTTCTTGAAAGGATTTGTTGGAGAGCACCATTTTACTCCATCTCAGACAATGCAGGCTGACTGAAGTATCTGGGAATGCTCATTGCAGACAGTAAGCTTTGAGGTGATGATAATGCCTCGGAAGGGGCCCCCTAGCCAGAGGATCCTGCTGGTGCTTGGGTGTTAACTGAAGATGGTCAGGGCTTCTGTGGTGTCCTAGATCAACACACTTCATTGTAGTTCTCTGCATACACTATCTTGCATCAGATCTGTCTCGTTAAATCAATGGAATTATTTAAATAAATTATTTTTATTAATTTATTATATGAAAAAATTTAGAGCAAATTCCTTTGATGTCTGATATCCTAATCACACCCGTAGGGCATTAGCAAGCACAAGGCACATCTGAGTGTCTCTAATTCCCTAGTGGTGTGATTATATCTCATAATATTCACAACCCCCTGGAGCTTCTTTACTGGTATAAATAAATCAATTATTTAAGTCAAATACTTTGATCATTAGAAGCTGCCAGTGAGTGCTTGAATGCCTGAGCTGTGCAATTCACCAGGAATGATCTTGCTTCTCAAAATGCTGAGCAGCCTAGCTGAGTGCTACCAGCACTTCATTTCAATCTGCTTTATAAATTAGATTAGAAGTCAGTTTCCAATACTTCATGCTGGATAGCAAGGAACGGAGAACTTTACAGGGGTGGAATTACGAGATATTGCTGCCAACAGATTCTTTTATCATTTAACACTGCTGTCATAGGTTAAATGTGAGCTACTGTTCATATTAACTAATAGCTATTATACTGAAAACTGACACAGGGATTCCAGCTAATGCACCATGAACCTGGTTCACACACACTGCATCATATTAACTATTATTTGCACATATGGATGGAAAGGAGTTTTGAGTCGCTTGGGATATATGGCAAATTAGCATTTTATATAATATTAATGAAGTGCTAATTGCTCCTTGCAACCTTTCTTTGTGCAAATTGAATGGGTCCTATTTGCATTGTCATCTAACTGCTGTATTACCTTGCAGCACTTTCATTAGGATGAGGTAGCACAGAGTTCATCAAGGAAAAATATTGGTAATTGTGAGATAATTAGTTATGATACCGATATTGTTTAGAGTAGACTGGAAATACTGCAGTTAACTTTGGTTTAGCTTGGGAATATTTTTATTAATAGGTTTATAAAATATCTTTCATTTTGCATACATTAAAGTGGCATCTTTACAAACAGAGGTTCCTGCTTCAATATTTTATTTTTCAGTTCCTGTTTGTCAAAGTGCTTCACATCTTCTTATGAAACATGAAACAGAGCAAAAAATAATAAATAAGGGAGGAGTTTATCGCTGGTCATTTGTCTCAAAAATTAATTCCAAGTCTGGAACTCTTTAAAATTGCAAAATAAGAAAATCTCTCTAGAGATATTGAATTTACAGGTGTCTGTGAGTCTAATCAAACAGCAGTCCAGTCTCTAAAACAATTCAAGAACTATTGAGGATGTTACAGTCATAATAATTTACAGAATCTTGTTAACTATCACAGATATAATTCTCCATAAGTGTAAAATACAGTAAAACTATAGCATGTGATATTTTCAGCAGGTACAGGTATTTTGGAGATGAGAGACAGGTGGAAAAGATGAGCTAAAATTGAAAGGTAATTTCATGCTAACTTGGGGATGTTTCCATGATTGGGGAGGAAGCATGATTAATTTCTGAAGCCTCTGTGGGAAAGGCACCCAGACAAAATGACATAAATCTCCATTAGAGGATTTAAATGCTTTTGCCAAGAAAAAAGTGAGCTGAACTTTAGGTACACAGCCCTTTGCCAGTCAATTCATCCAGATTTAGGGCCTGCACCTTTTCTTTTTCAATGAAGTATTGGATGTGGACAGACGGCTAGCTACAGCCGAAGGTGGTGTGACAGCTTTATTGCTGTTGCATGGGCAACATGTTGTCTTTGATTGGGAAATAGGCTGTGGACTTCAGAAAGGTATGTGCAAAGAAATGCTTCCAGATATTTGTAGTATTAAAAAAAGGTTGTTATTAATACTGATTGACTAATACTTTCATTCTCTCTCTTTTGGCAGTGGATATTATGCATTTGTGTAAATTTAGACATTTGTGTTTATCAAAAAGAGAATCTTATCTTAAGAGACAACTGAATGAAGAAACTGTGCCTAGTACAGTCTGTCAGAGTATATTTGCAAGAGTCTGCAGAGCTTAGGGACTTAGGACTTACACCTCAAACAGACATCCTGAGTACAGAAATAATTGCACAGGACCTTGTCCCAGGCAGACATGAAGCAATGCAGCAAGGAAAGACCTTCTTGCTGATCTAGGCTTAAGACTTTTTCCAAACAAGCATAAACAGCTCAGCAGATTTTTCAGACCTAAAATGTGGATAGGGAAATTTGCAAAAAGCTTAAAAATAAAAAGTCATCCTGGCTTACCTGATGAAAAAAATGTGGATCTGGATTTCAGTTGTATTCTGCCTACTTGAGGACCAAACTAGAAATACTTGATTACGGTACTACTTGCATCCAATTTGTACTCAACCAAAGGAACTGTATAAGTGAACAGAACAAAACTCTCTTCATGACTTTGCAAAATGCTTGCCAACCTGCCTACATAAGCTGACTTGTTGAAGTCTCTGTGGTGAAAAATATTTTCTCTCTTTTTTTTTTCCCCCTTAAAAAATACTTTGTAGCTCTTGCTATGACATTTTGTGAGACTTCAGTAGATAGTTTTGAGAACAAAAATATTATTTTATTGGTAAAGTCTGAGTGCATCAGCAAAGCCTTACCTGACAGCACTGCACGAGCTTGCTGCATTGTGTGCGTCAGAGTTTGAGTTTTAATGGGCTGGTGAGTTATCACAACAAATGTGGACCCTGTGGGGAATTGTTTACTGTGTGTAAGAAGATGAGGAGATCCTGGGCGTGGGCAGGAGAAAAGGGCAGTGTGGCAACCTCAAGAATTTTATGGGTTTATGTCAAACAAACACCTGCAGTAATATAGGAGGTTATCAGGAGCCTCAGGAGATCCAAAAGCAAAGCTCTGGAGCACAAATATTCTTCCCTGCTGACAGGTAGGACTGCACTGGTATATTCCTCTGCTAGTCCAAGTGAGTCTGGGAAGAAGAGCTGAGCAGAAAAGGGAACTTTTGGTAAAAGAGGAAGGCTGCTTTTTGCTTCACGGGCTACTTCCTGTTACATGCTCTTCTCTTTTTCAGGCATAGCTGACAGGAGTCCTTACTGAGCTCCTAAATCTGACACTGGGCTATGCAGCTGTTAAACTCTACTTAGAATGTAAGCCTAACTTAAGCTCATGGCTACCAAAAGGCAGTAATGTTTGACACTGGTTACCTGTGAGGAATGAATTCAACTTCACTACGATTCCCTGCAGTTACTTTGCCTGGTTAGAAAATCACTCCCAATTTCCTCAGTTGGCACAGATATATATACCTTTTTTTTTTTTTTTTTTTTTTGCTGTGCCTATGGAAGCAAAGCACTCTGATCATGAAGCAAAGCCAGCAAGTGTGTGCCAAGGAGGGGGGACTTCAGGTCAAGCTTGGAGACACTTTGCTGCAATGGCATGGAAGAGACTTAATTTCTGTTGCTGAGATTTGTATCTCTTGTTTGTCTTATAAAGTAAAAAAAAAAGAAAAAGAAAAAGAACACTTCCTTCTATGGGTTGATGAGTGAGAAACTTTTCAGACACCTAAAATGAGTAATGTGAAAAATTAATAGTTTGGAGTCCAAAGCAAAGTTTGTGTGACCTCGGAAAGGGAGGGAGAGAGAGAGTCTTCAAGGGAATGGCAAGAATCTAAAAATATTGATTTCAGTTTGCCATGGGAGGGAGCAGGAGAAACAAGCCATTGGAACAAGTTCCTGAAGCTTCCCACTAGCTGGAATGTTGAACAGCAGAGTGAAAACAAACATTTCTGTAAGGTTTTCCTTCTCAGAAAAGATTAAGTCCAGTCCCTCTTGTCTTGCACTCTGTCACTGGCAACCTCTGGTCCTGTTTGAAACAGCAAAGAAGGCAGAACTTTCAGTGCTGGTGGTTTGTGGAAAAAAAGTAAAGAGCTATGGAGGACGTTTTACTTTGGGCAGGGATTTAAGGCTGCAGCAAGATCCAGCCCATACACTTATGGAGGGCTGTGCTCAGCCTCTGGGACTGGAGGAAGACAAGGGTACAGTCATGATCCATGTTCATCAGAGCTCTTCTAGGAGTGCCTGCATCGGGTAGAGCTCTGCCTTTCCCCAGATTCAGAGTCCTCAGCTCAGATTTCATGAGGCCACATGATTTGATTCTGCATTTTGTGTATTTCAGACTGATTGCTGTCTCAGGAATGCTGCTCCTGGGCCAGCAGGCCCCAAAACCCTGCCTTGGATGGCCTACCTTTCCCTTGGGAGGGAAGAGCACAGTGTGCACGTGTGTCTCCAACTGGCCAGACAAGAAGGAAGCTTTGATTTTTGATGTGACTTTTTCCTCTTTAGTACAGGTCCAAGAAAAATCACAGTCTCTGTTGCTTTGTATCTTTGAGAAGAATGCAATAACTAAAGTAAGATGATAAATTGAAATTTGGAAGTGGAAATGGCTTAAAATCAATGTATCTGAAGGTGGCTGGACTATTAACATGAGATGAACTTTCTTGTGACCTATATGCATGCAAAGATTGACACCTAGACAGGATCAAAGGAGCTTATGAAAGGCTACAGTACATGAGAGGAAATTGAAAATGTGAAGGTTGTCGATCTCAAGAGTGGCTTTTATTAGTTATTGTACATAATAAGTATTGTGTCAGAAATGAAAGGGATTAACTCTCACCCAAGGTACTGCACCTGAGCAAATATTGTCTTGCCTGGGTGAAATTTGTGCCAACACAAAGAAGACTTGGTATGAGGCTATGTACTGCTTAAGTCTCACTTAAGTCTTCAAAATGAGGATTATATTGGATTTTAGTGGTACAAAAATACAAGGACAAATTTCAGCCCTTATATTGCTACAGTGTATATCCTTGGGGCTTCTGGAGTAATGTAGAGTCTCACCAGGAGACATCAAAGCCATTGGAAAGTGCTTTATCTGCAGACTGACCACTTTCCAGATTTGGGAGGTCTTCATGTCACTGAACTGAAGCTCTGAAAGGCTGTTAGAGAGAAACAAAATGGAGAAGTGAGTATTAATGGCCGAATGTTTTATTCTCTGCTGTGTTTTTCAATGGCTCAAATGCTTTGGTCTGTGTGGGCAAGCAGAAGAATATTTTGCTGAGGTCAGTAGGTTTTTCTGTGAAACACTGTAAATTTTGTAACAGCAGTTGACAGTTTGTTGTTGGAAGTATGAATAGAAAACTCAAAGTTTCAGAATAAAAGTAACAAATATTTTCAGGCCAGAAGAATAAAATTCCATATCTGTAGAGCTAAGGAAATATTTTTCATGCTGAATCCTTCTGTCTAGATCTGCTTCCGGCAGATGTTACTCACCTTTCAAGCACACTCCTCCACCTGGGCCCAGTTTGCACACCTCTTGCTAAATATTTTCCAGTTTGTGGAAGAGTGGTGAAATGGTTTCACAAGAATGCAGACCATTGACTTGACATCCGTTCCCATATTTAATTGCCTGTCTTTAGTGATAAGGCATGCCTAGGTAAGCTGGACTGTAACCACCAGAGGGGAAAGGAGTAGGATATAATCTTGTAAATACACTATTTTCAGAAAAATAATTCCTAGGTTGTGTTGTTTTTTTCTGGTGTTTTTTTTGGTTTTTTTTTTGGTTGTTTTTTTTTTTAAATGAGATTCCCATATTTATTATGTCTTATCCTGCCACAACATAAGTGCCTCTGTTTTTTCCATATATGTTCCAAGACATGGAGATCACTAACAGGGTGTGAGAGACTTTGGGACACTGTCATATGAAACTGTTCCTTCTGAGAGGATATTCCTGCACTGACAGTGGAGTATTTTTGAGGGGCTTGTGTCACCCCCACTACTCTCATTACAGCTTACACATAACGAGAATGCTTCTCTTCCCTACCAAACTGATCCCTGAGCCCTTGCTCTATCTTACTAGAGTTGCTGATTAGCCTGAAGGATCATTTTATGCAGTTTTGGGGTTTCCCCACCTCTTTTTTTTCTTAAATTCTTTGCAACTCAAATATATTCTGATCTGATATTATTAGATTCCTTTATTCTGTTTCTCTATTTGATCTTACACATATAATTGTAAGCACTGGTTTTTTTATCTTGCATTGATGTAGTGGTTGTGTTCTGAGCTGAAGGTGATTAGTGATCTGAGGAATGCAGGCCAATGCTGGTTTAGGTAAAATGATCACTCATGAATAGATCTGCTCTGCATGCTAGGAGCCCTATAATGCTTCTCTGGCATTTGAGGAAGCCATAGGGTGGTGATGGGCTCCTCTGTCCTTCATCTAATACTTGCCCAGTATAAGAACACTGGAAAGCAGATCATTGTCCTCACAGGATCCCTGTGAGGTTGGCAATACTGCTGTCACCATTCTGCAGATGAGGAAATTTTTGGCAGAAGAGAATCAAATGACATAACCAGCATCCCTCTAGCATACACCAGATAGTGATCTATAGAAGCACGAATTCTGTGTTGTTTTTTTACCTTCTTCCCAAGTTTGGCAGAAGTCTTTGTATTATTCTTGATTTCTGTCCTAGTCAGAATTGTTCTGTCATCTGCTCCAAATTAATTTCTGTGACTTTCCATGATGTCCCAAATAAAAATATTGGATTGCATTTGTGTCGTGTTTACAATGTATATGGAGGACAGGAGAAATCTCAGAGGAGTCAGATCATGGATGTTCAAGCTTGCATCTGCATTGTTCTGTCACTGTGAGTAAGCACAGAGCAAGCAAGAACTTTTCTGTGCTAGGTTAATTTCTACGGAGACTTTCCTTTCAATGGTTAACAAAAAAAAAAATTGGAAAGCAGGATGATTCTATCTTGGTAAGTTTTTGATACATCAAGGCAAAAGTAAGGAAATATCAATTTCTTTATTATTAGGGGGAAAAATGCATTTAGATTTTTGGTTTGACCCACTTGATCCGATATTGAAGAGAAGGAGAGACAGAGAAATCAAAAGTATTTCTGTCTTAATAATTTCTAGATAAACATCACCAGTGAGCTTATTAGTATGGCATTTTCAGTGGAAATACAGTATTTCAGCTGGACAAAATGCAGGAATGCTTTATCTCATGGAATTTCCCACTCAGGAATGGAACAATCCTTCATACTGCCACGGCTGCCTCAGCTCCTAATATGGATTTAGCAAGTAGCTCAAAAATACCCATCAGAACCCAAAGACACAGCTGTTATGGTGGTTTTTTAAAACTTTAAAGCTGTATACAAAAAATGTTAAAAAAAATTGTTGCAAAATAGTTTGTTGCAAAATAGGAGGGATCCTGCATTTTCCCAGAGTTACTAGCCATTTGTTTTGATTTCTCCCATAGCAGGCTCTGCCTTGAATACAGTACAAAATTTGATTCTGTTGTATTTTATGTGCACTGAGCCCAAGCAAAAGCCTTCAGTCATAATGTCAGTGCCATTTAACTCTTAGAGATTGTAGCTTTCAGCTTGATACTTTCTTGTAATGACACTACTCTTCATCCTTGTTTTGATGTTCTTTTGATGTAAAGTGTGTTTTTGGAATGAGTGGGTTTGCTCCTTGTTTATAATTCAAATTGCTGAAGCCTATTTTCACTGGATTTTTAATTATACAGCATTTAATTCCAGAGTTCATTTTCTTTGAGAAGAATCCTCAGAAGGCTTTTAAATACCGGGGTACCTCTTTTTGTTCAGGAATTCTCTGAGTCACAAAGGGTTGCAGAAGACTCTGCTGGGGAGGTATCACTGTGTGCTTACCCTGATACCACACTGTTTCCTAAGTTTGTGTAATTGGTTAGTGATGCTGGTGTGATAGATATGTGCTCTCAGCTGGTACAGCTCCTTTAAATCCCTATACACACAAAATGTGTGTATGTCTTCATTCCTCATGTCTTTTCTGGATCTCATTTTCTGCATTTCTTATTATATACCTGGAAATCACTTACAAAAGGGTAAACATTTGGGGTAATGTCCTAGCAGAAATCCCAGACTGTGGCTGAACTGGTCCGCTGGGCAGGACCAGGAGCAGTGGCATTGGTGACCTGTGGAGTTTGGGTGTTAGCACACTCCAGGGCATGGTTCTGCCTGTGCCAGCCAGCACTCTGTGCAGCTGGGCCTGGAGATGGGTCAGGGCAGCAGTGAGAGCCAGGGACTCTTCCAAGCAGGCAGATATGGATGAGAACTCCTCTTTGGGGACTGAGCAGAAGGACCGAGTTTAGCCATATGGACATGGGCTGTGCCATAAAACTTGTGCTCAGGGGCAGGGAATTGGCCCTGAACTGCTGTATTTTCTATTCCAAGGCAGGCCTGTTGATTTCTGTACTGCAGTGCCAGGCCCTGAGACAGAATGCATTTACAGCTCTCTGTATACAGGACGTAATTTTAATGCTTGGCTCCTGCTGCAAAAAATGTCACAGCAAACTTCAAGAGGATTGTTTATGTCCCCAGAACCTTAAGCTGGAATAATGACTCTAATTTATTTATGCACATTTTGACAGCTTGTTATGTTTTATTCCATAAAGCTAAATGTGGTCTCAGCACCTTGGAGTTATTGCTACCAAGTAATGATGCCAGGGAGAGATAGGGATTTTTGTCTCTGAGCTAGGAAAAACTTTTCTATTCTGTAAGGATTTAAAACTACTGTCCTTGTGTCTGTCTGTGCTTGAGAATGTACAGTGAAACTGAGGGGTGATGTGTCCTAGCTGCATAACTGAGTGGGAACAGATCGACTCTACATCAACACTGAATGCTTGAATAACCCAGAAACCAGTGACCTTCGCGTGGGAGCTGTCACACTCAGCAAGAGATGGGGAGCTCTGTCTTAGAGACCTGTAAATGCTTGCTTGCTCTGTAATGTGACTCAGTTTGTTTTAGATCTGCTGAATGATACAGATTGGGTACCCCCTTAAGAAAATTCAAGCTTTTTCTCTATGGAGATCTAAAAGACAGACCCCCTTCTAGTCTGAAAGGGTTGTATCATTTCTGGGTGTGTTTTATGTACCCATAATATTTTCAGTGTCTATTATAATTCTTTAAGTTTGATAATCTACTGACAGCCAATCAAGGTGTTCATAGGAGCATTGAATAGTTTTGTAAACGAGTAGAATATTATATGAGTCTGTAGAAGGCTGCTTTGATGAGGAGTTTAAATGGAAACAAAACAAAAAAGCCAGTAAAACCAGAACACTGGTCACTGGATTCTGTATGATTTTGAGTTTCTTTTCCTGCTGTCTACAGCGATATCTATACTAATAAAGAAAACTGTGAGGAAACATCCACAAGCACCACATTGCCTACAATTAAGTATTAGAAGAGTCCCTGGCAGGCTTTAGACCTGGACTGACTAGATTTCTCAAATAATTTATAGACACCATTCAGGGATGAGCTCCAACCCAGAACCCATTCTGAACAGGTTCCTGACCATCTTGTCTTGGAGGTAAAGAGGGTTAAATATGAATTTTCTATGAATAGGAAATGTTGCAGACAGTAGCTGTAATCCCAAAGAGTTGTCCCTGGCTTGTTCAGTTTTCCAGTGCAGGTACAGCTGATGCAAGCTTACTTCTATAGCATATACATTGGGAAGCCGTGCTGAAATGGGGAAGGGGAGAAAGAGTATGTTTAACCTAATCCAAGATATATGGGGATGACAGAAATCACACTAACATAGACTCTTAATTCCTTCCTGAATATCTTCTATGGGCTTTTAACAGTAGTAGCACAAGAAAAATAACATTCATGATAGGCCAGTGTGGATCCCTGGGGTCTCAGTTGGGACTGCTGAGAGACAAAGCTGTAAATATGCCCATGATGGACTGAAAAGGAAAAGGTTCCACTCTGGGGGGGAACTCAAAGCGTAAGTGTTGGCTCATGTTCACTAACCTGGGTGACAGGGCAGACTGATCATTGCCTTTGGGCTTTAGTCTGTGTTTTATTGCATTTTTTTTTTTATACTTTTTCTGAATTGACTACTCCAACTGCACAGTTTCCAGGGCCAAGTTCATTTATAGTCCACATGGAGAACATGAATACTTGCTGCTTCAGAAACAATAGGAGGATGTTACTCTGCTGCTGATACAGAGTCACTGATGAGAATGATCCTATTACCATTCAGTTACTAACTCCTTAATCAAAGCTTTAACTAGGTTTATAATCCAAGAGAAAAAGCTGTGGCCACACTGGGATTCAGATGCAAAGTCATTCACCATTAAATTCTAGTGGTAGGAGTTTTGTTTTCTCACTCTTGCCCTGAGGGAATGATCAAAGTCAATCTGACAGCTGACCGTCTCTGCAGTCCAAGGAAGGAGAACTGCCTGAACATGGAGAAGGAGCTAAATTCCCACCCTTTTTGGGTTGGCATTTCATATCTGGCTTGAATCTCGTATTATGTATGTCTCTCAGGGATGGTGAGTTTATCAGTAAATGATAATCAGTTTATTGCATATAGTTATGTGATCATTGTGACACTTCCCAAGTGTCTAAAGTAATTTCCTGAAAAAATAATATGAAGATCACAAGTGTTAGTCAGTGATTTTTAAGTAATCAAATGCAGCCGAAAAGATAGATATACAGGAACTTGGGCCCAATCTTGGCTATAACCTTATGTCTGAGCTATGTAGAGTATGGTATACTCCACTATCCTTTTTGTGAGAAGGTAGAAATGGGTTCCATTTCCTGAAATTGTTGCCATTCCTGTTGTTAGCAGAGGCAGAACTTGGAGATCGTTGAAGAAATGAGCCATTGAGAATCTGATGTAAGTTAAATTCTACCATCAGTGATGTCTGCTGTTGTCATTCAAAGGCATTTTTCACTGTGATATTTTAGTCTTGGCTCCTAATCTTGACCTAAAGTACCTGGGTGTTTTTTCAGAAGTGTCTGGTCCTGACACATAGTGAAGTCCTGACACAGCCTATGTCTTGCTCTGGACCCTTGTTTCATCTTGTAAAATACACATAGTTAATCTCTGTCTTGTCCTCTTTTCAGACAGAAGACAGTGGCAACAAGGAGTAGTTGATGGAGTTCCTGACAGTGGATGTTTCATTTAATTTCACTGCTATAAGGGTTTTTGATATACTAGCATGATTTTTTTTTCTTGTCTGTGAATTCATGTGAAAATGAATTATGGAGCTGGACTGCATTAGGAAGTTGCTGTGGTTTAAATTAATTCTCTCTACAGTCAAATGGGACCTTTGGATGTTTGGAAAGTCCAACCACCAAATGCTTTCCTGTTTTGTATACTATGGACGGGAGTTCTCATCTTCATTCCTGTTCCAGAGATATTGACCCGCAGGATGAGGAGGTGGTTAGTTTTCTGTCACATAAGGAAATACATTGTGGCAAACTTGAAAGCTCATCTTCTTTTCTAACTTTCCCAATAATTGTACAGCTAGACAGGTAAAAATAGGCTGCTTTCTAGATACTCCTAGTCTCCAAATTGTGTTCATGGGTATTCTGAGCTACAGCCCACAATAACTCTTAGCATTTTGCAGTGTATGGACAAATGGAAGTAGGAGATTGTGACTTTTTATGACTTTTATAAAGAGTTGGCACAAGGTTATATAGTTTAATTTGGACTATATTTTGCTAGCTTTTGCACATATGGAATAGCATCTTTCTCTGCAATAATCATACCTATATAATTCTGTCAGAATCTGTCCTACCAGCTGGAGTGAGCTATTTCACACTGTATCTGATATTGTTTCCTTTTTATCTGTTGGGGCAGAGAGCTTTGCTGTATATCCTGATATCCCATGGCTCCCCTTTTGGGGCTCTGTTCACACATCTTGATTCCATCTGTACTCTTGAAGAGTCCTGCTAGGTGGAACATGTATCTGTCAAACACATGTCCATTCTGGACAGCAGCCCTTTACGGGTCACGCCTTGAAACATCGCTAATTTGATTTCAAAGGGAGCTATTACAAAATGCCTTTTGTGTTGTTAGCCCTCAGGAGAAGGACCTCAGTTGGACACAGTGAAACTCTGCAACTGCTTTAGCTGTGGTGTTCCTTGTTGGAACAGATATAAGAATCAGTCAAGTCTTTGTCTTGGAGCGCTGCACCTCTTCAGAAGTCCCCTGATGTGAGAGGGGATGGCTGAATATGTGCTAAAAGGTCCAGGGGACAGAATCTTAGTGATCCACAGCATCCATCAGATGCTGTTGAACCACCTCAGGAAATGAGTGGAAATCTGACTCTTGTTTGACTACCCTGAGTCCTGAGAATGGCGCAGTGGGTGCAGAGGGTTGACGTACACATCTGTGTGCTCCCTGGCAGTGCTTTGAAGATCTGTATTGCAGCCTGTGGCTTTTTATGATGCAGTCATGTGCATTTTTAAGACTTAGAATTAGACACCTTTGTGCTTGAAGTTAAGCATGACTGTGACTCATTCAGCTGTCACTCTTACAGACTTGGTGTGAGAACCATATGGAAAGGAAGAAGTATCCCAGACCCAAGATGCAAGTTTATGGATTGCAAGACAGGAGGCCAAACACCAAAACAACATCTAACAAAAGTGAGTACTTGGTAAAAATTTCCACTTCTAGTTGGTGAAATTTCCAACATAAATTAAACCATTTTTTTGAAGTAGTGGCTTTTCCCATTGGTAAGCTCTGAATCTTCCCCTACAGCTAATTCACTATTTTCAGTTAGTTACAGTTAGTGCTCATTGGCTGCACAATCTCTGATCACATTAGAGCCACAGTAGTAGTCTATCTGGCATTTGTAAACAGGCAACACTTGGGACTTCGTAATATTCTAACTCAGTGCAGTAGTGTGCCAAAATAAAGGTCATTTCAATTCCATATTAAGTCATGCGGTTTTGAAGTGACATGTATTTAATGATTTTTCTCCAGTAAATGAATGATAGCAAGTATTAAATTAATATGCTTTGATGATATGCCCACAAAAAAAGGCAAAATCTTTTCAAAAACATGAAACTGATATTTTACCAGAAAAAAACCTCCACAACCCATAACAAGGACTCAAACTCCTACCCAAAGCTTCTGCAATGAAGAAAATCAGACTTCTTGGCCCTTTCCAGATGACAGTTTGCACACGTTTCACTGTAATTTATTTATGCTTGTCCATCACTGCAGAGTGGGGCTGATCTTTTGATAGAGGTAGAAGAGCATGAAGGTTGCAATTTGAGCTTGTCACAGAAGTTGTATCACAAAGCTCATAACAGGACCAATAAAGAAGTGGAAAACAGGTCCTTATGTGTATGAAGCCTGTAATTGTGCATAGACATATATAAAGTCTTCTCATTTAGCAAAGCCTTCTTGTCTTCCAACTCTGCATAGTGTTCCAGGTAGTTTCTCTCTGCCGACTTTCTAGCAGTCTATGGGCTCAAATAGGCACAAACTGGAGCACAAGTGGTGCTGTCAGAACATCAGGAAACACATTTTCATGGTGAGTGTGGTCACTCACAGATTGCCCAGGAAGGCTGTGAAGTCTCCATCCTCCATTCAAAAGCCATCTTGACATGGACCTGGGCAACTTGCTTCAGGTAGCCCTTCTTGAGCAAGGTGGGTGTGTGAGATGACCCCCAGAGGTCCCTTCCAATGTCAACCATTCTATGACTGATTCTGTGTCTGCTTGATCTGGGCTGCTGACATCTAGTTATTCAAAGGCCTAAAGGCATTGAACAAAATCTGTTGGCCAGTCTTGGTTTTGGGAGTGTTGCTTTTGGTGTTAGCAGTTGGTCATGTGCCACTTTTAAGAAACTAACAGCTCCTTCAGCACGGAATAGGCGAGAGAACTGTTTTGATTCTTGGTGGTGTAGCTCTTGAGTGTGCAGGAGGAAAGGTTGTATTGGGGCTTCCTCTCCTAGGAGGAAGTGTGAAGATTCCAGGAAACAGGATGAACACTAGTGAATGGCTGGTAGTGTGAACACTGGGGATGTACACCTCACAGCAGTTTGTAACAAAGCCTTTACCAGCTGGTGCTTGCAGAAGTTGATTCTTAATACTCTATGTTGTGTTTAGTAGTCAGAGGACGAACTGTCTCTTGAGCTGGTCATACACCTAGGCGTGTCTTCTGTTTGGTCACTAGTCCCATTGAAATAAAACTGATGATAAACTGTAGACCAAGAAGTCAATACTGATTGCACAATAGATTACCTGTCCCCTTGAACCTCCTGTCTGACCTCACTGAGCAATAGGAATTGGAAGACATCAGGGAAAATTTGTTATTAGGCTGCAATCCTAGAATGAGACAGCTAAATTAATTCCAATTCATTTCCTTTGGTGACACATTTTTCTGAATGGCTCTTTAAGTATTCAAACTGCAAAAAGTCTGCAATGTTGCATACAGATGATAAACTTTCCTGTGTCGTTCAACTGGTCAATTGCTTTTTTGGGTCAGTGGTTATATGACATTATTTAATAGAGGACAGCTAAATCCATATAAATAATCATTCAAAAACCAGAAAGAGATTGTGTACTTACTGTCTTAAGTCCGCTGGGGTAATGATGAAACTTAATAATACAACCATTCCTTACCACTCTTACAACATGTCCTAAAATGTTTTACTATCAATAATCATGACAAATATAATATGATATTCCTATTTTTCCAGTGCATGGGCATGAGCACTTGCATGAGCTTCGATGATGATCATATTTGGCTTAAAAATTATTTTAATAAATTTTGAATTGTTTCTAGTCATATCAAATTCAATGCCAGAAGATAAATAAAATGGTTTCAGGAATACTTTTGATGCTGTGCTTAATGCATTCATAGTAATAGGATACCAAAGTTGTTATCTTTTGAATGCACGTGGCATGGAACTGAGAAATATCTTAAGACAACAAAATACTTGTCTTTGTTACTTTTTGACTGATACAATCCAAAAAAGTTGGTAGAAGTCCTCTTTTGAGCAGAGATAGCAGGATAGCACTTCACTTTGCCATGATTTCCGTATAGGTGCACACACATCATATCACTGGTTTTAATTGTCTCTGTTGTCTGTCAGGGTAAGTTAAGCTTCAGGTCCCGTTTTCCATTCCAGATGCTGTCACGGTGCCTCTGTGCGGAGAACTGTGGCTGCTCAGCCCCCGGCGCTGGCACCGGGGCTGAGAGGCGAGGAGCAGTGCAAGGGCCGGTGTCAGAGCCAGGGGCTGAGAGGCGAGGAGCAGTGCAAGGGCCGGTGTCAGAGCCAGGGGCTGAGAGGCGAGGAGCAGTGCAAGGGCCGGTGCCGGGGGTGTCAGAGCCAGGGGCTGAGAGGCGAGGAGCAGTGCAAGGGCCGGTGCCGGGGGTGTCAGAGCCAGGGGCTGAGAGGCGAGGAGCAGTGCAAGGGCCGGTGTCAGAGACGGGGGCTGAGAGGCGAGGAGCAGTGCAAGGGCCGGTGCCGGGGGTGTCAGAGCCGGGGGCTGAGGGGCGAGGAGCAGTGCAAGGGCCGGTGTCAGAGACGGGGGCTGAGAGGCGAGGAGCAGTGCAAGGGCCGGTGCCGGGGGTGTCAGAGCCGGGGGCTGAGAGGCGAGGAGCAGTGCAAGGGCCGGTGTCAGAGCCAGGGGCTGAGAGGCGAGGAGCAGTGCAAGGGCCGGTGTCAGAGCCAGGGGCTGAGAGGCCAGGAGCAGCGCAAGGGCCGGTGCCGGGGGGTGTCAGAGCCGGGGGCTGAGAGGCGAGGAGCAGTGCAAGGGCCGGTGTCAGAGCCAGGGGCTGAGAGGCCAGGAGCAGTGCAAGGGCCGGTGTCAGAGCCGGGGGCTGAGAGGCGAGGAGCAGTGCAAGGGCCGGTGTCAGAGCCAGGGGCTGAAAGGCGAGGAGCAGTGCAAGGGCCGGTGTAAGAGCCAGGGGCTGAGAGGCGAGGAGCAGTGCTAGGGCCAGTGCCGGGGGTGTCAGAGCCTGGGGCTGAGGGGCGAGGAGCAGTGCAAGGGCCGGTGTAAGAGCCGGGGGCTGAGAGGCGAGGAGCAGCACAAGGGCCAGTGCCGGGGGTGTCAGAGCCGGGGGCTGAGAGGCGAGGAGCAGCGGAAGGGCCGGTGCCGGGGGTGTCAGAGCCAGGGGCCGCCCGGCACTGCGGGCTCGGGGAGCGCCCCCGGGATGCTGCTGCGCTGTGGGACCAGCACAGGTCGGGCTGCAGAGCAATGCTGAAGGGCTGCCTGTGCTGCCAGAGCGTCATGGTTCGTGTTTCACAAGAGAACTGCATGCACTCTGTGGGCCTTTAATGTCTCTTGTTTTATCCCAAGACCCATCTCCTTTTGAAAAGACATTTAAAAGGTTCTAATATGTATGTGGGTAGGATTCTGTTCCTAGTAGGAGAAAATTTTTTCAGACCTTGCTTGCAAATTTTTGGAAAGAGGGAGCACACTGTTACATAAACTTGGAACATGAGAAATGTGAATATGTTTTGTAAATGATGCATTTGCTCGAATGAGTGATCACAATCAAGCAATCTTAATTGTTTTCTTTTCTATAGAGTAATCTTGTAGTCCTTCAAGAAATAATAAGAACACCATGAAAACAGTCTCCAAACTATATTGTTGAATTTTAAGACTTTAATTAGAATATGTACATACAGTTATTGTCATAAAATCAAAGCTATTGCTTCCACAATAAACATAACTTTGCAAAAAATGTAGAGATCCTATATCTATACTAATGGCTTAAAAGGCTAATGGTGGGAAATGCTCTTAATTACTTGCCTGTAAAAATATGAATCACTGCCAAAAAACTTTTTTGGCAAAAAAAAAGTTTTGCCAAGTAAACTTTGGCAAAACTGAGTTGGCGCTTTATTTTAAAAATTAGGTTTTTTGGAGGGGACTCCCCAAACTTTCTAGCTTGCACTAAATCTCTGTTTCCCTCTGTGTGCATCCTCTCCTCCTTAGTGGTTCTTTTAAATTCCAAGATGCTATATGCTGCCCCTGGCAGAAATGTGTATCTCCCAGTGGAACTTTCATGCTACCTACATACTGGTAGATTTTGAGAAAAGGCAGTGCACAATCCTTCTGACTTGATCTACATGGCAGCAATTGTGACATTGGGATACATATCTAAAAAAATAATTCAGGTGGTATTGTAGTGTTGGAGATGTTTTTGTTATACAGATTCATTTTCAGTACTTTATAAGAGGAAGAGACTGTTTTTAGTATTCAAGGAGGGATGACAGATTGGAAGTTATGTTTGGGATGGGCTCTTGTTGCTACTGAAAATAACTGTGGAGTCTCCAGGGAGTCTATTCAACTCTGCCATATCTATGTTAAAAGGAAAGCACGTCAATTGTACTGAAGAACTTGGATAACTTTCACAAAACCACTTCAGTGTGACTTAGTTTTTTTATCAGTTTTAAGGAGTGATGTACCTTTTTCAGACAGGATAAGGATATGAAAAGTAAATAAATCATTCCTGTGTCCAGAATGAAGGAAAAAGCCCCTGGATTAGGAGGAGCATGGAAAAATATACTGTAAATATAAGTTTTACTGCATTTAATATCTGCAGTGCTGGCTGTGGCAACCAGCTTTCCATTGTCCTGCTCTGTGGGCTGCAAAGTGGCTGTAAAAGTCTGCTCAGAGTGACCATGTTTCAGTCTTTTCATGGATATAAATACCCATTATGTGAGACAGCAAAGAATCAGACCCAGGTATGGATTATATACAAATAGTCAGTAGACTCCCTTCTAGATGCAGGGAGTTTCTCTGCTCAGGGCAAAGGATCCTCAGCTCACTAAGTAGCTGCTCCACTTAATTGTTCCATACTTCTCTTGGCTAAAATATTTTTCCCTCCCTTGGAAAGTGCACCTTTAAGAATAACCAATGAAAATGATTTTTATGATGCTTAATTTGCCCTTGACAGAAAAGCTTTCTAATGGAAGACATTGTGTCACAAAATGGGAGCTGTGGTTTAGGCTTGGTCATGCTGCCCCTAACTTTTCCCTGCATGACTGCATTGTAGCCTGAATTGATCATGGCAAGCAAACTGAAGCTGTTAGTTCATTTAATTGCCAGTTCTGTGTCTGTGCAGTAAGTTAGTCAATGATTCCTCTGAAATGACTGCTGCTACACCACACAGCAGCTGACGTGGCCAATGGATGTGTATTGATGGGGCTAATGGAGTCACTGAGCCAAGCTCACATCTAGCAATGTCACAGCTCTCCAGATATTGGCCATGATGGTGATTTGTTCTGCACAGTGTCGTGAAAGCCCAGTCAGTATCAGAATCCAATGTACTGGTTTGGATGATAATAGCTGCAAGGCTGAGGAGGGTACATGAAACTTGAAAGAAGAGAGTAAACAGCAAAACCAATGGTGCTGATGGTGGAGCAGGATGCACAGACTATCTTTACAGTAATTTAGATACAGCATGACTGGGGATACCTTAAGGAGTGAATATAGTAGTGATTTTTAGAATATTGAGCTTAACAATAATATTTTAATTAAAAAGAACTTTATGATGAACTTTGCTGGCCATTCTGAACCTAGCAAACATAGATGATGAATTTTTTACGAAACAGATAAAAGGGGAGTTTTGATTAATGTTAGAAAGACCAGCAGCAATCTTACTTAGTCTAGGGAAAATTTATTTTGCCCTGAGTGCAGCAATGGACCTGTTACTCATCTGAAAACATCTTGTAGAAAACAGCTGTTAGGTCACTAGTTCACCTCATCCTGAAGATAGGATTTCTCTTAACTGTATTCTCTCTTGAGATGTTTTAATGTTATTTTGAAAGCTAATATTTATTTTACCCTATTTTCCCTCTTTTGCATCTCTAATGCTGGTGTTAATAATCTCTGCCTCTAGGATGTTTTGCAGCATTTGCAGACTCACCACTTCTGATCACTGACTACCTTGGCTATATCTGAAGTATTGATATAGAGATGAAAACCTGTGTGTTCCACTAGTAACCAGTTTCTGCCTCCTTTGCATCTAAAGAAAATTATCTTTTTTTAATAGCTTCTTTTTCTTCCAAGATTGCTCTCTCTTTGCAATCACTTTCCTTAAAAGTGTCCTTGAGACTTATCTGGGGGACCATGATGATCATCTTCATCAAAAAACAAGAAAGCAGAACTACCTGTAGCATCAGAGAATTATTCCTCACATGTACAGTTGGATAAGATGGGATTAATGCAACATCTCAGAATAACTAATTTTTTTCAGAGCAGAGGTATTTGATTGTTATTTACATTGATAATCATTCCATTATTCTAAGAATTTTTCTAGAAAACAGGATTCTGTATATAAACTGAGAACTTTGTATTTCTGGGAGGGAGGTTGGTGATGATACTTAGTGTTGTACAAATGAGCTGGGATAATGATAAGGAATTTGCAACCACCTAGTACTGTGTGAACCAGCCAGAGAAACCTGCCTGGGGGGTATAAGGGAGAAATTACACAGTTGCATTTTTTTTTATGCTGAGATCAACTATGGGGCCTTGACCAACAATTAGTTCTTTCTCAGAATGAAGAAGATTAAACAAAACTGTGTTCCATTGGGCAGCACTGGAGCAGCACTTAGCTAATGAAGGTGCTGTAAGCCTGTGGAAATGTTGGGAGGTAGTCTTGTTTCCCTGCTGCTTTTTGCAAGGGAAAAAAGCTGAAGCAAGACCATTATAGGACCAGTGCTGTGCATTCATGGGAATGTAAAACTCAACTTTAAGAAGCTCTTAAGAAAGAAACTGGTTTTTTAAAAATTTTTTCTTTTAAAGTAATCTTTAAAGTAGTATTGGCAGAACTTAACAAATAGTCTAAAAATGCTACTTTATTAATGTACCTAGGGAACAATAGGTATGTAATGGTACTTAAACAGGATGTTACATCTGGCTCACCCAAATCAGGGTTCTTTTGTAAGAATAAGGTTTGATAATATAAGTATTTCAGGATCAGATTGCACTCTGCATTGGAAATTTCTCACAGTTAATGGTTCCTCCAGCTAGTCATTCACTGCCAGGAAAGCCCTCTTTATTGATTATTATTGTATATTAATGGATCTATCAGATATTTCTTTGGCAAGTTTCTTGGTTAAATTTTCTTTATTGATTTCTCCCAGGGATAAATGAGCTGCAGAAGTGGAAATAGGCAGTCCTCTTCTGCTAGATCTGGATATTTAAATGTATTTTCAAAATATCAGCTCTATTACAGGAGCATTTGGAGCAGACATTTGGATTCCAATAAAGCAGCGGATTTCAAGACTTTTTATTATATAAGGATTAACTCAGAAAACAGATGGATGGACTATGTCAAGAATCCTAGCATGTAGGGAATCATAGGAGGGCAAATTTCCAGCAAAATTCTAGATTTCTCTCTTCAGAATTGTCTGTGAAGAAGTCAAAACTCTCTGTGCAAATCAAACTGCACATTTTCAGCTACTGCTGTTGTGCGTGCAAATGGAAGTTTAGGAAACATAAGTTTAGTAATTTCCTTGAAATTGATTGAGCCAATATCTGAGAGGTGATTGGATGAATTTATCAGTGTTCTAGATATAGCTTTTCACATTATAAACAAAGCCATTAACTGAAACATAGGTACATTCACTGAAATGAATTTCATTCATTGGAGATGTTGGGGCAAATGAAATGCCTTTTTGCTTTCTGAAAAGATGGCAGTACATTTTTCACTTTTGCTAATATTTTAATCATGCTTCAAAGTTAACTCAAATGACTACTTTGATGGAGGAGCAGGTTTTATGCAAACCAAACCTTCTTTTTTTTACATAAACGTTTTTTATGGCAGGTTTTTGATAGTACCTTGTATAAAGACATTGCCTTCGAGAAGAAACATTGGAATTTGAGGATTGTTTGAAACAAATATATATGGATATGTTATATGTCATAACTGTGCAGACTTATATGCACCTGGATCAAATGGACTTACAATAATAATGGACCAAACCTGCAATAAAATTCTCTAATATTTCAGTGGACATGATTGCATGTGAAGCTACTTCAGAATGAAGTTCATGATCCTGGACCTCTTTTCTGAATATATGTATGAAAATGCTTCATAAAAAAAAATCATAGTAGAGGGCTTCTTACAGTGTAGGGAATTACACCCACAAGGCTGCACAGTAAGATGTAATTTAACCTTATACATGTGTACCAGAATTTGCATGATTAATTTTTACTGCAGTTAAATCTGATGGTAAAACTAACCTGTGGATTAAACAATAATTGCAATGAAGGGGGAGGTTCATGCAGTGTTTTTGCTACCTTGTCCTGGAATAAGATAAAATATCAAATGGACAATATTTGCAGGGTTACTGTCACTTCTCATTGGTCTACCATATTTTGGTTATAAACCTAAGAAATTTAAACTTGAGGTAACAAATTTTGGCATTAAAAACTAGGTGTTTACATCTCAGTAATTGATCCAGAATAAGATATAATTTTGAACTGCTAGAGAATTAAAGCAGTTGTTCAGAATGTGTGAATTCACTAACTCCTGTTTTGGAAGCACTTGTCAGAATTACTGTTTTTTACACAATCAGTTGCTACATAAAGGCAAAACAGGTTCTAAAAATTAAGCTAGTTGTTACCTAGCAAGAATTGCTGCAACTTTATGCCCACATTATCTTCATGCCCACACTATGAACTTTAGTATCCTACTTTTCATACAAGTATTTTATATGATTTTTCAGACAATGGGCACAATAATTCAAGGCTTACTGCCTTCATTTGAAAGTTAATTTGGATGAAAGTAAGGTTTGTATTTAAAGCACAAAAGCTCTTCCTGCATAAGTGCATGTGTGGACAGTTCTAATTCAGGAATCAAAATGTCTTCTGGTTTCACTTAATCTACTTTTAATAGTAGTGTTTAGCTTAATCCTTCATTGAATTGGAACAGGTCTACATACCAGTCCAGCTCTAAATTATGTTGGAAAGAGAATAGCTTTTCTGAATAGCTACTATTAATGTTGGAAATATTTTTGCAATTATTTAGGCCTAAGTTTGATCTCAGCATGCAATGACATGTACTGCAGCCTTTCAAATCTCAAGTCTGAATTTTTCAACTCATCAAATAACAGGCTGCAAATTGAATACTCAGAAATACTCTGTTTTGGTCTCCAAAACAGAATTGAAGATGTATTGAGTATTTGTGACAGAAGTGTAACTGAGATTTGTGGCTTTTACCAATCTCAAGCTACAATTGGTTCTCTGTTGGTTATGGGTGTAGTAATAGCAGTATTTAACTGAAAAGGAGGCCGTGATGATAGTCATTAATTGAACAAATTGAACCACTGATTGTTTTGATACAGAGGAAATAAAAGCATGGGCACAAATCCCATCAATCTCACTTACATGGTGCTATGACTTAGGAATAATTTCTTGTGTCAAAACTTAAGGCTGTCAGCTCTAAGGAGCAAGTCTTGTTATCTCCAAGTGTCTGAACTGTGCTTAACCAACTAGAACTGTTGTATGGTTAAGAGCTTTAAAGATAAGGGCAAAATATTATATAGGCATCTTTTTGGCATTTCAGTAGATTCTGAAAGGTAAAAATAAAATCTTCGCACTTAGACTTTTGGGGAACTCAAATAATTATTTTTCTTTTTTTTGTTTGTTTTTAAATCATCATTTATGGTCCTTATGCAGTTTATAGAAAAGTGATGTGCATACCTGGGTTACTCTGAAGGTCAAATACTCTGCATATTGAACATTTCAAGCTGCTGTCCTGCTTAAGTTCCAAATCATTAGCTTAGCAAATGGGAGCCTAAATATAAACAAAGTCAATAGGGAGAAAAAACCCACTGCATAGTATGTCTAATGATAGACAAAGCTACAGAATGCAAACATAAATTTTTAATTCAACATTCTTTAATTTAAAAAAACAACAAGCCCACACCACCTCCACTCCCCTCCCCCCTGACAAGCTTGCAAAAACTAGGTCTGAATTCCCAGTGGGAATAATGAGCAACAGCAAGAGTGAATGCTGGGAGAGTAGAATGCAATTGTATTAGTCTCCATCACAATGGGAGGTAAACCCAAATCATTTATAAAACGTAAATGCTGGCAGAACACAGGGAGCTCAGAGCACCACACTGCAGGTGTGATTTATGAGGCTGGGGACTGGCTATAAATCAAACCCTTTTGTTTTAAATAGTACTGCTTCAACGCAGGAGATCATTTTACATGTAGAGGAAATGATGAAAAAAATGCAGTACATTGCATCCCAAGAATATTAGAGAATCAGCTTTACAATGTGACTATCAGGACCATGCTCAGACAATGGGTATCTGATACTCAGTTTAACGAATTCTCCCACTGCTGAACAGAGTGCCCTAATCTAGCAACTCAGGTTTGTTTCAAATGTATTAATCATGGGATCTATTTTGTGAGACCAGCTGTTAAAATCGTTGCACTTAGGATCAGGAATACATTGGCTATTCTTGTTAACTAGCTAGAGGTGTCCTTTCATGCCACCAAAAGCCCTGCCTGTTTCTATGTTATTTGTATTTTTCCTTAATTCTAAAGGTTGATGGGCCTCATTATTTAGTGGCCTTGTCCTATGGAAAGGGGTGAATAAAACAATTAATTCCTAAAGATTCAAATAGAGAGTAGGCATCCTGCAAAGTTCTGCTCAATTGCAGGAAAATGCAGTCTGGCAAGGAGAAGTGCTTTTCTCCCTCTATTGGTTATATAATTATCAAATGGAAGAGATTTTAAAGGTAATGAGAAAAGTGATTTCTTCTGCTCTGTTTTCTGGATCTGCCAGAGTTTATCTTGGCTGCATATTTTGCATTCATTTTACATGCATGCCACTAGAGCCTATGGTATATGCATAAAACCACAGTTTATGTATCGTGCAATGTGGGCCAGAGAAGCACTTTAAAAAGCTGAGAGAACGAAAGGCCCACATAAAGGTAGGTACAGCAGTTATATATGTTTTCAAAGAAATTTAAAGTGAAACTAAAGCTGCCTGTATTGCACTTGTGCGTATCCTGACCATTTGATGTGTTGCCCTTCTCATGGAATTGTAGAATGGTCTGGGTTGGAAGGGACCTTAAAGATCATCCAGGTCCACCTGCCTGCCATGGGCAGGGGCACCTTTTATTAGACCAGGTTGCTCAGAGCCCCATCCAACTTGAGTTGAAATGCTTCCAGGAATGAGGCATCCACAACTTCCCTAGGCAGCCTGTGACAGTACCTCAACCACCCTCACAGCAAAGAATCCATTCCTCAATCTAATCTAAACCTACTTTTTTATCAGTTTGAAGGCACTCCCTCTTGTTCTGTCACTATATGTCCTTATAAAAAGTTACTCTCCATCTTTTTTGTAGTCTCTATTCAGATTGTGTAATTTCACAATTAGGCCATCCCTTGTCTTTTCCAGGCTGAACAAACCCATTTTTTAAAGCTTTCCTTCACAGCAGAGTTGCTCTATCCTTCTAGTCATCTTGGTGGCCCTTCTCTGGACTCACTCCAACAGGTCCATGTCCTTCCTGTGCTGGGGAGCCCAGGGCTGAATGCAGCCCTGCAGGTGGGGTCTCAGCAGGGCAGAGGGGCAGAATCCCCTCCCTCACCTCTTCGCTCACTGTCTTTGATGCAGCCCAGGACA
This sequence comes from Agelaius tricolor, assembly GCF_023055355.1. Taxonomy (NCBI): domain Eukaryota; kingdom Metazoa; phylum Chordata; class Aves; order Passeriformes; family Icteridae; genus Agelaius; species Agelaius tricolor. Next base: position 81,237,313 of record NW_027269261.1, read on the forward strand.
TGTTTGGTTTTCTGGGCTGCAGGGGCACATGGCTGGGTCATGTCCAGGCTCTCACCCGCAGCACCACAAAGTCCTTCTCAGCAGAGCTGCTCTGGATCTGCTCATCCCCAGCCTGGATTGATACTGGGAGTTGCCCTGACCCAGGTGCAGCACCTTGCAATTAGTGATGTTAAACCTCATGAGATTCACTAATGATTTATCCATGTGAATGTAAAAAGTTGCACTGATAAGTAGAGTGCCTTTATGTAAGCAAGGAGTCAAGAAACATCCTGCATTGAAATGCTTTATTATTTTCCTAGAGTCCAAACTCCACACACTATGGAAACACGTGCACAATTTCCAGGTTCTGGTGTTGATAAAGGCAATATCAGCTATTGCTGGAGGCGTTAATATCAATTTCTTGAGAGAGGAAAGTATCATTTCACTGAAATAATTGTTTTTTTTCCTTACTTATTATTATAAAAATACATCTAGTGGCACATTTGTGGGGCACTCTGTAAAAACATATTCCCTGCTCAGTAGACCTTGCAGTCTAAATTAGGCCAATGCATGAAAAAGATATATTGATGATGAACAGAGAAAAGAAACAAGTGACTAAAATTGCTTTTACCAATTCGTTTCCAGCTGATAATGGGCCAGACTTTTAAAGGTATTTGGCCTTCTGTTTTCTGAAGATTAAAGTGCTTAAGTGTCTTTAAAAATGCAGTCATTCTACATGTAAAATCTAATGCACCACAAAAAGTACATTATGTGGGAGTTGAGCTACAATGGCATTGTGTCTTTTGAATCTTACATTGTCCTGGACACTAGAGTCAGTTTGGATAGGACTGCCCTAGTTATGTAGTCCTCTCAGGTTGCAATGCCATCTGTAATCTTTGTATCTTTGGTGGTAGTGGTGTGTTGTTTTTTTTTTTTTCCCTTTGGTTGCTTTTTTGGTTGGTGGGGTTTTTTTGTTGTTTTTGTTTTGGTTTTGTGTGAGACAAACACTGTCTCTTTCTTTGTCTACTGTGCCCTGTGAGAGAAATAGTTCTGTGGGTCAAAAGTAGTGTTTTAAAACCCGTTTGTGCAAACTTTTCTGCCTTTTAGACAAGTAGGTCACTCAAGGGACCTTGTTGCAACACTCAGGAAAATATATAATTAAAGCTAGTTTAAACATTGAGTTTCTTTACCATTATAAAGGTTAAATACATGAAAAAGTGAAAGAACATTTATATAGCAGAAGTGATAATGAAGGGTTTAGATCTGCAGTCTCCATGAACAGGGGAGGTTGTGGCTTTTCCTGTGTAGAATCATCAGGAATAGATAGTAATTACCAAGTTCAAAGCCTACTGTCTCCTGTAAAAAGCCAACTTGTATTTTTGGGGTTGTTTCAGAATGACACAATGTCTGATCGCTCTATTCATTTTATAGGACTTCTTGACATGTGATGAATTCTGACTAGGGATGGAAAGTAAATTTTGGGAACATATTAACAAAATGGTGTGTAATAGGTCTAGCAAAGGTTGAATACAGATAATGGTGACTGGTGTAGTACCACAGAGAAAAGAAATCTGAAGATTGCTCTCTGAGGAGGCCAAGGGAGGAGTGAGGTAATAAGAGGTTTCATTGCCCAGTTGGGGTTGACAGAAGGCAAATTGTGCTCAGAGGACGGGAGGCAGTGTATGTTTTACATACATGTGGTAGGTGATAGGAGAGACTTGTCCAGCGATGTAGGAGGTTTTGTGATACATACAAAGGTCTCCTGCAAAGCTGATGAATACTTTTTCCTGTTGTGGAGCTTGACACATTGAATGCCTCCTACAAATCTTGATTCCAGCCTTGATGTGTTTTGCTTGCTATATAATCTCATTAAGCCGATGGGTATGGCGCTGAGGTAAAATCAGAGGAGAGTTTTTTTGTGTTCTGTAGCTGACAAAGGGAATGTTCTGGACATTTAGAATTTATTCTAATGTGGTTATAATTTCTGGTAGATGTTGGCTTGCACAACCTATTTCAAAATGTCTGCTGCAATGGCTGCAAGTACGGGATGTTCCAGGGGAGCTTGCATAGATGCACCTGCTGTCTGTGGGCAGGGTGTGTAGTATAAAGAGGGCGATTCATGACCTTTGCTTCTTAAACCATACCCTTCCACATAGGAAGCTCATGTAGGTCATGTACTGAAGGGAGCCAGGAAATGTACATGCATATGTGATGTGAGTCTGATAGCCTGTCTAGTAACCAGGAGTGGCCACAGATGTGCATCCCAATTTGGCAGATGTGTTTATACATTTTCTGAGATGTTGCAGATCTAAAGTGTATATCAGAGCTTACAATCTGACCTTAAAAAGTAGACGCCTTTAAAGATTGTATTCAAGTTCCTTGTGATACAAATTAGTTTTCCAACAATCAGCATTTGTGACTTGATTCAACAGAGCACTAAAGATGTACTTATGGCAATCACCATTCAGCAAAATTTTAAACTTTAAATACATGCTGTGGGAACAGAGCTTAAAATTAAATATGGGTTTACGTGTGTTGCAAAACTGAGTTTCAACTTTGAGTCTCTGAATGGGAAAATTAGTCATGAAAGTTTGGTTCATGGTGTGAGATTTCTCCTTTCTTACTCAGGAGGGAAATGGCATAAGAGGTGCTGCTGGAAACCACGGCTACTGGTGAACAGTTAGCAGGATGTTTTAGCATCCCTTTTGAAATAAAAGCTAAACATGTGAGTAGGTATAAATTAGGCAGAAACAGGTTTTTTTTTTTACATTTGGATATTAAAAGAAAAATTTTTTGAAGACTGACATTTCAGTTTCAAAATTAAATGAAAAATTTGTAATTCAGAAAGTGTGCTGTCATTTGCAGCCCTCAGGGTCCATATGCCTGCAGACAGACGCTCCTTTTTTAAAGGCATTTTCCCAACATCCTGGGTTTGTGAAACTATAAAATATATGAACAAATAAAGGCACATGTGTTTTGATATGCTTCACTCTTTTTCTGATGTTACCCTGTAGGATGTCATAAAGACATGGAATTAGGCTAAAGAGATCAGAAGTATCAGAGATAAAGTCTTTCTTTTGTTCCTTGTTAGAAATATGGACCTGAATCAGCACCTTGGAGGGTGCCCTGTTATTTGACCCTCTTGCAAAATAGAAATGCCATCTTCAGCTCAGCTGCTAGTGGACTTCTGCAAAGTCTGCTCCAGAACGTTGTTTGCAGGCTGAGCACAGGACCTCATTTTGCTTCAATGTGCCATTGGCAGCAGCAGTATCTTGTTACCTCCCCTGACACCTGCAAACCAGAGTCATCACTAGCTCCTAGCCAGGAGCAAACTGGAGAACCTGGTCATCCTTACCTGTTCTCAAAAATGTGCACTGTGAAGAATGTCACAGAATTAGTAACTTGTTGAAGTAACTCAAATGCTCCATCCTGACATCTGCAGATGGCTCCTGAATTTTTAAGCATTTGTACACTTTTCTTTAGCATTGATATGTAAGGTGTTCTATTACAAAAGAAGTTCATGAGTTGAACAGTGCTCTTTTATAGCACTGTAGTAATTAGTGCTCCAGATAAGAGCACTTTCTGGCCTGTTGCCTATTTTCAGATTTGCCAGAGAACATCACTGTGTGGCAACGGGATGATTCTTTCTTATTCTGTCTTTAATATACCTCTGATAAATTATTATCATAGTCCAGTGATTTATAAGGTTTAAAGTAGGCTGTCTGATGGGGACTGTAAGAAGCATGGAAAATCACACTGGACAGCTCATTTCAAGTCTTCTAAGTTGCTGGAAGTAAAGTTTCAGAGTAGGAGTCTGAGTTTTTTCATAATTATGTATATATACATTTTTAGTTTAATAGGTACGAAGAGTATAAGGGAAGGTAAGCAAGCTATTGCTTCAAAGGGAAGTGTTTAGAAAAAGTTTGAGAACACCTGTTCTAATTATTGTATATGACATTTTAATTTCTAATTCAACTCTGAGCTAGAGAATATCTTCCACATATCTGTTCTGCTGGTCACCCTCATAGTATGGAAAAGAGCATGCATTGCTATTTTTACATGATTCTAAAAAAAAGTCCTTGTAAAATTTGATTTCTCTGTCTTTAGTTCCAACCTTGGTAAGAATTTATGTTTTAAACCTCATAAAATAGAGGAACTTCCTATTAATTCCTCAGTCATATTCCATGTTAGTAATACTGGTCCTTACGTATTGTGTAATTGGAGATTGATCCAGTTTGGTTCTAAGTATGAGAAGAAGCAGAAGTCACTCTAATATCCAGAGGCTGCTCCACAACTTTGTAGACTCTGTATATTCCAGTCGCAGTTTCTATCTGTGCAAAGTTTGGAATAAATGTATTGAAGACAGCAAAGCTGTTTTAGTTTAACATAATTTAATAATATACTGTCCTCAAACTTCATCATCCTAGCACTTATTAGGCATTCTGGTTTTGTTCACACTAGGACCCTTCATAAAGAAATTTATTTCCCTCTGTTCCCTCACCGAATTTATTGCAGGAGAACTCCATGTTCATTTGCCCACTGCACAGTGTTTTGTGGGGTGAGAAAGAAACAAGCCAAAAGAAATCAGCAGAAGAAGTAGTTATCGTGTTGGATGAGGCTCTGCTCACATTTATTTTTGGTAAAAATGCAGAACAGCTCCACTTCTCAAAGAGAAATTTATTTGCATTTGGTGGGTGAGACTAAATCCAGATTAATACTCCAAGGCCCAAAATTCACCCTTTCTACCCCTATTAGCTGCTCTGAGTTACAAAAGAGACTGCTTAAGATGATGCAGCATATATTTTATGATTTCCATTACTTCTGCAGTTCCTCCTCCTCCTTCATTGCTAGCTGTGTTCCCCAAGTTGAGCAACCAAATAAAGTGACCTCCATGGCTGTTAAAATTGCATTATAAATAGGCTGGGAAGAAATATTGTTGGAACAAAGCAATTGGCACAGTCCCTTTTCCTCTCCCCAGTGGCAAACTGTTGATGACCACAACACAATTGGTCTCTGTTATCTGGAGAGTGTGACCATGCCGTTGTTTCTCTGGCTTGGTCCCTTGCAGGGCTGCACAAAGCACAAGCATTTCAGTCAGAATGCCACCATCAGTGTGCTGGACATTGTAGAATGACAATGACAGAAAATGAGAGCCCTCTCCTAGTGCATTGCTCCATGCTGTGAACAAAATGGCATTCTTGGTGCAGCTGAATTGAAAACTTCTGTACACTTGGCTCAGTTATAAATTTGCAGTGAGGAGTGTGTTAGCTGGTAAATCTGTAAGCTGTGAATTGTGTTGAGACTTGACATGACAGTAGATTAAGTGATCCAGTAGTAGTTTTGTTTTCCTTCTATGTCACTCATTGTCTTCCTGTTTAGCTGCCCCACATGAAATATTCCCAGCTCCATGTTCAGGGCCTTACAGATGACTGCCAGGTCACCTTCCTGTACTAGTTCAGCAGCTTCATTTCTGTCCCCTGCCTACATCTTTATGCTTTGTCCCATATATTTTCTATCCCTGGTACAATTTTTCCCCAGAAGACCCTCCTGCTCTTGTATGTCAGTAATTCTTTGCTCATCTACCATACCTTTTGTGCCTTCCTCATCTATATCATTAGAACTTTGAGTAATGGAATAGTTTATTTTGGTTTGTCATGGGTGCTATATATTTATACATGTTGGGTGGGCTAAGATCAATACTATTCTTGTAGCATTGTGCTTTTGAAAGCTGTGTACAGGATCCTTGTAGACCATAATAAAAAAAACTCTGAATGTGTACCTTAATATCAATGATGTGAGGACAGGGCCTGAGACCAGTACTTTGTGGCATGATCTGCAGCTAGATTAATTACAGCAGTCCTTTGCAGCTAAACATGTAGATAATGTAGATAAAGAGTTTATGCATTTGTGTGATTCTGGGACAAGTATCTGTTTGGAAATTTGGAATAACAGTTTTGGTTAAATTAGTGTTGCAGAGACTTTCCCTTTGGAATGATTTGTCAGTGGCTTAGAATGAATCAAATAAGAATTTTATACAAATACCATACTGTTATTTAAAATGTGTTACAGCATTGGTGGGGCACCTCTGAGCTGGTGCTAAAGTCAGCTTTCAGACTTATGGTGAATTCCCAAGCTCCATTTTGACTGGGTGGTTTGAAACATGGTCTCTTCTTTTGGCTTCCCTGGCTGTTTTCCAATAAACAGTCTGGCAGCCTGTTATGAATTCACAGCTGTATTAGCCCCTTTGGTCTCCCCACCAAACTCCTGACTAGTGTCAGCTCATCTTTGCTGAGAATGTTGGTCCTACTGGAAAAGTTGGTTTACAATTTTTTCTTTGGGCATGTGACAGCTGATAGCAAACAGACAAACACTCTTTGCACACCAGTCACTTATTTCCTGAAATAGCACATTTCCTGAAATAGCACTCGTGTACATGTAAGGATATATGAGTGTACATCCACGTTTGTGAACACAAAAATGTGTATTTAGGCACAAAATGGCATATGTATATATTTCTGAAATGAAGAATATATATGATCCTTGCTTTTTCTTTCCTCTGTTTTCCCTCTGCTTTCAGGAGCTGTCTATGTCCGAGCCTTCCTGTGGTGCACAGCTCTTCATGGGCTTGGTTTCATTTGGTCCCTACTTCCTTAGTTGGCTCACTGCCCTCTCCATTTTTTTGGTCTGGATTTCTTTCTTACTCAGCTTGTCCTTCCCAGCTTCTTAATCTGTGAGATTTTATCAAGGCAAAGTATGTGCTTCTGTAGGACTGTATCAATGCTTCATTTCATTCTTCTGCCTGTAGGAAAATTCCCAGGCTCTAGCTCTGGCAGCCAGTACAGACATTCTGCCTTTCCCTAGATTTGAGTCTTCTCAGTGGCCTGCCCTTGTGCCCAGACAATAACCCTTACAAGAGACTTTTTCAATGATAGATTTTTTTGGCCCCACTTCCCTGCTTATTAATACAAACTGTAATGAACCAAGGTATGGTGAAGACAGATAGACATAAAAATACAAGTGATGCCCACATTGAAGCCAGGCTTTTGTACAGTGTATGGACATGTCCTGAATAACTCCTTAGAGACAGATATGAAGCTTTTGGAAAAAAGACTAACCTAGGGGAGCTGGAAGGCCCAAACTAAGTTAGTAACTCAGAAAAAAACCTCTGAGTTTTGAGTATTGAGCTCTCAAGTTACTAAAAACCCCAAAGTCTTAAACAATACAGCAGAGGGATAGTTTTCATTTTCATGCAGTAAACAGTTTCAGGAGTCACTTGGTTTCAAATGAGCTGTATTTGACAGAATAACTCAAACTGAAACCAGAGTGGACTGTTTGTGAATGCACTTGGGCTGAAACCGAAGAAAAGCTTTCCATGAATTGCTATTAGTGGAAACTACTGTGCTAACCTAGATGAGTGCCCTACTTCCCAGCTGGGGCACCTGTCTACTTACTCCCTGTGGACTAGCAGGAGAGTGGATGACCCTGAGTAAAGGGCTCTGCCTCAGATGAAACACTGGGAAGGAACTATCCTTCAAACACAAACCACTTTTTGCTCCTCTCCCCTGTGGGATGGAAGACAGGGGAAGTATAGACCATTCTGAGATGAGCTCGCTCTTTCCTCTGCAAGGTGTTCTTGTCCCCATCCTGCTGATGCTATTGGGTTGTGCAGCCTATGTGGGCAGCAAATTTCCATACATGCCATTGGTTAGACCTCACTTGGCTGACCTCCCTTTTATCTTCTCTGCCTACTTTTCTGGGAAGTACCTTCTCAAGGATATTTTAGCCTTATTTAATTCTTTCACATTTTCATTTTTTAAGAAAAAGTAGAAAGGTTACAAAGTGCTTCCTGCACCAGCTGATTTCTTGCAATCTGTAGCCATTCCCCAATGCACAGGCACTCTTGGATTAAAAAGTGGGGGTAGTTTAACAATGCACAGAATCCTCATACCATCTTTATTGCCACGTTGCTAAGGAAAACTGTATCTTGTACTGTAAATCTATGGCATAGCAAAGGATCTTTTTTCCTAAACTTAAGGCAAATTTTGATTTTTACATCATTTTTCAAACTTGTAGAGTTACTAGATAGATAGATATAGTTTTTATGTTTTCCATTGTTGGATTGTATTTCTTTCTGATTGAGAATTTAGCTATTTTTTTCATGGAAGTTTGGGAACTTCTAGATCTCCAAGTGATTTCACTGTTAATTTTCATCAGAACAGACTCCAATATGTCAGTTGTTCTGATTTGTGCTGGTTGTTGCACACCAGCGTCAGTGCTGACTGAATGAAATGGAAAAAAGCTCAAAGACTGACGACAGTGCTGTGATATGTAACTGCTTTATTGCTGTCTCTCTTGCCCCATCAAATCCCATGAAATGTACTTGAAATCAGATATCCAGCCTGTTGCTGATCAGGCTTCATTCAGGTTCTATTGGAGAAATTGAAATTTGTATGTGTTTCCTCGCTACTGTCAGCAAAGTCACAAAGGCAAAAACTGGGACAAAAGAAAAAAAAGTAAAAACCCAGTAGTTTCTGCACAACTAGACTCCAGTCACTTCATTGTCTTTGTGACTCTGCTGGATGTGCACCAGTATGTCTGTTTCTCTTGAACTAGGGGACCCAGGACTAGACCCAGCACATCAGATATTTTTCACCAGTGCTGAGCAGAGAAAGATCATCTCTCTTGACCTGCTGACAAAACTCTTCCTGATGCAGCCCAAGACATTGTTCATGTTCCTTGAGGCAAAGGTGCATTGCTGGTGTGTGTTCAGTTTTGTGTCCTCAGCAAGATGTTTTCCTGCCGATCTACTTTCAGCCTGGTCAGCCTCCAGCACATCTTTGCACATGAGATTGCTCTTCCTCAGTTGAAGAACTAGGCATTTCCCTTTGTTTGAACATCATGATTTACTTGTTGGCCTATTTCTCAAGCCTGTTGAGGTCCCTCTGGATGGCAGCACAAATATCTGATTCATCAACCACTGCCATTGGTTGCAAACTTGCTGTGGGTGCACTGTCACCCCATCACCCAGGTTCTTAGTGAAGAAATTAAGCAGTACAGGTCCAGATATCAGAGCCATAATATTCCACTAACAACTGGTCTCCAGCTGGACTTTGTGCTGTTGATCAGGGCCCTTTGATCCCAACAGTTCTGCCCGTTCTCAGTCCATCTCACTGTCCATTTAATCTAATCTGTGTTTGATCACTTTATCTACGAGGCTTTTACAGGAGATAGCATTAAAAGCCAGGCTAAAATCAAGAGAAGGCCTCATTATAGTCAAGACTTTCAGGTCTGATTCTGCCAGGTGAGACCGTTTTTTTTCCCGAGTTATACCACTGTTGAGGTCTACTGTCCTGGAGAAGTCAGTAAGCCTATTTCTATGCCATGCTTTATGAAGCTGGGCCTGAAATTATATAGAAAGAAGGAAGGAATGATCTTGCATATAAAGTATTTTAATACTGCTAAGTATGATCAGTTTACATAATAAGATTCAAAAGCAAGAGTTAGGCATGGGCCATTAATATTAAATATTTTAAATATAAAAATAAAATAAAATTGTTTATAGAATCAGGGTGGTTTGTTAAAGCTTTTGAAATTTAGTGAAGTTAGTATCCACAAATATTAAACATGTAGAGTTTACTTTTAAGAGGAAAGGCTCTGCAGTGGGCATTTAGCTAGATTTGTACACCTACACACTGCAGATGGTTTAGTTTTATAAGAGATGAAACTGCATTTGGTGGAACTGATTAAATATAAAAACACCACCATCTGCCATTTATTCTAATATAAAATGGTTTGGGCAGATGCTGACATCTTTTGAGATGATTGATTCATCTCTGACAAGTGAAGATTCTCAGAGGGTTCCAGCTGCCCACTGCTCACACAATACCCGCTTACAAGAGCGGGCGCCAATCACCACGCTGGTGGTTTGGATGTAGCAGGTGAACGAAGGGCACTCTAATAGCCAGCAGCCTGGAATTCCTAACTTACTACAGCAGTGGAGGGGTTTTTTCCTTCCTTTTCACTCTCCCCCTACACTTCTGGTGCACATTAAACTGGAGGATATTTTATGCACACAGTATACTGTATTGGAGCACAGCGATAACTGGAAGAGTGTCAATTTCTGGCACAAATAGCTCTCTCTTTTTTTTTAGAGTGGAAAGCCATCAGATATGCTCCACATATGCTCTTGGTTTTAAAATTATTTTTGCTAAGTGTCCATCAGGATTACATTTAAACTTCCTGGAATATTATTTATTGAGTATGTCACCAAATGCTTTGTAATAACTTAAATAACAGATGTCTATCTTGTTTTATTTGATAACATTGTCACACTCTCTACTGGGATATTTCCTTAGGGTAGTTTGCTGTAGTATCTTTTTTATAGGTTTTGCTCAGACTTTTAGAATATGCACAAAGAGTTATGGAAGAATTCTTAAAAAAATTCTCAGGACTAGACTGTGACATTCATACCCACACTGAATAGCTGCTTGCACCAGCAGTTAGTCCTACTGCTGACAGACTGTTTCTTATGAAATAAGGTCCTGACCCCAAGCTAGATTTGTGATAACTGCAGTGGACTTTTGGTCCATCTCCAAGTGGGAGAAAGTGCAGCATAATTAGATTGTCATGCAATAAAAAGCAGATCCAGTCAGTCCTAATACTGCACGTATGTGAACTGCAGGACTTCTTCAGAATAGCTTAAAATAGGATGCTCTTTTTGTACATGTTGAAGTGTAATCTCTGACTGTGTCCTCCACTCAGAAGTATCATGTTGAACAGCTTCTTCACTATAAAATATTAGTTAAAAAAGGAAAAGGGTCTGTTTATATGAAATGACATGAAAATGTGACAATTTAGTGTTGTGCTGGCACAGGATCACATGGCACATATATAAAAATTTGGTCAGAGGGATACTGAGTGATTGTACATTCATTTGAAGGTATCTGGAGTAATTCCAACGAAGTCTGGAATGAGCCTCTTGTACAGGGAAGTAGTTGATGGTACAATATGGGTAAAAAACCACTCTGTGGGGAATTTTTGAACTATTGAGAGAAGCTAAAAGCTACATAAAAAGTATAGACTCTTATTATTGGTACAGAATCTGTTCTGCTCAGCTGTTACTGAAGGTAAGACTACAGAGACTGTCATTCATTGTTTAAAAAGGTAAGGGGTAAAGTTAAGTCAGGCAGATTCTCATCTGGTGTAAGCTGAGGTTTGAAGTCAATGAAGCTAATCTTATTTTTTATTGGTAATACACCTGGGACAAAGGATTCAGAATTATTTTTTACAGTTCTTTTTTATAACATCTCTTTTACTTATGATGTTTCATTCATTCAGATATTCCCATTTACCCCAGCCCCCTTTTTCTCCAGGTGCTTTTTCTGTAGGAAGAGGCAATACAACATTTTGCCTCAGAAGAATCTTATTGGCCCTTCCTGGATACTGGTTTATAGGAAGAACTGATGAATGCTCTCTGCTGTGAGAGGAGGACTCTCCCATCAAAGAGAGTGACCATGGTATTTCATCTAATGATCTGGGAAGCTGGGTGCTTGGAATTGCCTCTGCAGTTGGGTTTACTGCTGGGAAAGAGCAATGTTTATGTTAAACTCAAAAAGCAACACCTTAATTTGAATGTTCCAAAGGTTTGTTTTTAAACAATGAAAGAGAATCTGGAAAAGTAGTGTGTTTTGGAAATCAAAATGAAAATCAGAAGCCTAATGAATAATGAATATAGAATTACTCAATATATGGAATGTATATTTGACTTCAGGGAAAGGAAATTTTTCCCCCCAATTTGGCTCCTATTTCTTCTGATATAGAAACATTATACAAACCTAAAGTGTCTAATTCAACAAGCAGGCACCAGAACCTTTATAATGCAAATGATCTGACTGTTCTATAGTGTCTTTCTTCCAAAAGGGTCCCAAAGTGCTATACAAATTACATGTGGCCACATGAATTAGTTCCCACACCACTCAACTTCAGGCAGCTCTGGGGAGCAGAACATCTTCCTACTGTTACACAGAGGCATTACTTAATATTTTGTAGTGCCAAGCAGAAAATACAAAGGAGGCAAAATAACAAAATAGCAAAAGATGAAGCAGATATTGAAATTAAAATTCAGAGGACTGAAGAAAAGGATAAAATCAGCTCCATGTTTTTCTTTGATTGCTTCAGAGCTGGTGATGCTAATATTGTTATTGATAATTATAACTGACTTTCACAATATTTGTCAAGATCCTGGTTCCCAGGACTTGGCCAAGGGTATCTGGGCACGGCTTCTTGTTTCTGGCTCATAGACCATTTCTCTCTGCAGCCCTTCCACCTGTGTGTCTGAGGTTCCACAAAGAGGCCTCCTAGTATAAGGGTGCTGGGCTACCCTGGCCAGCTGTGATTATTTCAGAGAATGCTCTTGGTTTTCCTGAAACAAGGGGTGAGTTTGGCTCCTTGTGCCACCTACCACTCCCAACCACCCCAGTGTCAAGCAACAGACTTGTGGAGCTGGAGCCTGGCTCAAACTTCACTGCTGCCATTAGCAGGGGCAATCTCCTGGCTGCCACTGGTCCAACCAGAGTCCCTCCAGAGGAAGAGGGACCAAAAAAAAAGGATGGAGAGAGAAAAAGAAGTGAGTTTCCCATAAAAACATTTTAATAAAAATCAACAATCCTCCAGAATCCTTAATTTTTCTTTTTCTTTAAACAAAATGTTTTGGATTTTTTGTAAAAGTTTAGAAAAGGATACCTTTTCTTTTCCTCAGGCTATTAGCATTGAAAGGTGAAATATGAAAAATCCCTTGATCTGTCTGATTTTTTATCATTTGAAAATTTTGTTTGACAATGCTAAAATTTGCCATCATCTGAATTTTGAAATGATGTTTTCTGTTAATAACACAGAATTATTGTCATTACAACTGCTGTTTCCCACCTGAATTCTGTTAAATGTTGTGTTGAAAAGAGGTTTAGTTTTTTTTTTTTTTTTCCTTTTTTAATGGATAGCTTGCAATTCACTCTTGTAAGACATTATGTTGGGCTAATCATTTCCAGAGTCTGCCTGAATGCAATGATGGTGACAGTGCTGCTCCTCTGTGCACAATAGTTCCTTCATTTGTGGGAGACATGCTTGGTAATTAAAAAAGTCTGTAAACAAAAGCTGAGGTGTAGCTTCTCAGCAGAGTGATGTGGAGTGACATTGCAGTAGATGATTAGTCTTCTGAGCAAAATCAATGAAAGCAGCAGTTTGTCAGATGTCTTCTGACATAATTTTTCCTGTGTGCAGGTGAAGTATTTTGCAGTAGTCTTAGGAGCTGTTGTTATTTTCTGCTGGCTCTAAAGTAAAAATTTGCAAAAATAACTGAAGGATTTAAGTGTGCTCCAGTGGGTGAAACAGTTATATGGGATTTACACAGGTGGGAAAAATGAGAGAAATCTCATAATTTTCTCACCACAAACTCTGAAACTTCCTAGGTTTCTTTTGTTCCTGATGACTCCTTCCTTCCCTCACATGCTGCTTATCTGGGGGAAGAATCATGGCTGGAATTTATAAATGCTTCTCTGTTGTGCAAAGGAGCTTTGATAGCATGAAATGAATAACAGGTAACGTAATAAGAAAAAGTATCTGGCTACAGCTTTGGAAATGTAAATTCTTTTATCAGTCCCCCTGCTAATTGGAATTTCTGTTTGTTGTTTCACATTTAGTGGATTCATTATAGTTTCCTTGGTAATTAGATATTTTAACTATAAATGAAAAATACCAGACCAAAAAAACCCAAAGCAAAACAACAAAACCCACCCCCAAACTATCAACAAAAAAACCTTCATTAAGATGCAGTCAAAATTGTATATAGATATGACTTTAATTAAAATATTGTTAGAATGTACTGTTAAGGAAAACAAAGGAAACAAATGAGCCATAAAAAATTGAAATGTGGAAAAAAAGGACCCTATCCTGTCCTTCCCAGTCACTGCAAAGGCACTTGCCATCTGCACTGTGCTTGGGAGGAGTCCACATCTGAGTGAGAGCTTGAACTGGGGGCCAGGTCCAGGAGGAATTTGCTTCTCTTGCTCAGTGTCCTGGTGGTGCCTCTTTTGGTCTGTCTCACTCCATTCTGTATGAGCTCCAGCAGCAGCCAGCTCCCAGACTGATGGGGGCTACCCTGCCTTGTTTGGATACAATAGAGAAGGTGTCAGAAGAAGCTTTTTGCATCATTTGTTATATGTCCATGTGGAAAAGTCTTCCCAAAAAGGATGTTACTCCAGGCAGGTGGAGAAAGGACTTTGTAGACCTGAGGAGTATTTTAAATGGAAGGTCTTGTGATTTTTTTCATGCTTTAGGGGTTTTTAAAAATATGCTTGATAGTAAAGGTATGATGGAAGTTTTTTTAAAAAAAATCTGCGTTCCTTTTTATAATTTCTTATGTGAAAAATGAGTATGATCCATTGTACTCCTGTGCCCATAGCACAGAGGTATTCACAGACCTGCCCCTTACACTTTTATTGATACCGCGGAGCCAAGTGCTATTGAAAATGTATTTTGGAAGGCAAATGAGCCTTTCTGCATTTGCAGCTTCACTTTTAGAGGTGGGCTCAGATGTGGAGGAAGGAAAACTATTTCACAAAATGTTCATTCTTTCTGAGGGTGATTTCTGTCTTATTAGCCCAAGGAAAGGAAATCCTAGGAGAAAGTATCATAGACAGATTTGGGTCCAGACTTTTCACCAAGGTTGACCTCTGCTCTGTAAGTGAGGCCTGCCAGACAGAGGCAGTAGTGTCTGAAAGATTCTGAGGTCTAGATGCCAGTATGTGAAAGCAGTTTCTCTTTAGACAGGTGGAAAAAACCCATCATTCCATAATCCCTCATTTGCTTATTTGTCCAGTGGGAACTCCCTCATTTATTAAGCTTTCAAACCAAGCTCTTTTTTTTTTTTTTGAGATTAGATTGCTTAGTACTAAAAATATTAGATAAATATGAAATATACCAAAATCCAAGTGAATCAAAAAGAATGACATTTTCCTCCAGCTGAAGGTCAGCAAGAACACTGAGTGCATTGCCATGCTCCTAGAATTGCCTTCTTAATTTCTAGTGTCTCTCTGCAACTCAACCTCCTCCCTTTTTTATCACCCTTTCTATTAGTTTAGTAATATGCTGTCATCCTGATTTTTCTTAATTTCGCTTGTGATATTACTTCTCCTTTTCCTCCTCCTATGGGAACAGATTTCTTCTGCCATATGCCCATTTAAACCTGATTGTAGTGCCTGAACATCTTGTGTGCTTAGCCACAGCATCCCTTGGGGTTCAATTGAGGCAGAGTATGTATGTGACCTTTAAAGCCATGTCAATGTGAGACTCTCTCAGCACATGGGTCTTTAAAGCCTGGATGTCTTTGCTTTATACTAACAAATTTGACCAGCATGCCTTTTTATGAGGATATCATCATTTTGGGCAAATTCCAGGTTCCATATTTTAAATCAGCATGTAGAACATTTTTAAAATCTCAATTTCCCAAAGGTCAAGTTCCAGTAGATTAAAAATGAAAAAAATCAAAGCAGTTGTTATTTTACTTATTTATTCCAGCAAATTTGTATTAGCAACTACTTGAACATGACTAATTGGCAATTTGTAAAGTGGACTCTTCTCAGTAGCAAAGTTTTAAGTAAATCAATGCTGTAACTGTTTCCTTATTATGACAATTCTTAAAAAGTGTGACAAGGTTGTTATAGGAAACAGTGAATGTCCCTACATTTCTGGAGATAATAGATTTTTTATTAGTAGCCTAAGTAGTCTTTATTTTCACACTTTTTTTTGCATACACCAGAAATAGGACTGTGCTGGATAAACAGTAAGCTGCCCTCATAGTCCTGCCATAATAATGCTTTACTGTGCTGAAGTCTCATAAAATCTCTTTGGCTCAATGAAAGCTGTTTCACAAACATCCTTAGCTTGGATCTTGTGTCATGCCACAGCATCGTTGCTGAGCTTTGCCTTCCCAGAGAGTCTCTGACGGTTCAGCACATAAATTGTCCAAATTTCAGTGCATTGCTAATGTAGAAGTTCTTAAATATAAAAACTCAGGTGTGTCAGCAATACATAAAACCCAAATTATTATAGCACTTACCTTATGGGGCAACAATATGTGGGGTCTTAGGGTATTTTATTATGCAGCTTACTGGAGAGACTGACAGAAAGCAATGGTTGATTTTTTACTCTGAAGTAGGAAAAATGTTAAATTTCAATTAAAATTAATGGTATATTATAGTAACATAAGCAGAGCATACATTGTACATGTATTGAAATTAACCCTACATTACGTAAGTACATAACACAGGAAATTTAGTACTAAAATGAAACATTTTAGGCTATGAAACTACATAATTATGACATCCATCCAAAGGATATTAACTTTTTTCTCAATAGTGCTATATATCATGCAATTGGATTTTGACTGTTAAGCATTTTAATTCACCAATTAAAGTTAGGCATTTCAATATTCATCTTCCAGCTTAGCTTGGTTAGTTTCATTATAAAGTATAGGTAATGACCATTTATGTTACTTTCTAATCCTTCATTAAATGAGAATTCTTTATCTAAAAGCTCTTAGCTTTGAAATAATTCTAAATATAGAATTGGTCCCAAATCTAAGTTTTGTAGAGTTGAATGTTTTCTGCTGAAAATGTAGTAAAGGAGGAATGAATAGCATTTAAACAGAAGACAAAACCAGCAGCTGGAATTGGCAAATATTGTAAGCTGATTTTAGTCCTTTCCTTGTTTTAGCTCAATAGTGAGGATCTGGGAAGAGTAGTAGCCTTTGTGGTGCAGATTACCAACAAAATTAAATGCTAGGGGACTTGTCACTAATGTTCCTAAATCAGCAATCTTTTCAATGCTAATCACTTTCTGAATCTGATTATAGCATATTTCTGTCTGAAGAACTCTATTGATTTTCCTCTTTGGAAGCAATTTTTGTGGGGGGTTCTGAAGTAGAGGAGCTTGATCAGTGAGTGAGTCTTTTGGGAGGGGTAGGTTTTGTAGATTCATAATGTGTGACAGCCAAGCTCATGTGTGGACTGTTTGCCCTATTGAGCTACTGTTAAACTCAGAATTCCTGGAAACATCATCAAGTTGCAATAAAAGTACCACCTTTCCCTGCAAACACTATTATTTATTTTAGTTTCCTACAAAAATCTTTGAGCTGCATTTTTTTCTTATGCATATTCATTCATAATGAACAATATTTCTTATTGCCTTGAAAAAAAAGGGCATCAAAGTTTGTGCTTTCACAGAGAACAACTAATGGGAAAGGCAAACACCTGTTACTTTGAGAGAATACCCAGACACAAACTCACCAGAGTACAACTGCAGGTGATGCATAGGTGTATGTGGAGCTGAAGGGTGGGTGCCTCATATTATTTGTGCATCAGGGTTGCCACAGAGAGGACCCCAGAGTGAATGGCTCTTTTCCTTTTCCTTGTTGGCAGAACTCAGGGGAATTCTGGGGCAAATGAAAAGTGCTTGTGAGTGGGCAAGGATCCCACCCTGCATTCAAGTGGTAACACAGCTGAGTGACTGCATCTGCATCACAGGGCAGTATGCTTATGTTGTTGATACTGGCTCACAGCTACACTTTGATTTTACTTGCTGTCTATATGATGAACTACAGTCAAGATTTTTTTTCTTCAGTGATAATATATTTTTATTTGATAGTAAATCAAAAGTGTCCTGCCTTTTAATTAATATTATATTCTCCTACACATAATTTTCTGGTGTAAAGAAATGTTATCTAGAAGGTCAAGGGCCAGAGAGAAAGATGGTATCTTGTTGCTTGAATAATCTTAAAAAAAGAAAATAGACTTTTAGAGAAGAGAACAGTATGAGTCTGGCCTGAACTGGATCAGGCCCAATATCCTTCTGAGGAAGAAATAAAGGGCTTGAACCTTCTCCCACTAAGAGCAATTACAAACCTGCAGTTTACTATAATAGCTATGTGTGATAGGGCCATAATAAATTTAAGGTCTGAGATAATCAAGAAGGACTATGTAATCTTCTGCTAACGCTTCTGAAAGATGCTCTAGAAAATGCTAGGCAGGGAGAGCCCTATACTACCTTGTTACCAGAAGAAATAAGTTTGAGCCGTTTGCTTGTTGCACTTGGCTATAACTGGTCCTATGAGCCTGGTTTTAATTTGACAGTGATTTAGACTGAAAAAGTTTTGAAAATAAAATTTATGGAATGATGACTGTGAATGCTGTGCAAGAGTGGGGAGTATGAGGGGAGAGGGAAGAAGTTTTGCAAAGATACCCGTTGGATTTTCTGTACAGTGCACAAGAAGGTTCAAAGGCCATTTTAGACAAAGGTTCCCAGGTTGGTGCCCTGTTTTTGACAGGGTATGACAGGAGATGCGGGTGGATGGTACCAGGAGCAGGGCACTCCCACAGTGTGCAGTCCCAGCCTCCAGCAATGTACAGCTGGGGCATTGCACAGCAATAATGTGTTCTTCAAGGAAATGCTATTGTTATCCATTTCAGTGTCTTCCTAAAACTCACCTGATTCAGAGCATTGCTTATTCAAAGGCATTCATCAGGCATTTGCAAAATGTAAGATTCAGTGAATTTGAGTGAGCTAAGTTGCTTTATAACTTTAGCTTCAATAGGATAGAAATATTAGTTCTGATCCAAAGCACCACTGCAACTATTACATATCCTTCTGCTGCCTTAAGCAGGATTGGGCTCACATCCCCTGTGCCCCCTATTATTATCAATTTAAGTAATTGTGACAATGGCATTTATTTTTTCTTTTCCTATACTGGAAAACTTGTGAAGGTGTTGTTGTAGCCTCATCTCTTTGGTTGATTGTCCCTAGTTATATCTTAGCTAAAATTTAGATTTTAGATTTCAGAAAAGAAACAAGCTTTTTTTTTTGTCCTCTGTTTTGAATTCTTTAAAATATTAGTAGGACTAGATTGTAGGATATTGTCAGTATGTAATATGAGAGCAAAAAGATATACATAGCTTTTCTGCTATGGAAAACCTATTAAGTACAATATAACTATATGTGGCAGAGTTATCTACCAATAATAGGAGAGTCCTTTGAAAAGAAAACCTAGCACTTATTTTAGCAGAGGCTATATTTTCTGCTAAACAAAATTTGTTCAGAAGACACGTGTTCAAATGCCATGAAGACTGTTAAATTTGAGTGAGAGGGTTGCATAAATTCTTACGAATTATTTTGAAAATATTTTTGAAAAAATCTTATAAATTATTTTTACTATCTTATAAATTATTTATTATCTTTGTTTTCCCCTTTTGTATTTTGCAGCTTTTATATTTCAATTGGTATAATTTTTGAACATGAAAATACATGTTGGATCTCTATTGAATAGCTGATGGATAAGGAAAAAAAAAAGAGTTTCAGCTTATTCCAGAGAAAGACATTGATGTCCTAAGTTAACACTGAGCTAATGTGCTTTAAATTCCAAAGGTGAAACACATATGAAGTTGTATGTGGAAATGCTGCTGTGGATGCAGGTAGTATAAACAGATTTCAACCTACGATGTTTCATATACAGGCAAGTTCTGTAAACACCTGGCTAATGGGCATACACCGATCCTGCACTCTTAATAGCAATTAGATTTTGCTTTGAAAGTGAAATGAAGCATATGAAACCATGCATTATATGTCATGAGTATATATATCAATTTGCATGCACATCGGTTTTTGAATGGTCATTTCTCATTAAATTTTCTGAAAAAATTTGGTTGATTCACATACTTATTTAGCATATGCATTTGTATGAATCAGGATTTTTTCTGCAGACTGAGAGTCTTCAGTGCTAAAGGAAAATACTGACAGCTGAATGTCTAAACCTGTTTCTGGTTAAATGTTATCCTTGGTTGTGTTCAGGAGCACAGACTTTGCAGCCAATATTTTTTCTACAATTTTCCTAGTTTGTGCATCATGCTTTCCTTATCCTTCCCTAGACACAGCAAAAATGGGCTCAGTTTTATAAATACAGTAGTCAGCAATTCCTAGAAATGTGAATATTTGTTTTAGAAAGGAAAATATTGCAAGTGAATTATTAAAATTTCAGAAGTTTCTGATTTTCTATTAATAACTGAAAGATTGAGGTTTTTCCATTGTCCGTGGTGTTATAACTGAGCACAGCTAGAATGTTATTTCTTTGGCGTATTGCTTTGGACCTTTGGGGTATGATATAAGGCACAGAGCATTCAGAGCACTGCAGCAGCTTTCTGCTTACTGAATAACCAGGGGAAATAGCTGTAGGATGGAGTCAAGGGGAATGATGGTCAGCAATAATTTTGACTGCACAGTTTTTCTTTGTCAAATGTCAGATTGCTGTAGCCCCAGGATGCCTTAACTGTGATGAGTTTCTGGTCACCTACCCCAACCTGTACCCCAGACTTACCAACAGCTCGGTGCTTAGAGGCAGGCAAGAAATGTAGTTCTATGAAGTGACCCCTGAGCCTTTTTGTCATGGGCCTCTCACTTCCCTGAAAGGAAATTTTTCTTTAGGAATCAGGGAGAAAAATAGGGACTTTATATAATGAAGGACTCCACAGTTGGTGGAAGATGATGATTGGAATTCCCTTTCCAGTTAATATATTATTGCTGACACAAAATGAAGTTATTCCAACAAGGGAGATGGATAGTGCTTATCCCAGAACAACCCTGTATTAGCAATTCAGACATTCAAAGGATGGTAGAAGATTAAGATTTAATATCCAGCCTGTGTCTGACTTCTAGATGCCTCAAATACAGTTTTATCCATGGTGAGCTGCCTTTTTCTTTTGTTTTGTATGAAAAAATATTCAAAGTATATCAGTGGTGCTCAGAAATACAGAGCCTGTGTTGCTTTTTGTGCCTGGTTTTTGGTGTCAGCCCTGCAAGGCACAGGTGTCTGTACAAAACAGCTGCTCTTCTGGATGCCCAGATGGCCAGACCTTGTTTCCCTGATTTCCCCAGACATAACAACAAGAAGAGAACTGCCAATAGTACAATTAAACAAAGAAATACTTGCCCTGCCACCCTTGTATCTTGTATTATCTCCTGCATTACTGGGTGGTTTGCTCTGGGCTACCATTGGAGGTGTGTGGTCCCCTGGCCATTGCAGGGGTGGCCAGCACCACTCCTGCTGCAGGATCACCTTGTGGCAAATGTGCCTGACAGAGAGCTTGGCCATCTCTCTCTCTTGAGGCTGTTGCCTGTCTGAGACCTGAAATAGGGCAGATTTGGACCTGCCCATCATCCTCTTCAGTGGAGGTAAGCTGTCTGCTTCCCACAGCAGGTTTTCTTAGAGTTAGGTCAGGAACCTGACCTCCCTATGCACTGTTTGGAAGATGCTGAAGCCCCAAATCTCCCTTTACAGAGATCAGGACATAAAGATGGCCTCTTGCCACTTCTTAGCATCCTCTGTCAGCCTGAGATGCTGCCTTTGGTAAATCAGGGTATGTAACTCTGAACAGCTTTCCAGGTGTTTGTTTTATCTTGGGAAAACTGGCCTATTCTAATTTTTAGGAACCAGCTATGAGGAAAGATGGTGACAGGTGCTGATAGAACCCTGTAAAGACAAACAAAGCACAGGTGGTGGGACCTTCTGCTTCTGTCTCCCTCCATGCACTGCTCAACTCTCTCAGAGTCTGCTTGCACTAGTTTCAGCCCTGCATCCACATGATTGAGCAGTGGGGTACTCCTCACCTCTGTGACATGCTGAGTGTGTTTTTTGAGAACCCCACTGTTCCATGTAGGGCTGTTTTGTTTGTCAGGCTCCAATAGTGCAGGCCTGTATAGTACCTGCACTATTGGTGCAAAGCTGGGCTGTGCTTGACTTGCCTTGCCTTTTGCTGAGGGAAGGGTGTTTTCAAGTACTACCTTCATTCAAGGAAAGGTTTGGGGTTTTCTTTCTTCTGTACATTTGCCATCTTAGCAGTAAATGACAGCATTGAGTAATGAAAGCCTCTAAATGATAGAGCAGCCAAATCAAACTCTCGTGACAAATCAGTTTGTCTCCATTTGCAGAATGGGGACAGTTTGGAATTCTTAGTACTAATATCACAGGAGCATCAGTTCCTGCCCTCAATAAAAGAACTGTTGAAAAGACCCTTGAAAAGATTTCTCTGTGCTGCTTTTAACAAATCTGGTGAGTGGGGGCAGAGTTTACCCCTGTGTGTTTTCCCAAATTGCAGCACACCAAGTTGTGATCTGTTGGCAGTCTGTCTGTGAACTCTGTGCCTGTCCAGCAAGCCCTGAGGCAGTGAACATGAACACCACTGAAGCAGTCCTGGCTTACTGCTGCTGGGGGTCTGTAGCTTTTTACCCTGTGGGTAGTGTGGGCAAAGTAATTCTACAAGGAAAGAATCACAACTGGATCCCAGCTTTTGTATTCGGGGGGTTGGGGGATGTTTGCATTTCATTAGTGTTAAGTTTGCTATTTCCAAGGATTGGGAAGAAACATCTCTTCACTCTTCTCTACAATATAGAGTGATGTTTACTTTCTCATTTTGAAATTTTCGCATCTTGTGTAACAGCTGTGCTAGGGCAGGACTCGCTCTCTGCTGAACTGCTGCTTTTTTCCTTTGGCCTTTGTTAAAATTTCTGATAAATAACAGACTGTCTACAGCTGTTCAAATGATGTTGCTTTTTCTAAGTGTCACTTCGGTGTTCCTTCCCACCAATGTAGGCTTTGCTTTAGAAGGTAAATAAGGGAGAAATAGGGCTTGCTGTTGAAGAAAATTGAACATGTGGGCAGTGGGAAAAGAATCTGAAATGTGAATTGCCCAAGCCTACAGAAGCCATCCACCTCCAGCTGTGATGGAGACACTGTAACGTCTTGGCAACATTGCTGTGTGCAATTTTCTTTAAATAACTAGTGGGTTTTTTGTTTGCTGCAGTTGGTACAATTTCTTCACATTTTCTCATTTGAAGGTAATCTGCTTCTAAGAAGTGATTAGTGTGATTTGTGCATGGAAGGCTTCACTGGGCTTTGAATTTTTGCAGTGGCATTAGCTATGCCAGTGCTACTGGGCCCACCACTGTAATAACTATAGAGAAGATACTATGTGTGACTTAATAGTACACTAATCTATTGTTGTAAAGATAACTTGTATCACTTATCATATTAATCCATGATTTAATTTATTTGGAAGCTTGCTCTAAGAACTTTATAAAATCACAGTTCTTGAACAAAAGGATCTTATGAACAAGGATTTTATTTTTTACATGCTCTATCTCTCCTTTACACAGCAGTTGTTCTGTTCATATTTTCTTCTTAACCCTTATGTGCAGATGTCTCTAAGAAAGTGAAGGGCAATATTTGATCTGGATTTGAAAAACATAACAATTGTGAAGAAAAAATATGAGTGCAAAATTCTATCTGTGTTTGAGATTAGAAATTGAATTTCCATAGTAATATTTAGGTGAGGTATAGTAATATTTAGGTGAGGTAAATATTCAGATGAGTTTGATTTATTTCTGGTTGCAAATTTCTTATAAAGACAAAAATATATAATTTATAATTCTAAAGAGAGAGGAAAGGGAATGAACTAGAGTAACTCAACTCTGTCCTTTCCACAGCTGAGGACACAAAGCAATAATTGTTGCTTAGCTAAATTATCACACAAAAGAACAGCAAGTCATTCATTTCCACATGAAAAAGCATAAAAATAGGGTTTCTGTAAGACTGATTGGGAGGTTTAATATGAGAATGTCAGTGTGAAGGTTTTCTTTTAAAGGTATTAGGTCTGCTTGGGCTGGAATTGGTCTTGCTTTTGCTCAAGCATAGCTAGAGTAAACCTGCAGCAGTTGAATAAATGGAGAGCCAGTGCCATTGTTTAAACAATTTTTTGACAAATATGACAGTCCAGAACCTCAGGTCCTCTAGTTTTTTAAAACCTTTCTCAGGCTGTTTATCCTTGTAACAATTATATAAGCCAAATACATAAGCCAAATGTGTTGGTTCCAGTACAGTACCAGCACTTGCTGAGAGACAGTAGATCCAATGGTCCTGTAATTTGCTCAGTGACTCTTTAAATACAGGATGCTGGCTCACAGCAGTGCTGCAAGAGAAACAGATAGTGTAAGTTGTTAGACATCAAATTCTGGTACTTTTGGAAAGAAGCTGGGTTTGCCAGTTATGGGGAGTTCTCCAAAAGGAATTTGAGAATTTTGTGATCATGTGTTTCAGGTTTGCTCAACATTTTGAGGCAAGTGTAAATCACTTCTAAGTAAGCTGTGACGAATGAAATGTTCCTAATTACAAGCTGCTAGCCAATCTTTACACTATTTTTGCCTTAGTACTGCTTAAATTTCTGCAGCATGTTTTATAGACAAGAAAGTATGACTAAGTACCTGCAACATCAGTAGACTCATGTAGGAATAACAGTGAGAAGAAGCAGAACTAACTCCTCTGGTTGAATATGTTAAATATTTCTTGGATCAGAGGTGAGAAATTGGGAATCGCAGCCCAAATCTGGGTGATCAGCCACTTCAGATATTTTCCACCAGCTTGGCAGAGAGGCCAGGGACTTAATAGAGGTAGAGTGTGAACTACACTGGTTTCCTGAGATGGCTCCATTTCTTGAGGTTTATGGGCAAAATTGTGACTAATGAGAAATGCGTGTCCTGCTGGAGCACAGCTGCTGGGCTCACTGGATGAGTGAAGACCTGCAGGCCATTTTTCAGTTGCAAGATTTTAATGGTGTCAAACACTGGATTTTAAATCAGCTTTTCAAAAAGCAGCAAAAAACGCACATGCAAATTGCTGATCTTGGTTGATCTTGGGACCCATTTTCCTGTGACAGCTGGGGCCATCTTAGAAGAAAGCAAAAATAACAATGCGATAAAAACGTTTCTCTAGACCTTTGTAGTTGGTGAGAGAGGATGTTCAGTTTACCCCAGATAGTGGCCATAATGCACAAACAGCAGGGCTCGTGTGTGCTATTTTCTGATGTGTGGTTCAGGAGGCTGACCACCAGCTGCTGCTCATGAGGTGGGACAGCCACACTCGGAGCGTTGGGCAGATACACATCTAGGCTCTGCCACTGGGAGCCAAAGATGTGTGGCTGCAGCCACCCAGTGAACCTATCTCTGATGTTGCTCTTGCTCATCTCTGACAGTTGTACTGAGGCCCTACATCTGCAATGAGCAGGATTTTTGGTTCAATATTTAAATGTCTTTGAAATGGGGCTATAATGTGAAAGAGGAACTAGAGTTCTTCACTGTTCATGCAAAAGAGTACTTGGAGAATTGGAAGATTTTTTTATACTTACAGGGTCACTTACTTTATTATAGATACATCATATTTGTATCATAGAGTCACTTTATTAGCTGACACATCAACCCTGTTCAGTCTCACTAACTTGTAGTCTGTTTTGAAAGTAGAAATGAAGCCAGGAATACCAGCAGCGGTAAGGACTCAGACAGGACTTTGCTGTGTCAAACTGGTGTTGTTTGGCATTTCACCTTGAACTGGCTGGTGAGAATTTTAAAAGTGGAGATATTAGTCAGCATCACAGTTATGGTATGCTGCATTTTCACTGCCATGTTTTTTTCATGAAAGGTGGCTTTTCTGTACCTACAACTGGAAAGCATTCATTCCCTATGTGGCTACAAATATTGTATCTGGAGACTGTGCCTTTAACAAATAATTACCTTTTCATAATAGGCACAATAGATAGAGAAGGTCTGCTTGGGCAGGCAGGCCTTTGCTTCTACACAGAGGTAGTCTACCTTTTTGCAACTGAATCATAATATTTACTTGTGTGTTCAAGTGAAATGCCCAATGCAGGATTTCTAAATCCAGAATTAGAATTCAAGGGTTCCTGATTATCGTTCCTTTTTCACTTGAATTGTTTTTTACACCATTTCCTAAAAATCTTGCTAAAAAAAAAGGAAACAAAACCCAACCACCTCCCAACCTTTTACTGCACTGATATTTGTGGAAGAAAAGCTGCAAAAACACTTTATGCAGAGCATATGAAAGGGAAATGGTTTTAATTTTTAACCATAATATTTTACTTTCCTGAAATTTGTATTCTCTCTTGGAGGTTCTGTAGAAGGAACGAAAATCTGTAACCCTTTTGCTAGCATTATTTGGAATATCGTCTACATTTTCTATAATTACAAATGTCTTTGATACATTGAGGAAAGAATTTATTGGAACAACATGTTCAGTTAAATTATGAATATTTTGGCTTGTGCCATATCCCAATTCTGTTGTATTTGCCTATTTTTTTCATGCACATAACATTCCTATTAACTTCCTATGTCATTATATTCTCTGCTTCCCACAGTAGAATAGGCTTTCCTTACTTCTTTTAATTGCACTAGTGAGCAAAATGTGCTAAAAATGTACGTGTGTGTGTGTGTGTGTGTGTGTGTGTGTGTGCCCGTGTGGCGTCCGGTGTTTACACTTGTACTGGACATTTCACTCCCAGCCTTTTCCATCCTGGATGCTTTATGTGGTCAGCTGTGGCTCTGCAAACCTGGCCAGCGCCCTGTGGGAAGGCATGAATAGCCCTTGTTGTGCAGCACACCTGTGTTCTGTGCACAGCTGTTTGGTTCACAACAGGGTTGCTGTTAGCAGTTATGAAACGTTTTCACACCACCCACCCACTATCCACTGGCTTATAACATTTGCTGGCACTTCTGTCCGGCTTGAACTTGTTTTTTGTTTTGGTTATTTTTTTTTTTTTTTTTAATTTAAAGGACACCAGGATACTTTATGCATAGGAATAACAAGCCAAATTGGCAAGGCACCTTATTAAAAATATTCCCTCTCTCCTATGTCAAAGATTGCTCTTTTTTTGCCTGTGGTAAATCTCCAACTATAAGAAAAAAAAATGTTGCTATTTATTTTGCTATTTTTATATAGTTTACTATTTTAATTTTTTTTTCCTAGTTATCAGACAGTTTTGTGCTGGCCCAAATTTAAAGAAGCTGGAACATTACTTTTTTTTTTCTACATATTACTTGAGATGCAGAGTCACCCATCTTGTTGTATATTTTTTCTGTATGTTACAATAGGAGGTTAAGACAGTGAGCAATAAAATTCTGCTAATGTAGCACTTTTTAAACCCCCAGAACTGATTGGATAACTTTAACTCTTCTGAGAGGAAGAAGGCTAAAAGGCTCACTTTCCTGGTACTCAAATCTTCAAAATGGAAAACTGAACTACAAGTAAAAAACTAAATACAAAATGAGGTGGCTAAGTGAAGCAGGTGCTCCATATGGAGGGGAAGAAAGACAAATTAATGTACAAACTGCCTCACTTCTATAGGAGAATGCTATTTAAATACATAGACTGGGAAGACAGCTGAACTCTTCTGTGCAGTTTTATCAGCTGTGTTTTGTATCTCTCCATGACACAGTATGTGGCTCTTTTCTGAAAGCAGGACAATGTGTTTTGACAGCCCTTGGCAGTGAGAGCAACAGTGAGAAAAGCAAACCAAAGTAATTCAAATTAACACGAGTTGGCTGTTGCAAAGCTGGTCCATCCAAATTATTTCCCATTAATAGAGAACCTCAGATATTTTAAGATGCAACATAGCCAACTGGGTTAGAAGCACTGTGCTAATGCTGCCCACCGTGCTGCCGCCTATGGAGAACTCCACTTTCCTTTGGTAAGGAAATCTATTGGGGCATTTAGCCCTAGTCCTGTTTGACAAGGTAAACAGGTCTTATATTGAGCTTTATGTAGGGTCTGCTGGGAAAGCAGCATCAAGCAGAGAGGCAAATCTCAATTAAAATTGCTTTGGGTAACCTTGACCATTTTTGTCAGGGATGGTTTGCATGGGAATTTTTTGTTTTCATAGATTACATGTGTGTTTGTTTATTTTGCCACAACTGCTGATGGTTTTTATTTTTTAAACACTTTAATGCTGATCAGAAGGCAAAATATTGAGAATTTCCTATACCTTGTTTTCTAAACACTTTCTAATTCAAAAGAGGTAAAAGTCTTAGAATCAAAGATTTTCTGCTCAAGCTAGAGCAATTTTCATGAGGTTCAGTCCTGCTGACTTTATTCAAATATGACTGGTTTGAGGAATTCAAAGAGGTCTAGAAAAGAAAAGTGTTTAAAGGGCATCAAAGCTGAAAAATCTGGCTTTTGTCATTCATGTCCACTTTTGGCCTTGCAGGACTATAATTTCCTTTCATATTCCTTTGCTGATGGTAAAAACGTGCTATTTTTTGAGATGTACAAATCTGTGACCCATCTCTCTGTTTTGTGTGCCGAAAGTTACTTCCCTGCACGTTCTGACTTCCTAAGAGTACTCCTTTTACTTAAGATCCTTTCATTTTTCTTCTCTTCTGAAGAGGCACTTGCCTTCCCCCACCTTGTCACCAAATAAACCTTAATTTAGAAAATTCAAAGTATCTGTTGTTTTCTTCTTATTCCCACACCTGCCCACATTCTACTTCTCATATCCAGTGCCTTCCCACTCTCTTTTCCAGCTGGAAGACCTCCTCTTCCCATAGTAGTAAAACTCCCTTATGAGTTATGAGTAGGAAATTAACCTTCCACCAGTACTTTATTAGTGTACCAGTACACTAATAAAATCTATTATCTGTGCTGTGCCCTGTGAAGAAGAAATTGTTGCAGATGCAAGAAATTAAGTGATTTGCCCAAGGTCATCAAGAAAGTTAATGGATAAATTAAGAGCAAATCTCGTGGATCCTAATTTGGGCTGTGGAAGCTGTAATAGCAATGGTGAGGAGGGTAGAAAGTCCAGGCAGATGATTTGCACTTCTTACTTACGGCCAAATATGACACAAATAGAGGCAAACCCTATTCCCAATGAGGAGAGGCGGGAGAGTGGGACATAATTCAAGCTATTTAGATTCTGCTATTTAGCATTTGCCGATCACTAATGTGATATTTGCAAAGTATAATATTTTCTAACAGCTGTAAGAACAAGAGAGCCTAAAATTTCTCCCTATACATAATATCCATGAAATTGCATTGAATATTGTAATGATGTGTTATGCTGCCATTAGCTCCCCGTGAATACCTAATTTGGAAGGTTAATGAAATTGACAAATGTGTGTACTGTATGTGCATTGTCAGTACTAGTTAATGGCAACTCTCACATTTTTATTTGGAAAATTATATAAAACTGAAAGCGACAATTACTGTAACTTCATCTTTTTTGGAATCTAGCAGAGTGTGCAGTTTATTTAAATAGGGTTGTATGTGTTTTAAATTTGTATACCATCATATGAAGTCCTTTGCTCATCATGTGATTATATACTTAATTTTTGCATGAATGAATGCGTGTATTGTGGTCTTTTACAGCATATTGGGCCAATTTTTTTGCTTTTTTTATGTGTATTCCACACTAAAATACCATAAGTCCTTGTCTTCCTGTTGGCTCAACAGTGCTTGATTACAAAACTCGTGCCAGTTAATTCAAAGAGACATCACACATTCAAAATGAATTTCCCCAGGCAAGGAAAGTATGCTAGAGCACAAAGAAAGAGTACGCTCTTGTATTTTGTGAACATGGTCACTTGCAGCTGCTGCTGCTTCAATATATGAATTTGATGAGATCCTTGAAGTTTGGCCCCTAATTATTTCTGTGGCTTTAGAGGGTGCTTCTTTAGGTCAAGGTCACATTTTTAGGTGTATAGAGTCCAATTTGATTTCTTCTTTTGGTTTAAAGCTGTTCAATTAGACAGTTTCACATAGTGAATGATCCCTTATGGTCCTGGAGATTTCAGTTTCATCTCCTGGGAAGTGAGAAGACACATTCTGGTAATCCTCTGTGATGCACCACAGAATGGATAATGTTGCCACATCTGAGCCTTGCAGGCTAGAAAAGAGTGTATGGATGGAGTGATAGCTGCACAGCCCACTTCCCCTGTTACTTAATTTTTGGGCATCTCTTCAACTCCTTGTGGAGTTTCTTCTGGGGAAGCAGGTGTCGCAGAGGAGGGCGGCTGCCCTGAGGAGACCATATGTGTCACTTCCAAGAACAAAGCAATCTTTTAAACCCAGCACTATATTGAGCCTGTGAGTCATGAATCTTCAGATCAATAACCAAAATGTTTTTAAATGTGGGGGCAGCCCCAAACAGAGTGACTCAGCACGGCAGTTCCACATTCAGCGTCCCTGGTGCAGGGTCTGGTTTCAGATAACTGGTCATGGAGCGGGGCCAGGTGATGTGTGGGGGCTGAGGTGCTGATAAGGCCCAGCTGAGCAGGGTTTGCTTTTCAGTGCTCACTACACCTGCTTGGGGTCAGCTTCAGGCAGGAGCTGTGCTCTTGGGCTGTGTGAGGGTCAGCAGCCCCTCTGACTTTCTGGCATTTTTTATAAGGTGACTTGGAGTTGCTGAGGCTTAAGACATTCTTAGGCTTAGATTCTGCTGTGGCCTTCTCCCCTTTTTTCATGTTGTGTTAATAAATATATGTCACATCTGCTGGAAGAATACATCTATTCAGATCCTCCAATGCAGATGCTGCAGATTCCTGTAGCCTAAAACTCTGAAGAACTATTAAATGCTTGTCCTTCTCACACTTGACAACAAAGACTCTTTCTACTTTTGGTCCAGGCCTGATGGCCATGTCACATCAGGCTCATGGTAACATGGGAGAAGCTGGAGTGTATTAATCATCCCACAGACCTCTACCCCAAAAGCACAGATCATGCTTTTATGTTAACATCAGCTGTGATTGTCTATCTATATGCTGATTTGAAGTAAGAAATTTGGAGCCTGGAAAAGCTTCACACTGAGATTTGTCTTGATAAGTGGGAGTGTTTTGCTCCTCTGTGGATTAATGATTTACTGATAGCTCAGTAAAGGATAAGAGATATTTGCACCTGGCCTACTGAAGGGAGATTTGCATTTGAAAATGTTAGGCCAGTAAATTATTCAGGGAGATGACATTGAAGCCAGCACCTGAATGAAGGGAGGGAGATGAATTTGAATGAACCTTTGTGCAAAACTCCAAGACAGAGTACAAAGTTATAAGTTAGCCTTCTTCCTTGGCTGCAAGTTCCCTTCTGTGAATATATATATTTGTGATGGAGGGTGTACACCAGCTCTGAGACAATGTCCCTGTGGGTCAGATGTGGTTTAGATCTTGTTTGGCAGTTAGATACAAAGTGAGACAAGAAGGAAAGAGATGATGGTGGGCCTCTTGGACTTGATTTTAGAGAAAGTTTTCTTTCCTTTTTGCTAGCCATATGTTAAAAATCTCTACAACTCTGTTGCTTATTTTGGATTTTATAAATGAGTATTTTTCCTTGCTTTTGACTTGGCTTATGTAGAGGATGATTTCTAATGTTGGCTAGCATAAAAGCCCTATTCTGAAAACTGGTATATAGGCACAGTGTAGTAACATCAAAGTCCTCATATCTCCCATATCAACAGAAATTGATATCTGGGACAGAAAGGCAGCTGTTAAAGTAGGAAAACTATACTAATATAAAATATTTTGTTGATCAGCGCAAGGCAGGGGGGTCTTGTGCCCACACAGGGGGACAAAAAGTACGTTGAACCTCAAGTTTTATGTTCCTTTCCAGGGCTTTGGGGGGCCCAGAAAAAGCAGTTGACATGCTCTAGCTTTCCTTGAAGAGCTCTGGCTCTTGTATATAGAAAGATATTTGGCAGTTCCTGCAAGCTGGAGCATATTTGATAGGTATATGCATTCTTCTGTTCTTTTCTGACCAATGTGCTTCTGTACTATGTGTGTGCTAGAGGGAGATAGATAAAATTTCTGCTGATGGATCAGATTTCCTTCAAGGTCAAGAACTAAAGTTATGTACTTTTAACTCATGAAATTGAAGGAACTCAGGGAAAGAAAGTAATAATGAGGAAATGTTTCAAATTAAATGATTTTTCCTCAAGAGATGTAATAGGGCCACCAAATTTTTTCAGCTTTTAGACATTTCAAGCAGAAGAGGAAGAAAATGAATGGTGAGTAACACTGAGAGATGATGAGGCAAGGACACCATAGGGAATTGGCCCAGAAGTGGCAGGGGACTCCTTAGGCTGGGAATGAAGGAGTTTTACCGTCCAGGGCTTGTTCCATCACCTCCAGCAATGATTCCTTCTAGGAAACTTATTCCCATCCTAAGGGTAACAGGTGTGGGGCCCTGACTCCTCAAAGAACACTGACTTTGTCAACATCTAAGATACTGCCAAGAGAAAGGAAACCTCTCTAGAAGAATGATCACTTTCATTAAACAGAAAAAAATTCTGCTGGAAATTTCGCTATAAGCAGAGAGTGTCTACACATAGAAGTAGGACAAAATGAAAGTGAGTAACATAGGAGAAAATTCTCCTAATATCGGTGGAACATAACAGAGGTCACATCTATCAAACAACTCTAATTAATTATTGATTCATTATGATGTATTTCAACATTCAGTGAAAAAACTCTCACTGACTTCAAAAGATGCCAAGCTGAACTCAGTGAAGGATAAAATAATCCCCATGTCATTTAGCCAGTAACATTTTGAGAACAAAAGTTTAATTTGCTTTCTAACAAAAACCACCAGGTATAACACACAGAGTCATTTATTTTCTAATAAGACCCACCAGATGTAACACAAAGAGAACCATGTTATAACTCTCCTTTCTTCAGCTTGAGACACACCATTAGTGAATGTGTGAATGTGTGATACTTGAGGTGTAAGAAATGATACTACACTAGAAGGGGCAAAAATTAGAGTTCACAGCTCTGGGAAGGGCAATTATTCTGTTGCTTCTTGAATGTATTTTTTTCAGCATATTTTCCTAAAATGACTGTACTATTAATTAAAAAAAAAAGAGACAGGATGCTATTTCTGTGACTGTGGTTAGCTCATGCCATAGCTCTGCCTATGCAGCTGTGTCCCAAGCTAGAAGGAAACAATGCTTTGGCACTCAAAAGCAAAGAGTCCTGATTAAAAAACTCATGGTTTAACCTATGGCTTGCTAACCTTTGGTTTTAAATGTAAGGGGGAAATACCTTACCATTATAGTTTTATTGAATCAATTGGATACAGTTAAAAGACCATTGTTTTTGATGTGAATTTGTGTTGTGGTACCTTCTAACTGGGAGGTAAAAATTGAAATATTGCTTCTATCTGAGGTTGGGGCCAGAAATCCTACTAAATCCAACCTATCCATATTTCTCTGCTAATCTTATGCTTTTGCATCTGATGAACTACAACTCAGGATATTTAGCTTTGTTCAGACACTGACAGTATGGGACTTTTTGTGGCTTTCATGGTTCTTCTGATCTTTTATCTATTTGATTAAATGTATGTTACTCATAATACCCAGCTTAAAAATGTCCCTCTATTTCTTCCATGAGTAGGTTTGTCATAGTTGAGCTGGAATTTCTGCCAGGTAGAAGTACCCTATCCATTGTCTACTCCAAAATGGTTTAGACTGTGTGGAATTAACTTTCCATTACCACCATCCAGGGTTAGCAGTGTCTTTCACGATCCCTTTTCTTCCTTGTTACCCTGGTATAAAATCATCTTTTTGGATCATACACGAGGAATCCAGGTGTCACAGAAGTCAGAACAGAATTGCCAAAGACATAGAGGAGACTGACAGCACTCCCTGTTGGGGCTCAAGTCCTTGCCATAGTGTTGTGTGTCACATCCTGTCTGAGCTGGTGTCCAGTGTGTAAAAGCTGGAAATAAATAACTGCTTATCCCAATCTCTTTCTTTCCTATGTGGGCTCTGTGGGTTTTGCTCACTATGCTAGCTGAACTTTGCTGAACTAATCTGTTATTGTTTTCAGGACAATGATTGCTGTCTGAACAGGTTGGCCCTGTAGGTTTCAAGGCAGCTGCGTGGGATACAGGCAGCGTGTGGAATACAGGGCCTGAAGGAGATGCTCAGCACCCAGCATTACAGGATTCTGCTTTTTTCTTGACTTTGGTGAGTCTGTCTGGGTGAATGAGGCTTACCTGTGGGAGTTGTAAAGTATGTTGCTAAGTTTATTTTTGGTGTTTCTTTAAAAAATCTTCTGTGCCTGTTGCCAAACATAAGACGTTTGTTTTCAGACTCTAACTTCTCAGGTAAAGCTGTCATGTTTATTCTGACTCACTACATCAACACATAAACATGAGGTCTTTGTTTACATTTATTGCTCTTTGTGTATCTTTATATAGCCTGGAAACATTTTTTCAAGGCTTTTATTAATTTCCAATGTATGAAAGAATGAGGGAAAAAAGTGTCACTATACAGCCTAATCTGAGAAGTTGTGTTTGAGCTATGTGTTGGCTGTGACACAGTAGGATACAGTTAAACCTGAGGCAGGTTTGGGTTTGCATTTTCTGGTGTAACTAACAACCTTGCTTTGACCATCACTTGACATTAAAAATAATTTTCCACTTTTCAACATGAAAGCCTTGAGTAATCCCTGAAATGAGTCTTGCCTGTGTAGTGCATTTGAGGAATGGTTTGGGGCAGGTTAGCTTGCATTCACAGGTTCTATAATTTATCATCCACTTTGCAGTGCTTTAATGTACTAACGTTTTCACAGGCTGCAGACAGTGGCTCTCTGCTCAGATTAACCACAAGCTCATTCTGCCTCACCACAGTTTGACCTCTCTGATGAGCAGCACGTTAATGTGTTTGCAGATTGTGTATGTATATTTGGCTATAGATGTGTCAAGACATGCACAGCACAGAAATTGTTTTTATTTTTAAATGTGTTTGGTTTTGACCGTGACTTGGCCGGTCATTTATTGCTGGTAAATGATTTTTGTGGTGTCAGATAGTCAGTTGTGGAGTGCTGTTAAATATTGGCCCGTTGTTTTCAAAAAACCAAAGATTATTTATGGAGGGTGTTACAGAATGAGGTCAGAAAAGACCTTGCTAGGTCATCTAGTCCTGCTGTGTTGCCTTAAGGTGAGTAGTCTGAACCAGTTAGTCCTCCCAATGTCTGCTCCAGCTCACTTCTGGTATCTTGTCCTTGTCCCTGCTGTCTGACTGTGGGTGCTCAGCATGCTGTGACTCACATTTTACTGGAATAGACCTCTGTTTATTTCACAAAGGTCAGCTGCAGGCTTGTGGAAACCAGATGAACTCTCCTGCTCCATCTCCTTCACTAGGGACGTAGAGAGAGGCAGAGCAGGCAGCTGAAGGTCAGGACTGAGCTAGAACAGCTGAAGCTCTCTGCTGTGGCACCTGCATTCACATCCTTGACCTGGGGTTGTAATTGCTGAGTTTGGGCACCTGCTTCTCATCTGCACTAGGTCCTTCACATGGAGGCTGAGGCTGTTCTGAAGTGAGGAGCAAGCTGATATTGCCATCCATTAAATTAGTACCTGCAAGCAGCCCCTATGACTGGATAAATGACCAGATGTTTGAGGGAGACTGTAACATGCCACAGGAATGTGTGTTCTCACCCAAGGCACCAGCCACTCAGAGTCTTTGCCATGCACTGCAAGGCTGGCACCTCCAGAGGAGGATGGGATCTCTCACCAGATCAGTGCTGGTGAGGTATGTGGTTACTTCCAAATGCTCTTGCAGCTCTCTCCATCCTTAGTAACCTCTCTACACTGAAACATGCGGGGCTGTTGTTGGCAGTACTTTCTCCCAGTGAATGATGAGCAGGAGGAAAACCTGTCTGTCCATCTTGCCAGCCTGTCACAGAGTGCCAGGTGGGCTGCATTCAGTTGCTGTGCTGTGTGGTGCCCAGCCCCACCAGGGTCTGTGGGGAGGTTGGGCTGAGGCTAAGGCAGGCTTAAAGATATACCCCTTAGACACTACCTTCTTATCCAGCCTGGTTTTTAATTTTCATTGCTGTAGTTTCAAAGGAGTTCGTCCAAGTGCTCAAAGAGCACTCCCAGGAGCTCCTTCAGGGGTTTCAGATGGTTAATTTTTGAAGAGCACTTTCTACTCACTTTGAAATGAGACATGCAAAGGTAATGTGCTCCTCTTCCTTTCTGTCTGTTTTTCCCCAGCATGTAGAAACTTGTTATCGGTTTCACTGTGCAGATGTAAAACTATATCTTGAGCAACCTCTATCAATGTGACAGAGAGGGTTTTTTTCAAGTGTTTACTGAGAACATATTATGTTTTAGTGTCTCTGTCATAAATACCTTTTTGTTAATCTTTCACCCTCACTAAATCTATTACAAGCTTTAATCAACCTTTCTAAGCAGTAATAAAATGTTATCAGCGGTTGGCAAAGATTATAAGTGACAGACCCTAATGTTTTCTAATGATTGTCATTATTTAAAAGGTTGTTTGTAGTTTTACGGAAAAATAATTAGATCTATCACATACATTTGAAGAGAGGGGAGTGTAACTCCTTGGATAGTTTACTCTCAAGAAGTGTAATTTGTAAATAATTACTTAAAAAGAAATAAACCAACAAGCTAGAGCTGAATTAAAATTCAAGATCTATTTAGGCAAATGCAGGCAGAAGAGAGCATGCTTTATGCTTAAAAGGCAAGATATTCCCCAGGTGAATACATACAGTTCAAATTTTTCACCTACAGGTCAACAAGACCTGAAGTCTGAATTTCTAAGTCTACAGCACCTTCTTTATCATCTTGCTACATTGTCACACACATAAAAATAGGCTTTGTGAAACTATTACCTTGTATTATGCAAATTATTTTTCCTTTTTAGAAACAGTCAATACTGTTTTACTTAGATGACATGTTTCTACAACTGGAGAAGTGAAAGGTTTGAAATAAATGAAGGTGAGAATTTCTTGGTCTCCTTAAAGTTTAAACATTTTGGGTGGGTTTCTGTAAATTTGTTTTATTTTGTTTTGTTTGTTTAGGTTTGGTTTATAAGGGAATATCATCCAAACACTATATTCTGGATGAATTTCAGTATTGATGTACTAAAACAAGATACATTTCCATGAATTTTCAATGCTGTGCCTATCTTTTAGTTCTTACTGTCTTGATCCAGGTTGTTGTTGAATCTGGAGAAGATGCAGCCCCAGGCTTAGCACAAGATAAATTTGGTATGTGCTCCACACATGCTGTTCAGTCAGCTGTCCCACACCGCCTGTCTCATCTACCTATGCCCTGTGAGACAGCAGCTTCCTGCCTCCAGGTTCTGCTGTGTCCCTGAAGCCACAGAAGTTTTTACTGCACCCCTGGTACAGCCCTTGGGCTTTAAGAGGACCACAGGCAGGATCTATTCTTGGGCAGCAGTCCAATGGCATCTTCTTCCCTTTTTGTTTTCCCTCCTGTTGTATGACCCCCAGATGTGTGCCAGTAGAGAAAGGCCACCTATGAAGCAGCACAGCAAATACTCAGAGTGAATATATCTACAGTACTCCCTGAAACTTGCTTGTGCCACAAAACTGAAATCCTCACCAGCACCAGGCAGGGAATGTTTTATAGTTTAATGTTGTTTCATGCCCAGTGAATGCTCACTGCTGACCTGCTTTCAGAGGGTGTAAAAAACATCTGTGCAGGTGTTTAGGTCTTGTGGATGTGTTCCCAGAAGCAAGCACACATGCACACACAACCACACCCCTTCAATCCTTAGGCTAAGTGATCAGTTTAAGCACAAGTGTGGGCCAAATCAGATTAGTGTAACTGAGCTGGACCTTAGCTTTGCAGTTGCAGACCTCATCCTCAGTCTGCTTTTAAGCCTCAAAACTGAAGCTCATTGCCCAGTACACCCTTTTCCCTCATATCCATTTTCCTATTGCTCAGCATGTGGATCAGCTATGCACTCAAAATGCACTTGCAAATGATTATTAATTTCTGTGTATTTTTTGAAAAGCTTGGTTTATTTCTTGTGGTGGGTTTCTGTTAGCCAGTGTAGATGTTGACTCTTTATTCCTGTCATCACCTCTTAGACATTTCCAGAGTGTTATGCTGACTGCCATTTTTTGTCTCTAGTGATCTGTGTTTCTGCATATCCCAGAAACTTTCTTGTTTAACTCTGTTAACAGAGTAACTTTCTTGTTTAACTCTGTTAAGAAAAAGAATGGAATGTTTAAAAAAATTAAGCTGATTTTTAGCTCCTTAGTAAACACTACATGGTGAATTTTTTCTAAGCAAACTAGACATTTTTAGCAATTTATTTCCTTACTCAAACTCCCCATTACTCTGGAAAAGGATGTGCATCCTAAAATTTTTATAAAGTAAGCAGAAAACCCAACTCAAAAGGACTGGCAGTGTTTAAAGTTAGCATTTGCAGTATATCTTCAAGAAGCAGCAGCAATGTTTAAATGGGAAATGCCAGACTATAAATTCTTTTTCAGCTAGATTATATGCAGTACAAGTGTTGACTTTCAATTTATACCTTTGATATGACTCATTGAATGCTCTGATTCTTAGTTTATTTGTCCTGTCTTCAGCAAAATGAATTGAATATAGGGTTATCCAACCATGATGCGTTGTCTCTGTGCCTCAGATGTTATATTGGTGAAATCTTAGTGTCTGGCACTATCTAAGAGGAGTATAAAAATTTGATTTGGTCTGCAGCCAGTTTTCCTCCCACTCTGGAACAATGATGGAACATCTGGAGAACGCTGTATTCATTAACCCAAATCCTGAACACTTCACATAATACCTGATCCTGTAAGAATCTGCTTAGTTTTCCAGCCTGTGCAATTTGTGCTGCATGCAGCTAGAGCATATTTAGTCAAAGGACCTTGTCTCTTACATTTTTGAGCTTTTATGTGACATTATGTTTTGTCATAATTGATGATAACAAGATTCCCATTTGTTTTCTGATTTTAAATGCCAGTTATTTGCATGGTGGCTCACTCTATTCTCTCTCCTCCAGAAATTTCTCTTTATTTGTCATTTGTATTTTCAGCTGGAGACCTTGGGGTTTTATTTTACCCAGGGTCTCAGCTGAAGCCATATGCCAAGAGGCCTCTTAACTTTCGTGAGGATGGATCTTGGAATATCAGACTGGCACAATGTGCCACCTTTATTGTTTTTCCTGCTTTCATAATCTCCCCTTCTCACAGTGACAGATGCACACCAGTATTGTGGCTGTCAGAATAGCCATTTTCCTCCTGGGGTTTGATGCTGTGCTCTGGCCAGCTGCTGTGGGGTATACAAAAGGGATGCAGTTGGTACATCCCAAGGTTTGAATATCCCCTGTGATTTTACATTCTGTGCTTGCCTAAGAAAGGGATTGTGTTTATGTCTTCTCATGACCTCAGATCCTCTGCATGGATTTGACTTTTGATGAGACTAAATAAAGCTAAACTCCTTAACTCTTTTTTTAAAATGACTGTCCTAATGCAAAACATGGGAGCTCATCTGTCGGTTGTAGGAAAGGAGGAAGGAAGCAGTGGTTAGAGAACGCTGGAACTTTTTTCTCTCTTTATGCTATAGGTGGGATCTGTGCTTGACTTTGTGCAAGTCACACAGGCTGAAATCCAAAAAATACTTATGCACCTAAATCCCACCGTGGGTTTTAGCCACCTGGATAGGAGAAAGGCCCAAATTTAAAAAAAAACCCGAAGGTTTTCAGAGCACCTCATCTGCAAAATGAACATGGAGGCTCATAGTTTTCTTCAACAGGCTGTCATGAGAACAGATGTACTATGTTTGTAACACGTAAGCCACTCATCTCTATTAAGGCCAAATGCTGAATCAGAAGGACATAAAAGTCTATGTTATCCCACTGCCCACCTTTTCTTCTGATGTTTTTAAAATGTATCATTTGCTGGTAGGATTTGGCAGAAATGGAAGAGGGTTTGGGACCAAACCTGAAAATTCTATCTCTGCATTTTATCGATATAGCCTCCAAAGGTTTATGTAAAAACAACTCAGACGGGCCACTCTTCAAGGCCTTGACATCAGTATTGCTGATAGAGTTAAGGCCATTAGCTGGGTGCCATCAAATAAAATACTTAGTATCTCACATCTTCAAAGCAATGTACAAATATTAACTAATTAATCTTCAAAATAGCCTTACCTCCACACCCCACAGTCAACCCTGATTAAAAAGTAAGTATTCCTCCTGCACATGTAATCAAGGCTCAGAGCTTTATGCTCTAAGAGTGTAATTGACTTGTTCCTTGTTTGTGATTTTGATAAACAATTCAGAGTAGTTCAAAGGATGCAGAGCCAGAGGGAAGGTCAGTAGCAGTGTTCAGGTATGGAGTGGGAAGTGCTTCCTCCCCAGACATCATCAATATTTCTGGACTTTAGCTTTCTTTTCACTTTGATATGAGAGAGAAAATATTTATGGTACAAAATGCTGTGCCTAGCAAGCCTGAACTATAGTGACAAGAATGGTATTTTACCATACTTTTTTAGGACCTAAAATTTCAGCTTGCCATTGCTCAGTGTTTTTATTGGTGTGCAGAAGTGTACCACAAGTCAGTCCACTTGCTTTGCTTCTTTCCTGAGAGTGGACCTATCACTGGACCTGTCCAGTTACAAAGTG
Organism: Agelaius tricolor; assembly: GCF_023055355.1. Taxonomy (NCBI): domain Eukaryota; kingdom Metazoa; phylum Chordata; class Aves; order Passeriformes; family Icteridae; genus Agelaius; species Agelaius tricolor. Next base: position 81,277,635 of record NW_027269261.1, read on the forward strand.
TAATATTGAAATTGATGGCTAGTGCAAAATTAGGGGAAATTTCTGTAATTTAAAAAGGTATTAGTAACCCATCTCAGATGAGGTTCTGTCTGTGGGTCATTGCAGGGAAGGGGAGGATTCAGGATCTACAATCCACTTACAAATCTGTGGGATCAGTCAGCTGGAGGATCAAGATACTGCAACAATTTGCTACCCTTGTCCTTATCCTTGATTTTAGAGCCTGGGTACTCTGTCTGCTGAACCTTAGACTTTTTCTTTTACTGCAGATTCATGTTGATATCTTGTCTGGCTGAGATCTGAGACTTAAAAGATGCCTTTTTTTGTTTGCTTGAGAGCACAGTCCTCTTGAATTGAGGAGAAGGTTGCTTTGTTCACTCTGTTGCAGCATCTGGTTAGTTCTTTTCTACTTCATGCTTTAAGGATAAACATTTCAGGTGCTGAAGTCTATTACTGCTGGGGATCAGAGATTATTGTTGTGCATGAATTTAAAAAAAAGTCTCAAGTCAGGCAGTTGAAAATTGTGTAGCTGAGTTGGTGGGGATGGATAACTGCATCAAGAGATGAAATGTACTTTTGTATGCAGCAAGTTTAGGCAACAGCATAGTTGCATTGTGACCATGGTGTTCGGTCTTTGGAGGGCTTGGCTTGGGACTGTGAATTACCTTTGCAGTGCCTTTATCAGCAAAATGCTGCGTACTTGCTAGCCCAATAGTGTTCTGATTGTCTAGACACATAAAGCACCATGTATATCTTCTTTAAAAACCAGAGTTTTAAAGATCACAAAGCATTTCTAGTAATGAATAATATTTATAGAAAACCCAGTAACTTGGAACGCTTGATAAGGTATTAAAATATGCTGCATGAAATTCAGGTGTGGTTGGTTAAAAGAGTTAAAAATAATGGATTCTTGCTGTGCCCAAATTGAGTTTAGTTTGAAAGGTATGCCTGGTCCTGCTTTTGAATATTAAAAATTCAACATTTGTCACATAACCACTTCAGCTCAGTTCAGCACACCTGGGTGCACGCCACAGTGGGATTAACTCTGATTTAATCACTAAGGAAAGTGGTCTTTTCAGGTCAGGACTGAGGTCATGATTAGACTGTAGATAGAAAATTATTCCTTCTCTCTCTGAATCATGCTTATTTACAGTATCAGGTGGTGTTCACTTATGTCTCCTGATTTCATCATTGAAATGCTAATACTCATTCATCAGTGTCACTGATACTCCATGTGTGTGTGGGAGCATGTTTTATATTCTCCAATAGGCATTGCAATATCATTTTCAAAGGTAGACCTTTGTTAATACATTTAGGTAGCTCTATATATTTAATTAGGTCAATGGCTTCAGTGGACATTAGGTTTCCATCCACTGTAATAATATTTAGCCTTTGTATTTCGCTTGTCTTTAGTGAAGCCAGAAGGTGCATATGTAATGGTCTAAGAAATTGTAAAGCATAAATAAAACATAAATTCTTATCTTTGTGTTGAAATGTTAAATGTTCACATGTCATAAACCTCCATGTAGCAAGGATGCTCCAACAGTATGAGTGAACTGCCTGTCTACTCTGCTTCTGGTTTACATCTTCCCATAGCCTTTTCAGCAAGTAATTGATTAAAATACATATATTTGACAAGGACAGCATTCTTATTAGAAATTAGATAAATATTTTGAGATAAAATATTGGAAACAAGTTGAAAAGCAGCAGAAGGTAATAGCTGTAAAATCTTTTAATCCTTTCTATCTCCTTGCTATCAGTTTCCTGGATCTGTTTTGGTATAGAAATATCCAGAGGCTCTGTCTCTCACAGCTCCTCTACTCCTGCAGACTATTACATCAAAAATAGATGTTCATTTCACTCAGCTCTTCGAATGTGTCCTAGTATCAGCTTGGTGATTCTCACCTGAGGATTTAACATCCTCTGCAAGTGCTAGAGACAAGCTGGATGTGATATGGAGACAGGTTATAGTGTGTTTCTTCCACTGGCCTACTCATCTGCATACAGAATGTAACTGATTTTCACTGGCATTTCAGGATTTTGAGACATGGTGCACTCATCAAATTATATTCGATTCCAAGCTGACATGTGAGGTTAATCACTACCAAGTACCTTTGTAGAGGGATGTCTCAAAAAGTGTGTAGCTCCAGGCAAAGTGGAAGTGGGATGTATTATGGAACCTGGATAAAGATAATATCAAAATTTATTAAAACTGTGGCTAGAAATAGTAAGGATGCAAGAAAACCAGGGCTTCAGCAACAATGTCCATGAAAATGGAAGATAAATTGGGGGAGAACTTGGTAGACCATAGATGAGTGCACTGTGACTGCTCAAAGTCTAAGCTCATTTTCTAGACATACTTAGCAGTCTTCAGAGAGACATAAGCACTGCTGGGGCATGATTGGTGTCACCCTGAGGCTGACATCTGATTTCAGATTAGTGGAGCCTCTGTTCCTCTCTAATGACTGGAGTCTAGCCTGCTGCATCAGGCACAAACACTTTATAAACAATCAGAAATAGGTGAGGTGATTTGTGCTCTGATCATGCTGGAGACACACCACATGATTTTCACCTATTCCACTGTGAAGGGAGGGTCTGAAAGAGCTGTTTTGTGCTGGTAAATAAAAAAGGAGAGAAACCCTTCACAAAAGGCCAGGTGGGTTTTCACAGTATCTGGAATACAGCAACATGAACTTCCCAACAAACAGTGCAGTGTATTTTCTTTTTATTGACATCAAAGAGATTTTGCTGCTGCATCTGGTGAGGGAGGGTACAGAGCTGGGACCAGAATTTCCATTTTGGAGCCCTTATTAACCTCCTTTTGGAACAGGTGAAGAGCAGAGTGCAGGTGTCACTGCAGAAATAAATCCTACATTAAATACTGCACGTGTATCTTTGCATTAGTCCTGCTCACATATACTTGAGGAACAATGTGTGTGTTGAACTCTGTGCTTTTTCTTAGGCAAAAACCAGTAATTTGGGCACTCATGTCTACCTCAAGCACCATGAACACCCAATAGAAAACATAATCCAGTTTTGTCATCCAAATCAGAAAGAATATTTTTTTAAAGCTGGCAGAAAAAATGTTCTTGGTTTGTGAGTATACAGTTGTTTGAAGGGTATTTGATAACAGGAGACTTGTTTTTCTTCCTTCCCCAATCTTTAGTTTCTGTAATGGATTTTCTGCTCACATGTATCTTGGGCTCATCTGAGCCAGGGTCAGCAGTAAGCACTTAGAGCAGCATGGCTGCAGTGCCACTGAAAGCCTTCCTGCAGCTCTTTCCTGACATCACAACAATGCATTGCACTGAGTCAGGAACTGCTGGTGTTTCAAAGGTGCTCAGTGCTTTAATTTTCATTGCCTGATCATTTGCTAAAAAAAAAAAAAATAAATTACAAACCATTCTGTTTTGCAATTGGAAAACCTTTTTCAAGTGGAGCCATGTGTTCCTGGGGTGCTTGGAGGAGTAGCTAGCCCTCTCTTTGTTTATAGACACGTATTCAGCTGATATGAATCTCCTTCCACATTTAACACTATCACAGCTTAAGTAGTGTTCCAGAGTAAGGCTCTGTAATCAGGCAGCACAGTTTGCTTTGTGCCTAAGAATGGGGAAGAGTACCTGTGCTCTACTGGAATCTCTCCTCAATATTGTCAAGGGTAATCTCTTTAAAGATATCATTATTGTACAAGGCAAAAATCAGTCATCAAATTAATTGTCAAAGAATTTTTATATCTGACTAGCACGCAGATCCAGACTGTGTTAAATACAGTCTTCTGTACACAATAGACAGGTAGGGTGTGTAATGGTTTGCTACAATGTATTTTTCACATTGACTTTGGTAAAATTAAAAACTATAGTAGGTTAAGCAGACTCCTGCTCTGAGAAATGCAAACTATTTTATTTGTATGTGAAGCTGTAGCCAGCTGATGTATTGTAAAATAGTACTTTCCTTTTTCTGTCTTTAGTACAACCACTGCATGGCAAGTGCTTGCATGCTGCAGAAATGAGGACCATTTAAATATTTAGCTGTCTTATACCTTGGTGTTTCTCTGCCTGGGACTCTTATGCCTGAAGGCATATATTCCCAGAGATCTTCTTTGCCCTGCAGTTTGTACCTTCCTGTGCACATAGTTACTGACTGGAGAAACATATAGTGGTTCAGCTGCTTGACTTTAAACTTCTGATTCATCCAACAGAACCTGCAGACACAGTGAAATCAAATGTGGGTCTTAGGGTCACTGAATGTTAGTTTATTTTCGTGTTTGTTTAGGCCAGATATGCACTGGAGAGGATAACCACAGGTGTAAAGCTCACAGGAGGGTAAAGATACCTTGCTCCCAGGCCATTCAGTGTTGTGTACAACTACCACTTTTGCAAACATATTGAGAATGGTTTGTTATGTCTGGGGACCATTTGGGTACTGCAGAGGAGTCTCTCTGGCATGCATGCTGCTTGGAGATGGCCCAGGATCCCAGCCCAAGGTGTGGTGTAAACAGATACATGTGGGACATGTGAACAGATATCACCCAAAGCTGTGGCCCTGTGCACTGAAAGCAACCTGCAATCTCTGCCTTTTTAAAGCCTGGAACTTTTCAGAGTTGTTTGGAAGGAAGAAGGAGAGCTAATGTTACATTTGTAAGAAACAGTAAGATCTGCCATGCAGCTTTGCAAAAATTTTAGTCTGACATGCTTTTTTCATGGAGAGTCACCAAAGATGGAGAGAGAGGGCTCAAACATCAAGAACTGCTATTTACCACAGGGAAAAAAAAAATCCATAAGTGAAACATACATCTCAGTGGGAAGCTTTTCATTAAAAGATTGATATATGGTTTGATATAAAAGAAGAAATAAAGGGTTACATTTTTCCTAAAAAATGTGGAGATTTTTTTTTAATGCTGTGGCACTTGCAACTTGATTTTCCTCTGTAAAAGTCAAGGTTTGATTATAGTTCCTGCATTATTATTTATAGTTTAACAGTTATACATGCCACGTCCTTGGCTGTGGCATTGCAGTTTGCACCATCTATGTCTGCTTCCTAAATTTATTGATCTCATTAGAAGATAAAAATGACAAAGATAGCTCATAATACTTCTGAGAAATGTAAAACCATTAGCAGGTCATTGTCAAAGTTATAACATGTCCTTTTAAGCTGCTTAGCAAACTGGTGGCAGCCTATGATACAGGGATTAACCTGTTCCAGGAGTGACTGAGAGGATCGCAGTGGATGGTTAATATTCAGCCTGCCTACAAAGCTTTGAAACTGCCTCACAAAATGATACAACAAAGAGATAAACAGAAATATATTAAAAACAAAGGGGACAGAAGTTTTCTTTTCCTGTCCTTTATCCTGGTCTCTGACATATAAGAAGCAGAATAGGTGTTAGAGCTTCTGTCTGAAATTAAGAGTTACTTTTTAAAATTGGTTATGCTCCCACTGGGCCAAGGAGCCTCTTAGGCTTTCCTCTGAGTGCAGGCTGACCTTGGCCAAGACCCCAAGCCAGCTTTTCCTCAGATGGGACCTTGAACTCTCCTAGAGCCGTGTTTAAGTGCACAGACACACAATACACCACTGTATTTTGAAGCCAGCATTTGTTGCCCCAGACATTCCATGCTGCCCAGGATGCCCACCAGAGCAATGGACATAACAAGACTTGCTACTTTTTTGCAGAAGACCTATACACCTGCATTGTTTTTATTGTTGTTTACATTTCTTCCCTTAGAGAAATGGCTGCAAGTGCTGGCTGATTGCTCTGTTGCTTACAGAACTGTCTGGACTTACAGAGAAATGATTTAAACTGGCAGAACACGTACTGCTGTGTAAGATTTGGGCTGGAGGGCTGGGTTTTCTGCATTATTTCTCTGGGATGGAGCAGGATAGGTGGTTAAGGAGAGGAAGATGTCAGCAGAAAGACTGATACCTAGTGGGTCTTTTCAGCATCTCACCTGACCCTTCAGTCACAGTGGAGGGCATGGCATTAGCATGACTCAGTTACTGCCAAATGCCTTTGGGGGTGATGGAGCGTGCACAGGTGGGCTCTGACAAGAGGAATAGGAAGAAGAGAGAAAGAATAAAAACCCAAACCCCCATTCATTGTTGTTGAGCATCATGTGACCTGATTTATACCAATGCATTATTCTCTTTTAGGAGCAATTTATATGCGCATTCCAGTAACGAGTAAACAAGCATTAGGGCAATGATGAATTAGCCTAGAGCAACAGTTTACAGATTACACAGCAGAGAATAAGGATAATAACAGTATTATTCATCTCAGTTATTCATTCTATTTTTAACCTATTAATGGCTATTTGTTGATTTTATCTATCAGGCAGTCAGAACTACCAGGAAGGGACTCTTGATCACCTGTGCACAGATCTGTCTCAACAAAACTTGTTTCTGTTTTCTTTTTTCTATGTTCATAGCAGTAATTTCAATTTGGTGCAACAGTACAATTTTGGCTAGACCACACATCTAAAAATTAGGTGTGATAGTGTTCTATTGTCTAAATCACCAAGGTGGTTTTGGGTTAACTGGTGAATTTCAAATACTCAGAATACTCCATAATCATGTTGTATAAATATTAATGTATATATTTGTTCTCACCCATTAATTGCCCTGTCATTGGAGTCTGGTCTGCTAATATTTGACTATAATAGAAACCCACTTGATTTAGCAAAACAATCTGTAAAGTTTAAAGAGATATTTTCCCAGTCACAGATCTTGTAAATGCTGTCATGGGATGCAGTCAATAAAGAATGAAAAAAAGCTAGTATCTTTAATAAAATTGTTAAGGAAAGCTGTATCAATTTCCTAGACATTTCTGAGCTGGAAAAAAAAAATGTTTGATTCTTATTCAGACTGGAAAAAAATCCTATAAATATAAATTCTCCTGCTGAAGGCTAAGTTCTAGTGGCTCTGGCTCTGAAAGTTTTTGCTTTTTCTCACTTCCAGCCACTGGATCAAGAGAATTCTTCACTTTCCATCATAAGAGCAGCCTCCCAGCTTGACTTTTCTGGGGCCATGCAAAAAACTGATGGCCCCTGATTTTAATACTATCCCATCATTGGTGCTCCAGAGTTACGGGTGTTTCCCATGGGTTTCTATCCCAGAATCCTGTAATCCTTTTGCTGAATATCCTTACTTATGAAGGATTAAGGCAAACTCGAGAGGTTGCAGAAAAGAAGAGCAAGAACAATTGAAAGTCTGAAATCCTGCCTGACACTGAGAGATAAAAGAAGATCAGTGTACTTAGATTATCTGAAAGAAGGTTAAGAGATGGCTTGATCATGGTCTCAAAGTCCCAAGCAGAGAAACAGTTTTCCAATACATGGGGAATCTCTAATTTAGCAGACAAAAGCCACAGCATGGTCCTGTGACTGAATGCTTAATCTGGACAAGTTCACACAAGATGTAGCACTTTTGAGATTGTAGCAGTTTTTTTTTTTTTTCTTAGGTATTTTTTGATTCTTAGTAATTTTAAGATTTCAAAACATATTTTTTCTAAAAGCTGTCTGACTTTGACCAGAAATTATAGGGTCTGTGCAGAAGTCATTGGGTGAAATACGATGGGTATGTGTTGTGCCCAAGGGCAATCTCTATAGTCGTGATTTCAGAATTTATTAATTCTTTGGTAATGAATGTTCCCTACTACTACATAAAATAGTTTCATGTAACATGCTATCATTTGCAGTTTTCTAACCTTAGTGTAATTATTCAGAAGCTATCGAAGCTGTTTTTGTACCTGTGTGTGCTTAGCCCAAAGAAAAGGAAAGCTAGTTAATACAAAAAGTTATTTTTCACATTTCTGAAAGCTTCATATGCCAATCCCTGAAAAGAAACAAGAAAATTCTCCAAAAATGCAAATGCTCTGTCTAGAAGCAAGGGTATAATTTTAACTACCTCATCATTATGTGTCACTCCCTAAGTATAGTAAGTGCTGTATGACAGCTGTTTCTGAGAGACAATCGGGGACTTTTCCAATAACTAAGTAATTATATTTCATAATATATATATATTTGTGAGGCATAGGGCTTTATGTGTTCGAAGCACTTAGGAGTCATTAGCTAATGCTCACAGCACCTCTATTGAATAGGTAAGACTATTGTAAGGGCAGATGGTCCTCAAGGCCACATAAAACACTGCAGCCCAAGAAAGAAATAGAGGTTGGTACCTTCCCATTTCCAAATTGCATGTTCAAGTCTCCAAACATTGTATTAGATATATAACTACAGGAACACTGCTTTTAACAGTATGTTCTAACCCTCCATCTCTTGATTTTATTGACCTCCTAAACTAATACATGGAGTAATGCTATGACACTCTACCTAATTTGTCAAGATCAGCAACATTAGCCTCTACAGTTCTTACAAGGTCTTGACCTTACTTACTGAGCTAGTCCTACTGAAATTAAATTGCTGCATGAAAAGTACATTTCATTTAAAATTACTGTGAAGGGGAAGTGCTACTACTTCTTTCAAAGTTTGCCTTTATTTAACAGATCAATGGCATTATGGTTTGGCAGTAAAGTCCATGGAGCAGCGGGGACTAAGTGCTTGCTCTGCCAAGTCCAGTCCTTGCTGTTAAAAGAATGCTTTATGAAAGAGACCACTTAAGAAACCAATAACAGGGCAGCTTAAATAAAATTTATGAAAGAACTTCCAGACTATTTGGAGTCCATTCTGTCCATTTTTATGTGCAAGAAAAGAATATCTGTCTGCCACAGATGAATAGCCTTTCACAAGGGATTTCTCAGGCCCAGTACCTGCCCATAGCTTTTCTCTCCTTGACCTTGCATGTTTGACAAAAGCATCTTGGAAGCACATGTAGCTGCTGTGATAGCAATGCAGACTCCAACCAGTTCAGACTTATTCACAAATAAATCTCATGCATGACAGACTTGGAGGAGGAGCTGATTCCCGTCTCATCCAGAAGCTTTCCGGTGACATGTTATGTGTTCTTATTATGTTTTCCATGGATTTGGGAGAGTGATTGGCAAGGCAAATGTAAAAGACATGGTTAGGGTAGAAACCTGTGGAAGGAAACTATATGTTCAAAGCCTGACCTCTTGTCTGGATTCATTTTGTCCTGAGTTTTGGGCACCATCAGGCATGGCTCCTGGACTTCCTTGCTCCTAGGGATTGTCACTGTACCTTGATGATTAGTCAAAAAAACTTCTGAGTAATGGACAAAGGGGAAAACAGAAGGATTTTACCTCAGAGCCTATCACAAATATATATTGCTATATTTCAGAGTTGGATGGCCAGATGCAAAATCTCATACCGGGCCTTTTAATTTTGACCACCTCTGATCAAGACTAATTAAAAAAACCTAGGAAAATGCAAATTCTACTGAACTGCTAATATGTGTGTTTTGAATTGCAAAAGGAAAAAACTTACCTCCAAAAATACCAAGTTTCCTTTTCTTTTTTTTTTTTTTTTTCTGGCAAAAAAACATGCAAATTTCACAGGGACAAAATATCTGACTCAAAAGAGAGTCTTGTGAAGTCAGCAATATAAAAAAGAAAAGTTTCTTGAAAAAACCAAGAAACAACCAACAAACACAAATGCTGTGTTTCTCTATAAAATGAAGTACAAGGTACAGAGAAGGCAGAAACCACAGATCTGTTACTTTCATTTTTTTAAACTTGCCTCATTCCAGAGAAGTTCTGATCACCTTGCCACCTAGGCTCATCTCAAAGACTTAGACATGAAGAGAAGTAGAACTACAAATTTTGCAGAGTATGATGGTTGCATGTGGAAGGATCAAGGACCTATGCAGGCAATGATATACAGAGCAAAAGCAGATCATTAGCCTTGTAATTGAAAAGAAAAATGGAATAATGATATTGTAAAATACAAGACAACTTTGTCTTGTATTTTACACATCCTCTGCATTTACAAATGCTTATTTAAATGCTATCTATGTTATGGTATCATTTTATGGCTTGCCAGTGCAGCTTACTGATCATATAAATGCCTTCAAAGAAATCTGATCATTTGCAAAAATCAATAATTATCAATATTCTGCAATTGAAAAGGGCTGGATAATAACCATTCCCTAGTACTTCCTGTAGAAGGAAAATATGACATTTAGAATTTCTAAAAATGTACATCTAAATTATTTGTTAAACTGCTTGGTAGCATTGGAACCCCAGATATTAGATTTCTTCTAATTTATTATTACTCAGCTCAAGAAAAATTAATAATAATAAAAAATTTTAAAAGCACAAGAATTGAAAATAGCAGGAGATGATTGAGTTTTTCTACATGTATCTTGCAGGTATTTTTGAAGGGCAAGTTAGGGTCTGAATATTGAAACTCCATCATTGAACTTTTTGGCTGTGGTGCACACTGAGAAATAATATCTTAGTACCTAGCCAGAGTGCCCTGCTCAGAGACATGAGAATAAGGCAAATCATATAACTGCTATTAGTCACCACAGTGGCACCATTTACAAGTTTAAGCACTTTGGGTTTGGGGGATTTTTTTTCAGAATATTGTATTTCCAGAAGAAGTAGATGTTTTTGTGGAAAACTAAGAGTATTCCAATACAAAAACCTTTCCAGAGCTATTAATGAGACGTTTAATGAAGGGTTCTCAGCTAAAAGACATGATTTTTAACTTTATGACATAGCTGCTTGATGAAAGATCCTTAGTTCTGTAGTGTGGAGTGTTTTTGGAAGAACTTTTATTTTGTGGACCTTATAACACAGGTACCACAAGAAGCACCAATAATGAAACTTGCAGCACTGCATCATAACAGACTGATTTTTAATATTTATTTAATCCCATTCTTCTGCATCTCTGCTTCTACATAAAGACTAATTAAAAGCATAAGAATAAACAGTCAGCTTTTTCAACAGAAAATCATCAGTGAAATCCCTCAAAGATATAAGCGAGAGACAGTAGAAGAACTGGCAAAAGAAATATTGAAATAACAAAGTTTTCAAATAATATAAAGCTATTGGAAAAAAATATATGCTGGAAAGAACTGCAGAGGAGTATGATGATATTGACTGACTGACAAAATGTCAGGTACAATTCAGTAGTTAGAAGTGTAAAGAGATGCTAACATTATATACACAGTAGTGGCTTTTGAACTGGCTCTTACCACTCAGAAGGAATATCTGAGCTCTCCAAAACCATCAGCTCAGGTCTCAACAGTGATGAAGTCAGGAGAGGTTGTCAAGTATGTGGGACAGCTTCTTCAGAGGGCGATAAAATAGGCTGTGGGTGTCTGGTATGAAAGGAGCAAGTGAAGGGAATGCCTGAGATCATGGAGCAGGGAAGTGAATACAGAATTATTATTTAACCCTTTTGGTAACACTGGACCTAGAAAGCACCACAGGTAAACCACTGGATGGCAGGTTTCAAACAAATACCAGGTGCATAGCTGAGCTGTGCAGGTCATTATTTCATGAGCGCAAAAGAAGTTTAGACATTCATAGAAAGCTGTTAAACATGTTCATGGAATAAAAATCCACGGAACTATTAAAGTATCTTCTTGTCAGAGAGTCCCTGACTACACATCATGAAGCGATGAGTGAGTCAACCAAGAAACTCTGAGTATACATTTGCCCTGTTCTTTTGCCCTTCCTTAGCTCCATTGCTGGAAATGAGATAAAAGGCTGGAAATGCTCTTGGTCTCAAGCAGAAAAACTGTTCTCATGTTGAAGGGTAGTTTCTATTGTTCTGCTTTGTAATCTGTATGATATGCAAAGCCCACATGTGAATGTGTGTGGTAGCTAATGGCAGTTGCTGTGACCACAGTGGGGAGATGCTCAGAGCAGGGCCACTTCTTCCCAGTCACAGCTTCCTCATTGTGCCCTTTGCTGCTAATGAACCTGAGAAGAGAGAGGGGAGTTCAGACTGTGTTTCTTACTTGATTCCAGAAAATTTGTACCAAGAAATAGTAAAATTATTTTTATGAAATGGGGAGGCCAATATTTTGTGGTTTGGCTATATTTTTTCCCCCGTCCTGATTTAATTTAACCAGACAGTCCAATTTCAGTAATCCTCATCACTTCTTAGCTCCCTGTTTTCTGTTGATGTTTATTCATGTTCTCCTGCTTGTAAAATTCACCAGTTCCCTCTCCTAATGTGTTGATACCAATGTTCAGGGATGATATAAAAAAAAACTGGAGGGAAACACGGTCATTTACTCCTTCTTGTCTTGTTTGTTTGCTTCAGAATTACTTGCACTGACACAAATAGACTTTCCTTGTGCACAGCAAGAGATAAGGTTGGGGTTTTCTGCTTTATTTGTTCTGTACCACACATATTTCCCCCACCCACTCCCTCACTTGCTTTTGTACATGCTCACACACAGATGTACTTGCGTACTATAAGGTTTCAGAGAATTTCACTCAGTTTAGAAGAATGTGACCAATGTCTGGGATGAAAAGTTTATATTTTCAGCATCACAAGTCATTTCCACTAATCTTACCATCACAGGTGGGTGTTTCTGGAAAGGGTGCTAAAGCACCTAACACTCAGCATTTAAGACACTGAAATACAATTAGTGAAAGCAGTGCTGTGAAAACATGAGGTGTGCCATGTGACAAACTATTTGCTGCCTGCTAGGTTTAGCTCCATGTTCAAAAGTAGAGAAGTGATTTAGCCAATAGTGATGCAGTTGTCTGTGTTTATCTGCTTATTTCTTCCTGGAAAATGTTGGTATGCCTCATAGCTCTGCCTCATTGCTGTATCTTTGACTACTACTTCTCATATGGGAAGCTGCACACAGATAATTCGGGTGATTTTATGAATAAAGGGATTTTTCTGAGCTTGCTGCATTTTGCTCATGCATTCTCCCAAAGCTGTGTGTCTCTGCTGATAGATGAGTGCATCTGCAAGTTTCAAGATGTGTGGTTTCTGTGGGTGGAGTGGGATGAGTGTGGTGGGTTGAAAGAAGAGAAGAAGAAACGGTCTCCAGCATCAATAAAGTTTCTGGTGCTTCATGAATATCTGTTCTCTTGCAGGTTCTGCTTTTTAAACACTGACCTCAGGAGAAGCTCTGCAGCATCAGAAGGTTATTACGGGACTGGACACCTTGAGTCCCTTGGGGTAAATTGCTACAGTGTCTCAGTTATCAGTTAAGTCCTTGTGTTCTGGTGAAAACAGTGGAGCTTGTTCTCACTGGTGTAGTATCTGAGCCATCAAGTTTAATGAATCATTACAAATAGTTTAATCTGCACTTGCAGGTGCTATTAAAATGGGTTGTTTGGTGGTTTTGTATTTTTTTTCCAAGAGAAGTTTCTTACCTAGGAAGAACAGTCTTTCTCAGGCACAATGGTTTTAAATATGGAATAGTGGGATAGGTTTTGCTCATTAGAAAGCCTGATGCTGAATTCAGTATTCCCTTCTGCTAAACTTACCTCCTCCAGGATTTCAGACTCTAAGTTGCAGAGGATAAAACATAAGGCCCTGGTTAATTGCAAATAAATAGTGCCAGAAAAACATACAGATGGTACCTGAAGTTCATTTCTGAAGACTATCCAGTAAACTATATATAATGCACATGAAAAGTATGTAGAATAAGGAGGAGAATAATTTTTTTTGTGTTTTCTTACATTTGTAAAACAACAAAACAGCAAAAAAAGAAATAATAAATGAATACCCTCTGTTAGTGAAACTTCTTGTCTGGGAAAAGAGCAACCTGTATTTCTGTTTATTTACCTTAATCAAATTAATTAATTTAACAAGTTTGAAAAATTCAGCATTCTACAGGATACAGGTATAAATATCTGGCAAGTAAAGTGTATATATTATAAACCACATCTACTAGGCTAGTAAATATTTTGCTGCATTAGTTTGCTCATTCCCAAGCAATCAGTTGTGAACTCCAGTGTTGTAACGGGTCCACAGGGAACATTTGTGCTTTGGTTGGCACTTAGATTAAATTCATCAAATTATTTTTTTCTCTGTTCAAGGCTGACATTTCAGAATTTTTTTTGAAAAGGTTGTGTGCCAACTGCCAAAGTCAATTAATTAAATGGTAAATCTGAAATTTGTAGAGGAAAACTATCATTCCCTTTTGCTGTGCGACCTTGGAAATGTGAACATTTAATCCACAAAACACATGGTTTACCAGAGAGTCCTGATCTGCTTGCACTGAAAGTAAAAAGCAAAGCTTGCTGTTATGTTTTGGGAGATTAGGGATTACCACAAGGATGGCATTTTACCCTGCATTTTTCTTCTGATTTTGATACTTGGTAGTAATGACAATATCCTTTGAAGTCTTGTTATGCTTGAGAGCTTAAAGTATTCAGCACTTAGTAGGAGGAAGCAGTGCAAATTTGTGGACTCATTTTCCATATATTTGAGAGACTGCAGATGAGGGTAGGATGTACAGTCCCAGAATTTGCTGGCCAAAGAGCTCCATCTTAGATCTGTAAAGGAAATCTTAGAGGCAAAATTCAACAGTCTTGAGCAGATGGTGATCATATTCCTACACAGCAGAAGTATTACAAATCTCTTCCCAAAACCCACACCTTCCAAGGAGTGTATCTACCCTCACATTATCAGCAAAGGCAGTCTGGTTTCAAAGACTGGATTGGATCTTGCTCTTCTGGCTCCTACTCTGTATGTCTCTTTTTGTACATCTCAGTGGACTTCTCATCTCTTATTTGAAGCATTGTCATCTCAAGGTGCTTGAAAATGAGTGCAATACATTGACTATTCCTCAGGTGTTAATTCTCTGTCATTAGTTTATATTGATTTGTGTTTGTTTATTTCTTCCCTGCCTGAAAACTGGTGCAGATGAGAACCTTGTATTTGGGGCCCTGTATATGCATGGACTAGAAACACAGCCCAAAACCAATGTAAAAGATAGTAAAAACAGTGAATAGGACAGATAGGTTTAGGCAGACCAGATACATGACCTAGTACTCCTCTTCCTTTACCATTTGAAATTCTTTCATTCTGTGTTTTGCTATGATTTTAAGTTTAGGATTTTTTTTTAGCCTTCTCACTCTCTCTTTTTAAATAAAATTACATGTTGTTTATTTAGGAAGATAAAAGATGCCTAAATAGATTTGCTTCCTGCACATTCAGAAATTTTTTAAAATTTGGTCCTTAATTTGACAGCTTGGCATGAGGGGGCTACAGTTTGAGGAAAGACACTGATTAGCCCTCAGTAGTAGGGAAAATGGTGGAAACTGCTAGTGCCAAAGGTGCTTCTTAAATACTGGCCTTGTGGGTGTGTAGGCACTATGCATATTAAGATACAGGAATATCATATAAGATATAGCTAATTCTTAGGATTCATAATCCTGTGCCTTCTCCTACCCCTTTGCTTTATATAGTGAATATATACCCAAAGCCTAAAGTGCAGTTCTTGGAATTGTCCTGCCTGTCCAGATATAGGCCGTTTTGCAGAAAGGAAATCTGATGTTTTCCTATGGAAAATGTTCCTCCTTGTGAAAGAGACTTACAGAGATGGTGGCCCAGAGGGACCAAGTCACCTATGGATGAGCAGAAGTGGGAGTTCTTCAACTCTGCTTATCTGAAATACGATTACTGTATTTAATCTTGGGGATATTTAATGTAAAACATAAGCAAGAATGCCTTCAGGAAGAAGATAAATTAGGGATGCCAAGCTGTGGATAATGCTTGGAGTCAAAGCTATTTTTGATTCCTGGTTCTTTATACTGTAAAATTGAAGCATTTCTATCTATGTCTAGAAGGAGAATCACTGAGATGACTAGGGAAACTTTAGTCTTAACACTTGAAGAACTTCAGATGGTGCAAAGGCTAAGCAGTAGATGAGGGAAAATTTAGAATATTGAATTAAATACTATCTGAGGTATCTAAGTGTTGGATTGGGTCTAAAACTCAGTTAGTGTGTGTCTAAATTTCCTTGCTGGAGGATGGATTTGTTGATCTTTATCTCAGAGCAATGTTGTGCAGTGAAATGTGTCAAGTGATCACTTATTACAGTAATAACTGTACCATGTGTGCACTTACAGAGATAGAACTGTGTTTTAAATGTCTTGTAAAATTTGGCAGAGGACCAATCTGTGAATGCTGCTAGATGATCACTAGATTACCAAGTTTTCCTTAACCAATGATGGTTATCTGTATAGTTTCTGTGCAAAATGCCTGTATCTCCCTGTGATATGTGGATCCAGTTTGACAGGAGATAATGAAACATGAAAGAACAAAACATTGTAGTTTTTTTCCCCTAATGTCGTATCTCAGCATTGTCTCCATCAGTAGCCTTGTCCGCAGGAAGTGTAAAGTTTCCTGCTATGATTGTTTGACTGCTGCCAATTATCAGATCTGCTTTTGGCAGCCTTCCCTCCCAACCTGCTGATTAGCTAATGTGTGGTTACTAATACAATATAGGAAACTGGTGTAAATGAAGGAGCAAAAGATTTATTAATTTCATGTGCTAATTACTGTTTGTAATATAATTATCAATACTGCAAAAAGAAATCCTGGCTTAAGAAATAGCCAGGTTTCTATGTCTTGTGAAACGAGGCACAAGAATTTTGTGCAGTAAACAGGTATATTTTCCCCTTGATACATGCACGTAACTTTCATTAGATTCATAGGTTTCAAAGGCAGAAGAGAGGTCATTAGAGCTTGGAGTCTAACAATCTGTAAAACATAGGCTAGAGGATTTCATCCAGGTACCCTTTGCCCGAGTTAATAGAAAACAGGAGCCAGATCCTGGACTGGATGTACAGCAGTTTTACTCCACTAAGCTGGAATAATGGTGATTTATACCAGCTGAGAAATTGGCAGTAGACTTAAATGACAATGGATTCTTTTTTGCATAAACCTAAATGAAAATGGTCACTTATATTTTAATAGCTGTGTTGAAAGAGCCTTGCTGGGAGTCAGTTTTTGAAAAGTATTTTAAGCTTTAGAAGAAAATGAGGGTTTTCCAAACCTTTATGGGATGATTGTGTTCCCTGTTGCAATTTAAACTTGTCCCTTCACTGAAGAAAAGACATAAATTTAGCAGGAAAAGAATTTTCTCTTTAAATTGAAACATGTGCCAAGAGTCTTATTTGTAATTAAATAATTCACTAGGATTTTAGTGGGGGAAGGAACAACAAAATAATATAATAAAAAGCTGAATATTCTCAGAGCCAAGAGAAACTTGAACTCAAATGTTTAAAGATTAAAAGTCTCAAGAGCTAAAAAGTAGTCTCTGATTTCTTTCATTAGGGTGTATATTTGGCAAAACTAGTTGTCTCATTACTCTTCTGTAGCCATTTGTATGAGTGTGTGGATGATGTTATTATATTTATAGCAGATACAGTCTTATCATTTAGGTACAGACAGAATCCTACCTGCTCAGAGCTACAGGGTTTAAGAATGCACTCAGACAATATTGACATAGACAATGCCATAACATCCTGTAATCTGCACAGAAACTGACTTTGTGCACACCAAAGATGAATAAAAGAACTTCCTTCCTAGTCCCCTAAAATGAGAGTGTTTAAAGGAAAATACAAGTGTGGGGAGAATATCCTCCAGATTCCCAATAAATTTCTGTCAGTTCTGTCTCAGGAGGAGGTGGTGGAGGCTTTTGTGTTTGGTGATACAGAAATCTGTGGCTATCACATCAACGTGTAGAATATGTAGAAAGACAACTTATTTGAGCAGCTGCTTATGTGGATGGTAAGCAGAGAGAATCTTGTCTCATAATATTCCTATTCTCATTTATAATAAATCAGCTGCTGGTTTGGCTGATGAACAGTTTGAGGTGCTTTATATCTGATGAAAAAAGCCTAAACAGAATACACATTTTAATACATTTCCCATATTTTTTTCCCTTAGTGTTTTTCTCCTTCAGAGATGGACATATGTTTCAACATGTCACAGTACATTTTGATGGCACTGTCACATGGAGAATAAACCTGATAATTTACTTCACAGGTAAACATCAGAAGACATGGTCTGAACCAAATCATTCCCAGCTTTCTCTCTCTCATTGCTTTAAGTAGAATTAGAATACCCAATCTTTCCTTGAAAAGCAGGGTTTCTTTTTGTCCCTTATCCAGAAGGATTTAAGCATTCCCCATCCCTGAGGATCCTCAGGTAACTCCATAGTACCACTAAGTATTTGGAAACATCAGACTTGCCTACAAAGTTTGTAGCAACATCACACCCTTCAGCCTGTTGCACACATCTGTCTCATGAGGAACATGAAGCTGCTGAACTGACCTTCCATAATGTCTAGGCCCAAAGTTAATTCAGCACTCTGTAAGAAAACTGAGAAAAAAACCCCCACAAACTGATCGCAGCCAGGCAAGAGCAAACATCTATCAATGCTATCTTGAATACTCTCCCTTTATGAACATCAGACTGTTAGCTCATGTTAGATACTTCTGTAAAATGGATGCTCAGGGGTGAAACACTTGGAGCAGTGGCTTGTGAAGGAGAACAGCCCTTTGCAGCACTGTACAAAGTGGTAATGTACTGCAGCATGTAGAAGCCACTGCTCCTTCTCATCCTGCCTCATCATTTCTGCCCAAGGGTGTGGGTAGAGTGTGCCAGCATATTTGCACTGTGATCCAAGGAGAGACAATGAGTTCCTTGCAGAAGCCAGGCAAGAGAGGCTCTGATTGAGGTCTGGACTGCATATTGTGTAATTGCATGTTACTTGTTATGACCCTGTGTTTATTGCTTGGTTCAGTCCTACAGCTCTCAGACCACTATACTGACTTCCAGGAAACTTAAAAAATATTTTTTCCCAAAAACTAAAGTTAGGCTGTTGTCATAGAAAAAATAGCTGTCGTTTATGGTCTTGTCAAATTAAGTTCAACTTCAGTAAACATGACGTGAAATCTGTACCGGGCAGCCTCACCAGTGAATAAGAAGGCTTATTCAGCCCAGCCATATATAAATATCAGTAATATAAAATTCTGACAATTGTAAGAGATTTGCATTCACAGAAGCTTTGCACTTTCAGCCTGATGAAAGGTGATAAAACATCAGTCTGTATATAGTTCCATTTTGTCATTTGCTTGTGAAGTACTTCCTTCTCACACTAAAATTAAAATTTAAAAGACTTTCACTTTTGAGGAAAAGAGCATCATTGAAGAGAAATTCTCGCTGGAAAATTAATAGATAAGGTCTGCCATGCTAACTCAAAAAAGCAAGCAAGAGGTAAAAATTGAATCTCTTTATCACACGTGAGTCATTTTTCTAAACTGGGGAAGTAATATGGGATGGAATATATAGGACAGATTCTCTTACAGAAAGTGCTTTCAAACTTTAAAAGATCCATAACTAATATTGGGAATGGTTATAAATGACAGTCTTCTCTTTTTGATTGTGTCGCATTTATTACATTCTACCAGGACTTTATGGAGACTCTCAAGGAATTAATGTTATATTTATGATAAAGATACGGAGCTGCTTCTAAATAGCATTTTCATCATATTAACTGTTGCCTAGATAACAGGCGTATCTCCTCGAGCACCTCTATTCTGGTTTAGCACTACAGCTTGCAAATTAATACAGTCATTATAAGACAGCAAAGCTATATCACTTACCATTTCATTATTGTTCAAGTCAAAATCCATATTTTTTCAGTTTTCCCTAGGGTTACAAACTGGATAGGGAAACGTTATCATCTTGCAGAATAATCTCTCAAGACTCACTCTCTTTGGTGTTAAGAGGAGCCGTTAATCATATTACAATAATTTTCATATTAATAGGTCCCGTGTAAAGACAGAGTTAATGCTCTCCTTCTACAGTCAATCCTCCAACATAGTTTTTTTATATACATATATGTGTGTATATATATATATCTATATATTTAAATCTGCTTGGAACTAGATTAGCACAAAAGATATCACGTCCTACTCAGTGTATGAATCAGGGTCAAATCAACAGCAAACCCTTAAATTTTTAATCAAAATGGCAATCTGTCATCCCTAAGAGAGTTAAATAACGTTTAAGTGAATAACATGAATATGTTTTAGTGGAAAATGCATGGGGGAACTTACTGCAGCACACAGAAAACATTCCATGGAATATCTAGAAGATAGTTTAGTCCTTACATGAGATGCTGTGATACTAACATGCATATCCACTCTAAATTAGAAATCATCTTTAAACCTGAATTTTGTTTTCTGAGGAACCAGTACACCCTTTATTT
The DNA here is from genome assembly GCF_023055355.1 of Agelaius tricolor. Lineage (NCBI taxonomy): Eukaryota > Metazoa > Chordata > Aves > Passeriformes > Icteridae > Agelaius > Agelaius tricolor. Next base: position 81,297,753 of record NW_027269261.1, read on the forward strand.
TTTTGATCTCAGACACTGTAATTTTCTGAAAGCTTCTCAAATAATGTTGTACATTTAATAATGTAATGTTACCTAAACTCAGGGCATTTTCTGATATTTTTCCTTTTTTCCAATCTGCTGACCTGAGTAATGTGGTCTGCTCAGAAGAAGTTAAGTGTGAATTTAAGAAGCTGTCCAAGGGGTCAGGTGTTTCCCTAATTTTGAGCAGCCTGAATGTGAAACAAAGGTGGGTCAGGTCTGCAGGGACTTGGGGGTGACTCCTGCTCTGCCCCTGTGCTGCCCTGGCTCGCTGGGAAGCCTCTCTGTGTGGGAGCCCGAGCACTGAGCTGGAGTTGTGGATAATGAGCCCCATGGAGAGCAGAATGGAGACTGGAGCACGTGGCTGACTTAATGTGGCAGTCTGGCTCCTGAAGCTGGTCAGCTTAGCCCAGGATGGAGCCTGCTGCCTCCTCCTCGGCGGTGTGGGAAGATGCTCCCTTGGTAAACTTCACTTGCTGTCAGCATCCGCTCTCCTTTTGCTAAGCCCTTTTACTGTAATGATGCCATCTCTCTCAATGTCCTTTATTATTCTCCTCTCTGTCATTCCCAGGGGGTCTGATTAAAATCAGTGGAAAGCTCTCTTGGATTTTACTGGCTTTCATACTCTTGCTCTGCTCCTTAATTTCCCTTTTTTTTTTCTGTTTTTGACTGCTTTCTGTTTAGGCTCACTTCTGCTGTGTTCTAAACACCCCTCATCTTTCCCCACGTTTGTGTTTTTGTACTTTTATTCCTATTCCTGACCTGCTCGACAACTGTTAAATTACTTAGGCAGTGAGTAAAATGCGGATTAAAAAAGTGCTTTCAGCTTTGAGCTAAAATGTGTTGACAGGTCTCACAAGAGGCCTAGAGGAGACATGGGAGAGTGGCATCATTTTGGGAGAAGAAAAGCTAGAAAAATGACTCTCATCAGATCTGAGGCCTCACCATGATTCTGTGGCAGCACTCCTGGCTGCCTTAATGAGGTCATGAATCCACTAGCAGTGTGTGGAAACAGTTTTAATTGGTGATAATTTTAACACTTGTTTAACGAAATTTAAGGCAGCTGGAATGGGGTTCTATCTGCGCTATACTGGTGTAAATCAAAAGTAATGTTATTCAAACTTATGTTCTTCTAGAATAGCAGCACTTCAACAGAAATCAGATTCTAAAGCACTCCTGAATTTCAGATATTATACTGTATTTCCATTTATAACCTGACATAATTCCCACACAGCATATGGTATTAATCTGGTGTAAACACCATGTTATGATGATACTCAAACACATACAGCTGACATGAAAATGTCTTCAAGTACAATATTTCCAAAAGCAATTATGTCTATATGGTTGGTAGTTAGTTAGCTTGTGCAAAGTTTTATTTCTTATTTATACATATATGAAGGTTCACAGGATGAAGCATGTATAAAAAAGGAGATATTTTCACTGTTTTCAAAAAAGTGGGAAAAAAATCAGTAGTCTACTTATTTTGGCCTGTTGGGCTTTTGTAAGGAAATGTCACCTGCATGAGTACAGAGGATTTTTACAATATTGGAATTTCCTTTTGTTTGCATTAGAGGGTAGATATATAGAAAAATGCAAGGAATACAATGACACAAATTGAAACTGATGATATTTTTGTTTGACAAAATGGACTCCAAAATAAGTATTTAGGGAAATTTTGCGATTCTCAGAGAATGTAATATTCTTGATGTGTGAGTGCCTCAGACATAATCTCTGTTGGTAACCAAACATTTTTCAATGTTCTCTGATGAGAGGGGAGGGAGACCAGCACTTCTTGTCCAGGCAGATGCATCTGTGAAATCCTTAAAAAAATTGCCTAAGATAGGAGTTGAGCCAATCATATTGTTGAAAGGAGATAAAGAAAAGCATGTCTTCTGGAAAGTAAATGCTTATGGATGGTAATATTTTTGTTTGAACGCTTGCCAGTAGGGCCAGATTTACAGGTAGTGTAATTTTTCTAGTGCCATCTCACCCTTTTGAGATTAAATTATTTATTAGGATGAAGTGTAGCTTTTTCACATATTGTTTCTAGCTCCACCTGGTACCTAGAATTCCAAAATTTTTAGCCTTTCCTAGCCCCTTTTTTTCTTCCTGAGGATCCTTTATTAAATATATTCCCAAGACAAAGAAAATAAGGCAACCTCAGTATCACATTCTCGTAACAGAAAAGAACTGCAAGAAACTGCCTAACAACCAGCTCTGCACTCGTTAGCTTTAGTATAAATCTGCAATGACTTTATTTTTATTACTTCATACTGGCGCTAGAGTGAATAACAGTAGGTTAGACTGTTGATGGCATTGTAAAATGAGCATTTCCATCTCATGCCTATTGTCCAAAACAATATCTTAGGTTTAAAAGAGAGAGCTAAAAAATTTGCAGCGGGACAAGAATAAATCTGGAATAACTCCACTGAAAATTTACACCCGTGTGACCAGGAATTGAATTTAGCCCACTTTGCTGAATTCCTTTTAATGGTTTCTGCACGTTCAGGCATCCACCAGAGATTAGATGGAGGCAGCAGACGCGCCGCTATCTGCGATGCAGGCAGGACAGCCGGGGTGAAAGGGTAACGCATTATCACACTGCGCCACCTGGCCCATCCAACACAATTTGAGCAACCATAATTGTATTGATTACTTCTTGTGCTCATGACTAATGACCTCTAGCTGCAACCTTGCATTTTCTAAATCTTTTATATTCTGATTTAATAATAAGATTTGATTAAAAATTGCCATTAGCCAATGCCAATGATTAGTCAGCAAGACTCAATGCCGCCAAGTTCCAATGAGTTTCATTATTCTGGAATTAAAAAGCACAGAGAACTTCTCTGGGTTAATAATACAATGATTCTGTCTCAATCAGAAATGAAAGAAAACAGCTCTAATATACAAATGCAGCAAAATGTGTGGCTATTACTAATAGCCACATTTTACAGAGAAGTATTTGAAGAATTAAAGGGACTTTGTCACAGATGGTGGGGACAGTTTGCTTCTGCTTTTTATATTTGATTGGAAAGCCAGTGTCAGATGGTGTGTGAGGGGGCATTTTCCTAAGGAAAGACATTTCCTTTGGTGCAACAAGAATGTGGGGCTTATTCAATTTCTCCATGAGAATCCCTGCCACAATAAAACAAGGCAAAGTGTACATTGGCAAAAATTGGCTTTAGAAAATGACGAGGTTTGTCTAGGTTATTTACCTGCTGAGAATATTTTTTTTTATTTTTTTAAAAATATTACTTATTATTTAAAAAGATATATTGTCACATCTTTCATGGAAAAAAAAAATCTGCCATCTTCTTTCAAGAAGGTAAGATATTTAAATACATACTAATTTTTAGACATGTAACTAAATCCTGCTGAAGAGTGTTAGGCTAAGGAGAGACTTAAGTATATATCTAAAAGCTCTGCTGGATCCAAATTGGCTTTGGTTTTTCTGTATTTGGGGTGTGCTAAAGGAGATGCTCTGTGGGGTGAACATCTGCTATGGGATGTGATGTTCCCTCAGATCCCACTGAAGCTGATTGAGGACTGGGCGACACTGAAGTCAATGAGAGCTGAGAGCACTCAGCACCTTTCAGGTTCAGGTCTCTAAATAATAAAAGACTCTTGAGACACAGTAAAAGCATTTCCTGCCTGTTACACAGGAGCAGGAAAGCTGTCTTGTCTCACTTTCATCCTCCAGAAAACATGCCATGTCTCAAACGTGAGTCCCATAAGATTTTTAAAGTATTTGAATAAAGAAATACCTTTTTAAAATACTGCTCACATAAAATATTGTATTGGGTTTGCATGCCAAGGTTTTGGTAGAGAGGGAGGCTACAGAGGTGGCTTCTGTGAGAAGCTGCCAGAAACTTCCCCATGTCTGGCAGAGCCAATGACGGCTGTCTCCAACACAGACCCACTGCTGGCCAAGGTTGAGCCATCAGTGATGGTAGTGGAGTCTCAAGGATGACATTGTCAAGGAGCGGGAGAAAACCCCACCAAACTGGGGTGCAACAGCTACTGGAGTGAGAATATGTGAGAAGAACAACTGAACATACCCCAGGGTCAGTGCAGGATGGGGATGGGCTGCTCTAGGTGCCAGAGCTGAGTGAGGCAGGCTGTGCCCCTGCAGCCTATGGAGGTTCAGGATGGAGCACAGATCCACCTGCAGCTCATGGAGAGGAAGGGGATGCCTGAAGGAGAGTGTGACCCCATGGGAAACGTACACTGGAGCAGACTCCTGCCAGGATCTGTGTCCCTGTGAAGAGAGGAGTCCATGTTGGAGCAGGTTTGCTGGAAGGACTTGGGACCCTGTGAGGTACAGTCTGGAGCAGCCTGTTCCTGCAGGAGTGCATCCCGTGAAAGGGACCCATGCTGGCTGGAGCAGTTCATCAAGAACTGTAGTCCATGGGTAAGACTCATGTGGGAGAAGTTTGTGGGGACTCTCTCCTGTGGACTGGACCTCATGCTGGAGCAGTGGAAGAGCATGAGGAGTCTGCCTGCTGAGGAGGAAGGGGCAGAAAGGACACCATGGGATGAACAGACCACAGCCCCATTCCCCCTCCCCCTACTGCTGTTGGGATGGAGGCAGAGAAATCAGGAGAGAAGCTGATCCTTGGAAAAAGGGAGGGTTGGGGGAAAGGTGTTATAAGATATGGGTTTATTTCTCCATGGTTTGATTTGTAATAAATTAAACCAATTTCCCCAAGTGCAGTCTGTTTTGCCAATGATGGTCACTGGTGAGTGATCTCTCCCCGCACTTATCTTGACCCATGAGCCTTTCATTATACTTTCTCTCCTTTGCCCAGCTGAGGAGAGCAATGATAAAGCAGCTTTGATGGGCACCTGGTGCCCAGCCAAGGTCAACCCACCACAAATCTTTTATCACCTTCAGGAAAATAATTTTAAAATATTCTTTAATAAAGTTTGCTACTGGCAACTGTTGTTTTCCTGGCTTATTATAAGTGCCTTTAAAATGTTTCCATTAATTAAGGCTGCTTTTATGGACTACATCCATTTAGTAAAATTGCAGAAAGAAGTGCTGCCGACACATCTGCCATTGACTTCTGTTTGCCTGAGCATTTTATACCCCCGTGAATAGCACAGTGGGGAGAGAAAGCCTGTGAAGGAGAATGATAGAAAGTGGTGAATTCTGTCCAGCAAAACATGGAGGTCAGGAGAGACAGCTGATTACATACTCGTGTTTTCCAGAATTTCATGAGGAGAGTGGAAAGTTGTTTAAACTCTGGTTACAACAGAATAGCGCTCTTAAAATGTACTCTCTTAAAATATACATTAAATACTCAGAAAATAAAAATGCATAAAATGTCAGTTTGAATGTATGAGATTGTGTTTTGTGGGATCAGGCAGGAAGGAGGTTGATCTGATCATCTCTGTATTAACTTACCGAGGTTTTTATACACCCTCAGCTGACAGCATTACTAGCCAGATTATAATTATAATTACCTTGGCTTCATCTCAGTGTTTATCTGCCATGACACCCACCCAGCCACCTGCCTGCTATTAATTCATTCAACACTAACTTAATCTTTTTTTCCTTTTATCTTGTTTTTTCCTGTTATCCTTACTTTAAAAAATGTGTCCGTTATTAGAAACAAACGAACACAATATTTGTTTGTCCATGACATCACTTATTCCTTTGTTTAAAAAAAGAGAAAAAAACAATCCAGAATCCTTCAGATTATAAAAATAACCTGTTTGTATTTTATAGTGAAAATTGGAAAGATCTGGCATTTGACTCAAAAACTCAGAACAGCTGATAATCTTCTTTAAATTGAATCTTTTTTTCATCCATAATACTGCCAGATATTCAAATAAGAGGAAATTCATGACAAAGGGCAATAAGCACGATACACAGTTGGCTTGTAGGATTCCACTGTGGGTGCAGTTCTGTATGAGTGTTGGATATTTGTTGCTGTTGTTGCTCCTGAGGTGTAGAAGTTTTTTATTTGTTCTGACAGAAAATTTAATGTCCAACTGTCCTGTAAAATGATGCTTAAAAAAAAAGAGAAAAACTGTAAAGCTTGAAAGAACAGCCATGTCCACAGTGCTTAAAGCCTTGGAAAGATTTAACACTACATTCTGCTATGCTATTTATGGGACAGAAAGCATTTCTCCTCAGTACACCAGGAACTGTGAACTGGTGCTGTTGTGTGGATGTTCTTTTGGATGTTTGGTGAGGGGTAGATTGAAGACACACTGTAATGTGTCAGAGGAAGCTAATTATAATAATGGCTTGGGGTCAGGTAAATGCTTCACTATTTATCTGACCCAACCACTGTTTATTATACTCCTTGTGTCAACACATTTTTACAGAGTGAAAATTAGCAACTAATTAATTTAATTTCAGGAGTTAATGCCACTGTAAAGAAAAAAAAGCAAGGTTTATATTGAATAGCGATGTTTCTAGAAGAGACCATTGTAAACATTGAAGTGAAGGGTCTTTAAAAGCAGCTTTGAACTGTATAATGTAAAGGTCCGATTCTGTGATCATTCATCAAGCATCAGTTCATCAAACTGTGCTTAAGTATCTGGTCAAGTCTTGTTCAAATCAAAAGCACCTGTTTAAATGCTTTCTGCACTGAGGTCTTAGACCCTGCTCAAGCAACATTTCTGACTTTGCTGAGCCTGCTTCCCTGGGGAAATGTGTCAGGGTGAAGGCCTAATTGCCTGTATTCCTCTCTCATTTGTTGATGCCCCTTTTTCCAGTGGCATTTCTGCTCTCTGTCAGTTAAAAGTTTGGCAATGTCAGAATTGAAGACACTACTCAGAGCTCTCTGCAGGTTTTGGGGGCACAGTTCAAGCAAGCAAGTGAAGGAAGGGAATTTTCTGAGGGTGTTTAATATTGCTTATTATATTTTTCAGCTTTCCGAATTAGGCAAGCTGCTCTTTAGCATTGGTTCCTGATGTCTTTCGACCAACACATTCTTCCCTTAGCATAACCTGCAAAGACACAGTAACACCTTGAGTATATGGAGACAAGAATTCTTTGAATTTTACAGTCATTTTAATGTGAAGACTTTAAGTGCTTTTGGACCCACTGGAGCTGGAGATTTTCCCATCTTTCCTTCTTTCTATCTTTTTTTTCTCATATTGCCTTTCCCATCTTTCCTCTCCTCTATCCTTGTGTTCTTAGATGAGGTCAGTACTGGAGAAGCTTAGGCACACTTTGCCCAGGTTCTGGATGATTTATTTGCTTTCACTCCAAGCTGTGTGGGACAATGAAATCTCCTCTTCCCCTGAAGGCGATAATCCAGAGTGTCCCAGCTGGATCCCCATACTTAGTGAGTGAAGGTCCAGGGCTCCAAAGAACACTGCAGGCTGCAGCTGCTGAGCACTTTTCCACAATTGAAGTAGCTGGCCTCAGGAGATGCAAAAAATCTGTGGCAGAGCTTAGAAAACAACCCAGATGTCTTAGCTGTTCTTCCTAGACATTCAACAGCCTTCACTCTCAATGTGCAATCAATGATTGCTGTGATTTTTATATTTCCTTTTAAAAATGCTGGGCCACCGCATGCAAGAATAGATCCTTTTAGACTTACTTTTTCTAATGATAAATTCAGGAAATATTTTAATAGTTGTAATTGTCAGAACACAGCTATCAGTCTAAAATTTTATTTAGCCCTGTGCTGATTTGGCACTGTGGCTGGCCTGGCTCTGTCTTCAAAGTCATCTTTTGTGTCAGATAGCAACTGCTACAAGGGAAGTATGTGCAGCTACAGCTTTCACCAAGGCATTGACAGCTCTGAGGTTGGGGACCAAGAGGGCAATGCATAGGTCTTATGATCTTCCTCATCTTGTTGGAAAAGGTCACAGAAGTCATCAGATTGACTGCAGAACATTCCCTTTGAGCAATGCACCTTTTGTACTGCAGAGATACTGCTATTTTTGAAGCCGTGGTCCATGTGGAACATAAATCTTTCTTTAGCATGTATATCAATGCATCACAAATGCCCTCAAGGGACAGGGAGAGGCTTCCTGTTCAGTGCAGTATTTCAACAAAATGTTCTAAATTAGAGTAACATAAAATAGGCAAGAAAATCCATTGATTGATTTTGTTCCTTCTTTTCAAAAGTAAGTCAAGGAGGAGGCATAGAGATCTTTGTCTGTGGTCAGCAAATGTACTTTTTTCTTATAAAGAGGTAATAATAAGAAAAAGTTTGATATAACGGAAACCTTTGGATTCTTTCTACGTTACAAAGATCATCAGATAAAACTGGGTTGGGGAAGATGGTGCTGTAGGGACAGCACAGAATACCATGGACCATGTGTTTTAGAGGAGGGCCTTGGATGTGTCCCATGTCCTCTGCTTTTACTCCATGAGCCTTGTACAAAATCTGTATTGTAAAAAAATCACTCTGTGGAAAGTATGAAGGATTTGATGAAGTATATAATACCCTTGTTCAAGAAGTTTCTGCAAAAGGGTTACCTACCTAATAGACAAATGTTCTATTATATACTTTATAGGGATAGAAAATGGCCCTTCATTTCACATATGGGTGGGAGTAACAAGTGCAAAAGCTGCTAAAAATGTGCAGTCAGATGTGTCCAAGAGTATTTTCTTCTGCATTGTCAGAAAACGGTGAAATATTGGTTTTTGAATCACAAATATTTTCCTGTTGACCTGTGCCCTTTGGAAACACTTGATGAATAGATCAACCCTCATCCTCCATGGGTATTTGCTGTCTCTCACTGTAGGTTTGCTAGCAAATGTCCCTGCCACAAACAGGTTTTTTGTCTTCAGATGCTGGCCCTGACCCCTGGCTGATGCACAAATCCCAGTCCTGCTGATCACCTGCACTGCACCTGGAGGAGAGGAGTGAGCTTCCTGGAGGCCTGATCCTGCAATGACATCACATCACAATCAAGAGTGACGATCAAAAATGACTGTTTAGTTCAGTCTCTTCATCACTGAATGAGCACCATGAAGACTCAATAAGGCTGAGCTTTGTTACTAGGCTTGTTTGATCATCAATATGTGAATACTCAGAGGTGTGAATAAACCCAATATGGGAAGAAAAAGCCTCACCAAACAAATTATATTTAATGCCTAAAACATGCTTGCTGTTTTTTAGATACAACATTATGAACTTTCTTAACAGGATTTAAAATCCATTTAACATTTGACGCCTATTTACATAGAAATCAGAATAAAAGCCCTCAAACTTTTTCTGATTTCTGTGACTTTTCTACAGGCTCTAAATTTTTTTATTAGTCAATGTTTCATTAATAATATAATTTTTGCTGCTACTTTTTTTGTATTGTGAGCTTCTGAAAAGCATAGACTTTTTTTGTCATGGTGTTGGAAGACATATGAGATGCACAGTTGAGTATGAACCTTCAGGCCTGACTGAATGGAAAGAAATAATAGTAAATGATTTTTAGCCATTGTTTTACGCTGTGGGAAAATTTGCAAGAAAAAAAATCATGCTAAACTGACGTGTTAAAGCACTGGAAATTGACCAGACAAAGTTCTCAAAATCAAGATAAGCCAAGGCTGTTGCTGGTTACTTCTTAATTAACTAACTGAAGCATACACAGCCAATAAAATCTAACTTTTGCAAGGCAAATAACCCTGGACTTTTATGGATGTCAATAAAATGAATGTTGTCTGGAAGATATTCATTAACCAAGGGAAGATGTCTGTAGAGGCTATGGTCCAGAAAGTTGGTGGATTTAATGACACAGGCACAGAAGATTGTATAATAAAGTGAGTGGAGCCGGTAAAAGAAAAGAAGTAGCATCACTTCAGCATGAATATGTTTCATTAAACCAGCAGTAAATTGCGTAGACTTTTTTTGTTTCTGGTCTACATTAGCCAGGGTCTGTCTAATGTTAGTGGGTCTACCCATTCATTTTCAGAACAGTAAGGCTGGTTTACTGTTCCTCACAAGCTGAGGAGTAGATGACTAGAATATAGTTGGATGTCTCCTGTGCATGTAGGAAGGTGAAGAAAAGCATTTGTGAAACAGCAAAATCTCAAGTATGCCTAATACCCCTTTTCTCCTGTTTGTGATTACATGGTTAAAGAAGAAAAATAGAAATGCTTAACTTTTCAGATGTGGTTTTTTCCTACCCTGACAGTGCTCTCTGTGCAATTTGGGAACATCCTCATACTGTGACAGGTTTGGAGGAAGGAAGGAAGGAAGGAAGGAAGGAAGGAAGGAAGGAAGGAAGGAAGGAAGGAAGGAAGGAAGGAAGGAAGGAAGGAAGGAAGGAAGGAAGGAAGGAAGGAAGGAAGGAAGGAAGGAAGGAAGGAATTTCTGGACAATGGAGAATAAGGATCAGGATAAGGAGAAAAATGACAGTATGGTCAAGAGCAACCTCTTGTATGTACATACACTCCGGTGTCAGTTCAGAGCTACCTGTGCTCCTGCTCTTTGTCAAACTGTGAGGGGGCTGGTGACCTCCCTATTACTGGCTGCCTTTTAGAAACCCCCATGGTGTCCTGAAGCAATGTGATGACTAAAGCTATTTCCTCAGGGTGTAACTGCTTTCTGATTTGATAGCTCTTCAAATGACACATTATGTCCATGTGATTCAATATGTTCCAGTGGCTATGTGGCTATTGTGCCAGAATAGTGGTTATATCTGGCTCTTTTTGCTTATTCTTGCCCAAAGACCTCTTTGTTCTTTGCAGAGTGCAACATTTTAACTTCTTTTCCAGTTTCTTTGTAAGGTAAGCCAGTAGCAGAGCCAGGATGAGAACCAACATCTCATGAATTTCATCACCACCACCTTCAGTGTCTCTTATTGCTTCCCAGTTGTTGGCTGAGGTGCTGGTCCATGTTTCCTTGTATGGACCAAGTAATTTTTTAGATCAAAAACTGTCTGGATCCTGGAGTCTTCAGTTCTTAGTTACCTGGTGCCTCATGTGTAATGAAAAAAAGATAGTTTGGCATACCATTGTGTAACCAACCAATTTGTCTCCAAATAAAATAAAAAAAGGCTGGAAAAAGCCCAAGAAGATCAAGTAAATTTAAAATATAGATTAATGATCACCAATAGATGTGATATGCTTAGTGTTTGGGCTTACATCTTTGAATCTTTAGATAAAAAGATCCCGCAATAAATATGCACATGAAAGGCATATAGGTACTGGGATAGTAGAGAAAAAAAAGAAAATTAATTAATTTTCTAATTAACTAATTAATTTATTCTATTTTTTTTATGCCTTCCCAATCTATTTTACCTTCTCTGGTAAATGGACAAGATCTGGCAGAATTTGGGGACTATGAGGAAACTAAAAGTACATTCTGCATTGGATGAGAAAAGGCTTGTATGATTTTCAGCTGAAATGTGCAGAGGATTTTCAGCTGAAATGTGCTATGGAACAGTTAAATGAATGTTAAAATGTTTCCCTGGTTCTTATTGGGGAAATTTTGTGTCTAGGCTGTCAAACAATCATTTAAAATCATGCGTTATCCTTTTGATGGCAAAGTGGGAACTTGTTCAGCTTAAGCTTTGCATCACAGGATCAGTAAAGTTATGCATCCAAAAAATGAGAAAACAGTAACACTTCAGCACTGAAAAACTGCTTGGCTATTTCTTTTTTACAACTCCACAGCTGTTCTACTACCTGTAATTGGAGTGCCAAGATGAATACTTGTTTTAATCGAGGTGGGTAAACATTGACGGCAATTGTATAATATTCTGAAAGAGCAGAGAGAACGTTTTAGTGACTATAGTAGGTCAGATTTAGGATCTGCTAATGAAATTGTACTGTGCACATGAGTAACTGCTCTTTTGGTGTGACTCAGTTGCTAGTTGTTTAGCTTTGGTAACCCTAATATTTATAGTTTCAAAGCCTTTCTCGAATCTCTTATTTTTACACTGGCACATACAAAACTTCTTGAATAAATCTAGTCTGCAGCCATGAGATGCTTTTCAGACTGTCTACAGTGGTGTCCAGTTTGGTGGCTGTGGCTGCTGTTACCCCACAAGTGAAAGGAGACTCAGGGTATGACAGCAGTAAGCAATGATGCCTCACCAAACCCCTTAAAGGTAGATGCTCTAGATGCTCTGGCCTTTGAAATTCTGCTACAGGCTACCTGAATATGGTCACATATCCTTCCTTGATACAAATGGAAATGAGCATACATCATAACTGTGGTTTTGGAACTGTCATATTTGAAAGAATTTATTGAAAATACCTTAAAAATATGACTAACTATATTTTGACATGAAGAACTAAAACCACAGAGACCTCTTGTTCAGTTTTCTCCAATCATTTGTCCAAGCCACTGATTCAAGCAGAAAAGATTATCCCTCGCTCTTCTCAGCCACTAAGGAATTAATATTATTTTTTAGTTAATAGCTGAAGCACCAGTGCAAATGTGAGTTGTGTCCCTGAATCTATTAGGATATAAATACCTATCCTTTCTCTCTCCTAGGAGTCACTCTATTTTAAAAGAGGCAATGATAAATTTAACATCCAAGCTGTCATGAGTGGAAGACTAAACACAGATGAAGAAAAGTCTTCCAGTTCTGCTTTCTTATAGTTAAATTTTCCGATATTTTTTTGTGATGAAGCTGAGAAGGAAAGAATTGCACCTCTACCATTGGAATAGAAGCCACGCTCAGAGCAAGTCACAAATCACTGATATGTGCTAGGTACACAAACAGCTCTATTTCTTCTTGGTTTAGCCTCTTCTTTTTTAGCTGGAGGCAAAAAAGCAGTCATAGAATACATGCAGAAAATTAAAAGAGCTTCCAAATGAATTCTTGGTCAGATAAATGGAGTATCACATAGCCCAAATTTGTGTGAAAGATCCCACGAATGGTCACAGGTGAGGATTCCAGTGGTATATCTTCAGCATTTTGAGGCTACTTTGCCTTTTTTGGAAGGTGAGATATTTTGGGTGATAATGTTATTTCTTATTTAAACAAAGTCCTATTCTGCGCTTTCAAATCTTTGCTTCTTAGTGAAACTCTTAAATGCATATTGATTCTCTTGCTTTTCTCAGAGACTAAAGTGTTCTTGTTCCCTGAACCTGAAACAATTGTTTAGTAACTGTGATGGTCTCAGGAATACAAACTGAAATGGGTATTTAAAGACAGGTATGTACATTAGATCAGTGGTTTTTTTAGGCCATAACTGGAACTTCTGGCTGTTGCAGCTGTGCACCCCAGTTCAGGATGTATCTGGATTCTTTGGGTGCTGCCATGATTTCAGTGCGGTACAGAGACAGAAGAGCTCTTCATATTAACCACTTATTTTAAAACAAAGAGCTCTGCAAGCTCTTCAGGGCTTTCCTGCCAATTGGCATTGCCTTTTTCTTTTCCTATGCCTTTTCTAAAGCACAGATCATCTCCTCAGACCCCAGTGCTGACACCACTGAATTTTGGTGGTATGCATGGCTGCTTTTTTATTCCTTATTACAGAACATGTAAGCATTATCTCTGTTGTTTTCCAAACTGCTTTAAGAATTACTGTAAGCATTGTGAGAATTCAGCCTTAATTTTTGATCCAGGATTGATGACAGTTATATCTGTACAATTTTATACAAGAATCTCAGATCACTATTACATTTCACATTGACCACCATGTGTCTCTTCAGTGATCCACATTTAGTTTGTTTAAGGTACCTACCCATAACTAATAAATATCACTGACCTGTCAGTCCTTTGAAGTTTTGTCTGCATAACTCTTCAATTAGTTTTTTGATTAAAAAAAAATTGAAATGCTTTACATTAGAAAAAAATCAATAAAATAAAAACTTTTAACCTTTTCAGATTATGTAGCTATCACCTATTAGCAAATATCCTTCAAAACCTGAAGAACTATGCTTTAGTTATCAACACACATTTAAAAACAATTGGGACTGAAATGTCCTCCTTAGTTGATACCTTTAGGGACACATCTGCAGCTTGACCTCACCATGTCTTTTTCTATATTGAGTTAGTTTTGATGTTTTAATAGGCACGATATTAAAACTTCACACTGTGGCATAATATTTGGCTTTCAATTTCATACACATAGGCAACACAAGGCAACAAGTTATCTTCCATGTGTAAGAACAAGTGCAGCATAAGATAAAGCTGGAAGCAAAAGGCTTAGGTAGTAAAACATGTTTTCTCCCTTCTGTTTTTATCCTGATGAAGTTACAGGAAAAATACACAAGTTGTTTGTTTGTTAGGTTTCCAAGCTGCCAATATGTACAGTAGAGAAAAAAATAAATAAATCAAATTTCTGACAGGTGCAGAAAGAGAGACTCTGAGGCAAACTTTGACTCCCCAGGGTATTTAAAAAATTTTCCTCTTGCCAGACTCAAAATAAAATTCAGTCTCTATGTCCAAGAAAATAAATAGTTCTTTTGACTTGCTGGATATCAGGGCTTATCTTGGAGGTTTTATGAGATTCATGTAGATGAAATTCAGGAGTTTTTTTATTTTTACCATAGATTCTGTATTGAAACAGTACAATTGTAGGAGAAAGGTAACACCACATTTTTAATGTATGACATCTGATTTAGACGAGCTGTTCTAGTGATGCCTGAGGAAGCAAACTTGAGCAAGAATGTTTCACTTCTTCTTTCATCCCCTGTTGTCTTGGTTGGTGCTGTTTCCTATCTTCCAGTCTCTTCCCAAATAACCTTTTCTTCCAAATAACTGCCAGAAAAATTTCCAGTCCAAACAAAACTGCCTAAATATGTGATTTGTGTGAATATCTGGGGGATGTGACGGAGCAATGGAGATGAGGTGAATCTGATTGTCACCTGCACTACCATGATGGATGTCCTGGCCATCTATTGCCCAGCTGTACCCATAGGAGTAACCCCAGTTTTGGTGACAGTAAGTTGTGTTTATGTGTCCCTTTTTGGTAGTTTGTGCTGGGAAGGGATGTGCTGCTGACTTGCAGTGGTAGTAGGATCTCCGCTGCAGTTTGGTGGAGCCCATTCAGCTCCAGTTGTCTGACCCTGTACATGCAGCATGGCTCAGGAACCTTCCAGATGGCTACCCCAATCCTTTTTGCCTCAACTAATATCCTAGTAAGGCCATAATTGTACTCACTCTGTTTTAAAACTCAGTTTTGAGGAGGTATTGCTGGTTCTATCTCAAAGTCTCATAAATTAAATTGAAATCAGTCACATTTATGACTGGTTGTTAAAAAGCTGTAAGTGTTATGAATTTATGACACTGTGCTCATGTTCAGCTGTTCACTGCTTCTGCTTCTAGGTCTTTTAGTCCTATGTGGGATAAAATTTATATTTGTGGGTGAGATCATTATAAATCTTTTATGTACCACAAGTGCAATTTTAAATGTTTGCAGGCATGGAGAAATGTGCCCATGAGATATCAACTATATTTCATGGGTTATTGCTTCATAGAGCTGACAAAAAAGAGCTTTGCAACTAGTATACACTCACACACCTTCTTAAGTTTACATATTTGACCTTTAAAAGCTGGTAGGCAGCATGAAATGTGCAACTTAGGAAATAAAATGCTACCTGGTTCATATTTTACTTGGATGCCAATTTGCCATGTTAATTGTCTTTCTTTAGCAAAAAAAAACCTTTCTCAGAACACTTGCCCAAGCCTCCATCAAGGCTTCTTGCTGATTCCAGTGACAATTGATCAACTTTCTCAGGAGTAAGTGTAGCTTGTGTACACCTCTGCATAAATCAGTGATGAAACAGCGGCCAGCAATGATGAATGCAGGGCTCACACTTGATGCAAGCCTATTGCTGAGAGCTGTAGCCTTCAATCTGAGCTTCCCACCACAGTTCTTATAAAATATGTATTCAAAGGCACAGAGTTTTCAGAAAAAGATGTTTTTGGGGTGGAAAGATGGATGGGATGGATGTGTGTCCTGTTAATAGATGACGCACTGAGCTAGGTTTTCACTGTGGCATTAATTTAGAAGAGCACTTGGGAAAAATATGCTTTAATAGAAAGCACAGTGTATTGGGAACTGGGAAGCCTGGGGTTTCCTAACTTTGTAGCAGGACTTCTAGAAAAAAATAACTTCACTTCTCTGGGGCTTACCTAGAGAATTACCTGGTATCTATTCACCAGGGGAAAGAGGTTGGAGGGGCTTTCTCTCCTTCTTGCCCCATTGACAATTACCCATAGCATACTCTGGCAGGTGTGAGCACTTTTCTGCTTCTTGGTCTGAATCCCAGCCTGCCACCATTGTCCATGCTGAGCAAAGTTGGGGAAAGCCATCCTGTAACAGGCATCTCCTCAGTGCTGGGGACACACCTCTGAGACATAATTCAGTGTGAGCATCTACAGAATATATCTACATTGGCTTCATCCTATTACTCACCTCACTTTCTCATTCTGGACAAAAAAGTGGCTTGAGACTGAGACTGTCCCTCCCTGTATGTTGCTGCTTTAGATACCCATTTAAATATAAAAGTGAAGATAATTTTCCAAGGGTTTGTGATATGATTATGATGAATTGGGAATGATAAAGTGTCAGCTAACTCTAGGGAATATTTTTTCATGCTTTACCCATGAATTTCCTTTATATTTTATTGCATATTTGGTAATTCCCTTACTGATTTCCTTTTTTTTAACAATCTATGTAATCTCTTTAGCTTTCATGATCATTTTACCTCAGGCTTTGTATGTTGTATTAGAGAGATTAAGAAACACACATACCATTGTCTCTGTCCCCTGATTTGGGGAAATGAATTTTGATGAAGAGATGTCAAGAGGGCAGTGAGATTGTAAACTCCATCAATATTAGCACAAATGTGCTTGTAAATGTTTCAATGCATATGTGCATCCTTTGAACATATTAACAGCACAACATAACTACTGAATATTCAGGAAGTAGAAAGGAATTGCGTCCATGGTTTCTATTTTAACAAATAGGCACAACCTTTTTTAATGCAACATTCATCCAACTTCATAGTATGCATCAAAATACATTTGGATTGTTTATGATTGATGTGGTCATCCTCTTATGGTTCCTGTGGGTTAGATAGAAATAGAAATGTAGGGCAGGAGTCTCCATTATGGTGCAGCTGCTTTTCTCTGCACTGTCAGCATAAACTCACACGAAAGCTGGAGGATCTGGCTCAGCACAAATGTAATTCTGAGATGATGAGCTGCTGTGGGGCACCTACAATTCTCTTCCTTAGTGTTGTTGAGATAACCAAAGGGGTGGTTGTCCAAAGGGACAAGGCAATGGGGGAGGCAGTGTTGTGTTTCATTCACACTCGTTCATGTTGTTGCCTATTGGGAGTGATTTTGGTTTACCGTGTGTTGTGGCCAAGCATAACTGGAGCAGCTTTTGAGCATTTCTGATAGAATGGAAAGCAAATGGCCCTTTTACACTGCAGCACCAAGTTAAGCAACAGTCAGATGTAGCCAGCCTGTAGGTGAGGTTAAGATGCTTTGAGGCCATAGTTCCATATTCTAAAAAGCAGGTAGGTTTCTGAGGGCTCATATTACTTTCCAGTAATACCCAGTATTGCTTTCCAATAGGGTTCATGACTGCAGGCACACATTTCTGAAAAATACAAATAAAGTTATACCTGATTTCTGGAAGTGACCTAGGAGCTTGATCCTACCCATTTTTAGTGAAGCTTAGGCTCTTATTTTCTTGCTTTTCAAAGCAGGGTTTATCTGTAGAACTTGGACTGCTAATGAGCTTAGGAGGTTCTGAAACTGTTGACATCCAAACTGAAAAATGTTTGTATCTTTGTGTAGCTGTGATACATGCTGTCAGTAAATGTCCAGATCCTAGGATCTGTTCACTTTGTGTTTTGTAGCTAAATGTATTAGATAAAAATTAAATAGTAGATCTATTTCTGAAGTTAAGGAAGAATGGAGAAAAGAAGTAGTGTTGCAGTACTTCAGTGGAAGAAATCTGTGTGATATTATTGGATGTACCTTTCACTAATGTAAATGTGTCTAAGGGAAATGGATATTGAAGAGTTTTTTGTGCTCCATGACTTTGAATATTTTGCATTAATTAGTTTTGTCTCTTCATAGTTCTTGTCCTCAGTAGAACCTGAATCCTTAACTAAAAAGTAATTAGGCTTTTAACGTGACTGTAAAGATTTAAACAAACACACATGCAACCACTGCTTTCCTTAATCAGAGCAACTCCTTTTTTCCCCCCTATTTTATTTAGTCTTTTAATCCTTCTAACATTCTCTAAGACAAGCTAACTACTGTCTCTGTGTACCTGAGGGATTGTGCAGTGCAGACAGAGTTTTCTGCAGCTTTCTTTCACTTCTGAAAAAAATCACAATCCACTTAATCTGACAAGTGAAACCTTTGATTACATGTTACCTACACAATACTGCTTCTTTTCATGTTAAGGAAGGGAAGGAATTAAATGCAGAAATGTGTCTGCTAAATTTCCAAGTTAGCAATCTGTTGAAGGAAACAGTGATCCTGGCAGGTGCAAGTGCTGGACTCTCGGGCTTAGGGAGTCTCATGAGCCTTTCAGAGGTTTTTCACCTCACTGATCCAAAATAAACTTCAGTACTTAGGAAAAATCAAAGCAGGCAAAATGTTTAATGTAGCACAATCTGGTACAGAGCAAAGAACAGGAAGAGAGAAAGACCATAATTTAACAATTTGTGCAATGATCATCATGGACACGAATCCCCATACTGTTCCTTTCCTTTACCTGAGGGATAATTGCAGGTTTTGGTTCTTGACTAGCTCTTGAGGTTTGTACTACTGCATATCTCTCATTGTTAAAAAAAAAAATACACTGCAAATGGAGAGATATGCATACAGCTACATACATACACATGAAGAATCTATCTGAAAAATTACTCTGTGCACATCTCTTGTCTTCAGGTGCTAGTAGAATCCCTGCTTGGAACTTTATCTAACAGTGGATTAAAAAGGAAAGAAAAAACCCAACTCAACACTGTTGCACTGTTTACCTTTAAAGTACAATTACTTAGGCAGTACAATTTTCAGATCAGCATCTTCTGCCTAAAAAATGTCCTTTCACCACAGTCTCAGCCATCAGGTTTCAGCCATGGTACCACAGAGACATCAATACAAGCTTGTAGAGTAATTGTGTTTACCGATAATAACAGCAACAACAACAGTAATAATAATAATAATAATAATAATAATAATAATAATAATAATAATAATAACAACAGAAATAGCCTGCTCCTCTGAAGGGGCTTCTGAGATACTAGTCCAGTCCTGTGCATATCCAAAATTAGCTGGGAGATAGATGTATATTTCTCCTTGCCACATATATTTGTGCATCCATATACTCATATAAAAAATTACCTTAATTTGTCACACATAAATATCTCTCTCTCTTTCTCTACCTATCTCTATAACTGTTTTTCAGAAGTAAAAAAAACTAGTGGGGACAACATACAACACAGAAATAGACCATCTCCCTGTATCAAGCAGAATAAATTAGTGCTGAATGCCTAGGTTAATGTTCACTCTGAACTGGGCCCTGCACAGCTGGGATTCTCCGTGCTGTTTGATCTGCCCTTTCAAGCTCCGATGATCCCATTGAATTACATTTAATGGACACAGGGCTGAAGTACAAAAAAATGAGAGGCCTTGTTATAAAACAATAGAGACAACTTAGCTCACATGCACACCTGTTCTTTGTACTTCATGAAAGACTCCTGATTTGGGGGAAAAGATTTCATGAAGCACTCCCCTGGCATTGTTTGCTTGAACTTCAGAAGTACAACAGCCATTTTGGGGTAATTGGATTTACAGTTGCTACAGTCATGGATGAATTTTATGGGAGGCATTCGTGCTCAGCATAGTCACATCAGAACAGGATGTGACACACCTGCACACTACACTAGTAGAAAGAAAACTACTCTGAACACTTATTAGCTAGACATGTCTGAGTTAAATTTATTTCACCCATGCAGGCTACTAAAGGCTTATGCAACTGCAGAAATGCTCCAAACTCTTCCTGTCCTGCAAGATAGCACTCAAAATTTACCCCAGCTGAAAAATGGGAATTTTATATTGGTGCTTTTTTGACAGTATCCTGGGATATTCATAGTAGGGGGAGGTGCAAACTGAAAAGTATAACCTTTAATTTCTTTGAGGATTGTAGTAGATTTTATTAGATATTTGTTTCCAAATAAGCATGGCAATATTTTTTTTTTACTGGAATGATTGAATGCAATTTCCATCTTTACCTTAGATTTCTATATCTATTAATCTGTTATTCACTAAATTTGTCGGTGTGCTCAAGATTGCTCTTGGGATCCAGTTGCTGGGTCTTGTCTTTAAATTCTGATGAAAAAATGGTCCTTGGCAAATCACTATGATCCTAAAATCAACATGGTGCTATATAAATCTGGAAAGACAAAAGGCATGTAGTTATTAGAAAACAGTAATCATCTGACTCATCCGTATTCAGTTATAATATGGAAATAACATGGATTGTCGTCCCCATTTTGCACATAATCCAGACAACAACATTTAGTCTGAAAATAATAATCTGAAGACTTTAGACCTAAACTAGACAAGTATTTTCTCTGTATACAGAAAGCCAGGAAAATGTGCAGTGTAAGTATAGACAAATTTATGCTGATGTGCTGATTTCATAGAGACCAAGCCTCTAATATGTACCTGAAAGGGGAACAGTAAGGTCTACATGTATCCCTATGTCCCATGTATTGATTCACTATGACTGTGTGTGGAATTGTATAAACCTGTCTGAAGGATGTTTCCTGTCACAGCATGCTTGATATTGCACATAGAATCATAGAATGGTTTGGGTTGGAAGGGTCTTCAAACATCATCTAGTTCCAAGCTCCTGCCATGGGTTGGGAGCCTTTCACTAGACCAGGCTGCTCAGAACTCCATCCATCCTCATCTTGAAAACTTCCAAGGATGTGCAGTTCACAACCCTTCTGGGCAACCTGTTTCAATGCCTCATCACCTTCCCAGTAAATAAATTTTACACAATATCTAGTTTAAACTTACTCTCCTTCAGCTTAAGGCCACTCTCCCTTGAGTTAGTTGAGGAGAATTTTGCAGACTGGGTAATAAAAAGGCACTTTTTTTTCTGTAACATTTTCCATGTGATAATAACAATGTTGGAGTACTTGAGTGGTGATCTCTGTGGCTAGGAAGTGTGTGACAGCATTATATTAAAAATTCTGCAGGACAACAGGTCTACATTTGTGTATTTTAAGCCTATGATCAACCATCATGACAACACAATTTGACTTTTGGCATGTTTTTCTCCTTTTTCCTGACCTTGCTCCTAAATTTACCTGAATTAGTTACTGCTTCAAATTTGTGACTTATGGCTATGTTGGAATATTAGATAAATGCCTGTGTCCAGAGAAGCCTGGGAGGTGGCTGTAATGAGATGTTTCCCATAGAGTCCAAGTGAGGGGTTTTCTAGATACTCTTCATAATTACTCACCTGATAGTTTCCACTGTAGGATAGTGGAAACTGACAATAAGAGATGTGCTCTTAAACTTTGATCTTAAACTTCAGATCCTTAAAACTCACTCTGGAGAAGGACCAGGGTACTTTACCTCTCCTTTAAGGAAGGACTACATCACTCTTAAGTGGTGGAGTGTTTTTTCTGGGAAACTGTTTTTTCTTAGAAAACAGTCAGCAAAGGTAAAATGACAATACAGAATCATAGGTTAAAAGCAATTAGCTCAGTTACTGTAGGGTGATAATTTAATAAGATGATTCTGGGGAAAACTTTTTTCTTTCCCTTTCCCTTACTCTATGCTTTTTGTTTTAACTCTCAAGAATAAAAAGCAAAGACTGTCAGTAATAGAGAAATGTATTGCTTTCTATGGTGACTGGTTTTGAGGCAGGTTGAAATTGTCAAGCTGAAAAAATTCCAAAGAGGGGGGCTAAGGTTAAAAAAGAGATAACATTGTTCTTAGTCATATGTTTTTCTTGAATTCCAAATGTCTGCATATCATGGACTTAGTTTGGCCTATTAAATATCTAACTTTCAAATCTGGATTGAGGTCCAAATCACTGCTGAATTTATGCTTCACTGAAAGGAAGAGATTAGATACAGATCAGTGATCAGCAGTGTTTGCTGTGGAAAAAATGCAGGTGTGTTTATTTAAGGCATTAATTTATTAATCTTTACCTACTGCTTCCAAATAATCTGCTCTTAAAGGTGATCAGATATGACAATTATGAGAACAATAAGTTGCTCTGGACTGAAGCTTTCTGAGTGATTATCTGTAAGATATTGGTTGCTTAGTAAGGCCAACATGACTGCTTCAAAGCTGGCCTCAGGCCACTGAAAGCAATAGGGTGTTTTCTATTGAAAATATTCTGATAAATGTGCAGAATGGTGTGAGAGAAATGTTGCATGTTATCAATAAGCCATTGAGCCAAAAGCTTTGCAAAACATTAAAACTGATTTTTCTCCCTAAGAAATTTCTTTGATTCCAGTTGCCATTTCTGTTTTGATGGTCATGTGCGGTGGTACATTATGAAAATGACTTTTGATTCTAAGAATGGTGGGTGACACGGTAGAGCTCTATTTTTTGCCTTAAGTGTCTTGTCTCCTTATTTACTATAATGAATACTCCAGGATGGAGTTTCCTCTAAATTAGAACAGCAATTGTACGCGGCGGCTGTTGTAGGGCTGGCTTGGGAACCTGCTTGGAGTGCCGAGCACCAGGGCTTTGGGAGGGCACCTCTGTGGGCAACACTGGACACCACAGAGGACTGGGAGGCAGGAATGAAGTGGTGCACTTGCAGAGACATGTGTCTTCTTTTATCCCTGCAGAGGTTCCCTAAAAGATACACATGGTGGTAGATTTCTGGTCTAATCTGCTCTTGTGCTGTAAATAACACTTTCTATGAGAAGGGCTGTTTTAATAATACACTAGTTTATCAGATATATATAAAAGAACAACAACTGGGTAGTTTAGTAAAGAACAGTGGTAATAAGTTCTTTAGTAAAGAATAGTGTAATAATTGTGTCATAAACAGCAGTACTTTTACTACAAATACATATAACTTTAAGTAAAAAAAAAGGTAATTATGCAAAGTTCATTGTTAGCATTATCTAATTATAAAAGATGCAAAAGTAGTAATCTGGGTAGGGACCAAAGTGCTTTATGATATTTTTAATAAAAGAGGAGGCATAGTCAGCTTGTTGGGGATCACAATAATCTTAGTGTCATCCCTGTGCAGATTTAGTGCATCCCAATAATCCAGATTCACATCCCTGTGCAGTCTTAGTGACCTTCCCTAGTCACTGAGGTGAAGATTTTCAAACACAGATGAAGTGCTTATGTCCATGTTTTAGCATTTAATAAAATTGGCTTGATTTTCAGAGTGTTTGTGTCTCCCCATCTCCTAATTCCAGTGCAAATCATGATTACTTGCAACTGAGGTGAATTGGCAGCTGGGACTGTAATTACCCTTCATCCTTCCCACTCAGTGCAACTGCAACTGATGTTAGTGGTGTTTTCTGGATTTACTGAGCAAAATTTCACTCTTGGCTGAGCTCTTCAGACTAATATTTTCAAAGGCATCTACTGGGAGTTAATGTGCAGATCTCACTGATAATCATATTGATAGTTTATTCCCTTCGATTGTTTTGGATAAAAGAGTCTGTGTTTGTGGACTTTCATCATTAAAATAGATAGTGAAATTTCTTTTCACCCCACTAGAAATATTTATCAGGTCTTACTCAGAACTCAGAGCTGAAATATTCTGACCGATGCTGTATTAATGATGATACTATAACTGTCTTAGAATCACAGGATGATTTGGGTTGGAAGGGACCTTATAGATCTTCTAGTTTCAACCCCCTGCTATGGAGGTGTAATGTGATTTGCTCCTAATCAAGAAAAGAAACACATTTTTTTAGGCTAAGTGCAAAATCGTATATTATGCTAATGCAGTTCCACCCAGCAGTGGGAGAGGATTTTTTCCATTACTTCTTAAATTACTATCCCAAAGGAATGAAATTTCATATTTCTCCAGAACTGGGGGATGCCTTATTTTATGCCAAGAATTTGGCATTTCAAACTGATTTAGGAAAAAAGAATTGGCAGAGGAAGAAATGCAAGAACTCTGTTTTCATTATCACATTATCACAGGTGTGGGGCATGTGAGACATCTGATAAAGACTCCAGTAAAAAGTTGCTGCTGCTCAATCAACATCATGAGGAAGAATGTCCACTCTCTGGTGTCTCTGGGTAGTTTTCTTCTCATTCTTCCCCTGAACAGAAGACAACTGTTTCCTCATCCCAGAGGGACCTCTAACTTGAGGGTTGAATTTGATGGCCAATAGGGATCAGCTAAATGGGACTGTCCTACCTTTACAGATGTGTGATATCTACATCCAAGCTGCTATCACAGGGCAGTTCATGCAGGGTATACCTTGTCAGAAAAGTGCTGGTCTGTATGCACCATGGTCGTGTGAGGTGATTCAAGGTAACTGGCTTTCTGGAGACAATGCCATCCTTGTAAAAGGTCTGTAAAAGAAGAAAATTTGGTTTTGTTTTGTTTTTTTTTACACTGCTTCAAATAAGATATGCAGTTTTTACACTGTGAATAACATCCTTTAATATCTATATTTGGCTTAGAAACTACAATAAATCTGACTCTGGAACATAGGCCTAGAGACCGTTTGTTTCTTTTTGTTGGAAGGACTAACCATGATAGTTCTGTTTCTTTCATAGGATGTTTTTCAGCTTTCTTTGCAAAACTTTTCATTGCCTGTGAAGGGTTTTGTCTGTGTTTGCATCTATCACTGAAGCTTGGAAGTACTTTCACAATATGCCAGCAGTCATTTTCCTTTCAGTTCTGTCCATTTCTAGAAGAAAGAAAGAAAGTTGGCACGCTATGGAGCTTGAATACAGTATGTTTCCTCTGTCATACTGTTCCAGCAGTCAGGCAAAGATCACATATTTTTTTTTTCCCTCAGATGGCCATAAACTATTTTACATTAGAAGCTTTCAGGTAACTATCTGTCACTAAACCAACATACAAGCAGTATGATTTATCACAGTGAACAGAGCTGGCTTGAAAATATTCATGAGTCGGTGAACATTTAGAGCTTGATCTAAAAATGTTGCATGCAAGAGAAAAAGGAGAGCATTTAATAGAAACTTCAGGCTTTAATCTCTCTCGGCTTTACAGACATGCTAGCATATGGATTCACATGTGTCTGCCATGTGGTAGAGTTTGTGCTTCTCAGAATCCAAAGCAAATAACATTTAAAGCTTTCTTTTTTAGGGGAAGAAAGGGACAAAACATTCACATACTAATAGCTCATACAGCTGAAGAAGAAAAGGCTCAGACTTCTTGATCTGGAGGTATGGAGGGTGATATCCAAAGCTCCAACTGGGGATGTTTAAATGGACCCCCATGTACAAGTGCTGAAGAAAGTGATGTGAGGCCAACTAATGCTTCCCTGTGAAACCTTTGGGGCAGGAGATCTGGACAGGGAAGGTGAGAGCTGAAAGTCAGTGGGCTGCTCCTCTGAGGAGAAGATGACTGCCTGAAAGGGCCCAGTGCTCCAAAGGGGAGCAGGGCAAGGGAAGGCATGCTGCACCAGCTGGAGCGTGGCCACAGCCCCATGCAGAGTTATCCTAAGCATCCCCTCTGAGACCGTGCAGGGCTGAGCTCCGTCAACTGGCAGAGAGTAACTGGCAAATCCCAGTCTGATACAGATATAAATATAGCAGTTAGCTCACAGCAGGTGGACTCTTTGGCTTTCAGAAAGGATGGGCCTGATAGGTCTAGTTGCAGGACTGGTTATTCTTTATTAAGAATTTATTTAGATCTATTTTTTGTAATGCTTTATTATTTAAATGCTGCTTGTGTATTTCAGAAGCAGAAAACAAAAACTCCATACACTTCAATGCTGTCTTGTAAGACATCAGATATAGAAAATGCACCTCATTTGATTACAGTTCACTATTCAAAAAATCCCAGACAGTATATTTCTTAAAAAAAAATTACCCTTAGGGATTTTTTTAGATTATAATGTTCAGGGTGTTCCTATATAAACAGCAGAAGGGTTATTCAAAATAAATCAGATTCTTAATAATGGAATCACTCCCTTGAGTACAAGAGCTGAATGGCATTTGCCAGTTGAAGGATGAAACTTTCTGTCAAGGTGGAGATTCACAAACTTAACAAACCCAGTGAGACTCCTTCTTCCTCCTCCTCCTCCCTCGCAGGAGAGAAAGGTTAGTTAGCTGCTAACAGGAGGTGTAGTTAAACCCACAATAATGGCAATACAATGGTTTGATAGGTGACAACTCCATCAGAGCACTCCAGTTGCATGACAGCTGCCTGGGGTCAGGCACACACTGTATGTATAGATAGATGCATTCTCCCGGCGGGACCTTGCAGACAGCCACATTCTTCAGGCCTTGTGCTATAGTCAGCTCACTTTCAGTGGCTCATATTGTAATCAACTACATTCTGATATTAATATGTTGTAGCCTTCCTCCTCAGGGCTGCGTGTTGCCCTGCCAAAGTCACTTGCTGTAGTCAATCAGACAGACACAGCCTGATAGGTGTGTGAAGAAGACAAAAGTATTACTGGGGGAGAAGCACATATGCTGTGGACTGCTGTAGCATTATAACCTCATGATATTACCAGACCTGTCCTTTAAAATATAATAAGGAGTCAGATGGCACACCCATATGCTGGCATCCATACGTTTTCCCTGAAATCACTTTACTATCAAGGACCATGCTGCCATTTCCCGGGGGCCTCTTCTCCATCTGATCACTGGAGTCTTACACTTGATTTGTTGCTTGTCCCTAAGATATACCTCCCTTATTCACCTGCACACTGGTGGCTGTGTAGATGTCATCTAATGAGCAGCTGAGGCCTCTTAAAATTTCTCAGTACTTTATATTAGCATCCCTCTCCTCTCCCCTGAACCCTGTTCTCCAGGTCTTATTTTAAGTACAGGGACTGTCACTGAAAGAAAGAAGAAAATGAACAATTGCCTTTTCTAGGTAAAACCAAGTGAAAGGCCAGGATGGGGAAGAGCTAAAGACTTCTCTGATCTCCACATTTTAATGAATCTATTAGTATGAGGAAATGTGCAGAATGCAGAATGCTGACAAGCAGACATCATTCATTAGGTTGTCTTAATTTATATAGCAAGACATTACTTACAAAAAGGCAAGAGTTTTGGAATTTAGCTGTTCCTTTTTTTTTTTTTTCCCTTTATCAGTTTATAAATTAGTGGTGGATTGTCTTTCAGACTGGAAAAACTTTTGACAAGCTCATATCTTCCTGCATAACACTTCACATGCTCCAGAAGAACCCACAAAAGCCAAGTGTCTACCAGTGACAGCAATTATAACCTTGGGATACATCAGATATTTTCTGAGATGATGCTGTATTTACACTGGTCTGGGTTGCTGGAATATGAGAAATTTGCTGGAAAGTAATATTGCTTCATTTTTCTGTTCCTAATTCACCTCCCACTAATACAGTCAGCTATTACTGCTTTGTCAATTATTCTTTTCTTCTGTGTTGCATTTAGGTCATCACTTGCTTCCTTTGAGTTGTCAATAGTGCTAACTTGCATGACCTTGGCTGTGGAGACAAGTGGCTTCAGTAGACAATGCTGTGCACCCTAATGAACTTATTTTATTTATCTTTTATTAAGAAGCTAGCCTACATTTTGTTACTGGTTTAGCACCACATATCTTTTTCATACTATATAATTGTTAATATATTGAAGTTTAAATATACAACAAAATTAGTCATTACAATACATACAATTAGACATAAGAATTACTGCAACTAAGGAATGATAGTTCTTTGAGTCAGCAGCACACTTTTAGGACCACTATTTGCTTTCACCTCTGTGTCCTGACCTTTGGGACACTATGCCAGATAAGCTGTCTTGTCTACATGGTAACAAGACAAGACCATCATTATGTGTGCTCATTAAAGGCTCCAAAGGTATTTCTTACAGGAGTGGAGGTGGAGTTCTTGCATACTGCCCAAATTCCTGTACAGGTAGTTGTAGTCTGCTTCCCTAAAATTTCTTTAATTTTCTTTAATCACTTTAATAAAAGGTTTTGTTATTGTATGAAATTTCTGAAGTGGCTGGTTGAGAACTGTTAAACAGTTGATGCATGTAAATAAAGCAGAGCCTTGTGTAACACATCACTTTTCAGAGAACCTGGAGATTCCATGGGGCTGAAAGGTGTTATCTAATTGTAAGCTCATTGTCACAAATAAAGTAGTCCAAGTCTCCCCTTATTTACACACAGTGTAACCTTCTTTTTTTACTGTAGCTGCACGTTGTGTGAATCAGAGTAGAATCCATTTCATGAATTCTAATTCTGTTCTGGCTGGACAAACAGACAATATGACCAGACAGAATTGTCATTGCATATGAAAGAAGTGCTTTACATATTTTCAAAGTATCATTAAGATGCTTATTTGGGCTGCAGTTTAGGAGCATCTCAGAACGCAACCTCAGTGACATTGCAGCTGTTGTGCTTGGACATTAAAAAGGCAGTCTTTCCTTTCATTGTAATAATTTAAAAATTACCAGTCATGTGCAGACTCTTAGAGCCTGACCCTCAGCCCATGTGAGCCAGGATGGAAGTCAGGGTATGTCTCTCCATTGAAGTGTGCATAGTTTGAATCATTCTGTGGGTTTTGAGTGCCTGGCCATGCACACCAGGTAGTGGACTGTTAATTGAAATAACCTGAAATGGTTGATATTTGAGACCTGCATTCTTGATAGCAAGCACAGCATACATGGGAAAAGAGGCTTTTAAAGCCCTTCTATTAGTGTAATGTTGGAATGCCTTCTCTCCAGTGAAATGAGGCAACTCTTTGGCACTGTTAGCAGCAGGACAACCACCCCCACAGCCTTCTACTCTCCAACAGCCCTTTGAATCTGCTGGAATAACGTAGTGGTTAATCTGGGATTCATTACAATGTGTGAGTGTGTCTGTGTTGGGGGGGTGGGCAGGAATAACATCTCTATTCCTGCAAGCGGCAATGCTGTGAGTGTTACGTTATCCTCCAAGTAGCGTTCCCTTTCACCACATGCTGTATCTGTTGTTAAGTTTTGTCACCTTCCAGAACTTTGTCAGCCCTATTTTTGTCACAAAGCGGGGATCCCATTCTGATATTGCTCCAAATCAGTGTTGCACAACTGTTGAACATGGCTGAGAACTGTGCTGTTCCTGGCAGTAAAACCCTTGTTGCTGTAAAGCCCCAGGAAAGGTTCTTCATGTTCTATTTTCATGTGTGGGCTTTTACTTAAGAGTAGTACAGTGCACAGACATTGCTAAATTGTCAGAGTTGCTTGGGGTTTATTTTAGCTCACACTGTCTTCAATTGAGTTTGTTGTGTGGGCTATATAATGAATTGTATTATTTTATAATTTACAAGTATATTAATCATAAAGACAAATATATTAGTATTTTATGTGGAAAAGTGTATTAGAGGAAGACAATTCACATGATCAAGAGGTGAGCCCAGGCATTACCTCACCTCAGATGGGAGAACTGTTAGAACAGCCTAGTTATAACAGACAGTAAATAAATCCTCAGGTTTCTGCAGGAAGACAGGCTCTTGTCTCATCTACTGCATCACCACTATGTCTCTCACAATGTCCCCGCAGGCAAGCTCAGGAAGTGTGGACAGTGGGGTGGATTGAGAATTGACTGAACAGCAGACCCCAGAGGATAGTCTAGTTGGGGTCTAGTTGGAGGCCTGTCACTAGTGGTGTCCCTCGGGGTTCAATATTGTTTAACTTATTAATGACTTGGATGAAGGGGCAGAAGCCTCCTCAGCAAGTTCCCAGCTGACACAAAGCTGGGAGGAGCAGCCAATACCCCAGAGGGCTCTGCAGCCCTTCAGAAGAACCTCAGTGGGTTTGAGAGTGGGGCAGAGAGGAACAGTTTCAAATGTAACATGGGCAAATGCAGGGCCCTGCACCTGGGCAGGAATAACCCTGGGTACCAGCACAGGCTGGGGCTGGCCTGCTGGGAAGCAGCTCTGTGGAGAGGGACCTGGGGACAATAAGCTGTCCATGAGCTGGCAGTGTGTCCTTTTGGCTTAGAGGGGTGCATTAGGAGGAGCATTTCCAGCAGGTTCAGGGAGGGCTCCTCAGTACAAGAGAGACATGGAACTCCTGGACTGAGTCCAGCAGAGGCTACAAACACAATTAAAGGACTGGAGCATCCCTCATGGGGAAAGTGTGAGGGAGCTGAGCATATTCAGGCTCCAGAAGAGGTGACTGAGCGTATATCTCATCAATGCATTTAAGTATCTGAGGGCAGGTCCTCAATAGGGTGGAGCCAGAGTCCTCCTGGTGGTGCCAAGCAATGGAACAAGAGTCAAAGGGAAGAAATGGATACACAGGAGATCCAACTTCGTTTTGAGGAAGAACTTTACATGTGACCAAGCACTGCCCAGAGAGGCTGTGGAGTCTTCCTCACTGGAGACATTAAAGAACTGTCTGGACATAATTCTGTGCAGTCTGCTCTGGGATGACTCTGTTAAAGCAGGGATGTTGGACCAGATGGCCATTGTGATCCCTTCCAACCCAACCCATTCTGTGATTCTGTGATAGATTTAGAGGAATGATATTTGGAAGTACTTTAGTCCAATCTCTGCTTTACAGTTTTCTTTGCCTCTTACTATACAGAAAGTACATTCACAAAGGCAGAGTGGATCTGAAGTAGTTTCAGCTGAGTGGTGAGTTTTGTCCCCCACAGTGCTGCTTGGCAATAGGTTAGTATGCAGTGTGTTAGTTGTTCTGCAGGAATTAGCCTTTAAAAGGGCCATGGCACACAAACATCTCTGCAAATGACTGAACATAGAGTTGACAATCTGGATATAAATATATGCATAGAAGCCTACTGGTATTATGGAAAATGTGTCTGGCATTATTCTAGGACAAGTTCTTCAGAAAGATAAGTGATGTTTTAGGTGGTGAACAACAGCACCTACAAAATCATTCCCATTCCAACTGACCTTAATGCAGCTGGATTTTTTTCTGACACATGTATCTGTCTGAATTAATTATTCCAGAGTTTTCTCAAATATTTACTGTGTTCAAGTAAGGATTTAAAATTACTCACTGTGGGAACTGAAATCTAAGCTTTGCAAGGAAAAAAAATGTAGAGTGTTGCTGTAAGAAAAACTAACATTTCAATTTTTTATTTTGTCATATATATGAGGTTTATACATATAGATTATATAAGTTTTATTAGGCATCACAGAACAATGCCTAAAGTCCACAGATATTTCATAAGACACTGTGAACATGCTGCTGTGCTAACTGGTTCAAAAAATTTCCACTCTTGCTCATTACGTACACAGAATTTTTTTCTTTTTTTCTTCATCAATTTTCAATTGAGGAAACCCCTGTAGGATCTCTCTTAGAACACACAAGAACAGTTCAGTTATGGGTATAGAGGTCTACAACAGGGCTGGTTGCTTTAATTTCCTGAGAGCTGATGGGTGAACCAGCTAGGTAAGGTGCCCTGATGGACCTTATATTTCTGAACAGAGAAGGATTAATGGGTGACATGATGGTTACAGGCTATCTGGGGCACAGCAATCACAAAATGATAGAATTTTTTAGTCTTGGAAAAGTAAGGAGGGGGATCAGCAGAAGTGCCACCTTGGCAGACTGTGACCTATTTAGAAGCCTGGTTGACAGGCTCTCTTGGAAAGATGTCCTGAAGGGTGAAGGAGTCCAGGAAAACTTTCTTCAAGAAAATACATTCTTGAAGAAAATCCCACAGGTACAGGAGCAGGCCATCCTCATGTGCCAAAAGATGAGTCAGTGGGAAAGAAGATTGGCTTGCCTGAACAGAGAGCTTTTGCAGGTACTCAGGTAAAAAAATGTGTTTATGACCATTGGAAGAAGGGGCAGGCAAGTCAGGATGAGTACAAGGATGTCATGAGTTTATGTAGGGAGAAAATTAGAAGGGCCAAAGCCCAGCTAGAACCTAATCTGGTTAATGACATCAAAACCAATAAAAAGTGTTTCTATAAATACATGAGCAACAGATGGAGGGCTAAGGACAATCTCCATGGATTTTGGATGTAGGGGAAAACATAGTGATAAAGAATAAGGAAAAGGCTGAGGTAATAATGCCTTCTTTGCCTCAGTTTTTGCCATAAAACCATTTGTTCTCAGGGTTAACCAGGCCCCTGAGCTAGAAGACATTGATGGAGAGCAGAATGCAGCTGCATAATCCAGTGGAAAAATAAAAATGGAAATAATTAACAACTTGCTACACCACTTAGACACAGACAGGGCCCAATGGGATCCACCCAAGTGTACAGAAGGAGCAGGTGGAAGTGCTCACCTTCAATTACTTGTAAGCAGTCTGGTCAGCTGGGGAGGTTGCAGTTAACTGGAGCTTAGACATTGTGATGCCTATCTACAAGAAGTGATGGAAGGAGGATATGGGGAACTACAGTCCTGTTAGCCTGACCTAGGTACTGAGGAATGTCAGTGGATGGAGCAGATCATCCCGAGTGCTATCCTGTGGCACATGCAGGACAGGGAGGTGATCAGGCTGCCTTATGCAAGGCAGCTCGTTTGACCAGCCTGACCTCCTTCTATGACAAGGTGATCAGTGGATGAGGAAAAGGCTGTGGGTGTTGTTTACGTGGACTTTAGTCAAGCCTTTGACACCATTTCCCAAAGCATTTTCCTGGAGAAACTGGCTGCTCTGGGCTCAGATGGGTGCACTGTCCAGTGGGTAAAATCTGACTGGACAGCTGGACTCAGTGAGAGGTGGTGAATGCAGTCAAAACCAGCTGGTGGCTAGCTGCAAGCAGGGTATGATGGTGTTGGTGCCATATGTCTCTGTGATGAGGAATTTGAACTGCACTAAGTGTTGTTAATGGGAAAAAAGGTGGCTGGAAACGTTGCCTCTTCCCCAGGGAAACCCTCCCATGGTTCTCTTCCCTTACATCAAAGGTGACCATTGCTGTTTTCAGGGTGATAGTTAACATTTGGTTGCCTAGACATAGTATTGGTCTTTCTGGAATCAACAAAAGGTTTTCTTCTGTAACTTAAAAAAATTTCCATGTGCAAGTAATACCTGATCAATGACATATGTCTGCAGAGGCCTGTTGTTTTTTGTCTGGTGTTTCTGCTTACTGATTTAAAGTCAAATTCTGCAACTTTATATCAACACAAGCCCATTGTCTCCGGAGATTGAGAACAGAGTTTGGCTCTGTCAGAGAGGTCTACCACAAACCATGTAATTCCAGTGTATGTATGATGTGTGACTTGTAACCTTGTTTGCTGCAAACTAAGTGGTTTGTACATCTCTTATGAAGACATGGTAAAGAATCCCAGCACTGCATCTGAAATTCATTCTATTTTAAATTGTCCTCCTGCATATGCAAACAACTGAGTTTCCCTTGCCCACTTCTGTATAACAAATGATTGTGGTATAAATAACCTTCAATACTTTGTAGGCTGAGTGTGGTGGTATGAGTGAAAAGTCAGAATGAGGCTGAGAGAAAACACCAGCCAAAAAGGATAAAGAACACCTAGACAAAAGCTGTATGGTTAAAAATAAATGGTTAATCCCATTCTACATTGTTCTCAACTACTCTTCCTTAAAGAAGGAAGTGACATGTGAATTCCAAACTTGGACTGCAGATTTTGAAGCTTTCCAGTTAGGAACTATTATTTCGAAATATCAGTGCCTGATGCTTCTTCCAAACAAAGCAGTTTCAAAGAGTTCAAACTCCAAATTCTAAGTAGCATTTTCTCTGTATTTTAAACATCTGTGCTATTTATTAGAAATGGCATTAGATTTTGGCAATCCGATCTTTTTCCTTTTCTTTTTTTCTTTTTTTGGTAGAGCTTGAAAGAGTGGCACCACTCTTTTTTCAGTGCAGTTGTTAGGGTCTAGGGACTTCCTAAAATTGCCAGTAGAGTGTAATCCTGGAAGAAATTTATCCTTGCTTTTTTTTGAAAAGGGCAAGGACACAAAGGAGAAGAAGAAGGTATCAGATATGTTCCTGATTTGTGCAACATTAAACATAGTACAGAAATTGTTTGTCATTTCACTTCTACTGCCAGTTTCCCATTTTCTTAGGGCAAAATCATGATTTTGTTTAAAAAATAGCTGATTTACAATAACAATTACTGTGATATTACCAACTGTGATTTTTGAGTAGATTTCAAAAAATTCTATCTATCTTAAGCCTTTCTTCTTCAGTTGAGGTAATGGTAAAGAGAGAGGGAAGATATTGTTTTCAAATTACCATTAATTGAAAGCAGGAAAGCCTCATTAGAAGAAGTTTAGTTCTGCCTGCAGTAGAAAGTGCTATATACACCGTTCATGAATGTGTGGGACATACAGCTTGTTATACAAAGAGAAGACTCAGAAGAAAATCAGAAATGGATATGAAAACTGCCTTTACTCTGTCCTTTGTAGTGCCTACAGTTTAAATTCTATCCTTTTCTTGAAAAATAAGACACAAACCAAATAGTATCTGCAGAACATGTCAGCACTTTAATGCAGTTTTGTGTGTTTTATGCATGCATTTTGCAGAAACTGGAAGAGTCCTCTACAGAATATTTAATCCCAGTATTTTCAGGGGTCTGGCTTATTGTACGCTTTGGAACATTTTTTATTTCTCTGTATTACCTACTTACCCATTCCATACCCCTTAATTGAACTGTTTGGGTGCATTGTGGCCTTCATTTGAAGGCCTTCATTTGAAAAAATGATAGCCTTTGAGCTGAAGAAGCATTAGCACTTCTCAGGTGCTCGGCTTCTGGCATAGCCAGCCTGGGGAAGCCTCCCGTGGTATGTGCAGCTCAGGAGCAGAGGCCCTGGGAACAGCTGTCCCCTCATGAATCATTCATGGGGGGAGCTGTGATGATGAATGATCAGCTGCAAACAATGCATAACATTTAGAGAAAATAAAGGCATTTCACTGTAATTTCATTTTTTTCCCCAGAGGTGGGGCAGAGCCCCAGGTGTCTTCATAGTGTGATAACTTTAGTTAAGGAGGAACCTTTAATAAATCCTGGAAACTGTTTTCCAGTGACCCCATAGGTCTTCTCATGACCCCTTCCCATAAGGAGGAGGCAAAATAGTAGTGATGATAAGGTAAGACATTAAGTGCAGATTAGAAAACAGAAACATTTGTTCCTGCCTTTAACTTTTGCTGTATTCCCAGATTTTGGAAAATTCATGAAAAATTAAATGGGTGACTATTTTCTGGCTGGCTGGGGAATGCCAAGTCACATGTTGTTGCTCCTGCTCTTTGACTGGCTGCCTTCTATAGCTAATCAACACAGTGTCATTTTGAAATTCACATCTGGGAACTCTTTGAGCTAAATATGCACTTTTCATAAGCTCTGGCAACTGTAAAGCTCCAAATGCTTGAATATTCAAGGAAAATAAACACACATGCTAAGAACGTGACAAAATGGAAATCTGTGTCAGGTTTGAAAGAACAATCTAGGATATCCTCTGCCCTCTGCTCCCTGCTCTCCACTCAGCTGTGCTCAGTAGCAGGAGTAGATGGCAGAAACGTGTGTCCCTTATGTAAGATGTGCTCACAATGCCCCTGAACTTTTGGCATCAGTTCAGAATGTAGCTAACTGGATCGTGCCAGTTTAAATATATCTGGTCATTTTCCAGTACACTGCTCAGCTGTCTACCTTTCAGCGCCCTTGCTGGCATCCCAGTAAGCTCAATCTGCATTTCTGCATTTCTGTGTTTGTTAATGCTACTGGGTTCTCTAGTGGGAAACAGAATATTATTATATTGAGAGCAAGGGACTGGGAACCACGAGATCTGGAGTAATTTTTGGTGGCTATTATGTTTTCCTGCAAACTTCTGGAGACATTCTTCTGTCTTAGTATTTAAAGAAGATTAATAGACTCGTAATGAAGCCCACTTCTAGTTTTGAGCACGTGAGTAGTCACATAGGAGGAGGAATGAGGAGGAATGAGGCTTTGATTTCCTTGGAGTTCAGTTTATTGCATGTATTTCACACTATCTTGGGATACTGAAGTAGAACAGTATTTGTAGATTATTAGGAGGATTCATACAGTCATGGGTCGAAATGACATGCTTAAAATTTCTAAAAAATGTGCAGACTTTGATATTGTTTGTTTTTACTTGTACCAGAGACAAGAAGGTTCTTCTGAATGAAAGAAATATTCTCAGGACCTGTTGCTTACTACATCAGGCTAATTCCTCATCCTGTCCAATGGACCCCATGAAAGAGATGATTCTTTACTTACATCCTTTTTCCCCCTTTTTACTATGTTCACAGTGTGATTGTATGGAGTTGTGCACAAAAGCTGTGACAAGACAGTCTTCAGTGATGCAATTGAGATGTAAAGGTCACTGCCTGCAAAGTTTTTCTGTCCTGTGGAGAATAATTAAAATACCAACCTGCTTGGGGCATCTCCAGCTTTTCCACTGTTCTTGGAAAGGTAATAAATAAGGTTCAATAATAATGAAGTACAAGAAAAACATGGCTGATGGAAATGGTTAAACCCAAATTCCTTGCTGTGGCTGAATTGAAGTGCCTGTTATGCCTTGACACACTCTGAAATTAGGCTGAATAACTTAATTTCTAGTTGTGGATTCTACGGATCCTCCTTGCATACTGCAAAAAGCCAAATCAGAAGATTAAAAAGATCAATGCCAATTGTTTGGGGAAGTCATTGTTTGTCTGCATTTAGCAAGAAAGGGACCCCATGTGGCAGCATGGGATGCTGCCACCTTGGTTCCAGCTAACGATCACTGTGAATTGAGCTGTAAGGAGAGCTGCCCATTGACAAGCATTGATTGCTGTCTTCGACAGGTGCTAATGTTCAGAGGGCAGACCACAGCTGCTTTCACAGGGTTCCCATTATCCTTTGCTGGGTATTGATTCTCCCTTTGGGATGTTTCCTTCCTAACTGTGTTAATTTTCAGATCACATATTTGCATTGGTCTGTGCTGAGAGGGGCAAGCAGAGGTGCCTTGCCTACATTTAATGACCTTCCTTGTCCCCCTGCTCCCCCCCTCCCTCACCAATCTCTCACATCTTTAGAGACCATGTCTGTTGGGATCCAAGTTTCCTCTAATTATGGTGCACATTAAGGGACAGACTCTATGAAGAATACCAGTACTACTCTTGTAATTGCTTCAGGTGCACTCAAAAATTAATCAGAAAGTACACAATGGGGTTTTTGTTTTGGTGTGTTTTATTTTGAATCCTTTCTAAGTCTGAAGACTTGGTGCCTGTGTGTAGAGCTCACACAAGTGTAACAAGAAAAGGATGGGAAAGTAGTTGTGAAGCTGCCAGGGCAGGGACTGTTGTGTCTCTTCAGCACTATTTTGGTGCTGTACACAACTAATTAGCTGATGGACCTCAGTTACTATCAAACCAGAATGACACTGTTATACATTCATTTTGCACTGGTATAAATATCTTTCAGGGCTGTATGGGTATATGGACTTGTCTTGCTGTAGGTGTCTGCATAGTGCTTAGAGCTGTGTTGGGATCTTGCTGAATCTTTGTACTACATAAAGCTGCTTATAAGAATTGTGCCTCAGCTCTCTACTTCAAAGAGACAAAGAAGTCTAATCCAGATTTTTTTTTCAGGGGAGGGAGTAATAGCATATTACAGAAAAAAATATTTGTCTGCTGAGGATTTTTCTTCTTGTGGCAAATATAACCACGTCAGTGCAAATGTTGCCTTCACATACGAAGAAGCATTATTAATTTTATCTCTGTAGTAAGGAAATGGAACAATTAATTTAGGCTCTCTGAACAAATTATACTTTCACACAGATAAATGGACACCAGTTTCCAAGCTGTCCTTAAAGCATCTTTGTTTTCTACGGTCTGCATAGAAAGGAGAGGGTACATCTGAATCTAGTCAGCCCTAGGGTGAAAATAGTTAGGTTGTGGTGTTTCTGTAATCAATAACAAGCAAAAGATGTATGTAATTATCTTCAGCTCCCCAATTTAAATGGCCAGGTAGTCATTTATAGCTGAATATTAGGGTGGGTGAAACTTGGATTAAAACCTCTGTAACCATTTTGCCAAAATTTCTGGGTTCCTTGTGGTGTGAACAAATGCAGCGTTACTATAAAAGTAGCCTTACTTTGAGCTTCATAGTACCAGAGTGGTTACCTCACCCTGGAAGCATGAAGTCCCAAAGATTGTACTCCAACATAAGGAATTTTTTTCTTTTACTAGAACGTGTTTCCTATACTCTTTGTGGATGGCTTTAGAATGGTGTAGTCTACAGACATGAGTTTTGGGGTACCCTTTTCAACTATGGCAGGTTCACAGTCCACCTTACAAAAATGAAGCATGAGTGGGTGGATTAAAAAAGGATGTGAAAATACCTAAAACAGTATATAATTGAAAAGAAAATGGTAGGGGATTTCAGCAGCATCTGAACAGCAGGGAGAGGATATGTTCCTCTTTTCATTTTTCTACTGCTGAAGTTGCTTTACCTTTAATGCACAAGAGCTTCTGCTCATCTTGGTTTCCCAGGACTGCAATTGCTTCTGTGGTTGCTGGAGTGAGTAGCTTGTGCTGCAGTGCATGCAGGATTGAAAGAGATGGTTTAATCCTCAGTTGCAGCACATCAGCTCATTTAAGCAGCCGTAGTGCTGCAAGTGTGGACAAGGGTACAAGTCATCTCATTAACTGATAACTGCTGTATGTTGGAGAGCACAGACTTAAGCTACTCCTGAAATGAAAAAAGCCATCTGTTTAGAATCAGCTGGGACATCAAATTTAAAAAGTAAAAGAAAAAAAAAAAGAGAAAATCCCAGCCCAACAGAGAGCCTGAGTCTGTTCTTGCTAATGCTTAAATAACTCAAGAGAAATGAACAGAAATTAACAGTGGAGGCAGTGTAAAAGCAGTAAAAACAAGATCAGAATCTCTGCCCATAAGAGACTTTGTGTGAAAACTTTGTAGAAAGAAGATGAGTGGGAAGAGAAATGTTGGTAGGGAATGGATAAAGACAAGGAATATTTATTATCTGCTTGCTGCAATGCTTTTCCCCCTTCACGGGATCAGAAATTTGAAAATTTTCCCTATTATCTGTTATACTTTGAACAGCTGCTTCCCATTGTGTTCAAAAGGAAACATCTCAGTTATATTAACTGGGTTTGCTTTATGGGACTGACTCTTTGCTACAGCAGAAGGGTACAGATCTGGTGTTGCTCATTTGGGACCCACAGAATTGCATTGATGTAAGGAAAGCAAAAGGGGAGAAACCTCGGCTCTGTGTCTGGAATGGGAACTCATGAGTTAATAAAGAATTATTGGGGGGAGGGGAATTAGAAAAGGAGAAAATAAATTAGAGAGTTGAGAATTCAAAGAGGCAGGTGAAGCTGAGAGGCAGAGCTTTATTGAAGGGGGTGAGATAGTGCTCTGCATAAGACAGGAGTTAACTGAAAGAGAAAAAAATAATTAAATTCAAATAGAAAGCTAATTAAAAAAATAAGAGAGAGAAAAGAATACATTAAAAATGGAAAAAGGAAATAAGAAATAAGAAAATGCAAGTACTGAGAGGTAAGAGATGAAGAAAAATATCTTTATCTAAAGCAATTGTACAAAATAAAAAGCAGCAGCTATTTTATAAAAGTCTTTACCTTTGGATTGACAACCACCCTAAAAGATCTCCAAGAAAAGCAATTCAATTCCAATTTGATTCTAGTTAATTAAGACACCAAAGTAGATTACTGAGTTGGGCAGCAATTCAATGCAGTTGTAGTAGAGCTGTCAATCAGTACAGCTGCAATCCAAATTAGATACCAAAACCACAAAAAATCCAAAAAGAAAAGAGCTTGATCTTATTTCTCACTGACTTCAGTGGGGCAGGAAGGAACCATTGTAAACAAAAAACCCATTACTGAGAAAGAGAGAAAAGGACAGAGGTTAAAGTCAGAGATGATTTGGGCTACAAGCTGTGTGTGAAGATGGAAAATGAGAGCTTCCTTCATATGACGCCCTTGTTGGTTTCAGGCCTGTTCTGGCATGCTGACTCTAGATCAAGTGGAAAGCTGAGGATGGGGCTGTCTGTATTTTCATAAATTTATGAAAGATCCTGAGTTGGAAGGGGCTCACAATGATCATTGAGTCCAACTCTTTATTCCCCTCAGGGAAACCTGAAACTTAAATCAGGTGTCTAAATGCATTGTTCAAATGCTCCTTGAATACTCAACAGACCTGGGGCAATGTCCTATTCCCTGGAGAGTTTCTCTCAGTGCTTGGTCTCCCTCTCAGGGAAGAACCTTTTCCTCATATTTAGTCCAAGCTTCATCTGATGCAGCTTAAAGCCATTCCCTTGTGTTCTATCACCAGACACTGGGCAGAAGAGATCAGTGTCTCTCTCTGTGCTCTGCAACTTGAGGGGCTGCGGACAGGAATGTGGTCATTGCTCAGTCTCCTCTTTTCTGAGCTGAACAAACCTGGGACCCTCAGCCAATACTCCTAAGTCATGTCCAACTGTCCTTTCTCCATCTCTGTTGCTGTCCTTCAGGCACTCTCTAAAGCTTTTATATCCCTCTGATATTGTGAAGTCCAAAACCACACACAGTACTTGAGGTGAGGCCTCACCAATGCTGAGTATAGTGGGACAATCACTTTAGATCAGTTAGCTCCATTGTGCTCAATGCACTCCAAGTACATAGTTGGTCCTTTTGACTGAACCTTGTTGACTCAAATTGAGTTTATCAGCAATCAAAAGCCTCAGATCTCCTCCTGCAGGGCTGCACTCCGGCCTCTCATTCTCTAATCTATCTGTGCATCAGTTTCTCTCCTCTCTTCAAGGCAAACAGCATGGATAGAATAGTAAGGAAAACAGGTCTTCTTCTCTCAGCTTGGCACACACAGGAAAGAAGTTTGATGATATCTTAGAGCAGTGATGCTGAGCACAATACTTCCTTAAGCTACTTCAAAGATGGTGTAGTTTACTCAACCCCTCTATTCTAAGAATTTCCTGAAGATTCAGGCTAATGCCTCAACATTAAAGGGACAAAGTCTTGGAAATTCTTGAACATGCAAGTTATTATCCATGGATTAAAATGGAAATAATCACCTATAAAACATGTCATATAGTTATGTTCCCACTGGTTGCAGGAGTAATGTGTCTGTAAAGCAGTTTCTGGTCAGGATGCTGCTCAGGGCTCAGGCTGCTGGAAGAATTTGTTGTGTGCAGATCATATCTTCTGTGTGTGCATTAATTTAACCCCACGGAATGAAGTTGCTCTTTTTCTTCTTCACAAAAGTCTTGTGAGAATAAACCTGGGACATTTTAGGATAGAGTGATAAATGAAACCATTCCAACTCGTGGCATAGCCATGCAATAAAGGTCTGTAAGTGTCTTTGGACAAATCCTGCTCTTGTGCAGATGGATTTAGCATGGGCCATGTCTCAAAACCTCCTGTTAGTCATTACCTGCAGCTGCTGAGCTTTGGTCTTTGGCCCCTGCTAGCCAGGGGAAGCAGGGGCACACTGTATGAGTCAGGTACAGAGGTGTGGGAGAGGCCATGCTGCTCAGGGGAGGGGGTGTCCAGGTGTAATTCAGGATGGTAAATAGCCCAATGAGTTTAACAGCACTGTTTAATGACATTGTTACCATACTACACAAACTCCCATTGAAATTAATGGTATTTCACATAATAAAGTACTGTGCAAATACTCAGTTATGTAGAACATTAATGTGCCTTTAAAAAGGTCATAAAACCAGAAAATCAATTTCGTCTCTGCAGTTATATTTGAAGTGGAGGCTCATAATAGAAACACCAGCACACCTAGAGATGGAAGTCCTCAGCTTCTGAGGCTTGTAGTCATTTGTTCCCTGTCACTTTAATCCAGTTAGAGGTTTTGAAATAAGAATTCTTCCCTCTTTTCTTTTTTTTGCCTGTCAAACAGAATTTCCTCTTGGGTTTCTCCAGTGCAACAGACAACATAAATCTATGTTTTTTGTTTTCTTCTATATATGCCTAAAACGCAAGTGATGTTAGCAATGAAGTATATTTTGCTGTTGACTGAATTGGAAAACACAAAATGAAACATTTGTTCTCATCCAAAACAACATTTTTTTGTTCCCTCCACTAAACAAAACACCAACTCTTTAGACATCAAAAATTTAAACATGTTTTCCTAGAAATCACTGGTGACAAGTATGTGAGCACACTATTTTATATTTCAAGTATACAGGGTGGTATGGGTATATTTATTAATAATGTCTCAGAGGCCTGTGTTCAGGTTTTCTTTTACTCCTTGCTTACTAGCATAAGATAAATATGATAAATCCTATATACATTTTTTGCCCTTTCCTTATTCACCTGGCACAGCATTTTTTTTTGGAAGCTGGTACTCTTGCTTTTGTTTAGATATTTCTCTTGTTGTTTTCTGTACAAGACAGCATATCCACCTCTTGGGCTGATCCATTAGCTAAGTCAGATGCTCCCCATCACATGAATGTTTCTTTGTCCTATGAGTTTTTTGACCCTTCTCCTTCATTGCTTTTGTGCATGTCTCTAAAACCTCCTGGGATTTTTTTTATTCCTTATTTCTCTTGACAAGCAGTAAAAGCTGGTTCATCAGTCAGTCTCTTCAGCCAAAATTGATAAAATCATGGCTGTTAAGATTAGCATTTCCTCAGAGTTCCTCATCTTGTGAGAACCCATGAGTTGAATTAATAGAAACATTCCAGAGCCCAACAATTTGCCTTGTAACTTCATGAGTGAATTGAGTTTGTCAGTTTTACTGGGGCAGAGCCACCAACTCTTCACAGGAGGCATCACCACAACATATTTCCTGACCTCATGAAATTATGACCTAAACAAAAAAACTGAGAACTGTAGTCTCTACAATGAGAGAAGCTGATGTCAAAGGAAGTGAGACTTGCAGAAATATCAAGTGACATATACCACCACCTATATGCAGATACAATTAGATCAATGATGGCTGAGTGTGGGAAAGCTGGCATTGTGTCATTCCTGTGACAGGGCACATGTCTGTGATGCAAGACAGCAGTCCCGGAGACCTGGACTGTGGCACAAATCTCTCCTGTAGCCTTGTGAGGCAATTAATTCCCGACACACATAACTGTAAGCCAAGTAGTAAGATCTGAAGAATTGCACAAGGTACACTGAGTGCTCAGAAATGCTCCCAGCAAAGCAGGTAGTGATCCTCTGTGCTTTGTTTGAGTCTAAAGCTCTAGCACAGGACTATTGTATTACTCTATTTTCAGTTCTCTAATCAT
The DNA here is from genome assembly GCF_023055355.1 of Agelaius tricolor. NCBI lineage: Eukaryota > Metazoa > Chordata > Aves > Passeriformes > Icteridae > Agelaius > Agelaius tricolor. The sequence goes on from NW_027269261.1 coordinate 81,340,969, forward strand.
CACCCCAGACAACCCAAATTTGCATAAAATCAAAGGCAGAGACAGGAAGGGTATTACAACAGAGATGGGAAAGAGACTGTAGGGAGTTGAGGAGAAGGGGGTTAATGCAGGAAATGAAACAGTCAATGGAGATTGAAAAAGTGTTGAGGAAAGAAGCATCTAAGCTAAACTTTACCTTGCATGACCTACAAATATAGGTATATAATGTACACTTTTCCTATAGTATATGTGCCTTTTTTGTTTTATTTTATTTTTATTTTCTGAATAATCTGAAGCATATATTTATGAAGCATATTTTTTTTTTAACCTGAGCTCAGCTGAATAGAAGTCAGTACTCTGTAGCTACTCCACAAGCAACCAGGAGACTGGGAAGATTATTGGATATCCCCAAGGAATTTGGGAAATGCCATACATCTTGGACCTCACAAAAGGTCTGGGGAAACATGCCTGCATTCCAGTTCTGATAACAAGCTTATATAGTCTCCTTCAAAGTATATGCAGCAGTGTGTCCCAGGCCTGTACTCAGACCTCTGATAATAGCTGTGCAACTAAAGAAAGAAAATGTTATTTTACAGGGAAAAAAATTCAGGTGTTCTTTGTCAGTGGTAAGAACTGTAGTCAAGTTGCTTTTAAATGAAACTGAGTTCTGGGAAATAGGGACATGATATTTCCTGTATCTCCTGTGAAGAACAAGCTCTCTTGTTCTACTGGACTATATTTGATGCTCATCTTTAGCATCTTTGACACATTAGACATTGGAATCTGAGTTGAACCTTGTAGTTCAAAGGTGTTTTCCATTTTTTGTTACTGAACTTCAAGACAAAGACTACTTTGATCAGGACTTTTGAGTTTTCGATGTTTTGATTACATTTTGCATTCTTACTTAATTTCATATATAAAGCTCACCATAGGTTAACTTGGGGTTTCTCATTTTTTTTCAATATTTTTCTTCTGGGATTCCATGACAACTGTTCTTTTATCAGTTAAATACTACTAATTCAGATGCTCAGGCTTAGATCAGTTGCAAAATCTTCCACTGCTTTGCTTCCTTTTTTTTTCCACTTCAGATCCCAGACAAGTTTTACATATTTTCTTTCACTGAGCATGCTTCTTACTCCTGCAGTAAGTCTGCTCTTCCTGACTTCACTGAAAACTTTAAAAATTGTCAAGTGCATCATCAGGGCTTGGACTTGATCAAGGAAAGACAACCTGGGTGTTTTTCTCATTGGCACCTGGTGCTTTCCAAAACCAAATGCACTGTTGTTTAAAAATAATTTGTTTTCATGTTTCTGGATGAGTTTCAGCTGCATGGGATCTCTTTGGTGTTTTTCTTTCAGAAGATTTTGACTTCTTATTACCTCTATTGCCTTGCAGTAGTCAATAAGAGCTTTGGGCCTGGAGTGATTTAAACAAATCTTATTCAGGTACAGGATAGTAAATCCTTCTGATTTACAAAAGAAAAGCCCCAGAGATATCCTTTTTGCCTGTGTTTTCCAATGTCTTGAGTAAAAAGTACGAAGTTACCAGCACATTTGGTCTTGTGGGAATGAGAAAATTTTCCTGCCCATAAGGCTGGTAAAGGTTGGGAAGAAAACTCTGCACTCAGGCAAGTAAAGGAAATTACAGTGATCTGCCTGAACTATAGCCCTGTTAGCTGGGATTTCACAACAGCATGCTCCCAGCTAGCCCATGTATTTCATCTAGAGCTATGAGGAATGGCAGCAGTGATGGCTTTTAAGAGGAAAGAAGTGCTGGAAGAGGAAAGAACTTACTCTCAAGGCTAAAAAATGTGCAAGTTCTTAGAGTCCTTTAAACCAAGTTATAATCATGATAACACCATTCATCATAGCAATGCCCACCCCTTCCTCACATTAAACCAGCCCCTTTAAACACAACTCTTCCTGCTGTATGAAGTTGTTCAATGAAAGATTTTATTACTGCTGTCTGTACTATTTTTCCAGGGTGCTACCATAATAGAAATCAACACAGCGAAATCAGTAATAATCACATATGTTTCATATTGGTTCCCATGTGGAAAACATTTCAAAGGTGTCAGTGCCTGGAAAACCTGATGGTTTCATTGAATACCAGAATGAAACTCCAAGGCAAACCCTGAGGAGAGATTAACACTTGGAAGTATAAAATTCAGGTAGTAATGAGAAGCCAGGTGTTCACTGTCAAGGATTCCAAGTTTCCCTAATTATGGGCAAGTATCTGACTTTAACTGCCTCTCTCAGGTGAGCTAGTAATCCTTTGCTGACAAAGATTTATAAAGAGAAAAAAATAACAATAGGAAAAGAAAAAGAAATATGCCTCTGTTTCCTGCTATGGAGAAAATATTACACAAGCAGCCCTATTTCTAACTAAATTAAGATGAGAGAGAGAGTTGGAAGTCATGTTGCACCCACAGTGATCATTCTGCAAATTGCAATATGGATCTAGAATTTCATGTTAATTACATTTTATTTGAAAAGTGCTGCACTACCCAGTATTTTCCACAGCAGTGGAGGCTTGATTCTGCTCTCAGTTATGTAGGTGTAAAGTGGAGTATCTCCAGTGAAGCTAATGAAGTTAGAGTAGTTTAACACTGAAATGAGGAGGATTACAATAAGGCCCTAGAGTCTGCAATATTGCTACTGCAGTTAATGATCATTACTGCAGAATGCTGTAGTCTGGTAATTATTTTGTGTGTGCAGGTAGACAGATACACAACACTGGCACTGATTGTGTCTGTAAGAACACAAGAAAGAGTCCAAAATTTTACAGCCCAATATTGTCTCTCCAAATTGCATTGCATATTCCTGTTTGTGTGTGTTGTGGTTCTGTGCAGAGGAGAGTGTGTTTGATTTTGAGGAGGCAAATTTAAAAGGCTGCATGGAAGCTGAGTATCAAAGTGACAAAACTGTGCCTTCTGATTCATTAATCCTTTGGGCTGCTCTGACATCTATTGACATTATGTGGAGACCCCATTACTTTTGTTTCTTTTGGAGTGTCTTGGTACACACTTTAAAGTACACCACCTTAGCTAGTCCTAGTTCTAACCACTTTCTAAGTCTCATTTTAACAACCGCAGTGTTAAATGCCGCACAGGCTTTTCTGGCCACCATGTGTGAGTGTGTTTGAGCAAAAAGTGGACCCAAAATATTTTGGAATATTGAGTGGAGCGGGTCCCAGTGAGACTTTGTGCTGGCTGCCCAGGACAAAAGTGTATACCTTGGGTTCATCTCTCCCTTGGCAGTTGAGGACACAGAAGTTACATCTAACCCGTGTTAACAGTGTATGCTCAATCAGTGGTATGTGATTGTCCACACATAAGCTGCCAAGCAAGGTCCCTGTAATGGATTTAACCAGCACATATCTGGCGATGGATGGTGACAGAACACATAACAAGAACTATCCCTAAAAAGCAGTTAGGATATGGCCATCCTGTTCTGGTCTTGACTATGTTTGAATGAGGGCTGGGCCCTGCTTAAGGAAAGATTTCTAGTGAGAAAAAGGTCTCTGGTTTGCTCATACTTGCATAGCTGTAACAAAACACAGATGCAGCTGGAGCAGAGATAGGTCATTACCAATACATTTTACTTTTTCCTTGGAGCCCTGTAGAGCCAAACTCGGGTATCAGCCTCGTAGCCCTGGGGTAACCCAGTGGCTACCACTGAGGACCTAAGATCTCTAGGGCTGAATTGTATGCTTTAGGGCAAAAGGACACTCACATGGACAGGTCTGGATGCTCTGTACCTGGTGATAGCATCCAGCTGGCCCAGTGTCTGAGCAACTCTGAGCCACCAGCCGAAATGTGCTACCTAGAGAGACTCCGGTGTTAGGGGAGCAAGTTTGCAAAGGAGCAGTAGGCAACCTGAGGAAAGAATTGATGTGAGTTGAAGGTCTCAGGACACTGACTTTTGCTTGTTCCTGGGACTGAACAGGTAAGATACAAATTCATGTAGCCTTAGAGTAATTGGTGTGAATATAAAAAGCTGGATTAAGGCACCTAGCATTTTAAATAATATTTCAACACAGTGTAAATGTATATCCAGTGCCAACCTTTTTGTTTGTCTAGCTATCTGGATTGTATATTCCCCATATATGAATATATTTATTTTTAAGAGGGTTATTTTTGTGACTGATTTCTTAAAAACTCCCATGCTAACCTGTTTTCTTCAGCCAGATAACACAAGATTAGCATCAATACTTATAATGAATTTGGAGCATATGAAAACATATCAATGACAAAAGGAGAACAGATAATTTGAAAATATGTTATTAAAAGATTACTATCTACAGATAATCTGTTTTCAGCAATAGTGCAGTCCAGGTGTAGCAGATTTCATAATAGCTCTAACATCCACTACATTTGGAGGGTAAGTTTTCAAAGGCATAAGAAGTGAAAAGATCCCCAGATCAATTTGGCTGGGAGATGGGAAGCTGTCTTTATGTGTCTTTCAGGTTCCTGGAGATTTCCCACCTTCGTAGTTTACACTGGGGATGGCAAGTCCAGAAATTGTTCTGTAGCTGTGCTTTGACAGGCGCATTTCTGCCATTCTGTGTTTGGAGGTGTTGAAATGCTGCTGACTTGTTTGTCACAATATTACTCCTAATGCCTTTTAAAAATTACTGTGTGTTGTCTGCTCTTCTCTCTCAAGTGATGGTGAATTAGAGGGGAAGCATGGAACTGAGGTAGCTTTGCCTTTGCAAACAGCTTTGGTAGGGGGAAGGCAGGGTCTGTGATGGTTTTACATCATAAGGCTTGCTCCTTTTCCTTTGTCTTCATCTGAATGGAAATGTACAGCTTCACCTCTCCTCAAAGAGAAAGACAACACAAAATGTCATCAGGCAAAGGGTTATGAATCTCTTCTCATTAGGCACCTGAGAACTGAATTTTGAGAGCTTCTCCTGAAAGGATAGCCAGCTTTATCTGTGAGATAAAATGCAGCTTCTCTTCAGGAAGGACATCACAGTTCAGCTCAGAAGCACAAGCTGGAAAAGGCATACTGCACATGTTGATCATGTAATCTATCTCCTAGGATGCACAACTTGAGAAGAGTTTGTATGTCACTGCAATATGTCCCCTTGTTTATCTTCCAGACAGACTTCATGTATCATGTTGATAAATTGGGCACTGCGCAGGGCCAGTTCCCTCCTACTGAGGTGAGTGGGAGCTGCATGGTGCCTGATACCAAAGCTAGGGAATTATTCAGATTGACTATCATAGCTGAGTGCATGCCAGGCTTGTTTTATTTTCCTTGACAGATCTCTTGGGAACTTGAGGATCTGAGGGGTGATTGAGTTTCCACAGCAGAAGAAAGGAGAGTAGTACCACCTGCTCAGTAGCACCCCATGTATCACACACATGGGTGGCATTGGCAGTTTGGGGAGCAGCTCAACTGCAGGTGCAAGAGGCTCTAGCTTCAGGGAAAACAAAATCTCCCTTTCTCTGCTGGAGCTATTGCTTAGGGTTTATACTTTTTAGTATTTGTCCTGGAGGGTTGCTTAAGGCATTACTGTGACATAAACAATTATTAATAATGATTCAGCAACTATATCACCCTGTGTAAAAGAAAACAAACCCAAATAAGGCAAATCTTTTGCAATACTACTTGCAGTTTCCTACAGGGATTGTTATTTATCTTCTAGCCATAAAATAATTAAATCTTACTGCTTTCCAGTTGTGGAGGAGCTGAACACTGAGGATTCGATCCTGTATCTTTGGGACTCTGGGTCAAACATTAGGATAATATTTTACTAAAATGACTTTTATTTTTGTTGTTAGTTTGAATAGGCAAACAAAACAATTTCAAATGTTTTGATTCAATATCAGTGCAGTGAACAGCATTCATACACCTGGAGTCTGCTGCACTTGTTCCTCACATTTGTGGAGTGAAACAGTGACCATTTTATTCACTGAAATCCAATATGTAGCAGTGAGCAGTGGGTCCAAGCAGCTGCTCTCCAGTGCACATCTCTTCGTGGAGCCCTTCTGCAGCACCGTTCTGTATCTATGTTTGTCATCTCTCAGGGACTTACAGGGAGAAGACCTCATGTGCAGTTTCCTGCTGGGGGTTTCTCCCCAGTACCTGATGTTGGGAGGAGCACTCCCCTTCCTAATGCAGGCACAATATTTCTTCACGTCTTATATCAATGATTTGCTCCTTCACTATTGGATTTTGTGCTGTAATGGATAGAACTGTTCTAATGTAATGAGTGCTTCTGATCAGTGGGCTCTGCAAGACTGTCTGGGATAGAATCCCACTTACATGTATGGGAAAGTGAGGGAGAGTAAATCTGGATGGGTTTGGGTGGAGGGTTACAGGGGTAGTGTGACTGTCTCCTTTGTCCCTGACAGTGTTCTGGTAACACAGACATACCTCTAACTTCAAAAACTGCCCTAGTGTCTGACTAACAAACACATTTAATTTTGCTTCAGTTCTATCAGAAAACAAGGAGTTAACCCAAATGCTGTTGTCATGATCATAAATACAACTTGGAGAAGGGAGCAGCTAAGTCACTAGAACCTTCTGAATCCTGTCTGGTGATGCAGAGAGAAAAGTGTGTGGCCAAGAAGAAAACAACTGTGTATAATAAAACACACATGAAAAAATTATCTCGAGAATGGGAAATGTTGAAGATAAAGAGAAAAAACCCAAGAGAATAGAAGCAAAGATAATAAACAGCCATAGCCAGACTCAGATGTTCTCTCTCCCATTTGAGATGACTTTACCAACGTGTATTACCTCTCTGTAAAGGTATGTAAGCAGGTGTGATTCAGCATCAGTCCAAATGAAGCCTATTGTTTTATCTATATGAAAATATAGAAGTGAATAGCTGTATATGGTACTTGAATTATTAATCGCAAGAGACTGACTCCAACATATCTTAGGGATTTAGCCATGGAAATCTCACTGACCTTCAGTAGTGCCTATGCACCTACATTCCTCAGGAGCTCTAGAAAATCTATGTGTATGTACTGGGCTTCAGGGAAAAGTCCAGTGCTATTATTATAATGCGACTATGATTTTGAGACCCTGTAATGTAATAAATTTTATACAAATTTACACAGTAGTATTTTTCAGATCAGGGTTGTTGTCATTAAAGTAGAAAGCTCAAATTAACATTGTACTTTGAATTATGACTTTTTGTATTTACATGAGTGTCCTTTGAGTCACATCTGGTTTTTGTGCTGTTTACAAACTGCTCTAAAAAGCTGAGCTGAGAATATTCACAGTTAGTTCAGCATGTCAAACAGAGAAATAGAATTTAGCTCTATTCTTAAACCATGATTATTTATGTAGCAGGCGTGTTGGCCAACAAAAAGAAAGAAAGCTGACTGGCATGAAAATAACCAGTCTGCTCATACATGAGATTTGCTTGCAGTGGTCCCAGCAGGAGGTTGAAGAGGACTGTGTAAATTGTGAAACACAAGGATGTATAGTTAATCCATGCTAAAAATGACCATTTGTGGGGCTACTTAGTGCTACAAATCCCACATGGTGATGAGGCTGTGAAAAGAAGAGCAGAAATCACAGATTGGGTAAGATTGGAAGGGACCACAGTGGGGCATCTGGTCACCTCCCTGCTTAGTAGGGTCATCCTGGACCACATTGCATAGGATTGTGTCTGCATAGTTCTTGAATATGCCCAGTGAGGGAGACTCCACAACCCCTCCAGGAAACCTGTTCTAGTGCATGGTCACTTGGGTTCTTCCTCATGTGGATATGGAGGAAGAACTTGGTCACTTGAGTTCTTCCTCATGTGGATATGGAACCTCCTGTGCATCTGTTTCTGCCCATTGCCTCTTGTCCTATTGCCCAGGACCACTGAGCAAAGCCTGACTTCATCCTTTTGTCACCCTCTCTTCATATACCTGTTCATATATAGACATTGATGAGATCCACTCTCAGTCACCTCTTCTCAAGTCCACAGGCCCAGCTCCTTCAGCCCTTCCTCATAAGAGAGATGCTCCAGTCAAGTAATCATCTTTGTAGCCTCTGCTGGACCTGCTTCAGGAGCTCCATGTCTCACCTGTACTGAGAAGCCCAGAACTGGACACAGCACTCCAGGTGTGGCCTCACCTGGGCTGAGTAGAGGTGAGGATCACCCCCTTCTACCTGCTGGCAATGCTCTTCCTAATAGAGCCCTGGAGAAATAAAGAAAGAACTCAGAAAGCTACAGGAGCATGTATGCCCATGCTCTGGGAGCACATGGCTGTTGGTACTGAGGGTGGGCTGGTGCATCAAGTTACCAGTTTAACCTCAAAATGCAATAAAGATAAGAAGACATGGAGCTGTATAGATTATGCACACTCAAAGATAAATTAATGGAGTATTATATTTAAAACAACTTACAGCTGGGAAATGCGGTAATCAGAAGTGTGAATGCATTAGTATTGTGAGATCCACAGGCCTTCATCTGTGGATCTCACAACACTAATTTATAATACAATAAATACAATGCTGTTCCTGCAGACATATCCATTGGCACATATATCCGTGTGCTATGAAAACTATTACTTGATCACATATAATGGTTTTCCAAAGGGTGCCTACATTGGTTATTGAATGGTATGGAAGAGACTGATGCATGAGACAGATGATCAATAATTAGTTTTAAACTTTTTTCCTTGAGAAATGAGTATTTTGTTATTTTCTGTTGGCCAGTACTCTCTCTAATGACTTTAAATCTATTGGACCATCTAATCTACACTTGATGTGGGGAAGGGGGAAATAGTGTGTGTCCTCAGAACCTTGCTAGGTTGGCTCAACCAGCATATTAGGTATCAGAGAATCACTCACTCAGAATGAAGCAGGTTCAGTTAATACTGCATTTCACAGTCTATTTGTCACTCTTAGTGCTCCTCATATGCAGTCCCAGCAGCAGGCATGCACCAGATAAGGAATTTTCACAGTGGCGTGAATTTTCTTTCGGCAACTGCTGGTCTTATCAACCAAGTACCTTGCAAATATAAAGTAAGCTTCACAATGATAAAGGGAGAGATAAGTGTTATTATCTCTTTGCTATGGAAAAGGATCTAAATATACAGTGCCACCAATTTTGTGTGCTTCTATAGTCATTTGTGTAAAATGGGACACAACTAGATTTTTCTGATGTTCCAAGCACTGAACACTCTCAGAGAGAGCTGAAACAAGTCAGAGCCACTGACAGGAACATCCATCCCTTGGGGAGGCAACTCTCAGTGCTGACCTTTTGCACTATTTTGTTGTATGAGTGAGTCTCTGCTAGAACATATGTGATTTTGTGTGACTTGTCCTTGTAAACTTTTTTGTCTCTACATAATACAGTGGACTCGGGTGAGGCTGGAAACTGAAGGAATTGGGAATAAATTACTGGTATTTCAACATAGAGTGTAAATTTTAGAAAGGTGAGAACCTTGGCACTGAGAGTGTGAAGAATATCTTACTCTACTTCATGACAAGCTATGATGAGAAGCAGTTTTCCCACTGTCAATATCTAACATTGTCTCTTGCTCTCTCTTGCATCCACCTTTCTCTAGCTCACATTTCTGAAGCCCTGCAAGCTGTTTAGTCTTCCAAGATCCATCTCACAATGCCAGGCTGATGGAGTAAAGCAAATTTTTTCCTTTAGCACCTCTATTTCTCTTACTGTGTTCTTTTTTTTCCCTTTTCCCTATGGGGGAAAAAAAAAATCTATGTTATGAATATTTCTCAGACATCTCTCATGGTCCTGTCTAAGGGAAAAAGGAAGAAGAGATAAAACAGACAAAATATGAAAACTTTTGCAAAGATGAAACCAAGAGGGTAATTATTACACTAAAAATGCAGCAGGATGGACAGAAGGATAACTCTGGAACAACTTGCTAGTATGGCCATCTCCTTGATGTTGGAGGTTATTAATTTACTGAAGTGTTTATGGGATCAGAATATGAAATATTTCTCATATTTTGTCTACTTCTATTAAAATGTCAGCTCCAATTTGACAGGTTTTATTAAGTAATTTCTAATTGGTGTAATTCCTTTACATATACAATAGTGTCACCTATAAAAACTACTAAAATATATAAAATACACAATGTCTTTGTCCGAATAGGCAGTTGAAAGCTGCATTGTGAAGCTTATCTGTCTTGTTTCCTTACCAAAAGGAAAGCTTCTGGCATATTTTTCTTTTCATTATTTATATAGCATTCCATCACATATCGACTCAAATCAGAAAATTCATATAAAGTGTAACTCTACATTAGTGGGAGAAAAAGAGACAGAAGACTGCAAAGGTTTTGTTAATTCATGATGAAACCAAAAGTCTTCTCATAAAGCTGATACTAAACTATTTTGGGTTTTAGATGTACATTATATTATGCAGTCAAAATAAAGGTGCCTTTTCCCATATTGTACCATTATAGACATAAATAAAATTTAAATATTTTATTTAATCTCATAAAATTAATCCAACAGCAAAACTGCAAAATTTTGTGTGGCAACACAACTTTGTATTCATGGCTGATTTTTCCCCTTTACACAGAAAAATAATGTGGGTTGATGCAGTGTCCTAACACAATAGGGGCTAATGAATAGAGCTTGCTGTGCTCAAGAGACTGCAGTTCAATTACTAGTGGTGCCAATCAAGTCAGAAATATTAACCATGGTAACAGCAGTTTTGAGTTACATGGAATGAGGCCGTGGCTTCTTGGGGAAGATCGCCTCTTGGGAGGGAAGGGAAGGTTCACAGTAAGAGCTGCAGAAGGTCAGAGATTGCTTCTTTATGGCAAGGGAGAGCAAGACAACTCATGCCACAGGAAGGTTTCTTCTGTTTTTTTACCTTTTCATTGCAAGTGCACCTGAGTTCATAATATGTAAGTGTGACTAACTACGTGATCCGTGCATAAGCTATAGAATTGGATTTCCTATTTTTAAGTGTACAGCAATTAATCACATGAAAGATAAATTACGTATCAGATTAGGTCCTAAGCAGGAGTAAAATGTTGCTGAAGTCAGTGTGACTAGGCTGAATTACACCAATTGATTCTGTAGCCTTTTATGAGGATTTACTTAATATAGTGCATTTGTTCTGCTGGCTGGTGATCAGAGTGAGGATCCCTTGATGTGATACAATGGCGGTGTTATGAATTAGTAGCATGAACAGGAAGCAGCTGGCATCCTGTTCAGAAAACAATCTCAATTTTTATTGCAGAGAACAATATTGAAAAACAGTGTGTGTGTGATGGTCCTAATCCTTAAAAATTAGTGAGTTTGGATTCTGGTCCCTTTAAATTGACTAGTCAGTTCTGGATTAAATCTAGATTCATTTCATTTCACAGAAAGCTCTTCTGCTCTTTGTCCTTTGGAATACAGAGAAAACCAGCTAGAGCCCCAAAATGGCTTTTTTTGCACCTGCCTGCTGCCTCTCCATCTCTTCCAGCTGGTGAGTATGCTCAGTTATGGAGTGCTTTTTGCTTTCTCTTATTCATGAAGAGATGGCACATCTCTTTGGTCAGTATCCCTGAAACATTTTCTATTCTTTGTCTTGGATGCCATTAAAAAGTCAGCTATTAAGGATGGTTACTGTGTTATTGGAACTTAGTCCTTGTTAACTGAAACTTCTGTAAAAATTTAGGATGGGTTTCTTAAGAACTGAAGAGTAATAGCAACCTATAAATGAATTTGAATCTGACTGCAAAGTGGTGAAAATAGTGCATACTTGATACCTTTTCTGAAGATTTTGAAACATGTAACTATCATGGTATCTCTGTAGGGTAAACAGGAGTTGTATGTGGACAGGGCAGCTGGATTATAGAGGTTTCTCTTGTGCAGTTCAGGCATCTGAAAAGAAGTCATCCTCATTCAGTTTCACCACTATAGGCCACTCTTTTAGTCAAGCACTGCAGTCTGGAGGGATGTTTCACCTCAGCTATCTTAGAATTCATCCCAGATTAAGAGGAAGAAATGTCTCCAGAAATGGACCTTAGGGACAATTTGTCAATGCACGTTTGGGCTCTAAAGCCAGGTGACATGAAGTGGTTTGATGAATGGGTCTGACAAGATAGGAAAACTAGCAGCAAAAGAAGTGAGGGCAGGCAAGGCTTTGTAGTAACTGAGCCTGTCTTCGGCTGACAGGAGGTTGAATTTTAATTCCTCTTTTAATTTACTGTCTATTTGAGACAGGGTCATTTTCCATTATTATCTCGTTTTTACCCCTCTTCTTCCTCCATGCTTAGTCTATTTAAATACTGATCATTTATTTTTTCAGTGTGGGAGGCATTCCCTCTTTTCTCCTAGTGAAGATTGAATCCTGGTGTCTTACTAATAGTAGAAAATGTGAGCCATCTGGTTAAGATGTCCTGGTAAAAATGCTCTTAAGTCATTACTGTTTTAATTGCAATAATGACTATCAATGGAAGAGGATGAAAAGCCACTTTCATGTTTCTTAGAGAATGCCCTGACCACTGAGCTAAACTGTGATTTACTCACTGGGTTGATAAATAACCAATAAATATGAGACATCAACAGAAACAGATTGAGGAGGTTAGTGTTTAGATTGATTTGCAGTCTCTTGTTAAGACACTTGCTTGAAAAAATGGAAGATTTTAAGATTTTAAGATTTTTTTTTTTCAGATCATGTTATGAGTGGTTCAGAACAGTGCCTGAGGCTAAGGTAGTCTATAGGCTCACTAGCCACTAGGCTACTGGGCTATTCTCTTGTCAACTCAAGGAATATTAAAATAACAGTAGAGAGTGTCTGAATAATCGAAATACCTAGTTCAATGTCTTTGGGCATTCTTTTTGGAGAAAAGTGGTTTGGGTTAAAATTGTGTTTAGTGAAGGAGAGAATGGAACCAGTCTCATGAGTCTGGGTCAGGCTGTAATAATTGGAATAGAGTAAGTAAACAGAGTGATAGCAACATTATCAGCATCTAGCTCTCAAACCCTAATTGCACTTGTTCGGTGTAAATCCAGAAATAATTTCAGGATTCCTGAAATTATACTTCTTGGCAAATGCTGTGTGTTATTTCACCTGATCTTGATTTGTCACATAATCAGCCCACAGCTCCTATCGAGTTGCTTGTAATGGCTGCTTTAGTAGGCAATATGTGAAAATACAGGAAACAAAAATTTGGAAACTATGTACCCTAAGTTGCATCCTTGGATCTGTTGGCTTCATTGGAACATTCTGATTTATCTAAGATCTTCATTCCTTTAATTTCTATTTTTCTTCTTCTCTAATGAATCTTTATCAAATAATCTCAGCCATTTTGGCAGTATTCTCCACAGTAGAAGTTGTTAATTAGCAAATTAAAAGGCACCATCTAAATTTTAAATTTTTTTTCTCAAAAAAAAAGCAGTTAAAATAACTATTTTTTGGAGCCCTTCCCCCTCATCTGAGTGTAAATGTAGGAAAGGAAATCTCTTTAATCTTCACTCTTATACTTTCCTGATTCACCTGGCTGCTCTTGGGAATTTAGGGGGAAACAGTTCAGCATGGCAGATGAAAATTACAAACTAAATTTTATGCAATGTTTTAGGATGAATGAGACTCCACTGTTATTGTCCCTCACTATTGCCTCCCCTCAGCTCCTGCCTGCCATATGAAGAAAAGTGCTAGCAAAGTATTTGTGCTAGGATATGGATTTAATAACAGCGTAACTTATTTCTGACCTCATAGCAAAAGTTGAATGATATTCAGGCCAGATCTATGATCAACACTATATCCTTTGTTATTAACAATCTTGCACTCTCTATAATGAAAGAAAATATCTCCCTAACAAGCAAAAAATCCCAACAGGCCAACCAACAAAATAAAACTGGAGAGCCTTGAGTCTAGTGAGCCTCATAAATTGTTTTTCATGTATTTTATTCTTTTTTATTTAGAAAAGTTAGGACAATAGTTTCTCTTCAGAAAATGTTTGCTATCAAGTAATATGAACTACTCAGGTATTTCCTTGCTGAAACCACAAGTCACGATGCGCAATATGATTTTGCTGGTCCTTTTAGATGATTGCAGGTTACAAGCTAACAATAGTGCACTTCCTTGTAAAAGATACTTTAGCTTCAATATGAGGTTTATCACTGCCTGGTATCTGAATGGTCACTGGCAACAGTCAGGCCAGAATGACAGCAATGCTGCAATGCTGTGCTTGGTTGAAATATGCAGGATGTTCCCATGTATGGAGCTAAGTTATTCTTTTAACAGGTAAAAGTGAATTCTGTGGTATAAACAAAAAAAAGCCCATGAGCATCACATAGGTGATACACCATAAGCTAAGAGGCTGGTGAGCCTGGCCCTCAGCTGGCATTAAAAATGAAATAATTACTGTCTCAAATCAGCAAAAGGAGCTGAAGTGAGGCAGAGGCAGATTAGAAGAATGTGGAAACGGGAATTGCCTTATGGCTTTGACAGTAATTTACCTGCACTGCAGCTATCTTACGAAAATGTCATCACCTCGTGAATAAGAATGCATGTCTCTAGAAGGGCAAACCACAATGTCTACTTGAGGCAGGAGTGGAAAAATCTGTGAGCAGCCTATATCTTACCATGTGAATTTCAGCTTAAAGGCTTTCTGCTCCAGAAGAAGCTCCTTGTTTTAGAAGACATTATTTTCTTGTGTCTCTATCTGAGTGTTTGTGGAGGACATAAACTTTATGTCCGGTCTGGTGCAGAGAACCTGGGACACTGTAGCCCAGAGGAGGAGAACTCTGTAGAGGACAAAGAACAGCCAATGCATATCATCAGCTTGAAGAAGATACCAAATGATCCCATTACCAAGGTGATATATACATTAACCCAAGTTTCAGCACTACAGTCTTTCCTGTTTAATAACTAAGAATGGAACAGAAGATAATTATCTAATTTGCTTCAGGGCAGCGAATTAGCTAATGGAGAGTAAGCTCAGTGCAAAGAGTAAGTGCAATCAGACATCCATGTGCACGAAGATCTTTCTGAAGCAGAATGTAACCTTGTTCACAAAGAGTAGATTCCTTAGTGCTGTTATCCTGCTGAATACAAAGAGTTAGCCAGGATGTTATTTTGTTATGTTCTTGTCTAGTTGTTGATCTTTCCAAAGAGACAGAACCACAATCTAGGTCTTGAACAACTCAAGAAGCGTAGTTTGAAGAATTGTGGACTTGCATAAGCCTTTGTAAATGGCAGGGGAATGATTCCATTTTTAGAAAAGAAATGTGACTGCCATTATTATTGTTTGTTTAAGAGTCCTGCAGTTTCTTCACAATTTGTACAGATGTGTTCAATTTCAGTTGTTTGCCCTGTCAGTTTTTCTGATACATGGTACATCATTTTCTTTAAGACGCCTAAGTGGTGGTGATTAGTGGTGTGTGATGAATGAACAAGGAAACTTTACTTTAAAAGGAAGAATTCTCTATGTGTTCTATATGTGAAAGTAAAATGTAGACTCTCCATTGTAAATTATATGTTGCTGTAGTTCCTGCTTCGTGTTAAGTTGAAACATCACAGCCCAAACAACATTGAACATGTGTGATGGCTGTAAGATGTTAAAGTAGGAGCGGAGAGCCATATATCAGAGTGTCAACATCCTTAACATCCAGTCACTTAATCCCTAGCAGCCTCTGGTACAAGTTAGATTACCCTGGAAATATGTGTGCAGTCTCTTTCTTTTAGCAGGATGTCCATGTAAGTATGAGCTTTCTGATGTAAAAACAAAAAACAAACTGCATTTTAAAAGCATTAGCACTGATGTTGGAATGCTTTGGCTCATTTGGTTTACTGAATTTAAAATAGCTGTTGAAATGTTTAACTCTGCCATCTCTTAGTGACTCTGCAAAGGAAGAGTAAACTACAATGTGGTTTTCATGCCCTTCAAAGTACAAGGACCTGGCTGTGAAGAGCAGCTAATTACTGACCTGCTCAAGCTGGAATATCAGGTTAGAGGGATTTTGGAATTAGCTTCTCAGTCAATTCAGCAGAGCTGATCTAGGGATGCAAATGGCTGCTAGATACATGTGCTCAGCAATGCCTCTTTTCCATTCTGAAAAGTCTCCTATACTAACAAGCACTTTGACAACAACTATAGATGACTTTGGTGGTCATGCAGTTGTAGGTTAACACTGACATATTTCTACATTATGTCCATGGAACTGCAAGAGTAACATGTTGTATGGATAACAAAGAGAGAAGCCAAGCTTTAACAAACTATACCCACTAATGACAGGTAAATGAATTCCATCAAAAATTCTGAAGATCCATACTGGATTCCCATCCCTTTCCTTGGCTTGTTTTGCCTTGCTTTGATTTCCTTTCTATTCAGAAATGAAGCAATTTAACAGAGATCTACTTCAAGATCTCCTGGAGTTAACAAAAGCAGAGCAAAAGACGTATCTCTGTATAGTGCTGGACTAAGGTTTCATTTATTCAATGAAACAAGGCAGGCCCAAAATTTCAGAGGAGGTGGCAAGTGGCTAATCTCTGTCTCTTGCCTTTACCAGTGTGTTGAAATAAATATAGAAGCATTCCAGGACATATAAAGATCCAGCTTGGTTCTCCCTAAGCACAGAAAAATCTAACATTGATGAAGTTAGCAACAAATTAAGCAATATGACCTACTACAACCCATATGGCTACCTTCTCTGACTTAGATGCTTCTAGGATGCAGATGATGAGGAAAAAATGTCACCAGTTCTAATAGATCAGTGGATTCGTATTCACCGGTGACTGATGGTCAGTCAATGGAAACATGGGAGATAATCTGCAAATGAAATCTGGAAATATATTAAGAATTTTTCTATTACCTTCAAGTAAATTATAAGAGTGCAGGGTAATTTTGATTAATTTGAAGGGCAGAAATTATCCATTGGCCCTAAATGTTTGGGAACTATCTGCTGAAAGGCAGTTTGTCCCAAAGAAATGCTGCTGACTGAATCTAGAATATGACTGATAGTGAAAGAGTTTGTATTGTTTAGGGTTAAAAATCTCATGAATGACCAAGAAATTGAAAGCAGGGAGGACTCTGTATCAGAATTTCTGTCTGTGGGAGTAAAGAGAAAGGGAGTTAAAAATATGGTTAATGAGGACAAAACTCACTGTTTGAGGGACTGGATACTACTAATAATACTATGTCATCTTGGAAAAATTATGTCAGTTTTGGAATACAGACAATTAGTCAGCTTTTCTGGCATTGTGATATTATTTCAGTCACATTACTTTTTGGGAAGGAGCTAGATTTATGGTGTCAGCATCCATTTTCTTGGACAGCTAGAAGAATACTCATATGTCACTTCATTTTCCCCTTTTCTTTCTCTGAAATGTCAACATGTCCCTAGATGAAGTGCTTTAGAGGGAGGCCACTGTGAGGCTGCACTGTGATAGTAGACACATATGTGGAGTTAGTACCACAGAACACCCATTATTACAGCTACTTGGGCTTCTCTTTTGAGAACAATAACATCTGCCTAGATTATGCCCCCAGCTTTCTTGTTCTCCTTTAAAAAAGATGATAGAAATAGTGTTGGCGAGCAGTTCCCCCAACAACATTATTAATGTGGGTTTGTTCTTATTTCCATGAAGAAAGAGATTGTGTGCACCTTTCTTTCAGACAGACTTTTAAAACTACTAGCTTTTCTAACACTAAGAAAAAAATACATTCATCATTTGTGATAAGCCAAATTCAGGTTTAATATGAGTTACTCCTTGCAATTAGAGACAATATAAAGGTATGTAGCACTATAAAACTGCCATGCACAGCATTGTAGTTTGGCTTCATGTTAAACATGTTCTTGCTAAACACTGAGTTATATTGACAGTGGAGCTGAGATGCCTTGCAATCAGGCATTATTTGATCAGGCAGTTCTTGTTGTACTGTACATAGATACAGAGTTTCTTTAAATACAATAAATAAAAGTAAAATCTTACACAAGGCAGCACAGCTTAGTAATTGCTGTTTTGGAACTCACATCGCTGCAGTTATTTAGCTCAGCATTTTATCTCCAGCTGCAGCACAATTTTTGCCAAATATAGATAAATGAAGTTAAAGTTATTGGCAACGACTAGTTCTGTATCCCTGTTTTGAGTTCATAGATTTCATTGGAGAGGCCTTCCTTTATTTTTGTAGCAAGCAATTGTTTTGAACTCTGAACTTCTTCACGTTCCAGCGCAACACAGTGTTTTCAGTTCTACTTTATCAGGCAGATACTGGTAAACAGAGAGAATGAGCAGGTTCCCTGTTTGAGAAATATACCACATGAAACATGAAGGAGGAACAAACTAAGAAACTGAACCTCACTCAGCATATTTTAGGAGTTTAATGTAATTTTGATGTGGAATTTGCAGTCAGGGCCTTTCAGTGTGGGATGTCTAACTCTACAGTGTGCAAATGTCATTACTCTCCATCTTATATGAGGTGACCTGGTAGTACGGTCTGCTGCAGACCCTCACTGAAAAGTCACTACAAACTACATAGAGATGACTTTCTGGTTTCTTTAGACCTTCTGTAGAGTAAAACTTCTTTAATTAGCATTTAATAAATGAGACAATACAAATAAATGATAGAGATATAATATTGAACGTATTCTAAATCACTATAGCAACATTATTGAACAAACTCAAGACTTTCAAATTTAGACATATACTTCTGTTTCTTTCAATTTATTCAATTCTATTTCCTTCTTGCTCTTGTGAAAACATATTGCCACTTTTACAGCTGTCTGATGTTTATCTGTAAACAAGTAATGGGGTCAGGAAATGCTGGTGTTTCCCTCTGACCCACCTGGCTGCTTTCCTTTGATCTGTGATCCCTTCTGTTAAAAGGGAAATGAAATGTCCTACTCTCCAGAAAGCAAACTCATGGAGCTTTTGTTTTGAATGGATATGCACAACAAAACAGATCTCAAATACTGCTGTGAAATAACACTTCCTTCTTCATGTCCAAACACTGGCCTGGAGTTTCTTTCCACGGAGTTTCTATACTAAAAGCACATGCAATTCTTTTGTCATATGCTACTTTTGTTGTGATAAATTCACTTGGGACCATAGCTTCAGAAGTAGTAAATTATAAAATTACATTGGGAAGATACCTGAATTTTGCCAGTGAGATTTCAAAGGAAAAACATATTTTCAAAATTAAGAGAGCAAGCATTATTATTTTTTTTTTGGTCTGTGAAATTTTCCTGATTCATTCAGGGTGACTGGTTTCAGTTAAAGAATAGGCTTCTCCTTTTGGTGATTTCTCACCAGCTTGACTTTTTCTTGTGAGTTTCACTTCACAGATCCTATGTTACCCCATTTTCCAAATGATGTGAAGTTATAGGCTTTTAAATGGTAAAAAAATACCCCAAATACAAAAATCTCTAAGCTGTCTAACAAAATAATTGCTGGTAGCAAACAAAAATCAGATATTGGTATTTGCTTCCATAATATAGAAGAGAGAAAATGTTTCATTAGCTAATACAGAAAGATTATCAATAGATATTATGGAATGATCCACTTTTCAGATTGCACTGATTGAAATATCACTTTAGAAGAGTTCAGCTAAAAACACCTTCTATCTCTTTTGAAATCCATGGGGTCTCACAATGTATACCTTTTGACCATGCTATTAATATATTATTTTATACAGCACTTTTTAACTTAAAATTCTGAAGCATATTACAAGAAAAGTGGATTAGAAATGATGGGGTTTTTCATATAAGAAATGTTGATGAAAACAATATTTTTCACTTTTAAAAATATCTTACAAAAAAAAAAAATTTCTTTTGAAGACAACATATTTTTCCTTGAATGCTATTTTATGGAAAAAAGGGTACTGTTTCCCACTGAGGAAAAGAAAAAATATTTCTCCTTCAATAGATGCACATAACATAGCAGTAAATTTCCAACACAAAATTCAGGACTATTTTAATTTGGAGCACTGTTTAAGCCTCATGTTCTCCATGTAATATGCATTTTACAAAGGAGTGGATAGAGATATTACTGGTTCTCCAGGCTTATAAGGTGAATTGTGCAGTCAAAACAGAACAGCATGTTTTACATCCCTATCTCCTGTTCACAGTACTAACGCAGCTGAAAATTGGAGTTTTTCAATATGAGGAGAAACTGGAGCTTTTCCCAGTATGATTCTCCTTTCTAATGAGAGCAACAAGTAATAGCAAATAATAGTTTTGATGTTCCAGCCAATTTCTCTAGGATTATTATTTCTGTTACTGGTATTGCTGAAACTTCTCACCTTTGAACTCAAAAAGCTTTTTTTCTGAACATTGTACATGGAGCATAACTCCAACTAATGCAGCTGTCTCTAATTTATACCAATAGATGAGGTAGATAGGGATCAGGCTCTGTTCTAAAGAGGAGATATTTCTTGGGCTGCATGTGTGTCTCTGGTTCCTATTGTCTCTCATAGGTTGAACTTCACTGCTTCAGATAACTGTACTTTCTCATGGCTACTCATACATATCACTGCCCATGTGATCCAGAATATATTTTGTAATATTTGAGTCTTTCTGGTTCTATTGAGGAGGGCATCAATCCATGCTGTCTGTGTTTCTGCCAAAACCCATGTATGGCTGGGCCCAGCTTGGTGTCTTATGGTCAGGAGGCAAATTTTCACAGTCAAATGTAACCATTTCTCATCCTGGTTATTTCCCTCATAATTAATAAACCTGACTAGAAGGCTGATCTGGTCTCATCTGCTACATAGCTGGGAAGCAGAGAGGAAAACCAGAGCCTTTTTGATATGGAGGCTGCATTCCTTCAGCATGTCCCTCCTGAAGAGCAGTTTACACAGGATCTCTTGTTTGAACATACAGGGCTCACCTCCCCCTTTGAGTGACATAACAGCAGCATGATGTGAAAATAAAGTGAAAAACTCTCAGGAACATTCCTCTTCAAAGCACACGTGCTCATACAAATGCACACAAACGAGCTCGTTTGCACACTGAGGCAAATGCAGGCATCTGCACATGCACAGACTCACACCCTGTCACATTTGGCTCAATAGCCAGCGTGGTTAAATAATGTCAATAGCAGAAAGTCTTACAGTGCTGACACTTCCTCTGGCTGTAAAATATTTACTGTTCCTTTAAAACTGTGAATAAAAAAAGGTCAGTCTGTATACTGAACAAGGAGTTAAAAAAAAATCCTTTTTTTTTATTAGAAAACACTTGAAACTTATCATGTGCAGCAGATGGGAGTAGAAAATGCAGCTTGAAGACAGTTATATAAATATATCCTTGATGTCTGTTTTGCTTTTCAATTTGCAGTGAAAAGTACAAAGGTAGAGTAGAGCGCCAGTCAGGGCTGCACTGTGTCTCTTGATATCCATTCCAGATGTTGGCTAGACTTTGTGGAGCCAGGCTTATGGCACTGAGGCTGGAGCTAGTTGTCTTTTCCTCCAGGTGTGATGCTTCATGCTGATCCCCCCACATGCTAGCCTGTCTTATCCAAACAGTCTAAGCTCTGTGACAGGCATCTACCACCTTTTTGACCAAAATTCACCTCCCTTCCCCCCCTCAACCTCAATGCTTTCCACCCACCCCAACTTCTTTCAGCTTGATGGGCTCTGCAGACAAGCCCACTTGTCCCTGCCTATCATTCTGTCACTTCAAAAGCAAGCCCCCCTAAAAAAATGAGCTCTGACGTGGTTCTCAAATAATGCTAGTCAGTTAGTAGCTGCTTTGAATATTCCTCTTTGTGTTTTGAGAGTGTCTGGAGGTACTATTTGACACTGAGTATGTCTGCCAAGCCTCTAATGGTAGTTCTCTGTTTGTGCATGCTTGTAAAGGATTTTACACTGTAATATTTTAACTCCCTGATTAAACATTGCTAAGCACAGAAGTATATCATAAATCTCGCAGGCGCCAACTCCATTTATCTGAATGTTAGTTACTGTCTACGGTGGGTAAACAAATTACAGCACAGTTTATTACAATATATGGGGCCACAATGTAGCTCTATTAATATCTTGTACCCCCTGGAAATATATCGTTGGCTCACAGTCTGAATTTTTTCTCCCGAACAATTAAAAACAAATTCTGAATGGAGGGTGGGAGGGCGTGTGAGAGGGAGGGGGAAGCATCAGGCACTTCCAAGGGGAAACTTGCTGGGAGTAACAATAATGAGCTGCAATATCAAATTACTACTATCCTGGGTTTGAGGTCAGTACATATTGAGTTAGTTGTAAGATATTGAAGTAGAAACTTTTCTAGTTTGGAATGCATTAATAGTGCTAAATCTGCCAGAAAAATATCTAGAAAACATTTGAGTTGGAGAGGGCAGAAACAAAGAAGAATGTTAATAAGCAAGAGCGTTGGAGTCTTTTCCTTTCCCAGCTGCATGCAGCACATTTGCAGAGATCATTCTCATTACTGCTAGCGTGTTTGAGGTGCATGGAACCCCCACATGTAGACAGGAGATCAGCACTGGAGAGACTGGAATATTTCCACATCCATTTTCAAAAATAGTAGCTTCTAATTTTTTATCAGTTTTCTTACCCCACACAAATAATCCCAGTTATATGAATGTGTGGTAATCAATGGAAGCTCTGTCCTCTCAAAGTGCAGAATAAATGACAGAATAGAGTAGGAATTCTATTGGGAGGCTTCTGGAGGGACAAGTTTAATGCCATTTAAAATGGTTTGTGATATGTTTCAGTATAAAAGTAGGAGCAAAGAAAGAAGTGCTATAAGTTTTAAAGAAATTCATAGCAACTACTAAACGTAATTTCACTACTGAAAGAAACAGAATCAAGATAAAAATAGTATGTGTAAATCCCTGTTTACTTTTGATATTATAAAAGCATCACTGCTACTTGTACTGAAGCATGAAGTTGTGGCTAACAGGCTAACTATTAATGCAGCTATCAGGCTGGAGATTACTTGCAGTGGTGTAGTCATGATAGAAAAATAAAAGAAAGGGATCTTCCTTCCCTAATTCTGCTCTGATGCTTGCAGGGGCCTGCAATTTCTGATACAAGCTGACAACCCTGACTCCATGTTCAGTGGGAGCAGGAACAGCTAGCTGCTATCTCCCTTCCAGGAAACCACAAAACACCAACATTTTACAGACTGGAAAAGAGTTCATTACTTACAGGGGCAGGGCAGGATAATGTTCTGATGTTCTTAGCTGGGCTCCAGTGGCCAATAACACAAACACCATCCTTCATAAAAGCAACTGAAGCTTGGTAAAAATAGAAATCCAAATATTTTTAAAGTTTTTGCATATTGTCAATACTGTATATCATAATATAATGTTGTATAGCAACTGATGAAAATATGTCTGTAACAAATAAAATTAACACCACAAACTTTCACTTAAGGAATTTGCCTTCACATCAGAAAAGAAGTAAGGCTAAATTAATTGCTAGCCTTTTCTTACTAAAACCAGTACATTTAGGCCAGGGCTGAACTCAATTATGAGATTCTTAAAGAAATGCAAGTGCTACGTTTGTGTCAGTTTGTAAAGATCTTGTTTATATACATACTCATTACTTGATTCAACAATGTTTTCAGCATTCTGGCCTGATCCACCAAAGCATTTAATCACATGTGCAGGCATGTAGGCCATTTCTTTCACATCAGTTAAAATATTTACATGCTTAACCTTAAGCACATTGAAGGGCCAAGCCTGCAATGGGATTACTTTAAAAGAAAGCCATGCAACAAAAGCAATGCAGTTTGCAAAGGTACTGTCAGGACCTGTACCACCTCACCACAGCAAAGGGAGCCTGAAGGTGCTGAGCCCCACTTGCCCATGCTCTAATTGACTCCATGCAAGTAAGGAGCTCCAAGGATCTCTCACTAAGTGTGTAGGACACAACTCTTGATCACTGAGGTGGAAGGTTCAGGTAAAGTATGTCCTGACTTTTAAAAGATTAGGAACATTTTAAGAATAAAATTTGATTCTGCACCCTTAAATATTTTGGGTAATCAAACCAGGACTTTGGAAACTGTTCTGATCCTGGAAGGACTCACCCTACACAATCCTGTGAAGTAGAGGAGTGTTTGTCAGAGAGATGGCAAATAAACCAAAGTGTAATTTCCTGTGGTTGAACATTTGCACCTCAACTGGAACTGATTAAGAATGTTGAATCCAATAACTGGAAAAAGAGGGGCAGGCTGGACACAGGCCTGTAGAAATTTTTTTTGAAAACTCAGTTGCTGGTCTCAGCAACTCAGTCAACTCTCAGTTGACGGGTGTCTCTGGAGACATCAGAAGATATTTTGACAGAATCTGAGAGGTGGGAGAGTAGGATAAAAAAGATAGGAGGAGTATTGAACCTTTTAAATCTGACAAGGGAGAACAACAGAACAGGACAGTTGAGTGCAGGAAAAGGCTTGAAGCGGGAGGGGAAGATCACAGTGTGTACACAGGCGTCTCCCTGGAAGAATGATTGGATAAACCAGAAGGCAAGCTAGCTGCCATGTTGGCATCCTCAAGAAGCTTCCCATTGCAGGTTTTGAAGAGTCACTGAAGGGCTTAAGGGTCCTGGAGAGAGAAAGGAAAATGTAATGGTGAATACTAAGGTGAGCAAGGAAAGATAATGAAGGTCTTCAGACTGTCTTAAAATAGGAGCTTAAAAGGAGCTAGAGGAATCAAGCAGGAAGAGCTGATACTTGGGATAGTGTGTTGATGAACGTGCTGGGGCATCCAGGGGTGCAGATGGAGAAAATGGCTTTGTTCTGAAACTGAAACAGCTGTCAGGTAAAGGAAATGAAAAGCTCCCAGTAAGGACAGCTTCATCCTATGCTATCTTATCAAGAAATTTTGGAAGAAATGAAGAATGGGAATGACAAATGGCAGTCCTGTCGGACTGATCAGTTGTGACATAGATCATTTTGACCTCATTTTCAAAGATGTAAAAGAGTCTTTTAAGACTCTGATCCATCTTGTGAACCTAAAGTTTGGGTGTCATTTATGGTATAGAAAGCTGATCCCTTGATTTCATATTTACAGATTCAACAGCAAGAGACAAATCTATCAAACATCCAAAGATGTTTGAATGATTTTGAGAACAATTGATGATTCTGCTATTCTTTTTGCAGCTTTGAATGTATAATCATGGACTGGTGAGATTGATGAAGATTATCAAAAGGGACTGTAATGTTTATTGGTACTATAATATTAAACTCTGATCTGGCTATATACTGGATTTTTGTGAATATTCACCAAGCATGTTAACTGGCAAAAATATTTGATGCACATTGTATAAATATAATTCCAAATGTCATTGTCAAGTTAACAACTGTTTGTATTTGCAATGAAAACACTATTGCTTTACTTAAATCAGGGAACAAACCCTGGTAATACAGAATCTCAAGTTCAAGCCTAATTTATATAACTTTTGAGTTTTCAAGTGCCATGAGATTTTTTGGCATCTCTCACAACAAAATCACATTGGAGGTAGTGTATATCTGACTCAAATCTATGTTGGTTTTTGCTTAGTCAGCAAAGGGATTTTGGATAAAGCTTTTGAGCATACGCACAATTTGAAAGTTACATTCATAAATCTTTTCATTGCTACTTTCCCAGAGGTTTTCTGCAGGAATGTTGAGTTTTAAGATGGGAAGAATCAAATGAAGTAATAGGCAAAAGTTACTTCAAGTGTAGTGGCCTGCATGGTAGAAAGCATGGAAATGCTCATGAGAGAAGGAAATGAAATGAGCCCATGGTCTGAACCACAGATGTAGTGACCAGTTAAAATCCTGAGCAGAAAATCAATCAAGCAGTGTTAACCACAAAGTTAGAACATCTGGCTTATGAAGTCACTTATCTACACAGCACTAGAAGCTGGAATGATGTAATAGACAAAATATCATATTGTTTTCCTAGCACTTGTACTTTCTTTAACCATCTACTTTTCCCTGCTCTTTAAAGAAACTCCTAGGTGGACCTTGGGTTTGATTTCTGTGCTGTTCTCGAGGTCTGTCCTGGAAGTCCCTGTCACACAGATCACAGCATTTGGTGACAAACATATTTGTAGGCAATCACCCACAGTTCATGGAACTCAGCACCAGCTTAAAAAAAGCCTTGAGGAATAATTTACATAGATTAATTAATAGCTGTGAATGCTTCCTTTGTTTGAGAATTCATTCAGTGTCTTCGTCATGAATTTTTTACAGATTAATTTCTTTTATGACTTTTGTTGGTGAAGCTCTACCTGTGTTTCCCAGCAGCTGTGATCTTAAATGTTTGTAGTCTTCAATCAACATCCTTTTTTTTTTTTTTTTTTTTTTTTTTTTTGTTTTTGTTTTTTTTTTTTTGTTTTGTTTTACTTCTGGATTTTAAATTCTATGCCACCTAAGTTCTGCTTATGCTGAATGTTAAAAGATGACAAGTTGACTGCATGATACAGATCTTCCATAGTTTTAGTAAGTTTCCAGAGGAGAACTGTGTCTTTCTCCATGAAGATAAAGGGCACTCCAGGCACATTGAGAAAAACACCCAGCACGGTGGAGAAAGGCATAAAATGCTGTTCTACTGGTGCTTAGCAGTGAGTGTCCCCAGTGCCTGCAGCCAGACCAAGGGAGGGAAGCTGCCTGCACCTGTGATCCATCTGGTCATGTTTTCACATGGCCATGAAATGCAAAAAGTTGCACTAGGTGGTTTTCCTGCTGCATTCAGAAGTCCATGGACTGCTTGGGTCTTTAGAGAAGATCAAAAAGGCCCCTCTCTCCATCTTTTGCACCTTGGGATGATTCCCAAGAGCAGTCAAAATTCAGGCCTCTGTGAAGACTGGCTGTTGTGAAAGGGAGAGCCTGTGACAGAAATACTCTTGTGACTTATAACAAGGGGAGCCAGTGTGCTAAGAAAGGAACACATAGCTGCAGGCTAGATGAATTAATTTTGCTAGGACTGTGTGTGTCATAGCCTTGATAAAGCTCAGTTCTCTTTGTACATTCCAAGCTGCTATGTTTGGGTAATATTACAAGATATCTAAATGTTTCAAGCTTTCTTATGATATAGCCTCAGTATGTTTTAGTCTCTCTTTCTGGCAGACTTCTTTGATATGTTCTTTATCTATTATTGTTTCAGAAAAGGAAGACTCCTAGAGTCCATTGCCTCCTCCCCTATTTCTCCATGCATATAATTTCCCAGAACTCCCCATTATGGTTGACATAAACTCACAGTTTATTTTCTCAAAGATATGAAATAGCTGAGGTGAACAAATGTGTGATAAAGATTATGTCATTTTCCATCAGCTAGCATTAGAAGCATACATCTGTGGACAAAACATTTCTACATTCAGCCTTCTGCTTAAGTTTCCTTTTTACCTTGGATGGTTCTGTCCTTTGGTCAGGATTTTCTGGCTTGTCCATGACATTTCTCCAGTTTCAGGTCTGAACCACTTAGTTTTTCTCTGTCCTGTCTGCTCCCTCTTTCTTTCTTCTGAAGTAATCTCAGAGGAAGCAACTTCTTTAAGTCCCTTGCTATACCTCAGGTATCTTTAGATAAGGTATATCAGATGATCTGCTTCTTGGTAACTAATCTGTAGTTGAATTACTATCTTTCCTGGGAATCAGACTTGAAATAACCATTTGCTCTGGATAGCTGCCATCTCTTATCCAAGTGTGCTCCATTTAAATGGAGGATCATCAAAGTTTAATGGCTCAGTATTTTTAGCCATGAACCAGGTGCAAGCAACTTTTCTGTCACCTACTGTGGGTTTTATGTCAATATGGAAGGAAAGGATCAAAAGGAGTGGAGCGTGCCACATTCCTGCTGGAACTTACATCCTGACAGATGTCCATAAGATTCCAGTGTCAAGAAGAAATCATAGTAGAGAAATTCCCCAAACTGTCTCAATCTGAAATGCTGTTTCACCATATGTCTTGTTATAATTAGCGCTGGTAGGATGCATGTATTCCAGATCTGAGTTGATAAAATATATTCATTTTGATAGGATGATTTTATAGAAATCTAAAATATTTTCTGCCTGAATGTGGAGTGCAATGAGTGTGGAATGCAACTGTCCTTGCCAGCGATCTGCAGTCAGTCTTTGAGGTGCAAGCACAGCCACACGAAATGGTGCCTAACTTCACAAAACACTGTGATCTCCTGTGGCTCCACTGTATTTCCATCCTTGACAGCAGTCTACAGGTCTCTGTCTAGGTCCATGAGCTAGGAACTGGTCTGGGTCCCTTCTACTGCCACAGTGAGAGAGCCTGTCTGTTGCAGAACTGATTATTGCTTGCTTCGCAGGAACATGCCAGTTCTTTATTTATCAGTGAGATGAACCCTACATATCAAACTATAATTATTTTTGGGTGAGATAGGAACAGTTTCCAAATTAAATTATGTATTACCTAATCATTATATATGCCTTACACTTGAATGTGTGCAAAGCATAGATGCAAGCTGGACAGACAGTCTGTGGACTCTGTAGGATTGGAATTCACATATTTTTCGCATACAAGGTTTGAAACTTCAGAAATTCTGGTTCAGGAGGTCCAAATTCTGAAAAATATTTAATCTAGGACTGTAATGGAAACATACTGACTGAAGAAACCAGCTAATTGTTATCACTGTCATTCTTATGTAAGAAGTGCCTTCGGCTGCTATGTGAAAGAAATTAGAACATAAATTCTTGACAACTTTAACACATGCTACCTGAATACCCATCTGCTTAGCTTAAGAACTAAAAAGGGGTTCATTAATGTAGTATTGAATAAATTAAACGTGCTGCTATATGTGTTGAAACGTGTTACAATATTTAGCACTGCTTCCTTTTTTCCTCTTTTTAAAAACTGTATCTTAAAAAGCCGGCTGTATTTTTCATATGAAAACCAAACAGCAAATTGGATCTGCATCTAACAAAAGAAATTCATGTTTTGAAGTTTCCAAGTGGTGGCTGACCACTCATACATACGGACTGACTAGAAATGTTGCTTAGAAACACCACGTTATCAAAGAGAACCCAACATCAGGTTGGAGTGCTTCCCAGACAGCCGGTTCGTGGCGATAATTTGCAATGGAAAATTCTAATATCTGTTCCAACAATTCTTTATTTTCTAGATCTTCTTACTTTTCCCTCTTGAGATTATTTGTCATTAGACTTCACAATTTTCTTCCAAACTCTGATTTGGAAGATAACATAGAGGTATGTGAACTACATTTATGGATTGGTAAATCCTTCCGCAAGAATTAAGAAAATGTTGTTCAGCGGAGTAAAATATATGGAAAATTCATCCTGAAGGAACTGCAGTGTAAATTAGTATTTCTGTCATGAGAACTGACTTAGCTAGATGTAAATATATTATTTCGCCTGTACATATTAATAGTAATATTAATAGTAATGCTTGTTGTGGACTTTTTGTTCTAAACATAAAAAAATAATTAAAAAAATCTGCACAACTACCTATTACCTATGCACAATTACCTATCTAAACCTTGCAATCATGTACTGTGTAGAACAGGAGGGGTGATTTTATATTTTCATAGAGAAGTTATTGAAATAGGGCAACTAAAGAACTGCATTTGTCATGTCCTGTGCAAACAGGAAGATTGAACAGATTCCCCTCATATTCAAAAGCAATTTTGTATTGCAGTAGCCTGTGGTCTGCTCCTCTGGTCCCTTCCAGGCCCCACAGCATCTGTTACTCCAACCACCACAGCTGGAGTTAGAAGGAAATGGGTCACACTGAGACATATGGAGAAGGGTATCTCCAGGCAAGTTGGGTCCAAGACTGTTTAAGTTTTATGCATTATTACAGCTTGAATATAAGTGGCTTTGTGTATATGTGTATATTAAATCCCAAATCTTATAGAAGACAATTTGACCCCTTCCCCTTAGAAGAACAGTTTCTAATCCATATCTGAGCCCCTGTGTTGACTCAGGGGGAGGAGTGCCATCTACTGAGGCTCCCTTATGAGACTGCGCTTCATCTGCCAGGGTTTCTTTGAAGATCCTCAGGGGAAGTGCCCAACCAGAGTACCGCAACTCCTCTTTTTCTTAAGAAGAAACATTTTTATGAAGCATACACTGTAAACTTTTGGATTTCCCAGGTCTTACTGCCAAACCCAAGTCTCTTTTGTGTTTACCTACTTGTATTTTTAATTTTATTTTTTTTTAAAGGGAAACATGCAAAGTAGTGCCACATTAGTATTAAAGCTGGTTCCCTGATCAAATTAGGTGGTAAGTCTCAGTGACACTTTTTCTTTTCTATCTTAAAATAAGACAGTTCTCTTCCTTGAAGTCACCATTGAATCATGTACAAACAGACCTCTGCTCTCTTCTAGGCCTTCACTTGCATTTCAAGTTTGTTTTGTAGAGCAAAATAGAAGTTTAAGTTTTATAGCCAAACATGAATGTAGAGAATGGCAGAATTGTGTACTTGGGGGGTTTAACAGACTGTAGGTCCCATGTACATTACATTGTGTTTTCAAGGCCATCGAGGGCCATGCATTTCCCTATTGCTATAAGACTTCTGACAGTTTTAGTGCAATAAGTGCAAACTCAAATTTTCAGGTTGCTTACAATATAAATGTCCCTTGCCAGAGATATCCTGCATGTGGGAAGGTGAAAATGAGTTGTGAAAACAGAGCATAGAAAACGTAGATGACAACAGAATGTGAGTGAGAGAGGTGACACAAAAAAATATTAGAAAAATGCAGATCCACATTTAAGATTCCTGTATACTCTAGACTACTAAATTGGTACAGCCTATATTCTTGATTCAGTTATTTTAATGTTTCCAAATGTAACAAGGGGAGATGAGTTACCTGAAGGAGAACAATCAAAAAGCCATATGTCCACACAGGGCAGGAGGTCCCACCTTTTCCATACAGCTCTCATTTTGTCTCCAGTGTCTAAGTCCCATGGCCACAGAGGAAAATGAAATCTTTTAGATTTTTAGTTTCCTTATTGCCACATAGGTCTTGTAGCCCACTGTGGGTACCCCAGCATGAGCAGTCACTGCCCTGGGACCACCTGCTGTCCTTGTGGAGCTCAGCTGTAGGGTGAAGAGAAGCGCTGATATCATACAGGCACCTCTATCTGGCAGCCAGCTTGAATCTCATCCTGTAAATGTCACAGAAAGAGTTGGGAATCGCAGTAGACATCAGGATACTTCTTTCCTCAAAGAAAATAAAGCAACTGGGGTATATCTGAGTGGAGATGATTTCATGATTATAGTACTTTAAGCTCACACTCCCCACCATGGTGCAGGTCAGGTTGAAGCTGCAGGATTCAGGATAGCTTCACAATCTCATGTAGTGCAGCAGTCAGTGTAGTGTGGGTCTGGGATTAGTAGGTGTGCCAATTATGTGGTGCTGATTCTGTTTTGCTTCTCACAGATGAAGCATGGATCCCTTCATGGTGTTGTGCTGCACTGAAGGAATTTTCATCTTAGAGCAATATTATTTCAGGCCCCTTTGTCCTGGCTGGATGTCATGATGTAACCATGTCCTAGGTCATGCTAAAGAGGGGTTATCCACTCAGGAAAGAAAAACCATCACACACACTTTAGAACACCATTTATTCTGCTCAGGTTCTGGTTCTTACCCCTTACCTCAAGGCATTTCCAGTGAATCTTTGGTATCAAAAGTTTACGATGAAACAAAACAAACCCCAGACATTTAAAATAATGCACTAATGCAGAGGGGATACTTGGGATCTATGTAAATTAAGATGCCAAACAAAGAGACAAAAAGTCAACTGATGGTAGCCTTGCTCACAAGAAGTAGTGTGTGTGGCTCAGTCCTGAGCACAGGATTGCAGCACCTGTGGCTGTGAGAGCTACAGCCCTGTACTTCCCATGGCTCTGGCCCCATCCGCTGGCATTAAATAGCTGCCTGCTGCTGCTGCAGATTGATCTGTCTCTGGTGAGGGTTAGGACTGCTGTCAAGAAGTAGGGCTTAGACATTTTCATTTTTTAAAAGGTTAATCTTAATTATTTTTCATGCTTTTTAGTACATTGTGACACGCAAATTTTGGAGAAGCAAAGGAGCCCATTGTACAACCATCATCCATCCTCATCTTATTTTCAGAAAGCCTGATTTCTTCTAAGGTCACTCTACACTTATATACACATACCCATGGAAGTAAATGTACATATGCATATGTAGGGATATGTAGACCCACACAGACATATGTGTCTGCTTACATATGTGCATTCTTTGGCCTTCGTTTGGTTAATGGAGGTTTCCATTATCTTCAGCAAGGGAGGTCAAGGACTTAGAATCTATCTAATCTTTGTGTTCATTGATGTTAACCTTCCTTTTAAAAGTGAAATTCTGTGTGTTCTATGTAAGTCTAAGTTTTGGCATCTGAAGCATTTATGTCCCTAAGGCGACATTCAAATTTAGACCTGTATTGTGTAAAATATCCTTGTACAGACAAAAAAAAAAAATTGCTCAAGGAATAGCTAAGATATTTCACTACTTGGGGTGTGACATATTTAAAAAATGTGTGTTTTTTGTTCTCATGGGAAGTTCATTCCTGGCAATTTTTGCCAACCTGGGAACCTTGTGCTAAGTACAATCCTACCATTTTTTTACATTCATGGAATACATGTCATTGCAAAGGCTTCTTTGACTCAAGCCAAATTTATCTTAAAACATTTTTTTTCAATGAAATCAGAATCTTTTTGCTGCAAGAGAGTAATTTAAACAATAATGATACCTTTTCAGTTAAGTCATTAAAAATATCATCTTTATTTTAAAAGTGTCATGAATCTCTTAATAGTGCAAAATCCTTTTATTCAATAAGTTCAATTCTGTTTCAAAAATTTGTTTCTCCCTTGAGCCTACTCATGAATCATTGAAAGAAAACATTATTCAAAGAATAATTCATTTCAAAACAGTATGTAAACAATTTAAGATGTAGCATAGTTTATATAGATTAGCATCAGTGTTTAAGTATTTTAAGTGCTTCTCAGATAATTTTAGTTTTGTAACACCAGTGCTGGGGTAGCAGGTGGCTCTTGCAGGGAATCACCAGGTGGTGCTGTTGTACATGTCTGCCAAGTTATTTTTCTATGTTTGAGCAAATGTTCAGTCTTGGGAAGAAATGCAAAACCCACTATACCTCATTGGAGGGAATGACAGGGATGAAAGAGCTGTTTGCTTTATGCTGCTGCAATATCCTAAAGTTTTCAGACAAAGTTGCTTTCAGCCAACCATGCTTTGCCATCATACAAAGAACTCTGAAGTAGAGATGTACAGTACCAATATCCAATTCAGCCACTACTCATTTGGTGTTTGTGCATGTATGGAAGTAAATATGTAAACTCTAATATTCCTAGGTTGTCCTTGATTTCTTACTTCTTATTCAGTAGGAAGCTGACCTACAAAGCCCTAAGACACTATGGCTTAGAAATGGGAAACATCAGTATCTCGGTGAGACACTGGAGGCCTTTCTTAAATTGGCTGCTCTATCGTAAACACATGAACTCCAAGGGAACATGGACAATACACATTTACAAGGCATATATGTCTTTTCTCTAAATGGACATCAAATTCAGCACATAGGACATGGCAGGCATTCAGGGCTGAAGGGTTGGACTGATTGAGGGTAGTGGTGCTTAGGAACATGGTTAGTGGAGGACTTGTCAATGTTAGGTTTATGGGAACTTGATGAACTTAAAGTTTTTTTTCCGACATAAACAATTCTATGAGTCTATGAAATTTTCATCCTAGTTCAGTCTTCCTGAAACTGCATGTTTGTTTGCTCTGCAATGCCCTTGTAAAACATATATCACATATATATGAGAAACATATATCGCATTTACATAAAAATAGATTATTTACTGTAATGCTTGGTTACCTGTTTGGCCCAAATAAGTAAAGTTCATATTGTAGACTTATCAAAGACCATGTTGGACAAATTTAGTTCCATATGATGATAGTATTATTGGTTGTAATCCTATCTATGGGATGTGGAAGAATTTTAATTTTGTGAGTAGAAGGTCTGAAAAGCAATAAGATACTATTTCAAATGTATTTACATGATTTTAGTTCACTTGTTTTCTGTATGTTAATTAAGACAGTTGACTTGAAACCAATTACCTATATTTTATAAAGCTGCATATTTTCAAACAAAAGTTTTGAATCTGGTGTTCAAAGATGCCCCAATTACAGAATGCTGTAAAAAATATGTTTACCATTGAAACATGCCTCTTTATCAGGAAATTGTTTTTCCAAACGGATATGGTACAACAGTATGATAGAAAAGCTTGAGAACATAATGAACTTTAACAAGACCAAGTGTAAGGCACTGCACCTGGTTTGGGGCAATCCTAGACATGAGCCCAAGCTGGAAGAAGTTGCCCAGAGTTGTGGCTGCCTCCTGTCTTCAAGTGTTCAGGGTCAGGTTGGGTTGGGCCCTGAGCAAGTTGGTCTAGTGAAAGGTGTCCCTGCCTATGGAAGGGGGAATGGAATTAGAAGATTTTTCCAACCCAAGCATTTATATGGTTCTATGATTCTATAACCCTGTTTAATTACAGGGTATTTGTATCTTCTATTTTAAAAATATTGCTGTTTATTTGAACAAGTATATAACTTTAAAAAAGTTTTTCTTCAGAATCACTTTTATTTAGTGCATCAGAAAGGTTATGCACTTGCTTGAAACATATTTGTTGAAGAGCATTCTCTAAACAACCTAATCTTTCAGTGGGTGTGGACAAAGACCCAAGGAGTTGCAGCAAAATGAGCTGGCCCAAGAGGTGAAAAGTAATGCAAGTTTACTCTGTGATTACAGTTCTCCACTGAGTTCTTTTGTGCCTTAGCAAGCATTGCTCAAACCTACAGTTTTAGTCTTGTCCATTCTTGTATAGATCATTCTATATATAAGGAGCTTAACATAGGATGCTGTTATAGGTTTGCAGGAATGTTGACTGCCTATAGACACAAGTAATTGTTGCTGCATTTGAATACACAAAGATCTCTAAAACATTTGTTATTCTGAGACATCTGGTTCTATATGTCTTAAACTAGATTCTTAAGCTTACAAACTCTTCTAAATAGAAAATTTTAGCTTTAATATCTCATTAGTTCCTAAGTTATATAGTAGTATTAATATTGTTATTTTTTTCTTTTTTTTTAAGAGTCTTGTATTTAAAGAGTCCATGCCATCACATACTGAGTGAAGAAGGCAAGGAGAATGAGTCAAGGTCCCATGCAAAAATAGAAGGTGGTGCAGTTATAAATTCTTGTTCTTGTATTCTCAGAGGGTGGATGAGTTAAGTTCTCATGAACAATGCTAATTCTGCCATTTGCCATTTTTTGAATTGTAGGTTGTGTCTTTGTGTCTTTTTTATATATTTGAATATATACATTAAAGAAATTTAGTTCTAAGACTACGTTATAGTGTAGGTGTGTGTTCAGCCAGATGCGTGTCCATCTATGTTATATAATGCAATGTGGATTCAGAATTACATGGAAAATCTAAACAAAAAACATCCCAAGAACAAATTTTGTCCGATCAAAGAATGTTTCTAAGAGAAAAAGGTGTCAGTTTCTGTATAAAAAAAATAAAAAAAAATTGTTGTGCTAAGGAAGGAAAAATCCATCCCCCTTTCTTTGAATGGAGAAGGGAAAAAAATCTCAGCTGTTAGAGATCCTGAGATTTCCAGCTTATTGAAGCAAAAGAATAAGGTTTCAGACATGACTCCCCTCCCAACACACCTTATTAATTTTTTTTCCAGATGCTTGTATTGGAGAGGAAAAATGAAGAGAGGAAAGATGTAGTTATCTAGCTCAGAGAAATGTGGCTAGCTGGTTCCAGATTTTTCTCATTTCTGCCCTTTTACTCTGATAACCCTTGCACATTGATTTGTATTTCACACAGCCCTTGTAGACCTGTAATAATGATATGTACATTGTGCAGCTGCCTAATTTTTTTTGTGTGAGATGCCTTTTTCATCTTGCACAAAGTGGACTCTGTTTAAACAAATGTATGTTTTAAAGTTTTCAAGCCACACTGTTTGTGGTAAAGATTTGGACAGAGACCAGCAACTTGAATGAATGCTTAAAATTTCTTGCCTGTTATTGCTATTGTTATGCAAGACCACATTTCTAGAGGTTAGCATTTATTAGTCAAAATAT
This sequence comes from Agelaius tricolor, assembly GCF_023055355.1. NCBI lineage: Eukaryota > Metazoa > Chordata > Aves > Passeriformes > Icteridae > Agelaius > Agelaius tricolor. The sequence goes on from NW_027269261.1 coordinate 81,376,936, forward strand.
TAAGGACTCGTTGTGTTATCAGGAGCAACTTTAATCTGTTATTGGGGTAGGCCTGGGAGGTACTACTATTTAGAGAGACAGTTGTGAGGAGTTGCATCTGTGCTCCTTCTAGTAGCAGTAATTGATTTCTGGCCTTTATATAAATTGGTAACTGTACACACATGCTTAGCTATTCTGGCATGTAAGTGAAAAATGGATCCACTGCTTGTCTGTATGCTCCACAAAGGGAATGTGGAGCGTAGTCATATTACAAAACACTCTGCATCTGGAGTTAAGGCAATAGCTGCTCACAAAGGGGTGCAAGTCACACAATGGGCTACTTTTCAGTAATTACTCTTGAGTTATTCAGGCCCCAAGTGCATATAAAATGAATTAAAAGAAATAAATTTGAGTTGAAGGTATTATATGCCTCTCCTCTTAATTTCTGTGGAGACCTTAAAAAATCCCAGCACCCTGCTGTTTTGGAGAAACAAACCTAACAGCACCGAGCTAATATACATGAACCAGAAAGAAAGGTTGGCTGGTTTCAGTTCAGTCATAGGCTGAAAGCTCTGCAAAAAAGTGGATGAAAACAGACGCCAAAAGAACATAACTGAGAAATGTGGAACATTCCAAAATGTTTTCTTGCTATGGCTTTAATAGGTGGGATTGTTCTCTATTTTTTTTAGGAAATTTTGATTTTTATATTTCTCTAAAAAGTACCAAATCCAAAGAGCTCTGTCTAGAATTGTTTGTCTACTAGCTTTCTTCTTGCATCACACAATCTCTCTTGAGCCTATGATTTTCCTTTAGATTATAAACCTTTAAAACAAAGACTTCGGTTTTTAAACATTAGTAAATTGTTCACTGCCCTGTAGATATTACCCATTTAGAAAAAGATTTTGTAAACAGTATTTGCTTACTGGAGTAAGTGTCACACTGACATAACAATATGCTTCAGGATGAGTGATGATAAAATTACAGCTAGACTTTCATCCTGTGGTTCACTTTATGTCTGAAACACACATATCTAACACCATCACTGCAAAGGCAACACATGAAAGTGCTGCCTGACTGGTGGAAGTGAACAGGCACAAGCCCAGAAGTGTGGCTTTGCTGCGTGTCTGTGCCTCAGTGTGCAAGCCTGCTCCCCATGATACTTTGGACATCACACTTGAGACTTACTGAATCAGAGCAGATTCCTTCCAGGGACTGGAAATCAAGTCAGGTTTTTTTTTCCTTCTTGTAATTTACTGCCAGTGGTGAAGATGCAGAGGTGCAAATGCCAGAAGGTATAGCGCTTTTCTAGGATCCCACAAAAATGGTCTCCAGGATGGTTAGAGAAAGGAGGCCTTGACCTTCCCCACACATCACGTCTACACTGAAGCAAACTTTGTCTTGTCCTACATGTATTTCTGGTTCTGTCTCTGTACTTCTTCTGGGTTGCCTGTTCCTGTCAGAAAACTGTGTTTATTTCTGAGGTGTGTATTTTCATTTTAAAAGGTATTTTTTTCACGAAGCTATATTAAGTGACCAGAAATGGATGAAACCGATAATTTTTGATGAATGCCTTTTCAGGTGAATATGTCATGCTATAATTTTTTCCTTTGCCTTTTCTCTGCATTTCTTCTGTCTTTTTCTATTCATAAATTACATTTGTCCTGTACTGTTAAACACAAGATTACACAGATTTTCTAGGGATGAATTTTAGCTTTACTCAACTGTACAGCAAGCACTGTATTCTTATATATGCAATATAAAATTGCATTATGATAAAAATTCTATGGCATTTGTTCTCACTAGGGCCATAATTTGGTATGAATATGAACTTTTTTGAATACTGGTATATATGGTTGATGAGAACTCAGGCTGTCTGTTGCATGCTGCCATTTGCTGTGGTCCTGATGGTGGAAATGCTGGCTTGCTCTCTGGCCAGCTGCAGTGGGAGGGGAGGGTCCTTTTCTCTCTTACATTTTTAATTTCCCTTGCAAAGATTCTTACCTGAAGGAAAGTCCTTTACTTAGGCTGCCATGGTGGTTAGTCAATTTATGAAGAGAAGCAAGAAAACTTCTTTTGTTTCTTCAAGGCCTGTTAAAGATTTTTCTGAGGAACGCTGAACAAATTGTGTTACTTAAAACAATTGTGTTACTCTGGACTTTTGTAAATGGTACTTAATAGTACTCCTGTGAAGTGCTCCGCTCTCTCCCTCTTTCTATGTAAAGTGGTACATTGTGGTACCTAAGTGATTATATTTTTGGAAAGAAGTTACATGCCCACATTTTGTTCTCCAAAAAGACCATCCAACATGAAAGCTTATAAAAATTATCACTGTATTTTATCCAGTCAGTGTACCTTGCAGAGCAATCATTAGATGTACAGCCTGTGTAAATCAACTGATCTTTAGCCTGTGCTGGTTTTGGAGAGGGTCAGCATGGGCTTTTCTGATCTGTATTCCCTTGGAGCCCTGGAGATCAGCGTTCAGAGACACCTGTGTGGGTCTGCATGGAGCTGGATGAAGTCCAGGTCTGGAAAGGCTTATATATTTGGATTTAATACTACCTTTTCCACAGCTGATAGCAGAAGTGATTTAGATAAATAGAAGTCTCTGACACCTGTGGAGCTGGGGAGCCCCGTGGGGCACTGAAATAGCAGGATTTCTAAGTGAAGCTCCAGAATCAAGAAGTGGGAAACGCTGCTTTCCATGATGTAATGCATAACAACTGCAAGTCATTATCCATTTACAATGTTTCTCTGTACAGTATTGTGATTTCACAGTATATGCTAGAAAGCTAGGGTTAGGAAAATAATAACACTGAAATAACTTTGATTTGATCAGAACAAATCTAAAGGCAAATCTTATGATTATAAAAAAGGAGTTTCAAAGCTTATAGTTAATAGCTTTATTTGAATTAGAATCCCCTATGATTTTGTGCAGAGGTGTTTATATACATTAAATATGATTGATGGCTGATGTTCAACAGATTATAAAAGGAGAACGGACTAGTTTCAGTGAGCTCTTTTAAATAAAAATATGAAATTTAGCACTAGAGAATGGATGGATTTCCACACTGCAGGTGTCGTGCTTTTGATTCCTGCTTATTCCTGCAGAGCACTTCATCCTGTTGGTAAGACCCTCGCCTTAAAACTTCCATGGCAAGTCTCTCACTGTTTTTTCAAACAGAAAAATGGCAGATTCTGGCCTGTGACTAAGGATGTCTTTGTTTCCAGAACAAACTGACAAAACAATCCCCTATGAATAATTATATACGAACCTTCTGTTTCCTAGTGAATTACCAGCTTCTGCATACAAAACTAGTTACCAGGACTCAGTTATCCATGCTGCTAAATCGTTAGGCTGATCACAGGCATGGACTTTGCCTGAGCAAACTGGCATTCTCCCAGATAACTTCCAGATAGGAATGCAGAGTTGACTTTACCCAGAAAGCATTTTAGATGCAACCACCTTGCTTTGGAGGGTAAGAGAGCCAAATACGGACACAGACCATTCCAAGTTTGTTATCCTCAGTGCTCAAAGGTTCCAAGCATGTTTGATTTTGCAGAGATGTCAGCTGAGATAACAAGAAGAACTTGTCTGTGTTGAAGCTGAACTTGGACATCTTAATGCAGCTTGATACACCAGAGAGATCACATTTCCTGATATGCAACTTATACTATGGCTTTAACTTCAAAGAAAAGCATGACTAACAGCTTCACAGAGTGGGAACTAGAGGTGTCTGAAGTAACATCAACCCTAAATGATAAATCTACCTTACTTAGAATTCCAAACCGTGAGGTTATATAGTGGTGTTTATACTGGACTAAACTCAGAAGTCCAATTTTGGGGGCAATTCCAGGCTTTTTTTTCTACCTGGTATCATCTTAGATATGTCTATATTTATGTTTTAACCCTTCCTTTTGTCTCTTGTCAAAACACTGTTTCTGATCAAGGAGTTACTGGTACACACTTGTTCAATAGGAAGGCATCTCTTACTTTCTAGAGTGCAACTGCAAGAGACTTTTATGCCTGTTACATGAATAGCACCACATACAAGAAGCCATGGTAGTATTCCTCCTGATGTGACTTTTTTTAAATCAACTGTATCCTATAATTAATTACAAGTAAAACCTTAATGAGTCTGGATATTTACTCTGATCCCTTTGAAGAACAAGTTCTCATTTGCCTGATACTGTCAGGACACCCTTGAATAAAAATCTGCCTACAGAAACATGCAAAATTCGGGCAGAGGATAAAAAAAGGCAATGGAGCTGGAGTCAGATTTGAATCTTTTGTTGGTTCTACCCCATATAATATGCAAATTAAAATCTAAAGTTCAAATGCCTCTCTACTTTGTCAGAGTAAGAAGTGGGTCCTGAACTCTGCTGTTCAGACATATCTCTAGTTAAGAACACAATTTATTCAGGGAATGTTATGTATGAAGTCAGTCTTGGTATATGAAACAAAAATCAGAGGAAAATTATATTATTTTAAATACAAACTGAGCAAGAAATAAATTGTTCCTGACCTTTTTCTATTAAGGAGCTCAAACTTGATTAATTCTTGGCCTGGATGTTCCCTTACCTCTAGCAATTACATGCCACTATTACAGTGATTATTTTATAAAAGCTAATAAACACTATCTGGAGTTAATATTTGCTCCTGAGGAAAGTTTGCCAAGAGCTTAGAAGAAGTTTACAGAAGATTTTGCCCATTAGGTTTGTGTACAACATTTGAAATGCCAAAATCCTTTTAGCATCATTAATCACAAAAATGCAATGTAAAAACAGTTGTACCTAATAAAGCTGTAATCTGATACAAAAATAGGCAAACCCTCAGGAATTTAACACAATAGGCCAAACATTGTCCATTCCAAATGAGTTCCAGTAGAACCGCTATTGATTCAGCTTTGAATAGCCTTCTGCTCTTTTAAAACAAATATATATATAGATAAAATAAGATTTTATTTTCTGCTGTGCAGATGCATCTGTTATTAATAATTTCATTCACAAAGGATTTTGGTTAATGCAGTCCAGAAAAGTTCTTTTGACCTTCTTGCAACAACTTCTTTCTTGTTCGCTAAGCTTATATCTTCCCCTGCCCTGATGAACTCATTGGGGATCCCTCTGGCCCTGACTGATGAGTTGTTCATGTTCAGGGTTTATCAGGGGCTGAGTCTGTCGGACCATGAGGAAAAGGAACTGTCTCTCCCAGTTTCTGACCATGGTGTAGAGAAGTGTTGTGAGGGACTGGCTGTTGTCATGCCATGGTAGTGCCAGAGCAGGGGGCTGGGGCGGTGGAGCGAAGGAGCAGGAGCAGATGTATTGCCTTCCTGCAGTTGGATCTGTTGCTCCCAAAAACCTGGAGCTCCAAATGTCAGAGGAAAAGTGACATTTTAGACAACAAGCCATCACTCCTGTGCCTCCCACTGTACTCAACTATTCTATGGGCATCTCAGCTTAACTGAATATTTATTTCCTGCAGTGATCATTTATTATTCTGTATCCCATTTTTCAGTTTTATGTGGACTTTCCTAGAAACAAGCACAATTAGCCTAGCAATGGGTTAAGCTCTCCAGAAAAAAAGATATTTAGAAAAGGTAAATAAAACATCAGTTTCTATTGTAGAACAATAAGACATGTTTTTATTTGTTTAATCTTCCTCATCTTGAACTATGTCTCAACAGACCACTGTTTGCCTTGTGATCTGAATGCTGGGCTTTTTCAGGATCTAGGTTTAAAGGTACTACAGAAGACTGATGGGCTTCCCTTTTGAGTTCATCCTTCGCTTTCAAGATGATAGTCTATCTGTCCTTTTCTTACTTCTTCTCTCTTGCTTTTAAAATTAAACTTCCTTAGACAGAGAACAATGTGCTTTGGTAATTCACCTTTTTTTTTTTTTTTTCCCTTAGCCAATGGCATAATAATTTTGACAGCTTATAAACCAAGCTTGATTTTAAGAGTTATTTTGACTTGGCTATCTTTCAGTCTCAGATTCTGACTATCCTTATTCTTCAGATTCTGACTATCCTTATTCACCTTCTCCAAGTCTTCAGCTGAAGCCTTAATTAACTATTTTTTTTTCTTGTGAGGATAGTTTAAAAACTATCTAAATGAAATCCAAGAATTAGATATTATAAAAGTTTTTATTTTTGCTGTAGTGCTTTTATTTCCACAGTTCAGATATTGGAGACCACATGCATCACATTAACAATTGGATGATGGACTGTTAACAACATGTATTGTCCAAGCTAATTCCTTCTATGCCTTTTTTCCTGTCATAAGGATTTTCTGTTATTTTAAAGGACATGGGATCCCTTTCCTTCTGATACTGACAAGAAGTTGGGAGCTCCATTACCAGGTTCTTGCAGAGGAACTAAGTGAAAACCTGTTGTATGGCTGAGAAGACTGATAAAGGCAGCTACAACTCTCATCGTTATTCTTCCTTTTTACAGTCACAGTAGAAGATACTCAGCTTTATGACTCTACTCTCCTGATAAACATGAGAAATTTGATGCATGGGAAAATGGGACTTGATGATAGCTTGACACTTTCACACCTTAAGACTCAAAGTCAGATCTGTCAGAGGCGCTTGCTATGAATATGCTGATGAAACGTAACCCACACAGAACACATCACAACCCTAGTTAAGAGGCTTTGTATTTGTCTACTACAAGTTATTCTTTCATCCAGCCCGCACTGAATTGCATCAAAGAGTTCTATTATAAGGTTCTGACCATATCATAAGGACAACATGGAGGAGATGATTTGACTCGTGAGAATATGACAACACCTAAAACGTCCTGCCATGTTACTGGCCCCAGGACAGCACTTAGAGTACTGACACTTGAATCTCACACAGACTCCACCAACATTTCAGGCTTAATAGTGACAGGTCTTCATTTGAAGCTTTGAGGTTATCAGGAAATCTTTAGCCCACCTGGCATGCACACAGTTAGCTGCATTACTTGTTCAGCTAGAAAGGCTATCCAGTAGTCGCCAGTAATTGATGCTTGCCAGCAGTCATTTAAATTCAGCTGTCAGACACAATCAAAAGCAATTGATAGAAAGCTGCTTCATTATAATTCCTCCATTTCTATCAAATATTCTTATGTGGAGTTGGATTTTGGTCTGGAACAGTGCAGTAATGTGAGTTGATAGCAAGCTGGGAATGAGCCAGAAAGTGAATGCTTAACCCAGAACCAGCACCTCCGGGAGCAAACACTTCAAGAATCAGATGTTTTGCCTTTGCATTCCTTCCAACTTCATATTGGAGTATGGAGAGAGATGATGGAAACTATCAATAAGATCAATTTAAATTTCTTCTTTAACATTTCGCTTTCCACACTTTATCCAGTTGGGAATTTCAACTAAAATCTAGGACTATGTTATTAGCCTCACAAGCTGCAGACTAAGAAGTTAATGAAATGTAGCTCTAATTTTAGAAATATCAGTTCATTTGGAATCTGTTTGACAGGGACAATGATGCTAGGCAGCTACAACTGGAACAAACTTGAAACAGACAGCAATGATGCTTTCAGTTTTCTGTGTGTGTGACTTGAGATTTCAGGGCTGCCAAATTTCACGCATTCCCACAGCTTAACAGTCACACATTGAGTCAGGCTTCAGGGATTGATCATGTTGATCATCAGGAGATTGCCTGGTTCTTGCCCAATTTTATTTGAGATATGGTTTCTGTCATATTTTTAATAGCATCAATCCCTTGGGACACTATTTTCTCTGAGATTTTGCTGTCCACATTGTACGCAAGAAACATATTGTAACCTCACTTAGACATATTTCTTTCGCCCTTCTGTAATTTAAACCAGAAACCCTGTGATAATGAACAAACAAGCTTGCTTCTACTGCATGAAAACATAATAGAGAAATAGTATTCTTGTTTACACAATACCTTTTTCCATTTGAGTCCCTTGCTCTGTGCAGTTCTGAAGAAATATTGTACTCTTTTTTATTTGTATTGTTGTGGCACCTAAGAGTGATTGCTCTTGACTCCATTATGCTTCATTGCATGGAAAGAATGGCAACATGTTCTTCTCTAAGAGCTTGGTTGAGAAGCCTGGAGAAATCAGAATAAAATGCTGATTGGAGAAACAAGGGAATGTCACAACTTACCCAGGCTTAACTACTGTTTAGATTTTGGCTTCAAGGAATTTAATGAAGTAATTTTTGGATGCTTACTGGGAGACCCTTTAAACAGTAGTTAAACAGAAGTACAAATCAGGCATCAGAACACTTTCGTAATTCCATCACTGAGATTCAGATTGTTTGTTTAACATGATTATAAGAACCACTTAATGCTTTCTGAAATCCATAGTATAGCAATGAAAAAAACAATTTAGAGGTGGTGCAGTTGAATGCAAGAGAGTATTTTCATTGCTCACCTGTAGCTCTGTACCTCACTCTGTGTAGTCAACAGACAAAGGAGAGGTGCTCCAGGGAGGCAAGGTACCTGTTGAATGTGTAAAACCAACCTGAAGTAGAAAGCATGAATAAGCCTTGTAAGAACTCATGCTAAAGGATATTGATATAATATCAATATGATATATTGATTATTGATATTGATTATTATTAATATAATACTGAAATGTTCCACACATTTCTCTTTCAAATCCTTCTAGGAATATCCCACTAGAATATTTATAATATGTTCAAGGATTTGAAAATAAAGCAATTTCTAAACCAAATTAGACTATTTTGTTTACCTGGAATATATATATATATTAAAGTGATTTAGCACATGATTTAGCAATCATCTTAGCAAGTATGTTATTGTACTCATCACTTCTGTTCATAGCTATTTTTTAGGTCGTATCTAGGGGCCTGCTTTCTGCTGTCTACTTTCAGACATCTATTTTGGCTGATTTAAATGTGAGGATGGAAAAAAACCCACTATAAAAATTCCTACAAATAAAGTCTTTTTTTGAAAAATGAGGTGTCATGTATAGTTTAATTTAATCTTTGTGTGGTTTTCTTTGGCATGTTGCTCACACTTGGGATTCATATGGTGTATCACAGCAGTTCAGTTTACAAACCCACTTGTTGCTCTACAAATGGTTATATAAATTCCAAGAAAATGCTGCAAAAGAGCAAGTTTGCAATCTTGAGAGAAGTAAGTGACAAATATGTTCTTCAGAAGAGATAAGGTTGAATTTCTGGAGCACATGCACTGTGAAAATATCTTAAACAGTAATTTTGGTAAATAATAGATTATCATTTTTCCTTCTGCCAATACTTTCTCATTTCACTTCTCTGTCTTTTGGTGTCCACCAGCACAAATATCAGGTCACAGTTCATGCATAAGGAAGATGTCCATATCTGAAATTCATATGTGTCCTGTCAGCTCTTTTTTCCACCAAGAGCTTGAGAATCATATTGCATTGGAGACATGAGGGCTTGTTTTCATGAAGGTTTTTCAAGCCATTCCCCTTGAAATGTATAGCCTTTTGTATATGAAAAAGGCAGTTTACACAGTTGTGTAGTAAAGACCGTATTTTCTTACATTTAGGAACAAAGACATGTCAGGCTTTATTGAGCACATCACTAACTATATAACTAGCATTAAACACTCTATTTGCAACTGTTGCTGTGTATTTTGTGTGTGATTATCACCCCTAGATCTGCATCCTATAAAAAGATATTTCTGTTTGCTTAATTATAAAGCTCTTTATGAACAGGCTCATCTGTAAATAGCTTGGTGCAGCTGAAATAGAAATATAATTATAATGAAGGCAGATGTTTCTGAGATACTTCTCATGAAACTTGTTCTGAATATACAAAGGAGGAATGCTCTTCTATCTGGTGGAGTGTTGGCCAAATGTGGTCTAATCATCCAAATATGAAGGGGGGTTCACTTTGAGGGAAAAATCTGAATAATAATGACAACAGCAGTAACACCAACACTGCTAACAACAATATTAATAATATTTCCAAACCTATATACAACTGCCCTGTCCCTTGGTAAACATCTTTCTTCCTGAATCCTGAAGGGGCAAAGAAATAACTTATGCAATTTATTCTCTGTAGACTAGTTGCCAGAAAATACTGGACTGTTATAGTACAATACTTTGTTAGATTGATGAAACTCTCATGGAGCCACAAAGTTTAGGGTCATTTGTATACAAATATAGCACTTCTGTCTGCTTTGCTGTCTCTGCATGGGCTCTTGGATTGTTTAAATCCTGTCAGTAATGTTTAAATCCTCTCATCCAATAATGAGACAATTTTTAAAAATTATTATTTTGACATCCAAGGACTTATAAAACTACTGAATCCTATTTCCCATGGAAATTCTATTTCCAAATCTTTAAAAAATGTCACCTTTCAGTCAAACCCCAATCTTCCTTCCCCCTCCCTCTCTTCCTTCACTAACAATAAATGCTTGTGCTATGACAGCTGGCTGGGAGCTGTTGATCCAAGCCTGCAGTCCTCACTTCAGTGGAGCTGCCATCCTGATCAGCTCCCATTTGTTCCATCTTCAGTGACTCACCAGCAGGGCCAGTCACTGTCCCAGTCATCTTATGATCAGGGTGCCCAGGCAGCTACAGCCATCTGGCAGGCTTGTGGGTTGGAAACAGCCAGTTTAGCCCACGATGAACTGCTACAAACTCAGCTATGCTGTGGAATAGCACCTTCCAGCCCAGGACAGTCTTGTTGTGCTCACAGCATGTACATGGGAGTTATTGGTTAGCACTGCTGCTCTGCTCATCTTCCTCTTCCTCATCTCAGACTGCATGACTGAATAATGAAGTATGGAACTGGGCTGCCTCTTAAAGTAAGAGAGGTGAGTGTGAAGCAGAAAACACTTATGGATGATTTGAACTGAGCCAGTAGCATCCTGATATCTCTGTTGTGGATATTTTTCAAACATAAACATGAGCGTCTGACTAAAGTTTACAGAAATGGAATATGAGCATTTGTACCATGAGACATCAGGGATTTGATTTAAAAGTAAAGCAGTGATTTTAAAGGGTTGTGTATCAAATTTTGAATGTAACTTTGGGTAGCCTGTAGTAATTCCTTTTACTTCCTCACTTGGGTGGCAAACTTAAGGCAGCCTCACCTGGATGAACAGAATTGGAGAATATATCTCCTCTGCAGGAAATATATCCTTAAGCATAATAGAGCAGAATCCATTGCAGAGCAACTCCTTTTGAAATGAAATATATATACTTCCTGCTCTCATTTGTGAACAACTTTACTGTGTCAATGTTAACTAGACCTACCATGCCAGAACCTGGCTGGTGTGGTTCTCTTTCAATGGTCCATTGGTACTGCTCCAGATTTTGGGAGAAGCTTTCACTAATAATATATATCAAGCATATTTCAGTTTAAGAACACATCACAGTTGTCATTTCAAAAGTTGGATCCCAGGTCACTCCTTTGCAAAGGAGGAGCAAACCCTGGGGAGAGATTCCTTGCCTGGTTGGATAATTCTGCTCTCTATTTCTGATATTCTTAATGGAGAAACAACAAAATATCAGGGAAGTGCATTATCAGTGTAAGTGCATCACTTCCATTAACAGTAAAAACCATTACATATGTGCTCAGGATGAGAATGAACCTCTCTGACTGTACATACTTGTGCCTGAGGCCAGGCTGTGGGGCCCAACAAAACAGGCTGGCTTTCTGGTCTCTTCTGACCCCAAGGGATTCTGTGTAACTAGTCTACACATATGGGATAGAAAAAGACAGAAAGGAAAGGTGTTGCATTTATCTAGAAAAGAAGTATTCAGTAGTAACTCAAATGTAGGAATTGAGATTAAAATTAATGGAGTACCTGATGCTACAAAACACATTCTATTAATGAAATGAACAATTATTTTCAATTTAATGCAGAACAAATGCATTAAGAAAGGTGATGATGAATATTTGTGCATTAGGAATAATACATGCTGTGATAGGAAGAAAATGACTCAATTGTTTCTTTTATGAATGGGAAACTGAGGCATAGAGATATGATTTACTAGAGATTTCTCTTTTTCTCTTGTACACACACAAAGGAAAATGAGTGGGTTTTTTTGACTCTTGTGCAAATATTAATTTTTCTGTATTTGTTCCAAATTTGTGAACTGCTCTTATCCTCAGACTCCTATATATAAAAAACTGCCATCCATGGAACTGCTGCTAATAGAAACTATCAAGTCTGAGGCAGACATTTAACCTGCCAGCTGTGAGTGTGCATCTCCTTTGCATCTCCACCCTCACCTTTTGCCTGCTCTTCATTGTCCTTGTCAGACATTTTCTTCTGAGAACTTCTACTGGAAATCATGTCCCTATACAATGAAGATGTTAAAATGCTACTCTGACTACTAACTGAAAGAAACCATTTAATGACTAACCCTTGTCCTTATTAGGGAATAAGGCAAAAAGCATTCCATTTGAATTTGGCACAGAGGAAAAGTATCTGAAAGTATCTTTCCCTGAAAAAGAAAGGTTACCTGTTTTTCACATTTCCCTATAGTTGCCTCTCTAAATTGACACTGAGGCATTCTATCTTTATTAGCTTGTTCACTTTTGTTCACTTCTTGTTCACAATTATATCATTAATATAATTTGTTTTAGAATATCTTGTTAGTGAAAAAAATGCAAATACAAAAAACCTTGTTAAAGTTATTTTGTACTTTGCTACAAATTCAGAATTATAGGGCAACAAATTAGTTTGTCAATTTTGAAGAAAACATAAGTGCGTCTGACTTAAAATATCTTGCTGTCATTTTTGTTTTCCAGTTTCCTGTTTTGTTTTTTTGCCTTTGTCATACTGATGACTGTACAGAAATGGAAGCATTTCAGAAATATCTGTCATGAGATTAACACCACAGTTTTGCAAATGTGTGGAATCAGAAGATACAATTACTCTTAGTGATTCTGAGATAAATTTATTCTTATTTCTTTCCAGTATGTACAGAGGGGCATGAAGACATGGGTTTTAGATTAAATTCTCATTTAAAAGAAATCATAAATGGTCTTTTACCACTTATAGGGACTGCTGTGCAGTGTCATTAGCAAATCTGTGTGCTTAAGAATAAATTTTAAAAAAATATTTTTGAAAATAAAAAAATAAATAAAAAATAGAAAAGAATAAAAACAGAATCTCTTCAAAATGCTGAAAGGTTACATTGTATTATCTCTGTATGATAGAAAATCAGTTTTTCAGATCTATAAGTTCCTCATGTCTAGAACTACTTAAAGTGATGATTATTTCAGGCATCAGTTTCTCAGTTGACTCCATGTAGCCAAATCTATGATCTCTATAAAATCTAGAGGATAGCATAGACATGCTTGTAAGACTATGCATTGATCCATTATTCCTTCATCTAAACTGGTGTTCCCGATACCTGTAGCTACTATTGTGGCCAATCCATTGCAATGAATCATCACATCCCCAGCTGGGAATACCACAGCTGGTGTTTGTTGAACCAATGTGTGGTTAAGGGTCATGAAATGGATGTGAAATAAGAGGAAACGTGGTAGGACAGCCAATGGAACTACCAAAGCACCTTTAACAGTGCATATGGGGCAACAGGGAAATTGCGCGTAGAGGTGGAATAGGCCACTACTGAAAAGCTGAAGATATTATTATATTGACTGCTATTTACCTTGGTATGGCTGACTTGGACAGATATTGAAGCACAGATCCTTCCTCCATATACTCAATAGAGATTATTTGAGTTAGAGGAGTGATGATCAGAGTTACACATTTTGTCTTGTTTTGTTTTTTCCCTTCTCCTTCTAAATAAATAATTGAATCTTTTAGAGGAAGACCATAACAACTGGTATATAGAGAATTCTTTAGCAATTCTGGAGAAAACTATTCAAGTGAAATAGTATCAAACTGTGACTTGTGATCCCTTTAATGTATATTCAAGAGATACCAAAATCATGTAAACAATGAGCTTATTCCCCTAATGTGTTTAAAAGTTTTGTTTGAAAAAATCAATGATTGTTTTCTTGACTTATAACAATCTGTGTACAAACAAAATTCTGTATCCCAATATTAAGTTGTGAGGACTGCTGAATTCCCTTTATGCTGGTATTTCTTTGGATCAGTTTTACAATGTGAAGTTGAAAGAAGTTAAGATTTTGACTATGCTGTTAGAATGGGATAAAGATATCTGAGGCCTAGGTTTGGTGGTCAGCTGTTAAGGGAGCTTCAGTTTTCTGTGCAGTTTCATTAATATAATTTGTTTTAGAATATCTTGTTAGTGAAAAAAATACAAATACAAAAAACCTTGTTAAAGTTATTTTGTACTTTGCTACAAATTCAGAATTATAGGGCAACAAATTAATTTGTCAATTTTGAAGAAAACATAAGTGTGTTTCCATAAAGTAAAATTTAAAGGATATTGATTAAAAGTAAATTTTAAGGATATTGATTGCATTATACTATGTTCATTATTAAATTTCATTTATTTATGTGTGTAGTCTACATAATCTTCTAATAACAACATTTTATATTGGGTATATAACATGCAATAATATAATATTGATATGTTGTATTCAAAATAGTATGTATTATAGCATGTAACTTTATAATATTCCAGATGCTGATAAATCTACATTAAGTCAGGATTTTCTACCACTGTAAATCTACTGCAGCAGGAATTTTTTTCTGAAATCTGCCCAAAAAGTTATATCCTGTAAAGAATCTGTGAGCTATAATAGTAAATTTTTGCACTTGTAGGACACTTCAAGGAGATAGGATCTGGACCACAGCCTTCAGTGGTAATGGGCAGAGCAGCTGGGAAGGGACAAATCAAAGAGGTTTTACAGTGTGGGATCAGGAGGATTGCAACAGCTGGGGAGGGTCAGGCAGGTTATGACATTTGGGGGAACTGTTGGGTAGGGAGCTCTTCGCTGAGGAAGGATGAGAGTTATGGCAGCTGGAACTGAGCTGGTGGAGACTTACGATCAGGAGGAACTGGGAACAGTATAGCATCTGGAAGCTGATCAGGCAAGGGGCTCATATTATCCAGGGGATCAGGAAGTACACAACAGCTGGGAAGGGTCAAACAAATACCCAACACACATGGAATTGAACAGCAGGGCCTGGTGCCACATACGGCTTCTCACATTCCTTTTTTATGTATTGCCGCTCTCTACCTTTCTGTAAATTTCTCTTAACTCATGTTCAAAATGTGTCTTTGAGGAAAAACAAAGAGGAAAAAGTAAATAATATGAAATTCTACTAGGGAAAAAAAATGTGGATAGACCTTCTCAGACAAAAGGTGTCCAGCCAAAGCCCATGTAATTGTAACTATTGGCTAGTAAAATATTTTCTTCTTCAACCCTCTTGCACCCACTGCCCTACCATGTGAAGATTTTTTAAACCTTTTTTCCAGGAGCTCAATTAGCCAAAGGAGTTTAACTTTTTCCTCCAGTGGGAGCTCAACATATGGAAGCTCAATTTTTTGTGATACTGCCCAGCAATACTGAGGGAATTTCATGACAGATGACCCTGGTGCAGGAAGAACAAGCTTCATGTGTCTTGCTTGGCATACACCACTCTGGCTGAACTGGTCTGTTTCTCAAAAATTTGTTTATTTAGTGCTTTCCTGGTCTCAGATGTTGCACTATTAGATAATGCAGGTATAATTGCACATTTGACATTTTTTTCCTAAAGTTTCTACTTCCTATCTGAGGTTTATTATTTCTGTCCTCCATGTATGTTGTTGCTGTCCTTTTTTGTTTTGATTATTTTTTTCAATTAATTTTAAAAGTGAGATATTTATGATGCAATACTATCACATTCCCTGTAGGTTTCCTTTCCTCTTTTTATCATTTCTCTCTGACCTTTGCTGACACTCCTAGAAGACCAGCCTTTTTCATTACCTCTTTGCATCTGCACCTTCTTACACCTGCACCCAAATATTTTGTTTCATGCTGCATTTTGATTGTAAGCTCATTTTGCAGAGATTATTTTTTAATTCATATTTAGCTAAGTACCTAGCATGATGCAGTCCTTCACAGTCAGTCTAGCAGGTACTAAAAAGAATAATAAATTATAGTAATAAGTTCTTTGAAAGCCCTGATTCTTTGCAAATCTTTGACAAATTGGGAAATTATGTCATATTTACTAGGCAGTTGTGATAAATACGCACAGGGTGGATGGTAAATTGTTGTTTTACCTCTACAAAAATCCGTAGTATTCTCTTGTGTTTTCCATAGCTGCTCATATGATTTCTTTTCTTCTATAGGCTCTTATTGCTTTCCAGACATGCTGTGCCTTGTCTTTGCCAATTGTTGCCATCTGTCCTGATGACATTGTGATGGAGGTTGAGTGTGTTGCTGAGCTTCTTAATAATGTCACAGTGTCATTTTGCGTTACTTCTGTCACTCTGCTGCTGTTATGCTAACTTGTCTTCCTTCATCTTTTCTTTCACACAACTCTTATACTCAATGCAGTCTAAAAAATGCCCTCTGGATATACGTTCTTCTCTTCTTTCCACCACATCCAATATCTCATATGTTCTCTACAGCTGCTTTCTGTGTTCTCTATTTATTCCAATCATATTCTATATGGTAGAAAGTGCTGCTTGTAGGACAGATTTTTTTAATTTCCTCTTGGCATTCAGTAACACCCTATTAAGTGGCTGTGTTTACACTGCAGTTGTCAATGATCTTTTCCGGGTCCTCTGCTCATTAAGCAATAAATTCAACTTTCCTGGCTAGCAGTGTTTTGAACATTTCATGTGGCAATATGGAGCCAGTCCCACAGGGAATGGTTTCCTCTTACCAGACTGCTCCCTCCACGTGCTGTACTCCCTGTTGGGTTTATCTAACTATGTCATCTCTAGGAAGGATACTTGAAGCAAGCTGTTGCCTCTTTCTTAGTCGCATGCAGGTTGCCAGGGAGCCTGGGGGACCCACCATCTGACATTATAGCACTCGGCTTCTAACGGAATATGTCTGAGAATCCCACTGAAGCGTGGGATGATAAGTTCCCGCTTTCTTTTTTGGAGAATTACTTCTCATCCACAATCAAGGTAATAAAATATTTCTGCCAACCTGTTATTGTGTTGGCATTCAGATTTCTATCCTTCACTGAAGAATTATAAAAATAGAAATAGTTTTTCAAGGGCATCTCATAAGTGACTTTGTTTCACATTTGATTCCAAGATTGCAAAATGAGAAAAGCCCCATTGATCTGAGTCATAGAGATGGCACAACAAAAGCAGTAATTACTTGGGCTTTCCTTTGCTGCTTCTGTATTCTGCTTCAACTTGGACACAGGTAGATCACACCCAGGAGTGAAAAAATAATTCATTGCACAATCTGGTGCTTAACCTGCCTACTAAGACTGAGAAAGAGGGTGCCAATTAGTGCCAGCTGTAACAGTGCATGGGAGATGTGGACCATCCACCAGGAGTTGGACCATGATCACAGTTCATTTCAAAAAGGACACTGAGCAGTCTTCAGAATGTTAATAATTTTCAACCACTCCTGAATTGGGATAGATTCAGACTTAATTTAACAGAACAGACACTCTAAAGAGTACTGAGGGTTAACACTGGGCAGAGAATGACATCAGAGAGGTAACATGGAAACAAATATAGGGGCAGAAAAACATAAGAAATCTATAATCTTATTTAAAATAAAGAAAGAAAAAGAGAAAAGAAAAAGAGAAGCTTGACCCACAAAGAGCCTAACAA
The DNA here is from genome assembly GCF_023055355.1 of Agelaius tricolor. Taxonomy (NCBI): domain Eukaryota; kingdom Metazoa; phylum Chordata; class Aves; order Passeriformes; family Icteridae; genus Agelaius; species Agelaius tricolor. The sequence goes on from NW_027269261.1 coordinate 81,394,578, forward strand.
AAAAGAGGGAATGAACTTGCAGTCATGTTGGAAGGGCAGAAAACAACAAGTTATGTTATTTCTTGATATCCTGGAAGGGGAACTGAGATCATGCAGATAGCACAAAGTACCATCATACAAAGTACAGTGTTGTAATAGTATGATACAAACCCCAGAGCTCAAGCACAGCACTGAAGGATATGCATTATTAATGGTTTATATCACCAAGTTCCCTCCCTTGTACTCTTCTCTGTGCTGACTCTAGTTTCCACTCCTGTAACAGGCTGATGCCTTCTATTCTCTACCTTATTCTATTAATCTACATGCCAACTTAATTTTGTTCTTTCTTCCTTTGTAGTCTTTTTCTCTGCACCATCACTGACATTAACTTTCATACTCATGACAAACCTAAGGCCTCAAATATTTGCTGCTTCTTTCAGCTCTTTGTTCCACCCCCAGCTTTGGTACAACTCTCCCACATGTCAAAGAGCTGTTTGCATAACTCAGTCTTCAAGTGATGTTCCCTTTTTGGCTTCTGGTCATGTACAAGGGGCTATTTCAACATTCATTGACTTTGACCCTCTCCTGGTCTTACCTCAGCATGACTTTGCCAGCTTTCCACTTGGTTAATATAAGTGTGCCTGTCATCATTTCCAGTGCCATCAGTATTGTTGCCCTCTCTTCTGCTTTCAACAAAATCTAAGTGCAGATCTGTTAGCTTGCTATAGGTAAAGTAAGTTAGGAAGCATGAATTATGAACTGCTCAAGAAATAGCAGCTGTTGAGCTTGTGTGCACAGCGAGGTTTGTTTGCTGCTGATCAATAAAAATCAGAGTCAGTAGCTATGCTACCAGAGAGACCATCTGTGGCTAGAGAGCCAGAAGCTTGCTGACCAGGATAGACACTGCTGGCTCAAAGGAGGACAGGGACAGGTTATATTCACAGAACCACCATAAGAGGGGCATATTTAACTATCAGCAAGTGCTAGAGGGAAATCTGTGTGCAAAAGCACATTACTGCCCTGAACTTCCTCTGGGAGGAAGGGTCTACAAATCGACAGAAAAGAACTAGGATGTCCCTTTGCTGTTAGTGTAATAAAGTAGCTTGGCTAAAAAAATAGGAATTTTTACTAAAAAAATTTGGTACCAAGTGATCAGATAGGAGTAGAGGGACAGAAATTTCTCCCTTCTCTTCAAGAAACAAAGGTAGGGATGGTTCCTCTCCTATTCTTGTGAACCTTGTGCTAATATTTCCTAATAAAAAAAATTAACTTGTGTCCTCATTTCCTTTTCCAGTTGCTGCACTGCTTTATACTTCACTCCTGTGTATGCTGGGTCCTGTCACTCCATTTTTGTTCCCCAAGTGTGGAATCCTTAGGATCTTTCCCACTCAGGGAATTCCCCAGAGCCCTCCTTGGAGAGTCTTACCATAGAGTTCTCCCCCACCTGGGTGTGCAGAAAAGACTTCCCCACGGAGTCTTGCACAACACTGATCCATCACAGTTCCTTTCCCCATATATCCAAACTTCCTCTGGTTTCTTCTTCCCCTGTCTCCTCATTGGTCATGGTTCTCCTGGTGGCTGGCCCCTTCTTCCCCAAAAGCCAATGCCCTTTGCCCTGCCCCTTGGTACTGCTCCCATATCTGGCTCTACTTAAACCTCATGCAGGGTACATGGTTTGTCTTTTGTTTCTGGCTCCCTTTTGGTGTGTTGAAATAAGTCACTGGAACTGACCACATAAAAAAGGCCCTTCTGCCTCTCTTCACTGAGCTAGCCATGGTGAGTGTGGCGTGTTGACTGCCTTGCCTGAATGTTTACCCAAGTGGCTTTTCCACAGGATATGCTTATTTGGAAATAGGTAGCAGCAACCACCATCTAAACCCCCATGCTGCTGCATCCAAGCCCAGCACAGACCGAGCTCATTCAGCTGAAATTACTCTTGCAAAATTTCAAATGCCTTCTTGTTAGCCAAATCTCATACTCAATACTCTGTGCTGTCAATTTTTATCAGATGTCATGGATATATCAAGTATGCTCATCTTAAAATTTTATCATCCACTGGCTTTTGAGGTGTCAACATATATTGGTTTTCCCTCTTCCATTTCTAATAGATCCTCAAGTCTTTTCTTTTATAGTTTCTTGTTACTGATTATCTATTAATAAGACTTTTTTTCTTATTCTTCTTTCCTTGTGTGTTGTATCTCTGAATAACATATGCAAAATCAACTACTGTTTCTTTTCAGATGACTCACAGACAGAGCTCTCCTTCAGATTTCTCTCCTGTTCTTCAGACGGAAGAAAAACTCAACTGTTATGCTATATTTTTTAAAGGCCAATCTGAGTAAAAAAAATGAGTTCTAACTCCTTAACTGTCCACAATATTTCTTTTTTTCATCACTGTGACATCATCCTGCTTGTCTCTGATATAATTCAGTGTTTCTTCACTTGCCCTTCTCTCCATGTTCTACCATCTTGAGTATCACCAGGTCTTGTGGATGCTTTCCTGGAACATCTGGAAGGTGTGTAAGCTATATTCTCTCTCATTGTTCCTCACTGTGAAAACTTTTTACAAGCATTTTTCTTTACATCTTCATTCCTAATTAATACCAGCATCTTTAATCTCAATTAATATCTTCAGAGTTACAGTTTTGCCCTTTTGTTCTATCCTCTCTCTTCTGTTGTAAAGGTACATAGATTCTTGATTTCAGTTTAACTGTGCCAAGGAAATTATATCAATTCAGTGGTTTCCCTTTTTCTTTTAAATCACTTTCTTGATCTTTAAAGCCCTTCCCAGGCTTTCCTTGCTTAGTTAATATTTGCTGGAGAGAAGTTGATTTCTGGCCTTAGCAGTTGATGTCAATCTTTGTACTGTCCTTGTTTGATTTTTTTGTGTGCTTTTTTTCCTAAAGACTTTGTACATGGAGGAAAAAACCATAATCTTCATCAGTACAATTTCCTTGTCCTCCTCCAAAACTTCTCTCTAAAAAGAAACCACCTTCCTCTGCTGAGAAACCTACAAAAACCTTAGGAATAGTTTGGCAGCCTGAGTGGGATACACCTGCTCAAATGTTAGCGTTTCTCACATAGAAGCTATGTCTGAGCTAGTCCCAGCACACTTAGTAGTCAAGTCAGATGGGAATCATGGATTTATCTCATCCTAAACTTCACACGCGTCTCTCTACACTGATGGTAAAGAGAAGTAAGCAGATGGCTCCTGTGCAGACATTACAGATATAAGAAATCCATTAAGTATACATAGGATTAGTTTACTATGCTATTTCTATTTATCCGCCTATTTTCTGTTATTTCAGTTCAGATATTAGTATTATTCTTCCTTGGTTGTCAACTCTAGAGTAGGAACTTTCTATTTTCCCATCATGGTTAAACCCATAGTATCTCATGGCTTATTTTCATAGTTTTTCACAGTGATAATATACAAAGCAGCCAGAGAGCTCAAATAGGTGACTTGACACATTCATCCTTCTTATGAAGCACTTGCAGAACTACTTAGTACTTTCAGCTGTTAGACAAATGTTTTCATGGGATAAATATTAATGAAACAAATTGTTACCTCAGAGCATTTCTTTTGGCTTGACTAATGTTGTAGGAGATTGTATCTGCTGGTTTAATTCTAACAAATAAACAAGTTATGTCAGAAAACATTACGCGGGCAAGCTGCTGGATTATGCAAACTACAATACAGTCAATTTCATTGACCTGAGAAACCATAGTCAGAAAAGAACACTTTCCTGTGTCTGAGTATAGCACAGAGCCTACAGAAAACTTCCTTAAAATAAAGAGAGAAAAAAAAAAAGTAAATAAGACATGGTAAAAGAAAGGAAAATAACTAGTCTTAAGCACAGTGTAAGAAATAGCTTGGCAATTTGTTTGCTCTCACACAGCAATTACCGTGCTAAATTAAGTGCGTTAACCAAATGCCCCCAGTGGCTTATGCCATGTTGTAGTCAATTCAACATATGTGAGGTCTTCTCAATTGCACCAACATGTTACATTTGCACAAGTTGCATTTTGTGTCATTCTCTATTGGAACCTGAGGGCTGTTTTTTTACAACTATAAACAGAGATATGAGCAAAATAATTTTACCCACTAGCAGTGTATATGTTCCCAGAAACATAATATCCATCTGTCTTTCTTGCATTCTCACTGTGTCTGATATCAATTTGGGTAGATAAATAGTTATTTTGAAATGTTTTTCCATAGTCCCAGATGTGTGAATTTTTAATTAGTTCTAATAATTGCCTTTTCTATATTGTTTCTGTGAACCATGATGTATAGCCTCTAATCCTTATAAATTACATCTAAAGTGAAAATTTGAAAATCAACCTATTCTAGGGTTATATTTATTGCAAGCTGAATTGCAGCTTTCTTGCTACAGACAGAAGTGCACCTGTGATAAAAACTAGTCGTAGAGTGACTGTCACAGCTAATGTTATAGTATAAGATATATTAGGGCTGGAGACCTCTCATAATGATCTGTCTTAGTAGTATCTGTAGCAGCATGGTCAGTATTGCAAATCATACTAATATGGGAAAGACTTTCTCAAAGAAAATAAGGTGTGTCCCCAAGAAAACAATCCTGTCTTTCCACTTTGATCTTTAGCCTTCCTTCTTTGGGTAGTGTTCAGTTAAATACTGTTTCTCCTTCCTCTGTTCCAGGCACATTTGGGAGGTGCAAAGTGCTGAAAAACTGCTGAAGAATTGCATCTTCACTGCATGGAGAAATCCAGAGGTGCCTTGCAGGGACATCATCTATACAGAGAATAATTTTAAAACGTTCCCCATGTGAAGATGCTGAGGAGGAAAAGGTTAGTAGTTAGTATGATCTTTGTTTTAAAGGGTCTTAAAAACTTTCATTTGAATAATGTATATTAAGCAAAGGGAACAAGAGTATTTAGACCTATGTTATGTCCTGTAGACACTTATATAGTTGTACACAGAGAATTAAAAATTTGTCTGGATAAAAAAATTTATCCCTCTTGGGATTCTTTCTCTCTCCTGTTTTTCTCCATCATCTTTGTGTAGAGGGTGACTTACATCTTCCTTTTTTTAGTCACTTCTAGTTATTTCTTTTTCCTGTGATGTTCTACCTTAATCTATTTATTTTTCATTTTCAATCTTCCCATTCCACTGAAAGCATGCCTTAGAACAAGGAGACATCAGATCCTTTGACAGTGCAGTGGAATATTGTTGGTTTGCACTGGCATTACATCTTGGCTCCCTTTCTTTTCATACTATTACAAAATATTATTATTTCAGGAGATTACAGTGAAAGTTGAGAAAAATACATTAATGAAATGCCATTAAAATTAATGTTGAAAATACAAGGGTTAATGGAACAATAATAAGGAGGAAATAGCTCCAGGCTGGACCAATGCACCTAATCTGCACCTAAAACATTGACAGTATCCCCTTAGCAATTGCCTAAGTATTCTCATTAGTCAGTAAAAGGAGAAACAGATTTTAACCACCTACATGCCCAGCACTTAGACAGCTTGAGGAAACTGATATCTCACTGACCTTTTTGGAGACAGAGCTGAAGACCATGATGCTAAATTTTTTTCTTCTAGATGCTTTTGATATTTTGTCTTTCTTTGATCCCTGTGACTTCAAAATTTATACCTCATTCAGTAATTTGGAAATTTGCATAATGAGAAAAGTGAGTTTGTGGGTTATACAGGTTCCCTGAGCGGTGTAACTCCAGTTTTTCTTGATGCCGATGTAGAAATTTGAGTTGATGTACTGCGGCTGCATTACTGTGAAAACTCTATTTACAGAGGAAAATATAATGCACATGGGTTTTACTCTAAGCTAGTACTTTGCACAGAAAAATAGAAGGTTCTGCACAGGTTTGCATGAATTGACTCGTTCTCCACTCCAAAGAAGCTCTCCCAAGTCTCAGTTAAATGAAAAAAAGCAGGAAAATATTGAAGAAAGTATGAGACAGACCTTAAGGATTTAGAGATTGCCTATGTTTTTTGAGAGCTCTGATTTTTAGCAGATACTTTTATGTAGTAATCAGTGCTTCCATGATCTACAATAGGTTGGGAAAGGAAGGATTGTCAAAAGAAACTTCAAGCCAAACCAACAACAGCAACAAAACCCTCCCAACCCCAAAACTCCACCAAAGTAAAACAAAAAAATCAACAAAGAAAAAAAAACACCCAGAAAATCAGTTTTGGATGTGATTTTTTTTGGTAAGTGTATTTATTATTATAAAAGCCACTGGTTACATTAGGTCCCAAGGCATTATTTTAGTTTATGCTTTATTTGATGGACAACAGACAATTATTTTAACAAAACAGTGTGCCTAACTGTGTACCACACCCTACTGGACTTGGTGTTTCTTGAATGTAACAGGAAATGTTCAGTCTGTAAAGCCACAGAGGAACAGAGTTTTTGCCTATGGGCTTCTGGAAATGATAGTTTTTGCAATTGCAAATTTCAAAGCAAAAGTTCTTCTGAAGTGTTTAACAGTACACAGATCAGGAAACTGATATTGTAGATTTGTTAATGATGCACATGCACAAAACTAGACCAAAATGCAGGTTGCAAAAACAGATGTTAGGTCTGTTGGTGGGTTGTATGCAGCAGCATACTGGATGTGAAATGGGTTTACATGTGTTTTTAATCAATGAATCTGTATCAAATTATTCCAATGAATGCACATCATGTGGAAGATAGTACTTTAGTGCTTCAGTGTTATTTTCAGTAAAAAAGAATAAAGCGTTGTTCTCCATCAGACTACACTTTATCTGATCTCTATTATAAGTGGTTTAATGGAAAAAGACTGACAGGGAAGTTCTCCTTATATTGAGAATTATTTTGCAGATTCAATTTTTTATTAGTCTGAAGGTACATTTACTACCAGAAGCTTTATGTGACTGAAGAAACTTGTCTTTATAAAATGGATGTAACATTTTAGGACTTTTAATCATGCTTGACTGGAAATTAGTCAATTTTTTGTGAAACAGCCTTAAACACATGGTGGATTTTTTTTTCCAAAATAGGAGCTTCCAAATAGGAAGTTCCACTTCTTCTAACTATGATTTTGAATGCTTAGTAATTCATATCAGTTATTCACTGCTAACTATAAACTTGTGGAACAGGAAGTGATAGGTGTTTTTCACTGTGTTTATGTATATGAACAAATTCTCCAGATACTACTGCAATGGAAATGACAATTCAGTGAGCTAGAGTCATCCTTGCCTCATTGAAATCTGTTTAAAGCACTTTCAAATTGCATTTAGAAGGCAGTCTCTATGCTGGATGTAGCTGGAGACCACTCCTCAGCTTGACAAATGATCATACTTTGGAATACATCCCTTTGGAACAAAAACTTACATTGGTCTAATATTTTATTCTCTTTTCTGCATCTGTGTAGCAGTTTAGGAGTCTGGATGATTGCACACAGGCCTAGCACAAGGGTGTCCAGTTTCAATCAAAGTTTCTTGATCACAATTCAGAAATTATTACCAAAGGCAGAAGGAGCATTGTGCAAGACATAACATATTCACAGATTACAGCCAGATCACTTTTGGGTGTCAAGCCTGGTCAGGTTAGTCAGTTGCTAAATGGCTGGGCTTGCAATTTCCTTGTCATTTTCTCTGCTAATCTTTAAGCAAAATTCCATGGCATTCCTTGTGCAAATGAATTATATTTTTCTTTTTATCAAGATGAGTTACAACATGGAGTTTCAATTGCAATGTAAAGAAGTTGTTCCTGAGGACAGGTGACATGAAGGCTTTGAAGCAAGACAAAAGGAAAGTTGATGGGGAAGTGAGAGAGAGAAGGGTATTACCTGGAAGAATTTCATCTATTTTGTAGAACAGTCCTGTGAAAAAATGCTCTCTTGAAAGAGACAAATCTATCAGTATGACTTAAAACTAAATTTCTAAAGACTATAGCTGTTATGTTCTGCAAGAATTTTGAGATTGAAATTGCAGAGGTTTCTTATTTTACTCTACGAGATGTCAGTTACATTACAATGTAACACACAATAAAGCTTCATTTTTTGTAGAATCATAAAATAGTTTGGATTCAAAGGGACCTTAAAAATCATGAAGTTCCAACCCCTCTGCCACTGGCAAGGACACCTTCTAGTAGACCAGGCTGCTCAATTTTTGTCTTAATTTGCATGACAAGTAGGGAGAGTTGCTTAGGAAAAATCAATAATCTACTATAGTGCCTTTAGTCACCCTTATCTCAGTTTGGCTTCCAGAAGGAAAAAGTCTTCAAAGTTGCGAACTCTTAGCCACCTGGAGTACACTGCAATTAAATTAGAGGACAAAATAAAGACTGTGTCTTAATCTATGTGCGTGATTTTTGCCGGAGCCTCCAACATCCCCAAAATAGCACCATGTTCAGCTTGGGCTAGATACTGCACAGAACCACAGAAACAGTGGACTAAGAAAAAAAAAAAAGTTAATAGCAAGTATCTGGCAATCCTTTCCCACCATTTTCTATTTTATCTACAGTGGCTTGTGGAAGGGGCTATTTTATATAAACTTTATTTTATGTAAATGTTGGATATTCTGGAACAAGACTGGATGTTGCTACAATTTCTGTGTCTGCACTAGGGCACAAAGCATGACCAGTGCTGAACTCTCTAGTCTTGGCTGGACTGTCTCCTGACAATGATCTCTGGCACTAAGCCATGGCTGGGGGTTTCCTAAAGGAGTTGCCAGCTAGGCATGGATCAAGCTCATTCCAGGGACGTGCCAGCACTTAAAATGATTCATGATGTCTTTGGCCATGTTTCATTTACTGCTGGAGATGTAGCAAAGTATCTGAAGCATTGCCCTGGTCTGAGTGCACTCCAGTGCTATGTGGGAGAGACACTGTGGCGTTTGCAGTCCTGTGCATCTTATCTTTTTCCCTGTCCTCCCTTCAGGAAATCTGCTTGTGACGGAAAAGTACTGATGGTAAATTCCGGAAGCAGTTATATCTCTGCCAGTGAAACCCTGGGTATTCCAGCACAGCCAAATAAGAATGAACACGAGGGTTTAATGGTCTGCTGTTGTTTGTGTTGCATGTGTTGAGTTATATTTGCAGTTCTCAGCTCTGAGGGCTGGAGTCATGTTCCCTTTGCATTGTGACTTCCTACCAGGTGAGACCTGTGAGCACACTGTATTCCCCTGCTATACACACCTAGAGTCTAGGAATGATGAAATCTGATGGAAAACAGTCATGGTGGCCTCTATGCAGATGTCATAATCTGGTCTGTGTGGTTATGAGGGCTGCAGGAAACACCATGGGATCCTTGTAGTAACAACAGAGACTTACAAGCATGGGATCCAAGGATAATTATCTTCCACTTACCCTGTGCTAGTGGTAATGCTTTGGTCTGGTATTATTAACAAAATGTGGCAAATTAAATGTTGAGAAGAAATGGGTGTTGTCAGTGCACCAAATTTTTAGCCCTCAGATTTTTTTCTAAATGACTCCAAACACTGCTAGAGGCAATCCATGTACTTGCTTAAAAGTACTTGCACTTCAAAAATACTGATCATCCTGCTGTGTCTTTGTCAACAGTAACTGAAAAGATGAACCAAAACCATGCTAAAACACCACTTAATTCAATCTAAACCATGTTTTAAGTTTGCAAGTCCTAATCAAGGTTAACATAGCTTAAGACTGTTACAGGCAGTGGAGTAGTAAATAATAATTTGTTTCCATGATTTGTATAGACTATTGTGCTAGAAAAGTGGGAATGTGATTTCAAGTTACATGAGTTGTCCCTTGGAAAAGCTCTTAATCAGTATCCATCCTCCTTCTTTACTAGCATAATTTTATCAATACTACAAATTTATTCATTATTCCTTAAGATGCATAATTTTATATCTATATATTATTTTCTTATAATGAGAATGTAGGATATCTAATGAGGAGTCCCAGGTGCAAAAGCAGAAAAAAACACCCAAAAAAATCACAAGAGGCCATAAAGTTGATTTAGAAGCACATTTTTAACTTAGTTAATACTTTTTTTTCACTTTGATATAATTTTGTGGAGGATCTAGAAATCACTAGATAATTCTTCTGAAAGATTTTTTCCCTCCTTTGATGTTTTGCCAGAGGTTTGAGGGAGGTGCTCCTTCCCCTCTCCTCAGCCCTAGTGAAACACAACTGAAGTGCTGGGTCCATTTCTGGGCTCCCCAGCAAAGATATGGAAATATTGGTGTGAGTTGAGTAAAGGGCATGAACAGAATGAAGTAGCTGGAGCATCTGATGTATGAAGAGAGACCAAGGTAGCTGGAGCCATGCACTTCTCAGTGGTATCCAGTTAAAGGATGAGAAGCTGTAGGCAAAAACCTTTTACTATGATGATTTTTGGGTGGCCCAAAGATTTTGCACAGTCTTTCTCCTTGGAGTTATTCAAAATTGAGTAACCCTAAACCCCCTAACCCCATAGAAGTTCCACTCTTAAACACTGCCATCCTACAGCCTCAGGGGTTACCATCACATGACCCCACCACAGCATCACAGAAGCTAACCGAAAACAAGCAATCCAAGCCCCATCCCTAACATAGAATGGTTCTGGGCAGCCCTTTCTCCTTGATTCTCCTGGCTTAGACTAGTCAATATTCAAAGAGGCCTTCTGACCTCATCTACTCTCTGATTCTGTAAAATTGATTTGAGTGAGAATTCTAACAGTCAAGGATCTCTTTCTTGTTGTGATACTGATACTTTTGCCCTGAAACAAATTCCCATACTTGCAGTTCTCATAGAGTTTCAATAATCCTACTAAATGGGCTGATATTGCCAGTCTATGATTTGCCTGTTTGGGACTCCATGCTAAACACAGTACATGAATACACAGAGTCTATATCTGTGTGAGCAAATCAGTCGTGTGATTCTCTGGCGCTGAGGCAAACTGGAATGAATTGATTGGTATTCACACTGTTCAGCTGTCCTACCTTCCAAAGAGGATGGCCCCATCCCAGCTGCCTACTGGAGTGCTTGGCCCATTCCTGCTCTTACACCATACCCAGGCATTCTCTTGGATGGGACTAGTAATGTACTGGGATCATTTCAGCTATTTAGCAGTGTAAGTTACCAGTTGCCAGCCTTTGGAAAGCATTGCATAATTTCTAAGTGTAGAGCCACTTATTCAGATCTATGTTCTGTTTTTAAAACATTGTTGTATTAATTAAAAAAATAAAGGATAAAACAGTAATGCTTTAGTAAAATGAGCTCAGAAAATAGAAGGAAAAAAATGCAGTCCCTATCCTCATTTCTGTGCTATATGACAACAATTTCATGGTCTGGATCATCCCTCAGGTTTGTGCTCAAGTCTCCCTGGAGGCTTTTTGAAGATCAGGATCCTTTTCCTGCGTGAGTTTTCTCCAGAATTAAAGAGATTTATCTCTGAACCAGGATAACTCATTGTGAATTTGGCTGGTTCCTCAGTGAACCCAAACTCTCTCCTGACTCTCACTAGGAATGACTGAATTCCCATCTCTTCCTGTCTTCTGCTCAGAAACTTCCTGTGCGGCCCATTCTAAATATTCCTGCTGGTGCCTTGGCTTCTTTGTTTTGCCTCTGGAAATTCTGCACTTTTTGAGGTCTTTTTTTTCCCTTGCAAATTAACTGACTTTCTGATTTAGGCTTTCTCCCTTGCATACTAACCATCTAATGAATATAGCCATTAATTGCCTTATATTGTAACAACCCATCATTCTGGTGGGGATTTTCTGGAGCAGCAATTCTCAACCCTTTGTAATCCATGGCAAACTCCTCTATTCTGAAAACAATCAAAAGATGCCTTAGCCACTTAAAAAAATAAAAAAAAGAAGAAAAAGTGCAGTACTACTGTGACAGGTTTTATTTGCAAATAAAAACGAGTAAAGCTAAAATAAATGTCTATTCATTTTTTTTAACTTTATTTTTTGTGTGGAAAAAATCATATATGCATATATTTCTCCCCTCCCCAGACTTAAACACACTATTACTTTGTGAATTGCCTTCTAATATTCTATGACAATAGGGACCAAAGACTGGGAGAAAACTTTTAAATAAAAAAGAGGAAATACACATGCTAGGAACAATGAGCTAAATTTTGTACATGAGTACACAACTGAATGTCCAAAGAGATTTTGAGTCTAAAAGTACAAATAAAGACCTATGAGACTGATTAAAATAACTAAAATAGGGAAAGGCGAGGGGAAAGGGAAAAGGAAAGGGGAAAGTGAAAAGATGGGAGAGATCATAATACGTAATAGTTCTTTTATACGGTCTAGATAATATCTTTAGACAGTATGTGTGTATATAAAAAATGCATTTGTATTGGCAAACAAATATTTATGTGCAAAACTGAAAAAATGGATTCATTTATTTCAGGCAGTTTTTCAAAAATCTGTTTCATCACAGTTATCAAGACTATCTTCCAACAAAAGCAACTTCCTTCAGATACTAGGTTAGAATTGTCTTGAAATAAATGCTTATCTTCTTACGTTATAACCACTTTTTGATGTAATTATATTTGAAACTTTTGTGACAATTTGGATATTTTGGCAAGGTATTAATGGTACATGAAGATGTCAGCTCTTTCTCATTCTCAGCTTTGTATTATCTCATAGGTTTCTATCTCTTTTTCTCTCATCCTTTAATTTGCAGCCATTTCGTTCTAGATTAAAAATGTTTGTGTACACCTTTGGGATAATTCATCTTGATGCTGAAAACATTTAACATTTCTTTCCCTTAATAAATAAAACATGGGATGTGTCGTTCCATTCTTAGAGTTTTACTCTAGGTCCTCACCTGATCCCAGTTAGCCAAAAATAGATGATTCATTCATGGGGGGGGAAGGCTGAGTAGTCAGCAGGTTTTCTGAGAGACAGGTGGAAGGTGAAAACTCCCTGTATTTTAATATTCTGTAGGCAGTACTAGGTGATATTGCTTCAAGTATGTTCATTGACCTGGTCAGAGAGGTAGAGCTGCTGGATAACCGTGGTGTGAATAACTACAGGAATCCAGGAGATCAAAGAGCTCTCTGCTGTTTAAAAAGCTCTTCTCAGGAGAGAAAGGAGTGGGGAATGGGGTCAATTCTTAGATGTTGCTCCTGTTGAGAACAGACAGTGATGGAAGAGAAGGCATCCTCTGGTGAAAGAAACCAAAAGGCTTTTTTTTTTTGTTTTCTCTTGTAGGGTCTGCTCAATGTTCTTTATTCTCTGCCAAAATAGAAACTTTGTATTGCGTCTTCTCTGCCCTCAGGCCTTATATGTCTAATTTATTTCATTTTTTAATTGTTTATTTTTGGTACTGTGAAGCTTGGTGTCAATCCACTAGGCTAAAAATCCTAAGAGTGTGCTCCCTCTGGAAGGATGGAGTGCTGTGTTTTTGTACAAAGATAGAGTTTCAGTGTCTCACCTGTCTAGATTCACGTATTCTCAGTATTGTACCTACTTTTCCTTTGTATATGGGTGAAAAGGTGTGAGAAAAGAAACTGTGTTGAGATAATCTTTTAGTAAATCCCCAGTATAGCTGCACAAAATGATCAGCAGCTGTAACCCAATTAAATGTAGCAATTTCACAGTACACTACTGCTCACTAGAGAGTATATACTGATATTGTCTGAGTATTCAGCCAAACCATTTTGTATCACTGCTTGCAAACTTCTCCTCAGGAATATTTAAAATTTGGCTAGAGCTCCTCAAACACAAAGGGAAGATGAGAGGGAAGAGAAAAAGCAAAGGAACATAGTGCAAGGAGAGCCAATTAGTAAGTAAATCCACTCTGTCTCTTGAACACAAAGTAATCGCTTCACAGGTGTGCACAGAAGAAGTTGCAGTTATAACATAACTAGAAGGTTAACTATTTAAAAGGTCTTCTCAAAGAACATTTAGATTAAGGAGCCTTTCTTCTTCAGTTCAAAGCTCCTGCTGCTGGTTTATGAGTCCAAAGTGAGGAACCAAGCTATTCCTTGTTTAATGTGATCATTTTAATAGCTAACCCATTTCTAACTTTGCTTTTCTAGATATCATGGCTCCAATCTCTGCTGATCTGGCTGCTTTTTTGCATGCCCATATATATGTGTCATAAAAGTATTTGGCTAACAATTACTGGGGTGAGGAGAAAACACCCCTAAAATACTCTTGCAAGGCTGAGGTTATATATTTCTCACCAGCATATTCAGTATGAGACATGTCAAGAGACATCTTTAATGTAATAAAGATGTAACCATTAATAAATGGTTTACAAAACAGTATGACAACATTCATAGAAACTTCTGATTATGAAAGAAAATTTGAAAATCAACTTTGTTTGTTAATTTCCATTTATATTTGAAACTCTGTGTCTTACCTCCATTGATGTACTGTGATTTTTGTCCTACTCATCTGCCAGACAATCAGGAAGGCTCAACCAAAGGGTGAAAAGCAGGACTCCTACTTTTGTCAATTAGTGAAAGAGAGCATTTAAAGCCATGTGTCTTCTTCTGTCCACATCTCCTGCTGAAATCACTTACTGGCAGTCATCTTGCAAACATCGGATGCAAATAGAGGACTTTTAATATTTGTGCAAATTCTCCTGTGCTTCCAGTCCCTTAGCATATATTGTGTAGAACTGCAGCTCTCTGCAAAGACACATCTTTAGCCTGTGGTTATGTGGCACAATACCATATATGAAGAAGAAGGCAGAGAAAAGAGCACAGATCACTGCAGAACTCTGCTTTTTGCTCTAGTTTTCTGAGGCAGATGTAAAGCAGTAACATATTAAATCCTGTCAGAGCCTCGATTTCATCAGTGGTGCTTGGTTGCTGCTTAATTAACACACTTTACGACATTCTGAACACCACATGGAGCAGGAGTCACAATCTTACGTATGGGGCAATGAAACAACAGCAGACAGGGGTTTCTATCCTGAATTTTGTTTCTGTAGAATGTCCTTGTTCCATAGTGACTCATTTCTGTAAATAAATCATACAACTCTCACTCCCCAATAAAGTATTTACCAGCCCGAGGTTATCAACATATTGTTTTTTCTCATTTCTTTATGTCCATATGGTAAAATTCTAGTATAAATTTTATTTTATCCTTTACAGACCTCTGTTTCAGTTCATTTTAAGCGACTAATTTGCCTAAATAGCCTTCAGTTTGACTTGGAACTTTTTCAGCTGAACATGGTAAGAAAATAAAAGAATGTATATGATCTGTTTAAATAATTGCCCCTTAACATCTCCAAAACTATGCAGAATATTTTTCTAAGCAGCAATAATGCCCAGTACTTTTCTGCCTATTTTTGTCCTTTGTCCTCATTTCTGTAACTGAGCCCACTGTCATCTGGTAGAAATATTTACCAGTAGGATCTGAATTGGCCTGGTAACAGAGAGAGCACATCTGGAGTCTAGACTCAGCGGCTCTATGGGCAGGGTCATATCTCTGCGCTCCATCAGCCCCAGCGCCTATTTCTGTTTACATAGGTGGTGTGCAGCATCATCTGTTTCACTTGTCAGACACTGCCAGCCCCCAGCCACCCCCTCCCCTTCTCCCTGACCCTCCACCATCCCACCACTATCAGCTGGAGACAGGAAGCAGGGGACCACTGGCACACACAACGGGAGAAGAGGGGAAAGAAAATCCCTGGATCTTATAAAATCCAGCATTGTCTGTGTATCTAAGATACAGTTCAGCTCCACGAGATTCAGTTGAGAGCAGTACCTTTGTCTGATATGGCAGGAGGCTGCATCAAATATGCAAGGGACAGAATAATCTCTTGGTAGATGAGGAAGTATGCTCTAAAGTCTTTAAAGCTCTTTTGGTTTGATTTTTTTTCTCCTCTTCTCCTAATTGAAAGTGTGTTCTTCAACCGCTTGGACTTCAGAACTGGAAAGTGTTGTAATATTTACTGAGTACTACTCTTTACCTGAAGAAAGGGACTAAAATAAGCTTAGAAAATGTGTCATGGCAAAAAATATAGTCAAAAGAGATTGATGTGACAAGAATTATGTCTCATAACACCTAGATACTTAAATTTATGTAATGTGTGAGGTAGCTTGTGTGGTTTAAGAGTCATGCAATACTTCATTAATGCTTCTTTAAAACTAGATTATAGAATTTTCTTTTCATCACTCATTGAAAAATGAGTCAGTCCCAAAGAGTAGGAACTATCTCATCAAAATATTAGTATGTTGTGGTTGGTTGACCTTGGCTGGATGCCAGGTGTACACCAAGCTGCTCTATCACTTCCCTCCTCAGCAGCATGAGGGTGGGGGTGAGAATATAAGACAAACAAAACTTAAGGGTCAAGATAAAGGCAGCTTAATAAACCAAAAGCAAAGGGCAAGCACGGAAGCTGAGGAAAAGTAAAGATTTGTTCTGTACTCCTGTATTCACTTCTACTTCCTGAGAAGTAGGGTTTCTTGCTTTGGAAGACAAATGTGAATGCTTCATGGCCCTCCTTTCTTCCCAGGCTTAACTCATGATTTTCTTTACCTCCTCCATCCCACAGGAGGAAGGGGAATGGGGACGGTGGTCACTTGGTCACAATTTGGCTCTGACATTCCTTCCTCCTCAGGGTGAGGGACTACTCACACTCTCCTGCTCCAACATGGAGTCCCTCCCACAGGAAACAGTTCTCTACAAACTTCTCCAACATGAGTCCTTCCCATGGGCTACAGTTCTTCATTAACTGCTCCAGTGTGAGTTCCTTCCATGGGGTGCAGTCCTTTAGGAACAGGCTGCTCCAATGTGAATCCCCCATGGGTTCCTGACAGCAAACTTGCTGCAGTGTGGGCTTCTCTCTCCAAAGAGACACAGGTCCTGCCAGACCCTGCTCTAGTGTGGGCTTCCCACACAGTCACAGCCTCGTTTGGGGATCCCCTGCTCTGGTGTGGGGCCCTCCACAGGCTGCAAGTGGGTGTCTGCTCCTCTATGAACCTCTATGGGGACACAAGGGGCACAGCTGCTTCACCAAGAGCTGTATAAGAATCTGCTCTGGTGCCTGGAGCAACTACTCCTCCTCCTCCTTCACCAACCCTGATGTCAGCAGAGTTGTTCATCTCACATATTCTCACTCCTCTCTCTGGCTGTTGATAACTGCATCATCCCAGAGGTGCCACCATCCTCACTGATGAGCTTGGCCTTGGTGGATCCATATCAGAGCTGGTGGGTATTGCCTCTGTTCAGAGAATTGTTTAAGAAAAAGACATAACCCACACAAAAACAATCACATATTAATGTCATGCCCACTTCTAGAGTCTGGTAGGGAAGTTGCACAACACACCTTTGGGGCTTTGTCACCAGGAGGTATGCACAGCTTGACATAAATCCTCAGACTGGTGAGAGGAAGGTAACACTTTAAATCTTACATGGATAGGCACAGTACAGCCCCTCTTGAGTACAGTACTGTTGCTCTGAAAACAATGAGCAAGCATTTATAAGAGATGTGTGCCTCTGTTTCATTCATGATATGTAAGCAGGTCCTCCTATTGTAAAGAGGAATTCTGTTCACAGAGAGTATGAACAGACAAATTTCTACAATCACAGTTTTATCAGTAAACATTATCTCTTGTCTGAATACTTAGAGCTAAGCCATTCTGCTTGAATGGGAACACACAGAGATTTGTTAAAGATGTGTGTGAGATACTCTACTGTTTTTTGCATCAGCATAATCATGTTAAAGATTTGCTTTAGTTGCTGGGATAGATTCTGTCATCATCACTAAGAGTTGTACAGTCTTCTTCAGTGTTATGGACCTGCATAAAGTTAATGAGTTGAAAAAGTGCTTGCAAAGTATTTTGTTATTGGTGATGTGGCAAAAGTCAGAAACAATCCTCCTTGACTCAGCCTGCAGAGTGGCTGGCAGACCAGGCAATATTTGTTTTTCTTTTTTTAAAAGTACTTTTTAATCTCATAAACTCTGAATAAAATTTTGTAAAGTGAGACTTTCTGACAATATTCAGTGAATGTTGGAGGCGGTGTTAATACATCTTTTGACTTTAATTGGAGCAGAGCTTAGCTGATGCCAAGTATTTTTGAGATGTCTCAACATCACTTTAAAAGTATCACTTCTGAAAACATTTTTTTTCCAACAAAACAGTGTTCTTTTCAAAGCTGAGGGCCAAACATTGTGAAGTCTACAAAAGAATGGTTTATTAGGTTTGAATTTCCCTTTCAAACACATTGGTTTGGACAATCTGACAAAACAAAGCTAGTTGGATCCTCCATAAAAGAGAAAACTTAATTCAGATCTTATATCACAAATCTTGGATGTAATATTTTCCTGTATAAAAAAGTGAAAATTGCTCCCTTTACGATACAAGAGATTAGTTTATGAAAATATAATACCCAGAAATTACTTGAACATGTTTTTAGCATACATCATATCATCACAATATTTCCATGGATTTCTACGATAATTCCACAAGTGTGTGTTAAGAAAGCTCTCAAAAAGTTACAGAAAGTAAAAGAAAGATAGTTACAAAGTATGTTTTAAAAAATTATATCTGTATTACTGTAATTACATAATATCATGTAGAGCTAGCTGAAGGAATATGATTCAGTTCACAAAGCTTAGTTGTGATAAAGATCTCACATTATTGTGAAATGCTGAGAAACACTCCTTCCCTAAGATAGTTTTATTATTACTGAAAACACTGCCAGACTAAGGTAGAAAATAATTGGCTGTCAACAGAAAACAAAGCAGGATGTATTTGAAATTGATCTTTTCACTCAGTCATCTGTATTCATCTGGTCACTGCAGATGGCGTTAATAACCTCACAGGTAACGTGATTAACTGGGGCTTGCCTACGAGGGCTCTATGGATGTAGAGCTATCAATCTGCTCATTCTCATTGTCTTTTTCTGTCTATTGCTTTTGCTAGTGGTGGCAATGAGGTGCAAGCCCTGTGAGAAGAAGCTGAAGGAGATGGGATTGTCTAGCCTGGAGAAAAGGAGGCTCAGGGAGGGCCTTATCACTCTCTACATCTTCCTGAAAGGAGGGTGTAGACAGATCTCCTAACAAGTGACAGGACAAAAGGAAATGTCCTTAAGTTCCACAGAGGATGTTTAGATTGGGTATTAGGAAAATTTCTTTGCTGAAGAGGTGGTTAGCTGTTGGAACAAGGTACCCAGGGAAGTGGTGGAATCCTTGGAAGTTTTTTGAAAAACGTGGATACGGCTTTTGGATACACTGTTGTGAACAATTGGACACGGTGACCTTAAGGATCTTTCTCAATCAAAATAATTTTATCGAGGAATCACAGAATTAATTCCTTGTCTAGCATAGAAATTATGAATCTATGATTCTAAATATTAGAAGCTCTCAGGATCAAAACCAGCTCTTTTACCTCTGAGTGAATGAAGGAGAACTTCCTTCCTTCCTGTTTCCACAATGTCACAAATATTATTTTCTCTTGAAAGCAAAAAATTTTGAGTCTTTATTTTTCTCCCCCTTTTCCTATGATAAACTCAGAGAAGTAAGAAACAGGCTGTACTTTTTCAACACACATTGAATGGAGGCGTTAGAAGATCATATATATATATATATATATATATATATATCCATACACATATATATGCAGCATGTCTCAAAATCCTCCCAGGGAGGTGAAAATATACTTTGCAATGTGTGAAGGTAAATATTTCGAAAGATCTCATGGTCAGATTTTTTTTGCTTGATTCTGAAAAAAGGCCAACATTTCTAAAGTACTCATGGAACTTTGCAATGCTCATTGCAACATCTGTGGGCAGGTTTTTATAAAATGATTGGTACCTAGGGTGCAATTAATGCCCCAGAGTCTAGCAATCTGTTTTGGCATTAAAAAGAAAACTGAGAAGTTTAGAAATCACTAAGGAATGAAAGAAACACTGAGAAACTGCTAGAAAGTATAGACTGTTTATTTTGAGTAGCAATGAAAAGTTACCTTGATTGCCTTGATACTTTCCAGAAAAAGGCTGGCTATGGAGTTAAAATTATCCTATAGAAATAGAGGTGGCATGAAACTACTAAAACTATAAGCCTAAACCAGGAAATAGTAACATTTCATCAGGATAACCCTTGGTGGTGGAGGAGCTGCTGAGTTACAACATTGGAACCTCTGTGGTGTGTCTCTGAAAAGTGAGCTCAGGTAATATGACTGCAGCTCTCAAATGCTTGGAAGGTATTCAGGGGACACAAAGGGAGGGAGTGGACAAAGAATATGCTCAGAGTGTTTTGCTGATGCAGCTGACCACCTTCAGTCAAGTTATTCCATCAAACACTTTTTCTTGACATGCTAACCCCTCTGCCTCAAATCTCTGTGTATTTTTTTAACATGAGCAGCATGTGTGAACAGCATTGGGGTGAGGCACACAAGGGCAGAGGTCAGTGGGAGGGACCTGTCACTATTTAGCTTTCAGGAAAAGAGGATTAGAATAAAAATTTGACAAAACTGAGAGCTTTGAGAAGAATAGCCATGAGCAGTCAGATTTCAAAACTTTTAGTTGTCTCATTTAATCAAAGTCAAAAGAATCCAAAACAATTACAATGAATGGTGGGAGAAGGAAACAGGGACTTTCTAACTTGATGGTCTCGGCATAGTAGGCACGCTTATTTCTAGGCCACCCTTGAAAATCTGGCTCAGCTAACAAGGGTGGGAAATCATAGCCATGTAAAAACCCTTTATTCTCAGACATTACATGAAGCGAGTCATAGATCTCAGTTGCATTTCTGTGGGCAAACCCCTCTGCATTTAAAGATACCCTCACAGTGGACAGCACATGGCACTTGGCACACACCCCACACTTCAAGTGGGATACAAGGACAATATTGGTATGGTAACTCCTGGAAGTAATCATAAGTTCCAAATTTTTCCTCAGTCTGGCAAAAATGGAAAGATTCTTGAAGTCAAAGCACCCAAAAGGAATGAACTTCCCCAAAGACTTCAAATTACACTGTTACTCTGGCAATTTTTACTGTGGATAAATTCATGAATTTTAGAGAGGGTCGTGAAGGTAGTGGATGTGGCCATAATTTTGGCCTGCTTTGGAAAGTGTGGAACCAGATGTGGAAGTTAATGTAGAAAAGGAACGTTGAAGGAGTATAAACAGATGGCAAATAAAATAAGACCTTTCTGTCTCATATTTATGAAGAAGTCACATGTAAGAAAATGAACTTCTAAGAACCCACTGTGAGCAATGAAATAGGAGAGTCTGGAAGAAAGAATCTGGGACTGATCCTATTAAATAAACTCCAGTGTCAAAGAGTATCGTGGGATGTATTGCTCAAGAACAATAAATCCAATCGCAAAGATTTCTGTCGCCAAGATTTAGTATCTACAGTATGATGCACATACTGCTGGATTAGCTCTAGCCTGCAGACCAGCTGATAGTTCTGTGTAAAAAGGACTTTTTTTGGCCAGCATATCAACTGAAAAGTCTTACTTTCCATTGAAACCATTTGAAATTCAGTATTTTTCATCCAGCCCAATGCTTTACTGTGTACAGTAAAGGATTTCCCTTAGGATTTTCTTTCCTTTACATGGTAAAGGGTCCTGGTTCAGAGCTCTTGCTCTCTAACTAAAAAATCACCAATTTTAATTTAATTCAGACAAGAAAAATATTTGTTCATTATGAATTAAAAGGTGATAAAGTGTTTCTACCACAACATTATTAAAAAAAAAATCACTGGAATTCAGTGATGATTCAAATATTGAGAGAGGCTTTATTTTAATATTTACATTCATATTGATGCTGCTGTAGGGACTGACATTATACTTTTGTAACTTGAAGGCCAAAATGAACCCACAGCATTTTTAGTTTAACTGATAAGACAGACATTTACATTGCATTTCTTTACCAATATGTGACTCCTTTAACTATGTATTCTGATAGAAGAAAAATACATGTGGTAGAAATTCTTTGTTGAAATAGCCTGTCAATTATTATAAAGTTATAAATGCTTTAGAAATGAATTACTGTCGAACATATGTTCACTCAAGGCTCTGAGTTGAAAAAGGTAGTAAATATGCTGCATGAAGAATGATCATGAAAATAAAGAAAGAAATATCTGGACATAATTACCTAGTTCAATTTTAACTTTCCTCACTAACTAAATGCAAACATCTCAATTTACGCAATCCACAGGGTTTGCTACGTTTATACAAAATTGTAACAAAAAAAGATCTAAACCCTGAAATAGATGTAAAACACAAGCAAGTAATAGAGGTCATGTTACAGCAATATTGACACTGAACCTTTAGTGCAACTTTACATTTAAAATTTTACCATATCTCTTAATTTTTTACTTATGGGACACAGTGAGCTCTTCATGGTTTCTAGAATTTGTCCAGAATTAATTAACTATTAATGTCTGTTAGACTCTTACAGAAAAAGATAATACTGACACTTAAAATACAGCAGATTTACAGGAAGTAAGGGAACTTAAAATGGGCAAGGTATGAAATCTTTTGTTTCATCTTTAAAAAGAGGGAAATATCATACCTCACAGAAGGCCATTAAAATATAGAAGGGAAAGAGGTAGAAATACTGAGAAAATTTCCTAGTTTGGAAAATATTTGTGCAACAGCATGTGAGAATCAGCATTATGTAATTTTTATCTTTTGTATATGTAAAACCTCTTTTGATGATAAAAATTTGGCCAGCTGGGGGACAATTAAGTTGTGTTTTTCAAGAGTATTCTTATTCCTGTTAGGTTAAAAAGTATATGTCAAATCTTAAGTGCAATGATGATTAGGTTGAATGCAGTGTTAACCTCAAGGTTTATCTAGGCTAAAGAATACCTTCTTAGTTGTTTGACTCTCATAACACCAAACACCCTAAAACCTGACCTTGTTTCAAAGAAGATAGAGGGTAAAAGCTTAGTCAGTAGAGTTTAGTTAGTGACAGAAATGGGCTTCAGCTGAAAGTGACTTCACAGGACTCGGGTTGGGTGTGTGTCAAGCACATATTATCACTCTGTGCTGGAAGGAGGCACAAGGAAGGATCATGTTGCATGCAGAATCATAGAACCTCAGAATGGCTGAGGTTGGAAGAAACTTCTGGAGGTCCTCTGGTGACCTGGTACACCCTGTTTCCCATGACCATGTCCATACATCTTCTGAATATCTCCAGGGATGGACATTCCATGACATCTCTGGACAACCCGTTCCAGTGCTCAGTCACCCTCCCAATAAAAAGATGTTTCTTTGTGCTCAGACAGTGCGCCTGTGTTTCAGTTTGTGCCTGTTTCCTCTTATCACTGGGATTGGAGTGTGGCTGAAAACCAGGGAAGAGGTTTCTGACCAGAGAACCCACATGTAGAACAGGCAGGTGGGGCTGCAAATCAAGCCTTGGTGAGCATGGCCACCAAGCATGGGGAGCCATATCCATGCTTGTGATGGAACTCTTGCTCATCCTAATCTGTAGCAATGATCCTGAACTGTTTTTTTAATGCACAGGTAGAGACTCTGTGAAGGCACAGAGGACAGCAGTGCTGTCAGTGTACTACAATGCATTGCTTTCATATGTTTATGTGTTTTCTCAACTGAGCAATAGACTGGGAAGGACCAACGTGGCCTTGACTGGTCAGTAGCTTTCCAGAAAAAAAATTTCCTTGGAAAAACATTCTTCTTTTCTTTTCTTTTCTTTTCTTTTCTTTTCTTTTCTTTTCTTTTCTTTTCTTTTCTTTTCTTTTCTTTTCTTTTCTTTTCTTTTCTTTTCTTTTCTTTTCTTTTCTTTTCTTTTTTCTTCCTTCCTCTCTCTCCCTCTCTCTCTTTCTCTTCCCATTCCTCATTCCTCTATACTATCTATAGGACCACATTCCTTCCTCTGCTTCCAAATTTTAGTTTTGAGATGTTAAAGTACATCACTGATCTTCTTCATGTCTCCTCCACAGAGAGCTCCTACTAAGCCTCCATAATACTTCTCCAGTTGGGGTCAAGGGATGGGATTTGCTCAGAAGTAGAGGGTAGCAGTGGACCTGTGATAGACTACAGTACACACAGCATAGGTGAAGAATTGAGCATTTAGATTTGAAGGACAAAATAATAAGTGAAATATTAAAAAAATTGAATTTGATTCAAGGGGGCCTTGATGTGGCAAAAAATCCAAAAGTCTTTGCAATGACCTAAGTATTGAATTTACTGATGAACATTAGACATATTATGTTCATTTAGCTAATGTACATTAGACATATAAACATTTTTAATGAGAATTGGGTATTTCTAAAAATTGATACTTTAAAGCTTTTATCATTGGATTTCTACCCAGGGTCATTTGGCAGTATGAATGAGTAATAATTTTTCATGATTTATACCATTACAATATAAATATTATGAATATTTCTGTTAATTAAGCCAGTAGTTTGAAAATAAATTCTTTGATCCACTAGTATGTCAAAAGTCCTGTTTCCCAATGCTAAAGTGGCAAATGACAACATGACTCTGTAGGAAGAGCAGTCTTAGTCTTTATGGAACATCAGAGGACACAAAGACTGAGCTTGCTGTGTTGGTTAATATATATTTTTTAACGACAGTTGTTTTCCCCTATATTCTTCAGTAAAAGCATTTCATAAGTATAACTTTTCGCTTCGAAAATTTTGATTTGGCCTTTTTTTCCCCCCTAATACTAGAAAGGTTAATGCATTTGTTTATCTATGTATGGGTATATGGTATTGGGAAACCAGGGAAATATTGTCTGGAGCCCTGGCATTCTTCAGTATGTGTGCATCTGGGTAAGCTTTCCTCTAAACTCATTATGAACAAACAGCAGTGCTTCAGTACATCTTATGCTTGCTTTTTTCTTCACCTATTTGGTTAACACTTTCTCCCATCCATGTCAAATGCTGCTTGGATAATCTGGTAGAACCAGGCACTCTGACTTGTCCACCAAATACAGATAGGGATCAGACTTCAAGATCTACAGCAGCTTGTCATTGTTTTTAATTGTTAAAATCTGGACAGCTAAGAACCTTTCTAGAAGCAGATTATTCTCTCACAATGCTTCTTCTGTCTTCCCCCTTTCTAAAGAGTAATTGTTATTGTTATCAGTGAATGAATCATTTGTTGACTCACATAATTTCACAATTGAAAATATAATAAAAATAAATATAATGCAGATGTAATGGACCTCTGCTCTTACAAATAGCTTATAATTATATACAAATATCTTTATTTTAAAGTATATTATGTAGTACACTTCACAGAGGATCATAAATCTTAGAAATAGAATATTGAACATTTCTTTTATAGATAAATGGCAAATGTCCTAAACTATGTGCCTCAGACCTTCAAACAGTCATACAGTTTTGATGTTTTTGTTAACAAATTTTCCATTCTTCTAGTTTTACAAGCTTTTGCACTTCTGGTTTCTGTCTGAGACTAGAAAAGCAAGTACCCAAATACCACAACAAAGACAGTGCTCAAGATATTTCAGTCTTGATTTAGAGCAGGGAGTATTTAGATTCTTTTAAGGTTTCCAGTTAAATTTTCGAATACAAGAGTATTCAGATAAGCAACCAAGTTGACTGGTAATCTGAACTGAGCACAAATACTCGAACTTTAAAATTTACCTCCTTAAAGCCAATAAGATCTATTTATGGGACAATTCTGTATTGGTGTCATGTAATGAACTGCTGGATTGGATAATTTCTAAGCATTGCTTGTGTGTACCACACTTTGTATTTACTTACAGAAAATACAGACTGCATACTGAAGCAATTTAAGAAATATATTTCTGAGAATATTGGAAAAAGACTTGTCATATGTATACTCAAACATCTATGATTATATTGGGCCCTTAAAACACACTCAACATTCAACATTTGTGGTAGAACAAGATTACACTGTTTTGGATCATTGCTGCATATTTTTTTTCTAAGAAAAAAAATAACTTTTTCAAAGAAAGGAAATTATCATAAACATTGGCTGTTTATCACACTGTGGTATTTGTTTTCCTTATGGCATTTGCATCATTTCCTAAGCAAAGAATGGCAAGCATTGCAAGAAGTACGATGAAATAAACATAAGCACCTTGTTTAAATACTTATCTGAATATGACTTGCATGGCTTGTTATTTTTTATGCAGCTTTAGGTGCCACTCAAATCAGTCTAACTCTTACTGCAGTTTTAGTATTTTGATCTTAAATGGTTAGAGTTTGTGTTTCAGGTAGTAGCTGAAATAAGGTGTATCTGGCTAAACAGGTGTTTTGGAAAACACATACAATAATATTGTTTTTTGAACCAAGATAGTTCCCTAGACAGAAAAATTGTTTTTGGAGGAGAAAGGGACTAATTGGTGATTGTGTAATGTGGCCTGAAGCCAGAATTCACCAACTGACTGGGTCAAAGTTTTGGAAGAGATTTTAGAGACATTTAGATAAGGGCAGCACTTAACTACCTGGAAAGATGATTAAGAAAGGCTGGAAAGAATATCTTGATGCTTGCAAGCGGTTATTTTCATCTGTATGCATGGAAGGAGTAAAACTCTTGTGTCCAAACAGATCATAAGGCAGATGAAATTTGTTTATAGTATTTTGCCTTTATCTTCATGTGGAATTCAACTTCTAATGCTGAAGCAGAAAATCTGCAACTGCCACATTACATGCTAAATGGAAAGGAATTAATAAACACATGCAGATTCTGTTAGCAGTATAGAAAACAATTCCCTGCTTTTTTTGATGCAAGAATGTTAAATACAAAATTCACATAGCAGAGCTTCAAAATTGTCAGAATTTTAAAGCAATTATGAGACACTGAGAAGTTACTCTACATGATGGAGAAGACTAAAGAAAAAGACGGTTCCCCACTGATATGTCTATGCAGCTCATTTATTTACCCTGAAAACATGCCAGATATCTCAGAACAGGCTGTAAGTTAACTAGCTGAAGAAATTTTGGCTACTGAGCTGCTAAACCTCACATTTTGAAGAGATTAAGTTATAAAATGAAATAACTGGTATTTGAAGATGAGTAGGATCCTATGAGGATGCCTTGAAGAGCAAAGGAACCATTAAAAGCTTGATGACCTATATATAATTTCCTTGAAACACAAGAACCATCCACCCTGCTGTAAAATAAACCAGCTTGATTGAATGGGGAACTAAAACTGAATTCAAAAGCAGACCTGAAGAGGTGGAAACTGGAGAAGTGTAACCCAGAAGGAATATACCCAAATACTTTGGGAGAGTTAGGAAAGCCAGACCTTGGCTAAGTGGAAATTGGTGAAGGATGCAGTCAACATGAATGGCCTCTGCAGGACTTGTTATCAGTGAAGAAAACACTGGGGCAGGTGTAGAGCTGCTTGTGAGGGCAGGGAAATGAATGAGGTGCTCAGAGCCTTCACAGAAAAGGTCTTTCCTCAGGTCTCTTGAATCTGCGCGCCAAGTAAAATTTGTGGAAGATAGAAACACATTGAAGCTTTGGAGAGGGTCACCTTAGGGATACTTAGGTGAGCTGATCACACACATACACCAGCTCACAGGACCTGACAGGATACATATGAGAGTGTTGAGAGAGCTTAAAGGCTAGTGTCACTTTGTGTTTGATAGAAGGGCTGGTAAAGTCTTCGTACAGACAGCATGTGTGAGGGCAACGCCAGGCAGGGACAGTGAGACTGATGACTGAAAAACAACACTGAAACTGCCTGTGCAGGAAAACCTCAGCAGGCTCCAAGAACAGGAGCCTCATGAAGTTCAACAGAAGCAAACATTAAGCCTGCACTTGGGAAAATCCATATGCTGTGCACCAGTACAAGCTGGAGACTGACTGTTCATCAGCACTACAAAAACAGTACCTGAGAGTCCTTGTGGGTCCAGATTAAACCAGTTCAGTTCTATAATCTTGCAATGGCAAAAACTAAATCTAGTCTGGTATGTATCAGCAATAATTTGATAATCCATCACTAGCACTGACATAAATATATTGTCATTATTTATTACTTATTGTGATTGCTTACTTCAAAACTTTTAGGACATTACTTGCTTCTCTGAAGATATATTTAGTTATTATATCAGATCACGTATTCACAGATAACAATCTGCATGTGGTTCAGAAAACAGATTAATTAAGGAGTTTCAATATGTTCTCATCAGTGATGATCCTGCTTCAGCCTGGCACCCTGATTAAATCTTAAAGCACTTGATGAAGCATCCATTTGTGCTCCTGAAAAGTGGTTTTCTGTTCTTTTCCTCTGTATAGAACAGCCTGTGCAAGTGAAGGGGCTTCTAGAACTGCTTGTATATATCTATACATCATACATATATGTACTAGATGTGTACTATACATTATCTCCCCAAAGAAACAGACTTAAGATCAATATATAGAAAATGGACTATGTTGCCTAATACAGTAACTCTGGTCTGGTTTTATTCCTCAAATTCTTTCAAATGTCTCTATTGAGACATTAAGAACAGTAATATTGAGCAAAGTGCCTAACTGGGCTATACACCTTTCTCTAAGGAAGCTTTAGTTCTTAGCAAAATGAAACAATGAAATCTGCTCTGCATGAGAAACCACAGATATTAGCTTTTTTAAAAAGCAAAGAGTTTTTAAAGCAGGAAAATAACTGAAATTGTTGAAGCTGCTGCAGCTATTCTCATACTGAAATTAGGCATTTATTTAAGTTTATCCTATTGAACACTATTATTCAGTTATATATTCAAAGAAACTGAAAGCAGAGATGAAAATATGTCCTTTACATTGCTAAATATAAGAAAAGAACTGAGTGCCTACTCCTTAACAGATGTTAATTGGCTGTTCTTTTCACAAGAGTTAAACTTGAGCAAATACCAAATTTCCAAATCCAGCTGAAAGGCAAAAGAAACAGAAATGTTATGACAGACATAGAAAACTGCTGTCCAGGCTGGTGGCCAGGCCACCTGAGACCAAACAGGAACAGCTGGAAGCCAGCAAAAATCATTACTGCCTCAGTAGAGTCCCACTCATGTATTGCAGAAATGGAGAATGAATAGTACTGGAGGAATCAGTGAGATAAAATTGAATTACTGGAGAAATCTCAGATAACTCTTGAAAATGGAGGAAAAGTTGAAAATATTATGTTTTTTTAAATGGTGCAAGTATAAAGAAAGCAATATCCTTTTCAGAAGCATTATAAATACCAGGAGCACTGAAATTACCAGTACAAATTGCTTCCAGCTGAGATTGCAGCCTCCCAGCCCTTTAATTTCTGAGTCGTGACTATTCTAACAAGGTATGCAGTGAATTTAAATTGCACCTTGATGACAATATGTTGCCATCTCAGAAATATATTGATCCCTTAGATGAATTTTGTCATAAAAGCAAAATATTGGTATCTAGAATAATTTATGAGAATGGAATTGAAAGGGTTACATTTTAATGCTGATGTTACCATACTACTGATGCTACCAAGACTTTGATCATAGGAATGTAGACTGAACATTTTTCATAACCCAGCAAAATGATTGTGCATTTAATGAAAGGAAATCTTTCCATTTTACTTTTAAAAATGCTGGAATTAAAAATTGTTGCCCACTACTGATATAGATTGAGGTCAGTTAGACTCTACCTAACACCACTTTAAGACTGTATGGAGAGAGAGAATTAATTTCACTGAATGCTGGGCATCCACACTTGCATTTAACACACACTCCTCTTCTAATGAAAGAAAAAGAGTTTGTACACTGTGTTTAGTACCTATTTTTATTTAGGTTGAATACTTGTAGGAACATTTTTCTTTTTCTACTAATTTTCTGCTTACTTGCCTATCTCAGTCACAGATTCAGTGATATTGATGTGTTATCATGTGATAAATCTGCATCCACTGGGTTTAGACAGGTGGCTCTTATGCTTATTGTACATTATAGATGCTTACATTTGGTGGGATAGATGCCACTACAGATGCCAAAATATTAGTGAAAAATTCAGCTTATTTAATATAATTCACATAATTCAATTATCAGTTAGCCTAGGGCACCCAAGCCAGTGTGTATTTCTTCCTCTGTTCAAGGACCTAAGCAGATGCATCTCAATTTGTCTCTTTGTATATTCTTTTTTATTTACCACATGTACATAATTTATTGTATTGGAAGAAAATGATGACAGCAGAGAAATACATTGTTGTCAGTCAAAGCCTCTTAATCTAAATGAAAGAGCTCTTGGCACTGTAGTCAATGGATGTAGGATTGTGGGAATAAGGTCAATCCTTTTTCACTTTTGTATTCTTGCTGAAATGTCCATTGTATTTCACAGAAAGTAAAAATGTACACTGTAAAGGCAGTGGATTGTCCCATGAAATGCAGCAATCCACAGCATGTTAATGCAATTTTTTTCCTTTTCATATTGCCCCAAACTTCAAGAAAAAACATTGTTTTCAAAAAAATAATACTAACCATTCTCAGCAGTTTCTAAGTAATGGGCTCTCCTTACATTTCAGGCTTTTAATTCTGTTTTGTTTCTTCCATTGAGGAGATGGAAAAAACCCTAGATCAATTCAAACTCATTTTTCAAAAGCACTCACTTCCCAAGCAGAAACAAATTACCACCATCTCTCTGAAATTTAATTGCTTTCGCTCCAGTAAAACACCCTTTCTGCACAGAGGAATGAAGAAAAAGAGAAATGCTAGATGCACGAGTAAAGAATGAGTAGGTTTTAGTTGTTTTTTCCTTCTCCTAAATTAAGTTAGGGTTACTTGTCCATTAATATATAGGTACACATTGTGAAAAATTCGGCACTTCCCTTATTAAAATCAGGAGCTGAAATATCTGTTCATCTATTCAGCTCCAAAGGAAGGTGCTTCTGCAGGGAAAATAAAAAAAAGAGAAAATATAGAAAAAGAAGCAGAAAAAAGAGAAAGGGAGAGAGAAGAGAGGAGAGAGGGAGAGAGAGAAAAAGATGGAAAAGAAGCCAGGCAGAAAGCAAGAAAGTGAGAAACTGTGCCTGCATGAGAGAAAGTGAGAAGGAGGGCAAGAAGGAAAGCAGGAAGGCAAAGAACCAAGAAAGAAATAAGATCTAAGTTGCAATATTTCTGAAGCAGTGGGTCTAGCATGAAATAATGGGCCAACCAAGTGCAACATAAAGAAGTTCAAAGAAATAGGGTTTGGTAAGGTCAGAGTAATGATTTTTTTTTTCATGTGAGATATTGTTCTTGAAAGTGAGGCTGAGCTATAGTAGGCAATGGTAGGAAAGGAAACATCTTGTTTACAAATGTCAGCCAGCAATTAGCATCATTTAAAGAGTGGAACCACAACGGCTGTTTTTTGTTAGCTTTGAAAACCCATCTCTTTCTTGTGGCCAAGTTTTAAGAGGCAAAGTAGACAGCAAGACTCTGAAACCAGTTCATAAATAGTTGATTTCATATTTTAAAATCTTGCCTATAACTGTCACCCCCCTCGCGTGGATCACAGATGGTGAAGAACTAATTTGTTACTGTTTGATAACGGCTTTTATGTATCAAAGCGCTTATTTACTACTCTGTGGGGGGAAATGACAGACTAAAAGCAATTATGTGTTTTTCTTTCAGTTTTTCTTTAACCACTATGCTCTTTGGCTTTTTTTTTTTTTCCACTCCCGACATGTTTCTTATTTGAAATATAGCATTGTGAATCTTTTACATATGTTGTTTCTCATTTAACCCTCTTTCTGGGTTTTCAAGAATGCATCTGGCCAGGCAGATCAACTGTAATCTTTCATGATTGTTTATAATGGCCCAGTGATAAGTAATAACAC
The DNA here is from genome assembly GCF_023055355.1 of Agelaius tricolor. Lineage (NCBI taxonomy): Eukaryota > Metazoa > Chordata > Aves > Passeriformes > Icteridae > Agelaius > Agelaius tricolor. Next base: position 81,426,191 of record NW_027269261.1, read on the forward strand.
TCAGGGGTGTCTCCCGGTAACAGCGTATTACATTACAGTATTAAAAATGCAAATTGGGACTTTGCTTTTGAAGATTGTCAGGAAAATGTTTCAAGAAGGTAGAATAGCTATCAGGACGCCTGTAAGTGGAATCACCCCCTCTCCCCCCACCATCTGGGGCCTCCTGCCTGCAGGTTTTCTGAAGGAGCCCCTCGCCCCCTCCTCCTTCCCCCAAAGTAAATAAATAAGTGAAGAGACTTTCCTCTGTACATGGTATTAAGTAACTGATGTTGGATCTCTGGCCCTGAAAAGTCATGAACTCCTGCATCTTTCCATTTTTTCTCTCTCACTGGTGATATGCAAACTGCTTACTAGGTGTTGCCATCAAGAACAATTTTGCTCTGGGTTGTGCCTTCTGGTGTTGCATGGCAGCAGGGCTGATGGGGATGAGGGAGTAGTTTGTGCACATATATTTATTTAAAATAAACAAAAAGGGTTCCAATTTGGTGATGACCACAGCTGATTTGAGGGTGAGTTTCCTTAAAATGAAACAGTGGACCTGCTTGTGTGACTAAAGTTGAGGAAGTGCATGAACACCACAGTGAATTTTGTCATTAGTGTGGAATTGTTTGTACTGAATTAAGAGTTAAATTTAAAAGGGAAACAATTCCGTCATAGATAGGAATTTCAATATGGCAATGCAATATCATAATAATGGTTATTGTCTATTGCTGCTGAAATCAGTAGGAATTTTCCCACTGACTTAAATGAAAGAAGGAATAAGTCACCATGGAAAAACCCATGGAAAGATTACAAGCTTTTGTTTGTCTCATTACATCCTTTAAATTACCTCCTGGCTCTCTTCGCCTGTTTCACCCTCCTTTTCTTCTTCCATATTACAGTCACACTGGCATTAGGAGATGCCTGTTAATGTCAGTGGGACTGCTTGGGGAGCAATAAACTCAACATGGAGAGGGACAGAAAGTTTTTGCCAAATAAGAATATATAGAGCATGTACTTCCTTATTCTCTGAAGCCTGCCTTGTAGCCAAAGCTTAGACTATCAAGAAAAAAAAGAAGAAAAATCAAGGAAATGCAGAACAGAAAAGGAGAATAAAAGGACGATGGAATTTAGGAAGCGAGTTCAAAGCCTATCCTGTTTAAAGATGAAACATCATAATATATCCCTTATTACAACCAAAATATGGGAGTAGCACTTATTTCAATGCTTTAATACCAGAAAGCTTCAATAGAATCCATAAATCACTTCCACATGTTTTTGAATAAACCTCTGTCCTGCATTGTACAAATTGCTTTCTCAAGACACAGTCTGAGTAAGGTCAGCAATCCTTCCCTCCTCTTGTGTGACTTTCTCAGGGTGAAATTCACCCTTGGCAGTTGTCAAGAAAACGACCTGTGTCACTGAACTCCTGCCTAAGCCAATTGATTTCCAGTGAGAGCTATATTTAGGTTAATCAGGTCCACTGTGTCGGGATGTGGCAATGAAATAGCTGAAGCATGCTCTATCAGGCCCCATTTGAAAATGCTGGCCCAAGTGTGCTTGTCATTCCTGCTGTATTTCAGACTCTCCATCATTTTGATAATTATACAGCTTGGAAACTTTTTTCTTTTTATAGTCTTTGAAACTATAATGAAGTCTTCGGTGCTGCCAAGCCAAACCATCCAAAAATCTTGAATCAGGCTTGAAATAATCATGAGATTGGCCTGAAAATCATACAACTGAATGTACTTGGCTTCTTTTATTTGCCTTCTGGTTTTGAGTGTTTAGGGTGCAATGGGGTCACATTTGCAGGGTTTCCTCTGCCTCTGTGTGGGCCAGAAATGCAACCTTTTTATAAGACAACTGAAATTCCTTGGGTACTCACATGACTCCAGGAGCTGGGATTTAATGGGGGTGTGTGGGGGAAATCCACTGTGTTTGGGCTTGTGATAAAATTGGAAGTCTTGGCATTACAGAGCGTCTCACATTCAAAGTTTGTTTATAAGGGGAATATAGTTATATGGAGAGAGAGAACAGAGTTTCCTTCTGTTCTCTTCTGACTTGAGAGAAATTCCTCCCAAAGGGTGAACTTCACTTCTCAGACCTAGCATAAGGCCTATTCAGCATCTGAAGTGATGCATAGACCTGTCTGTGTCTCTCTTTGCTTAAATTTACTTCATGCTACACTAAAAGGAGCTACAGAAGTTATTGTAGCTCAGATAGTTTATTGTTCAAAATGAAAAAAAAATTCTTTTTAAAACTGCCTATTATCAAGGATTTGGAGGCAAAGTTCAAAACACTGGGGTACAGAACTAAAGCCCTTGTGATAGAGGATGGAGGAGGCCCTTGAAGCAGGGAGGGAGCTGGGATGGAAGTACATGAGCTTTATAACATTTGGTATAATTCAAGATAGGAATCCAATCTTAGGACAAGTATTTGTGCAGTAGAAGACATTTTTAGAGATGCAGGTAGGAGCATCACCTGGAAGTTTTGCATGTAGGACTAAGATATCAAAGGTGGGATTCATTTACCTTATCCATCATCTGCACATGTGCTAGCTCTTTGTTAAGCAATGAAAATTATTAGATACTTCTGGAGTGCAGTTCATCTCATCTTCACACAGATATCTAGAACAGATTGGATAAACTGTAAAATTCCATAAAAATGCCTTCTTATTTCCATTGCCTATGTAGGAAACTTAAATTGATGTTTTTTAAGAGGATTAGTTTTTATGTAGACTATTGGCAGTGTAGAAGTCAAAGTTAAGCATTTTTGTCTATGTTTTGCTTAAGAGTAATCTTAGCTGACACTTTTTGAGCAATTTGGGATACAGCTGTAAATATTCTTGGTGCAACAATATGTATGTATGTGGATGTGTGCATGCTCAGGGCGTTTGGGTATTTTTTCTTATGTTAATGTCTAAATGGGGAGTTAGCAAGAGTAGAGAGTTTAGTACTGCTCCCGGAGAAGGCTGCATTTAACCAGACCAAACAATACGAAGAGGGAGATGAAGGTGTGGCTTGGAGCCATTTATACTACATAATAAATGTCTAGATAAGGCACAGTGGTCATACTCTGGGATCCTCAACTACAAAACAGTCGCAATGTCCTAACGTCTTGGACCAGTCTGTAGTGCTTTAAAACAGTTTCTCTAGTTTTGCTTTTCTTTTGTCTTCTTGCTTTTCTTTTGTGACACCTTTAAGTAATGCACCATTAGTGCCTCTTAATCCCAGTTGTGTGTGCCTTAAAAATTGGCAGAATGTTTTCAGTCAAAAGGTATCACATTCAATTTAAGTACAGGATTTACACTGTGCCAAGCCAAGTACTCGTTGCCAGCAATTTGACATCCTGAACAAATAAGGTTTGAATTCCTGCTCTGAAACAGGAAAAGGATCATTTAGTCTGTTTGAATATCATTTAGAGTAGGATAGCTTTATTTTTTTGATGCAGCAGTAGTGTCAAGTGTGGATTCTGACAGATTTATTGAATTGATGCTTGCACATTAAACATAAAGCTTTAGACACAGTTTAAATACATGTTCAATCTTTCTATGAAATTTAAGTTATGAAAATACCCTATGATAGGTAGATTATAAATGTAACATAAAATAAATGACAACAAAACTTTCTCAGGGTATTTTATCCAGCACAACTATGACTGGGCTTAAGAACAAGGATGGGGGAGATCACACATGAAGGAATAGTTCAGCAGAAAGATGGTATTTATTCACCAGTTTTGTCATAGAAGTCAAACCTCATGTTCTCAGACCCTGACTTTCATCTTCCCTCTGTTGCAGCTATTGCCCATCTTTTGAGACATAGTGTTTAAGTCAGTAAAATTTCTTTGGTGCATTCATTTCTGCTGCAGACAGAATAAAATATTGACAGTTCTTACTGCTCTAAATAACCTTAACCTGAGCATGTGTCTGTGGACAAATGGGGCAGGAGATAAACAGCGAAGTGACAGTATGTCCTTGTACCTGAAAGTAATGTAATTTTATTAATGAGAGAATATGAGGTAATAAGAGCCGCCTCTTAAACGGGGACATCAACTTTAAGTAGGGAACCTCACCAACTGACCTTATTGTTTCTTTTCTGAGAGTTGGCTTAGTTACAGCTGCCTTGGGTAGCTCTGTCAGGAACTCCACCAGGAAGAGGTATATGGATGCTCTTAGTGTTCAACAACCAGGTGAGAAACCAAATAGAGGAATTAGGGGATGAGTGCAGGGGACAGCACAAGGCAAGTCAGGCTCCTCCCTAATGCTTTGCACCTTAGAACACCAGCTATGGGCTGACTGGTATGAGCACTCTTCCATGGTGCTACAAACCCAAATGTCCTGCTCACATGGCTGGAGGGTGAGGTGTTACCATCAGCAGTGTTGTGCAGCAAGGTGAAGTGATGAGACGGGAATTCAGACAGACAGACGAATTTTGCTTATGTACATGGATACAAGACTGTGTCCCATCTGTTATGCCCCTGTCCACTCAGCAGTTTTAGGGGAAGGTTGTTTGATTCACTCTGGGTGGTGCATGGGAAAAACAACAACCTTCTCAGGAGGTTCAAGCATTTACTTGCAAACTTTAGAACATTAAGGTAGAATAAAGCACTTGGGAAATTTTAAAACAACGTCCAGGCAAAGTAAGGCACTTAATGAACTTAAACTTGGCCAGCTTTAACTTATCCAGACACAACAAGGCGCTTTGTAAGGCATTGACTGGAATTCTTTAGTCTGGGTTACAATATATGTTGAGAAGTAAAGAAGACTAGTACAATATATGTCGAGAAGAAAGAGAGTAATAAAGAGAAAGCAAGGATAAGAGTAGAAAGTTATTTATGTTGGGGGAGGTTTAGGTTGAATATTAAAAAAAGGTTCTTTACCCAGGGGATGTTTGAGCACTGGAACAGGCTCCTCAGGGAAGTGGTCACAGCACCAGCCTGACAGAGCTCAAGAAGCATTTAGACAATACTCTTGGGTACCTGGTGTGACACTTGGGGTGGTCCAGTGCAGGGCCAGGAGCTGGACATGATGATCCTTGTGGGTCCCTTCCAATTCAGCATATTCTCTGATTCTGTGGTATTGCCACCCACTGATCCAGAAACAAGACTTGATTGCTGCAATTGTAATGTCCACTGATCAAAGTGATGGTCATATTCTTGATCTGTTGGGGATGAGGGGAAGCTCATGAAACATAAAGTTCAGTGGTTTAATACATGCTTAGGTTTATGTAGGAACACCCATCTACCTCCCCTGGTGGGGGGCATTTTACATTATAGGATGTAACACTGTGGATCAGGTGCAGTCCTTTAGTGGAAGGCTTCAGAAGTGAGTCTGAGGGCTCTTCAGGGGTCTGTGATGGTTTATGACCCCTTCTAAGACATGACAGCTGCTTCTCATGTCAGCATAGCTGAGCCTGTCTTGCCCCATCAGAAGGGATGAACACATTTGGGCCCATGTTTGAATGTCCCCATACCTCCCCTGGAGCGGTTGTCACACCTGAGCCGGTTGCACAGAGGAGGACATTGGCATGATAAAAAGCACTATCCCAGCACACAGGATCTGCTTCTTATTGGCCTCTTCCTGTACCTGGCTCAAAACCCAGGTTCTCGCTGGTAAGTAAGTAAGTAAGTAAGTAAGTGTTGATTTTTTGTAGCCACCCTCTGGTGCTCACATGCCCTGCACCTGCACCACGATCCCGTTCACATCGTCAGCAAACACCGCTGCTTTTGCACATGGCTGATTGTCTGAGCCATTAATCATGAACATCAGTCTCTCACACCATCCTCTTCCTCCTACTATTAATTTAGGCTTCAAAATTGTTTACAGAAATCCTGATGAGGCATAGAAACATTTTCTAAACCTCATTTGGCAGATTTTGAACACTTTTCATTCATGGTCATGCTGTGTCATTGTTCAGAAAAAGAATTATAGCATTTTCTGTCTCATGGCTGCTGCAGCACAATCTTTATAAAGAGTTTTACCTTGTCATCACTTTTTACTGAACACTTGCAAAAATAGTAATAATAGTAGAATTAAGAAGAGCTCTAATGACCAGCCCTTCTGTCTGAGGCTCCTTGATTTATATTACTCCCTCCATGAGGCTGAGATTGCTTTGTGAGAACATTCACCTGTCTCTAGCTATGCATCCATTGAGGGGAATGCATGCTAATGGAAGTCAGTGTGGAAGACTTTGAAAGGCTCCAACAGGAAACACTAATTTACTTTGAAGAAGGGCTACAAATTGTATTTGGGATTTAGGTGAAGATGCATCTGATTTCTTGTTAATTAAACTTATGATTAAGTCAAACTTAATTTTATTAAAGACATGATCATGCAATAGAAATTGACAGTACACTAAGACAAAATCATTTAAATGTGCTCACATTTTTTAAAGAATCCCTAGAAAATTTCCTAACTTTTTTTAGCCTGAAAGCACCTAAGAACAAAATATGAAGCAGAAGTCATTAGATGTTTACTCTCAAAGATAACTGGAAATACCACCCTTATCACAAACTCTATAACCCATGGTATATTAAGAAAAGAAATACTCATCTAGCCCTCAAATCTACCTATTTCGCATTGTACTTACAATGTTCTGGCTCTTTAGCAACATGGATTTCTTTGCATTGAGACAAAATAAATGCAAGACAGTCCTTGTGAAAGCAAAAAAAAGTAATTTATTGCTTCTTATTTGTAATCAAACACAAAAATATAAAAAAATCACACACACACACAAAAGAAACAAATGCACTTATTGTTGTTAATTTGACAAATAAGTGTTTCAGGATCTTTCTCTGGCTTTTCCTGCTATGGATCTGCTGTACCATATGCTATTATTCAGGCTAGTGATGGTGGCATGAAGCTCATTTTCTGTCTACTAATCAGTGTAACTTTCTGAGCTTGTTCTGCACTACAGATAAAAAATATCCCTTTCTCTGGGCTCTCCAGAAATTAAAGCTGATCTCAGATGTTGCCATTCTGCATTGCTGCTTGTTTATTTGTTCTGTCACCAGCACAACAAAGGAAAGGCAGCTTTAATTTGCTGTATGTTGTGTAATGCAAACATGAGTTACTGTATATCCCTTAACAGCCCATCATTAATTTCCCTTGCATGCCGTTTCCAGGTTTCATATATTGCTGGCTGTTGTGATAGTATGTAAAGCATCAGCTGCTGTTTCACAGCTTGGATTTTAAGAGGTCCACAAGGAGATATCAAAAGCTGAAATTCTAATATTGCCTCTAATGGAAGAACTATTACCCAAACAAGCAGGATGTAGATTTCTTTCCTAGCAGAATACTGCTATGGCATTCTCTCAGCATTCCGAATGGCTCTGCAGCATTCAGAACCCTGGCAATGTATGGTCTCCAGTTCAGACAAACAATTATTTTATACTTATTCTTTTGTCCAAGGGAAAAAAATAGTCTAACTAGTTTAGAAACAAATTTATTTGTGTAAATTCTTACAACGTGCTTATGACTTTAGTATATGGGTGTAGTACAAAAAACAAAGTTATTGACACTGGACATTTGTGGCAAACAGAGATTAAGCCTGAAGCCAGAACAGTGAGAATCTGATTTGTATAGCGACCTAAAATCACTAAAATAAAGTTATAGATCAGGAGCAGTTTTTATACTAATTCTAATGTTCTTCATAAACACCAGAGCATCTTCATTAGTTGTCTTGGAGGCAATGTGACTCATTTGACTCAGATTCAAACCCTGATTTCTTTTCTGTAAATTCAAAAAATAATAAATAGTCCAAGTGAAATTTAGAGAACTGACATATAATGAGAGTTATTTATTCTCTATAAATGTACTTTGTAAAGAAAGCTACAAGATGTTTCTTTTCCAAAAAAATACCAAAGGGAAGTGTTGAGAGAAGGAAACTATATTTTGTTTAAGCATGGAAGAATCCCCATTCTTAAAAATAAGGAGATAGTGTATCATTATGATTTGATCGAAACAAAATCTCACTTGTTCTGTTTCTTGGTTGAAGATACAGCCTCTAGTTCTTGAAGGAATGCTTGGGATTTTTAATTCAATCATCACTGTTCCCATTCTGAGACAAACATAGAGATAGACACAAGACTGATGCTGTGAGACCCCTCAAGTAAACTTTGATTCTGTGTTTAGGCATTTGGTGCCTTTAAAGAAAAGACCACATGGAACTTCATCTTGAAGTTAGGATTCAACTTCAATCTTAACCCCTACTATCTTAGGGGTTAAGATTGCTTTTTAGTTTACCTATTTCTAAAAAATATGTGTTAAGAATCAGAGCTCATCCTTTAGGGGGAAAGTTATTTAACTGTCATCAACAACTGATTGCCAACAAGGTGGGTTAGCATCTTCTGTTTCAGAAGATAGATGACAAGTACAGTCCCATATAAAGCAGAAGGAAAGGAATCACAACAAATGCCTAGAGGAAAGATTGCTATTGGAAAATCATAGGTGTAGGACAGTTTAAAAAGGCATTCTGTACAATCACTTTATAAATATTGCTCTTTTGTGCTAACTTATTACCTCATCTGCTACTGTAGCTTGAATTTTCTTTAAATCTTTTTTACTTTGCTGAACCCAGTCTCAAAGTCTCTGTCTATTCTGGAACAGTGCAACAGGAGTGTAATGGGCTTTTAATTTCATCATAATAAAACCTAGAGAAACTAAGGATCTTCACACTAAAATAAAGATCTTTCTCAGATAAGATATGTAGGTAGCTGATTTTCCTTGTCTATAACACAGAACTTCTCCTAGCATTTTCCCATAGAGGCCTTATTTGTAAAATGTGACTTTTCCCTTTGCTACAAAATGACTCATTTTCAAAAAAGTCTGGAAGTTGAAAAGAAAAAAATCCAAGTTGCAAATTTAATGCAAAACTCTGGGTCTTTTTAGCTTTTAAACTTGATGCACAGGGGAACGTATGTGAAGGGATAGAAATCTGGGTCACAGCATGAAATTCCTGTTTTTGTATTCATAAAAAACAAACTCTATATATCAAAGGAAGGAGGTGTGAAGTAGTAAAAAAGAAAAGGAGAAAAGCAGTCTAAAATATTCTCAGCTTTTGATATTTCTCAAAAACATACTGAGTTCTTTTAAGATGTTATATTATTTCCTCAGACCATTTTTGAGATAAAAAAATGTTACTTTCTCTGCTTATAACTGCTCTAAATTTCTCTTCTGGAGAATTAATGGAATATTTTCAGTTTTCTAATACTTTTTTCTATCAAAATATGATCCTAGGCTCTGTGGTCTTGAAAAATGCTCAGGTGGGTACCAATTTATATAGAAAAACAGGACACAGACACCAAATATCTCCTTCTCTACCCATATTTGGTCAAGAGTTGCAGAGATGATGGTATGCAAACAAATCCTTTTTGGAATCATAATATTACCCTGAGAATAAACCCTTGAGGTGTACAGTGTCTCATGTACATCCCTGATGAGGGAAATCAGAGGTACACACCCCTTTTAAACAAACAGGTAGTATGTATGTCTCCTGCACTACAGACCAAATTGTGGACCAATTACATTGCAAGCTGAATCTCCAGAGTGGACTGATGGAATGAATTTAGTTTACAAGTTAATGATGACTACCAGGTTCAACATCACACTGAAGAATCATGGAATTTGCTGAGTTGGAAGGAAGTCACAGGAATCATCAAGTCCAACTTCTGGCCCAGGATAGCCCAGGAATCACACCACGTTTCTGAAAACATTGTCCAAATGCTTTTTGAACTTAGCAGACTATGGGATAAACCCATAGTTGTTTTCTAAATAACCTACACGTGATTGATTGAGCTAAAAATGTCAGTTTGACACTTCTGAGGAGAGCCAGTAAATGAGAAATAATTCTTAAAGAAATCATACTTCTAGTGTGGCATTTGTAGTAGTAAACATTGAGGTTTTTTTTAGACAGCTGCAGGGAGATCAATTTTTATAATGCAATTCTATCACAGAAAGAGAAGGAAATGCAAGTCTTGTTTGAAGAGGAACATGCCAGTAATTGCATGAAGTGCTGTTCTGCTGCTCTGGGATTTTATTTTCTATTATAAAATTACTTGAGAATAACCCAAAAATAACCTAATAATGAGTGAAAAAGTACAGTTTTAAGTTGCTTATGAGAGAAAAAAGAAACAAAGCGAAGTAGTTGCCACTAAATTTCATTTTTCCTTTTGAAATTCTTGCTCAGTTCACTAATGCTTTTTGACAAGAAGTTCCACTGCCCACTACTGAATTTACATCCAAGAAGTGAGTAACATAAGAGAAGGTACATGACTATATCAATCTCCTACTGACTTTCCTTGTGCTGTTTTCTTGCCAGTAATTATATATTTTATGCACTCATTTGCTGTGGGAGAACACAAGTGATATCAGCCATCACAGCACAAATCAGATGGGATTCCATGGGCCAAGAGGAGGGATGACTTATTTCTGCTTGGTTCTGGTAAAGATCCCCAGTGCTAAGCTCATTTAGGACCTTGAACTTCCAATTGTTCTCTTTTAAAATTTCCCCACAACCTTGAAAATTATTATGTGTGGTTAGTAACAGAAAGGAAGGATCATCCTTGCATAGTGACCATTTATATGTTTTTGTTTACAGAAGAGATGGATAAGCTTCCTTCACATTGTCCTAAAGATACACAACTTCTCAATGGGGATAATGCCATTCTTTATTATCATTAAATGGAAATATTATTTCCAGGAATTCATTAAAGAATTATATCTTCATAAACCTTTTGGGCAAGCTTCTTCTTTGAGGCTGTGCCCTAATGGGCATAATAGGACTCTCATTTTTTTCATGTTATAAAAGTCTGTCAGTAATGAAACATCAGTAGAATTCCAGATGCATGTGTTAGTCCCTGTGAGACACAAGTCCTCTCTGATATGAGTCAGACATAAAAAAATATCTTTTATAAAAGTCACATGTTTGCCCAGTGGAAGAATAGTTAGATGGTGATACCAGTTCACAAAAGTAGTTTATGATGATCTACAAATTAATTACACACTTTGATTGCCAGAGAGAGTGTCAACATTTGCTTGGATTTGCATGAATGCTGATTTAGGCTTGAAAACAGCACTTGGGCTCAGGCTAAACTTAAAGCACATCCTTTAGTCCAAGAAAAAAAACTCAGGACCTAAATTATTTTGTGTATTTAATTTGGAGCTAATAAAATGTAGGTACAAAAAGGGAACATTTGAGTCAGTTTATTATATGGTATTTGACCCTATCTACCCTATTAAAATTTCACATTCTTTCTCCAGTGGTGCCGTATGGGAACACAAGATTGCAATTGTGCCCCAAGAGCATGACAGCAGTCCTCATAATAGTTTCTTCAGTCTTTTTTTACTTTGCTTTCTAAAATGATGCTGCCATATGTGCTGTTATATTTAAGCAGCAGATGCTATGAACTCACAAAGTTGAAGAATGCTGAAGTATGATGCCATTTGAAAACAGGTTTTCTAAGGAAAGCTGACTTCTGCAAGGCTTTGGATTTATTTCAGGCATTTCATTACTAATTACAAAAGGCCATATAGAATGCATTTATACCACTTATTGGTTCTTTCTTGGGGCACCTAATATATGGGCTCTCTGGCTTTTACTCTCTATTGCTGTTTCCACAGCTACAAAGCAGCTATAAGCTCTGTTTGCAACAGTGTTAATGCTTTAATTTTGAAAAGGAGCTGGGAATGGGTCTTCATTTTCACTCCTTTACTTAACCAGAGTTTGAGCTAAGGATGGTATTGTGCTGTTAACCGGGCTCATAGTATTAGACTATGCATTAGCTAAAAAAGGGTATTATGAATATAATGTTAGAAAATTCAAATTGCTTCAGTTTTCATTGGTAACTGACCTTCTAGCCCTTTTTATGTCTGAAAATTAAGCAAGAAAATTCACAGCCTACTCCAAAATAGATTGAGATTGGCGGACACACTGGATTCAGAGGGAATCAAATCAGTTCCAATAGAACACACATGAGATCCCTGGACTAGCAGTTGAACGAGGACAAAGTAGAGATATGGAAGAAAATAGTGAAGGAGGGGCACTTTTCTAATATAGAGGTTGCTTCATGGAAGTTGATTTGGGAAAACAACAGGATCTGGCAGCTGAAGTAAATACGAACATTTTTCTAGCACTGATGACTTGTGTCAATTTAATTTCAAGTGTAACTTCACTGGACTTATGAGACTGAAATATCAGGCTCTGTAAGGCAAGCAGTTCTTTTTTACACATGGTCAGCTCTGAGCTGGATTCTGCTCCCTTGATCGGGCAGTCCTGGAGGTATGTACAGACTGTGCAATTAGATGCTGCAATGAGAGAAGTGCTTAGGAAAGGGAGCTGGGGGTCCTGGCTGATGTCAGCACCCTGGCAGCAAGGAGGGCCAACCTTGTCCTGGGGTTATATAACATCAGGCAGAATATAACAACAGGTATCTGGACAAGGGAGAGGATTGTCCTGCTCTGCTTTGCACTGGAGCAGCCCCACCTCGAGTGCTGGGGACAGTTTTGGGTGCCACAATGCAAGAAGGATATAAAACTATTATAAAGCAACCAAAAGAGGGCAACCAAGATGGTGAAGGGCCTTGAGGGGAAGTTGTATGAGAGGTAGCTGAGGTCACTTGGTCTATTCAGCCTGGAGGAGGCTGAGGGGAGACCTCACTGCAGTTAAAGCATCCTTACGAGGGGAAGTGAGGGGCAGACACTGATCTCCTCTGCATGGTGACCAGTGACAAGATCCGAGGGAATGGCCTAAAGCTGAGCCATGGGAGATTTAGGTTGGATATTAAAAAAAGGCTCTTCACCCTGAAGGTGTTTGGACACTAGGACAGGTTCCCCAGGGAAGTAGTTACAGCTCTAAGCCTGACAGAGCTCAAGAAGCATTTGGACAGTACTCTTGGGCACATGGTGTGACTCTTGGGGCTGTCATGTGCAGAGGCAGGAGTTGAACTTTGATGATGGTTTTAGGTTCTTTCTAACTTTGCATAGTCTATGATTTTATGAAAATAGCAAATAGCACAAGTTGCCATCATGTCTTGTATTAATCTGTAGTTAATTCTTTCACCTTAGGGGATACAGACTCTAATTTGGAACAAAGGGAATTATCCACTGAGATTTCTGGAAGGTCCTGCACCTTTTTTGCATCCTTCCACACATACATAAAACACAGACTGGCTTGGGTCTTCTCTCACTTGTGACACTCACTGATTGACATTCCCATCAAAAGTATCAGTGAAAGTATAGATCTAAATGTCTCATAAATACATTTGGCATGAATGGCAAAGTTTTGGCAGTGGAGAGGGCTGTGGGGGTGGTCTTTGGGGGAAGAAACATGAGACTGACTGACTTTTGTCAGATGCAACCAGTAGCTCCAAAGCAGACCTACCACAGGGCGCAGCTGATCCTACCAGCTGAATTGTTGGCACCTTTGTGAACACATGCATAAGAAAGAGCAGAAAACACCAGAGGCAAAAGGAGAATGAGAAACAAGAGAGAAGAGCAAAGTCGGAGAAGGGGGAGCAGGTATATGACTGAGGGAGCTGTGGCCTGAGGAAAACCCACAGTGGAGTGTAGGCAAAGGGTGATAATTAGAGAAACTACTGTGTAATTGACCTCCATCTTTGGTTCTGCTTGTTGCCTTGTCGCAGGGACTGAGTGTAACTGTGTCAGTAATGAGTGTGCAGAGCAGTCTGAAGCGAATGAGTAAAGTGGAAGTAAGGAAGAAGGAAGGACAGGAGTCCTCCTTTCCCAGGAAAGTGGAAGGAAAAATTATTTTTCCCTAAGAACTTAATGCTCATCTCATTTTATTTTGCAATGCTCTAATCAGTAATTAAACAGTTATGCAATTTGCAATAAATTAAATACCTCAATCTGAGTTTGTTTTGCCCATGACAGTACTTAGCAACTGATTTTCCCACCTTCACTTTTGTGGTGTTGGGGGAGATGGAGACACAACACGAGATTGGAGTTAATGCAGCAGAGAGAGCTTTAAAGGTGTGCACAGCTCTTACAGAGGCTATCCAGCAGACTCTGCACTCAAACCTGACTGGCTACAATTTGGTTACCCCCAGCTCATTGGCCAACAGCTGCCTGTTTACAATCTCTTCACTGGCAGCTGCTCTCTGTAGCCAAATCCCTCCCCTTCTCCTGTTCTGTGTGAGGCTCACACACTGGGTGTTGGTGTCATACACCTTGACCCATGGAATCTCTCAGTCTTGTTCTTCTCTCTTCTCCCACATCCAGCTCTAGGGGAGAGAAAGGGGGGAGTGAGCAAGTTCCTGGTTGGTTCTTGGGTGGTAGTTGAGGTGAGCATTCTATAGTAATTTTTCTCTCTCCTTCCTTCCTCCTTCACTTTATTTTTTTTTCCTTTTCAGCTTTTGCTCTTTGGTCCTATTTCCTTCCCCTTTATAACAGTTTGAATGGGAGAAGTGTATCAAACATAGTTGATAGTAAGGCAGGTTATTGCTCATGCATTTAATTCTTGCTACTATCAGTATCCCAATTAAAAAAATAGTATGGAACTGCTCCTATTGTAGATGCTTCCAACAGTTTGATGTTGGCAAGCAGATCACATTGTTTAAAGGGATTTTCTTACTAAAGTTCCAGCCCTAGAACAAAAAAATGTAATTGTTCTAAACTGCAGTTGGTATGGTTGCCACCCAGAAGTCATGTACATGGGTTTGTGTTTTATACCTTTTCCCACTTCCTCTTTAATTGTGTTTCCCTCTTTCTCGTTCATCTGCTGGTTTTGGGGTGGCATTCACTTTTATTAATTGTCCATTGATTTATCCTTCTTTTCCTTCTGGTCTCTGCAGCTCTGCTAAAATGTTGCCAATCCAACATCACTAGAAGAAGTATTGATTTCAGCAGCAGTAATGTTTAACTAGAGTTTTTGGCTAACATGACTGCTAGCAAGATTTGGATTCTTCCACCTCTAGATCCCCCTGATGTGTGCTGACCCTCCTCACATTTAAGAGTTCTGTGTGATGCCCCCTTTCTGCCTGAAAAAGAATGAAATGCAAATTGTAATGAAACTCTTTCTCCCCTTGTGAGGGATCCTGCAGCATGTCTGCAGTGCACTGGTAGAACATAACAAAGAGATAATTTCCAGCTAAGCTACTTAAGGTTCACAATATCTTAAAGGAGAGGGAATGTTGCAATGCAGAGTAGATCCTAGAATGTTCTTTGGAACACCACATTCCCTCATGCATAAAAATATGTTAATTATTCAGGCCAACAAGTTTTGCATCTTGGCTGTAGTCTTATAATAATCTGACAGGCAGAGAGGAAATGCTCTGAGAGCAAAAGCTCCAAGTTGCCCTTGTATTAAGAATATCACAGGCCAGCAGTGGAACTAAAAGAATGGTGCAGATGAAGGTGAGGGAGAGAAAGACAAAGTGTTAAATAGTTAGTACACTTTCTGCTAGATTGAACTGTTTGGAGAAAAAGGATGAAGCTATAAAACCAAGATTTAGATTTTTACAAGTTCAAGAGAGGATGGCTCCCATTTGCAGTTCAGCTTTGAGTCTTTTTAATAAAAAAAAGTTGGGCTTAGACTGAATTTAGTGTTTAGTTAACACTGCAGGTAAATTTTTCAAAGAATCCCTAACTCAAAACCTGCTAACTTATCTACAAAATAGATTATATGAAGAAAGTTTTAAGAGTGCTGGGTTTTTCAAAATTTCTGAACAGAGTATCTGAAGCAGCTGAAACATTTGTATGGTTTTGCTTTTCTTTCCAAACCTAACAAGAGTACAGCTCTAGTAAATGACAAAATCCAGATAGAGTGTGGGAGCAGCAGGATCCCAAATTAAACAACTGGGAGGTTGATAAATGCTTCCAGTAGCAGATTTAACTACAGATGGAATCGTTTGACCATTCGACACGCCACAGTCCGCTTGTTGGGGGCTTCCGACCATCTCTCTGCAACATTAACTTCATAAAAACTTCCATCAAAGAGCCCCCACCAGAGTCACAGTGCCTTTTTCAGAGTGTTTTCAAACAGCAGAAATAAACATTAAAAGATTCTGCCCTTCCTTCCTTGACATTTTTCTGACAGTAAATTAGAATCAGATGGAAGGTATCATTATTTCCACAAAGATTATAGTGCAAAAAAAATCTTTACAATAACTTAGAAAAAAACTCAAACAACCTAAACCCAAAAATTTTTAAAATTTTGGCCAATAAATTCATAGAGAAATTTTGTTCAAGGCTCATGTGTCTCAATTTATATTCCTGTCCTCAGCCAGAGGATGTTCTCCACTGACCAGCACTTTTAACATGCAGTTTATTTATTATTCTGCACAACTGATAATTTTGTTCTTCAGGTGTTTTTCCTCCTTTCTAGGTTGGTTAACTGCTTGGAGGGTTTTTGTGGTGGTTTTTTTAATTTTCTTTTCTTTTTTTTTTTGTTATTTTTTAAAATTCTGCATTGATTTTCTGCACTTTAAAATGACAAAATAATTGCGTACCTGGCACTAGGAAAATAAATCTGCAGCAAATTAGAGTATTTTCATTCCAAGAATCTCTAAGAATTTGAGATGATATAATTTTAAAATGACAGTTTTTGAAAAGCAGAGTTTCAGACACAAGCAGGTGGTTCCCCTGCCTTCCTGCTGGTGAACACGATGCAAAAGACTGTCAGTGCTCTCCAGAGAATCTGTTCACAGAGAAGGTGCTGAACCAGGATATTGATTTTGTGAACTGGAAATTTAAGAGAGATCTGAGATTAAATATATGTGGTTGAATGTAAATAAAGATACAAAAGAAGACTGAGTTGTGTACATTTTTGGAGGATGACATTTATTTATTAGTATTGAATAACTGATTCCCCAGTACAATTTAGAAAGGTTTATGATACTTTTATTGGCTACCTACATGAAATAATTGTGAAAGAAGACATTTTACCTTTATTCTTTAATGCTTATGTTCTCCACAATAATGGAGTAAGAGACATCACTACTCTTTTCTCTTTTGTGTTTTGTTGTTTTGGTCTTTTTGCAAACACTCCTGGCAAAGTGCAGGATGATGACCCAGAGAGTGCTTGTGTTTCCTTCTGAGTTATGAGGTCTTGCTTTACTGTGAGCAATAATGACTTTTTTAGAGTGAAGAAAATCAGGTCTATTTTGGCTCTTTGTTGATGGTTCTTTGGAAGTATTCTCAGGATCCAGTAACATTGACATTCCATTAAAATTCTAGTTGGCAGATTACTTCATAATTATAATGGTCTGGAATTGCAACTAAATAGCTAAGTGTAGAGCTGTTCATTATTATTTGTATTTGTATGCTGTAGTATTCACAACACACTATCCAACTTTTCACCCATGCCTTGTGCCTACAGAGAAAGTCTTGGTGGATACAGACTCAGAAATGCTCATGATCTACATCCATGACTAGGTACTCGGAGTTCCTTCAAATTTTAATTAATTTTTAAATACATACACACACACGCACGCACACACACACACACATATATATATATATATTTGTTACTGTAAAAAGCTTTCTGAATGTTCAAGCAAGGACATGAATCTAAATTATTTGTTAGTATTACAAGCTTTGTCACATGTCACCATATTGAATACGTCATCCAGTGGTTTAGTCTTGTTTTCTAAACTATATTGAAGTAGAAACTTGCTATTTTCCTGTAGTGAAAACATCTCTTGGTACCTTGCCTGCTCACAGCTGGCTTCTAAGGTGTACATTTCAGGCTTCTATCTCCCCTCAGGCTGCAAGTCAGATCTTTACTGCTCTCAGTGGCTGTTGAGACAGGCTGTAGGTGCAAAGGTTTAAGTGTAGTGCCCCTGCGGAAGAGCCAGGCCAGGCCAGGCCAGGTGTTCAGCCATACACATCTCACATTTGGTGCATAGGGCAATGCTCCCTATCAAGCACTGCCATGTCTATATCAAGTGTTATACACGTTTTGGCAAATTTTGCCACTGGTGAACTGAAAATAAGTGGTAGCAAAAAATGTGATTGTACTGTTTCACCAGTGTCAGAAGAAGAACTTCATGAAGGTGGTAATTCCACACACTTACTGCTCTCCTTTAGTGTAAGGCTCCCAGTATTCATTACAAATATCTATAAATCAGTTATCACAATTACAGGCTTGCTGGGATGGTCATTTTACAAACATCAAACAAGAAATACTCAAAAGTAGTGGTTAATTTATTTACAGATTATTTAGGACCCAAATTAAATTTGAAATTGAATGACATTTCAACTCATAAACATCCACTTAGGTTCTTGTTTTATTCTGAAAGGTTCAAGATCATGAGGGCCAGGTTGCCTGTGGCAGAAGTAAGAGAAATATCTAGACCTTATGATTCCAATCCATAGAACCATAGAATGGTTTGGGTTGGAAGGGACCTTAAAGATTATCTAGTTCCAACCCCCTGCCATGGGTAGGGATCATTCCACCAGACAGGTTACTTAGAGCTGCATCCAGTTTGGTCATAAACACCTCCATGGAGGAAGATTCCTCTACCTCTCTGGGCAAACTGTTCCTGTGCCTCAGCACCCTCACAGCAAAGAATTTAGCTAATACCTAAACTCACTCTCCTTCAGCTTAAGAGCATTCCACCATGTCCTGTCATTACATCCTTATCCTTTGGCCACAAGAAATAAAGTTCTCAACTACATTTATCCAGCACTGAGGTAAAACCTTTCTTCCTTCATAAAGAAAAGTAAACCAGAAATATCTATGCAAGACATGGAGATGTTCTGAACAACTTTCTGTTTATTATGTATTTGAATGTCCTTCTAATGGGTGACTATGTCTTTGCTAGTGGCACTCAAAGAGCCAAAAGAAACATATGTTGTGAAAAGTACCTTTAGCAAAACAGACAGATGGATAGGTAACACTTTAAATCAGGGTGGCCAATGATTAGCAGTTCATTTGGTATTCATTGCGATCACATTAATTGTTATGAATAAATTACATTTAGCAACACTTGGAATTTTGTGAAAAGAACGTTTGCCTTTTGGGAACTTTGTGAAAAGGAAAAAAGAAACTGCTTTTTTATTTTTTTCATTTTATTTTTCTCATCTCAGAAAATTGGGATTGTTTGCAAGACTTTCAAGAAAACCACAAGCTGTGTACCAATGCTTTAGAATTTTAAGTGCTGCTAATATGACCTCTAAGTAGTTTTTCACTCAGATCATGCTTTTAAGCTTTCCTTTTTTTTTACAGCAACTGAAAAATTTCTAAATTGCTCAATCCTTTCTGCTGGTTAATCACTCTCCTACTCAGTTAAATACCCCACAGAAGTGAAAAGATATACCTATTGCTTGTAAGCTGTAAACAGTCAGTAGATTGTATTCTGATGATTACAGACAGTTTATATTGGCTGGACTGGGCTTTAGCTGTCAGCACATAAAGAGAGAAATGGACAAAAGAGGCTCTGAGAGCAGATGTTGACACTGGAAGCTCAAATTCAGGGATCCTCAGCCTGTGGCTATGGAAGCCCAGCTGGGAGAAAGAGACAGGCTGCATTCATAGAGCCTCTCTGGGATCCCTGCCCCATGCAGGTACCCAGGCATTGAGAGACAGGAAGATGAAAGGCTGCTTCACAGATGTCACCTGCTGAGGGTTCAGCAGCCTGTCCAGAAATGTCATGTTTGGCAGCTGGTGGAGGATCCCTCCCACCAGCTCTGGCGCACAGATTCTCACAGTATTCCGGGAAAGATGCTTACACAGGGGCTTCCTAATGAGACAACATTAAAGAGAATTTTTGGCTTCTGCCTGTAACAGCACGTTGACATTAACCTAGCTGTCCATTCATTACACAGTTCTCCTGAAGATCAGTCACTCTAACAAAATGAATTTTAGGCATAAGCATCAAGCCAAATTACCCAGGAAAATTATCAAGATGGCTCTCTCTTCTCATTCTGTTAAAATGATTCTGCATTCCTTTGTTTCTGTGTATGTTTCAGAAATCCTATTGCTACAGGCTCAGCTGAGGTGCTTGGCCCAAAAAGCAGTACAAACAGCAAAGTTCTGGAGGATATATGAAACTCAAAAATGGCATACTGAAAGCTCCTGGGTCCTATTATCTGCTTGGATAGTAATATATGACATCATCTGAACACATGTTTAGAGCATTGGCAAAAAAAATCAGAGAATATTTCAAAGAAGGTAAAAAAGAAGGGCAATAACAATTTGGCAGAAGGAAGTTACGATCTAAGCAGAAAGGTGCTAAAATGAAGAAAAGTTATTCCTTAAGTTGGTTGGTTGCCCTTTTTCTCCCCTACAGCCTCAGATTAGGGCAAATGGCACATGCTTTGTCTTTTGCTTTTTGGCTACTTCTGATGTGCATAGCAAGAACAAAGGGTCCTTTTCCATACTACATATAGGTTCAGGGAAGTGACAGGACTTGATTCTTGTAAATCAGTTACATTCCCAGAAATATTACTTAAATGCATGGTATCTAAAATTGGCATGGGATCTAAAACTGCATTTAAAATTTCTCAGAATGGTAAAATTTCTCATTCAATTTTTTTGAAACTTTACAATCTTCACATATTTTTCCTCTCTTCTTTCTTTATTCAGTGTGTTAATAAGAATAACTATGTTTTTAACAAGTGAGATTTTTGGTATAAATCTACCTAGTAGTGTATTGCCTCTTAAGACCATTCTGAGGCATCAAAATTCCACTAGGTCTCAGGGAAAGACTATGATCATCTAAATTTTTTCACAGTTATGGTTTGGGTTATTGTTTTGGCTCTTCCCAAGGAGGCTGCTTGCATACCAGGACAGAATAGGCAATTGTCCTTAGAGCCTATGGCAGGAAAGGTTTGCCTGAGCATGTCAAGCAGAAGGACTAAAAATAAATTTGTTCATGGTTGAAGCTAAAATCACTTTTAGTGCTGTTTTTGACTATGGTGGCCGAAACTTTAGAGCATTAGGGGTCATCTTGACTCTTTAGTCATTGTTTTGTAAAAGGGGAGGAGAAAAATAATGAGTGAAAAATTAGAGGAGAGACTAACAGAAGGAAGTAAAAACAGCTGAAAAACATGATTTTAAATAAATTCATAGCATCAACCAATTGGAGAAGCATATAGTGTTAAAGTTTGAGGTTTGATTGGAGCATTAGCACTACAAAGCCATGGTGATTAAAGTTACTCTCTCAGTTATTTCCATCTTTTAAGAGGAACTAGGAGGATATTCCAATCTGTGGAAGTCCAAATTGAGATATCCTTGAAAAAAAATCTGATTTTGAAAAGGTAAAACATTTAGTATTTCTGAAAATTGGTTACCTAATGTGAAAATCTTACAGAGACAAATCTTCAGTTTGTTCCATTATGTGCATATAATTTGAACATCTAAAGAAGAATAAAGCCCTAAAATAAAGGATGTCTTAGACAAAACCAGAAAAAAATCTCCTTAAATCCTAGCCCCTTTTAGTGTTTTCAGTGCATTCCATTCCCTCTTTATATTTGTGAGAGAACCTTAGCAAATGCTGGAATTTTCTCTTTAGGAGACATTGATGAGTTGAACTATGGAATACTAAATATACATATCAATGAATTTTTATGTTTATAAAAGTATTATTTTGTTTTAACTACAGTGCTATATTCTCCACCATCAGGTTAGACTTCTGTCTAGTTGAGAAGGAGTTTTTTAATTAAAGAACATAAAATTTAAATGGTTCAGAAAATGTCAACATGGGTTCCTATTTTCAGCCCAACACAGATGATAGAACGAGAGGGCATAAATGAAAATTAAAGAAAAACAAATTCAGAACAGATGTCAGGAAGCATTTTTTTCAAGCAGCGAATCATAAATGTGTGGAATGGCTTACTAGGCAAGATAGTTAAGGCAAAAACACGGAGGTCATTAAAGAATCAATTAGAAGACATCATGGTGTAGATGGAAAAGGGAATGAGGCATGATGAGCCAAACCGCCTCTGCTTGCTACAAGACTGTCTCATGTTCTCAAGAAATCTGGACACTGGTGGATGTTTTTAGGACTCTACCATAGGTGCTAGCTAGAAATCCACACAACTCTCTCCCTCTCTTCCCCTACTCTCTCCCTTGCTTTCTGCAGGTACCCAACACAACTTTAAGGAATACCATCAGAGCAGTTTTAATGATGGGAGAATTTTCATTAAATATGCTTTAGAGATGCTAGTGGAATCTTTGAAACATGAAACATGTTACAAAGCAGTTTTATTATCATGAAAGAAATTTGCCAGTAGAGCAACAGGCAACTTCTATTGGTTAAAGATGTCTTCTACTTGGAATATTTTAGTGGGGTTTTTGTTTGTTTGGTGGGGTTTTTTTGGTGGTTTTTTTGTTTGTTTTGGTTTTTTTTTTTTTTGGTGAGTATTACCACTATAAAGAAACATTCAATACCATATGCAAATGCTATCAAAGATGATGTAGAAATATTTAAAGGAGAAAGCCAAGTCTTATAAATAAGCCAGGACAGTGCACCTGGCAAGTTGTATGGCAGAAACAAAGATTCAGACCTTGCTGTTCTGTCAGAGTGGGGCAACCAGAGGATCTGGCTTAGGTGAGGATAGATAATGAAGAAGAATTTGGTTTACTATAAATCACCTTCATCTATGAATGGAAGAGGAGGACAAACAAATAACCTCTGTTGCTCGAGATTATTTTGAAACAAAAAAGAAATCTGAAGTGATAATTATATCTCAAAAGCGACAGATGTTAAAACAACAAGATGCTTTAAAAACAAGTACAGGCTAGAAATGAACTAAAATGAAATTATTGCAGTAAGCCAGCTGACCGCAATTATTTCCAGCTTAAGCTGTTTCAATAACCTGTAAAATTCTAAATATCTGGGAACTAAGAGTCATATTTTTACTCTGCAAGTCTAGAAAGAGTTCTTTAAAGGGCTAGTGCATTATGAGGGGGGAATGATTTTTTTTAATAATTTAAAACATTTGGAGAACCAGCTCATTCTTGGTGAAAAAAAATTGCTCTTGTGTTAATCTGTGTATTAGAAACAGAAAACTGCATCTTGCAATGTTCTTGATATAAATAAACTGATATAAAATTATGTAAGGCAATCCCAGGTAACAGGTTGGATTTGGCCAGTGGGCAATGCAGCCTAAATAACAATTTAGTCAATGAAGAGCAAAATACCATTCAGCTCACTCTAAAGTAGATAGTCTTGTCTGGTGAGATGAATGTCTGGTTAGGAATAGTAGCAATTCAAATCACACTATTTGAGAAAATCCTTTTTATGGCTACTATGATTTTCATTTGCCTTAATCTATTTAGGAAGTGATTAAATATGAAATATGTTGATCTTTTCCCATGACCACCAGATGATGGGATGAAGTGTTCCTATCTGTTTAAGATCTCTACAGCTGATTTAGCCACCATAGGCTTCCTTGTCATCAAAAAAGTGGTCGCTATGGAGGCCAAGGTTTCGTCTCAGTCTGAAGGATATCAGATTAATCACATTATGAAAGTGCCCATTTTTCTCTACTAAGGGGTCGCAAAGGGAACTTAGATTGACTAGGGGTTGGTGTTGAAATCTGATTAATGGCAGTCATCATGTTGAGTTCTTCCCTTGCTACACTCTTCTCATGGAATCATGGAATCATTAAGGTTGGAAAAGGCCTCCCAGATCATCAATTCCAGCCGTTCACAACTGTGGCCACATAACCATATAATGAAGTGCCACGTCTACTCATTTTTTGAATGCTTCCAAGGATAGTGACTCTACCACTTCCCTGGGGAGATGCTTCTAAGGCTCCAAGTTTGATAAATTTAAGCTTGTAATATCCTTAAAGTTATAAGGAATTTATACTTGTATATTCATTTTAAAATGCCCTTTACACTTGCATCTTGTGAGAAGGTAGAGGAATAAAGACAAAAGTCTCAATGGAGACTAGGGAACAATTACTTCTTCTTCCCATTGAGGGAATAAGTAGAGCTAAGAGAGGACAACAAGCAGGTCTTGTGGAGTCCAACAAGTATTTCAATAAAACTTATTTCTGTAACAAGCATTCACAGAAAAGTAAAAACCAGTAAATTTTGGCAGATCTTTAGAATTTACCCATAGTTGGGGTTTTCTTTTTCTTGGAACTGTTCAGCCCTGCTTTGGACCAAAAAGCCAGGAAAACATCAGGAGTTCACACTGGGGCTAAGGATGTGGCATTTCCAGTGCAGGAAGGACAGATAAGAGACTGAGTGAGCTGAGCTACGCCCCACAAAAAGGACTCTATGAATTTGCCATCTCTTCAGAACAACGAGCCATTTTATTGTTTAAAATTATTGATTTTTTTAATGCTTGTGAATACTTTGCTTGTTAAACAAACAGTTTTTTTCCACTTTTTCCAAAGAGAAACCAGCTGGGGATGGGCCACTTGAATCTGTTTTCTAGAGGGACCCCTTTGAAGTTTCCTCCTGAATTTGTCCTAAACCAGGACAGTTCTCCTTAAATTGTATACAGTGTTTGACCATTTTTGAAATTACATTATGAAATGTACTTTTCATAGTTTCTTCAATCTCTCCCTATTTATAGAAGGAAAACTAATCTGAAACTACAAAGCTGAGCTATTATTTGCAAACCAATAGCATGCAGAGATGGAATGCGTCCCAGGTGATTCATGCCATCTGAAAAGTCAATTTATTTGTAAGGTAGTGCTTAGACTACATCAGTGTTCAGCAGAGAGAGGAGTGTCCTCAGGGCATATGACCCTCCTTGACAATTAAGTTTTGGCAGGACAAATTGCCTCCTAAAGGTGTCTACATCAGTCTGCCAAATATACAGGAAAACCAGAAAATCTGCTCATGTTTGAAACTTAACTTTCAGATGATTGCAAGTAAATGTGGGTGAATTATGGCTACAAGGGAAAGTTTGCTGTAGCCACCTGTGTATTAAGAGTGATCACAGGCAGTGACATGAGAAACACACAGACCACAAAATAATGTTCAGACTTTTAGAAGGGAAGCAGACACGTCCACGTATGCAGGCAGATTCATGTCCTAATTGGGCTCAGGCATGTATGTTACATATATTGCCAAATTTCACATCATTACATATGATTTGCAGTCAAACAGAAATGCCTCAGACTGCAGAATTAGCAATAGATGCTACATTTCTGCTTGGGTAGGTAAGGAAATGCTCACCAAGGTTCATAACATGAAGTGCCAGACCTACTGTGACTTAGTGATTCTAAACACTGTGGAAGTTTAATAAAACAGGGAGTAAATTGGCTTATGCCATTGGAGCTGTGCTTCTGGCTACATGACTGAGCATTTGTTTTGGAAGCTGGAGACTCTGGTTTTGGTCCCAATGTTAATTAATTGTACCAGGCATTTGCAGTGCAGTCCACCAAGGAAGGTGTAAGACAATGTCTGGATGTGGATTATTTAAACATTACTGGCTCATCCAAAGGGCTTTAGTGGTCAGGTAATGTCCAGCTGGAGCAGTTAATGCCTGTGGGTGAAGCAAATTGTTTTGCATTTGTGAAGGACCTCCAAGTGCCTCTGTATTGCTCAGGCAATTTTGAACTTTTTTTTAAAATTTCATTTTGTAATTTAATTTAATTTTTGAATGTTTTAAAAATCGAACTTTTAATGTCATTATACTGCTCCTCTGCTCTGCCAGAACACTCTGTTCAGTGGCCACAGTCTGCTCATCCTTGCTTTATCTTAATGGGAAATCATTCTGTTTGAAGCAATGCAAAAGCAAAGTATTATGTGCAAGTTATCTTAAAATTAAATGTTTCTCTGTGGAAGAAAGATCTCAGCTCTCCCTCCCAATGATGAACTGAGAAAAATAGTTTCTGAATGGAAAACCAGAAAAAGCCCATCTCTCCAACAATTATTGGGTAGCTATTCTGGTTTGTGGAGCTATCAGTACCTCTTCACATCCTGCTTTAGGACTTTGTTGGCTTTCTAGAGCAGGTAACTCCACTCCTCACACAAAACTCAGGACCACTGATGCCTCACAGACTGTACAGACTGGAGGGTGGTCTGTAAGAGGCACACAGATTCCCTCTTAACATGAAGAAGCAGGACCAGGGCTGTGCTGAAGTGCAGAACATGGTCTGCATCCCGCTGTACTTGCAGGCCGCTGATAATGGCGATGTCAAGGCCACTGCATTTCCCACTTTGAAAGGGGATTTATCAAGTCTGTGGCTGTATTTATTCCAGTATGACTGGAGCCATGGCAAGGGCTAGACAGTAGAATAGTATATAGTAAATTTAGTCCTTAGACTACCCTAGTCTTTGGGTAAGTATACGCCACATAACATAGTGGGTTTCAAAGCTATTCCTCATCTGTTGTTATGACTGTTGAATAGAAGATTGTTGTTGGGGTTCTATTGAATAGAAGATTGTTGTTGGGGTCCTATTGAATAGAAAAGACCTGGAGAAGAAACTGTTAGTAACATCTATTAAAAAAAAAATCAGCATGAACCTACGAAAGACAAAGCAGTGGAAAGCTCTTCTGTGGGGCCTCAGTTGTCTTCCATGGAATGATAAAGCCTTGATAGAGCCCTCTTTCAGGTGCCTGGCTGTCTCAGGCTGCCTGCACAGTCATGGCATCTTTTGGAACATCAAACTGTCTAGTCTGGCTTCTGCTTGGAATGTGACTCCATCTGGTGAGAGCTTGCCAGTCTCCACAGACTATACAGGAAGCTTAAGGGTCTTCCACAGATCAATTTCATTTTACACTTGTGCTTAAACCCAGTGGAAGCAACTCCAGCTGAAAGCTGAGCATGTACTCACTTGCTGTGACATTCACAGAGAGACAAAGGGAAAATATCAACCAGGAATAAGGAAAAGATCAGAATCAAAAGACTTAAATAGAAGGAAGGAAAGAAAGTGGTACAGAAACATGACATAAGAAGGGAATGACATTGGAGATGCAGATGGAGAGGCAAGTGTCTTAAAACAGAACATTTTAAAAATACCCTTCTGTTATTGTTTTGATGCTAGTTTCCCATTTCTTCATAAAGCAGAGGATTCAATGAAGCAGAACTGAGGAACATTTCTATTTCTTGCCTCTCATGTTTCAACTTCTACTAGCAGTAAAAAGCAAGTAGGTAACTGGTACTTTTGTTCTTGCAAATCTTTCCTGTAGAATAAATTCCCATATGTTAAAAGATTTGTTTTGATTTTATATGCTTTAAAGATATTTTCCATCAATACTGTTCACATTTTAATTACAATAATTACATATTTTTCCAATATTTTTTGTGCCTTTGATTATACGCCTAAAAATGTTGCAGCTGTGTTTACCTATATCCTTTTTGTCTCAGGCTTCATCTGAAATGAGAATATCATTTTATATATAGCTTTCTACTGGCTTTGTGAACTGTTTTTCACAATACCCCAGTTTAGCTTCATATACATTCATACAAAGGAAAGTACTCAGCTCTCTCAATTTGAGTGATTCTGGAACAGAAATCACGATAGGCAGAAATTCCCAGTGTAAATTGTCTGACTTTTCAAGAAACAGCAAAATATGTTTTCTGTTTGAACAACACAAGAATATAGATACCAGAGAATGCTGCACAAAAAAAAAAAAACAACCCAGTGGTGGAATGATACATCTTTGCCTATCATTATGAAATGGAGGGGGAGATATTAGAAAAAAATGTTGATGAAAAACTGAATTTTTATCTTTGCTTCTGGTAGTATATGCAATGACCCAATACTCTTCCATCATCCTTTTTCCAGGGAAATTATTTTATTTTCCTTGTAGCTGACCTATTTCTGGGAAAGAGGCAAGGTGTAACAATAATAAAGTTTTGTACAGTTCATGTGTACAAGAGATCTCTCACTCATTATTGAAGCATCCACTACCATATGTGGTCTGTAGAGCAGCCAGACATTTGTGGTCCAGCAGCTGCTAAGGATTTCTGATGGATTAGGCTTTGAAGTCTCTTCATTGGGAATTGGAAAAGTCCATGGAGTTTCCACAGTGGCTACTGGAATTCCCTTCCTGCATCAAAGAATCCAAAAGGGCATAACTGAAAGCAATTGTTTCATCTGGATTGCTTTGCTGCCAGCTCCTGCAGGCAGCTAGTAGGAAGAGAAGAGCTACTGTTGGGGTGAGAGATTTTAAAACAATTCACCAAAGGACTTGAGAATCACTCTCTATGAAAAGATAAGAATGGAAAGCAAAGATAAATGAGGAAGAAGAGGACAAAACCTGAACAAGGAAGAAAGAATGAACAAAAAAATAAAGAGATAAGTAATAAAAGGTGGGTGATGAGGAACCTCTAGGTCCTAAGGAAGACGTAAAGGAAGCTTCCGCATTTCCTGCTACTATTTTTCATTGAAAAAAGTTTGCCAGAACTGGATGTTTTAAGCATACATTGCCTTCTCCAGTTACTCCTGAAATACACTGACTTCATAATCCATTGAACAGCCAAATAATAAACTGAGAGAGGGAGACAAAGTATTTAAGTGGCTTCATCTTCTCTGTCGCTTATATAGCATAGTGGAAGCTTTCTGCTGAAAGGCCATGGGCTATGGAGCAGCATCACCTTCCTCTATGTTGTGTCTATTATGTATTGTAATCCTTCTTTCATAAACTTGCCCAACATTCTATTTATAATAAATTTGCGCATTTGCTGAATTTTCTTAATGGACTTCCAAAGTATTTTCCAGGTAAAAAGTGCTTATCAGAGGCTAGGATCATGAAATATGGTTAACCTCAAGCACTCGGTAATCATGACACTTAAAAACTGAGGTTTTTTGAAAATTATTTTCTGATTTGCATTTCTGTGATGTGATTCAACTTTTGCCACAAATGTGAGGGCCAGAATGCTGCTGGTTTTTTATGAGAAATTTAGATTTCCACTTAAGTAGTGTCACTTCAGGAGTTACTTTTTTAAGAGAAATGACAAATATTTCAGTATTCATACAAAATTAATGAATTGCACAGCATTCTCTTGACTTTCGAAGACAGCTCAAATTGCTGCATATGTTTTGTGGACAGCCTCTTATTAGCTGATCATTTGCTGTGACAACTGCAGTTTTTATTTCTTGGACAGATTTCCCTCTAGACTTTGTAACCTAAATACTGATTTGGCAGTTTATTTTCTTAAAGCGAAAATAATTAAATGTTTTTTCCAAGTAACTTAAGTGAAGCTTATTAAAACTAATGAAGTTACTTTCATCATAAAATACAATGAAAGCATACAGAATTTCATAAGATATCTCATACTCCATATAAGTTAGATCCCAACATTAGATATAGCCTGAGATAATTAATATTGTGCCATAATTCTGAAAGTCTGTTTAATTTGCAGGAATTTTTTTAAATTGGGCTTTGATTCTGGAACATATATATTTGATTTATTTCACAGAACACTAGGAAACAGTCAAATGGGAAGAAATCATTCCTACATTTTATGACTGTGTTCACTGACTGTGATCAAGTCAGTTTGCTCCAACTGAGATTTCTGATATACTGTCTATTGTGTCAGAAGCATTGTCTGCTCAAGGAGCAAGCCAAGCCTTATAATTTAAGGTGTGAATATTCTTCTTTCAGGAGATCCTTATACAATCATAGAGTTATTTAGGTTGGAAAAGGCCTAAAATCATTATGTCCAGCCATTAACTTAACACCTCCATATCCAGCTTGTTATATGGTCTTTGATTTTTCTGAAATAATTTGAACTTTTGGCTTTTATAGCAAAAGACACAGCATGATGTCTAAGCTCAGAGACGAATAGAAATACTGTGACTGATGAAGAACTGGTTTTAATGATAAAAAATGTCCAACAGTTTGGGGGTCCTCCATTTCACAGCTTCAAAGTTTGAAAGTGTAGATTTTGTGTTATTTGGTTGGGGTTTATTTTAGGAGATATTTATGAGGAAGAACAGTCAGTAACTATGGGTATCAAGACATACTTGGATATCTGAGGGAGAATGTGGACTCCTGATGGTAAATTGGAGACCCCACACACCTCATCTCTATTTTCAGCTAAGCTTCGTGCTCCCTGTAGGACAGAGAACTGAGTCAGCATTTGCAGCTGATGGATCTGAACATTAAACATCCCATGTAAACTTGCTTGCATTTTCACTCCTTAGGACCTGAGATGGGTTTTGGGTTTTAATCTTGGCTGCTTTATATGAGTCACATCAGTAAAAATTAATTCACCTAAAGGCCTTGCTATAGAGCAAGATGCTTAAATTTAAGCAGCTGAAATTGGAAATGTTGATTTGGTGCGTTCCTCTAGAGGGGCAACTGGGTCCTGTGGGGCATCAGGCACAGCATCACCAGCTGGGCACAGGAGGGGATTGTCCTGCTCTGCTCTGCACTCAGCCTCACCTGAGTGCTGGGGGCAATTCTAGGTGCCACAATGTAAGAAAGATATTAAACTATTACAACATCCAATGGTGGGCCATGGAGATGTTGAAGGATCTTGAAGGGAGGCCGCATGAGGAACAGCTGAGGTCACTTGGTCTGTTCAGCCTGGAGGAGACTGAGGGGAGTCCTCATTGCAGTTACAACTTTCTCATGAGGGGAAAGGAAGGAGCAGACACCATACCTTCTCTCTGGTGACTAGTGACAGAACATGAGGGAGTAGCTTGAAGCTGAGTCAAGGAGTGGGGGTTTATGTTGGATTTTAGAAAAAGGTTCTTCACTCAGAGTGTGGTTGGGCTGGAACAGGCTTCTCAGGAAAGTGGTCACAGCACTAAGCCTGACAGAGCTGAAGAAGGGTTTGGACAATGCTCTTGGACACATGGTGGAACTCTTGGAGCTGTCCTGTGCTATGCAGGGCCAGGACTAGGGCTTGATGATCCTTGTAGGTCCCTTCCAGCTCATCCTCTTCTGTGATTCTGTGGTTCTTCATTCTGTGAAAGGGGGTTGTTGTTCAGCTCTGTGTGTTTCA
Organism: Agelaius tricolor; assembly: GCF_023055355.1. Classification (NCBI taxonomy): domain Eukaryota; kingdom Metazoa; phylum Chordata; class Aves; order Passeriformes; family Icteridae; genus Agelaius; species Agelaius tricolor. The sequence continues at coordinate 81,456,996 of NW_027269261.1, forward strand.
GCATTGTTTTCATTCACTGCTCCTGAGAGACAGTTGTGCCACACCCTTACAGACACACTGTGAGGGTGTGATTCAAAAGCTTTCTTAAGAGTGACTGCAATAATCAGTAAACATATAGGCATAAATTGCCAATATTGCATATTGATGGTCTTGAAATATTTATCTTCATTAAATATACTTGGTTCACAAGTAGAATATATGTTTATAACTATAGTACTGTGAAGCGTCTAAGGACTCTGGTGTCTTCTTCAGCCTGATCAAAGGTATTCAGAAGCCTGTATATTGTATTGTCAGTGGCAATGCTCCAGCTTGGTGTTTTCAGTAGGTTTTCTGGGGCAGGACCAAGACATTGTGGCTAAAACAGAAGAAATAAAACTTCCACTGGATCAGAAGGATTAAGAGGAATGAAAACCCTGGAAACCTTAATTTCATCAAGAAACTAAGATGAGAGATTTCTAAAAATATGCAGGCAGAAAACTGTCAAAGTCATTATTTGGGATTTGACATCATATCTGGTATGATTTAAAACACTTGTACAGCTTGAAACTGAATTTTTCATTTTTTGAACCATAAAGCTACTGTTCAACCTTCAACAGTTCTGGTGAATCAGGAAGTATTTCGGCCAACTATTGGACATTCCATGGCCACCGCATATCCTATTGAGGTACGCTTTTACTGAACACAAAGGTGACATAATGACTGATTATTACACTTCACTAGACTTCTGCTGATCATTAACACACTGATGTGGCCTGCTGATGGTACACAGAGCACAGTTTGGAGCTGTAGGAACAGAACAGAACCCAATGCCTGACTGAGGGAGAGGGATAGGAGTGTGTGGAGCAGACATTTGTATCCATGTTGTTGTTCTAACAGGCTGTGAGAGGTGAGAGATGTTCTTCTCATCTTCTGGTGGCCTCAGCAGTCTACTTCAGCAGCACACAGCAGCATACAGCAAGTCACAAAACAGGTAATTACAGTACTGCTTGCATCCCTTGGTAATCACATATCCCCCTCCTCTCATCTCCTTCACATGTTATCTTGATATCTTTATGCTAAATATGGGAGAATTTGATTCAGACAAATATTTGAAGCTCTGTAAAATGTAAGGCTCATTTTCAAGTGTCAAAAAAAAAAGAGGAAAAACATCAAGGGAAACAGGTAGACCATCCTGAAGGAGGGGTCATGGGCAGCATCTACACCCAAAGTAATAACTTTCTATTGTATAAGGAAGTGGAAGTTGAAAGAGATTTTTTTTTTTTTTGGTGCCTACTTCTGCTACAACAAGCCAAACACCTTGCACAAAGAGCACTTCAGTCAATTCCAGAGATCTCTGCCATTGCAAAGACCATTCTTCAACCAATCTGTGTAAGCAAAGAAACTCTTTTCAAACATTGAAGTCATTAGTGACCAGGAGTAACCTATCTGCTTGATTTTAAGTTTAGAAAACTGATAGAAGAAGCAAACTATTGTTAAGAAGCAAAAAGTATATTAGCAAAAGAGAAGCAAAGATGTGGTCAGGAGAAGGACATTACAAGGTCTTTACCTTCTCCTGTCAGCTATAGGAATCACATAGAAATATCATGTACTAATGGTGTTTACAAAAACCAGAGTGTCTTGTAATACCAGGACAGCTCTGCTCATGAAAACCTAGAGGTTTGTGGAGGTTATGTGTGGAGCACTGTGTGAAGTCTCAATCAAATGAAAAATAGTATTCTCAATCAAGAGGCCAGACACAGCAGGGTAGAGACCCCCAAATTTGCAAATGAATGTTGTGAAAGAAAGCAATAAGATTTGAGTCAGGGAAAGAACATTAATGGGCCTTGACCTGTTCTGGTTTCTGAGAGTACAATGTCACTGTCCTTCCTAATGGAGGAGAAGGAAACCATGGCAGAGCTGATAAGAGGGTTGCTCTTACAGCTGAGAGTGTGCATTGTTGGAGGACTCCCACAGGCTTCCAGCACCTGGGTGGCCTTGGCTTTCAGCTGCTGGGCTCACAGAAGCAGAAAGGACAAAGTTAGGGCTCAGGCCAGTTTGTTATCAAGGATGGACATGCCTGCAGAGTCCCTCTTGCCTAGCTTTAAGCTTTCAGAAAGTCCATATGTGAAGCACACAGGATCATTTTCAGTCAAAAAGGAAAAGTGGACACATTTTTAGAATGCATCTGGCCTTAGCTATTTTAGACATTTACTTTAGTGATGAATTGCAGCCCAGAATCTCCCTTTGTTGGTTGACAAGAAGCTAACTCAGATTTTAGATGTTTAAGTTGGTCAGATGAATCCTGCCCCCAAGACAGAACTGGCCATTATGAGATGTATTTGTCATTTGAAATGTGAATCATGCATGTTGTATGGTCTTTTCAATGTCCTTTTATGTTCTTCTTGCCCTTAAAAATCATCCACCGTGAACATTTCTGGAGCACATTTTTCAGCTTTTCTTCTCTGTCGTTCTCTTACTTTTCCCCCCCAAAATACTCATGTGCTTCCACTCCTGACTACATTTTTTTTTTTTTAACAACACTGTACTTATTCTCCCCCTTATGAAGCAAATTGAATGATCAATATGCAGGGGCAAAAGGAGAAGGTTTTCTTTTGATCCAGCAATCGACTCCTCTAGTTTCTTCTCTTGTATCTGGCTGCAGGGTCAGAGGCACATGGTTTGCTTTGTGTTTCCATAGTGCCTGGTACAATGGAGCCTGCTCCATGGCCAGAGCTCTAAGGCACAATGGTTGTACAAAGAACATGGGAATAATGAATAGTAAATGAAGTAAGAGCTAAGTAAATAGAAAACTATGTTGAGGTAGAGAGGGGTGCATGGGCAGTGGAATGAGAGAAGGCCAGAAACAAAGAGAAGGGGAGAAAGAACCAGAAGATACAGTGAGAAGCATTGGAGACTGAGGGTTAAAAGTCCAGTGTCTGGAATGTCCAGTGAATGGAATTGAAATGGAAAATAAAAATCAAATGCGAAAAAGGATACTAGAAGAAAATGATAATGAAAGGTGAATAACATGAGAGTAGCACAGAAATCCCCAGAAGGATTAAAAAAATCCTTAAATATTCAGGAGAAAATGGAAGTAAGAGGGTCAGGAGTCAAAAATCAGAGGCAAATAGGATAAAAAAGGCATGATAGGCCTTGGGATAAACTAATTGAATCCAGTCCCTTAAGAACACAATGTTATAGGCTTACTTTTTTCTTGTTCTATTTTTTTTCTTTTTAAATTTTAATTTTTATTTTTATTTATTCAAAGCTTCTTGCAACAGTATCTTTATTAGCTTATTTTCCAAAGGTGATAGAATATCCCCTTTTTCCACCTGGTTGCTCTGCAGTTTATATTCAGAAATGACTGGGTGTTAGTGGGCAAAGATAAAATCCACACAATGAATTCTTCAGCCTGAGAGTGACAATGTTCTGTCCTGCCATGACAGCCAGAGCCTGCCCTTGGATGCTCAGCTCTCCCTGAGCTGCACATGTGCAACTGAGGGTAGGGTTTAGTCCTGCTTTCCAGCATACAATTAACACGGAAGGTCTATACATTATCTCATCTTGCATTTTTATTATTTGCAGCTTATTGTTCAACTGAGCATGTATCATTGGTTAATTAATGCTGCCAACACTCTGCTCCGCTAAATGATTGTTTAGCCTAGAGTGGAATAAAATACTACAATGACTAATACAGTATCATTATGTAACAGAAAATTAAAAATCTGATAATTTGATTGGAAGTCTCAGGTGAGTTTTTTGTATAAAAGTGTTAACCTCAAGTAGCTATAAACAGGTAAATGTTTTATTCAGCTGACTGATAAGGAATAAATGCTTATGATATAAATTATGTATAATTAATACTCCTGGGATAAAAAAATGTATGCTAATAGGTTGTCAGTTAATTAGGAAAGGAATATGAGGTAAACAAAGGTGATTAGACTATACCCTGGGACTATAAACAGAAATTGTGCCTTAAATAATCTGTAAAAAAACCCTCACACATTAAACAGCAAATACTTCAGTTTTAATTCAGAGCAAAAACATAATGCTTTATGGAGAAAGGCACAGAGAAGATGTTAAGTGAATAAGCAGCTTGTGATAAAAGATCTAGAGGCTGCAGAGTAACTTACCTTCCCTGTTCTGCTTTACCTTGGTTTGTATATTGTCTTGGTCTTTCCTCAGGTAAAAGAAGGCTAAAATAAGTTTTGTAAAAAATATGGCAGATAATGCACTGGAGGACCAATTTTAGCTCATAAAAATGACAGCTCTTAATGGCTGGTCTTAAATCTGCAACATGGGAGATGTTCCCCAAATCAGTTTATGCTTCTAACCTGCCCTTTGACTCACTGATCCTCTTTGCTTCTGCCAGTATCTTTATGTGATAAATGAGACCATTCTCTTTCCTGCCATTCTATAATTTCATTTGCAGTAGACATTTGAAATATCTTCCCATGAAACAGGACTGAAGCAGAGAAAGACATGACAGAGATGAATGCTCATTACAATCTCAGCCAAGTCTTTCCTTTGTATTAGAAGGGGACGGATCTGCATTGCCTTCCAAGAAACAGCCATCTTGGACAAAAATGAAGATTCATCTCCCCTGTGCCTTGTTTAGGACAGCAACAAAAAGCAGCTATCAAGGGAAGAGTTTAAGAATGAAACAAGTGTATATGACGTTCACCTAGCCTATATATTACTCTCCTAGCCTTCAAACACTTACAGCTCATGGGCTTCCTGACCTGGATATATATGCTAAACTCTAATGAATTTATTCTTCATCAATCTGACCATTCCTCTTTTGAATGTATGTAGGCAGTAGCTATTCCTGAAACCATTCAAGAAGAATGGTGAGACCAACAGCAAACCCACCTGCAAATGCTGAGTGGAGTCAGTGCAAGACACTCCCTGCAATGCCATGCAGACTAGAGTGCCATTGCCTAAAGGAGCATAGCGTTATTATGGGTTGCAGAGGGAAGGGAATTTTTTGGATTGTTTAAAGCTTACTTGAAGCTGGACTGGCTAGTGGGTAGGAGAGGTCTCAGTGCCAACCACTGGAATGAGAGACTGTCAACCTAAGGGGCTCAGTGATCCCCATTCCAGAGACTGTCTGAGAACAACTGCTGGGGAGAGCCAGACTGGAGGTTACATACTCCACCAGTGCATTTCCACCCAGATAGCTGGAGAAGATGAACAGGACTGAGCCTCTGTGCTCTTCAGGTGTGTTGAGTGGAGCCTGTGCTTGCATGAGTGTTGTTATAGGCACTGTTTATGTTTATCAGCACTGTCTGTGCTGATCTGAGGGCCAGCCATGTGTCTGTGTGCTTGTGTGCCTTCTGGAAATATGTACCCAGCTGCCTTGCCACTGGCTGGACCTGGAGACTCGCTTCTGTGGCAGCCTTGCATCCATGGGGACAGCAGTGACTCTGGGGCAGGAGGGGATCCCCATGGGGGCCAAAGCCACTGCACTTGGTTACCTCTAACAGTACACAGCTGCAATCCATAGCCTGCCACAGAACAATTTCATGCCCAGGGGACTTGCACAGGTCAGACACGCATTGCTGGCTGCTGTTTTTCCTGAGTTGCTCTCTTCCTATCTTATTTGACAGCCCCAGGTTCATTTCTCAGAAGAGACAGTGAAAGTTGGCACCTACCTCCTTTCTATGTGTCTCTCATGAAAGTTCATGCAAGCAGTGCTCTGAGAAAGTTATCAAACTGGAGGGATCACCACAAAACAGAGCCCTCTGAGAGTCACCACCTGTTTTCTGCAGCAAACTGCAATTACAGTGGTGGCTGTGGTCCAGATGGACACAGCTTCCTCCTGCAAAACACCATCCCTTTGGAAAATGAGTTGAGTTGCCTTAAGAACTCTTTTTGGAGCTTTTTTTTTAAATTACTTATGGGAGTCTAATGCTGACACATTCTTAACTATATTCTTCAGGTCTCATGAGATGGACTGAATCAGGTCAATGTTGTTTTGCTAAGGTGCAAAAAAGTATTCTTCTGTCCCTTACAAAATTTAGTCATAAAACTGACAAGAAACCTTTTGCAAACATGTTCATCCTGCAGGGTGTGTCATTATCAGTTTCTCAGTGAATTAAAAATATAACTTTAAAAAAAATCATTGTGGCAATAAGTGCCTAGTTTCTCATAAAATTCATCTCTATAGAGTGGTGTAATTCCTAGTGAAGTGGCTTGGTAAGTTTGGTATATCTTTTTATACTTAGGATCCATTCAGGAAATGCATAAATTAGATCTCCACTGTATATTTTATAGTTATGTGGGGGAGTAGCATGAGCTGGAGTTGTGGAGCTGGACCTGAGGATGCCCCAGCACTGGCTGTGCCCTCACCCACAGGGCACAGTCCCGGTGTGCCAGGGTCCATTGACACACTCTAACACAGTAAGCCATGAATCAGGGCCAGAGCACAGGAAGGGACTCCAACCAGGGCTGAAAGGAGATGGAGGAGATGGGGCTGGAGATCAGTGCTGCTGCATCATCACTGGGATGGGGACTGAAGGCCCTGGGAGGCTGCAATGAGCCTCCCATCCTGAGCAGGGTGGAATGAGGTCCCAGAGAGGGATGTGCCCCCAGAGCCCTGAGAGTTATATATTGGATGATTGCTTAAATTATATGGGATAAAGAAGTGCCATAAATTTATTATTAGTAGTAATATTTATATCCCTGTACCACCTACACAGAGTAACAGACAATAACCTTTCCCAAGAGTAGTAGGAGAAGTGATATCTGAATGACGAAGGGTAGAAGACATCCAAATATATGCATTTTCCCTGAGATTTAATCCATACAAGAATAAAATCAGTTTATGATGGCCTGGGTCAAGGTATTTTTCAATATATTGATTTTTTTCTTTAGATATTGTGACTTCACTATTATACAGATATCCACAGGCTGTGATATAGCAAAAGATATCTAAAACAAAAGAGAATCTCATGAAGGCAGCTAGCTTTGCTGCATGGTGCAGATATGGCCAAATACCTGCATACATTTGGGCTATCTGAAAGTGGTATTTGGTTTCACCCAGGTATCAAGCTACCACATAAAGTATCTGAAATAAAAAGTCTTTCAAATGTAGTATATGGCCCCTTCAGCTCCTTTTAATACATGGAAGATAGGAAAATACTTTCAGAAGGAAACTTTTTAAGTCATAAGACTTGTAAACACAATTCAAAATATAAAAGAAGACATCTGACACCTGGATCTGTTCAAGTTCACATTTTGAATTATCTCAGCACCACAAATTAATTGGGCATTTCCAGGATTATTTTTGCACAGTTTATATGCCAGTGACTAAGACCATATCCATTTTCTTTCTCTGTATAGGCTGAGGATGAGAAGCACAAAACATTTTGCCAGCCTTAAATATGGAAGTTTAAAATTACCAAATGTAAAGCTCTAGCAGTGGGCTTTTAATTTGGCTCAAGCTTTCCGAGTCTGGCAGGCTGATGAAGTGCAATTGCCATGGGTGAAAGCAGAGCATCAATTAACAGACACATGCGAGGTTGGCACCTACCAAAAATTCACCCTGAAAGATTTAAAGACAAATAACTCAGTGATCAGACACACCTGGAAATCTTGGAACAAACTTCACAGAGTTATGAAAATTAAACCCACTAAAAACTTCCAGTTGAGTATCTGGAACAATGCTATGTGGAGGCCAAGGAGGGAAATGATACTGTGCATTACTAATTGTAAATAGCAGCTTATTTATGGAGCAGATTTTAAATAAATTTCTAGTGATACAAAAGACAGTCAGTGTTACAGGTGAAGAGCACAATAGACAGTCTGTTGCAAAAAGGTTCTCTGAGAACCCAAAGGGTCTGAATCAAAGATATTGATGTGTGTAAAAGTTTTTTCCATTTAATTCAAAGTGCTTGGAATCATACTAACAGCTTAAGAAGTCAGATTAAAGCCTTCACAGATGTACAGGGGTCTCTGGCTTCCCAGATGAGTTCAGCCTATATTTAAAGGCATTTTACCATTGAATAAAAGGTAAAAGTAAAAACAAATACTTGCAAATACTTGGTGTTTGCCTTAAGATGATTCAGGATGTAAATCTGTTTAAAAACACCTAATCAACTCTGACTTTTTTTTTAATTTTTGAAGTGCCTTTTGAAGGCTTTGGGGTCACAAATAAAATTCCCTAAGTAGAAACAAGTCAGCTCTGAGAAGTGTGGAAATACTGTCCTTGCTGAAGTGAATAACTGCTCCCCACCACCAGGTCTTGTGCATTTTAGTCATATATTTTAGATAGTATATTAGGAAAACTGTAAGAAATTAAAATGTACTTTCAAAGAAAATATTTATATGATCAACTTTCTTGTTATCAGAAGAAAGTTTATGTGGATGAATTCTTGAAAGGCAAGACCAAGCATAGAAAATGTCTATTCCTGATGAAAATGTTACCAGACTATTGATTGTTCCTTTGATGAAAATGCAGAGACCTCTTCATTATGAAAGACAATACAATCTGTTACAGACACTGATATATTTCAGAGTTTTTAAAATTACTTTCTAATTGAGTCAGTATTGCTTGGGCTCCAGTTCAATAAAGCACTTCAGAGTGTATCAACCTTTAAGTTTGGCAGGGTTTATGTGCCAGTTACTTGATCTTAATCATTAGCCATTAAATAAATGCTTAAATGCTTAGCTGAACAGTGCTGTTTTTAAAGCGCATTAGATTGAAAGAAGCCCCAAGAATATATCTTTTCATACTGGTCTTCTCCCCTCCTGCTCTTGCTGAAAAACTCTTCTGGTTTTCATTTCTCAGTCTTGCGTCTTTTTAGATTGGCTGTATTCACCAGTTCTCAGACACTGGAAAAGGTTTTAAGGGACTCTGCACTAAAAGAGTCCTAAAAGGCCTCCAGTGACTTCCTTGGGTTTCAATGCTGTGACCTTCATTCCTTCCCAGCATTTTCACTGGCTTACAAACCTGTTCACATAAGTTGAACACAGGTTGTTTTTATGCTGTATATAATTAAGTGTATACAAGTCCTTTTATCTATGCAGCAAGATGTATATTCAAGTTAAGGAAAATCTACTCAGAGCTGAACCCACCAGGAATATATTATGTAAAAAAATAGTTGTGATGGTTGTTTTAGTATTAATTTTAGCCTAGTAATGCTATGCATATGATACTGAAGATTAAATTCACTATATCAAATCTCTAGCAAATTCTGGATTGGCAGTATTATTTGAAGTTTCTCAACATGTTATGGTTGAGATGGCTTGAATTCTCTTTAAATGAATTGCTCTGAGCAGAGTCTCTTGGGGAAACTGACGATGACAATTTTTGAGACATTTTAGACATAGATAAATCTGTCAATTCCAGAGTAATTTTTGAGAAGGCTGGAGATTTGTGGAAGGCTGGTATGTTACAGCTGAAAGTATGGAAGGGCAAGCCCAGGTAGGCAAAAACAGGTGCAACCTCCTTGAAGTCAGGAAAAAATATTCTGATTTGAACCAGCTGAGATCTTGCTGTCTGTAGTTTGGCTAAGGAGACACAATTTGTTCTGGCCCAGAGATTCAATTCTGACTTTGAAACAACTTTTTTGGGGGGAGTAGAAACCAAGTGTTATTTCCAAAAGAGCTTTGGATTTCATCTGCACTTAGTCATGCTGTATTTGAGAATATGTCTCTGCTCTTTTCTTGGATAGGTCTAATAATTGATACTCTGAAATAAGAGGTGAGTTTCAATTCTTCCATTTCTTTAGCTGCATAGGTATGGTATGATCTGTGCCTGTCTTTTATTTGTAGGTCTGCTTCAGGAGAAGGGAGAAATTAAAGGAAGAATAAACATGGGGTAGGAGCAACAAAATAAAAGAATATTTAAATGATTTCAAATGGATTGTAAAGTGTTGAATCATAAAGGATTGGCAAAAAAGCCCTCTCCTCATGCGGTCTGGCTAATATTAGGAATTATTGCCTCAAACTCTGCAGGTGTGGATCCATTTCTTTCATTGCTAGCAAATGGGGTTGCAACTGCCTTTGACAATGTAAAAGCTGCACAATCCCTGTGCCCCAGGGCAGACAATGATGTTGGTGAGATGCTGATTTTAGGATAGAAAATTACAATGGTTATATAGTAAACAGCACCTGGAAGTTTACTAATGATTTTTTCAATTAACAGCAGCACTATGGTCTGATTATTCATGCATGCTCTCTATGAAAGGAAAGAAAAGAGGCAGATGTTGAAAAGAATCATCGGTTGAGGGATATTTTTAATTTTTTTTATAACTGGAGGTACAGCCTCCTTCCTGTTATCACTGCTTCTGATAATGAGATGCCAAAACTAGTAAATTAAAAGTTTTTAAGAAATTTAAAAATTGTTAGACTGTTCTACTCTCCCATTAACTCCAAATACTCACATGAAATGTACATGAAAATGGACAAGTATGTGCACATGTGTGTAGGGATCTTTACACAGGCTATTCTCTGCCTGTGGCTTCATATGTCATTTTGGCATCCAAGTGAGAAAAAATAAAAACATCCCACCAAAAACTGCATGGCCATGCAGTTCTTCAGCTTTACTGGATCATCTATGATAATAATGGCTGGATCTCTCCCCTTAGAAGTCCACCAGGTGTGCACCTGCCAGGTTGGTTATTTTAGAGTGCTGAGATTTAAAAACACTCCACCATCTGCAGCATAAATTTAAAAGTACAGTAAGGCATACTGGTACCTCATATATTTTCTCTCTCTCTCTAGTCATCATTTATTTTCACAGCTGTTCTCGACCCACTGCCAAGCAAAGGCCTCTTCAATTTCTTTTCTATCATATTGAGGCATAGTCAGTATCTTAACAAAGAATGACCATAAAATACAACCTCTCTTTTCCTTTAACCCTTTGTAAATTGCCACAACTCAATCTTTTGGGAGCTTCTGAAATGTTCTCATCTTTTCACTGCAATAGGCTGTTGCACATTATTCTTACAGGACTTCTAGCCTGATACTGCTAATTCAAGAAATTATAGCAAGAAATTCTTAGGAAACTTTGGATGTTCATGCTGATATGTCAGGACTCAGCTCTTCTGAGGTTTGTTGGTCACTGATCTTGTGTTTGTAAGGGCAGGTAAAACCATACATATTTTAGTTCTTATCACTGGTCAGACAGCTCATACGAAAGGTGTAAAAGATCTTGCCATGGGATGAAGTTGATAATATGGTGAATGTGAACTTGAGTAAATCCATTCTCTGAACCAAGGCCAGGGCTGGACACACTATGTTCTGGTGTCTGTATAGACTCCTGGTTTGCAGGAGAAAAAAATTAAAATTTACAGATTAAAATTTACCTATTGCTTTTCTGGTAAGTGTCCAGAAGAAGCAAGTGAGACTGAAGTTAATTTTTTAGTACTAGCTAAGTGATTGCTGGATATTTCAAACATCTTTGGTATCTTCTGAGATATTTGCAATGCTGGCTTACTGCCTCTAGTCTTGGAAACTAAGTTGTCTTGGACCTGTCCAAAATGTAGCAGAGAAAGATGTCAGGCAAAAGCCGAGGAATCACAGAAAACACTGTCCAGAACAGGCTAATGAGCTGCAAGGCAGGATTCACCCCTATCACTCTGCTGAAAGGGCAGCAGTGATGAAGTGGTGTCCTGCTGAGTGGGACATGGGTCTGACATGGCACAGGACCCTCCTTGTGTTCTGAACATCCTTGGCTGGGCAGTTATCTGTAACTGCTCTGATTCAGCCCAGGGAAAGGGCTGGTCTTGTGCATGTAACACTATGCTTTTTTTTCATGTTATTGATATAGAGAGGAAAATGATTTTTTAGATTTCTTAATCTCCTTACTTTAATGGACAATTTGGCTCCCTGATTACCCTGGAATCCCATGGGCTTTTAATTTATTATTCAAATAACGACACTTCACATTTTCAGGTTTAACTTTCACATGTGTTTGGAAAATACAAATATGCACTTATGTATGTAATCTATTATTTGTCTACCTAAACTTCTCAGGGACAATCTGAGGATATGAATGTATATCTGAGAGATGTTGTCTTGTAAGTGAGAATGTCTGGCATTGTTAATGAAGTCATCTGTAATAGTTCGGGTATGCAAGTACTTGTTCAGTTATTGGACAGGCTCTTTCTCAATTAAATTTAGGTGCCTTGGCCAAGGGCATCATGCTTTTATGAGCTGAATATAATGCACATTGTGTCTATCCAAGTACACAATTCAGCCTGAAAAAAGGCTGAATAATATTAACATGAAAGTACTGAGACATGTAAATACTTAGACTTTCATTTACGTAATCCAGTTAAACTGGAGATATACACACATGTGTATATAGTATGGATAAAAAGAGCAAATAACAAACTTTAGTGGCTCAAAATTCAAGGCAAATGAAGTCACATAGATTTCAGGCAGTTGTCTGAGTTTAGAGAACTGCCTCTTGGACTTTGGACAAAGGACCTTGTTTGTGCAGGGGCAGATGTACAAAGGGAGAAGGTGGTTGAGGGAAGCTGGACACCATCCCACTCCAGCCATACGCATGATGTGGCTGGCATTTTTTGTAGTCAGGTGAAGAGAAGGTTGCAATGTGGCTGTGTGGTCTTTCCCATGTCCAATTTCCCTCATGTCAACTGCCAGTTCCTTGCCAAACCAAGTTTTTTTTCTGTCTTGTGAATCCCACTTGAATCCCTTGATTTTAAGGCCTTTGAAAAGCTGAATTTTCAAAATAATTTGTAATTGCTTTTCACCAGGTAGGATAAGATATGAAATTTTTATCAAGATATCAGATAAAAGACAATAATTGAAAATATCACAGCAAATGAGACCTTTGAGACAAATTATTCTCTCTTACAGATTCCTATGTCAAACCAATTTTTTAGCAAGATTACCACACACACTGCACAAATTGTTTTGCATTCCTGATGAACATTACTTGGAATAGTCCTGGTATGCCAAGAAAGCTGTGGCTGACTTGGATTTTCTGACTTGTCATTGTTGCACAGTTTTTTCTCAAGGGAAGATCCTGAAGTCAAAGAAGCTAATCTGAAGGTTAGGAGTGTGCAATTTATATAATGCAGAAATAGGATCCTCAGGATCAGCTGGGCATGAAGAGAGGTCAAAGATGAAGCAAGCTGTTATGCTTTTATATTACAGTGTATTAAGTCCATCAACATACTGATTCAATTGTGATCTCCACAGAGGGTATGAACAGTGTGGCTTGTCCAGCTGGGGAAATCTGTCTTTATTGTTGGTGCAGAAAAATCAGGGATACTCTTTAATGAAATTTCGGGGATCAACTCACAGTCTTGTAGCTGGTGAACAGAAAAGAGTATAAAAAATTATATTTTAATAAGCTCAATTATGCTCAATAAGCTCAATTTCTTATTGTGGTACGTGTAGTATTTGGAGCGCAAGAACACACTTTGCTACCTGCAACATGGAATTTTTTCTTTCTTGATCAATCAAAGCAGGACTGTGTTCTCTGGCTGAGAAAGCCATGCACCATTTGGGAACAGCTGCGCTTGTTGTTGACCTAGAATAAATGCAAGACCAATAAGAGTGCAAGTGCCTATGCTTATATTTGCTGCCCTTGTGAATACTGTTGAAATGTCTTTAAATTAGTTTGTTTCGGCTTGGGGCCTAATCCTGCCAAGCACATTTTTAGCATGTGATCTTGTGCCATCAGTGGGAAAAAACCAAAATAAACAGAATCTGAGTGTTCTCAGTGCCTCTGAAAACTGGACTATTTATCAATGTGTGGGGTTTTAGTTCAGTAGCATTTGAAAATTATGCTAACTTTTTAATTTCTTTTGGTTTTTTTGGAGCTGTTTTGGAAATTGTTACATCACAATATGCAAACAAACTATAATGTACCTGAATGATGGAAAGGGTACCATCAATAGCCAAATTCTCACTTTCATACCCCAAAGAACTGGAGAGGTCAGAAAGATAGCATTTAGACTGACAAAACAGATGTTAAAATGTTACACTAAATAGAAAAGACTCTTCTGACTATCTAAAACTGTAATTGCAAAACTATTTTAAGGTCTCTACTAACAAATGAAAATGATTAAAATTGCTAGAATGATATACTTTCTGCATTTGTGTTTCTGGTTATAATTATGTTCTCTCATGTCAAGAGTAGACTCCTCTTTACTGTCCTTGGTTAGTTCACCATTCATAGTCAGCCAGTACCCATCGACAGATTTACCCAGCAGAAAATACCAAACGGGAACAATGAAAGCTGAGCCAAATATATTTAAAAAGAAATAGCAATTTTCCTATGCTCTGCACTACCTGACAAACAGCACTTCGCTAAGCTGTGGAGTGGGAGCAAAGCATGGAGAACAAAGTATGAAAGAAGAAGGTGGTAGTGATGCTGTTGGTGTCACTCTTCTTCTGAGTCAGATTTGAACTTATGCCCCAGCCTTGTGCTAGGTAGTATAGTGCTGCTGAGATTGCTGTGTTTCAGCTGAGATATCAAATAAAGGTCCCGACCTTGTTCTCATTAGAGATCCCTGGGTACTTGTTCTCATTAAAGATCTCCTGGCACTTTTCAAAAGGGAAAAAGTGTTAGCCCCAGTGTCTTGGCCAAATTCCAGCTTGGGTAATTATGTTCTGCCTACCTAAATTCCCTTGTTTCAATTCGCTGTTATTTTTAATTTCTTCCCTAAACCTGTGTATAGTATTATCATGTGCTGGGAGACAGCTTCCTCTGGCACTCTAGATTTGCTTGCATTTTTGAGGTAGAATTGAAATTTGTATATAATAATAATAATTTGTTAAGTCTACAAAGAACTGAAAGTCTTATCATTTAATGTAAAATCATTTTTAGAATGCAATCTAAGTCTTTCATGTGTTGCAACGATCAGTTTCACACAATTATTTCTACTAAGAAAATACTTTTTCAGAAGGAGGGTTTGAAGGTACCTTTTATGTTATTTTAGTTGATATTTTTAAAATCTAATGATGTAGTGTGTATTGAATATCAACACCCACAGAACATTGGAAGAGATGTTCAGCTTAGAAACAATTTGTTTATTCATTTTTTTATGAGCATGAAAAGCCAGAACATGGAAGATGGGTGGGTACTGACATAGTGTGCTTTGGATGACCTGTGTGCAGAAAACTGTTTACAGAAGGAACATCAAATACAGAAGCTGTAAGTCCCATCACTTACAATCTTAATGGAAGATTCTTTATAGTGGTACAGGCAATGGAACAAGAACCCCCAGAGAATACAAGAATTAGTGTTAACCAAATAGAAAAGACAAAAGTCCTCTTTGAGGTTCCAACCTTTTAAGATATTAGAGATAAACTCAAGCTAGAATATTGAATAAAGTGTATACCTTCAAGTACACACTCAAACATATTTCACAGGGTTTGGAAGAATAGTTGTTTTGGTATGGTCTTTCATGGGCAGAAGTCACTCAGAGTTAAAAGTTAAATGTTCTCAGTGATTCATCTTGAGATAACACAATCCCTAAAGGCTGGTGGCTGGCACATGGAGGAGCTGTGTCTGTGGCTGCCTGGTGCAGTCACTCCCATCCTATCCAGTCCAGCTGTGTCCAGGTGTGTGTGATTTGTGCCACTGTTCAGGAGTGGTCAATTTTGGCTCCCTGTACACTCAATGGAAACAGATGGCTTCAGAAGACTGCTGCAAATGCAATTTCGGTCTCTGATTAAAGTCTTGTGACAAAGGACCCAAACCCAAGCACACACATCTTTTCTGAATGGAGGTTGCAATATACATGCAGGAGCTGTTAAGCTTTTGAGGGATTTCCCATGCTCGCTATTTTTTGTTTTTTGTTCAGGGAAGCAATTTCATTTGTTTCTTGGTATTCCACTGTGATTGCTGAGTTGCAATTCCTCAAAGAAAGGGATTCTGAAAGGATGAGAACAAGGGGATTGTGGGCCTGGTGCTGCCCAATATTTTAGTTTTGTGAAAGCTGAGGGTGCTGAGTTGCTTGTCTGCAGAGATCCACTTATGTCCAAATGTTGAAACCTTTGGTGGGAAAAAATTGGTTTGGTTTTTTTTTTTTTTACCTGTTTTTAAGTGTGGAGGGTTTATTCAATACCTGCTTGCTTTTTTATTTGTGCTATTAACTTGTTTTACTGATCTGTTTGCACAGATTCCTCTAAATTGCACATTATTTTCATTATAATCTGTATCTGCTTTTTAAAAAAGAAAACCTCACTAGAGCTGTTGGCATGAAAATAAATTAAAATTGAAAAGTCTATAATTACAATATTAGCCTGTAATTATTTCTAAAAACTACAATACAGTACAGAGCAATAAAATAAGAACAAGTGTTGAACAACTCACACGACTTTGTTGGCTAACGCTAAGCAGTTAACTGTACACTAAGAAGTAATCAGAAATCCTGAGCCAAGGTTCCCATTTGGACTGAAGTCCCTGCTCTGGATAGTCCTGTTATGTGAGATCACAGACTTTTATGAGAACCTTACAAATGAGCAGGTCCTGGGAGACTGGCGGGTGGAGTGAGATGTCCTTGGTCCAAAACTCTCTGGTGTCAGTATCTAAAAAAACCTCGATGGCAGGGACTGGAAGGACACAGCTCCACACAGGGCTGCTCAGGGAAGCTCCTCTTTGCCTTAGGGCAATGCAGAGATATCAGCATCGCTTATATCAGCAGCACTGCATTTCAAGAGACAGCTCTTTCTTCTCTCTTTAAAGGGCACCCTGAAATCCCACAAGGTGTGAAGAAGCCTGCCTAGGAACAAGATCCCACACCAGATATGGTGTTTATGGTACCCACTATCATGTGACATTTAAGGTAATGGGTGATGCCCACACGAGTAGAGGATGAACATGTGACAATCTTGATCTCA
The DNA here is from genome assembly GCF_023055355.1 of Agelaius tricolor. Classification (NCBI taxonomy): domain Eukaryota; kingdom Metazoa; phylum Chordata; class Aves; order Passeriformes; family Icteridae; genus Agelaius; species Agelaius tricolor. The sequence continues at coordinate 81,473,805 of NW_027269261.1, forward strand.
GCTACCGTTGGTGCACTATTCTGAACTATTGTAGTCTCTACCTATTCATACTTCCCTGCTTTTTGAAATCCCACTCAGCATCTGATAGATCATGAAGGTCCTAAGTGATTTATCTAAAGCCTGCTCTTGGGTAGAAAATAGCAAACAGAAAACAAGGCTAAAGGTGTAGCGCAAAGACTGATGCCTTGATTTCTGGTCAGCACTTCTCCCTGTTGGAAAGGGACATTATTTTCTTGAAATTAGTGATTTTTGCTGAAATGAAAGATGGATATACTCTATGAAGTCTTGCTAATTTTTCAATAAATTAATTTGAAACAGAACTAGCGTTATACACTCCTTTTAAAACTGGTAGCAGGGAAGAATTCTGCAGGGTTCAAATTTCAATTTCACCGATTAAATGTTATTTTCCAATAATTTTCTGCAGTTTGAAAATTGTTCTTAATTTTAATTATTTCTTAAAAATTAGTGAAGGATTTAAGAAACAAAGTATATAAAGAACTTTTCCAGAAACTTTTTATTGCTACATGACATAGATGTGTTGGGGCTGCTATTTGTATCCTGAATATGGCCTGGTTTTTGGGTGTCTTTGTCAATATGAGCTGAGACCTGTCCTGCTCCATCTCAACAGCCAGCAGGACCTGAGGCATGTGGCTTAAAGCTTTCTTGAGTTTGTTTCAATTAAGGAACTGTTTTACAGATGCTTAATATAACCTAGAATAAAAAAAATATGCTTTAGAGCCATACAGTATACTACTTCAGATGCTCCTGTTCAATACTTAGGAAGGAATAAAAGTCAGGATTTTTCTACCATCCTAATTGCTGAGGCAAATACAGTCTCTAGAACCGGTACGAAAGCCTGCTCCATGGGCTAGTGGCGTTTGATATCTGTGAGTAATCAAAAAATATTGTTGTTACCCTCTTGCCAGGGGACCCAAATCTGACCATATTTAAAAGAGATGCAAATGGAACTTAAAGGGACTATAAACCCCTGGGTTACCCATCAGCTGTTCTTATATGGAGTTCAAAGACCTGTTCTTAGTTCTCCATTGAGCAAGGGCTCAATCTGTACAATGAGCCAAAATTAATGGTATTGGTATCCCTTTCTTGTAGGTGGTCTCAGCTCAGGATTCTGAGTGGAAATGTTATTGCCTAGTCAGTTGCCCCTATTCTGGAAGTCCCAGCTTTCATACTGAGATAAATCCATTTTCCACAGAGTAGACGACTTATTCCATGGCAGTGTCCACAGGAACAGGAAAACCAGAATGGTTAAAGTATACCTATTTCCAGGATCACAAACCCAGTTGGTTTATTTTCTGCACATACCAGTTGACTCTTTGCTTTCTTGAAAGAGTAATTATTATGGAAGAAGTTATTATCTGAGAACAGAAAATCTGAAAAAGGAAGAGAATTGGCATAATTATAGTAGAATAGCATCCCTGACCAGACCAACCCTAAGTGTCACAGCAAGTTCTTTGATCTACTCCAAAACAGTGTAGCCACAAGCTTGATTTTCCCCTCAAGACAGAAAGTTGAATCACAGTATGCCCCAAAATAATTTAATGAGCATGAATTCCAAATTAAATTAAAAAAACTTGTAAAGGCACTACACCCCAAAGATACCAGTCGCCACAGAATTTTTTAACCAACTGTGTTTTATTTCAAATAATAACAGTAATTAAAAATACATATCTTAGAAGCAGCAGCAGATTAGTTAAAGAACATTTTAGGATTATAAAAACACTTTCCGTTGTATCAACCAGATGTCATTTCAAATGCTACTGTTTGGATTAATTAACTGAGTTCAGGACACCACATATTAAACCTGCTAGTTGTACTACCCATCCTCCCTCATATCCTTTTGTAATTTGTTACTAAAATCTTGGCCAATTAGAAAAACACAATCTATTAAGTAAAACAGCACACTGAACCAATCAACAGTAATTACTCAGATTAGGAGCCATTTAAATGATTTATGGCAGAAATTAGATTTTTTAAAATGCTTCATAAAGTTGTCATTCGTTTCACACATACACATATACAGTATGTGGAATGTATGGATTCTGTGTTGAAAAGATACAATTAATTGTCTCACAGAAATGCCACAAATCATGTATTTTAGTAAAAAGATCATTATAACAGGATATAATTGATTTAAAGCACTAGTCTGGTTAAGGAATACCGTTATAAAGTGCTTCAGACTGCACTGCAAGTGCAATTCTATCTCTCTTATAGATACACTTAATTACTTCAATAAGTCTGTAAAACTATTTTATAAAGCAGTAGCTTTTAAATTACTTTCACCCTAGCAGAGATTATGATCATTTTATGGAATATAATGCAAATACATTTCTCAGCATATTAATAAATCCTAACATTTGCTGCATTGAAGACTGGAGGAAAAGTGCTCTCATTATATAAATATAGGTGGCCTTCCTCTAGATTTTCCTTTAGGCTAAAATAAATTAAGTGTAGATAACCTAGTGTGTAATAATGCTTCCTTATCTATATCAAAAAGCACATTTTAAATTTGACCACTTTAAACTGGGGCAGTTCACCTGGGCCCAACCTCTGGTCTCCAGTGTTGGCCCATGACAGGTGCTTGGTTTAGAATTTAAGAGCAGGGTATTAACAAATATTTTAACACTTTTGTCATCAGCCTTCCTGTTGGAACCAGGGCACAGGGAATATTTCTCTGCCTGTCCTGAGGGGTCCTGGCTCCCAGAGAAGCACTGCCTTTAACCTTTGCCCGTGGAGAGGGCTTCCAAGGCTTTGGGATGGATTGTGGATTGGAGTTTACAAGTGTGTGAGATAATAGAGAATAGTGTAGTTTCTCACAGGGTGAGAAATTTAGAGTTTTGGGATTTTAGTATAGAGATAAATAGGAGGTAAGATGGAGGATCTTGGGCATTGTCTGAGCTTCTTCTTTATCTACTCCATCCATGTTCTGCAGCGTTGGAGCACAGGGTGATTGGTTGTGGGAAGCTGCAGTGCAGAGGTTACGTGGGCAGACAAGGATTAGTTGTGGGTAGAAAGGTAGAAATGGAGTATGTTTTAAGAGTTAATTGGATAAAATAGCTTTAAAAGACCTTCAAACTGTACATCTTGGGACCATTTGTGCTGTACTTTCTTGCGAGCTAAGTCTGCTGCAGAGAGCGTGCCAAACTTCTGATAAGATAAAAACAAACAGCAACTTGAAGACTGAAAAAGGTCCCATGTGTCTCTCAATCCTGGCACAGAACTGTTAAAAAGAGGTTTTTCTGTCAGGGGACCCTCTGAGGCCCTGAGGGGCTGCACACCTTCCCACATAGTAAATCATAATTTCCCTCCCTTTGCTGCTCTGGGAGATGCAAGACCTTCAACCAAAAGACCTGCCCATTAAAGAACCAAGCCCAAAATCAATGACAAGGAAATTTTTCAGTACCTTGGTGACTGTCAGAAGAGAAAATTACTTTTAGAGATAGGATCTCATTATGTAGAATTGCTTAAGTGTTAAAATTAACATTTAACAAAAGAGATCAGTGAGGCTACATAAAGTTTTGGTTCCTTTATTGTTACAAAGGATGACCTAACAGGAGAAAGGCATTGGAAGCATTTGCAGGCTCTTAAGCAATTTATAGTGAAGCTGCGTGAATAACTAGGAATGAAGTAGCTGACAAAAATCAAACCTGCTGTAAAAACCAACTAGACTAATCATAGGTTTATGACTGATCACCTTTGTCATTCAGTTTAAAAATAAATTGTAAGTTTAATGAAGGAATTTTTTATTTATACTTAATTTTTGTTGAAGCTCTAGTGTGTTCTTTAGTGCATTCACTTCATCTGTGACACCATGGCAAAGTTGCTAGATAAGGACAAAAGATGGTAAGATACAGGACTGTTTTATTACAGTGTTCATGAACTTCCAGAATTGATATTATCTATTGAAAATAGTACTGTGAGGTGTGATGGCACTGGAACTCTTATTTTGAGGGCATGCCAATATAACACAGGTAAGCATGCTCCAGAGGTGCTACAGGATTTGTGTGACAAAACATCTGGTTTGTAAATAAACAAAAATACTATCCCAAGCTTAATCATGTTTGCAACAAAAAAACCCCAAAAACCAGAGCTAAAGAGCTTTTTTTTTTAATAAGACTCTGGCTGGGAGGGGAAAACCAATTTATCTAAAGTAAAACAATTTCATTTTTCCTATTTCTGCAGCCTCTGGCTATTTCAGGTTGAAGATGGATTTTTTTTTTTTTAATTAATGAAGCACACTTTCTCTTTTTCCTCTCTTTGCAGCAAGTTTTTCGTGGAATACTGATAAAGAAATATGATGCAGGTGATTGGATTGCTGGAGCAGGGTAGTTCCCTGTCTGAAATGGACCATACAATTTCTGTGGTCAATGGAATCTAATCTATAGAAAACACATATTCTGCTGAGTTGCAGGCATACTTTGAGAGCAAGGCACATGGAAATCACACCCTCAAATCAGTAGAGCAATCTAGGATGAGCAAAAGATATTCTACATTATAAGGCAAGGATATCCATTTCTGCTTTCCTTCAACAATTCATACACAAACTGCAGATATAGATAGACAGCAACAATGTTATCAGATATGTGAAAATGTGCTGTTTAAGAGAATTGTTTTTCAAAATGTTCAGTTCTAACAAAATTCCAATTATTAAGAATATGTGAATAAATTTGAATATATTATTTTTTGAGTGTTCAACAGTTTGTTATCTTCATAGTCTTATTTTAAGGAATTTCATGGTTCTACAGCAATACCATTTAGTGGGTTGTCCTTGCAGAAGGAGATGCAGTAGAGGAATTGGGAAAGGAATATGCTCAATTAATTAGTACAGTATTTGATCTTGCTCCTAATGAAAATCTAACTAAAATACTAATTTGGCAGATTTTTGGCCAGAAAGGAAACACTAGGCACTCTTAAATTTTGGGGAAGTGAGTAGGAAAACATAGAGCTTGAAAGGCATTTTGAGAGCATTTTACAATAGCTTTTATCTCATTATTTAATACATTCTCTTTTATGTAAATTCTAATACAGGCTTTTTTTGTCGTTGTTGTTTTTACTATCAAATCACAGCATTCATTTCTCTATGGTTACAGAATATCAGTCCGGAGTTTCTAATTTTTTTTCTTGAATTTTTTTCTTTTATTGTGTTTTTGTCTTATTATTTTTTATTCCCCACTGATTACTCTCTGAGAAATCAAAAGCCTAGAGCATGCACCATCTCACCTTACTCTGCAAAACTTCATAAAAGCCTTTTTTGAGGGACGATGTCTGCTGAAGGTTCTCTTTACAAATATCCCTCCATTTCCTCTTGTCTGGACAGGAAAGATAAAATCTGCTACAGAAAAAGCTTCAAGTTTCTTTCCACTTAGATGCTAGAATATGTTTTATAAGTACCCAACCAACTGAATAATCAAAATCTTTTAATAGCAATTTACTATGGGCTATATACAAGAATAATAGCTTTGCTTATAATTTAAATTATTCTCCTACATTATATCTGTAATGAGCATGTGAAAAAACCAGTAGAGCCTGAATGAAATAAGCAGTTTTATATATCTGACAGGAATTCTCTCTGGGACTTCCTAAGAGCTTAACTCTAGCTCAGCTCTTGTTACAGGTTTGGACACAGGCTGTTGTGTGTTACTCACAGAGCTGCCTCAAGAGGAAGGGCAGACTTCCCTGGGAGCACAGATGCCACCAGATCCTTGCTGCTGGGATGGTGATTTGGCAATACAGCCTGCCCCAGCCATGGGCCTGCCTCTGGCCTTGTGGGCACTCGGGGCTCCCTGGCTGCACAGGCTATCACAGGGTGGAAATAAGGAGCACATTTTGGTTTGAAAACATTACTGTATCCCTGCAGCAGTGATGTTGTGGTGTTTTCTATATCAGATATTGTGAAATTAGAGCTTTATAAAAATATAATCCTTTGGGTGTATAATGTGTGAGCTTGTGTTATTGCCTGGATTTACAAAAGTTTCTATTTCAAAAGCCTTGTCCCATTTCTGGGTCAGATATGTTTGTAAAACAATAAAAATAGAAATCCCTGTTGTAAAGCAAAATTATGCCCAATGAACAAAAAGCCTCATGAGTCCTGGAGCTTTCTTCCTTAGACCTAGGCCAGAGATGCTTTATCTGCAAACTATGCAACAGTTTCAAGGGAGCAGCTGAAGAAATTGTATTGTCATAGGATCAAGGTAATTATTACATTGTCTGGGGGTTTGACCTTGGCTGGATCCACCTCTGCAACTGGACAGAGCAAAGAAAAACTATGATGGAAGGCTCATTGGCTGAAATAAGGATGGGGAAAGATCACTCCTTGTTTACCAACGTACGCAAAACAGACTGGACTTCAGGAAAATTACAGAATTTATTATCAATTAAAATTAGAGCACAATAATGAGAAATAAACCAAATCTTAGAACTGCTTTCTCCCTACCCCTCCCTCCTTCCTTCTTCTCCTCCCCCAGTTGCATGGGGAGATGGAGAATGGGGCTTACAGCCAGTTCATTGGACATGGTTCCTGCTGCTGTTTAGGGAGAGGAGCCCTTTCCCTGCTCCAGCATGGAGTCCCTCCCATGGGAGACAGTCCTCCACAAATTTCTCCAGGGTGAGTCCTTCCCATGGCTTCCAGTTCTTAACAAACTGCTGAACATGGTTCACTCTTCCATGGAGTGTAGCCCTTCAAGAACAGCCTGCTCCAGCGTGGGTCCCCAGAGTGTCACAAGCCCTGCCAGGAGCCTGCTCCATCTTGGGCTTCCCATGGGGCCACAACTTTTTTTTTGGGCATCACCCTGCTCCATTGTGGGGACCTCCACAGGCTGTGGGTGGATCTCTGTGTCCCCATGGTCCCCCATGGGCTGCAGGGGCACAGCTGCTGCACCATGGGCTGCACCATGGGCTGCAGAGGAATCTCAGCTCTGACACCTGGGGCACCTCTTCCCTTTCCCTCTGCGCTGACTGGGATCTGCGGGCTTACTGCTTTTCATATTCACACCTGCCTCTTCTTTGAGCTCAATTACTACTGCACAATCACTGTTTTTCCCTTTTTAGATATGACAGATAACATATTACATTATTACTACCACCTCTGATGGACTTGGCCTTGGCCCACGGTGGGTCAGACTTGAAACCATCTGGCATGGATTCTGTCAGACATGGGGGAAGCTTCTGGCAGGTTATCACAGAAGCAACCCCTGTGGCCCTCCTGCTACCAAAATCTGGCCATGCAAACTCAATACCTGTGGTCTAGAATAATTAGACATTATTCCTCCAAGATGCTTCTTGATGTCCAAGAAATACTATCTTCTGACCTAAGAATATTTTTCTACAGCATATGTACATTAAAATTTGCATTAAAATTTAGAGAAGACAAACTCAAGCTGGATTTTGTGACTAGTTTCTCTAGGGAGAGTCCCATGCTATTCAATACTGTGCTATAAAACAAATGTGTATTTGTGAAATGAATATCAGACTTTGAATGTTGTGTTTAGTACACCCAGACCTGTTAGATCAGTGACTGCTGAGTTCTCGAGGGATACCAAGAACAAAATCAACTGAAATGACCTCTGTTTACAGGGGACAAAAGCAAGGTGCAGGTAATCAATATGTAATCTTCAAGGGTCTCTCAAGTATCAGGGGATACTAACAAGGAAGGCACATCTCAGTATTCTTCTATATTGAGCAAAAATAAAACCTCAACAGCTTTGAATAATAAAAATTTAATAATATATATTTTATTTTGACATTAAAATAATGAAACATAATAAATTAAAATATTGTGGTCTATGGTTACCACTATCACCCTGAACTATTGCTATAGGTCACTAAAATATCTACAACATATGTCATAAATCTTGCTTCCATAGAATTGCTATATTTGGTCAGATTTCCCTTTGCTGGTAAAAAATTCTGTTTTGTTATCCTTGTGCTGAGAGGGCCGATACCAGGTGATTCAGAATAAACTAGAAATCCCATGAAATGCTAATAATTTTCATGAAGATGTTTGGGTTCTAATTCTAACATTCTAATCCTCTCACATAAAGTCATCTCAAGCTATAAAGCATTAAGTTTTCTGGTTGTAACATTTCTTTTTTCTCTTGCATTAGGCAATGTTGGACATTACATTTACAGTAATATACCAGTTATTCTGTAAAATCTTAGTTGAATTTGCCTAGCTGGCAGCCCACCTCTGTGAGTTCCACAGTCTAATTATGCTTTCAGTGAAGAAATTTCACCAGGTGGGAAAGGAGCTGAAAAAGTATTTTCATTATTTCTTTGCCTAAGGCCTTACCCAGAGAAGCAAGTAGTCCTCTCCAGTTTGTTGAACCAGGAACCCAGCTGTTAAATTCAGGGTTTTGGTGAAATAAAATCCACAGATTAGGAGACAGAAATAAAATTAATCCTGTGAAAAAAACTGTGGAAATGAAATTGGTTAAAATTCTTTGTTCAGTCATAAGATGCTAAAATAAGAGGACTGCCTGAGACCCCAGAATTTTGATCCATTTAATAGAGATGCAAGAAGGGAAAAACTATTAGAGCTTTATAAAGTTTGATTAAAGTCTGAAGGATTTCAAATAAATGGCTTTGATATTGCCATCTCAATTAGAAACAAATTGTTGCCATTGACATTCTCCTTAACAGTACATAGCTGGAAAACCATGAAAAAGACTACAGAGGGCATTGAAGAAGCAAGCAGAAGCTTTTCTTTCACTCAAAATTTTCTATGGTCAGCTAAAATATAGCAGAATTACAGTGAGACTTACTGTGTAGTCCTTGTTGCAAAGGTGGGAAATCACCAGCTCTAGATGGCTGCATGACTTTGTTCTGCATTGCACTGCAACTCATTGAAACCAATTGACATTATCTTTGCATCCACATGACTGGGAATTTACTGCTCATGATACCTCAGAAGTGCTTAGCAGGAATGAAATTTCAGCTTAAAACTGAGGTTCCTAATTTTAATTATTCTAATGCTACTGTTCTGTTTAGATCACCTTCTGAAAAAAAAAAAAGTATTTCGGTGGGAAAAAAAGAATGTGTTTTTGGTTGTTATTGTTGGCTAACACATACACACAGACACAAAAAAAGTAATAAAAGAAAAACTTTCACAGCTTTCCCATTATTAGTTCTGGGAGAACATAATAAAGCCACAGCTGGCAGGCACATTTTTTTTCTTAGCATTTGATAATAGAATTAATTGGTAAGTGGAAAGCTTACAACCCTTTTTCTGCTGCAAGTTGCCCTCTGCTATCATTTTGAATAGATGTTAAAATCCAAGCTAATTGTAATTCACTTAATAATGAAGAAATATATTTGCATCATCAATAATCAAGGCCCTTTTTTTACAAGTAATTTTAGTGTGGAACGCCAACAAACTGTGGACAAAAAGATGTTCAGGTTAGCATGAGTAGTTCAGGGTGATGGGGTAAATTCAAATGCAGCACTCTAATATACATCTCCAGTCTGTGTGCTTCCTGTTGTAATGACAACACTCCCTAAACAGCATTTCAGGAAGCATGGGGCAGGGGTGGGGTGGGTGGGTAGGAGAAGAATGTCTGGGTTTCTACTACCCTACAAAGCTGAAGTGAGCAGTACTGTGAGTGATGAACAGCAGCTCCAGCAGAGTTGTCTACAGTAGTTCAAGCCCATTACTCCATCCCCATTAGAGACATTTATCATTTAGTCACTGTGCTTATGCAACAGTATTCTAAAGTTGCAAAATAAAAACCTTGCCAGCTCTATATTAGGTATGGGTGAATTCATTCTGATAAAATGAGAACTGCTCTGAATTTTTATCAGACCTGTAACTGAACCAAAACCTAATGCTCATCCATCATTTTTTCAGACCCAAAAGTTTGTGCTTTGTAAGCAGGGCCACTATGTATCAGCTCAGCAAGGTCCCTAATGCAGTGGTTGGTGAGCATGGTATAAGAGCCTGACCAGAATGGAACAGATTATTTGGGAATTTCTCCATCCCCTTCCATCTGCAAACTTCTCTCCTAGGCTTCTTGCCAGTGGTGAAACCATGGTGAGGATGTAATCTGCTGGCAGCCCAAAAGAAGCAAAGTGTCAGCAATATGTATTGATATTTAGGAATAGCTGGATTTGAAACACAACATAAACTTATAGTCGGATTAATTCTGGGAAATGATAACCAGTAAAATATTGCAAATTTAAAAAAAAAATCTGTTTCTACTATTTTGATTCCCATGTCATTTTTCTCATGCTTTGTTATTTATAAACCATTATAATATACATGGCATTTACAAGCAACTTTCAGCAAATTCTTGTTCAGGTATAGAAGAGACTGTATATGTGATTATAACAAAATTCATGTCTTTCAATAAAAAGTTGCATTGCATCTTGTTGATTTATCACCCTTATCTAAGTACAGATTTGTATGTACTAAGAAGTATTTCTTTAGTGAACACTTTTCATATATTGACCAGCTTGGAGAACAGATCGTCCTAAAATATGCTAGAAAGTGAAGGAAGAAGTATGTATTACAGCAATGACATGGAACATAATAAAATTTTCAGTCCTTAAAAATCTTGCTGAATTTCATTTTTGGTTCTGTTTTTTTTTTTTTCCAAGCCTTAACAATAAGTAAAAATTAGTTTCAGTGATTGAAACTAAATTACTTTCAGTGTTTAAACTGAAACCACGACTTTCCAGCACTTTCCCTCCAAAAAATAATCTGAAGTAATAAACCTCCATCCTTTGGTGAATGAATATATTACCTTCTGCCTGTTAATATTCCAAGGCTCTTTAAAATTTACATTTAATCGTCTGCTCCCAATGAACGAAAAATATTCCAAGAAGTTTTGAAGAGGTAAAGCAAAAATTAATGTAAAGAAGAGACGTTGGAATATTATTTGGTGACCATGGTCATAGATTCAGTACTGCAGGCTGCTAGGGTGACATTGAACATGGGATTACCTCACAATCACATCTGAATCCTCTGTAAGAATTTTTTTCTATGTTGGTAGAGTAAAAAGATCTTTTGTTGCAATCAAAAAGTTATTGAATCTTTTCTCTCTTCTCCAAGATAGGAATGTAGGATCATAGTAAAAATTCTCCAATGGGTGAGTGTTCCCTTTCTGCAATGAGGAATATTTGACAGCTTCTTATATAGTCCAATGGCTTTACTGGACAAATAGGTGTTTTCTTTGACTAAATTTCAGATTTTTTGGTTGTCTGGTCCTGGCTCTACAGCATTTTTGGTTTCTTTTCTTCAGAAGACTCACTTCAGCTTTGCCAGCAGTGATAGTCAAACTAGCTAATTGCTGCTCTGGGTGTTGTCTAACAGGACTGTGTTTGAAAAGAACAGCTTAGGAATATTGTACCTGTAAAGTCCAGGAATGGGCTATTTATTGTAGCTTGTAATCATTTCAGGGTTATAGCAAGTGTATATAGTCACTAAAGAGAGTTTGGGATGTCTTCTGGGGAATAATCTTTGACAATTAAAGTAGAGAAACTGGGACGTGTTCAATATTGTCTTAGCTTGTTCAAAAATCCATGCCACACAGATAGAGACTTCTCAAGGGTAGTCCTGTTGGGGCTACTCTTGATTTACAAGGGAAATTAGTAGAATTCATCAATACAGTAATGAAAGTCAGGAGGACAATGAAAAAGCCCCTGGTGATCAGTACTGGTATTTAATCATAGAGGAAGGTGTTGCTGGATCTCTCAGATCTCCAATGTGTTACATACTCTTTCTTTGCTGTTTCAGACAAAAGCTGATATGTCAGATATATCACACAGGATCATGTTGCTGTGTGGTACACTGAATGTACTCATTAAGGTGGATTCAGCTTTGCAGATCTGAGAACCATGTCTTTAATTAGCTGAAGCAGATACTGATGTTAGAAAGAAATAAGTTCTGTAGCACTTCAGCACTTTTTTCCAGCTATGTGTTGAAGCAACATATTTGGTATATAGACTATTAAGGCAGCAAGAAACACAATAGGAATCATAGCTGTTGGCTAAAATTTACTAAAAATAAATTGGATCCTGGAAACTCTGTAGTGAACCCCACTCCATTAATAAATTGTTAAACTGAAAGCTCCCATGTACTTCCAGTAACCACTGACATTTTATCTTAAAAAAGGATGAGAAATTTCACTTCCTACAAAGTAAAGCATTAAAAGGTTCCTTATCTGTGGGACCAGAATAGGGCTATTAGTAACACTGTCTGCTTCTTTTTAAAACCCTATTAGTGTCAGGTAATATGTTTCTCCAATGACGCCTGATATTTTCTTGGCTAAAAAAAAAGAGGGAAAATGAACTTTCCAAGGGACTATTTTAAGTAATAATAGCTGGCTAAAGAACATGTAACCTTTAGTATCAGTAAAACATACAATAGCTTTGTTCTTAAAACTGGTTTCACTGGCATTAGCAATGTGATCTGTTATTTCTATTTCTGTATGTGTGTTTCTTTTTTGGTCTCTAGGTATACATACATATTCCTGATAACCAAATATTCAGCGTGTGCTATTTGAATTCAATAAGATGCATAGCTAAAATGCAGGACTATTCTGACAGCTAAAACCTAATACTTATTCTTCTCTGTGTATATAATGCAAGTTAAGAGATGGGGATCCCAAGCTGCTGTGTAAGTATTGATCAATCCTCTACATGTCATAGTCCTTTAAATAAAATTTCAAGTCTGTAAAAGACCTATAGTTGCCCAGGTGTGCCTCACAGATTATGCCTTCAGAGCTAAAAAGCCCAAGGCTGTTCAAATAACATGGACACTTCATGGTGTGAACAACATAACTGGAATTCTTGTGGAAATAGCACAAACTGCACTACTGTGTTTGGAAGCACAAAGATTTAAAACACTGTACCACATGTAACAAGCATCATATGAGAGACATTTTTCTGCTGCCAAATAAAGCAGGAGCAGAGCATAAACTTAAGCACTGAACAACTGCTTGTCCATACTGGGTATTTCCTGTCACGTTTACATGCAGAGCAACAGTTTAGTGATCTAGACATTGTCTAGGCACAGTTTGGTAGGTAACATGTACTGTAGGCTATGTCCCAAAGGTACAATGAATAGGACTGTGTTTTTCTCTCTCTGTTTATACATCGCTCCATCAGTATCTGTAAAGAGTGTACGTGTGTGCAGGCATGTGTTTGTGTATTCAAACTCCATGTCTTCTTGCAATATGTCTTGGCATGTAATGTTTCCTTTGCTTTGTGCCATGAAAATATCGCACTGTGATGTCCTAGGACATGGGCCTTGCTTTGTTTCAGACCCTTAAACTGAGAAATGTACACCACACTCTAGCCATGTCCTAAAACCCCCCGAATAGCCAAGGTCTCTGGGCTAAGTGCAGTGTGATGTAGATGACACCTGTGCATTCCCTTTGGCCTAAGGATAACAGTCCCTGGCACACATTTATTCTGTGGGGCCAGTATAGATATATCCAACAAGAACAGGCAGAAAACAGCTCACAACCAGAATGTGCCAATATTAGACATAGAATTGAAGCCTACTGTGCTGGAGATTTTCTGGAAAGTGCTTTGATATTTGAATGCAAGTAGAAAGTGCCTGAAGTTCTTGGTTTTACCAGTATTGAGCTGCTTTTCAGAACTATCCTTTAATTTCCCAAAGTGAAGATTAAAGCAAAAGGATTAAATACTTGGGAGCATGTAAAACAAAAACATCTCCTGAAATCCAAATGTTCATTAATCACATGACTGATTCTGATCAATGGTGGCATGAGGTTTCTACTGAAATGTCCTCCTGAAACAGTGAATTCCAGGCAAGTGAATTCCAGGCAAGTGTGAGAGAAATGATCCCAGGTGATGGATCACTTGCTGAGTGGCTCAGAGCAACTTTCCCCAGAATTCATTCACTTGGATGAATGTTCCTTTTAAGAGTGCTTCAGAGGTCAAAAGTCTTTCTGGCTATGAAGGCTGTGAAAAAGAGGAAGTCTTTCACCAAAGCACTGTTTGTTACCAAGCTCCCTGGGCTGTGAAGCTTGTTTTTCATTGTTTCATGCCTAGTCCTGATGAACTGGTTTGATGGCTGCAATTTTAGAAACTACCAAATAAAAGAGAAAAAAAATAGTTGGGGAAAATTTTCACTGAGAATATATGGGGCAGGAAGCCAGTCTTATGATTGGCTAATCTTATGCCAAATCTTATGATTGGCTAAAGAGAATAAAATCTGTGGATTTAGACAACAAATCTAGATTCTGATTTGCTCACCCATCCTGGGTGGTAACTTACTGTCAAAATTCTCCTTTTCAGTGAAGATATGGGAGAGCATCACTCTCTGTGAGTGAGAACTGTGAGCATGAAAAACAAAGCCTTGTGCTGATTCACATGCTGCAGTTAACCACGACTAATAAACATTCATCTCTTGAACAAGACTGTATGCCATGCTCACACATTCTCTATTTGAAATGTGATGGTGAAAATTATTGATACAGACCTCAAACTTGCTGTGAAAAAAAATCCCATTTTTTGTGGTAAATCTTTTCCATCGCTTCTTTCTCCCTCAACAGAGGTTTAAGGCTCCTCAGCAGCTGTCAGTGTAGTATCTACCACTGGCAATGCTGTCTGAGTTTCAAGTCAGTATGCTATCTAATGGAGCATCCCTTGTGAGAAATTCTACAGCCAGCATTATGTCTGGCTGCCTCTTGCCTCCAAGGTTATAGCTGGTGTGTCCAGTTCATGTTGTCCTTCTGTCTTGTCAGCCTTTGGGTGCATTTTCAATTCTCTTGCCATTATGCATCGGGCACAAACAAGAGCAAGCCTGTACCCTTGTTAGTACACCAGACTTTAACATTGCATATGCTTCTTTACTTGCTGCTGAGCTTCACTCACACAGTACCAGAGAGTCTCTGTCCTGTGAAAGGGCCGAGGGGCAGGCAGGCTACTAGGCCTGCAATGCCAGTAGTCTGTGGAGTAGGAAAACTCCACACTGAAAGCTGCCTGTATAGGATCCCGTGAATCCATATAGAACAACAAGCTTGGCAAATTAAGTGCTCTCTATATTGTTTATTGAGCTGGATCACTCTTTCACTCTTCCTTTTTAATCAGTTTTCTAGGTTAAGTACATGGTCACTATTTTGAGCCTAAGCAGGAAAGATCATCTTTCCCCTTCAGACTTGCCACACAAAAATATAACTGTTTATACAATGAGTCATGCTCAGAGCTTCTTTTGTTCTTGATAAGTCAAATTGTGAAGTGCAAATTAGAGGGATGTGTATATAATTGACAATGAATTTTTAAGACCTTGATACACTTGGTGTCACCTGTGTCTGTGACAATAGCAACGCAGTATCCTTTTCCTTGACACACAGAGATCTTTTTCTTACGTAGCTGTCTCTAATCATGGTTTACTTGTTTCAGTCACCTAAAGCCAGAAACATAATCCTGCCTGTCTGATTCCAAGACAAGTTAAATAACTGCCATACGTCGTGTGGGCTCCCCTTTGTTAGAAATGCTCTGTGATAAGTTCTAATTAGAACAGTGAAATTCTTAAGAAAGCAGGAATGAGGTGGTTCCCAGGAATGCAACTATCTACCTACTCCATGATCCTCTGAAAAGTCCTGTGGCTAGGGATCTCCCAAACCTTCCTTCCTTCCAAAAGAGCTTGTCTTGTCTCCCTCAGTACTATTTACAGAATCAGAATTTTCACGATCTTTTAAGCTTTATGTAGAAGCTGATATGGAGCAGTTTCAGTGCTGTCTCATTCTGGCAACAAACAACACATTGCACCTTTTGAATTTCCCCTTAAGTGGAATTTGCATTGATCAAGATTCTTAGCATGTCTGTGAGATATAGAGAATTACAATTCTTACCCTTTTTACAGTGAGAGAAATTATGGCACTTTGCAGTTCAGTTAACTTAGAAAATCATCAAAGAAAGTGATGTAGGGAGGCTTATATGTTTATATTGATGGAGGCAGGTAGACACACTCTGGCATCACTTAGGGTCCTGCCCATGATTTATAGGTGTAGTTAATGTCCAAACTTGCATAATTTTTCTTTAACAATGCTTACCACCTGGGCATAGGATGTTTTTGTAATTACCAGATTAGAACTGTCAGATCGGCTGGGCTGTAGTCAGAGTGAGCTTGTCTGAACCTGCTGGTGGAGAAAAGTGCCCAGTGACACCTGGAGTCTAGACTGCTGCTAGTGGTTATCACCTGCTCCATCTGCAAGGGTTTCTGTACTTGCTTTTTCTCAAGGTGCCCAGTAGAAATCTGTATCAGGGTCCTCAGAAATGTTATCTGAAGATTTTGCAATTCATATCATAGGTGTAGCTTACTGAGAAACACAACTGAAATAACATCAATGCTCTTCCATTTATGCTATGCACCAGCTGGTCATGTTTCACAAGGAATTCTGTAGTTTGTATTCTTAAATCTCCAAATTGAAAGTGATGTTGCTATATCTCCTATAATGTGTTGGCTTCATCCTTATTTAACATTGATAAATTGCAACAGAGCAACAGTTACCTGTTATTTTTCTGCACAATATAATCATACTTCTAAGACTACCTAGTATAATATCAGTATAAATCACAGAATCAAAGAATCATAGAATGGCTTGTTCCAACCCTCCTGCCATGGGCAAGGACATCTTCCACTAGACCAGGTTTCTCAGACCCCTATCCAACATGGCCTTGAAAACCTCCAGGGATGGGACATCCACAACTTCCCTGGGAAGCCTGTTCCTAAGCCTCATCACCCTCATAGTAAAGAATTTCTTCCATTTATCTAATCTAAACTTATTGTATTTCAATTTGAAGCCATTCCCCCTTATCCTGTCACTAGATGCTCTTGTAAATGTTCTTGCCCCATCTTTCCTCTAAGTTCCCATCAGGACCTGCAATTAGGGCACTGTAACTAGGTCACCCCAAAGCCTTCTCTTTTCCAGGGTGAACAAACCCAGTTCCCTCAGCCTTTCCCCATAGGAGAGGTGCTCCATCCCTGTGATCAAATTGGTGACCTTCTCTGGACTGTCTCCAACAGGTCCATGTCCTTTCTGTGCTGGGGTCGCCAGAGCTGGATGTAGCAATCCAGGTTACAGAAGAACAGAGTAGAGAGACACATCTACCTTGCCTGACCTTTGATGCAGCCCAGGATGTGTCTGACTTTTTGGTCTGGAAAAGTGGACATTGTGAGCTCATGTCCTCTTGCCTTCCATCTCATTAAACTTTGAAAATGCTTACTTGAGAAGAAGAACCATTCAAACTCTGACATCTATACTTAGAAGCAGAAACTATAGAATAGCAATACATCATTCTCCCACAGCTCTGCATCCCCATTGTTTTTCCCTTGAAGTTGAAATAGGTCTTCCTTTCAAAATCTTCTACTTTAGGACTGGAAAGAATCCATCAGTATAATGCGGATAGGCTATATTCTGTCTGTGTAACACATCAGGTCATCCATCAGCACATCCATTATTATGCCAGGTGCTTCAAAGCTTGGGAAGCCACTGGCTCTCAAACCCCATTGTATTGCAAGCTGCTCTTAATGCACAGAGACTGTCTTCACTATACAGATCAGTGGGAAATCGTTAAAAGCAAAATGCTTCTACTAGGGCATGAATCTCAAAAGGTTTGGTTCAGGCAACACAAAAAAAGTTTTTCAATAACTTCTTTGTTATGAAAATCAGGTTGGAAATCTCATGAGAATAGGTCTTCTCCTTATGAGAACTGCAGCATTGTCCCACTTTTGGTCAAAGTGAAAATACCAGTAGAATGATCTTTTCTTAAAATAGTTCAATAAATCAATGACTGATTCTTATTAAAACCAGGGAGAGTAAGAAATCTGTGAAAACTCAAAATGCTAAACAGGGAAAGAAAATGTTTGAAAATGGATAACATCACCCTGGAGCTGACTTCACAAACCTGGAAAAATCCCCCACAGGCCTATCTTCAAGAAGGTTAGAACCATATGTTACTGTGTATTTGCTCTTTATGTTTTCAGCTGAACCAGAAAAAAAAGAGAAAAAATAATAAAGCCCTCCAGCTCTGTTACAGCTTTCATCATTTCAGATCTTTCCCTTAATAATTCAAAGTAAACTAATTACCTAATTATGTTAACAGGTGTCAGTCATTCAAATATAAAGAGCTACCAGAAAGACCTGAACTGGGGAATTCTTTTCCTTAAGTGTCTGCACTTAAAATTTGAAGCATAATGGCATTAAAACAACTGATTGAGTTCTTTTAAAGACATTGCAGCTTAGATCCATACTGGAGGCATTCACCTGTGAGGCAATTAAGCTTTTACCTCCCATTACAATACTTTGGCAAGCTTCCTGATGAATCCTTTATGTGTGGCCCTTCATGTCTAAAAGCCTACAGTAAAGAGTTGTACTGTTTGAAAGGAG
Organism: Agelaius tricolor; assembly: GCF_023055355.1. NCBI lineage: Eukaryota > Metazoa > Chordata > Aves > Passeriformes > Icteridae > Agelaius > Agelaius tricolor. The sequence continues at coordinate 81,492,179 of NW_027269261.1, forward strand.
GATGAGGAGCTGCTTGTTAAAGAAGGGGGAGAACACTGGCCTTGCTGTGAGTGTAATTGTGTTGGTAATTATCCTGTGTCAGTTATAGTACTGTATTATGCCATGACAACAGCCAATAGAACTGTTGGGGTCATTGCTCATAGTGCCAAGTGATGTAAAATTATTAGATGTTCTAAAAAACACACAATATCAAAATTTTAATAAAAGTTTAAGATTTTTTCCTTTGTAATATATTTTGTGGATTACAATTTTCTCCCATCTTCCATGTCCTTATTCTGCCCCCACCCCTCCCTCCCAGCCCTGAATAAATGCAAGTGTCTGCCTGTGCATGCTGTTCAGTTCCATAATTTCCTGAAAACTCTTACAGGGTTGTGTCTCAGTAGTAAGCAGAAAGTCATTAAAGTGACAAAAAATGAGATCCAAAAATACAAATAAAGCTTATTCAGCGAGATAAAGGAGACAAACATTTTATAAGTGTTAATACCAACGTGGGACCTTCCTTTATAGTCAAAATATTTCAGGGTTTGAAAGTTTTGCCTTTCAAGGAAAAGAAAATCAGGAAAATGCAGCATGTTTGCTTGTTTGTGATGCTCAGAGGAAAGTTAATTTTTCTGACAAAGGCAAACTCTAATCATGACAGTCAATATAAATATTGCTTAGGTGACCTGTAGTTAATTTTTCCAGTCTGGCACATCCAAGCACTGAGCCCATCTATTAATGCTCTCCTAGGGGAATGCAGACACATGCCTATGTGTATGCACATTGTTTCTGCTGCCTTGATTTCTTACTGCTGTATTTCATCCAGTGGCAAAAGCAATACATGTTTTGGTGCTGAAAAACCTCTATCCAAACCTACCTCATGATATTTCAAAGGATTTAATCCAACATGACATTACAAGAAGCTAGAGAAGTAGGTAAAGTCAGGGGTGGGGAGGAGGGAGCTTGACTGGAATTTGGGAGACCTGCTTCTTTATGACTACCTACAAAACAGTGCTGTGGAGAAGGCATGGTGCAGAAACAGGAATTAAGCCACAATGTAGGCATGTGATCCAGAGCAGGGAACTGAATCCTGGTAAGTTCTCTTCTTTCAGTGTGCATATGCTTAAAATTTCAGCGTGCATCTTCTTTAAAGTTCTAGACTTCCTAAAATGTTACTCTGATTCTGTTACTCTGAACACTTTTTTAATATATAATATATAACACATGCAAGTGAAATGCCTGGGTTAAAATAATTATTAGACAAATTCATCAGAACAGTTAAACACAAAGACAGCAACTCCCGCCTTCAGTCTTTGAAAGTCTTGGTACTGCAAGGTGTAAAATGAAGCATTAGCCCACATTTACCCTCTTCAGTTCTTTCTCAGGCTGTATTGGTGACAACATAATGCCTGATGGGCCAGCAGTCTGAACTGAAATGGCCATTTGTATGATCTTACATTACTGTATCTTTGTGTTTGGTATTACTTTCTGCAGTGTATTTATGTTGAAGCAGTGAGCAATGACGATGTCATGGCTAGAAAAAACACGGACAGCAATGAACAGACTGAGACCTAAAATTATTCTTCCTTCTTCAAATCTTCAATAAGAAATTTTACTTCAGTACAAAAGATACCCTCCTCTGCCCCCAAAATTTAAAGAAAAAGTTAAAAAAACCCAAAAGTCTTGTCAATGTGCAGGTGTCAGGCAGACATGGTTAATTCATTTTAGTAAAAGGATTCATTATGCCAAATACTTGTGTGTATGAAAAGAGGTAGGTTACATAGAGTGGATGGATCTTTGAACAAAGAGCAAACAGGTGCTGTTTGAAGTTTTCTTGATACGGACATCTACAGATAAACTTCCCAAAAACTCCAGCCAAAGAATTGTTTTAACAGATGAGCCATTATGCTGTTGTCTCTATTTATTTTTAAGGAAGATTGAAATGCATATCAACCAAACAGTAATGTAATTACAACTGTACTCTCTCCATTTGTTTTTGAAAAACAAAACAGTTTCTCTGCTAGGGAAAGCTTATTTAAAGTTAACAAAACTATCAAAGGATATAGGGAAAGAGGGCTTGGGTAGCTATTCCCCTGCATTGCACAAACCACTTCACTCAGCACTGTGTTGAGGGGCTGCCCCATTTTCCCCACAGGCACAGGTGGGAGGGCTCAGGTCTAAGACTGGCTTAGCCTTTGGGAATTTAAACCCACAGCTCAGGCTGAAAGAGCTTGAAACACCACACCTCTGGGATTGTGGATCAGGAATGAAACAATGCAGAGGAGAGATGAAAATATTTCCTACACAAAGGAAATATTTATTTCCTTTTTTTATTTTATTTATCTAGCCTGGTGCTAGAACAGCTCTTTTGGCACTGCAGGAACCAGGTCAATAGCACACAGAATTATGACAAGGAAAAAACCCAAAAAATTAATTATCTTATTTTATGACAGACTGCAGGATAAGGAATATAGTAGCTGGACCATGAAATGGCAACAGAAAATTTTATAACATTACAACTCCTACAGGAAGTTATTATTTAGGTTAATATTTAATGTCCTGATTGCTACTTATCAACTCAATTTTCTTAAACCATTGAAAATACCTATAATCCCTGAAAGTTTCTTCACTCACCACTTACTCTGTCATCTCTATGCTCTGTATATTTCCAATAAGTATGTTCTACGAACTACTTTTTTTGTCTTTGAAGGAAGACATAATAATTTTCCTTAAACAATTAATTTTAACCTTGAAAAAGAAGAAACAACTCTCTGCTTGAAAAAGTAAAAAAATAAACCAATTTTATTTTATGTTTGTAGTTAATATGATCCTATTAACTAACCAAGGATTGAATTGTTCCAAATACAATAATGCATGGAACAATACTTACCTAGGTTTAGAACCTTGAAATACAACAAACTTTACCTGAGCAAAATAAATGCAGTTTTCTAGTAATTGCTGCAGACACTTTGTGCTTTTCAACAGAACAAAACCAGAAATGCAGATTCAGACAAGGATGGCTTGTAGTATTTTATGATGGGTGTCAGTTTTTCCACTATGGTGTGCAGATTAAAGTGTGTTTCACTGTAAAGCGCCACTACCTTGGCTGCCCTGGGAACCCAGCAATATTATGAAGGCAGTAAATAAGAACCAAGAATAAATCCTGCATAGGTGCTGTGTCAAGAGAAGCAGAAGGTGGTGTGGTTTGGACTGGCTAAAATATGTCTTTCTTATGTAAGGCTACAAAGTTCTTTGGCTCTGTAGTATTTTTTTCTCCTTTGAAAATGAAGACAAAGAAGGAATAAATCTCTGAAAATTCTCTGTAAATGAAATGCTGAATATGTAATTAATGGCTGACCAAATCACTTTTAAAAAGCAATTTGGAAGTAAAAATTGAATTTTCCTGTAAAAAATGCCAATTTTACTTTCAGAATTGTATTTCTCAGAATAGGCATGCATCACTGAAATACCACTGAATAACAAGTGTCACTTAGAGTCTTCATTAATGACAGAGAGAGAGGGATTGTGTGCACCCTTAGCAAAATTGCAGATGACACCATGCTGAGTGGTGCAGTGACACACCTGAAAGATGGGATGCCATCCAGAGGGACTTGGACAAGTTCAGGAATTGGGCCCATGGGAGTAATGTCCAGGAACAAAGTGCTGCACTTGGCTCGAGGCAGCCCCTGGTATCCATCCAGGCTGGGGGATGAACAGACGCAAAGGAGCTCTGCCAAGAAGGACTTGGGGGATGCTGTGGGAGAGAGGCTGGACATGGCCCAGCCATGTGCCCTTGCAGCCCAGAAAGCCAAATGTGTCCTGGGCTGCACCAGAGGCAGTATGGGCAGCAGGTGAGGGAGGGGATTCTGCCCCTCTGCTCTGCTCTGCTGAGACCCCACCTGCAGGGCTGCATCCAGCTCTGGGGTCCCCAGCACAGGAAGGACATGGACCTGGTGGAGTGAGTCCAGAAGGGGACACTTGGTTGATTAGGGGGATGAAGCACCTCTCCTATGAGGAAAGGCTTTGAGAAGTGGGTTTGCTCAGCCTGGAAAAGAGAAGGCTTTGGGGTTACCCAATTGTGGCATTCCAGTACCTGAAGGGGACTTACAGGAAAGATGGGGCAAGAGCTTCTGGTGACAGCATAATGGCTACAAAAAGAGTAGGTTTAGATTAGATAATTGGAAGATATTCTTTACTGTGAGGATGATGAGGCTCAGGAACAGGCAAGCTGTGGATGCCCCATCCCTGGAGGTTTTTAAGGCCATGTTGGATGGGGCTCTGAGTAACCTGGTCTAGTGGAAGATGTCCCTGCCAATGGCAGGAGTGTTGGAGCTAGATATACTTCAAGGGCCCCTTCCAACTCAAACAGTTCTACAATTCAAATGATTGAAATGTCTGACTTATGAAAAATCTGTAATTTGTTGATGGGTCATAGATTATTGGAGGATCTTTAACCAGATATAACTGAAAATATTACTTCAGAAGAAAAGGTTGTCTCTGTGAGTAGAAAGACAATAATATTACTGCACTCTTCAAAGACTCTGATAAAATTCTTTTGGAATCAGTGGTAAAATTATCACTGACTTAATGAGTGAGGATGTAAATCACTAGATTACTTAAAGAGATACTTTTTTCATTATTTCTTGGGTGTTTAAAGATGTACTGCTGGAATCTGGTGAGCAGTTTTGCAGCCATCTCTTCTTTTCCCCCAATTTTTCCCCCTCTTGCTCCACCCTCACTTCCTACTCCCTTATCCCCCTCTTTTCTTTGCCCTCTTTCCTGCATCCCCTTCCCTGCCTTAAACCAGAATGCCCTGACATCTTCCTTTCATCTCACAGATTTTGGGAACCCTAAATTATCTTTATTTCCTGTACTGCTATAAACTCCTCTTGCAAATATCCCTGCTTTCTGAAGGTTCATTTTTTGTGAACTGCAGCCCTGAAAGCTCAGACAATCATGTTATCCAAAAGAAAACAGGCCCAGTATGAGATGGAGCCCTTGTTTGTGCAGTAACTCATGTTAGAGCTATGTTATTATTACATGACAGAAATAGGATCTAATGTAGTGAGTTCTTTACTGGATCCAGTGGATCCAGTGGACCCAGCTGCCATTTTTGTCTGTCCTGCTGCTATGTGAGATGGCTGCTGGCAGTCACCTCGCTTCCTTGCAGCTTAGTCCCATCTCCTGTAACAACAAGGATATTATTTCCATGCCCCTTTTTCTACCTTTCTGAATTCTGAGGATGTAAAATGTTAAACGTGTGAAACAAAGCAGGTGTGTATTGAGAACAGTGCAACTTCTCTATAAACCACTGAAATAGATCAGTAACTATGACCTTCTTGCACATTTAGACCAAAGTAGCTTGCAAAACAAAGAAACCCCTTATTATACAGATAGAGCTGAGACACAGATGCAAAATGCCATTTCTTATTCCACACTAAATAGACAATAAAACCAAGTATATAACCTGTATTTTCTAACTTCTGAACTAGTCCTTTTCATCAACAGTGCTTTAAGCTGCTTCTAATACGTGCCATATTTCTCTACCTTCCACTTGCTCTGCCACTCAGAGTCCCAGGTGGGTGGCAAATCATCCTAAAATTCTTTCATTAAGGAAATAAAGCTCCCAGCATCTTGTTTTTTCAATTCAGAAGAATAAAGAAATCTTTGCTGCACATTACAGACACACATTGTTCTTCCCAAATTGATCTTCTCTTAAAAAACCTCTGATTGCCACTGTGCTGCATTTCACATGCAAATATATTGCATTCCTTTTTTACTTGTTCATAGTTTAATTGGAGAACAGCAGGTGATCAAAATCACAGTAGTAAGAAAGGTGTGTTTCTGTAGAACAGATGAGACTTCCATTTAAATCCTTACAGGGGTGCTTTTAGCTTTCTCTATTAAGCAGCCTTGCCACTTTCAAATCCCATAGCTATAAAACTGAAACAGAGTCTTACCTGTCTTGTAAGTTCCCTCAATCACACAAGCAGGGAGAGAAATCTTAGGCTAGTTTGCTGTCTGGTTTCTTTGTACTTAGTCTGATTTTTTCCCTACCAAAGCCTTATCACAAGAAAGCATATGAACTTAAAGAGAAAAATATGTTTTCCTTTCACTAGATAATTTCTTTAAAATTAATTATCAGCAATGGCACAAAATTGTCATTCAGGTTTGAAGAAACAGATAAAAATGCAATATAAGAAGAACAATCAAGTAACCTACATAAATTGTGTAAGATATTTAAGAATGGGAATGCTTTTAAAATTAAATATTACACCTATTTGTACTAGCTGGTTATGTTTCAGACATATCTTTATAATATGTAATAGTTCCTTCTGAATAATTGACCATGATTTGTCTCTCTGGAGTCAAAATCTGTATTTTCTAAGTCTTAAGAAGCCCACAGTTAGTGATATTATCTTTTTCTGGCAAATCATGAATGAGGCACATAAAAAACAAGTAGGAAAGAATGAAGATGGAAAACATATAGAAGACAAACATGCAAAATATGCCATTTTCTTTGTTCCGCATTTTTTGTACATTCTCACTTTGTTATGATTTTTCACTCTGTTTTCTAAACATTTACTCACACATCTATCAAATGTGGACCTATCACATATTTTTCAACCTTTAAAATATATGTTAATACCAAAAATTCCTAACAAACTGCCAGAGACTGTCAGGAAGCAGATGACCCAGTATTAATTGTTACTAACAGACAGCATAGGTTGGAAGATCTGCATCATGTGATTGTTTTAATATGAGACTTAATCCAATACCTTTACAGGCATAAATCTGAATAAACATACATATCTTTCCTGCCTTGTAGGTCAGGTAATTTGTATGCTCACTGAGGAGAAGAGGAATGAATATAAGCCATTGACACAGATATTTTTGCTTCTCCTAAAAATCAGTAATCAGGGAAAGCTCTGTCTTCAATGACTGTGAGTAAACCTTAGCCTGGAATGAGGCTTATGTCAACATTGCCTATGGTCTTTATTAGCAGGATTAAATCAATGTGGAGAATTTCCTCAAGTTATCTCTAATGTTATGAAACTCCTAAATTTGCCCTAAACCAAGACAAATACACTACTACCTATACCTTAAGCATGTTTAGTGGTGCTTGTTTGACACAATTAATTGCTGTTACAGATTAATTGCTGTTACAGATTACAGGCACAACTGTGTTTTGTTGTGTTAGCTTGAAATAGTAAGCAAGGTAAGCAAGGGTGGTTTTTTACCTTTGCAGTACTTTTTTGGGAAAATGTTATATGCTCCATTGCTCTGGAGTGTAGATTCAAAGAGATGGCATTCAGGACACCTTTGGTTCATTACCTTTTGCTTATTAATATGTTCTGACTATGTAACTCATGTTAACATTTGAACTTATTACTACTTTTAAATCATATTTGACTGAGAAACAGGTTTCAAGTACGTTATATTCCTGCAAGGTTCACGAAGTAGGCAATTTGTAAGGGACAAAAAAGACAAAAATTCTTATCTAATACCAATAGATATCTATAAAGGAGAATAACCCTAGAAGTCAGAATTTATAAACTGTGGATATGTGCTTTTGGGGCTATCTTGCCTATGGTTGGGTTGGAGGCTGGATGTGAATTCTTATCTAATGCATCTTTTAATATTTCTTTACAATATCTGCTTTGTATTAATGTAGGTTCATTCAGTGACATCTGGAATATAATTAGGCAGCCAATGCGTTTTAGATTCAGTAAATGTTTTCTAACTCTATCTGGCTATGTCTGAAAAAGAAAAAAATTAATCTCTTTTCTCTATTTATCTGTTTACATATAATTTTTTCATATGAGAGCATATATTTCCCAAATATACAACATGTCTATCTCAATATAAAGATTATTATTATTATTATTATTATTATTATTATTATTATTATTATTATTATTATTATTATTAATGAATCACAATCATGCATTGGTTTTGGGGATATCTCCAGCTGAAAACATCACCTGGTTGACAGGAACCTCATGAAATTCAACAAGTGTGAAGTACTGCAGCTAGGAAGGGGTAATTTCAGTCTACATCAGTAGAGTGTTGGGTCTACTGTCTTGAAAGAAGCAGAGCAGAAAAGGACCTGTGGGTCCAGGTGGATGCCAAGCTGAACATGAGATAGAAGTGAGCAAGCTTCTTGCCATTTCATGCCAGCGTTAGGAGAAGTACTGTCAGCAGGTTGAGGAAGTGAGTGATCCTTCCCCATTATTCAGTGATGGTGAGGCCACACTTGGAGTACTGTGTGGAGGTCTGGGCTCTGCACTACAAGGGAAGAAATGTGGAAGATCTGGAGAGAGTTTGATTAAGGGTGACAAAGACAATGAAGAGACTGGTTCATCTCTTCTACAGGAAAAAAATGAGAGAGATGAGACTGCTCATCCTGGAAAAGAGAAGACATGGGGGATCTCATTGTTGTGTGGGATATTTGAATTAAGGTGCAAAGAGGAAGAAGCCAGGCTCTTCAGTGTCACCCGGTGACAGGAACAGAGGCAGTGGGCACAAATGGACACACAGGATGTGCCATCTGAAGGTCAGTAAACACTTTATCACTGTGAGGGTGTGAGTGTGACTGATCCCTGATGATAGTTGGCTAGAGAGGTCATAGAGTCTCCCTCCCTAGAGATTTCAAAAGTTGTCTGGACATAGTGCAGGTCAAGCAGCTCTAGGTGGTCCTGCTTGAGCAGGATCAGGTATCTCCATGTCAGCTTCAACTGTTTTGTGATTTTCATAGCAGTCATATGTCTGTGTCATCAGCAGAGTTTATGTGACTGCAGTATTTTTGGACCCTGTAATCCATGGACTCCAGGTTTTCAAAGAATCATGAAGAATAAGTAAAATGCTGAGTGTAAGGTCAGCTAGGGCAGGTTCTTTGGGCTGTGTTCAGCTGAGTTTTGAGCATCTCTAAGGATGGAGACAACATAGCCCCACTAGTCAACTTGTTCCAGTGATGGGAAAGCATCACTGTAGATAGACAATTATTTTTTCTTAAATTTGAATGGAATTTATTGTCTTTGAGCTTGTGCTGATTCCCTTTTGACTTTTCAATCTCTACCAATGAGAATTCTTTGTCTCTTCGTTAATCCCCGCACATTAAGTATTTATGCATATTGATAAGACCACCATGATTCTTTTCTTCTTCAGGCTGAACAAACTCAGTCAGATGGTCCAATCCCTTCATCAGTTGATTGTCCTCCACTGGATTTGCATGTGCCATGTCTGCATTTTACTGGGGGTTCAGAATAAGGCAATTCACATTACATAATTACTTCAGAAAATATCTTGCTGTTACAGAATAAATCCTGGATGTTTTAAAGAGAAGATAATAGTTTAAGACCGCAGATGTATCAATAATAGATACTGAAACTCTCTGTCAGAAAAAAAGATTTCTGAAAATCATACTGGCATTTCTATTCTTAGAGTAATAATCTCCCAAAAATCCTTGAGGAAAGACATGGAGTAATAAGAATAGAATAGAAATCAAATAACTTGTTTTAGAGGCTTCTCATTAATTTCTGAAACAATTGAAGAAAAATATTTCAGCCCTCATTAAAGAATACTGATTAACTTTGTGTCTCTAGATATTTTCATAATTCACCTTAATTTCATATTTTAATAATACTAGGGATCAGAAAGCAAGAAGGAACAGATGTTTTGGAGATTATGAATCAAAAGACTAGCCCGACCTGTAATAACAAGGAGACAAAGCTAAATATCTTTCTGAACATTCATATAGTTAGAAAACTGTTGCAGAGATATAGATCTTGATTCTGCTCATATATTTTCCTATTAAGCAGCACTTTCCTTCCAAATTTAGTTTTCCCCCATAGCTTTCCTTATAAATCTTCTGAATCAAAATATTAATTTAGGATTTCCCTGTTGCTTTGTTGTTCATTCACCTGAAGTTAAAACTGCAGTGAAAGGAGTTGAGGCAGAGCACAATCATGTTTTGAACATTTATGTGCTATGTGAAATATTTCCTGTGTGGAATATGAACCTAAGTTTGATGTCATTTTTCCTGAGGAGGTATATCATGATAATAGCTTGAATTACAGAAATGGAACTACCCTTAGTACTTGGAATTACAGACATGGCATAGCATGCTCAGTTTAACACAGAGTTGAAATAGAAGTGTTATAGAGTGGTGGGAGCCAACTTCACTCTGTATTCTTGGTACTTCCAGTGATGTTAGCATTCCTGTCTAAAGAGATTTATTTCATTTACTTTAGTGAGTGTTGGACTGGACCACGAAAGAGGTAGTCAAAACTTCTAGATCACAACTGTTAGAAGGATGCTCATAAACAGTTCAGTCAGCATAATATTGTTGGATCCTACACCATGGAAAAAGGGTACGAGGTTTCTGGAAAACTCAGTCATCTGCACTGTGTCACAGAGTCAGAGGGACTACTCACATTCCATCTCCTGGTGCAAATGCAGGTTGCTGTATGTGCAGAAAGAGTACCTCCTTTTTCTTTCCTGTCCCGTATCCCAAATTGGAGAGAGCTCTTTCCTGACACTGAGACATGCTAGGGAATTTCTTTGGACATCAAAGCAAAGATTTATTGAAATCTTACTCTTGAACTTCATTTTCTCTTTCTCTTCTACTGAAAGGGGTGACAAATAACAGGGCCCACTCTGGAGGTCACTGAGGAAATGATGCTGAGAATTCACTCCCTGGACAAAGGTAAGGCTTGCCTGTCACCACAAAGTTGTTAAGAGTATGAAAGCTATGTTCAGTGTGCTGGTAAGAGAAGGGGACAAATGTTATTCACAGTGTTAGTCTTTCATGAAAAAAGGGTTTTCCTGTTCTTTCAGCTTTTACCTGGGTTCAAGGACATTTGTCTACCTTACCTTGATTTTTTCCCTGCAGAAAAAGTAAAAGAGATCTTTCATTGTGATCAACCATTCTTTTTTTCTTTACAGCTCTCAGTGAGGTATTATTATCTTGCAGGTGCAGAACTGAGGAGTGGAGGGCCTGGGTGACTTGTTCCTGCCCACCTCCTTGCTCAGGAAGGAATCAAACCCACATTTTTGTTTTGCTGCAGGGCTATGCCCCTTGTCAGACAGAGAATAGCTGCAATGGAGTAGCCTTTATGGACATCCCTGGCCATGCCATATTTCCCTGATTCACTTGGCAGATAGGCTCTGAAAGGTTTATTAAATAACCTGACCTAATATTTTAAACAAAATTCAGAAACTATGAAGTAACTCAGTGTGGGGGAGAGGAACATAAGAATATATTTTCTTTTACTGCTTTCTTCTTCCTACTGAGTTCTTCCATCACCTGGTTGCATCTCCCATACATTCCTATTCACTATCTACATGGTCTACACTAAATCAAAAATATCAGCTATGCTTGCAAAGTCATGTTGAAGGGGGGGCCTGGAGACCAGGTTAAGCAGCCCAGGCCTTGGTGAATATTATGCTCCCCCTGTAACATTCCCTAAATTTATCTTCCCTGATTTCTTGCACATCCTTTTTTACACTGCTTCTCAATTCCTTGGCAGTCTAAATAATTTATAGTAGAAAATGGAACTGTGAATGGAAACAAATCTTCAAATTAGGTCCAATCCTCTCAACTCTTAATAGCTGGTGAAGGCCTGCCTCTCACATGCCTACACAGAGAATGGGCTGCAGGAACAGGAGGTGTGTACCTTTGCTTTCTTTTTTTTTTTTGTGTGTGGTTTCTCTAATAAGCAGATTTATGAAATGCATTTTTGGATTGACATATGTAAAGCTGAAATTTTGTAGAAAGGGTTGGCCCTCTTTATTTCATTTGCATATATTTACCCTTGGAACAGAAGTCATTTATATGAATTTCTAGAAGGACTGTAAAGGTTATCCAAAGACCATCTTTCAAAGGGAACTCTCATAAGATATGTATGCAAAACATGCCTATGCTGTCACAAGCAGGTAAATTCACATGCAAAAATATTCTGTTATAGATGATGAAAAACAAGCTGTCATTCATGCAAGCCATGGTTTACTTGTGCAGTTAATACTGCAGATTCAGCTAGGAAGAGACACCAGCAGGAGACCATCTAAGCCATCAAGTCCATTTGTCATAAGTGCAGTCATTACAAGTATCATCCAAACGGCTTCATAAAACACCTCTTTGGTGCACTCAGCATGCTACAGAACTGGTAGCCTCTAGGTTAAATATCAAATGATATAAAATACTGCAATGGGCCACATGAGAAGGAGAGGGTGAGATCCAAGATATTACCAGTGTCCTAGATTCTTCCGCTGTAGTTCTGCGAATGGCCATATGGTGCTAGAGAACCCACTTTCCATGGGAAGGCTTTCAGATTTCTTTTCTTGGAGTTTCAAAACTGGACTAGACAAGACCCTGGTCTGTTTGGTCTGGCTGGCCCTGCTGTGAGCCACAGCTGGACTAAATGACCTCGGGAGGTCTCTTCCAACCTAAATTGCTCTTATTATGATACACTTGTTTTACTGTTCTCAGCTTCAGAACTTCTGTATGAATTGAAGTAGTAACATGATTTTCCATTAATTTTCTGCGGGCCAAGAATTATTTCAACTGTTGATAACCTTCCTTAGTGTGGGATATCCTTTGTCTCTGATTTTTGAGCCTTTCTCTAAGGCATACAGTAGGGAGTGGGATAAATGAGCAGAGAACAAGACTAAATGTTAGTGTTTTCATCAAGTCATCAAAAAAGGCACTTTTGACTCACTGTGTATTAAATGAAACACATCAGCCTGGTTCTGTTGTAATACAAGAAAAATGCACAAATGACAATCCTAGGGGTAGAATGACTTCTCTATACCTTATGTAGTACAACACTGTAACATTGTACATTGCTGAAATTTGGGCAAACAACTACAGAATTTTAAACTTGACATCTGTACTCTTTGCTTGAAGGAAAATGTACACATATTAGATGGAAAATGTGCTTGTGGGGCACCCTGAAATCAGTTTCAACTTTTGATTGAAACCAGCGGCAAAATTTAGAATTTAAAATTGTTTGAATTTAGTAGAGCTGGATTAGGAACTCAGCTGTGGAACTTCTTAGGGAAATTTTCATATCCTTATGTAAGCCTAGAAGAGATCTGGTCAACTGAGCCCAGCACAGGGCTCTAGGAATGATCCAATCCATCATAAGAGTGGGCAGGTCTTCTCCATCAGTGAACATTTGTGCTAATAGTGTAATTCCAACTGAGTTCAGCAGAAAAGGAAGCACCCACATCTTGCTGATTTAATTCTTTAGGGCATAATTAATTAAAGTAGTATCTGTGATCTGTTAATTAAAAGAATGAAATCTGAAATTAGATTTTTGGTAAAACAGAAAATGTGGACTTGGCAAAAGTTTTGAAACTCACATAAGGCTTCTGATAAATTCACATTGGATATGCAGTTATTTGGGGGGTGGGGTAGAGGTTAAAAGAGGGTCTTTTATCTCCCCCACAAAACCATCTGTGAGCCTTTTTTTATCTGACAGGCAGTAGAAGAGGAGGAGATGTGTAGGAAAAATTAAATGTTCACATTGTTCAGCAACAAGAAAGGCATGTGTCTTAGAAGCTCTCTTATCCAAGCTTCTGCCTTCCTAAAAGCCCTATAAGCCATATTTAGGTTATGTCCCCTAAAGTAGCCTTAAGGAACTCTTTTAGCAGAGATTTCAGCGTGTCCAATTACAGTCTGAGAGCCTGATCCAAATATCACTGAAGTCAGTATCTCCACATTCCATCTCAGCGATTGTAAATAAGGGGGTGGAGGTCTACTGTGCAATGCCATAAAAATATTCTCCCCTTTAAGGCACATGTAACTAATAAAAAAAAATATCTGATATGTAAACAAACATTACCAGAAGAAGATTATATTGCAACATATAACACTATTCAACATGCTAAATCCTGCATTTATTCAGAGAATTTGTCACATCACCTAGCTTATAGATTTTTTTAGAAGTCCTTAGACATATGTTGTGTGTATCCAGCTATTCAGAATCATGGGATTGGTGATTTTTCAAAGTAAAACCCCATGAAAAGTTGAATCTGTATCATATGATGTGGTAGTAGATGATCTAAAATTATATATGCATACATATATGCAAATATTGTCTATACTAGTAATATATAAATACATGTATGTAAGAAAATGAAAGGGGAAAAAAGTGGGAACAATGTTCAGTATTGGTAGCTACTTAACAGGAATATCTCTAAAAGAATTATACCACTTAGTCTTAGAACATTTTTACAATTTAATTATATATCTCTATCAGAGTGATACTAAAGAAAAAACATTTTGAATTTTTTTTTCTAAATGTTTTTATGTATTTGAAAATATTCTGTTGACTTCATTTGCCCAAGCAGTTGTTTCTCAAAACCAGTCAAGTAGGGCTTTGACCCAGCTTCCAAATAACTCATCACTTGAAAAGCAAAAGAAGCCAAAAAGAAAATAATGTCTGAATTCAACACAAACATGCATAAACATACACACAATATACTTATTTAACACAGCAGGTATTCTCACTAGTGTCATATATAAGACTAACAGATATATTCCTACTGTGTTTGTGTATGAGTGCAACACAACAGACACACTATAAGAACAATGTGTCTAAAAACTGCAAATATTTCTACATGTTGTTCCTGTAGAAACCACAACATTTTCATGAGTAACTCAGAAATCATGTATATTTGAATTAAGAAGCACGTTAAGAAAACTGATGAGGACATGAGATTTGAAGTACAATGTCAACAACCCTTCAAATTAATTTTATATTTTAAGGAAGTAATAATTTCCATCATATGCTGAAGATAAACAGATGTGGAAAAAATTCAGGTTTTTGTCATTGTATTTAAATTTGATAACAAAAGACCTATGAACTGGAAATTATTGATACTAATAACTAGTAGATGGATCCTTGTTAATTTACGGGTTTGGGCTTTCCTTGGTAGGAACAAGATTGATCAGGTATTTCCAGCCTGAGATGTGGGTAAGAACACAGTAATGCTGAAACTTTCTTTTAGGTTTTATAGACTGGAAACGTTCTCAAGATATAAAATAAAATTATTTTTCTCTAATTGTGAAAAAGCAATCACAATTTTAAACTGATTTCCATAAATATAATTTTATTATTAAGAAAAACCATGATCTATAGTTAAAGTAGAGGAAAGCTGCTTAGCATTATCCAATTCCTGATTTAAATCCTTGTGGTTTTCACCTACTGTTTGAAGAGTCTCTCTAGTTAAAATTTGTTCTTTTGGTCTGAGAATATGTGACATAAGACACGAAGCTCTAGTTTATCAGCTATCATGGTTTCTAGTGCCTTAATGATCTGCAAATATTGTGTAGTGACAATTCCCATGAAGAGATGGATTGCAGTGTCTCCAGAGCTGAATGACATCATGTTCTGGGGGAAGAGCAGGCCAAAGGGCTGGCAGACCAAAGTTTGTCTCTGTTACCTGCACCCTGGGCCCCAGAAGCACCAGGAATATGCCTCAGCCACGCATTCAGATGGGCCCAGAGACCTGCAGGCTTTTAGCTACATCAATACCAGCAAACAGACAAGTCCAAGACCTCTTTATTTCTGTTGCTGCCTGGCAGGGAAACCTTATGGCTGAATTGTCTGTCCCATGGCAGGAGGCCTCACCCTGACTGCCAATCAATAGAACCTTGCATGACTCTGTCATCAGCTCTGCCTGGTCTTTACCAGAGGGTAGACAAAAAGAGAAGAAAAGAACATGTCAGGGTTTGTCTACATTATTCAGATCTAATTTACCAGGTATAGGCAAAGCCTTTTTTAAACAATTTTTTTCCTGAGATTTCCACTGAGATGAAGGACATTGCCACACTAGAAGTCCAGGCAAATATGGAACAGGCTGGGACTAGTGATGTCTTTTGGTGCCACCTGACTCTGTTTCTTTGAGAAACTAATTAATTTGCCTCATAGGACACAGATATAAGGGTCTGACAACACCTATGCCTCTGCTTTTGATAGAAATGCTTCCAAAGATAATAAGAACATAAATGTGTCACCTCAATTTATGCAGACATTGTGCATCTTTGCAGATATCCAGGCAGAAGGGAGGCTAGGTCCATAGTCCAACTACATTCCTTGGCAAGTCTCCCTTCAACTCCTTAAGGTTTGAGTGATATTCAAGGGTGTGGACTAGAGATATATATTGTTGTCGTGGTTCCAGCCAGGACAAGGTGAATTTTTTGCAGCACCTGGGAGGGGGCATGGCCAGGATCTAAGGTTGTTCTATAGTATTGCTGGGACTGGGGGCAGGGACTCTCTCCCAGGGATAAGGGGCTCCTTCCAGATGAGAAAACATGGTGGAGGGAGGTGTCCAGTATTTTCTGTTATTTGGGATGTTTTTCCATGTGAACATTTTATTTTCTTACACCTTTTATTATTAGTATTGTCTCTGTTACTGTTCATTTTATCTCATTGCTGTTCCAAGTAAACTGTTCTTACCTCAACCTATGATATTTGCCTTTGTGCCTGCAGTTGGAGGGGACATGGGGAGTAGTGGGGGCACTGAACTGGGGACTGAATTCCTAAACCGTGACAATGGTCTAGACAGGAAAACTGTGTTCACCCGTGGAACACTGTGGATCTTCACACTGCCCACCGAGATGAGCCCATGGTTTATGCTAAACCCCTGCAATGCTTTTGGGCATCATTGCCAGTTTTTCCTTGCTCAAAACAGTGTTAGGGATCATATTAACATTAAGCAGGACAAGAACCAGGGACCTTGTGCTCAATCCTGGTCTTGTAGACCATACTATTACAGATAGTTGAAGTGGGTACCACCAGGAGAAGAAAGAGAAGAAATTTTTTGCAGGGGAATGTGTTCTCCCTTTAATTCTAATGATTCCTGGCTATTTTTATGTACAGTAGTTAGTTTTCAGACTGATGAGAAGAAGTCTCATTTGTGCAGATGGGAAATGCTTATTATGCTAATAGTGTTCTGCATTGTTAGCAGAGATTATTAAAAGGAGATGTTAGAAATGCCTCTAGTGGAATTAAGTAGGTGACAAGGTAAAATGAAGAGATAAATGACAACAGTGATTAGGAAATGGATTGTGCTGAATACATCAGTGCAAATGAAGAAGGGAAAGGGACTACTTTTAAAACAAATTATTTAATCAGTGAGGTAGCCATGAAAAACATACAAAAAGATAGTTTATCTAGATGATACCAAACTCTGCTTGTGAGATTACATGTGATGTTTATTCTGGAGAAACCTGAGAGAAGTGTCAAAATGATCAGCAAGGAGGAAAAAGAGAACACCTGAAAGTAAGGAGGCCATTGACAGGCTTGTGTTTTATAATTAATAAATTTTGTCAAATATATGTATGGACAACTACATATTTAACATGAAATTTAGTGCAATGTGCTATTCATCTTTTCTGAACTTGTAATACATCAAGAAAATGAAACTTTAGAGGTAGTCCTACAGGCTGTCTGGTCACACCAGTCTCTCCTAATGCCTTAAGAACTGCTGCTCTTTGGCATGTTGCCTCTATATCTACTTCCATTGTTCCAGATGCAGACGGGATTGTGACTCCAATCTGAAAAATAGGCTTTTGTCTTTGTTTCTGAAGTAACACATGTCAATAGCCTGACTGTGCTGTAAACTTTCTCTAAATGCTTGATGAAAATCAATGCTTATTTATAAAGTGCTATTGCAGCACTGCAGTTTGATATGACAGAACCAGTCATGGAAAATAAATGATTTGAGGAATATGGCTTTTTCCTTGTTTGTGGATCAGCAGTGAATCAATCCTGCCAATGTATTGATTATTCTTATTATTCAGTATGGGTAAAAGCTTTCCTTGTTGTGTCAATTACCATCACACAGCATGTTCAAACATTGATCATTTCGGCTGTTCTCACTTGCAGTATGTGACAGATCGCTAAAGTTTCTGGAGCCGTTTTGACTCCCTCATCATATGCCTGAAACTCCTATGAGAGGCAGAAGAGTGAAGAACAGCAAATAGTTACAATCATTAGCTGATAACAATTGTTCTTGCTTGCATTCAAACTTTCCTGCTTTCGTACCTGGTAGGCAATATAAGGATTGCTTTTTTCTCCCCTGGTATTGAGTATCAGTTAAACAGAGAACTCCGTTGGGACAAATGCTGCTTCTTTCAGATTAATTGTCAATAGCATCTGTGGCTTCCTAGCAGAAATAATCACGAATACAAACATTTACTGACCAGAAAACTTGTGTTGACTAAAATCAAAATAGGTTCCTAAATTTTGTTTGGAATGGGGAGCTGTTTGTGATTTCCAGAATGACTGCAGAACCTCATAATGCACCATCCAGCTTTCCTTTCTCTTGTTCTGATTATGTTGATGGAGGGCCAGATTCTCTGGTCTACCTAGCCAAAATGGGGCACCCCTAAATGCATGGGTTGTAGTTGGTGTGCACACTCTTATTGTAACATCTGAGTGCCTCACAAACTTCAAATTCTCTGAGAGGAGCAAGTAAATTATTGCCTTTCACTGACAGTAAACTAGAGCTAAGAAAGGCTCCATAACTTGTCTAATGTCACGTAGGAAAACTGCAGTTGAACAAAACAAATTTTCTGGATTGTGGACCCTAAACATCCAGGACTTAAACTTCCTTTCAGGTTGATAATGCACAAGATGCTTGAGCTGTGAAGTACAACAATAAAGGTCATCTTCCATGAAGAAGTGCCTGGATACAGAATGTTTGCTTGGCTCTTTTTGGTGCTTGATAGGAGGGTAAGAGGAGAAGGAAAGGCTGTTTCATTCCTACTGAAATGCAGCTCAGAACAGATTGTGAATGGATGTGATTTTTCATGATGGTGAAGATGTGAATTGGTGTAAGCAAGGAATCACCTGTGTCCTGTTATGAGAAGTTCTTTATTCCTCTCATTTCTGACACTGAAGATCAGGCAAGGAAAGTTCATTGGGTGTCCCAGCAGGAAGGGATGGGCTCTCTCTCTGATGGGAAGACAGTAGGAGATATTTCTTTCAGAGTGGGAAGCTCCTGTTTTAGCATCAGTTTTTATGAGACTTAGTGATGATGGGCTGTTTCTTGTCGTAAGAAGTAAAAACGTTTAACATGAGGGCCTACATTGCCTAGACATGACCAGCTATTTTTTTGTGTCTCCCTAAAGAAAGATTGGAGGAAGGAGATCTTTACTTTGGGCCACAGCAATGAGGAGGAGCAAAGTTACACTGTGGAGAATATTTCTGTACCAGAAGTGTCTTCAGGAATCCAATTTGCATCTGATGATGCACATTTTTTGCAATACAATCATTTAATGCCTCGTTTTACCAACAGCTGAAACAGCCTTACAAGACAACTTCTAACTTGAGAATAGGCACAGTGTCCTCTTTCTGCCAGTCAGGCTGTTCCCACACTGTCACAAAAGCATTGTCACAGGCTAAACCTCCAACTGTGACTCTGACCTCTGTCCTTCCTGGATAGTAAAGGCATCAGTCAATACTTGAGACCCCTGCAAACAATGGGCTTTGGTGACAATACCCTAAAGCCTCTAAGACTTCAAAAATCTGGTCACTGGGAAAAAAGAAGGCATCCCTGGGTGAATTGCTGCACAATATGAGTCTCAAATATAACCACTTAGCCTATTTCTTCTGTAAATAAGGTGACTGAGAGGTTGGTAAACTGCTGTGTCAGTCACTTCACTTTCTTGAATCTCTCCCTGGCTTCAGATTTACATACAGCACAGACAGAAAATCTTTTGGGGAAATTCAGATTTTGCAAAGATTTTGGGATTCTTATCAGGGAAAACTAACATAACATTTTGGGATTAAGAAATCTGAATTGGAACTACAACGTTTGATTCTGGACAAGTTTTACTTTTGTTTCTGTTCAATTGACCTGCCAAGTCACCTGCTCAAAGCTTTGTTTTGGATATCTTGACATCTGGAGATTCATGGTAGAAAAAAGAACATGGCGAATACAGGATACTGCTGTAACTAGCCCAGGTAATGCCAATTCTTAAATGGGGCAAAAAGGTAACGTGATGATTCAGTTCAATAAATTGAAGTTAAAAATTGCTGTAAAGTAATATTTTTGTAGTGTATTTTAAATTTTTAAAGTTATGCCTTTTCCATTCCCGTAAAAAGCAGTTTTCATAATTTGCATCCATCACAGGAAGATAAATGCTCCACAGAAGAAAAATTACCATTTCCATTTGTCAGTTGCAGACCTGGCAACAATTCTGTGTACTTTTTGACTTTTCAGGATTAATTTATTGCATTTAAAAATGAAACAGTCAGCCTGATTAAACTCTACTTAATAGAATAAACCAGCATGCATAGAAAACATCTGAAAATATTTATCTGAATTATTGTATTTTTTAATAGGTCTTGACATTTGCTGACAAAGAGTAGATGTATTGTGTTTACTTGGTTAGCCAAGTGCTTACTTTCCCACTAGATAAACAGTAGATGACACTGGTTCTCCAGAGCAACTGGCAAACTAGAGGGCTGAGTTGCTCTGAGAGGGGACCACAGGATCCCTTAATGAAATTACAAACCTAATTACATGCTCTTATCCCTATGTTCAATCAATATAAGCATGGAATAGATATTGGCACTTGTAAGTATTCTATTCTGCTGGTGACTTTTTCAGCGCCTCCAGAAAAGCTCGAAGTACCCACACTCCTAATCCAGCTGTCTCAGAGCCTTCACATAGATGAACAATTCCATATTGCCATCTGCCTAAAATTTAATATAGATCTGCTGTTCTGTTCTAGTAAAACTCTGCAGACATATTTCTGTATTTTCACTCTCCTTTGGGATGATCACAGAGCTAATAACGTTTTTTGGTGGAGAACAGAAGGGGAAAAAAATGAGGAATGAGGTAAGGGATTTTTTGTTCAAATCCCTGCTCTGAAAAGCACATTGTGACTGAAAAAAACGTTGCTTTGGGAATTAGTGAAAGGTAATTCATGAGCCAGCATGAACATGTTGCTTTCCTGCTTCATTCTATGCCAGCTCCCTAGGACTTCAAAGTTTGAATCAAAGTTTCTGCCTTCTGTTAAAATTTTCTGTGAGCTGTTTTTCTCTTCCTGAAGGTTTACATCTCCTCCATGGTAGTCAGAGAATTTGGTAGGTGCTTTCCACCAGAGAAGCTACTCCTGCCTAAGAACAAGCTGGTGAACAATAACTTGTCCCCAGATATTAGTTCCTGTTCCTTATAAGAGCCCTGCTGAGACTTCCACAATAAAATAATTTTGTAGGGTATACAGTATGACTTCACCAAAAGAAACTTACACATGCAGAACTCTTCAAAAAAGTTTAAAAAAAATAATTACAAGACTGTGCATGCATCCTTAGTTTAGTGTTTGAAAGGATTTATTACTGGTTTCAGTGTGTATATTTAAAGTCAGACTGGTATGTGTGTTTAAAGTAATAAGGTAGACATCAGAAAGTTAACAATTTAATAACAGGTTGCCTAAGAGTGCCAGGACTTTTACTGTGATCTGAAGGCAATTGACAGCTATTATTCTTCACTGAGGAGCAACGGCCCACCCCAGTAGCAATGAACAGACAAATCACAAAGTATCATGTTCCTTCTTGATTGAACAACTTCAGGGGCCCATGGTTAACTGCATGGCCTCTTGTTCAGCTGCAAGAGTGTCTTTTTATTTGTTTGAGGAAGTGCCCAATTGAATATGGAGGTGAAAGAGAGGCCATTTCTCTTTTCTTTTTTTTTCTTTCTCTTTCCCCCTCAGCCTCAGAAAGGTCAGGAGCCTGCTTCATCTGTCATGCTTAATCAGCTGATGAAAACACTGCTGATGCATGAGGTTGTGGCTCCTCTATTTTAAGCATAAATCTTAATGCAAGAATCATTCTGTAATGTGTTACTTCCTGAAATGTGGAGCTGCTCTTTTAGGAGTCTGCTGCAGGCTTTTGGTGGCATGGGTGTACAGTGTTTCTGGAGCTCTCCCAGGGCACCATGCTTTTGTTGGGTGATATATGTGACAGCTTCCAATTGCATATGATAAGGCATGTCGCCTCAGACTCCAGCAAAAGGCTCTAACGAAAGGACTAGACGTCCCAACTGGAATGTGAAACAAGTCATCATGAGTACAGTTAACAGGATGCTGCTGACTGAGGAACAAAGATGGGAGTACATTTCAATTACCAAAATGAAATTTGTTGGCGCCCTCCAACCCATCGTACTTCTAATTTGAAGTGTTTGTGGAGCAGTTGAAAAATGCTTTGTGTCTAGTTAAGGTTGGCAAGCCATGTGCAATCATTGATCTAGAGAGGGAGATAGAATTATGCAACATTGGCACAAGTGGTCCTTTGTCCTGGCTGGTGGGTCTGGCTCAACATGCTGAGGGACAGATATTGTGTCACACCTTGTCAGAACGGCACATATCTTTAAAAGCCCTTCTGAAATCGTTATGGTAAAAGATGTCTTTTCACTAAAAGCTATTTATCTATCTACCTGATACGTCCTAGTTCTTAGTCTTTAGATATGACATATTTTGAAAGTGCATATATTTGTGGGAGGCCCAAGAATTTTTTCTCAGGAAGAAGATCCTACAAAGAAAAAGCTGCAGCATGACAAGATGCAGTGCCTTTTCTACTGTCATTAGAAGACACCCAAAAAGAAAAACAGGTATGAGTTGCAACATAGAAATATGAAGTCCACGATAGTCATAGATACTGCATTTTGTCACAGGATGGAGAAAAAGAATACTCAGCCTCACACAAAAATGAAAGTAGTCTACAGACTTCTCCTTTTTAATGAGCTTAATGTCCCAGAAACACATGGTTGAAAAAAAAAAAGAAAGTAGCCAATACATAGGGACTTTGTGTGGGCTCAGAAATTGAGAGGCCTTGATGTGGTCTGTGTCAGTTATTCTGACAGGAAAATGTTTGCTACAGAACTAGCTGGATTTCATAAAATTTTTCTCCCCTAGGTTGATGTGCAATTAAATGATTCATCATTGTATTCATGTATGAATCAAACTTTTGAAATCCAGCACTAAGAAAGAAAGGACTACAACAAAGAACTTTCACATCTAACCTCTACCCTGGTATTTTTCAGTATATCACATTATAAAAGAAAATGCAAGTGAATGTGCAGGCAAGAGGTGTCTTAGATGCATGCAGCATTCATCAGCTCTCCCCTGGCATACAGAGAATTCAAGGTCTTTGTGCTTGCTGGAATACTGCCAATACTTTCCTGTTTTCTTGAACATGGAAATGCTGCCTTGAGCAGAACATACATGATGCACCTTCAGAGAAGCTGCTGAGCATTTAAATATACAACCACTGCAGATGGGCATTAGCATGTGTAGAGGCTACCATTATGGCTCTAATGCAGCTTTTCCAAACATACAATCTACAACTTCAAGGAGTCATGATGGCAGTTCTTGTTTCTGGAGCTAAGCCAGAAGCTCTGTTTGCAAATACATGTAAAGTTGCAGCTGGAAATGACTTGGGAACTGGCATCCTAGTGACAAAATGCAGTTCTGCATGTTACAGCAATGTCCCAAGATTGAGTGCACATGTGCCCATGTGCATGATTCATGTTGCTTGTTCTCCACCTACTGGTGGCATTTTTAAGTCTTAACAGCCCTAATGCCCCTCCTATAAGTGCTGTGGAGGTTACCATTACTTAACCCCATAAAAATGTGCAATCAGCTAATTGGAAAATTCTAGTTAAGCCTGTGCTCATGGTGCAGACATCCATTTATGAAAGGCACTTGTCTTTATGACCAGCCTGCTTGCCACTGGAGAGCAGCAATAGGTTTGGACAATATTTCCTTTCCCAGCCAGTGGAGCATGATGGCCCTGGATGACTGTGTTGATGGCTGGCTTGTTGAAGGCCAATTTTCTAATGCAGACACCCATGGTTCCTTAGTTTCAGCTGCTTATTCATTCATGTTCCCCATTCTCAATAATCGCCATTTCAGAAACAAAATGAACAGGGGTGAACATAGTTATCATTAGGAAAAGCGATGACAATTAAATATAATTAATAAACACTCCTATTACAGGGCATATGCATGCTGTGTGTCTAAGCTGGACTGAGTCTAAAAATTAGTACACCTCATTACCCAAATAATTTGGAATTACACAGCACAACTTCCACTATTAATACAACTTAAAGAAACCCTCAATTTTTTCTCATGTATATCTGTTTCCAGAAAACTATGTGTTTTTTAGTCAAAGAATATTAGAATGAACATTGCTAATCACATCAGTCCAGATGGTTGGCTCTCTTCTTGCCAAGTGGAAGTATTGTAACCTATTTAATGTGCAATTTACATAAGCTCCATGTTAATAAAGATCCATGAGCTTGTGCACTTTTTCTGTACTCTTTTCTGTGTCAGGGGTTCAGCCCACAGAGGCAGAGCACAGTGCTCATGACTGCCACTGGTGCTGGCTGCTGAAGCCAGAGCTGCTCAGTACAGTGCCCCCAACCCTTTGTCCCTGTCTCCTCACAGCAATATGGGATCCTATAATTGATCATTATCCACTTTTGAAGTTAAAAGTACAGTTAGGAGCATATATGCCAAACCCACATAAATCTGTGGTAAAGGCTGGAGTGAAACATATCTCAAAATAAAATTATCCTGTTCCTGTGTGCATTCAGCCTGCATTCTCGCACCAGCTGGAATGTATTAGTACTGTTTTGTGTTTATGGGCTTTTCAACTAAACCTTACACAATTTAATTTTCTCTGGAAATTTACTAACTTTGAGGCTACTGTGCACCCTGTTCTTCAGTCCAACCAGCATTTTTTGTGTGGCAGGTCGCACTATGCTGGCAATTACAAGATATTTTTCTGACGGGTAGAATTATGTGCTTATAAATTCCTGTTGGTTTCTCTGTGACCCATATGAGAAAAGTTTTTGTTGCTGAGAGCACATCTCCAGTAGGTTTGGCAGGTCATACACTTTTCTGTTATCCAACTGTAATGTGGTAAGAAATCATAAAACCAAAGATCATCTAATGTTAAATCATTAAATCATGGTCTTGGCTGTCCATTCCCCCCTTTTTCTGGATCAGTAGATACCTATGGAAGGCAGAGACTACTTTTTTCAAGTCACTCCAAAAGTACTTGTGCTCTAAGTACTTTAAAAAGCTTGTTGAGTATACAAGTGAGACAGACACCAGCTAAAGATTGGAAACAGGCAAAATTGTTTCCAAGGCCATATAGGACTTTAAAGGCAGAATTGCACAGATCATTCTGCAAGGCTGTTCTACCTACATTAACAGTAAAATCTGAGCAAAATCTGGAAAGGAGACCACCTGGGTCTGAATATTTTGTATTTTGATATGCTGTTGGACTATATAGGCTTGTTCTGTTAAAAGCAGAACCTGATTAATTATTCATTTCATGTTTAATACTTTGATATTTAATTTGATGATTACATTTCAAAATGTATTAGACTATTGGGAGTATTCCCATTGATATGGGTATAATGGTGGAGGGTGCACATCTAAGTCTCCTCTGTGCAATAGAGCACAATAAGATGCTGAAGGCTTAATCTTTTTTGGTTTTGAATTCAGTCTTCTTTGATGCAGCTGGAAAAAGGTTGGAGGTAATGAGATTAAAGATCAGATGTACCAGGATGGGTTTGGCTCAGTCAAAGATTTCTCCTACCAAAAACTGACTACAAAACATAATACTTTCTGGAGAAACATCACACAGCCCAGAGTGGTCTGAATCTTTCAGACCACTGAAAGATTCTTAACGTGTTCTTAATGTGTTTCCTTACTGTTTCAGAGAAGCACAATATATTGGATCCATGAAACTTCAGATGTCTTTGTGATGTCTTATTCCTCTGCCTTTTACTAACAGGTCATCAACTTCCCTGGGAGTATGAGCACGCAAACCTGTGTTTTATGTGACCAAAGCAGAAGTATGCTCTTCTCTTCTCCACACAGGGACTGTTTTAAGGAAAGTCTCCACCCCAAGATGGTGCAGCCTATTCACTGCTGATGTTCCTGGCACTTGAAAAACAACCAAAGACATCTGTGAGAGAAGGAGATTATCCACTCCAAAAATGCACTTGTATTAGTGGTAGGACAGGGCATCAGACAATATCTTACCACATTACACAGTAATTATAGGGAGAGCTGCACTGTACCCTCAGCTGATGCTTCCCCTGGATAGGCCCAAGATTTCACTGATGTAATTTCCAAATGGCACAATGTAATCTGTAATAAGCAGGTAACAGGACTCTGATCCCAGAATTAGAAAACAGGAAGAAAACCAGGCAAATTAAAATAAAGAGAAATAAAACCTCAGTTGACTGGCAGGGCTATGTAAACTTTTTTTTTTTAAGTAGGTCTTGCACATACACCAAGTTGTCTTTTTCATGCTTTTCAGCTGCTGGAGATTTAAACTGAAATTTTTGTAATAACTTACGTGTTTGTGTGTGCTTAGTATATGTATGCACAGGATGAGGGTTTAAGAGAACAAATTCATATAAAGCAAGGACATCCTAGATTATCCACTACCAAGACATTACTACTTATGGGAATATTTAGTGGTTACATGCTAAAAAACATTAAAGTCAAACAATTACTTTGTAAAGGATGTTTTGAATTTGTCCTGTGCACAGCTTCTTACACAGAGGTCAAGGTGACACTTTGTCTTTACAGCCAATAAAATCTGCCCCAAGGGCTGCTCCAAAGGCACAGGATGCTTCCTGCTCTGTGCCCTCTTGTGCGAGGGCTGGAGTGAGCACATGCTCTGCTCATGCTTTACCACAGCAGGTGAGGCTCAGGGGGTTTTACTGAGAGTGGAAAAGTTCTGGCTGGGGTTCTCCTGCCTCAATGTAGCAGCTGCTCTTGCAAGTCCCTCTCAGGGCTGATAGAGCTAGAATACATCTTAGTTTTGGACTAAGTCCTTGATAAGATGACTCTCTG
The DNA here is from genome assembly GCF_023055355.1 of Agelaius tricolor. Taxonomy (NCBI): domain Eukaryota; kingdom Metazoa; phylum Chordata; class Aves; order Passeriformes; family Icteridae; genus Agelaius; species Agelaius tricolor. Next base: position 81,519,057 of record NW_027269261.1, read on the forward strand.
CTGTGTCCCTTTCTGCCTAGTTTTCTGTGAGTCCTTGAAAACCAACAACTCAAATGCTGAGAGAGACTATTTTCAAATATCACCAGTCTCCAAGACCCCAAGCACAAAAATTCAGGGAGTGTTTTGTTGACAGGAAATTGTCACTTGCATATCTGATAGATCTTGTCTTATTTGGTCGTTGTTTGGTTTTTTGCCTGTTTCAACTGAAATGTCAAAATATCAAAATATCCTTTACGTGTGTATGGGGAAGATAGAATTACTCAGGAGTGATTTCTTCTAACCTTTAGAAAACATCCCTATATTCTTCTATTGGCTGCTTCTAATGCCTCCTGCTGCTTTAACCTCTGTTTTCTTACAGAAGTGTGTGTTTATGGCATTTTAATCAAGTCTCCTTATTAAATGTGTGAGCACCATTTTATGTGAGGTGAAGGCTTGAGTACAATCTACATCAACACCTCACAGAGCCTGGTGATTATACATAACCTACATAACAGCTTTTCTGTTACACTTTTGACTAAGTTCTCACTTCCTAAACCTTGACAAGACAGGCAATCTGCCTTCCCATTAGAATCCCATGCCCACTGCCCACCATTACAGTCAGCTATTAATGAATGAGGTGACAGCAAACTAAGCTACATTTGCTGGTACCTGCTAGTACCAGCTAAGTCCTCTTTATCTCTTAATATATAGAAATGACACCCCCCCCTCCCCCAAACCCGCCCTCCTGAGTACATGTGCTTACAAGATTTACAGTAGGGATTAGAAATTGGAAGATATTTTCCTTCCCATTTCACATACACAACCTATTGCCAGGTCAGGATGCATTCCGTCACTTAACGCAAGGGAAAGCTCTGGCATGAAAACCAGGATGTGTTTTAACCAATTAATCAAGACTGGTGTAAACCTATCTTTAGACCTTGTCCAGACAAGAAAGAAAAATCATGTCCAAACAGAAATAACTAAAACAATTCTTACCTGCTTTATATCCATGGATCTTTTTTCCCTCCTTTTATTCCTTTTCCTTTTTTTTTTTTCTTTTTTTTCTTCGTGTTTGAGAGCTGAAGTTTTACTCCCGAAAGATGAATGGGGACCCCTCAAAGGAGTTATTTTAGGTCTGTATTGATTATGAGCATTTTTCTTAATGATCAAATGGCCAAAAAGATCTCCAAACAGGTTTTCTTTTGTACTGGATATTATGCCAACAACTAGAAAGTCTTCTCTTCTACAAAGACTTTTAAAAGTTTTAAGAACCTAAAGGTATTAAAACTTTACCAAAGCAAATCCTCAGTGCTGGACATGGCTGCTGAACTCTAGCAAATATCTTACACAAATGACTGAATTGTCCCTTCAGTAAATACTGGTTCCTATTTTGGACATTGAGATTACTTTCATTACCTGTTTCTGGATTTGATCCTGATCTTAAAATTTGTTCTGTTTAAGTGAGCCAAATCACCTTGTTATTGTGATGTTAGAAACTAGTCCTTTCATTACCTCTATATATTGGTATTGCCATGCAGTCTTACTCTTAAAAATTATTTCTATAAACAAAGTAGAATCTCATTGCAACCAAGTCTTGTTAAACTATTTTCCAATTGAAAAATCAGGTAAATAGAAATAGAAACATATTTCTGTTCCCTTGCTCCATCTGTTCTATCAGATTCTCCCCTAGCAGATAAGAACATTGCAACACCAGGATTTATCAACTGACTCTCAAATTCAAGAAAGATGATTTTTTAACCTGCTTCTTTATAGTCAGCCTCAGGCTTTAAATCTCCCCACATGACCTCAAGTAATAATTACAGCAATTAGTCCTTACCCCTCTGGGATAATTACTAGCGTAAATTGAGCTAACTTTCCTCCAAGTTCCTCTAAAAAGTCATAAAGAAAGAAGGAAAAAAAGAAAAAACCCCAAGCCCCGCTAGACAACTGAGCAAGGACTGTAGACACAAGCAGGCAAAAGTAAACGGGAAAAGGAAAAGCAAGACAAGACAATTTTCCACATTCCATTCCCGTGTGCTGCCTCTCTCGCAAACACCACATATATAACATTCCTTCTTGCAGGCAACAGGCCTCCCTACCCCAGGTGCCATCAAAAATTATGGGAGTGGAAAAAAAGAAAAGCTCATATCTGAAAAGAAACCCTGTTTTTCATCAAAACAGATTGCTCTAAGGCAGCCATCTGACTGGAAAGAGGAAAAAAAGAATTAAAAGGGTCTTGTGCTCTAAATTTCTATGTAATGCTCAGCCAAAAGAGTAACTGAACAGTAATGAGCAAGAACTCGAATTTACCAAACTAAAGGGAGAAATATTGCAGTGAATTAATTTGCTAAAGGGGTTTAGATTGAGGTCAACGTAGCACTCTGTGGTCATCAGCAACAAAAGCAGAATCAAGCTGAAATTCATAACAATTCCGGTATCAGGAGTAGAAATGCCATATCCAATGATTTCAAAACTTGTCTGTGTGCAGAATCAGTGCAAAACCTGATGATTTCAAATTTCTTTTTAAAATAAATAGTACAAGCTGTTATTTCTTTAAAACCCTTCTGTTTAAACAACCTTAAAATACTTCTATTTTATTTTAGCTTTTCTTTATGTACCATGCAACATAAAAAATATTTTAAAGTAGAAAAATATGAAACCCTCATAGAAGCACACAGAAATGGGACTGCTTAAATCGTCATAATTTTTGCCACCTCCTTTTTCTTAGTGAAAATGAAATACTGGTTAATTTCAAGAAGTACTTGAGTAGACCCACATGTACACAGAGTATATTCTCCCAGTAATATTAAAACCAGCTCTGCTTCAGAACTTTGTTTTCCACTGCTGCTTTCCTGCAAAGCTGTAAGTGCACTCAATCTAGCAAGAAATACAACAAAAGTAGTTTATATAAAACAATTATTTTCCCCGTGAAGGAGGAAAGATTACTGATAAAAGAATCTCGAAATTCTTTCTTGTAACTTGTCTAATTGTATAATGTCCTAATTCATTCTGCTTTTCTTCTCTCAATGGGGAGATCCTGGTGTCTCCTATTACTGCCCTCATTTTCTTAAGAAATATGCTGAGTCTGCGTTCTGAGTAACAAATATCAATACAGGCACTGACCAATTATTCACCTTTCCACATCTGCATGAATTTGGAACAATCCCACTGAAGGAGAGAAACTAGTGCTATAAAATACTGAAATTCTATCTTGCTAAAAAAAGAAGGATAAGAAACACCTAAATCCTCACATAATGCACTCCTCACATATGGTTAATGCAGTGTGAATTCAAATGAAATGTAGAAGTCTAAATCAGGGAGAGCAGATCATGGCTGACATCAGACACTGCAGGCATATTTATATTTTGTTCAGTACTTCCTCAGAGATCGGGGAGCATAGCTGACATACATTCAAATGAGGCAATTTCCGTATCCTTGAAGTCCATGTGACATGCACTTGGTCACTTCAGCTGGATGAAGTGATGTACATAAGAGCTGCCAGCTTTATTAAACAGAGTGAGATATAAACAGAGTGAGATATAAAGCCTCATGCACCTTTGATCATTTGCACCTTTCTCACTACTGGTACAAAATATAAATGGTAGAAAATGCAGCTGGTGAAGTAAAATATTAGGGTACAAATAAATATCATGAAGGGCATCAGGTCTTATAAGGTATCTGCTCTAAACGAAAGTATATGGAAAAAATCACACAGTATCTCTTTTGATACACCACTCTGAACTTTAGGTCAGCATTTAAAGCTTCAGGCAAGTATAAATTAATCTGTCCAATGTAGAAGTACCAAGGATACAGCTACAAGGGCCCACAAAAAAAATAAGCATGAGTTTAGAATTAAATTCATTAGATAAGATCTCACCAAGTTTAAAATTCTGCTTCATAAATAAAAATTATTCTATTTTATTTATTTATGTTTCTTTTGTATCTGGGTCAAGGGGAAATGCCCTGCATTGCAGACAAATCCTAATGAGAATGCACTCTAAACCATTACATTAAAGCTATTTTGGTGTTTGAAAAACAGTCAAGTCCTTCTGTGAAGGTGCAAAAAATGTTAAAAATGTATAAATTGAAGGAGGTAATAGGGTACGTGGTGGCACTGCTAAGCTGAGTGAGTGTGGGTACATGTCACATACCCATGTGGGTGTGAAGAAGACTATGTGTGGGAGGACATGGGAAGAATTTGACTTCTGTAAGGGGATTAAAACATAACATCCCATCTAGGAAAGATTTTTTTTGGCTTTGAATCTAAAAATGAGGCCTTGAAATAAAGTCTGTACATCACCTCTGTAAATCTGATTATTTTGAAACATAAACAGAAGGATCTTCCACTTTTAGTTTTCATTGTCAGGAGAACTCAGAGTTAATATTAAGGGAAGTGATGTGAAAAATCTCAGGGACATGCTGAGTTCTCAAAGTTAAACCTATCTACAAAACACCAATGGCAAAAGTGTAAACTCTGCTACTTGTTTCCAAGCACATTTCTTACCTTTTATACTAAAAAAGTATGGTTCTGATCAGTCCTGAAGGCAAAGAGCCTGACTGCAAGCAAGAAGTGTATGTGTGCATGAGAGTTCAAAGGAGGATTCTGCCTAGCAAACACCCTTCCAAAAGACAGTACTTTCACTCAAGGCTGTGAAGCTGGGAATATAATTGTATTTCTCATCTGTACTTCCCTATGTTAAAGCAGTGTGGATTTTAACATACCTAGAGAAGAGTGTGGGTAAGTGGAGAAAATCTGGGAGGGAATGTGTCAGATCTCTAGCTACACACAGTGCTAACACATGCTTGGACTCCCACTCTCCTCATTCTCCCCTTTACATCACCTGCCTGCTAAGTTGAACATCTTGGAGGTGGTGAGACAACATAAGGAAGGACTGTTTTCCCAGCTCTGGGAGAAAACAGAAAAAGTGTAAATGGGGCAGCTGATACAAGAGATGTTAGGATTTTAGCTTAGGACATAACTTCTGCATTTGATTTGCAACGTTCAGAAACAAATTATGCAGATACAGTATACTGCCAACTCCTCTCCCAAGCACAAGGAAGATTTACAACATATTGGAATATAGATAACCCACTAAAATATTCCCCAGCTGAGCATGACTTTTGTTGCCTACACAATGAACATTCCTGGCTTTTTAATGTATCATTTCTTAGAATTTGTTCAGTTTGATATGGTGTGCAATCTCCAAATACTGAGTCTTCCAAATACTGAGGCTTTAGTGGTAATTGCAAGGTCTTAGCACCTTTTAAAACATGGGTAAAAGTACCATAGCTGATTAGATCACTAAAACTATCATACTGGATCAGGCATTGAGTCATTTTACCAAAACTTCTGTCTTTGAAAGCAACTGCTTCTAAGTACACTCCAAGACAATTACAGATAGAATATAGCAGATGCTATATTAAGGACTTCTAATAAATTTTAAAGATTATATAAGGCTCTGAAGAAGTAATTAGCTATGATTTCAATACTTATTTCGTTGTCCTAGCTCTAGATTCTTGCCATCCATGTAAACATATATTTTCCCTTTGAGTCTTACCACTCACAAACCTCAACTATTTACAAACAGTGAGAAGTAGGTCACTCCCACTTCTTCAGATCCTGAAGCTGAAATGAAATATAAACATAAATGCATTCATGTTGAGTCAACTTTTATTCTTGCATCTATCTGTGGGACTGAAGCTTAAATAGGGAATGCATAAAAAGCTATGGACAGAAATGGTTAGAGAGATATGTACTACCAGACCACTATTAATCTATCATTTTTTTACTGTCCTTTCCACTTTGTAGTCCTTAAGACATTATTAATTTTGTATCTATTTCCCCCTTCCATATAACTACTCTTGCTTAGCAAATTTCTTTCCTGTTCACGATCTTAATTTTTTTCAGTAACTAATAATTTCTGTCTTCAGTCATACGATATTCCCAAATAATCACCTTTAAATGGGATTTTTATAATACTTGGCCTCTCCTGGATCACTACTTTCTTTGGGAATTTGAAAATTACTAAAAAACTATATTTATTTTAAAATGTGAACACAATGTAAGAATAAAAATTGTTTCCCATTATAAAAGTAACATAGCTGTAACATTTCTTGTGGCAGTAAAACATAAGTGATTAGAGCTCAGGGTAGGTATCTGAAGTGGTAAGATCCCTTAGGCTCATATGAGACAAATTTGATTGTTTTAAATTCTGATATTAATCTGACAAAATATGGATATACAGCAGAAGCAGTCTAGTTTTGCTCCCTCTTTAACCGTAAAAGTGAGAAATAATTTGCAGTAGAATTTCTCAAGTTTATTTTGGATTGTCCTTTTAGGATGGGAGAAGAAGTGATATATATTTAAATGTTATACATTTAAAAGAAGGGGTATACATCTAAAAACTTGAAATATCTACAACTCCTTTAATGAGATATATCTGATTATTGTCCCTCATTCTCCTCAGTTCACAGATTGCCACATCAATGCAACGTGAAAGGGTTGTTTCGTGATTAAGAGCTAATGTAATGATGACTCAAGCTGCAGAGGGAGTCTCAGGGAATGTGTGCCCTAGTTAGCTGTGGTATTAGGGGAGATCTGTGGTCACTTCTGTATCCCTGTGGTGGATGTTCACCTTTGCAGACTCTAAAATCTTCTGAAGAATCGGTGGCAGCCCTATGCAGACAGATAGGTGCAGCCTCATGTTCACAAGCAGCAGTTGTTATGGGGAATTTCAGGAACCCAAATATCTTTTGGAGGGACAGCTCAGCAGGGAATGAGCAAGCCAGGAGGTCTCTGGAATGAGTTGATGAAAATGTCCTTCTCGAATTCATAAAAAGGTTAAAAAGGAGATGTGGCATGCTCGGCTCTATTCTGACTATCAAGAAGGGCTGGTGAAGCCCAAAGAAAGCCTTGGTGGAGTTTGAGATCCTTATGGCAGCAAAGAGGGCATGCAGCAAGCTCACTACCCTGGACTTCAGGAGAGCAGACTTCAGCCTCTTCAGGACACTGCTTCATAAGGGCTCATGGGAGTGAGTCCCAGAGAGAATAAGGACAAGAAAGCTGGCAATGTTCAAACATCACTTCCTCCAAGTGTAAGGTGCATCTCTTATGAGTAAGAAATCAAGTGAAAGAAGCAGGAGTATAGTAGAGGAAATGTATTTGAATATGTGTATAGAGGCTTTGCCCCAAAGGTCCTGGTTGCCCTTAATAAGCTGCAGCTGTGATGTCCTTAATTGGGCTGCAGCTGTAACCAATGAAGATGACCGGGATAAAAGGGGGCGGGTTTAGCCAGTCAGGGAGAGCCTTGGAGGAGCCCTGAGCTGAGAGAGAATAGCCTGGAGAAGAAGGAGTCAGTGAAGATTGGCAGCTATGAGAATGCATCAAAGAGGTATGGACTTTAGAAATCTAATAACAACAATATGGGACTCTAGAAATAATAGAAGAACAACACAGGAGAACTGCATAGATGCAATAGGAGCTTCTGGCAACACTCAGAAGAAAGAAGTTTATATAGAACATGGGGAAAGGGGCAGACACTTGGAAAGTATATAGGAATGTTGTCAGAGTATGAAAGCATGCAACAAGGAAGGCTAAGGTCCATTAAGAAATAAATCTATCAGGGGAAGTCAAGGACAACAGGAATGGCTTCAGCAAGCACATCAGAAGCAAAGGGAAGACTAGGGAAAATGTGGGCCTGGTGCTGAATGAGGTGGCTATTGGGTGACAAAGGATACAGAAAAGGCAGGTTTACTGAAAGTCTTCTTTGCTTCAGTCTTTGCTCCAGAGGCCAGTCCTCAGGAATCCCAGACTCTGGTGGTAAGAGAAGAAGTCTGGAGAAAGGGAAGACTTCCCTTGGTCTAGGAATACCAAATTAGAAGTAATTTAGACAAAACTGACATCCACAAATCCTTGGGCCATAGCGGGTTGCACCCATGAATGCTGAAAGAGCTAGCAGATGTTATTGCTAAGCCACTCCCCATCCTCTTTAATTGATCATGGAGAAGACCCAAAGTGCCTGAGGAGTGGAGGAAAACCAATGTGACTCCAGTCTTCAAAGAGGGCAAAAAGGAGGACCCGGGAAACTACAGGCTGGTCAGCCTCACCTTCACCCTGGATGTCATGTCTATGCCTGTGGGTGGCATCTCTAAGCATGTGGAGGATAATAAGGTCAACATGGATTCATAAAGGGAAATCATGCTTAACCAATCTGGTGGCCTTCTGTGATGGAATTACTGGCTGGGTAGATAAGGAACACAGAAACTTTCACCTTGACTACAGCAAGGCTTTTGACATAGTCTCCCATAATATCCTCATAGAAAAGCTCAGGAAATACACATTAGATGAATGGACAGTGAGGTGTAGTGAGTGGCAGAGCTCAGAGGGCTGTGGCCTGATGTGCAGAGCATAGTTAGAGGACTGCAGCTAACAGCATTCCCCAGGTGACAGCTTGCTGGGACAAGTTGGAAGGGGGACTGATGATACAGAATTTGCTGATGATATAAAACTGTGAGGAGTGGCTGATACACAAGAAGGCTGTGCTACCATTCAGCAGGACTTGGATAGGATGTAGAGTTGGGCAGAGAGGAGTTGATAAAGTTCAGCAAAGGCAAATGCAAGGCTCTGTACCTGGGGAGGAAAATCTCCAGCCTCCAGTACAGGATGGGGCTAAACTGCTGGGAATCAGCATTGCAGAGAAGCTCCTGGGGGTCGTGCCAGACAGCAATTTGTTCATGAGCCAGCAGTGTGTCCTTGTGGCCAAGAAAACCAAAGGTGTCTTGGGGTGCATTGTGAAAATCATTGCCAGTAGGTCACAGGAGATGACCCTGCCCCTCTACTCAGCCCTGGTGAGGCCACATCTGGAATACTGTGTATAGTTCTCAGATTCCCAGTTGAAGAAAGAAAAAGAACTCCTGGGGAGGGTCCAGAGAAGGGCTGTGAAGATGATGAGGGGACTGGAGCCTCTGTCTTATGAGGCAAGGCTGAGACTGCCTGTTTAACCTGGAGAAGACATGACTGAGAGGGGATTTTACCAATGCATATAAATATTGAAGGGCGGGTATAAAGAGGATGGAGGAGACCCTTTTCAAGGATGCTTAGTCAAAAGAAAGGGCAACAGATGCAAACTGATGCACAGGAAGCTCCCTCTGAATATGAGGAAGAGCTTTACTGTGAGGCTGAGAGCAGTGGAACAGTCTTCCCAGAGGAGCTGTGGTGTCTTTTTCTGGAGACAGTCAAAACACATCAGGATATTATCCTGTGCAATCTGCTCTAAAGGTCTCCAGAGGTACCTTCTGTGATTCTGTGTAACTAGGCCCAGAAATTTTTTGTACCTTAATTCATGGACATACATACTCATGCATCTCCCATGAATGTCAATAGGAGCAACCATTTGCACTAAAGATATATACCCTTACTGAGCTTATTTATCCTTGATTTTCTCATTTTCTATAATTTTCCTTCAGGCTTAAATGGCTCACAGTTTCCCTTCCCTGTTGGTCTAGAAGAAAGTAATTTCAAGCACTGCAGGCCTGCCTGTGGTAATGACCATGCTGAATGCCATTGTGTGGTTTGGATCTTCACAAATCAATGCTGCTCTGTTACCTTCTTTCTTTCCTTCTCAAAGGTTATAGGTCTAATAATTAGAGTGGCCCCTTGATGAGCACATTGAGACCCAGTTTTCATGCCTTAATGATAGTGATAAGAATAAAATTACAGCTCTTCACAGCAATCTTTTTTTGATATGACGCTAATTCTGCATTGTGTAAAGTTAAAGTATGGTTATTATAACCATATACCGCAGAAGAATTTCACTTATTAGAGAAATGAGGAAGATTTTGTCCCTTGAGACATTCTAAAACACTGTTGAAAGAAGAAAACTTAGATGCATAAGCCACCTTGACAAAAGACCTCTTTATTTCCAGTTTCAATCAGCAATAGGATTATTAGCTAGGCTACTAGACAAGTAGGACAACCTTCCCTTAATCAGTGACCCATATCAACATCTGAACACGGGGCTGCACCTTATGATTTCAGTCGAGTTTTTGAGTGTGCTTAAACACATATACTTATCTGCCATTCTGGAGTAGTTATATTTTCCTGAATAAGGATCCAATTCTAGCAGCACAGTCAAAACAACTGCTGTAGGAATAACTGCAAACAATTCTAACTTTAGTACTTTAAAAATGCAGACACACAGATCCACAAGCAAAAAGGGAAAATGGTGGTGACTGATCTATGGGTAGCCAAAAGCAGGGGCATTGAACCATCTATGTTGAGTCCTTAAATCACAGAAGAGCAGTTTCTCCTCATAGAAAAGGCTGAATTCCTGTATGGTTGAGACCACAGGGGTGTCTGTGAGGAGAGGTCAGGAGTAACACATACCAAACACAGCTGGTTCCAGCTGGTTCCAGCCAGCTCCAATGGCCCCACCAGAGGACACAGCTGATCCCATCAGTCCCTGCTGGCAAAACAGAATCATAGAATATTTTAGTTTGGAAAAGACATTCTAAGATCATCCTGACCAGCCATTGATGCAGCTCTGCCAAGTCCACCACTAATTTTCCTCAAGACATTTCTGTTTTACCACAACAGTAACCAGTAAGCAATCTCCCTGGTTTTGTGTCAGCCCAGGACTTCCTCTTCTTTCAATTTTTTCCCTGGTCCTGATGTGAGAGGTGAGGTGGGAAGTGGGCAAGTGGCTGATGGGGAGTTCAGCTCTTAGCCAAAGTTAACCCACCAGACTGCGTGCAGTTTTTAAAGCTGTGCCCTTTGCAGTTTGAATACCTGTAATACTTGTCTAATTTTAGTCTATAATTTTTCACTTGGATGTACTGTGAAATGAGAGTGTGAACTTGCAAAGCATTAATTGATACCTATTCAAAGTTTTTCTCTAACTTGTAGAAAAGCATCACAGTCTATATGATCGGTCTTTAATTTCAGAAATGTAAGATTAAAAAAAAATAATACCAACAACATCAATTAAAATATTCCACACACCCTCCCCTGCAAACAAACCAGAAAGGAATGACTCAATTATCAATGAGAAAGAGTGGTTGAGACATGATTACTCTTCTTTCAAAGTCTTCCATGTAAAAATGGAAAAATATTGCCTGTATAGCAGAAACAGACTCTAGAAATCACTGTAAATGACTTGGGGATCTGAGGGGACTATTCTGGACAGAGATAAAGTAAAATTTGAATAATCTTAATTTATCTTTGGGCAGTTCTTGACATACAACTTAAAATTCTTTGAAGTCTCTAAAGCGGTTTAATACATAAAGGAAATGGTCTCAGAACAGACTTTTTTTTTTCAGAACAGTTATAATTCCTTAGATTCAAATTCCACCCTTTTTACAAGTTTAAACAATAAAATGGAGCATATGAGAGCTTTTTGAATGATATCTTTTGGATATAAAATCAGTCCTTTAAGTTAATTTCCCATCTCTCATAATTTTAAACCTTCTAAAAGGACTATCTTCTGAAATTATATTACATGAAACCCTCTGCTGCAAAAAAAATTCCCATGAATGTTGGTTTTGTGTTACTACTAAATTGCTTCCAGTACATTAGATTACTTTCTTGCATAGCATTGCACTCTGTTATTAGTATTGTGGTTGTTACTCTTCATTTTCTTTTCCCACTGCTGTTTCCAGTAAATTGTTCTTATTTCCACCTATGATCCTTAACTTTTTGTGCCGTTCTTCTCTCCATTCTGCCACAGGGGTTGTGGGCAAAAAGTGAGGGAGCAGAACATGTTCCAGGGTATTTCAGTGGGAGCCCTAAATGGGGGAACACTGTTCCTAAACCATGACAACATCATAAAAGAAAAGGTTCAGAAGTGAAGCAGGATCAGCAGGCCAGAGGGACCCCTGTCATTCCTCTGTCTTTTTGCTCATGAATATTCATCCTTTGAGTAAGGTTCTGCAACTTTGGAAGTTGAAAGCCACCTTTCAAGTGAAAAAAGAAGGGGAAAAGATGAGGAGGAAGGGAAATTCATAGAAATATTCTGTCATTTTTCTGATTATTTTTCCAAATATGGCAAAGCAATCCATAGATTAAATGCAGCTGCATAGAAGAAACCTTAATCTTCTCAAATGCATAATTATAAAACATATAAATTATGTCCAGTCAAAGATACATTGTTCAACTCCAAGGAATGAACTTCTGTGAGGCTAGCAGAGAAAACAGAAGTAACACTTGTTACCTTCCAAAAGGTATTTTAAGGTCTACATTACCAATGACTCAATATAATTGAAATTATGGCAGGTTTTAGGTAATGTGACCTAAAATAGAATTTATTGAGTTTATCTAGTGGATTTAAATGACATTCATTGGAGTTGACTGTGTTGATTTGCCATAGATGAAAAATCATGAAAATAGTGGATTAGATTACCAGTATCTCAGGGGTTACCTGAGAGGGTTACAGAGTAAGAGATAACTTACTCTGGTATCCATCATGAAAATAATTAAAAATGAGAAATATTGAAGAGAAAAGAAAGATTTACTTCATTATATCTTCCGAAGGTGAATGGGGATAAGCAGTGGGAATCGTGAATCTTTTTTATTGATGTATGGAGATATCCAAATTGAACAATTTCATATTTCCTATCATCAGTGGGGCTTTCTGCTACTGACCACTGAATCAGTGTCTGCACCCTGAAAGGCTGTTAAAATAAACCAAACTGTGTGTTCATGGAAGTATTCTTGCTATACACTTGTAATGTGTGCACAAACTTATGGTAGAAATATGTCTGTTTCAGTACACATTTGCAGCTCAGACCTGTGCAGGAATTTGGTAGCAAAGCATCAATTAAAATGAAGAGGGCTAGCTGCCTGCATGTTTGTACATGTGTATTGGTAATGATGAATGAATCACAAATGGCACGCTTCTATGTGTATTTTGGCAATGCAGGAGTTGCTTTGCTCCCTGTTCCTACTGCATGTGTGTTTTGGCATGCTGGTTTTCTGCATATTCCTAAATAGAATGTAGATTTGTAATGCTGAGCCTTAGTTTGCATGCCCTGTTCTTTCATAGCACTAGGTGGGACAAGAATGATTGAAAAGGGAAAAGGGATATTATTTTTTTAATTTAGTGACGTCAGATGTCAGGAGGGAAACTGGGAAAATGTAAGAAAAAACTTTGTATCACTGTTGGGTGAGAACTGCAAAACCAAACTGGGTGTGATTTAAGTTGTGTAGCTGAAGAAACAAACCAAAATATCTGAAATTTTGCCAAAAAAAATCCAGAGATGTCAACCCCTGCTAATCCCTCAAAGCCATTGAATCCTTATATATGATGTGTAAAGTTGGTTTATAGTTACTTTAAAAGTTTATTTGAAATATCCTTATCCTAATTTTGTCTGATTCTTCTACTAGCTGCATCAGGATGAACTAAGAATAACTTCTACAAGTAAATGGCCTTAAACTGGCTTGACAGGGAATCTGGCCCACTAAAGCCAGTTCTGCTTTACTCCCTGCCACTCCAGTGACTACTGAATTAAGCAGTGAGAAACATCACCTTCTATTTTGGCCACCTAATACATGTAAGAGTGAATATGTGGCAAAAGCAAAGTGCTGGCTGTTGAGAGGTCTGGTTTATATTCCAAGATCTACTCTAAGTGCTAGTTTCTGACTTGGCAGGAGTATTTTAACCCCTGTGTTCACACCTTTTTCCTCATTACAAAGTTAGATTGGTATCACCTCACAGGCATGATAGGAAACCATATATTTTAATAATTGTAATTTTTGCTTTTAAATCCCTTAATAAATACTCCTATTTATTAAGGGATTTCTATTAATCAATAGTAATCATTGATTAATGCAAATACTAATTATCAATCAAGTTTTCTTGAGGCTTAGGATAAGAGCAGGACAAACTTGCTGAAATACAATTTATAATCTTCTTTACAATCTCTGAATTTTTGAGAGGTCCTAAAAGCTTGTAATATAGTTTTACATTTTTGAGGTGAAATTTATAGAACCGGGACTGACCTTTCCCAAGAGGGAGCAGTGGACCCTTCCTTCTCTTCTGTCCCTTTGTGCTGAGATTCAAAGTGCTACACTGGAAATTCAATCTGTGTCTCAATACAGATATGTTGAAACTTTCTGAAAAGCTGTGTATGTGAGAGGTGGTTTTCTTTCCCCTCCACATTTATTCTTTGTATTGCTTGGAAGATTATGAGGAAAAAAGTATGTGCAACTTGCTAATAAAAGTACAGAAGTTTGGTGTAGGAGTAGTGTCTCCATCCCAGCTCTCTGCCATAATAACAGGGCCATGCTATTCTCTTTTAGAAATAAATAAGAAGGAATAATGTCCCATTGCTCACTGATGGCTATTACAAAACTTCCTTATGCACAATAACAGTAGGCAAAACCTTTCTCTCCCTTCTTTATTTATGTACAATAAAAGCTCACAAAACTCTGACAACTTCAGAAAATTAAGTCAGTATGTGCTTGTGGCAGACATGTTCTTCAGCCTATTTGCAATTAAATTATTTCCTTCGGCCTTTTAAAAATTAAATAAAGTTGCAAAGGAAAATAAGAATTTGTAGTGTTTCAAAGTATTATTAGTTGAAAATACAAATAAGAGAACATGTCTGGAGAGAAAGAGAATAGTAGTATAGTTGGACAAAGCCATTTGCCTGTCTATACTCTTGAAGTCACCCTTTGTTTAGGACATCTTTATCTTGGTACAAGTTCTCATAACACCCTTAATTCCATGTCTTCTCCCTGAAAGTGTATCCCCATGATAGATTTGGCACACTAGCAGGTATCAGTCACAAATCCTAGCACTGAGATAAAGCAGCAAGAACAGCTCCAGGAAGACGGCAGTGTCTCTGAAAATTTGTAGCACTCTGATGTTTTATTCTGAAAGAGGTTCTCTATTTCTCATAAATGTCTCACAATATATTATTTTTTAGGTCAGATATTTAATTAGCTATCTTCTAATACTCTTGAAAAAAAGTTACGTGTCTGTGGGACATTTTCCCTTCATTGCATTGACTCAGGTGCACTGATGTATATTCAGAGCATCTCACTTGCCATCAGGAAATTCAGATTCTATACCAGATAAGAGAGAAATAGGATTTATATCTCTTTGTTGCCTTTGCTGGACACCAAGCAAACAATAAACCCCTCCAGAAGGCCAATATTTCAGGACTCTAGAGCCACCTGCCTTGCAGCATCCAGGTGGAAAGTGGGAATGTGCTGCTCTGAGGTTGCCCCCATTATTCTGTGTCAAGCATCACAGCCTCATGGTCCACTCTCCCAGTCTAGTAAATTTGTTCTTTATCCAGCCTTTAACTCCCCCTTGCCATGGCAGGAAAATGAGTATGAATTATAGTGGAGGTCTATTTTGCAATCATACGAGGTCCATCTGATCTCCAGAGGAGATCAGAACAGGGTCTGTGGCTAAAGAGAGGCTTTGAATTTCTAAGACCCAGTATCTTCTGTCTAAATCAGAGAGGGTGAAATCATACATCTGTGATTTCCTATTTGGCTGCTAAGACATCTCTAAGATTCTTTGCCAAGGCTAGGGCTTTTACAGAAAACACAGCTCCCCACTCCCAGCACAAAGATAGGGTTTGGATATATCTTTACAAATCTCTAAACTTCATAGTTTGAGGACTTAGTCCTAATTGCAAATATAAAGACTGAGACCTAACACAGGAAAAAGATTATCCTGTGCTGGCCTACAAGAGGTATTTTACACCATGCTGAAGGCAAGAGGCCTGAATCTGTGTCTATGACTATTTCTACATTCTTGTAAAAATGTTTAATGAGGACAAGGCATGAGGGCAAGCCTTCTGAAGTTTCTTGTAAATCAGCTAACTTTGGTTCTTAAGTTGAAGTCACACTTAACCATAATGTGGGAGAAAGAAGACGTAGTGAAGAAATTAATATTCAACATTAAGACAAATGATATATACCTCTGAACTAATTTTAATTTAATTAAATATAAACAGAAAATTTCTCTAGTAATAGTAATAATTTGAAGCAGTACTGTTTTTGCTTTTCTGGTTCTATGGACTGTGATCAGAAAGGAAATGTTATGAAAACAACTTTAAAAAATGAGCAGTGATATTTCTTCTATGACTTCCTTAAAAAATACTGTATATATGAAATATAAAATAAGCTGGGCTTTTATGCATGTCTCCAAGACAGGTTTATTTTCTGCAACAGTTGAAGTGCAGAAGAATAAGAAGCCCCTAAGTTATAACACAGTCTGTTTTTTAGGGAACAGAGGTGGGGCTTTAGCACTTCACAGTAATCTCCTCATCAGGAAAAGTATGTCTTCTGTCTGGGCTGTGTCACACTGTATTTGCTTTTGCAGTTGTGCCCTTCGGAGCAGGTTCTGCCACTGGTTACACTCAGTGGTGCTTACAGAAGAGTACAACAGAGGGACAAATTTGGTTGTGTGTTTGTAAGCAGGCGCCCAGGGAGTGACACGGGTTGCCTTATTAGGAGCACAAAAGGAAACGGCGCCGCTCGGCAGCCCTCACGTGTTCCCGCCGCCCGCGCCTGCAGTTGCTCAGGCCTCTTGGGCCTGTGCTTTTTCACTGTAAAACAGCAAGCCCTTGAAAATACAGTGCTGGCTTCGCAACTGACCGCTGCCAGATAACAATTGACACCAGGACTAATTTAGTAATGTGCAGTTTTAGGGAGTGACATTTACTGTATCTCCTGGTGCAACTGATACAAAGCATGCGGCCGTGGCAAGCCCTGCATGGTATTTGCAAAGTGTCAACTTGAAAGAGTCAGGCTGCTCTTATGTCTGCTCTCAGAGGCAATTGCTGCAGCCCATCAAATCAACCTTCATGTAATATAAACAGGGAGACGTTCTCCCGCCATTCAGGGCTGCTATTCTGTGCGGTTGCTGGTTATATCATATGTCAACACATTGTACAGATAATGAAAATGGGGAGTCTGAACTTGTACAGGAGATAAAGGTTTCCCCGGAGAAGCAAAATTACAGTGACTCTGTCAGGCACAGATTAAGGATTTTGCAAAATAATCAGAGACACAGAAGTTAGCCCTTTTGATATGACTGTTAGCTGTGGTATGACTTACTGTGTAGAATAATTCTATTAAATGAGTTCATTAATATGTAAGTTATAATGATCTCTGTAAAAAGGACTTTCAGCATAAAATACCGGTAGTTCTTTCAGGAATTCCAGGTGGGTGGGCTGTAAGCTATTGTGATAATGATTGCAGAACTAAAGATCTCACAAAAGAAATTTTCACTTGGATTTTTGCAGTAGATGTTTTGAGGTGAGGTATAAATGAGTGTTATCAAATCCTCAGATAAGGATATTATTTTCATCATTTCTTACCTTTCATTGAAAAGGATTGTTAAGCAGTGGAAGGTTTCCAAACAGAACAATAGAAGGGGGTGTATGTGCAGTTTTACTTTCACTCATTGACTTTTTGCCAGAGCAAGCAAAATGCTTTGTTTTCAGCAATTCAGCAGTGCTCTTTAATAAGAGCTGCGGCTGTAAGCTGTTGCTGTGCTGAGAATAGGGTATTTTGTCCTGATATCCCACCACTTTCCTAGCCAGGATCATTGGGAAGCTGCTCTGGGGCTACATCAGTCCAGCCCTCTGAAAGCCACATGCCCTGCATGACTCTTTCTGCTGCAGCAGCCCCCAGGCAGCATGCAGACATAAAAATGGCATCCCAGTTTCCCCTTGATAACTGCTTCCTTGTTAGCTCAAACCCTTGGGAAGCTGATTGATCTTAACATTAAGCACTATCAAAACTTGCAAGTCTATCTCAGAGAGAAGAAACGCCTGTCTGGAAAAAGATGCCAAAGTTGTTACAATTACTCCTGGTTCCTTTCCATGTCATGTTTTTATATTTTCTGCTATGCTGTAAAAAGTTCTTTTCAAGTATATAAACCTATAAAGAAATCACTGATCAATAGCCCCAGAAGTAAAATGTTTCTGCACAAGGATATTGAAGAAGTAAAGTAAAATTAGTGCCAACAATTTCTGTTTAAAATTTCATTTTTGAAAATAAGAAGTCTTTGTAACTAGAAAAACTTTTAGCTATGAAGTTTTAATCAATTAAAAGATACTTATGACACATTTCTATTCATTCTAAAAATATCTTGATGCTTAACTGAGGCACAAACTGACCTGTGAACTGGGCCAGTCTCAGTGATGTTTCTGCTGTATCTGTGTCCCTGTACTTAATGTTGGAACATTAAGAACACAAAACATTAAAATGTTACGATTTCATCTTTTACTCCTCAGCATAATCCCATGATGAGAAGTCACAAATTCACTGTGGGAAAATCATGATGTTTCCATGGTTTTATTACTCATTTCTTTTTTTCATTCTTGTAATAATAGCATTGCCATTGTCTTAAAATAACAGCTCTGTGTCCAGGTCAATGATTAAGCTCCTGTATTTATATCACAACCTGTAGATCAAACCTCCTATCCCAATTTCCAGAAGCCCTAACTGGCTAAATTCAGCATCTGCTAGAATGAAAACAAACTCTAGTTGTTCTGGCATAAGGACATTGCTCTCTATTGGTCTGTGTGAACTAATTGCATGGATATTAGGAGGGCTTTGAGGGAGCAGGAGTGCACTGGTGTGTGGCAGCCAAGGAAAACCTGCCCTTTCAGCAGCCCCACCTGCGGACAGTGGCCGGGCTGAGGACACAAAGGGAGAAGTGAAATGACAGAGCCTACATGTGTCCACAGCTCTGCAGGACTCTGCAGGGAACAATTCAAGGCATTTCTCAATCAGTTTTTATTCCCATTGCATTGCAATTATATTTCAGGAGTGGAATAATGTGTGAGTTTTTGAAAGAAATTGTGGGAATATTAGATATGATATTTGGGAGAGAAAATATTTCTGTTGAAGTGCTGTCCGGAATTGACAGTAGTGTAGATCTTACTATGAAAGATACATTTTTTTCTTCAAATTGTTTGGTAGGTTATGACTAATAATTTGTTAGGAATCAAAAATGATCCTTATATGGTTTGTGTTAGTAACATAAATGAATCAAAAAGGACCAAAAGGAAATGCAGAAATGCCATCACTGTCACACAGCTGAATCGCAGAGAGTGCCACATTTGCCAGGAGAGCTGTGGCAGGTTTTTCTGTAGGTCATGAAGGAGGAAAAGCCTGTTCAATTTTAAGGTCTGCATCAAAGAAACATTTGAAAATTTTTGTTTTAGCCATCCTCATCCTTTAATCTAGGCTGGGAAAATACATTTTGTTTGCAAATTGCAAATGTTTCTGTGGTGTTTGAAAGCAATTCACCAAATGGTTCCTAAGTAAGAGATCACTAAAAGTTTAATGGGAAACAGTGGGAAAAAAAATTCCATTAACTCCAGTGAGGTACTTGAACTTTTTAAAAAAAATGTTTTCTTGTTTGAAATATTACTGTTTTTAGCTGTTAACAATTTTCTGTCTTGGCCAAGCCTTTTGGAAAACTGATATGTGTATTCTATTTGAAGACAATACCCTTTATGCTAATTGTTACAATTTCTTTTGAGGCCAAATTGTCTGTGACGAGGAAGACTTTTTCTTCTTGTTTTTTAATGAGTCTCTTTTTTTTGAGATGTGGGGTGTGTTGTTTGTTTGGTCTTCTTAGGCAAAAGCAGATATTTAGAAACAAATAAAATTCAGATCAACATTAAATTCCACATTTTGTTTAAATGGCCAGATTTTTGCTACAATTTTTCTTTGTGTCATTTCATTAGATGGCCCCAAAATAGCTAATTAGCTAAAAATTAGAACTCAGATTGCACTCTTCCACTTTTATGATACTTAGTTTTAGCAATGTAAAATGTATTACATTGTTAAGTAGTATTTTTTTTTACTTAGAATTCAGAAGAAATTATTGTGTTTTTCCTTGGAGATGATATGAAATTGCCAATTTGACAAGAAACTGTAAATTAATCAACTTTTTTCAGTCAGTTCTGGAACACCATTACTTTTCTTGACTTTCAGTGACTTGCAGAGATGTGAGTACTCCAAAACAAACCCCTGTTTGTTCTTTTTCTTCTTATTCACATTCACAGGGTTGATAAAACCCTAATCTGTGGAGTTGGAGCTCCTATTGCTACTCTGCTGAAACAATAACTTTACAGACATCACAACAGTCATGGCACTTCCCTGGGATTGTTTGTTCAAGAAGTTCATATTTAGAAGACAGTGATATGTAATGCCAGACTTTTCCCTATCTCCAGGGAACAAATGTTGGGAATTGGTGCAACATTTTTAGCAATAACTTGGCATCTTTTAACACTTTACATCATTGCTGGTAGGAAGCATATTTGTACAGAACTATAACAATGTGTGCAAGTCAAACCCGATGTAAATATCTCATGAGAGAAATGTTGGCTGTAGCTGTCTGAATTAAACAATATAACATCCTATATTATATAAAAAAGGCATCCAATTTATAAGATTTTTTCCTAAAGCTTCTAGCAGAAGGTTCCAGTGTGTTATCATGTGATTAAAAAGACAAAAACTTTTGTTTAATAGAGCTTTTAATCCAGACATGAAATCATTAAAATAAAATGAAGACATGATGTTTTGGATGAGAACTCAAGAAATTTGGGTGAAATCCCATCTGTGCTGCAAATATTCTGCTTGAACGTTGAGAACTGATTTAATCTGTATTTGCCTTAAATCCCTCTTTATGAATTTAAGGTGATGATACTCAAATTGTGCTCCTTAGGGAACATCCTAAGAAATGCATATGTGATTTGGAGCTTACCTCCCTCATTTCCTGTAATACTGAGAGTACAGAAAGGAACTTAAAAAGTGAATATTTGACTGGATAAATACTTGACAAGTTAGTAATTTTAATGCTGTTGCACAAAGCTGGTATTATATGTTAATGGCATGCCAGCAAATACAGCCTTTTAAACTGGTATATTCTTTAAGTATTAGGTCATCATTTGAATCTATTCATTACAGCTGGCATTCTGGAAAAGGATCTTTATTCTAACACAGGTGCTCTTGAAAATGATTTCTGTTTAGTCACTCCTTGACAAAATCAGTGGAAAAAGGCCATGTCTCTGTTTTTGAGACAGTAGGATTCCCATTGGGATCAGAACATGTTGCTGGAGTATGGATGGTAATACAGGTACAAGTACAATAGCAGTGTGAAAATGAAAACTGTTGAATCAAACTGTTTTCTGGAGGCAGGGAAAATTTACCTTCCCAAATGCTACTGCTGAGACAAAGTTGCACAGTAACCTTTTGCTGTAATGTTTGCATCACACTGCAATCCTCATAGTGTGGATGGTTACTGAATGGAACCAGACCTTCACTACCTAATCAGTTTATTATTCTCGTTCTTTTCAAAGGGAAATTGTTTCCTCCATAGAAATAATAATAAAAAAGAACTTTTGAAATTGGCAACAGAAAACAAGAGCAGACATGCCAGCAATCATTTTTCATTTGACCATATCCCTGAACAAGATAATTCACCTCTGCTTCAAGTCTATCCTGAAAAGTGTCACTGTTTTCAGAGATAAGCCTAAAGCTGGAAGCTCAGATCAAGAGCAGATCTCATTGCTGTGGGAAATACCACTGTACATGCAGATTCATTATTACTTGTTTTCACAGTCTTTATAGTAGTTGAATTTGTGGAGCTACTTGCACTTTACAAAGGGGTTTGAATGGTTTTAATTAAATGTTGATAAAACAGAAAAGGAATCTTGGGATGTGAAAACAAATTAATTCTGGTCATTAGTCACCTGACAAGCATATTACAGTACAGATTTTTTATAGCTCCATGGATGCCTGTGAAACTGGAAAGATGGTATTCTAAATGGATTCCTTGTTAGCTGCTTTGAGTCACTGTGAATATCACTTCAGTTACCTACTAAATTACTGAAGCAGTTATGTAAAGTGCTTTCAAGGCAGTACATTACCATGCCTATATCTGATTTTGAAAATGAATTCTGAAAGCTTAGCTGTAAAAAATATAAGATCAGCTTAGTATAGTTCAGAAACTGCTGTAAAATCTTGAAATGAATGTAGTAGAATGTTTTGGTGATGTGCAGCTCCCAGCTGCTCTTATGGACATGGCAGAAATATGTTCCATATCCCTCCTTCTGCCCTACTTTTTTCTTTTCTGTTTGTTATATGTCACATGAAGCTAATGTTTGTCCCCTGCTTTTTGTATCCTATATAGTACTCTTGTCAGCTGAGAAGAAAATAAGTAATAAAATAGGCTAGCATTGCTTTAGCTAAACCATGAGGAAGCACTCTGATTTCCTACATTGATCAAGCCTGTTGTTTGATAAGGAAACCAGCCTGTGTAAATACAAGAGTGTGATGTTTATGAAAAAACTCCTCCAGGTTCCCTAAAAACCTGCTACTGAGGTGTGTATTCCTGGGATTATGAGGGACACATAATGCTTTCTATTTCTATGCAAATTGATCTGGCAGTTCCTGCAACGAGTTGTACCAGATCTGAAAATTACTTTTACCAATGTACTGCCACTTGAAGTTGCTTTATTTTAGCTGTTACGCAGAAAACATCTTATGTCTCAGTTTATCAACACAGACTATTAAAGAGATTGAAGGATGTTTGGATATCCAGATTATATATTAATTTGCAGTAAAGTAGCAAATTGGAAGAGAGCATAAAGTAAATGAACTAAACTAGGCCAGCAAGACTAATTTCTTTATCTTAACATAGCATGTTGTGATCATTAGATTTTCCACCAAGAATGAATCCTGCTTGCCTTTTGTCTGTAATAGAGCTGACAAAGAAAAAAGGAGAAAGGAAAAGAATGAAACATTTGCATTTTCCTGGCTGACTGACATAGATTTAGAAACCCTTGAAGAGTGAGTCTGCCTAGTGAGCAGATAGGAAATTGGTATAATTGACATAATTGACACCAAGATCACCTTTGCTATCTGACCTTTAGAACTTTGGAGCTCATGTGAGTCCCAAGCCTGAGAAACTTTGGGAAGCCCTGAACAATCTGTGTTAAAGGCAGCTTGTCTGTATGCTTGCCCTGATGTTCTGGGTCAGGGAAGATATGGGCTTCTCTGTTAATAGATTAAGTCTGCACAGAAGGTAGCAGTGATACAGGTGTCTGGGTGATGCAGGGCAACCAGAATTTTATTGAAGGTCACTATTTCCAAGAGATGTTGAAGGTTTAAAAAAAGGAAATAATTTTTTATCAGAATTTTTTGGTCCCCTGAACCTTCCATCATTCCTTGGGCAGAAGTAACCTTTTGGCCAGCTAGGACTTTACTATCTTAAGGTGAGTGCATTCTAGCTATCCAAAAACTACAATAACATAGCATACTACACACCTGTCGGGGTATCAGGGTGGCCTCTGCATCTAATACTTGCAGAGAACCAAAAAAATTCCAATACCGAACAGAGTGATAAACATGCCAGTGAACTACTGGGGCCCTGAAGTACATTGCAAAGGAGATCTGCAAGGCAAAACTTTGAGGGAAAGGCAGAAGAGGAACAATACCAGCAGCTAGCAATGGGAAGGCTCTTTTTGTTTCAAAGCCCTGTGCCTCTGAAGTTAGTAGCTGTCACCTAGAAAATGTTATTATCTCTAGCAGAGGAGCATTAAGCAGCATTAAAGAAAAGAAAGAATTAGGTTCATTATCTTAAACTGGTTTATCTTCGAACTATCTTGGAACATAATATGATTTTTAAATAGTGCATTAAGGAAATAAAATTAAAAAGAACAATTCTATTAACATGATTGACCAAGAAACTGCTGTTGGTTGACCCCGACTGGACGCCAGGTGCTCACCAAAGCTTCTCTATCACTGCCCTCCTCAGCTGGGCAAAGGAGAGAAAGTATAATGAAAGGCTCATGGGCTAAGGGCAGGGAGAGATCACTCACCAGGGATCATCATGGGAAACAGGATCTTCTTGGAGAAATTAGTTTAATTTCTTACCAGTCAAATCAGAGAAGAGTAATGAGAAATAAACCCAAATCTTAGAACATATTCCCCTGACACTGCCTTTATTCCTGGGCTCGAATTCACTCCCATTTTCTCTCCTTCCCTCCAATGGCCCAGGTAATGGGGAATGGGGACTGCAGTCAGTTAATTCCCAAGTTTCTGCCACCCCCTCTGCCAAAGTTTCAGCACTCCACACACTCTTTCCCTGCTCTAGCCTCAAGTCCTTTCCAGAGGAGACAGTCCTCCATGAACTTCTCCAATGTGAGTCCTTCCCATAGGCTGTAGATCATTAACTGCTCCACTGTGGTTCCCTTTCCATGGGGTGCAGTCCTTCAGTAACAGCTGCTCCACTGTGGGTTGCCTGTGTGCTCAGAGTCCTGTCAGCAAACCTGCTCCAGAGAGGGCTCCTCTCTCCTTGGGGCCACAGGTACTGCCAGGAGCAGGCTGCTCCAGTGTGGGCTTCCTGCAGGGTCACAGCCTCCTTCGGGCACCCCCTGCTCTGGTGTGGGCTCCTGCACAGGCTGTGGGTGGATCTCTGCTCCCCCATGGACCTCCATGGGCTGCAGGGGCACAGCTGCAGGGGACTGCAGGGGACCATGGGCTGCACCATGGACTGCACCATAGACTGCACCATAGACTGCAGGGGACTCTGCTCCTGCACATGGAGCACCTCCTGCCCCTTCTCCTTCACTAGCCTTAGGGTCTGCAGAGTTGCTCCTCTCACATATTCTCACTTCTCTCATCTGACTTGCTGTGCACCTTTTCCCCCTTAACTATGCTATCCTTGATTGTTCACCTCTGTTGCTGATGGGCTCAGCCTTGGCCAGTGGTGGGTCCAGTTTATTTTGTTGTAATGCTTTGAGTCTTTGCTACCAAATGTAATCTTTACACACATGTGATGCCGTATGTTAAAATCAATGGTATTGCATCCTACATAGTGCCACTTTGTAAGAGTTTGAAGAAAACCAGAACCCTGGGAAGTTACCACTGAGAATTCAGCTAAATTCAAGTAAAAGTATTCAGCACCTCTTTCTTTGTTAAAACAAGATAGTTTTATCTCACAAAATGGCAGCTGGCTTGGCTGATTGTAGTTCTAAGAGACTGATATTGTTCAAATATTGAAATGTACATCTCATTGTGAAAGACATGCTCTGCAAAATAGACTGCCGCCCCAAAAACAGAAGGAATAAAATTTAAAAATTGGAAAAAGAGCAACAGTGCTTCAGAACATATCTTATGGAAGGATCTTTAGAGGTCAATGTTCATTTATATTCCTCTGCATCTAACTCTTCATATTCTCTAGGCTCAAACTTCAGGTACAGGAGCTAGCAGAGAATTGATAGGAGAATGAGAAAAATAGTTATTTTATGAAATGGGATTGTTCTGTTAGCTCAAAATGGAGACACAGTCAGTGAACACTGATCTCACATCTAATTTGTTCTTCAAAAAAAAAAAAAACAAAAAACCAAACCCTCTTTATAAAGCAGAGTTTCAATTTTCTAAAATCATGGTTAATAAATTCCCAGCTGCCTTCTTGTACTATAATACATTCAAATCCACTTTTCAAAGACCTGAGGTGTTATGAGGCATTGTCTTTTCCTGTATTTCTCCTACCAGTGAGACCTCTGCATCCCAGAAAGTCAGGCATCATGGATCTCATCTCACATCTCTTGCCCTGTCACCTGCTACAAGACAACTCACAGCAGACCCACAGCTTGCTGGGGCAGTAAGACAGGACAGAAAGGTGGCTGTGAGAGTGAGAAAACTGCAGATCTTTTCCCTATAACTGAGCTGAAGCAGCATGCTGGTCCCATTGTTTTTATGTACATATTTTTGGCAGTAAGTGAATTGGAATATGTTGTTTTCTGCTACCACAGAGAGTCATCCAGCACTTCAGATAGTGAACACATTATTTCATTCTGAGGTTTTACTATTACTGCTTCAGATTCTGATCTGCCTGTACCGTCTGTAAGGAGGCATAGTAAACATGCTCGATTTAATCCCACTCTATGAGAAAGAAAATAAGTATTTTTTTCACACAGAGAAGACTTAAGATTTTAATTGTGAATTCTCAGCAAAAATAACTTTGACTTGAAGGCTTCTCGTATTCTTTACCAGGGGATAAGTAGGAAAATGCTTTTTTGGTAATTATTCTCAGTATTTTCCCGTGTTTAGAGTGACACTCAAGCAATTTACATGGAAGGAATTTATGAAGCAGTTTGAATAGGCAGCAGGCACAACAAGCAGTGCTATATGGAGGGTTAACACTTGCACCAGCTTTGAAGCTTTGAGGCACAGAGCCAGAGGCCAAGTGACATTAGCTGCTCAAGAAATGCACTAATCGCCTTAGAAATGCAATGCCTGGAGAGTCTCTTAGGTATTATGTAATGGAAATTGTAAGGGAAAGGATAAAAGTCAAACTTTGTGTATTTACTGAAGGTTATTGACGTAGTTATGACATCACTGACGGACAGTCACAAGACACTTTTTGTATACATAGTGCAACAGCCAGGTGGCAATTAGCACAGTGCCACCAGGCACCTGGAAATGTGGTACTGTACCTGCAAACACACTCCAGGAGGTATTGCCCTAACAGCCCACTGCCTTTCACACACCATACACAGAAGGTTGGTCTTGTAGTAACCATGACAGTGTCATCTGAAGGGTTGGCTTTCCCTTGTGACATCCAAAACAACACTGAGGTACAGCCAATGAAGCTGATGAAAGGTCTAGAAAATGTCTTATGAGGAACAGCTGAGGGAACTGGGGTTGTTTTGTCTGGAGAAGAGAAGGTGCAGGGGGGACTTCATTGCTCTCTACAACTGCCTGAAAGGAGGCTATAGCCAGGTGGTTGTTCTCTTCTGCTGTGTCTCAAGTGACAGGATGAGATGAAATGGCCTCACATTGCACCTGGGGACATTCATATTGGATACCAAAAAAAAAAAAATCCCTGAAAGAGTGGTCAGGATTTAGAATAAGTTTTCCATGGAGGTAGTGAAATTACCATCTCTGGAAGTTTTCAAAAGGCGTTGGGATATGGCACTTGGGAATGTAATTTAAGAGTGATTATGGTGGTGTTGGGTTGATGGCTGGACTGGATGATCTTGAAGGTGTCTTTCAAACTTGATGATTTGTGACTCTGATTCCCCATATCCTCTTTATGATTGCTCAGCTTGAAACACAAACAATGATTTGAGCCTATAGAGAGCTTTTGTTTGGATCTATGCAGTGTGAAGGACTCTGCAAAATGCCAATGGACTTTTGACTTATTTGGGATAATCAGCCATCTCTTTAATAGGTCTCTACCTGCTTGCTAGGCAAGCAGAAAGGATGTATATTAATGACATAATTAAGATTGTGGTGGATCATGACTCATTCAGAGTAGCAGAAATCCCAAAGTTAAAGCAGCCCTGCTCTGGATGGAGACATTTGGCATGCAGAGATGGTCCGTGGGTGAAACAGTTAAGTGGCATGATGTCCTGACAAATTCACAACTCCCAGAGGCCAGGTGACTTCAGAAGCCCAAACTTGTGAACAGAGGAGTTTGGATATCTAGACATATGATATTTAACTCCCTGATATTGGAGAGTTCCACTACAAATCAGTTGAATTTTCTAGACTGGATTTTGTAGCTGTCTTCTCTATGATCAAGCAAACTGCTCTATAGAACAACTATGAACTGCTCAATGGAAATCTTATGATTGGTGTGGGAGGATGAAATACAGTTTGTGATTTTAAAAGCAGTTGTTCTTACCTGCTTCTGTTAAGAGCTGAGAAAACTAAGGAATTAAAAAAAGAAATGCAGTAATTTTCCTACTACTGAGCAGTTCAGGTCAGATATTAGGGTCTGTGCAAATCTGTTAATTTAATTGAAACTCTAAAGCTGCCTCTGCCAGAATTCACAAGCCTGATAAATAAGTCCCGCAAAGCTCATAGGCTTCAGCTAGCAACTCCACTGCTGTTTAGGTGATGGCCACATTCTGATATAATTGTAAAAGCCATGGATTCTAAATAAAAAGGAAGAAAACAAAAAAGTTATGAAATTCTCTATATAGAAGTAAAGATTCTGTTGGCAAGTCTTCAATGATGCTTGAATGCTGCTGATTCACAAGCCTGATAAACAAGTCCTACAAAGCTGGTGAGTGCTGCACAAGTGAGGAATGGGATAGTAAACAACCCTGCAGCAGCATGTTCTAGGAGAAACCACTAGTGTGGGGACTGGAGCCTTCCCTTCATGCCTCCAATCAGGTCTAACTGGGTGGTGAGATGCCCCTCTTCTTTGTTTTATTGTCAACCCCCACTTTTCTCTTTCCTGCTATCATGCAGGCTCCCAATTCAGGAATCATTCGGTGTAGCAGGGTAGAGACAGAATCACCTGAAATTTTATTTCTTTCTACAAGACATGTTTTTGTTTCCCCTGCTTTGTTCATCAGTTTTATTTGCCAAAACCATGTCTGACCTCACCTTGAAGCACCACACTGTGAACAAGACACCCCTCTTGTCCTGTCAGTGACTACTGCATTTGGCAAGAACAAGGATTTGAGGCACAGGAAGGAAAGGCTTAGGAGCAAACATTCAGATGCCTTTCCCATACCAAAGAATTGAAAGATTTTCATCTTCTGAGTACCAAACTAATTCATTAGAAGTTTCCTATTCTGAACAGGGACTGTGCCATTTTGCAGAACCTAGAGACTTCTCATCTTCATCCATAGCAACAATGAATGATGAGCTGTGTTTCTACCTCCACTGCCAGCTAGCTTCATATTTCAAGTACCTCCATCAAAGCAGAAAACACTATCAAATAATTATAAAACAATGTGATTTGATGGACCTTATCTCATATCTTGAAAGAAACCATTCAGCTGAAATTGAGAGCCTTATTTTCCCGAAGTAGGAAACAACACACTGTTTTCAATCCTGTAACTTGATGTTTGTAAGAGCAATATTAAATTCTAGTTCAGAAAAATTTTAGACAATAGTGGTTCAGATTGCTTCTGTATTTTAATCTCATAAAGAGCTCAGGGAGAGTTTGCTTCTTAACTGTGAGCCATGGTGCACAGCCATAGTGATGCAATTTGCTATAGAAAAAGTATTAAATTCATTATATCTACTCTCAATGTAATCTGCATAATACATGCTTCCCTTTTGGCTCCAGTCTTGTCCTTCTGACCCTTTGGTTCTGCACCTGCAGTGCCCTGGACAAGGTTGCCATGCAATGCACTTGGCTGCCTGGTAGGTGTCTGTCAGGTAAAGGCAGAGCCCTGCCTCTCGCCCAGCACTTCACAAGTGCCCATGGACAGCCACACAACAGTGCACTGCATTCACAGACAGAAGAGCAGGATTGTGTTCAGTCTGCTGGGAGAGTCAAGCACTCATGCTTAAGCATTATGGCCAAATAAAATTGCATCAGTGGTTTTGCATCTTCCAAGTCTGCAACAAATCATGATCACCTTAATAGAGATTGATCACTGAGTACCCTAAGTGAACACAAAAATTAGTTCTGTGTCTCCAAGAATAAAATGCAGAAGGTAAAATACTTTAAAAATGAATAATATTTTGTTTTGCTTTACTATGTAATTTATTTAAATTATTCTTGCTTTACTGTTGTTTTCAGAGATGTCATATACCACCCCACATTTCCTATTATTAGAATGTTTCACTAGTGACTAATATCAACTACAGAGTAATGGAAGCTTCTTCACTTTTCATGCTTTCAGTTGAGCACCCCAAAGGTATTTAGGATCCAATGGCTACAGTGACCAGCCTTGGCCAGATTGTTCTGTTCTGCTTTGCTTATACCTTTGTATCACAGAGATGGAATTTGTTGGGAAACATATGGAGTAACAATCAGCTCTTACTCTTATTTGTCATGTGTCTAAGTGAAGAAGGAAGGGTCATATGTAAAGCAGTTGACCTGCAAAGCAGAAAGTTACATCATAAGGTTCAAAACATAGAAAGGAAAGGAAAACATAAACTAATGCAAACATGAAAGAAAATGAGTTTGTGTTTACAGAGAATAATAACACCGTTTTCTGTGACTTTCCCTATGATACCTAACAGCTTTATGATTCCAAGTCAAGGCTTGAAAGAAATCAATGACAATAATTCCTCTAACTTCAACACTTCCTTCCTACCGAGAGACACATATAAATACCATCAGTTTTGCCATCAAACAAAACGTTTGTCTTCTCATGGAAAAGGGTATTACAGAAGGCAAGAGTTAATGTATTGTGGGATATTTTCCTTGCAGAATTGTGGAGGAACGGAATTAACAATGGCAATATGATTTGCTATGTGCTTCAGCACAGCAAAAGATTTTGGCCATGAAACAGTATTTAGAAAAGCTAGAGTCAGAAATGGAATGTAGGGGAATGGCACCAGTGTGTGGCAATAGTTACATGTAGTGGGACCTGACCTGTCACAGTATGGCTTTGTAGCAAGAGCAAGAGCTAAACGTGAATTTAGAACAAGAATTGCCATGTGTGACTTTCAGAGCACAGTGCGAACCTTTTACATCTCCACTGTTGCCAGGCCTAAATGTTTAGTAGACCTTGGTGGGACAAAGGGTTTACAGAAGTAATTTGCCATTTGAACTGCCTGGCTAGATAAAGTTGGATGGGGCAAATGCAGCAAAAAACTTGTAGCCTGCTGGAGGTTTCTAGCTATTGAAGTAACAACTGGCAATTTTGCCACATTGTTTTCAATTAAAAAATTATATCTAAGGAAAAAAAAAAGGCACAGTAAAAGAATGATCTTGCACAAAAGCTTACCTGCTATTTGACAGCAAGCTCTTAGCCGAGCTAGAGCAGCCCTTGGCCCCTGCTGCACACTTGTGAATGTTTGCCCAGGGAGCAGCAGTCAGGGCTCTGCCACTGACAGCACCTCCAAAGGCAGATGAGCACACAGGTGTGTTCATGGGTGGGGAGTGCATAACTAAGGAAGAAGAATAGCAAATGGAGATATAAACCACACATGTTTGAGTTTTGTTATGAAAACTCAGAGACAACAAGAGATGTAAAAGTTACTTGCTGTTCCACATAATGAGCTAACTGGTACAAGATTCTGCAAAGACCCAGGCCTCCTCCATGTTTCTTAAGGACAAATGAATGTCTTTCATTTTGCTAGAAGAAAAGTTCTTGTCTGAATAGATATGAGTGACTTTCCTATCCTGACATGTGAAATTCTGTACTGCATTAAAATGCAAAAATTCTGTACTGTGTCTTTGATGCAAAAAATTCAGTCACAGGTCATTCTGTATGTAAGGTTATATTCCCTTGCTTATTTAGATCTGTATATTATACGTTCATAAGCTTTTTACAAGCTCATTTGTGTGTCTCATGATTAAAAATTCTGTTTATGTTTTTTCGCTTGTCAAGCCATAATCAGCTTTCATGCTGTGTCTATGTGATATCTTCAATAATCAGTTAGGTTTATGGGGAAAGCAGGAGCAGCAATGCTGTACAAAGTGCTTCTTGGGGATGAGCTGAAGCTGTGAACTCCGTTTTCATTCTGCTTCTCTTAAAATCTGAAAGCTGTGGGCTGCTGCCAAGGGAAGTTTCTCTAAGAGCCTGGACTCTGTTAGCTAACTAGCTCCCCCTCTTGAAACTCCAGAAATGCTGACAGGACTCAGAGATGTAAAGGGAAGTGAAATTAAATCCATCGGTGTTGGAGTTCTCGCATTTTTTATAACCGTTGTGGGGTTTTTTTGTCTTATATGTAACTGAGAGCTGGGGAATGTCCTTATCTCTCTGCTGTTGGTTTCTGAACTGACCTTGTAAGAATATAAAAGGGGTTTTGATGTCTGCTGCAAAGAAATTCAAGGCTGCAGAGGTCACCGTAGTGCCAGTGTCCAGTGGGGAAAGGCAGCAGAACTCCCCAGCTGAAGGGCACTGGAGAAGGATGTGGAGGTCAAGGATGGCTGGGGGACAAGATCTGCAGCAGCCCCTGCTGGAACTCCAGCAAACACCAGGGCAGGAAGGGGAGCGCCCATCTGTGCAGGACACAAACATCAGCTGTGCCTCCCGGGGCATTCCCGCTGACAATGAGCGCAGCTGACGGGGAGGTGGCAGCTGTGCTGCTGCGGCAGCCGGGCTGTCAGCACCGCAGGTAACTGCAGCCGCATCTTCTGTTTGCTTTTCTTTTTCTATCTAGAACAGGTATGAGGTATATGGATGGGTTTTACTCTAGGGCATCAAATGGGGAGGTATGTGAGTCTGCAGCTGAGAAAAAGGTGTCTTTGGTAGAGAGCAGGCCTCATTACGGGGAACTCTTTTCATATGGGTTTTACAGAGAGCTGTCCTTGCCTGAAAATTCCCATTCAGAAAAAGTTGCTATAATGTCAGGATGGATAAAGAGCGGGAGAAGGCAAGTGTTCTTGCTTTGTAGAGAGGGGGAACTGAGATGGAGCTGCACTCAAACTTCATACTACATTATTCAAGCATCCAAAGACTTATTAGTTGAAAAAGCATTTGCCATCCCTGAAAGAATGAATGTTAGAAATTAGGACCCCACATTTCCAGGTTTTTCCTGGCAGTGGGCTACAAATCCAGACCCTTTTTGTTTCTTCTTCCTCTTTCCAGTATCATGAATCTTTCATGCCTTTGGGCAGTGGTCCACTTTCAACAGGAAGGACAGAGGAAGACCAGTGTATAATCAGGTGAGATTTATTCTGAGTAGGGACAGAAGTAATTTTAAATCTGTAGATTGAAGAGAGTGTGACCAATTTTCTGGATAAAATTCAATTGTTCAAGATTGAGAAGACTACCACTAGCTTGATTTTTGGCTGAATATGATGCCTCGTGTCATTTTCAAAGGTGTGGTAGGATCAGATAGCAGAGCTGTTTTGGTATTCCAGCTGCCTGTGTGTCACTGCTGCCATTCAGTGAACCAAAGTGGAGCAGCCATCACAGCCAGGCTTGCAACTGAGAATTGATACCCTTCTCATCCTAATAATGTGGCATTCACCCATTTCTTATATAACCCAAATGGTTGAAGTTTTATAGTTCTTAAAGTCAGGCTTAAACCTTTCTAATCAGCCTAAATACATCCTTGGAGATACATCTTAGTTGTTTAGGTCTCTTGAATTCTATGTAAATCCACTGTAAATCTTAGTCACAAAAATATCAATGTTTCAATATTTATGATGCCTGTCCCAAGTCATCCTGAAAATCTATTAGAAGTGAAACCCCCCCCCCCCATATTCTTCCCAAGAGTTCTAACCACAATATGGTGTTTCCCACTTAAATTCAGAAAGCAACACTTTTTAAATAAGTGACAAACACAAGAATTTCAATTTTTTGATACCCATTGTAGGACACTATAAGTGTCACCTGATTCTTCAGATGAATATCACCTTCAGGACATCTGCAACATCTCTCTGGTAAATCTGCACTGTAAATTGTAAACACTGACCCAGTTACAACTGTTTTTCTTTTTAAAATCTCCCATCCCAATGATGGAGAAAACCATGCATAAATGCTTACAGAAATAAAGAAAGTGCTTCAAGGGTACACTCTCAAATCTGCTGAAGTACTTGTGGTGTTCAGGTGAATTGTGAAATCAGTGGAAAACAAAAAAAAGATATTTCAGATTTTTAGTCTCCAAATTGTGTTTCTACTTTACCTACAAACAAAGAAAATTATTAAGGAGGCAGGTTGAGGTAAATTTTGTTTAACCCCTTCCCAAATCTTCTAACAATTCATTATTTGCCCAAAATATAATACATATTTTAATTTCAAATGGTAATGATCAAAGTATCAAGAAAAAAACTGCATTCTGTTTTCCATCCAGTCTTTTCATATTTGTTTTTATAACCCTCTGAAAGCTTGCTCTCTGCATGCTTTTTAAAGTAGAACTTTAGGATTCAGCATTTCAGCTGATAATCTTAGAGAAACTCTGCCCATTTTTATCTATTGAAAATCTGAACTTCAAACAGTTTCACAAAAAAACAAAGCAACACAAAAACCCCTTGCTATTATGCATAATAACCCAAATTATGCACATAGGAAAATTGCCATGGAGTCTGTTAGTATGTCTGAAAATACAGCACATTATTCCTGATGTATATTTTATAAACTGCACAAATACCAGCACATAATAAATGCTTGGGTCTGCACGCAGAAGTGTTCTTTAATGCTCATCATATTTAAAGCTGGGGGTCCTCTAGGCAAAAAGTGACTGTCTGGTTTGGAGGTGAAGCAAAGAAGGTCATCTACATTAAATGAACTAAACTGGGCTCAGTAATAGTGAGCCATTCTCAAATACTAATGACCATCTGGATTACAGATGCAGTAGCCAGATTGTCTGTTGTGTCCACCAAGTGAGTTGTCTTACCCTGGGAAAAAACTGTCATCTGTCTGTCTTGCCCTGTAGACATGAGCTTTCTTCCAACCTGTCCACATGGATTTACTGGTGGCAAGGTCATCCCGTTCTCTGGAACGTCACTCACTTGTATTTGCTGGCTGCTTAGCAGCTGCCAAAATTTTTGGAACAGAACAGAATGGCAAGGGGCTGGAAATAAGATAGTAAAACTGAAATATTTTCTCTTTCTTCCTGGTGTACATTCACCAGTACTTAAAGGAAACAATACCTATTTATTAGCTGAATAAAAACTCTTTTCTCAGCTCTGTTTTTAAAATAGATGATGTCGGTTTTAGGGTGTTTCTCTTCTCAGCTCCCATGCTGTGAAACTCCTTTCCTTTTGTTAAGCAGAATAAGCAAATCATTGCAAGACCTAAAATCTTGTTAAAAAATGCACCAATTTGATTTGGCATTTAATTAACACATTTTTGTTTGGTATTACTGTGTGAGCCTTGACTCTACTTTCAAATTTCCTTTTAATTTTATTTAGGCAATTATGTTTTGCTTTTAAGGATGCCCAGAGAGTCCATAATTTATATATTTCTGCTCTGGTTTTGTGGGTTTAGCATCATGCTATTGTTTATTCAGAAGAGGATTTTTTTCTGAGTACAAAATTTAGAAGTTAATCATTCCTGAAGACTTTATATGGGTAAATGTTATCCTTCTGCTTGAAAGACACAATTCTGAAGAAGCCCTACAAAGTATTGCAGGCAGTGAATACATCAAGCACTTGCATTTATTTTCACAGCTTCTTTATATCCTTGTGAGCACATAGACAAAAAACCTGAAAGGTGTTTGCACGTGAGTTAACTTCAGATTCTAGAGAAAATAGTCCTTCCAGAAAAGGTTTCATCCCAAAATCTACAGGTAGGTAGCCTGGGGATTAATTTGTGATTGTCATGGTGAAGTGTTTTTGCTAATTAATTTTGCTAATGAGGTGATAAACAAACTAAGGGAGTCCTCTCCTTTTTAACACTAGCTCAGATTTCATTAGTAGTAGCTTGTCCATGTCAATAGCAGGTAAATCCCAGACAGTATTCATTAGAAAACAGTAAATGCAAGGCACTGGGATGCTCTGACACCAATTTTAGCCCAAAGCCTTGGATGATTCTTGTATTTGTCAAGCTGGATGTTCAGTGAGCCACAGTGTGAGCAGGGAAGGCCATACTTCCCTGTTACAGCAAACCCATCACACGGCTTTGATGGGAATATGCTGTGAAGAACAAGGTCAGTGGTGGTAAGAGAGGAAGGAAGGAAGGAGGGCTGCTGTTAAGGAACTGGAAAATGTGGAATTCTGTGTGTGTTTAGGGACATGCATTCATGCACAAATATGTGCTCTCTCTATATGCCAAATAGTTTTACAGTGTTAAGTGTGTGCTTAAATACCTCCTTACACTGGGGTTGCAAGAAACATGGCTAAGGAAGCAGGGAAAAAAGGAATAGCAAAAAGGAAATGAAAAAGGGAACCAAAAGAAAAAAGGAAGAAAACTGTAGTTTTTCACTCATTTACTTCATGGGCTGCTAATATACCATATATATATGTGTCTCTGTGTATATATAGATGTAGACAAGTGCATATGGTTAGATATTCAGAAAATCTGTGTGCAGACATAGCTTTTATCTTCATTATAGTTAAAAGAGGACCAAGTATATGTGCTTGAAAAAAGTCTTGTGAATGGTATTTCATCTGGCATCATCAGAAAAGGTGTTTTCCAAGCAGATCAGAACCAGTCTGTAGCTCACTGTAGCAATTCTGTTTGGAGTAAACGAGCTCTTAATTAGGTGAGGGCTGATTTCTTGGCGTTTGAGACTCTTTGAAACTCTCAGACTGCTCTTCACATAAAAAAAAAAAAAGACTACTCTTTTTAAAACTTCCTAGCAAATGGGAACATAGTATATAGGAAAACAGGATTCAAAGCCACACATCTTTGCGAAGGGGAATCAGACTCCATTTCGTACTTGATTAATTCCACTGAAACATTTGGCAAATACCAGCTAGTAAGATACAAGTGGTATCTTCTAGGGTATAGGTGTTTCATGAGCAAAGATATGACAGCTCAGACCTAGCTTGAGAATCATCCTCTGCTGTGGGAGGCGTCACAAAACACATCAGCTTCTTTTTAAAGCTTCTTTTTGTTCCTTGTCCTCGCAGCAATGGGAAAGCTGTTCCTTAACTTCATTCTTGTGATGGTTAGAAACTATGTAATTTCCTTCATTAACCTCCTCATGGCCTTGCTATTCCTGTGCCCTGGTGCAGCCACCTACTTACAACACCAGCTCCAGCTATGTTTTTCAGCACACCCACCTCACAGAATGATCTCCATCCCTTGGCCCAAGTAACACAGATTGGCTGATATTCAAGGCTAGTCCTTGGTAGAGCAGTGGAGCAGATGAACCTAATCCACACCACATAGCCCATATGGTTATGTCTAAAACATGACAGTTTTTATCTGTGGGGGTGGCTTGGTTCATCATATTTAAAAGTGTGAGGACTGTGTTGCAGCCCACAGATTGGCGTTTCCATAGCATGAAACAGTAGATGCTGCATGCTCTGGGTTGTGGCATAAATGTGCTGGGAATGCTTTTGAGTTCCCGCATTCTTTTTTGGTGGGAACTGGTTCAATTCTTCCCAAGGAGGTCCTGGAAGTAAATAAGCAGATAAGGAGGCAATGAGCATAAAGGAAGAAAGGAGTGAACTGAGCTATCCAATTGTATTGGTACCCATAGGCTTTAGCTTCAGCAGCATAATCTCCCTTGCTGGGTATCACCATCACAATTTTTTTGGAGAGGGCAATCATATTTCATCTTAGGCTGTGTTTTGCTAATCAAAAAATCTTCCATTTTTCCAGATCATTCCATTGTATCTTTATGAACAGCTTTAATTTATCTTCCTGGAATGTGAATTACTAAGATTTTATGAATTATTCCAGATAAATTTTTTTAGTGTTTAGTAAAAGAAAAAAAATCTTTGCTTCAGAGGATGATCTAGATCAACATAACTGAATATTGCATTTATCTTTCACATACTGGCCTTACTTACCTAGTTTATTGTAAGTGGATTCACAGTGTAGACATCTCAAATTCATGCACTTGTCTAGACCTTTTTCATAATCAATAGAGAGACATGAGTGATTCATCTCATTCTGAAGTTAAAGTCTGAAAAAGGTCAGATCAATAATGTCTGAAGTGCCTGTTTGTCTCCTCTGACTGCAAAAGCAGTCTGGGTTGAGCAGTGAGAGTAAATATGTCTATACTGTAGATTTCTGAAGTTAGGTCAGATAAATCTCTGATTGATCAAAACTGAAATGATCACACTGTATTTCCTCTTTGCTCTCACTAACATCTAAGAGCTCTTAAATTATAGGAATTATTCTTCTTATGGACCTGCAATTGCAGGAGCTTCCATATGTTGTATTAATTAGGTAGTTCACGAGTTTCTATTAGCTCAGTCCTCAGGGCCAATATAACATTTCTACTGTGTGGTACTCCAGTTCTCTTCCATGATTGTGTCTCTCAGTTTTATGCCAGCACCCAAACTGAACTTGTGGGCTCCTACATCTTGTGCTGTTGTTTGTGAAAGCTTTCAATCATTTGATCTCACACAAGTTTTTAAGAATCTTTAAAAATATTGTCCCTAAAATACAACTATCACCCTCAGTACAAACTGCTGCTGTCTCCTAGATGGCTCCATTTTTTTCTTTACTGTACAATTTTAGATAAAACTCAGCTTCTCTGTAAACTAATGGCCAGTGTAAAAGAAGATTAAATGATTTGGCAAAGTTTAGGTAGATGGCTACATCAGCTATATCTTAGATTAAAACTGAATTTTCTTTTAAATAAAAGGTCAAGGAAGAAATTTGCTGTTAATTAAAGGAATATTTATTGGTAATTGCTACTATATTTATGCAATTTTCAATCTATTTCCATGGAAATTTATTATTTCTTTCTAACTGCATTATAAACAATGCACATTCCTGAAACCTCACCAATGGAATTCTATTTTTTCCTTCTTAAATATTACTGGTTTGTTTGCTGGTCTTTCTTCATGCATTGATGAGAATCAATGACTTGATCAATTCCCTAAAAATCCCAGACATTAGACTGAGAATTTCTTGTGTCAGTTCTTTGGATATTTTGTATTGTTTTCCCTCCCTCCCATACTTTTTCAGGTTGAATTCTGAGTTATGTGTCTGTCTGGAAAATAATTTTAATTGTAATGCTTTCATTTATCTTTGCTTTATTTTCTTCACCACTTCCCATTCAGCATTGGTTTTATTGAAAACTGGAACAAAATAGTCCATTGCTACCTGGACTTTATCTAGATTGTTTAATTTCTCCTCCAGTCTCAGCAATCAGGACTCCTTTTTACTTTCCTTTATCTTTTCTTGGTTATGTGTTATTAGTCTTAGGTTTTGCTGTTATGTGTAACTCAGCTACACTATGACAGTATTTTGTCCCTCCAGTTTCTCACCTTCTATACATATATATCTCTCAAGATATGTATATTCAGTCTTTTTTTCAGTTGCCTGTAGAATCTCTGCTTACGTCTAATATCACTTCTCAGTTATATTATATGTAACAGGGTTTTATCCTTATTTGAATAATGAATGGCAGGAAAGCTCATGAATTTGACAAAGAAATTCCAGGCCTGGAATTGGATATGAGGCTTTGAGTTCTTTGAGTTCTTCAGTCCAGTGGGCATCACTCACTAGTTACCTTAATTTTCCAGTCTTCTGCTTGAATTAAAAACTGGATTTGTTTCATTTAAACTGAGTCAATCAACCACTGCCCAGTGCAAGGCTTCTTCTGTGATTAGTTCTTCTATAAAACCCTTTTCTGATAACCAAAAATAAGCCAGAAATGCTGTGTCAGATGGTGAGCTCCCTCTGCAGTCAGTGAGGAGGGACAGACAACTTCAGAAGATGAGTCACCCCATGGAAGCAACTCTTGTTCTGCAAAGTCCAGTCTCAGCTTCTTGGCTCAGAGGCACTGTAGATCAGACAGGCTGGGCATCTCACTTGGTCTTCCCTCTGCAGGTTGTGTTTGGTGAGCTGTCACTCCCACAGATAGGAGGGTGACACTTGTTTCCCATTCTCCAAGCAGGCAGTTGGCCTCCTGTGGCCCTGTAATTCCCAGCAGTGTGACATGGGTGTGGTATGCACGCATGTGTGTCTAGAGAGCTCTACAGATCTTGAGCCATACTCACATCAATCTGATTACACCAAAACCATAGGCCTTCACCACTGCCTCAGGGTGAAAAACACTTCCTTGGTGTATTTGTGGCACAAGGGAAGTCCATTTCACTAGTCCCATCACTTCCTATTTCCTTGCACTGTCTTGCAGCACTGATGTATTTATACAACGCTATTATGATATGATTGTAATAGCTATGCAACAGAGCTCAGTGCCTTTTCTTTTACCATATTCCTGCCAGGTTTGGTTTGGGTTTAGCAAGGAGTCAAGGGAGACTGCAGCTTTCACATTAACAGTACTTGGAGAAGTGTATGACCCCTTACAGATGCTGCTGCAGACTCTCCTCTTGCCCTTTCCCTCCTCTATACATATGCTGTAGTATACTGAATCCTTATTTTTACTTCTCTCAAGCCACCTCCATCCTTCATTCATTTCAGCCCCTAGAGCAATTAATTTAATCAAGCCCAACTCAATTTTTTAAAAGTAAGGCATAATCTCTCGGCATAGATGTGACTGCCCTGTCAATTAGGGAGTTACAGGTAGCTGATTCACCTTGTAACAGTGCTATTTTATTTTTCCAGTGGGACCTGTTTTCTCTTCCCCCTACTCTTTTTGTCTCACTTCTTCTTCATAGATTCACTTTTTGCTTGCTGTTGCCTTCCTTAAAATTTTACTTATCCCCAGTTCTTTTCTAATGTCTTTCTAAGAAAATCAATATCTGTATTGATGGTCAAATGAGGTCCCATGAAGATTGACCAGATATAAGCTGGCAGTGATTAGTTCTATTGTGAATTCTTCCAGCTGCAATGGTAGCTCTAAGAGCTGGTGTCATGTCCAGGCTGATGGCTTAGAAGACCTCCAGGTCTGTCATTGTATGTGTATCTTTAGCAGTCCCCCAAAAGAAAGGAAAAAAGTAAAAGTGTAACCCTGGCTGCCACTGGTCTCAGTGCTGAAAGACATGTCACTGCCTTAAAAGTGATAAATCCCAAGAATGTGCAGATTCTTTTTGTTCTGATATATGAAGGAAATAAAAAAGTTTTTTTGCTACAGGAAGTGCCTTGATATTACAATGTAATTTACCATACTGCTGTAGTGTTGTGAACTATGTAATCTAGCAAACTTCATCACTCCCAGGCCACAGTCTGAAGGATTTTAGAAACATTTTTTGTTTCATTTTATGCCCTAACAGTCAGAAAATTTATCTTTTCCTGGTCTAGAAGTAGAGGTCTTGTGAACAAAGGATTTTTTTTCCTTAAGATGAAGCAGAGAATGAGGTCCCTACTAAAGCCTACTAAACTTTTTTGAAAAAAAAAAAATAAAAAAAGGTAAGAGTTTCACAGATATTTCAGATATTTAAGCAACAGAAATTTTCTTTTAAAATTTAGCATAGGGCTTCTAAGATTCTGGTTTTCAATTTTGTATGAATGTTCCTTGGAAGTTTTGAGTTTTGACATTCCTGAACTTAAATCAGTACACCCGATGGAGCTGCCTTAAAACTTCAGTCTCTAAAATTCTAAGCCAAATTCCCTTGTGCTTCAGTGGAAATTCATTGGAAGTAATATCTATCTGTGATCCAATGCCTTTTCAAGAAATAAATGTCCTTTCTGATAAAAACCTATTTTAGTGAGAAATTCTGTACTGGTGCTAAGTAAAATACTAGAAATAACAAATATCCCACTGAGGGAATATTTGGTAAGTATGCAAATCTGAAAGTGAACGGAATAATAGGGTGCAGCTGGCTCTTAGTCTTATATTTGACTGTTGCTGTTCACATACAGTACAACAGCCGTGCATGGGGGAGGAGTGTTAACACGATATTCAGTGAAGGCTGCATGGCGTGGGTGTATCACAGTTCCAGGAAGAGCCTGAGGTTATGGTTTACAGAGTTCACGCCAACTCTTCATTTTAAAATGTAGTGGCACACTCTAAGTCTACTGCTGACAGAATGAAGTTTTACTGATGCTTGACATGGTGACTAAACTATTAGGCCCATCCAAGCTCAAAATATAAAGCTGTTTTCTGACAGCTTATCAGAAAACAAGACTAACTGCTCTTCAGTGGAATATTTCTAAACCTCTCATTCCTCAACCAATATCAATTCTCGTGACACACATTTTGAAAATCTACTTAAGTATTTCACTTTGTTGGGGAATTCAGGCCTGCTTTCCATACAGAGGGAATCTGAACTGTTTTATTATTTTAACAGATATCCCAAACAAGCTGCTATTAGCTATTTTTATTTTTTAAAACTTTTAAGTTTGGGCAATCTCTAGTACCACTGCTTGTAAAATTTAAAACAGAGTGACTGATGCATGAAAAATATACTAGCAAACACGTCCTGCATTGTCAGAAAGTAGGTTTTTCTCATATCTTGCATCTTTCATTCATAGATTTGATAATTCTTTTCTGTGAAATGTATCTATTTAGTCTTGAAGCTCTTATGCAAATCTATCACAAAACCTTCCTTTTTGTTATACTGTGTGAAAAAAATATTTTCTGTTATACTTTTCTATATATCTATATTGTCCATTCTACATATTGAAAAAATATTACCTTTGAAAATTTATTTTCTCTACAGATTATTTATAATGTGTTTCTCATTCCTCTTCTTGTC
This sequence comes from Agelaius tricolor, assembly GCF_023055355.1. Taxonomy (NCBI): domain Eukaryota; kingdom Metazoa; phylum Chordata; class Aves; order Passeriformes; family Icteridae; genus Agelaius; species Agelaius tricolor. The sequence continues at coordinate 81,561,122 of NW_027269261.1, forward strand.
AAGTTTCATGTCTTGCAAGTTTTTAGTACCTTTAAAACTCTGTGTCTTTATTTAGATTGGCAACTTTACTAAAATATACAATAAGATATGAAAACAATAAATATTTAATTGCATGAATGAGATTCCTTCAATATCCAGCCAGTGTTCTGTATGACCAATGTGTCAACATCTATTTTGTAGGGAAATACAATATTTGAAAAACTGGGGAAGGGGAGTATTTAAATATTGAAAATTGAACTCTTTGCCTTTATGCAAAAAACCATAAAATATATTTCTCCTTAGATCCCTTTTTCAGGAAAATGAATTGCAGTTATTCACAACAAAATATATTTGAACAACAACAAAAAAATGCATAACATGGAAACTACACTAGGGAACTTGAGAACCTAAGTACCCTACTGTTTGGCCAAAACCATTATTGGTGCCTGGAGGAGAGGCCCTTACATAATCCAGTCATCATATTTCCTTACATGGCCCACACTTTAGTCAAAATTCCCTACAGTCCAGGTTACTCATCGTGTGATTATAGGTCTTCTAATTTATTTCATTCTGAAGAATTTTGGGCAAGTAAAATACAATATTTTTAAATCTCCAAGAAAGGGCTACATAGCAGCTTTCTCTCTTCTACTTTCTATAATTTATAATTTGTTGACTCTCTTTTGTTTGGCAGCAAAATTACAATCATATCTGTAGAAAGGGAGTATCTTTATAATAAATTATTTTTATAATATTCAAATACTTAATCATTGTCTGGCATCTTATTAAGTCCCCCTCCCCCTAAAGCCATTTTTGTGAGCTCTACACCTCTGTCAGCATTCATATTCTTTCATTATCCTATATTTGAGAAAGCTGTTTATCTTGAAACATACATTTTTAATTAAAAATTTCACTTATGCTCAGAAGGCTTAGGTATGCGTCACCATGTACAAGCCTATTTTTTTAATCATAAAAGTCATATTGAAAAGCAGGTCTGGTATAGAGAAGACTGTGGATTTAATCAGTTAATTGTGTGGTTACACTGTTCATAATCACTTCATTTGCTTTTAATGGCAATGAGATGGATATTTCCAAAGGAGTCTTATAGTCCTCTGTGTAAATAACTAATTGTTTTGTTATTAAATACTTAAATACTCAACATGCCCTGTAAATGCAATCTGCATGTGAAACCAAATCCCCATACTCTACCCAATCCTCATTTCATAGACAGACAAGTAGTTGCATCTAAATAGTGCCTGGGATCACCTTTGGGTAAATTTGAAGTAATTCCTTTTCCTCAAGAGGTGACTACTCCGATTTTCAGTGATTACTGCAATGTTTGCTGATTACTTTAACTGATTTCATTTATCAATCTATTCACACAGTTGAAGAGCCAGCTAATCTTGGAAGGTGTCAGGACTGAATCTAGGTGGGATATAAAGGCTGCTGCATGTTGCTTCATCTGAGTCTGATACAAAGCAAGAACGAGTTGTTCCTCCTTTGGTCTGAATCAGACAGAAGTTAACACAGATGCCATCTAGCGTATACATCACTTGGAAACTAACCCATCGATTCTCCTACTTCAGAAAACCTGTTTGAAAACTCATTCCTCAGGGTCCAAGTCCCCCTACTTCTCCCCAGAAAAGCATGCACCTGATTGCCCTTGTTTAATCTACTGCCATCCAGATCAGCAGGCTTTTGTGTCATTCTATTAAATGAAAATCAAGCCAGAAAAGATAGAGGACAGCCTGGAAAACAGCCTGGAAAGATAGAGGACAGCCTGGAAAACAGCAGATCATAGATGGCTGCAGTGTGCAGATCCAAATCTGATCTAGTCACACTAGGCATTCTCTATTGTCAATAAAGAGACATGATTCATCTGACCCATATTCAGTGTCTACTTTAGGTTAAGATGAATCATACTCTAAAAGCACCTATTTATTTCTATTGACTGTAAGAAAGGTCTTGACAATTGCTCAGTTGTAGACAGCTATGCTCACTTTTATTGCTAGTTAAAGATATGCTGGGTAATTGCTAATGTATTGAATTACTAAGACAGAAAGATTCTGTGTGGGAAAAATATAGAAGAGTGCTATTACAGGAGAAGTAATGTCAAGGGAGATGCAAGCCAAGTTGAAACAATGGAAGAAAAGCAGAAGTAGCGAAACGGTACCTGGGGGTAGGAAAGTCTGAGTTTATGTTTGATTGGCTTATAGGTATGACTATATCCACATAAAATAATTTAATTTGGAATACATAGATAAAAGCAATCGATATGAGATCTTTATATTTGTTTTGTACATAGTTTGGCCTCTTTCTTCAGTTTAGATTTAATATGGTGTTCTGGACTGAACACCCCTACAATGAATACGTTTCTGAGCTCACTAAAGAACTGGTTGTTGGTTGAGAATGCCATATCCCCTTGAAGGGCAGCAGCCCATTTGGTGTGCGCTATAGCACAGCCCTAGAAGGGATTTGGTTTCTAAGCACTAAAACCTTTCTGTGAATTCAGCCTATGTGCAATAAGGAGGGACTGAGCGAGTTATTTCAAGAATGCACAACTTCTCTGAACCAATATGCTAATGCAAATGCAGCCTAAGACAGACAGTTTGCACATAAAATTTAAAATTCTAATGGAACAGTCCTTTAGACATAACTGCCTAAAATCCTGATAGAATTGATGTAAAGTACCTAACTTTGAGAGCTGCCAGATCATCAATTCACTAGATGGACTGAGGAGGACAAAGTCTTTGCTGGCGTTTCTCACTCTATGTTGATTATATGGAGCATGTGAATAAAAATCTAGGAGCCTCCCACCCACCTTGGCAGTACACAGGCAGGTCTGATGGGAGAAAAAGCAAGAATAGGACTTTCTCTAGGGAAATATATATGCAGTCTGAGGTTGGTCATGGCTGGAGACTGAAGAGCACTTCACCAACAGATTTTGACCAAAACCGAAAGACAAGGAGACAGGTGCCTCCTGAATGAAGAGGTGAATGGCAAGTGTGAACAAATTATTTTCAATATGAAATTCTGTGGAACTAAAGTACAACTTTGCATTAAGCAGAGGACAAAAAATACATATGGAGAGTTCTGTTTGCATTTGTATCACATTGTCCGAACCTTCTGTTGCTATGGTTTTGTACCACCTGTCTGCTATCAAGATTTGTTTACCTCTTTCAGTACTCACTGGATTATTTAGATGGTTATCTCAGCATGATAGATTGAGTTACCTCTCTGGCTTCATATGCTGATAATGAATTCTGTAAAAGTGCTTTTTGGACCATTGTGGTGCTCCCTTATATCTTTTTTTTTAAATTAAAAATTATAAAATGTGTCTTTTTTTCACAAAATTAGAATAATGGTGAATGTAAGGAAATCCATTACTATGCAAAAACCACCCCAATGTGAAGAAGAAGCCAGGTTTCTTTTTAACTTCACAAAATAATATTTTATATCAGTTATAACACAGTAGCAATTTTGTTCACTTTTATTTTGAGTTAGTGAAAATTGTGGAACTTTTCAGGTGGTGTGGAACAACATATTTTTATCAGCTTCTGTTTAACTGCTTTTGTCTTCTGAATTCATTCATAGGATGAATGAATTCAGTGAACAGTGTCCTCATACATTTCAAACAGTGTACCATTATCTTAGCATTGGCAAGACTATATGCCTAAGAAAGATGGAGATGGATTCTTGTACAATAGCTTAGCTGAACTGTTTGCTAAGTTCCATTCAATTATATCTGCAGAAATCTATAGAAAGCAGTGAAAAATCTCATCTCTTAATCAAAAAAACTTGATTGTATCCAAGGGGCAATTGGAGCCCTGAATTGGAGCCCTGAATAACTCATAAATGTTGATAGGGTACAAATGGCAATGATCTTCCAAGTCCAGCTGGGGTGTGTAGACATAATAGTTGGAAGTAATATTTCTTTACATGTAAGCTGAATGAATTTAAATAACAATCATTGACAGACAACAAGTGAGAAAACATATTCTGGTTTTATACATTTCATTAGAAAAAAAAAAGACTGTATTCTGAGCCTTAAAACTTCTGTTCTCTTAGGTATTATGACTAGATTTCACAAAAGGAGTAAAAGTGAGGAGCAGGAAGCTTAGGTAGGGTTTAGTCAGAAAGAGAGCTCCTGACTCTGAGAATTCAAAACAAATAATGTGAATGTGTCATCTCCAGCTTTGTATGACAGCCTTGTGAGCAATTGATTGAACATGTGCTGTTTATCTGATCCTCCATTCTTCTGTGTATGAATATCACTGTTTACACCTCTCCCCTTTAAAACATGTCAACCTGGCCTTGATATATACAGATCTACCACAGAGCTGAGCCTTTCATTTGGCCAGAATCATATCAAACCTGAAAATCTTTAGTAAGAAGAGAAACGTGATGCATGGATATCAAAGGGGTATAGAAGCAGTCTGCAGCAGTTAGGCTCTGATCTACCTGAGATAGAAACTGTGCACGACTGGAGTAAAGGTAGTCCCATCTCAATTCTCCTGGAGAGAGAGAATGAACTGAATAAAAACTCCTCTTTCACCAAATGAATCAGAATATGATCTAAATCCTCCCCTTTAGAAATAATCTTCATTATTTCTAAAGAGTATCTTGCCTATAGATTCCCACCAGAATTTTTAAGGTACTTCAGAAGACAATGCAAGGAAATATTTTGGGGAAAAGCTGTCCAAACAGGGCTTTGAGAACAGACACCTCTCCTTGTCAAAAAGGGGTGGTCAGTCTCATCTTAGGACTCATCGAATCAAAAACATAAATGAAAGTAAACCAGAGGATAAGCCCTCTCATCCTTGTTTAGTATGGCTCAGTGGTTTCCAGAATCAGAGGTAGCAAAATGAACTGATACTGTGAAATTGAAATGGTAATGCTCTGCAATTATTGTCAATAACACAGTCACAAGATAAGAGAAGGATTTCTTTGTACTGCTTTATGGCAAGTGACAGAACCTCTTAATAATTTCAGGAGAGAAAACTGTGGAAAGCAAATTTCAAATTTAGAGTATGAACCTGCATGGTGCTACAGCCTGCCCTATAGGATAAAAGCAAATGGATAAGCCCTACTGAGTTCTTGTTAGCACTGAGCTAACTGAACTGAGCACTGAACTTGTAGCCTGAAAAACTCAAACGTAGCATGAAAAACTTAAAAACATGAACTTTTTATCCAAACCATTTTGGTTTTAATCCAGTTCCCTAGAAGATGTAGTATCTTTTACTATTTAATAGTTCAAAGTCACCAGATCCTTGCAGAACTTAATTTATTATTTCTTTAAGAAAAAAGTTAAGATAATTAAAAATAATTATTGACATGAAGAACAATTTTGACATTCAAATACTGTATAGGTCTCTAAATAAAATATGTACAGTCAAAGAGCAGTTCTCTCACAACAGAAATATTATATTTTTTGTCCTGCTTTATAAAAGTTAAACTGCAGGATCAAAACAGTCCTCTCTGGCCCTAAATTCACCGTATCTCTGCTGATTTTAAATACCGTTTTCCATTAAATAAACAAGTGTTTACCCATTGTGTTTTTTATGACACTAATACATATGGAATACAAGAATTATCTTAAGCTAATCCCTGGACTTTAATATTTTTTTAATAATTTTCAATCAGTTAATTGTTTTCTTGGGACTGAATGACAGGATTTAATTTCACCAGTTCAGATTAGTATTAATGACTCTTCCAGAAGAATTTGAATCCTCCCTTCTTGTATTCACTCAATTAGATTCTCAACCTTGTTTTTTTAAAAAATAATCTGCTTCAACTATCTCAGTTTATTCTTTAATATAGAATTGTGAGATAAAATTATTTTAAATATTTTTATTTCTGTAGATTTCTTTGCAAGAAGCCATGTGCCAAAGTGACCTCAACAGGTCAGGACTCCATTTTCTGTTGAGCAGCTTTTTTGCTATCCAGCCTTCTGCTGAATTGTTCAGATGACAGTTCTTTGTGAACAAGAATTTGAAATATAGAACATAGAACACCATCTTTCTTATGACTTTAGTTCTCAATCACATATGCATCTCTGGAATAGTCTTTTCCATTCACTCATCTTCAATTTTTCCATATAATATGAACATAATGAAAGTATTAGTGGAGTTTCAGGTTCAGTTTGTTCAATTTTTTTCACAGACTAAGTTTTGTACTGAAATTCTATGAGGTTCTCCATTTTTATCATCATCCACAATTCTTTATCATTGTAATTTTCCAAAATCTTATTTCTGAGAGAAAGTAAGCTCTTCCACAGCCAATATCTTCAGTTCTGGCAGTGCAGGAGCATCCTGTTTCTGTGCTCCAGCAATGGGTCAGACAGCAGATAGAAATTTTTATATTGTCAAGGCTTGTCTGTCATTGGGAAGTCCTGGGATAACATAATCCGAATCATGAAAGACAAAGCTGAGAAAAGAGACAAAAAATTCCATGAATTTTTGTCAATTTTGTTTTAGGAGTCCCATTAGGTATGGAGAGAGGTACACCAGCGGTAAAACCACCTTGATGGGAACGACTCTCTGAGTGAGACTTTGCCAGACATTCATGACTGCACTTGTGCCACAAGTCCCCTGTCATGGTGGCAGGCATCCCTTCACTGGTGGCCATCAAGAGAGCCAGTTCACCAGGAGTTTTGTGCTATGTCCAAAGCAAAGTAGACTGCACCTGCTAAAGATAGAGCAGAAGTGCCCTCGATGCCGTTTATAGGTACCCACATGCAGCTGGGCTGCCACTGGAGCAGACAGGTAGAAAAGTTTATGAAAGTTATTCCTGTACATGGGACTGAAAAGTCATCGCGTTTTCTTCAGTTTGGGTTATCTTTCTAAGAAAGGTTAGAATTAGGGATTTTTATTTTTTTTTAACCTGGGACAAACTGGTATCCTACGTTGTTTGGGAATTTTTAATTGTGTCTTTTTCTCTTCCTTTTTCTCTCTTCAGGCTATGGACAAGGCATTTCTTCAAGTGCATGGAAAGGCAAACAATTATTTGGAGATTCACTTGCTTCCTCTTCTTTTATGGAGATGTGTTATTACTAGCCTGTTTGTCAGATGTCTATTTTTGAGTACTCTGTCTCAAAGCCCTTAAGGGGCTTCTGTGTGAAATTAATCTGTTCTAAATGGCCAAATAAATTATGACTGTGGCTAGCAAGACCCTGGTAAAGGAGGTTACCTAAAGTCTGTGACTGGAGTTCTCCTCCCATGAACTCCCTTCAGTAGGAGAGACTGGTCTGGGCTTGTCCTTTGAGAAGAGTGGTACAGCTGGGCAATCTCCAGTGCAAGCTGCTGACCAAAGATCTTCCTGTGCCCAGCAGTCTCTTTCTGTGGGGCCAATATATTTCACCTGTTCAAACAGCAAACAGCGTAATTACTCGACAACTTAAACTTATTTTTTATTTGGATGATAACAAAAGAGTTTTGCATTTGTTGGCGCTGGGCAGCTCTCTTGATTGAGTCAGGTAGAAAAAAACAGTTTACTCTTCTCTAGGCATAACTGCCAGGGGACCACTCACTATTTCTTTGTTGAGGAAAACTTTTCACCATCCTCTGATCCTGTTTTTCACTGCCTTCTTCCAGGAGAAGAGCTCTAGCTCAGTGAGTGGAGAATGCTTCCCCAGGGATAGAAAAATGTAACAGGATGTTAGAAAGTATTCTCTCTGACTTCTCTAGCATTCTCAATTTGTGAGTGTTGGTACATGTTTCTTTGGTTGATGTATGATGTACTAGGTTCTATGAAAGTGGAGGAAAGAGAGGGCAAGGAAAGGAAACAGGACCTCTGAGTTCTATTTCTTTGCTGCTGTTTGTGAAGAAACAAGGTGACAATAAGTACAAATTCATGTTAGGTGCCTTAAGTGTCAGGTGATAGGGCAACCCAGAAATTATGTCAATTTATATGAATGAGGGAAAAGAAGCTATTGTTTGCAGGGAGGAAAAAATGATGGAGGGAAAGCCTATATAAAACCTTTCTAAAGTAAGAAGAAGGATATGGACTGAACAGAAAAAAGGGTAATCCAGAATCTACTACTTGCTCATAAGCCATTCTGTTGAAGGATAGGTGAGGAATACATGCAGAATATATTATATATACATATATGTATATACACACCCTTGGCAGTCTAGAAAGCTGTTAGTACAGACTATACACAAACCTGCCCCTGGACTGGGCAAGAATCATCTGGCTTGTGTGGTATTTTTGGAGGCTGTATAGCTTATAATGGCTCCATTTTCCTCATGTCAATGGTGTAGCAAGCATCTGGATGATGTTTTCCACACAAGCAATGAGCTATTCTCACTGACAAGGTCCTAAGACAACCAAATGCACCATGAAAAATGTCTGGCAGAACCTGAAAATATTGGTGCCTGCTGTCTAGGAGTGAAATGGTCATGGTCAAAAGGGAATATGCATCAATCAAAAATTCTTGGTTTGAGTTGTTCAGTTGGCTTGAGATGCAGATATTAGTATTCTCCTGCACATAATAAGTTATGTTGATCCTTGTTAGTCACAAAAGAAGGGCAGTGCCAGATATTTGAAATAGATTGGCAATATGAGCGTGACTAGTGAAGACGATGTATACAACTGGCCTACAATGAGGGAGTATCACTGTATGATTATTATAAATAACAATATATTGAATGAAGACAGCGGGGGAAGTCTGTTATTTTGATAGTCTTGGAGTGGCTGGATATGGTATAATTATGGAACATGGCAATGATGCCTTTCATAAATCTTGTCAAGGATCAAGCAGATGGAGAACAGCCTTGCAGAAGCTCCTTGATAATGAAAGCAATAAAAGATTTGCTAACTTTGAATTGTAAAGCCCCATCTCTTAAAATGTCAGATATAGATGCCTTAGTGTAGCTAATGATCCTCTGAAGGAAAGGTCCAGAAAATAGTCTGCTGCTTCTCTAGATCTGTCTGCTGCTTCTCTAGGTCTTTCCTCACAAAGGGCTGTCTAGGTGGCCTTTTCAGCCTGAAATCAGCAGCCCTCTCTCTATGTGTATCTGTCTATGGGAAGATGTAGTTTCATGTGTGAGTGCTCATGACATATGTCCCATTTAAGTTTAAAAAAGACAGCTTGACCTTTGTAAAAATGTAAAAATTCAGTGTTTAAAAAATGCTTCTGTACTATACAGGTGCTGAGAAATCTCTCACATTCATTCTGGTCACAGCATTGGGACCTGTGAGAAAAGGCTGCATCTTGGTGATCCTGCCATGACCCAGTCTTGCTCTCTCTCTTCATCCCCATCCTAGCAGGACTTAGCTAATCACTTTTATTGGTGCAGGGGGTACATTTGTGCAGGTGTTCTCGATGAGTCCGGGGTGATGAATTCTGGAAGAGTTGTGGGGTGGTGGGTGCTGTGCCTGCAGGGGGCTCATGCTCTGTGAAACATGTGCATGTTGGGACACAGGAAGTTCTCAAAGGTCCACAGTACAGAGTTAAACAGAGAAGCCTGGGAAGTGGTGTTCTTGTTTGGATAGGATGTTAAGAGCATGGTATCACTCTAAAAATGTTTAAATCAAAGCAAAACTAATTGCATAAATTTATGCATTAACTACATAAATTGTTCTTTCTTGTGTTGAACTGACTTACGCATGGAAAAAACTTCCTAGCTCTCAGCTACAGTTGTCATCAACAGGATAATTCTGTTCCTGAAAATGCTCACTTAGATTTAGATTTAAAAAAAAAAACACCGATCATAAAGTCAAAACCTAAATGAATATGTGGGTACAAAATTTCTGCCACATCTTGCTAGTTCTTTAATATTTATGAGACAACAGAGTACCTCTCAATTTTCAGTAGTCCTTGAATTCTAACAAAAAAATTTCCAAGCCTAAGTCATTAATTCCTGAAAAATCATATTTATTTCAGCCCATGGCATGACACATTTTTATGATATCAGAGATTTAACCGTCAATGTCTTTAGAATGTATAATATAATATAATATAATATAATATAATATAATATAATAATATCCAAAAGGGACAGTCATCTAATAAAGCAGCCTACTTTATTTTTACATTTTCTGTTGCTACTGATCAGATTCAGTTTGTGTGCAGTACAGAAAACAGACCACTACTGAAAGAAAGAACAAAAGGCAAATCATTGTAAAATCTGAACTGCCAGAATTAGGCCGTCATGTTACAAAGTGGTAATTCTTTCTGACAGCCTCAGCTGTACCAATCATGACATTCGGCAAATTAGCCGGGCCAAGAACAAATAAAAAGAAGAAACAGGTGTGAAACCAACTTCCTGCCTCCCAGGATAAATACATTGTTCACTGAAGGGCAATGCACCTGCACTATTGTTTCTAGTTGGCAAAGGGGGGTGGGGGGAAGCTTTTAAGTGCAAATACACTTGAGACTTGATAAAGACAAGAGACTTCTCTATAATTTCTGTATAAATGGGCATTTCTTTCATGATCGTTTTTATAATTTTACTCTTTGAGGAGACATTTAAACTGTAGTTTGAATAAATTATTGCTCTGCAAGGGAATATGAAGTAAAGCTGAATATAAGCCTTTTCTGGGCTTTTCGTAAAAATGAGGGTGACCTCACTGTTTCTTTTATGATTATGATCTTTCTTCTTTAAGTTGCCCTCGTGGCTGAATAGCACCTCAGTAGGGTCAGATGAAGGAGCCTGTTGCCATCACCCTGCTGAGGCCTTGAAGGAATCCCTTTCCAACCAGGTGTACTGCACTGAGTTTATTTGCAGAAACCAGAAGAGATGTAGAGTAGGAGACAAGAGAAGAGCTGCAAAAGGCTGTAGTCTGCATACCTTAATTGAATAAGTTTGTTGCTCTGTCCCTAAGTTATCCTTCTGCACTGGTGCTTGGGAGCTTTTGATTCATGATTATTGCAATGGGCAGACAAAGGAATGGGAAGGTGGGAAACTGTGATTTCCATTAAAGAGCAGCTCATTTCTCCAACCCAAAATAATGAACCAGTGAGACTGCTTTCTCAGATGTTTTCTTCACTGGTACAGATATGATTCTTAGACACATATTTTAATAAATCATTCTCTGCGTGTGGATGAATGCAGACCAATATCATAACTGGAAAGTTGGTATCCCTTGATATTCATGGTTGCTGTAGGAAAGAGCAAGGAGTAAGAGGGTTCAGCCTCCACTGATGATTCGGGTTTTTTGTCCCGAGTACAGACAGTTTAGCACCTCCACATTTCACTCTACATTGGCAGAGATGAAGTGGGTATGGAGTAACACATTGAATAGATATTTCCAAGAGGCAGAATAGCTGTGAAACAGGTCCTAGTTTTTTTGGGGCAGCTGCTGACCCTCACCGCCTTGTGGAGCAATAGCCCCTCCGGCGCTCTGGGACAGACTGATGCCTGCAACATGTGCTGTTTTACAGCAGCACCTGTGTCTGAGGAAGTGCAACAGGTTAAATTTCTGTCATTCTCATGAATCGCTGGGAAAAGGAGAGGAAACAGTGGTTTCACAATTATGAGAATGGGAGAGGGTCCAAGTGAGGTAGATAGGGAGGCTTCTTGTGTTGACCTCAGATTATCCCTGAATTTGTTTGTAGCATCATATACAACATATTCTGCTTGCTTTTGTTTGGTGCTTGGTTTGTGGTGGTTACTGTGAGAGCTGACAAGGTCTGAGCAAAACTGGTTCCTCACACACACTGAACACAGACCAGTGAAACTGGAGAATGAAACTATTTCATAGAAATGTTTCTGCTCCTGCACAGTAGATTTGTTAAGTGAGCATTTCTGTGCAGAATCTCAGGATGTTTTATTAATGCAAAAGTTGCCTCCTGGCAGATAAGTACCCCCTCAACCTTCTACTGCAGCCCTGTGATCCTTACCTATAAGGTTATCCCTGTGACAAAATGCCTGGAGAAACGGGCAGCTGTGCACTCGTTATGTCACAGAGATCAGCTATAAACTTGAAACAATTTAGGGCCAGAGAAAGAAAGCTGTTTTTACATTGATGTAAAAGCAGTCTGTGCTGCATTAGGCGATGGGACTGGTATAGGTATCACTAGCAATCGGTGCTATTATTTGAATATTTTCTAGATTAGGAGTTGAGATGCTAGTGCTACTCTGGCAGCTTTCTCTAGCCAAGGAGAACTGTAAATGGGGAGACTGTAACAGCTTTACTTGAGGTATTATTCAGAATGAGTTGTACACTTGCAGTGTGGATTAGTGGTTTTTTGTTCATGAATTTTTATTTATTTGTGATTATTTCTGTGAGAAATATGACAAGAAAAACCTAATTGAAGTTCTGTGAGTGAGCACAAGCACTTGCATCATTTTAACATCTGTAACCAAGCTCAGTTGATAATGGTGACTGCTATTATGGCATCTTCCTCCCCTCCACACAAGACCATCTGGGATTTGTGTTATGTAAGAGGATTAGCATTTTTGCTTTCCTCTGTTATTTAAAGTATTTCTCAGAACCGGTTTTTGAATAATAATAACAACAACAATAATTGGTCTGTTTTATGTAGGGCTTTCTGAAAGGAGAAGTTGGGAATTCTAAAGCTACTGCTCTTAAGGAGAGCACCTGGCCTCGCCATTTGGGTTTGAATGGGATTCACTTGAAACAGGGTTTTTCAAGCTGTGGTGGATAGGACTAATGGAGGGCTGATATCACTGGATGAAATCAAGGGTAAAGCATAAATTATTGTGAATGGATCAGTTCCAGCAAGGAAACCATTGTGATTTCCGTTTCCTCTTCTCAGGCATAATTATTCATCACAGTTGTTTTAGGGAAAACCTCAGCTTCAAATCCTATCTCATAAAATTATGGTAGTGGCTGGTAACATTGCTTATTAGGAGAGCCTGAATTGTATAATTTTCTGAGCCTGGTTTGGGTTGTTTAATGATTTGCAAAGATTGAAGTATGTGGGCTGAAATTTCTAATATGAAGGGTTTCCTTAAGACCAAAAATTTTGAAAACTTCTAATCAAAGTAGGTACCTATTTTTCAGAACTTGATAAAAAATAAATAGTTTTTACCATGGAAAAAAAAAAAGTAGTGCTAAAGGTTTTTAAATCAAATTCACATAAACTTGAACTACGAATACTGAAGGCAGGGTTGGGGAAAAAGAAGTAATTTTAGGTCTGTGGCAATTTCTGTGCCTTAAATATTTTAAAAATATCCCTGTAATGGAATCCTAGTGTAACCATAGCTTTGAGGTTTGGGTAGTAATCTTTTCCTTAAATATATTAAATAAATTTTTAAAAAGTCTAAATTCTGATGGTAGACTTTGTTTGAACAAATGTTTTAACAATTAGTTCTTCTGACTGGAGACATAAGAAAAGTAAGAGGGTGGTGTACAAATCCCACTGTGCACAGTAAGTTCATAGGCTCCCACCGGAGAAATCTTGGACTACAGGACTCCATGGACATTGTCTGTGCTCCAGTCACCCACACATCTTGACAATCTCACACATAAGAAACATCTGCAGCAGGACTTACTATACACCAGGAAAGAGTTCAGGACTGCTTTTGTTTAGGGTTTTTTTGTGTAAATGCTGCTCTCCTGCTGGTGTGGGAGCAGTCTGGTAAAAGCAGTAAGGTAACAGCCGTGGCCTCTGGGTGCCGGAGCTACAACTGAGACAATAAAAATGGTAGAATGAAGACTGATTTTGGGCCTGGGAACTCATTACTGGCATTACCATTCTGGTGCTGGAGCTCAGATGGAAAACTTGTGGTGCAAGCAGCAATTGACTGCAGCAGATGGAAGCTGAGACTGGGTGAGGTTGGAGGCTAATGCTGGAGCAAGGAGCTTGGGCAGGGGGATGGGGAGGGGGAGCAGTGGGTGGCAGCTCTGTGTGCATCAGCATTCACTCCCTTCAAGCCTGCAGAAATCCAGGGAATCTTGAGCCTTGTAATTTCCCTGCTTCCAGCAATTGCCATACAAATCTGCTGCTATTAATGGTAAGTACACCAGGCTGACTGTGCTGGGTCAGCCCACCTCACCCAGTTTCCTGTCCCGTCAGCAGTAATGGCCTGAGGGGGAGTACAAGCACAGACCTACAAAGTGTAAATTGATGCATTCTCAACTACCACAGTTTTTTTTTTTTCACTAAGAAGAAATCTCTGCAGTCGGTATAAAGTTCTCCAGTAGCTGCTGACTCACAGAAAAGTCAAAATAGTGTCCCACAATGGCCTTCCCTTTTTCAGATGGCTTTGTAGACCAAGCATTAGGGAAGCACACACATAAGTATATGTACTGATGGTGTGTGCTGAAGCACAGGTGAGAGGAATCCTTCTTTGCTGCTTCTTCCTGGGCTTTCTTCCCAACTGTGGCTACACAATCACAGACTTTTGTTCTGAGAGGACTCTGTCCCAGTCAGTGCTGAAAGCAGACCTGACACCCGAGATGAACTGATGCAACAGGAGGGTTTGTCATCCGATATGGCCATCACCAGAATCAGAAGTTTGGAATAGAGAAAGTCTTGGGGTGAATGAGTGAAATTTTTCCTAAGTGACTGGACTCTGTCACTACCTCAGAGACCTGCAGGCCTAGGGAAGTAATTTAAAGGTAGACCTTTAAGGGTGGAGACTGTAAATTAGATTAATCTCACCTTAGTTTAGAGCTCTGACCATCTGGGTGTCTAATCATAAATTAGTCATTATTGGCACCTGCTTTAGTTGATGAACAAAGTGCATCTGTCTCTAACCTTGGGATGAAGCTAATTTGGGGGTTTCTATCTAGTGATTGTAACAGAAACCTGAGACTCAGGGCATGTGAATACCACCTTGCTCACCTTGCTTGAGACTATTTTGTGAAAAAAATATTGAATTATTATAGCTTGTTCCCTCAGAAAAATATAAACAAAGATAATTAAATAAGGAGGTAAAAAGAACGAGGATAAGGAAGTAAGTAACCAAGCAGAGTAAATTATTTATCCAACAGCTGTATGTCAAATGATTCCTGTGCATTCCATGTGCTGTGAAGTTGACTTGTGCAACTGTAATCCTCTTTGGGTTTTGACTATATAAATAAACCTGTATAAAGTAAATATAAAATTATCTGGACAAAATTAGTCATAGGTTTTTCCTTTTTTAATCCGCTCAGTGTTGCAAAAATAATCTGTTAGCAACATGTCTACATACTGTACAAGGTGAACAAGGTGAATTGCTTTGTTTTATGATTCAAAGCTATTTATATAGTAATTTCTTTTTTTTTTTTTCCTAACATGGCTCTTATGTCGTAAAGAATATCCCTGTGGTGCAACTTTGCTTACTTTGTGGTTAGTCTCACAGGTAAGTGTGCTAAAATTTAGGCTGTTCTCTGTCTTTTAGGAAGTAGTTTTCATAACTGATTAAATAGGAGAAGGAAATTAGAAACAAGGGAGATGGAGGGACCCAGCAAATTAGGTGATTACAGGACTCAGAATATGCAAGATTTAGGTTCATATTTCTGTTTTGAGTCTGTTGGAGCAGAAATCTGAATCTAGAGCTGCCAAGTGCAGAGGTGTGTCTTCTCTCATTTGGGTTTCTTACGCATGAGACCTGAGTCCATTTTCTTCAGATGCAGCTTAAAAACAGTTGTTAAAAAATAATTTACAGTAGGAAGACATTCTTGATTGGCAACTAGATGAGAAAGTCATTCTTCATGAAGTACAGTGTCTGATCAACACCATGTAGATAGCATAGGTTTTAAGAAAAATCATCCCAGTCAAACTTCCTGTCAATTTCTGTGCAGTCTTCTTGTGAACCAGACAGAGTTGTTTTTTTTCATCCAATCTCCTGATCATGTTTTACCAGTGCAGAAATGTGCATTTTAAACATAACCTGTAACAGAATCTTACTGAGTGAACAAAAATAAAAAAAGGAGAAAACAAGAAATTTATGTTAACAGCACTGCAGATATCAGAAGAATGTTATTCCTACTGCATTGTTTAGGCAGATATGCAGCTCAGTAATGCCTTCCTCTTCCCACCCGCGCTGTCTTGGAACCAACTCACAATTCCTATTGGGCTTCAGATTTCAATTCTCTGCACTACAGAATGACATGGTTTTTCTGCACAGTGTGTTTTCAATATGAAACAGAGTATATTTCTGCTCTGTGAAACCTCTAAATTCTGTCTCCATGCTGGAGGAGTCATTTTGCATTGTGTTCCTGGTTGAATGCCTGAGAAAAGCTGTATTCCTAGCTGAGAACTAGATTGCAAGGAAGCTAATCCTTTTATGTATGTGTGTTCCTGCTTTCTCATTTCGGACATAGCGAGTATTGTTAAGAATCTTGGCATTGCTCTTTGCCTTGACTTTCCATGCATATCCATGTGCCAAATGTCATCAGAGAGTTTTTTTCCAGCTGTGTATTTTTCTCATGTACTGATAGACCATTATAACAATGTGCTCATAATGTGGGGTAGTGGAGTTTGGATCTTATGGCTCCAGAAGCCCATCATGGCATTTTTCAGTATGGATTTGAAAAAACCTTTTATTGCCTCTCTCCATCCTCAACTGGCCTCTTCTCCTTATAATCGTACCACAAAGAGTAAGGTCAGCAAAAACATATGAGAAAGGTTTAACAAACAGGTTCTTTGAGAATATATTCCAGGCTATAAATATGTGAAACTTAACGATTTTTGTTGTGAGTGTGCTGCAGGGCTGGAGCCCAACTGCTTTTGCTGGACATAAATGCTAATATTTTTCTTAACATTTTACAAGAGTCCATTGTCCAAATGCATTGTCCAAATAAGCCACAGGAGATATTAATGTGCAATCTGGTGAATTTTAGCATATATCTAGCATGCTAATATTGTATTTTAACATGCACACATATATTTTTGGAAACTAAGCTTTCTTCTGTAGGAGAAAAAAAGAAAATAAGATACTATTATGGATAAAGGATATATTTTAAAACAGAAAAGTATACTTAGGAATATAACCAGATGTAAAACAATGACTGTGGCTGTAAATTAGTCAGTGATTTTTTTTTCCTTAAGTATCACACATAGGTTATTTATTGTCTCCTCTACAGCTGGTCAGGGCTGTGATTTTCATCCTGTGAAAACCATTACAACAAAATATTCTTTTTTGTAAGGCCTAGCTCTCCTAGATTAAAATCTATCTGATATGTTTGTGTGAGGAGTGAGAAGTGCAGGAACATAATGAAGGAAAAATAAAGATTTTTCTTTTTATCACTTTGTAATATATATCATAATACATCATAACCTTAAAAACTTGAACATGGTTATGGTCAAAAGAGATTTACTCCATTAATACAAGAAACTAATATTTTCTCTGTTGTTTCTTTTTTTTTTCTTATATGACTAATATGAAATATTATTCTGAAATTTTGTTCTGTAATTTTTCTTTTCTGGTTTTGACATGCTAACTCTTACTGATGAGAGATGTTTAAGTACATTTTTAATAAAATAAACATGACTTGCAACACTGTTGCTATCAGAAAAGAAACAAAATTTCTTGCAAAGCCTATCTAAAATTGGAGTTGTAGGACATACAAATCTACTATCTAAATCCTCATTTTCAGTGAAAAAAAACAATTAAGTATTTAACACTTTTGGTGTTTTAAAGCTCAGATTTGCTCAGGATTTGTCTTGCAGTATGCCTTAATCAAACTGTAAAATTTCTCCTGTTTATCCCTATAGAAAAACAAATTATTAAAATACAACTTCCAGGTAGTTTAGATTTCAGGATGTTGATATATGGTCAATCCTTCCTTTGGTCTTTTATTT
This sequence comes from Agelaius tricolor, assembly GCF_023055355.1. Lineage (NCBI taxonomy): Eukaryota > Metazoa > Chordata > Aves > Passeriformes > Icteridae > Agelaius > Agelaius tricolor. The sequence continues at coordinate 81,578,799 of NW_027269261.1, forward strand.
TCATATTTATTTTTTCTCCCTCTATTGATTTGTATGTGATTTCAATCTGGAAATTGTCTTATGGGAAGTTCCAGCTACCGGCTTTTGCTCTGCCTTTCTTCTCTAAATAAATAGAACTGGATTTTCAAATTTAAAGAATACCTGGCATTTAAAGAATAATGAAAGAATAATTTAGATTATCACAACATATTCTGAGTTGCACAGGACCGAGATGGGGATCACACCGTGGGCCCGAGAGCATTGCCCAAGTGCTTCTTGGACTCTGTCAGGCTGCTGCTGTCACCGCTTCCCTGAGAAGTGCCAGTTCCAGTGTTCCAGTGCCCAGCCACCCTCTGGGTGAACCTTTGCCTGGTATCCAACCTGAATCTCCCCTGACAATTTCAGGCCATTCCCTCAGGTCCTGTCCCTGGTCACCACACAGAAGAGATCAGTGCCTGTCCTTCCTCTTCCCCTCACAAGGAAATTGTAACTGCAGTGAGGTCTCCCCTCAGCCTCCTCTTCTCCAGGCTGAACAAACCAGTGACCTCTGCCACTCCTCATACAACCTCCCCCCAAGGCCCTTAACCACCCTTGTTAATCTAAATTCTTGAGTGAATCTTTTGCAGACTTTTCTGACACTTCCTACTATTATCTTATAATCCTATAGATAAGATGAAGCCCAGGAATTTATAAATATTTGTTCATAAGCTTTGTTTTGTTTTCCATGATAAATTAAATCCTATAATTTGTTCATGACACCACTTTAGTACTTGAAATCATCTCAGTGTCTCCTGGTGTATTGGTTTCCAATATACCTAACATATACCTTTTTTTTTAATACCAGAAATTCAAGTCAGAAATCCCAAATATATTAGGGAATTATATTGCATTTATCCAGTTGTCTGTATCAACCAAACTATAATCTCCATCAAACAATGAAATCCCTTTTGTTCTCATGTATTGCCTTCCATAAAAATACATTGAAGTAAAATCATAAATATTGTATAACTATGAATTAATTCTTGCTCAATTCTTTCCACATATGTTTTCATGATTTAGCCCAGAATTAGATTCAGGCCAGCTAGCTTATGCTTATCCAGGTCATTTCATTTGCCCTTTTAAATATTGCCCCAACCTTTCCACTTATGATTTCTCTGCTATTCAAAGATGTGTCAAAAACTAACAAGGCTAAGAGTTGTTTTTCTGCCTCTTTCAGGATTCTTGACTGCAGGACTAAATGGACAGACTTAGATTCAGTCCTGCAGCCAAGTGCTTCTTCAGTAACATGCTCTATATGTGCTTCCAGCTTTGCTCCAAAAAACCCCCAAATGTGGTTATTGCCCTTTTGTTTTTCCTGCCTTACTAACAGCTAGTGGAAAACATTTTTGAATAGCTACCAATCTAACTGAGAAAAACTAGCAGGTGGATTCAGACAAGCAGACAGAGGCAGAGCACAGGGAAACCACATTTGGTCACCAGGGGAGAGGGTGATCTCGGCACATCGGGCTCCTGAATCGCTGCCAGTCTCTGGCAGGCATCACAGCAAAGAAGTATTTTAAGGTGGATTTGAAGGACAGAAAGTAAGGAGTCTGGGTTCCTGACTAAACATTTGGTTTGTGATATAACATCAAAGAAATCCAAATTTGGACATGGAAGGGGAAGAATGCTTTCTTTTCACCTCTTCACCAAATTGTGGATAGCATCATTTTTGTTGTCTCACTTAGCAACATGCTGGCTGACAAGTTTTTTAGAGTTTTTTTGGTTTGTTTGTTTTTGTTTTCTTTCTTTTTTTTTAAATAAGTTTAAACCTCCTTTTGTTCAATTAGCATTTTTCAAGTGGAGCTGAGTTAGTTGAAGCAGATGGTTTATCTTTTTTGGTAGTGCTTCTAGTTGGACAAATGAGACTTATTTCTACATCTTCCTCTCTATTGCAGTGCCTACAAAGTCATTCCACATTTTACGCACCGTGTTTTGACTTATTTAATGCAGGCGTACTTTCCCTGCAGTAAACATGATTACCCAAATACTTTAACTAGAGAGCTTCTGCTTTCCTCTCTGGTATAATTAGTCACACTGCACTCACACTGCATTTAAAGGGGGGAAAAAATCCACACATGGAGCATCTTGCAAATGTGCCTATAATCCCATACAGCTGCTTTCTTCACTTTATTCTTTTTTGACTGCTTATAGAACAAAATTGCTGCAGCTGGGCAGAAAACTGAGCAAAGTTGCAAAGGCACCTCTCCTTTCTTTTCTTTGTGGAATCCACCCATTCAGGTGTCGAGGGATAGCTCTTGATTAGCAATTGCTTAACATGGGGCTAAGTTTTCTTGGATTCTAGCATTGAATAACTTGGCAGGATTTCTATTAGGTTTGAATTTCAAAGCCAAAAGAGTGATCTGAGATCGCATACTGGCAGTTCCACAGTGGTAATTTCCATGTTAAAAGAATACTTATCACCAGCACCACAGCGAAAGAGGCAGCTTTACACAGAAAGGCCCTCTTGTGAAATTAATTTGGTGTTTAGTTTATTAAGAAGCTGATTCCAAATGTGCATTTTTTAGTTTTGTATAAGGAAAGCTCTTTCTAATTCTGCCGATGTTTTGAAGGCAAAGATTTGGTTGTTTAAAAAATGTTTACAAAAATTCTGCTGAACCTGTTTTTCATTTATATGGTCAGCATGCTTTCTAATTCCTGCTTGCTAGAAATGGAGCAGGAGATGGAAAAGGGAATGATCAGTGTCGATTCAGTAAGATATTGGCCAGATCAGTTTGGCTACTCTAACTTCAGTAGGTAGCTTGTTTGAGAGATTATTGATGGATTTATAATCAGAAAGCTTAAAAGAATAACTTGCTTGGCAAAAAAAAAAAATTAGATAAGGAAGGAAAGGTGCATTTGTTAAGAAAAGAGCCCCTAAAGATTATCCAGGTCTGTGCATGTAATATAAAAGTAGAAATCTAATATAGGTCAGCTAGTCTCTGCTTATTTCTGTCTATTAACTGTAAATGAACTTTGGGCAACTTGTTCAGATGTAGTCATCTAAAATAAACTGAGATTAATTCCACCCTTTGGTGTTTGTTTTCCTCTAACACTGACTTGTTATGTTCCTCCAAGAGTCACACCCACTCAACGTCTTGTCTGTTTGGACAGAGACCTCTTCTGACAGAAGGCAATCTTGTCCTGTGTGCTGGTACAGAGCTCAGTCCTCACAGAAGAAATAGGAGACCTTATCTTTCTTGAAGGGTTAATGTGCCCTAAGGAAGCAGCAATCAACAGACATTAACTTGTGATCACAAGCACAGGAGCTGTATCTTCAATGGACGTGTTAGAGGAAGGGTAAAAGCTTCATGGAGAGCTCTCCATCTGTTGCTAAAATCAGCAAGGGGACAGAGCAGAAAACACACCAAAACAGAATGTGTGCTCTCCAAGCAACATTTATTCTACCTATAAAAAAGGAAAAGCTAAAAAGAATCAAACCTGGTTTATATCAGGCCTTCTTCAGGCTCTGGAAAAAATGCATATCTGACTGCATTCGTCAATGAATATCTAATTCCTCATGGCCCATTTGAAAACAGACCACCTTTGAGAGTAATAGAGATTACTGCAACACGTGTATTACAGCCTTTTCACCTCTGAGGTGAATGTTCCTACAAAAAAAGCAATACCCTGGGCAAAATATGCAGGGAGCTAAACATCTCTTCATTTATTGCAGGAGATAATTTTATTCACTGAGAAAGCAGCACATAAAATGGAAAAGGAAGAAATGAATGTGTAAAAGGAAGAGGGGAGTGGGATTGGGATTGTCAGAAGATACAGCCTTGAGAAGCAGGATCTGAGAAACAGTTAGTGACTGAATCCTTTGTACTAATGAAAAAGAAAACTAGATAGATAGATATACAGATAGATAGATAGATAGATAGATAGATAGATAGATAGATAGATAGATGAGCTTAAGAGTTTGGGGAAGGAGATTGGAAAGTTTCTGAACTACCTTCTTGTCATTGAAATAAAAGCTATTTTTCATATATTTTAAAAGATAGTTCAACTAGAAGAAATGCATATTTATGGTACAGATAAATGTTTTTATATTATGCAGTGTTCAAAAAGATAATTGCAAATACATTTAGAAGATAAAAGTTTTATTAATTTAAAAGAACTACATTTAGAACATGGCAAATGATTATTCTGTAAGTACAATTTTATTAGTAGAGTTGTATTAATAGAATTATTATTTTCCTCTCCTGCCTGGTTAATTATTATAATCTTTCTCTGTTTATCTATTTTGGAATTTTTTTCTTTTAGTTTAAAAAAGATATGTGCTCATTCTCCACTTTTCTTCAAAGTAGAAAACAATCCAGTAAACATTAGGACTGAACTCTCAACCCAACTCTGCAAAAGTAGAATCATAATTAGGCAAAGTTAGTTTGTCTGCTGCTGTGTGTAAACAAGTTGAATAACTTCATTATTTTCAAGCTTTGCCCCTACATTAGAATAATTCACACTACTTCAGGGAAATGACACCTGCTAATTAACCACAAGCAGACAAAGCACTTTAACAGCCATAATCAGTCATTTTCTCCTGCAGTTTAAAAAAGACTTTAAAAAATATACCAAGAAAAAGAAAGAAAAAAAAAGATCAAAACCTTTGTGACAAGATGTTTCCATGAATCATCCTCTTGAGGAAACCTTACTGCTTGAAGAAGATTTAAATATAATAAGTCACACATCTGTTCAGAAAAGGAATTAAGTAAAGTCACATATATGCTCCATTGTATTTTACACAAACACCTGTTTGGGACTTAGCTCCACGTAAAAATAGGTATTTAAAGCGGTCAATATGGATAGTCAATATGTATTTATTGAATGACTCATTCCTAACAGAGGTTTCTATGATAATGAACCAGCAACTTCCCAAAGTTCTCTCCCTCTCCACTGACAAACCTTGCCTTTGGTGTTGCACATCACTGCAGATGACTGAAGCTAAGTGGTGTGAATCACAACCCCACAACCCTGTCCCCAAGTAATTTATATTCAACATGCACAAAAGAAAGTATTTTCAAAAGGAAATCTTATTCTTATTTTGCAGTGAGAAGATGAAGCATGGAAAATGAATCTCCTACACATGGTTTCGCTGAAAGTCTGTGAAGGAATGAGACGTAAAGACCAAACTGCTGGTATCCTGCTTCAGGAGCACTGTAGTCCTAATTATGCCTTTTCCCCCTCTGCTTTCACATCCTAAGATCCTGCAGAATTGTTTCAATTGTATTTTAAAGAGTTCCTATAAATCCTGATTTCTCAATTCATTTGCAACAATTTAGAAAGTACTTTACATGTCCTGGTGGGCTACTGCATTAAGCAAAACTGTGCTGATACTCTCCAGAACTGGTAGAAAATGTTAAAACAGCAAAACCTTCTTGTTCTCTCATTCACTCAATACCTATTTTGAGAGGAAAGGATTTATTTTCTTGGGACATACTAGGAAAAAACCCTTAAGCTAGAAGTGGAAGACATAAGAAAGTGGTTTCACAGTAATTGCTAGTAGGAAAACTAAATAGAAAATCACAAAACCCAGATATTGCAGTCTCAGTTTTACAGTAGTTTGGAGGCAAAAAAGATCCCTGGGGAAAAGTGCTGAAACAGCAAATGAATTATGGAAATCCATTTAAGAAATTGAGATTGTGAATGTTATTCACAAAATAAAAGGAGACTCCACGAACAAAGAAAAAAGTCACAGCCTCACAACCTTTCAGACATATGCTAAGAGAAGTGAGCATGTTTGATATTTCCATTTTACAAGTAAGAACCAGATAGACACTATTATAAGAAGATGCTGAGCAGACTGAAGAGCTACACAGTCTTTTTCCCATCACAATGGGAAAAAGAGCATGTTAGGCAATTCCAGTGTTAGACCTTTCATCCTTTGACCCCACTGTCCCTCTCCAGAGATGTACTGTTCTCCATTGTGTATTTTTCTAGGTATCTGCATACCTTTTAAAAATCCTTGAGCCAAATAAGTACAGTCTTTATCCAAAAATTTTAATTTTCTAAACCACAGCTCTAGCTATTGCAACAAAATTATTATACACTTGGAACAGCTTCTGGAAGAGTTTACATGCTGTGCTTGCTTGAGATGACAGGAGACAGGAAGTTTGCACTAATCATTAAGAAAGAAGGTGGCAGGAAATCTCACTCTTCAGATCATGTAAAGGATTCCTTGTAGTCTTTGCTTTGAGAAATTCTGATATCTCCACTCTAAGGCTTTGTAATTGGGCATGTGTAACCTCTGCAGGTGGGAGTAGTACATTTCCTTTCCATGGTAAAGTTTCACAAAGATTGGCTGAGCTGAATAGAGTTGAGCATGGCTATGTCCTGAGCTTTCCCAGGAGAAAGTTATCAATTGCTGCAATCCTAGAACATTTCAGAGAATCTCATGCAAGACAGTACCAAAAAAGCAGCCTGGGAACTGAAGCCAACAGCCCTCTTCTAGGAACTCTGAATGGGATGGTTGGTTATCGTTCCTGGCAGAGAGTGACCCAAACTTATCTTCATGTCTTGCAAACACCATATAGCTGCAAGATGACCGCTTCCTCTTTGGTCGACTTTCTGTGAAGTCCTGCTGTTGAGGGATGGAGAACTGATCTCCTGGACAGATGTAAGACAGTGACAGCCTATGCTGTGACACAGTGGCTGATCAGGATTTTCTGGCATGTGACAGTGTTGAGTTTTATCTTTTCTCTGCTAAAACATATGCAAAAGTATTCTTAAAGACGTTGTTTAGGATGCAAAGTCCAAATCCAGTGAATTAGGTGATCTCAAGATAACATTAATTTGCCCCTATTTGTAAATGTATTGAAAGTTCCCATGAAAATATGACCTTGCCCAATATTTTAAAGACATGTCAGAAATAGAATTAAATACTCTTTTATTTGGCATTTGCTAACATTTAATTCATTTAACAATCCAATCCAATGCAAGTAGCTTTCCTTTACTGTTGTTTTTGTTGTGTGGTTTTGGTTTTTTTATTGTAATTACAGACATGTACATGCACATGTTTATGCTCATATAAATTTACAATACTGGGAAAAAGGAAGCTGTGTTTTCCATTCAGTATGAAATGTCTTGCTTGACTTGCTTCCCTGTAATGATTCTTGAGGAAGATAAGTAAAATAAAAAGGCTAAAGACCTCATGAACTCTATGCTACACCTGTAATTACAGTACTTAAGGGTTCTTAACCACACTGCAGAAAAAAAAAGGAAACCATCTCAACATAAACACTCTTGGGTACATGCTAAATCTGTTCACTTTTTTCTTAGCCTACCACCTCCCACCAGCTGACCTAATGAACAAATCCTTTCTGATGTCAGAAGAATCTACATTTTAGCCATTCCAGCTGGGAACAAGCAAGGTTGCATGCTGCCATGGCAGCAGTAACTCTGAGAATGGGATAAGTAGAAAAGGTGGCAAAGGTGTCCAAAAATAAAAAGCTATAAAGTGGGATTCTGTTTATCTGCAGTTAGGTGGGTGGGGTTAAGCCCTCCACCTAAGCCCTGATGAGTAGGAGCCCTGGCTATGAGATTTTAAACCTCAAATGTCAGCATGGGAGCTGTGGTGATAAGTTGCTGACTGAGGAGATCATGGGCATTTGACAAGATCTCATTTGTCCAGTCCACAGAGGATGCTCTGTTTCAGTTCACATGCCAATTCTCCCTTTATTACTTGGCCTATAATGCAAGATGTGTTTCCTCCGTGATCATCCTTGAGCAATGTAAGCTCATTCAATTCCTACAGGGTAGACATCCTTGAGTAACAAGTATTACTATGTAACAAGAGTTCAGAGACTTAATATTTTTCCCTTTGGTTTCCCTGAGAGTTCATCACAAAATTGTTCCAGGTCTGCTTTGATGAAAAGAGCAGAGTACTTGCAGGCAAAATCCTGGCAGCACACAGAATACTCATAGTTTCCATTTTTAATTCTGCACTTCCTGTTGCATGTATTTGCTCTCGAGCCACTTCATTTAAATTATGAAATACAGCACATTTAAACAAAAAAATAAAAAATTCTACAGACTTGCAATGAATACATGCAGCCAAACAAACCACACAGCACAAAGCCCACCAAATGTGTTGTGTGAAGGTGGAATCACTGAGGGCTGTAGAAAATTTAAAGAATTTAAGAAAATATTTGTGACACTTTGACATAGCCCAGCTATTTGACATATGAACAGTGAAGGATCCAAATTGTGGTTGGTAAGGTAGGTTCAATAAGGAAGTATAATCCTTTATCTGTAAGAATTGTTATAATTAGTTGTTTCCTCTTCCATTATTGTCTAAGAACTCTGCAGTATCTTCTTCAGTATGTTGCAAGTTTAGAGTGCTATATAGGCTGGGCATATGTTGTAGTCATGGAATGGAAATGGCCATATATGTGTGCAACACGTCACTTGTATGTTCTTTCACATAATCAGAAATGAAATAGTCAAGATTTATTTTCCTTTTGGTCATGTTAAGAGAGAGAGGTTAGTTCATACAGTCCCTGAGTACTTCCATGTGTGTTCACCCTTAACTAAAATGCATATCACTCTTGCAGGTGACTGAACAGTGGTTACAATGTAAATTATTTAGGACTTAAAAAATGAGATGACATTTGAAATGTGTCATTGTTAATTAAAAAAAAAATTGTTTTGATGTGTTATTCCCACCCACACATGCCTAAATTTGTCCATCTACCTTTTTAATCTTTCTTTTTTACCCTACAGGAACTTTGTCATCCTCCTCAACTGCCATCTTCATTTAATGATGAAAGAAACAACAGAACATGCAAGTCCAAAGACACTATGAAAAATATAACCCAGGCTCTGCTGCAATAAAGAAACAACAATGTAAAATGTGGAACAATATCTCAGCAGTCATTTCTCTGAATAGCCTACTTATATCAATCAGATTACTGCAGTGATTAAAAGAAAAAAAATAAGACCAGTATTATTTTAGAATTAATGTAATAATTCGGCTTTTAGACTTCTTTTGTGTCAATTTGACAAAACAGTCAGCTGTGGGTTCCCTGGATTGCTGTGGAAGCTGCTGACTTGATCAGTTAAACTGGCATAGTTCTTCCAGTGCTCATGGCAGGTACAATGCTTTCCTTGGAGACTATGGAGTCTATTTTCCCCAGAGCTTTACTACCACTGGGAAAATCTTTTTCTCCTTGCTGAGCAGTGCTGGCAGAAAGATGAGGATGCACCAGATCAGGAGGTTACTGTGCTTGCCAGAGGAGATCCCACCCACAAAACAGCAGCAGAGCTGTCATGGCCCCACAGTTCTCTGAGACTGTAACTTCAATTATCTTAGCATACTGCTTCAAAACTCATTACAAATATATTATCCATGCAGCAGGCTTTAGTAAAATATCCACCCTATTCCCTGTGCCCAGATCCCTGTGAAAAGAGCACAGACACAAGAAGGGAGCTGGGCCTTGCAGCTACCTACAGCCAGAGCTGCTGCAGGTTTGGGGTAGAGTTGCTTCACATAAATCAATGTTTCAGCTATTTAACTCTCAGCAAGTCATACTTGGAAATTTTAAGAAAACAAAAAGACTTAACTGTAATGAGAAATAAATAGTTCTAAACTGCAAGATGAGAAAGGCTGAGAAAAGAAATTTGGAATGAAATCACTTTCCACCGAGAATAAATTTGGCTGCACAGCAGCTGTATGAAGAGCCAGCCAGGTGTTGGTCATGGAACTATAAGCTGCCCTTTGTAACTTATTATACAATATTATCAAGTTTGTGTAGAATATAAGGCTAAATATTATGATTATATATTTTGAATGAGTGCATAAGCTTTAATAGATATATAGTTGCCTCTCCTAAGACCTGACCTTTGGCAGCCGGAACACCATGTCCTCTCACATCATGGTTGTTTTTGAAGAACAATAAATGCTTTACAGTGTAGAGAGTCACATGTGTGGGTAGCCTACATATTGATTCAAACAGTACTTTACAAAGTCAAGTTCAGGTTTACAAGCCCATAAGAAAATCATCAAACTTTTGCAACCTTTTTGTATCCTTTTTAATACAGAAGTTTTGCAATTTCAGCTTCCCTGTGCATCTGACAGAAATCTGGTAATAATATAGATTTTGTCATTTCATCTCAGAAGGATAAACTTAAATATACTTGAAAAAAATAGGATATAGCATTACATTTAATTATTTACTGTTGAAATAATACAATGTTGTAGGACCTAGAAATTGAAATAAACCTTGGAAATACCTTGCATTGGTTTTTCAGATTCTCTGTAGTGAAGACAAAATGAGAATATATTTCTGTGACAAGAACCCCCAAATATAATGGACCAAGAAACATGACAACTTTTGTGCTCTCTGCTGTTGTAGAAAGGACCTCAGGTCCTTGAAAACCATGATCCCCGAGCAGTTAACAATTATGCAAATGCAGTCCATGCCATTAGAACAATATAAACAAATGAAGACAGAGAAAATTCAGCAGTCACTGTCACCCTTTGTATGGAGATAAATGTGCAGGAAAGTAGCAATGCTTGAAAAGTATACTTGTTTGATTTATTAGAGCCTTTTTTTGGTCAGGGCTTGCAGTTCTTTCAAAGAAACAGCATGTGTCTTTCTCAGGTATCTCTGGGTGCTCTGCTCTGTTGCTGAAGCATTAGCAGACTGACAACAATAAGCCCAGAGTGGATGCAAAATGCTGTTGTTTAAACATCCCCTACTCCTGTACATATTGCTCATTCTGCATGCTGGAATTGGAATACAACTCTCCTTTTCTTGAAAAGTGTGTTCTTAACATAAACTAGATGCCTGCTTTTCTGATTTGGAACATCTAAACTCTCACTTCATGAACAGTCATGAGTCAAAAACTGAAGAATATTATTGGCACGTTCTGAGTCATATTGCTATTTTAATAACTACACATTACACTTGCACAGATTCTCACAAGAGAATGAATTACCTTCAGACAGAAAAAGAAAAAGGAAAAGAAAAAGAAAAAGAGGACAGAAGGAAAAAGGAAAAAAACCCCATGGTAGATGTTTTCCTAATCTTCTAACTCAAACTTCATAAAAAATCTTTCTGAAAATGTATTTTTGATTACTAGTAGTCTATGGCCATTAAAGTAAATGTGTCTAATGAATTTATAAAGGGTACACAAAATTTCATTTGTCTGAATTTACAGTGCTTGGATACCAGGAAAGATCAAGGAATTCATATTGGTTATGTATAATGAGGTAATCAGGCTTTAATGAAAAGCAACAGTTATTAGATAATCAGTTCAGCCTGGTGACTACTGGTCTGTTATTGCAGGGCAAGAATAATTAAGGGGCACTTAAGGTATGGAAAAAAAATGGCAGCCAGAAACTGATGTGCCTATAGGAGTCTCCAAACGACAGGCATTTAATAGCCCTTTATATGTTACTATAGCAACACACTTTGATAACTCATCTGCCCACACCACAGTAAAACAAGGGGCACAGGGCTCCTCAGAAAGTGCAATCTCCTTTAAGCAGATCTATAAGCATTGCAGATGAACAGAACTCTAAACATTCCTCCATGAATATTCATGAACTAAGTTGTTTTTTGTTGCCTGCCTAGTCAGCAGTCACAAAACACATGGTGTGTGTTGGCAGCATCTTGCCTAGGTAGAGGGCTATGGACTGAGGCAATGGCAGGAACCAGGACCTGTGAGGCTGACTGACATTTCCATCTGTAGCGAAGGCTGGTAATTAACAGGAAGGAGTGTGCCTGCAGCATTGCACCATCTGCTAGGGAAACGGCTCAATAAGAAAGGAGCTGGATATCATCTCAGTGGTGGCTCGATCTGGTTCCGACATGAGGCTGGGCATCTGTTAGCTGAGGAGATAGGCTATTAGGAAATTCGACTGGGAATGAACAACATGGAAAGAGCACTCTGACCTAGCCCATAAAAGCATCTCTTCAGAAATGGTGTCTTTTTATCTTACTTACACAAGTCTTCTGAAAATGGTTTGCTGAGGGACCATTATGGATCTGTTTGAAGTAACACAATGGTTTCAAAAATGCTGCTTAATTCCAACATGAAATTCTTGAAATCAGGATACAGCTGTCATCTTTTGACAATAGAGCTAATTTCAGAATGAGGATATGAGGTTAAATTCCTTCTTCTCTTGTTTGTTTTTTGGGGGCAGGAAAGCAAATTAACTTCTAACTATTGTACGGTTTAACTCTCGGAACACAGTAAATCTGGGATACTGGAATGGAAAACGTACAGAGATGAAAGCAGAAAACCTTGCCATGTTTTAAAAGCAGGACTGTGCAAAACACAACAGTCAGAAAGAACATCAATGTATGTTCTCAGTGTGTATATATATACATTTAGAAATATATATATATGTATATGAGTTTCATAAACTCTTTTCTCTGGTAGGAATTTAAGAAGTTTCTGGTTTGCAGAAAAAGTCTTTTCAGGATTGAGTTTTGTAATTCAGGGCACTGAAATAGGCTAGTTTTTTTGTGCTGGGAGACTGACTTATGTATCCAGTTATGAATTTAAAATATTCTGAGTGTAGATAATATTATTAAAGGATTTTAAAGCATAATTGACTATATATTTTTTGGAAATTACAGTTTTATATTTCCCAGACCTCTGATAATGTACAGATTCATTAAAATTTGGGTAAATGTCTCTGTTCTCATCTGCTGACATTCTCAAAATTCTTTTGATGAAGAATGAACTTTCTACCCTTTTCCTCCTTCGCCCACAGTACTGTGAGCAAGTGTGCCCATGTGTGCAGCAACACACTGCTGACATCACCACTGGCTGCATTACATCAGTGCCTGTGGACACAAATCAGCTTGGGGCTGTGTTTGTGCACCCGTGAAGCTGAACAGCCACAGGCATCACTGTGTGCTTTATTTGCTGTCCGTGGCCAGTCCAACACAGTGGTTTAAAGCAGCTCTCACTGACTGCAGGATAAAGAAACTGCAATTCCACTGCACTTGCAGACTCTGAAAGCCTGTACGAGTGCAGCAGCTTGGCTTTTGTTTGCTTGGACTGGGGTGACTTGGTTGTATGTCAGAGTCAGGAGGGTGACTGTAGTCATCCTCGTGAGTTTTCCAGTCTTTGTCTACAGCCAGGGCACAAAGGTAGCATTCCAATAGACATTTTGGTCTCTAAAGTCTGATGTGAGTTCATGTTGAAATTAAGCATGTTGTCTACCATGCTTAATTCCCATATGAACTGCCATTCCCCTATAGAGCTCATAGGATGCACAAATAATTGCTGAGAAAATTAGACCACATAAAGAACCCAGGCAAATAAGCTGAATATCCAGTAGAGACAAACTATTTCTTGTTCTGGGAGATTAGAAGATGGAAATGGAAGATAGTGTGTCTCAGAAAATGGCAGAGGTGTTTTCATAATTGTAGAGATGTATCTGACAAAACAGAAAGAAATCTTAGTTACACAAATTTAATATTTATTTGTTGAGGGTTTTTTCTTTCTTTTTTTTTTGTCTGTTTCTCTACATAGATTTTAAACTCTTCTCTTTGTAAGAATAATTGTTTATTGTTTTCTGGAAACGCTGATGTATATTTGGCTTTTCCCCATAATAGGAACCAATTTTCCCCCACAGAGCTTATACAGCTGTATTTCTACTTCAACTCCATCCCTTTCAAAGGGAAACAGAAACACTTTAGGGTCTACTCTTCCAGGGCCTTGGGAACCAGTTATGTGTAATGCAACTTAAACAACAATTATCAGCACCCTATATACCTTTGTCAAAGTGTGTTCTGTGAAAGACTGGAAGGCCACAGTCTAGGTAGTGGATGCAGTCAGAACATGCTGGCATTCTGCTACTATTTCTGTCAATACCTTTTACAGGGAGCTGTGCCAATTAGAGTGCTCATGAGTTACTCTACTCCTACAGAGATTCCCACTCACCAAACTCCAGGCAAAAATGCCCTTGCAGTAAAATCAACAGGCAATAGGAAAAACAAAAGTGAACTCAGGGCTAATCAAGCAGAAATCACCACTGTCTGTCCTCAGCAATTGAAGGCTGAATTGAAGGCTGATCTACAGGCCAAATTTTTTTTCTTGTTTTGGGGTTTTTTGTTTATTTGTTTGGGGGTTTTTTGTTTTTGTATTTTTTGTGTGTGGGGTTTTGGTTTTTCTTTTGTAGTTGTTGTTTCTTTTGGGTTTTTTTGGATTCCCAAATATCTATTTTCTTGACAGCAGGTTCCTCACTATTCAATCAAGGGCAATATGTCTTCAGTCAACAATTTTCCCTTTTTTCTTCTCTTTGTGTGGATGTGTGTATGTGTATAACACTGTTCTTAAAGCTCTTTGCAGCTGGTTGTCATCTGAACGACTGCCAATAGCCTCTAAGAGCACTACCCCCTCCAGAACACATCATTTGGCTCCCTGAGATTATTTACTAGTGAAAGCTCTGCATGCACAGAGTCAGTTGGATATGACTCTCAGAGGGAAGAGCTGGGTGTGGCATTTTGGGGAATGAGCTAGTACAGAAGACAGAAATACTGTTTGGCAAGAGAGAAGATGTGTCCTGCTGTTGTCTAAAGCCACATGCAAAAGGAGGGTAGCCCAAAAAGGCCCAGAGGAACATGAATTTCTAATCAGCAGAGTTCTAAGACAATGAATAGTTTAATTAAACACAGCATAACCTTTCAGGAAGAGGATATTCTTAGAGGTGGTGGAACAGAGAGAACAGTGATAGTGGAAAGGGAATGGTGCAAATCCTTTTTACATCCCCAGGAGGGTTAATTGATTTTATTGGGGTTTCTCCTAGGTCTGAAATGTTTACCTTGCAGTGAAAATTATTTAAAATCTACAGCTATAATTGTTTAGTTTGATATTAATTGACAGTAAGTGGATTCAACCCTAGAAGATTTCAGTAAAGCACTAAGTAAGAATCCATTTGGGCGTCATTGCTATGAGGCTGAGATTCAGCACTGAGCCATTAAGCCCACACACACATTCACAGTCCCAGCATCCAGCCCCTATCAGCAAACATGGTGTCTGACCCTGTCCAGTGAGATGGACCCAAAACCTTTGGGTCCTGACATCCTCTTGGGTCCTGACATCCTCTTTAGTGCAAAGCTTGAAAGCATTCTTGGAGGGAAGGATTCAGAGGTAACTTCGGAAGACCAAAATGCCCATTTGCACTTCTCTGAACTGAAGTAGGAGCCCTCTAAATACAGTAGCTAGTAGTGCACTGAGTTAATACAACAGGGAAAAAAAAAAGGCATTATTCATTATTTAAATTGCATTTGCATGTGAAATCTTTTCAAATTTATCCAAGGATGCTGAGTCAACAGGGAAAATGAGAATTTTGTTACCTCATTATTTTTATGACATAAATATGTCATAGAACTCTGGGTCTCATCAGATGACACTTGTAACTCCAGCTATGCTGCCTGAAAGGGTTAAACACCTCTACTTACCCAGTATACAAGCTCTGTTTTTCTAAAAACTTTCGGAAAATAGTGAGTTTAACCCAAAGGAAGGGATGGGAGGACACTTTGGGCAGTACAGATTTGAGCTCCACATGAAGACTCATGGCAGGATGACAAACAGGTATGATTTCCCCAGGTTCCCACTGCGCAGACAGGATGGGCACACATCCAAGACCAGGGGCTTTTCTTAAAACTCCCAAGACTGCATTCTCCTCAAGAAGAATAAAACCTCCCGAACTCTCCTTCCAGAAGCGTGGTCGCAGTTTGGCAGGGCGGCGCGGGCAGGGCTGTGCCGAGGGGAGCGGCGGGGAGGCGGGGGCATGGCAGGATGCTGCGGCTGTGCCATGCATTGGCAGAGCTGCGTGGGGAGAGCGCGCACAGCACCTGCCCGCATGCTGGCTGGCTCTAGCCACTGTCATTAGCCATTCATTCCACAAGCATTAAAGTCAGCCATAAAATGATAAATTAAATTTAGATTTAAAAAAAAAAAAAAAAAAAAGGAAGAAACAAATCACGATGTAACAGAGCAGTGAAGGAAATTGCATTGTGCAAAACTTTAAAATACTTTAACTTCAGTGCAGCCCCTGCAGATGCAGAGAAACAGTTTGTGTGCAAAAAGGCATTTAACTGTGTAGAGAAGGTATCCATATATGCACAAAGCTTCCTGTACTAAAGAGGATGAAAAGGGGAGGAAATAGAAGCTGAAGGTTTACTGTATAGTGAGGACAAAATGCTCAAAGGCCACTGCATTTGGAACATGTTGAAGTCAGTGTGATTCTCAATATCCATAATGAAGAAGAGAGGGGGTTTTTGGGTTTGTTGGTTTTTGTTTAGTTTTTTTTTTTTGCTTGCTTCAGTCATAGTACTAATTATTTAGTGGTCTTTCAAACCTTTTGTAATCTCAACTTGAGAAAGCACTGAAAGATATTAATTCTTAGCCATGTGTCTCATAAATGAAGGCCATTCTGCTATACTTAATGACAAGGCTGAGGCAGCAAGATGTCATTTGCTTTTTTCTCGGTTTTTAAATTGCTTTCTAAATGAACTACAGCTGTGAGGGCCAGGTGCTGTGATCCCTTTAGAAAGATCAGGAAATGATGAAATCCAAAATTTCAAAGTGTGATGGATGTCAGCTCCCGATTTGGTGTGTGTGTGAGGTCACCCCCATGCACCTGGTGCTATCTCCACAGCAGAATCACTTTATTGTGGGGGGAAAAAAAAAAAAAAAAAAAAAAAAGATGCACATGTCGAGTGCAAGAGTAACAATATGAGATGCAGTTTATAATTATCCCTTTGTTTTCTCCTCATCGAGATGGAAATGACGGATATACAGTGTGTGTGTTTCTTGTTCTAGGTGCTGCAGAGTATATTAAAACAAGTTTTGAGTAAAATAACCAACATGGCTGGATGGTGAGATGAGCAGCCACCACATGGGAAATGCTATATTAGAAAAATAAGAGCTCACTGACTAGCTTTACTCAATTAGAAATTGTAGCTGCAAGGTCAAGAACTCTATTAGCTAAATTTTATTTTATAGAATATGGGCTTAGGAGGTGACTGAGGTGCACTATAGAAAACAATGCTTTTGTTGCAGCTGCTCTAGGCTTTTTATCTGACTTTACAATAATTCAAGAAGATTGGTTGAAACCTTTTAAAGTACACTGTTGAAATACTATTACTGTCTTAATTGAAGAGAAAACTTAATCTTAGAAAATCAGCCCCAGCTACAGGGATGTTCTGTCAGGAAAGTGCACACAAAACATGGACACCAAAAGCCAGAGCCCTGCTCTCTGATACCCTCATTTGACGTGTTGCTGTGTTGCAGCAGCCACTGCAGATTCTGGGGTATTTGCAGACACTGCCAAATCCTTTCCCCATTGTCCTTCTTTTTGTGCATTGGCCAAATTCCTCCTCTGAACCAGCACAAAGATTTATTCACACTGGCAATGCACCAAAATGATCCAGTCCACAATGCACGAGATGTGTCAAATTCAGCCTCTGAACTGTGCAACTCCAGCGCAAATTAAACCATTCAGAGGCTGTATTCTTCATTCTGTAATGACATGACATCTTCTCCTCAGTTTTAGTAGCAGAAATTAAAAAATAAAATAGCTGTATCCCAAGTTTTCCAGGAATGGGGATGCTTTTGTTGCAGATTAATCCTTCCAAAAATGCACTTATACATTAAACACATCTTATTGCTGGACTCTATTAGAAGCTCATCCGCCATTCTCAAAACTCCTGCATTGTCAAGCTGGATTAGAGATTTTTCAGGAGCAGGATTTTGAATTCCAGATGCATTGCCATTCTTAGGTAAAGCACAGTCAAAACAACGTGCAGTAATGTGAAGGAAAAATTAAATTACTGAGCGTAAATGAAAACTTCAAAGCAGGGTCACCAGATCTTTGAAATGAATGATGAGGGTATTTTCTTCACAAAATGCTGTATTTATTACCTGTGGTGAAAATCCTTAGTTTGTTAGGAACTTTTCTATGTTGATTACAGTAACATCACAGCATGTCAAAAATTGTCTGCAAAACTCCAACTCAGTTAAACAATTTTAGGATTTTTCTAATAGGCCTAAATGAAGTTCATGTACTTCTTTTACTGCATTTTTTAAACATCTACATTAGAAATCAAATTTGTACTTGTTGAGAAAGCCAAACACTCTCTTTTTGCCTGACCTCACCAGTTTTTATGGTACCAAATTGAGTGATTGTCAAAAGAATTTCACATCACTTATTTCACATCAAAGATTTCAAAGAATCTATTGCCATGAACAAAGAAGTACAAGGAGGTCTTCAGACTGAAGGACAGACTAGGGATTGTTCCTAAGTAAGAACCAGTGAGTTATGGGTACAAATGTCTGAATTCCTGATATGGAGGTTATAAATTTATGATTTTTTAATTTAAAAAGTTTTAGACTCAGACTAGCTTCAAGACTTCATATTTTCAAAGAGATCATTTGGCCATTGAGATGGTGACAGGCCTTGGTCTCTGATGCCTGCTCAGTTTGGGATGAAATTTTCTTTAATAATTTTGTTGGTGTCGGGATCAGATATACAAAGAATACATGAGGCTGTGTGTCAGAGCAGTTCAACTATGCCCCATTGAGCTGATGTTTTCAGGCATTTGGTTCCAGGAAAAGGGATCATTACTTTGATTCAAAGAAGAAGACACCACTGTCTCATTTCATGGCAAAGCACACTTTTAAAGGACAATAATGCTATGTATAGGAATGCCTGAACAAGACGTGAGTTGATTTAAGAATGCTCATAAATAAATTAGAAAAATATTAAAAATTTCAAGCATATGTCCCCTAAAATTTTCACAGTACATTTTGTGAAGAGCACCCTGTGACCATGAGCTGTAACTCCTTGCTAGTACAGAGGGCATTATTAAGTGTTGGCAGGTTTTGGGCTGCTACCCACTAGATTCTGGTCTTTATAAAGTGTTTTGAAAGGAAAGATAAAGACAAGCAGAAACAGACACTAAACAAAACCCCCAGACTGAGATGCTTCTGGGTTATGGGGCTGTCAGTGTTACAAAACTCACTGCTCTAAAGATCAGTTTTGGAGATGCCTTTTTATCTGTATCAAAGTCTATATCAAAACTCCAGATTGAGATTTCATGTGTCGGAAATCTAGATCCAAAGTCTGTGGTTTGAACCTATTTCTGGTTTTCTGTTGCTTCAGTTTCCAGGAGACATTGGGAGAAAATAAACTCAGAGATACCTTGTGCAATGATAAATTAATTAAAATTTTTAAAAAGGATGGAGAAACTAGAACTGCACCACCCTTCAGTCTGATCAGAGCAAATCAGTTGTTAACCCCTGGGGAATGACTAATTTTTCTGACACAGCTGCAACAAAGCTTTATCTTGCTTCTATTATTTAATAGCTTTATTGTAGTTAAAATGAAGGAATTTTTAATGGTAAAAATTTCTTCAAAATTCCCTGTATTAAAGAATTTGAGCTATTTAATTTTCATTTTTAAAGTATTTTTGTCGTGTTCCATTGTAATACAGCTTGATTACAGTAGAGGAGAGAAGAATCCTTTGTAGACAGGTTTGAATATATGGCTCCACAGATCAGCTATTTGTTAATTTTATGCAGGCTGTCTCCAGTTTCTGCATCTCACAGTTTGGGCACAACAGGAGGTGACACTGTTAACTGTTACTCTTTTCACTTACTTTTTTTCCCCTAGCTGAACATAAACATATCATTACACAGTTACACTACACTATATTTAGAGTTGATTTTTAACTATCTATTAGATAAAAAGATTTGAGCTCAGCTAAAATACCTGGAATGAGCTGGGAAGGTCTAGCAGAAAGGCACTACCCACAGGAATTCTGGTGCAAGTAAGGTATTCCAGTCAATCCATCTATTTCATTTTGCTCCTGAGACTTCTCTGATGTGACTGGACAAACTGGTACTGGGTCACTGCTGGGGGCTCCCTACATGGCAAAGGAACTTAGCCATCAAGAGTTCCTGAGTTAGCAACTCAAGTTCCTGAGTCCTTTTTTCTCCCCGAAAGGAGGAAATGAACTAAGTCTAACTTGTAAAATCTGTGAATGCTTTCTAAGTCTGACTTGGCATCCTGGGAGCATCAGAAGGGCATCTGGGTCTGCTTCTTCTTTTCAATATCTGGCTCCTTGCAGAGAAAATACATGTCTCAGACCAGCAGGGAAGCTTTAGATATTCCAGCAGATCCCCTAGCTGGGATATCCATGGGATGAAACTCAAGTCTGTGCTTTGGAGTTCACTGGTTCCGCTGCATAATGCAAAATGGTTGCCTAAGTTCCTGCAAATGTGTCGAAATATAATCATTAAAATTTTGGTGAGATTAAGTTATTGCTGCTTTAACCCTGACTTGCCAGATATCATGTCCCACAGAACAGGGTGACCTGAACACCAAGATTTCCTCACAGCATCATTATGGGCTGGTATGATAGAAAGAGGAATAAGGAAGATGTGTTCATCCACTGCCCATTTGACAAATAAGTTAAAGAATTAACCTTGAAAGTGAATTTTTTCTCACATTTCATTTAAATATGATCTGAAACACAGATTCAATTGTCAGTCATCAGCATCTGAGCTGCATGTTTATGAACCAGACTGGCCTATTCTTCACATGGATCTCAACCTCTGTGTCCTGAAGGAATTTCTTTGCTTTTTAAAATTATTGTATACACTGAAGTTGACACCTGAAGCAATGTATCAATTCAGTGCTGTAACTTCTGGTATAAAGATCTGTTTTGTTTGTTTTATTTATTTATGTTTTTTATGAGAAAAGGATGTATCTGGTAAGTCACCTATCTCTGAATGGCTGTAAGTGTGGATTGTATTTCCACACTTGTGTTCAAGTGTGTTCAAACACCTCTCTATGCTTTTCCACATTTGGATGGAATATTTACAATAAGAAATGTGCATACACCACTTAAAAATGTAGCATTTGCCAGCAGTTCCCATATCTCTGTGAATATGGTACCTTTCCTCTGTATTCTGAATGATAAGTATTACACTCATTATCATTGTGTGATAGCTGATAAGTGACTGGTTATTCAATGACTTATCCTTGACTGCAATCCTTCTCTGTTTATCCCAAGGGAAAGGAAACCAACTTTTTAATATACTTAGCAAATTTATTTTCTTGGTGTCTTGCTTCTTAGAGTGCAGAGGTTTTCTACATAAAACCTGAAAGCTATAAATAACTAAATGGATGAAAGTAATCTCTGAAGTAATTGCATTAATTCAAATGAGGTCAGTTGAAGCATTAATTGGACTCTGTGATGCTTCAGTGATATATCAGACTAGTTCAAAAGGCAAGTCAAACACCCAAGATTGAATATCTTTCTCTGGGAAAGAGACACTAAATGGGCAAACACGTATCCTGATGGTAACTCTTCTTCATATGTATCTGTGTTGTTATATACTGTTTTCTGCATATATGGTCTTAAATACAGCATGGAAAGGAAGTGCTACAAACACTGCCTGTTTTAGACATCTGTGCCCCAATCAGTCAAAGTATCTGATCCTTACACTAATCCTTAAACACCCTGAGCCAAAAAAACAAAAAAGAAATGCAGGCATTTCCTTCTTATGCACAGATAACATGGTGCCTATTTTTAAGAATGAGTTTAAGAGTTGTTCCACTTGTGGAAATGAGCATCCAATTTCAAGTCATTACTTGCATTTTAATTTCAATGTTCAGTACTGCTCCACCAGTGTACAAACTTCTGTGAGTTGTGCAGTCCCCATTCTAACATGATAATTAATAAGATATAGCTTTGAACTGCATCTGTGTTACAGCATTGGTTTGTTTGTTTTTTCTTTAAGGCAGAACTCTTCCTTGAGTCTTTCTTTAAGGCAGGACTCTCTTTGAGTCATGGGCTACAAAGGAAGGATTGTGTACAGGGGCAAGTCTTTGTACTGTGAGACAAGTTCTTGATGCAAAAACATCATCAAACCATGACTGATCTTTGTTGGAAAAGGATGGCTGGATGCATGGCTGGCTGGCTAGCTGGGTAAGAAATGAGCTAACACATTACTGATTGTCTCATACTATACTGAACAAGAAATTGATGTTCACAGGTATCTGGTCTTCTAGACCATTTTTCTTCTTATTTCCTTCTATTGAATCAAAGCAATGGGAAACACTTGAAACAAAGAAAATAAATATTTGCACCAGATTTAGCTTTCTTCAAGGATGAACATGCAAGTGAAGAAATGCTGAACCATGAGGTCTGATTACACCCTAGGAAGGGCTCTTCACTGCCACCTGAGAGGAGACACGTTTGACCTGTTTGATGTGTAAAATCTACACCAAAGAGCTAGTTGGTTCCCAAAGTGTTAGACAGTGAAATGCAGATACAAACTTAAACCATCAGATTTTCAGTATAATAGTTGCAGGTCCAGTGGGTAGTAAATTCCAGCAGCCAGGGTAATATTTCTGGTCAATGTTTTATTCATTACTGGGGGAAACCCACAAATTTTTAAAATATTACTAATTGTACCTTGGATGTTGGCATATCATGTTGAAGAAAAGACATCCTCAGGGAACTTACATCTGATTTGTAGAACTCTTTTGCATGATCAGACAGTTTGGTAAGAAAGATTAAGATGTTTCATTTTGGCACAGAAACATTGCTGAGCAGAGTATGGGAGGTACATCCTACTATACATTGGCATAAAAGCTGCTTCCTGCAGGGTTGCATCATATCCCACTATGAACAGAGGCAGTAGGATCCATAGATGTAGAAATAATTGAGGTATGACTTCTGTTTCTGAGCCTGGACTTTTTTAAACATCTCACATGTTTTGGAAGTAAAAAAGAACCTAGCAGAGGTGGAGAATATAAGATTTATCAGCTCAGGTCTCAAATATAAATGAGTAATTTTAGTCATACTGAACACCTTAGTATCAACAGGGGTTCCATTGTTTCCCATCAAAACTTTTGGAAGCACCACCTCTAGGAATTTTCAAGAATCTCTTATGCCTTTTGTGTGCTGAAGCAACTGTAAAAACCTCACATGCGTTTTGGTTCTGCTACAGCAATTATTTGCCCTAAATCCACACCTTCCACAACACTGCTGTTATTGCTACCTCATGACCACATACTGAAGGTTCAGTGTATACCCATGAAACACAGTGTGAAACAACAAGCAGAATTGAGTATTGCAAAAGTTATGACAGAAGCCATAACAGAGACACTGTGTTGCAGGACAAATGAAAATGTTATGGCAATGCATAACTCATCATTCCACTGTCTTCCTCTTAAACTATTACGCAACTATGGAGAAAAAAAAAACAACACACTAAAATAGTCCAAGATGCTATAGACATTAGTGTAGCTGCCATGGTGTGTACACTGCTGAAACTTCATGTTCAGTGATTGCCTTCTTTATAGTAGAGATTTTAAATGGAATTAGGCATGGAATAAAAAATAATCTATGATAAATTTAGCCACTCAGGCAGGGCTAGAAATTTCCTGTTTCAGGCTGCAGTAGGAGACAACTTGCCACAATATGAGCTGATTGGAACTCTGCAAAGTCTCTGCTTCAGTGACTCCTGGAAGAGACAAAAGCTGTGTGCAAATTCAGAAGGGAGCACAAAGTAGGCAAAAGGGAGGGGAGGAGAGCACAAAAAGGCATTCACCAGCAGGAACAGACTGGAATTTAACAGGGGATTGTTTTCTTCCCACTGGTCAAAACAAACTCTTGCAATTTATGTTATGTGCTTTAAAACCCAGCTACTGTCTACTGTCTGTAGAGGAAGGAAGAAGAGCAGAGCTCAGGTGGAGGAGGACCAGCAGGCCCCATATGCATTTAAGCTGACTGCAGAGCTCTGAAACAATGAAATATATATCAATACAAGCACTCAAATCACTGTGTGCTGCTGTAGGACATGTCAAGACTGTTTTCATGGGGTTTTCACCAAAGAAAAGCTCATATGAGGCATTTGATGCTTAAAAAAAATTCAGAAAACTGATCTGAAGTGTAGTATTTTATTAAACTAATAAGCAGACAGCTCAATCCAAAAGCCATGCTGCATTCTGTTGACCCTGAAGAAATGACAGAGTAGTCCTTCCCCAAAATGCAAGCTTTACTGCTTGCCTACTAGTTCCTTGCAGGACACAGCAGAGGCAGAAATGAGCTGAAAAGAAAACAAACTTTAGGCAGAAACAGAATTATTCTAGGATGCAGCTGAGACTGGGATGTGGTTACGGGCTGTCCCAAACCCCAGCCTGAGAATACCATGTAGGTATGTACCCTATATGTGAAATCTTCTAAACTGGCATGATGGCTCTCCCATTTTTACAAAACATCTAACATCTGCCCAGTGGTTGCAGCTGTAACTCTTTGCATTAGCAAATGGCAAAACCAAACTCATGCCGGTGAAGATAATGGGTACCTGAGCACAGGGAGAACTCAAAGTTGGGGACAGAAGAGAAAGATAGAGCATGACAATTTCTTTATATTTTTTACCCATTTTATGTGGTACTTACTTCAAGTAGGTTCACTTGCTACAAATATATAAGAAAATTGCTGATCTAAAAGCTGATTGTTGCCACAATGACAAAAACTAAAATGGTCCCAAAACAAAAAAAGTGAGGATTTGCCATCTTAAAGATGGTTTGTTTCTTTTATGGCAATATAGGACAATAGTGCTTTTTATAGTACTCTTCTGCACTCTTCTGCAAGTTTTTAGTAGATCTGTAACTCTGACAATAACTTGCCAATTCAATGTGTTTTGAGAAATATATATGTTGCAACTTTATATATATATATATATATATAAAAATATATATAAAAATATATTTTTGTATATATAATAAAAATAGTATTTTTCATTTTCTACTCTTTTTTTCTTGACCTGATAACATTAGTTTCAAAATGGTTTAAATTTTTTTTTTAAATGATAAAAATTCAGAGGAATATACCAATTTAAAATCTGGAAGATGAAATTCATTTATCATTATAGAAAATAGCAATCGGCTCAACTGAACAAAAATAACTCAGGCAGTTAGCTCTCACCAGCTTGCACACTCTACTGATATATTCCGTTTACTACTTTATATCCATCTGCCAAACCCACCTGGGTTTCAGATGGGACATATTCTAGCTCTGTTAATGATAAGCTTCACTCTATTCCCTATGTCATCCCCTCAACACTTTCTGAAAAAAAAAGACAAAAATTATATAGTGCATATTGTGTCATGTGTATTGGTTTAAATGCTACATTAAGTGAAGAGCATATTAAGAAATATGCCAAGAGTGTTTCCTTCTTGTTATGACCCCCACAATGAGTCAGGCAAAAGTCATATAATCTACAGTTAAATGCCAAAAATAGGAGGGTTCTGGGTAAAGCAGAGTCATATTTGTTTTTATGAGATACCTTTTACAATGAGATTATCTCTAAGCACTAACAGAAA
Source organism: Agelaius tricolor (assembly GCF_023055355.1). Taxonomy (NCBI): domain Eukaryota; kingdom Metazoa; phylum Chordata; class Aves; order Passeriformes; family Icteridae; genus Agelaius; species Agelaius tricolor. The sequence continues at coordinate 81,604,183 of NW_027269261.1, forward strand.
TACTGCAAATGCTACTATTTCAATGGCTTAGTAGTAGGAATATATAAGGCCTGCTGGAATTGGAAATAACAATTACCAGTTTGACAGGCTCCTTTGTGGGGTTTGCAGGGAGCTTCATGTCTGCACAGAGGCCATACAGAGACAGTGACATCCTACAGTGTGAAGGATTATTTTTTCCTCATCTTTCTTAAAGGCCCTAATGATCCAGGAGCCTATACCCAAACAGGTGATGTTACTGCACACCCCAGAGAGGTATCCTGATGAGCAGAGCACACAATCAGTATTTGTCAGGGGGCAGGTAGGTGAGAAATGCATCCTTATTGCTCTGGGGAAAAAAATTCTATATAGTCTTCCTCCTCTCTGTGGCATGTTGCATCTGCAGTCTTTTTGCAGGAAATAGAACCTGATGAGCTATCGATATGCCAGTCACAATCTACAGCAGAATGAAGATAACCAGCTGGTGGCACTACCTTAAGGACACAGGCAAATTGGCAAGGAACTAAGATGCTCCTTGGTCATTGCTACAGAAACATAGAGAGTAAGGCATTGCTTTGTTTAAAAGAAACCCTTGCTCAGTGTGATGAGAAGAACTTCTGGCATTTCTGAGCACTTCAACACAAGGGCTGGGCACAGGAAACCCATGTCCCCTAAACACCCTAGCACTGCCCAGGAGATAATGAGTCACTCTAATCACAGCAGGCTGATACAATTAATGGTTTAACTGAGTTATTCCCACTGTGTGTTTTCATATATTAGTGAACATTATGGGCCACCTTTTTTCAAGAAATAAGATTTCACAAAGCCTTCTTGATGCAACTTTCACAAGTTTGTCCCCTTCAGGCAAAGGTGGCTTTTTGTCAGGCTTCAGAGACTGAAGGCTCTCATCAGCTTAAGCCCAGTAGTTTACCATACCTAACAGTCAGACCTCCTTCATAAATTCAAGGACTGAAATGGCATTATTTTTAGACATTTCAAGTAATTGACTTTTAGCCTTTCTACTTTGCATTCTGACACTGACATGAGTACTGAGTAGTTCTAGAAATAATTTCTGTGTTTAATTAAAAGGGAAAGAAGGCAATAGCGTTTTTTACTAGATCCCCAAATCAGTCTCGGTGCACAGGAGACATCTCTATCAGCTGAAAATGAGTAGCATTATTAACTGCAAACTTCTCTGTCAGAGCTAATTTTCCAGTCTTCCTGGAGAAGATCAGTTGTGTATGCATCCCTCTCCAAGCACCTGCACAGGATGTGGGCACACTCAAGGACAGGAAGGCTTTCTGTTCCCCTAATATGCAGGTGTGCGCAATGTCAAGCATCAGCTCTACTTTTTCAGGATCATTTCATAATGCATACACAGTACAGTTTTGCTGGATGTCAGCAGTCTGAAACTGTTTTCTCACTGACAGAGATGGGGAAATGTAAAAGCCTATGAACAGCTCTGGTGGACAGTTTCTCTACAGATCTTTCAAGGCAGGGATTATTTGTGATCTTGCTGCATTCTCCAAAGCACATCCACAAAGTGTCCTGAAAAGAAAGGAGGCTTAGGTGAGAAAACTGTATGTTGCATTTAAGTGTGGCTGAGGAAGAAGTTATTTTTATTTAATTCATAGAAACATGACCCGAATAATGAGAAAAAAGGCAGCAGTTGATGGCTTACCATTTTTCAGGTCGTTGCTGATTTTGGTATTTCATAGGATAATTGTGGACTTCCCTCCTTGAAAAAAATGAAGTGAGTTTCAGAGAGAGGTAAGATCAGGTTAATACTCAAATAAATAGAGGGAAGTGAAACAGTGAAAAATATGAGGCAGAGAAGTTAAGCACATTTAAAGTCATATGCAATTAGTAATTATAAAACACAATAAAACAGAAGTAAGGATTGTACCATATAACATTTATGTGGTTCTATCTAATTACTTCTAATCTTGAAACTAGTGTTTGAATCCACGTCTTTCTTCAATTGTGCAAAAATGAAATTTCATCCTTTCCAATGGCTCATATCCAATTTTCTACATGTGAGGACACTTAAGTAAGTATAGCTGTATATTATAAAATAATGCATTTAGAAGTGAAATATAGTGCTATTTAGACATTCATTTATTGCTATATTTATGATGTTTCTATATTTGTTTACTTATATCTTAATTATGTAAGTCAGGGGTGGTCTAATCCTAGCAACAATGAGGGCCAGATGGAGATTTTTTGCCCTCCAACTGAGCATGTGACATTCCTCCCCTCACAGCTGCAGCCTGACACAGACGTTTGGCTGGTGCTGCTGCTGCTGCCAGAGAAAGGAGATATTTTTGAGGAGGTGAGGGAGAGTGTCCACACTCCCTCCCACAGGTGACATTGGCAGTTTTGCTCCATGTGTTGAGTGTGTTGTGAGCAGGAGATGGCTGTCAGCTGTTTGCACTGCTTTTGATGCATGAATTGCTACCTTTCCTCCTTTCCAGGGGAAATACTCTGCATTGGAAGGGGTTGATCCGTGATATAACCAAGACAACAAGACCAGAAGTCTTTCCTAAAAATACGGCATTAGAAGACTATGAGCTGAGTGTATTGTGCTGAGAGCTACACTGAAACTGAGAAAGCTCTCTTAAAACAGAACAAAACAAACCAAAACAATAGAAATACCACTTTTCTTGAGGAAATCAAGTTTTTTCCAACAAGGTACGACACAGAAATATTGTGATATGCTACTGATTTTTTAATATAGGAATTTTCAACTCAGAACCCCAGGTTCATTCAGATTTTAGTACTACATTAAGAAGGAGGAATTTTTCTACCTGTGTCAAAAAGAGAAAATACTCTGAAGTGTATGTTTCTTTTCCTGGTTCAGCAAAACTGCTTTGTACCAACAATGTGGGCGAAGGATGGAACACTAGTTGTCAGAGATGCTTTAGGGCTTTAAATCCCAACTTGAAGAAAAGTCTGCTTCAGATCTATCATTTATATATTTTGATATATATTTATGGAATAGATCAATCTCTCCAGTTGTAAAGCTTGAACAGGGATGAGAATGAAACCAGATGAAGGCTTCCAGATATAACTCCCTCCATAACACTTTGAAAATACCTGCCAAAAATGTGAAACAATCCATTCTGAAGTCCCGAGAACGTTCTTCAGCATCATTTCCTTTCCCTGAGAGGAGACTCATCTCTGGCATAGATTATTTACTACTAGAAAAAGGTAGAATTTTTATCAGAGGAAAGGGAATCTCCCAATTTTACCTTTGGTTTGGCAGTGAAGCTGTAACAATCATAAATCACTCCCAGCTGTCCCTGGGATCTCCCCTTAAGCTCATCACTGTAGGGAAGGCAACAGGTTCTGCAGCAATCAATCCCTTTTATATCTCTCCACAGACACATAGGCATCATACTGGAGCTCAAACTGTGTTGCTGGCTAAAAAAGATAATTGGTAAATCAAATACTAAATGAAATCACTCAAATTATATCCACTGCCCTCACTTTTGCTGAAATCCTTCGTTCATTTCTTAACCCATGCATGTATATAACCGAGAAGCTTCTTAATCTTCCTAACTTCTTTCCACCTCCAATATTCACTCCTGTGGGTACCATCATTCTTGTTGCATGACCCATATATTGTATCTCCATATTTCTTTTTCATCTGTGGTCCTCTAGATGATCTTTGTTGGGTTCAGCCTTTGTTCAGAGTGTGTTTACCTCAGGCGTTGAACATGCTCATTTGCAGGGTCGTTATTTCCTTGCTCTGTGACTGCTTTTTCTGATTCCTACCCTATGGTACTTTCTGAGCTGAATGGATCTCTGGCTGTCAGTGATCAAAGCTGTCAGTTGCTGTTTATTTCCTCACCTCTTCAATTTGGCTCCTGGGAGGATGTTTCAACAGACGTTTTAGAGAGACAGAAAAAACCAATATCCTATTAAACTAATGACCCTTGGCTATGCTGTCTACAAATGAATGCAGGCACAGACAATTGCCCAGTTTTCTACTGAGGGTCTGTGCACAACAGTCTTATGTGTGTTTTCTAGCTATAAAATATATGTGTGCATAACTTCTGGAAAAAAAGTATATTTCCATTTAACAGTAATTATGCCAGTGTAACTATGGCACTCCACTAATTGCTTTCTGGTTATTAAGAATATTAATAAAGTTCACGTTCAGATTTTCTGGTAGAGAGCACTGCTGGCTCTTCTGTTTATTTTTTTCTGAGGGCTTCTGTAAAGAACATCTGAAGCCTTTTTATAACAGTTGCTTTTTCACAAAATCAAAAGTCTGGAATAAATTTGTTGTGACTAGCTATTAGAAAAAAAGATTTTCTATTCAGAGTAGCAATGGCTTCTCTCTTTAGATAAACATAACTATAATGTGTCATAGATTGAAGTGTATCTTCATGTCCTATGACCATTGTGCTAATCACAAATATTCCTGGTGTTGATGCTAATAAATGTTTTTCTACTACCAGCCTGCTATTGAATTCCTTATATTTAATACACTTAAGCACACTTTCTAGGAGGAAATCTTTGATGTTTTTATTCTAATTTATTGGTTGAGGGGTGGTGGAGACCATGGCTGAGAAGAAAATAGAAGTGGAGAGAGCTTGTGGGCATTGGAAACAGAAAGTTTAAGAGCTTTGTTTCTGAACAGAATAGATGAACAGAGATCCATGAAGTGCTGCTCAGGATGAGGTTTTAGCGTGAACAGAAGGAGAGGGGTCTGAAGCAAAGAGGTGGTCTTTGCAAAGGAAGAGTTGTTGAATGTGTATTTGAATTAGGAGGTGAGGTGAGGTGAGGTGAGGTGAGGTGAGGTGAGGTGAGGTGAGGTGAGGTGAGGTGAGGTGAGGTGAGGTGAAGGAAGAAAGAGGATCCATAATGATTTGTTGGACTTTACAGTAGTATGAAGGTGGCAGCACTCTGACTCTCTAGAGAGAAAAAAGTTACACAGGAAGAATGAAAAGTTTAAAAGCAGAAATGTAAGAAATGCAATAATGGAAGCCCAGCAAGGTTAAGATTTAAAGAAAGAGAATCATCAGTTAATAGAAAGGTATGGGCTGACACTGGGTCAAGGGCAGGCTGAGAACAAAACACTACAGTGTAATTTTTGATAAAAAGTCAACACCACTATAAACTTTGTTTAGACCAGATGTTGTAGAATGCAAGAAGTAAAGGGAGGAGAAAAGGAGAAAGGAACCTGGAAATAAAAGAAAATGTTGTGAGAACAAATCTTCAAAACAAACTTTAAGAATATATTCTGCAATTTTAAAAATAGAATAAGGTAGCAACAATAGCATTTGGAGAAGCAAGGGAGTTCACTCTACAGTTTTTAAAAATTTATAAAACAAGAAGAAACTGAAAAATTTTTTTATTGTGAAGGGGAAAAAGTACAAGGTAGAGAGATAGAGACTATCACAAAGTAGTGAAAATAAGAGTAGATGTGCTGGAAAATATAACCAGGTTCAAAAGCTTGATGATTCTGAAAAATGTGATCGTGCAGAGACACAGGAATGGAAATGTGAGAAAGGAAGGTAGAAAAGGTTGAGAGAGAAAAAAAAAAAGTGTTTATCTGTGACCTAAAAAACACATAGGGACTGTGATTGAAGAGAAAAGGAAAGGAAGGAGAGGCTGAAATCACTCAGTGTTTGTAGATTTTGCAAATCACCCAACAATCCCTGGGAAAGTCAGGGAAGCTTTCTTGGGAGAGCTCATTTCTAGTTGCTCTATGTGTGTAACACACACAGCACAGAAACTAAGCAAAACACTATGAACTATAAAATCTCTTAGGAACATGAAGAAAACAGCAGGCTGATGAAATCTATCAAGAGCCTGTGAAGGTGATCTGACTAACATTATGCTTGTTTGGATAAATGTGCTATTAAAATACGTATTAAAGTATAAAACATAGGCCATTATTCACTGTTTCCAAGGCACTGTTCATATGGAAAAGCAAATGAGAAATCATGAGAATGGTTTTAGCATTATTGTTGATTCATGCTAAATTAGGTTTCCAATCTGTACATAGAGCTATTATTATTAAAACAAATCATTTGTCCTCTTGAGAACAGTATTGCTTTAACTTCAAATTATGCTCTTTCCCTACTACTGTCGTGCACCTTTCTTTTAACATGGTTTTTCTTTTGGCACAGTTCCTTGTTTGTTGAGCAGTAGATTGATATGCTTGCAGGGAATGGAAGAAAGATGTGCTGCTGTACAGCATTAGCATCCGCCCTGTAGTATTTTGAACACACTAGAAATACCAGCTAATGATAAAAGGCTGTGATTAAATCTTTCAGGGCTGCAAGGGTGAGGAGGGAAAAAAAAAACTTCCTTTAAATCAGAGCAGAAAACTACAAGGGAGGAATATGGTTGAAGATTCTGTACCTCTGTCTGTGTGCATTGTATAGGAGGTAATATTTAAAATGTTAGTACCATTTGGCCTAAACATTTGCCAACCAAGATGCTTCTGAGACTTTCTGCAGATGGTTACCATTTTAACAGGGGAATATTTTATATGATAGCCTTGTGTTACTCACACAAAGGACATTCATTATGCAGCAGAGATAAATAAAGAGCCTCAGATAAGGAACATACCAAATTCATATCCTGTGCTACCTCAGAAATCTGATAGGAGATTGAATCTGTTTCCATGATGCAGATCACGGTTACAAAAAGCTTTTACCTCTTTCTAAACAGAGTTAGGGCACTGGTACATGAGAAAAGTTACAGCAAAGCAAGCTGTGGTATTATTTCAAAGCCATTGTCTTCCATGCTTTTTTGTTTCAGTGAGTGCTTTGGTGCAAAATATTGCAGCAGAGCAAAGGTAAAAGAGATTATCCAGCTTTACTAAAGGGTAGGGGTAAGGACACTTGTACACGGGTAATTCCCACAGATTAGATGGATTCTATGAGCTTCTTCTCAGGAACACAGTTCTTTGTCCATATCCTCAGACTTGTCTTCTGCTAAATGTCAACATTATATCTACATTTTCTTTTTGTGTTGAAAATAAAAAAGAATCCAAATGGGAATAAAATTGTAAGACTCTTTGGATTTACATAGTTTTGAATAGTCATTTAAGCAATAAAACTACAGAAGATGGGCTCATTAGGATCTCAGACTACATGGCTCTTCTCTTACCAAAGACACTCCTAATTAGCAAAATGTTTCTTCTGAAGTGGCCTGCTGGGCTGGAGAAGTGGATTAATCCACAGAGCCTTTCTGAACTCATTCTGGGCAGTGTTTGCTTGTTTGATATGGGTCTTGATGACACAAAGATCCGGTGATGTACTCACTTCACCTGGGACTCACCCTCTGCTCCTCCGGGGAGATACGCGGTGTGGACATGAATCACGATCAGTCTGTAATTTGAGATACTTTCTGCAAACTTATTGCAAATCGAGTTTGTCTAAGAATGCCTACAGTACAGATTTAATATCTCCAAATCCCAGGGAAGAAGGTTTGTTTTGGGATACATTGCAGCACTGATAATAGTGATTTAGAGCAATATAAAGATTTCCAAGCTCGATCACACTTGTGGCAGTGCTCACTCTGTCCCTGCTCTCCACAGTCCTATATCCAGAGGACAGCACAAGTCCCACAGTGGGCAGCAAGTCATCCACACGCTTATGAAACTATTTTTTCTTCATTCTTAAGAGTTGAAAGTTGGCTTAAATTCCTGAACATGAGGTTTACAGTCCTTTTCATCATCTATTTTTAGCATTTACTATTATAACTCTGTGTATTCTCAGTATTCATATTAATGTCCAGTTCCCCACTGACTTTTGCTAAAATCCTGGTCTTAGTGTTATCTGTTGTCAGTGATTTATGAAGTTTAATTGCATATTGTCTGTTTTTCTTCCTTTTATATATTTTCAATTGGCTGCCTTCAAATTTAAGTGCTAAAGTGTGCTAATCTGCTACTGTATTATTTTAGGGGTGCTTATTCTTTATGAAATTCTTCACTGTCCTCCTGGATTTGAATAAAACCTAAATAAATTCATGCTATCTGCAAACATTACTGTCTTGCTGCTTGACTCCTTTCTGGATAATTAATATATTGTCCTGGGGTGACTTTATGATGCTTGGATCCCCGATGGTCTGTCTTGTGTATACTGGATATTAAGTTCTGCACCTTTAAGACTGGTTCTGAGAGTGAAGTGGGGGGAAGAAGAGGCACAGAGTTTGTTCTCAGAAACTGCACTTGCTCCTCCACATTCCTGCTGCTGGACTGGGTTGTCTGCAGATGGACAAACAGCAGGACAGAGCTCTCTTTTGCTTTTAGTTAGTTTTTAGCTAGCTGAGGCAGAGAAGGTCCCTAGACTGCAGTTTTTTTCTTTTACTCAGAACTGTTTGAAACTCCACTGGGCTAAAAACCCAGAAGAGCACTGGGAACTTTCAGCTGTGTCCCACCCAGGCCTGGGCTGGGCTGCGACATTTCCAGTGCTGAAGGGATGATAACAGACTGGGTGAGCAGAGCTGTAACCCATGAAAGGGACTTTCTAAATTGGTCATCTCTTTAGAGCAGCAAGAGGTTTTATTGTTTAATATTGTTCTTTTTTTTTTTTTTTTTCTTGGCTAGTGAATATTTTGCCTGTTAAATAAACAGTTTTTTCCACTTTTCTCCAAAGAAATCTTTTCCCGAACTAGTTAGGGGAGGAGCCACTTGAATTTGCTTTCTAGAAAAAACCCTTTGGAGGTTTTCTCCTGAATTTGCCCTAAACCAAAACAAATACATAGATACATTAAATTATCTCTGCATGTCTGATGTAGCTTTAATAATTTCTGTTACTAATGTTTTTATTATTATGCCTCTCCTTTCTGACTCTGCTAGTTTTGAGAATGTAACAATACTATGCATCCTTTCCCCTGTTGCTTGTAACTGAATTGAATCCAATGAATTCCCATAAACAGAAGTGAACATATTTCCTTGAAAAATATAGATTTGTCTCAGAGATGGCCTTTCCTCACAACAGGGCAATTAACTGGTAGTTCACCCATGTTTTGGGCTGTGAGTGTAAAACCACTGATGTATCTCATAAGTACACACATATATAGCAGCCCTGGTATGCACTCATGTGGCTGCATAACAGTTGGAAATTTCTATAGAACTATCACAAATAGTTTTCCCCAGTCCTTGAGGGAAGAGGTATTTTTCTTCTAATTATTTTGGAAAGTGGCCCTGTGCCTCTGTTTTGAGAAAATGCATCCCAAAGCCTCAGTCCGATGGCTGAGGTGAGCACACTCCACCATCAAAATCCTTTTAAACAAGAAAATTGTAAATATCTGTCTTCTAAAGTTTTTGTGTCTTGTTTTTTTTTTTGTTTTTGTTTGTTTGTTTGTCTGTTTGTTTTTGCTTTGTTTGATTTTGGTTTTCATTATTATTTCCTCTGAGCTTTCCTTCTATATTTCTCCTTTGAGCAAGGTTCTCCTCTGTGAACCCCAGTCTCTGAGGCACAGTTACAGGAACTACCTCTGCACCCATTAGCAGAGGGGAGGGCTGGTATATGAATTTTGTGTGGTACACTTACATGGAATCATAAATTCCCTCATGATAATAATAATAAATTAAATCTATGTGACACCAGAAAATGAATCTGAGTTGAGTTCCATTATTATTCTTTTAAAAATTTTGGATGTTTTGTATTCTTTTCAAAAAGAAAGCCTCTTCAGTATATTTCCAGCACTTTAAAAATCATTATCCTTTCAGAAAATTCTCAAATAAATGGAAAATAAAGCATGGTTTTGCTCTCTATTGTTATACTTGTTTAAATGTTACTATTTTTTTTTATTTTTTAAAAAATCTTATAAAGAATGACAGGAAAATCAGGGAAGAATTGAAAAGGTAACTTTGATCTAAAAAACCATTTTTTCTTCTTTAGTTTAAAATGCTCACACAAAACCTGTATTAATTTTTAATTTCTAACTTGAGAGAGAAACGTAATATTATGTTTTTCTAATGCTTTGTTATCCTTATGTCTTCAACTGCAGCTCAAAAATGCAATTAATTCTGTAACTTACACTCTGTGGCGGATGTCATTCAAGCTGCGACAGCTTATTTTGGGTAGTTAAAAGGATAAAATCAAGTAGTCATTCTACTAATCCCTTTACAAGGAAACAGCTTTATGCATAAAAACTGGAACTTATGTGGTCATTAGCAGATGCTACATCAAGCAACCAAAAATACACACATTTAAATTCTTAAGCACAATCTATGAACACTACACAGATGGTTTCCAAGAAACTGTACCTAAATTGATTACGATAAAAATGATCTGCTGCAATTGTTTCTGTCAAAAGGGAGAACAGAATTTGTCCCAATGTGTCGCTCTGCCCACTCATGCAGAGAACCCAGCTGCTGAGACAGATGTTGCTCTAAGCACTTTATTTTAGGGTCATTAAAATGGTTACAGGGGTTAGTCATTCATTGTTTTATAAATTGTGCTTACTAGCTGGCTCCATAGATGCTGGAAAACTTCTTTGTGGTTGATCAAAAAAGTTACATGTCATATCACATTTACAGTATGCTGGCAGTAAAAATGGTTGAAGCATTTGTGCAGGACATGAAGAGAGAAAAAACAATTACTTTTTCTGTTTTATTTAGAAGAGCATTTATTTACTCACATCTGACCTGGAACTAGTGTAGCCATCTGAAATGCAAAACTTGCCTCAAAGGCCTTCTAGCTTTCATTTTAGTTCCTTCCAATCATTAAAGAGCAAGATTTTTCAGTACAACTCACTCCTGTACAATCTTGCTTCTGTGGTATTATGAGCAAGAAGTGTCAGACAAGCAAAGGTTCAAGATCATTTGATTAGATCAGTGCAGAGTGGGTCCGTCTACCTCCCCGCTGTCTTTGCAAATGCTGCTCTTTGGCAGTTTGAGCATACTCAGGCTTTACTTAGAAATATTTGGCTAAATCTCTTCTCTGTTGGCAGGTTCTATGGTTTTCCATGGCTCATCTAATTCAGGATTGACTTAGCCATGTGCATGTGATGTATTGGTGCAGCAGCTAATGTGTCAATGAGAAACAGAACAGTAAAAAGATGAAGCTCAGTGAAAAACAGCAAGGTTGGCAGATCCAACTCCTTTTCAGATCATGCTGTAGCCTTTTATAGCCTCCAGTACAAAATGTAGCCAACTTCCGCTCTTTTATTTCATCTTTGTCCCTGTGTACTTGTTACTATGTCGATAGTTTGATTCATCTTTCCTAATTGGTTACTGAACTCCGGCAGCCAAATCCTAAATTCAAGGTGGTGTTCATGGACACACTCTAAATTATATTTTCCCACCTTTCCTTTGCACATTTAGGATAAAGTCATTCATCTGGAAAAAAATAGTGAAACTTTTTAGTGCCATTGTATCTGACTCCTTAAAACACGGATGCTTTGGCAGGTTGATTTCCTGCATTTCTGCAGGACATTGATTTTTCTCCCCTGGCTTTATTTAGATAATTATGGCCTGCTCAAGGGTAAATCCTCCCAAATAAATAATCTAGCATGTTTCTCACTTTGAAAATGCAGTAAAGTTACAATTTTTAAATTAAAATCAAGATAGCCTCAGAAAATTCAAGAGCTAGAGGAACAAAGTTACCCTCTGCCCCCAAATCTATCCATTTCTGAGATCAAATACTATCCCCCTCCCCCCCGCAACCCGTGCCCCTGCCACTAGATTAGGAGCCAGACAGAAGATTGTCTCAGAAAACACAATCCCTGAAAATGCATGAGACTTTCAAAAGCAGGCACATTACATGCATTTCAAGATTCAGCTCGAACAAAATTATTGATACAAAAAGTAATTCAGTCAAGAGAGCCACATTTTTACCTGACTGTATGATAAAATATATAAATTCTCTCAGTTTCATATAAATTTGAATTGAATTTTATCCAGTCCATAGTTTGATCTTGCAAAAAACCCCTTAGACAGGAAATCCTTTTTCCCCAGGATTTGATTGTGTCCCCATCAACTTTATCTGTATCTGAAACAAAGAGATGTCTTTCATAAGTAATACCAGCTTCTTATAATTTCATGATTGGAAATTTAGTATTGCCTTAATAAGATGTTAAGATTTGTTGTAACTATTTGCTGATTTGACTGCAAAATAATAAGATGAGGGCTGCATTAGAAGCTTGGGGTCTCACAGAGTGCACTGATCTTCATAAAAATCACTTTGCCCTTCTGCTTTTGTCTTACCGTGTTGTGAGGTCTTCAGGATAACAACTGTCACTTTGCTTATGAGCAACATTGGTTGTAAAGGTTCTTTCTTTTTCAGGAAGTGCTTCTAAAAGGTAATGTAACCTTAAAGGACTCTCTCATCATCTGACACGTTGTGTTTTGAGGTGAGATTAGCAGAATTGCAAGGCCAGCATAGAGGCAGAGATGCATTTGCAGGACAAATGTCCTTTTTAGTGTTCGTGGCTCAGACAGTGCTCACAGAAGAACAGAAAGAGAAACAACCTGATGAAAAGCAAGCTTGAGTTCTTAAGAGAATTTTTGATATTCTGCACACCAGGCATGACAACATAAGGCTGCTCACAGCCTGGATGTCACTCCAAATTCCATTATACTTACATTAGATGCTGTTTGTTCCTCCTGCAAATGCACTGACAGATTTTTGCAGCCCTGTGCATGGGGTTTTTTTTAGTGTATGAAAGGTTTGTAGTTATTTTAGCCGTGGAGTTGCTAAAAAATTATTAAAATCAAAGTTCGCTCTCATCTACCCTGAACAAAGCCAAACAACATGTTCCTCTTTTAGAAACAAATGAATGGGAATTGGCTAGTATACCACTTGCACTAAGATGGCTGGGGCTGAAAAAAGGGTGTGATGGCTTGATACACTTTATGGAAATAAAAGCATTTCTGCTTGAAAAGCCATCATGATACCTAGCTCTAATTCCCCTTTTTTTCCTTTTTATTATGTAGCATCAAAGCAACAGCTGAGATGGAAAAGAAAACATTATTTGTACTGTTGTGGAAGAGCACTTATCTTGAAAAACATAGATTTTATACAGATCAGGAAGAAACACAGTATGTGCAATTGGAAGGAAAAAAGGACAAAACCTGATAATAGAGAGTCATTCTGCTGGCACACTACAGCTTTTCTCAAGGTTATATTGTCTAGTATTAAGATGAACAGTTTTTGCTGGTTTAGAGCATTACTGAATACAACACAAAGCATATTTATACTCGGTCACACTGGGTCCTTCTAGTCCAGCTCTTCAAAAGAGCATGCTTAAGGTGAAACGTAAGAACAAGAACAACTTTGCCCTTTCTCTGAACACTCATTCAGTCTTCAACAATTTCTGGCTCTTGGACTTCCTCTTGCCCACACATTCTGTCTTCTGTGGCATGCAAAAGCTAGAAACACTCTGTAGCATAGGGAGAAAACTTGGGCCCATTAACATCCCTATCATTACTGCCTTAGTTTGAATAGAAGAGGGTTTTACCCAGATGCACACTTGTGTTTGCCATTCTCCTTCACCCTCTACAGAAACCACTTACAGTGGCAAAAGCCAAGTCACAGAGGGGGGATTTGAATCTTGAAACTGCAGTTTGGGCACTGACTCATAGACTTGTCCCCTGAGGCTTCTCTACAGCCTCACATTCACCTTCAGTGCATGTGCCCCTGCTCTTTTGTACTGTTTCCCTACACCTTCTCCAGCACTTTGTGTCTGGCTGACCCAAGGGATTTCCCCTCTGATCCTTCCTACAGATCTTGACTCTCCTTTTTCCCTCCCCCAATTTACTCTGCTGGGAAACCCTGCTTATATTACTGTGACCCTCAAGAAAACAACATTGTGGGAAAATATGAGATGTACCTCTTTAACAATACTACTTAGTCCTTCCTTCACCTGATTCAGGTCTGGCACTGTTGTTAATCATTCCACTTGACCAATGCCAAGCAGCCGTGCTTTTGACCAGCCATGGGAGTACAGTCACTTTAGTAAGTCTTTGAACTCTTAGGAGAGTGTGAAGAAGCCTAGATGTACTAATATATTCAGTGAATTTTCTGAAGAGAACAGGATTTCAGAAAGAAGCCTTTTTCAGGAGCATAGTTTGGGAAAAATAAAGTCAGAGTTGGGTGATCAGTGAGACATGATATATCAAGGTGATTTTCCACAAAACAGTAGTCAGGGACTTCTCTGAATATCACCATGGTAAGTAATCTCAAATTTACTATCTAGAAATAAAGGCTATAATAATTAAGACATGTTTATTGATATTAGAAGTTCTCAGACAAAAATTAGAAGTCTAGAAGGCATTTAGATTGTCTTCAGGAGATCCCATACATACATATCTTTAGTTTTGAGCAACACCAGCATGGAGCTACATAAAGTGTAAACATATCACCAAACCATGGAATATTGTATTTTTATGCAAGAGAATTAGTTTAGTCAGGTGATAACCAGAATGTGAGAAGTAAACATCTTCTACTCTAGCTTTTTTATCAGAAATATCTTCATCATTGTGCATTCTCTCACTTGAAAAACCCCAAAATTAACACCTCAAATATATGTTTAAACTTAATTCATAGAATAATAGAAAAGTGAGAACATTAATACTCATTCACCATTGATTGGAGGATCTGAAAGCACCTGTGGCTGCGTAGGTGTGTTTTTCTACTCTTGTTGATTATCTTCTAAAGGTTTCTGATAGAAACCACATCCTCTTACCCAGTATTGGGTGGTGTTTATTAAAGATGCTGAGAGCATATAAGAGCAGCTCTCCCCCTTGAAATTATCTTGTTCAGACATGCATGTCTATAACTTTCCTTGTAACTGAACTGTAAACATGACCTTTGCAGACCAACAGTACTTTCCCAACTGAAAAGGTGTGTCAGCTGCATGAGAGTGTGGTATAAGATTTTGCAGAGGTTTGCACTTTCACCTGTGGCAAAAGTGAATTCAAAACATGATTGTCTTTATTTAGTAATAGACAGATCCTTTTTCTGCCACTGCAGATAACTCTCCACAGAGCTAAGCTTGTGACAGCCAGACCCTGTAACTTTTAAATAACAGTTTTAATATCCTGGCATAGAAGGAGTGATCATCTTCAACACCAGATGGAAACTCCAAGAAAATAGTTAAAATTCTCAATAATTCTATCATTCTTTTCATTAACTGTCTTAGTGGGATGTCATGTAAGTGCTATTACTGTTGAAGACTGAAATTTGAGGTGAGGGAAGGAGTAACAAAGCAAATCAGACAATGCATCTTCTTTTCCCATTCCAAGAAAACTGGACTTGTTTACTCAAGGATTCCTTTTGTCTCATTGCTATCAATGCTAAAGCTCCATAAATGGAGCAGACTGTGAAGACACACTTTGTAAGGAAGCCCTAGGTAGCTAAGTGTCCAGGAAAAGAACAGTGAGCTTGATTCATTGCAACCCACCAGGTTTTGCATCAGAAGCACAGAACATTTCTGTTTAGTTGCAAATCTACTGGAATGTTTCTTTTTTTATTAAACACATGAAATTAGTACAAAAAGAGTATGGAAAGAGTGTTTTGTCAAGACCTAAACACTCTCTCTTGGACACTCTTAGGAGGCCATTACCTTTTCTTCAGGTTGATCTTGCATAGGTGATACATGTATGAAAAGACAGTTATTGTTCTCTGTTGAAGTTGTGTCCAGCTGCCTCCAGCTGTCTTCCAACCCTGTGCAAGAGGGAGCTGTGCCATGAAATGACAGACAAGACACATAAGCCAGAAGAAAGACATCCACCAACCAGCTCACAAACTTTCCAGTTTGCATGGCCAAAGATGAATCTTTCTGGCCCTGATAGGATATGTACATTCAGTATACAGCCCTGAGGTTTTGGCTGGAATATTCATATCTTAGCAAGTTGTTAAACATAAGTCATAAAAACCTAAACATGCCTCCTCCCCTTTCTCCCCCCGCAGTTCTTCAGTCCTAATTTGCTGGCATTACTGCTTACTGTGATCACATCTAAAGCTTGAGGGCAAGGCCCAGCTTCACAAAAAACTTCAGAGTTTAAGTCTGAGTAAGTGTCAAGCAGCCTTTATATTGCTGAATGTCTCTGGACCTTGATTTCTATAGAACAGTTCCACAATTTTGTTGCTTCTATTCAGAAGGATGTTACTTCATGGAAAGCTGGGGTTAGCTATTCCCCTCCACCATCCCTCCTGAGTGCTCTTCATGTACTGTAAAAGCAAATACATTTGTTACACTTTGAAAGTGAGGTTAGATATCTTGACTTTATGGGGATGTAGTCATGCAGAGAGATAGCAAAGAGTAGTAAATGCACTGTCAAATTTCACCTTAGTATATTTTTCAGATGTTTTGTTGGGGTTTTTTTTCCTGTGAAAATAATCTTTCAAAGACTTCGTGGCTACTTTGGTCCCTAAGACTTGAACTCATTACATCCAACTTTAAGATCCCAACTGAAGCAGCTAAGGGAGGAGACTGATGGATCCTTGGCTCACTGGCAGCTGGTGAAGAGGCACTTACAGAGAACTAATCACTTTAGGTAGACCGAAGTATGAGGTATTCATCCAGACTGAAGTATGAGTTTCTGGAGGGGAGATTTTACTCTCCTTCTGTCATCCCAGAAGAACAATTTCACTCTCTTTCACCTTTTCTCTCATTATTTCTAACAAGACACCAGAGAACACAATTGTTTGACCGGGTTCTGGATATGTAATCTGCCTAATTCTATGAAGATGGTGAAATATTCCAAAAATAGCCTTAAAAATTTTACAACAAGTGTTCCTAATGAGTTAAAGATAATGAAATAAAGCTTCAAATATGTTTGTTGGAAGACAAGCAGTCTAGGGTTGGTCCAGCAAAGGGAATTTAGGGTAATAATAATTAGAAAGCTTTCAGATGATGCAAAAAGTATTTTGATCAAGTGCAAAATCAAGGTGGTACAAAGAGGCCTAACCCAGTGTATTATGTGAAATGATGAAGAGGGGGGGAAAGGAATACATACTGATATGTACAAACTAAAAACTTACAAATGGAACCAAGAACTGGTCAGGTTTGGTTATAAGGAGAATGCTCAGCTTTGCTCCTACAGGGCTACAACTCTGTTTCTCTGAGATGCTGTGTTGTCACTCATGCCAGAGATAAACAGGTCTATAGTTTTATCTGATGAGGGAATATACCTGCCAGCTGCCTTTAGCCCCTGGCTTACTGGGGGTGAGTGTGCGCTGTTGCACCCTATTGGAGGAAACTTAAAAGAAGCACTAAGTTTTTCTCTCAGCTTTTCTCCATTTCCTCAATAGCATCCAGCATATATGGCACAAGCACTGTACAAAGCCTCCTGTTCCCAGAAAGCATTTCTAAAGTCATGAAAAACAAAACAATTCAGTGTGAGAATGGTGTGTCCCCTTGTCATCTGAGCTCCACAGCTCTGCATCTTTCCTGCATAATGTTTCTCCAGCTGAAGTGGGCACAAGGTTATAGTTTAGATTATTATTGCTTTCATGATGTAGTTAACAATGTCTAATGAAAGATGTTTTGTAATATTTGTTTAATAATGTTATCAGGTTGAAGTTTACTAGAGAGAGGAGAGTGAGCAGGCTGATAAAGCACCTTTGGAATTAAGACTTACAGCTAGCTTGACAAAAGGGATGTGATAGTGCCACCTCAATCTTGCTCTGAACTTTTCAACCAGAAAACTTAAAGCACTTGTAAAACACATATCAAGGTCACATGTGCAGATTTTGGAATTGGCAAAGACTGAAAAGTAACTGAGCTGTATCACTGATGTGCTGTGTCTGCAGTGTTGAGACTCCAGATTAGCTTTGCTATGCTGATATATCTGCTAGGAGTGAACAGGAGTGAACTATGCCCTTCACTATGTACTTATGGAAGACAGGGCATAGACAAAATAATTTTCCTTCCTTTCCAACCCTTGGTTCTGTAATATGGTGGTCAGACTAGCAGAGATTTTCTAGCATGAAAATAGTTGATGCACAACTTAGGTACTAAAGGAGATTTTCATCTGGTCTAAATGAATAGAACTATTTGATTCCTAAGTTCTAAAAATAAAGTCCAATAAGGAGTTATGAAAAAACTAGCCCATTTTTTTATGTACTCTACCTGGTCTATGTTCCCTGATAACATTATTCAAAGGAAAAGCGTTGCCATAGCCCAAAAAATTGTATTCAAAATAATTTGATTAAAATGGATAATTTCTTACAGAATAGGGTTTGAACTTTATGTAGAAATACTTGTGAAACAGCTAAGTACATTCTGGCCTAGAAGTCTGTATATCCTTTTTCCCTGTGGAGTGGAGGTGATGGCTTTGTAACGTGCTCCAGGACTGCAGCATGAAAACTTTGCTATTTGAATTTTAATCAGTAAGACAGTACCAGATGGCAAGATGAGCTAAATGAATTGTGTCCCACCGAAGAATCCAAGGAAGTTGCTCCATTTTAGAGGAATTTACTTAGTTTTATATTAATTGTGTGAATCTTTTTCCACTTTTACCTTTTAATTAACATCCTGTATCTTTCCATCCTAGCAGTGTTCTGTGGCCCTTCCATTGTTTGTACCTATGGGGTCTGTCTTGTCCTCATGGAATCTATCTTAAATCATCACTGTGGGAACAGGACTAAGATTCAGTGCAAGTCATAAAATGCCTGCCATTATATGGTTTTCCCATGATATTGAAAGAGTCAGCCCTACAATGTTTCCCAGAGCTGGAAAGTTTGCTAGCAGAGCACAACATGGAAGGTCTTCAGTATTCACACTGAAGCTTTACTATGATAATATTGAAGGATTAAAAGGCAGCTTAGGTGAAATAATCATCAGTCTTATCAGCTTTTCTTCTGGAACTTTTAAAAGGGTAAATATGGATGATTTGGTTTTGCTGCTTTAAATCATAGTAACATTTGGAGATTATTCCGCTGCCATTGAAGTCAATGGTGGATCTTGGACAGAGCCTGCCTGCTTGCTTCACACCAGCTATCAAAAAACTGCTGGGTGATAATAGCTGTCAGAAAACAGCAACCTGAGCTGAATGTGAGCAAAATATTGCACAGCTGGTTTCCAATGCCACAAGCTGGTTTTTTTACCATGTCAAATTGTGGATTTTAGTGTATAACTCCAGAAAACTGTCCTTTCTGCATCCATTTTCCTGGGTAACAAATTTAAATGCTTATTGCTGCCATCCTAATATTAGCAAGGGGACTAATGACTAGTAATTGATTCCCTCCACTTGAGAATAGATATGCCTGTTGGCTGAACCCTTAGAGTCTTGTAGAAAGGCATCAGAGAGGAAAACAAACCACTCTATAAAATTACAGAATGAGAAATTTGTCACCCAAAATGTCATGTCTGGTTTCAGTTTTTCTCTCTGTACTACCAAGATGTTAACAGGAGAGGGAAGACTATTAGAACAGTTGTTTTCTTCTGAAAATGAGTTTTTGCACCAAGGCTATTTATGTGTAACTGGATAGTACAGTTTCTGTATATAGATAAGCAAAAGAAGCTTATTAAATTGTCTTTATAAATTTAAAAAAATAGTTATATTAGAACCCTGGAGCAATTTTGAATAGGTAAGTGTCCTAATCCAGTTAAAGATATTGAAATCACATGGATCAAAATGGTAATTAGAGCAGGTCATGTGTCAACTTGATAAAGTATTTAATGCCTAACTTTTGGTAGTGTTTGCCATAGTGGCTTTCCCCTACAATGGACAGAATAAGGAGTTTTTGAAAAAACAGTAGTGAATAGCATTTACTGCTTTGATCATAGCAAAATGACTTCACTGAGTTCAGTGCCCTTGAGTATTTATTAATCAAATATTTTATGTCCTACATTTACAGGACAATTTAGCCATCAGATAATAAAACATCTAAAACAAAATGGAGACTTGCAGTAACGAGTAGAATGTCAATATATTCACAATCAAGCTGTCTTCTCAGCAAGATTCTCAATGGGAAAGGCATTTATAAAAGGGATGCCATAGGCAAAATTCTCATTAATGAGGTTAATTCAGTTCATGTGCTGAAATTTAAATTGTGGAATATTCAGATTAATTCAAACAAACATTAATACAGAAAGCAAAACGCAATATAAATACAAGTGAGTCAATATTAGTTTCATTTTGATGGAACAAATATCAAAAATATTAGAAAATCAGACTGGCAATCTTTGCCTTACACGGATTTTTTAAGCAATATATTGAAAAACTACATTGTCTCCATAAAAGTCGGTTATACTTTTTAAAGAAAAGCCTGCAATTTACCACGTCATTTTGTTGTCTTTTTTAAAAATTTGCACATATTCAGTAATTCTCTGACATGTCTCAGCTAAAATTATAGCCATATTGTTGTCAAATTGAAAAAAATTAGATGTGTTATAAATTAGAAATGTCTCTCGCACCAGTTCTCTTCCTAATGGGATTCAGCTGAAGTTTTCAGTATAGATGAAAATGGCGTGTGATGCAGGCAGCAAATATCGCTGAGCAGATCTTATTATGCTTCTGTCTTTTACAAAGGTCCAACAGGCCTGATTTCAGGCTGAGTTTGAGGAAGACTTTGCCATTTGGCATTTTTCAGTTTGTCCTGTGGGGCACTGGGGAATTAAATGTACCTCCCCTTTAGGCTAGATGGATTTTAGAGGATGACTGACATCTGGTGTTGAGGGAATGGACACTTGGTTTTCCATGGTCACAGTAAGCTGTTCCAGCTGGAAAGGTTGTTGGGTCGGATGGCAAGGAGCAGCAGATGAATTCCAAGGCAGGCTGATCATTTTACAGCTGAGTGAGCTGTGCGTACTGTGCTGGACAGTTTGAGGTCTTTTCGAAGAATGCTAGGCAGGATTTAAATGCTACAAATCAAAAACACCAAAAAACATCCACAGGGTATGGACTTGAGAGAATATTGAGTGATCAATAATTACTGATCCTCTTTTCTATGATTCTATAATCCCAAATATCACAGCATGAGGCATTAGAGTATTTCTGAGCTTTCTATAGGATAACATTGTGAAGCATATTTACTGATTAGTTATCCCTGCTATTATTGTTGGTATTATTCCCTTCACCACCAGGCCACATACATCACAGCATCAAGGTGAAATATCAGCTGTCAGTCACCAGTAATTAGGTATAGGTTATGGCCATATTGAATCTCATGTCAAACAGCAGGTTTGCTTTGGAGGGTTATGGGCATAGGACAGCAGATGGTGCAGACATAAATATGTCCAAACTGCCCTTCCAGCAACTGATATCTACCAAACCACTCTGTTAACAAGGTTGCAAAAAGAGTATTCTCTTCTGGTTTATTATTCATGTGCATTTTTTTAACTCAGCCTTTTTCTTAAAGTGTGCATGTTATCATTTTTGGTATTTTCCTCGTTTCCCCTGGAAAAGGAGTACATCATCTCTGAAGACTTCTCATCTGAAGAGTGACTGTAGAAATGCATTTCCTCAACACCACCTCAACACCACCAGCTCTGATCTAACATCTCAGAGCTAGCCACTCAATTAACAGAAATCACCTAAAAATTGCTTTCATTATTGTCCTTATAATATGCAGATTAAAAAGTGATACTACAGAAATCTGAAAGTCCACTTCCTTATATGTATACACACATTGAAAATATATGCAGAATTGTATACAGATATTTGAATATGTGTCATGTAATAAGCAAATAGCTTAAATGCCAGATAGGGAAAAACAGAATAGCAATTCAGAAACAATAACCAAAAGCAATTGTTACAAGTTAAACCAATGAATTGCAGAATAGGGAAGAATCCAGCTATAGATATTTGTTTTTTAAATGAAGATGAAAGTGTAATTTAACACCAAAATTGGAAGGAGAGAAATACAAGAGAAAAGACTGAAATGTGTCTTTAAGTATCTTCAAGTGTCCAAGAAACATTTGAAAAGTAGGTTACTTTCAACACATTGTAGAATCAATATCTGGAAGTGAAGAAGAGGAGAATTCATCTCAAAGCTGTGCATCTGCTCTAAGACAGTCTCCTGGACTTTGTTCTTAAGGCAGTGGAGATAAGGACAGGAGCCTTCAGAAGACTCATTATCCCTTCCTAAGATGGGTTTACCAATAGGTGAAACTGATCTGTCTCCAGGGCTGTCCATATCTGTTTACTGATGAGAGAAGGAGATTACATGGGTAGTCAGAATAAAAACTATTCTTTCTGTGAAATTTGGCTCAAGTCAGAGAATACAAACAGTCAATAATGAAACATAAACATCTAAAAGAAAATCCATGCTTTGGCCATGCCAGATCTTCCAGTCCAACTTTTGACTGAATATTTTAATGATATGTTTACAAGCAAGCTTTCATGTGCTCTTTGAGTCTTCCTCCTGTAATTTCTATATTCTAATTATTGTAATTATAGTCAGTATGCACACTAATGCAATCCTAAAAGTGCTTTTGATGTGCGTTTATTGCACAGCATTTCTAAGATTTTATACTTCTCTGAGGCAAACGGTTGTGGGACTAACATCAATTTGCATTACTATGGACAATTGAATCAGAACCAAGCTCAATGTCAAATTCTTCTCCTTGTGTCTGAGAAATGACTACTGTTCTTGATGTGTCTAACACCTGCTACCTCCAGCTTGAGGGTAAAAGGATAAGTGAATGGACTTGATTTCATTTCTCAGCCTGCAGTATATCGAAGCAAAAATTAATGCAGAAGCTGAGGGGGATGTCTGCTGTGACTTTCATTTTCTAAATTAAACTTAGTCAGCCAGCATTTTGGTAATGAGTGATTTAGGAGAGCACACAGGAAGGATAAGCAGCAATAATATGATGAACTGCAGTTTTATATTATCCATCTAAAGGTTTAGATTGACAAAACTTCAATCTTTTAAATACAAAATTTGGAATATGTGGAACTGCGTCCACCATCCTATAAATATTTTGTCTTATAACGGGAAGTAGCTCAGTTTGATTTCATTCTGAGGACATGAAAACCTCTTGTTGCCTGTACAATCAGTACCTCTTGCTCTCTTGCTCTTTATTTTCATAGAATCATATGATAATTCAGTTGGAAGGGATTTTTGCTGTTCAAAGCAGAGCAAGCTATGAGACTGGGCCAGGTGGCACAAGACTTTACCTACTCAAGTCTTTAGAACTTCCAAAACTTTCTAGAAAACCTGCTTGGCTGCTTGACTCTCCTTGTAGTGAAAAATTTTCCTTATATTCATACTGAATTACTTTTATTGAAATTTGGGCTTGCTGTTTTCAGTCTTCCACCGTGCAACTCAGGACTTCTTGGTAACTTCCCAGTAGGTACTGAGGGGTGCTGTTAGGTACCCTGAAGCTGTGTCTTTTCAAGGGTCCAAAATGCACAAACCCAGTACTCTCATACTCACAGGGCCAATGCTCTGGCCCTGGCCAGATTGTTTGTGTTCACTGAACTCACTTCAGTTTTACAATCTTCTTTTTATTCAGGGCCCTAAACTATATGCAGTTTCAAGGTGTGGTGTAACAAGCACCGATTAGAGCAGGATAACCCTTTGCTCCAGGTTGTGCTTCTACTCACAGAGCCTGGGATGCTGTTGGAGGTCCTTGTTGCTGGGGTACACTGCTGGCCAATGTCCACCTTGTGCTCCCCAGCGTGCCCAGGTCCTTTAAACACAGATGTTTCAAGGCCTTGAGTACATCAAGGGTTTAGTTGCCTGGCCCAGCTTCCTTTGAGAACCCCAGACACTCTTGCTGTACAGGACCTGACTTCAGCCTAGTCAGGCTCTGTCAGTCCCTGTAGCAAGACCACAGCAGTGCTGAGCTCCAGCCCTTCTTCTGCTCTTTTCTGCCTGGCTGGAGCCCCCAGTTCTGCCCTGGGTCCTGTTCATCTCCTTCTCCGTCAGAGTCTGTCAGTGGACCCCATACCAGTTCCATAGGACTGTTCCTCATGGGAGAGGACACAGTCAGTACCGGACCTCCCTCAGCTCCCTGGCTCTGGGGCTGCTGCTGGGTCACACTGCTCCTTGACAAAATACATCCCTGCCAGGCAGCCCTGGCTTGTATTTCTGCAAAGGTTTCTTCCTTCCCAGATCCAGGACTTAGCGTTTGTCCTCGCTGAATTTCCAAGGCTCCTCATGGCCCACTCCTCCAACCTGGCTAGATCTCTCTGAATGTCAGCCTTGCCATTTCCTTCATAATATATGTATGCAAACTATGCACATATATACATAAATGCATCACTGCCCTAGATTTTAGAGTATCAAAATGGTTTAAAGGATCTGTCACCCTTCATGTCTATATACGCTTCTAAAAGAAGTACAGTGCTAATGAAATTCTGTACAATAACTGTGCTGTCTACTGTGTTTGACATGTAAAAAATAACTCTCCTAATTCTCAAGTGAATAATGCCCTCCCTGTTCTCGTTTTTGTGAAGGAGAGCAAAAACTACTACAATGTTACATTGCCTCATGCTTTTTAAAAGCAGAATAAATAATGAAGCAGTTGCAATGTTTACTGACATTTGTAGATGTCTTGTAGGTATATTAAATTGGTGTGGCTAAATTTAATTTCAGCATTTGGTTAAGAACCCAGTGAATTTTACTTTATGGCAATGAGTTTGCTACACCATTTTGGCAGCATGCTCTTCTACTTGGAAAATGATATGTGACTACTATGGCAGGAGATGTTTCCCAATGGTATCAGACAAGTCCTATTTTAGAGTTTCTAGATGAAGCTGAAGCATTATTTTTAGAAAGATCATATTCTGGGCAGAGAGTGTTATTTGACTTTATATATTCTTTTTAGTTATCTAGAAAGATCAGATCAAAAACATAGAGTTGACTTTTCTAAAGATTTATTAATTCCTTGTAAGATGAAGATTTTTTTATATTCTTTGTAAATATCTGAAATGTAAACATTGTATTTGTTTTTTCTTTACTGGATTGCAAATGAAACTTTCTTAAATGGTGAACTTCTCACAAAAGAAATATTACAAAATCGTGGAATAAGCTGAGTTGGAAAGGACCCACAAGGAACAATTATGGTTACACCGTATCTTGATGATGTAAAAGATTTAGGATTAATGCCTTATCTCAAATAGAAAAAAAAAAAAGATAAAACAAAGAAACAACAAGCAAAAAACATCAAAAAGGGCTTAAAACAGTCCAAAAGGCTTTTGTCTTTTTTGCACAGTATACCATATACCTAAACTATTAATTATGGGAGCTCAGTTAAGTTCCTGAGATAAGTCATGGTGAATCGGATGTTTCTTATCCACAGAATACTTAATTAAACGATATCAAACAGTTGCAGAAGATGAAATAAAATACATTTGAGTCTAGAAAAAAACTCACTTCTGCTATGAGACCTAAGTCGAGATCCTTTTTTTGAATCAATTATATGTGAACTCTGCATTCCAAGTGAGTGTCCTATACAGTTTCTGTTCTTTATGTCTCCAGAAAGTGGGTTCTGACCCTGAGGTATGTTAATAATAACATAAAACATTAGGTTACTGCAAAATGTTTTACTTCAGGTGAAAACATGTTGCCCAGTTAGGAAACATATAGATGTATTTTTTTCTGCTAATTAGCTACTAACCAGCTACTGTTGTGAGGGGCACCATGCAAACACACATGGAAAGAATAAGTCTCTGACCAAAAGAGAACAAAGGTGCTAAAAAGGCAATATTATCACTCTTTTTACAGAGATAGAAGAGAGGGCTAGAAAGCAGCCTGTGGTTGAACCTAGTGTTCAGTCCAGTTATTCAGTATCTCCAGTCTCTGCAGCAACTCCAAGGCTGTTCCTAATATTAACATTTGTTTAATTCTCTTGCAACTAACTTACATGGAGCTTGTCAACTAGATAAAGATTAAAGATTATACAAATGTATGCCAGCCACACTAAAAACAGAAGACTGTGTCCATTCAGCAAAATAAGTGTAGGTATTACTTTTAGGGACATAAAATGATACAAGATGTAAAAATAGTCAGAGGAGTTATAACAGCTTTAAATCCACTACTCAGTTTTATTTTTAGAAATTCCTCTTCTCATAAAGTCAGGCTGTAAGCTTGATTTTACATTAGCATCTGATCCCACTGTGGTGTAAATATCTTTAGAAATAATGGGAAAGGAAAAATGAAAATACAGAGGCACAACAAAAACTCAGAAGGTACTTAGAAGAGAATATTGCCAAAGTTCTGAACAAGAAATGTAGCATTTTGAGTGGCTTCTCGTCCCTTTTCAGTAGGTTTGTGAAAATTATCTAAGGTTTATGCATGCTGCTTCTCTATCTTCTGTAACAGTTTGAGAGACTTTATGATGCTGTAATCTAAAAGAAAGTGTCTGTCTTACAAACATTTTCCCCATTTCCCAACTGTCTTGTTATTTCTAGGGAACACTCAGCATTACATGCAACTGCATATAAATTCCTGTTCTTGCAATGGGTAAGACCTGTTAAACTGAAAGCAACATTCAAGTTTGAGGGATACAAAGAAGCCAAATGTTTGTTGGGTTTGGTTTTTTCCCTGTTTTTCTTCCTTACAAGCAGCTCTTAAAAAATTCAGTGATTCTGTAGTAGTCCAAAGCTCTTCAGTAATTGTAAGCCTAGTGTAGCAGCATTGCACAGAATAGGTCAGGCATTTTCCAGTAAAGTAGGCTTTCATGTTGGATGGACATGCAGTAATGTCAACAAGCTTCCAGCTGGCTTGTCTCAGAAACCTGACTGGTCTATTTCCAGCTTACTTTTGCCTGCAGATGTCCAGGACTTTGTGGGGACTGTCCTGGGTTAAAACACTTTGTAGTGTCCCAGCTTTGTAGCCCCAGGCACCCTAGGCATTGAGACAGTTGGTTCCAGGCTTGCTGGACCTAAAGCTTCCCACTGTCCCAATGTGGCACAGACTTCATCAGAGGCTGTATCTGATGGATTAACGTGACTTATCTTTAGACACTTACATGAGGTACCTAAATTAGAAACTGTCAGTATGGGAGATAGGGACCTACAGACTGCAGCTGAAATTGTTGCTGGATTAGATCTCCAGATTTCAATTTAATGTAAAAAAAAAGTGTATAATTCATATACATATACCTATTATCATCTACAATAAGATTTCTTAGGCCTCTGCTCCAAATTTTGTATTTTAATTTCTGAAAAGAAATGCATCCTCCCTCCCAAATTCTCAGTAAAATATTTCTAAATGGCAACCCCTCTCTTTCCCATTCCATGAGTTAAACAGGTAAATTTTGAGGTTCTAGATTAAATAATTTAGTTTCATTTAAAAGAAAAATGGGACAGAACTGTAACATCCAGAGACAGAAGAGACAGGTAGTTATTTTCACTGCTTAAAGGCAACACTATCTTAAAATGCAAGTGTGTAAGAGGATAGTAAGGACAGCTTTCACTGTTATTTTCATATTGTTCCTTCAACGGGCTTTTTTTGGGGTGGATCACAAGTCCTTATGGATTTATTTAATAAATCCATATATGTATATGGATTTCTTTAAGAAACCATCTCTCTATTCCCCTTAACAGCTCAAAGCTGAACTTTAAAATGGCATATGTTTCTGATTGAATTTTCCTGTTGTTGATGCCTTGGATATTTGATTCAGATAATTAATCCAAACTACAAAAGCACAGAAGTAGAGACCATGGATGTTGATTTTAATACGTGGTTGCAGTTGTCCAGAATTGAGGATTATTATTTTGGTTTTATCCATAACAATAACATACTTAGCTAGCCTGGGAAGTCTAGAAATTTGACTATAAGTCTTGAGACTAAAAAATGTGTCCTGCTATTTCCAGAATTTTGAGGTATGGTGAGACCACGAATACTGCACAACTTACACATCTCCAAATTTTGATCCTTTTGTTCCTCAACATAATTGAAGGACATTAAAAACACAGTCATGACAATAAAAGCTCAGTTGCTTAAACAGCATTTTCTAGTCTTTGAGAACTTTTCTGGTCATGCATTAGGTGAAAAAAAAGAAAGGCATTTGCTTTCAGCTGATGTTTAATCCAAATATTACAACAGTTTTTTTCCTCCAAGCTTAACCAGTGTGTATAAGTCTTAGTCAATGTCTTTTGAATCTTCACTCTCAGGGACAGACTCCCTGGTAGAGTTTTTCTTCTTTGTGCCACTTCCACAATGAAAGGCATTTGGAAACCTGGGTAATTTGCAGTCCAGCTTAGATTCATAATTCTGCACAGACAGCATGGCTCAAGATATCTAGATAGCTACAGTGTGCATGACCTGTCTGCTCTCCGCTACTCTTGTGCAGTGATGATTCAGACCCTGCTTAGGCTTTGAAGAGAGAAGTATGTGCTTTAAGTACATAATGATTCCAAACAAAAAAGGCTTAAATATCTTCTTTTGAGAGCTTGGCCAAAGCACGCCTAAGAGGCCAACCTATAATTTAAAAAATAAGGAAAACTCTGGAATGGGTCAGCAGGGCCCCTTTATAGTTTAAATATTATGCTGGTTTGGATTTTGGCATTCTCTGGGATTTCATATATCACTCAGTGCCAACTGATAGCCTGCGAGTTGAGTCAGTATGCAGCTGACTTATGGTCCCATCCTTTTTTCAACTAGATTGCTGTGGAACTTCTGGTTCTCATTTGAGTTTGTTTTTATACTTTTGCCAGTTGTTGAATATTTCCCCATTCCCCTTTGTCAATAGGATTTAATATATTTTATGTTTGGGGTTTTTTTAATGAATATCTCTTTTGTTTAGCAATTTTCCAACACTGTAGGAATATTTCCTTACTCCTTCTAATGTTTCTGAAATAGGGTGGTACTTTGAAGTAAGATGTTTTAAACTGATTAGTGGTCTTCATCTTTTTTATAAGTATTTTAGTGGTTTAGTCTTCATGGTTTTTCCTGATTTCTTAGACAAATATACCATACCTATTACACAAGCATTCAATCACAGATTCTTTACTCCTCCATGGGTTTCCTGTATGTTTTATCCTATTGGTCTAAACCATATAAAGCAAAAAACCAGAGATGGTTAGAAATTAATATTATTGAATACTATTCCTACAGCATAAGTAAGTCATGCCACATCTATATCTTAACATGTGTTGTGGTTTATCCCTAGCAGGGAGCTCACTGTCACATAGTTACTTTTTCTACTCAATGGGGTGGGGGAAGGAATAGGAAGAGTGAAGGTAAAACAACCCATGGGGTGAGTAAAAAGCTATTTAATAGGTAAAGTGAAAGCTGTGGATGCAGGGAAAGAAAAAAAAAAGTTAATTCACTACTTCCTAATAGCAGACAGGAAAACAGGGCTCCATCACATGAAACCCTAACCCTGATCCTAACCCTTCCCATATAATGGGAAGGTGAATGCTGTACATTGAAGGGTGTCCCTGTTTCCAGCCTTTTCTCCCAGCTCTATATGCTGAGCATGTTGCCATATGGCATGGGGTATCAGCTGGGGTCAGCTGTCCTCACTCTGTCCCCTCCCAGCTCCTTGTGCACCAAAACCTTCCTGGTGAGGTGAGATGAGAAGCACAAAAGGCCTTGGCTCTGCGCACGAGCTGCTCAGCAATAAGTAAAGCATCCCTGGATTTTCAGTATTGTTTCCAGCACAAATCCAAATCACAGCCCTGTACCAGCTACTGTGAAAAAACTTATCTCATCCAAACCCAGTGCAACCTTTCACCTATTTTCATAAGCAGTGCTGTCATCCTGTCCTGAGAAGCATAACGTTTAAGTGGGAAGTAAAGCATGTATAATTTTGATAACAATGAAAAAAAATGTTTTATCCTCACACATCATATTTCAAGTTTTCCTCCTCGTTATTGCAAATAAATGTTTTAAGATTGTTTTAGGAATCACATGCAAAAGTATTGGCAAAACAGGTTTAATATAAAAACAAAAACACAAAAAAGTTTGTTGTCAAAATTCACTGTATTGCTTACTAGACTGTTAAAGTACACAGAGAAAAAGCCAACAAAAATCCAAAATCAATCAATCCAAACCAAAATAACCCCAAAACTATCTAGGTGAAACCTCGACAGGATGGAGGGGAGGGGTAGGTGAGGCAGGGACAGGGGAAGGGTTGAGGGGTACAGAAATAGATAGGAAGAGGTAAAGGTGAAAAGGAAGATCCTCCTGTTGAATCACAAGGTTCAGAGTACACCCCTGTGCTAAACAGCCTAAATTGACCAAGAGTTTATGCTTAAAGGCCCAACTGCACTTAACAGTAGTTAATTCACAGCTTAAGTTAAATGATTTAGCGAAGGATTAATGAAGAATTTACTGCATCACAACAGTAACTTACTTACAGGCCTGACTCACTACAAAGTTAAACTACTTAAGAATCTATGAGAACAATATTCCTAAGTACATTTGCTATAGCATATTCACACTCACATGCACACAGACAGAGACTGTACACATGTGAAAAATTCCCCTGGAATTCAGTGAAATCTGGATGCCTTTTGCATCTTCTCAAGGAGCAAAGTGCTGAGGTTTGAGGAGTGGGGGTATCAACCCAGGATCTGTGTCATTTGGTGATCCTCTGAGTTCTTGAGAAAACTGGAGAGTTCACTGGCCCCAAGAGGGAGATGTTGGCCACAGCGCACTGCGGGCCAGGAGAGCTCCAAGGGTCCCACCTTGGGCTGGCTGGTGTTTATAGGGTCACAAGAGAGTTGGCTTTAGTCAATGAAATTTTCCATCCTGGCCACAATTCAGGCTGGTAACTTTCTTTGAATGTTTAATAATGAAAATAATATTCTACTTGGATTGCTATTCAGGCATGAAAAATAAGTTTCCAAGGCTGTTTGTTAAAGCACAGGAGCTCGTTAGACAGCACAAGTTCCTGGGAGCAGATAGTGTTTCTGATAAGCTCAAGAGGAGCTCAGCCCAGATGCTGCTCATCAAGGCCAAGGACTAGGAAGCATTTCTCAGATTATAGTGCGGCCTGGGGAGTGGAGTGGATGCACCACCATGCTCATATAGGGATTATAAGTTTATTTGGAAGGGTTTTTTATATTTGAAGTGGAGTTTCACAGAAAGCAGTCTAGAGATTTTGACAGGATGAGAATTGTAATTACCACAATTTTAATAATACAATTGCACATAACGTTTTTCTATTTCTCCTTAATAATTTTCTGAGGAAGAAACTGGCATGGGACAAAAAAATTATCTGCATCTTGAGGACTTTTATAGCCTTTAGCTTTTCTCATAAAAATTTTTCTCCACTAATACTAATTTTTAAAAATAGATAAATAGTTGACTTAGACTGAGTAATTAGACATTGGGAAAGTGAGATTTTTTTTTTAATTAAGAAAATGTTGGTTTGTTTTGGTCATTCTGTTTCTAAGATATATTCTAATTAATTAATTTGATTAAGACTGATAATGAGCATTAATTTTTATTTTGAGATGGTGGCTTTGTTGCTTACTTTTTTCCATAGAGGTGGAAAAATTCTGTCTCTGATTAAAAAATGTAATTGTAACTTAGTTAGTTATTTATTCAACATGTCACTCTTAATTCATGTCATGTTCTAAGTGGAAATTTGTAAGTTCTCTACTTTAGAAGTCATAATATTGGAAAATTCATATTGATTTTGGATCTTCTGCTGGGTTTGCCTTAAGATTTTGGTGTACTTTATTGAGTTTGGAAAGTTGATTTAAATATGTCTCTGAAAAATGTCTTAGCATGTTTGGGGATAAATTCTGGCCCTACTGATGCTGATGGCCAGACTCCAATTAAACATTAGCAGAGTAGGATTTCACTCTTGCTATATACCAAGTTTTGACATTTAGAGGAAGTGAATCACATTCTAGAAGTACTTATTTTCCCTACTGGCTATAAAAGAAATCTACCACAGATGTAGCTGAAGTTAGGTGAGGTGAACTCATTCACAGTCACTGAGCCTTCTTTCTTTTCATTGCACTGCAGAAATATGAAATATATATTTTAAAAAGCCCTCAGAAATGCTGCTTGTATTTTTATATTAGCTATGAGCTCAGTTATGATTTATGATTTTTATTCCAGAAGGCTGACAAATAAAACAAGAGGCTTTCTAATAGAAAGAGCTTAAGAAGGCTTAAGCACAAACTGTGAGCTATCACTGTGAGTTAGCACACACATGAAACTGTGCAGGGAAATTACAACACACTGCTGTCAGTAGATAGACAGTGCTCAGTCTGTTGTTACACATCTTCATATACGAAAGTTTTAAAGGTGGATTTGAAGGGGTTTGATGTTTAAGTTTTGAGTGAATATTTATAATAATATCAGTGTAAAAATTGAGCCTGAAATAAAATGTGAGATTTAGGAACTGAAGGCAAGTCTGGTCTCTTAACATGTGGAAGTGGTAGGATGAATTAACAAACAAGGAACTTGTTTCTTGAGCTGTTTTATGGAACAGCAAATAGAATTATGCAAAAAGACAAATAATAGAAATAAAGTGATGAACCAAGAGCTGCGTTATTCTAAATACAGCAAGTTGTGCTGGATCAGAATAAAAGATGTCATCAGATTTAGGACATAAATGTTACCTTCAGATATGGGCTGCAAAGGCTGTACTTTATATTTTAGGCATATTATTTGTGTGTAATCTTGAAAGTGGGGGAGAAAATGTGGAGCAGAGAATGAAAACTTGGAGTGATATTTTATTTAATCTAAAAATTTGGAATAGAAGTGCAGATCTGTAAAACAACAGAATAATGCTGCTGCTAGAATTTGTTTCCTTAGGGACATGAAAAAAAGGCAAGAGAAAGGAATGGGAGAAAATAAACAATAATTAAATATCAAACAAACAACAAAAACCAAGAGTAGAGAAAGGAGAAGAAACAGGAGAGAGCAGAAAAAACCCAAGAAAGATAGAACTTGCGATGGTGTTCTATGAACTACAGGTCTGGCAAAAAGAAAGTTCACTACATGCTCAAAAAATTTGCTAAAAGTGATCACTTCTCAACTACAACGAGATTCATAGTGAGGAAAAGCAAGGTGAGTGTGAAAAAGGACATTTTAGATAGTAAATGTTGAAAATAAAAATACTGAACCTCTGTAATAGGCCAGATATTAGGAGAGAATTTTTTTAAAAAAAATTAGGGTTGAGGCAGAAGAAAGTGGAGGGTCAGAGATGGTGTCCTACAGGGAGAAATCATCTTTAGAAAATTCTAGGTATGCCCTTGCATCTGATTCCCTAAATTACAGATATTAATGTACCTACACAGCAAAAGTAAAATACTTCATCTTACTACACTGTAAGTGGAAACTTTTTTCCACTGAATGAAATGAAAGGAGAAAAAGCATTATTTGGCTTGGCACACACTTTAATAACATTAATTTTGGTGAGCTCTTTGAGTATTACTGCGAGTATAATATAATCCACCAGGAATTCCACTGTAATTAAACTAATTTCATCCATATTTGTTACTTTATATTGACATTTCTTTTTCTTTTCTTTCTGATCTGCTTGCAGCATGTTTTACACATTTATCATAAAGGTCAGCACAGTTTAATGTATCCAATATAAAATTTTTAATGGGAAATCAGACATTTTGTAAAATAAAAGGTTATTGTCTCTATTGGCCAGTAATGACATTTCAAATTTGACTATCCTCTATTTCTTCTTCATGTCAGTGCAGAGTTGTCTCTGCTCCATAGAGATTTGGTGCTGCTATCCAGATTGTACTAGTGGCTACAGAAAATTAGACTCATCCAAGTCTGGACAAAAAAAAAAAGCCCCAAAACATCCATATTTCTATTTGATATCTATTCAGTCATCTCAGAAGTGAATTGAATTGAAGCTCTGTGTACCACTTCTAACATACCTTCCAGAAGCCGGACTGTGCCCTTCAGCACCAAAAAAACTGTGTTTCTGTGATTTTAAATCTCAACTCTATGATTGCTAAACACAAACCACACCTTACACATCAACTTAAATTCCAGTTTTGATTCTGTGTCCACATAAATTATTTGATCATGGATATGGTTAGGGGAAGGCCTTTTAGGCTAGAAAAATCCTTGTGCTCATGTAATGGGGAAAAACCCCATAGATCTCCAGCATATCATTGCAAATTTGGTGACATGTGGGTTACCATTCTAGGTGCAGAGCTCTGGATAAATGGTCACCTAGAGCAAAGATTTAGAAAGGTCTCTGAACATTAAATGCAGCTATCAAACAGAGAGAATGTGGCCTTGAATTAAAGAATAAGCATCCCCCTGAGACTAAATGTTCTGTGTCCTGGAGATAATAAAATAAAACTTCTCATGATCTAATGTAAATAGGAAATATTCCAGAATCAAAATTACTCCAAAACATTCTGCTGTGCCTTGTATTTTAGCCTAGCAGTGTCAGCTGACATGGAAAAGTATCAACAACAGTTACATAAATTTGTGGTAACAACTACTATCCAAATATCTTTTTGGAGATCTAGGTCGATCAGTCATTTATAAACTACATTAGAAATATAGTAATCTTTAACCTTCAGTCTACCCAGAAGTCTTTTTTCAAAGGTGGAGCAGTGACCTACTTCTTTCCTGCAGTAACTGAATAGCTAGAGAACACTGGGAAAAGGAAATTTAGGTTGTAACTCTTCTTGAACAGGTGAGCAGGTTTAACTCATAGCACTTAGATCTCAGGAGAGTGACCTATTCACCTCAGTATGAGATATTTGGGAAATGGAGTAAGTGCAGCATCCCCTCTGTTGACAATGGGATGAACATGGAACAAGTAAAAGAAGGCCATATTCCCATGGGAAGGAGCAGAGTCAAGTCCCTGATCTTGATCTTTGGTCCTTGAAATATTTGGTCTACTATGATTTTCAAATAAAGTAGAAACTGTGTGCTTCAGATCTCAGATCAGGATGTCTGCATCTATCTGTCCTCATGTAGGTGTCCATAAGAAATCTAGATAAGAAAACTTTCCCTAAAGCTGTTGGAACTGTACTTAGCGCAGTCAGCAGGACACCTGGCACAGCTGGTAAAATGCCTACTCTAAAATGAAGCAAATCACTCCCCAGGGTTATGTGATCCAAGCTTTTCTGTACATCTGATACCTCAATCTGTAAACTGGCTGTCTCAGGTCCCCCTGAGGCTCCTGGAAGCAGGACACCTCCCTTCCCTAGGTTCAAGAGCCTCATGGCTACTCTGAGTTTCCTTCCTGCCCTGCCTCTTTGTGTCCTGTGTCTCTCATGCACCAAACTCCTCCGCAGTAATGGTTTGAGGGAAAGCAAACATGGGGCTCTCAAGCAGGTAAAAAAGCCAATCTGGTGGCTGGGGAAAGTGGGAGCTGCACATAGAAATTTGCTTAGGCTGAGGAAGATCTTGACTTCAAGACTCACATTTCCTAGGTACTTGTTAATTGCTAAATAAAGGATGGGGTTTGACTCCTCCCCTGTAGTCAGCGAGCAGATACACCAAGGGTGTGTAACGTAATGAGGAGGTTTGGTGCATAGCTAACAACTCAGTCTTGGAAGCTGGGCAGGATGCCAACATTGATCTGCCTAAACTTGAAGTTCAGTAAAGCTTGGAAAGAAAATGTCTCTTTTTGCATTTCTTTTGCAAACAGTCTATAGTGTAAAATAGGTGGCCATTTACAAATTGTTTATCATGGAAATCAGGTGCTTGCACTGCAACTTAGATAGGATTTGGGAGAACTCCTCTATCCTAGAATGTACAGTGTTAGTAGACCTGGCTTATAAATAAGAATTTTTTTGTGCATTTTTTTTTTCTGGAAAGTGGATATACACATAAATACATACCTACATCTATATAAAAGTAATTATCTTTTCAGAAAGGTACACCAAAGATCCAGCTTCTTTCTTTGTTTTACATTAAAAACAACAACAATTACAAAAACAACAACAAAAAGCATCAAAATAATTATGTGGAAGAGTAGCTCATATTTATTTTGGTAGGTGTTTCAGCATCCAAAGGCTGCAATCATGCCTTACTTAAACTGCAGCTGTGATGGGGTACCTCTGCAACAAGCCAGGTACCTGGCAATCTGGAAGTGGTGCAAATAGAATGAAAGGACCAGAGATCTTGGGATCTTGGTGTATAACTAACAGGGGAAAAAAAAAAAACAAAAAAAACCCCAAAACCCAAAAAACACCGAAGAAAACTATCAAGAATTATTTCGGCACTGGAACTGAACCTTTGAAGATGAATGCCAATGAAAACATCCGTGTGAAAGATTTTTTAAGCATTTCTAGAAGATTAGAAGCAGAAGGATTTGATGTGCCTGTAAGGATAATAAAGCAATGCCTTATTCCAGCACAGTTTAGGAAATACTATTCCTGTGCTTCATGCTAGTGAAAGGCATATACAATTTGCCCTATTTCCTACACCTACTTTAAAGTCAGTCTTTCAAAGTACTTTTTAAATTCAGTAGAATTTCTTATATCACTGCCTTGTCAAAGAAAAATCAAAGATGAAAATGCTACTTTTTCAGACTAGGCAATGTGGAGAACTAACCCTTCAAGCAGTGTAAATCCCAAGAACTGTCCTCTGTGCCCTGAGACTTGAGCATTTTAAAATTAATGGTTTTTTGTAATTGTTGCATTTACTGTTCATGTAGATTTCTATATATGATCTATGTACTCTCCTGAGTATTGACAGTCTCACTTCAAATAAGGATGCCTGCACCTTACCATATATGTTATACCCATAAGGTATCAGCCAGACAATTTAGGGTGAGTAACCCAGCCCACAGAGAGCCAATATACAGGCAGATAAAAAATGGAACTGGAAAAAATCAAGTCAGTTTATTGCTGTGGTGGTTTGACAGGAAATATGTTTTCTGGGATGCTGGGGTTAGGCCAATGGATGCTCAGATTTTAATATTGGCACCTAATGTGGCCATTGGGACCTTGGATCCACCTCTGAGAACACAAGCAGGGGTTAAAGCAGGGCTCTGCCCCGGGAGGCTCTCTTGGGTTCTGGTCAGGGAAAGGCTCAGAGCTCCCCTGCCTGGCTGCGGGCTGGGCGGGGCAGGGGCAGCCATGCGGCCGGGTGAGGTAGGCCCAGGGGCAGCCATGCGGCCGGGTGAGGTAGGCCCAGGGGCAGCCATGCGGCCGGGTGAGGTAGGCCCAGGGGCAGCCATGCGGCCGGGTGAGGTAGGCCGGGGCCTGGACAGAAGGGAGGGGAAGGCCCCTGCAGGGTGGAAGGGTGGAGGAGCACCGAGAGGCCCCTGCAGGATGGAAGGGTGGAGGAGCACTGAGAGGCATCGGGCAGCCACCCCCCCACCCCACCCAGGAGAGACAGAGAGTGAGCCTGAGCCTGTGCTTGTGCCACCTTGAAATTTAATAGTGGCCGGCCGAGAAGGAGAAGGGGGGAGCAGTGAGAAGGTGCCCGGCTGGGCAGCCGTGGGAGTTCTGGAGAGACAGAGCCTCAGATTTTTAACCCTTTCCTTGAATGATGGAAACCTTACAAATGCTAATCCTCCTGGAGCTGAATGAGAAGAGAGATATAGATGAGATAAGAGGAAATGGGCCACGAGAGAAATAGAGAAGAACTCAGGTGGAAGAGATGATGGAGTAGCTTATGCTGGACTCTTTTTGTGTAGCCATGGACAGAGCCATGTTTCCTTGTGATACAGGGACTGCATTCTAGGGGGAGGCAATGCCTCAGGACCAAGAGGGTTCGGTGTGGGTACCCCTCGGCCCCAGGGGGCGAAAAATATGGGTGGGACAGATGTCCCAAAGTTGAGACTGTGCCTTTTTGGAGTGGGACGAAGCACCCTTAAAAGTCGACCCTAGAAGCAGCTCTGGTCCGTGTTCAGTGGTGAGAGTGCTGGACATGAAAGGAAGAGGTCACCATTGGCACAAGAAGGACTCCTTCTCCTCTTGATGAACTGAGGATTGAGTATTCTGAAGGGTGGTGCTGGACTGAGAGTCGATGATTTGGGCAATGTATTGGATTGGGAATTTGGTGGGGAGGAGGAGGAGATGTATTTGTGAAGTTTTCATTTTCCTTGTGTGTTTCTTTTTTTTTTTTTTTTTTTTTTTTCCCTTGTAGTTTAGTTAATATTTTTTTTTCTTTCCTAAGTGGGAGCCTGCTATGCTTATTCCTGGTCACATCTCACAGCAGAAACCAGGGAGAGAGTATTCTCATGGGGGCACGGGCATTGTCCCAGTGTCAAACCGTGACAACTGCAAAGGACAAGCTTTTATCATCAGAGAACCAACAGAGCTGGACTCCCACAGCTTTGTGTTCCTGGATTTTCTGTTGTCCAGGGAGGTGAGTCATGTAGAAAAGATTTTTCTATGATTAAGTCCTTCTTAATGTCTCTCTTCTAAGTGTGTTTTCTGGCTTAACATAGCAGTCTTTTTCTCTCAATTATGATCAAGAAAAGAATCTATTTTTCATTAAACTTATTATTTTTGAACTTTCAACCTTCTGTCAACATTTGTTCAATCTGAACAATGACTTTAAAAATTATTAATGAGGACATGTAGGGGAGTAGACATGTATACTTGTGCACAGAGGAAACCAAATGAATTCACTATAAGAATTAGGATGTTAAAGGACACAAAATCTACAAAAGAATTGTTTAAATAAAAAAACCCCAAATGTACAGCAACAATAAAAAAACACTTCAGAAAACAAGCAACCACAATGAAAAGCACAGAAATCCTAGGAGACAAGAAAGAAGATAGCAGTAATTCTAATAGAAGGCTATGCATGACAAGCCATGGCAAATTCCCACAAGAATGGCAATGTTAAGTCAACATAATTTAAGGCAGTGTAGAAAAACATGCACAAACCAAACAACTACCCTCCATCCTCTAAAGGCCTCCTCAAGACCGAAAAACCCACAAATTTTTGCTTTCATAGGCCTATGAAAATAAAGCTTAAATACAACATTATACTAATATTAGGGATGGAAAAATGTGATAACAAAGTGAAGAAAATTCAAATATATTAAAAAATAAGAGGAGGATGAGAAAGAAGAAAAATTAAATAGTTTCTTTACATAATAGATAACAGTGACAAAGATATGCCAACAATATATTCATCAAAATGAAATACAGGTAAACAAGAAGGAGCAAGACCTTTTTAGGCTTCATAAACAACATTAATTAGATTAAAAAAAAGGGGTATGTAATTTGAATGTCCATAAACAATTCTGAAGAGTAAATGCTAGTGAGCTACACAATAATCTCCTCTGAGGGAATGAGTTTAATAGTCAAGTGGTTTAGAAAGCTCTTCTCCAAAACTACTAAGATGCTAATGCAGGAATAACATAACCTGAAACTTATTTCACCAAATGAATAAGCTGCTTAAAGAAGGCAAAGTGCCTGAAAACATACCATAGGGAACAGCACTGCAATCTATATAGTAAAGGTTAGATGGGAATGGCAAAGTCTATTTTCCAGCGATCATTTCTTTATTACGGTATTAGTAAAAGTTTAATGTTTCAAGTACAGTAAAATTCATGGATAAAAGCTTCTTTGACTGAAGGACTTAGTTTAATTTAACTTTTGCCCAAATATTGCTGAACATTTGCTCCTGGTTTTCAGCCATAAAGCTGAAAGGTAGACTTCAAATGATTTGTAATTAAATCTAAGAATTACACATAGTGTATCTGATTTAGTTGAGACAGTTCCTAGGGCAAAAATGGTGTTAAACAACTTTTCCCTAGATAAATATCCCAGAGCTGGTTTTGTGCCTTCTTGTTCCACATGGCTGCATTACTTTATAGTGTCATAGTCACATCCTTGTCCTGGTTTCAAGTTGGAAACCTGTGAGCAGCAGCCTGCCCATAGGGAGCAGAGGGATGACTCTGCTCCTGTTGGCGATAGCTTCCTGCAGATATAAAAACTATATTGCTAAACCCAAAACTTTCTTCTTATAATAATCTCTAGATGAAACATGCTGCAGATAGGAGAAAACCTTTACCAGAGTTTTTGGTGTTTGATGAGATCCGGGAAATTTAGAATCAACCTGGAAGCTCAGGGCCAGTTTTGAGTTTTTTGAGTACCATGTTGGAGCTTAGCTGCTGACACTCATGTCTGGATTCAGGACCCAAAGCCAGGTCCTGTGCAATATTCTCAAGTGCATGGTAAAAATGGATGCAGTCAAGAAACATGCTCTTGATATTTCTCTAGCACTTTATCTATATTATCTTAGAAAAGTCCAAATTGATAAAATGAGAGAGTTATATATTTTTGCTTTGTAAAGGTGATGTAAATGTGATGTGCTTGTGATAATAAGCACTATAAAATGATTATATTAAAATGACTGAAACAACCAGTCATATGTTTTCAGAAATCAGTGTTTGGCCTTGGTATTTTGGATCTGTATAACATCAAAAGGAATATATCCTCAATATTATACCAGCTACTGTCTCTGAGATGTCATGCTGTTTGCTTATCATAAATTGAAAGGTATGATAATTAAGTATGGTAAGTAAGACATATTCTATTTAGTATATCCACTCCCTTCAGCAGAGGCTCAGATCAGCAAACACCCCCCCCAAAAAAACATCCAAGCAAACAAAAAAAACCACATCAAAAACACTGCTTTTTTTTTTTCTGAGCAGATGTAATTTCCAGAATCAAGTACTTGACTGTCTGCATGTGATTCTAGATGAAACTAGTTACTACAACTGGTGGCAGCTATTATGCATATGAACAGCCTATTTTTGTCAGATCATTGGTGTAAGAACCCCTCCAACAAAAGGCCCCCTTTTGTCTAATTAGTAGCAAAATACCCTGTTAGGAGGATGTTTCCCAGGCTCATATCAGTAAATGGTAATGATACAGGTACATAGTAATGTGTTATTGAAATCAAATGGGAAGGTGAATAATTTTAACTTTAAAAAGATGACTTAGAAAAAAGATTTTGAAAGGCTGATGAGTCTTTCAGTCAAAGAAGTAGCCTGTCTCTTGCACCATTAAAATGTTTGGCAACGAAATACAAAACTCTGTGAAAGTACAGGTATTGTTTTACAAGGAGGAAATTAAATTGAGGAGTCTTCAAAAGACTACAACACACACACACATCCCATGTCTTACAGGTGGTTGGAAATCGCCTTTTTTAAGTGTAAAACAATTTTCTAATTAATTTAAAAAGTAGTAAATTAGTATTTAACACTTAGATTTGTGCTTTGAAACTCAGTCACTGAATGTCCTAAACAGTAAATAAGTAACCATTGCACATTCTTAGAGTGAAATCCTATAACTCCTTGTAGAGATATCTTTACCCTGCCAAATTGAGTATCCTATCTGCATTGGTGATTAGGTGGAAAATTCATTGTCTAAGTGCTGATTTCTGCTTGCTAAAAAAAATATAAGGAAATCAGTAAGCTGCTGCTGCTATTGTAGTCTAATCATTGGTTTCCTACAGTAAAAATCTGACAAATCTGTTTTCCTGCAAGTGGCAGCAGCAGTGGCTTGCTTTCTTCCTTGGGGCTTCCACAATTTTTAATTGTTCACATGTTCTGACAATAGTATGAACTCCATGCTACTCAGTTTGGATTGAACAGTTAAGGGTGATACCAGATTTTTATAGTGACACAGGTAAAAATTAACAAAGTATGCACGTGCTGCACCAGAATTTTACATCTGGGCTGTATTTATTGAAACAAAAAATTTGTTTTAAGCAGGTACTAACTACTCAGAAAATAGCATGAAAGAGATGAATATTTTCAATCTGAAAATTCAAAAATGGAATCAGAGAACTCCAAATGACATTAGCAAATCATGCCTCCAGAGAACTGGTTGTTACCATGTTTCACATTCATGGCCACACAACATGGTAAGGGATAAATTTCTTCCAGCTTAAGTTGCAAGTGGACAGTTCTTACACCATTTAAAATGGTGGTTCAGACTCTTTATAATATGTCAAACACAACAATCAAACATTACGCTCGAAGTGAGAGCTTTGAGCATAATGTTTTATATTCTCATGGAAAGCAGACAAGAAACAGAAATTCCTCCAACAACATGGTGTGGATATTGCCCTTTCTGACTGGTGCTCAGTCTTGGTTTGAATATTAAACAGGCAGGAGAGGAGGGCAGCAAAGAATATACAATTTATCACTTGAAAAGAATTACTTTAGTAGTATATTGTGGTCTGTGACTGCATGGGATTAT
Organism: Agelaius tricolor; assembly: GCF_023055355.1. NCBI lineage: Eukaryota > Metazoa > Chordata > Aves > Passeriformes > Icteridae > Agelaius > Agelaius tricolor. The sequence goes on from NW_027269261.1 coordinate 81,646,118, forward strand.
ATTTGCACATTTCCAGTAATTGTTTATATCTGCCTATATTTCAGTGGTCTGTGTCCAAAGAACACTGAACAAGACAGCCTGATGACAATATGTATTTCAATGAAATCTTAGCATAATGTAGTTTCCTGCCTTTATGCAGCCAGTCCTAAATGTCCTCTAAATTTCTCCCTTTTAAATAATGACATTAACCTGTCTATATTGCAAAAGACCTGTATATTGCATAAGAACTGTATAAGAGTTGAAAGTACCTGGAATTTGCTTTGAAAATATAAAAATGATTAAAAGCTAAGAAAAAACTAACAAGGAATTTAACAGAATTAAAGCCAAAACCCAGAAATTTCTCTGACAAGGTGGAGCTAAGGAATATCACTCCAATTTCTGAAATAAGAGATTTATTTTTTGTGGGAGAGGAAGCTGCACAAACTGGAATCTGCCTGTCTGCTAGTCAATCCCTCCCTAACAACTTCTGACTGTGCTGCTAATCACAACCAAATTGCACAGAGGGACAGCTCTCTTGAGCATCTTAATTTCCTTCGTGTTTCAGTGACCAACACCAGAGAAAGTGTGGTCAGATAATATCCCTATTGGAGTCCACAGGATCAAATCTCAGATCTGTAAGAGAAAAGGACATGTTTCTTCAATTACATAAATTACATATAAACCAAAACATTTTCTGGACTATACAACCAAATTATATAGCAGAAATCAATTTTATATGAATTGAAATTCTGTAGGAAAGTAAAATAATATTAAAAGTGGGGGGGTTTTTTGTACTTTTGAGTCTCTTTCCTCTGTTCATGGTAATGTGACAGTGTAAGCCTGTTGATAGCATGAAATTTGATGTCATTACTTCCTCCTTTTAAAATGATTTCTGGTGGAATAATTTTTGCATCTAGCTGTTGCAATACACTGCTTGATAGTTTTTGTCACCAAAGAATCAAGGATCAGAGAACAACAGAAAGTGTCAAGCAATAATTTTTCTCCTTTTTATTCCCCCACCACTAAAATATAATTTCGACTAAAATGAGAACTTTTGCCTGAATTTTCCCAGTTTTGAGGGAAGTTCACTAGGAAGATTGATCAAGATAGAGAATTCATACTGATGGGACTATTAACCCAGGAGCCTATGCAAATAGTGTTTTATGCTAAATGGAAATTCAAACACTTGTTCTTACCTATTGACTATCCTCAGGCTGATTCATTAAACACATTGAAAAGACTCAGTTCTGCCTCTTGCAGAAAAAAGATACACTCAGAATTTTTATATTATTTATGAGATAGAGTTGTTCCTTTTTTTGTCCAGCTCTAATAATGACTCTGGCCTTAGGAAAAATTATTTGCTGTGAAGCTGCCATATGATGCTGCAGATGACTGACAATGTGGTATATAAACAGCCTTGAAAAAAAATGTAGTTTAAAGTAAATCACCTTCTTTTTGAACCCTCTAAGATTCTATAAAGAAATTTTAGCTGAGGAATTGCAAGCAGCCTAAATCCAGTATTCCTATGAGCTCATGGTTCAAAGGACACTTTCATGTTTTTATATTAAGCATTTGGAATTTTTTGTATTTGAAAACTTGTGTAAAGATTTTCAGTTTTTAAAGAGAGCCTTTACAAGATTTCTGGGAGAGTGCACAAGCAACATATCTAGTCCTCAGAACAATCCCATAAAACGAATAAACTTTGACACGCAAGAGTCTGTCACATCTTGAAAGTGTTTATCTTTTGAGAATGATTTGTAGAAGATTTTTTCCTTCAAAGAGAGTGTCAAATTTTACTATTAGACAAACTTGTGCAGCTCTCACAAAATAAAAATGAAGGTATTTTGGAAGGTGAAACTTTAGTTCTGTATGTTTGCATCAGTCTGAAAACAGAGTTGAGGAGAAAAATCTGCTGAAACTCCAGCTACGATCGAAAAAAGACCTATGGGGCCCAAGAAGCTTGTATTTACTAAATAAGGGTTCCAAAATCACTATTCATCCATCTATTTTCAAATCTATAGAAACACTAAGACAGAACACATCTAACAAACAGAAGACTGCATTTGCTTGCAATAGATAACCCGAGACAAAAATGCTCAGTACAAGTTTTATCCTTACAAAAATCAAGAAGCACCTCTTTCATGAAGATGTGTGTTTTGCAAATGACTCGTGGAGGTATTAAACCTTGTCTGAAACCCTGTCTAACTGTGCTAGATCATGTCAATATCCTTGAGCCCCTGAGCCTGTTTCTCACATTGACTGAGCATAATAGTCCACTTGGACTTTCTAATAGTCTACAAGAGAGTTTGCCTTCACAGGGTCACAACTCTTTTTATCTAATATATTTTCCAGAGCCTCAATTTAATAAAGATCAGACACTGGATAAGGTCAATGTGTACTGAGAGCAAAAAGGGAGTACACCTGGGAAGTGCCTGGTTTCTTACACTCAGTGATTTTATTGTATAAAGCCATTGTACTTTATATTTTCATTTTCCTTTATACTGTGAGGCTCCTGGAGTGCTAAAGAAAGGTGTTTGAGGATATCAGCATGGTAATAGAATTGTAAAATTTTTCAGGTTGGGAAAGATCTCTAAGATCATCAAGACCTCTAAGATTATCTACTTCCTTGCAAAGAAAACAATCCAGAAAACAGTTCTATAAAGACATGATTTTCTTTATATTGCTCTTATTAATTCAGACTCACAGATTAAAAATGTATTACACATGAAGTCACCTTAAGCAATATTTTTAATTCTTCTGTCATGGAACATTCTGGCCATTTCAGACTTTTGGTTTCCATGGTGCTTTAAAACAAGTACTACATCTCTCTTCACAAATGTGACTGCTCATCCAAGTGACCCCCATAAATATTACTTGCTTCAGGATGTATCTAGGAAATGTCACACAGTACCTTGCCCCAAAATAAAATGATTTGCTAGTCATTTAAAGTTTTCTTAAGCAATATAAGCATCTAACAATAAGCAGAATATCAAAGAGTAAACAAATAAACCACAAATTAATGAACATTTAAGCATAGACTTCATACTCAATCTAGAAGTCTGGCAGAGATCCTTTGCTGTATTAATTACAGAGAGAGCAAATGATTTGAACCAATCCTAATCAATTAGGGACAGACTTTAGGTAATCCTATGCTTTTTTTTTTCTCATGACAGTACAGTGTTACTAGGCCTGTGGCATTTCTCTAAACAACTCTTTTCCCAACTATAAATTTTATCTGATCAGAAGTGACAATTCCTGATATTTTTCAAGGAAACTCCTATGTAACACAACAGCCTAGTCAGGGCAGAGTCTATAAATCCATGGGCATCCATGCATGATAGGTGTTCAGGATAGCTCTGCTGGACTTTTAGAGGAAGGAAGACATCAGAACAAGAAACTGCCTATGTTCCATTGGCTGCTCAGATATTTATGCAGTACCTGTGTAACAAAATTGCCAATTCTGGGTGTGTTGGAATCATTGCACATCGCTCTGTAGCTGATGTGCCTGATGTATATGGAACACATTTGGAGGCAGAGAACAAACACAGGCTTCTCATGAAACAATGCCCAGTGTGTTAGATGAACCCAAACATGTCACATAGGATGCCCTGTGTGTGTGTACCAATCTCTAGCCAAGAAATTTTGGCATAAATATTCAAATCTCTTGTGTATATCAAATAAATGGCAGTCATGGTCACTGTAAATTTGACATTTATTGATGCATAGTATGGACTTCTGCTAAAGCAAGTAGTCTTTCTATATTTTGCTTTTTTCCTTTTTTTTTCTTCTCCACCTAGAGCACTTTAGCTTATTTGGATTCCTAAAGTTTTACTTTTGTGTGAAATTTCAGTAAGAAATGTTTGCTCAACTCACAAAAACAAGGCTCGGAATTCTGGGGTGTTATTTGATAGTATTAAAAACTAATGAGAGATTAATAACTAAACCAAAGATTTTCTTAAGACAAACAATGAGAATGCAGGAAAGGAAATTATACTCTATACAAAAGGATGACTTAAATTCAGTTGAAAAATACCCATAACAATTTGTTGTAAATGGAAGAAAATTCTCCAGCTCCGTGGAATGACTGTTACTAGTTTAGGAGAATAAACTAGTTGCAAGATGAGGGTCAAAGATGTAATAAGGATTCAAATGTCAAGGGGATGTTCAAAAGGTTGAAAATCAAGGTAGTACTGACTTTAAAGTAAGGTATTTCAAATTCTATTTGTCTATGTCAGGAAAACGGTTTATGAAAACACTATTAGATTCTAACATGATGGTACTCAAAAGAATTTAAATAAGTAAAAACAAACAAACAAAAAAAAGCCCCCCCCCTCAAAAAAAAAAACCCCTATTAACTAGCTAGTGTAACACATTTAACCCTGATATAATTAAGTTTCTTTCCACTAGGAAATAGACCAGAGGTTTGAATCAAAAAAACTCTCCAAGAAACTTCTACAAGGCTCTGGCTAGTTAATCTGACTATAAAGGGACAGTTAACTTTATGGGCTAAAGGACTGAAATCTGCTTTATGGAATTCAGACTTTACCCTAAACTTTGATCTGCTTTAATCTTTCATCTCTACTAGAAAAATAATCTTCAAAATAAAAAAGGAAAACACAAACTGGAGTCAGTTTTTGAACCACACCTCACTATGGATTATAAATAAATAGTAGGCATGAAATAAAGAGTTGTGCTCAGTTGGGCATGGAGACAATATGGCTCCAATCAGAATCTCCCTAACTGTACAATTGCATCCCAAAATGGCCCTCATTTGCTGTAGCATTTTCCCAAAGTGAACACCTTAAGACTAGAAATGTTTTCGATGTTCAGTGGCTTTTGTAGATTTTCCTGGTTGCCCCCCCATTTAAAGAAGAATCCTTTTCTGAATAACTGACTTAGTAATATAACAATGTCTTTGAGCAGGTCTTAGTGTATTTAGGAGGTATCCAGAGCATGAGTAGCTTGCTATTTAACCCAGAAGACTTGTTAATACCTATCTATATATGATATGGAAATTCAGGACCAGTGTGTGGGAATAAAATGGACAGAATTCTGGGATACAAACTCCTCTGAGCCTTGGCAGCTGCATTTGATGCCAGCAAAAACACAACCTTATGTTCAGGGTTAGTAAAAGCATGTTTTGGGAATTCTATCAGGGATGAGCCAATATGTGGGATCCCTATGGTCCCAGCCACTTTAGTGAACAGGGATGGAGTTTGTCAGTAACTTGTAGAAGGAAAGGACTTTATCATCAGACAGGCTACTAACTTCTAGAACTCGTGATGAGTCAATGGGACCCCAAGGATCCAAACTACTTTGAAGATTATAGGTCAGGAGGGAGTAGAAAGAGAAGGTTTTAAGCCAAAAGGAAAAAAAAAAAAAAAGGAAAAAAAAAGAAGACAAAGCTCTAGCTAGTTGTTTCCTGGCAAGAATTATTTTGTGTTTTTTTTCTCTATTTGATTTCCTCTGTTTTCATCCAGGGGACAGTCTCTTACAAGACTTTTGGCTTCATTATGATGGGACTAACTGGTTTGAAAAACAGGAGGTACCTGAGGGTGTTACTGCCCTTCTCAGGGCAGCTAAAACTTCACACTTTGAACCACCTATCCATCCTGTGTCAGCTCTGAAAAATGAGAGAAACAACATGGATCAGCATGCTATCTGATAGATTGGGGTTTCTGGGAAAACATACACTTTGAAATACCTGGCTCAGTGACAGTATTTCTAAGAATTCCATATATATAAAAAACTTTGCTTCTCAGCCTAACAAAGCATTTCTACATTGAACACAGGGAGGCCTGACATTACAAATGGGAACAAAATACTCCAAAATGAGACTATGGGATGGAATTTCTGCTGGAGCCTTTTGTCATTTATTTTGCATGGTCTAAATTAACCAATTAAACATTTCAGAAATAAAATTATTTGGCCTGTAAATTGTGCAGAATAAAATGTTTGAATAGCTGGGTTCCATAAATCAACCTATGTAATATAAGACACTAGTCCTGTTTTTACCTAACCTTTCTAAGGATTAACAAGGAACTGGCAAGAAGAACAGTAATGTTGATATGAGCTTCCAGCTGGGATTGATTACAGGCTACAGCCTAATGCAGTAATGTTTTGTGCTAGCACAACAGTTTAACTGGAAAGTGCTCACAATACATATCCCCCACCTTCTGCCTCTTAAGTGCTGATATAAAGAAACCAGCTCATTTTGTTGTGATTCTGACCTTTGGTCTGTTAAATCCTGAAATTAATTATGTAGCATGCAGGTGACCTTCTACTGCTTAAATTAGGGTATATTTGTAAAACACATCTCCTGTTAATTGCTTTTTTCCAGGCAAGTCTTTTTCCCAGCCCCCTTCCTTACCCAAGCCTGAAGTGGAGCATGTATGAGTGGACAGTATGGGCATAGAGAGATTCTAGGTGTTATTTCCTTACCAGCACTAAAACAGTCAAACTAATACCGTGGAATTAAAAATCAAGAATTGAAGGAAGTAATGAGGCTACTCTTCCTACAAATTGCCCAATGTAAACAGAGAAAATGAAATGAAAGCTATTATCAGAAATAAAAGTAATGGTTTGCTCAGTGGGCTGAAATATTTGACAGTGGTTTTCATCATCAGAGAAATTCCTGGGATGGAATCACAAGGCAGGAAGTATGTTTTAAGATGTGTCAACAGAAATGGCAGTCTAAGACAAGTGATTCTTTTCTTGCCTAGTTATTAATATTTCTGGATATATTTTTAACAGATATTTTCAAGTAGCTGAGCCTGAAATTATTTGTTTCTAAATATTTCTGATTTGGAGGAATTGTATGCTGTCCAGAGTATCACAGAATATGCAGAACTTCCATGAAAGTGCCAAAATAAAATTTGGCACATAAGCAACTAAGTGCTTTTCACTATCACCACCAAATGTGCTGTGGAAATTAAAGGTCACTAAGGCCACCGCTGATCTGAAGTCTTGGGTCACTGTAACTGAGTCTAGATCTAATAGCAGCAAAAATGAAATGCAACCTTTTCTCCTGGAACTTAAGGTAGATTCAGAGTGCAGAAAAGGGTTGAAATCCATATGGAAAAAAATACAAAAAAATGTAATGCTTCATATCCTTTTGGATGTAAAATCCATTATTTTACTCTCAAAATTTCTCAAAAGAAAGTGCCCATTGATTCCAGTTCTATAAATCCTGTCCACATATGTTAAAAAAGTTTAAGAACACGTGAATCAGGGCATTCAGGCAATAAGGATGGCTGAGCCCTGGGTTTATCTTTTCTTGAAGGGGCTGGAGCAGAGCTGAGATATTCAGAGATTTCTGGGGATGTGCAGAGGTAGAATTGCAAAGCAAAGTGAAATACAGAAGCAGAAAACTAGAGTTAAAATATGGGTTGGACATTTTGGTCTTGGCTGTTTCATTTCTGTTAAAGGGCTGCCTCACATAACTGAATCCACAGGATGGAATCCTGCCTAAATAGAGCAGTGTTACAGTCACATTCTAACAATCACGTTTTTCCAGTCCATTAACAGACTTCAGCATTTACAACAGATAACCATTAAAAATTTTTTGTGCAAACATGCAAGTTTGAATCTTTCATGGAGGAGACCAAAAGTTAGCTATTAATACTTCACACACTTCATATATGATTTAGATGTGATTGCAGGATTTTTCTGCATATTGTCTATCAATAAAGGTGTTTACTCAGAAAAGTTCTATTTGCTATTCATAAAGGCTGACTTGAAATAGATGAAACAGCTGAGAAAAAAAAAATTGTAGCACAGATTTCTATACTACCTTCAAGAAATGTGAGGACCATCATCCTGTACAGAGATCCATTTATCCACAGACATCCACTGTGACTGCAGTGACACAGTGCTCTTAATTTAATTTCTTAAGGTGAAGTGCAAGCCAAAAGCATTTTGAATATACTAGTTTTGAAATATTGTATATATGGGGACCTTCTTATCACAACTTGACCAAGCTCTGATATTGAACATTTATAAGCATATGTGGCCATAACCTTTGCAAATATGATTCTGCACAAATGGAAAAGACTGATGTTCTCTTCGATAATGGTAAAAGAAAATTGAATGGATAAATGTAGCCTTTATGACTAATAATGAGTGTTTGAGAGCACATGTTGATCGTTGTAAATGTAACTATTTGAAATAAGGAAACTATTCACATGATTAGGTGCAGTTCTTCACCTGAGACATTTTAAAACCAGAAGAAATCACTTCATACCTATTCTGACTTTCTACATGAAGCACATTTTAGGAATTTTTGAATTAATTCTTGATTCAATGCTGATAGCTGATACTGCACTGGATACTATAGGGGAAAATGCAAGACAAAACCTTATAGGAAGGGGACCATGACCTGTGATAAATTTTTAAACTGAATGTGCTTCTTGTCAATGTGCAGGACATGACCAAATAGAAAGAGCTTCTTCCCTCTCTTCATTTCCTAACACTACCAAATGCATCAGGACAGAGTATTGGTAAGGGCCTCAACTCACTTCCAGAATGCTAGAATACTTGTATGCCAAACATACTCTAGCTTGCTTTTCCAAGGAAATTAAGGGTTTATAATGGTATTTTCTCTTTGCTTGTCTTTCTTTCTCTGGAAGAGCTGTTTCTTTCTTTACTTTCTGTAAATGAAGGAGCCTGTAATTCAGTTTCAACCAGAACTGACATGGATCCAGCCCAACAGATGAGGAGAGGATTTAGGGGAGTGGGAAAGAAGAAATTTGCTGGGATACCGAAAAGGAGCCTGTAAAAAATCAGGCTTCACTACTTCTTTTTTTTTTTTTTTTTTTCCTGGAGTGATCTGTAGCCTCCCCTGTCCTTGAATCATATCTACATACTTGTCTGACAATAAGTGCTTTCTGTTTACTACAGCATGAGAGCCAAGATATTAGGACAAGAAAATTGGATTCTATTCTTCCTTATGAGTCACTAGTAAAAATGCCAGCTATGTGACTGTACAATCTTTATTATCAAAGATAATATAGGAGAAAGAAAACAACCACATTTTCACATTCCAGGCTATGTATGCACTTCTGTAAGCTGGAAAGTTTCTCTCCAGGGCCATAAACTGAACACATTTGTACTTATGGGATACAAACGGAATAAAATCCTCAGTGTCTTTCCTTTCCCTGACACTTGAAAATACATGAAGTAGAACATTTAGCTATGCATATTAATGGCTGGACTGAGCAGTCCTTTGGTGCTGTATAATAGTGGAATAATAGTCTACCTTAATAGCAACACGAAATGAGGAATATTGAAATAAGGGGGCTAGATGCCAGGTTAATATCAAGAGACTGTGCACAGTACTAGTGCCACATGGCTTGGTTGTCCATTGCAGACATTGAGTTTTGCTGGCAGGAGCAGAGCAAGACTGGGCAGTAAGATGGGACATTCCAAGGCTGAATCTGTTACTCTCCGAATGAATCATTACTTACAACTGGAAAGCTGTTAGAGAATAACTTAGCATCCATAGCTCATTAAAAGCATCTTCAAAGTGAATATTAATTACATCTTGGAAAATATCAGGTTTTCAACAGTTGGAATGACAAAGTAGGCTAATTCGGTGGGGAGACTTATCTTGCCCATCAGCAACCAGCCTTCCGCTTATGTTCCTTTGGACATCTCCTGCTTTACTTTCTTGTTGTTGCCAAGAAAACACTTCCATATTGCTGTACATACTGTACTGGACACTGCATGGCCATGTGCTGTTTACTGAATAAGAAAACCAGCCAATATCAAAGCAATTTTCCATACCTCTTGATTTTTTAAAAAATTATTTAAAAGTTAGTTATTTGTTCAGTTGTTGAGTTTGGGTTGGCAGTACAGGAATTAGAGCTCTGCCGTGACGAACTGGGGACTGACAAACTATGAGACATTTCTTAAACAGGAGTTCAGACTAAATGATAAGACCAGATACTTCTGCCCTTAAAAATACGTCATTTTATTTTAATAATATTTAATAATCTCTGCTATATTATACTATGATATTCTGATCATGGGACATTGCTTCTATTTCTCCCATATACAATTATCCAGTGTGGCAATGCAGAAAAGAGACTTGTAGAAAAATAATGTGCTGTGGAATATTTACTATTTTGGGAAAAACTGCCTCAGAGGAGTGTATCATGACTTAACCACAGTTCTTGTGGTTTGCAGCTTAGATGGGATCATGTCTAGGCTAGCAGCAAAATGCAGGGCAGAGACTGTTGAAAAGAAATTTTATCTTATAGGCTCCCAGAGTAGAGACTTAGAAATTTCTTCAATGTTTTTGATTCATTTTATGATTTATAAAATATGGGTAATATAAGCATTTGGCTCCATATTTCTTTCACAGCCTCTCCTGCTCTCCTCTTCGTTATGGCAAGCTGTTAGGACATCCTTTGTCTAACCTTTTTTCATACAAACATAAGAACAAAAAATACAGGTTCATTACTACTCTATAGAAAATGTAGATTTGTTTTTTATTAGTACCTTTTTTCACAGATCCACAGGGGAAAAAGAAAAAAGTGAAGAGGAATGAAAGGGAAAAGTGCACTTTTCCTAACTCCTAACTGGAGACAACAGTGTTGCTGCTTTCACTCGGCTCCTATTTCTGTTGTACAGTCTGGATCCATCCTTGGTGGTAAAACTGCTCTGCTCTGCTCCATTCCAGACCTGTCCCATGTGAGGAAGTGTAAATGCAAACAGTCCACTCGGATACTGTAGTATTTCTAGAGATTTCTGGCCATCAACAAAGTAAAAATAATTAAACCAACTTTAAAAGCTATGATCCAGTCTTGTCAAGGCCCCCTGAAGTTCCAGAATCCCTTGTCAAGAAAGAAGTGTTATGAAGGTATCAACTTATAGAGTAATAAGTTCAAATTTCCTAATTTGCAAGGCATGGTGTGAAACACATTCACCCCAGCACCTAACCCTTTTTAGTTAGCAGGAGGCATATATTCCACCTAGAATAGCATGGAATGTATCTTTTATCATACTAGCAATGACATATTCCTTACAGTTTATTTCAGACAGCATTCTCAAGGATTCTTCTTCTTTCAACCTTCAGGGCAACTAAATAAGTACTTTTAAGAAACAATGGTATTAGAGTCCCAAGCCTTAAGTAGCTCCAGTATGTTTGGTTTTATTAAACAATCTGACTAAGAAAATATACAGCTATCCCATTGTCCTAAATTGCTATGGAAAGATGATAATTTTCAAGTGGAAATTTTCAAAGAAATTTCCAAAGAAATATATGCACTTCGTATGTATTAACATTTTTCTAATTTTCCTTTATATGACTGTTCAAAATGCTTTATAATTTCTCATTGACTATATCTTAGTTCAGCAGCATCAGCATACCTGAAAATCCAAATATTCTAGGGAATACAGAAAAGAGCTGTTTGATGTAGTCTGCCTCTTGACAGCCTGTCTATGCTACCAAGGCACTTCTTGCTTCCTAAGCCAAGGAGCCATCCTCAATGCTTTTACCTCTGTTCAGAAAGAGAAAATGTGTCAGAGGCAAAGAGTAGTGTTTTCCACAAATTGCACACACAGCCTAGGAGTGATCCACCTCCTCAGACAGGAGCAGGACAGCTGGGGACAGTTAAGGGCAGCTCCTGCCCCAGCATCAGCACCTCCCTGGGGGTGGGAATGAGTCCTTGGGTGCACAGGGCTCGGTGAAAAAGATCAGATGCTACAGGGCTGGGCTGCAGTGAACAGGAGATCAACCCTGCTGTGGCACCTCTGGGGCAGGGAGTCTGACATGGCATCCTGGGACATGATCAAGAGGGGGACAGTCTGGGGGGGCTGGTCTGGGACACTCAGTGCTGCTTGTGTCCTCAGGGCTGTGGAACCCTCTCAGGGAAAGGAGAGAGACCACTCTAATAGCAGCTGCACAGAAAGAAACAAAGAATGCAGTCACTATTTTCAATATATTTAAATCAACGAACCAGGTAATTTGTACTTAATAGACAAAAGAACCCATAATAAGCAATAAACTATTACTAAAGACAAATGTATTCCTAATGTGGCTTTGTTCTTGCATTTTAATAACATGAAAATGCAAGTGAGGTGTACAAAAGGAAACTAACTCAACTTTCTGCTGACAAGACTTTTCAAATACTCTGGTTGTGGTTGATAACCTATCAGTAAAAGAAATGCTTCTGCTTATTGCAGCTGGTTTTTTGGGGTTTTTTTTGCAGCAGTTTCTTAACATGCAAAATGAAGCTGTTCATTAAAAAGCAAATGAACAACAATGAAAAACACGCATCAGCCTGAAACAGTGGAAATAGTTTCAAAATCATGGTGCTACATTGAAAATGTGAGTTCTTTTGAGATATGTGATGCTGCTGTTTCTCTGAAACTGCACAAGTTCAAAACTAGTTTCACTCAATTTAACTTCCCATTGATCCTTTGGAATTACAGATATTAAACACTTGGTTTCACAACAAACTTAATGAACAATTCTGAGTCTCTTTATGCACAACCACTGGAAATGCATGGACCAGTTGGAATCAGAGATTACAGCAATGTCCCATTGGTCCGTAATTTTCTGGCAGCTGAAAGTCATTGCCTGGATATATATAATGACTTGTGCTGTAAGTTTTTCTCCTGAGAGTTGAATCTAAACGGGAAAATCCTGGCTTCAGAGGATAAACCTACTGAAATAAATAAATCTGTTTCTGTGGGATGTGTAAAGCTGTAAAGAGGAGTTCAGTCCAGAGGACAGGCATTTATGTTAAGACCTTTGGGTATATTTATGCTCTGAAGAAAAAAAAAAGATGATGAAATGGAAGATTTAAAGAGGTGAGATTGAATGTGAGCACAATGTGAAAGAAAGAGAACACTGAAGGCAGAAGGTGAGGTCCAGGCTTTTTGGAGCAGCATGCTGATGATTTCTATTAAGCTAGAAATTTCTTTGATTCCTTCCTTGAGTCCAAGCCTATGTCCCAGCTCACAATATACCTGAACTACCGAATCCTTAAGCCAAATGTCTGTGGCCACTGCTATGGTCAGAGGACTGTGAGGATCAGGTGGCTGCTCATGACTTGGGGGTTATACTGTTTGCTGGATAAAAACTGGCTGGATGGCCAGGCCCAAAGAGTGGTGGTGAGTGGTGTAACATTCCATTGGCAACTGGTCACTAGTGGTGTTCTGCTGAGCTTGGAACTGGAGACAGTCCTGTTTAAAATCTTTATCGGTGATCTGGACAAGGGAATCAAGGGCACACTCAATCAGTTTGCAGGTGACCAAAATTGGGTGCAACTGTTGATTTGCTGAAGGATAGGAAGGTTCTGCAGAGGGTCCTGTACAGGCTGGATTGATGGGTCAAGGCCCGCAGCATGAAGTTCAAGACAAACTGCTGGATCCTTGGGTCACAACAACCCTCTGCAGAAGTACAGGTTTGCAGATTATTGTCTGGAAAGCTGCCTGGTGGAAAAGGATCTGGGAGTTCTGGTTCCAAGCCAGCTGAACATGAGCCAGTGAGTGTGTGCCCAGGTGGCCAAGAAGACCAATGACATCCTGGCATGGACCAGCAATAATGTGGCCAGCAGGACCAAGGCAGAGATTGTTCCCCTGTACTCAGCACTGGTGAGGCCACTCTTTGAGTCCTGTGTCCAGTTCTGGACCCCTCACTGCAAGAAGGATGTTGAGGGGCTGAAGCATGTCTGGAGAAGTGCAAAGGAGCTGGGGCAGGGTCTAGGAGTAAGTCCTGTGAGTGGCTGAGGGAGCTGGGGTTGTTTAGTCTGGAGAAAAGGAGGCTCACAGGGGACCTTATCACTCTCTGCAACTGCCTGCAAAGAGGTTGTAGCCAGGAGGAGTTTGGTCTCTTCTCCCAGGTAACAAGTGACAGGACAAGACAAAATTAACTCAGTGTCTGCCAGGGGATGCTTAGGTTGCATTTTAGGAAACATTTCTTCACAGAAAGGGTGGCCAAACATTGGAACAACTGATGACGAAAATGCATTAGTTACCAGCCCTAGAGGTATTTAAAAGACAAGCAGATGTGGCACTTAGGAAAATGGTTTAGTGGTGGACTTTTCAGCATGTTAAATGTTAGTTTAACATTTGGATTCAGCAATCTTAGAGGTCGTTTCCAATCTAAATGATTCTGTGATTCCCATTCATGTCTGATATGGAGTGTGAATGAAAGTGAGCTGCAGTTGAGGTGCTTCCACCCTTCTTCAACAAAATGAGTTACTTACTGACTCCACAGCCCAGTTGCAAGAAACCTCTTCCTCTGTGTCTAACAGGCAGTACAGACAGCTCAGAAATGTATTACTAATAACTGTCTTTTACTGAAAACTTTAATAGGCATGAGAAACTCCTCTCTGTGCCACCTCCCTCCCCTAAGGTCAGGTGCTTTCAGAAACATTTAACACACAGACATCTGATCTTAGATATGAGAACCTAGTTCTGCAGGTGAGGTTCAGGCCAGTCTGTTGAAGATGTTCCAATTTTGGCATGGAGCCATTAAACATAGAATATTCAACATAGAAATGGAAATGTCAGCTGAATATCCTGGTACACAGATGTGGGTTTATGATTACATTGTGGAGGTCAACAACAATGTAAGGCATGAGCTGTCAGAGCTCTTCTGTGGTCCTGGGTGTGTATGTGGGTTACCTAAATCCCTGCTGATGAAGTACTGTTTCAGATTCTATTGGCAGTATTGGACCTACCTTGGTTAAACCTTGTTTCCACAGCTTAAATGTGATGTGGGTTCAAGAAGAGAGGAATACTTTGTATTTAGAGGTAATATCTTTCTATGAAAAAAAAAAAGACTGTCATGGTTGTCTAGTTTAAATGATCTAAACTGCTTTGAAATGGTCTAGTAAAACTGGAAAATTTGAGGGGAACCAAAGAATTTCTACTCATGATAGAACAAATCATCACAAAAAGCCAACAAAGTCCCATCTCTGGAGGTTTGGAAAGTCAATTCAGAAAAACAGTTTTCAGGAACAGTTCAGGTATATCTGCTCCTGTTTTCAAATAGAGAAAAGTGTAGATAATATTTCAAGGTCTTCTTTTACCCCTGTGCTATTAGAATAGTATGATACCTGTGTTGTCTGCTATTGCCTTCAATGTGAGGAAAAATGTCTGCTCTGGGGAAAACACATTACCCCAACTTATCTGACTGATAAAAGTAGGTTTATTTTTTGAGGTTCCTTGGGCTTTTTTGTGTAATTGTTGTTATTAAGTCACTTGTGTGTACTGTAAGGCAATTGTGCTATAAAGGAAATGTTAATATTGCACATTCACTACAGAAGTCCAGATTCCATGATGAACTATCTGTGGTGAATGTGTAATTGAATAAACCTGCAATGACATCTGTAGTTTCCTTCATTGGAGGGGATGAAGGTTGGTGGCAGAAGATTTTGCTTTTAGAGCTCACTGGATGAGGAGGAACAAAAAGTCATGGATAATTTAAATAAAGACCTGTAGTGATGGTCTAAAAGACTATTTATCCCAATTTAAGATAATGGAACTGCACCTAGAATCTTGTAGAAAATATATACACAAATCCTAAACATTAGGGACAGACATTTCTAGCATGTCATGGTAAACTTAGCCCAAGACAGGACTAAAATTATTTGGGCATATTCTAATTCCCTCACCTGAAATGTCAAGGTGCTTTTCTTCAAGCAGTTCTACTTAAATGAGAGGGGCAGTTGTGGATTTTGTTACACTGGTATGAATAAAAAAAGGTGGGGTTAAAATAGGCTCAAGGAGTACCTGATTAGTATACTATCATATTTTTAAAGAAGAACCTATGACCAGAGGAGAGAGTGAGTTAACATGATCCCCCCTACCTGCACAAGCTGAAATGGGACTCAGCTGCATTTATTATTCTGAAATAGCAGGTGCACCAACACCAACTAGAGAATACCTAGTATATGTACTGCTTTTCATGTACTTTTTGTATAAAGAACAGATTGCCTTTATTGCTCCTGACCTTACATTTCTTTGTCAAACATATCAATCACTCTCCCTAACCTTTAATAGGAAAGGCTAAAGTTGTTTACTGCAGCAGTTCCTATTCACCACAAGGACACCACCTCCATTCTGAACCAGGCATATTTGCATACCTGCCACTGATTATCCAAAAAGATTGCTTCTTCCCCTAAAATATTTGTCCATTTTATAATTTTTTTTCCCAAGGAGGTCATTCATTGCCAGTGAGGTTAAAGCTAAAAGTCAGCAGTATTTGGCAGAGATTTATGTGGGAATAGATATGAGTCTGTACAGCTCTCAGATTGATTAAATAAAGAATGTCATGGGAGTAGTATGATAGTATATGCATACTCCAGTAAATGAAAGTAATGCATTAGAATGCAGCTTTAGGGTCTAATTTAAAAACATAATTCAGACACAGGCAGAAGCCTTTAAAATATTGGCAGATGTCTTCATACTGTATTTCATATAGAGGACAAAGTGGATTAAAGATAAATGTAATCCAAATAATGGTGCGGTTTCATTTATTTTTTCACTTATGTTTTATTTCTTTTAAAGAAATTCAATTTGTAGAGGATTGTTTTCTGGCTTTTCATATTTTTATGCAGATCCGCTTAAAAATATGAGCGAGGGTAAAAACCCCATTCATTACAAATTACTGCTATTCCTGAGACAGCCTGTGGTAAGTCACAGTTTTTACTCAGCCTAGGTGAAATAAATACTGTTGTTAAAAGGAGCATTTCAATAAGCAGGAACTTTGATTCCTCTCTTTTTTCTGCCATCCCCTTTCAATCTCATTATATTGAGGTGGTGGTCAAGGTGATTAGGCTTAAATGGTTATTCTCACTTAGGATTCTCAACTTTTATTGTAGCCCATTGCTGAAGGACAGACAGGCTATTATTATCTCTGCTCCATGTTATATTTTTCCCTCGTGACATTCTATCAGGTTGGTGCTTTTAGAAAATCTTTTTCTTCCACCTTCCATGCACTTCTTTAGAAGTCAGGAGAAAATGAATGAAAATTCAAATGTGACTCAAGCATATTGTTAAATAAAGTGAAAAATTTGGGATAAGTTGGCTTGGGGTCGTGACACACATTTATATTCTCCTATATCTAAAAAGGCGGACAATTGATCCTAAATGAAGATTTTCTACTTTCCTCACTCATTTAAATGCTTTTGATGGATGGCTTTGTTTTTTCACTTGGACTTTGCAGCATCCCCTTTATTGAGCATTTTTTTCTGCATCCAGAATTGTGAGGGTATCTGAGGGAAAGCAATCTGTGTTTGTTTTGAGCTTCAAACCGTTGAACAAGGTGAATACAAATGTAATGTTAAAACAGACTGTATTCAGAATTTCAATTCCATTTTGTGTTTGTCCAATCCCTTTAATATCAGCCTTGCCATTAAAATCATGGGAATCTCTGAATCTTTTCAGTGGAAATAGGACTGGATTCTCCCAGCTTTTCACACTCATTGCACAAATGTCTGGCTCAATTTTTGGAGGTAATGAACGCTTTGGGCTTTCTTGGGATGTAACTCAACTGCCAATGTTCTCTATTTCTAAAGAATAAACACATAGCTAACTTACAACTTAACTTTTTGCGCACAAATTAAGAAATTTTTTCTTTGAGGAAAGATTTTTAATGCTGTTTAAGCAACACCCTTCATATTCATTGCCCCTTGTTAGGTCAGAGTGGTTTTGGAGGCACACCAGCAGTCAGTGACACCAGCTCTGGTAAACCACAGGAGGTGGGAACTGCACCCATTGTTTCATGGCTTTGTGCAGAGGACTTCAGTATTTATTATGAATGCTAATTAGTGACATCTTAGAACTTGCTGCAAATACTGTCAAACCCCATTCTTGACCATTGTTTCTTTCCAAGCTGATACAAAGCATACTAGACAAGATATCCAAGGGAGAAGAGATGAAAGATTGGACACAACCCCTCAAAATTTGCTATAATTTGGATCAAAAAATGTCAATCATATTTTGAACTGTGAGACAAACTAAATTTTAAAGTAATTTTCTCATTCAGAAAAGAATTTCTCTTTTTCAGATCTTTTTAAATAAAGACAGATTAGGACTTTTGAAAGTAAAGTCCAACTCAGGAAGAAATTTGGATGTTAAAGAAGGAAATTTTACTTGAAGATTTCTGCTGCCAGTTCTGTAGAAGGTCCAGCAGAGAGCTCCTTGAATCTGAAAGTCATGGAAATGTTGAATGGAAGGAAGTTTGTAAGGCCTTTTTTCTAGTCTCTTGCCTGAAGCAGAACTTTTGCTACATAGATCAGATTAGTCATGGCCTTGTCAAGCAGAACCTGGCCAAGCAGAGGTTCTGAAAACCTCCAGAACAGAGAGCTGATCCATCATGAACGTGATAATTTAAATGTCAGTTAAGATAGGTACATTTGATCAGCTAAGTCGACTGTGTTTATAGCTCCAAATAAGCAGGAACAATCCATAAACCTTAGGCCAAAGATGCAGAGAGTTTGTGTCTCAGACTAGCTATAAGAAAGGGGTTACCTTGGAGGTGGGTGAATGCCTGGCATGGGTTTCCCAGAGAGGTGGTTGATGTGCCATCCCTGGAATCATTCAAAGTCCTATTGGACAGGGCTCTGAGTGACAGGATCTAGTGGAGGGGACCAGGCTCATGGCAGGGGGATTGGAATAGATGGCTTAAAAGGTCACTTCCAACCCAAACTGTGCTGTGATCCTATGATGCCTGGGCTGACTGGCACTGTGACTGCTTCTCTCCTTCAGTTGTATAAGTTGCTACAGTGTGACAGCCTGAAAGAGACTGGTACAGATCTGCCACTGTTGAATTTAAGGAGGTGACCTGTTTGTAGCCCTGTTAAATGTGGGAAAGTAACTAAAAGTCAACAATTTGATGAAACTCTTAGGATGTCCATTAAAAAAAATAAAAATATATAGATATATCCTACCAGGTATTTATGTAATACTGGTGTATATATATAATTATATATATAAAATTATATGTAGGTATATATACACTCATATATACTATATACGTTAAATATAAAAGTATATAATATAGAAGCCACAGAATAACAGTGGAATTGGAACAAAAGATTTACAGTAAGAGACTTGGGGGAACTTGATTTATTTATTTATTTCATCAAATGCATCAAGCATTGATTTGAACTGTAGAATAGTCTAAATACTTTCATATTGAGAAAATATTGCATATTTCAGACTTCCTTAATATAACTTAAAAGACTGGAGAAAAAACAGTCTGTATTTGAAGGCCGATGATTTCAGCTTGTGAAAAGGCCACACGCTTACAATAGTGAAATGATTAGTCCTTAAAAATACTAAACAGAAGAAATTCTATAGAAGAGCCTTAATTTTTGATTATCCTGTAGATGAGGTTATGGACAGAGATAACTCCAGTCTCAGGAATGAATGAAGTTTAATGCAGCAGTGTAGATGTTTTTAACTTAAAAAAAGGAAAGGCAGAAAATGTACGTCTGAGAAATACATTTTTGTTATGTTCAAGACTTGATCTATGAGAAAAGAGAACAAACTGCTGCAAAAACTCTGAAATAGTCCCTTTTACTTTCAATATTTGATTTCTATCTTTTCATAATTACATCACAACAAATTAAAAAAAATTCAGAAACTCCCAAGTGGGGTGAATGCTCTATATGCCACCATTGCAAGTTAAGTGTCCCTACAGATTTCTGGATTATTTTACTATGTACTTGACATCCTTTTTAAAACACCTGGAGCTATATACTTCTGTCACTGCAGATGAAATATGAAATCCTACTGCTGGCCATGACTAAATCCCTTACATTATTTCATGATGAAGCAAAGGCTTTCCTATCTTCAAAAGCATCAGTGGACACTCAGAGGGAGAGTGAGAGAGAGAGAGAGACAGCCTTAAGTGAAGATGATCCTCAAAGTGTGTTTTCCTCCTCTCATGAGCAGTCTACTATGGCCATAAACAAAGTACAAAAGGGTCCTTCAACATCCTTAGAGTTGTATGAGTTTTTTGGTTGATGATGTTTTCTAGTTGGTAGCAGTTTTTTCAGTATTTTTTGTTTGTTTGTTTTTAAAATCACAACTATTACCTTAACAACACCTCAGAGAAGAGTATTAGCAGAAATGGAATCATCTTGCAACTGAGAAGCATTGTGAACCAAATCTAAACCTGAGGTGATCAATCCTATAGGCTTCAGAGTAAGCCCTAGCTGCATTCCATTTACATTCCAGTTGCATTCCACCACAGCAGTGCCCAATTCTTGGATATACACTCTGTGCCAAGGTGAAAAAGATCCACACAATTTTGTTCCTCCATTAAAACTGAACAGGAAACACAGTGCCCGTCCCTGGTCCTAACGATCAATTCATGTAAATAGCGCTCTGCTGGCATTGTGAAGAACAACCTCTTTCCAATTTGCCAAAAACAAAACATAGAAAGCACAACAAATGTAATAATAGCAAAACCCCTGAAATAAAGAAGGACAAAAAAATATGGAAAATATCAAAATCCAGTGTTTTACAGTCTGCTACAAAAGTTAAATTTCTGAATTTTATTTAATTAATAAATGATAAGTACCTCCTAATTTACAACAGAATGCTCTTCCTTAAAATCCAAATGTTTTTGGAAACTTTTTATTTCTGTTTGTTTTATTTGGCTGACATAAAAAAAAAGAAGAATGTTCTTGGTTTTTAGTTTGGAATATTCAGTGTGGAAGTTCTGGAAATGGAAGCCATATGCTGTACCAAAACTATGGTAAACAAAAGCAATTAAGTGATATTTTTTTCTGAAATATGTGCATGTGTGAGGAGAAGAGGAGAGAATGCATATTACATGTGTACATATGGCAAGGGATTGATTAGGCTGAGTACCTGGCTAATAATGCTGTCTCAAAAGTCTGCAGTGTGGCAGAATGGAAAAATAATGGAAAAAGACAGACTGGAGGACGTTAACTGAAGAAAATATGACTTTTGTCCTATAAAGCTTGTATTTAAAATAACTGTGCTCGTTTAAAGAAAAATTTAAAACAAGAACAACAAAGCAAAACACCAATTAAAAAGATCAAATAAAAAAGCAATGCAATCATGGGAAACAGCAGATTTTAAAGATTAAGTAGTTATTGTCACCCTTCATAGAAGATGGGAATACATAGTTTTGAATAGCAGTGCCTGGTATAGGTTTTAAATTTCTGTGATGTAGAGCTCCATAGTTCTGAGATTATCACTGAGCATTGTTCTTGTCTTCTTTATTTCTCTACCTACTCTGTGCTTCTATTCCAGGCTCCTTTTAAATCAAGTACCTATAATTCCTTGCACTACCAATGAACACAGAAAGGTGCTTCTGAAGGGCATAAGAGAAACACTGAATCCATTTCCTATGTCTTTAAATACTTGAGCCTCATGACAAATGCTTAATCTTGGTCTGTGCTGGGAAGAGTTCTTGGCTTAGTTCTTACCCTGAGCAGAGCAGGGCAGGTAAATTGCAGCCCAGGTGTTCAAAGTGCTGCTACCCAGGCACACCATGAGCGTGCTGATGCCAAGCTCTAGATGAGGTAACAGACAATTACAAAGCCAGAAGGCTGAGCACAGGATTCCACTTAATCAAATCAGTTCTTGAACTCTATGCTTCAGAGAATATATTAAATGTACACACACACACATGTAAATGTACACAGAGATGCTAAGGCACACATCAGCCAATTGTCTGCTGAGGGACTGACTTGCTCTAAAACCATTACACAGCTATGCAGAGCTTTGATTGAGTTGTTCTCATGTTTTGCCTCAGGCAGGATTGATCACTTCTGGCACTGAAATCCCTTTATCCCATTCATAGCACCATGCCCAGGAATATATTTGAGAGCATGAAATTTTTGGATAAGATATTTTTGAAAGCATAGCAATATTATTTATTTGAAAATCTAGAGAGACATTATCTTTTAGGAATAGTACATATCTCTGATTCCTCTTGTTCTGCCTGATAGGTCTAGTGAGTCCCAAACACCAACTTCTGGAAATATCTGGAAAAAACATTTCTGTCAGGGCAAAAATTCTACATTATATGTGCCCATATTCTTCTGGTTTATGAACTCCCTCCTCAGACATATGTCTTATTTAAGATCCATATCCAAATTTTGAACACTTACATAGTATGATGTAAGCAATTTAAAGCACCTTTATCAGATGTTGGTCACAGTGGGACCACACTAGAAACATTTAAAATCTGCATAAATTTCCTCTGCTCCATCTCTATGCAGAGTCTATATGTGGAAAGTACAGACCTTCTCTCTGAAGACTACTGGAGACTTCTTCAACATGTTTTCAGGCAGGACTTTCAGATGTATTGTATTGAAAAATGTTACCTGACATGAAACTTCTGTGAACCACAAAACACTTCCTCAGGGTGTGTTTCAGCAATATGTTGACAGAATAGACACTTCAGTCTGCATTGACAACAAATATGGCTTTATTATCAGTAATGAAAAAGTATAAGGGATTCAAACTGGCAACAAATTAGCTGAATGTAATGCAGTTTGGCATTAACCTAACACAAAAATGACTTGGTAAATTAAGCAACTTGAATTTAGCTCCCTTTAGGACAAGAAAAGAAAAAAATTAAGGGAACACTTTCACTTGCAAGAACATCAATTACCATAAACTACATGTGAAATGCTGCTGTGTTCAGATAAGGAGTTAATCTACTTTACTAAATAAATGTGTCACCCTCACATAGGTGAATTATGCACTTAAATGTTATGTAACCAATGTATGGTGTAAGATTTACTTCCCAAATGCTTTGGAATGTGAACAGGGTGAATGTATATTTATATTTATTGCTCAAGCAGTTTATTTATATATAATTATATAATTATTTATATAATTTATATATATTGTTCAAGCAGCTTAAAATTCAGTAAGTAAATGTAACACTGAACAAATCTCTCATACATTTAAAAAAAGTAGGTCAGTATTTACAGCATGACCTTTGTGGATAAAGAAAAGATGCCAGAAATTTTTCTGGTCTAGAATTTAATATAAAGATAGGATGAAGAGAACGTATCCAATTCTAGGGAAGGTAATAGGCCTAGTGATTAAACACAGGATAACTTTGTTTTTAGTTAGAGAAATGGTGAGATGAGAGTGAGGATATGGCACACAGGTATGAAATCCCTCACATTTAATAAGGTATTGAATGAAAGGAGGAGGAAGTAGGAGAGGGTTAGCAAAAATGTATCCTTGGTAGATTAGTGTGCAGGTAATTTGAGGAGCTTGTGCTTCTGTTCAGGTTTTCACAAAAATATGAATCTAATTCCAGCATGATCTATAGTTCTGTATTGGAGCAGGTTCACAGATATTAAAAGATCTTAAGGGGTTTAGGTACTCCAAAATTTATTTTTGCATGGACAGATTCACCTTGTAGTGCATTTCAAGTGCATACTGCAATATTTGAAAGCATCAGTTGTGGCACTTATTTTTATAGCCTATACATAATTGTTTCAAATTTGACTTTAAAGTTATATTGCACTTTTAAGTGATATTTCTGTTTCTGTGCTGGTGGTTAGATTAACAGGAAGGCTGAAATATTTTTTTCCTTCGGATATGTAAATAAAGTTTTTGACTTTTGGCACTTACGTTTGGAAAAATTCTTGCTCTGCTTTTCCCCCTATTATCTGTAAGGGAAAAATAATGTAGTAATGTTCAGTATTTGAATGGGGCTTCAGAGACTAAGGAGCTTAAGGGAACTTAAGTGAACTTAAAGAGCTTCAGGGAAGAGAAACCATGAGATCTTGCAGTTTGACTTGATCCTATAGTGTGACTTCCAATATACGTTGCAGAATCAATGGCATTTCAGTTTTTTTGGAGCCTAACACCTAGTCCTCAGCTGAAGCACTATTTGCATCTACTGAAAGTGTTCCTTGTGAGAAGATAGCCATCAGTCTTGACAGGAGCACTTTGGAAACAGGTGGGACAATCCATCATTATCCTCAATAATTTGTTCTCAGAGTTAGTAATTTCCATTTATAAAAATTCAAACCTAATTTTAATGTCACTTCATGTGCAATTCAGAAAACTGCTGGTTTTCTGCTATGTTTTCCTACCTCTCCAGTGCCTGGCATTTATCCTGATTTCCATTGTATTTGAAATTAATGTCTGTAAAATTAATGGCTAATTCAGGATGGCCTCTTATTTAGAGGCATGATTTTTAAGAAGAAAGGTTGGATTATTTCTGTAAAAGGAACAGTTTTTGGTTTGGTTTTTTTTTTTTCAGCAAAGAGCATATTAATGTTCTTGGTCTCTCTGGCACATATCACAGGTACCCAGCACTCACCAACTCACCACTGATAGCAGAGAGACCTAACTTTGTAGTGGTGCCTAACTCAAGTACTGAAAACTATCTGGGATGAACACACTAAAGATTGATGCTGAAGGACTTCCTGACTCTGAGATATTTCACTTTGCACACGGCTATATAGAAAATTTTTCTGAACAGAGACAATCACTATGGAGGATTCAAGGACACACTGTATTACTGCCTTGCCACCATGTTTCTGTCAAGGTTTCAGGTATGGGAAAATTTTTATTGAATTTTTTTTTGCGTTTGCTTCCAGGCTATTGATGGCATACATATCAGACACATTGCAGAGCTTTGTGAATGCTCACCAGAATATTTCACATGCATTGAAACATCTATCAACAGAATCTTGAACTTGCAAGGAAATAGTTAAGTATTACTTTTTAAAGGAAAGGAAAATCTGTTCAAAAATTAATCTTATTTTTCTGGTTTGAGAATGCAATATATGAGCTCCTAAAGTTTCCTCAGATTTGTTTTTAGAAATCATTTCTCCTGTAACCAGAATGAGTTTTTATTGTAAATTCTACAGAGCACACTTAATGCGTGGGTGTTCAGCAAACCACACTGCAAGGGTGGTGTTTTTTGTTTTTCTTTCTTCTATAGTTAGGTCACATTAAATAGCATGTGCCAAGTATCTTAAGAAATCAAAAAAGAAAAAAACAAATAGCAGCTCTCCACCTCCTTCCCACAAGTAAGTGATTAATCCTCTAGTATTTACTACATTCTCAAAGGCATTCGGCTTCCACAAAATAAACAAACAGCACAACCAAAAAGTCACAGCTGCCCACTTTCAGTGTCAGCTGTTTGAAAGATGAAGGGCTAAATGCAGTCCATTTTGTTATCTTGCAGCTGGGTTTCCTATGATGAAATATCCATTGATCCATTCCATTTTATTGGCTTTAGATGAGTTTTTTTCTGATATGGCAGTAGGAAACCTCTCGTGCTATATAATTTAATCATTGTATTGGGAAAAAAAATCACATACTTTGTAATTTTTTGTCCTTGATATTCTCCACATGTTTAGAGCATTGAACAGCTGGGGCCATAGAAAACATTTAGAAATCACATTCTTTTATGTAGATCAATCACTTTTGTATACATTGCACCAGGCAAAAGAAAATTGTTCATTTCCATGTCAGTGGGAGTTTGATGTCTTAAAAGAATCTTTCAGACATTAGTACAGACCACTGTTTGTTTTCCTTTGGGAAAAAAAAAAACCCAAAAAACAACCAAATATGTTCAGGAATGAAGGTCTAAAATTGATTGAGGATTGAGAAATTAAATACATAAACCAGTAACCTCTCCCCTCATAATAGTATTTCTGACTTTAGACTGAGAAGCATAAATTCCTTCATCTAATGTTATTTGGGCAGACTTAAACAAGGTCAGAAAGAGTGTGTTATGCAATGCAGACTATGAATAAACTTTTTGTGAGTTAACAAGTAGACAATAATTATAACAGAGGTTTGTGGAAGTTATGAAATGCCTTATATGATGATTTTTTTTCTCTTGCCCTCACGGTCCCTTTCCTGGTAGAAGAACTTGACATGAGTTGCTTCAAGTGGAGAAAAACCTTCTTCTAAGTTATCTTATATTGCAGCAATACATCAGAAGAAGTCGATTGAAGATGTTTATGTTGAGTAGTTGCAATTGTGTTCAAGGCACCATTATACTGAATATGTTCCTTAAATATCTTGCCAGAGCTGACTTACCAATGCCTTTTAGAGGTCATCTGGAGATTTTAGCTACTCCTCCATTAAGCTGTATACCTCAAAGATCACTAGTGGTCCATTCCCTGGTAGCTCAAAAAACTTCTGCAGAGGACTATATCTGCAAATGTGACTAGTCTGGAATTATTAATTAATGTAGGAGACTTTGATTTCCCTCAGTTCCCTGTTTTAAAAAGCAAGATTATTTTGCCTGGATGTGGGCACAGTGAGGAACACTGATAAAGAAAAGAGAACCAAAAGATAAATACAAACAAAATGAAAGCTGTCCTAGTTTAACAGGATTTTCATGTCAGCTGGCTTCTTCTTCCTTAGCATCCAGAAAATATCCTCCTCATTCTGAAAGGGAGACCACCAAGCTCTGTACATAATTGGTGTATCCTACTAAACAGAGTATGAAAAGACAGGATATGAAAGGGGTATGAAAAAGTATGGTGAAACAAAAATAGGCTGACATGGTCAGTTTTAAGACCATTTATATTCAGAGCAATTGATACGGTGAATATATACAGAAGGTTGGGTTAGAAGTACATATGTTTTATTTACAGCTGTTAGGGACATAGGAAAAGAGTATTGAGTTCTGAGATGTTTTTATTGACCACATGGAAAGGCTAATGGAAACACAAACACTAAAATTCACAGTGAAGAATAAATGCTGAATAATAAGTGTTAGAAATCTGAGGCAATAAAGATTTCATTGCAACTGAAAAATATTCTGCTGGTTGCATTTCTAGACACTGTACAGACAACTGCCAGCAGTAGAAATGAATAGGTTTAGTTGTCAGAATAATGGATTGTGAAAACTAGAAGTGTCAACAATCAGGATTATTGACTCAGGATAAAACTGTGAAAATCTTCTCACCATCTCATCATATTAATTTCCCCTGAGCTGACCCTGCTTTTTCTGGGAAATTAATTTTCCTGATTTCTAGCTGTAACAATATGACATAGGAATGTCGATTTCAAAGCCTGCTTTCCTTTTGCTAAAAAAAATTCATTGGAGTCCTAGATTTTAGGTGAGAAGAAACCCTTCTGTCCATCTAACCTGATTTCTTGCACAACTGCAGTCTAATTGCTGGGTCACATCTGCATTTTCCTTGTAAAATCTATTAAAATTAATGTGTCTGAAATGTGAGTGTTGCAATGTGTTTCTGTGATGAGTGATCTTTTGGCATTGTGAAAAACTCCAAGCTAAAAATGCTGTACCCAGTCATGTACAAAAGGCAGTTTTCATTTAGAGTGGTCTTCATGATACTTGAAGAGACTTTGAGGATGCACGGATGTTCTTTTCCTTTGCATGGATGAAGATTTTGTACTACTCAAATTTGAGCAAAGTCTGAATGGTTTTCATGGTACCACTGGTGGTAGGTTTCTAAATTTTCTTCACAGCTGAATGTCCTCTGCACAGAATATAAATGTAGGTGTCTTCAGATATTTGTAGTCCTGGAAAGAATATGAATGGTTTATCAAACACTTGGAATGGGTTCGAGGAAACCAAACCGAAATTTAGGTGAAAAAAGCTTCTACAGCATTTTTAACTGCCCAAGTCTATGTGGACAGATACAGACAGGTCTACTCTACACTGCTTGTGTCCCACATGGACCAAGCAAGAAAGAGCTCCAGTCCAGAAGACACATACCAATGTTAAGAAAATACTATGCTTAAGCTGCTATGTCCTCCTAATACGGTTTAGAGAGCTGGAAAGCCATGAGAAGTTGTTCAGCAGAGTAGTGCAAGGGGGGGACATATTTGCCAGGTGGAAGGCATGGCTGTGTGGAATCCAGACTGGAGCCAACACCTGTCTAGACTGATTGCAGCAGAGGAGATCAGGCTTGTCTGCAGTAGTCTGGACAAGCATTTCCACAGTTGCATCACTTTTGAGAGGCAGTTGGTGCTCTCACAACTGCCCAGAAGGTTTGTATATAACACTGCCCTGTGACATCAAACCAACACCAAAATTTGGGCAGAATACCGTAATTCTCTGACTCCCATTTTATAGGCACTCCTGATTTCCTCTGCTGTTTATGCTTAACTCATGTGAGTTGTTACTATCTCAAACCTCATGCATCTACAATCCCAATAAAAGAGGGAAAAGTGGGAATGTGGATTGAGGTTTGCAGAATATGCCTAATAAACAATGATATATGATAATGAGATACTACTGCTTGAACTAGTTGAAAGCAGAGTTTAAGCAATCCCTGTCTTTTAAAAAAATTCAATACTCGGGGTAGAAATGTTTATGTTTTCAAGAAATAAAAATATGTTCATTGACCTCAAGACTAAATGTGAAAGCATGTCTTGCCTGACATAAAGCTCTTTCGGATCAGGCTATTAAAGAGAATAATTATTTTCCCCAGCCCATAAAAGCTAGCAAAATATTGCAGAGAGCATGTATGAGCTGGTGTAAAAGAAGATTGAATAGCATCAAGGTCTTTGCAATTTCTAATCACTATAATTCTATGATTTGATTTAAGATAAGTTGCCATATAAATACCAAGCAGCTTACTATTTTTTTCCATTTTGAGACATCATGAAAAACATTTTTTTTTAATACCTATGTAAGCACTGATTTTTACAGATGTCTTAGAAGTTGTATAATACATACAGTAGCAACAAATTAGTGTATTGTGCATACGTTGCTTTGTGTGTTTTCTGGAAGGGGTCCAAGGATGACTTACTAACACATGGGATGTTTCCTCTTCACAACAGTAATGCGAAGTCAACACCTGCAGTGATGTAAGCCCATGACTCACCTGCCTGAATGGAGGTCTCTTTAGGATCAACTGTTGTGTGCAGAATACATCTGCAACATCCAAATAAATGAGCCCTTCTAAAGTAAGTCAGCACTACCCCTATTTAGAATGCAAGGCCCTTGTGAAGGCTGAGGTGAAGCAGCTGTCTAGCAGCTTTTGTGAGTCATTTTAAAAAGCCACTCTCACAGCTGGAGAGAAAATAGCCCTGGCAGCACTGGCAGTCCATTATGAAATGCAGAAAGTCATTCTCTGGGCGGAAGGAGAACTTCACCCAGCTGTCAAGTGTTTGAAAGGTTGGGGGGAAAGTGTGCACACACACGCACATGGCCCTGCTTGCAATGCAAGGCATACAGGGGCCACATTACATAAAATTAAATCTCCCCTGAGAATGAAAAACAGCATGGGCAGGAGTTTGCTTTTAGAAATGAGCAAGGGTTTTGATGAATGGACATATCAAGCACTTTCTATAATCCAGGAAGGACTGGTCTGCAAGTGTCTTTTCTGATTTAAATTGTTCTTTTCAGCATACCTGTATCAAAAATATACTTGACCTCTGTTTACATTTTGTCCAGTTGTATCGATCTGAAAGTTTCATATTGCAGAGAAAGGAAAATTTAAGTGGAAGAATAATCAATCCCTAATCTCATCTTTTTTCCATTTGGCAAATGTGAAATGTAGTTAGTGAATGGCTTCTAAATGTTAATCAATTTAAACCAAAAGTTGCTGATGCTGCATATTTGCAGCATAATAAAAGACTAATTTAAAAGAGTCCAGAGAATGAAGCAATGATGAATTCAAGTAGAAAGTTGTAGAGAAAGATGGCTTGCATAGCTGTGAAGCCTGAAGGGATTCCATGGGAATGTTATTTGCAGACCAATGAGAAAGGAGATCTTTAGAAGTGAGGCACAAACAGGTTTTCAGAGCTTCTTTCTGGAGTTCACCTTATTTACTGCCACACAAAAGGCAGCCTGGGGAGTACTTTTGTGGATCAGTAGTGACATCTAGTGTCAATTCAGACTGATCCTGCCCAGCTGTTCCACCGGGAAGCCAAAATAACCTGCCTCTGGCAGCAGTCTTGAATATGGCCCTGTCCTATGAATAGATAGCAACACCACATCATTTCACTTATGCATGCCAGTGATGCCAAATAGAGGCCCAACTGAGGTATCAAAACTTGTAAAAATTCTTTGGAATTTTCTAGAAAAAAAAATTAAATTTCTTGTATCTTTCTGTTTGAGAAGTAGTAGCACCTAGAGGCAGCCAAGGACTCACCATTTTTATTTAAGGTGCAAGTTATCCATAACCAAATGTAGCTGTTGGATAACATGTGGCCAGAGATGATCATCAAATTACTGAGTTTAAATGGGAACTAATGAGTAGAACAATAGCTTTATCTGTATAACTGGAAGTGTTGTATGATTGTTTCTGAAAAAATTATTGATTTCAGGCTTTTACTATTCCAAAAGGGTGATAAGCTACTATTCCAAAAGGGTGATAAGGGAGATATAGAGAAGAATTTCTGTCAAGACAAAGCACTGAAAAATAGATCTTGTACTGAAAGACCTAGAGACCAATCTGTTTCCTTTGATAAAGGGAGAGAAGTCTGAGTACAGACAACATACATATATATATATATATATATATATATATATATATATATATATAAACGCAATATGATAGCAAAGATTTCTTTAAACTGCTAGACAGAAATATACAAAGATGTAGTGACTGGCAACTAAAAGGAAAAAACTTTGAGTTGAAGTGAAGCAGAACTTTTTTACTCATAAAAAAATCAACACTTGAAGAATGGATGAAGGCTTGTGGTAGAGTTTCAATTTCTGGGGCATTTTAATTCAGAATAGAATGTTTTCTAAGAGAAAACATTCCTTGAAATGGAAGAGCAACCATCAGAGCAGCCAGCCATTGGGGCAGATTGTGTCCATTCTAGGAGGTTTTCAGGCCCTGTGGAACTTTGCTTGCTCTCATAGAGTGCTTTGCTTTGAGCAGGTGGTTAGACTAGAAATCTCCTTAGGATGCTTCCAACCTGATTTATTCTTCATGTGATGATCTCATGATGTAAATTAAGGAAATCTGGGATTCTATGGCAAGTTATTCTAGATAACTTTAAGATTATAATCTCTACAGCCTATAAAATGATCAAGGAAGGAAATGCTGCTTCACAAAAATTACTTATGAACATTTTCCAAATGCATGGTTTTTAATTTAATTTTTGTTTTGTACCAAAAAAGATAGACATAAGGAGAATACTGTAATTTCTTAATGCATATTCAAAATCAAAGAGGACTCATCAAGATAAAGATTACCAAGATTCTGCAGCCACAGAATCACAGGATGGTTAAACTTGGAAGGGACCTCTGTGAGGTCAGAAGGGACCAGAAGTCACCTCCTTCAACACTTCTCCTCAAGGAGGGCCACCTAGGGCCAGTTACCCACATCTGTATCCAGAAAGTTCTTGACTATGTCTGGGGATGGAGCCTCCACCACCACTTTGGACAATCTGTACTGGCTCTCAATCACCATCACTGTAACTAAATGTTGGCTGGTGTTAAGCCGCTAATATTGCTGGAGAGGGTTTCCAGATTTAGCAGCTCCATCACTTTCCCAGGGACTGAGGTGAGGTTGACCAGCCTGTCATTCCGTGGGTCCATCTTCCTTCCCTTTTTAAGACAGGAGTGACAGTAGCTTGTGTTTATATTCGAGTGCAGAGGAAGAAGACATTTCCATAGGTGTTGCAGCAGGTGGGCTAAAAGGCCATTAATATTGCAGCAAAATACACAAAAAAAGTGTCACCAGAGACAAGAAGAAAAAGAACAATTTAAATGCTCAATTGAAACATCTCAAAAAGAAAGGAAAATTGTATAAAGTGATGGGGAAGGAAATATAACATCTCATGAAGACCCCACAGGCAGATTCAGGATTCAGCCCAATCAAAATACCTTCTCCATCTTGCTGGGACTTGAAATAGATGAGAGTATGCTGTAGGTTGCAGTGGGATAGGAGGTCCTCTAACAGGACATTTTTAAGTGGGGTTTTGGTGGGTGGGATACCCAAAATTTAGTCCAAGAAGGACTAAATAAAAGGAAATGAACCTTTTGTTTTTTTAGGATACTGGACTGAAGAAAAGTTGTGGTATAAATCTGAATTAACACATGAGCTGTAGCCTTAGCATCAGAGAGTAAGTTGTCTGAGTTGTGTTCTGTGGATAAAACATGACAGAACTGTCGGCTGAGACACAGGGAAGAAAAGGAAGTAGAAAAAGAGCAAGATGAGCACCATTTTTTTGGTTGTTTTTTTCTTCACACAGTCCAGTTGCCCAAAAATACTTGTACATTTTCAACATCAGCGACTGCACTTGTGTATATATATATTTGTGAACAAATAGAAGTGAGTAAACATTAAAAATATATCTATTTGAGGCACATATATGTGTATATATATATATGCACATATACATTTATACAGGTTACTGTATGCTACCATTTTATAAAATATTAAATATTTACTTTGCGGGGGGGGGTAGTTTTTTTAAAGAAAAGAGTTTGTCTTAACAGCAGATGCCATCTCAAACTACAAAGAAGAGTTTTGTCATTTCAGGCTGGAAGAAGCCATACACAGCTACACCACATCCATTCATTTCCCTTGAACAGCTAAGGAAAATAATACTCTGCCAACCTTGACCAGCAGTGGATAATGTAATTCCTTATAGCAAAGGAGCTACAGTAAGGTCTGCCCACGATCATCCTTGTCCATATATGTCAACCACCTCTTTTAAGGTGTCTCCTACTGTGTAATATAAAGACTGATTTTTCATCTATTTCATTCTATATATGAACAAAAGCAAGCTAACCAGCAAATAGGATCAAAGATAAAAAAGCAGTTTAAGAAAAACTCCATCTATTTTTTTTTTTTGATAGCAGATGTGTTAAAAACTTTAATGAACATAATTATGGCTCTACCTTTTTCAAAATAATAGCCAGACACCCCCCCCTCCCCCCCACCCCGAGCCTTAACCCACAAAGTCTTGAACAAATGGAGTAAATATTAAGCAACAACTTCAACCATATTTGCCTGGGACCTTTACACAGTCTTCAACAATGTTCTTAGAAGAGTTAAATACACAAGTGCATTTATGTCAATGATTTCACTTGTACTTAAAGCTATGTACAGATTTTTTTATTTTATAGCTGCAAAATCATCCTAGTAAATCATTGTGCTTCTTTCCTTCATCCTCTCCTTTGCATTTGCATTCTAAAACTACATCACTCCATTCCGTCACTCTGTTCTTCTCTGCTTTGTTTTCTTCTTGATCCCTTTGATTCAATATATTATCACTATGTACAATTTTCCATCTTGCTTAGTTTGATTAGGCAGATAGCAGATGCTTCAGAAGACAAGAAAACTGACAGTTCTAACAAATAATTCCTTTGGTTGTATTACTCATAGAATGACCAATACCATGAAGCCAAAAGAAAGATATTTCCAAACTTAGTTATGGTAAATACATATTTTTTTTAATAGTAGATGTTTTTGTTACTGAACTGCTACATCCATTTCCAAATCCAGATAACCTCTTCAATGCCATCTGTCATAGTTTCACAGGCTCTGCATATTCTGTGAGAAAAGGTTATTTCTTACTCTCTTCCTTTCTCCTGCTACCTGTGAAAGTGACACAATATTTGCCTGTGATTTCAAAATGAGACAAGAAAAAGATCCTAATTACACCATTTCTATATCCTTAATTATTTTTTTGCTTTATAATGAGATCAGCTATTCCTCTTCTCAAAGATAAACACTGTCAATACAATCATTCAAAGCATCATGTGGATGGATAAAAACACAGAAATACTATATTTTCTCTTTTTTTCCTCCCCATCACGAAACACATTCAAATTCATTGCCTTTTCTCCTCATGCCACCAGTACACTTGCACTGACAGAAAATATACTGCTAAACAGTGAAGTATGTTTTCAACAGCGTTCTGTTGACAGAGGTGATTTTGGTCCCTCTAAATACCACCATTAAACTGATGAAACAAATGTTTTCCTTATCACAGAATAATAGAATTATTTCAGTTGGAAAAGACTTCTAGGATCATCAAGTCCAACCATTAACCCAGCATTGCCAAGTCTAGAATGAAACTATGTCCTTGAGAGGAACATCTACATAATTTTAAAATACCTCTAGGGTGGTGACTGAGCTACTTCCCTGGGCAGCCTGTTCCAGGGCTTGATGATCTTTTCTGTGGAGAAATTTTTCCTGATTTCCAATTCTAAAGCTCCTCTTGCACAAGTTAAGGCTTCCTCCTGTTCTATCACTTGTTACCTGGGAGAAATGAGTGATCCCCAGGTTTTTACAGCCTTCTTCTGGGTATTTATAGAGTGCAATTGAAGGCCACAGAGAAACATAACCCATCAACATAAAGGCTTGGTTGATTTCTGTGATTAAATAAAAAGAAAAATTGATATGCACCTACAGATTCTAAGGCAGAAGTGCTTCTATAAAACTGGTTGCACTGGTATAACTTTATTTTCTGAGAATAATTTCATCATGGGAAGAGGTGCTAGACCAAAATAGCTTTGTCCACCCTTAATGACAGCTGATGGTATAACACATAATAGTGCTGCAGTGTAGCTGAAGTTTTCACACTGAAGTAAACTCACTGAGGGCAGTGCTTCTCTGCCAAAAGAAAATAGGCCTGAAGTGTAAACCAGACAAAAGGACGTGAAATCAGGATTGACTGCCTGCTAAGTTAGCATCAGCCTGAAGATATGTTAGGACAGAGAAAATATCCTCTAGCTGTCTTCTGTAAATCTGACTTAACTGCAATTGTTTGACTAGCTCCAGTCATCATTTAGGGTGTTTTTATAATACCAGCTATACAAGGGGGCTCTTGCTTGTAAAGGAATAGTTAAAAAGTGAGTAGTAGTCATTTTATAGATGATGGAAATGAGTGTGATAAACATGAGGCAGAGAATTTTTTTCTCATTTCTCTCAAAACAGAGAGATAGAACCTTTATATAACAAGACAGGTACCATCTGCGCAGGGTTGGATGCTCCAAAGGAAAGACATAATTTGAAATCCTAAGAAGTCCCAATAGTTGCTGGTTTTTGTCATTTTGGGTCAAGATTGTTGCTGGTTTATATTCAGGTGGGTTCCTTCATGGCCATACCAGCACTAGAACACATGCTCAAGGACCTGCTGGGCCTGGGAGTCACAGCATGAGGGTGAGCAGGATCACCTGACCAGCACTGGATCCTGTGAGCAATGGAGAAGGACAACTGCATCTCCCCTTGTTTCTTTTTCAGGCAGCTTTTGGACCCAACTGAATGCCACAGGGAGTGCCAGGACACAGAATGGACCTGTGGCTCCCCAGGGCCAGAGCAGCAGCAGTACCAATGGCAGCCCCAGCCCTGGGCACTGGGACAAGGACAGGGTGAGGCTCAGTGAGGGCATGGCCAGGATGGACCAGACAGAACTGCCTCAGGGCCCTGAAACAGAAATCTGCCTTCAGGCCCTTGCACCAGAAGGAGTAAGAGTGCTCAGACAAGCTCAGGGAACAGGTCTAGTGAAGCTCATATGGCTGTGCTGGCTTGTACAGGGAGCAAAGTTTGAGCAGAACCTGCAGAGGACTTTCTATCTATGCACGTTGCTGCTGGCCTCACTCAGTTTCTCTTTCTTACAATTAGTTTTATTTTATTTTATTTTATTTTATTTTATTTTATTTTATTTTATTTTATTTTATTTTACTTATTATTTTAATTTTACTCCTATTTCAACAAGAACAAATATCAGTGACCAAATATTGATCTCATTGCTCCCCTGAACATCCTTGGGGTCACTAGGAATAGAGGACTTCTCAGGAGCCTGCAAAGTTGAGCTGGGGTTGGGAAAGGACTCAGAAAATAGCAGCACAGGACTAAATAGTTATCTAGTTTCTTCTTTAAACTGATATTTTAAAATATTATTTTCCTTTGGCGTGTTTCCTCTCGCTTGAGGTCTAGATGGGGAAAACGTAGAAGAAAAGAGAAAAGATGAAAATGAAGTCAACTTCCAAGATTGGAAGGGAAAGATCGCAATGCGCACTTGAAAAGAGACTGGAAATCTCTTTTTGAAATATTAGATGTTCTTTGTCTGAAAAGATTGGCATAGAGAATGGAAATAAAACCAAAATGAAAGCCTTTGTACATGTCCTATTATTACATACATTTAGCTGCAAGACTTCAGAAATTAAATAGCCCAAAGAAAATATGTTGGTAGAGTATTTCATACAGTTTAACAGAAACAGAAAGAATCTGAATGATTCAAAAAGCTTATATAACTGTTTTGTTTTATTCATTTACATAAATCACATTTACCGTAGGTGTTTTATTCAAAATAAAGTTTTGGGAAAATAAATTGAACAGATGAACCTAAGCAAACCTGGTGATTTTTTCATGAGTAGTGTTTGATGATAAAAGCATAAAAGCATAATGTGGTATCATTTCACCAAGGCACAATATGGATCATCCATATGGAGCAGAAGTT
Source organism: Agelaius tricolor (assembly GCF_023055355.1). Classification (NCBI taxonomy): domain Eukaryota; kingdom Metazoa; phylum Chordata; class Aves; order Passeriformes; family Icteridae; genus Agelaius; species Agelaius tricolor. The sequence continues at coordinate 81,682,442 of NW_027269261.1, forward strand.
GATAACACTGCAAAGAAGCAAAAATAAACAGAACAGATGTACTTGTAAAATCAAGTCTGCACCCACCCTGAGTACCTGTTTCTTTGTGTAGAAACTTCTTCTGCAAGTTTGTCCCACAGAGTTGCTGGAACAGGAAATCGCTCCGGGAAGCTACACTGCGCACTCGGCTTTATGTGTGACCATTGTGGAGAACAGAGCTCTCAGTGAGGGTAGCTTAGATCCTCATGATGCTAAGCAAGATGACAAGGGAATACATTTTATTTTCTATCATTGCTCTGCAGCCTTCTTGAAAAAGTACGAGCTTATCAAATTCAAACCTCCTTAGAGGTTTGAATTGGTTGAATAGAGTGGTACTGAATTGGTTGAATAGAGTGGTACACGTCTCAAAATCCACTGTGCGGTGTGGAGTCATAAGGCCTGGGATACAAGAAGCTCTGCTGCTTAGTCTTGGTCTGGTTCTTTGGAAATACTGTAAGTTTTCAAACCTTTGCTTTTTATATTCTAGAGAAAACAAAACTGTTTCCATTCACTTGTGAAACATTCACCTGTTTTTTCATCTCAGCAAATAAAACAGCAATTACAAGCAATTACTTGCACAACATAACTCCAGCCCCCAGTGTATCTCCCATGCCCCTAAGCAGATAGAGCAGTCCTGCTGAGCTCTCCATGTGCTGAGTAAGGATAACCAAAGCATCTGGGCAAGACTGTTTGGCCTGCTCAGGTCTTATCATTATTCAATAATGGCTTTGTAGTTGTGGCAGTCCAATCACTAATGCCTCCTAGCTGACACTGAGGTTTATTCCTCCACTATTTATCATCTGCCTTACTAATAGCTGTTTACTCTTCTATATCCTTTGCTTAATACAGAGTTGAAAATGTCTTCTTCCACTCTCTTCCACAAGCCCATATTGCTGCTCCTTTAAAAGTTAATGTATTTATAAGCATGCTGTGCCATTAAAGCATACACCACAGTACTTGAAATAAAGTGACTGCAAGTTCTGTTGTATGTTTATAAATGCATCAGAAAGTACTTAAAATTATATGAAAAGCTCTCAGTTGTTGTTTTCTTCTTTTTTAAAGCCCATCTCCCTTATTCCATCAGTAAAACAAGACAGATGTGAATCAGCAGCTCAGCAATTTGGTGGAATAAGTACTTATGAACCAGAATTTTAAAAAGTGGGCACACAGGAATAGGTTCTTCATGACCTAGCAAGGCAGACCATGTGGTCAACATCTGGGAGATGCCATACATGGACTCTGATTTAATAAAGTACTCACCCATCTGCTTCTTTCTCAGAGTGAGGAGAATAAATAGCATGCCACATCCCACACACTCCAGCTGTCCCCAGCATCCAGTGCTCTGCAGTTCTTCTAAAAATAAAAAAGAAACTTTACTGTATTTCAACAAAGATTGCTAGTCAAAAAAGAGAGGGAGACAGTGTGCAGTAAAGAGAGCTGTTTAAGAGTGCCTATAAGCTCATCAAAGTGAATAAGAAAGTTGTCTTTTGTTTACAAGTTCTATATGAGGGAACATTGTGGTGCTGCAGCAAATAAAGCCAACAGAACACTGGGTCATATCAACAAGGGCATCTTCAGCAGAGATAATGTTGTTATCTCACTCTACTCAATGATTGTCAGACCACACCTGGAACACTGGGCTCAGTTTTGGTCCTTGTCATTAAAAAAAGTTTGTGGATGGGCTGGAGAGGGTCCAGAGGAGGGTCACAAAGACAACCAAAGGAATGGGAAGGATGCTATGTAAGGAAAGGCTGAGAAAACTGGCTTTGTTCAGTCTTGAGAAAAGAATGCTTATGAGAGACATTACCACCATGCTCCAGTATTTAAAGGATGGTTGCAAAGAAGATGGAGATTCCGTTTTTCCAATGAGTCACAAGGAAAAGACAAGGGGTAATGCATACAAGTTACTTCTGAGGATATTCCGACTGGACACAAAAGAAAAAATTTCCATAATGTAAATAATCAGTCATTACAATAATCTTCCCAGGGAAGTGGTGGATTCCCCAAAATGAAACAATTTTAAGATTCAGCTGGACAGGGTGCTGGGGAATCTTGCCAAGACCATGCTTTTGCCAAGAAATATTGGACCAGATGAGCTTTGTGGTCCCTTCTAATCTGGTATTCTATGATTGCTTGATTTTATGATTGTTTGAAGATTACCTTCTTTTCAAGCACTGCCATATAGCTGGCTGATATGTACATCACATACCATTCTGTCTTTTTCAGAAAGTATTCAAGGTATTTCTCCTGTATTCTGGTGCTGGTGTGTTGATATGCAGTGATATCACTATAAATGGATCACGGAGTCCACAATTAATTGATTGCTCAGTAATGAACACTTTGCAGCTTTACTTACCACAAATCTCCTAACATGAATCAGTGAAACAGTACTCCTAACTGTGCTGTAGTTGTGTGAGAAAGTTATTGCAGAACTTTAGAGGTGGGCCCTTCTTTCCCTCAGAGAGGAGAAAGTTCTGAGGCAGTGGGTCTTTCTGTGTTTCCACAGGAGAAAACTACAGGCAGTTCCTTAGAAAGAATCCAGACTGGGAAGTTCAATAAAAGTTCAATTAGATATAGTAGACAAATAATCATTTTCCACTCCAACTCAGGTGGGTGCAGACTTAATTTATTTCTTTTTACTCAACCTTAAGGTTCCTCAAAGTCTGGAGTTTAGCAGAAAATATTCTGTCTGGAGCAAGGCAGAAGATTAAACAAGGCATATGTTTTTATGAAATCTAGTTTTAAATAATTTCCTGATTTATAGCAGAAAACCAATAAGATTATTACAAGCATATTTCTAATATATGCTTTGGATCTGCATTGCTTTCAGAACAAATACTGTAAAGCTGACATTACCATCTTCCTGGTGTAGCACAATGTCTTGGTGAGTGCATCTTCGTGGTGACGTCTTGCTTTTCAAGGACAATCCACTCTGCAGTCAAGCATGTAGTCACAGCCCACAGAAATATGCATGCACTTACTTCAGCTTGCTTAGCTCAGAGGTGAAAAGCCTAAAAAGCAGCACAGGTTCAGCCCCTGAGACCCCATCCCTGATAGCCTTGTGCTGTAGATCTGAAGATTGTTCTGTTGTGCTTTCAGTCTTACTGGTGTCAGGAGGAATTTAAATGAAATACACATTCTTTATATTTTCTAATAATAGTGTAGATGTAACCAGAGTAATTTGCTTATTTTCTCCTTTGCTAAAGTGTGTTTTTAGATATAAATATAAAAACCTGTTTCTATATATTTTGTGGCTTTTTCAATCTGAATCATACAAAGAGCAAAATAGTGCTAGGCTATTTGTAGTGGCACGCTACACCAGTTTAGACCTGAAAACAATCAGATTAGGATAGCATGGTGCTATCTGGAACAAGTGAGCCTCTCTGATGCCTCACTAAATACATCTCAACTGAGTCTGGACCCATGCTGTGCTAAAACTTTGGGGTTACATGGAGAGAGAAAATGAAAAATGTCACATGATGCAGGAGGGGGAAGGCGCACAAAATATTCAGTGATCATAAAGATGTCTAAAGTATATCATTCCTTCAGAGGCTTAGTACCAAAATTTCTCCAGGAAGTTTTCCTGTAATTATCTGCTTATCTATTTTTATATTTTATTCAACAAAGTGTGTGTTTTACATTAGATCATTATTAACTCAGACTAGTTTTCCAGGAAGTTAGTGTGTAAAGCTGTTCTGCCATTTGACTGCATGCCTCACTTCAGCTGCAGTAAAAAACTTCCTGAGAGATGGCAAGGGTGTCACTAGCTCACACCACTGCATAACAGCAATGCAGACTCCAACACATTCAGACTGCAGAGAACTCAGGCATGATGGCCTATTATTTCCTAGATAAATACTTCAGCTACTAATCTATGCATGATAAGTGGGTAGTGTCTCTGAAAAATGGTATCACATCAAGTTGATAATAATCCTGTGTGTTTATTCCATTTGCAGCTTTACTAGAGATGGAGTTCAGATTCGTAGATGGTTTTATCTGCATCCCCATGAAGCATTTCTTGGATATTTTTCCTTTATTTCCTAGAAAAGATGCTTTGGTCAAAAGCAATTAAACACAGCAGGAAGACTCAAGCTGCAGGTAAGTGTATGTATTAAATTCAGTATAAATGCCAAAAGTAGGTGTCCTGGAGTTCTACATGGACTTAAGTAAGAACCCAAATCAAGTGTAGTTCTAGAAATCTGTCCCCCAACTCACACTTTAAAGTTATGATGGAAAATAGGGTGGCATTATCCAAGACAACAAGTAATTGCACTAAAGGATTTTACTCTAGTGGAAGCAAAACAGCTAAACTTCTGACAGATGTTTAGAGGATTCTCAGCCTTGTACAAACAAGTTATTATTGGCATTTGTCTAAATGTACTCATATGCCACCCTTGAAGTGTGAACAACCTTGCTAGAATTAACAATGCATTACTCTGAAGCATAAGCATGAGGGTGCTTAAGAGGTTCAATTTATTAAAAGTCTTATTCACCTTTGAGTCTTTCTTAACAGGTCATTTATTGTTTTCTCCAGTTCTATTCAACATCAGACATATAAAAAGTATCATCTGAACTTTGTACATTCCCTGTCTTCAAGGATTTCTTCTTGCAGCAAAGATATTTGCCATCTGGTGAACCTCCACATGCACAAAATTATAATTAAATTGCCCCTGGTCCCTTGCATTCTGTTTGTCAGAATGTTCTCTGAAACAGTCATAGAGTGTGTTATAAAGTTGGATTTTATTAAGGCAATTGGTTTTGTGTAAGGTTTTTTTTTTGTTTTCTACACTTCTGCTAAAGAAGCGGCACTGTGAACAACACTTTAGTCTGTTTTTAAGTTCACAAGACTTATATGTTACATTTGAATAAAGTTCTTTTGCATTTATTCCACTAATTCGGGTTTTATTAATCCTATTTCTAATTCTCTGTCTTGAACCCTGCACAATCTCCTTGCAGAGATCCATAGAAGGGTATTACACTGCTGAAAGTGGGACATTTTGGAAAGTAATTTTCTGCCTTGAGGAAACCTGAAACTTCTTGGTGAATTATCATTACATAATTTTGTATGGCCCTGAAATGTAAAATAGATTATATAATGGTACCTGATGTAGCCACCTCAGTCCTGGCTATGAATGCTGAATGAAGAGTTCATAGCAAATGGCTTATTCAATTTTAAGGCACTCCATCTCTGCTCAGAGAATACAAAAGAGGAGAGAAGTATTGATTTCCCATTGTCTTTTTTTACTTTGGAGACTGATTGTGATCAGCATGAGATAACTGTTTTTTACTTAATGTTTGAAATCGGACTCATGCTGGCTTTATCAGAAAAATCATAATGCATTGTTTCTCTCCTTCCTGAATGAATGCTGCTCTTATAACCTAGAGGGCATCATGATGAAACCATTTTTCTTTCCTCTAGGCAAGTAAATACAACGGCTAAGACATTTTAGATTAATTCTATGAGTTTTCCTTTTGAATGCAGAGCTCCCTTGATGTGAGTATGAGCTGCCTATTGTTCTGACCTGTACTGAACTCCTGCATCATTGGTAGGTCTAAGGAGGCATGACAGGGAAAAAAAAAGTTCATTCCTATCACTTTTCTCACATTACCTCAAAATAATCGTGCCTGTGTAGTTTTGGTTGTCGTTTTTGTGATTATACTTTGATTACTTGCACCTGTGTCACAGCTATGATAAGAAGGAATGAGAACCTCATTCCTCTGATTTGGTTAAATATCAATTTCTATAAAATGAAATAATGGCATTTATGGATCACTGCCACAGACAGAGAAGCAGTTTCAGCAGCAAATGGAGAGATTTTCCTGTCAGGCAGACTTCTAAGCCCCAAGTTTTGCAAGGGACTAACCCTAACATCAATATTAGTATAGTTTCCTTGTTGCAACCCGAGATAATCTTAGGTGAAAGCTCCACAAATAAAATAGTCAAGTTTTGGACCTTGGTTGTGTCCATCACACAAAAGGATGTGCTATATGTCATCTGTATGCCAGGATTGCTACTGAGTGCATGAATGGGCACTATCCTTGCTGAGAACACAGTGTGGCCTTTCCAAGGTCATATTCCTGGTTCTGCACTAAGAAAAGCTTTTCTTCCTATTTACACCTTCAGGCCCAGACTGCATCCTTGGGACCAACATCTTCTGCTTCTTTTGCTATCACACTGGTTTTTGTTGCTTCTTTCCCATGGAGAAACCTTTGGTAAATGCAATCAGCACTGCCATCCTGAGCCTCCTGCTCTAGCTAGACCATCAGCTTGACCCTCTCACTCTGCTTTGTCTAAACAGCATCCTTTAAATGAAAATGCTTTAACCAGCCCATGGCTAGACTTCCATGGAGCTGAAAACTTGGAAGCTTGTCAGATTCATGGTTTATATCATGTAATTATTAACATTTACTTATAACATTAAAGGATTTTCTGGGGACTCTGCAGCATTGTCTTTGCTGCCTAAAGGCCCTCAGATGCTGTGAAAAGCAGATTCTCAAAACCTTTCTCTGTTCTGCAGAATGGGCAAGAGCACAAGGAGCTGCACACACATAGCTGGAATAATTTCCCCTATTTCAAGGCAGACTAAAGAATACACAACTGTGTATACACAGAACTTTGCCTCTTGTTTTAGGAAATGCACAAACAAAAGCTGTCCTTGTATTTTTCTCACTGCCGTGAATGTACCTACCACACTAATACTGGTTTCGTTTCCAGGAATTAGCAGTACATTTCAGCCACATTTTTGAAAAATTAGGAAAAAAAGCTCTTCTCATACCCAACTTTTGCATGAATATCCTACACTTCAGTTGCCTCAATACAGTATAGGTTTATTGACTTACTGCAAGCTACATTTGAATGATTGCTTCATATATTATGATATGCAACATTACATCCTGTTTCTTTTCTATTTCTATAGCCCAAAGACTTATTGGAATCGGTGTGTCTCAGACTCATAAAAAATACATGACTTTAAAAAAAGATTATTATATAAAAATCCACCAACCTTGAGAAACTGCAGAGGTGGGGGATTTTTGTGCTGGAATTCATTTCAGTTTGCTAACATTATCCCTATGTATCTTCAGTTTGAAAGTACAATCTGGCAATTTATAATAAAAAGCCATGAAACAGCTTTCCAGAAAGGAATTAAAAAACCCTATAAATTAAAAACTCACAGAAATCTGGATGCCTGATTGCAAGTGAGAGTAATATACTTCAGAGCTGGTGAAGAAAGAATTCATATAATAATCTCTGGTATATAAGGACTCTGCTACTTAGTCAATAAAAGATGGGTAATCTTCTCCCCAGAGCTTTGCAATATGAACAGAAAATAACCAAAGTAAAATGTTTTACATGATGCTATTGTGTGTGATTATTTAGTGAGCCAGAGAGGCAGATGAGAAGCAGCACTCCAAAAGGGAAATATTGTCACTAAGGGAAAGCTGTCAAACCACTGAGATGGATGTTTCTTCCCAGTAGCTGAGTGGTAGGGTACTGAAAATTGAAGGGCAGAGGAAGGGCTTAGGCCAAAGTAATAATCAGAAGCAGTAATAAGGCATTACAAGGGGAGATCCCCCATCCCAGAGCATTTGTATTTGATATTTTAATCTGAAATTTTACAGCCAAGGAAAAAAAGATGTATTTCTTTCACAAATATATATATAAGTGCACTTATTCAGCGCATGTATTGGATTTAGAAGCTAATAACAATCTGAAATAGCTGCCTGAGAATAAGCATTCCAAAATACAATCTCTGCACTAAACTAAAATATTTCATAGGTTTTAAGCACCAAACTCTCATTTTGTTAGGAACTGCACAGCTCTGTAAGAAAGTGATCTCTAGGGCTCTTTATCAAGTGATTCTTTATCAAAACCTGTTCTGAACTAGTTCTAGTGAAGTGTGAAAGCTGAATCCATACACTTAGATGTTTGTAGAGGAGGTTAAAGCTGTCAAATTAAGAAATGGATCACTGCCTAATTTCTTGCATTTAAGCTTTTTCAAGAGCTTCTATAAATCTTTGAAGGAAGTACAGAATCTTGTATTACTCTTAAGTAATAGACATATCAAGGCAAAGTTGTGGTAGAGTTATGGCTTACAGTATCTCCAAGAGCCTTGCTCCTTCTTTATGTTATTGATCCATTCTGTTGGGTCAGCATCTTATGAATATCACTCTAAACTCAAGTTATACCAAATTAACACCATTGAAATAAACACTGTACAAAAGAGACCTTTTCTAAAACAGTGGGATTAATGGATGTGAGTTCAGGTGCACACACAATAACCGTCTATAGAATCTTATCAGCCTAAATATATGATATGAGCCAAAAGATATGTGACCATATCCCATAATGCCAGATGTCTGGAGTAGACACACTCAAAGTGCATCCTCTTGAAACTGGGCAACAAAGTCACCTACTGAGAGAACAACTTTAAGAATCATAACTTTGGGCTTGTGATACACATAGCAAAAAGGGTCACAGGTGCTTCCAATCATTTGTTATCAGGTTTTCCTCATGTTTAAAGTTATCTGTTTCAAAGACAAGAGACCAGAACACAGACCAGAAGTGCAGGAGGTGCTTCTGCTTTTTAATTCTGCTTTTTTAATTGTTTATTCCTTATCCATCAAAATGAGAAATTATAATCTGAACATCTTGAAACTGGAGAAGGAAGATAGTTGCCTAGATGCTTAGACATGGACAATAGTAGAACTGTAGGGGCCTTAATTGGTGTTGTAGTATTAAAAGGCTGATGGCTTTTGGGCATATAGGAAACTTGGTAAAATGTGTGAGTTATTCTGTTTGATTGAAAGGCAATATTCAAAAAGGCAAGTGAGTCCATTAGAGACTTCACTCCCATTACTCTAAATGTCAGTATTTTAACAATATTTTCAATGCAACTGAGAAAATGAATAAAAATCAATGAGTTATTTCTCATTAAAAATGTATTTAAAAAGCTATCAGAAAAGTTTAGTAACAGGTTGTCATGGCTTAATCTCACTGGGAAATTAAGTCCCATACAGCCTCTCAGTCACTCCCCAGCAGAGGGATCAGGAAGAGAATCAGAAGGGTAAAAGGTAGAAAGCCTGTGGGTTGAGATAAAGACAGTTCAATTGGGAAACTGAAGTCACACACAAAAGCAAGCAAAACAAGGGATGAAATCACAGCTCCCAAGGGTCAGGCAGGTGTTCAGCCATCTCCAGGAGAGCACCCATCACATGTTACGGTGACTTGGGAAAACAAACACCTTCCTTCATGTCATCCCCTTCCTCCTTCTTACTCCCATTTCATATACTGAGCATGATTTCATCTAGTATGGAATATCCTTTTGACCACTTTGGGTCACCTGTCCCAGCTGTGTCTCCTCCCAGCATCTCATGCACTCCCAACTTCCCCACCAGCATGGAGTACAAAAACAGAAAAGGCCTTGTCTCTGTACAAGCCTTACTCAGGAATAACAAAAACATCACAATATTATGAACCCTATGTTCAGCACAAACCTAAAACACAGCCTCATACCAGCCACTGTGAAGACAACTCTACCCCCTTCAAATCCAGATCACAGGTGTTTCATAGTTGGTGTCTTATATTACTCAAGACCCAAATACTTCCCCAAAACTGAATTAAACAAGGCTTAAGACCCTCAAAAGTGTTAGAAAATAGATTAGCTTTCTTAACATGGAAGCATTTTTATACCATAAAATTGTTCACATGTATACACTCGTATAGATTAAGTAGAAGAGCAGGCAAAATATCCAACCAGTATAACTGCACAAATTTGGTGTCAGTTAAGAAGGCATCATTTTCTTGCCAAAAAAGCTGAACTTGCAGTCTAACTATTCCTCTCAGGGTTGGTATATAATGAAGAACAAATTCCTTTGGGAGTTGCTTTTGCTGCTGGAATTCAAACTAGAAAAGCAGACGCTACGGCGAGATAAGGAATACTCCTGCTATGCTCCACAGCTGCATTGTATGTCTGCAGTGTGCAATGTGAAATAGTCTTTGGCCTCCCAAGCACAGGCAACGAGCCAGCAAAGCTCTTGCGTGCATCTTTGTGCCTTTGCAGTCTAAAATGCGGTTATGTGCTTCGCTGAAGAAACGGAACCTTGAGGGAATGGAAGTGATTATGGGGAGCTGCAGGTAAGGAGCAGAAAGGAAAGTGTGTTGCAGTCATTTAATCTGCATAGTCCTAAAAATAGAGTGGGCCCACAAACAGGTTGGAAATTTCTACATATGATCTTGAAAACCTCTGAACTTACCCTTACCCATATTTAGCTTTTTATCTGCAATGCTTTTGATAGCTCAAAGTTTAATTTTTGTTCATACAGCTACAACTGTAAAGCAAGATACCTCACTTTTTCATCTCAGGAAAGCAAATGTTATAAGAACTGTAGTAGCAAATGTAAGCATTAATGACTGATGCATTAAAAAAGAAAAACAAACTAAAATGATTGCTGCTTTTCTTTATGTCTCTGAATATTAATAAAGTTGGATTAGAATTTTATTTATTTATGAGATTTCCAATTCTCTAATATAGAATCCTTTGCAATATTTTAAGGGGATGAGGGAATTCTACAGAGAACTCTATTTCATGTTGTTTCAGAGCGAAACCTTTACACTATGGAACAGTGATATAGAGTAGGCTTACTTAAAAATATCAGACTTGTTTGTGCTAAAGAGTGTCTGTATTAAACACCAAAATGTTTTCTATAATGAAATCAGCTTTCTAAAAAACCAATTGGAGTGCTTTTATCATGGAACCAGCACCCATGGAGGTGAATTAGGAAAGCCTATGCCAGTAACATAATTTACTGACGGAGTACTAGCTCACCAGTTATAAGTAAAAACCCAGTTTCAACCTACATTGCAACTTGCATAATTTGAGTAGTCATTTATAAGCTACTGATTATTATATTTGGGCTTCCACAAAAAGAAAAAAAAAAGAAAAAGAAATGATGGGAAGAGTTAAGTATTTAAGGAATGTAGGAACACAGCTGAATTAAACAGTAATACCTCACCAGTGAGACAGAAGTAATGAACTTCAAATATAATAATGTTCCTGTCAGAAGTCAAGGTCTTAAGAAAAGTGTTTTCTAAGATAAAAAATGAACTAAGTAATATTCCATTACAAGTATAAACAGAATTTTTTTTTGTTCTCTTTATAACACAGGCTTACCACCCTGTAATTGTAATCTAATCATTGGTGTTGTAATATTCATTCCCTTTTAAAAACTTATTATTTCTGCAAAGTATACAGAGCAGATAATGAGTCATGTTCTTACTAAGTGGCAAAGAGTTGAAGTAAGTCAGTTTTGGACTGAATTAGGTGATAGAGATTGTAAATAATAGACAGTGATTTTAAAGAGAAATCAGGTCAAGAAAAGTTTGTGAAGAATGAAGAGATAGAGAATAAACTAAATGCCAAATGGAAGAAAAAATAAATATAGGGAAATCTAAAACAAAAAAATTAAAAGAAAAAAGTGAACATAAAAATAGAAGTTATACTTTTAAGATTCACCAAGAGGATCTAGGAGACCAAATTTTTTAAGTTCATTCTGAAGCAGCTTATAATTGTAACTCCTTTTAAGAAAAATGTTGAGGACTAACATTAGAAATCAGGCATTTTTTAAACCACTCAGGACAGCATCCCTATAAAAAAAAATGAAATTTGTTATTTAGCAGAGAGTGTCTTCAACTGAGAAGTGATCTAAAGAGAAAACTGGAAAATAAAATATCTAAACTAATATTTTAAGACATACAGTAAATTCAAAACAATATTGAAATATAAGGACATGAGAACATTAGATTACAAATTATACAGAGTCTGGTAGAGAACATTGCTGCTAAAATTTATCTTTGTTCAGCTCTGTACCTGAAAAGGTAGAATGGCAGTAGTGAAAACTGTATGTGAGGAAAAATCTTTAAGTGAATCAAATTTCACCTGATTAATTTACCTAAATTTTGGAAAAGCCTTATGCGTCTAAAGTATTTCCTGAAGCATTTGCTTAATTTATCCATGGAAAGAATTACTCACTTTTAAAGACCTTCAGTGATAGAACCAGAGACATCAAGCTTAAACATCTAAATTAGGTTTTCTTTCTGGTAGCTTTAGATTAACCAAATTATTTTTACTGACTAGGAAAAAAAGTTAGCAAAATATTTCTGAAAAAATGATTTTTGAGGTGTTTGAACTTATACATAAATCAGACTATGATTTCACTTTTAGGTAGCACTGGTAAAAATTCTGGTGTCATTAGACTTCTTAAACCTATTTACATGCACAGTTGAGACAGAATTACACCAAAGACAAACTGTTTGACCATAAACAAGTGATAGAAGTGGGAGATAAAGTATAATCCAAAAACAGAGCAGTACCTCACAGAAATGTAGAACAGTTCCCTCAATCCATGTAGTTGTCAGTTTTGTAGATAAGATTTTTTTTCTAAGCAAAAGCTGATTTGTGGGGTCCAAATGCAGCCTTAAACAAGTACATTGCAAAGGAAGTAAACAGTAGAAAATGGCTATGTATTGGCACCCCAACCAAGTATCTGGTAATATTTTTTTTCAGGAGATACCAATATGTAGCTTTTTTTAATGTGTATTCTAAGGTATATGTGCTCATGAAGATGATTTTATCAAAGAAATTGGACTGTCAAGATACTTTAGTTTCTCAGTAGGTGCACTATGCCAAGCTTCCAAGCAGAATATTTAATGGGGCCAGCAGGAGGAAGTGTTTCTTTTTGTCAATCCTTCCTTTTCACTGTGAACTTTAAAATTCCCATGTGGAACTAGAACACAAGAAAAAATTCATCATATTCCTTAAAATGCTTAAAGCTATCAATAAACCATCAGAACATGAGTAGGCTGCTGATTACATAATCAAACTTGCAATATATGCATTAAATCTGTTTTTAAAAAGCCCTGTTCACTGAAAAATTGTAACTAATTTTTTTCCAAACATGTAAAATAAAGAGTTATATTAGGAATCCAGTTAAGTGTCTACTTGTAACAGTAGTTATCTTTAGTAAACGGAAGTAATTTAGTGTCTCAAAAATGTCAACATTTTTAGTACATATTACACCAAAAGCATATCTGGAAAGTAGAAGTAATTTAGGATAAAATATATTCTGATAACCAGTGCATGGCAAAGCTAACAAATAATGTTAAGCCTTTTATGTGATACATCACACAGCATCCATATGGCAAAGCATAGTTATATTAGTAGTTCCAAATAAGATTGAAGTGATTATTACAGACAAGTTAGATTTCTTTCTTCACACATTTTCCTAACCATCATTCTTGGGTTCTAAGAATACAGTGGTGTCACCAGCTGGATTAGGTGTTCTTGGTCGGCTGTTCTCTTATGTTTTTAATTAGATTATTTCAGGATTGGGATGCCCTAAAGCTTTGAGATGGAAAACAAAGAGATGAAAATAAAACAAAAAATTATAGAATTATACATCATAAAAAAATTAAAAAAAAAAAAACAAGGTGAGAGGAAAGACAATCTTCTGATACTTAAGGAGAGGCTGGGTTAAGGTATGCCAAGATGAGCAGATAAAGGTAGCTGTGAGGACTGGATCAAAGGAGGAGACTTTATTGACCAAGGGTCTTAAACAAATCTAAGGTAGCAGAAAATAGCAGAAAAGAATTTGGACTCTGCAGATTGCAGGTTGCAAATTGTTCTGAGTCTATTTTGGTACAGAATTCCCATTGCCCTAGGAGTTCCACACAAAGAACAGAATGGCTCTCTGGGCTCAAACACAGCCTTGCTCAATTTATTGTCTATGAAAGAGCATTTGCACAAAGACCCTCAAAGTCTGTAATCTGAGAAAAAACAAACACACTTTTACTGCAGCAGCTTAGAATTTTTTTGAACATACTTTGTGCAATTCAAGTTGAAAATTTTAAGATGAGGCTGATGCAATTTAGTTTGTATCCCTTAAAAAGAACCTTAAAAGTAAAATATATTGCTTAAGCAGCAGGTACCTTTTCCTTTTCAAGCTGTTTCTTATGCCTCAAGCAGGATGCTTATAGTCTGAGCTTTTTTATTATAACAAAAAAATTCCAGAACAATGCCAGAGACTCCAGCAGCTGCGAGTCGAAACCAAATATCACATGGGTGGGATCGCCATAGTAACTAACTCAGATACAACAGATACAATAGAAATGAGTCCACTCTTCATTTTGTCTTTCTCTTGAAGTTTGTGATTACTTTCTCTGTTAAAGCTTACTAAAGAATATTAATAATATTGATATATTATCCAACAATATAATGATCTCTCTGTTTATAGGCATTTAATATTCCACAGCTATAAATTCTATTGTACCAAGAAAGAGAGGAGTTGATGTCTGAAAATAAAGTCTCAAAAAAATATCACAAGGTCCCTGCTTCACATCAGAACAGGGTTAAGTTCCTCTTCTGTTTGCAGAAGGAAATACTCTCTGTGGCTTCGGACAGTCAAGATGAAAAAAACAAGCTAACCACCTTCAATAGCAGGTCCTGGGAAAGCAATAGAATTGTAGCAGATGGCAAGCACCACAGCTCTGGACCTTCTCATGAGACAGTCTTTGAAGTATGTGGGCTCTGTGAGCACCAGTCAGCAATGATGTCCTCTGCCAAACTGAGACCCCCCTCCCCAGTGCTCAGGACCCTGTTTCAGCCCCCCAGGGCCACTAGTCCCTGTTCTGGCAGTGCTGCAGCAGTACTGGTCTTCACTCCATCTTTTCTCATCTCCTTTTGCCAAAATTCATCACTTGCCACACTGGGGGCTGTTGATGGGCCAAACTGTGCCCCATGGGTGAGGACATGGCCAGTTCTGGGACACCCTCAAGCTTGGCTGCCCAGCTCTGGGGAATTTGCTGCTCCATACTCTTCTGGACCTACTCTGTCACAGAGAAGGTGAACAGCAGGGGGGATCACCATGTCCAGCAAGTAATTAACAATAATTCAATTCAGAAATCGAAGGTGGTTTTGAATGCAGGGTTTTTACTTGGTTTAATTTTGTTCAATATTTTCACTAACAATCTAGTGAATGCAATAAAAGGTGCATTGATTAAAAATTTACTGGGACTTATCTAGGGGGAAGGACTACATGTTGGTTGGAAAACCAGCATAATCAATGAAAAGGGTCATAACTGCATTTCACTAAATTTGATACAATTACTTACAAAAAAGTGAAAGGATCTGTGCTTAAGTGAAAACTGCCAGATGAAGAAAAGGATATGGAACATCAGTTCCTTGAAAAAAAATCTAAAGGCAAGGGTGAAAGAGAGCTGCATTGAACCACATCCAGGTATAGTGTTACTCAGAAGAAGGTAATCATAACACAGGAGTATATCTGGCAAGACACAAATGAACATTTTCTGCCTCATCTGGGAGAGTAGAAGACTCGAGCTGGGGTGCGGCTACAACACAGGCAGTCTAAAGGAGAGCAATGCAAATGACCAGAGGTTTAGAAAACATTAGCTGTGAGGAATGTTTTAAAGAGTAGAAATTTCTTCCCCCTTAGAAGACCTGAGGGAGATAATGACAAAAAAACTTCAAGTCTGAAAGTCTGTTTTAAAAAAGTGAGAAGGTATTCTATGTCTGTAGGATAAATTGTGACAAGAAACAATGAAGCTGAAAATTTAAACTGTGAAAAGTTAAGAAAAACAGAGTGCTGAGTATTTTGTTTTGAGTCTCTCTGCCACTGAGGTCTTTAGAAATATGCTAGACAGCCATCTGTCAGCAATGATAACATGTATAGTTAATCTTGTCTTCTGGGATGGACTGTCTCTTAGAGACCCTTCCAACAGTTTTTTAACATAGCTATTGCCAAATCCCAGCAGATCTTTAATGGGAACATTGGCAAGATAGTATGCACTGCAGTATCTGTAAAAGAAATACACAACATCTAGAAATATGGTCTACTGAATTTTCAGATTAATTGTGTAGGACTCTGCACTTAGCTCTTGTTGCTGCTGCACTTTGTGGGGAAAAATAAGACACAGTATATTATTGGTTTACAATGGTAGCTGATACTTAACGTATTAGTAAAAGATTTTCTGGAGAAACAGAAATTCAAGGACATTTGAAGGACAAAGTATGTCAGATGAAATGTTTGTTACTGCTACAAACCCCATGAAAGAATTTATTTGGAAGTATCAAAGACAACTTCAATGATACACTGTGAAATCTAAAGACAAGTTCATACCTACTCTGTGATGAATGCAACTTTTCTGGGATGAAGTTTTTTCTTGTTTTTTTTTTTTTTTTTAACAGTAAAGAAAGAAAAACTTGTGGAAGGAACAATATTAGAAAATAAACTAAACTTTAAGAAAGGTAAAGCGTACAACACAGGGGAGCTGAGTGTTAGTTTTTTAAGCAACTGGCCACGGAGAGGTCTCTTTCCTTTTTATGTCAAAGACAAGGCAGGTGTCTAAGGTTGGATTCCTATTTCTGCTCCTCTTCTGGTCCTCTGATGAAAAATTTATTAGGTTCTGCAAAACAAAACTACTATTTTGGTTTGGTTAATGTTTGGTTTTTTTGGGGGGAAGGGTGTAGGTAATACAGAACTGGAACTGGTTTTCACACATATATTAACTGTGTCCCGTTGTAGTTAAACTCAAGGGAAAATCTCAATTTGAAAAGACCAGTGTGACTCCCATATCAGCTAAATGTTTTAGGGGATTGTTTCAATCACATTCAGCAAAGTGAGGTAATGCCAAAATGTAGAATAGTGTATCAATTCACCTAAAAGAAGATTTAGGTAAATTCTGAGAGCCTTTGCTGCCACACTGAAGGACAAATGGACAAGTTACTATTTAATAGGCATTGGACGATTCACACAGATTTCAACAGCAAAAACTAATTCACATCTTGCAGAATTATTTTGAAGGCAGTGGTTCCATCAGAATGCACAGCTACAGCAGCACAATTGCAATGGTGCTTCATAAATGGCAGAACTCTTGAAAGCTCACATACGTGTTGGTCTTAAGGGAAGGGATGGGACACTAAGAAGCCTTTATTCAGTGTATCAAGAATAAGACCAAATGACACAGCCTATAAGGTTCAGGCATAAAGAGTGCAGAAGGAAGAAGCTGGGTTAAAAAAAGACAAAAGCAACAGCCCATGCGTATGGTAAATCTCATTGGAATCAGCAAGGTGGCACAGAGCCAACAGCAGGACTAGGAATGCTCTGGATACGTGCATCTGATCTGGACAGGTTGTGATTCCAGATGGCCAAAAGACAAATCACATCCAGTTTCAACATTTTAAATGTTTAATTTTATTTAAAAATCCTAACAGAGCTTTTCTGAGCAGGAAATGGCATGATCACTGCAATGTGCAGCTCCAGGTGGGAATGAGTGCATTATTGTCATTTTTATTTTGAACAAAGTCCTGGTGTGGAGCAGCTGCATGGTCCCTAGACATCCTGAAAGGTGGCACTCCAACAGGATGTCTGGAAGCACGGCTGGCATGTCCCAGAAGGGGCTGCTCAAACCAGCTCTGCACAGACGGCTGGGAAAGTGCGAGTTCCCCTGTTGGTCACTGGCGTTCAGAGCGCCAGCTTGGACGCCAGTCTGTCAGAATTTAAACTGCCTTCACAAACGGCATGAACTTTATACATGAGAGGAGTAGGCAGCCTACAAGGGACCCAGCAGGGATGCTTTCCAAAATGATCTAAGGCAACGGGAAAAAAATAAAAGTAAAAAGGGTTTTTATTGCTAACATGAAGTACAGTTTGAAAAATACAAAATATAAAAACTTCATCATTGGATAAGTTTTCTAAAAGCAACTTCCTACCATTCACAGGAGGCACGACTGTAGTAGATACTTAAATTAGTATCATGATCTTAAAAAACTTTAGGGATTTCTTAAAGGGAAAAAGTTATTGATAAAAACTGATTTGGAATTTTTTTCGGTTCCATACCTTCCTAAATTTTCTAATCATGCTCTTCTTCCTGCTAATTAAAGGCCAATATACTGCAGCTTAATAACTGTCCACGATTCACTGAGAAAGAGAATGAGCTGTCTTATTCTACAGAAAACCATCCATGAACCTCCATCCCATCATCATTTATTTTTAGAAGTAGGCTTGACAGCTCCTCTTCTGGGCCTTGCTGGCAGCATATTATATATTGCCCCTCTGTGCATTGCACCTTGGACAACACCAGCACAGAGGATGCAGAGCACAGGACATCAGGGCAAAAAAAGGCTAAGGGTCCAAACTATTAAACCTCACCAACTGGCCATGTCTGCCCAAGGAGATTTCTAGAATTATCTTTAATTAGTGGTAACAATTCTGTTGTCAGAAAGAAGAGATGGATATGAGATTTGAAGCCCTCAGCCCCAGATATGCTTTGCAGCTGGCAGGTGGAGCACAAAATGCTTTTTTCAAAAGCCAATAGCTACCTGTGGAAGGGCTTTGACTTCTTTCTTCACAAGGGCTTGGGAGTTTTAAGGCAGCAGGGAATGCAGGCTTCAGCTTTCTTGTAGAGGTTTGCTTCAGTGGTTTTATCAGTCTCTAACTTAAGCAGAAGGAGATGTCAGGAGGTTACTAGGTTAGAGGAGGAACATTGTTCTTACATGCAAGTGCAGTATCTCTGTCTTCCTGTGACATAACATTACAGACCTTTTTTTATATAAGCTAGTCAGTGGTAGTTCATTAAATAAAGCCAAATTATTCAAACCACAGGTTAGAATATTCACTGCCAATGCTGCATAAATATAAACTCACAGGACTTCTTTGAGTACATGGGTCAACCATTCAGTCATATCTGCTAAACAGCTGTGAAGTAGCAACAGTGATTTGCCTGCATCCCCTCAGGTACTTAAACATAAGCCATGAAAGTCTTACTAGAAGCTCTTTTGCAACAAGTCAACCTCTAAATTAGCTTGTAGATCCATTAGACCCAAAGCTTTGTTTATATTAGAACTGCCAGAGAGGTTGTAATTTGCTGTTCTTTTTAGTTATGAATACCATGGATTGCAAGACGAAGTAGAACAACACTGAACAATAAATGAAATTAGGGAGCAGTTAACATCGATCGGTTCATGTCTGTTGCCAAGGGCAATCTTGGTGAGCCTAATTTTAAATTCTGTTGAGCAAATTAATGTGTAATTTCCTTATTACAAACAGTGCCTGATCAGAAGAAGCTTCAAGAGGTAAGGAGTGCTAATGGATTATGAAATTGGATCCTAGCCATGGCAATGAGCCTGGAGCTTTGCATCACCAGTAATGGATGGTCTATAAGTACAGTGTGAAGAGATAGCACATTGGTCATAGACAATTCTTCATGCTGGGTTTTCTTCATCAATGTTTCTTGTCTTTAGAGCATCTCTGCCTTCTTTCAAGATTTTTTTAAAATACCATCAGGATTATTTATTTTCTTTGCCTCTGTTTCTTCTATTCTCTTGCACTCTTCCTCCTTCGATTTTTTTTAAAGGCACGTAAAAGAAACTTGAAGAATTTTATGAATCAGCTGTGTCAACTTCTGTAGCAGCAGCAAACACAACTGCAATTTTTGTGTGACCAGACAAGTATGTGTTCAGGCGTGAACACAAACCTACCCAAATGCTGAACTACCCTATTGTAGCTTATTTGTGATTTAGTGAAGGAAACAGAGGCAAGGGATGAAAAGGGAAGATGCTATTGATTAACACCTCGTGGTAAAAAACAAAATCATATCTTCACCTTTTTTTTTTTTTAAATGTAGGACAGAAAAACAATTATACCAGAAATGCACCTTCAGCTGCATGTTGTTATTTTTGTAGTCTATTTGGTTGAACTGGGTTTTGTAACTGAAAATTATTTTTGTTCTACTGGAAATCTAAAGGGCTTTGAAATGTCACATGGAAGTTGGACTTTTCATAAACCCTTCAAAATAGTTAATTCCATGTAACATAATTTCTTCAAAGAAATTAATAAACAGGAATGACTTCCACAATTTATTCCTTTTTGCAGCCTTGTTTTAAAAGCACATTTTCACAGATCACCATAAATGTTTTTCCTACTAAGAAAAGTTAGAGCAATTTTTTTATGCTTCTGGAGATCTTTGTTTTTTTCTTTTGTAAGAGCAAAGTGCCTTTCCAAATTTCTCAACAGAAGCTTAGAAATGGCAGAGGTTTCAGCTGCAATAGAATCCAAACAGAATTATTTGATAAACTGGATACACAAGCCCACCTACAAAGAGCAAACTGGAAAGACAAATGGCAATTTTGACAGAAACAATTTAGGAAATTGACTCACATAAATCCCTATAAGCAGCATACATCACAGGGCAGAGCTGTAGGATGAAGGAAAAAAGGAGGAGAGAGAATGCACAAATGAGAATATTGAGGGCTGAGGAGGGAAAGAGCAGTAGAGCACGGAAATGGCTTTGATGAACAATGCAATGATTAGCTTTGATTTTCCTTGTGCTGTAGGTTTTCTCTGATTGCCAGGTAGAACTTGTTCAAGTATCAATATATCTGTTTTATATTGAGAAGATGACCCTACCATGCAAGCGTGATTCACAGTTCTTACTGAAAAATTAATTTTTGACTTCTCCAAAAAGAATAGCTTTTGTGATAACATTTTTCTGTGGTGTTATTTTACAAGTGCCACATGTAATTTACCATAGACCAAAAATCTTCTTTACCACTGGTAAATGCTCACTGCCATCCATCAGTATCAAAGGTGTTTTATACACGGTCATAACTGAGAAGCTGAGCAGTATTCTTTGTTAATAACTCTGAGTAATCATCCTTTTTGATATATTTTTTAACATATCCCAGAGAGGTATATTGTGTTTAAATAGGATGTGAAATCTGTTCTATTCAGAAAGGAAAAGTAAACAAATAAGGCTTCATTCAGCTAAAAGCAATCTTGAAAATTTTCTAACCTGTTTTTATTACTGATCAAAATTATGCCTTCTCAATCCTTTTGTCCTGTACAAATTTAATTTTTCATTGGCTATTATTTCCAGCTTTCTCTCTAGGATCTTTTTTTTTCTGATATCTCAACATCCGGTTTTGCCAAGAGTTTTGCTTCCTTAAAACACTATTCATTTCCATATATTCTCTCTAAAGTCCTGGTTGTTCTCAATGAATAGAAATTGCATTTCTGGTAATGCATTCTTTGGTTGATTACAGATTAACACCCTTTGGTTGGAGTGAAAGAATACAAAATGATACAGGAGAAAACCCCCCACATAGCTAATATGGGAGGATGATGTCCTGTTGAAAGCAAATATCTCATATTGGAGAAACTGAAAGTCCCTGAGGTAGAACAGCACAGTTCTGCATGGAACAAGCTCCATAATGGAGTGGAGAGTACACTAAAAAAAATTCTGTGGACATTTGATAAGCTTCAAGGTTTATATTCCTGGTTTCCTAGAATTCCTAAAATAATCCATCTCTAATTGTTCAATAAACAGCTCCCGAGTTCACTTTAAAAGTTTCACAGAATATGCTGAATTGGAAGGGACCTACAGGGATCATCAAGTCCAACTCCTGGCCATGCAAAAGATTACCCCCAAGAGTCAATCAAGAGCATTATCCAAATGCTTCTTTAACTCTGTTAAGCTGGTGTCCAAATGCTTCTTGAACTCCCTGGGGAGCCTGTTCCAGAGCCCAACCACCCTCTGGGTGAAGAACCTTCCTCTAATATCCAGCCTAAACCTTCCCTGACACAACTTCAGGCCATTCCCTTGCATCCTGTCACTGTCACCACAGAAAAGAGATCAGTGCCTGCTCATCCTCCTCCCCTCTCAAGGAAGTTGTAACTGCAGTGAGGTCTCCCCTCATTCTCCTCCAGCCTGAATAGACCAAGTGACCTCAACCAGTCCTCATATGGCTTCTCCTCAAGGCCCGTCACCATCCTCATTGTCTTCCTTTGGACACTGTCTAATAATTTAATTACTTCTGTATATTGTGGAACCCAAAACTGCACCAACACCTGAGGTGAGACTGGCTGCCCCAGTGCAGAGCAGAGTAGGACAATCCCCTCCCTTGCCCAGCTGGCCATGTTGTCCCTGATGTTCCCAGGGCACAGGTGGCCCTCCTGATTGCCAGGGCACTGCTGACTTGTACCAAGTTTGCCACCAACCAGGAATCTCCCTTTCCATGACACTGCTTTCCAGAATCTCATTCCCCAGTCTGTCCACATGTCCAGGGTTGCCCCACCCTAGGTGCAGAATCAAATGCATTTGCCCTTGTTGAACTTCTGGTTGGTGATTGCCCAGCTCTTTAATTTGTCAAGGTCTCTCCAGAGGGCATCCCTGCCTTCAGGGGAGTCAACAGCTGCTCCCAGTTTTGTATCATCTGCAAACATCCTTGGTATCCCTTCCAGTCCTGTGTCCAGGTCATTTAGGATGATGTAGAAGAGCACAGGGCTGAGGATGGAACCATGTGTAACTCCACTAGTGACGGGTCACCAGTCTGATGTCACCCCATTCACTTTAACCCTTTGTGACCAACCCATGAGCCAGTTGCTCTCCCACCCCATGATGTCTTTATCCAGCAGTGTGCTGAACATTTTGTCTGAAAGTATGCTGTGAGAGACAGTACCAACAGCCTTACTGAAATCCAGAAACATTACGTGAACTGGCTTCCCTTTATCAACTAGGTGAGTTATTTTGCCATAAAACAAAATCAGGTTTTATAAGCAAGACCTTCCTCTCATGAAGCTCTGCTGGCTGTGACCAGTTACTATGTTGACTGGATAAGGGAAACATTAAAGTCTTAACAAAATCTAGAACAATGTTAGAACTCAGACAAAACTCAAACTTACTGGGAGCAACCAATAGTCAGAATACTTAAGAGGGGAAAAATAATTTGAGCTTATGAGCTGTTTTTTTCTACCTTTCCTGCCAAACTAAATGCAAGTTAATATTTTACAACCGACACAAGCACAACAATTATAAATATTCTCCCTGCATTAGAATTCAAATTGAAATTGATTATGGATTCCTGAAATTCTTCTAACAACTTTGCACACAATATTTTACAACAGTTTGGGAAAAAACTGAATATAAATGTATTATTCTTTTTCATTTTAGAAAAAAGTGGTGGGCAAAATTTCATAGACCTACTATATGTATTTGTGGGATTCAGCAGTGCACAGATTTGTTATTTCTCTCCACCATAACAGCTTTAGCTCTTGTGTTGGAGTTATGAGTTGCTCTGATTAACTTTTCAACTTCGCTTGCACAAATATTCATGTAGAGCATGTTTATGTATCACAGGGCTACTACAGGTAACAACTTCTATATTTAATCTCACTGGAATGTTAATACTCAGAATAAAACATTCCCAAGTCCATGCTTAGGAAGCTCTACACAGCAAAGCTATTACTCAACATCTGTCATGAGTTTGCTGGTTAATTTAAAACAAGAAGGAAAAAAAGCTGTTTGTGGATGACTGATCAGTTTGGAACCAACAACTTGCCACCTGTCCTGTACCAACAGGTATTAGCAATTTAAGCCACCTTAACTCTACATTCAGACTATTAAAGAAAAAAATATGATAAAGACACTTAAGGGCTGGTTCCTCAGAGGGACAGCATTATAAAGATCTGAAGTGTCCACAAATTGCTAGCTCAAATTTTCCATACAATGGAAACAATTAAGTATTAATAATGGGATGTACAGATGCCACAATCTGGACAAGCTGCTACTTACAGTAATTAATTGAAAATGCTAAGGACACAGGTGAGACTAAAACCAGTTATTTACCAGGACCAGAGCAAACAAAAGTGCTCTAGCTGCTAAGTCAGCCATCAGAAATAGCAGTCCATCCTTGGATTGCGGTGTTTTAACAGGCATCCAAAGAGAACAGTAGAATTGTTCCTTTGAGCATTGCTGTAGTATGTTGGATGCCCAGTCCAGCATCTTCTTCATCTGCCTAACTTGATGCTCGATCTGAAGTTATTTTGAGATGACACATCCAGAAAACTTCTCTTTAGAGAAAATGCTTCAACACTTTAGTTGTTCACAATAATTGCAACCCAGGTCTGCTATTAGCCTTTGCAGTGTTCCCCACTGGCCCCTTAAACTGCAAAACCATAAGATATTTCTGAACAATGAAACTATACTGACAGAGCATGCCGGTGAAATGGCTTGAATCATTACACACAGGACATATAGTCCTGAGTCCTGCCCTGAGTAGCACCACCATTAGCTTTGTCTATGCCCAGCATTATAAGATTGGGAAATTAATATTGGGAGGTTAAGATTACCCCACAACTGAGCGGAGACGTTGATAATTTCAACAGGATGGTTGCAGATTAAAGTACTTTTAGAAGTAAAATATTAGAACCTTTGGGTCCTATGAACTTGTCAAAATATACTTTAAATAGTTGGCCAGCATTCCTCTTCTGAGGACCCAGGCAGAAGATGATTCCACCCATCACTACAAGAACCCTCATATTTTGGTTGAATAGAAGATATGTACTATAGTCCCTAGAAAAATTACAATTCTTTTCATTTTATGCTATTTCTAATTTCCAGGGAGTACTGGAATCTACATTGCAATGCAGTTCTTCTAAAATTGTCTTTTTGATGTGTATAATAGTTAATGAGTTCTCAAATAAAAACACAGGTACATTAACCAAAGAGTTTACAAATGCTTTTAATTATGGGAAATGAATTCAGAGCACTCAACAACTGTGGCCTTTGTTTTAGGCTCAGAGAGTCTCATTACAATAGAAATGTTCCAGCAGCAGTAGCAAACAAGGGTCAGCTTTGTGAAAGATACCTATCAGCAGCTGCTGTCAGCAAGTCAAGGCAAAATTAAATACAGCAGCTAGAGTTTTAGGGTTGGTCTGACCTTGTACTCCTATCTGCATGGTCCCAGGACGAAAAAAAGTTGGTAATATCAACATTAAATGATCAGCTTCTTCCCTCTAAGCAGAATAGTCCTCTATGCAAAAAGGAATAAAATGTGTTATTTACTAAGGTTTCACAAACATTTTAATTGGAAGAAAATTCAAACTATAACTTCATAATGAGGTGAATTTTAAGTTCATATATACTCCATGATCTAATTTACATCTCATAATCTTCTCTAAGGTGAAGTTTAGTTTGTTTGTATCAGGCAGTGCTTGACAGAAGGTGCCATGATGGAAGTGGACATTAAATATTGTTTATTATGAAGTTTATTATTATCATTTTATCAGATGGAAAATCTTTGTAATTTGCTGGCAGTGAGGTACTAATGGAACTAAACCTTCTGGAAGATATGGAAATACAGCAACAAGCTTAAAATTCAAGTATTTTTAGCTTGAGGCAAATCTGGCTGAAGTCTGGGAAAAGTGGGACAATCTTCCAGAAGGTCAGAAGTTTGTAACATATCATTATTTGACATAGATCTGAATGCAAAAGGGCTACTCCCTCAGAAGAACAAGAGCTCCTGGTTCCAGTCTATCCTAGGATGAGAAAGTTGCCAGAAGACGCCTTCCTGGCAGCTGTTGTGCCGTGATGGTTCTTATGAGCCCAATAGTTTCAGTGCAAGCAGCATGCTGGAAATGCAGGGTCTGGGCTTATGAGCACCAAAGCTTGCATTGCTTGGAAGGGTCTGAGCATGTTTACAAATATTGCAGGCTGCTTCCTTGCACACACCTGAATCCCACTCTCCCCAGCTTCTGGGTGAGCTCCTGATGTGTGAGGGCAACCGGCAGCCAGTGGGGTGCACAGACATGGCACAGGTACAGAACTTGCTGTGCTTAAACTTGTGTGCATCTTGGTGAGTGATCCAGGGAATTCCTTCTTCATTTGAAGATCTGTACTGACTTCATGCTTAGCCCCGAGCAACATTTATTTAACCTCTATATAACTCAATTTCTCTGACTGTACTGTTACTATACAAAAATACTTCACCAGCTTTAAAGACGATTGTGCATACAAATTTCTGGAGCATGTGGAATAGTATCATTATTATTATTATAGCTAATTTTCAGATTTGGAAATCAAATAAACCCTTCATCTGTGTTATCTTTTGTGGGCATATGTGTTCTATTTTACCTGTGTCCTGAAGCAGCCTTATCATTCCATGGTGTTTGCTTAACCGAACATTTCTTTATTTTAAATTTATATATATCTATAAACTCCTACTGATGCTTGAAATACTAGCTTGATTTCTGTTCTCATATCATATATAAAATATTTTTTTCTGCTAATTTGTACATCATTGCCAATAAATATATTTGACATATGTTACCCTGATGCATTTTAAAAAGACATTACATGGAAATGTAATCCAAGACCTGTATTCGACAAAGCAGAAACACACTGGAACTAACTTTAAGGGATTTCAAGCTCTTTCCATTCTATGGAACAAAAAGAGTAACGAGGATGCTCCACATTGATACAAAGACGTTTAGCACTCAACATCCGAGTCCTTAAATAGGAATCGGGCTTAGATCAGAAGAAGATTGGATGCTGACTTTCACAACAGTATTACAAGTTTCCCACATGACATTCATTGAAAATAGATAAATATTGAAATCACAACAAATATCTTGAAGGTGGTAAAGCTAAGATGCAGACACCTTTTCTTTTACACATCTGTGCAGCAGTGTCAGTGCTAGGTGGACAGTCTTGGATACTCTTTGGAAGAATTCAGTCCCTTAACCCTTAATCGAGAAGATATTTTTCCTTAGGATGAGATAAGCTGCACCCAACTCATTCAATACATTAATAACATACACTACAATGTAAATGTACACATCAGTAGATATTTGCTTGGGTTTCTCCCCACAACACCATCTGTATAATCACAAACCATTTCATGAGTGCCTTAATTCAGGATAGTTTAGGTTCCTCATTTGATGTAAATAATTTTGCAACATTGTTTTGAAAAAGTGGCCTAGTACTTCGTACCTGAACTGTTTGATATATCTTGGTGCATAACTAAAGCTTTATGTATGTCTATATGAAATAATCTGAATTTATGAGTATTCTGTGCTTCATTTATGCACAAAAAAACCCCAAAAGACAGTGATAGTGAATCCATGGTCACTTTTCATCATAGTATAAGGTTAGCAGATGGGTCTAAAGGTTCTGTATGAGGATCACTGTTTAATATGTTTACAATGATCTACAAATTGCAGTGTAATAAGTTAAAAAATGTGTGAATAACCCAAATCATAGTCACCTTTGGTTAAATATAGAGAGACCAGAGTATAAAAAGGACTGAATCAAGTTATGAAAATCGTCAACACAATATAAAAACACATCCCTGATGATATCTAGAAATTCACTTGGAGAAAATACAGTGTTGTAAATAATATTACATGTATAATCTTGTCTAACAATGGGTTAAGCAGTATTCTGTGTTCTTGAGCCATAATGCAAAAATATAGACCGCTCAAATGTCTCATGGCAGAGGGAAAAAGGAAATGTTATGGACTGCTCACCATGAGCTTTTGCTCCATGTACAACTGTCTGAAAGGAAACAAAGAGGTTCCTGAAGTACATAAAAAATGGGATGGTAAGTAACCCAGAAAACGTCTTTTATATTGTCACTGATACTTCTTGCTTTAGTCTGATATCTTATCAGAGAAGGCATACTGCAAAAATAGACAGATTGAGTGAAGATAGATAAGAGCAAGTTATTGGTATGGGAAAAAATCTCTACTTCAAAGACTAAAAAATTATTATGTTAAAAGATTAAAGGGAAGCATGATAAAAGCAAATTAAATAAGATTGCACAGAGAAAGTAGACTTTACAGGAAATCACCCATCAACACACTGAAAGTAAGTATTTCTAATCAATAAACATAATTTCTACCCGACTCATGATTGCATAAGGGAAGCTATTTCCAGAGCATGGCTTTGACTATGGAAATTGAGAAAGCTTGAAAGTGTTTGGATGAACAGGTGATGAATGGCACAGTAATAGCACCTGTACCTATTCACTCTCACATTTCAGGTTTCCTTTTTTTCCATGATATTTGGGGTTTGATTCAGTCACCTGGGTCTAAGCATGCATATACCCCTAGTGCAATTTGAGATCCTGCAGAATATGCTATGTCATATTGACCATGAGATGATGACTTAGTTACAGTGTGGAGTCTCAGATGACTCTAGGCACTCTGGACATCTACAGACCTTAAAACTTGTCACTGTCAAAGGAAAGTCTGATCTACAGCAGCCACAGGTCTACTGTAGTGTGAAAAATCACAAGTTTCTACTGAGTGTTTCCACAACAATGAACAACAACTTGGTGAAGAAAAAATATTCTTAGTTAACACCAGATAGAAAATTACTGAAAATCAACCTCCAATCAAACCATTATTTTCAACAATATATTCAACGGACAACCAGGATTCTGCAAGACAAACTCCAAAGGAATGGGAAGATAGAAATTTCTCAGTTCTCCCCTTGGACTCCTCTATCCACCTTACAGTAGGTCATGCAGCTGTGAGGGTCAGTGATAAACTGACTGCCTGCTGGCTTGCAGACCTATAAGATTACACCGGGCACCTGATAATTATTTTTCTGAACATACTTCTGGGGAAAGCTATTATGTTCAGGCC
Organism: Agelaius tricolor; assembly: GCF_023055355.1. NCBI lineage: Eukaryota > Metazoa > Chordata > Aves > Passeriformes > Icteridae > Agelaius > Agelaius tricolor. The sequence continues at coordinate 81,710,957 of NW_027269261.1, forward strand.
TGAGGGGGCATATTCTACTCACTTCAAACCACTTTCTTTATGGATAAATGTATTCCTTAAGTTCTGTTTAACTACTATAAGCCTATAAGGACCAGTTTGTATCATTTTCCAATGAAAGTGATGCTGGAAAAGAAGGGACTATAAAATATTGTTTTACCTCAGTATGGAAATCTGATTTCTGCCAAACAAATGAAGAAAGTGTTATACATATTTAGAACAAAAGCATACTATCAGGAACATAAACACACTGCTTCAGGAAAGTTACATTTGTATGTATAAACAAAGACTGTTTTTATTTGAAGGAAATACCATATTAACTTATTCATTTAATTAAAAACTCAAGAGATCCTACATCCTAACAAGAGCAAAGAGTGGCATTCATCATAAAAATTGGAAATATTTGAAATTTGCAAGAGCATAAACAGATTTCCTTTAAATTGGTACGTTTTTTTCCAAACCTTCTGTCATGTATAGAAGAAGGTTTAATGGCCATGTTACCTGAAAATGCACATCTATAACGGGGAAACAGACAACTTGTGTAGCGTCTGTTCTGAGGTAATTTTCTATCCCATTGTCATTAAGTAGAAGATGAATCCTTTAATTATACTTTAAAATTCAGTCATGCTGTTATCCCACTAGTTAATTCAATTAAAATGAACCCTTGTTAATTCAATCAAAAGGAATCAAACCAACTCTTGAACTGTTTTTCTTCCTTGTATTTTTCTTTTGGAGTAGGTCTGAGGGGATAAAGGGAAGCAGGATGAGCTAACACCAGAGTTCTTGTCCCTGGACCCTGACAAAGCAAACCTTACATTCTTTCATGCATATACAGCAGCTCCCTGTAGGAAGGGGCTCTTCACAATTTCAGTAGCTTTTCCACATGCTCAGAGTTTTGTCTGTCCCCTTGTTCATGTGCAAGCAATAAAGATACCATCAAATTACTAGATATGAGATTAGAAATGGTGATGGGAGTGGGAGATGATTTATTTTATATGACGTTCATTTTTGTTTATGCATTCATGAAGTCCATGTCTGCAAGATCTGTAATGCCAGCTTGCACACACTGCACAAATATGAATAAATGAATAATTGTTTTGATAATATTAAACAGCATGTGTGATGTAGCAGAGCAACATCTGTTATTAACGGTATAAACAAAAGGAGTTTTTACTGATTGCGTGTCATGCTGCATACGAGGACAATGTAATAGGCCCAATTTGGTAACTCGTTGCAGACAGCAGGAGGGATTGTGTAGGCCTGCTGTGAAAAACAGGAACAAGATTAGAGCAACAGTTCTTTCAAATGTGGAAAGCAAAAAAGCTCTATAAAAGTGCTAGAAGAGGAAAGAATAAAATGCACATAGAGTTGCTTGAGCTCATAGAAACCATTTCTCTTTTTGAATGTTACCATCTTCCCTTTACTTGTTCCTGTGTCCTGCAGTGAGCTGAATAGCAGTAGCTAAGTAACCTGGATTTCAGAGGAATCTATCAATGTTAAATACTTTTAAGCACCACCCAAGATAATAACCATATAGTTATAATATCCTTTATGACACCAGGAACCAGGAATGATAAAAACAAGTTTTTCCTGTTCTAAATGTATTAATAAATCTTGATTCAAAGAATGACAATATTTACTGAGGATTACACAAAAATGCAGAATGTAGTTTTGGCTATATAGTTGAGCAGAAATAGTATCTCACTGCTGCTTAGAGAATGGTGTGACTAAACACAACCACCACTCTCCTCATTGAGGCCATCATTGGCACTTTTCTAATCACAAAATGAACTTTTTCAAGAAAATAAGCCAATAGAAAAGAAACCTCTAAGGTGTCTTGCTGTATAATGAACTATATGGTGAAATTGGACCTTCTGTCCTCCCAAATTATTTATACATCAGTATGCCACAGTGTCTGTCTGGATATTTCCTCACTGGTTTTACTGCATATCACTCTTTTGCAACCACTTTAGTATGATTATTTATTTCCAACTATTGAATGGAAACCCCCAGGTGTCTCTGAAATTAACCCTGTTCTGAATCCATACCTGAGCTCCTCACTCAGCACCACCCAGCTGCAGTATCTTTACCTGACTTGTCTACTGCCACCTCATCACTTGATCTCTAAGGCTATCATATAGTTAAAACCATGCACATAATCAAATCTCCTATCTTAGCTAAACATATCAAATGGCTGCCCTTCTGAAAAATTAGAGTGGAACATCAAAACACAAGCAGCAAAGTACTTAGGAGAAAGAGTAGTACAGCTATGTAAAAATAGGGGCCATGGCCAACACTGACTCCATTTCTTGTGCAGGGTAGCAAGAGTTCTGCTCCTTTCATCCCACCTCCTGATGGTATGGACTCATCCTGAGCTTGCCTTCTTTAGAGTGCAATCATGAATAGGCTTTCAGTTGCACAGTGTGTCTGAGACAACAAGTAAATGCTTATATTCTCTGACTTGTACAATTCTTTGCTTTAATTCGGATATCTAGTCGGTTGGGTTTTTTCTAACATACATAGAAATGTAAATGTCTCTTTCAATTATTTCATGTATAACAGAAACTTGGAAATTTTTTGTATTTCACTTCTGAACAAGGCAAAAAAATTGCTTTCCCTGCCCATAATTTGTCTTTTCATTTCACTTTTGAATTATTTGCGTACAAAACTGAGAACATCATACTGAGCTCATGACATCACTGTAAATATAAGCAAGCTTTTCTAGTGAACATAGTGAGAGTTGTAGCAGACTGACAAGTGTGAGTCTTGCACAGGTATAAATACGAATGCTTCCTTTTATTCCTTCTTGATGAGCCAGAGTGGCTTCTAGAGAAAGGTATAGGACATTTCCATGAATATTCTAGTATGGTAAACATAATCACTAAAAAGATATAGCAACCCCAGGGAGAGGTACCTTCAATAAATATCAGATAATATTTTACCTGAATCATCAGTGAATCTTAGAAATCTGCCTAGAGCAGAAATAAATATTTTCGTTTACTGTTTAATCCAGCATTCAGTACAGAAGTGACAGGTCAAACAGAAAGCATACAACTTGCAGAACTGGGACAGCAATCTCCTTCTTGAAACAAATCCAAAAGAATTTGGAAGAATAGTGGGGGTGAAAGAGGGATGTTTGTCATTTTGTAAGCAATTAAAACCTGTCTCCACCTGATGCCAAAAGGACAAAGTAGTAAATCTTATACTGTCAATCAGAATTAAGCTAGCATGTACCATGGGAGGATTTTTAAATTATCACAACAGGTTTTCACTGTAGTCTTGCCTACTGATTGTTAATACACCTTATCTCTCAAAGATTCAGTATTAGAAACAACACCCTGTACTCTACTTCATCTATTCCACAACAAATAAAAGCTACAACACCACAGAGAGATCTTAAAATCCCCACAGATACAAAGGAGAGAACTTTGGAACAACTGAAAAAATGGAAAATCTGATCACTAGCTTTTCAGATGCTCATTCACACCCTTCAAAGCAGAGTTTTAATGCATCTTCTATGGACCTGAGAGAAAATGGAGCAAGACCAGTAATAGCAGACATAAGTTTTGTGGAAGGTAAAAACTAAAATGACAGTCTGCTCTCTGCTTTATAAAATCAGGATGCCAGACAATCTGTGTTGCTAAAAAAGTACACTTTGGTCTTCCTATAAAGAAGAATCTTAGTTTCTGAGAAAGGCAATACAATCCCAGTGAATATTCTCCTCTCCTGGCATTAAGAAGAAACATAAGATATCCCCTGATACGTTCATTTCTGGGTCATTAAATGTCTTTGCAGGACAGAGAAGCTAACACAGAAAAGGACATATTTTAACATCTGCGATGAGTGACACAAAAGATTATTTTCACTAGCACGTCTCATAAACCAGGGGACAGTTTAATGCTGCAATACTGATATATCCTAATGTACAAGTTGATCCTTAAGAATTTTTTTCTAAACTGTTGTTGGAGACAACTATGCAATACTGTGGTCACACATTTGGTAGAAAGTAAATATAACCTCAGAAAGAAGTCACAGCCCACACTTTCTAGTCTGAATAATATTAAAAGAAAGGAATAAATAAATAGAATGCAACTTATGAAATCAAGAAAACAAAAACTCCCTCCGAAAGTACTTTCAAGATCCAGTATCTAGAAAGAGAAGTTTTTCAGATAAAGCACCAAATGCAAAAATAAAGCACAATTATTTTCATGCAGGTTTTGAGAAATACACTTGGCCCACTATTGCATTAAAAAATTTACAGCATTTTCACTGACATGAATGTCTGTGACTTGATTTGCATAAAAGAGAAGGAAACCAGGAGTTGTTATGGCAGCAAAGAGCAGGAACATGGTTGCAAATCTTTCTTCCATCCTATGTTAATTAAATGTACCACAGTGTGTGAAGTAGCTCTCAGCAAACTTGTATTTTAAAATTCTTGAGTGTAATTGAAAACTCACGGCAAAGAATGCAAACGGCTGCTGGACAGATCAAAGAGCAGATGAAGAGTTATTTAGCAGGTTTGCTAATGGAAAGATAATGGCTTTTATGAAGATGATGGAACAAAAATAAACCAGCAGACCTGAGGATAAATTAAAAGATGGAAAGAGGCCTTGTAAAATGAAGCAGTATCACAAATCCATTAGCTGCAAACACTGGGTAATATTAATCCTGTAAATGGTACTCCACGTCCATTTTGCACATCATCTTGGGTGAAAGGTGGTAACTTGTAGCAGAAAATAGGTGCTCTTTTATTTTAATGGTCTTGAATAAGGCTGTTGGCCATATTGACAGCTGTGCTGAGTAGCAGCTGGTAGCTAGGCAAAGTTGTTTAATGTTTATAACAATGAATAATAGATTTGTATGGTTTAGAACTAAAAGCTTTTTTTTATAAGTATCTAGAATAAATATTCTAAAATGTTGGAAAAACATTAATTCAAAGGTAATTTTCCAGAAAAATGAAGTTTTATTGAAAGAAAAGACGATGAAGGATGAAGGCAATTTTCCACTCCACATACTCAGATTCATTAATCATATGCTCACTCGGAGCCATAAAGTTTAAAAAAGTAAAGAAAAATAAATATTTTATTTACATTAAATAGTTATATTAAATGAGGGAAATGCAAAGGAAGAGGATATGGGGCGTGATCTGGCTTCCAGATGTTTTCAGTAAAAACTGGTCAGAATCAACAGTTTGTTAAAAACCTACAAAACCTTATTGAAGGCAGTGGAGTCCATTACTTTCCTATAAAATGTTATGGGGTTAGTTTTTTGTTCTGCAATCATTTAAAAGAATCTTGAGAAATTAACCAACCTTCCTTCCTTCCTTCCTTCCTTCCTTCCTTCCTTCCTTCCTTCCTTCCTTCCTTCCTTCCTTCCTTCCTTCCTTCCTTCCTTCCTTCCTTCCTTCCTTCCTTCCTTCCTTCCTTCCTTCCCAGATGGATGGACTATTGATGGACACATGAGAACACCATAGTAGGGTTGAAAGAGAGAGATAATCAAACGTTTTGATTTATTTTTTAGTAAATTAATTTATTATGTCAGGCTTATAGACCAATATTATTTCATGGTGTGCAAAGTTATTACAACAGCATTAAAAAAAAAATAAAATTACTCCACCACCACCATGTTTAAAAGGGGTAAATTGAAAAACCTTAACCATAACTGTTTTGCATAAAATCGAGCAGGTCACTCTCAGCCACACTGACCAGTTCAGCTTTTTCAACAAAAAACTTACTACAAATGGTTCAGAGGTGGACTTAAAAGTTTTAATGCAGCATTTCACTTGAGTTCAGTCCTATAGACAGTGCATAATCAGTTTTTAGAACCTGTTGTGTTCTTTCAGTTTCTGAAATGCATATAAGAGGTCACAGACTGGGTTTATTTTTATAGGCATTGACTACTCTCAGTGCCTTACTTTGTGAAAAACTCTTAACTCATGAGGGAAGAAAACCCATTTGGTGCATTGTGCTCTGTAACCCTGAAAAGAAGCAAACAATTTCTGCAAAATCTTAGAAAAGCTTTCTGTTATTTTTGTGGAAGAGTGTTTCATCCACCTGACTCATCAAAGCTCCTGGAGCAAAAGGAACTGGGCACTGAGGAGCCACCTCTGTAAGAGAGGGTTTCAATATTCAGTTAGATAGACACTGACTTCTCACTGGAACTGACAATATACCAACTGCCTGGTGCATTGACAATTCCTATTTTCTGTTTTTCAAAGGCCTTTTTAGACAGGTGCCTCTCCACAGGTTGACTCTTGTGGTCATACATGGGCAATCTCAATGGATTAACATGGCATTTGGATGATCTGCCAAACCTGTGTCTTTGGGAAGGCCAAGTTTGCCAGAAAAACATCCCATTTCATTCTTTCTAGATCCCAATCAGTAATCTAGAGAAGCACATCTTCAGAAAATCCTGTTTTGTCCCCAAGTCTGTTCTACTGTAAGCTGCAAAGTCTGGTTTCCCATTTGGAACTCATTGCACTCTTCAATGGTGTACAAAACAATTTTTTCATGCTGCAAAATTCAAGAAATAGGAACATTTCTATTGCTTGGGTCCCTTGCAATCTCCATGTCTTTTAGGGCATGTCATTGCATGAAGTCAGTAATATGATGTAACATCTTGGCAATGTTTTATCCAGTCTTCAAAAGAAGTTCGATAAAAGAAACTCTTCTCTAAATGAGAGATGGAACAAGGGCCAGGAAAAGAAATAATGTGTTTCTCTTTAAATAAACTCTTTATTGTGAGGAGGAAAGGAAATATCTTCAAATAATAAAATAGATTTTCTAGTTTTAAAAGAGAATTAATTTCTAAAGAGAAGAATTATTCTGTCAAAAAACAGGATTTTAAATTGCTTTGAATTAAATGAAACATCAGCAGAGATTGCCCTGTGTTTCACAAAGCTGATTTTGTGGTATTTCATAATATTTTTCCATGCTCAGACAAGTTAATAAAGAAAACTGCTTATCCAATGATGGCCAACCACAGATACCTGATGTGCAATTGTAGAGCTGCCAACAGTTCCAGAGTTCTTCTCTAAAACATCACCTGGGTTTTCTGTGTTGTCAAGCTATGACATGCAGAGTCAATGTAAGTGCTGTGGGTAATGAAGCTTCCAATCGTGACTCTGAAAATGCCATCAGTCTAAATTTTCAATGCAAGGTGGCAAAAAAAAAAAAAAAAAGAAAGTTAGTAAGAAAGTTAAATGTTAAGACAAAAGAAAAATGCATAATTTTTCTGGAAATAATCTCTGCTGATATAAGTAAGTGAGAATAAATATTTTTAGGTTATTATTGCAGTTTTTAATAAATATAAATACATTTTCATATATTTTTATGGACATTTCTGGTGTTCAGGTATGGAATGGAGCTGAAGGGAGCTGTCATTTTTTTGTGCATTAGAAAAATTGGAAATTGATATGGTATTCTGTGATCTCCAAGGTATTTTTTTCAATTAAAGAAAAAATTGGGAAAAAGAATGGAGAGCTGCTGAATTTCATTTTTTGTCAAGGAATGTTTGGATTTTCTGGAAAATTTTGATTTTTTTTAACCAAAAAATAAAACCACATATGTTAATTTCCATCAATATTGATTGAATGTATGCCAGAGAAGTTTAATTATTAGGGAAAACATGCCTGTCAGATTTCTAGTTATTATAGTTATATAATATATTGTTTATATATATATATATATATATATACATATATATTTAAATCTATACAGCATATATGTAGTTATATATATATATATATATATATATATATATATATATATATATATATATATAATATTTATAACTGTATTATATATAGTTATTAGTATAATGTTGATTATGACATTAAGGGTCAGATCCAGCTGAACAGAGAGCAGACCTGCACCATTTCATGGCCAAAGACAGCATTTCTGTTACCCAGGGACTCTACCCAGGGCCTTTACCCAGCTTTGAGGAACACTTACAGTTTCACTGTCATGTACACTTCATAAAAAAGAGGTAAACCTTTCCTAATACCACAGTACTTCTCAGGTTTACTGTCTATGTTCACCCTGAGCTATTTTAATTTCTTAGTATTGGCACCACACCATATTTACAATGAAAAATGAATTTATTTTGAAGACACAGCCAATCATCAGTGCAAAATGCTGTGGCTATTCTCAAGCATCCTTTGAAAGGGCACAGAAATCAAAGACTTTTGACTTACTAAACTCATAGAAATTCATGTGAAGTTTAGTACTTATTAATTATGCAGTACTTATATATTTACTCTCATAATAATTAAACTCATAGAAAGCATGTGAACATATCTGGATGGGTAATAAAAAATTTTCTTGTCTCTCTAAGGGAAGGACATGCAGAACAACAGAGATTCCCCCCACTCTGTGGGTGATAGCCCAAGAACCCACCAGCATTCATGAATGTGCCATGAATGTGCTCGCTCTCCTGTACCCTGCGTTTGCCACAGCAAGTCTTGGGAGAGGCTGCTCCTCTGATGGAGGGTGCAGTGCTTACCAGGACAAGGATCCAATGGAAACCAAGTATTATGAGTTTTGCTGATGCCAAAACAGCTCATTTTCCTAAAAAATATGTATATACACTTAGATCTTCATGCTTCAGGAAGCAACTTTCTAGCAAAATTTAACTTTTGGACACTGAAGGCTGCAAGTGCATCAAATAGCACAGTTTTCCTGAACTCATTTAAGCTATGTCCATTTATATTTTTCTCCATTTCTACAGGAAAATGATGGGGTATAAGTTAAATGTGCTATAATTCAGAGAAAATTAAACAGCTTCTCCGTATGGGAGATGTGGAATGTCACAATTTCAAGGGTGTACACAGAAGAATTTCAGGTATTAGGTTTCTTGAGCTAGGAATAGCAGTCATCTTACCATATTTTTCAACATGAAAAATTAGGTGCCTGGACCAAGCCACTTGGCCAGGTCACTCCTCTGCCATCACTGGGGAGACAGTCACTGCAAGAAAGAAATTCTTCCATTTGTTTTTCTCCATTACTTAGACAAGAGGTCTAAAAGAGCAATGTAGACAAGATAACAAATGGTAGATGAGCTAATCCTCTCCCCGTGGGACTAATAACAATGTGCTCTAAAAATGTTGAGAAAAGTGTCCCTTGGTGAAAATCTGGAGTCACTTTTTTCCCCCTAGGGAGCCTCCTGTCTATTCTTAATGACAGAGAACACTGTGGTTGCTGTCTATTGTCTTCCTCCTGAGTACACAGAAAGGTTATGTGCACATTATAAAGCTCCAGAAAGTAATGGATCCTCTGAAATCTGATGGTTTTTATGGTATCACGTTGTTGCTGCTGCTTGCCATCTTCAGGTGCCCATTCATTTCAGATCAAACTTTGTTCCAACCTGTGTAACACAGGGATACAAAAGAAGTGTCACTAACAATAAAAATCTACAGCATTAAGAACCAGTATTAATTTTTATTAATATTTACTATGGCTCTGGTTTGACATATGATACCTCATTACAGGGAAATTCAAATAAATCCTAGCACTTTTGCCAAAAACATGATTTTTAAAACTGTAAAAGAAAAATATTTATTCATCTGCCACCTGAATTTATCACTTTGTTTCAAATTTGAATGCACACCCAAGATTTACATGTGTGATTTCCACAGATTTTTTTTTTTTTTTGTACAGAAAGATATGTGATTTTAAAAAGTTGAATTTTGTGTTATAAATTTTCTTAAAATTAGTTTAATGCTTTCTTTACTGGTAGCATAACTGAGGAAAAATCAAGTTATGTAAGAGCACAGCTCATAGCATCTATATTATAAACAAACAACATAAAAATATTTTAGACAAGTAGTAAAATAAAATATAAGTAGTAAAATAAAGTATTCCTCAGATGTATATGTATTGAAAAACTGATTTGTTTAAAACAAGTCCTCAGCAGATTTTATTAACTTCACACCTTTCTTTCCTTATAACTCGAGGGGACATTTGTAGAAATTTGGAATTTTTACATTGTGTGTGCATCATATTTGGTATTTGAATTCCAGAACTTGCATTTCCAAGTTAGCACTAATATGCATAAAAGCAATTGGAAGATCACTGTAGATAAGATGAAACATGGAGTGTCCATTTCTACTCACACCAGAAGCCAGGTAAGGAACCGAAATTTAAAACAAAAATTTTGGTCAGGTCAAACTCAGACATGCCCATTTGGGTCAGATATAGGTGTCTAGAAGACTTAAATTAGGCATTTTGACTGCAATCCAAAATCACACTATGAATTCTGTGCTTTGGACACAAGTGAACCAGTAAACTGCTGTGAACTGGATGGCAACAGGGCTGGTGGCTACAAACAAAGAGGCAGACAGACAGGCAGACAGAAAAATAGGAAAGAGAACAAAGAATAGCACAGTAACAACTGAATTATATCAAGAGTTGTTTATGTAACAGAGGCATTCTCAGTATTTTAGCTGCTATTGATAACTAATCACTTGACATTTAACTTTCTACACTGCTATTTTGTGATAAGAGAGAATTCACAAGAATTCCCATTCATGCATATACATGGGCAAAATCCCCAGCATTTGTGGCAATTAAAAACAGTGTAGCATCTCTTAATCCAGTCAGATTAAAGATATTTTTTTCATGCTCTTGGATTCCCAAGAAAAGGAAGTTAGAAGTCCTCACAGTACTGCCTCATTCTCTGAGATCCCACATTAGTACAAGTAGAAATGGTGTTGCATACAGTTCTGGTAAAAATATTGTCTTCATAAAAAAAATTAAACCAAATTAGGAGTTATATAAAGTCTTTGGATTTAGAGCAGATTGCCCATGAAAACAAGAAAATTTGTGGCTGCTAATGTTAACTATTACATGGACTCATTCTTATTTCTCATTATAAAAAACTTTTAAAAATTACTAATAAGTTTTAAAAACTTCAACCAGTTGAACTATGTTTTTACAGCCTGGACACGTGCCTCTGACTGTTCTGTTTGTTTTCATTTGTGCATGGGTTTTCTTTAATCTTTGCCAAACCAATTAGGTTATCTTGAAGAACAGAGGAATGAGGTCAGGGAAAACATTTCTTGGCAAAATTAAACAATTCTGAATATTTGCCCAGTGAATGTCACCCATTTTGTGCACTTCAATTAAGAAGGGTTCCTATCCAGAAAATAATGAGTATGCAATTAATGGTCATCTCATAACATATGCACACGAGGGATTATAAAAAGGCTGGCCAAACTTCTGAGTGCTTTTGGTTCAAACTTTGGATTTCTTGGACTTGTAACTTAATCATGCCCTTATAACACAGCTTGTTGTTGCTATTTGCAAGTCTCATTGAGTGTTATTGGGAAATCATTTTTCTTTTAACTCATTGCAGCATTCAGTTCCCAGTGAGATTAATGCAAGGATCACAATTATGTCACCTCTTCTTCACAAATCAAACAATGCCTTTCTCTAGCCCAAATTCCGATTGCTGATAATGGAGTGGTTCCAGTTTTGGCTGGGTTCAGCTTTTCAGACTGCTGTCCTACTGCTGGCTTATCCTTGTCGGCTTGTCTGGCTCCTGCTTCTATCTCCTGTTGCAGCTGGGTTGGCTTCAGGCTATGATGATTTTGCCTGCAGTACTTACCTCCTGTTGTTCTATCAAGGACAATAATGCTTGAGGCTGAACCTTAAATTTCTAAGCCCTTTGTTCTGCAAAGCCTTAAGGCACATTTTACTGCTTCAAGAATCACAGAGTGAAAAATTGGTAGGATTGTATTATTTTGTAATCCTGGGACGTGAACTTATTTGTGACAGACCTTGAGCAGAGCTGCTCTAAAGACTGTACAGCCTAGATAAAAGTAGATTTGTTCTTTAACACAAGAATTTCTAACTTCACCTTTCATATGCACTGGTTCTCTTACAGAACTTTTTGCAAAGAGCAAGTTTGTTAGTATTATAATGTAAAAACACTGTATGCATAGTTCCTTTCTTGCAAGTGCAGAGTGAAAATCTATAGTAGGTGACATGCCATTCACAATTGTTTTACTTTGTAAGTAAGTTTTCTCAGGAGAGTTTTTAAAACATGCACTCACCAACTTGCAAATAAATAATTAATTGTCAGAGGACTGTGCTCTACTTTACCATTTTGCATTCGGAATGATAGCCACTCAGCCATCCAAGTAATGTGTGTCATGTAAAGCCCACATCAAGACAATCAGAATCTATCTTTTTTTCTGTATCATAACTGTTGCACCAGATCAATAACAGTTTTGTAAAGTTTAAGTGAAGTGCATGTGTTATTTATAATAATTAGACCTTTCCACTGTGTATGTTGTCCTTTTGTTTGACTCTTCTTTTTTGTTCCTGTGCAAGGGAGAAGAGAATATTTGCAGATTCTTCTAGTTCCATATATTCCTACAAAGCAGTAAGTTCAGTCATTAACAAAGAGCTTCAGATTTGGAATAGTTCAGTGGAAAGCATTCAAGGTATTTGTATGATTAATGTTAAAAGAGGTTAAGTACATTTATTGGGACCTAAAAGCTATAAACTTTATTTATCTGCAGATTGAACATTTTATATTTGCATTGAACTGACTTATCTTTTGATTTTCGTACCATTATGTCTTATTTCAGTGTTAGCAATGCAATCATACCTATTTAAAAGTCCTGAAGTATTCCAAAATATGAAAATCTTTCAAATTTCTTTTTAAAGATTCCTTTGGGCTTAAAAAGCTCTGATAATCACAAACAGGAGCAAAAGCAACACTTTTTACTGAAGAAATATGTCAAGAGGAAGAACATTCATTATTATTTAGATTTAGATTTAGATTTAGATTTAGATTTAGATTTAGATTTAGAAGTGGGTCCAAATACATATTGCCTACACATACTGAGCAACTGACACTGCCTTTTAAATATAGCATTTTTAGTCTGTAGAAGTAAGACATTTAAAGATAAAGCCCTTACATCTACTTGACTGCAAAGACAAATGTGTGTGTATGTTTTTGTTATGAAATAGATGCAAAGGGCCCTATGCACAGTATATAAGTTGCATATTATATATAGATACAGTTGCTTCCACTTCAAGCATCTCAAAACACTCTCTAAGGAACCCTTTTCATAAAGGTAAATTATTTGTCTTCTGGTTTATATAAAGAAACACAAGTGTTGCAAGATGAAAGCTTCATTCTTTGCTTTATTTAAACTAAGAAAATCACATATTGACCTTTGCAGAGCACTGATGTCAGTCTGTGACTTTTCCAAAATCACTCTGGAGGTTTGGGAAAGAAAGTCTATGCTCTTCCTACATACTCAGTAGGACCACCCTACAGTCTTGCTACAGATATTCAGGGCTACTAACCACTTTCTCTAACATTGACTGATAACTATTGGTCAAAAATCAGATATATAAAATGTTCCAAGTTGTCATTGTTTTGAGTGATAAAAACAAGATTCACATTTTTATTTGATTTACAATGAGTACCAAAAATGGTAGAAAACACCTGATGTTTTATGTTGAGGAGAAAAAAGCTCCCTTTCCTATAAAGTCATAGTTCAGGGCCCTTTGAATGCTTCAAAGTTTCACAGTTAAGGTACAACAGAAGCCAATCTTTATTTGAGAGATTAAAACATATGTTTATCTCACCTTCTAATCTTGTTCTTCTGGCTCCAGCAATACACCCTCAGCTGCCAAGCAATCTGAATGTACATCTGCCTCCAAGGTGTATCTGCCTCCAGAACTGTACAGAAAGTGGCCAGCTGTGATGACATATAAACCAAAAATACTTGGAGAAAGTGAGAAAGGAGCAGTGTCTCAATGACGCTTTTGCAGCACATCATCTGTGAGGGGCCAACACAGAAAGTCTGGCTGCTAATCAGAGCTGGATACAAGCCATAAAGTTCAGCTACAAATGCAAACTTTTCTGAAGCCTGGGGACATTTGGCTTTGTGCATTCAGTAAATAGAGAAGGGCTAGTACTAAGTGTAAGCATTTTAGCTTGTATAAATTAGGGGGTGTTCTGGTGCAGATGTTTTCTTCAGATTGGTGTCCATTAATACTGCTGAATGAGGACACAGCAGAAAATAATTGCAGATTGAAGGCTATTGACAGAGTTTTCCACAAACCTACTTGTTCTGTTTAATAGGCTTGTTTTTTGGGATATTATTTTTCTTCAAGAAGAGAACAAATGGGCTGGTAAAAGGAGGGAAACTGTCCCTTCTCTGTGTAGTTACAGGGACTGATTTCACAGAAGGCTGTGGGATGTATTAGCAATCAGTAAGGAGAGACAGAGAAGCAATTAGGAGCTTGCAGCCCAGGCAGAGAAGGTACTGAGAGAAGAGGGCTGCAGGGAGCTGTGCCTTGGCACAGAAAACCAATTTCATAATGACCAGGAGGGAATTACTGAGTTTTCTGTTGCTCAGGCAATCAATATAATATCCAGAAGTCCTGACAACATCGACCTTCCCAGCAGACAGAGTAGGCAGCGAGACACTGAATTTAAAGCCTTTTATTTTCATTGCTTTTGTCTAGTCATTTTGAGTTTCTTTTTGAAAGTTAAAGATGTCTGTTTATATTCTAATGAAAATTTAGTCGATTTTAGGTTGATTTATCTCAAAGCTAGATATTTTGAAGCCACATACAGGCATTCAGTCACAAGAGATGGGACACAGAGAAGATGAACTTTCTTTGTTCTCATGATAAGACAAAGAGAAACCCAAAGTGTTCATTTGTTTACTGAGCTCTGCACTTTGCTCTGGAAGGATATTATTTTTCACTGTTCATCATTCATGCCAAATCTTCATTCGGCTTGCATGTACCACATAAAGAAGGAAGTTTTAGTTTGTCTTTTACTTTTTTATTTTATTGTTTACATTGAAATTCTTTGTATGAAGACATTCTTCCAAGTCACGTGCAGATTCCATGGGAGAAGTTGAGGTTTAGGATATTTGGTAGCTGTTCTAACTCAGTCTCCAGTGGCAAAACAATCTTTCATTAAAAGAACCACCTGGGAACAACAAATATCTCTTTTTTCCCCCTCTCCCCCCACTCCTCCAACAATGATTTATCCAAAGTTAGAGGACTACACATCCAGCAGATGTGTTTGTCTGCACTATATAAATCCATACTCCCAAGCCTAGAACTGAATATGTGTCACCTTTATGTCCAGGAAATGCCACATCCCACAGGGAAACTTGTTTCCAATTCTTTGCCTTGTCACTGTCAAGCATCTGAACCCTGGTGCTCAAATATATCTTTGCACCTTCTGTCTCTCAGCCTTCTGATCACTCAGACCCCTCACCCTTTGGTTCAGGGTGAGGTAGCATACATTTGAGATATACAGCCTGATGGCTTAGCTGCAAAACTTGGCAGTGTGTCTCCCTAAGGTACATGCACTAAGATTATAAATATCTCACTCTCAAGGAAGCTGGATGGGAAAGAGTATTTGTGGTGGCCTCAGAAGCAAATTAAACCACATCTAGAAAGTCCCACTGTGAAATACTTCCCTTTTTGCAGAGTGGTTTAAAAGTGCTTTGTTGAGCTTTGTGACCTTGGAAGACTCAGAGCAGAAATAGGTGAACACAGCAGGTGGAGAGTAGGAATCTTGTTGGCTCAATGAAGGATAATTAAGTTATGGAATAGCTTCCTCTAGCCTTTGTTGTTCACCTGAGGGCTGTGGTATTGTCTGCCCTAGCCAGAGGAAGGGCAGGAGTGTGGCAAATGTCACTCGGGCTGGTGGCAGTAAAAGACTGATGGTTGAACAAAAGTCTGCAGTAGAGTCTGAATTACTTCAGCCTTTCAATCAGGTGGGCCCAATGACCCAAGGGGGATTTTGTTTCATGACAAATCACAGCACCAGGACCTCATATTTCTTAAAAATTTTCCTGCAGGTCTACACCATAATTCTGTCTCAGATTTTACAATGAAGAAGGTTAAAAAATAGATTGTTAACTGGAAGGTCCTGAAAAAACAAGCCAAATTATGACAGAAAACAAACAAAATCCTGAAGTTTTTCATTTTAAAAGGTTACTTTTTCTTTAAGAACACTTCAAGATCTGATTGACTCACTAGTGTATATAAAGTGGTGTTTATATACTGTGCAACATGTGCTAAGGCACAACATAAATACATAATAAGGTATACAGAAAGACAACAATTGAGTACTGGAGCAGCGACTACAATAAAAACCTGCTAAAAAAAATTTGACCACTTCTAGTTTCTGCTAGTGGCTGTTTTAAGAAATGCTGATATAACTCATCGTGCTTGCACTGAACAGGATATTTGAATTTTCTGTCCTAGCCTTTGGAGAACCTTGTAAAGAAATACTTTGAACAGTTTAAGAGTAGTATTTAAGAGAGTATATTTTTAGGTAATTTGAAAACTCTTCTCCTTTTGTGTCCCTAATTCTTATTTTCAACTGATGTTTGACTCAGCTACATCTGTCTTCAGCATTAGAAAATTTCATGTAAGATCTTGCCTTCTGTTTCTTTTTGCACACTGTTTTATTTTTTTACTTTGTTGTCCCCCAACCCAGAAAAGTCTTTGAATTTATTTTATTATTTTGCTATTGTTTTCATTTTTCTTCTATTAAAAAAGTCACTGAGATTTTCTTTAAATCTAAGTTTCCAACAGTTGTCTTCTAAATGTAACTTGACTGCATCTGTTCATAAAATTTTATAGTTTATGCTCTTTCTCTGGAAAAACCCTCAGCTCCCAGAGCTTCCTCTCTGCCAAAAGTGTAACAACATAAGCACATAAAGGTAGATTTCTATCCTAGATCTGCAAAAATAAAACACCCCTCCTCTGCCATTTGTCCACTTCTTGACAGCTTAGTGCTCAGCTTCAACTGACTTTCTTTGAGGCATATAGGGAGCGTTTTTTTAGAGCTCACTCACTCTATCCCCTTAATGAAATCACTGAACCACATTCTGCAAACATGGAAATCCTCACTCTTGGCACTGGTTTTCAGTGTTATCTATGAGCCATGATCTACCTAACAAGATCTTTTCTGAAGCATTTAGCCAGTGTATTCTGTCAAAAAAGCTTTCTGGATTTACCTTTGACACCTACAATTGAATTACTTTCCTCAGGCACTGAGAAAATATCTATATTCTTTCTCTGCTAAAGGAGTATTCCTGTCTGTCTTCTCCCTCACTCACTAGCAACTCAATTTCTGATTTATTCCTGCTTCACGAGTGTGTAAACCTTACCATTTTCTGTAATAAGAAAAAGGAACATAGAAACAAATTTGGTTACCTTACTACTATCCTACTTCTTTTTTCCTTGTTTGTGTTTAATTTTGTAAGCAAAAAATTGGTCATGCCAGGAAACTCAGCTCCCGTGTTCTGTTTCAGATCCAGGCCACCATGTCAAGAAGAATGGGAGGGGGCTCAGCAGTCCCTCCAGCTGTCCTGTTAAGAAGCTGTTCAATTACTTAGAGGAGAAAGGCATCAGTCCTGAGCAGGCCTCATATGTGTATGTTAGTCATTGCCAGATGAAGCTGTTACACCATCTGTTCTTCTTCCTTATGACTGCAAATCTTTTTAAGACCCTTCCTCAGAATGACACAGGCAATGAAGATACTTATAAATGCACAAATTATTGTATAGCATACTGAGCATGAATATGATAGATCAAATTCGAATCCAGTAAATGCTTGATATTATACTTCTGAGACATGATTTCTCTGGCCTGTTTTAGATACCTACTCTAGATTTAGATAAATGTACCCCAAGGTGCCCTCTATGAATTATAAAAAGATGCTACGTTGAGTACTTGTAGACATCTGTGCTGTCAACTCTAAAGTTGGGCAAGATGAATACCATCCATAAGGCCTAAGAGTAGTAGGGCTGCCTGCAAGGAGAAAAACCAGGTTTATCCACAGTTCATTTAATCTTTAACAGCTCACTGGAGCACAGAGGGCCAGAAAACCTGGGTTTGGTCCACTTCATCACAGTCCTGCTTACAGCTGTGGCATCTCATGCTCTCCTAACTTCTGTTCCACACATTTTTCCCAGCTCCTTCCAAATGGATGAAGCTGCTGTGCAGCTTCAGAGACCACATATACAGCTCTGCTAGTCTGTTACACAACATTCTTCTTGTGGGTCCATGCAGATCTTCTGTTGGATTAATTAACCCAACTCAAACTGTACTTGAGGTACCAGCTCAAAAAGGGAGAAGGCAAGTTTCAGTCCCTTCCTTACATTGGAAGTTCTAATATCATAGAACTATATACTATATTCTGTAGCATGAGGGGCACAGAATGAAATTGCAGTGCTAACCATGCACAATTTTACAACTACAGTAAATTTTATACATTAGTAGACCACTGGAAAAATATGGATTGTTATGCAGATATTCAAGACAAGGCAGAAGTATTTGCAGGAAGATAATGTAAATCAAACACAGAATCTATAGAAAAAGAAAAATCTTCTGTGTTCAAGTCTTCTGTATTGTAACCATAATATTTCTTCATATTTCTATCTTCACACAAAGCTACGAGCAGCTTAGACTGAATATTGTAATGACAACAATACTCCAAAGAATGTTTCATGTAAAACAAATTGCATGCAAATGATTGAACCCAGAAATGGGACAGATGGCGTTTGTACTGCCACTGTATTCTGGGAGCCTTAATTCCTTACATTCATGGGGACTGTAGTGATTTCTGATAAATCAAAACACTATCTCACCTCATGGCCTCTCTCCCACACTCTCAGATTTCCCTCCCTTGGTTGGCACCACACACCTCTGGGACTGTGTTAGTGGGTCCTCCTCATATCATGGACAAATGTTGTTCTGGAGGTCCCATATCCTAGGATACTCCGAGGCTGAAGTCAAAACTGTTATCTAACAGAAAAAAAAGATGTAACATTGAGCTGAATAACTCTAACAAATACAATTTTATTTGATAACAATTTCATTTAATTTTTTGTATGAATTCTCAACTGATTTCAAGTATGTTCTTGTTTTGCCAGTATTATTCAATGTCCCCTAATTTTAGACATACTAGTGAAAGTCATTGTTTCCAACCAGCTTGATCCTGAATTCACACAGCTATTAATCAGTTTAATATGCTTCGTGTTGCTAATTTGAAAAGCACATAAGGAAGAAGTCTGTACAGTACAGATATGACAATTAGTGAAACAATCCTTTTTCTAAAAATTTGCTTGGGTAGTACAAATTTTACCAGAAACTTTGTCTCCTTGCACTAAAGAAGAGTAAAAGAGACAGTTGTTCTCATGCCAACTACTTTTGGTGCCAGAGGTAGCGATAGAAATATGTTGCCTCTGGAGGTTCAAGAGTATTTCATAATCCTCCCCCTCCCATCATTATTTTCTATTATTGGTCCCTCTTCTCTCTTCCTTGTTATCGTCTAGAAAACAGGCAAGTGTGCAGACGCAATATATAAAACTTAAAAAACTAAAATGTCCATAAAGAACTGGTTGTGTGCCTGAAAGAAAAAAGAGAAAATGAAAGAGGCAATGAAACTCCAAGAGAGAACAACTTTGACTCAAATTGTGTCATGCTGAGGTGCAGCATAAGATTTTACATTGTACATCACATTAAATTCTAACTTCAATTAAAATTTTAACATATTTTTACAATATTTGTGTTTGATTTCTCTCACCACATGTGTTTAGAACTGGTGAGATAAAAAAAAAAGACCCTGAAGAGTATGAAAGGGGGGAAAACAAAGCTTCTGACCAGAGAAATCTTTTGCATTTAAGAAATGAAGTAAAACAACTGAACAAAGATGGGCTTTTTACCTAGATTATGATGATGGATATTGGCTGAGCTCAGGATCTAGAATCAGATCAAATAAAGACTGATTTTTTTATGCAATATTTACAGAATCAAAGCATAAGCTGAGTTGGAAGGGACCTACAAACATCATCAAGTCCAACTCCTGGCCATACACAAGATCATCCCTAAGAGTGACACCATGTACCCAAGGGAATTGTCCAAATTCTTGTATTCTGCTGTAACCACTTCCCTGAAGAGCCTGTTCCAATGCCCAATCTCCCTCTGAGTGAGCAATTGTTTTCTAATATCCGACCTAAACCTCCCCTGACACAGCCTCATACAACCCTCTCCGATCCTGTCACTGGTCAGCACAGAAAAGAGATCAGTGCCTGGCCCTTGTCTTCCCCTCATGAGGAGGCTGTAACTGCAATGAGGTCTCCCCTCAGTCTCCTTCTCTCCAGGCTGAACAGACCAAGTGTCCTCAGTCACTCCTCACACAATTTCTTCTCAAGGCCCTCCATCATCTTTGTTGCCCTCCTTTGGACTCTGTCTAACAGCTTTACATCCTTCTTGTACTGTGGCACCCAGAGCTGCCCCAGCACTGGAGGTGAGGCTGCCCCAGGGCAGAGCAGAGAGGGACAATCCCCTCCCTTGCCCAGCTGGCCATGCTGGGCCTGATGTCCCATAGGGCACAGTTGGCCCTCCTGGCTGCCAGGGCACTGCTGATTCATACCCAGTTTGCCACCAACCAGGAATCTCCCTTTCCATGGCACTGCTTTCCAGAATCTCATTCCCCAGTCTGTCCACATGTCCAGGGTTGCCCCACCCCAGGTGCAGAATCAAATGCATTTGCCCTTGTTGAATTTCTTCTGGTTGGTGATTGCCCAGCTCTCTAATTTGTCAAGGTCTCTCCAGAGGGCATCCCTGCCTTCAGGGGAGTCAACAGCTGCTCCCAGTTTTGTATCATCTGCAAACTTCCTTGGTATCCCTTCCAGTCCTGTGTACAAATCATTTATGAAGATGCTGAAGAGGACAAGGCCAAGGACAGAGCCCTGTGAAACTCCACTAGTGGCAGATCACCAGTCTGATGTCACCTCATTCACTTTTAACCCTTTGTGACCAACCCATGAGCCAGTTGCTCACCCACCCCATGGAGTCTTTATCCTGCAGTGTGCTGGACATTTTGTCTGAAAGTATGCTGTGAGAGACAGTACCAACAGCCTTACTGAAATCCAGAAATATCAGTTGGCTTCCCTTTATCAACAAGGTGAGTTACCTCATAATAAAATGAAATCAGGTTTGATAAGCAGGACTTTCCTTGCATGATGCTGTGCTGGCTGTGAATAATGACTGCATTGTCCTTTAGATGTTTTTCAATACCTTCCAGAATAATCTTCATAACCTTACCAGGCTGAGAAGTGAGAGTAACAGACCTGTATTTTCCAGGGTCATCCTTGCCCTTTTTGAAAACTGGGACATTAGCCTGCTTCCAGTCAGCTGGGAGTTCTTACCTTGCCTATCTCAATGCAAGTGCAAGGCAGTCTACTTTGAACCTGGCGACTTATGATAAGAAATAAAAATGTGACAGTTGATATTTATCAACATTAGGACTATAATCCAGAAAAAGATGTATCTAGTCTAACTTAAATATCCTACAGTATAAATATCTACTACTGTTCTAGTCATAAAAGATTCCTTTTACAGTCATCAGAGAGAATTTGCATATCTAAAATGCAATTTTAAAGCAGATGTCTAAAATAGACCAGACTAACAGATTTAGAGGTATAGTACTCACTAATTTATTAACTGTTAGTAAATTTGGATGAGAACTGTCATTTCCATGATCCATATGTGGCCTAGAAATCATCTTTGAATGTAAACACCCTGATATATTTGATATCATGTGTGTATATTGGTAGGCCCTCATAGAGCAAGGTGAATACTGGAGATAAATATGTCACATGTGCTTTGTCTTCAGATTCTCCTTTCTCAGTTATAAATCAATAAAAAACACTTTTACATAGGCAGATAGTGATGGGACAAGGGGAAATGGTTTTAAACTAAATGAAGAGAGACTGAGACCAGATGTTAGGAAGAAGTTCTTTACTAATAGGGTGATGAAACACTGGCACACATTGGCCAGAGAAGTTGTGTTGCCACCCCTGGAACAGTTCCAGGCCAGGTTGGATGGGGCTCTGAGCAACCTGGTCTAGTAGAAGGTGTCCCTGCTTACAGCAGGGAGTTGGAATGAGATGATCCTTTTCAACCCAGCCTAACATACTGTGATCAGTGGAATGCACCACATCTTGCAGAAGTGAACAAGCCATTTCTTTCTAGGAAAGAACAGAGATGTGAAGCTAGATGTGGTTAAGTGATTTAAACTATACTTGCTACCAAGGTCTTCTATTTTATCAAGATAAGCCGATGATCTAAAATATGAGATACTGGATTTTTAGGATATAGACTGTTTTATTGCTAGCAAAACTGTTTTACTAGCAAAATAATTGCCAATCCCATTGAATCCATGAGTCCATCTAACCCACTCATCCAGCTAAAGACAGGTTGAAGGCATATTAACCATATTCAACACATAGCTTGACCCATTTAGAGCTTCTCAAAAAGGGAATTCTACAACATTTCCAAATAAACTACTCCAATGTTTAACTTTTTCAACCTTAACAATTCTACAATTCTATGATTCTGTAATAAATGCAGTAAGCTCCTCTTCCTCATAGGTAACTAACAGCTGTTTTGCTGAAATGTAATCCCATTGCTTATTGTTCTCTCTCCAGCAGACAGGAGTATATGTCCATTTGGCAGCACTTTATTACATGCTTATTCCACATTTAATAGACATTTCATGCCTACTGAAAGCAATATCTTTGTAACTGTTATCTGTCTAACTATTGTAATCAGAAAATAGCATTATATATTATATATATTAAATAATATTTTGTACATCTGTGTGTGTAGCAATGAGGTCAACAAAATTCTGTGCTGTTTGAGATTTAGGTATTCTGTGACTAGCTACATATTGTCAATCTGACTATTAATCTCTTGATTCCTATTCCCAAGAAGATGTTTCTCAACATGCAATCCATCAGGATTCAGGCTGACAGCACATGAACATGAGTCCAAGTAAATTAATATTTTGTATAGTGCAGCTTTGAAGAGGTGTATCTGGTGACATTCTTTTTCATGTTAACAACATGTTAAAGAAAAGTGAACCTCACAAATGCTATAAAACATCATTCTGTTTTTTGGCATCGCTTTAGTTTTATATTGAAATAAGGTACCTAAACCCCCACACTTCATAAATCAGTCCAATATAATCTAAGTGGAACTAATTGTCACATCCGCTATGCAACTTAAGAATATTAATACTGAAGGGGTTTCATAGGTAAGCAGAATTATGCCCAGGTTGTGTTTTTCCTAGGAGTTGTAGTTCAGGCTGCAAGTCAAAATTTCAAGGAGAGCAGTATCAGTTGGGTGCACTATAAAGCATTATAAATAAAGTCATAGCTCTCACTGAGCTGAATTCAAAAAGAGCCTTCATGTGTTGTGAATTATTTTTCTTTGTCCTTTGACTGAAACGTTTTTGGAAGGATACAGTTGTTTCAGGCATGTCATGGATAATGTGTTTAAATGTTAACACTAGTAAAGATAAAAACAAAAGGAGACATAACACCATTCTTATACCATATATAAAATCTCCAAATCTGTGTACTAAATGTGAAGCCAACATTTTATTCCCTGAACAGTTTACAGTTCATTAGCAACAGCATTCACCACCATCTGACAGTTGGCCAGAATACTGATCTAAACTAGAAGATAATGAGGTCAGAAAATGTCTTAGAGCTGTATAAGAGCTATGGAGTATCATCAGAATGTACAAAGAAAAACTGAAAATGGCAAATGGATCTTTTTGTTTTAGAATGCCTCTGCAATTTCTGTGTGGTACAACAGAATGAACCCTCCTCAGAAAACTTCAGTGATAAAACCCCGAGAATAAGCAACTCTTGTGACCAAAATCCAAAGCAAAACAAGTTTCTTTCATGTCCTTTATGTGGTACTTACAGGAACCAGTAATGGGAAATAATCTTTTGGCCATCAGTGTCCAAGGGACCACATTCAGTGTTTCCTTGCTAGGTGACATTTAAGACAGGGCAGCGGAGATTATCTCCCAAGTTTCTTGTTCAAAATGCCATTGGAAGAGGAATGCAAAGGATTGGGTGTCATGGAACATGAACTGTTTTCCAGGTACAAAAAGGGCTAGGTTAAGGTTGTCACTTAACAAATATCCATATATATTTCCTGTGGAATCTAATATAATAATTGCAATTCACTATAGCTTAATAAAATAATCACATGCATTTTGCCACAAACAGTATAGTTATCAGTCATGGTCACAGATCCACAAAATCAAATTATTCCAGAAAGCCATGGCTTTTGCAAACAAACATTACACAAATTAAGTGGAGAGGATAAAGAGAAGGGGAGTAGGAGAGACAAAATGCTGAGAGGAATACAATGAAAGGCCTTTGAATGGAAAATTCTCCCAAATATTAGATGCAACCATAACTGTTGGATTTTAAGTGTGATTTTAACAAACTGACTTTCATGTAAATCATCAATCTCTTTGCTTTCTTTTCCAACAGTTTTGGAACTTAAAAGAAAATACATCTCTGAGCCCTTCTTTTTTTATTGTATCCAAACATGACAAAACCATTCAGGAAATGACTCACCTATGCCAGTAGGGAAGCATAGGCCATCTTTTCTTTACAGGATAGAGTGCTGTACAGGCTGTTAATAACTAGCAGATACACCCTTCTTCAGAAGTCTTGGTGGCAGCTAGGGGAACATTCATCAGTAGACACTTCTGCAACGAGGACTGGCAGCAATGCAGACTTTTTACCAGAACTGCATCCTGGGTTTGGCGATGAGCAGGGGGATGTTGCAACAACACTTGTACAATTTGCTAGAAATGACAGTTCTCCTCCACTCCACTAATTTGGGGATGCCTCAGGGATGGGGATGTCTTTGGGGATGTCACAAATGAGATTAGTTAATAGCCTAAAAGAGAAGGACCTCAAAGGGTTGAATATCTAAGACAGAGATAGTCAATTGTTTTCTTGGGAATCTATCAAGCAGCTCTTCTCTTACAGTCCTTCTCACTCACAGGCCTGAAGTGCTTTACAAGATGACTTCTGCTACTCTCTTTCACAAATGGTGGACTTGAGATAAGAAAAGTGTGTGTGGAAGCAGATAAATTAAAACTAGAATTTCCTCTAGGCTTCACCCCTCTCGTGCCTGAACTACAAGTAAAGATGCAAAGTTTAGGCCTAAAATACATTATATTGAGTGTTCTCTCCTTACATGGATGTGTATGTGTTTAGGAATTGGGAAAAAGAAATTCTAACAATTTTGGTACAAAAGTCATGTACATGGTCTGGCCTGTTTTGTTGAGATATCATCAAAGCTGTCTTGCAATTTTGCTAGAGATCAGTGAAAATCCATCTCAAGCAATTGCACACAGAACCATTGTAATCTTTTTGTTTGGATTATCTCTTTTAAATTGGGAGCTAAGTTTTCTCTGACTACCCAGAACCACAGAGTACTTGAAAGAGTTTCAGTCAGTCTCTGACAGCTCCTGAGCATTGAGGGCTTTCATGATCCCCTTATTGTGTTGGGGAAGAAGCTTGAAGAGCTGCACATGCTGGATAAGAATTTTCTTCCCAAAACATAAGTTGCTCCTTTAAGTACAAACAGAAACCAGGTAACTATTCCAAACTGGCAGTTAGATGAGAATCTGTAATTCCTGTCTTTTCAGCAGGAATTCATGGGTAAAGTGTTACCTGCTTTATCCTGCATTGTAGAATACTCAGTCACGCCTGCTACACTTCAAGTACAAAGAAACACAAGGACATGCTATGCACCAGGGTGACTATATCCCAAACTAATTTTAAAAGACCCTTGAAACAAATATATTTCATTCTGTGTATCTCATTTAAGACTCATATATCTCCATTCTAGACTGACATTTATGCAGCCTGATGTTCTCTTTCTCTTTAAAATAATACTCATAAAAACATAGATCATATATATTTATGTAGAGACATATCTGTCAACCACTACAAAATGTAATTAGACATTTTTGGTTTGTATTGTTCTGTTTCAAGGCATAGAGAAAGCTATATACAAGTATGCAGAGAATATGCATGCACTCTCTGGGAAGTCCTACAAATTATCCCTGTTGTTTTGTGTGCTTTAAACTTGAGTTATGCTGAATATGAAGTCACAAATATGGGTTATACTAATGAGTTTTCCTTTTACAGCAATAATTACTTGGAGGGACAAAACCAGGATAGAGCTTAACTATTTAGTGTGGTGATACTCCCTATGTGGCTTTACTTTAGTTCCATAAATCTGGTTTACAGTTCAAGGAGGATAGACCACACTGAAAACACAGGATCTGATCACTATTAATAAAAAGAGGTGATAATCCTAATTAGACCTTAAGTTGCTTTAAACTTCAACCTTTATAAGAAAATTTCTGCAAGGAAAATGGCTCTAAATTCTTCAAATATTTTTCATTTATCTTTTTGGTTCCTCAGAATGATTCAATATTAGAAATTAATATTTTTTTTCAAGACTGCTTTTTGTTCTTTTTCTTAGGATCCTAAAAAACTGCAGAGATTTGGGGTTTTTTAAAGCACAAAAAAATTCACAAACAAAGAAAACCCCAAGAGATTTGGCTGTTTCTTTATTTAAGTACCAATACCTTACTAATTAGTGCTACTTATTTTGCAGAGCTGAATGTGAATATTTTCTTACAGGGCATATCTTCAAATCACTAAAAGATAGTATAATTAGTACCAATTTTGAATGTATTCAATTTTGACCGCTCCACAGCTTGCCACAGTGTTTAAGGAAAACATTTTTTTTTCTTTTAATCTCCTAAAGTCTGAAGTTTCTGCATATTAATTGAAGTAAAGTAATGTTATGAAACATGCTAGTAATGATTAGTTACCTAAGCATTTGCTGAAGGTAACCCAATAATAATTATTTTAATGATGTTTTGCTCCTTTTAACTTCTGAATGATGCATTGGAAAAGTCTGGAAGATTTTTCTTCTTCTCTCTCGTTTCTTTACTTTTAGTATTTTTTGTTTGTTTGTTTGTTTTATTTTCCCCTTGGAAATTATTAAAAATCTCTTTTCTTTTTTTTTTTTCTTTAAGGGAGCAGTGAGAGAAACAAGAAAATGCTTTCTTTTAGGGTCCTGAACCTTACCCAAAAGTGTGGGAATGCCATATCTTCAGTAGAGACATCCTTTGTCTTAATAATTGGGATTTATATAGTAGCATAATGGTCATGAATATGCTCTGGGTAGCCTGAACCCACCTGAAACCCTGCTGAGGTCACTGGGCTTCTTCTGTAGTGCAAGAGTTAACACAGGCTCATTGAGCAGGGAACCATCCCATTATAAAAATACTCTCAAGCTAAATTGACCAGAAATTTTACAGTTTGAAAAAAAATTCTGATCTTTTGAGTATTGTTCAATTAAACACATCTAGTCCCAAAATACTGTGTTTCAAGTGGTCTACAGATGGAGTTAGACTGAAAGGGGAAGAGAAAGACACCACAATAGTGTGGTGTCCCCATTCATTTGATTTTAGATACTGAATGTACTGCTCTTTTGCAAATATTCCTCAGGTTACTACCGTGACAGCAGCCCAGCTTGCTGGCTGAACTGGTCTGTTCTACATCTCTTTCAGACAGTGCTATTCCACTAATGCACAAGACAAAAGAATTGCCACAAAACAGGGGGTCATAACACATGACTTTTGAAACATGTCCAGCTAAATACAAAAATAAAGAGGTATTTAAAACAGCTCTAAATAAAATGGAAACACTTAAATATAACCCTCCAAAATACTAATTGCAACCATTTGTTTCATAGGATTAAATCCTTGTAGAACATTTTATCCGACTGTTTGGACTAGGATGTGAACTTTACAAATTACTACTTTTTTTTCTGTTTTATTCGGCACCAGCTGTGTGCATGCTTCTGAAACATCACCAGTCATGCTGAGCATTTAGTAGGAATGTTGCAATGGCAATTTAGATGTTAAAGGGCATTGTGATTTTTAAGGGCTTGTTATCATGGCCAGCTGTAGCTAACAGCTTGTAAGAGATCAGGAAGAGGTATGTGATTTTCCAAGTAACAAAAGCAGCCTGTGTTTACCACAATTTCTTTTCTGCCACAGTATGTGAGGTGCTGGATATGGAAATAGATGTTTTCCCAGGAACAGAATTAATAAATGACATTATAATTCTGTTGTCTTTATTTTAATCTCTCAAATAGTTTCAAAATATTTAAAATGTATCAATTATCCTTTCCAACATGAAATATAATTTCAATGAAGTTGTTATATTGAAAGTTCTGGAAAAGTAAAGGGGTTTTTTTTGTGTCTGTTTTGGGCATTCAAACCAGGGAATATTTGTTACAGCATCCTTTCAAAATTTCCTTATTTAATTTTCACTAATCAGGGCCATTCCATGGAAGATGGTGGCTCTCCCCAGAGGATATTCTGTGGCTCTCCCCAGAGGATATTCTGTAGCTTCCTCTGATGCTATGGCTGGTCCATAGAGACCAGCCTGTTGAATCATTCAGGGTAAATGATTCAGGGTGAATTAGTGTGGTTTGAAGCATTGGGGTGATGCTCTGCCCAGGAGGAGGAGCCAAGCATTCCTACCTGGATATAATCTGAGATTTAGAACACCACAGCAGCCTTTTCCAACTGGATTCCCAGAGGAAGACCAGGTCCATCTACACTCCCACTGGATCTTCAGATGAAAACTCCACCCTTCTACAGGATCCCTGCTCCTCCAGAACCTCATCTGTCACTGCAGGAGCACTGAAGCCACCATTTAATGGGACTGCCACCAACACCCTGACCAACAGGGTGTCAGTTCGTATTCTGTGTATTGCAGTAAGTTATCAGTCTGTATTATCTTTGTAATAAGCAGAAAACAGGAAAAAATGTAAAAAAGCAGGAGTGCAAAGTAACAAAAAGAAGATCTTAAATATGCATATGAAACTATGATTATGACAAATATCAAATACACACTGAAGAACACAAAGGTTTCAGTTAAAGAAGAGCTCTTCACGGATCTCTGCAGTAGTTATGTCTTGGTAAAAAACTGACTCAAAATTAACTTTTTGATCTCTGGTGATCAAACCATCTCCCACAAGGTAGTTGTCATCTTATTCTCCCTTGAATTACCAAGAGTTTTGAAGTAAGAAACTTCATTATGAGAAATTTGAAGAAAACCTGCTAAGAGATGTTCTGATTTCAGCCATAGTTTTTGTGCCTTGTCTCATCTGATTTCAGTGCTCCTTGTGTTAATCTGAACCAATGTTTAAGTACAGCATGCAATATGCTAAATACTATCCCTAAGAAAAAAGGACCAGTCTCCCTTGGAATGATATTGCACTTTGGCTACTTCAGCATGCCCTTGTCATAAGTTCTGCAGCCTTCTAATGGCACTCCCTCTGCAGATTTTTCCCCTTGGTTTTGATCTCACCTCCCTTCATAATCAGAAAGTAAAAACTTGGGAAGTAACTAGTAGAAAGAAAATTTTCTTAGGCCACTCCACTCCATCTATTCATCATCCGAATGGTGGAAGTTACATTTTTTCTGATTTTTCTGTTTCCCAGATGGGTACAGCCATGATAGGGCTAGACAACAAATACTTACCTGAAGAAGAAACCTGTGTCTTGTTTTCCTCATCCTTCCACAGGAAACCAAAGTAAAACCCACTACTTTTTACATAGGCTTAGCACAGCAGTTACGTCAATTCTGTGGTCTGAGCCATCCTGTGAATAAAATTCATATTAAAAGAGTAGGAATTAATTTCTGCATTTTAACACAGATAAGACTGAACAAGGAGTATGATTTCAACATCATTTTGATATTCAAGATTCAGCAAGGGTTGTCAGGGCACTCAGGGTGCCACCAAGATCTTTAGTTTTGGACACACCCTTGACTCTTCTGTGACTTTCTCATTTATAAAATGGGATGAATACTACACATCCTCTGTCTTTGCTTGCACCACAGAGAAGCAATCTCATCCTAGTGTGCAGGTACTTTGCTGATTTCTGTGTGGTGTGCCTTTATTTCTTGTGGGATACATGACTCTGCAGCACTTCCATTGCTCTCTCAAGCAAGTGAGGGGAAGGATTTGGTGCAGGCATCAGAGGTATGGAAGATAACAAGGTTTCTCTCTGAGACATTAATATCTCTCTCTCTCTCTCTCTGAGTCTCCACACCAAGCAGTTGAGCCAGAAGGAGAAATCCTTTTCTGCTACCTTTCTTTAGAGCTGGGGGAGAAGAGAGAACATAGCAACAAACAAACCTATGCTCTTCATGATGAGGAGGGGAAAACAGAAATTGTGCCCTGGTAGGAGGCCAGAAGACAGGTTTCATCAGTAAATAATAATGCTAAAATATAGTGAAGCCACTGCACAATATTACAGCAAACATCAAAGCTTTCTCACAACTAAATTTTTCTCACCATCCTGGAAGCCATTTTTGATGAATCAGCTACTTGCTCTAGTTGGTGAGACCTGCAAAAATCTTTTTCTTCAATTATAGGCACCTTGATTTGCAGCTGCAGTAAATGAAAGCAGGAACAGCAGGGAGTCTGGCATGTTTCAGCATCACATGTAACTTGTGATGCTATATCTTAAATTAGGATGCTGCAGATGCCCTACTTTCTGAACTATGGTTTTATTTTAAACAGCTAATTATGAAAACAGCTAGTAACAATCCCAAACAAATAAAATAATTTTCTGTTAGTAAGTAATAAAATAGAGATTACTTGCTCTGAATGAGAGAAAAATGCCCATTTTTCATCAAAGTGGCTTTGACTTCTATGCATTTTCAAAGCTTTAGTCTGTCCAACTAGGGAGGAAAACAAGCTTAAAATCAAGTTGCATAAATATCTGCAAAAATACTACTCATTCTGCATATGTTCTGTCTTAAAAAAAGCTTCTATGAATTTCTCTGAAGTCTCTTCCATTTCAAGATTCACAATAATTCTACAAATCAGTTACCCATGTTTGTGACAATATGGCTGTCCCTCTTTGTGCCCTTTTTCAGATAAATGTGTTTTAACCAACATGTTGGTGCAATCCTTTCCAGCTGTCTTTTTTTACTACAGATAGGGTTTTTTTTTCTGAGGGCCCAAACTATACTTCCCTTTGGCTTCACCAAATGAACAAAATGCAAGATTCTGCATGTCTACTTGATAATGAATAGGGATGAAGACGCAGATGTTCATGTGATGGGGATTTAATTTTTAGTCCTAATTTCTCAGGGCCTCAAGTCTTCTCCAGCAAAGTTAGAAGGGCTTTCATTCTTGTCTTCATGGGAGGTTGGTTTAGGACTCTTATTTCTTTAAAGTGTTTTCAAAATCCTCTTTTGGTATTGGCAGAATATACTATTTGCTTTCCTCTGTTGAGAAGTCGTACTGCTACTGTGTCTGCCAGCACACTTATGAACAAGGAATGGTTCCTGCAAGTGTCCTTTGGGCTGGGCTGGGCTGGGGCTTCAGTGACAGTGCTCTGCACAGAGAATTTTATTCTCAACTTTGAAAGTCATTGCCAGCTGACTGATGCTGAAATAATTTCTTTTTTTTTTTTTTTTAAACCTCAGAAACTTCTCAGTCCTGACAAATGTTAATGCAAACCCTATGGCATCAGCATGACCTGGCATCTTCCCAACCTCTGCACCTGCACAATTACAGCCAAGCTTTCCTAAACACTTTTTCCCTAACAGCTTGTTTTGGTTTGGGTTTACTGTTGTTTTTGTACTGTTTTTTTCCCCACCTTTCTCTTTTTAATCACCAAACACTTATGGCAGGCATAATTTTTCAGATGTTGTTTTGGAGAGTTTCTTGGAGCTAATCATATATGCCCCTTGAGAAGGTTTGCAAGAGTGGCCCACACCTGAAGCTGGAGTCAGTGAATTCCAGCAAAGATCCCAGCAAAGATCCAGAGCCACCTGGCTCGCCTGAAGGGCAGCAGGCGAGGCTGCTCAAGGAGTGCAGAGCCAGCAGCTGCGTTCTGCTCAGGCCACTCTGACAGCTCCCACTCTACTGATAAAAGCAGAGCTATCAATCACCAAATAAGACCAGCCAGCATTTTAGCATTTCCCTCCCCTTCCTGACTCTCTTTTGCAATTGGCCTCGAGTGTTCTGCACTGATACACAGTCAGGTGTGTTTACACACAAGGCATTTGCATGAGAGCTTGTGACCTGTCAAGACACAGAAAATTAATGTCGGCTCATTAACAGAAAGGGGGAAAAAAAGCAAAAAATTTTCACAAGCTGGAGACCAGGAACCAGATGCTTATTTATGGTAACTGCCCAAGCCCCTGTGATTTCAGTTGAGTTCTATCAATCAATTCAGCTGGGCATCTGGTATAAGATATAAAGAAATAATGATGTTCACATGTTAGAATATAGATCTATTATGCTACGTTTGTAATATTTGAAAGGATGTAGTCAATAGGCTGTGAATTGTTTTTATTTATGTTGATATAAATCTGGAATAAGCATTCAGCAATGTGTTGCAATGTCTACAGACAGATACATTCAGAATGTGCAGCATTATAAATGTCAGATTCATTTCTAAGCAGAAATGAATTTCTAATTCAATTCTCCTCCGACAGAAATGGAAGACCTCTACCAAGAAAGAGATGATATGGAATTTGACCTTTCATCTGCATTCTGAGAAGCTGATAGTGGGTCTGCATTACTGATCAGTAGTTGTTAAATTCAGGAGGTCCTTTTTTCAAATCACAAGGAATTTCACAACTCATTATGTAAAAGATAGATCATGAAATTTGCTCCTAATTTCATTTTTTCTATTCAGAGCAATGAAAGCAAACATTGCTTTAGGATCTTGACCAGACTGATTGTTAAGTATGGGCTGTCATTTCAGGACTTTCTACAGAAGATTGCCTGGACCTTGGTTACTGATCTACCTTTTTAAAGAAAAACCATAAAATCCTAAACTTGTACTTGTCATTTGCTTGCCTTAAGCTCAAAATATTGGTCTGTAAATACTACGAAGAACTAATATATCAGTTGATAAAAATATAGGTATATTACCTGTGGTATCATATTTTTAAAAAATAAAAGGTAGAACAACTGAGTGACTACAAAAGAATAATTTGAAATGAGAGAGGATCTTTGAGCAGCTGTTGAAAAAAAACTTGTATGAGTGAAATTCTGAACTTCTGTTGTGCAGAAGGCATCCAGAGATTTACTGTGGCCTCAGGGACTTCACAAATTTGTTTTTGAAAAGAATGATTAGATTGTATTTGAAGCTTTACAGACTACAGAATGTAGATTCACATAATGTAAAGGAGTGTATATTTATGTGGAAGTCCTTTAATATAAATTTTGAGAAAGTACATTTGTACTTTGTTTTTCTCCTTAATTTTGAGCTTTGTAATTGTCTTTATTGTGTTCTACTCTGAGAAAAAAATTTAAGCAGAGACATCTGTGTTTCAAAACATGCAGACATAATTATCACTTGTTTCATATCCTGGTGTTTGCCTAGGTAGTCATTCATTATCTCTTTTAAAAGGTCAGCTATAGGGGTAATGTGCTTACCTTTTTTAATTATATGAAAAATTTAATTGCTTAAATCTCCCCTTGCTGATTGATTGAAGTATCTGTATTTATATCCTGGAAATAATTATTTACAGATTTTCCTTTCAGGCATATTATGGACAATAAGTAGTTTTAGCAAATTCAGTGTCCCTTGACTACTACTTGTTTTGGAAAATCAAGTCTATATTACTAGTTCACACTATTGTCTTCTGAGATTATGCCCTCTACTCCCTCCAAAAGAGATGGTAAGCACAATGGGATATATTTATTTTATTCCTTGATAACTTGTAATAATTAAATTTCCTTTTTTTCCCCTACTTGAGGTTTATTACTGCTTATTCTAGCAGAGGAAGATACTCATCTGTGTGTGACTTTAGCAGGCCTGCTTCCAATGGACCCTTCTTGATGAAACTGCTCACCAGTGGCAGCATTTAGACTTTCTTACTCACCCAATGTGACCACTAAATATTGCTATGGCTGCAACAAAACATTTAAACTCTACAAAAGGGCTGGTGAATGTAAACTGACCTGCCCTATATCAGCCCAACACTTATCTCACATTGTGCTTGTCCTACAGCTATTTAAATATATATCAACAGTGCAGACATGGCAAAAGGATGTCCCAAATTAGTACAGTGTTTAGTGTCTAAATTCAAGCTAATAAGCATAATGGCTTTAAGACCTTGCTGAGTCAAAGTTTGTGTGTCTAAATTGCAACCTGAAAACCTGCATGTCTGAGCATGACAGATACCATGAAACAAATAATTGTAGGTACCCAAGAGACAATTGCACATCTGCTTATGGAGCAGGATGGAGAAACTGGAAGGGGGAAAACAACAAGACCGAACAAGTCATGTTGTGTTTTGTTAGTTAAGAGTGATATTTTGGTATGCAAAACATTTTCCCTTTTTTTAAATTAGGATCTGATGCAAATTCAATTAGCTTCAGTGGACTTTGGATTGTATAGTGGGAAATGAAAGAATTTACCTTAAATACAAAAATTCAGAGAGAGCAAATGCCTAACCCTACTCTCAAATAGTTGTTAGATTCATACTGAATAATGTTTTATGCCAAATCTTTTGCTCTTTAGCAAATTAAAGGAATGTGGTTTTGCACAGTTTACCCCAAACAAAACTAGTTTTGATCAAGTTACGGCCCTTTGAATTATTTCCATGTTTATCCACACTTATGAGCCTTGAAAATAACGTGTCTCAGTTTTGGATTTGAAACAAAGCTGAGAAATTAAGGTTTTTTGGTTTTTGTTGGGTTTTTTTTTTTTTAATAGACTTGTAATAGAGACCTTCTGGGGATTTTTTTCAGTTTAAACATTGGCTCTATTTCTCCAGACTGGAACATCATACTGGCTTCAGGGAAATTCAGAACTGCAAGAAATGGTTCCTCAACTCTTTTTGTCTGCTTACAAAATAGGCTGCATAAATACCAGTCATCTCTGATATTTATTCCACTCTCTAATGCAGTTATGAAAATCCCCAAATAGTATCCTGGACTGATTTCACCACTGAAAAAAAATAAGTCTTGCAAAAGTTGCCTCATTAACTGCATGTGCAAGATCAATTTCAGGACATTGCACTCTGGACACAAATGAAAATCACATCAAAGCTTTAAATATTGATGTAGAATTTGCTTCTTCTGGTTTTATGGCATTCACTGATCATACTCAAGAAAAACAAAACAAAAACCCAAAAAATAAAATTTAAAAAAATTAAAAACCTCAAACAAACAAACCAAAAAACCCCACAAAACTTTTTGGTATCTTAAGTCAAGTACAAGGCTTGACAGAATTATATGCAAAAGTCAATGAGAGGGTTGCATACAGAAAGCATGAAAATTCTTGTGTCTTGACCCCAGTACTACACACAGAATTAAAGAATTTCACATCAGTGATAAAGATGTACAAAATACCTGCTTTCAACCCTACTCTGATTTCAAAGTTTGCATGAGGGAGGAAAAGAGTTGTTCATCTCAAGATACAAAAAACCCACATAACCTCAGCAGGCAAAATGAAGCTGGAAAAAGGAACAGGTAGGAAAAAATAATGTGACCACTGACAAGGTGATAAACAGTTCTTCATCTGTGACTAGCAGTTGGCACAAATGCACATCAGCTATAACATAACAGCATGGATAAAACCCCATGATTCCTGAGGTTAAAGAAGCCAGGGAACAGATACAGCTGTCACTAATACAGGCAACCATCTGTAATGATCCACTGCAATTCATTGAATTCCTTTGGGTGGACACTAGGTAAACAGGGGCAAAAATGGGTGAAAAAACCTCCATTTTAAAAAGTGAAATAGATTTTTTTTTTTAAGTGCAGTAAACAAAAACAGCAGGAGCACTTCAATGTGTCTGGGCTACTTCCTGCATGTCATTTTAGCTTTTCTCAGTTTGAGCAGGAGTAACACAGAGTAAAATAAGGTATAAATTTCTATGCACATTTCTTTTCAAGTGGCATGTCAAGGTTTTTAATAATGGGGGACAATAACAAGCACTTTTGAATTACACATATTTTTACTGATACAGTACAATGCAGATTATGATGTTTCAATGATGGCTGTAGTGGAAGAACACTTTGTACAAAATACATATACTGGAACTGCTGGCTCTGACAACTGCTTTTAGTGTTAATGGGGATATATCTCTATATATGGGGTATACATACTCATATACACGTGTACATGGATGCACATACATAACCTCTAATGGGATTAAAAGAGAATTTGCCAGCTATTCACATATGAGACTGCTAGGAAGTAAATACTACTTTGACCTGTGACAATTGCACAAGAAGCCATTAAGTGCCATAGTTCCTTTTGTGACAAATCTACCTCAGGAAGCAATATATCCTTTGTATATCTTTATTTTACAAGAAAGATCAAGTGCCCTTAAACAGTTAGACATCCTTAATGTATGGATAGTGGTCACCTATTGATGTTGATTTTCCCTCATGCCATGCAGAGCAGACCTTGGGAAATAGATGACAAAAGACCTTATGAATGCTAAAGTTTTACCTGAAATCAAGGTAAAATGGGGCAAGCAGTCAGTAGAAGAGATAGAAGAAAATCCACCAAAGTTAAAAATTATAGAAATCCTCCCTGGTTCAGGAAATACATGGAGTCTGAAAGAAACCTGGGAGAAGGATCAAGTCTTCTTGTTCTGCTTCTGCAGACTGTGAGGTGTTTCCTTTGCAGCCCTCCAAACAAAAGTCAGATCCAGTCTGACTCTTGCTCCCACCCCCTACACCAATTCCAACCATGTGTTCTCTTTAAGACACCTAAAGGTAAAGCTTAGTTTTACAAATCCAGATTATAAAGGTTCACATGTGATTAGTAAAGAGCAGATGAGTACCTGATGAACAAAACTGAAAAACATCCCTCCTTTGATTTTTTTAGTCGTCAAAACAGTGATTCTATATTTCACCCATTATTTATCTGTCATTATTCAGACATAATTTTCTGCTACTGTCTTTCTTGCTAAACACCGTTACATGTGGCAGAATTAAAGAATTATACAGAACATATAATATAAAGTCACAAAGTGTGGTATGTAAACTTTGTCTCATTTAAGTTTTTATGATCTTAGAAATAATAACAATTTAAAAGCCCTTTTTAAGAAGAGGCCAGTCTGCTACAGGAATGATGACATGTTTTGGCTACAAGTCTGTAGTTAAAGCACACTTTTATGCCATTGGGTTAATGGACACCATTTCTGGTTAGGGAAAAAGCCCCACATCTTACTGGAAGTGAGCTCAGCAAACTCATTTTTTCTGGTTTTGATCAATGTTTTTGGTTTGGTTGTTGTTGTTTTCTGAAGACAATTGATAGCTAAAAAATAACCATACGTAACATTTGGTATTCATTTCTTTCCCGTGTATTAAATATAGGGATGGTTTTCATTCAGTAAAGGAACTGGCATGATAATAACCTTTGATGTATAATCAAAGGTTTATAGTCCTAACCCAGGCAATGATTGCTTCTGCTGCCTCTTTAAATGCCAACCATCACCCCCTCTCTACCAAATGCTGTGAAAATAATTATTTACCTCAAGTCTCTAGATCAGATCAAGGCATTGATACCTTTTCTATAGCTTTTTCTCATTCAAAAGTGCAATTAGAGAACATTTTGTGCAACAAATCTCAGAGCAGAATATGTACAGGACAGGAGTTTTGTCCACAATGTACCCATTTCCTGTCCAATGACACTGTTGGAATGGGGTGCAGAACACTATTTCAATCCTCTTTCCTCTAAGTGAAAACATTTCTAATAATTAAAAAATGTCATCATGTCCTTTTGGGAGGGAAGGTAGAGACCATGACCCAATCTCCCATAGGTCTCAGGGATGGAAAATAAAATTTACCTTTTGTAGTGGTTTTCATGGATGCAAAAAAGTCTCACTTGTTACCCTCTAATATATCTTTTATCTTTTATACCTTTATATCAAGGTGTTTTGCCTCATGACATGACAATAACCAACACCGTAGAGAATCCAACTGTTACACTTGAGCTCTCACCCCACAAAACTTAGGTACACATCAACAAAAATCCTATTTAAATATTTGCATAATGCATCAACATATCCTCCTTTTGAGGGCCTTTTTTTTTTTCTGTAGATCTCCAGAAAATGTTAATCACCAGTTTTAAGCTGCAGGAGGTGGAAATAACTTGAGAGTTATTTTTGCTAAGGTAGCAGAAAATAAAGACTATCAAAAGATGTCTGCTAATGGACTTTTGTAAATGGTGTGATTCAGGTAAAAAAAATAATAAAAGTAACAGAAATAGAAAATAGCAGGGATTGAAATAAAAGAAATGGAATGGAGTGTCAGCAATTTAATGTGCATATGAGTTCCAAACACGACAAAAAAGCGCTTTGCTTCAGGCAATTTCTTCAAACACAAAAAAACAACCTTCCATCATTTTTATTTGTGGAGGTTCTTTGAGTTACTAAGTAACCTCTACACTGAAACATTTCTCCTTGAAAAGGAAACCAGGGAGGAAAGCAGGAGCCATGCCTTGCAGCTTCTGAAACAGATCACTAATCTATGATGTCAGGTTTGAAAGCAGAAAAGATCATTCTTTAAATAGCCTGCTTTTGCAGATTACCCTCTGTCTTTTCTTCCATCACAGGTTTCAGATGCTGAAGAGCTCTCTAAGAAAGTCTAATGCCACAGTTCCCAGCAGGTATCCTTTTAAAAGCATCTTACCCACACAATTTTTTCCCCTCTGTGGGAATATGAACTCTCACAGCTCTGACTGTGACAGTCAGTCCAGCTGGAGAGCAGACACAGGTCACACAGCTCTTGGCTGCTGAGTGGGAGGTGACTGCAGCCAAGAATAGGTAAAATTTTGATTTATATTACTTTACTTTTATCAATATTCTGATCATTTCAGGAGCCCCATCATTTGTATTTTTCATATAGAACCTTTATACACTCTTGGGCTCTTAAACTAAGCTCATTGGCTGTAAATGAAGAAAATCTAGGGTAAGAAGGGAAATTATTCTTTTACTTTGAATCATTTTTTATATTTAATTCATTTCAAGTTTTCTATTTTTCTATTTTTAATTTTCCTTTTTGTTGCATTTCAGTGATGGACACCAATTAAAATGTTGAACTCCCATCACCACTGCTGAGTGGTAGTGTCTTTGCTACCATTTGTCTAAAAGCAACCAGAGAGAAAGAATAGGTATCAGCACCACTCACAGCCTGCTGCCCATGTGATAAACAAAATATTCCTTTAGGGGAATAAGGCTAAATAATCATTAATATATAATAGCACTAACTCTGATGAAAAAATAAATATTATACTTTCACCAGGAATAAAGTAAAAAATCTGAATATAATGTGACTCTTAAAGGACAGTTTTAATTTAATATTGATGATAGTCATTTCAGTTCCTGAAAGACTGTCTTGTAAATTTGAGAGCTCTAAGAGCTGAATCTTTCCCTCCCACTTCATTCATCTATCCTTTCACATCATCAGCCAGAGCAAAACACTTCCTTGCTTGCCTGCTCTAATCAATCCTGAGAGCCTGTGAACTCCCATTAACTTACTTAACTACTTCATAGGGGGTACTGTAAAAATTAATTAAAGAGTTCCTGTTTGGACACTGCTTTGAATATGTATGGTGCTGTGGAAATGCTATGCTATTATTTAAGCAAATTCATTATTTAAGCAACAAATATTGAATAAATAATTTCATTTTTTGGCAACCTCTAGCTCAGCTGCAGATCAGCTATTTCCAGGCTTCAGGAGTCAGTTACTGGGTGTGTGGATGTAAGTCCATGCATTGGGCATGTGGTTGATTTCAGTATAATTAGGTCAGAATCCATCAATTGATCATCTGAGTGTGTGAATAAGAGTGTCTAGTATAGGTTTCTCCTGTATTCCTGCTGCAGGTATCGAGTATTAAAAGAAATAACTTTATCTCTCTTTTGGTCCCTATTTTTTTTTACAGAAGGCCTAATGTATGGGAAAAATCTCCTTGTGGAAGCAGAAATGCAGAAAACTGTGTAGAGAGTAGAATAAGCACTCCACGTTCTGAAGAAGAAAAGACATGTACACACAGTACATGCTTCTGTACTGCAAATTGTACAGAAGCATGTAAAACTTGCAGTACAGAAAGCAGCTGACAAATTTGGTTTTTTTTCCTTAAATTGTACCTTGTCCTCAGCCCACTCACAAGGATGCCAGAGTGCCCTCTGTGTTCCCTGTCAAACGTGCACCAGAATGCCTGCCAACACCATTGCAAAATTCTTAGTAAAAGAAACTTAAAATTGTTTAACTGAGGCACATATATGTTCACACAGTCCTTTCTGAAGTGTTAGAGGAAAGGTGCACTATCTCTACTTATTTTGGGACATTTTCTTTACTTTGAGATGAGCAACTTCAATGCTCTGGAGTAAAAAACATGTATATTTTCAAGATTTTTGTTCCATATCCTGATTTCAAAAACATTTTTGAGAAGCATGTTATCACAATCTCCTTTCTTTCTCCTTTTAGTATAGAATAGACTGGAAAATGAAGAGTTAAGTACAGTTAAAGAAAGAACAGAGAATAAGTTTCTCCAAAATGCTGCCAGACATAATTGGGCCTGGTTGAGGAAACTGCTCACTCTAAACAATTCAATCTGCAGACCTTATTTCCCCCATTCTTGGGACCAGTGCAGCAGGAAAGTGATCTATTCATTCTCTAAAACTATCCAACTTAAAAGTTACAGAAACACTTCAGGTTACTCATGACTATCAGCTTTTACTGTTCATTTAGCTGCCTTCTCCAGGGAATTCAGCAACCATGCCATTGAAATGAAGCTACTGCCAGAATAGCCCAGGTGAACCACTGGAGAAAGACACCGAGGGTCAGATGCCAACCTCCTGCTTCCTAAAGCCATGTATTTGCAGCTGAAGGGCTGGTCTTAGGTGTAGTAGCACCAAAGGATTCAAGAATTACTGAAGAGGAGACAGTGTGAATGTGCAAAATTATAGTCAAATGGTCAAGGCACTCAAATGAAAAAAACAAAAAATAAAAAAGCAGAGACATCTAGGAACATTAGGGAGTATTACAGAGCAGTATGGCAGTGTTAAATTGACTCAAGCACATAAAGGAAGGGGTAGCAGGATAAGGTAAGCTGGGTTGCTTTGCTATGTGAGCCGGAGAGAAGCAATACAGATGGTGCCTTGTAGTCCTGGTGCCTTCACTATTTGGACTAAGGAGCTGTAGGATCACAGCAGTGTTTCTCACCAGCTCCCATGGTCCTTTTTTTCCATGCAAAACTCACTACTGGGGAATGAAGAAAAGGGTGAACACCTCATTCATATCTTGGGTCAGGGCCAAGTCATGATCTTGGACGTGAAAAGGGAAGGAGGCAGTACAAACATGCCTCAGACACCAAGGGGAACATCTGAGAGCAGTGTTTGCAAGAAAACCACATAAAAATAATAATCTTTAAGCTTTTTTTAAAAAAACATAGTCTTCAAACTTCAGAGGTTTTTTAACATAATGTACTTATATTTTGACAAACTGCAAAAAAAATTTAGATATTTCTTCCCTTAACCCTTGCCAAGACTGAAACAAATCATGGAGAAATAAGCTTTAAAAACTTCGGCTGTGAAAGCACTAAGTCCAGTCCCACTAGACCCAATCACAAACTCACTTGGGGAAAGCCTTCAGAGGACAGTGCTGCCTGCCTGAGGCATGGAGCTCTGAACTGGTTAAGGGAATTGAAGCATCTTTACCTACCCCACTTCAGCTGAGACAGCATTGGGTGGTTCCCAGTGATCCCAGATTCCAAATATTTTTTCCTCTTCTATTTTCCTTTTTTTTTTTTTAATGTGAAAGAAGAAAAAGAAAATCTCAAAAAAATCAAAGGACACAGAACAAGATTCCTACAGATCTTGTCAAACTGAATTTCATGTAAAATGGTCATGGCAAACAATTCATAAGGATAATATTTGTCCTTTTTCTTCACTTCAAAAGAAAGTTTGTCTAAAACAATTTGTAAACTGTGTGAAGCAAGGTGTATGGGAACATGGCAGACAATGAGACATTGATGGATGACCAAATGTGTCTCTCCCTACTCTTGGTTTATTATTTGTATTAAACAAAATACTGCATAAAGCATCTTCTTGATACCAGAATGAATTACTGACATTTCAACTAGAAAGCTACTGCTCTTAATTGTTGAGTACCAGGAATTGACACTACGACCTTGTTTAGATGCTTACAGAGGATTACCAAAGTTAGGAGGCTTATCTCCTACCTAGCCAAAAAGAGAAAAATAGGTTCCATGTGGGAGCTAATACAGAGAAACCTGTTGAAAAGAGTACTATGGATTTCTCTTGGGAAAAAAATTTCTCTGCTGACTGTAAAGGGAGACTACAGAGACCAATCTCCCAGCCCAACACATTAAATAGACACTTAAAGCTAAGATGAGCACACACCTTATTGTATTCTCCTTCATAAAAGTTCTAAAAGTGTACTTCCAATCTCGTTTATATATATATATACATATATGTATATATATGCATGTATTTAATATGTGTATTAAAACAGGGGAAAAATATACTTTTTGTGTACGTATTCAGGATCTCAGATGAACATGTGTTTGCAATAACTACAAAAAATATAAATACTATCATCTGTTTGAGCATTTTGATCACTACTTCTTTATTTTTTACATAGCAGGCTCATAATTTCATAGCTGAATTTTAAATATGCCTATCAATAATCAGGTATCCTTATAGGGACTCTAAATGTAGAAAAAGCTTATTAAAAATGTGTAAATCTAAACAGGTAATTCATATTTTAGGTCTCTTTTTTTGAAAGCTGTTTGCAATTGTTAGAAAAGTATAAGTTTCCAGGTCACTAAAATCATGTGTTTTATCAAAGAGGGAGGGGAGCCCTCTGGGTATGCTGACTAAGAACTCAATAGAATCTAGCCTTAAAACTTTATGCTTTAATTAAAATGTATACTGATGTGTAGTCATTTTCCTGAGCACAGCAATATG
This sequence comes from Agelaius tricolor, assembly GCF_023055355.1. Lineage (NCBI taxonomy): Eukaryota > Metazoa > Chordata > Aves > Passeriformes > Icteridae > Agelaius > Agelaius tricolor. The sequence goes on from NW_027269261.1 coordinate 81,753,863, forward strand.
GTAATAAGCCTTTAAAAATTCAGATCTCTGCAGTTTCATAGTACATTTTTCAATCTGATCAAACATTTTTTTTCTCTTGCTAATCAGTACTTTTTGTGGTTTATGAATACAGTATTATATTTAATTCCATTCCCCTGTGGGTTGTTACATATCTTAAGAATGTTGAGTAAAGATTCCTCAGAAAAACCAAAAAAGGATACAAAGTAAAACTTCCCTGAAAAGACTTGGATACCTAAAAAGACACTCCTTCCATAAGAAAATTTTGTTGTTCTTCCTATCTTGCTCAGTGTGCTGGTTTTGGCTGAGAGAGCGTTAATTTTCTTCACAGTATCAGATATGGGTCTATGGTTGGGATTTGTGCTGAACAGTTTTGATAACTCAGAGATTATTTCATTACTGCTGAACAGGACTCACAGAGTCAAAGCCTTTTCTTCTCCTCACTCCACCCCTCCAGTGAGTGGAGTGGGGATGCATAAGGAGCTGGGAGGGGACACAGCTGGGACATCTGACCCACCTGTAGCATATTGCATTCTCAGCATGTAAAGCTAGGTGGAGAAGGATGAAGGGAACATGTTTGGAACCATGGCATTCATCTTCCCAAGTCACCATTATTTCTAACGCAGCCCTGCTTTCCTGGGGATGGCTGAACACAGAATCACTGAATCATTTATGCTGGAAAAGATCAACGAGTCCAACCTTTGACCAAACACCACCTTGTCAACTGGACTGCAGCAGCAAAGTGCCGCATCCAGCTGTTTCCTGAACACTTCCAAGAACAGTGATGACTCCCCCTGCCTGGATAGTCCATTCCAATGCCTAATAACCCTTTCCATGAAGAAATTCCTGCTAATGTCCAACCTGAACCTTGCCTGGTGCAGCATGAGGCTATGTGCTTTTGTTCTGTCAACACCTGCCTACCTATGGAACACAGTAAATGAACTCCTTGTTTTGCTTTACTTGTGTGCATGCCTTTTGCTTTACCTGTCAAATTGTTTTTACTTTATCCCATGAGTTTTCTCACTTCTGCTATGCTGATTCTCTCCCCCATCCCAGCAAGGGGGAGGTGAGCAAGCAGCTACGTGGAACTGAGCTGGAGTTAAACCACAACACTTGCTAAAACTGATGTACTCACAGCAAAACATAAGGTGATGGTTAGATTATTCCTAGTTCTGTTCTGCTGCAAAAGCAGCTATTAATCTCTGGATGAAACAAAAGAAACTAGAGGCAGCCATGGTGGAAAGCAAAGTGTGCAGACATAGGTTTACCTTGAGGCACCCACAAAGAAATTGAATTTATCTACTTCTATTATCAGGAAAAAAAACATTTTTTTCACATTTCTTATAGCCTGTAGGTTAATTTTTCTCTTTTCAAGTTTCAGTCTTCACTGCTGTAATGAAGTGGTGTGGAATGAATATCTGCTTGGAAGAAAAGGAAACTTGTAGGTTTCATCAAGTTAAACAATCAGTGTGTAACTGAAGATTATAATAATGATTCAGTAAGACATGTAAATCACATTATTCAGGGAACTTGAATTTAGATATCTTATTTTTGTGAATTTGAACATAAACCTTCTTATTTCACACAGAATTTTATGTGTGTGTATTGTTTACGGACTTACAGTGTGTAACTCATGTACACATGTACTTATCCACCTTCCTTTCCCACTAGCTGACATGGTAGAAAGAGAAATAACTTTCCTGCAGCAGCATGAAATGAGGAAGATTTTAGTCCTAGAACTACCTAATAATCATGGTCATTGATTTTACCATATGGAATTACTATAATTAATTACTATATATTACTATAGAGCTTTACTTCATATTTAGTGAAACTAAATACAGTGTGTCTGATCAGCAATAAAATAACATTTGATCTTGAAATCCCTTAACCCTTGAAGTTAATTTCAGTTACTTATAATTTAATTTCAAATTTGTTAATTGAAGTTGTACTTTTATTTTGCTTGTTTTTATGTTTACAGAAGTCTATTGAATTTGTATAGAACTGCATCTGCCTGGTGAAGGGCAGAAGAGGCTGTCAGGGCAGAAGGGCTGCCCTAGGCTGTCAGGGTCCTAGGAGACTATGACATGCTTGGAAGTTAAGAAACTGGATGTCTTTGTAGAAAATCTTACTAGAAAATCTTTCCTTGCTGAGACTTTTCCTTTTAGAAGAGAGACTGCACAATATCATGGTGTACTACTTGAATGCAGCTGAATGAGTGAATCAACCATGGGTTTGTGCAGTGAATTCACAAGGAGCAACTGCAGGACTGTGAAAACAGAAAATGACAATTACACATGAGCATTTAGATTAAATATGTTCTGGGAATTTGTATAGAAAAATACTTCTTTCATTTTTGTTACTTCAGAACAGCTTAAAACCAGATTTCAGATGGAATAGTCTGGCAAAAGACATTAGTTTATCCCTTTCATCTTGCCTGCGGTGTATGTGAAGGGTTTGAGCCTTTTATCCCTTCCTGGCTCAAGGAAGAGAACTCCACTGTACATATTTTGTTCAATGTCCTTTGCTAGAACATGTAACAGTGTTTGAAACAAATTCCACTAATCACTCACATCTCATTTCTGTGCCATTTGTGTTTCACATCATACAAATCTTTGGCTTCAACAATGACTCCACAAACCATGTATTCCTCCAGGAGGACTACCTTTACTTTTATGATACCAAAATCAAATTCGTCTTATTTTACTTACATAATAACATTTATTTTATTTATCAACTCTTCTGTTTAGTAGATGCTCAGACAAGTTGCAGACTATCCCCCAGAAGTTCATAATTTAACTTATTAGAGAGAGGTCATTAGCTTTGCCAACCAGCTCTATAGTGACAACTCTTATATAGAGACTGGTACAGAGAAAACACTGATGCAGTTGTGGTAGAAGCAGCTTACAGGTTTACCAGAGCAAGTCTTAACACTGAAAAAGACCAGACAAACATAGGAAAGTGGGGGAAAGAATGAAACTGGTGGCTATATCAAAAGGATTCTTAGCTCCTTCAGGCAAGCACAGCACAAGACTGGATCCAGCAAACCTAATTGGTGGATAATTATTCTGTGTAGCAGAGACTGTCTTTGTTTACATCCACTTATGATATCAAGTACATATTAAGCCCAAGAAACTGTATGAATTATTATTATTATGATGTATTTATTTTTGGGACCAGTGGGGATAATAAACTGTTAGAAGCTTGCAGTGCTGGAGAAAGCATTTAACTTTTCTAGACATGGCCCACGATTCTTGTGTTTTAACCTATAAAATTAATTAAAATATTGCAAATGTTTCTCCTCAAGTGGTCTCTAATTTGCACTTATATGGAATCCTAGTAGATAGAATTAGAACAGACACATTATTTAGTTTCATTATCTGTATATACCATAGTTTCATTATAAAGAAATTATCATATTTAAACTCAAATATGCCCATTTGCAAGAGCAAATGTAAAAAATAGTCAAGATACATATCTATTTGCATAAAAAACCATATGTATTCAACTGTGAGAAAATTTAAGAGATTGAACTGAGGAAGACTGAAAACTTTGTTTTACATCTGGGGAAGGCAGCTTATAAACCACTGTGAAAACTCTCAGTGTGAGGTAGATCTTAATATAATAATAAAATAACTTTGTCTTGTTCTTTTCATAGATATTTTTCCAGTCAGACCAATGCAGAGATGTTTCAAATTGCTAACTTGAGTTACAACACCTTGTGCACTGCAAAAAATCTCCATTTTCCACCACAGTTTTGAATGTATTCAGGGGCTTTGACAGACGAAAGGAACTTTTGGACATTTACTGCCCCTGAGTTTAGAAGTTCTTCTACTAGAAGATAAAGCACAAGTTGTTTTTATTTCATTAATAAAAGCCAAATCCATGGCAGTGTGAAACTCAAACTCCATTAAACTTTAAGAGCAAATAAACTATATTTATTAGGTAATTCATGTGTGTAAGTAAGAGCGGGGAGACCTGATGTCGCAGGCTTTTTCCAGGCTTTGTTACCTTTTTCATAAAGTAACATGCATGTGTGATGCTGGAAATAACTGGTTAGGCAAAAATGTCATCCTCAATTAATTAATTTTCCTTTCTAGAGGATTTGGGGTGGGGGCTGGAAGGCCACATATACTGATGTTTTCAGAAAAGCAGCCTTCCTCTTACTACTGAGTTAACTAAAGGTGAGTTTTGCTGTTCCTCTTATTGTTACCTTGAACCTTCAGTCTTGACTGCTATCTCATGAGTTTTTCATTTCAGCTCCCATGAATGCATGTCAGAGGGCACTCTTTTTTCACCTGTTGATTTTTGCTTCAAGAAACCGCAATTACCATTGCCTTACAAATGTGGCTCCACCATTTTTCAGCACTGAATAAATGAGGAGAATTTACAGTAGGGGTGAACAACTCTACTATAACGTGCTGTTTTTAAATGGAAAGAAGCCTAAAAATTATTGAAACAGTTGCATGCTTGTAATTTGCACCCTCAGTCTGAATAACATATGACTTATAAAAATTTGGGTTCCAACCTATATGCATACATCCCACCCTGACCAGTACTTTCCCTTGCAAAAGCTCAGCAAAAAATAAGGGTCCCCCTGACATTAGTGAGGCACCACAAAGCTGATCAGCCCCACCAAAGTACACAAAAGTCTGTTAGTTTTCAAAAACAAAGCTATTATTAGAAAAAATATGAGATTGTTTTTAAAAATACTTCACATGAGTTAGAATGGAGTCTATAAAGAGTTCTGTGCCTTGCAGAGCCCTCTCAGGCACTTACTCCAGCAGCTCCCTTCAGTCACTTTGGACAAAACTGGCTGTGGTTCAGCTCCGACTCTGCTCCCTGCTCTTGTTTAACTCTCTCTCCTGGATATCTCTGTTTTACCTCCTCAGCAGGAAGCCTCACACTCCAAGCCTCACTTGAGATAGGGGTAATCACTGCTGCAAGGGTGAACTTGGCCCCATGGGCAGTGGTCAGGACAAAGTCACGGCCAGCAGTGGCCTCAGTTGTCCAGCTGCAGGCTGTTAGCCCAAAGCCCTTGGAGGAGGCAGTTTAACCCAAAGCCCTTGGAGGAAGCAGTTTAACCCAAAGCCCTTGGAGGAGGCAGTTTAACCCAAAGCCCTGTGAGGAAGCAGTGTGGATATCCCTTTCTGCCCCTGCCCCGTCCCACCACGGCTGCTGGCGCTGATTGCGGCTCACCCCGGTCACGGTGATTTCCATGACCGATAGATGAGGAGATTGCAGCCCAGCTATTCAGACGCTGCTGGTGTTAATGAGAAGACAATGTGGGTAATCAAACTAAAACACAATGCAAACGCGTTGGTCCAGGTTATAACATCAATATTTGTTCTCCCTGCTAATACAAGCCTCTTCCTTCCAATGTTCGCTTCCTTCAAGTGAAACAGCTTGTTCTATCTGAAATGAAGTGTTTATTTCAGAGAGACAAAAGGAAGCATTTGTGAGGAACAGCCACTGTTTTTTAAAATTCCATGTAAGTACATATGAAAAATCAGCCAATTGTTTTAAAAGCATGAGGACAAAAGTTCTAACCTTTTCAATTTTTTGTTTGTTTTTCCCCAAAATAATGTGACAAATTCAACACACATTCACCATTCAGTACAGCCCAGAAGTGAACTGTACTGCTGTCTTTACAAGACATTGTTGCCATATTTTTGCAATTAAAATTTGTCTTTTATGTCAATCCTGTTACTGATGTTTCCTGCATAATAAATCTTATCTGTGGTCCTGTCACCCAGTTTAAATTCTAATATGTGCAATGTCCCCCATACTGATGCAAAGCTGGAAAAATACTGGACTCAATTTACTGGACATTTACATCATGGAGCTGCATGGATAAAACCTTTAATTACACAATGAACACAGACATTAGCAGTCTATTGATAATGTACAAGAGCCCAAATGAAATCAGCTCTTGGGAAGAATATTAAAAAATTCTGCCTTTCTGACTCATTTTATATTATTTATATTATTTATATTATTTATATTATTTATATTATCATGTCATGCACAAAAGAAAAAAATGCCAAAATGTCTATATACTGTTTCTCCTTCTAAGATTTCTTTATTTCTTTATTTACAATTTTTTGGTCTTTATTTACAATTTTTTGGTCTTTGCCTAGAATAATACCTATCATACTCATTCTTAGAAGATGACCAATTATGATAGTCAGAAATTACCTGGAATAAAATTTCAAACTTGTTAAAATGCAAATTCCTAAAATCACTTCCATTAATAATGGCCAAGCTTGCCAAGGCTTGTCATGAAACACAACGATACAATCTGAACTCTAACATGACTTTAGAGTTCAGATTCCTTGCCAGTGACTTGAACATGGGCAAGGAATCTGAGCTCTAAAACCATGTTTCCTCCCTGGTGCAAGTGCAGCAAAGAGGCTGTGACTTCCCTTACCAGAATCTCACATGACAGAAAATTTCCAGTCTTTCTTCTCTTTGATAGTAACCAAACAAATTGGTCCCTATTTCCTATTCTAGTACCATGAGGCAGAAGGATTATTTGTGGGTGATTGAATCCAACCCTCTTCATTTGCAGGGATCATTAGCTTTGGGTTTTGTGCTTTTTGAACATGACCATGTACCCATCAGTAGCAGGCTTCAGTCACAACTACTGTTTCTGTGTCCATGCTATGTCTGATATTGCACCATGTTCCAGAAGCTTAATTTCTTCCCAATATGTTTCTTGGGTTGCTTGAAAACATATGTACATATTTGTGTGAAACTGAGCTACAGGGGCAGAAAAGTAAAATGCCGTTCCCATGCCCCAAGACCTGGCAGCATGGCACTGCAGCAGAAGGACATCCTTGTCCTCTGGAGCAGCCTGAGGTTGAGGCGTGCTGAGGCATCTCAGATTATACTATATCTCTATCTTTAGGCAAGTGGAGCCCATCCATTTCAGTAGGTTCTTACCCTGAAATTAAGTTCAAGACTAAAATACCCAAATGTAATATCTACATATCAATATCTCCCATTATCATCTATGGATGTTCAGGAATCTGTCTGGGTTCATAGAAGCTGGCATCTCTCAGGAATCTGTCTGGATTCAGAGAAGCTGGCATCTCAAGGCAGGCTAGGGTATCCTGCCCATCCTCTACCTGCTGCACCAGAAGAAAACAGGTCTCCAGAAAGGCTCTAGATCCCCTAACCCCACAGATATTCCAATCTGGACCAGATTATCCCTAAATTGATTTTATTATCCTGCTTTTTGATTCTGAAATGTAACTGGGAACTTTTTATCATATACATCAATTATTTACTTAACATCTGTATCAATATTACTACAATATTATTATTTATTATATGTTTTTGGATCTATAGTTTCTTATTTATTGTATATTCTTACTGGAAGAAGCAGTTATATTTTCATACCTTATTCTTTATTTTCCTCTAAATATTAGACAGTATATAATGATGAAATATGGAATGCTGTTAATGCTGTAGTGGACAGGAAATGAATTAGATTGGGACCCTGAAGGTTTATTAGTTCGATGGTCTGCGCTTTTTTAACACTATGCAAATGTTAAGTGTAATTGCTTTTTTACCTTTGATTTGCTTGATTTATAGAGTTTAGGGCCTAAAGTTCGACACTGATTATCAAGAATGACCTTTTTCATTATACAGGCTACTAAATATAATCCAGTAATTCTTTATGCAGCCCAGTATGTTCTTAGTGAAGTAATTATTATTGAAAAAAAATCAAATGCAATTTGGTGACCACATCTAATTTCTCAAAGCCATAAAAACCCTTATAAGTCTTTGTTTTCCTGAGGATACCCTTCAGCAAGAACTTACTTTTGTGCTTTAGCATTTTAATATCTAATTATAATTTTAATTAAACAATGAAGATACTGCAATAATAGTTTCCTCATTAAAATATGAATCAACAGGAAAATTAAGGTATTACTGCAATCTAAAGTGGACTGTGTGGAAACTAGGTTGTATTTTATTTAAGAGGTAAGTCCTAATTATTGTTCCTGGTCTAAAATTTACATTATAAAATGTCCAAGGTAGACAAAGGATCATTGCCTATAACCATTTACATGGTGAGAAAACACTAGGCAAAATTATGCTGTCAGCCCCCACTGGGTCTTTTAGTTGCGTCCAAACTTGCCCAAATATGAGCCAAATGTGCTCTTTTAATTTCTGGTTTGGCGTTGTTTGTTTTTTCTTGCACTTTTGGGGTTATTTGAATAGTTTGCCATGCTGAGGCTTTGAATTTGTGGCAGCTCCCCCTGAAGTGGGAGTCACACCTGAAGTGACTTCCTTACTACAAAGAACAGCTTCCACACTCACAGAGATACCCTCTGGGGCAAAAGAGAAGCTAAGGAGTGAAAAGCTGCGCTGGAAATACACACCCATTGTCCTGGAAATATTGGAGACATTTGATCTGAATTAACTTTTCTAAAGGGACTCAAGGAAGTAGAGTTCTACAATTGATGTAGAACCCAAGGAAACTAAGAAAAACTGTGTCAAGTAATTTCAGAAATTATATATATGCCATTTTCTGGGAAGAAAATTTTACAGGAACCAGGGCTGATGTAAAAGCATGAGACATTCCTAATAAATACAGGATTGAGGGTTGTGACAGTTGTTCCTTGAGAGTAAGTTCTTCTCAAGGAGCTCCCAGAAGCACCACAGCCACATCCTGCCTGTAGCACCAAGCTGAATTTCCTCGTGGCTCCACACTGGTGAGTGTGGCACAGCACCAGCTCTGTCACCACCCTGGGTCACCTGGGCTGCTGCACAGCACCAGCTCTGTCACCACCCTGGGTCACCTGGGCTGCTGCTGGCAGCTCTGGGACTGGCTGCTGGCACTCACAGAGGGGCACAGCAGCTACAGCAAGTTAGTCTGCCGGGAGCAGTTCAGGAATTTGGGCTAATTTGCTCCACATTATAACTCTGACAGGAGGGTTTGAGACAGACAGGGTCTTAAGAAATGTTTTTCATTGTTAGGTTTTTTTCCTCTTAGCATGGCAAGGCTTGGTTTTTGCAGATGAGGAAACACTGCTAATCTCAGTTATTTGCACCACGTAGTTAATGAAAAAAAAAAAAAACGGGGTGTGTAGGGGGGAAACATCTTTAATTTATTTGTAAGGACTAGTTCTAACTTCTCTAGCAAATATAGTTGTCATAGAGTGAACGTGTGCTGCCACCCAAAGGCAGCCCCAAAAATGTCTCCCTGCCCTTGCAGTTCTAACAAACAGCACGGCTTGACTCCCAGAAGCATGGTCCCCCGTCCTCTCCCATCTTTCCTCAGAGCTACCTAGAGAATGTGTCATTAAATTAAGTATAAACAAGGTGAGAACGAGCTAATCTCAGCAGTTAAAGGTGGCTCGCAGAAAACGTCTCACCACTTGTGAATATGGTATTACAATTACTGCTGCTTTTCTTTATCTATAAAAGGAAGTGAGCAAAGGGTGATTACCCTCCCCTGCCCCCATTATCTGGTGTGTTGCTAGCAATAGTTTTCAGTTAAATATAATGTTAATAATTTTTATTATTTAAACTCAAGTATGCTGGCTTAGCAATAGGAAATGAAGGCTCTGGGGAGAGTACAGTCTTTCAATACTTAAGGAGGGGGCTTATAAGACTTGTAGCAACAGGACAAAGGGCAAGAGTTTTCAAATAAAAGAAGGTAGATTTAGAATGGATATAAAGAACACTTTTAATAGGAGGGTGTTGAGGGACTTGAACAGGTTGCCCAGAGAAGCTGTGGCTGCTCCATCTCTGGAAGTGTTCCAGGCCAGGTTGGGTGGGGCTTTGAGAAACCTGGTGCAGTGGAAGACATCTCTGCCATGGCAGGGAGGTTGGAGCTAGATGATCTTCAAAGATCCCTTCCAACCCAAACCACACTATGCTTCTATGATTTTTATGTGAAATAAAGGTTAATTAGTACATTTTGGTAACTTAAAATTTCTGCTCTCTCCACACACCTAAATAATACTTTGGCATTAATTAAGTTAGCTATAGCAGAGCACCAGCTGATGAGTTGGTCTAAAAGAGGGAGAAAAATTTCATAGTACTGAGCATTCTGACTTACTGACTTATTGCAGCCTTATTGGCTGCACACTGGAAGCAGTAAAAATAACAGGTTTTGTTTTTTGGGGGAAAAAACCAAATTAAGATCAGCAAAATCATTTCCAAGCAAGACGTGAATTCAATAGCATAAATACTGAAAACTTTGCATGATCATCCAGGAAAAGAGACAGCTTTGTTAATATCATTGCTACTAGCACTAGTACATTGCTACATTTCAACATATGGCTTCAGCAAAACAGAAAAAAACTATTGATAACTTGACAAAAGTGTTGTGTCTCGGCCTCTTCACAGCAGGGGGAATGAAGAAATCAAGACTGTTATAATCAGTATCAAGTGTTCCTACTGTAGTTTTCCTTTTGCCTGATTTTTTAAAAAGGTGAAGAGGGAAATCACATTTAATATTTCTTTTAATTCATACACTCAAATGGTGGCCAGTTTTCAGTTTTTAATCTTCACTTTAACAAAGAGCAGTTGGGCAGCTATTGACAGTGAAACACAGCAGTCGCCTACCTTGTAAATTAGAAGCTGCGGTAGTAAAAATGGATTTGTATATCACCGGGAGTAGAGAGAGTGTCTGCCTTGTAAATTTAATTAAACAGCAGGTGCAAAATCAGGTCATATGGCTTTGATGTGCCCCATGTGAGGATGACAACTAGACAATGATTCTAATATGAAGAAATTTGCATACATTTGCATTGGATTGCATAGAACATTGTAGCTCACACCTACTTTCTGTGTTTCATTTTGGGGAAGTTGGAAATTTGAATGAACAGTTCCTATTTAGTTCCTACAACGAAACACAAGAAACGTTTTTGTTCTGTCATGGTAGGGAACATATGGGTTATGATGCTATTATGTACCATTTTATAGAGTATGCTTACATGATAATCAAACATTTGAAAATGCAGCTGAGATACTTGTAATGACAGGAGAAACAAAGCTGAAAGTAGGGGGGAATAGAGAGGAAGAATGGAAACCACCTCAGTGTTTTAATCTTTCCTTGATGATCATTTGTTTGCTGGAGCATTAATGCAAATCTACATTCTGGTCTTTGTCCAAGGCGTGTCACAAACAATTCTTTTCGCTTTTGCAGCTAATATTGTAAACAATGAAATTATGTAGGCTGGAAGTGTTTTCAAATCTGGCAATTAGCACCTCATAATGATTATTAGTTATACATAAAAATGCATTTTCTCACATTACTAGGCTAAGTTAAAGGTAGAAATGTGTAGATGATAGTTATGCTTCTTATGCTATCAATTTAATGGGAAAACTAACTATATAGATCCCCAGACCTTTTCTTTGCAGTTAAAAATGTTAATGAACAGTTGGTTTCATTTTTGACAGTTTGTCTGTGAGATTCTGAATCCCAGTGCTGTTTTTGCTGACTATGCTAGAAGTATAAGTTTTAGAGGCTATTAAAACACAACTGGGAAGGCAAAACAAATCAGTCTGAGAGCAGAGGATGCAGCTGAGAAAAAGGCTGAACTTTGCTCCTTAGGCAGTGCCTAAACCTGGATCAGTGAAGACTGAAACCTGCCAAGAAAAGGCTGTTCATCAGGGAAGCTATAGGCATGAGCCTGTCTGCACTTTTGTAGTCTGATCTGCAAAGCAACAAAGCCCCCCCAATTTAGAAGGTTGCAGTGGCTCAGTCCTGGGTGTGGCTGTCCCTGTAAACTGCCCAATCTAGCAGCTATCATGTTATGATTGCCGTGTCCCAACTTTTGTCACTGAACTAAGTGCAGCAATCACCCCAGAAAGTTCAGTTCACTTTAAATAGACACAGAGATCAGATGTAAGGACACAGCAGAGTCCTTGTGGCAAAGGTGTAAATTCCACCTCTGTCTGAGAGCTCCCCTGAAAGGTAGTGCCTGGTGACACCAATCTGGTGTACATGGATACTCAGGTGTCCTCAACTCAGGGTGTCTATGTTGCCCTTTAGTTTATGGGACAGCGTTAAAAGAAGCACCATCATGTATCAGGAGTCACCACTTTTAAGTGCTCATGATGTTGATTTTCACACATATTTCCCAGCATAGACTTCAGCTCCCAGGGAAGAAAATGCACTTTGCACTAGGGTTACACAGTGGCTGGACAAAAGCCAAAAGCAACATGACAAAACTTCTGGTACAAAGACATTGGCCCTTTAGGAGCCTCACACTGCAGAATAGATCCAAAGGGACGTGTGAGGGTCTTTTTGACTTGGAGTGTTTCACTTTGCCTCTGCTGTAGCTTCTGTGAGAACACCAACCTCCACATGACTCAGCACTGCTGGGGGGCTGGTGGGAAACAGCTGGAAAAGGAAAAAGGAAGAGAAGGAAGTGGGATGAGAATTCAAGGAAAGGATGGGAGAAATCCGAACAGGAGCCTCCTAGACAGATCACCTGCCAACATAAAATACTTCCATTATATAAACAGTTGATCTGCTTCAGGAGTTTTCTTTCTTTACTGCCTACAGCCTCCTCACTGAGGTTTTCTATATCTTCTGTTGTGGTGATTGCTAAATCAACTGTTTCTGTTTACCCTCTTTAGGGAAAGAGACTTTCCAAGTGACTGGCAGAAATACTATAATTTTTGTAACCATTCTCCCAAAATCAGTCATCACTGGTACTGGCTTTGTCTGTGAGACACTGTGTGTACTTTCTCAGATAAATGCCCTGAGCTCCCCCAACGTGGGCACTGAAGCTCATTGTGCCCTCAGCATGTAAATAAAGCAGGTTTACGTAATTTGGTCCTAAGTATTTTGTTTTAAAACATCACATTCTTTGTCCTGGAGCTCCCAGAGGAAGTTTAATGAAACTGTCAATATACCAGTTGCAAACATGTAAACTCCAGCTCTAGATAAACACCAAACAATAATCTAAAACTTCCATTTGAGAGAAAAATATGTTAGTTACTTTCTTTATTCAATTTCCTACCTTTTTTTTTAAGAATTGCTAAAATTAAAATCTAAAGGAAAAAAGCAAACATGAAACAAATCAAGTAATTAATTTAAATATATTTTAATTTTGTGGGGTTTTCGTTTGTTTTTGCTTTTTTTGTGGTTGTTTGGGGTTTTTTTAATTACATGAAATGGTGCCCAAGAAAGCAAACATCAGAAGTAACAAAATTAATTATGACATCAATAAACAATTCAGCAGTTCTGAGAAAATATTCAAATGACCTTCCCAAATAAAATGCCAACAATATATATTAAACCTGTAAGAGTCTTTTAAAAAATAGTTAGTATGCCAAGTATTTTCAAATGGATTGGCCACCCACATTAATTGTACGGCAAGGTTATTCCCATGGATCACAGGGCAAAAGAAAAAATTAAGAGAACAAAAGCAAAACCACCTATCAAGAGCAACGAAGCACAGTAAGGAAGACACCTACAAAAAATAAAGAAGACTAAGGGGAGTCAAGATGTTTGGTTTTACCAGCCCTTCCTGCAGTGTGAAACCAAGGAGTCAGTGCATAGGAAGGGCAGGAGAAAAGGAGCTCTGGCCAAGCCCTGCAGGTCCCAGGTGTCCTGAGGTGGTGAGGAGAGATGGGAAGTGAGGGAGATGGGAGGTGATGGGAGATGAGAGGTGATGGGAGATGGGAGGTGATGGGAGATGGGAGGTGAGGGAGATGAGAGGTGATGGGAGATGAGAGGTGATGGGAGATGAGAGGTGATGCTGCACGGTGCTGTCCTCCAGAACCAGGCATTTCCCCACCTGCACGGTCACTCCCTCCTGGTGGCTCCAGGGCAAAACTCCTGGTAGTTTCTGCAAGACAGTATGATCAGACCATTCCTGCACAGGCTGACTCATGCCAAACAGGGCTTCACTTTCAGGAGAGGATCCTTGTTGCTTCCACAAGCCCTTTTTCCCCAAAGGAAAGCAAGGGAAAGGGAAAGCAAGGGAAAGGGAGAGCAAAGGAACTGCAGGCAGTTTCAAGGACTGAGCCAGAGCAGTTCTGCATCAAACAGTTCTGCTGCTGGGCAGCAGAAATCTCCCCCCCCCCCCCACGCCACTTTCTTGCACTGTCAGCTTTCTCACCTCCTGAGCAAAAGCACCCAAAAATATCCAGCAGAAGGAGTAACACTGGTTTATTCCACCCGTGTGTAAAAATTTCTACAAGGTGTGAAAGGGATATAACTTTCCAAGTGAATTCACCTAACATGATATCAAAAGTAACATTCATAACAAGATGAAATATCAGACCTGCCCTTTCCTAAGCTCCAAAATGTAAAATAATTTTATATGCCAATTTACTGAATTTATAAACCAGTTAGATGACATTTTCAAGGAATATGTATATGGATATTAAATCAAGAATGTGAAAGATGTTTTAGAAAACTAAGAACCTGGTTCCCAATACCGTCAACCTCACAACAATTCTCCTTATTGGATTCACTAACTGAGCAGTAGCTGATATCAGGAAGCATTCTGGCCATTGAGATAATTACCTCAAGTGAACATAATTAACTTTGCTAAAACTGGTAAACTTTTAAAAGTCACCACTCCAGCGCTTTGCTTCAGTTTTTCACAGTTTGCTCTGGTGCTTCATAATTGATATGCTTTTCTTCCAAGGTTATTCAGACAGAAATATGTCCCTCTTCACTCCCACATCAACCAGAGGAAACACCAGATGGGCGCAACTTACTGTTATTAATTTGTACTGCATTGTAAAAAATATAGCAAACAAGCCTAAACTATTTCCAGCTCACAGAAAATACAAAAGTGTAGAATGAGGGGAATGATATCTGTTTTACAGAATGACACATTAAAATCAACTTCGCTTAGGAATCATCAAGCAAGGAGTTACAACTAAGTCTCGATTCCAAGGATAGCTGGGGAAAAAAAGTATTTTCCCATATCAAAAGAGTATCCAAAATCTAGACAATTGCATAATCTGATGAAAATAAGTCATTTCAAAGTTAAAAAACCTCCATTTAACCTGGGAGTATTCCAGAATTTTAGGTGCAAGTAAGAAATGGGTTCAGGTCCTTAGGTTAAATGAAAATAAATTTTGGAGTTTTTTTCATAATTTGAGGTGAATATCCTAATTTTTGGGTTAATCTAGGGTAGAATTATTTGTAATTTTAAGCAACAATTTTATTTTCATCAATACTACTTAGCACATTATTTGGAGAAGCTTGAAATTAATGAATTAGCAATTTTCAAAAGAAAAATAATGAAGTCTCAATATTCTCTAATATCAATACTTTAGGTTCTTTCAAAACTTTTTTTCTCTCTTTCTCTGTGATTTCCTCACAAACACAACACAGTAGAAGAAAGAAATTTGAAATACTGCAGCTTTGCTATACAACTTAGAAATTTCATTGTGTTTTGTTACTCTTACTCTTGAGCTGCTATAATACCTCTGGTTTAGCTGCTCATTGCTAGGACAGAAATTATTAATACTTTATCATTTTAATGCTGCCATCATGTCTCCTTTTTAGATAAAAAACCTGCATATGTAAGGTGAGCTTCACTGTAATGTTCAGATATGACAACCAAGCTTAGTGCTTTTCCTATTTCATATGGAGCAAACATGTGTAAACACTTTATTAAAATTAAAAAAAAAAAGAAAAAGAAGAAGTGAAAGCTGTTCCCTGCTGATTGATTTTTCAAAAGCTCCCTAGACTGAATCGGCTACAGATGTTTGCAAAATGATTGGATGTAAAGTGGGCTTAATTCATAAAAGCAATAAAATGTTGCTTATTGACTGAACAGATGAACTAGCTGAGGGGACATAATTTGGAGTGTTCTTATTGGAAATGCTTTAAAGAAATGTAATGATAGTGCAGAGAAAAAAGCCTTATTAGATGTAGTAGGATAAATTTGCTGCAAAACATTTTGCAAGATTTGAGACACTGAGAAAATTAATTCCTGAAATTTGGATTATACAGTTATGCATCCATATAAACTTGTTGTGGCTTCTCAGACTAGCAGTGTTATTCACAGTTAGCAGTGAAACTATTTAAGCCTACATTTAAGAGAATGTTAAGATGAACAAAAAGAAAGTACTGGTAACTAAATTCTCTCCTGTCTACTGGTGTCTACTCTGCATTTTCAAGGCTATAAAACCTCCGACATATTAACAAAATAGCTCCTGCTAACTCAGATCATCACTCCCAAAAGAGAGAGTGAAAAAATCTTTGTAAGATTTCTATGAGTTTTCCTTCCTTGAGGATCCATACACTTAACTCCGTGCCTAGCAAGGAGGTGCAAGGAGCAGATTAAAGTCATGCTGCTGCAGGGCAGCGATGTGTTCTGCTGTCATGTTCTGATCAGCTGGGATGAATGTCTGAGGACACACTTCTCTACAACTTATGGTTAATTTTTAATATTATTTTAGGTAGAGCTAGTAGTCACCTGGAAATTTTGATGTTCTTAGGGTCTCTACCTTACTAATACTCTGGTTTTGGCTCCTTATACCTTAGCCATGAGAATTTTCAGCATTAGTGTTTATCTGAGGTTTGAAGGAAGACTGGAGCAAGATCCCATCTGAAAATTATTCTGGTAAGTCTTCTTTTTGGAAACCTTGAAAAGCCCTTATGCCTCTGCATAGGGAACTGAAACTTTTACTTTAGAGCTGTTACAGACAGTGTCTGAAATTTAACCTTAAAATTTAGGTACCTAAAATGAGCAGATTGCATTCATATTCTCCAGGCCTTTCTCCAAGCATGTGTTTGCAGATGTGTTAACTGCAATGGATATGAGTTTCTTCTGTTTGGCTAAAGTTTTCCCTTGGGTTGGCTCATGAACATTATTCCTGATGACAGCAGGGTGCTGTGAAGAGCACTGCTGGGCAGGATGGCAATGAAATGATCATCAGTGGGAGCATCTACTTTTCTCCTGGCATGACTTACAGCACAAAGTATGGGACTATGAAAAGAACATCCAGTCGTGCTTTCAGCAGTTGCAGAATGGTGGAGTGGCCAAATCACACAACTCTGAGCATCATTTAGATGCCAATGCTTCAAATGTCATGTGTATTACTGTGATCTGCAATTCCCTGTATCATATACTCAGCCAGGGGCAGAAGTTTCTGCCACAAGAAGTTTCTGCTACAAGAAGTTTCTGCCCAGTTTGGATTCTGGAAGCTGATGGAGTTTGTAGACAGTTAACACAACCCACACTGGAGCAGCTGGGGAACTGCAGCCTTTGTGAAGGAGTCACGTTGGAGAAGTTTGTGGAAAACTGTTTTCTGTGGGAGGGACCCCACAATGGGGCAGTGAGGAGTCCTGCCCCTGAGGAGGAATCAGTGACAATGTGTGATGAAATGACCACAGGCTCCATTTCCCAAATCTCTGCACCACTGGCAGGGAAGTACGGAAAATTAGGAGTGAAGTTGAGCTCAGGAAGAAGGGAGGAGCGGGAAGAAAGGTGTTTTTAGGATTTTGGTTTTATCATTATCATATTTTACCTGATTTTATTGGTAATAAATTAAATTAATTTCCCCATGACAGTTACTGGTGACTGATCTCTCCCTGCCCTTATCTTGACTCAGAAGCCATGCATTATACTTACTCTCCCCTGCCCAGCTGAGTAGGACAGTGACAGAGTGGCTTTAGAGGACACTGGCATGCAGTCAGGGTCAGCCCACCACAGCACAGATATTAGTATTGCTTCCTATATGATTTGGGATAGCTTCTACATTGAGAAATATGATAATGGAGCATGACATTCCCGTTGAATATTACTGTTTGTGTCAGTAAGGGTTTGATCTTTTTCTGTTTTAATTTGTATATTTTAATAAACATGTGAGGAAATTAGAGTCATGGACTGCCATTTTAGTTCCTGACATGCACCACTTGTCTGAGGGTGATCTGTCTTTAAATAGGGAAGCAAAGCTATGTGTTTCACTTGTGTAGGAAAAATTTTGTTTCCAAATGTACCTATGCAGTCCCATTTGATATGTCCAGGATGACTGAGACATCCATGTGGGTTAAGCAGATCCCACAAAAGATGTATAGAAGACTCCTGGAGAAGCAATTGAAGTCTGGGCAGGATTGTGTGAGGTGCAAAAGGAAACAGAATCACACTGATAAATTTGGTCTGTTGAAAGAAAAGATTGAGACAAGCACAAAAACCGCGCTGCAGAAAAACATGAAAAATAGTAACTGAAACTTGTATTTTCTCCCTTTAAGTTATGGAAAGGAAAAATTCAGCCAGAGTCTTTTTAAAATCCAGCAATGCAAATGATCAAAGGTTTTATTCATACAGGCACTCTCATGTTTAAATTTTAAGCCCATTTGAAGTCATCTTCTCATCAAGTTAAGCCCATGTACAGGGATTGCCAAGATCACTGTCTTTTCCTGCTGTAACTGATGACAGCAGGGTTCCATCTGCGTGTACTAGCCCACTGCTGCCTGTCTAAATAGATGCGATTGTCAAATCTCTGTTCACGGTGTTTTAAAGCAGCAGTGAACATTTAGGCAGGCACATGAACAATTGTGTGCTTACAGGTGAGCTCAAACTCTTTATAATGTGTTCCTAGAGCTGAGAGGAGAGGGGAGGAAAAAAGGAGAGGTATAGACAGGGAAAACTGGGACTAGTAAATTAATAATAGAATAAATGAGTCTTGGTCTCTACAGTCTTCCATTCACCATGTGTATATGTCTTTTTCCAATTGGAAAAAGTCATTACCTGGTTTCAGAATTTGTGACATGTGGGATAACAACCAATGGTAACTTTTTGAAAGTAAAACCAGCTCAAATGATGGTTTCTTGATGTTTTAAGCCTTTGTACTGAATTGTATTTTGCCTCACCTACATGAGACAGTGCTGAAGAGGTTAAATAAAAGTTGCCCCTTTTTCAAAACTGTGTTAATTAAAAATGCAAAACCCAAAGAAATCACAGCTGGATAAATAAAAACAGCCCAGATGGTATAGCAACAAACTTCTGGCAGGTCTTGAAGCAGACAGTATTCCTGCATATTTTATTTCCTAGCACAGGCTATCAGCAGACCACACCAGTGATGGCTTAGGCAGTGCCTCGGAATGGGGGGCACTCAGGCTGTCCTGGTGCCAAAGGCAGCACAGTTTCAGAAAAACCTGACTACATACCTGGTCTTTGTTTGCTCATTGCACAAAACAAGTCCCCAGATTCCTACTGTAAGTCAACTGCATGTCTCATGACTAAGAGCAAATTCCTTTTGGTGACACTCCTTCAAGTGTGCTCATAGGCAAAGTTCTACCTTTCAATATGTCCATGTGTGTTTGTCAGCTTGGTCTGAAATGGACTCTGCCAGGGAATGTAGACCTAGTTTGGTGAGCTTTAGATCATGTTCATGTGTGCAGAACTCCAGCAAATTTCAAATCAGGTTGCATTAACTTTTGAAAAGAAAGTTGGGTACTACCAATTCTCTGCAGATATGTCTGGCCAGGTCCTCATATCCACTGTAGAGTGGCTCTGCCTAGGTACAGGAGGGGAGAAATGCAGATGTGTTGTTACAGCTGTTGCTTCCTTGGGCTGCTAGCTTCATGAAATTCTAGACATTCAATATCTAAGAACATCTGGACAGAGCTTTTAGGTGAAAAAGAAGTTATATCTGGATAACATGGGCACATGGTGACCAAGACCAGGCTCAGGACAGTAGGAATAACATTCATAGTTACTTTATATATTGTGTCTTTTCAAGAGCCTTCTTAATTGGTTAATCCTGAGAAATCATTCAACTTATCTCAGTTGGTTTTCCAACTTCCTTGCAAGAAAGCAAGTTTCAGAAGTGGAGGAGATACTACATGGATTCACATCTGAGAATTAAATGGTTGGGACAGAAAAAAAGTATGTTAGATGTGTGAGAGAGAGAGAGGGGGAGAAAATAATTGAGTAAGGTTAAAATACCAGAATGTGTACAGGAGTATCAATTAAAAATGTGTCTAGAATGATCATTATTCATCTTCTGAGTGGTCTATATCTTATATTTGTCTTTTCCAATGCACTCTGCTCTTAGTACATGTGGTAAATCCAGGGCTAGCACTACACCAAGTCATTGTGCTCATTACACACCACACAAGCTTTGCAAAAGCAGCGTGGGAAATGTACAGTTTTTTGTTCTTTTATTGGAGCTGTGGGTTGGATTGTGCTCTCAGACCAGCCCCACTTCAGTGCATGGCTCTGTCCTGCAGCCCCTTGCAAGGGCTCCTCACAGCTGGCAGGAGTTTCTCTGCAGACTGGGAGGTTTATCCTCCTGTAATGGGGAACAGAGTGACCTGGACTTGAGGCTATTTCTCCAGCCTTGGGGCATTCCTTCACAGCCTTCATTTACATTTGGTATTGTGATGAAGATCAGAGTCTTTTACTGCCATATAAACTTTAGGCATATGGCTTTATCCACCACAGAAATTCTCTGTAAGATGCATAAGAGGCAGCAGACAATGGAATGCTTCTGGTCATGAGGCACAATGGATTTTTAGGCTTTATAATTAAATAAAGCTTTTGGTGAGGGAAAAGGTCCTGAAAGGCGACATGGCTGTTGCAGCTACAAACTTTATTATTGCTATAGCAGAAATTAACAACATCCATTTTGTCTGGGAACTCTGAGATGGCCTTATTCCAAAGATGGTCTCCTGAGTGATTTGGATTAGACTTTGACTTCATGGCCAGATTTTCATGCAATGCAAGTTGTTGTTGTTTTTCTCCTTCTTTTTGTAATAATATATGTACTGCTCTGGCAGATGTTCTATTTTCACAATTTTTTTTCAAAATCAACACTACTGAGTGATACTGAGATGCTTTGATGGTGTAATCCTGACTGAAAAAGCCTTCTGGCACATTGGATAAAGACTCGTGATATGCATGCTGCTGTGCTACAATAGATATACCACTGCTCAACCTCCTGTTCAGGTTGAGCCCCCACATACTTTTCTCACGTCTTCTCCTGAGCCTCCCATATGGTTTTGGGAACTGCTGAGCTTCATGGGCTGACTCCCACCTTCTGTGGGGCAAACACAGCAGATTGAAGATCCTACTCACTCACAGACTCACCCCCCAAGCATGAGCATGAACAGAGACAAACCTGCATTTCAACAAAAAGAAAAAGCAGCTGGCAAGAACATGACTGAATTCTTCCTTCAATAGATTTCCTTCTGCTTTCTTTCCACCCACCCTTTTCTCTCTGGTTGCTTGTCCCTGGATCATTTCCTGCTCCAGGTGGCGTTTCCTTCTACGTGGAGAATTCAAAGACTGGAGTGCCAGCACCCTCGCTCCCTCAAGTAATAGCCTACTCAATGTGCAAACATCTGTGTTACTGCCTCTATAGTTAATAGGCTCAAGTGAAATTTCCATTCTCTGGCAGATAGCTTGGTGGAACTGAATACTCATCCTGAAAGGGTATATTTGCTCTGCTTTGGTGTGGTAGGGACAGGACTCTCAGTGAGAGGCTGGTGACTTATGCTGTGTGTTTTACCTAGACATTAATTCCCATGGCAGGGATGACAATGGTTCCTCTCTGGACTGGAAAATTATTAATAGAGACTGGACATGGCATTGAGCTTAGTTTTGGTCTGAGGTAGAGAACAATGAATTATCATTCACTTCAGATTGAACATGGATTTCTAATTAACAAGTTGTTCATGACTGAATTTTCACTGCTGTATATGTATTTTAATTGCTCATATATTATATATATATATTTATAACAACATACTAGTCTGAGGTATTTCATTATTTCTCTTTTCTTTTCCTATCCTTTACTTTTTGCTTTGGTCCCAGCTCTGTTTACTGATATTTGGTTTTGCCTGCTGGAATGACATTGACTTTGTTCCTCGAGAAATGTACAACAGCATGCACAAAGTGCACTTTTGGAGGGGTTTCTCAATGGATATAAAACAGGTGGAAAGAATTTTGCTGACTTTTTCAAATGTAGATAAGGATCACCTGAATGACAGGGTTGAAACACAGTGGACCCTTGACAGAGGAAGGCTGGCCCTGAGCTCCTGAACCAGGAGGCAGGGGTGAAGGGCTGTGGTTTTTACCTGAACAAAAAGCTGGCACTCAGTTTGCCGCTGCTCTTAGCTCCTTCTATCTTTGGGTCAACTTGTGTCATGGGAGTTGTAACTGCATTGGGAGTTAAAGGGGCAGTAAAGGTGGCATTTCAGGAGAGATGTGGGGAGCAGTTACTTGTAGCAGTCTGAGATGACCATTTCCAGGGTACAATGACAATTTTTTCCCGGACTGATGTCCCTGCTGAAGAGCCAGAGCTCCATGGTCAGATTACAAAGCCTGGCTGCTCCTTGGAGTGTGCTGGAGTCCTGACTGCTTATGTAATTTTTTCCTACCAATAGAATCTCTCCTGGGCACAACAATTCCTATTTATGAAAAATTTAGAAAGGGGAAAGTATTTTCCACAGAGCAGTATATATTCTTTAAAAAAAGCTGAAAAAATGTAATTGCACTCAGCGTTGGACTGAATTTTCACAAGCAGTAGATTAATTTACTCAGGGAACCACTTTATGTATAAGTACTTAAAATTGCACGACAAAATGCAGGAACAGGGTGCAATAATGCATCTTCAGATGTAATGCAAACAGTTCATTTGTAAAACTATTTCTTTAGCTCAAGAAATTAAATGTAAAATTAATTGTTCAAGTTCAGAAGTAGCATCAACACCACAGTGACACCAGCTAATTGTGTGTTATATTTCACAAACATCAGCCAATTTAGTATTAGACTTTCTCACACAATTCTATGTACTGTTTTCTTTTGGAATCTCAATAGGTTCGTGTGTTTTACCACTTGAGAAGATCTAGAGTTGCCAGAAAATTTTCACTGCTTCTATAAATGCATGAACAATGGGAACTGCTGCCTCTATTTGCTACCTGGCAAATCTGAGCAGAGTTCAGTTCATAAGAAAGGGATCAGATTGGTGCTGAACACTCATGTTTTCATTTGAAACAAATATAGCTGCAGGAAGCAAAGAATTTTCTGGAGATTTTCAGCATGTTGCAGCATAGACCCTTTAATGAAATTACAGTGTAAGGATGTCCAGCCAAAAAGATGGAGTAGTGAAGGTTTAGTAAGGGTAGTGCAATTAAACTTTAAGACAAACTAGATTTATGCTATTTTTTTGGTATATGTTGTTCACAGGTCACATAGAAACAGTTTCAGAGTAACTAGAAATAGCTCAAATATATTCAAAGCAGCATTTCACACATCATCCTTGGTAAGAAGTCAGAAAAGATTGTGTTTGTTCCTGTTATTTGCCTTTAGTTTGTCCAGATGTACTCTACAGGTAAATCTTACTCATTATCAAACATCTATGAGTCACTGGAAATCACAGACTGATTCTCACCCTGACTTGTACATCATGCAGCCTCGTTAATTTATGAGCACTGCAGAAGAGGAGGAGATCTTCTGAACTGTCTCCTTTTTATGAGCCCTCTGATATCTCAATTTCAGCCTTGCAGTAAATATCACTTATCTACTTCTCGAGGTATATGTAGTCTTAAGTCATAGCAAAGTTGGCCTTTGAATGCATCATGCTGCTCTTTTCCCCCCAGAATTTAGCTTTTCCTTGTGTCAAGAAAAATAATTTAATAAAATTTACATCTGACTAACCCTGAACTGAAGCAAAAGCTGGTTATGCTTTCAAGTCTGCAAAACAATGTCAGTATAGCTGCCATTTAAAGAGAGGTTACTGCAATCAATCAGCTATTGCATGGGCCTGAGTCCCACAGAGGCCAAGGACCTATGTTATAGTAAGCTCTTTAAGCTAGGTCTAATATGCTCTAAGAAGACTATGACACACCTAAAATAGCTCAGCTACTCTTAGAAGCGTAAAAATTGGCAAAATAGCTTTTGTTGCAGTGTTAGAAACTAAAAAGTTTAATAGAAAGCTAAATAACAAACAAAAAAACTAAGCTAAATGCTAGATGTTCTTACTCCTAGTAAAATACCTTATGAAAGTGATTAGATTCTTTGTTCACTCCTTTTTCTAATTAATTGCTTAAACAAAACTTTTTAGCTTCTATCTAATTAGCTATCCTTAAGTTTGAAGTAAAGTCCCCTAAGTCCTATGAAGTGCCTTTTCACTTAATCAAAAAAAAAAAACAAACTTCTAAACTTCTTTTCTTTTAAAGAGACAAAAAATAGTTTTGTCACTCCATCAACAAAAAGCACACTCCTACAGACTTATTATATTTCTCAGGCATGGTCAGGTCCATGGTCAGATTTCAGTTCCATGCCTGCCAAATTATTAAGATTTCATTTTCCCTAATGCAATCTTTGCCATCACTGGCAAATAGTCATGATTAAAAGTGCATCCATCTGGCTCTTACCAAGATAAATTATCACATTAATCTGTTACTCTGCCTATATTTGAAACTGTGTACTTACTCTCTTTTGTGTAAGTCATCCTCTATTTAACAAAATGGACAAGAGATGTAAAAGTGGTTTGGTAAGCAGTGACAGAAATCATCCTGTGACAAAGCTGTCTGTGAGAGGGCTCAGTGCACATAGAGATAAGCTCAAGCCCCACAGTGAGGATATGTGCTGAGATTGGAGGATGACTAGGACACAGCTTGAGCAAACACTTCATTAGCCATGAATAATAAACGAAGATACTGGACAAAACTGAGTGCAGTGTTTAGAAAGAAAAAAAGAAAAAGAGCTGAAGTGTCAATACCTTGAGGTATTTGTAAAGAGCAAAAGAGGATGCAAAGCTGCAGTAGGGACTAACTAACTCCCTAATAACCTAGACTAGCTAACTCCCCTAATAACCAGCAGCTCAGATACCTTCCTTCTTTTCCAAGCTCACAAGGGATCCAATTTGACTCTCTAAAGATTAATATAATGGGCCAGCTGACTAATGATTTGTTTTTACTGACTTTCTGAGGTCCTATGTACTTAAAAAA
This sequence comes from Agelaius tricolor, assembly GCF_023055355.1. Classification (NCBI taxonomy): domain Eukaryota; kingdom Metazoa; phylum Chordata; class Aves; order Passeriformes; family Icteridae; genus Agelaius; species Agelaius tricolor. Next base: position 81,778,764 of record NW_027269261.1, read on the forward strand.
CCACCAAAAACTTGAAGGAATAAGATCACTATGTAATTCTACAGTGGAACTTCTATTAACTTCAGAGTTGTGGTACAGCAAAATAATTGTTCAGGGTTTTTATCTCTAGATGCAGTAATTAAAGCAATATTTATAATATAAAGAATTATATAAGTATATATAAGCATATATATATATATATATATATATATATATATATATAAAATATAATAAGTAATAAAATCGTTCCTAGATGCTACTTGAATGTGTTTGCTATAGACTCTCAGAGTCTGTCACAGAGCATGCAAGACTAGCTTAAGGATTTCAGGTATAAAAGTAGCAATCATAAGGGCAGGTGAGGGAAATAATTTTAATTTTCTTGCCTTGTTGTCTGACCTACAAAATAAATTTTCTCAATGGAAGTGAATGGGATTTTCTAAAATGGGGGCTTTTAAAAACTGTTGAGGGTGCATTTTAGAGCTCGTGGTTCAGTTGCAAAGTAGACATCAGCCTCTGTGAGACTGTAAGGGGTGATATTTATCTCACTGGCACTTATCATGGGACATAGGACATGACAGGAACTTAGAGTACTTAAGAAGAAACATAATGAAATGAAACTCACATCACCTCTGAAATGCTGTAGAATATCATTAATACTCCTTAATTAGTCCTCTATCTTATGTTGATGCCTAAGCCATTAGAATAAAATCTGAGTGTCTTATATCCCCTATAAATAAAAGGAAATATAACTTCATCTAGTGGGTAAAAAAAAAGGGAAAACAGAGGTCAAGAATATTTTGAAAGCCCTGATTCTTGTAAGTACACTTACTGTGGTAAAGACAGGGTAGATGTGAATTATTTATGGGCTGATGGTGCAGGATGGCATGTCATTTCACACACCATCAGCTTCAGAAAAATACCCCTAATTAAAAGAAAAAAAAGAAAAGCAAACCATGCAATTAATAAAAACCAAACAGATAATTTGAAAAGACTGTGCTGAAATCTGCAAAAGACCACTCAAATTAAAAGCTCGAAGGCTGTGTCCTTCATGTGCCCTGTTATGGAGTACAAGGCAATACACGAGTTGGGGAAGGTATAGAAATGGAAAACTGATGGACAGGAATGTGGAACAGGGATTTGGGGACAGGATATTCAAAAAGGTCTGCCTAAATCTAATCAGGGGAGTCTTTAGATGCTGGAGTGGTGTGCTCCTCTTGGGGTAATACAGAGCACCTAATGTTAGTTTGCAGATAGAAACCTGAAATTGTCTTCAAAAGGGAAAAGCTTCTCTTTTTCCAAGGAGACGTGAGAGGGCCTAGCCCACCTACCCTGGGCTTTGGGAATGCCTGCTACTCAACCTAATCATGTCTGCAATAACTGTGCCTCACTTTGAAGCCAATTTTAAATTACCTTAGTAAACTATTTCAAATCCAAAAATTTAAAATTAAATCCCTATGTGTCATCTAGTTCATATTAAAAAGAATGGAGTTGCAGAGGACCTATAGCCTCATCTTTTTTAGCTTGCCTATTGAACTGTTTTATTATTTGCTTGGTTGATAGCACTGCCTTTTACCAACCCTTTTTAACCTTTTGCACACCAAGTTTTTAACCTTTGGAAAAGCAGATGTCTAAACTGGGTGTCTTCTGTTCTCTTTGGAAAGAATTTTGGAGGGAATTTAAGAAAAACTAGTTGAGTCTTGGTGAACTTTTCTAAAATGCATTACCTCAGAAAATACTCTTCTTGTAGGCAGCAGTGTTTGGGCAGGCTCAACTTTCATGACACATCAGAACACATTTTATTGGGATGCATCCTGGAACCACCTTTGCAAAGCTGCAGTTCACTTGTTCTCTGCAGAGAATTTTGATCAAGCATCTTCCAGCAGAGAGTAGGCACGGTCCCAGGTTTTCTCCAGGGGTGCATTTTTGGACTGCCACCAAATGTAGAAGTAAATATGGAGCAGGGAGTTTCCTCTCTTTCATGATCATAAAATAATCCAGATATTCCCTTTTCTGAGAATAAATGGCTTTATGCAGTTTGCATCCATGTGATTTAATGCTCTTTCCCCTGAAAACAGTGGCCTTGCCTGTGTCTTTCATCCTTGGAACTAGTTATGCCCTAAACCATTTCTGGTGGTTCTCTGACAAAATATTACCTAGCATGAGTGAAACTTAGGCAAGTGAGCATGCAAATCATTAAAAAAATAGGAAAACTATTTTTCAGGAAAACTAGGTTTCAGCAGTCTTCTGTGCTAGTCCTGGGCAGTTATTCTTGTTAATCTGAATACAGAGGACTAGAGGGAATTTTGTGGGAGAAAAATGTCAACCATGAAATCTGGCTAGACTAAAACATGGAATGGAAGCTGTGAACTGACCAGCCAAGGGTTTTAGGAGACTACTGACTGCAGTTTGGACAGAGGGTGAAAAGGTTAAGGCTGCATGGAGGCAGGTCTGACAAATTGGTATGGCAGAACTGGGAGAGTAAACTGCTTTGGCCAGGAAGAGAAATTGACCAAATTTAATGAAGTAATTTCTGTTCTGGCCCAATATCTTCTTCTTGATCCATACTATATATATTAGAGAAGTAACAAATTTTGATTTAAAACTTTATAATAGCGGGAAAATAACTTATTTGAAACAAGTAGTTCCAATAGATAACATGGATTTCAAAACTCTTCTAAGTGCAGAGACACTGCCTTCGAGAGTGCTGCTTCATCTAAGATTTGTGCATTATGGATTCTCCCTCTTCTCTCCATCACATTGTTCTTTGCATAAATGCACTAAATATATGAAATCTACTGGCAATTAAAGGGCTGTTCTCTGGTCCCTTTGGGTTTCACTTAAGGAAATCCTAAGAGCAAACAGTCGAAGAAATTGGAACTTGTTTGGTGTGCTAGATTTGTGTTTAATATAACGTGAGTTTTATACATGAAGTGGTAAATATCCTTCCTTATTCAAAGGGCAATTTTTCTGTTAAAACTGAAATATTTAGCTTCTGTGGATTTTTAGCACTAATCCTTTCAGAAAAAAATCCAAATATTAAAGTTTTAATTTGATAATTTTTGATGTAGAACTTTAACATTTTTCTACCACAAAAAATATCCATGATATAATAATGTACTGTAAGCTCTCTTAATAGAATTTTCATTGGAAACTTCACATTTTTCAATTTTTCAGAATTGTTCAGAAAAATACTGACTAAAACCTGGACACATCACAGACATCTCAGGCTCTGATATTGAGCTACTTTTCTTTTTTTTCTGGATCATTTTATTGACCATGGGAAAAAAAGAAAACAAATAGAAAAAGAAAAAAAAAATTTAAAAACCCTGAAAAAGTCTGCACTTTAATAACACCTCTTGTAGCAGAAGTAAAGCACCTTCTAATTCCTAGTATAGGACTGAAATGCTCCAGCATAACATCTCATGTAGAGCTCTTAAGTATGTGAAGAACTCTTAAAGACCTACTGATATTTAAACCATCAATTTGTTCTAACTTTTGTCTTTGATACCTTGTTTTCTGAAGAATCCACTTTTGTCATCATGAATTATCCCTATGGTAAATATTTCACCATCACCCTTTGTGGTGTATGATAAAACAAAATAGTTTAACTGCTCTACTCTGACCTTATCTCTTGTTTTATGTTCAGAGTGATTTAGTGGTTCTACTGAATTTATGAAAAAGTGACTTTTTTCTCCTTCATGGTTTTGTTTTCTTAATTGCAAGGGAAATATTTTCCTGACTATACTGAAGAACACACACTTCCTCAAATAAACAGGTGCTAACAGGGATGATCAGTTACCTTCTTGAATGACAGTGTGTGAAAGTCCAAAGATTGTGACTACTTTTTTTTTTTCTCATCACTTAGTGTAAGCATTTTTTAGTCATATTTTCTACTCCTGATGAAGTGTTGCTCACTGACATGTTACAATTTGGCAACATTGTTCTTCACATTGTGCTAACAACTTTTAGCATCTTTTAACTAATTGCAGGTTAAATACATAGTCTGATGGAGAGGAGGAAATTTCTTTAAGAAGTCTCAGAATTGCAGAACTAACCCAGAGGGAAGGAACTTACAGGGGTTTCTAGTTTAACCACATGCTCAAAGCAGGTCTAATAACTCTGGGCCTTCCCCAGTCAGGTTTTGGTTATCTCCAAGGACAAAGATTCTTCAGCTTCTCTAAGTTCCTGTTCCAGTATTTGCTCACCTTCAGAGTTAAAAATCTTCACAGCTTGCACTGAAGGTTGTGCCTGCTGATTCTCAGCCCTCAGCTGCACTTGACACCTCATATAAAGATAAACCAGCTCAGGTACTTGAAGGATCAAATAATCAGATTCTGTGATGCATTTGAGAGAAAGCAACCATCTTCTTACAAACATCCTGAGTCTCCTTTCAGATGAATTAACCTATGATCTGGGCTGAATACATTCCAGTGCTTCCATTCCTCTATTACTATTGTCTCAGGCCAGTAGTTTAAGGCCATGAGATCACAATCTGCCAGAAAAATTCCTTGCTAGAATTGGGCACTTATTTTACCTAAAATATTCCCAATTTAAACAGTCTAATAGGTTGTCAATATCTAATTCACTAACACAATAAAAAATTAATGAATATTAGCTATTTAGATAATGAAATAATTCTTAGTGTTGACTTCCAAATTCTTTCTATTTCATTGTATGAGCTGTTCTGTTACAAAAAAGAAACCATTTTCTCAGTGTCTTGGAAATTTTACTTTGCAATTTCTGAGTAGTGGAGGAAAAAAAAATAGAGAACTCATTTCTGGGAGGCAGTTAGTAACCACGGGACATTTCTCCTGAAGGAATCATGAAGAATTGATGATAGCTACTTTGAGATACATCTCACCAAAGGAACCCTTCTAAGAAACATTAGTCTTGGCCTAGACCAGTTCTGGAAAAACAAACAAACAAACAAAAAACAAGCAAGCAAAAAACCCAAACAAAACAAAAAACCAAAAAAAACCCAAGCAAAATAAAAATGAGTTGCAGAACAAAATCCAGAAAGAAAAAGACATTAAGGAATAATGGAAGTAAAAATGAATATGTGGGAGCCAGAATATGCACAGTGCCTGTGTGGGTGGACAAGCAAGTGGGGATATGCCAACAAGAAAAAGGCTGACATTTCCTATTCTGTAAAGCTAAGATATAAACAAACTTTCTGAGGTCTGTTGAGGCTTAGCTTCTCTGACCTTGCTTCTACCAAGTGGTGGGGCTAAAAGGGTAATATTTATGGTTTTGTGTTCCTGTAAAGAGAAAAGAGAAACATGCTCTTACTGCAGCTCAGTTAATACTCAGTGGAAGTTTCCACTCTTTTTACCATTATGATCAATGGAAGAAAAAAGTGTTAGCAGGATCCTGCTGGCTATTGCTAGATCTCATTTTAGGAATAGTGTTCTTTGTTGTACTCCATAATCAGGAATCTGATCAACTCCATAAAGATTTCTTCTACTCTTCTACTTTCTGCCCAAGCAATATTCCCTCAATATTCCCTTCCTCAAGCTCTATGCATTGTCCCATCTCTCCTCTCCATTTGTCTCAGTTCCAGAATGAACTCAACCCTCCCTTTTTCAGCTTTTCTCTTTGAGCCTGGTTCATCTCCAAAGTACCATTGGATTCATTTCTGCTGAGATCATCTGTTACCTCCTGCCCTATCACAAGACTTCAGTGAATTCTGGGACCATCTCCAACTGCTTATCTAGGAAATAAAATAATTAAGAGCTGCTTCAAGCCTAGGGGTGGCCTAATTTCTTCAGACCTATTCCTGCTCCCCATCCAGGATAAAGAGCTGAAGTTCCACAGAGCAGCTTCTTAGCCCACCACTTGGAAACCCGAAGTAGACAGAAGAACACACAGGGAACTATCCCTATTTACTGCCTCCATCCCCACCAGCCTCACTATGCTGCACTAAACAATGTTGAATCCTTTAAATCATAATTACAAACCAGCCTGTTCCATGCTCCACAGCGACAAGACAGGGATGAAGTAAGGAATTGTGACTGCAGGGTAGGGTAATAACTGTCAATAATATCAACAAAGTATCCAACCAATGTGTTATTCATGGTATTTTTAAAGCAATTGTTATAACTGAGACTAGCACTAACAATAATAGTACTTGTGTTTGAAAAGACATATGAAACTTGTTCAGCTAAAGTTTTAGTTACAAACTTTTAAGTCATCTAGTTGGAAAGAGATTTGAACATTTTAAAGCAACACTGGGGTCATTCATATGCAGGTTCAGTAACCTGCAATGTCTCATGGAAAAAATCCACCACTCAAAATTGTAGTTCAAAATATGGCAAACCCTACTGTTTTCTGGAGAAGCTTTCTTTCAGCTCCTGGACAGGAAAATCAACAGGTAGAAAGGTGAACAACAGCACATCATTCTCAGCTGAAAGCACACATGAAAAGTCTACCAAGGCTGAGAGCAGAATGGTCCAAGAATTGCCATGGAGATCACATCACACTGTGCCTCAGGGATCCCACTGCCCCCAGCCTCACTCCCACACCTCCAGAGAACCCAGAGGTTCCACAGCTGCACAGGGATATGTGCAGGGTCAGAAGTTGTTTGGCTGAAATATCTGTATCAGCTGTCTGAACACCCACTCCTCCTCCACCCTGGGACCAGGGATTGGATCAGATGGAAGAAATTTTTCTGCCAGATGTGACCCATGGGCCATGTTTTGAACTGTGCCGATTTAGTTTTACAGGGTTTAGAGCCTAGTTCTCTCCTCAGTAAGGACTAATGAAGATTTGGCTAGTAAGGTAAGACTCTGTGCTCCTAGTTTTTTATAATTCACCTATCATTAGGAGTGTTTGGAAAGGAGGACTCTCATCATTATTTTTGTTATAATCCATAGTGGAAATTTTCTAAGTTTCAGACTTACAGACTCTCCACATTCTGTAACTAATTCTAGTAGCTTTAGGGAGTTCCCCAGCTGGGACAAATCCAGGCTCATCTCTGTCTGGAGCATATCCAGGCTCACTTCTACTGGGGGGCCTTGAAGTTTTCCAGCATCCCTAGCCATGATGCAGACCCACTTGGGACTCCTGCCTTCAGGCTGGCCATTCTGTAGCTTACAGAGTTCCCAGGACTTGGGTAGGCTTGCCAGAATCACAGTTTCTGTTGGAATCTTGCCTTGGATTTGGCAAAATTTTATCAAACCCAAGCTGTTTAGAGTGAAATATTTCACACTCAACCAACTGGAATTTTTTAGCAAACTTTGTTTCAGCAGGAAATTTCTGACCAATTCTATCTATTAAAAAATCAGGTCCTTAGGGAATGCTATATATTGCCATCCGAGATACTGAAGTGTTAACTCCTATGAAGAATCTACTGTAACAATATAAGCATCCATTTGGTATCTGTATTTGTTTAATGATCATTGTATGTGTTGTTACAGTCTCCAGAAACAATTAATGTTCAGATTCAGTGGGCTGTTGCTTCCTCAGATTTTGCAAAATGATGTTCTCTTGTCCTGGTGGCCGGCAGCTGCATTTGGAACCAAGGAAGCCTCCATTTCAAAGGAATCCACCTATGTAGGTGATACCATAGAGGACTGTGCTGCCATTCAGAAGGACCTCAAAAGGTTGGAGAGAGGGGCAGAGAGGAACAGCTTGAACTTTAACAAAGGCAAATGCAGGGCCCTGGACCTGGGGAGGAATAACCCAGGCACCAGCACAGGCTGGGGCTGGCCTGCTGGGATTCATCTCTGCAGAGAAGGACCTGGCAGGGCTGGTGGACAGCAAACTGTCTGTGAGCAGCAGTGCCATGGTGGCCAAGAAGGACAGTGGTGTCCTGGGGTGCACTAGAAATGAGCATTTCCACCATGCTGGGGGAGATGATCCTGATCCTCTACTCAGCCCTAGTGAGGCACATCTGGAGTGCTGTGTCCAGTTCTGGGCTCCTCAGGACAAGAGAGACATGGAGCACCTGGAGAGAGTCCAATGGATGGTGACAAAGATGATTAAGGAACTGGAGCATCTCTTACACAGAAAGGTTTAGGGTGTGGGCTCTGTTTAGCCTTGAGAAGAAACAGTTGAGAGGGGACCTTATCAGTGTACAAAAGTATCTGAAAGCAGGGTGTCAAGAGAATGGAGACAAATGTTGGTGCCAAGCAATAGAACAAGAGACAAGGGGCAGAAACAGGCAACCGGAAACAGGATGAGGAAATGGCCTCAAGCTGTTCCAGGGGAGGTTCAGGCTTCACAACAGGAAGAATTTTTTCACTGAGAAGGTGGTTAAACCCTGGAATGGGATATCCAGGGAGGTGGTGGAGTCACCATCCCTGGAAGTGTTCAACACATGACTGGATGTGGCACTTAATGCTATGGTTGCTGTGGTGGTATTCAATCAAAAATTCAACTTGATGATTGTGGAGGCCTTTTCTAACCCTAATGATCTAACTCTCTATGATTCAATGGAAGTGATGGACCTGAACATGAGTTATAACTTCTTTACTGTGAGGTTGACTGAAACTGGCTGCCCAGAGAGGTGGAAGAGTCTCTTTCCCTGGAGATATTAAAAACACATCTGGAGACAATCCTGAGTAATGTGCACTAGGTGATACTGTTGGAGCAGGGAGGTTGGACTAGATTGCCTCCAGCGGTCCCTTCCTACCTGACCCATTCTGTGATTCTGTGATTCTGAAATGAGATGATGAAAAATGTGCATAGTAAATGGAATGGGGATGATAGATCAAAGATGGATCAGAAGAATTGTAGGCAAGATAATAACTCCTCAGCCACTCTCCAGGTGCTGTGCTCCTAGGGACTTTGAAAGCTCTTCTGCCTGATGAGCTACTCCAGAAGCAGTTTTACACACTTCTCATTCGTAATATACTTCACATTCATAAAATGGACTACAACCATGTCCTCAATAGCTACAATCTCGTTATGACTGAAAACAACTAGCAGTATTCAGGTAACAGAATGATAAGAAGAAAGAAGCTGTAGACAATGCACTATCCCCGGTTATGTGCACCTTTAATCACTATTTTATCAGTATGAGGACTGAGTTTGCAGTATAAATCATGGGGAAAATATGGTCTGTACCTAAACCTTACATGAAAAATTCTTGCTAACATGATAGACATTTCAAAAATATGAAAACATAGTAATAATCTACAGCCTATGTTCTGATTGCATTAGAATCAAGCACTATTGTACAGTAAAATAATATTTTAAATGGTATTCTTCTTTTATGGATGATGCAATATCTCTTGATATTTACAACATTTATAAAAGACTAAACAATATACATTAACCATACAATTTGCCTTCTCTTTCACCATTCCATTTGTTTTATTGCTCCTATAATTTCCTGGGCAGTTTAGATGAGCGAAGAGCGTGACATACTGCTGGCCCCATAGCTCTTTGTTCCATAGCTCCAGACAGATTTGTCTCTGGTGTGATTGGTCTCAGTATTCCTAGGCATTACAGGAGAATTTATTTTTTTTTTACCAATTTATCAATGTGCTTTTATAGCAATCCTTAGGAAAAAAAATCAAAGGAAAACAAAATAGATAAGGAAACTAAGATTATTGCTTTGTAAAATCAGTTATCTGAATTTGAACTGAGATCTAATAAATGCCATTTATGTTTAGAGTTAGGTTAGAAGGTTAGAAAAGTACTCAAAATGAAATTTACTACCTGAAGGGTGAGAAGGAATGTAGCAATCCCACATTCTGTTACAGGAAAGATGAAATGTATGAAACAATTGGGAAGGAAATGCATTCTGAGACTCCTGGGTTGGTTGGCAGAGGTTACTGTGTGAAGTGGGCAGCTGCTGGAGGTGTTGCTATCCTGGCTTTCCCAAGAAAAACAATCAGCAGGACCCCAGTCTTTTGCAGTTTGTTGTCCTACGTTATTTCCCTATGCCTAAAGTTAGAAAAGACATGAAAAAAACCAGCAATATTTAAATGAATAATGGCAAATAAAACTTGCCAGATGACAGCAAGCACAAGCACTAATATTTAAAATAGCTGTGGTTATTTCCTCAGTAGAGATAGGACTAGAGTTACATTGCAGTGAACATACCCAGAAAAGTGCTGCATGTTCTTTGTGCCATGCACTGTGATTTCCAGAGAGAATTCTTGTCATTTTAGCTTTTTAAGCTGGTGAGACTTCAGCAGAGAGAAGGAATGATGGCACAGATTGTAACAACCTTTTTATTTTCTAAACCAAATTATTCTTTACAAGATCCTGTAAAATGAATGATTCCAGTACTAGGAGTCCATTCCTGACTCTATTTTTTTAGGTCTATAGGCAGAATCTGTGAATACAACCATTTTGGAGATTAATTCAAATAATTTATCTGGGTGGCCAATGCCAAAATTCTTTCTTTCATGATAAAAGTTATCTGGAGAAACATGATGGCAGAATTTGAATTTCTAAAGACAAAGCAGTCTGTTCTGGATGTTTTTGCACCTTTGCATGGCAATCATCAAAAAGCAAATATTTAAGATAAATATTTCAAAAAACGATATGCATATTTTATTGATAAGTTTTCTTGCACATACACGTGTATGTAGCTGGTGTAACTGTTCTATGCACATTGAGAATATTCTAGCAGAATAAAAGCATTTTGCAGTGGATATACAAAAAAATATATTACAGATAGCATACTTCAAAAATGCGGCATAATTCAGTGTCTCTCCAGAAGTCATTTGTTCAGAAAGCTTGAAGCAATAAAACCTTATAAAAGTAAAGACTATTGCTACAAATTATCCCAGTGTCTCTTGTTAAGTCTGACATGGTTTTAGGCCAGCTGATTCTGATAATGCCTAACCAGATTTTCTAAGAATTTTGTCGCATTTTTCTAGGTTTGCTTTGTTGCTGATATTTTTCCTTCAGTGATGAGATAGTGCCATGCAAAAGTTCTGGTCACTGAAATGAGAGAAGACCTTCAGATTATTTCAAAATGACATTTCATCCTTATCCAACATTTTTGTTCAACATTCACAAATATCTCTCCTTTGACCAGAAGTATCCTGCAAGTTCATCTTCTAGACAGCCATGCCAGGTGTAAAAGAAAACCCTAAAGAGCTTTAAATGAGACTTCTGCCTTTATGGAGGATACCTAGATCATGAAACTATATATCCTTTATTAAAACTATTATCAGTTCCCATAGGGAAGAGCTTGTCTTCTCTGGGCATGGGGGAATGGTGGAGAATTGAACATTTGTTGAGCCATGCTGAAAGCCTGGGTAGCCCTTGGTCTTTCAAAGAATTGTCAACATCTTTGCCCAGAATGGAGAAACAAAATCACACACAAAACCAAAAAAACAAACACATAAAAACAAACACCACCGCCCCCCCCCCCACCCCCAGGCAAAAAAACCCAACCAAAACCAAAACCAACCAACAACAACAAAAAAACCCCTGACAACAAGCCCCCCAAAAAACAAATAAAAACCAGCAACAAAAAACCAAAACAAATTAAAAAAAAAAAAAAAAAACAAAAAAACAAAAAAACCCCAAAAAATTTAAAACTACACTGCAAAAAAACAAAACAAGGCAAAATAATCCAAACAAAAAAACCCCAAAAGAAACCAAAACCACACCAAAACCCAACAACCATTGCTTGGAACACAGCTTAATGGATCCTACATGTGGTTAAATAATACATCCGCAAGGCCAATATTCCAACAGGGCTACACAGCAGTGCTCACAGTTTGATGTGCTCTTAGGCCACTTCAGAAATTACTGTGGATCAGGAATTCAGTCAGACATTTCCCTGGCCATCCTGTGGTATATCAGGTCTAGACATTGACACAGAGGCCAGGTCTGCAGAATAAATTCTGGCTTACCATAGTTAGGTAGGTGTTGTAACGAAGTGTGACTGTCAGAATTATGGCAGTACAAACTGCTAGCATAGACATGATTTTCTAGAAAAGCTTTTCATGTGCCTAAACAGTGTCTTTAATTTAGAAAAGAGGGCACAAACTCAGCCAGCAAAATCATAGTTTTGCCAGTCTAAAATATATGGCTTCACATTCTTTCTGAGGATATATATCAGGTGGGATGGTAGGAAGCTTTCCAAAAGCAGACCTTTACTTCATTTGTAAACATTTTTATTAGAAAATGAATATGTCTCAAAGATTTGGTTTGTGTCATTTCTCCAAAGTCAGGAAAATTCATTAGATCAACATTTGTTTGAAATTTGACTTTCCACCTCCTTCTACTTCATATATTATCTGTGAAATGTGGATTAGAGTATTCTCCTTCTTGACAGGAGTGTTGTATATATGTTTATTGAAAAAAAGGAGTTTTTCAGGTACCTTAAGCTCACAGAGCTTTTTTTGGAAATAGAAACACTCCTTTTTTTTTTTTTTTTTTTTGTTCAAGTTCTATGGGAAAATACACTTTTTAACAAGTATTTTTCAACTCAGAGGCTTCCAAATTTCCAGCCATTTTAAGACAAGAGAAGGACAGTGGGTTCAGGAATCTAACATGTCAAGATGATGTATAATGTTTTACTTATTATAAACAATGTAGAAAAGAAAAATCTGTTCCAAACTTGGATAAAGATTCAAAGAACACAATGTTACCTTCATTTAGCTACCATCCCAGGGAAAATCTGAAACTCCATTACTTTCTGACTACAGCCTGACTAAATATTAGCAGAAGAAAGTACACCTAGAAGAGTTTGAAAAGTTTCTATAATTTATCAGTAAGACATATCAAAATCAGGAAAACAGATATTTGGAAAGCACAGCACATTAAAAAAGAATGTGCTTGCACCCTAAAATAAGAGAAGAGAAATAGTAAATCAAGGCTTGGTCTTACCTCTGCCAAACACCAGATTTTCTGAAATCCAGACCAGGTCCTGGGCTTTAGGTGGCTTTAGGTGGTTACACAGGAAGCAGCATCACTATGCTCCTGCCATGCAAAAGGTTGTGCAACTGAGACATTAGAGATGCAGTTGACCACTTAAGTACTTTTCTGAGTCCTGTTTTATTGCTGTTTTAATCTGAAAACACTGAACAGATTAGGTCTTGATAGAGAAACACCCCACCACTAAGCAATGAATACCTTGCCTGCTGCAGGGCAGTTACCAGTCACTGCTGCTCAACCCCAGCCATCTGCAGTAGTTATGGCCCATCCCTGAGCCATGGCATTGCTGCAGTGAGTGTTCTCACCCTGACCCTTTTATGGGGCAAAATATGCTTGCTTATTCTTGGTTTAAGCTGTATAAACTGGCCATACTCCAACTCAACTAAAAAGCATATGCAGTAAGATTTAGGGTGACTGAGCTAATCAACATTACTTAGTAAGACACTGAATTTGCTCAGGGACTCATGCTTTATTTCTGTTATATTGGTTTCTGCATTCACAAAATTTCCACCTGGCATTCTGTAGACTGGTGGGTAGGAACACTTGTGTTTACTGTGGTTTAAGCGTTAGACACGAGAATACAAAGAAAGAGCCTAAGTCCAGCTAAGGCAATTCTGTTCCCTTCAGAAGCTGTTTTTCATGAACATCTAGAAAGGATAAGACACCAGGGCACGGGCTGAATTATTTATAAGCATTGACATAATATTCAGCATATAAAATTCTCAAGTCAGATTTTCTGTTTCAGACATATTATTTCCTGACCATTATCAGAATGAATTTGTCTCTTTAGGTACTTATTCACATTTTTGGTCTCTTATAGTGTTAAAGTACACAAAAAGGTATTTCCATTTGCATCAATTTAATTTACAGATGTTGCCATATAGCAGCATTTAGTGTCCCTCTTTTGTGTAATATCAAAAATCATGGGGTTTCACACTCAGAGAATCAAGCATTCCTTGTGAATCTAACTTCCCAGTCCTTTCATGAAAATGAAATAGTGAAAATGGTGATTGAGGAGAACAGATTCAAGACCACGTTACAAACTGTCACGTCCTATTTCCTGAACTATGTTTCATTGGATGACCTTCAGGACGATTAGCAAAGTGATTTCAAAAGTTTTCAGATTGCTTTAGTGGATATGCCATTCAACTGATGTTAACATTTTAATATATTGAATTTATTGTGATGTAAACACCCTAGAGTTTTTCTCTCATGAAAAAAACTAAAGAACAGATAATCAAATTATGTTGGCCTGCTGCCACTTTCAGTACCATGACCATGTTATGTCAAGGCATTTGGATGATGGTAGATCTTTTTATGGAAGGTAGCTTTCTGTTTATAGTTACAGTAAAAAATGTGCATTGAGGGAAGAAGGAACAAAGTTCTGTAGCACCTTTGCCAAAGCCAGACCACTGACATTAGTGTGCCTTTGGATATGCTGTGGATTATCCTTGGCTAAGGGCCAAACACCCATCCAGCCTCTCCCTCACTCCCCTTCCTTAGCAGAACAGGAACAAAATAGGATGAAAAAGCTTATGGTTTGAGACAGTCAGTGACACCCCTTACCCATTATTTTGGTGGACAAAACAAAGCCTTCTATGAGAAATTTATTTTATTTATTACTAACTACAGGTGAATTGGGTAGTAAATAACAAAACCCTCAAAATTTAGAAAACTGCCTTTCCTCCCCCCTTTTCTAGGTTCATCTCTACTTCACTAGTATTTTACTTCCCTTTAATTTTTTTCTATTTGTTATCTTTTCCTTCTGCTTTATTTTTAAATGACATATTTTTCTTTCTTGCTTCTTACCCTACAGTTATTATATTTTTAAATAGACGGCAGTGCAACCTTACTTCAGCAATTGTTTTAGACAAAATTATTTTATACCATTCTTATTTTCCCTCAGGCATCAAAAATACTATAACAGAGAAAAGAGAAAAGTGTTTTTCTGTGGAACTTTCTGATGTTATTTCTAGAGCTGCTCTAAAAATAGAAATAATTTTAAGTGAAAAATATTTCTGAACAGTATTCTGCTTTTTAAAGATTCAAACCCTTTTCCAAAACACCATAAAAGTGATAAAAATAGCAAATAAATTCAATGCAAAATGTAACAGATTAGTGCTGTTAAAATTCAGTGAAACCTCTCTGACATGCAGAAGTAATCTCTGTGAAACACCGCTGTGAAGTACTGTTTCCAAAGCTATTCTGAATGCATTTGATATCTACTGCAGAATTTAATTTGTATCCCCAAAACATTGCTAAGTTCAGCAGGATTGTTCTTATTCCACAGGAATTTCAGTTTCAGTAAATAATAGATATATTTTTTAGTTTGATGAACTTACCTATGTGAGCTTGCATCACTTGATAATTGATGATATTTAAAAGGAGCTTTGTAACACTATGGACAATTGTCCATAGAAATGAGTTAATTTACTTTTGGAGTATCCTATCAATGGTATATTACAGTGAAAGTTTTATTATCTATAACTTTGCTTTCAAAGTTATGCCAGCTACTTCATTTTTTCCATTGCTACCCTATATCTAGAATTATTTTCTTATATTTAATGGCAAATCCTGCTTTGTTAACCAGTTTTGGGAAATATTTTGAGGTTTTTCTATCACTGCAGTGACACCTGGTGTTGAAAGCAAAGTTGTTAATAGCTCAAAGGTATAGGAGAATCCATTTCATAGCAAGTATTGTCTTAAACCCACCAATGTCTCTGACTTTTCAGCACCTTCTAACTTGAAAGAGAAGGAAAGGGAGAAGGGGTAGGAGAAGAAAATCAAGGGGGAAGGAAGGAAGGAAGGAAGGAAGGAAGGAAGGAAGGAAGGAAGGAAGGAAGGAAGGAAGGAAGGAAGGAAGGAAGGAAGGAAGGAAGGAAGGAAGGAAGGAAGGAAGGAAGGAAGGAAGGAAGATAACATTTTCACAAGTATTAAAAGATACTTATCAGTTGCTGCATGGATAAGATTTCTCCCCAACAAATGATAAAAAGAATTTGTTTTAACTCTTGTGTCCCTTGATCACAGTCTAATATAGAAAAATATTGTCAAATAACTCTACTACACTGAAGACTGATTCAGACATTAGCACAGTTGCCAGGGTTAATTTTTCAACCTCACAATAGCAACTTCTCAAATTCACTGGATTTAGAAAAGCCCGAGGTGTCTGTGACAATAAATCAAACAGAGAAGTGAAATATTCCTGTATACATTTTTTTTCTCCTGAGGAGAAACACTGACTTTAAAAAAAAAATTATGGGAAATTAAAGCATTCCTTTACATGCCTGTGTATGTTGTATATACATATGTTTCTGTTTCAACTGCAGAAATGTAGTTCTGCAATTGAATTTAGAGAAAAGCTTCAATAAAGTCTTAGTGGAATATACAATCAATGGATTTAAATCCATATATACAGTTTTCTCTGTAACAGAATTCCTGTGTGCTAGCATACATAAAATATGAGCATCTCTAATAAACAGCAGCTGGAGTATATAGCAAGCTGGATCTTTGTGTGGAATATCTTTAAGGTGTTTTTGGCACAACTTCCAGGACTGTCTTGACCAACACTTTCCCAGATGTGTAGGATTATGGGATATATCTTCTGGAATCTCTCAGGAAAGCACTTTAATTCACAGCCACACCTGGGCTGGATATTGCAATCAGCTCCCATTTTCCACTTACAATTTTCCTTCCTCGTTCATTTTAATTTCTCTGTTTTCTCCCTTATCACTTAATATATTTTCCTCATTATTGGCATCTGGGCTGTGTGTTCTAACACAAACACCGAAAGACCAAATCAAGATTAAAAAAAAAAGAGCAAAAATATTCCCATTTCAGATGGAAGAGCAGATGGAGCTCTTGGCACTTCAGAGGATTCAAATTGACCCTCTGCACCAAGCTCAGGGAAGACAGACTGTCACTGCTGACTGGAAAACACTAAAGAGACCTGTTTTCCCATTGAATATACAGTAGCATTTTCTAATTCTTTAGCTCTAAGCTGTGCATGGCCATGAAAGAGCAGCTGAGGGTTTTTTGGTTTTTTTTGTTAGATTAGACTCTTTCACATCTCTTGGATGCTCTTCTCTTCATTTTATGTTGAAATGATTGTCCTGAAATTTGAGATAAAAATGCGATTCTACATCTTTTTAACAAGTGCCTGAGAGAGGCTGTGATTTGATTCTACATCTTTTTATCAAGTGCCTGAGAGAGGTGTGGTGACTACACCCTGCTCTTCCCCATCCAAGGATTAAAACATTCTGAACAGAAAGGGCTAAAAACTCAGGTGGTGCAAAAGAATTCAGATCTGCACAGAGCAGTTCACGATCTGCCTGAATTCTCAAAGCTGGCCTATGAACACTCAGGGAATAATTATCTCTTCCAGGTACTACATACTATGATGGTTACCTATTGTCAGTATTAACACACTGAGCCTTTAATGAGCTTTTTTGAATACTTTATGCATTGTTTATAGCGATGTTTCATTAGACTGATGCAAAATACTCAGTATAAAATGTAATCATTTATTTCTAAATAATATAACTGCAATTTGAAATTTTTTTCCCCTGAAGAGAAGAACAGAGTTACACTTTGGTTAAATTTTTTCTGAAGAAATACGGCAGACACATGCAGTATAAACCTTAATGTAATATATATCCACTTAAAAGGCATCGAAGTCTCAGCTAAATTTAGAAGCTGAAAAACAGACACAAATCAGATCCTTGAAAAATGCTCAGGTAACTCAGATTCTGAAAGAGCCTGAGACTTCTTGGAGATATCTCCTACTTTGGTCTCTTCACCTTATTCCTTATTCTGATCAAATTGGGTCCATTATATCAAAAATGCCTGTACCTGAAGGGAACTTACAGGAAAGATGGGGCAAGACTATTTACAAGGGCATCTAGTGACAAGACAAGGGGGGGATGGCTTCAAACTGAAAGAGAATAGGTTTAGATGAGATACTAGGAAAAAAATTCTTTACTGTGAGGATGGTCTGGGACACCTTCCACTGGAACAGGTTGCCCAGGGATGCCCCATCCCTCGAGGAGTTCAAGGCCATGTTGGATGGGGCTCTGAGCAACCTGGGCTAGTGGAAGGTGTCCCAGACCATGGCAAGGGAATTGGAACTAGGTATCTCCATGTTTCCCTTCCAACCCAAGCCATTCTATGATTCTATGATTATTTTTGTGCTGTCACATTCAGGAAAAAAATCTGCCTGAGAAGTAAACAGATGTTTTGAAATTATTTTTTATGTGAACAGAATGGTATCTTTGGTGCTTGACCAGCCTGCCTTTGTTTCCCTAAACCAGAGGAATGAGCAGGGGAGTAAGCATTTCTACAGGTTCAGAAAAAGTAACATGTTGTCAATATTTTAGAAAGGATATTCCATAATTTGAGCTAGATCCTGAACTGGGTGCAAGTAGCTGTATTCAAGATATGTACTTTTCTGAGAAATTTTTATGAACAATTCTAAGGAGAAGGTAGGCTCTGGAAGATATAATAAGGCTCCTCTCCTCTATCCATGGAAGAGAACTCTACCTAGGAGATGCCAAGAATTCTCTTTCCAGACACAGATCATAGAACTTTTCATTTTGTCCACTTTCTTTGTTTTCTGCAATGAAAGTCTAAATAATCACTGAGTTAATTTTAAACAGTACTCTGACAAAAAGCTACCAACTCCACCCTCTCTGCCATTTTTCCTTAAGCCATTGTGGATGTATTGCAAAGGGGACTTTTTTGTGATGGCAGTACTTCATCTGGCAGGAGCTGCAGAGCCACATCATACAGAGTCTCCACCATGAAAGATGCAGATATAACCTAAAATGTGCTGAGATCTCTCATGATTTATTTAAATCCAAAATTAAAAGTTGGAGCTGTGCAGAAATATTTCTCATCATATTTTGCTGAAACTAGGATAATAAAGAAAAATTCTTCACTCCAGTTTTAGCTGTCCCACTCTACCTCAATTTTTAAATTAATTCATTTTTTTCATGTACCCTTATTTTCTCTATAAAACTGGCAAAAACAGATTAGCTTCAAAAAACATTTCCCTTTTAAATAGTTGTTTTTCATTTTTAAGGGAAAATAGAAGCATCTGAAATTATGAACATCATTCGCCACTCAAATACAGCTTTGTGCCAAGTTTTGGTAGAAAGAAAATTTTCAGCTGAGTGACAAACCAATAAATATGTAGGCTTAGAGTAGCTCTTCTGAGAAACTGAACTTCAAATAGTAACTTTATAATACTAACAAAAATGTGCTAATTTTTATGCTTATTTTTCTTACTTAGCTTGTTCCTGATGGTTAGGAAGTTGATTGTTCATTTTTCTGCTGCCATTCACACCAGCTGCTATAAAGCAGCTATAAAAATACTCCCAGTGCAGATCTTGACCGTAGATCACTGTACCTAGACCCAGCTGCAGATGGATGGAGCAGCTGGTCCAGAGAGGTGCTGTTCCTGACTCCCACACACACTTGGTCATGATGCATGAACAGCACAGTTGCTCCCCAGCCACAATTCCCATTCAGTCACAGATTTATGAAGTAATGAGCCGCCTACCAGAAAAAAACAAAACCAGCAGCTCTCCAGCACACTTTAAACAAACACCCAAGAATATTCCATAATTATAAATAACTGCAACTCAGCCATCAGATGAATTGCTGAAACTTTTTTACAAAACTTGTTAAATGGGAAGCAAATAGAGTAGAGCAAGGAAAGAAGGAAATATGCCTATGTTGGGAGATAGCAGCATAAAAATTGGTAATTATTTTTCAGGACACTTTCTTTTTTTTAGCATCAGTGTGATGGTTGATGGGGCTGTTTTGCAATGATTTATTAATATTTCATGTAGCCTGCCTGTTTAATAAATATAATGTGAATATGCCAGCTTACCCTGACTTGAGCTACAAGAGAAGCAGGAAGAATAGTGTGAGATAAGGTATGGATTCTGTAGTAAATGCCAATATACTGTGAAGGGACAATAGGCAGCCTATATCTTGTGAGGATGCAAAGTCTTGGCTCCAAAGCAATTAACATTGTTTTTCACCAGCTTGGGAATAAGGGGCCATCAAGGATTAGTGGCCAAATAGAAATAGTCTCTCCAGAAGGGAGGTGTTTCTACACGGTCCCTTTCTGTGGCATGTGTGCAAAACAGACCTGTGCAATCCACAGTTTGAGATGATGGAGATTTTGGTAAGGAGGGCATGGAGGGGGCTTGCTGTTCTAAAATTATTTTCCTCTTGCTGTTTTGCTTCCGTTTTTAAACTATTAATTCAAGAAAAATAGTTACTGCAGCTGCCAAAGCTGTGAAGTTTTCAAGTTCTCGGGCAGAGTATCTCCCAGCTGTATACTGATACTGAATAAAGAAATCATGCTGGTGGAGGATACACTTCTCTCCCCATGCCTAATTCTAGGGTTTCCATGTAAAAAACCTGCAGGAACAGACAGAAGAAACCCAGTGCATAATCTGAGCACCAGTGCTCAGCCTTGACCTGGACACTGCAGTTCCCAGAGGTGTGCCGTGCTGCAGACACTGCTTGCTTTCATCAGCCACCACAGCCTCCAGTAGACAAGAGCTACACTTGCCCATTCACTTTGATCTGATGGATGAGTGCAGAGAATCTGTAGAAAATAACTGTATATTACCCATTAGACAAAGACTAGAAATAAGGGCCCGAGAGTTAAAGTTTTAAAGCACTTATTGTAAAAAGAATTATATAACAATTATGTAGCCTGCAGTACACCTTTCAGAAACCTTATATTACTTGACTTTGCTTAGTATTATTTAGTGCTGCTAAGAAATATACTCACAGCTCTAAAGAACCCCACCTCCTGTATACTATTTGCTCCTGCAGAAGCAATACTGAGCTGTATTATTTATTTTGTTTTCCACCAATTTTCTTGAAAAAACCACCACTGATCTTAAGGCTTAAACAGCACAGTAACAGTGGCTGATTTTATTTGGCGTCAATTACCTTTGAAAGGGCAGGTTCGATCCTTTATGTGTCTGTTCTTCAATGAGCATAAGTAATTCAATGACTGGTCCTGTATCAGCAGGGAAATGGCTACATTATCTAATAGTCCTCTTCCATCTCTAACTTGTAAGATCCTATCAATGTCAATAGCTGAAGTATGTAACAAGGCTAATGTATTTACAGAAAACCAATATAGTGGAAATAATAAAATCTAGACTGAGGAACTTTCCAATTTTAATAAGATAATATGTTGATTTTTTTTTTTTACCAGGCAAAGATTTTCTTTTTTTCTTCTCAATAGCTCTCCTCTTTGACTTTGTCCTCTTTTTTTTTTTTTTTTTTTTTTTTTTGAGACCTCTTAAATGAATGGAATCCCAGAAGAAATTAACCATAGCCATATACAAACTGATTAGTTAAGCAATGCATGACAGCAAGGGCTTGTATGCACAGAGACTGAAGGGAATTTGGGACAGAAGTCCAACCTGTGACCTTCCCAGGTACTAACATTTAGGAAATGAGAGTATGCACTACCCTAGAGAAACCTGGAATGAAGTTCTTCTCTGACCTTTGTCTTCTCACACAGAATTAATTGTCCTTGCTCCTTCCATTAACACTTTATTTCACTGAGGTCCAGCCAATGCAGTAGCAGAGGAAACATAAGGGTTTTAAAACTGGGTCTTATAGGCAGCCTGGGCTACCTATACCTAGGCAGAAGACAGCTAATTTCATAAGGTGATTCCATTCTCCAATTTCTCACAATAGAGTTGTAACCAGCACGTTCATTTTAGAAGTA
The DNA here is from genome assembly GCF_023055355.1 of Agelaius tricolor. Classification (NCBI taxonomy): domain Eukaryota; kingdom Metazoa; phylum Chordata; class Aves; order Passeriformes; family Icteridae; genus Agelaius; species Agelaius tricolor. Next base: position 81,800,356 of record NW_027269261.1, read on the forward strand.
ACAGTTGGAAAAGTCTACTTCTTGTAGCACTCATGTTAAGTGTACTCTTTGATATAAAGGAAGTCCCATCAATAATTTAACATGATCATTCAGAACTGTAAAACACAAGCAAATACAGAGATCCCTTCTTTGCTTGCTGGGAAGCCTAATTTTATTTCTAACAAGAATGGTTGCTGAACAAAAAGTGCATTTCTGAAGTCTACTTCCAATATCACGATGTGAATGAAATCTAAAATATGATCAAAAATTCAGTTTGCTGTCCTGTGGCCTTTCTGTCTCAAGCACAGTGAAACATATCTGTCCACAAACATAACATACTTCATTTGTTTGTTTTCTGAAGTGTTAGCTCAAACTCTGGGACTTTTTCTGTAGTTTTGCGTGCTGCTCTGAGTGCTAAAATGAACCTCAGCATAATTTTCTGTGAAGTTCTTTTGGAGTTTATTTTAGAGGCATGAATTTCAGAGGCATTTATTGCAGAGGCATTTCCTCTGGAGCCATTTGCTCCACAGCTCCCACAGCTCCTGAGCAGTGTGTGTGCTGTGCTTTTTGGGGTGCAGTGTCATTTTCCACTGCCTCTGAAGAATGCCTTTTTGTGCTGTAGTGGCTCACCTGCATAATAATAGGAAATTGCTATACAATCATTAACCGATCAATATCTGGTAAAGTAAACCTGAAATAAGGAAAAACAGATGTTGTTTTCTGTGTTTAATGAAAAAGGCTTATGCATCCTCATGCTGTATTGTCTGATCTTTCTTGGGTTTGGACCTTATGTACCAGACAGAGGTATTTGCCACATAATCCATGTATTTGAATGCTGTTTACAGATTACCCAGAATACCTCTGGAAAAGCAAAACAGCAGCCCCTGGCAAATGTGCTGATGAGCATAACCTTTGAGGAAAAGGAAGCAGAACACCTGAGAGCTGCAGGTCCTAGAATGCAGCTGCTCACATGCCCTGTCATCCCCTGGAGGCATATGAAACCTTCCACCCTTAACAAGAAGCCAGAACATTTCGCTTTTTCAAAATTTCACAACTAGGTGAAGAGGAATAAATATCACCCCATCACCAATGCACTTAAATTATTTCATTCTGCTGTGGGAACAAAAATGCATCATTAAAAGTTTTCCAGACAGAAACAGTTTCTGACACATCCAGAGTGAATGGCAGCTCTTCATGGTTGAATACAGTAAGTACTTAACCCAAAGGGCTGATAGTAAATGTAAAATGGTGGGATGATTTCTGCATAAATGGGGAGCACAAGCTAAAACTTTTTTCACAGAGGGCAAATCACCTTAGAGATAGCATTGACATGACTGTAAATCAAGATGCAAAGATATCTTTAGAGGTATTTGACCCCATTTTACTGGTATAACTCAGGTGATTTCCCTCTTAAGGTAGATTTTATAGCCTCATTGAAATAATTCTCCTATAGCAATCAAGGCTTCAACAGGGCCATTATTCTCTGTGTGTGACCCATTCACCTCTGGAGGGAGGGTATTACCCCAAAGAGGCAGGAATAGCAGCAAGGATAGAAGCTGCCACACCCTGACTTGAGCACTGAGGGTGTTACTCCAGTGCAGGAGAGCACGAGGGACTCAATCCACTGCTATGATTTCCAGTATTAAGCTGCAAAGTCATATAGATATGCTAAAATTAGTGCCTTTGCTATCAGAACTGTATTGAAAACCACACCTCCACCCTCTCCCTTATTGTCCTATAGGAAACCAACACCTTTCCTCTCAGGGGAAGTCTATCTACATGACTTTGACCCTCCTTATGTTGAGTCAGATCAAAGGTTCATCCAGTTTAGTAACTTGACTTACAGTGAGGAGCCATGGATGCTCAGGAAAGAATAAAAGGAAGTCACATGTAGAGGGATCCTTGCCCTGCTATGCCCCTCTAGTTTCTGATAATCTAGATGTATTGACTTTCACTGAATGAAATACATAACTTCTTTCTGTTGTAATGCAAAGTAATAGTTTTTATTTTCAGCTTTTTGTTCACAGGCTTGTTTTTAATCTGCTGACAGAAAATTTCACTGTTTTCCCTCATTGTTCTTTGTCTTACCATTGTTATATATGATAGAGATAATTCATGCTGTAGGAATAGATATATGTATGTATAAAATATTAGGAGAAAATCAAACCTATGTTTGTAACCACTCTGGCCAGGAACAGCATTCTGTTCACATTATAACCAATTCCTGGATGGTGTTAAGATAATATCAAACCTGTTACCTGTTACCCTTTAAGATAATATCAAACCTGTTACTGTACGAATGGGGAAGCCCTGGGCCATGAGCTACATTTGCAGTTGCTCTGACTGGGAATGGAGTTATGCACATTGTAACCGATTCCCGGACAATGCGGAGACAATACCAGATCGGAATAGGACAGACTGGAGCTATCGAGGGGGTTTCCTCTGGCACCAGCATTTGGAAGATATCATCTGGACCTCCCTGGAGATGATTAATGGAATGTCTTGAGAAGCTCACAAGATCATGCACCTGGACTGATTAAATCTACGGTACTCAAGGAGCTGGCATCACCTACTCCATGTGAATACATCTTCTGCCTGGGTACTCAGACACTTGTCTGGGTCTTGGACACTGTCTTTGTCTGTTTCTGCACATGTATGGATTCAACTTTACATGCAAGGAGACACAAAGAAACGTGTGGTCATCCCTGCCTCAGGCAGAATAAACTGTATATAAGCTGGCTGTGAAGAGCACTCGAGGTGAACCTTAGGGGGAACGCTGTCACTCTGTCAGCAGGAACCCAAGGTCACCCAGCACCTGCACCCAGGGCTGACGCTGTCTTGGCTGTGGTGGGATTTCAAAATTCTCTATTTATTTTTTTTTTTACGATCTAATAAATCTCTGTTAAATTTTTGTAAATTCGGCTACAGATTTGATCATTTATAACACCATGGTCCACAGGTACAAGTGTGACAATTTTCAACTATGCCAGTTGCTCTAATTAAAGAGACAGTGTCTCTTCCTGCAAAATTTGTTTTGCCAGTGGCTGCTTTCTAGTTCTTTTATTCTAAGATATAATTATTCAATGTATTATGAATATGTATCATTAAAAAATCCATGGTTTTATACACCTTATCATGTTTTCTTCCAACTGCTCTTCTGTGGATGAAGAGTCCAGGTCTAGCCTCAATTGTAATGGAAATAAGAAGGATTTACTGGTATAGCAGCTGAGACTCTTTGTCAAGCTAGTCAAGAACACTTCAACAAAGTACTTATTCTTGGAAAATGTCAGTTTGTAGAAACTTAGTATTTTTCCAGGAACATTCCAGTCTTGAAAAATCTTTAGCAAGGGTTTTCTCTAGTCAGGTAGGTTTTCTGGCCAAACTGAAAGCAGAAATGAGGGAATAACTGCACAACCATTAGTTGCTGAGATGTAATAAGATGGAAATGGAAATGTCATTCAACCTATCTTCAGAACCACAGTGCTTATACAAAGTTAAAGAAATGATCCCTGGATTAAGTAATTTGCAATTAATCCAGGTCAAAGAAGAACCAGTAGGATGGTATAATGAACCAACAAATTTTCACACTTCTGGTATTACTCCAAGCACTTTGACACAATGCACTCCATTCTCCTTCACCCTACAGCTCTTTTACCAAAACTGGCAACATAAAGAGCCTCAAATTGCAAAGTAAAATAAATTATTATCCATTTTAATGTAGTTCTACACAAATTGTGTGTTGCTGCCCAAGAAACACAAAATTGCTGTGAAATTATAACAGAAAGGAAAATCATTCACCAGAATTGTGGAACTTGCCTTTGCCACTGAATAGTGGCTTAAGCTGCATATGGACACCAGGCTCCATCTTTGGTGAAACTTTCTCCAATATTTTGCTTTTAAAGAGGGCAGGGTAAGAACAAATCCATCATTTCTCATTTGGGAAGCTAAAGATGGAGGCATCCAAGGGTCATTTCTGGTGAAAGGCAGTTTTTGGATTGTATACCACAGTTCTCAGATAGCATGTTGCTGCTTGTTTTGCATGAAGTCAACAGTAGTGCTAGTGAGCATCAAGAATGTCATAGCCAGCATTTCATTTCTTGGCTCAGTTAACAATTGCAGAGTAGATGCTGCTGACTGTGAAAAGTAGGGAATGAAGTATTTGTGCATGGAACTCAGTCATGAGTAGATGTTTTACTTAATTTAAAAAAAGTTTCAAGATTTTCTTCTTTTGCCAACTTTAATACTGATATTATTTCCAAAGTAACAACCAAGGCTGATCCTTCCAAGTGCTCAATTTCCTCAGCAGCAGCTGAATTCCACATTAAGCTGGTGTGTGCATGTAGTGCCGACCAGAGCAATGCAAAGATACCACCTAGAGTTGTACAGCAATATTAACAGTGCTGCAGTTTCCTAACAGCAAGGCAGGCTGATACATCTCTTTCAGCCCTGGATGTGATGTGGGTAACTCCAGAGCTATAGGCAATTTCTTTAACCCACGAGTCGGAATGTATAGTGAAAAAGAAGTATGTTTGGAAAAGCGTCTCTTTTCTTTTTTGGCTCCATGTAGTTCTCTTTCAGTTTGGAATAGCTTTCCTTCCCATTCTACTGCTAGAAAGCAAGTGAGCTTTCAGTGAGGCTGAACAAAAGTGGAAAAAAATCAGTGAAGAATCAGTATTCTTTACTATTTAAGCACCATGTATGAATACAGCTCGCAACAAATGTACCTCTGCTGACAGGTGGAAGAGATAGACTTATGCTGATATAGCTGTATGAGAAAGGAGCTAAATTATCACTTTTCCCTACCATTCAGTATCCATGCTGGGAAGAGAGCTTATTATCTCTATGACAATTACTCTCCTGTGCATTGCAATATGGAGAGTAGTTCAGCTAAAGCATGTTGTCTCTGCTGAACTAAAAATGACAAATTTCACAAACTCATATTCAATGTCAGCTTCTCCTTTGTTCTTCAGTTTTTGTGATCCACAAGATTAATCTCCTGGTTAAATCACTTAACAGCTATGGTACTTACAGCTTTATTGTTTTCATATTATCCAGCACATCAAAATCCAAGCCAAAACACAACCACCCAGGCCAAATCTTTGAATGGGTGTGTCTAGGAACAAGTTTTCCTTTGTTAATAAGGAAGCGTTTATATAAGGTTTTGATTAGAGAGAATACTGTATAACCAGTGACAAAAATATTAATTTTGTAGTGATTCTTTGAGCAAAATGTTTCCTGTTCTGTGCTGTATTGTTGACTAAAGTGGGGAAATGTGGTTTGTACTCTTATTTTATCTACACCATGTTTTGGTGTCCATAGTTATTCGTGTTGCAATGAGTTGACAAAAATCCATGGTCAGAGGAAGAAAGCTCCAGAATGATGGATGTTAAAAATATACCCTGAAGAACTGTCAAAGATAAAAAATTAATGATACATACAATAAAAAATCCTAAACCCCCCCAGAAAACAAATGAGGGAACAAGAAAACAAAAAAATGTAAGGAAGGAACTGTGTAAAATTATTTTTTTATCAGAGCTTTGTAAAATGTACTTATATCACTAAAAATATTTCTTCAACATGCTGAAAAGACCCCGTTCTTCAAGACCCAGAGATTTAAGGGTTTTTTTGAGGATAATACAACTGATTTTCATTATGACATACATAAACCACTTATAAGTCCAGTCTTAATTCAATTTTCTCAATCTAATTAAAAATTTTGTATCTGTATTCTGAAATCAGATGTTTCCATAGAATTAGAGGATTTGCAGAAAACCAGATAGATTAGACTCCCCAGATTTTTTTTGTCTCAAAAATCAGATATCTTCTCAAATCAAGTGAACAAGCTAGTACATAAAAATTACCTTAAACTGACTTTTTGTTCAGTTTTTAGTTGCATTTTGCTGCCTTTTCTTTGGAAGTTTGTCCTACAATCTCACTTGCATTTAAGAAATCGGCAGCCCCAGCACTTCCTGCAGCTGCCAGAGGGAGGGAAGTCCTGGCCCAAGCCCTCTCTCTGCCCCGGACTTCTGCAGAGATCTTGCATTATTTTATGTCTGTGACTCCAGTGGTTATCTCTGAAAAGGAGCTGCCCTTCCTTTAAACAAGCTGTGAGGAGATTTCCAGCAGTGGTCAGGGGCACCCTCGAGCTGCCGCCCAGGAATTGCTGGAATTTACATGCACACACCCAGCCTCTTCCCCATGGGCACCCTGCAGCTTTCCAACACCAGAGCACCAGGCAGCCTTCCTTCTCCTTCCCAGACATCTTTGTGTGAGTGCTCATGAGGCCCCTACACACACCTAATCGGGTACCAACCCATCTGAGGAAAGTTCTGGATGGCCCCTTGGGAAGGAAACACGGCTGGCAAAAGGTTTCTTCCAGTTCTGCAGAAGAGCAGGCTGATGCCTCCTGATTGCACGCATTGCCTTTGCAAAAGAAGGTAAAATGTGAAATTCAAGGCACTTCTGCGTTAGGAGAGACACAAAAGAAGCAGAAGGAATAAATGTGGCGAATGTAGCTGTAGGGGATAAAGCTATCCTCCTTCCACTAAATATGTCTGCAGAAAAACACTTGAGATAAGCTTCATTATCTTTCTATAGACACCTTGCTAACACAGGTGGGAGGCACTTAGGTAACTAGCAGATGAAGGGTTTGCTCAAGGTCAAGCAGTCTGTCAAAATCACTGTTTAACCCAGTGAAAGAACATATACTGAAAGCTTCCCACAGATAAAAAAGCTCTTTTTCTCTTTTCAAAATGCAAATTTTCTCAGAGAGTGGTTTTTTTCTTTTTTGTTCAGTTTTTCCATACAAGTCACCAACAAATGTTTGATTTTTTAATTGTGATTTTTTAAGACCCTGCATTTTTCATGTCTTTCCAGTGTTTTGTGTGGACAATATTGCATCCCTCTTAGCTGTAGTCGGTGCCAGTTGTGGAATCTGGAAGTACTGATTTCCAGACCCTTGCACTTAAGTATTCCATTTTATGTTTCAATATTTCAGAAATACTATGGCTAAAAAAAAATAAAAAAATAAAGAAAGGAAAGGAAAAAAAGAGAAAAGAAAAGAAAGAAAACTCCCAAAATATAGCTACAAGTGAACTGCATAAAGCAAACAGAAATGTAGATGCTGGATTGTGTCCAGAACTCCTGGTTTCCTGCGACCCTTATAAGACAAAAGTTAGGGCAGCATGCTGCAAAAAGATACCACGCTTTTCCAGCACTGATAGGCTTTCCACATCTGCAATGCCACAGCTATAGAATTCATTTTCAGACCAAAATTATCTCTTTTGCAGGCTGTACTGCCTGGGTTTGCAGGGCCATAAATCAAGGCTGTAGTCAGGCAATCAGGAGAGAAAGAGCTTTTGAATAAATATTTTTTAAAATATATATTTTTTTTTTAAGTAATTCCAATTAACTTTTTAATCTTTCTGATATTTTGTTGGTAGTTTGGAGGTTTTTCCCCCCCTTCCCCTATTACTATTTTGTAGCAAGCACTGAGTTCATTCCATGAGAGCTGCTGGAATAGGGATTATAGGGGAAGGCAAGCATGCCTTCAGAGATGATATTTTTAATTAATAGTTGAGGATAGTCTAGGAACAAAGATAGGCTAGAATGAACATCTGGATGTAAATATTGCTGAACTGGGATGAAGTCATGCAAAACCTTCAGGTACAGAACCTTCAGAAGGAAGTCAACCAAAACACCAGAACTGAATTCAAATCTGGTTTGAGACAGGTCTAAAATAAGCAGGTTGATCTTACATCTCATTCTTTGATCCTTGTCTTTCTTATCCCCATATTAATGGTCAGACAGTATTTCTGCTCTTTTTCTCTGATTTTAAATATTTCTTGTGTAAAAAAATTGAAGGGTTTCTCAGTAGGAGAATAAAATATGTGCCTTTTAGGTCGGGGGCTCCTGCTTTTCTGAGGAATCACAGTGAAAAAGAAAATTTTTGTCAGAGTTGGAAACCTGAACATGAATGCCAGCAGGAATGCAGCTGAAGTGCTACAGCACCATCTCCTGGAAGTCAGACATTTCTGAATTTCTAGACCTGATTTAATGTACAGTCACACAGAGAGATGAAATTTACCTTGGGGTTAATTTAATATATTTCTCTTCACAAAAATGTTTAAACAAAATATGGAGCTAATAAAAACGATTCCCATGACCTATAATATTTTTAGGTAAATTTTTCTATATAGGAGTTTTTACTGCCATCAGGCAGTACTTAGTCCTTAAATTCAAACATTTGAGGCTAAATCATGAGAAAAGGGAGTCATAAAATTTGACAGTAAATTTGGTTAGAGATCAACTAAAAATTAATAGGTTAGATTCTAGTAATTTATTGAGAGAAAATAATAAAAATATCAACCTAATTCTGCAAAAAATAATAGAAGAATCTAATTCTGGAAAAAACCACTAAAAGTAGTATTTAAAAGTTTGAGAATTTACATTATCAATTTCTGCTGTCCTAGAATCAGCTTTAAACTCAGTAGCATAGTCTTCAAAAAAAGTGATAATCAGTATGAAAGTATGTATTTCAAAAAAAATACAAGTGTTATATCCTTTTGCCATGAGGATTCTTGATGATTTCCTCCTAAATATCTACTGAAATTTATTAGCTGATCACAGACTGTCTAGGCAAGTTTTCTCCCAAACCCAGAGGTTTTCCTCCATATTAAGAGAGCAATTTCCCAGTCCTGCTGAGGATATGACTCCTGCTTATTCCCTGTTCTGGCCTGGAAGTGTCCCCAGTGTGAATGGCCAGGGGCTCATCCCAGTTTCTGGCCAACACCTCCCTGAGCTCCTGCTGGCTCTAAGGGCCAGGGATGGTGCAGAGCAGAAGCTGCAGTCTAAGGAGCCCTGACTGAGGCAATTCACAAACAGGGTTTGGCAGGTCAGCTCTGTTTTCCAGTTCAGATGTTTTGTGTTGGGGCTAAATCTTCTCTTACCCTGTTTTTGCTCCATATGCATTCTCCTCTGCAGGGGGGTAGACCCCACTTTTAAAAAAGTGATGTCCAGCAATAATAACTCAGCCCTGGAAAGTGGTTTCCTTTGCTACAACTCAGTTCAGCAATGTTGATAAGCATAACAGGCACTCAACAGAGCTCAATGGGCTTCAAGACAATTTGCACCACTCATGCACCACTGCTGAGACATATTTTGGCTTTTTTTACACTGAATTTTTCCCTCTTTTCTGCCTGCTCTCTGCAAGAAGCCGTGTCTTGTTGAGACACATCCAGAAACAGCTTATGTTTTTGCCGTATTCACATTTCTGTTTTAAATTTACAGTGCGAAAAGTCTCAGCCGAGTTTGGCAGCCGGGGCAGCTCCTCCACCCCGCGGAGCTCCGCTCCTGGCAGCAGCGCCTCCGGGCTCCCCGGGGCGGCCCCAGCCCCAGCTCCGGGCACCGCACACGGCACAGACCCGCAGCGCCGCCGGGCACCGCACACGGCACAGAGCCCCCAGCTCCGGGCACCGCACATGGCACAGACCCGCAGCGCCGGGCACCGCACATGGCACAGACCCGCAGCGCCGGGCACCGCACATGGCACAGAGCCCCCAGCTCCGGGCACCGCACACGGCACAGACCCGCAGCGCCGGGCACCGCACACGGCACAGAGCCCCCAGCTCCGGGCACCGCACATGGCACAGAGCCCCCAGCTCCGGGCACCGCACATGGCACAGAGCCGCAGCCTAGAGCACCGCACACGGCACAGAGCCCCCAGCTCCGGGCACCGCACACGGCACAGACCCGCAGCGCCGGGCACCGCACATGGCACAGAGCCCCCAGCTCCGGGCACCGCACACGGCACAGAGCCCCCAGTGCCGGGCACCGCACATGGCACAGAGCCGCAGCTCCGGGCACCGCACATGGCACAGAGCCCCCAGCGCTGGGCACCACACATGGGCCAGAGCCCCCAGCGCTGGGCACCGCACATGGCACAGAGCCCCCAGCGCCGGGCACCGCACATGGCACAGAGCCGCAGCCTAGAGCACCGCACATGGCACAGAGCCCCCAGCGCTGGGCACCACACATGGGCCAGAGCCCCCAGCGCTGGGCACCGCACATGGCACAGAGCCCCAGTCCCGGGCACCGCACATGGCACAGACCCGCAGCGCTGGGCACCGCACATGGCACAGAGCCGCAGCTCCGGGCACCGCACATGGCACAGAGCCCCAGTCCCGGGCACCGCACATGGCACAGAGCCGCAGCTCCGGGCACCGCACATGGCACAGAGCCGCAGCTCCGGGCCCCGCACATGGCACAGAGCCGCAGCGGCTGCCAGAGCTGGGACAGCCCGCCCGCTCCTCGGTGCCATCGGCAGCTCGCCTGCACCGCCGCCCGTTCCCGCTGCAGAGCGAGGAGCGCAGCGCCTTCCCTCTCGGAGCGCGTCCTCGCTGCCCTGGTTCGCTTCCTTGTGCCAAATTGCAACATGGTCTGCATGCACCCCCTCGGGACCAGGGAACAGTGCCCTCAATGACGTGAAAGAGACCCCCTCAGGGTGTCTCAGGAGGAAGGGCTTCAAATTCTGCTCCTCTGGGCATCGCTGATCCCATCTACTGTCACCAAGAGAGGAGCTCAAACGGGGAACACAAAAGGATCATGCAAGAGTGCTTTCAACATGGAAAGTAAACTCCTGTACAGAAAAATCATGAAAAAATCACGTTTAAAGATAGCATGTAATGTTGGGCTTTTCCAAAATTATTCCAGTCATGAGTGAATCGTGGCTAAACACTGAACTGGTTCATATTAAAAAAAAAAACAACCATAAAAAAAATAGGATTTGAAGGAATTTCAACACCCTACTGCTGTGAGATCAGTTATACTTTCTAATTATACCCTAACTATGCCTTGAAAGTACAAATATATAATACATATATATATACTAAATCTCCTAATCATCAATCAAAAGGTTCACTAACTTCTACTTTTCTTTTTTTTTTTTTTTTTTTTTTTTTTTTTAATTCAGTAAGCTTCCACAGTGCCTGAACTGAATGTATCCCAACTGGATGTGAAAAACAGATTATCCTTTTGCTCTCTGCATTAGCTCTTCACATTCTTGAAGCTTTTGTTGTTCTGTCTTTCAGGTTTCTCTTCTTCAGGTTGTCCTGCCCTCCTCTCCCCTTTAGCTATATATGACAGCATCTCCTCATTACTCATACTCTTCAGACCTCTAATTCAGCTTCCAGACTGTCCAGAAGGTGCACTTAATTCTTGCAGTACGGTACTCAGAGCTGTGCTACTCAGCAATAGTTGTAGTGGTCCAAATAAGCCCTTAGCAGCAAGCAGGACATTATGGTTAGCAGTAGTTCTGCCTTGTTTTTTGTGGTTTTGGTTAGGTTTTCTTTTTAGATATAAAGATATCTCCTTCCTTTTATGTTCTTGTGGTATTTTGTCATCAAGTGTAAATTGTATTTTATTAAATTGTTCAAAATTCCAAAATGGATAAAAGCACACCCTCCACTTGGATGTCCAGTCTTTTTTGAATGTGAGCTCTTCAAAGTCAAAATGCTCTCATCCTTGAAACACAGATGGGGGTCATGTCAAATGTATTCAAGATTGACTTTGCCATGAATGTTACGGTCCAACAAGAAGACAGAAACCAAATGGGCTGAGAATTTGGTTCCATTTGGAACAACAGTAAAACACAGTTGGCTTGAGCTTCAATCCATCACACCTGGCTCAGAGGACTTCTAAGCTAAAGAGTCGGCATCAGCTGTAGATTACATTTTTTTTATTATTTTTGTGAAATTCCAGGAGAAAGAATGTTGAAACACTGCATATGTTACATATCAAAACCACCTGGACATATGTTGCTTCAACTACTAACATTACATCATGACAACTGAAAGAGCATTGCATAAATCTCTCTAATGCCCTTCATGAGGGCCATCAATAATTTTTAAGTGTTCACAATCCTAAAGTGTAAGATGGAAAAGATAGTGTTGTTCCTTTGGATGTAGGCATGCATTGCACTTAACCACAGCATTTTTAATAAACTCTCCATAATGAGAAAATACATAGTGGCATGGTGATGGTCTTGATTTATACCTCAGTTACCTCTGACAATTTAAATATCTTATCTTTAAGCAACTTTACTTGTACTGCTTCTCATTCTCTACTTTCTCCCAGTTGTAAAATGGACTTCAAGATACAGTTTGAAAATTGCTTCTGGATCAGAAAGATATGAGAAACATGGAAACATATTGCTTTTATTTTCACATCTGTGTAATCAAGATTGCAAAGATTAAAGTCTTCTCTTAAACAAATAGTTTTATGAACTTTACCACCCACTATTTGCCTGTTTCTGAAATAGTAGAAAAGGTATTACAATGTAAATGTAAAAATCTTGCAATTTGAAACAGACTGGTAAAGGGCTTTGGGCTATCTAATAGAAGATACCAGGAAGAATATATCTGTTAGACATGTAGTGAGGAACGATATTAAAATAAAAATTACATATCATTATATTTGTAACTTATTTCCCCTTTCTTCTCTGCCTTGAAATTTAATCTGGGAACCTGTTCCCTCACCAGAGAGGCTTGCTAGCCATGGGCAGACCCAAGAGCACCAAGAGACCCCAAACTCCAGGTGCCACATGTAGGCCACCACTGCGTCATCTGATTCAGGGTGGGAGAGGCTGGCCCTGCTTTATTCTGTGTGCTGCTGCAGGTTGCTGCACCAAGCAGCAGGGACAGGTATTTCTCCTCAACAGCCAAGTCTCTCTCGTGGATTTAAGGGATTGGGAGATGGGAGAAAAGCAAAAAGGATGCTGGAAAAAGAGCACTGCAGCTAATGAGGGGAAAGGTGATGAAAGTCATTGTAAGAGCTGAAAGGAAACATTATATAAGGAGGTAGTGATAGAGTTTGGAAAGAGCCTAAATATCTCAGCTTCCATAAGGCTCCAAAGGGAGCAGAGATATTGGGAAACCCCAATATCACCCCACCTCACTCCACTCCCAACCAGGGAGTGAATGGGAAGTATATGAGATCTGTTCCCAGAGAAATGAAGCAGCAGAATTAGATTGAGGAGGAGGAGGGCAAAGAGCCTGTGAGTCACCTTGTGCTGTAGGTGACAGTGAGGAACAGGAGTTTTTATTTATGTGGGTGCTAAATCCAGGTTGAATTCACAGGAAGGTCAGCTTTGAGTTACTGGCCCTGCAAATGTCCTGGGGCGGGGGGAACAGACTTGACCACTTAGAAAGAAAAAGTAAAACAAGGAAAGGTAAATGGGAAAACTGCACACACAACCAGATGACAGGAAAAGTGGAGGAAAAAAACAACTTGCCTAAATAAATTACAAATTAGGGGTTACAGTAAATGAAGAAAAACCAGAGGAGGATAAAATTGTAAAATTCAAAGGAAGGACAGTGCACCCCTTCATTAGGACTGGTGAGAGTTTCAGGGAACCTGAAGAGTGTAATGACACAAAGATAACACATTATGTCAAATTAAAGATACATTAAAAATTGCATTAAGCATAGAAGAAGAACAGAAATTTGAAAAAATACAGCCACTGAAACAGGACAGAGACCGGGTAAGGAGCAGTTGCTTTTAAAAGCTGAGATAATGCTGCCATTTTAACAGATTCAGAGAAATCCAGGGAAATTCCTATTCCTTATCTCCTCCTGATTAGAAAGCCAGAAATCTGATAGCCAGGCACAAGAAAAGTGAGGTTGTATCAGAAATTGTACTTAGAATGCACATGTATATGAGAGGAGGAACCAGATTGAGAGTGTGGTAACACTATAAAGTTAAAGAATACCAAAACAGCAACGATTTCTGGAGTTAAAATTCCACTTTTCCCCCTGCTCCCTATGAATAACATTTAGTAACAGCTATTCTGATCCTTTAACCAACTTTATTCTGAGACCACTGATAGCTCTGTGATGACCAAAGATTTTAAAGCCCCTGTCAGACTTAAGCAGAAGAAAATATACTAATTCTCATCACAAAGGAAAACATGTGAGCAGGAAAAAAACCAGGAGAGTGAACTGCATGTTGTTCTGGAAAATCTATCATACCATGGGCATAACTCTGCGTTGCTATAGAAAAATAGTCACACATCAAGCTGGAAAATAAAGTTTGCCACTTTTCTACCCTTTTTTTGCAATCTCTCCACATCTTTCTCTATCATCACATCTCCAGCATTTAGATGATGTATGAAAGACCCATGAGGACTTTTTAGAAACTGAGATTTTAAGAACCTTTTAAAGTACTCTGCTGAGTTTACTGACTGAAATAATAATAGTCCTAATTTTATGCCACATTTTTAGGAATACTTCTCAGAAGATTTTCTTTAATAGATCTGTTCATTTTTTTTCTATCAACAATTAAGTTACACCTGGTTTACAGGTGGCTCTTCTTTAAAGGACTTTCCTTTTTAAGTATTATATATATTGACGTAATATGAAAATACAAGAGCAGCTGACTGACTATCCATTTGCTCTGAATGTAATTGAAATTAGTATAAAATATCCCATTAACTGCAATGGTTTATGCCAGACTCAGTTGCAGATTTCTTTTAGATCCCTTTTCATGTCCCCTGCCAAAAGCTATTGACCTTGGTTTGTTTAGTTTGTGTCAAAAAAGGTGTCAACATAGGGGAGTCCTGGTGTTCCCCTGGAGATGCTGGAGGGTGGAATGCTGCTGAGGTCAGTGGAGAAGTCAGTACCAGAAATAAATGGGGCCCTGGTCAACCCAGTGTACTTAAGCACAGAGGTTTAATCCAGACTGTTGGTCTGGTCTTAACTTGTGGCTCAGAGGCAGCTGCTGTGAGGGTTAGCTACCATGGAGAAATGCTGATTAGTAAAATGTGGCTAAAAACCTCTTCAGAACATCGGCTGACATTTCGACTCAAATTTCAATTTCATCTTTGAAGTATTAAATCAGGGACTTAATTAGAAGCCCCCTTTCCCATAGAAAGGTTGGGATCACTTAAACAGCAACAGATGGCAGCTAGAGAGAACTTCATAAGGAGATTGGAATAAACCAACAGTTTACATGCTATGGAAAAGAAGGCCATGTGACTTATCCCTGCTAGAGCTCTCTCAGCAGCCAGCTCTTCCTCTACCTGCCCTCAGTGGAGCTATGACCAGACTACGATCCCAACTCGAGATGTTTTTATCTGGGTCACAGTCTGGATTTTCAGGGAATGTGGTTTATAGCAGAATCCAGAAAGCCAGGAAGTGCAATTTCCTAGAAATCAAATGGAAGAACTACAGGAAGAGAGGGTGGGCTGAGAGGTATGAGAGAAAGCAAAAACTTCATAGATGTACTAGACATGGAGACTCCAAGAACAAAGAAGCTGAGGTCTGCAGAAGCCCCAGCAAAAGAAAAGGAACACATTTCTCCACAGGGAGAAAGTTGGCTGTGACCTGCTATTGCTGGCAGATGGAGCTTCAGCCTCAGCTGGCAATCTATTAGGCTTTAAAAAAAAGTAGTAAACTGTCTTGGCAATGAGAGGGAAACCAACTGCATTGCTGAAGGAAGAAAAACCACATGCTCTGACAGCTTAGTAGTTCATGACCCCTGCTCACAAAAGAAACTGAATGGTGGCAGTGGTTGGTGACTCACTCCTCTGCGTAGCAGAGACATCAGTTTGTTGGATTGACCTAATGCTTATGGAGAGGCTTTGCCCAAACCAGAGCTATTGCACAAGTTTGCCAAGGCTCATTCAGCCCTCTGACACCTCCTCCACATGGCTCAGTCACTTCAGAGCTAATGCCACTGCTCTAGGAACAAGCAAGGGAAAACCATAAAAAACAGCAGGGATCCTGAAGCGATGGGGAGAGAATTGGAGCCTCAGCTGGTGTTCTTATCAATCCCATCAGAGAGGGTAAAAGCCCAAGCAAGGACAGACACATCCTGGAGATAAATATATGGCTGTACAGATGGTGAGGCTCAGAGTACTTGGGTTTCCTGAAGGGGGAGGCTGTATTCATAATAGGGTCATAAGAGGGATGAGAAGGAAATGACTGAATCGGTTGTAGATATGTGTAAAGTATTTTGCCTTATATGATGCAGGATGCACATGTTCACTCTGAGATCTGGAGTCTGGAGGGAGACAGACCTGTTAAAATTCCCCAGGGTAATAACAGAAAGAGGAAAGGGCATCTTTGGAAAAAAAAACAAAATAGGATGCAGAGAATGCAAACTAGGGTGTGTTTAAATTTATTTTCGTTTTTTCATAGTTAGGTATCGAATTTAAACAGATCATGTAGGCTAGTATAGCAATCAGACCCTTTCACCTGTCCTAGACTGCTATTTTATGATGGGAAGAACTGCCTCTGAAGGAGTTTGAGTCTCTACAAGGACTCTGAATGAAACCTGGAAAACTGAGTGCCTAAGATAGCTAAAAAATCAGAATAAAATATTATCTCTTTCACAGATCTGAGTGGAATCTAAATCTCTTCTTGACTTGAATCTGATCAAAAAGGAAAACATGACTGAAAATAAGGAAGGGCAGGTCAATTAAGGGAGAATGAGGAGTGCAGTGGTAGAATTGATACATCTAGGAAATGGAGGAGAGAACGCTGGAGAAACAGGACAGTGAGCTTCAGGAAAAGAAGTGAACCTAGTGAACTGAACCCATTAGGAAGCACAATTATAGGAAAGAGTCTAAGGGAGTTGCAGCTGGCAGTTTCTTAAATAAGACACAAAAATGATGAACAACAATGTATAAAGAAGAGTGGCCACTGCAGGGCTTGATATAATTTTTTTTCAGCAGCATTGGAAATAGAAGTGAAACCTTTCACTACCTCACAAGTCCCTTTCTCCCTTGTCTCTTAGTTTCCCCTTAGCTGTAATGAAAAATATTCCTTATAATTTCCACCTCAGGTTCTCCTTGAAAGAAAATGAATTAATATAACAGTGAGATGCTTTAGCTAACTCTTCAGTATTTCACTCTCAAGAAAGAAATTAATATAAAATAAAAACTGGCCAAATTCTTAATGACAAGCATGACAAATGACATAAATGTGAAGATCCAATGGCAGAAAGAACAGCAAAAAAAAGAAAATTTCAGTACACTTGTCTTAAAAAAAAAGAGCAACATTAAAGCATTCCACAGTTTTTTAAGCAGTAAGATCTACTCTTCTGCTTAATGGAAAGGGAAGGCTAATGACATGTTGCCAATGGATTTGAAGAGTTTCATGGGTTTTTGGCTTTAGTCTTCACCAGCTGTGATTAGATAGCTAACACAATTAGCATCAATGTCAAAGGAGTGTGAAGTCTCCTGGCATAAAAAAAGAGCATCTTGGAAGCTATCTAAATAAGTTACTTGCTTTCAAATAATTTTATACTCTCTTTAAATTCTGCTCAGAGAAGTTAGGGCACTGTCTAGGGCAATGCCAGAAAATGTAGTCATGGAGGATAGATGGGCTCCAGAAGGCAGAAGAGATAAAACAGAGTGTAATGTGTGTAAGAAGGAGGAAAGGAGTCCTCAGTCATTTACAGACCAGTGGAGCTTCACTTCCACTGTACAATGACCCTGGAATAAATAAATATAAAGAAAAAGGCTCTAAGTATTTGACACATAGATTAGCAAAGAAGAAACACTCTTGAATCCATTGAAAGACCTTAGATGGCAGAATAAAGTGGTATGTGGATAGGAAAGAAGAAATAATCAAGTATGACATAGTTGTGTTTCTATAAAGCTTGACTGTCTTCTATCCCAATTCTATAAGCAGGTTAGGAACATATGGTTAAAAAAATAAATGCGACATCAAGATGGGAAGATGCATGAAGATGGGATCTACAAGGTTCTGTGGATGGCCTAGTAGTCTCTAGATGAACATCTAAATTATTTAAACATTAAATAATTTGGACAGGTTAACAGAAATACGTTTTTGAAATCTGAGGCTGTACAATCCTGTAATGGTAAATGTAGTAGACAGCAAGATTAGAATTCAAAATGACTTTGATAAATTGAATATATTCTTGATGTCAAGAATGACATTGAGATTGAGTAAATGACATGCAATAAATGGGACACAATTCAACAAGTCTGTGTGCAAAACATGGCACTGTGAGAGATAAACAAAAGTGAAGTACAAATACATAACTAAATCAACTGGCTGCAGGTAAAGCACTTGAAGCTACAGTGAATAACACAACACATAAATTATAAAGTGTGACTTCAGCCAGATCTCGATTTTAAATGTATTTCTGAAAAATAGGATGCTTTTGTAGAGGGTCCAGATGTCACTGACAACTCTGATCAAAAATCTGAAACAAAGACCTAGCAAGGAGTCTTGAACTCATTGCGTTGGGATTTTTGTTGGGGTTTTTTTAAGTGCAAAGACAAGTGAAGGGGAGACTTAAAAGCAGTTTTCAGCTACATCAAACTTTATTGAAAAGGGAGAAGAAACTTTTTGCATTAGTTGTTTTGAATTTTATTTTCATGCACACTGGAGACAGAACAACTACTACTAAATTGCAACAGTAGAAACTTTCACAAAGTTTTCTCACTGTAAGGAGAAGGTAATTCCAGATTTTTTTGTCAAAGATGATTACAGTATCCTCAAGGTCCAAGTTAAGCAAACAGGTATTACACACAGTAACAAGGGAGGGAGAGAAGGAGGAATTTTGCACTAGGTTTAGGCATTTTGGGTTACTTCTTTTAAGCTTTTTCCTACATACTTTCTTTGAACCTATAATCTTGGAAAATAAAAATTATTCAGAGCAATATTAACCTCTTTTTGGTGCTTCAATCCTGCTGCCAGTTGCTGGAAATTGTATCCATTTTGAGAAAGATAAATGTGGAGAAGAGAATACAACAGTCACGACACTGAGATTACAAGCTGCTCTGGAAGGGAGAAAGATCTGTGATGGACATCACTGCTACTCCTTTGGGAAACTTCATCTCACCTGCAGATGAGACTCACTGTACAACACAAAGGTATCCCAAAGGAACTGAGCCACCCATGGCCCTAGATTTAGGGAGTTATTGTTAGATACCTTGGGTTTAGACTACAAAGAATCTCAAATGCTTGGAAGACAAGTTGTCAGACAGATTCATACTTTGGAGTATGGCACAGAATTAGTCCATTTGAAGGGTGAAAAAGACACAAACCATTCCTTATCACTCAGATAGAGCATTACTGTTTATCTTCAGGTTATGTGCTGGTGATAAGAAGAATTTCTGTTGCTTTCTTGATTTAATAAAGGCTAATATCTTGTTCTATGTGAGGAATAAATAAACACAGATGGTCTCCTTTATGATAAAAAAAAAATCCCAAAACAACCTGAATTTCCATTCTAATTATCATGAAACTGTCTTATATCTCTATGGCCTTTAATGCATATCTTAATCCTACAGTTTACTGTAGGATAAGTAAACTTAAACTTCCTTAAACCTTACTTTTAAGCCAATTTAAATTTTTCTTATGCATGTATGGGAAGAATTAGTATTTTGTGGATATGTGCTCCAAGAAAAAGATACCTAAAAAAAAAAAAAGTAACAGAAAAAACCACCAAGGAGACATTTTATTTTTATAGAGAATCTCTCATTTTATAAAATTCTTTCTAACATCTACCTGACCTCATCCATTTGTATTTGTTCTCTAGCTGAGGAGGAAAACTCAAATAAAAATAAGCCTTCAACACCTCTGTTAGGTAGAGGATAATTTTTTTTCTGATTTCATATAAAACATGGGAGTAATAAGCCTTATAGGCCTACTTGGTGAATGATTATTATCAATTCTGCCTAAAGCAAATTGAACATTCAGGAACTAGTGAAAGAGAAAATCGGATCAATTGAAGTCAGAGGATTTTTTTAACATATATTTCATTCTATATTGAAAGTTTAAAGAAACTGATTTTATAAAACTTTTCAGGGGACAAAGATTCTCATATATCTGTCCTATGAAAACACATAAGGCTTAGTCTAGGGTGAGCTGGGAAATGATTGTGTTCATTTTAGAGCTTTTACAATGTCATAAGTAAAATGCTCCAAACAATTGTTGGTCATTGCAGCTGAGAATGTCTTGCTTTTGAGAGTGGTATGTGAGGACCTCTGGTTCACTTAAATATTGTTTCTTCCTCTAGAAGGCTGAAAAAACAGACCTCAGCTACCCTTCTCCCTGGTAAAGATTTTGAGTGTGAATAATCAATGCCAGTAAAACCAAGGCAACAGAACTAGCTAAGCTGAAAATTGATTTTAAAGTTTTCATACTCACAGGACCAGCATAATGGTAAAGACCATGGATTAGTGTGACTGAGTAAACTTTGTGCAGTTTGCTATACAAAGGGACTGGAACTGAAAGGAAAACATGAGGATGATGGAATCTTTATAATGTATCTATTGGATAAAGTACTCTGTCCCAAAAGAAAAAAAAAAGTATTATTGGGCACTTGAGAGAGTGTGTGGAATAATAGGAAAATCAATGCATTCATTGGTGTTTCTCAGACATTCAATGACCAAAGTCAGCGTTTCTAGAAGTTTTTTCAATGCATTAAACCTGGTTTCTTTGAGATTTCTTGTGCATCTGACCCAAAACTAAGGTAAAATTCTGAGCAAATAAGAAATTCTGGGCACCTCCACCCACAGAATCACAAAATTGTTGGAATTTGAAGGCACCTCTGGAGCTCACCAGTACAACTCCCTGCTCAAAGCAGGGTCAGCTTAGAGCAGGTTTCCTAGGACTGTGTCCTCTCAGGTGTCAGATATCGCCAAGGCTGGAGATGCCACAACCTCTCAGGGCACTCTATTATGGTGTCAAACCAGCCTCACATTAAAAAAAGCTTTTTCCTGATATTTAAATACAATAATCAGTATTTCAACTTTTGACATTGCCTCTTGTATTCTTACCAGATATCCCTGAGAAGAGTCCAGCTGTATCTTCTGGTATTTATATACATTGAGAAGATTCCCCCTAAGCTTTCTCTTCTCTGGGATGAATCAACCTTTACTCATATGTCAGATGCTCCACTTCCTCCATCATCTTTGTGAGGAATCTGTTTCAGTATGAACATGTCTGTCTTGGTCTGGGCGCAGAGTGTACTTGTAGTCTAGAACTGAACAAAGCACTCCAAATTTTCAGAACAAAATTGAGAGGAAAGGTGACTTCCCCTGAGCTGCTGGTAATGCAGCCCCTGATTCAGGCCAGGACATTGTTGATTTTTACTGTGAGGGCATCTTGCTGGCTCATGATCAGCTTGGTGTACAAGGGTGCCCCAGGGCTGCCCCTGCAGAGCTGCTTTCCTGCTGGCTGGCCCTGCTGTGTCCTGATGCTCAGGGTCACTCCCCCCAGCTGCAGGACTTGGCATTTCCCTTTGTTGAACTTGATAAGATTCATGCTGGGCCATTTCTTGAGCTAGCTGAGGTCTCTCATGGCAGGGCAAGCACCTGGTTGTGTCAGTGTGTTAACCCCAACCCTAAACCCACTCCTCACAGTTTTGCAGTGGCATGGGTACCAGCTGACACCATGAATTTATGCACAGCACTGATGGTTCTTCTTTACACAGACACACACACACACAAACATGCATATGTGCACTGGAATATATAAACAAGTGTGTAGGCATTGGACTAGATGAACATTCTAGCTTTCTTATGAGTGAAATATTCTATTACTCTATTTTATATATAAATGTATTATGTAAGGCTGTGCATATGTATGTATATATACATGTGTATATATATGTACACTGATGGGTAAACATGAGGTGTACTAGAAAAATTCATGGGGAATGAGTAGCTTTTAGGTAGATGACTGTCATTAAGAGCACCTTTTGGAATGTGTCAGTCCCATCCATGAGTCACAGACAATGGAGAATTATGATGGTGCACAGTGAGCCACCCCAAATCTGATCACCAGAATGTGCCAAGCACAGCACAGGGGTGGCACATGCCAACACTCTCCTGGATCTGTCAGTTCTTCAGAAGGGTGGAGATTGTTGTACCTCCGTAATATCAGGGCTCATTGAAGCACACACACCCTGTCTGTCATCCAGCTGAATGAAATATGCCCACCTTGGCAGCAAATCATGGAGAGGATGGCATTAAAATGCCTCTTTGCCTCCACCCAGTGCAGAACTCCTTTTAAAATTTCTCTGTGCTGCAAGAACTGTGTTAACTGTTATATTCAAAATTCAGAAGTTAGTTGCATTTTGATGAGCATTTTAAACAACTTAATTAAATGGTGCCTAAAGGAAAGCTGACATTCTTAAATGGCCTTTAATAGGACATTCCAACCAATGCCAAATCTAGAAAACAAGCTGTATTTAATGTCTTTAACAAAAGGCTTTGGATGTCATAGCCACAGCAGGAAGTAAAACCTGGATTTAGAGAGAAGCAAGCTGATGTTTAGATTGAAATAGATTTAGATAGGAGATTTAGGCAGAGTGGACAGAAAAAGATGTAGATGGGTAGACACAGTGCAGAGATGGAGAGATGAAGAGATAGACAGAGCAGATAGATTCTCATGAAATAGCCTTTCCGTGTTTGGTGTGCAGCTGCATAGCACCTGCCTGACATTTACAGCAGATAGCTTTTATTCATTTCATGGGATATTCATCAAAATGTGGTTGAGAGATGGAGAAAATTCCAAGTATGTGTCATCACTTTACTGGTTTGTGCAGCTGTTTCCTAAAGCACACAATGATGTTGTGTTGTTAAGGAAATACACTGTCACCCTGCTGAACAAATAAAGCATTTAGTTTATTGAGTAACATTACAATAATGATGGGAGATAATAGACTAAAAATACTGTTTATTCAGTAAGAATGGACAAAAACTTTACTGTCCATGAAAGAATCACTTCATGTACAGAAAATAAAAATTGTGTTATTTATTTTAGCTACCTTTTTAACAGTACTGGTGAAAAATACTTCCTGACATAAGCTTTGATCAAGGATAAGAACCAGCAAACATCAGACTAGAGCTCAAACTGCAACCAGACAGGGGACTATATCTACCACATGTAACAGCAAATAATTATGCTAGCAAATACACAAGCCTAAGATAGATGAGGGGTGGGGAGTGGGGTGGGTGCTGTGTTGTTGTTGGGATATTGAATTAATAAATTTCTGATCATAACAAAGGCTCATGTTACCCTTTCCTGGGAATAAGCCTGTCTTGATTTTACAACTCTTTTTATAGGATGCTAAATATTTCTCAAAACCTTATGCTTTCAGAAATATTTATTTAACATATTTCTGATGAGGATGGTATGTCAGCCAAATCGCCTGAGACAGTTCCACAGGACTAGGCTGTTAATTGTATGAGACTCTGTTACACAGGCAAATCTAGCCCAAAGTCATAGAATTTTCTTCTGTCCTATTTTGTTTCTTTTGATTTTACAACTGATGCAGGAGAAAAAGGAAAAAAAAAAGAAAAAAAAAAGAAAAAAGAAAAAAGAAGAAAGAAAAAGGAAAAGGGGAAAGAAAAAGAGGAAGAAAGAAGGAAAGAAAAAGAAAAAAATTAAAGAAAAAAGAAGAAAAAAGAAAAAGGAAAAAAGAAAAAGAAAAAAAAAGGAAAAAGGAAAAAGAAACGAAAAAGAAAAAGAAAAAAAGAAAAAGAAAAAGAAAAAGAAAAAGAAAAAGAAAAAGAAAAAGAAAAAGACAAAAATAAGTCCGTCATAATATTTCCTTTAGAGAGGAGGTGGGGCCAATTCTATGTGACTGTTTCATTTGTAATAGATTTTTCATATGTTTCTTATGTTTGAGCTTATGTTTTGGGGCTCTCACTTGATTTAAGCAAACATTCACAAAAAAGTTCAGGGACAAGATGCAAGTATTTTGTGTTTTGCATGCAAGACTGTCTGTTGGTCTAGACTGGATCAAAATCAGACTTAATTTCAAGCAAGGCCCCTTTCATATGCTTTGCCTGCTTCATCCTGAAGCTGTCACCACCTTCCCACACATTTTCCCCTCTGGGATATTCCCAGAGAACACCTTACCCCCCCTCCCTGCCCCTCAGCAGCTCAGCAGTGCTACTGCAGAGCACAGTGACAAACCCACCCCGGGGCTGGGGAAAGCATTCCCCTGAGGACAGTCCTGGGGTACACACAACCCACCCCATGGCCCTGGGACAAGTGCAAAGGCAACGTTTTGTGGGCCCAGGATCACCCAGCAAACCAGTATGAGCCCCTCTCACACGGCCAGAGGAGATGTGCAAAGACAGGAAGGACACAACACTGTGCTCTGCTAGAGCTGTCTGCTGGAGCAAGGGACTGGAATGGTGCTGGGAGCCAGGAGACATAAAAGAGAAAAGCTTCTAAAAATGAGAGAGACTGTGGGAAATAGTATTCAATAGATTTATTGGTCTTTTTAGTAATTTAATGGAAATCTATAAAGAAAAATTCTTCTGTGAACAAGCTGCTGCAGAGGGCTGGATGCTGAGCTACTGACGTAAGCCCTCAGGACAATCCCTGCAATCAGCTGTGGTGACACACAGTTACTGAGCTGGCCCAGGCCATCTGTGGTGGCAGCTGAAGCAGGGAGCTGGGATGCATGGCTGTAATTTATGGAGAAAGCTTCAGAGCTCCCTGACACCCCTCCCTGTTCTAGTGGCAATCCCAACCAGTGCAACCACAAGCTTTTCTGGCTTGAGCAGTCAGTAGCATCCTCTCAACTAAGAGGAAAGTCGATTCAATTCATAATGCAAACTGTCTCCTGAAGCCTCCTGGAGTTAAATAAGGAACTCACAAGTGTTGGAACATTTTAGGCTTTGTCTTTTAGAGCAAAGTTGTTAAACTATGACCTCATGATGCCTCTATCTTGGCCTAGATCCAATGGCAATTGAAGTCAACTCCTATTGACTTCAGTGGGCTTTGGAATAAGCCCTCTTCCACCAGCACAAGGCTATTTTAAATTAATCAAGACAGCCTCATTGGAATCCATTTTGGCCTTTAAAAATGGAGTGTACTGTTGCCCCGGAACTGAAGGTCTCATCATGATGCTTGGCTGTGGTATCAGGATGGAAGCAGAGATAAAAGCCCTTTTCTTGCATCAAGCTGCTCCTGCTGGAGCTGCTCTTTTCTTGTTTCTTGTTACTAAAATAGCAGTGCTATTGTTTGCGCTATTGGTCTCATCTTTGGGGATTTGGAAATCCCTTCTAGGCGAGGCAACCTGCACACACACATGTCTCCTGACCCCCCTACCAACACAGGCACACACCAGTCATGTGTGCTCATTGCTGCCTGCATTTGTGCAGAGGTGTTTTAACTTCATTGTCTGCAATTCACTTGTTACCTATTCAAAATAATTTATTTTTACTTATGTATAATCCAGGACAGATTTCCCAGAAGAATCCGCTATCATATTGCTATACACAAGCTCTTTTTCCATTTCTTAAATATGCAGCAGAACAACTTAGGTACTATTTTTTGTGCTCAAGGGAAATTTTTTACCTTATGTCCATTATTTTTCATAGTGTGTTGTCCCAAGTTAAATAATAAAAAAAAAAAATGTAGTAACATAAACAGGAGACATTGATTTAAAAAAGGAGAAAAAAAAGGGAAAAAATAAGAGATTTAATTTTTTGCTATGCTACTAGACAGCAGGCTCCTCCACAATCTAAAAAAGAAAATAAAATAAAAATGGATTTTCCAGCCATATTACACATTATGATGTATTACAGGCAGTATTAATTTGTATTTTAGACTGTAATTAATGATAGATGTTGATTGTCATATGTACAAAAAAGAAGATCTAGTTTCATAAGTAAAACATAAAACTGAAGAATGATCTCTGACTTGATATTTCAAAATGTGCATAACTACTTAGGTTATTATATTTTATAATATTTGTGTCATAAGAAATCAAAGAATTATAGAATATGCTGAGTTGGAAGGGACCCAGAAGAATCATCAAGTCCAACTCCTGGCCCTGCACAGCACCATCCCCAAGAGTGCATCACACCCTGTGCCCGAGAGCACTGTCCAGTACTTCTTGAGCTCTGCCAGGCTGGTGCTGTGACCACTTCCCTGAGGAGCCTGTTCCAGTGCCCAAACACCCTCTGGGGGAAGAACCTTTCCCTGATATCCAACCCAAACCTCCCCTGACACAGCTTCACAACATTGGATTTTGTAAATGTAAATCAGAATGAGAACAATCTTCAACATGCTACAATTTCTATGAAAATTAATTACAATTTTAAGCTGCCTCTGAACTATGAGAAGGTCAAAAGACCTGTGTTTCAAGACAAAAGGTTTTTATCTTGCTTGATATTAATAGAACTCATAAAAGGAAATATTACAAGCTTTCACTGAGCTTTGTGGATGTAATTCACCACAGAAATGGAAAGTATTGTTATTAAAAAGAAAAACAGTGATTTCAGGTCCTGAGCCAAAATGAGCCAGGATATGGAAAGAGTCACATCCAAAGCCCTCTGGAGTTAATCAAAGTCTTTCCACTGCTTGCTGTGGAACTTTATTCAAATTGTGAATTTCTCATGGTGACATCTGTGCGTCCTTCAGTGATGGATGTGGTGAAACAGTGCTGGAGACGATCACAGAGAGATGCCATTGCTGCAAAATGACAATTTCCTGGCTTTGTGTAGCATTTCTTCAGTTTTTCGTGCCATTCTTTGGATGTCATCATTCATCTGTTTCCCATGACTCTTTTCTGTTTCCTACTTTGATTTAATTCTCTCCCTTTTTTTTTTCCTTTCACAAGGTAAAGTAATAACATATACAATCAGAGGTAAAAAATAATTCTGGAACATGACAAGTTACACTCTATACTTTCTGTTTTACTCTATAGCATTTGAAAAACAATACAATACAGGTTAGGGTGGAAATGAAGTACAGTATTGCATTTGTGACTAACTGAGGAATAACACCATCAGTCCTTTCCCATGTGAGATGAAATTGCAACATGTTTTCATGACACTTCTCCATGTGTAACTTTTGATGTCATCTTACATTAAAAATATTCAGGAAAAATAAAAGTTATTTTTATTTCCTTGCTTTCCATTTCATAGGAAAACACATTGATATGATTTTGTTCCATTGCTTTGGGACTAGGGGAGAGTTTAGGTCCAGTGTAGGTCTCCCAAACATGTGCAAAGTTATGTGAGTTCAACTTGTGTAAGCCTTGCCTGAGTACTACTGAGCAGGACTGCTGCTCCTCAGTGCATGCACTGTCCTGCAATACAATTGTCCAGCTCATAGCTAGCCCAAAGGGTCTAAGAAAACTGTACATTATCAATATGTGGGGATGTTATCTCCACTTTGATCTACACAAACTGGGAGCACGAGCAACTTGGGTCTGTGCATTGAAGATGTGTAGGTCTAGAAAGGGTCTCTAGATTCCAGAAACACCATGATATTGCAGGTTTTTAAGATGATTCCACTTCAGTAAAACAGTAAGAAAACAAAGAGAGTAGAGATTTAGCCTACTGACTTCCCAAATAAGTCTGATGAGGTGACCATCACTGCCTGCTATTTCTTTCCCCTCACAAGAAGCTTTTTTTCAGCACCGCAGCTGATACCTGCAAAAACCAGCAAGTCTTGTCCCCAACCAAAGTAGTATTTCATTCTATTTTAAATCTAGTCAACCTGGCAGAGCTGGTATGCCAAACTGTCCCACTGTGTGGTGATCAAAAAGAAAATTAGGTTATTGAATGTTTCTGCATCACATCTTGCCTTCTGAACAAGCAAACTTGGTTTGACACAGGCTTTTGAAACAAGGCTTTCCTTTACCATTGTTCTTTCCTAAATACCCTTTTCTCTGTCTTTTGTTTCTTGAGCTTTCCTCACTCCAAACTTATGCTGAAACTATTTCAAAGTCAGATATTTTTCCATCTTACTGTCTTTTCTCAAAGCCTCTGTAACACTGACCTCATTGCTCAGGGTGGTCTGTCCTTTCATTTTAGGCTGTTTGAAGGGCAAGCAAAAGCCTCTTGCATTTGTTAAGCAAGACTTCTCCTTTGTTGACAAAGAGCCACTAAATGGTGACATGGACACCTACATCCTGGTAATCATGTGAAGCAACAGCTAGGACAAACAACAGGCTGCCTTCTCCATGTGCTGTCGTGAGTACTTGCCTCCAGGGAGTGAGATTTTAGTAGCATTCCTATGTTATAAAATACCTTAGTGACCATGGTGACTTGCCCAAGCACAGGTCTGAACTTTCCTGAAAATTTGGAATAGGTACTCCCTGAATCATTACAGATGACACAAAGTCTCATGGTGGATTTAAAATCATTGAACAGCAGAGTTCAGGTGTTTTGTGAGGTCCCAGTCTATCACCAGAACAATCTTCTTCCTAGGAAATATTTGTCCAATCTCTTATTAAAACTTCTGTCACAGAGAAATCTGAAAATCTTTAGCCTGTTCTTGGTTTTCACTGGTTCTGAAATTAGTGAACTTTTGTTTCACTTCATTGTCCTTTTTTGCAGGCTAAAGCCACTGTTTACCCATCCACCACAGATAGAACATGCTTCAACCATTCAACATCTTGCTCTGAGAAAAGCAAAGCAGCTCAGGTATTGCAGGATAGCCTGACACAGTGGGAAAAGTTGATAGGAAATTATTATAAACCCCTGCCAGAAGAATTTCGAGATAATCTTTGATTTAGCCATCTAAAGTACCTATTTTAAAATTACT
Source organism: Agelaius tricolor (assembly GCF_023055355.1). NCBI lineage: Eukaryota > Metazoa > Chordata > Aves > Passeriformes > Icteridae > Agelaius > Agelaius tricolor. The sequence goes on from NW_027269261.1 coordinate 81,828,891, forward strand.
CCATAACTATCTATAAATGTCATAAATACCTATAAATATCTATAAATATCTATAAATATCTATAAATATCTATAAATATATATAAATATCATAAATATCTATATTTTTCATCATCTGGATTTTAAATGAAATGCCAAAACAGAAGAGGGGTGATGAAATCCCTTCCACTATTCATACAGGCACATATCTTCCCTGTGCAGCCAGGAGCTGGGGTGTATTCCCCAGACATCTCATTTGCTCAACTCAGATTCTGGTGGGGGATGTTGCAGAACCTCTCTCAAATGCTGCATATACTTCAGTAGCCTTGAAGGCCACTAATAATAGAATCCCCAGACCAAGTGACAAACATATAAACTTTTCTTTTTCATTCTGATACTCAGAACCTTGTCACTTTGAGTTAGGAAGGGACTTCGAGCACAAAATAAAAGATTAAAAAAAAAAAAAATAGAGGTTTCATCCTAGGTCTTATTACTCCAGAAATAATATCATTGGTCATGGCCTTCAGATTTAGGAGATTATGCTTTCAAACAAAAGCAAATATAAGACACAAGCAAAACTTAATTTCAGCCAAAATACATTAAGAGGTAAGACTTGCCAAAAATACGATAATGGTAACAGTAAGGGAATTTAGTTTGACCTGCATTTTTTGAACTTCATTTTCATTATAAAATATTATTTTGGAATATCAAACTGTCCAAAATGCTTAACTTGTATTAAGCAAGTCTTATAGAGTCACACCATACAAAGAATTCTTATTTAGGATTTTTCAATAAGAAAACATCAAAGCATTCATCCTTCATTGCGATTTTTGAAAGTAACACACCCATCTATTTTTAAACTGAGGAATTGCTCTAAAAACAAAGATCAGTCAGAAACAATAAACCAGAGAGGACTATAGACTACATAGAAGTATTCAAAGTGAAGACATATGGCTTCTGGCACCAGTGTTCTGCAGTTCTGCTGGAAGAGAGAAGAGAATGGAAAGAAGGAATATTACCCAAAATTGTATTGATTTAAAACATGAACGTCCTGATATGGATCTTCTAATATGTGGGCTACACCTGGATTTATGAAGTAGTGAACTGCTATGTGGAAAAGATACAATTGCAAACCTGGTACATACGAACAACTATAAACAGAAGAGTCACCAAGATGGCCCCATGTATTTTAGGTGAGTTTAAGCAAGAGTCCCCCACAGATAACTCAGATGACTGTTTCTAATCACAGTTCAGAACAGGCACAAAATCTTAACTATTTGCATTTTTACTCCTAATCAAATTCACTTTGAGTTTCCCATGTGTGTCTGTATCAAGTTCACTGTTTTAATTTCTCCACTATCAGGTACTTCCCTCAGGAATTCAATTGCTGAAATACAGAGCATGTGCAACACGCTGTTTGCATTTCCCCAAGAGATTTCTAAACTTTTTCCCCCCACAGAAATAACACCTGAAAACAGCAAGTCTATCCTGTCAGCTTAGAAACAAAAAACAACCTCTGTAGCAGGCAGCCAGGAACATAACCCTCTAACCAGTTCCACAGAAACAAACATACAGAACTTCTCAGAAACAAATTTATCTCAGGAAGTTTAAGCAGCTAAAACTTATTCATCTCAGAATGCAATTTTACAGTGACTACAGTGATACTTCCAAGGGGCTCCCAAATGTACATGTGGAAAAGTTTCCCACAAGCTGTAGTGTTGGTTCTTGAGAAGAAAAAAACCTCCTGTCAGGCTTGCCTGGGCTGTGGGAAACCACCCCTATGGTTCTTCAACGTCAGTGGACTGAGAGAGGGAGCATTTAAACTCATCTCACTTTTCTTAGATACCAACCTAAACACAAGTCTAAAACTTGCATAACTTGTGAGATAAGTCTCCTCTGGAGGGAACTGTTTCTTTCTGTTGGATGTAATAGGAAGCTTTGCTGTGTAGCTCTAAATCACAGACATCCAGTTTGGGTGAGATAAAAAATGTGAGAATCAGTGTGAGGAACTCAGTTTTGTGCTCCTTATTACAGCTTTGTGAAAGGAATGAATGAATAATTTTGCAGAATTTAGTAAATAAGTCCCCCAAATGTAAATGTTAGAAATTTGCATGTATGCATGTAAAAGGAAGAGAATAAAAGATTTTGAAGAAATAAGGCTGTCTTGTAAACCTTTATTTCTTTTGGACACATTTTCACTGTTGCTATTTATATCCTAGTCCCTAGACTAAAGTGGGATGGAAACTTGCTGTGTTACTGCAAGGTTTTGTTGCATGTTTTGCCACCACTACTAGAGCCATCACTGCTGTTTGATGTAGATTCCTTCACTGTTTTTAAAAAACAGAAGTTTCTTCAAGATACTTAATGATTTGGTTGTTTCATAGAAAAAAAGTAAAAGGAAGAGAAGATACTGAATAATATAAAACAAATGACTTCTGTGTTTACCTTTTGGGTCAATTTCTTTACTGCTTGCAGTATTTGCTCACAACACTCAATACAACAAAATGTTCTTAGAAAGAAAGGATGGGAAAATCAGGGTTAGAAACTTTGCAAATGGGGAATACAAGTGTATTTCTTTGGAAAGATGTCAGGTACTACCAGTAAGGCCAGCAAAGACTGCCACCTAAATGTCTAGCCTACAAAAGGCAGCAGTTTCCAGCCCTGTCTCCTGAGGGATTTGACCCTTTCATCAGTAGCACATTGTTTGGTTGAGAATGGTGTCTCTGGCTCCCACCAACTTCCTACTAGGATTGCTTAACCTCTAACTTGGGCAGGAAAATACTGACTGGAAAAATACCCTTGAAAGGGTGCCAGTCTCTGATTTCAGTCCACCTTCTGCCAAGGTCAAATTCCTCTCAATTTCCAAACTTTTTTCATTTAGTATTATTCCCTGTGGTTGAGAAGAATTTACCATGGACACCTTTGGAACTGCTTCATCGTTCTTTATAGTAATCTAACTGTCATTAAATGTTAAGCTATAAGAAGCTAAAATTACAGTATTACAAGGTTTGGCCCTTGAACTTGCCCATAGGAAGATGAGAAATGACTCTCTTCAGTGACCCTGGCTGGAGTGCTGAAGGAAGGCAAGTCAGTCTGTGCTCAGCCAGGTGGGAATGCTGCTGCCATCAAGGGAAGTGTCCTGCCAGCAGTCCTGCCTTGAGCAGATTTGCATAGCAGAAGCAAACTAACCCTGATACACACTTTTCTACACAGACAGTTTATTAAACACAGTAGAAATAGTTTTTTACACAGGCATTCTATGAAATAAAGTATTCACATCTTTTCACATAAATGTTTTACACTTCCTTGATTTGGTGTTTTTTTTCTCCTTTCAGTTTTATTTGCATGATGGGCTTATGTGGTGGTTTTGCTTTGTTTTTAATTACACTGCGGCGTGTTTCCTTTTTTTTATTAAGTATAGCATCCTCTTGTACTCTGCTGGACAATTCTCCCCTTATACTTTAAGCTTTTGTCCTTACCCCCACATGAATCTACTTTGCCAAGTTTTCAGCTGACATAACATTGTTCATATCCAGGAAGTTACTGAGCTCCTACTGCTTTCCCACTTCTGTTCAGCTATGGATTAAACAGACAGCCTCTCTTCAGCTGCCTGCAAGGTCTCACTCTTTTGCTAGTTGGGACCACATTTTTCAGAAGTGACAGTTTTGGGAGCATTTTGGGAGAAAGGGTTCACTGGTACACATCAGGACTCTTGATTGCTGCCTGCTTGCCAGTCAGTATGGAACAAAATCTGTGTCTCATTATCGCCATGCATAAAAGAGACAGAGTAATTTAAAACAATATCCAAAATAATTGCCAATAGTAAGTTGTGGAACTATCTGAAAACATGCTAGAGCAATTCAGATGTTAGAGATCCTCCAGTATAATCTGTAACCAGTGCTGGCTGAAGGCAGTACAGATTCAAAATACTGAAAGAGAGCCACAAGGAAAGCACTATTCCTCAGAGTAACTGTGGTCTAGTAAATCTGGTTATTTCCTTGTCTCTTACCCACTCTCCTTTAACCTCACAAATTTCTCCAGAAACCTGAAACAGAAGTGATATCACATACCAGAATATTTTCATCCTGCATCTTGGGGAAATGTCTACAGCCCCAAATATTTCTGTTGAACTGAGTAATTTTCCGTTTTCAAAAACTATCTATGAGTTCACCTCTATGATGCTCCATATGTGGACCTGAAGAATCAGGAAATGTGCCTGACTTGTCTCTCCCATCTGGTAAGTGGATCAGTTCCTCAGCACTGCATGGAGGACATGTCAAGACATTGTTCAGTGCTTGTTGCTACTTTTCCCACATGTTGTTTCTCAGTTGTTGCAATGAGTTAGCTGTTGTTCTGACAGAAATTAGTCACAATATCCAGAGGTTATTTATGCAATACCACTGATCCCTGATGCCAGCCTGGGAAGGCATTAGCTTCTGGAATTTCATCATCTGCACATATTGTACAATAGCTCTAGAAATTGTGTTGAGACCCCATGGGTAAATAAGTGAGGAGAAACTTAGGATCAAACTGTCCTCCAAGTAGCTCTCACTGCATGCAAAGGCTTGAACAACAGCGATGTTCACAAGCTTCAGGACTGCTGAGAGCATAACTTCTGTGGGTAATCAATCCAGTTAAAGATCTCTTTTACTCTTCACTAAGTCAAGAACTAAATGCACTGTGATATCTGAATATAAGTTGTTGGGGGGTTTTTTGCCCCCCCCAGATAGATATAATTTTTCATGCCAATAAAAAAAGCATTTCTCTTTCTCATTAAAAAAAAAAAAAAGAAATCTCTGTTTAGTCAATGATAGGCTGTTTCTTGGTACCTTATACCTGGAACATTTAAGTCAGACTGATTTGGCATAAAGGAACTAAGCTGCATGCAAAATATTTTGTACAAAACAAAGAATAAAATTCAACCTTGTTGTCTCTATTATTTATTCCAAAATCCTGCTTTTGGAGATTGCGCTATATCTCAGATTATATTTTTTTAGGGGGGATTTTTATAAAACATTGGTTGTGGTGATCATAGCAAATGAAAACATGCAGACATGGATGTTTATCATTCAAAAGACAAAAAAGATGGACATAGATAATCCAGAACTTTCTTTTTCTTTATGATTATTGCCTTTACACCTCCCATGATTTTCCAGAAGCTGCCTCATAAATGGGTCACTCACACATCACATGGGAACTATTTCTGCATTATGCAGAACAGAGGCTGAAGGAATCTGCTTCAGGGTCTCTCAGTCTGCATTTGGTCCTTCACAGGATGCACAGTATGCCTGCAGATGGAAGTGCAAAATAGACTTGCTGGTACAGATTTGCAGGTTTGCCAGAGGTGGCAAACCAGAAATGGCTTTCCAGGTGTAAGAATTCTATCTAATTGTTAAAAATTGAATTTGGTCCTTTCTCTATAAAAACTATATGATACATGACTCTTTAGCAATGCAGAGCAGAAGAGAAAAATGAATTTAGTACTTCAACTTTGAATGAAGAAGTAAAACACTTGTTAGGCTGGAAAGTCTAACTGATTTTTTATTGAGTTCCCTTTGTGTACCATCAAGGTATCTTTCAGGTTAAGGCATCACCATATCAAATGAGGTACTGAACATTTCTCAGATGAAACACATTCTTATATCTGATTAATAAGTCATAAATCAAATCTTTTTAGGGAAATTGATAACAGTAATAGTTGTAGAGCTGTTCCTGTTAAAAAGAGCATGTTTTGTTTTACTCCCTAGAATTTACTAAAGTTTAACAAGATCTGATTCACTTAATCACTTACTACCTCTTCCTGCTTTTCCCTTTGAATATTTTTCATCTCATCTCTCTGTAATAATTCAGTTTTCATTGGCAGCTTGCTACATATTCAAATTATTGACTACAAGATCTTCACCAGACAAAGAAAAATCCGTAGTAGCAAAGAGCACCTCTGATATTGCTTTGTCAAAAATAAATCAGGAGGCCAAGCTAAATCAAACATAATACAAGTAGAGCCCATCTTGCCTGCATTATAATTAATTTTGAATTCCTCCTGTTGCCATGACACCATGCATGAAAAGAAATAAGGCAGGCATTGTGCAGAACTCAAGAGCTTGTGAAATTTTGGGGTTTGCTTCTTATGTTTAAAATAGGAAGAAAATAGTGAAACAAAAGCCAGCAGTAACACAAGAGATGCTTTCCTCTCTGTAAGGTGGGAGAGGGGTACATGTCAGATATCTTTTGAAATTTTGCTTGTTGAAGGAAATAATAATGAATTTGAGATATTTGCTTAAATTTCCTGATTCTACTCCTGACAAATCAAGTGATTATCACATTTTCTAATCTTTGTGGACTACCTTCATTTACTATTCCTCTGTGGCCACCCCCTCCCAGCTGCTTCAGGGGCAGCAATTAGCCTGAGCACTGCACACAACCCACACACTCTTCACACAAACCTTATGTTGAGCCTTCAGCAGCTCTTCAGAGAAGCCCGGAGAGAATGAGTTCTTCAGGTGGAAAAGCCTATTGAACACAAAGGACATAGAGGATACTCCAAAGAGGAATGAAATTTTTTCTGAACCTCATGTTGTCACTGCTTTTATGGCTTTTAAAGAGATTATGATACTTTCTTATTAACAGAAAAAGGTTTTCTTCTTTTCTTCTCCCTACCCACATGTTGAGTGCTCCTCATATCCAGGAGCTTTGTTTGCAGTGCTTCACATGTGGTTCTTGAACACTCAGATACATAAAGCTCTACAAAACCCTTCCATTGGAGCATTGTTAGTTGTTTTATTGGCAAATCCCACCTGACACAGCCTCCTGAGCAAGACTAGTGACTGTTGCTTGAAGAAACACCACAATCATTTCTGTGGGGCTGCTGCCCATGCCTGTTTGGAGATCTCTAAGCAGACTATCATGCCCATTGCTAGGGAGTGCTCCATGGTGCTATGTGCTGCATGAAAAGGGCAGGCAGGTAGCTCTCAGCTGCTTTGCTGGCACTGCATATCAGCTAGAGCTCCTCTGCAAGCTTCATATTTGAGTTGGAGTAAGGAAAGTCATAGTCTATCCAGCTGAGAGCAGTGTTACAACCTTACTGAGCCGTGCTGACAGGCTGCACATCTGAGGTTGCTGTCAAAAACTTTAAAGACTTTAAGTACTGAGTGTCCTGAAGGGTCATTAAGGTACCCTGTGATTCAAAACCAACGTTGCTGCAACCTCAAGCATTTCTCAGTTTCCTTTCCCTCACAGCCACAGCTTTTCCCTGCAGCTTCTGGCCAGACACTGTGGCTCAGAAGGCATTTTCTCAGGCTTAATGTTAAAAGCTATGAAAGAGAGATGGTTGTACCCAACAGAATTCTTTAAGTTTAAGGAGCCCTAGTTTAAGGGATGTCTCTAGAAAGAAAAAGGATGTTGCTTGCAGGTGCTGTAGCTTTTCACATTCAGTTTATTTCCACAGCACAATGGCAGAGAAAATGTCTGGGTTAATTCTCTCAGTCTTAGGGCACAGGAGAAGCTGAGTCAGAGGGTCATCTTTCACAAAAGGCACTCACATTTTAACTGAGTCACAACCTTCCTGTGCCTCCTTACCCAGCCTTAGTTGTAAGGAAATGCAAGTACATGACTGCAGAACCTGCAATGCAGCACATCCTGAGAGCACAAGTAAGGAAAGGATAAAAATTGCTGGTAAGGATGATTGCACTGAGCACCAATGTACATTTTAGTCACAGCATAGGTAGAGGTGACAGAGACAAAGGTGCAATTTCTCACATTCTCTCTTCTGCTGTTCCAGATGTCTCTGCTTTCTGATTCCAGTTGTGGGAAACAGCAAGATAGCAAACACCCCCTCCCCCCCAATTTGCATCTTCCAAGGGCTATTCTTCAACACTCTGCACCTAGAAACACTACCCTGCTCCTGGGAAGCCAGGAAAAACTCCAAGGAACACTGAAAGGCTGGAGGCATCCTGCACTCTGAAGATTTTCAGTCTGTAGCCCCCTAATTGATGAAGGCTGGGAAAATTTGCTGAACAAAATGCATGGATATGGTGGAAGGAAAGTGTTAGTGGTCTGGTTAAGAGACACTGTGTTACCCCAATCCTCTAACTGCTCTGCTTCACCTGAGAAAATTTCAAGGATCTGAAAAGGAAAAATAGATTCAGCTCAAAAACATGCTCCAAACACATCCCTAACAGGCTGTAATTGGCATGAATTCCAGGAGTCCCTGGAATTCTGTCAGGGAGATGGTGGCAACCAGGACAGCACATTACATGTTTTTTTAAAAAAAGTTAGAGTTTGTGTTAGTATTGGCAGGATCCTGAAACAAACCTCTAGTCCACAAAAAATATGAGAAACCAACTTTTCACTTTGCTCTACTCAGATGTATGTGGTGGCTGGGCAGGGGTAGGAAGGCACATGAACTTTGGAATGTATATAAATAGAGAGGTAAAGGCAGAAGGACTCACAGCTTCCCCGTTGCATCTAGCCTCCCCTGCCAAACACATTGACTGCTGAATGGATGGCTGGAGTTATTGTTTGGACAGTTGCATTGTTTCTGCTGAACATCTGTATTAAAGAACACAGATACAACAGCAGGCGTGGGTAGGAAGAGAGAAAATAATTTGGCTGAGCTACAATATCCGTCCATTATAAAATATAGAGAAGGTGCAGTGTTATTAGCCAAATCTTACTCTGTTTGTAACCAACTGATTTTAGTGCTCCCCCCTCTTCTCCCAGTGAAATCAGTGTTTTTTTTAATTTGGCATTTTGAAAGAGACCTCTGGTTTGCACCTCTCATTTTACATTTGTAGACTGCAACATCTCTATATCTGCTTTTGAAAGTTCAACACTTGGTCTTTTTTCCCTGTCAGAAAAGGTTTATACACCCTCAGAGAACAGGAGCAATAATGTATGTTAATATCAGCGACTAGAACAGCCCCAGCAGTGTCAGCAGGCCCATCATAACATCGTTATTTTTAGCCCTATCTTTACAATTAGCTCTGCGGAGGCTTTGAAACGCAGACTTTACAAGCTCGAGGTAGAGATGCGGCTGCCAGGGATTTCTCCTGCGAGGCGGCCCAGCCGCGCTGCGCTGATCGGCGGCTGCTCCCTGCTGGCCGGCCGCAGCACCGCTCTCTGCCCGGAAAGCCCCTTCCCGGGACTTCGCTGAGGCCCCGGAGGAGTCTATCCCTATTCCAACTCAGGAATCCCTCCGTCGGCCTGTGCCCCTCGTAGCAGCTACACGGGACTTCAACAAAATGAGTCCAGGCATGAAAACAAAGAAACGCCGCGCTCTGCTCATTTGCCGAGGCAATTTTAAATGCAATTTTGCACAAGCTCATGCATTTCTCCTGTGGCTAACCCCTAAAATGACAGTGGCATTCTCAAAATACAGTAAGACCTCAGGATTTTGTGGCAGCCCAAGTAATTCTGCCACCCACCAAAACATCATTTTGAGGGAGAAAAGAGGAAAAATTAAGTGTGTGGTTGTTTGTAATTGTTCTCAAGAATAGCATACAGCAGTGAGATCTCAGGAATGGCTGAGCCAATGTCTTTAATTTAGACTGGTATGAGGAGGTCAGGCCTGCTAAATTATTGCATTTCCTACAAAATTATGCAATAGAATTTCTTCTTCCTGTAGTCATATATGAGTACACAGACAAGAAGACACATTTGACATTAAAGGAGATGCTGTGTATAAAGTACACATCAGCTAGACACACATATATAGATCCAGATTTTAGAATACTGCACTGAATTAGGACACCTACAATTTACTCCCAGGGGCTCTCTTTATTTGGTTTATAGTGTTTATTCATTTTTGGCTTTAAAACCCAAACAAAAAAAACAAGGAACATGGGAATAAATTCACAGATAGCACACACAACTTGACATTGTTCTTTCTGTCACACACCACAAAAGAACAGGACTCAAAATATTAAAGTGCATTTCCATGGCTTACATGTGTGAGTTGGTTTGTATGACTTACAGCATCTAAACATTTTGTATGTGGCACATGTGTTGAGTTATGGTCATCACACACAGAGCCACCTGGAAATACAAAGTAACTTGGTTCTGATTCACACCACCAAGTTCTGCTCTGGTGTCTGAAAGCAGTCCTTGTGATAAGGCACTCTATGACTGTTGTCCTCAGTTTTAGCCATGTAAAAGTTATATGCTTTCTGTCATCAAAGCATATGGGAAAAAAAACCCCACACCTGAGAAGCAGCTTGAGAGGCTAAAAAAAGCTAATTTGTCTAGACAACAACCTTAGTAAAAGCAGGGATGGGAAAGGAGATGTCCCAAAAACTCAGGAGATGTGTCTTTGCATTAACTACCACCAGTTGAGGCCAGACACACATATGTCAAAACACCTCATGCTTCAGTGATATCAGATATTAGAGGCTGAATCTTGGTTCCCAGAGCACAGAATCCAGGTAGCAAAGGCTTCCTTGTACCAAACAGCCTTACCTGTCTTTCTCAAAATCAATGAAAGTTTCATTGGTTTCAATATATCCCACATAAAATAACTCTTGATAAAGATGCAGTGCTGACAGGTCAAGTACCCACAGCACAAAATCTCTTATGAGGAACTTCCCAGCTGATCTTCAATTAAAAAAAAAAAAAAAGGTGCTTTGTAGATGCTGTGGATGCACTGTGATCACAAGTTGGTAGTGGCAATTTCTAGCACTATCCCCCATGCATGTGTGCCTACACAATACCAATTCCATTAGCACCACTGTAACTAGCAGAATGCTAGAACTAGCACAAGAATTTTGTGCTGTGCAATTCTCTTGTCTCAATCTTTCAATTCTTACAGGACAGTTAATGACATGATTTTGAGCAGAATTCTTCCATCCAATGCCCAAATACACTTCAGGAATTATTCTGGGGCTGTGGTCCCTCCTAACAGAACTTACTAGGTATGGATGTGGTGCAGCTCTGGCAATTGAATGATCCTGGACACTGTTTACTAGAACATGCATGTGCTATAAGTTTGCCACTTAAATTTTCTAATTTTAGACAGATGACTGTTACTCCACCAAATTTCTGCAGTGCTTGTCATTCTCTGATGACAGACTTGCTGTGCAGAAACCCAGTCACACAGCTGAAAGACACAGGTTAGAAAATCCTTCTGTAGCAAGGGAGGCTGAAACTGGTAGAGAAATAGAGGGACTGTCCAGAAGCTAAAGGTCACTAATCTACACAGTTATTGCACACGACTGAAAATAATCCCACTCTCCAAGAGAAAACTGCAACACCAAACATCTGTTCATTGGAAGTAACACAATGTGGGAGCAGCAGAAGCAAGTACAAAGATCATTATTAACAATACCTGCTCCTAGAAGAAGTCGAAACACCTTGTGGCTTTTAGACACTATTTTCTGCCCAATTAATTGAACAAAATATCTAACTAGCTCTTACCTTTATGGAGAAAAATCATTAGGCTCCATGAAAATGAAAGAAATTAGTTAGTAGCAGCCACTACATGGCTTTTTCTAAAGTTGTCAGGTAGAAAGCACATACATGCACATTCTTTATGCACACCATTTTCTTGAAGAAATTGTGCCTGTTATTTTTTTTACAGGTATAGACAAATTGTATCCTAACAAATGAGAAATAAACTGTGGGAACTAAAGGAAAGTCTACACTGTCAATTACAGTTTAGGCAAAATGCAAAGTGCTTGTTGATGAAGTCAAGAACGTGAGAACTCATTACCACTATCAGAGAGTTAAATATGCTCAGTTATTCAGGACATTGGGCTTTACTTTGTGGAAACAAAGGGCACTGGGAATATGTCCCTGTCTGCTCTGGGGTGCCCTGAACCCCAGGGGAACACTGACTTTGACCCTCATTCATGGAGAAAGTTTCCTAAACTCCAGAATAGACTAGAATCCACTCGAATGTGAAGTAGATTGTAGAGAGTAGTGTAGATGTATCACTTAGGTGGGAAATTTAGGTTTTAGGATTTTTAGTATGTAGTGGATGGAAGCAAGATGGAGGGCACAGGGTGTCATCCTGGGCTTCTTCCTCATGCTTCTTCTTCCTCCTTCTTCATGCGTTTGGGTGGCATTTTATAATTAGGTGGAAAAGTCCACATTGTGGGCTGTTGGGGATCAGTTATTGGGTTAAAAGGGAAAATAATCTAGGTGTCAGCTCTAAATTGGATAGTTTAGCTTTAAAAGACTTTGTAACAATAGATTGTTTGCCATTTTTGCAGTGCTATTCCAGTGCGCTGAGCCTGGAGTGGACAGTGTGCAGAACTCTAGATAAGATAACAATAAACAACAACCTGAAGACTGAAAAGACCCAGTGCATCTCTCTTTCCTGACACAAGACCACTCCAGGAGGGTCTCCCCAGACAGGGGAGCCCCCTGGGAGAGCCCAGCCAGAGTCCCAGAAGTTGGGGAATCGGCAACAGGTACCCTAACATTTAAGTTTCTCTTCCACACCAGCAGGTGGGAGTACAAGCTGCTCGCAGTCACCTGCACCAGACCCAAACCCATGGTGCAAGAACATACACACACCTCAGAGTGATCCCTGGGGCAGCACATCCACCTGCCCAGAGCATCCATGGAATACAACAGGAGCTGGATCAAGGACTCACTTAAAAGATGGTCAAATTGAGATAAAAGGCAGTAAGTGACTTGGCCAATGTCACAGGGGAAAACCCAACACTATCACCATTGAAGATGAAGTGGCTGTGCTCCTGATCTCTCTCAGGACTGGCTTCAGCCCATCAAAGATCCAGCTGTGCATCAAATTAGTCCTAGAGATGTTCAGATTCCCTCTTCTAGCTAAGCTGGGAGATGGTGAGTCAGAAACCACAATTATGTCCAGAATTGTGGCAGGAGGTCTCCAGGCCACAGGCTGTGCTTTCTCCAAAAGCCTGAGAGGCAGAGAAGCACAGGGAAAAGTCACTATGAAGAATCACAGGAAACACATTCATTTAAAATATCTATTGAAATTACAAATTAAACTCTCCAATATGATTCAAAGTACAAAACACCACATTAAAAGGCATTCAACAGCTCCTTTATACATCACAGTGTTAGTGGCACAAAATGCACTTACATTTCAAATACATCAACAGAACTATTTTTACACTGGTCAAATACATTATTTATACATATGCATGACTCCTTCATGCTTATCCCTATACAAGTTTAAAATACATCATAATAAAATGATCAAGAAAGGTTCAGTTATGTACCATGTACCTGTACCTAATGTTCCTGGAATTCTTGTAAGATATACACAAATCAAAGCAATAATGAAGACCACAGGGCTCTAAACACAAACAGCATGCCTTACTTAGTACAAGTGCATTAGCAATTAAGGGCTGATGCAGGCTTTTTTGATGTCCTTAGTATAACTGTCAGCAACAACTGTAATTTACTTGTTTTCCTCAGGCTTTTAGATTATGTACATGAAATGTACAAACTTTGGTCTTAAAAAAGCAAACCTGCAGAAAGGTTTATGCATGCTGCACCTCACTGGAATGATAATGGCCTGCATTAAAAATATTTATTCCTATACAGTAAAAGGCCTACAGATGAAATGCACAGAACTTCATTCTAATCTTCCTGCCCATAACAATATTTTAAAAAAAAACCACTTAGTATTTTTCTCACCTATGGATATTTTATCCTGTCAGCTCCATAAATGAGAGCTATTCCCTAATTTTGATTGCTTTCTGCATGTCAGGAGCTCAGCTGTAAACTGAGAGTTGATTCAGTCTGCTGTTATTTGGGATTTTGCCTAATTTATGCACCAGAGTATCTGAGGAAAGATCATGCTTCTCAGTATGTTGGGGAAAGTATCCTAAATTCTTGACATGCTAAAGTCAGTAGTAGGAGGCTTCAGGATGAATGCCAACATGAATAAAACTAAAATATTAACACAAAACTACAGTAATCTTATATATATAATTGTTCATCATTCACAAACTTTGAAGAGCCTCAAAACCAATGACTTTGTCCTCACAGCTCTCCTGAGGTAAACACTGGTCCATTCACTTTAAAGACGATCAGACTGAGATAAAAGGCAGTAAGTGACTTGGCCGATGTCACGGGGGAAAAGCCAATACTATCACCAGTGCTCCTGATCTCTCTCAGGACTGGCTTCAGCCCAACTAATGGCAAGGCTGGGGAGATGCACAGCCTCTGGAGTGGGACTCCACACTCCCTAGATGTGACACCACATGACACCCCAGAAGAACATGCAGATGATGTACGAGTACAAACTCCATTAAACAGCATTTATGAACACACCATTTACTCAAGAGCTGGACTTGACCCTTGTGGGTCCTTTCAAATCAGAAAATTCTGATTCTGTGTGAATAAAAACACCCTAAATAATAGCATAACCATAAAAATACAGCAGAAATCATGCCATGATACTTATTTTTCTGGTGCAAATCCAAAAAGCCATAGCTGTTGCAACAGATTGTCGTTTGAAAGACAAAGAAACAAACATTCCCTTTCCCATGGCAGGGGGTTTAAATGTCAGAGTTTAAAATTATGTATTTACAATTGAATTTTGGGGTATTAAATGTCACAGTATCAACATAAGCTGTAACATAAAAGCCTGAACTTAAGACATCACCACGAAAAGTTGCTACTTTGGAACCAAATCAGCATTAATAATTATAATAGTAATATTAACAACCATAAAAACAAGCAAAAAAATCCCCAAGAATACAGATGGAATGACATTTAACAAAGCTGAAAAGACTGGGTAGGTATTTGGTAAATATATGTAGGCATATAGTCTATTCCAACAGCTAGGATGTGAAACAAGAGCTGTGTCATAAAAATCACCAGTAGCAATTCAAGTATGTTGAGACCAGAGATACACTGACAGAGTTTTCTGATTGCATATAATGTTACCTTGAGTATCAATTATAAATTATTTTAAAATTTCTGTATTTGCAAATTTATCTTTCTTTTTTCTTTTAAATCTGGAAATGCATTAATTCTGACATTGATTATTAACTGGCCGCACAGCACTTGGGAAAAGTCAAGTTCTGCTGTATTTTGGACATAAAATCTCTAAGAAAGACACAGAGAAAATAAACCTCCTCATACCAGGACACTCAATACTGTTCACAGGCCAGTGAATATTTCCTGTTTACTATGATCCCAGTAGGAGAATTGGTCACCAGTCACAGCCACAATACAGCAAAACTCCTTAGTGCCCCAGCTAGAAAATTAATAACCCATTAAGTCTTTACATCCTATTGTCCAGGGTTTTTTTCTCCAGTCAAACAGGAGTACAGGACCAGGGAGGAAAGGCCATAGTTCAAGCTAACCTTCAGGAAGCTGTCCTTTGCAGAAAGGTTTCCACTAATTCTGCACAGTGAAGCTATGACTCAGGACAACTCATGTGCATGGCTTGGGATCCCTCTGGGAAATGGACTGAGCTGATGCCAGAGGGAGAGAAGCACCTCCCTGCCTGCTGAACTCAGCAGTGCTCCACACACCCCTTGAAGCTGACAAACAGGGATCAAATGCACTACCAGACCTCCCTACAGGTATTTTTGAACAATTAAGCAATTTTTAATAACCAAGATCGCCAAAATACTAAAGATACTCAGATAACAAAAGACCTGAACTGTGCATTGCCATAAACAATCTGAAGATATCATGAGTTCAGATTTGCTGGAAACAAGCTATCCTTTTTATTCACATTACAGAGGCCAAACTCATTAAAATCAAACCAAGTAAGTGAATTGCAATCTCCAGCTCTTAGAGTTAAAATCTATGGTTAGATACAATTTGAATTTGGATAGCACTAAACTTGGAGGATAAGGGAGGAGAATAGTTTTATAAAAATAAATTGGCCTTTTCAAAACCGTGCCCTACAATATTTTTATTTAACAGATACACAGTGTAAACCAAAAGCCAATAAAGAGTAATTTTTGAGGGTTGAGCTATGAAAACAATTCCCAGCCTGTGACAACAGCCAGAAGCAGATGCATTTAAGGATCTTAAGACATTTTCAGTGTAAAGTTATCCTGGCTTCAAGATTATCTGGCTTCAAGATATTCATCCATGTCAGTACATTGCTAATGGCAGAAATAAATGATGACCAAAAAATGCAGTAAAACTTCAGTCCACAAGCCATTCAAAAGAATGTTTTCCTTCGTATTACAGACATACACATTGTTTCAGGTGCTTCACATTTCATGGCAAGAAGTTATTAGTCAAATTCTTGTTGGCTTTAAAATAGAGCAAAATGGTTTTCAAAAAAATATTTCTAAAGAGAAACCTCAATGATGTAGTATGTTGAATAGCACACTTTACTACCCTGAAAACAGAGTACTGAATCTTCCAAAACTATCAAGTGATTAGTTTTCAAATAAAATCTTATTTTGCCACAGTATTGTTATTAGCACAATACACCACATATCATACAATGCTATCTCTGAAAATGGGCTAAGTAGTTTAAATGCAAAGCACAACTTCCACAAATATCCCAGGCATTTTCATATTAACTACAGGGATAACTATGATGTATTTTTATATTTAAAAGGAAAGACTCATTAATAACCCAAAAGTCTGCTAAACAGTAAAGTTAGTCCTGTATTTTTTATTAATTGTTCTAAAGACAGAAGCAAGCTATTCTGAATATCCAAAATAATTCAATAGCACAGCTATTTACACATTTGGTTTAAATAGGATTTTATATATATATATATATCTATGTATCTATAAAAAGATTAAGATACCTGGATTAGAAGTTACATAGCCCTATAAGTGTAGCAGAACCCTAAACAATAGCAAAAAAAAACAATTCAGAAAAACACTAGTGGTCGAGGGGTAAGCAAAACCATCAATGTATTTTTAAAAGAAACTTGATTAAATAGCAGGTTTGTGTCACCACTCAACCTTACAGCTTCATCAATTAATTTTAAAATGTAGCTTTTAATCAAACAAATTTCTTATAAGACTTTATAAAATTAGTGGAAGGCAGCAGGACTAACTTTGTCCCTCTGATCCTCCCCAAATTTCAAGAAAGGCATAGGATGGCCTATATGCACCTTACTAATTTTGTTACGCTTGGAAAAAGTAGGTACTAGAAAGGCATTGTGATGGCTTTAACAAAATCAGAGTTGTAATAAAGTCACATGAAGTTGACTATCGGATTCAAATGATAGTCAACTCAAACATATGCAGGAATAAGACACCAAATTTGGAAGCAAACAGATATGCAGAAGTTTGTAGGCTTTTTCAGCTTGTTTTGCTGATGTCATTCAGTACAGTCCCCAGTCCACCAGCAGGGCAGCACCAACCTTTTGCATTATTTTTAGCAGTATCACCTCTTAATTTCAGATAGCTACGCAGGTCTGTGGTCTCCCTTTAGCACCAAACTTGCCTTCTATTACCCTCCTTGTCTGTTATCAAGCGATCTGTACAACAGTAGTAACAACAGTTCCTGGAATCAAGACTGTGTCAACGAAAAGCAGAATGGGGCAAGTAAGTCTACAGCAACATAAGTGCAAGAGGGAAACATAACAGCAACAGTAAAATCAAAACATGTTGTGATGAGTCCAATCTTCTCTCAGTCTAGGTAGGTAGAGGGTCATCATCTCCTTTATTACATTTGCACTTGCAGCAGAGAACAAATGGTGTAGCTAGTAGAAGGAAAGGGGAGGCCACCAAAAGTAGAAGACCAAATCCTGCAAAAATGCCTACCACCTGTAAGAGAAAGGGATAGCACTGTGTCAGGGATAGTATTGCCTAGATTCTGTGTCTGCTACACAACTGCATCCTCTGTGTCCATCAGAAAGACCTCAGCAAATGCCACTGACCTTATCAGAGCTGGAACTCCCCACGTGTATACTACAGTCAGCTCCTGTGACCAGAAAATGTGTGTGAAAGTAGTGTGAATGTTCATGTCTTAATGGCACCTATCAGAACTGTGCCACAGAACTCTGTTTTATCACACAAGGTGATGCACATGGCTATTTGCCTTTTTGAGTTTTCTTATATCTCAAACAACTAATGAAGCAAATCACTACTACTTTTCTTGACCAATCTTAAATACTAAATATTGAAATCAAGGCTACAAAAAAAGACTTCCACTTTCAGGTGCTCCTTTTTTTTCTGGAGAAAGCTTCAAGAAGAATTAGTCAAGGTGTTGGTGGTGTAATCTGGGAAGAATCCCACAATGTACCACCAGCATGCAGTCAAGCTTGAAAATTTCAATCACAGATTACTAACATCATGGATTATAGGAGGACTTTGCATATGCAATGGCTTTTTGCAGTCAGACCTGAGCTCATGCTGCTGCTTCAGGGCACATGATCTAAGCGCATCTTTTTCACTTACATTTATTGACCGCCTCCTTCCCAGCATGAGCAAAGGACCATAGACTTACCTAACTGGTCAGTGTGACAAAGCAGTTAATTTCTACAGAGCTTAAATTTGGAAAATTATTTAAGAAACATTCAAGTTGAGCTTCATTGCCTGAGGAAGTTTCCCATTTGCCACAGGCAACCATAAGAGTGATGCTGCAATGATATGCTCACAAATTATTTAAGTGAATAATTTAGATTTATTCACATGACAGTGTCTGTGAATAATTTTGAATAATGATGGCAAGAGCGGAATGCTAATGCAATACCAAAACCTCACAGCAGAAGGCAAAATGAAATTAGAGTGTAGCACTCATTACAGATTCTTCTAGTCAGGGCTAGATACGCCACTTCAATTAGCTGGCAAATATTAAATCAGCCATGGTATAGATGGGACGATGCAGCAGCACTTTTGCTGGCCAAGGATAATCGGGTGTCGATGATCTCGCACAGGGTTGTGGGGCTGTGCTGCCGCGGAGCGCCCGCACCCGCAGGAGATGGCGCTGTGCGACAGCGCTCCGGGCGCGCACCCACGCACCGAGCGGGACCGGCACCGCGGCTGCTGCTGCCCGGCCACGGGGAGCCCCCGCACCCACCGAGCGGGACCGGCACCGCGGCTGCTGCTGCCGCCCGGCCACCGAGCGGGACCGGCACCGCGGCTGCTGCCGCCCCGCCACGGGGAGCCCCCGCTGCCTCGCCCTACCATCTTATTTCTTCCCAGCAGCAATTCCTTTTTCAGCTTCAGAGGTGGGCACATTTCATAACCCATTCTCTTTTTTCTGGTGGTGCTGACAATCTGATGCAACTTCTAATCTTCGCATTTATTTCCCAGAAACTAAAGTTAAATTCTCATCTTTAAAAAACATGAGCTGCAACTACTGCCATGCTGCTCTTTGCAACCCAGGCTCAGTGCACTGGTCAGACAGAGCCAAGCTAGAAGCTGGCAATTTAATGGACCAGACACTGACTACTGGTAATTAATACAAAACATCTATTTACACCTACCTTCCTTTCAACCTCAATATGCCATCAAAGAAATCATCAAGTTTCAGTTTCTTTGTTTTGCTGTTTTTGTTTTTTTAGTGTGGTTTTGCATGTGTGTGGTGGGGGGTGTTGTTTATTTTTAAGTAAAACTGCCTGCTGAGTATTACTTACTTTTCCTTGGTTCTTTTTCTTCTGAAGAAATTGCTGCCCTACTAGGCATCAAGCCATTTTCTCTGGCCAAAACAAATATTTTTTTAAACCCACAAACAACAAACCAAAGACTCACCTCAATTTGCTTTGGATAAATCTAAGAAGAACCTTAACAACTTACTCAAAGTTAACATAAGGAAACAATTGCAGTGTTGATTTGGCTTCCGTGGGTTTTTAGCAGAATTACATCCTGACTAGTAGTGAATTATCACTTTCTTTCTCAACAATAAACAGATCATCAAACATTCCATATATCAAACATATTTGCACAAACTGCAGTGGCTTAGAACAGATTCCAAATATTGGATGAATCACCTCATACTACAGGTTTATCAAGTAAACTTCATGTACCCACACACCTCCTGAGATACCACTGGCTAATCCAAGCACAAGCCAGTCCACAGCTCAGACACCCAGTGGTGTGGGTGAAAGGAGAAGGGTGAGATCCTTCTCCTTTTATTTCAGTTTAGCTGTTTATCCAGACTTGATGACTATTCTAGTCAGACTTGGGGTTTATGCTCACATGGAAAGAAATCTGTACTTCAAGAAAAGTACCTCATCTCAAAGGTGGCTTTTTCCAGGCACACAGTTAATTTAAGAAGAGATGACTCAGATACGCAGATGTCCCCCATCTCTGAAGTGAATGTAGAGGCAGTGGATTGGACCGAGTCACACATTAGCATTTTTACTGCATGCATCAAAGTGCTGCAGAGAGCTCTTTTATTACTAGCATTCTTGCTGGGTCTAGCAACACTGAATCTAGACTACATGAGGTATTCCCACACTCTCTGCAATTGTCAGTTTGAATCTGTGTTTGAAACTACAGGGTTTCAAGGATGAACCTTCAGGGTTATTTCTATCCAACCAACAGGAAAGAGTCAGATAGAGACCATAGCAAGATAATGTCTGTATTCAGGTTAATTCCTTTCCAGTTCTGGATCCAGAGCTAAAACTGCCTTGCAGAAAGAGCTTCCTTGTAAATAATACTGACAGTGGCAACCTAGTTCATCCTCCATGTTCAGTGAGAACAATCTGGACTGGCACTGAACTGGCTCTGCAAACATACCTTTTCTGGTTCGCAGGGGCATTTTGCCAAGGAGGGCCTTCTCTAGGAGAACTAATTGTTCCACTCTAAGCTACTGCCCTCTTTTTATCTGCTACAAAAATCAGTTACCATTTGGCACAGAATTTATCCTAAGGAGTTAAAATGAGGGACTATGACAGCAGTAGACCTGTAGAGAGCTTTAAAATATCTGAGCTTTACCTGTGTCCTGTGCCAGATAACAGATGCCCTGGAGTGCCCCAGCTTGTTTCGACAAGGTCCTTTGTCGTAATGTATAAGGAGAAAATCATCCTGCAAATATTAAATGAGAAGGTAAGCAATAAACAGAAGTTCTTCAAGTTACAAAACACTATATCCTGACAACTTAAACCCAGGAATCACACAGGAAGATAAAAGCAAGTGGATAAGGCCATGTCCAACCTTTCCAAAGTGCTTTGTTTATAGTTAGGTGTCTTCACAAGCAGGTTTGTTTGGTGTGTGTTATAGATATATAACAAATTCTTCTCCCAAAGGGTCTCAAGCTGCATATTTAAATGCTAGCATGAAGTTTAGCAAGAGAATCCAAGAAGATAAGCTGATCACTGCATGTATTTTACACACATATAGCAAGAGCAAAGGAAAAATCAGTACTTGTGCTGCAGACTTCCCAAAGCTGGCTCCTTTATCTATCTGAAGAACAGAATGACAAAACAGATTTTTGAGATATTACATCCCTATCAATTCTGTCAGCCTCTTACAAACCAGACAAGATAGTAGGCCTAGTTCTAAGGCAACGCTGCTTTTTTATCTGTGAGAGCATGTGAGAAGCCTGTGACTTCAGGATTGTTAGTAAAGTATTCAAATGGAACAACCACAAGATTTGAATAGTTGGGAGTAGCTCTCAGGAACCTAATTTCCTTTGCTATTGTTAACAAAGTTATAAAGTAAAACTGATGACATGGAAACAGATGTTGTGTATTGTATATATTCTGATCTGTGGGCATGATAACAGGCTGATTTAAAAAAAATATAAACACATGACAGTAGCAGCTTATAGACCAATAAATTCCTGCTGTTGGGGGAACACGGTATTCTTTCTCCTATGGCAGATCTATTTCTTGTCCGACAGAATACAATTAATGGTAAACAAATTAGACTGCTAGTAACATACCACATCTAGTTTGTTAAACATCCTCAGACTAAGAGCATTGCTAGTCTCATACTGTAATGCCTTCAAGAAAGGCAACATTGAAAAGTCAGCACTGAATAAAAAAAAAGCAACACCCTTCCCCGTGTAAGGTGCCATGTAAAGATTGTAAATAAATTACTGTCATAAGATTTTTCTTTTTAGTAATTATTTACTGGCTCAGACCAAATGCTAAATTCACACAGGTCAGACAAGCAAAACAGAGGATACAAATCCTATCGAATTCCCAGCACCAGCTCTGGTGAGTTGTGGCCAGAAGCTAGTGAGCTATTTATTTAATTGATTAAAGAGACAGCTGGATGGCAAAGCAATGAACTTCTAAGCTTCTGAGAGCCAAGAGTGCACAGCATGTACTCACATCAAGAGATTCCAGACAGTACCAGCAAAAGGCATGTTTGCAATTCTTACACATCATTTGGGCACAGCCTTCATCCCGTTCAATGTAAACTTTACACTTTGGACAGCGTTTGATTGGAGCATCGTCATCTTCCATTTTGAAAACTGAACTGTGGGAGAGAGTGAGAAATTAGTAAAATGCATGACCATGTCAGTTTAGAAAATAATGTCTAAGAATTGTGTATGAAGGCAAGCCTGCTTTTTTTGCTTAAAAAAAGAGAAATTGCTAGAGATTCAGGAATTCAAGTGGTTTTATTATTCAGATATTGTGCTGTGCACTACTTTTCAACTATATCTTTAGAAATATGCTTAATGACTACAGTGTCTGCATAAAGTTAGGATCTTTTCTTTATCAATTAAAAAACAGCTTTTCTTATGTAGATATTAATAGATATTAAACAGTTTTATCCTGTAATGTACCAGATGAGCAGCAGGTAGCTCACAACTAAATATTTTGTACATCTAGATTATTTTCCTTTTCTCTCCTTTCTTTCCCAGATGAAGAAACAATCCCTTGATTGCACAATAACCCCAGACCACATTCCTTTGGACTGGGGCACCAGGGACACAGAACTTGTCTGTGCCCTCCTTGAGGACCCTGCCTAAGAGTTTCTCTCCAAATCAAGAACAGTAAGGTTTTGGTGCATGTTGCTGTTTCAGTTAAACTTTGTCTCTGTTGACAGACTCCTAACAAGTCACTGTTCATGAGTTAGGGTCGCCACTGACTGTTACTGCACAAGTGTGCAAAACCACAGATATCCCCTGATATAATGGGCACAACAAAGAGGAATGTTGAAACAGTGGAACAATTTTTATTTCCATTGTGTAGCTTTCTACTGTATGCAGGTTTTATGGTCACTAACAACTAAAATGCACCTTAAATGACAAATCCTGCAGCTACTGCCATTGTGAGATGCAAGAATTACTGATGGAGAATCAACAATTTGCTGCAAAACAGGACTGATGATTGATTTATTTGCCCAATAGCAGGACAAAAGGACACACACTAATTATTAACACTAGGGGTGACTGTACTAGAAAAAAATGCTTTCTATACATAAAATATATATATATATGAAACTCCTAATGCTCCTAACAGGCACATTATGCTCCAGAACAATGAAAAAACAATTTCTACTATTACTTGGTGGAGTAAAAAAATAAAGCATGGAATAAAAACTAAAAGCAACCAAAACACTAAGTAAAAGTAGATAAAGTTTGTTACCTTGCCATGATATTTAGCAACCTTCAGTTCTTGTCATGCACACACAAAAGCATGTGCCAAAGTTAGTGTATTTGATCAGGAACTCATCATGACAGCATCCTAGCTAGTCATCTGTTATAGCAAAGCTTGAAAGAAGACAAGGTATGAGTAACTAAGTCCAAAGCTGGACAGGGCTTTAATGATGCCTTGGAGTGCAACACAATCTTTGAAAAAGCCCAGACATGAAGTGGAACACATACACAATGGTCTTTCTTATTCAGTAGCTGAAGTTTGCCACCAGAGACCACTTGAAACAGAACTTAAAGATCATACAGCAAATGTGCAGCAGAAAGGATGATTGACAGGGTATCATAAAAATCACTGTCTGGCATGATGTTAGCGACTCCCACACTGTCCAGGAGAGCAGCAGTAACGAGATCATCTCTCAAGTGAAGCTGATGAGCTGCCTGGATGTCATATTTTTCCCACTGGGGCAAAAGGCCAAAGGCTCAAGCAGCTATTTTGTGCTTTTCTGGGAATGCTGGCAAAGAGCGAGGCTGCCAAGAGCTGTTCAGTTTTAGAATACAGCATTAAAAGAACAGGAACAACTAAGTGAAGGAAACAGCTTTAGAACAAAACATCAGGAAAATGCCTCTTTGAGTTTTTGGCTTCTAAATACTTAATCTTTTTCAATATCTTACCTTGTTTCTCCTGGAAGAAAAGAGATTGGCATGCTCTCTTGACAGCCTTGACCTGGATGCCAATTAGATTTGCAAGCAGAGCAGAACTCAATGTCACACACTTTGCACTGGACCAGCTGAGGGTCCTGTGGGCTTGATTCCTGGAGCTGGCAAACTGCCTGGCACGTAGAGGATGGACACCAAGTCCGGCAGGGATCCAAAAGCACTTCTGCAAAGGGACATAAAAGAACCAAATTCAAAGGTGGATACAAGATCAGCCTTCCATAACAATGCATTTCAGCTGAGGTTGACTGGCAGGCCATTTGAAGACACAAATTTTCAAAAGGAGCTTTTTAATTTATGTGACCCACATTGACATAAACCTGGCCTGCTTTGCAAACAGGCACCAAACCAAAGTGAGTTTCATGAGTCTCAATTAATTGCCCACTTTCATTCACTGAACTAAACTTGTTCTGAGAATGAGATGTATTTTTTTTCAGTTGTACTTGACGTTAAATACAGCGTATACTATGCAGTTAAAACCACCAGAAAGTGTTTTTACAATGCCTTGCCCAGTAGGAACCTATTTCAAGTTGACCTCTATCCTAATGTAACCACAAGATTAACAAGAGCATAAGATACAGTTTCATCTCTTTCTTGGATGGTCCTTACAGATAACTCATTTCATGTTTCAAAGCCCAGTGAAGGCAGTAAAAATCTACCAATGATTGCAGTGGTTTCTAGGCTGGGTCCTGCCCCCAGCAAAACTTTACTGTAAGTTCTCTATGGTCTCGCCATTCCACATCTCCATGAGCATACAGTCAGCTTTTGTTCTTAATGTGTTTGTATCATTACACACATGCTCATTAATTCTGTACTAAATGCTAACCCAGGAGATAATCTTGCCTCTGTGAAAGAGGTCAGTATTCTTCTCCAGCCCCTACAATACTAGTAGTCAACTTAAACAGCAAAGCTCAAAATAGAAGTCACTCCCTCCCTTAGTTATTTAGGAATATAATACATAGCAATTTTCTTTCCTCAGTTTATTCCCAGAGTGCTGCAGTTCTGGGAATCATGCAGGCAAGAACAGAAGCAATTACTTTTTAGGTTTTGGGGTTTTTATTTCTGATGACCAAGCAATTAACGCAGAATGATACTGCAAGAACATATGCAGAGATTCTGATTTATAGGATTGCTCTGGAAAAAACTCATTCTCACAGCCTTCAGTGGGTAGTGTTACATGTGTTACCTCTTTCAAACTGTAGCTTCTTATACCTTTGCATGATTTCTGATGCAACCATGCACTCAATCTGTTGGAAAAAGGAAAAGAAAAAAAATTCCAATTAGGAACAGTAATAATCTGTTAAACAAACTGAGTATTTGACCTTTGAAGTATTAATAAAAACATATGTTGTCAACAATGAAGCTGTAACATAAAAACAAGACAGATTTAAACATCCTGTAAGGAAAAGAAAACACCCTCTTTGCAGGAAGAGTGTACCTCATTTTCTTGCAGATGACCTCGCTTTGGGCAGGCAGCATCAGGGCAGCTGATTGCTGTTTCTAGACCTTCTTTGATCAGAAGTTCCACGTACTGTTTTAGGCACTGTAAGAGAGCCAAACACTGAGTTAACTATTCTGCCAAGGTTAAATCCCTCAGTATTTTAACAGCTTTAGTCTGAAAATCTGAAGAACTCAAACTTTGAAAAAAACAGGTACTACTGTGTCTGTTTTACAGCCATGAGCCACATTCATAGCTTTTGCCACAGTTCACCTTTAAGTAGAAAATAGAAAGTTCATTTCCCCATCAAAATTATAGAATCATTTCTGTTGAAAAAAACTTCTAAGACCACTTAAACCAAAATTAACCAAGTAGCCCTTCATCAATTTAAAATATGCAGCAAATTACAAAATAACATGGGAAAGAACAAATCAAAGAGGATGCAGAGGTGGAAAAAACAATAAAACACCTCCATGATACAATTAGATTAACCACACTCCAAAGAAATCTGTGTGACTGGAAGCCACAACACATCTTAGTAAGCAGTAATTCCCCATAGACAGGCATCTATCAAGCATACTAGAACACAAAGGAAGTTGAGTATCTTGACATCTCTTCTTGGAAAACAACTATCTGAATTTCATGGTTAAAGAAGTAACTTTTCCACAGAAAGGAAAAATGTGAAAATCAGGACTCCCTGAAGAACTATAGTCTCCATGGGGACCAAATAATAAATATTGGTAATACTAATACTTTTCTCCCCTGGCAACCACAGCATTTTACCCAACTCATAACTGTAAATGTAGCCTCTAGCACATCAGTGCACAGCACGGCTGTCAACAAAGCAGAGAAGTTTATATTTTTGACCAAGGGCAAATTAAGATTAAACCTTGTTATTCTTGATGAGCAACAACTCCCCTCCACCTCCTTCTTTCCTACATCAAGCTGAGAGCTAATGCATAGGTGTCTACTGGGAAGACAGGAGAGTCATGAAGAGATGCCCTCTGCTGCTACTGTGCAGCTTCTACCAGCCCAGCACTACACAGAAAGAGCAGACGAGGCTCTGCTTCCCAGCAGGTGGGGCACCCTGTGATGTTCTCACCCTGCCTGTGTGCTCAGCTGCCATAAGCAAACTGGAGACAATTAAAGAACGAAGTCCCTAACCCTGTTTGCAGATGTGTGAATAAAGAGTGAGGCTAGATCAACAGCAGAGTGAAATGAAGATATAACGCCAGCTCAGCATACAGCTGTGTGGGAGGCAAGAAGAATTACACACTCTGCAGCAAACTGGCAAAACAAGGATTTCAGTTACCACTTCCAGACATTTGGCAAAGGTATGCAGCTGCTGACTAACCACCAGCCTAGGAAGGCGAAGGGCTGCATTGATGGTGCCAAGGCTGGTGTGCCTAACTTCAGGTCAGAGCACAAAACTGCTTCTTCCTTCACCCTGTGCAATCAGATGGCCCATCAACAAGCACCTTTCAGCCTAACCCTCAGGCATGGGCTTGTAGCTGTTAAAGTTCAGACTTCAAACCTCTTCTCTTTCTCTTCTGCCTCTCCATTTGTCTATTCAGCTCCTTTCAGATACCTCTATTAAAAAATTATTCTAGATTCTACCTCTCACAGCTTGATTGTGGCAAAGACTGTACTTCCTGCCCACACAATCTCCGCTGCTCTGGTCCACAGCATTTCTGGTGGCAAGCTGCCACCACCTTGATAACACGACAAAGCATTTTTTTTCTCTTAGAGCTTCCTTTCTCTGTGTCTCCCACACATTAGAGAAAACAGGTCAATTTTTTTGAGAAGAAAAACAGAGATCAGATAATTGATATTTATAAAATTTTTAATTGTGCAAAGAAATCCATGTGTGACAGCCTACACGTAGTCTTTGTCTTCCTCAGCAGGGGTTTAATGAGGACAACTGTTCATTTAGTAGATGTTGACTCACAGAAGGTTTCCAAGCCCTCACTCAGAGCTCTGCAGGGCAGGTGGTGGAACACTTTAGGAGAACCCATATCACTAAGCACAACAGGCTGAGCTCTGCAAGACCCAGACCCTAGGCTGTGTGCCTCGGCAAGCTGTGATTTCAGCTGTAGTGAGGTATTGGTGCTGCTATAATGACACTGCTGGCTCTTCTCTTTCCTCTCCATTTGCAGATGCCAAATGTGGATTAAAACTAAAATGCATACATTTTTAATGCCAGCACTTAGCACTTATAGAAAGTACTTTTCAAGCTGAATGAGCTTTGCTATCATTAATCATTAATGTGGCTAATTCTCCTCCTCAACCTGTTTAGGACTATTGCCAAAGCCTACTCAATTTGCTTCCCTTTCCTCTCATTTTCCAAGAAACTACACAGTTCATTCCTGTCATGAGCAGAGTCCACGGCCTTTCCCTTCCCCTTGATGGGGCATTGGCTGCTGCCTCCTCAAAATCAGCACAGCCAAGTGCACTTCTCATGCTTCACCTTCTGAGAAATGCCTCAAGGCTACAAAATATTCCTGGAAAATAGGTAGAGGATAAAGCACATAATCCACTCAAGACTCCCCTGAGACTTCTTGGGTAGAGAGAGAGGAACCCAAATCAGTTGCAAGAGAATTTGATGCACAGGATACCTGTGGCTTCTCTTGAGAGCAGACAAAAGACATTCAACTTGTATAAGATTGGCTACAGTTCCAGAAATGCAGCAGCACGCAAGCAACACAACAAAGCAGGATTAGGTATTCAATCATATACTATGAAAAATTCATTGTAAAACAATTACAAAAAAATGACAAATTTTCGCAAATTTTCTATGCAACTTAATTCAATGCTGGAAGAAATTATTTTCATAGTCCTTCCAATAAGGCAATAAAGTACTCCATAGCATGAACAAAAGATGTGGGAGTGTAGGTCACCCCAAACAACATTCAAAATGAAGTCTATTACATAACTTTTCTCAGAGAAAACAGGAGCTAAAGTTAGATACCTAAGGCATGAGATTGGAGAAAGGTTACAAGAGTACACTGACTTATATAAAAGCAATATGCTGAGGAACATCTTCATTATTCCTCTAATGTATGTGTGTCAGAAGAGACCAGTTAGTTCCCCTGAGCACTACTCCTGTATTGTTCCCTGTGCATGCATACTCCTTGTGCATCCCTGCTCTGTCCTCCTTCCATCCCTGCTGTCCTTTCTGACACATGCATAACTTTTTCTGTCACCTGGTAACCCATGTATCCTACAGGCATTTGCTGTCCCCATGACAAACGGCAGAAGCACATCCATTTTTAGGAGTTTTGGCCCAGATCCATTCCCTTACAAAGATCAACTGAGACCCCAATTCAGCAGCAGTTTTACTATAAGTTGCCTATATAAATTGGGAACACTTTTTTTTCTGTTGCCTCAGAGACAGATGACTAATAAAGGAATGACTTTCTGAAGCTGCCAAGCACAGTGCAGTATTTAAAGCTCAGTAAGATGCATTGCACTTCTAACCTCTATACATCGAGGATTGTGCCACACAGGAAGGTATATGCTCTGACCACTGAAGTGCCATGGCCTTAGAGCTTCATATCTTTTTGTTTAATGTTATAAATATCAACATACCCTATATAGGAATCAAAATGCTTATTTTTTGCCTAATTTCAAAACCACAACACAATCTTGCTCTCCTGCATTTAGCTCTAACAAACCTGCATGGGCCACAGCAAAATTTTTGGATTTTCCTTTTCTTTTAGAAGAATTCCAGGAATAATCATGATTACTTCTGATGTTGGTGCTTTGATTTATTTCTCCTGACATCAAACCCCAAATAAACCCCATCATAATTCCAAAAAAAGGAATCTTAACTTTCACTGTTTACATGGGGGGGGCAACACTTATCTACCATCTACTTTGACAGAAAAAATCTGTTCACTTGGCACATGAGGTCATTTTTCAATACAAAATGTACGTAATTAAAAACACTTGGAGATGGTTTGGGAAAATTATAACTAATTTATTTTTAAGAACATGTTATTGCTACTATTGCAGCAAACAAGGAGTAGTTTTCCAAGATGCCACTTTTATTTGAGTTAGGCAGACAAAAAGATTATCCTGCACTGTTTTCTTATCAGCTGATAAGTAGAATTTGTTAAAATGCAGACTTTGACTACACTAATGCTGTGATGCAAGTGCCAAATCATATGGGAAATTTTTAAATCAGTCCATGGATCTGGAAAGGCGAAAAACACATGACAAGAGTGAAAGAGTGAAGTATATCATCACTACATCATTTGATTTATTTCCTAATCCTTCAAATGTATTTTAGTGCTGGCACTAGGCCATAGCCATGACCACATGAAGTGTGCACTACATGCAGAATCATCACATGCTGGTATTGGAAAACAATTTTTAAAAAACCAAAACACATGCACCAATAAAACTGAAAAGGGTGAAAATAAAAATAAGAAATCTAGCATTCAACAAGTTCTAAAAAAGAAAGGGAATTAATTTTTTACAATTTATTTAGTAGCAATTAATATTAAAGTTAGGCAAAGGCAGTGCACAAATATTAACCTTGGAGATAACCCTGCACTTTGGGCAGGCAATCACTAGGAGTTTACACTGCACTTCAGAAACACAAGGAAGGGCTGACATGCTTTCTCAACAAGGGAGATTTTTTAAAGCTCAAGCTGAAAATCTTTTCAAAGAGGATAATTATTAACATGTAGACTAAATTGCTGGTCTCAAATTCTATATCATCTGCAAACCAGGATTAGATGAACATCTAAAAATATCATACATAAATATACACACACATATAATTACATAAACTTGCATTCAACCACATGAAGACTCAGGAAAAGCTGGTTGGTATTTTGTGATCCATGTTACAAGTGACATCAGGATATGTACATGCAAAGATACCTTCGGGCATTGCATTCTAGGGTAAGAAGATTCTTCTGTATGAAAAATATGAAAGGATATTGAGTGAGAAGCACTTATTTTGTGTCTTGCAGCTAAACATCTACAGTTTGGTTTATGGGCTGCTTTTATGCTAACAGGACACTAAGGCAAAGCTCAAAATTCTTGTGATGGGGCTACAGAGATGACCAAAACTACTACAGCATCAGCTATATTTGGTAGTATTTTTATGCTCTACATACTGGGAAGTTTTCTTTACATTGCTTTAAAATGAATTCTAAGAAGGTAATATCTTTTCCTTCCATAAGACAGGGCAATACCAAGGTTATTCTGCTGCTCTGTGCAAATTTCCCTAAGCTAATTCTGCAGTCAGTCTGGTGAATAGGTAGAATTTATACTCGTAGACAAACTGCCTGTAAATCTTTTGGGTAACATGATGTAATGTCCTATTTTAGGTTCAGATGAGAACAGTGCAGTGATGCAGTGTGCAATACTCACTGGGACAGGAGACAGCATGTGTGAGAGTGAGTGAATTTCTTTCACTACAAAAAAATCTGAGTGTCTGTGTCTCAGGTAAAGACTAATACTCTTGGAAAGATAGCTCCCTTCCTTTTGTCCAAATAGCAAATTCATTCTGAACATCATTTTCTAGAAATATTTTCCATTTAGACATACCCGAACAATTTCAAGAAGAAAAACTCCCCTAAAACAAGCAGCCTGCATCTGGGGTGTTCTCTGAAAAAGGAAGAATGATACAACAAGGCTAGAGCCTTCCCTATTTCTGAAAGAGATTTTTGTAGCCATATATAACTATCATATGCTACCTTTTTAAATATTTCAGTGCATACTTCTTAAAGTAAAAGGAATGCTTATCTGGTAATAGGACAAATAGGACAGAATCATAGCATAGCTTAGGTTGGGACATACCTTACAGATCCTTTAGTTCCAACTCTTTTGCCATAGGCAAGGACACTTTCTACTAGACCAGGTTGCTCAGAGCTCTATCCAAACTGGCCTTGAACACTTCTAGAGATGGGGTACTCACAACTTCTCTGGGTAACCTGTCCAGTGCCTCACCACCATCATAGTAAAGAATTCCGTCCTAGTATCTAAACCAACTCTTTGATTTCAGTTTGAAGCCATTCCCATTTGTCCAATCACTACATGCCTTTACAAATAAATCCCCTCCAATTTTCTTGTACAGCCTCCTAGTTGGACTCCCTATAGGAAACCCCACCATAAAGTTACCTGTCCCTGCCCTCCCTTTAATCCTGACCCATAAGCTTTTGGTCATCTCCTTAGTCCCCAAGTGTAGCTCCACACCCTCCAGCTGGTTACTGACATACAGTGACACCTCCACTTCATTTCTTCTGCCTGCCCTTCCTAAAGAGCCTGTATCTTTCCATTCTAACCCTCCAGTCATAAGAGCAATATTATTTAATCTTTGTGTTTTACAGAAAAAGAAAACTACTTTCCGAGAAATTTCCATGGTATACTTACTGCACACAAGAAAATGTGCAAGAAAAGAAAAAGAACAGTAGGCTCCTCAGAGAGGTTTTAAGCTTCTTTCAAATTTACTACATGGCCTTTTTGTGTAAAGCAGTTATAATCCTGCCTCAAATCTATTGTTGTTTAATAACAGGCTCAACTCGAAAGCACTCTTGCACTGCAGCTCCAGTGTGAACAATTCTCCACAGCAGACCTACAGCCTAACTTTTTAATATCACCCTAATCCTACTTAGTTGACAAGCAACTTACTGGAAAATATCTATGCACACTTAATCACAGAGATCTGTTGGAGGCATATGCCTGACTGTGGGAGTAATTTTTCTTCTTTACTAGATAAACTGTCATCTATACTCACCAAATCTGCAAGCACAAGCTACATTCAACTTCACAAACCACGTAGATCTGAGACAGATGCACATTAGAAGTGTTTAATGTTTGTGGTAA
The DNA here is from genome assembly GCF_023055355.1 of Agelaius tricolor. NCBI lineage: Eukaryota > Metazoa > Chordata > Aves > Passeriformes > Icteridae > Agelaius > Agelaius tricolor. The sequence goes on from NW_027269261.1 coordinate 81,861,277, forward strand.
TCCTTTGAACTTAAATCATTTCCACTTCTAGACATCTTTTCAGAAATAATTATCTACTTGCAAAGAAATCTTCACCATTAGAACTCAAATTTTTATTAACCCTAATTTATCATCTTAAGAATAAATCACAGGAAGAACAAATTCACTTATCTTGACATGCAGTACTCCAAATCTAAAAGCAGTAACAGAGAACTGTCTTACATGTTTATCCTTTATATCCTTTGTTTTGTTACAGAGACAAAAATTCTGCTACACAAACATACCAACCCTTGACTCCAAGAGAAGCACCTGCAAGGCACTCCAGAGCTCTGCAACAGGGAAATACCTAAAGCCTTATGCTGTGAACAAGAAGGTATACACTGAGAGAGACTTTGGCCAGGACCAGGGAGAGATAACATCACAGCTCATACATGTTTTTCCCAAAGTGGCAAGCAATTTGGAAGACCCCTGTTTGACAGGTTTCCTGCCTCTATCCTCTTGATACTTGGCCTATTTAAAGATACTTTTGTTTGAAATTGCCATGGGTAAATGCCTCTTTTTCCCACCATGCTGTCAATGTTTAAAGACTCCCTCAGCTGTTCTGTAGCCCTGTTACAGACTATATTGCCAGTCTAAACACAATCACATAATCTTCCCTGTGGATGATGGCCAAACAGGATGAGGGCTGGGAAAGATAAACACAACCCATGTGCTTCCATGTCTGAGGACAAACCATCCGAGCATTCTTCCCTGACCTGTAAGCATTATTGTTGTCCAAGAACCCTTGTGCTCCCAGCAGCTGGTGTAATCTTAGTATGGGGACTGACCACATTCTGGCAGGAGCAGGAACTCACCCATTGCAAATTCTGCTGTAGTTAGATTCCTCCTGTGGGCAGCAGAGTAGACTTTGCTGCATTGGTTCTACCTCTGTCCAAATGCCTTCTGACAGTACACCCAAATATCAGAGCAGTCCCTGGTACATGCTTCTTAATGAATGCAAACAACAACTCACAGACAAGATGTTTACATCACCCCTTTGAGTCCAGCCTCCAAATCCTCCACATGAGACTGCACCAGCTTGAGTACAAGGAACAGCACCATTAGGCCATCAGTCAACAAATGATGAAGTAAGACAAGAAGAAATGTATTATCAAGAAAGCAGAAAGAAGAGCTTTGATGACTAGTTCAGGTTGAGAAATGTCAGGACATGGCAAATAGCCTTTGAGACACCACAATCAATGGCTGCAGAAATCACAAGCAAAACCAAGCAAACAAAACTAAAAGCACTGGAAAAACAACTGCCTTTCTCCAGCTGAGTATCTTGAAAGAGAAAGCAACAAAGACTAACAGCTGCCCAGCCTTTGAAGTGGTGGGCTTGTTTATGCTTTTTTATATACACTTTTATGGCTGTGTACTGTAAAATTTATAAAGTTGAACAATTTTTCTTCAGAGGAATCAATCACAGCAGCAGACAGCAAAAAATGACACAAGGATAATACCTTGTGATACCTCTTCATCTTTAAATAGGTATTTCAAGTGGATGTACACGTAAACTTTTTTCATTATGAATTTTTATCCCTCCATTACCTTGCACAAACTTTTTGTTCTCACCTATTTAGGGCTGAAATTGGTAAAAACACACAGCAAACTTTACAAAAATTAATTTATATTCAAATGCCAACATATGTGGGATGAAAATCAAATATTCTGAAGAAAAAAAACACCACAAAAATCCAGTCTTATATGCTTGAGAAAAGTTTATTCTATTTCAGAACCAAAATAGCAATTCTGAGTGGGAGGAAAATACACCTGCAGCAAACAAAGGCCCTTCCCTTTTCACATGCAAAACCCTATGCAAACCAAAATGAGCTAGTTTTCCCAACAGCCTAATGAAGAGAGATAACAATCAAGTTTAGTGACATCACACAGGAGAGGAGAGCTGAAGCCTCTGGATCAATTTTAGTTTTCACCCAGGGTTCTGTGGTACCTACTTATTAAAGCAGGGAGCTCTGCCATTCCACCACCTACAAGACAAGTGAGAATGCAGCCAGCCATGTGAACTGCTATGCAAACACACAGTGACCTCTAACCATGAAGCCTCTATGACACATCACGTGTCAAGATTAGTATCAGTTCCCTGCTAAGGTTGGAGTATATGAGCACAAGCAGCAAGCTCTAAGCTTTGGTGGTGGGAAACAGAAACATTATAGCTGCTAAGCAGGACCTTGAACTCCATAAAACCTCACAAGCCATTAGTTTCCCTCCTGTCTCCAAGCAAGTGAGGCATTTCCTTTGATTAGAGGTGAGGAAGAGCCTGGTGTCAGCAGAGTGCTGCCCTGCTAAGGTAGGCTTCTTTTGGCAAGCAGAGACAAGCTACACAGGAACAGGAAGGCAGCCAAGCCCACCTGTTTCATCCACATTGCTCTTGGTGTCTGCCTTGCCCTGGGGGAAGGAGAGGCTGATGCTGCCTCTGCCTCATTTGGAGTGAGGGATAACACTAAGTAAATCACTTTTTTCTGTCCTCCTACTCAGAGAAGCTCCATGCGCTTCTGGTCAAGCATGACAATGAGAAAAAAAAAGGGATGCCTGGTACCAGTTATAGGCAGGATAATTGCCTTGCTGATCATCAACCTAAAAGGAAGCTCAAATAGCAGAATGATTAAAATTAAGAAGATCTGTAAAACCAGTCACAATTAGGCAAATTCAGTAATCCTGTTTAAAAAGGACTAGTGATAACAGAAGTCTGTCACTAACCTACTTGGGACAGAATACAAACTTAGAGGGACACCTAAAGGTCCAGGTAAGATTAACCAGCTGGCTCAAGTGCTTAAGGTAGAGCTTAGGGCAAGAATCAGCGTATGAGTATCTACGAAGGAGTGTTAGTTTCAAACACCAAAGTTGATCCACATGTGCTATCTGACCAAAAAGAAAGTACAAACATGAAGCAGAAAGCAGGTCTTAAGCTTAGTTTTGTTATTTTCTAACTGTTGGTGGCTCTCTCCTTCTTGTACCTGACCACAGTTTCTCCTTCTATTGGAAACAAGGTAGACTACTTGAGGAGTAATCAAATTTTTTCATCAAAGACAAGTTTTCTGTCATGCTTCATATGTCTTCTAGACATTTGCTTGCTTGGACTGCCTACTTGACAGACTTTGGTTTTAAATTTGAGTAAAGTAAGCAATGAATCCACTGGTACCAGAATGATCAGTAGTGCATATCATCCTGAAGGGAACTGAATAATCTCATGTGAGGTCAAAAGGAGCTTAGCCTGTCTTGAGTAATAGTGGCATCACTGCACTTGAGTGCAGTGATAGTAGCATTATCACTGAGCAATAGTGGCATCACTGCACTTGGAACACATTGACACATCTATGTGTGTGTTTTATATAAATGTATAAATTATACATATTTATGTACACAGATGTACTTGTAAATCCTGAACCAGAAAACGTTCAAGCAACCAACTGCTTGACTTTCATGCAGGAATATCAACTTCAAAAAACCTGTTGCAACTTCAGCACATATACAATTGGTAACACATCAGAGAAACATCCTGCTCATGAAGATGCATGCTAATTTCATCACAGATTACAAAATAATCTGAGCTTCAGACAGGAATTGGATAAAATTGCTCCCTGTTTATCTCCTGAAATTCCCTTGAAAAAGCAAAGGCTAAGTAGTAAGTGAAAAAATTTAGTGCAGCAAATAATAAAAAAAAAAAATGAAGCGGTGTTCTCTGCTTTACTCTCTTTTTTCTTCTCTAAGTGTAAAGCTTTCTGAAGAAAACATGTAAAACTAATTACTTCTGAGGCAAGCAATTGCTAAGTGATTATCTATGTAAGATTATTAGCTATGTACTGCGTGCTATTTAAGTGGGGAAAAATTTTAATAAAAATATATTTAGGTGTTTTGATCCAAACTTACACAAGCACACTTAAGATTCGTCCTATTGTTAACACGACTCTACTTGTTTGCCCCTTGATAATAATCAGAAAAACAAAGAAAAAACTAACAGCAGGTTAGCTTGTTTTTCTCTGTTTTTTAGACTTATGTTTCTCTGGTACCTCAAGCAATCCAACAATGGATTTGCTTGATGTACCAGAGAAAATACATTTTCATAACATTCCTAATGGATGAGATATACAAAACTTGAGAGCTCACAGCATTGTCTAGGCATTAGTGATCACAATGATAAAAACAATAATGGAGTATTGTACTAACCGGCAAAATAATACTATGGGAAATTGTAATGCCTGTGCCTTATCAGCAGAGGAGTGGCAGTCTGCTCTATTTAATCCATGCACAGCTCTGCCAGAAAGCAAATGGAAACAGTGTCCCCATTCTATCTTTCTGAATGGAAATGCTCTGCTACTGTACAAGTGTCAGGAAGAGACAATCCTTCATGGTATCTTTACTACAGCACTTCTGTGATTATAAAGAGTCAAGACTTGCAGACAGAAATATAGGATTGAGAGACCTGTACATTGATCCAAATGCTGCCAACATAGCAGTAGTACTACACTTGAAAGATCTCTTTGTAGTACATACTCATGTTGTTTCAGCTGGCTGTGATTTAGACAGAAGGGCTAGAGCTAGTGGTAAAAGCTGTAGTAAAAGTAGTCCTCATACTTCTATGGACATTCCTTTTTCTTTTTTGCTCATATTCCTGGAAAGACCACTGTTAATGTAAAAAAAAAAAAAAGAAGCCTGAAGAAAACTACATATTGGTCAAACAAGAACAAAGCAGAGATGAACTGGATCTACCGTACATAAACTCCATGCAAAATCTTGAGTCAAAAGGCTACTCTTTTTGATTGTTTGGCCATTTACAAAGCACAGTTCATACACAGGGTCCCTGGTGTTTCTGGGAATCATTGCTGAAGGAACACCAGTGGAGGATTCTGCATACATCTGTCACACTCTTCCTTAACGACTGTCAATAGGCCAAACAATCTTGCTAGACTCATGGGAGTATTTTCTTTAGCAATTTATCAACTTTCAGGCTGGCCCAAAGGTAGAGATGAAGGCCTTGGGTTTCAGGTGAAGGCCTGGGCTGTAACAGGTTTACAGCTGTTGCCTCTTGCATTTATTGGGATTGATTCTTAATACTTCCCTCACCATCATCAAGGAAAGCAAGGGTAATACTATCTATTAATTCATGAGAAAGTTTTAGGACAAAAATTTTTTCAGGGCACTGAAATGTCACTATATAAAGCTTATTAGTGGCAAACAAGAGGCAGACAAGCTACAAAAATTTCTTTAAACAGGACAAAGCTGAACGAACTATTCAAGTCAATCAAATACTAGTAAAAACTGGCTTATGATTCCACCTGAACAGAGTTCAAAACACAAACTCCATGTCATCAGTCAGATTACTATATCAGCTGCTAAGAACAGGTTATCGGTAAAGGTTACATATCTGATGTCTGTAACTGGTTATACCTTTCAAAACAGCTGTAAGAGTCAGTAACCACATTCTAACCAAAAATCAGAAGACTGGGGATGACAGTAAACACTGAAGGGAGCAAGGTGAAGATGAAAAAATGTATTTGGTAGCCCAATCCTTCTGCTGCCACGGAAATGTTACTGAAAACTGGCATTTAAATATTATCTGCATTCAAGCACCAGGGAGAAACACAACACTCATCTGTAAGCAATTGAAGAGAAGAGTTTTCATAAAGCCTTTTATTTTATATGCTTTTGCATGCTTGAGCAACATTTCTTTCACAGTAGATCTACCTGTTCCATTGGCTGCCTCCTATATCTTCAATAACCATCAGGAAAAATGAAATCTACTATTATCCATGAAGAAAAAATGAAACAAACTAAAATCTTTGATCTTAAGTATTAAAAACACACACCAAAAAACTTTTCTGGGAAGGACTTTTTAAATTAATTAAAAAAAAAAGTCACCCAATCCCATGTCTGAGTCTATAATACCATATCATAAACTCTTGGGAAATTAAAGTCTGAGCATCATGTATTCCACAAGTTATATCCTTACTGATAATACTCAAATTTTTCCTCTGCTGAACCATCATTACAAGGTTTTTGGTGTAAAATTGCACCCATTGCAATATTTAATGAACTAAAATTTTAATTTAAATTCAGTATTAGGGATGAGAACTGACTAGGTAGTTTCCTCTGTTCCTAAACTAGCAATATTCATTAAGTGTGATGATGATGTTCTGTGTCAAATACTACACATGTTTCCCAGGGTTTTGTATTTAACTGACAAGATTCTTGTTATTCTGGGTAGGCATTTGTACAATATGGTAATGGAAGCCTGTTTTGTGACTGTAATTATGATGCAGTGAGATTAGAATCTGTAATACATTAAATACTTCCCTAGTTACAAGCGTGTGCATGGCTATGCTGGTACTATTGAAAGGCATTTAAAGAACAATGCAATCATCAGGCACCATCAACATAAGATCAAAAAGAGAGACTGTGTAACTAATTTGATAACCTTCTATGACAAGGTCATCTGCCTGGAATTAAGGATTAGGCAGTGGATGTACTTTCTCTGGATTTTAGTAAAGCTTTTCAAAGTAGTAAATACTGTCCCTCTCAGCACTCTTCTGCACAAGCTGTCCAGCTGCGAGATGAGCTGAGTGTAAAACTGGGCTCCAATGGTTGTAGTGAATGGAACTACATTTGCTTGGCACCAGCACTGCTCCTCAGAGCTCAGCTCTAGTGTCAGTTGTGTTCAATGTTTTGGACCCAAGAATCAAATGTACCATTAGCACATTTGATGATGATACAAAACTGGAAACTGCTGCTGATTCTGTTGAGGGGCAAGATGCCTTGCAGAAGGATCTAGATAAATAGGAGCAGGGAAATTATTAATGGCATGAAATTTAACAAGTTGAATTGTCAGTTTCTGCACCTGGTATGGAGTAACACCCGGCACAAGTATGAATCAGAGAGGAGTGGCTGGAGAGCAGCCCTGCAGAAAGGCATCTGGCGTGCTGGGTGACAGCAGCTCCATGTGAGTCAGCAGCCAGGAGGGCAAAGCCCATCCTGGGATCACCAAACCCAGCATTGCCAGCTGGTCAAAAGAGGTGATTGTCCCACTGTGTTCAGAGTTCAGCTCCACCTTCAGCACTGGGTGGAGTTCTGGGCCCCACCACTTCAGGATGTGAAGATCCTTGGATGTATCTCCAGAGGACATCACAGCTGGTAAAAGGGCTGGAAGGAGTGTCCTGTGAGAAGCAGCTGAGAACCTGAGGTTTGTCTAGCTTGGAGAGAATGAGACTGAGGGGTGACCTCATTGCTCTCTAAAGCTTCTTGAGGAAGGAAAGTAGAAAGGGAGGTGCTGAGCTCTTCTCCCTCGTATCCATTGACAAGACACATGGGAATGGTTCAAAGCTGCACCAGGCAAGGTTCAGACTGGACATAAGGAAGCATTTCTTTACAGAGAGGGTGACCAAACATTGGAACAGGCTTCCTAGAGCAGCATTTATGAGGTATTTGGACAATGCCTTTTAACACCATGCTTTAGCTTTTGATGAGCCATGAAAGTGGCCAGGCAGTTGGACCACAGATCATGGTTGAAGTGATCCCTTTCAACTGAAAGACTATTCTCTTCTAAAGTTAAAAAAAAGAAATTAAAACAAAGACCTCAGCACCCAACAAAAACCCAATCAATCACAAAACTACCACCAGTAGTCTTTGATATTCAATTAAATGTGGGCATGACTCCACCAAGGTCTCTAATATTTCTGAAAGAAAGTGAAGATTTTGTCAGCCCTCTTATTCAGTCCAACTAACTAGAAGATGTTTTTTATAAGGTACATAAGGAGCACCAAAACCACCCCCAGATCCAAGCCACTGATAGATAAAAGGGAAAGTGTGAATAACCTTGGTAAGCAGATAACTATACAGTATACTAAAGTACTGAATAATTTATTTATTTTTTTATTGCAGGCAAACAAAGGTTTACTTCCTAGCTTTTGTGTCAAGTACACAGCAACAGTATTTATTTCCACCACATGATCAATACTTCAGGGTGAGTCCCCCCCAGCAGAAACACCCTATATTTCTGCAGTTAAACTTATGTCATGTTTTTTTATGTCTAATAAAGAGCACAAACTCACCAGGGTACAGAAGATGCATTGGCATTGTGCTATTGTTGTCATCTGCTCCACGGGGTATTCACCAAGGCAGAGCTTACAGGACACTAATGGGTCAAGTACCAAGTCCCAGGTAGGCCTGTATCTTGCTGTAGTCATTGCAGAGCAGTCTGAAGAAAAATAAAGATACTCCATTATTTCCTTATATTGACAGTCAGTACATCTCTGCCATCGAAAATCACATTGTCAGATATTGCCCGTTGAGCTTGTTTTTTCCAACAACCAACTTAATATAAAACTAACCAGCAATAGTTAACTTGACATTGCCAGCACTTGCATTCCCTTGTATATCCCCTGCCTGATAGAACTGGCACATAGAAAGCAGGAAAAATAACCCCACACACAATGCACTAAACATACGAAGCAAACAGAATACCCTCAGGCCACAGGCTTTTGTCACACATTACAAACACAAAAATCCCATTTCCAATTCCTGTGATTTTCATCACTAGCTATAAGCTTTCTCTCACAAATGTTAAAATTTTCTCATGACGTTCCTTAACCTCAGCTACCCAGGCAAGACTCAAAAGGTCTTTCATAAGCCAGGCATTTATTATGCCCTTTTCCAGCACGATGATATTTCAACTCACAGAGCCAGATATTTTTGTTCCCAGGAGCATGACAGATCAATCAGTTTGCTGTTAATTTTAGCAAGAACAATAAATATTTTGAGTACACTGCAAGTTTTAGCCTGCAATTTCCTACAACCCTTTCAATATGCTGAGAGCACAACTTTGTTGTAGCCACAACCATCTGGGGCAAATAAGAGCATAAAGTGAGCTATAAGAAGAGGCTAAAATAACTTATATATCACCCTCAAGACAGTGATAGGATAGGATCATGCAGAGCATCTTTATCCTAGGCTTCAGGGCCCAGATGGTGTGTTGTCAACTGACTAAGCAGAAAGAAAATCTCACACGTAAGAAATGTATTCCCAAAGAGAAAAGCTAATTTATGAATTTTACATGAAGAAAAACAAAACAAAAACCCACACACTCCCCCAAAACATCTACGGTAACTTATGGAGTACATCACATTTTAACAACATATTTACTAGTAATGTTTTATCACTGTGACATTGACCTCCTGAATATAGAAAATTCACATCCCAAGCTGCTGAAAGGTTCACATTATCATGCCTTCCTCCTTCCCAAAATTAGGTGGTTCCTTACCATTGTTACACCAGCAGTTATGTTACTCAAATCATGGTTACAGTTTTTTTGGGGTTTGTTTTCTTTTTTTTCCTCCTTTTTTCCCCTCTGCCACCACAACTCCTTGAAAGAACTGCTAATTTCTAAGTCATATCTGTGAACTTTGCAAACCTCCAGAACTGCAACAAACTAATGCTTACTAGACTAGATTTAGGCAAATGTTTAAGAAAAGCGTGCTTTTTGTCCCCCAAGAAATCACATGCAGACTTCATAAATATTTCTTTGAAGTCCAAGTCTTTGATATTTAATTAATGGTAGGCATGACTCCACCAAGGTCCCTGACATTTCTGAAAGAAAGTGAAGATTTTGTCAGCCCTCCCATTCAGTCCAATTCATTAGAAGATGTCTTTTATGATGTACATAAGTACCACCCAAGGATTTTTTTTCCTAGTGCAGTCAACAGGGAGAAGAAGGGGCAAGAGAATAAGGGTTAAGTAACCCCATTTCCAGGACTGCTCTAGAGCACTTCCTCTGAAAGCCCACACACAAACTCAACACTGTTTCAAAGCAAAAACATGGAACAGCCCCACAGACCAGCACATGAATAATGGCTCCACCTCACAAAATACAACTTGTGCTGAGCAGTCTTTTCTGAGACCTCAACATGAAAATCTGACAGTGATATGAATAAAACCCCATGATTTCTAAGGCCACTAGACTGCTTCTGTACTTCACCACTACTTTTTCATTTCACTCACAAATTACTAGCAAAACCAATTTCCTTCTTCCAAACTTAGGTTTATCAGACATACACAGATTCAGGAGGTATTTGAGAAGCAGTGACCAAACACATCTGAACTGTCTGCTATTAGTTATTTGCTTGTCCTGCCTAGTCTATTGCATATCTGATGCTTATGGTTCCAAGTAGATGAAACCAGGAAATGAACAACAAAGGACAGATTACCTTAAGGATGCACTTGCATACATCAGGCAGACCAAAGTCACAGCAAATTTTAAGTTAAGATGTAGAATCTGACACAATTCAGACTAAAGCTCACAGAATATATGGCATGGTTCAATTCAGAAAAAAAAATACATATTCAGTGCGGGTCAATAAGTGACAACAAAGGGAAAATATCAAGCTTCCAGCCCCAAGGCTTAGCCTCCTTTTCTAGGATATTCAGTAGAGGTTTACTGGTATCACTGTGCTAATTCCACTTTTGCAGAACAGCTATACTGCAATAACACCTCACTGGAAAATATTTCTCCTCTTTCTCTTTTGCAAAGCAAGAACCAATCAAATTAAAATGCCTTTCAAGTTGGCTTTCAATAGACCAGCAGAAATCAGCTGCCCCATACAGCTGGCATGTATTCCATGCTGAATTCAGCCATGGTGATAACTGAGCAAAATCCGAATTCAGCTTCAAATGGTAGCAGAGCCATTCCTGCTCTCCCCTCCTTGCCAAACACTTTCTTTGAATAAAGAAATTTTACATTCACTATGGGGCAAGGAGAGGACACAATGTCACTGATGCCATTAAAGCAAGGACCAAGAAATTTGCCACCTAGTCTAAAAAGGCTTGTACAAAAAACCTCCACATCCCACTGGATCATCTCTCCTGGGTACCCCTGTAAAGGAACAGAGAATGAAGCTTTTCAATGCATGGACTAGCTCTTGTTTCATGATCATCCAGCACACTGCTGCAACTAAATACTAAGCTTCTCTGTTTACATCACAACATTTAAAAAAGCTTAAAAAAAATAAAGCATAAAACCAAGCCGCAAACTTGTAAGAGAAAAGTAGAAAAAAGACCTTCTTTCAAAACCAGATTAAAATTCCTACTGTTCCACAACTGTGGCCTCTTATGGCTTCAGATTGCATTCTCATGCTTTCTAGGGATGTGCAATATCTCAGGGAGAATGCTAAGTAATTGCAAGAAAGACAAGGTAACAGGATTTACAGAAAAGGATTTCTAGAGGAACAAGATATTGAAAAACATCTTGGTGTGTCATTGTGTTGATTGACAGCACTAGTTACACAAACAGCCAGTACAAAAATCTGCCCCATGGTTTGGCTGTTTACTAAGAGGTCCCAAGAAATAATGCTAGTGAAGGTACAGCTCAACAGCACACTAAATACGTAGTTCACTGGAGATTGTGCTGCTTGCCAAACTCAGTCCAAACATCAATATTGACAGCAGATACACCAAATCAGACTTAGAGGCACAGAAAATCAGAACAGAAGTTGGTCATCAGTTCAAACTCCCAATTCTACTGCAGTCAAGGTCAATCCCATTTATGTATTTTTGCTGACTGTGGTCCGCATCTGGAAATATTGAATTTGTAAGATATATGGTAAGATAGCACGTGATTTTCTGGGAAAGCATCCCAAAGCAAACTGGAAGTCAGAAGCATAGGAAATAGCTTTAGTAAGAGTTTGTTCAGAGCAGTCTTGTCATAAATAATTAACAACCTGACTAATGACTGTTTAATTCTTCAATCATGTGCATGTCTACACTGAAAGGAAACCTCTGTGTAAAGAGAGAGAAGGGACTGAAGTCTTCTTACTGTAATAACAAAATATATATGAATGTGACTCTTAGGCACTCCTGGAGATGTGCATGGAATGAAAAGGAAACTTTCATTATTTCTGAAGAATTAATCAATTAAGTGAATATGAACTATTTCTGAACAGTAATGCCTCGGCTTTTGGTCCGCCTACACAGACTACATTTTCTAGTGAGGACAAGTGGCTGATAACATCTGAATAGAACAATTCTTTTTAGGTCTCAAAGAGTTGCAGAAAACAGTGAAGCAGAAATACTGTGAAAACTTCTATGGAAGCAGAAAATAATGCAACTTTCTTCATAAAAGTCATTCAAGAAATCATAAAACAATATGATTTTTTATTGTACACTAGTCAAGTATTTCACAGCATTGTACATTTAAACTGCAATTGCATCATCAACACTTAGGATGCATGACTGCCTATGTGAGAAAAGTGACTAGAAAATAGGGATAAATAGAAGTCATATGCAGCACACTTGCTGGTGGGTCTTTTCCACCAAGCAAGACCCAAAATAGAGATTTCAGCAGAATCTCAGTTTCAGCTTTAGGTCAGGGATGAGTTTAATTTCTAAATTAAGGGCCTCAGTTCCCACTCCTACCAAACAGATAGTTAATCAGGTACACTTAAGTCATCTGCCTTAAGGAGTTAACTTAATCTGAATTTATTGACATGATGAAAAGCATGAAAATAGAAATCAAAGGAAGGGACTTAAATGGGATTTAAAATTTGGTCTCAATCTTCTTGTCCTTCTTTATCAAAATAACTCCAATTAAAGTAATACAGGCTGCTAGATGAAATCAGACATCTGCTATAGTACGGTTTTAGTACTGTGAATAAATATTTCTAGATTAAAATAGTATATAATATAGACTGCATTTCCTCCTATATAAAGTCATCTGTTTGTACAATTGTATGGATTTTTAATGTATGAAGTATGTTTCTATACTATACATTTATCCCACTAATATTTATAAAAATATAAAACTGTACAAAAACCGACATAATTTTACGTATGTGGAAGAAGCCCACAGATGTCTGAAGTGCAGTCATCTGTAGAAAGGCTACTACAGTGCACTCTGGAACTGACACTGCCTACCACTTCTTTTAAGTCAGTATTTTTTACTTTGAGCCTTCCTCTGCAGCCACAGCTATGGCTCATCACACATGATCTATGGGCCGTACCCTCAGGGCAGCAGGGACTACCCCCCATGATCCAGGTGGCTGAGGACATTCAGCAACAGTCCTGGGGCTTGCATTATTTGCTACCCCTCTGTCAGAGCTACAACTTGATGCCATTTTTCATTGCTCCTTGGCTTTTCCAAAGATCTTCAGAAGGATCACATGAAAGAAGCCTACATGACATAATTGACCACTTTGCAAATGTTTTGTGTTGGTGGCACCAGTTTTTATTATGCAACTATATCACAGATAAGGTCATTTTAAAGTCACTTTATATAGCAAATTAATTACTACATCCACCCACCAGGTAGATTTTACAATAACAAACTGGCAGGCAGACTCCCTATCTCTCACTTATCAGTCACAGTTAATTACTGGCATCTATCACTGCAGTAGCTGTGTCTCCAAGTCTTCATCTTTGCAGAACTGCCTGGTAAAGCAGAATTGCTCTTCCTGATAGGTGTCAGTCACACTAACACAGGACTGATTTACTGATTTAGGGATTACTAACTTCAGAGTTTCGATGCCTGCCTTCCTTACATTCTTAAATCCTGTCAACCTGTCAAATGCCTACCTAAGTCTCCAAACTCATTCAAAAATCTGATCCACAATCAACTGCACAAGTCCAGCAGATAGGTATCATCTTTTGAATTCCAGACAATCCCACTAAAGCCAAATTCTTTATTCCAGCAGTTTAATAGGCTGCTGTTTATAGGCATAACTTTTCTACATATATGAAACTTCAACTTAGAGTAGTGCAGAAAGTCATGTCAGCTTTATCTATTGTAAGCTCTTCAGACCTAGCCTTTAAGTCCCTACACAGACTAACCACCAACTTCAACCTCTCCAGGTTCTCATCTTCAAGCTATTCCAAGGCCCAAGCCCAGAAGAGATAAAAGACCATGTATAAAAGCTTTAGAACACTGTCAGCAACTGCAGTCTCCCAGACAATAAAGCACATGGGAAACAAAATCTTACTTTGAGTTGAAACAATTATTCCAGGGACTTTAGTCCACTCATGAGTAGCCACTTTGTTTCTTTGCTTTACCTCCCTGACTGATAAAATCCTGTATTTTAAATATTTATATATGTATTATACACACACACATGTATATGTATATATGTGTACAGATATAGGTGTATAAATATATAAATGTATAAAGATTACATTGAAACATTCCAATGCCAAGAAAAAAAGGAAGAATGTGTCTTTTCACTGATAAATGGTATCTGAACAGTAACATTGAGTGCAAAACAGAATACATCTAGTGGATTGCTTCAGGGACAAATCGCTTTTAGGGCATGCTAAAAGAAGAAAAAAACTTAACACCAATTTCTTTGCTACCTACCTGGGTAAATTTTTTCTTGTTTGCTTTCTAGAGAAATTAGAATATTATATACAGCAACCACCCCTACCAAAACCTTAGACAATGGGGTTTCATAACTGCACAAACCATAAAAGATTTTCAAGATTAGAAAAGCAATGGACAGTTTCTAGATCTATGGATATGAGAATACTCCCTATCAAATACACAGGTGGGTAGAGAGGAAAAGATATTGTGACAAATACAGAAAACAAGAGATTGTTAAAACTCCTCCTCCAAAAGAATACTACAAATAGACATGCCATAAGTTGTCCATGCAGAAGTGCCCCAGAGAGCTAGATCCTTGCACATATTCCAAAAAATACAATCAGTGAATGTGACAGAGCCAAAGACTTTCCTGACCTTGCATTTTCCTATGTTTGTCACCAGCACTGGTGCCACTGTGGCTTCTTGTAGCACTGCCAAACAGCAGCAACCTGAAATAAACTGGGTGAGGCTCTTATTCAGATCCTGTAGGCAAGGGTGAAAACATTTCAAAGAAAAAAAGAAAATAACTTAATTTCATCTGAAAGAAACTGTAAATGTGAAAAGCAAACAGGCAGAAAGGAAAGAATTGGAAGAGTCAAAGGTAAGAAAAAATAAATATAATAAAAAGAAAAATGGTGTACTAAGTAAAATAGTTGAAAACATAGGAAAGACCGGAGAAATCTCGAGAAAATAGCTGAAATAGATCAACTTCCCAGCTCATCTCAGAAGTAGTGTACTTCTATACAGAGTAAAATAACAATTGAAATGGAATACCACTGCAATATGACCCAAACATTCAATATTCCCAAAAGATGACATGAACAAAAGGACAGGTGTGTAACTACTAAAGAACATTGCTCAGAATTCATGTGTCTAATCAATGTTTGCTATCTAAGAGATGATAAAAGCACTGGAGCAGCAGATGACCTCAGGCAAAAGCTGGGAAGCCCTTGCACTATGCCATTTCCCAGTACTGGAGTCCTAGATCCTCTGCACACCTCATAGCCCTCTCAGCAGCCAGAGGCACAAGGCTTAAGATAATTTGAAACAGTGAGGTCAAGATGATATGCATTTTAAAAGCCTCCTCATCTCTGCTGGATGGGAAAACTCCATCCTACACAATATGGAGAGAAAAACCTGGACACTGTAGAACTGGTTTTGCAACTGGATCTAAAACTGGCACGAGTGCAACACATTTTGGTCTGGAGAGAACAAGCCTGCCTGTCTCATTTTCTTGCTTTAAGAGTCATCAACCTATTAGATCCATATCAGAGACTTCCATAAACTTTACTGCAGTTAACCACTGCCTTTGAATACTGGGGCCAATACCAAGGCACCATATGTGAATTACTGTACAGCTATAGGTGTATAAAATATAATATAAAAATATATACAGAGGTGAGGGAGATCACAGGTTAAATCACTAACAGTCAAAATGTTTAAGCTCTGAGTATATTACAGAAGGGAACATTAGCTGCACACAGAACAGGTCTTAAAGTGAGCCAAGATGAAGCCAACCTAAAGCAGACTGATCTTAAAGTCAGTTGTAACCTAAGCACAGCTGCAAAAAACCCTCAATGTAATCGGGCAGTCAGAAGTGACTTGAGACCAAATAGTGTCCTAGCTTGTAAAGGCCACAGTAATAAGAAGGGCACAGACAATTCCACTGCTTTCTAGGGAAGCACTTTATTATTTTCCAGAAATTCCTAGACCACCCACTCAAAATCAATTGCTTTGCTATGTCTTTCCTCCCATCCCTTATATTTCCCCATGTTTTTATTTTCTCTTCCCCAACTCTTTTCCCCTCTACCCCTTTCTTGTTTCCTCCAATTCTTTCCCTCCTCTCTGCTTACAAGAATTGATGAATTAATGCACTCTGGGCTGTCTCTACACAAGCAATAAATCAGTAAGGAGCAGTTTGAAGCTCTGACATACTACAAGCTTTTTCCTTCTCCACAGCTGACTCTCCCAGAAAAGTAAACCCATGTTTACACAAAGTCCAAATAACACCAAGTTTGAGGTCTGTAAGAGCTTTCTTCCTGGGGGAAAGAGAAAAGCCTTAGAGGCTTCAAGCCAGAAACCACATTTAAAGCTATGCAAAGTTACTGTGAAACTGAAAATATGAGCAAGGGGAATGGAACCCTAGTTCTGACTGACACTTGGACCACCTCTCAAAAGGAAATCAAAACTGTTCTTTTACTTGCAACTATGACAAAATGCATGCTTAAGGCATGCTGTATCTCCATTGTACTTCACAAGTCTCAGGTGAGTACATGGGATTGAAAAACCCACCACAAACCCTCCCACTTGCATATTAACAGTGGAGCTCAGGTTTGAACAACAGCTCCTGCACTAGCTCTAAGACAGCACATACCCAAGCACCATCCCTTCCTATGCTAGATCTGAAATGCAAAGCATATGCTGCTGGCTGAAAGCAGCAGAGTGAGGTGAAGTATGGTTAACTTCCCTGTAGGTCTTTGTTCCTTTGCCTCAGTAACAACCACAAAATTCCAGGTAGGTAGGTATTGGTAAGAGACAGCATCTTCCACAGTATGGACAAGTTCCTGGTCTCATGTCCCACATCTACCCCTGAGAGATTAAAGGTTTCCCTTGCTCTGAAGAGTTATCTTCCACAAACAGTATTAAGAGGGAGAAGAGCCAAGAGAGCACATTTAATCAATAGGAGTAGAAAGAGTGTATTGCCAAAACACAGGAAAAGAGAAAGATTCTTCATAGAGTAAATTTTTATAGATCTGTTTTGTGCACTCATTACAATCACGTGGAAAGTTACTTTTACTTTTTCCAAAACTACTCCTAAAACCAGCAACTCTAGTGAGAAGTCAGACAGCTTCTCTTCCAAACCATCAGCTTGTGTCATACTGTTTCACCCTGTGAATTAGATGACATAATATACACACTCATTCACCATGCTGGTGTGACAGACAGAACTAAGCATAAGGAAAAACTGAGGATGGGATTTAGACTGCCCAAGATAGTTATGCTGCTGCTGGTGCCTAAAAAAGCAGATTTTCAGATAACTGCCTACACTACTTATTCAGAGAGAGGAAGGAAAGTAAGTGATTTTGAAGACCTTCAGTGGAAGACAGTGTTTCTAGTACCAGGCACCTCAGTCAAGGGGAAAAAAACCCACACAAACAGGAAAAAAAAAAACCAAAACCAAACCACCACACATGTTTCTGTAAGAATTCTGTCCCCTAATAATAAACCAAATGGCTTGAGCTATGCAGTGGTCTGAATTATATTTCAGTACATATACCCCTCCCCCTGCCCCAACACTGAATAAACTGATATAGCCTGCTCAGTACATCCTGCAGACAGGATTTAGTCTGATCAACACTAGCTGCTACTCACTGTTTTTCTTACTTAGTCCTAAATTTAAAAATAGATAAGAGAAGAAAATATTTTTATCATTATTCATATAATCTGATGCTTTACATGACAAAAATTACAACTATCAGCTAGGACACTTTACAACAAATCTCTGGCCTGACACACTCGATGCCTCTGGATTCAAATCTCTCTTTTTGCACAGCATCCCCCTAGAAGTTTTGTCTTTTTATCCCCTGTTCTAATTTCCTCCTGCTCGAAGGAGCCTGTCCTCTTCCCACCATATCATCTGTAGCACAATCCAGTTCTTCACCCTCACTGTCCTACTAGGCAACTGGCTGCTCCTTTCCTCTCTGGCAATGGGGCATTTTGCCTCTAAGCACAGTGCTACAAAATTTAATTATATTTTCGTCTATGTTAATATCTCAGCCACGCTAGCTTGATGAATAAAGCGGTGTTTGGTTCCAAGTTTCATCTCTCACATCCAGAATTCCATGTTCCAACTACGTGTCTCCATGTCTTTGTATGACAGCCAGCACATGCCTGTGAACAGATATGTCACTCACATGGGCCAGGGAACTTAAAGACAGATGTTTAATATACAACAGTGCTTGGATTAGGGACAGGTGCTTCGTTTCTCTCTCTTCTAAGCGATGGTCTGGTCAAGTCATTTAGCAAAGGCCTTGCAAGACCCTCAACAAACACATTCAAGGGAGAGTTCTGTCAGTGTGAACCACTAAGTTTGCATGCACAAAAAAAAAAAATCTGATGATTAGAACACAAGATTTATAAGGAATAACTGATAACCTCTTCTGTCCCAAACTTACTGCATAACTGAACAGCTCATGCAGCTTAGTCACACAGACACTTCAGATGGCACCTACCACACCACATGGGCTGCTGACCAGAGAATGGGGGGATGAACAGTGCATTAGCTGCCTGAGTACATGTTTTCCTGCACTCATCCCTCTGCAGAGAATCAGCATGTAACAGTACTCTCAGGGGGATAATATATTAGCCTCAACATCAGCCCCAGCTCTAATTCTTCACAGTAATATTACAGTTGCACAGTAATGCTTCCAGTTCCTCCCTCCCTATCTTAAAACAACATTTGCAGTACAATACACATATATAGCCCTCATTTACTGCAGAAAGCAGCAGCACATGGCAGAGACCGAGCCTAAAGCCTCTGCAGCCACACAGGCAGAGATACCAAAACCAAAGGCTGAAGTACTGAAGGCACATAGAGATAACTGAAAGCATAATGGGGAAGAAAAAAAGAGCACAGAATCACCACAGTGATGGAAATACTCCCTTCAGGGCTCCCCTTGTCTAGATAACAGATACAGTAAGTTACAGACCTCTTGATTTTGGAAACACATGCAGAGAAATTCTATTGTGATTTCCACTGTAACACTTTCTACACTTGAGGACAGCTCAAAAGTCAACAGGTGTTGGTCTCCAGTTTATTACTTATAGTTTACATTTAGTTTTCTCCTTTTACTAATGAATAATTGTAGCAAATTAAGATCAAAAATTAAATTTTGGCACTTGAACTATAGTTTCCTTCCTCATTTACAACAAAATGTTAAGAATAAGCTTCTGAAGGTTCTACAGTGGCAAATCACTTCACTAAATAAATTAATCAGTAGGGAAAGATAAGAGGCAGTAGGCAGAAACTGATGCACAGAAGGTTCCACCTGAATATGAGGAAGAACTTCTTTGCTGTGAAGGCAACTGCACAGGAACAGGTTTCCCAGAGAAACCTGGAGAAATTCAATAACTGTCTGAACACAAACCTGTGGCCTGCAGGATGACCCTGTTTGAGCAGGGAGGTTGGACTGGATGATCTACTGCGGTCCCTTCCAGCCTGACCCACTCTTACTTCCATCTTTGGGATTTTAAACCTTTACTATTATGGATGAGACTTGGCTTTTGAGTTACACAAACAGAAAAGATGTCAAAAGTTATTCTAGGAATATACCAATAGAATCAGCTATCAAAAAATCATTTAAATAAAGCTTTTCTAACATCAAGTTAGCAAAATCAATTTGAATTGCAATAAAAATATAAATAAAAAAGGATGCTACCTTAGCATGGCATCTGTGTATTAGTGTAGCCTAGCACTACATAGCACTGTATTGCTATGAAGAGAAAGCTGAAGGCACTTAAGTCAATCCCTTACATCTTCTACATACTCCCATAATTCATCCTGTTAAAGAGGGAGCACCTCAGGTACCAATGGTGCAGGCATTAATACCTAGTACACCAGAGTACTTTGCTGTAGATTTGGTATGCAGTGAATGTGACAGCCTGCTCAAGAGAGGAATTGCCTGCATCATCCTTTTTTTTTTTGCATCATCTCCTAGCACCCCTAGACCATATTAACCCCTTCCCCAAATTAACACAGATGTTGCAACTGATAGCCAGTCCTGCTGTTCAGGATACACCCCAAGCTGAACATCCACCGGAGCACTTTTGGGTTTTGTATCTGTACAAACCACCCGCATCCTGCTCAATCTGTAACTTTTATGTGCTCGTGCACATGGGCAAGAAGGATGCTCAAACACAGTCCTCACTGCACATCTTGTGGGTCATAGTGCTGACCTGCTTACTAGCAGAAAGCACACTGGGCACACAGATGGAAAACACCTACTTACTCTTCAGTTTCCCAGCAGAGAGATCTGGTTTGCTGCATAAAGCAACTGAAATTTGCATAGACTTATTCTGGCAAGGACAAAAGCATTTTTAGGACAGCTTAAGCTTGTGGCTATTATTCTAGGGGTTTATTAAAAAAAAAGCTTTAAAAACAAAAAGTCAAACAAAGAGCTTTTTCAGTGAGTCCTAATGGTTTTTAGAAGAAGTGAAATTATCAGAATTAAGTAATCTTATTTCCTCAGGAAATAAAATAAAGCAGTGATACTTATATTTAAACCGTTTACATGCACAATATTTTCCCTAAGCCACTTCATAAAATGAGCTCCTTCCATAGGTAAAAATGATCAGTCTATGTCAATTATCAAAAAGGTAACTAAAAAGGTAACTAAAGCTTATCCCACAAAAACAAAATCCAGGAAAAGTCTAAGAGTTCTTTGAAAACATGCTTCCCCTTATGTAAAATAACTATGTCAAGCCTTTTACCTTGGACATGGGTTATGTCTGCAAAAAACCTTTTCAGGACCTTGACATATATTCATATGGGTGCAGAACAGTCCCAAACAGTTTATTAACAGAAATCAACTGCAAATTCCTCTGTGGGGAAAAGATTCTCTTATGTTTGCATGGTGCACACTGCAGTGGGCCAGAGGTTACAGAAGTTTACATCAATACAAACAAGCTGTAAGACAATTGAATTAATAGCAATAGCCTTGGTACTAAATTCTCTGCCTCAGAAAACATGAGTAGCTGAATTTAGTGAGCAACCATTTTCTGCAGAGCTGTTTGGGCATCAGGAAGTATTCTGATACAGTATTTGTCCAAGCAGTTCTGATCCCTGTACCTTCCATCCCTTTGTATGCAGCCCAAAAAAAGTAGACCAATCAAGTCAAGTAAACACTGAAATAAGGAATAAAGAAAAAAAAAAAAACAACACTTTTTTTTCTTAAAAAAGTTATGATTAAAAGACCGAATTTTAAAGTGGTAGGCAAAGATACTCTACACTTCCCAGAGGTCAAGTGTACATTTCAGATAGTAGGAAACTTTCCAAGTTCAACTCATGCTTTCCCAAACCAAACAAGACACAAACCACAGAAGCCTGCCCTCTTTCCAGCTGCTGGGAAGATCACAGATGAGGTTGTTCATTATGGTCCCAACCAAGTAACATGGCACACACACCACCACCCACCTCTTCAAACATACCTCCCTATTATCCACTGTACTAAAAAAAATATATATTTTTTTAAGTTCTTTAGTTGTTACTTTTTCCTATTTACTTTAATGGTCAAAGTGTTTTATGTTCAGGACATTGTGAAAAAACAGCCAGAGGTCTGACATATTGGTTTAAAACAGACATTTAGAGAGGAATTGCTGAAGGGGTTCTACACCAAATAGCATGGATTACAATCCACTGTTTAAAATTAGGTTTTGTGGTTGGTTTTTAGATATTCCTAGTAACAAACTCAATCTGACTGCTCTTTCTTGGCTGAAGTTATTGCGCCTAGCAATCTAGGAGGCCAATAATAGAAATTTCATTTTAAATATGGCTATTAATGTTCCTAAATATAGTCTACCACATGACTGACCTGTGTAACAGGCCTTAAGTCATTCTCTAGGTTTTGTTGGGGTTTGGTTTTTTTTGACCAAAGACAGTAAATGCTTGACTAGGACTTAAAAATTTGACATGTTATTGGGATTAAATAGTTTGTCAATATTAAAACTATGCATTAAAAAAAAAAAAGCTTTCAGGAAGGAACTAAACCTGGAACATGTTGCATGTTTAATGACAAGAGCCCACGACCAAAGAACAACTGTTCTTTGAACAGAACAACTGTTAAACCATCAAAGGTATCCCACATTTCTTTTCTGAAATGCTTGGGTAAGTCCTACATTGTCTACTAACAGAGTATTTTGTCCTAGTTAATTGGCAAAGGCAGCCCTTGAGTTTCTTTCCAGCAGGAAACCAATTAAATAGATGCAAGAGCAAAGCAGTGCTACTTTAAAAAACAAACAAGAGAGAAGAGCACAGGAGCTGGCTGCTGCTTCTCCAAAAGAGTTGGAACAAGCCATTCCTTTAAAAAGAGGGGACACAAAGCAGTGTATATCCTTGATGCTGGTGAGCACAGATGGGAGCAAGAGCATCTCCACTTGAACCAAGGTGCTTGGGGGCCTTCAGAACTCACTGCACTGGGAAAGGCCAGAGCAGAGCAGTGCAGGAAGAGCCTATAATGCAACAGAACAAATGCAGGGGTGTTTTCAGCCACACCAAACTCTGTTCTAGATAGAGAATAGGGAGGATTTAGCATCAGACATAGGGGATCAGCTGTAAACCAAGGCAGTGCTACATAAACTCTAAACCAATGAAGTCTAATAGCTGAAGTCATGCAGCTGAGTTAATGGGGAGTTTGGGAATATGACTGACAAAACAACTAGGTCAGTAACTACCAGCACATTCAAAATCTATCTGTACTTGAAAAGAACAAAAAACCCCAAACCCCCACTAAAAAAGGCTCATGGGAGACAGTGAAAATGAGGATATGTAGACCAGGAGTCATCCAAATATTAGATTTAAAACATTTTAAGCAAAAGCTGAACACATGGGGCTTCTAACCATGTGGTTGTTAGAAATTAATAAAAGTAACCAACCATTTGTAAAAATAGCTAATAAAGAAGTATAAAAAAATTGAAGCACTATAAAAGGAACAAATATGGACACAGATAAATGGCACTAGAGTGAGAATTCATTGTGCTGGGCAGAGACCCCTTCACCCAGGTACTGAACAGCAATACAGGCTCTCATACTTGGGCACAACACTTTAATACTGGGCAACAAACTGAGCTTAACTTCTAACCACAGATCTGAATCACCTGAGCTGGTTTGAAGAGGATGCTACAATACCTGCTAGTGACCTGAAATAACCAGGAGGTCTGGCTTCTTGCAAAGAGAGCAGTGGTTAGAGAATTAGCAGATGGAAAAAGCAGGCAAAGTGGTATGTAGTGCATAAGACAATATAATTATCCTGTGACACAGACAGTTTGTGCTCTCCCCTGCCTTCCCTACTAACACTCAAAATGAAATGTTTTCTTCTGTGGAGACTGGCTTTTGCTGTTTGGTTAAAGAAAGCGGTGTTGAAAAGTAGCTGTTGGGCTTGGAACAGAAAGTGCTGAGGTTTGAGAGGGCTCCCAAGTGCTTGGGAGAAGTTGGAGAAGTTCTTTCCATACCCCCTGAGAAAACCAGCTTGCTTGTGCAGCTCAGCTTATGCCTGACAGAGCAGCCACCAACCTGCTTCCTCCCCAGCCCTGAGCTCAAGGCTTGACAGAAATGGCAACCAGCACCTCACTTTATAACAGAAACATTAAAAGGACTGCTGAATAATATGGCAAGCTGTAAATCAGCCTTTTACCATGACAGAAAAGGAAAGGGATGAAGTGGGCAGTTTCCCTCTCTGAGATCCAGATCTCTCTAGCAGTTTCATTCCCATTGGCAGTCCTTATTCTGCAGTGTTACTTCAAGCCAACCAGAAAATTTTACAGAAAAGTGAAACTGGATCGAGACATGCAAAATGCAAGCCAGAAGAAAGCAGGAAGAGCTGAATTTTTAACTGCTAGGGATGGGAGGAAGATTTAGTAATACTGACATGATATGAACACCAGAAAGAGCTATCAATTCTTGTTAGGATCAATACCTTACCAGGAGAATGGAAAACTGATCAGAGAAAATTAGAGGCTCCACTGTAATGTCTGAATCTAGGGACAAGAAAATTTCTCAAGTACTGCTGTAATGGCATTTTGTACATTGCATTCAAAAAGAATGGAAGTGGAAGAAAGCTTGTGAAAGCTTAGGAACTCACTGTTATGCAGCAACGAGATTCTTTTGCATAAGACAAAATTGCTGCAAGGTGTGCAGTGGTTACTTAACTTTATAAAGGTCAAAATACACAACAGCAGACGAGTGTCTTGACTTGTGCCTCTTTCCCTGCTTCATGCATTGCCAGTACATTCCAGCACATTTAATACTCTGTACATCTGCAGTAGTCAGTGTCCTCTATTTCCTTTCTCATACACTGAGCTGGGGAAAATTAACCATCCCCAACTCTTGCAATTAAAATTAAACCATCCACTAACTCTTGCAATCCCTTCTTAACAGAAAGGTGATCAGTTTTACAGAACCTGGAAGAAACTACAAAAAGCCAATGTCACATATACATAGCATCCATACAAAAAAGTAAACACTCACAGCCAGACTCAGTTCTGCAAACTTTGGTGGCTGACATCACAGAATAAGTTTGTCACCTCCACAATGTAATTCTTTCTTTATTTCACAGGCTGAAAAAACACTTTGACTTTTGTAGACAGATATTTACATCTTTATCAAATTTTATTTTAGTTACCAGTTTCCTATGTTGGACTGAGCCAAGTTGTCTCTTTGGCTACTGCTATAAGACATAAAATAATGATGATGATTATGATAGGAATTCAAATTATTACTGTATGAGTAGATCTTGATCACCCACTTGTCACTAAACTATGGTACAATGATAAAGTTTATATAGGTCTCAACTGCCATTAAGGTTACAATCAGGTACTTAGAAAACATCTTTATCTGAAGCAAA
Source organism: Agelaius tricolor (assembly GCF_023055355.1). Taxonomy (NCBI): domain Eukaryota; kingdom Metazoa; phylum Chordata; class Aves; order Passeriformes; family Icteridae; genus Agelaius; species Agelaius tricolor. Next base: position 81,886,258 of record NW_027269261.1, read on the forward strand.
GACAAAATATTGTGATTGTTTCCTTCCACAATGAAATGAAACATTAGAACTATTTTAAGGTTATAAACAATGGAACAGAAATTATCAACTCTAATAGAAAATCTGACAATTTCAAGCCAACACTAGATCATTAGAGAAGAATTTTGCATTTTACTGGCAAACTCTGACTTTCCCCATCTGCTCCCTTCCCTCCCTATTAGTGAGCAGGAGCAAGCTATGAAAGCAGGTCTAAAGAAGATGACAAGAGCACAAGCCTCTTTAAATGCTTAGGAAAGATCAATGAGCTGTCCCCCTGTGTTCACTATCACACAGACAGGATTGGCAGGATCTTGCCTGCCAGACGAGGAAAATCAGAGGGCAATGCTTCTCTGCTTTGTATTAATCATCTGAGCTATGTATGGTATGTTCTTGTTCTTTACACAAATACCTCATGATCATCTGTATGCCACAAATATTTTCCAATACAGATCTCTGCCAGGACATGCTCCATTTCAGTAATCCCTTAGAGCCATTTCAGTGAAATAGGTTTGCAAGGCAGCAGAAAGATTCAAGAACCCAAAGCACATTTTAACCATGTATGCTCACAAGATCTCAGAGCTGCCCTCACACTGATCAAAGGCCAGGAAAGATCATACAGGTTCACAGTTGTTTGACTTTTGCTGGAACATACTCAACTTTGGTTCCCACTTGTTTGAGAAAATGAAAAAAAGACTGACCAGTTATGTATGCTTTTCCAAGACAATGGACACAGCTCCTGACAGTACATGACACCTGTTTTTTCCCTCATGTTTTGAAAAACGGGATATGGTGCCCGGAGAAGTTTGAGGATGTTTAGAGGCACCTCAGCAGAAAACTAAACAAACAGCAAGGTGAGAACAGAACAAGCTGCACTGCTGAAAGAGCACAGTGGTGAATGGGTGCAGAGGCAGATGACTATGATGGGACTCTTCAGGAGAGGGATGGAGAGCTGAAGGAAGGGAGAGAGGCTGAGGGACCTTGGCTCATTTAGCTTCCCACAAGGAGACCAAGAAGAGCTGTGGTCACTCCCTGAATACCCATGATGCAGGGTAAAGTACATCACTAAATGGGAGAAAAACTATTTCAAGAAATCATTGACCCCAAGCACAGACATGTATAAACTTGCTATTTCCCACTTCTTATAAGGATTTTCTTCAAGTTTCTAAGTATCAGGAATTAATGATATGTTTCTAGCATAGTTTTCTAAAAGTAGGAAAAATGCTGATTACTTGTAGCTGAAAGTTTATAAAAGTAACTATAGAACTATGAAGGACAAAAAAAAACCTCTTTCTGCTTCTTTGTATTTAAATTTTAAATCAACTAGTTAAATTAAAGAAGAAAACAAAACTGTAGATTTACTTTTTTTAACCTCAACTTTTTTTTTAAGCAAGGGATATGAAAGACAGTATCAGACATTTTGGCTTCAAAATAAATGTTATCGCTCTTCTTCCCCCCTCCCATTTAGATTTTCTGCTTGTAAAAAAGATGTGAAAATACAGACCTTTCCACTTAGTACTAAACAATGGGCAGAAAAAAAATAAAACATTTAAACTAGCTATATAATTAAGAAACACTGCTTTATATTAAGATATGTTACTCAAGCAGAGCATACAGACTGTTACATTAATGTAAGCCAATGAGGGTATGATTATGTTTTCACAAGAGGTTTTTCCAGTAGTCAAAATCAGTCAAGTAAGAACACCATTACACTTTGATAACTAAGCCAAGAACATCAGTTTCAAAGAAAAGAAGGGAAAAATATGGTACAATCTGCTAGTCTGTAAGTATGACTTTTTAGTACTATTTCCAGAATATCAATGTGAGCAAAAGTAGCATTGCTTGAAAAATGGAAAGCTACTAACAGCAGGTCACGAGCTCAAGCAGATAAAAAATCTAAAAATGCCATTACTTCTGCATATAGCCATATATCAGAGCAAGGATAATGCAGAACTTGTGACTGTAGTGAAATTTGCAGGATGACCTTCTCCAAACCACAGAGAAACAGATAGGTTTTCATTATTTAAACACAAGTTTTGCTGCCTTCTAAAAGATCTGAAACTAAATATGTGCTATGTGTTTTGTTTGACTGGAGATACAGTTACCAATATATTATAGCAATAATTATATATTATATATAACCAATATATTATATCAATAATTAGCTATCAAGTACATATAGAACTGTAGCTATCTCAAAAAGGAAATACTTTTATTATCTCTCTCCCTTATTTGGAGTATGAAGTCTGTGGGACATATGGAGTACACAGGAAATGGAACTATTAAATCAAAAACCATATATGAAAGCACAACAGGCTCTGTTATAGAGATGCAGATATATTTTTATGCATTTTATACATGTGTGTATATATACACACATACATATGCTATGTAGAGATTTAAAAATGAAAGCCTATTGAGCCCATTTTAGGTGGTACCATTAAACTATGCTTTGAGGATGCTATCAAACAAGTCTTTGTGACTTGGATTTTGCTAGGAAGCTAATTAGAATGCAGATTTGGTTGTTTTCCTACATTTCTTTGGTAAATGAACCAACCCTTTTCATGGTAGAGCTCCATAATTAAAAGCAAACTTTGACAAATTTCCTCCTCTTACACTACCCCAGGCTATGTGGATTCCACTTTTATGGGGAACCACAAGATAAATTCCAAAGACTGTAAAACACATCTCTCAGGCGTATTTTTCCCCTCCCACAGCTTCTGTTGGCATAAGAGTCCTATGAAAGTGTGGCTGCATTGAAAATTGCATCTGTCTGTGCCCCAGCCAAGTGTTACCAAGACAGTCAAGGCAAACACCTACCACAACAATCTCTCCTTTGTCAGTCACAGGGATCCCATGAGAAAGCACCAACCAGTCCACGATTTTGGTAGTGTTAGACAAGCCTGGAATACAAAAGATAAGGGTCACACTTAATTTCAACTGACCATATAAAACCAGAACTGAGAGCTCCATTTTGCCATGCAGCTTTTAAAACTGTGTGATAGTACAGTCCTAGCAGACAAAATTTTGCAGTGGACTTGGCACTGCTGGGATAACAGTTGGACTCGATGATCTTAGAGGTCTTTTTCAATGAAACAGTTGCATGATTCTATGAATTCAGAAAACAGCAACTGGCAGGAGTCCTACTTTCACTGCAAGCTATTTCCCATTTTTCAGATTTATCCAATAGTGTTTTTTTCACAGAAATAAACTATTAGCTGAGTTCCTTTCCAACAAATACTCATAAAACTTATTTACTTAAACTGAGTATGTAGATTTTAAACATTAAAATCTGTCTTTTGTCATCAAATATTAAAAAAAATGCAGCTTGGAATAAGTTTATAGCCAAACACAGAAAATTCCCATCTTCCTTATTCATCTTAAGTTTTAGACAACATGCTATTTAAAAATATTTGTAATTATTGAAGTATGCCTTAACATTTAAACCTCCTAAAAATAAGTATTTTTACATTCTCATTCTGCAACATTATCATCCTCCACTGATTTCCATGTAGAGGGAGATGTGATAGGGAAAAATATCTACCGTACTTCTAGAAAAACAGTAAATTACTGTTACTCAGGCAACCAAAGCTCAAAAAAAGCTCAGATACATGTACTCCAAAATTCTAGGCTACTGATCAGTTATTCAGCCAACAGCTCTGTCACCAAAACAAGGTTCCCCTCCTCACTTCTTCTACATCCTCCGCACTTCAACATTCCCCTCCTACTTCTTTAAAACAAATCTTGCTTGAAAATTAGGAAAACTGACAAAAATTGTTATTGCCCTTTTCCTAAATTATCCTGACATTTCAGGAGGAAAATAAAAATTTATTTTCATTATGGTCTATCTACTTGTAAAATAAGAAAACAGTTTCCTGTACCTTGGGGTCAGAAGGTCCATGGGATGTATTAGATTGTTAAACTGAACACCACAGATTATTACACATTTTCCAAGTACCCTGACAGCAAGATTAGTAGCTTTTACAAGGATAACAAATACTGCCTAGGCATACAACCTGCCTTGGGCTGGAAACCTGGAGAGATTCACCACTTTCTCTAATGGCAGGAAGGGCAATTTACTGGTTTGAAGAGCTGCAGCTATTCGCCTTTCCATGTAGCTCTTCAGACAGTGTTTCTAGTTTTGTTTATCACTCTCTAAAGAGGAGGAGGAAAATTAATTTAAAAAGAAAAGAACTTAGTACAACACACTTTCTTGTCAATGCAGTCTCTTGTACAGTCAGGGTATGGTTAGTGCTTAAGTTGCTTTCAAACTCATTTCCTAAAGCTCTAGCACAGATGTTCTTCTTCTCTTCTGCCAGCTCTCTTTCTTTTTAGCACACAACTTGTCCTGGGCAAACACTCTCAGTCATTGCATCAGCTTCATCTGACTTGTGCATCTCCTAATCTCTTTCTTCCTCTGAAAACCTTGCCCTTGCCAGCACCTCACTAACCGCTCTACCAGCACTGCCTTCCTGGGGCCCTCTCTCCCACCTGTATCTCACAAAGGCAGGAGGCATCCTGAGGAAACAAATAGTTCTTATCAGCAGTGTTTGTCACTCCTCCTGTTTGCTCCTGGGCAATCTCTTCCAACCACAAAAATTCAGTTTACCCTCTCTACAGAAGGACCTCACAGATTGACCTCCTACTCCAAATCTCTCTCTCTCTCCTTATCCAAACTGGAAATTACAACCCTTCTCTCTGACATTTCCTAGGAGTTATGCAGCTATTTGGTTAAGCTCTACACAGATGGACAAATCAATTATCTCCCCTCCTTCCCAAGAGTCTCTTCTTAAAAAGTCAGCATCCTGCAAGTCCCCCAGCCTGCAGGCTGATCATAATATTCAACAAGAAGCTGTATGTCTAAATCCTGTAGAAAGAACATGCATATAATGTACATAAAATGCAGTCTTTTTTCTGATCTCTTTGACAAATAAAATGGTTATCCTGGTTTATAAAATGGTATCCTTTTATCCTGAAAGATCTTCCTACTTTTCTCAGGCTTCATCCAAATAAATCCAACCTCAAGAATTTCTTAAAGGACAATGGTCATCTCCTGCACATGCCACTGGGCTATTTTAACTCTTTTATTGTTATTTAATTCATGTAAACTGCCCCCCCCCCCCCCCAAATGCTTTTCCCATAGTTTTAATAACCTTGTCTATCTTCTCAGCCTTTTCTCTTGATCATTTTTTACTGATGTTTTATCCTGCATCAGCAACTAAATTTATCTCACAAAAATGACCTGACTATCAACATTCAACAATTTTTAGACATTTATCTTTGGATGACATGAAGTCTGTTTAAAATTATCTGGACAGGAATCCAGTAACTACCAATAAAAATGCAGGTGGAAAAAAAAGCAGTTGCTCACACTCCACCCTTTCCATATTACATAATTTCCAGGAATTTTTTTCACCACTAATAACTATTGTGGCTCTTTCTATCCACCTGAAGGTTTTCAAAAGACCTTTTAAAGATGTACAAACTAGGATCAGATACAGAATTTGAGTGTTATTGTCATTAGTAACACCTCTATCATTCCAGGAAAAAAATGTTTATTCTAAGAATCCCATCATCCAAGGACTAAATTAGTCCTATCTTCCCTTCCTATAAAGTGCACTGATATCCAGCTTGATCCCAACACTTTTGCAGAGTTGCTGTTCTCCACAATGCAGCCCCTCATGCTTCACGTCTGAAAAACTTTTCACCAAGAAACCTGAACAGCTACAGCCAGTATACATACCTTTGATTTTACTCATCAAAAAGAAATAAATCATTCTTTGTGGCTGCTTACTTATTATTGCAATCTGGTAAACAGCATAACTGCTGTTTATGAATGCCTTTTTTTTTTTTTTTCAAGCTTCTGTCTTAGAAATGAAAATGTTAAATGGCATCTTGCCTAGACCCAGTCCTGGAACATTGTGATTCACAGTTTATTTCAAACAGATACCTATCTACTTGTTTATATTTTACAGCTGGCTGCTGCTCCATTCACCTGGCAGGCTTTTGCTGATGTGCTGTAATGGTTTCCAACGAGAAAACTGTATTGTACAGAGGCACAAGCTGACAGGCAGAAGAATTAAAAACCTGTGTCAGCCTCAGCAGAGGACCAGTGGCAGATGTGGAAAGAAAGGCTGTGGGATCTACTCTATATTTGTGTGACAGCCCATGGGTCATCTGTTTCTTTGTGTCAGCCAAGAGTAGCCCGGAGGCACAAATGGCCGTGAACTCATCTCTCTGCACTTCATCCTGTCAGAGCTTATGATGCAGCTCACAGCCTGGCAGCCACAGGGTCCAAGGACAAACGCTAAAGGGCACGCAGGAAAGAGGATGAGGTTTGACAGGTTATATGCACAAGAAGGAATTTCAGCTTTGGATTCTCACTTTACTTGCAGTGGTGACAACTTGTGATTATGCAAAACATATCCTCAGCAGCCTCCTTAGCTTTGTCAGGAGACAGCATTTCATATAGTCCTACACTGTCAGCCCTAGTCACAGGGGGAAGGGAGGGAAAGATGAGATCCCTCAGCAGCCCCAGCTCCCACAGCAGCCAGGGACACAACACAGTTTTCAAAGGGAAATTCTGCTGTGCAAGAACAGGCCACAAACAAATTGAAGCCCTGTGCAAAGGAGACACAGAGCTACATCCTGGAAACTTAAGCAAAATTTAAGCATATAGCTTAGAGTAGAGAGAAGCCCTTATGAACTCTGGTTAAAGCTCTTTGCTGCACAGTGCCAGCTGAAGTATGCAGTTACACAAGTCAGGAGATGAAACCCCCATGGATTCCCTGAAGCAGAGTAGGAAGCTACCCACCTGCCACAGTCCCTCCCCTCCTTCCTTCTGGTTTACATATCCCACACCATTTTCTCTTGGCAAGAAATATTCAGGTTACCACAGCTGAACAGCTATTTGACTGGCTGGTTCCCAGCAGTGAGGTGCTTTTCATCAGATCACATGTGGGAAGCTCTTTAAAGGCTTTTTAGAGAAAGCAGCTACATGATTTCATGAAGACAGAAAAGCTCAAAGCACAGTGATAAAAGGCATTTTAATAGATCCATTCATACTAATACAGGAGATACAGTGTGCTGAAAACAGCGAAATTTAAGACATTTCTAGCATGATAGGCCAGAAGATTTAATTGCTAGCTTTGCTTTGAACTTGACAGCTACTACTACTCTACTAACTCTTGGATGCACTTCTAAAGAAGCTTTGCCATTTTTGATTTTTTTTAAAAAAAGAGATGGTTGGATTTAACTATCAGGTTTATTATATATAATAGAAAAGCACACAGAACTGAGCCTTTGTGAAAAGACAATTCCCCACCACATACACGCTTGCTTATTAAAAAGCTGGAATGAAAAATGTCTTCCCTGTATGTATTTCTCCCTCCAGTGAAGAACAAACAATCAAAACCTATGGTTAAAATAATGAAATTGCAATTACCTATTCATTTTACTGGATAAGTTTTTCTAAGCCTTCCAGAAGATCCCCAAATGCAGTAATGTTGACTAAATATTGTATGTTTTCCTATAAAAAGGTAGACTAGGCATATCATGCCACTTCAAAAAATAACAATTTTTTGGGAAAAAGAAATGCTTTTTCCACATGGCTAGTCTAATTTCCTAGGGAAAAATATTAAAATAATTTGACCATAATTGGGATCTGAATGAGGTGTAAGAACAGTTTAAATTCTGCAACTTTCTCACAATTGTGTGAGAAAATAAACCCAATTTTAATTCCCTCATTAGCAAATATTTTTAAAGTTATTGTTCACCTACAAGTACTAGAGAGAAATTAAACTAAAAAAGGGTCTAAGGTTTAGTCTGACCTAGAAATCAACACAGACTTAACCTGACCTCATTTTGTCAGTCAATCACAAATGGACCAAAGAAGTTGCCTGTAATCTCAGATACATTGAAACACACAAGGTATTTGACTGAAAAAAAAAGGAAATGCTCTCATTTTGAAGACTGTAGATTCACATTCCTTCCCTCTTGAAACTTGACCACACAGGAGATGTACTGGGTGAAGAGAAACACACCGGGCAACTCCTTTCAGGCTACCAAGTGGCCCCACAGCACAGGAAGAGGCACAGATGTGAGCTGAGGTACAGCTGCATTTTGCATCGGCTAAGCCAGATGGACTGACTTGGCAATGGCTCCATCACTGCGACTGGCAATGAGCTGCACAGCCAAAATAGAGGCAAAACACGAGGCAAGACGAAATTGATATGATGGCATTAACCCAAAGCATGTATTCCCTGTAACCCTGGAACTTTTGGGGATAGTCTCCCCATGCCTGTTGGATGACAGCTGTTTCAAGGTGACTGTCAGTACTCTTCTATACCTTGTGCTATATCAGACATTTCCCAAAGGCACTCTATCAGTTAAGAGAGGACTGTGGTTCTTGGATGGAAAAGGGAATTATATATGCAAATTATCTTCAGTTTTCTGCCCTCAAGTTTCCCATAGAATCTCAAAACTAAGTCAACTAACCAACATCCCTCTCCTAAAACACACAGGAGAACACAGGGACAGAGTGAAAAGAGGGAAAAGATGCAAATAGGAATTCTCTTAAAAGAAAATACACCTCCACATACAGATTAACCAGCCCCTTCTCTGTGTGCTCATTTATGCCAGGGCATGCAATGCTGCAATTCACAACACCACAGTAGCCAAAGGCCCACTCAACCTGGCTGTCTTCATGGCTAGCACCAGACAACCCTCTGAGATTCTGGAATAACTCACATCTTTCCCATCACACAGCACTGCTCATTCATTGGCAGGCACATCAAGCCTTCACACATTAAGAGTTCATACAGTTTAAGCTGTACCGTCAGATGCCCAACATTTGGTCATTTTGGGACACACTGCCCCAAAGCCACTCTTTGCATCTGAATACTTTGCATTTGTGGTACTTTCCAGGAATAGATGATATCTACAAAAGCATACTGCATTGAGAGGAAAACCACTGTATTTACATTATTGTTTTCTAAGGAATTCATATCTTTTTTAATTTGACAGTTTCATTATACTCCTTAACTGTTAACATCCAAAGAAAACGTCAACATTCAAATCCTCCAAATATTTTTGGAAATAATTTATGCAAAGTATCCCTATTTCAAAATATTCTTATTTCCTTATTTCCATGTATTGAATGGCTGCTGAGTAGGAAGAAGAATATGGAGGAAAAGAAACTGAAGAGGGCTTTTTGTATTATTATGAAAAGTAACTTGTTTTAAAGAAATATGGACACAGTATATTCAGGAAAAAACTCTCTCTGCTAAATGAGGGAATCTTTTCTGATCCCTGCAGACTTTCCAACACTGTAGATGTGTAATAGTTTTAAATGTCAGGAGCCACCTCAATTAAAGAGAAAGTCAATTTGGCACTTAGACTCCTGAAGAACATAATGATGCAAATCACAGAAGGTTCTCTTACAAAGCCTTTTTGAGCATTCAATAAATGCATGAAAACATGATGTGCTTTACCTGATGCACATATTCAAATTTAAGTGTCTGTATAAAATAGGAACACAAGTCTTTAAAATTATTCTTTATTTTCTTTTTACAGCATTTACTGTTTTCAGGTAGTGGAGTTCTACATATTTTCACTGAATGAAAAAAAAAATCAAAGCCTGATGAATGCCTGGGAACAATCTCATGGAGTATCTTCCGATTTTCTCCCACTCAAGCACTGAAACAGCTGGACAGCAAACACAAAGACTTGAGCTAATATGAAATACCTAAACTCAGGTATATAGCTCCCACAAAGAGCATTTCCTACTCTAAGAACTACTAAGAACTATTGTTTCACCCTCAACAAAACATTTCTAGGAAGATCTAATTGCTAAGGGACAGATACTAATCTTCTGCAGCCTTTCAGCAATTTCCAAGAACTTGGATACTGTCTTTCATTTAAGCCTGCTTGTTTTAAGTTTCTTTGACTGTAAAGATTTTTTTTTTCCATTTAAGAGAATGATCTCCTCTCTTTCCTATAAAGCTCCAGATACTGAAAATTCTTCATAACCAGTAGGGCTGAATGAGTTCCACATTAAGGCAATCACATGGAAACTCCCTTGGTATTGAGAAAACAAATGGATTTTCACATTAGTTTAGGTGATTTTGATAGGACATCCTTATGTGCATATATTGTTTTACCCTGGAACTCTCCAGGTTATAGTTTTAGTAACATCCTGTCCAGCGCAGCACAAAAACTGTTTTGTTTTGCAGGGTTTTTTGTGGGTTTTTTTTTTCTCCTCCAAAAATGGCACCATCTTTGCCCTTCCACAGTTCAAGATCAGAAATGGTTGATAGCAGAGTGAAAATACACTGTCATTTCAATGAAAATGGGCTCAGTGTCATGGAGTGAGAAATGAAGCTGCATGAGAAAAGATCCTAAGGCAAAAGGGAAAAAGCAGAGATCCTCACTGCCCTTGCAGCAATCCCTTCTGAAGCTGCCACTAACAGCAGTGTTGCCAGCCAGCAAAAAGGTACATCACTATTATTAGCACAATGAAGGGGCACAATGTTTTGACTCTTCCTTATACTGGCAGCTGTGGTGAATCATCCCATCCAAAAGCAACTATTCCTATTAATAAAAGTTACAAGGACATGCCTGTGTTGGTCTGAAGACCAATACAGCAGAATCATGGAGGACAGGAGACAAAATCAAACCAAAGAAACCCCCAAAAAACCCCATGCAGACCTTTCAGAGAAGACAGAGCAAAACTTTCCAAAAAGAGCAGCCCCTGAAAACACATTCATCTGTAACTATAAGAAAGCTTCACAGCAGTAATCTAAATTGAAAAGCAGGGAACACAGCCAAACATTATATTTCATTCAAATCTGTGAAGTTCACCTTTCTAAGGAGCTAGTGGAAATGTAAAGTGACTGATTCAAATATTTAGCACTGACAGTTTGCCAAAAAGATATCACATTCTTTGGATTTATGAGTTGTCTATGAATTTGTCATACTTTGATTTTTGACTAAATATGTAACATGAACTGAAATAAGAACTACCCTGTTGCTCCCACTGAAGTGAGATTTTAAGACAATGACAAGCTAGAACAAAAGAGAACAGAAGACAGAGAAATGGCTTATCACACTCCCAGTGACTCTACAGATGCAAAGGGGTTAAGACAGTAAAAGTACTATTGTTGCACCCTCAACAAAAGCCAGTGGTAAAACCTTTAAGATTGGATTTTCAGACATAAATCCATGCAAACTAAATGGCCAATGCTGCTGCCCCAGTGAGACATCATGCAAGAAAGGAGAGAGGTGATTTGACATTACATATTCTGAGCACCACCACAGCTGATGCCCAGTGACAGTAGCAGTTTGATGGAGCCAAGCTGTTTGCTTCAACAGGCAGGAGAGGTGAAAAGCTACAGTGGAGAGAAGGATGAAGTCACACTGCAGAGAATGGCTCCCTCAGAGCCACAAGGATCCGAAGTACAGAGCACAACTAAACACAGAGTGGAGCCACCCACAGCATGGAGAGGTGGCGGGGTCAGCAGCACTGCTTTGAGCAAGCTGCACACAGCACCAATTCTTCCAGCACAACCTTCCCCAAGGCCAGGGACTGCCACATCACATGGTAAAGAGAAAAAAACAAGGCTGTAGCCTTGAGATAAACTTACATCCTGCAGGTGAGTATGAATGGATGAGCATCCACAAACTTTGAAGGTCTTTAAGTGCTTACCATCAGAACTACAGACAGTACATAGTGCACCCTTAGGGAGCAACTGGCTTCTGCTCCTGTAGCAACTACGAGGTTCACCACCATGCTGTGCTTAACCTGTATCAGTTTCACTTCTCAGTGATTAACAGGAAGAGAGAACGGCTCTGTTTTACCTGAGGCACAAAGCTTATGAGGTCAGCTCAGTGTTTGGAGCAAGCCAGAGCCCAGCAGGCTCCAAGTGTGGTCCAGAGGATCAATGAGACCAAACAACAAGATGCAATAAACATCAACAGCCCATTTGAGCTGGCACATGCATCCTACAGCTCTCCAGCAACAGTGAAACCTAATGAATACTGTCATATCTTTGCTAGAAAGCTAGACACACACACAAAACTAAGAAACAGTAACTGACACCAGCAAAACCTGATGATTTAAAGAAGAGAGAAATCATCAAAAAACCTTTCAAAATACAAGTTGCCAATTAATATCAGAAGTATAAAGAAAAATAAACAGGAAGCTCTAATAAAAGTTGGGGCTTCGTTTGGTTGGTTTTATTTGAATATGGTCTGCCTTTCCACAAATCTAACATACTTATACACCCTCAACATGTATCTTTTGGTCAGCATTTTTTCCATTAAAGTAAGAATAGACAGTACACATCAAAGGTAAAAGTAATGCATAATTAATCTAAGAAAGTAGGTGTAGGTGTCTTCTCTAGGCTCCAACTTCGTGACAGGAAATACATTATTCATGAAGGAAGATGATGGTACAACATTAATCAAGTCAGCATGACAAGACAAACAAAGACCACAAGATGTATTCAACAGATAGCAGTGTGCAAAAGTGATCAGCTAACTGAAAGGTTCACACAGAGTCTGTTTACAGAAAACAAACACAGAGGAGAAATACAGAAATAAGACTGAACTGTTTCAGTTTGCATCCTATTAAGTCTTGTTACATTTGGGGAGCAATCTTTATATGATACAGCTAAAAGTTTCTGGGTGTCTAAAGAGCTGCTATTACGAAGTAAAATTAAAAAAAGAAAAGAGTTAAAATAATTATTTTAACAAACAGGAATTCACATAAGCAGGGCATGTATGAAGAACAATAATAAAATCTTTTTAAAACCAGGACTCTTTCCTTTCTCATCATGCACTTTTTGTCATATTATAAAGCTACTTGGGGCTAAAGACTAAACACTTGCTCTTCTTCATATTCAAAACTGTTGCAAAAATACTCAGTAACAAAAGAAAAGTATAATTTGAAACAGTGTCAAAAAATAGGAACACAATGTAAGCGGATTTGTAAGCAAAGGGAGCAGTAAAACCCAGTTTCCTAGGAATATGTGTCAAAGTTGCAGAAGAGTTCAGATTTCAATCTGTCCTTCAACAGGCATCTTTCCATCTGCTGAGGCTACCTACTGCCAGAAAAGGTGTAGGTTTATCGGCCATAAGCTACCACCCTCTCATGAATGCAACTGGAATTGCTCAAAAGGTTTAGAAATTAAAATAACAATGAAAGTCAGACATTCACAGAGAGTTGCACGCAATCTCTATTTTCTCAGAAAACCAGGCTAGAAATATATATATATATACTGACTGCACATAGCTTGGTGCTGAACTTGAAGTTGCTGTTACCAGACTGCACTGGAGACAAGAGCCTGACCACACAAGTCACAGAGCATTGCTCTCATTCTGTCAGAATGGATGTATTTCTTAATAGGGAATAAAGAGATGAAGGGAAAACCATAGTAATAGAAGGAAACCCAGACTTAAAAAACATTCATTTTCCTCCTAAGAGGACAAACACTATCTGAAGCATCAGCCCCAGAAAAATACAGCTGCTTTATAGAATGCAGCAAGACCCCTCCTGTCACCCCAGGGAGGGGACATTTCAGCAAGGAACAGACTCTGCTCACCCATACCACCACAACCATCCTGTGTGGCCATTGCAGGGAGGCAGCCCTGACTGAAAACATTGTGTACGAAGACAGCAGGCAACCACTTCTGATGCTTCTGTCAGACCTGCCCCCATCAGAGAAATGAAAAGAGAGATATATTTATATACATACATTGCGTAAAACGTTCTATATAGCATATATTTCATATACATACACACAAAAAAGTATATATAGAAGGAAATTAATAGCTGTGAGATTATAAAACTCACACATAGATCCTCATCAATGATCAAACACGAAGCAAATCAACCGCTGAACAGCAGCAGAAATAATAAGCATAGGAAGAAGCTGATCACATGCCTGATTATCAAGGGCTAATAACAGATTTTTGCCTCAATATATTTTCCTAATTCATTTTCATATTCCTTGTATTTAGTTTTCCTAGCTAAATATAAGAGTTGTCTGCAAGGACTGGATATATAGAACAGTATACAATTGTTATGCTCTATATGATCTATTTAGTAGAGAGTAGAGTTGAGACAAAGGCTGGTCAGCTGAAACTGTCTCAAGAACCACAGTGGTAGCTTTCATAGCCTGTAGTTCATACTGGAGTTTTATGGTTACAGGAAATAACCCAAATAATCCAGAATTAGAACAGTCAGTAAAATTTCCAAGTGAAATTCAAGAATAAAGACTCCAAAACTATGGAATCTGCCTGCTCACAAGCAAAGCAGTGATCAGTGCAAATAAAGCTGAACATTTGTAAGTAATGAAAAAATTACACCTGAACCTGGTAAGTTAGAACTTTATTTTCCAGACAACCTGCAAGACCTGCCCACATTATGAAGTATTTCAGATGATCCATTGGACATCATGAAGAAGAAAAAGTTTCTATTCAATAAGCTTTAGTGCATTTTTTTCAATCACAAGTCATTTCCATTCAATATAAACAGGATGAAGCTGTATTAAACTGTCATAGTGATACCTGGAGGATAACAGCAAGGTGTTTCAATGCAACATGCTACCACTGACTTGATATTCTATGAAAGAAAAGGTGAGAATCTTGCTGTAATAAGGAAGTAACAGTCATGCCAAGACTAGAACAATCTGATAAGATAGTCTGTCTTCACAGTAAATAAAAAGTTACCAGACATACTGATTCACTTTCTCTGTTCCTCTTTTTCTCCAACCTTTTAGAAAAGACACTTAATGGTACTACCACTATAAGCAGCACTATCAACAACCAACCAACCTATTTGAAAATCCATTTTATACTATTTTTGCCAGCTCCAGAATTTGCTGACTGCATATGCAGAAAAACTGTAAGCATTTCTGATCCCAGTTGATTAGGAAACACAAAAAACATAACACTTTGCAGCAAGCAGCCAGAAGAGCAAGTCTATTTTCAACAGCTTCTTCCTCCCAGCCATCAGAAGTGAAAAACAGACATTATCATTATGATCTTTTTGTCTGATCTCCTTCAAAATGAATTTTATGAGCTTGTTTCCACAAAGCAATACAGAAAAGGATTATGCCTTATAAAAAGAACAGCTGACCACAGCCTAAGTTAGACACAGCAGAATCACTACACCACTCAAAACGAGTGGTGGGTTAGTTTGTAATTGTTTTCCATTTCCTTTTTGTAACACAAGATGTAAAAAGGAGCACAATGAAAAGCAAGTCTTCTAATCAATCCACAGGCTACTAAATCAATTGCATAACTATTGATACTAACCCACAGGAAATATGGTGGTAAGTATAACAGGTTCCAGTTCCCCTGCTACATCAGGTCTCTGAGAGAGAGAGAAAAGGTCTGCGCTCGCTGACCAGACTGCAGGATGATCAGAGCCATTATTTTTCCCTGAATCAGCACTGGGAGGGCAAATACGAGTTTTCTGCCAGCCTATGAGAGCATTCTTGTAAATACAGCAGATACACTGAAGCCATTCATACCCACTGTATGACACTGCAGCCAAAACTCATGTTTAAGACAGCAGCTTTGTCCCTTGGCTTAGCTGAAAGAAAAGTTGTCAGAAGTTATAAAAAAACCCCACATGAAATCTGACAAATACTTGGAATATAGTATTGGTTGAAAAAAAAAAAAACAAACAAACCCACACTTAAAATCAAAGGACTTAAGCAACTATATAGTCTTTTTTTCCCTACAAATTATTGCCTGAAAATACTGAAACAGGTAAAAAAAACCCCAGATTGTAAGTGTTACTGCTAATAGTGTAAAAGTGTAACTTTCAAAACAGTACTTCAAGGGCAAAAATCTACAATAACAACAGACAACAAACACGATTTGATCTAGCAGCTCCTAGGATATGAATCATAGTGATTTAGATATGAGGGGAAATCAACCCTCTGTTTTATATAAAGGATGGCTTATTCAAAGTAGCTATATCAAATTGAAACACCTAGTATTATTTCAATCACAAATAGTTTTCCCCCTCATAATACACAGATTGCACAAGAGGATAATGAGACATGATGGTCAGGGAAAGGGGGGGAGTAAAAAAATGAAACTTCATCCCAGGGGATGAAGATAGCCATGGGGAAAAGCCTGTCTTTTTCAAGACACCTCTAGACAAAAGGAACTGTTTTTCCCTCCTGCCACTACTCTTCTCACTTGATCTTGCTTCTCTTGGGTATTTAACAAGCTTCATGTTGGGACACCTTGATACCTCGTTGCCAGGAAAAAATGTTCTAAGTTTTCCCACACTGTAAAAGTCCCATTAAAGTATAAACTAACCATTTTCATTAAAATGCACAAATCCCCCCCTCACTGTACTACAACCCTACACACTCTTTTACCCCCCCACTCATCCCCTCAGTAGCCTCTGAAGCCTGTGAGAGAAGCACACACAAGCAGACAGGCCAGCCACCAGAAGTTTACACTACTGATGTAATCTCTCCAGTAGCACTCTGCCCAAGAACATGTAACTTCAGCTTAGCCACTCCTGGGCCAGCACTGATAAGCTGATGTGAAATGAAGCAATCCGTTTCCCAATGTAAACAGTTGTTCGGCTACACAGGGGACAATATAAACAAATGGATCTATTTATAAATCATCATTTATGCTTGTTATAGAACAGGAATATTATGTTCCAGGGCAGAAGTGACAGTATTTCCAAGAACACAGTAAAAATTCAAAGAGCTGGTATCTTCTTCCATCAGCCTGCCCTGCTGACACTCCCTGTTCCAGTACTACCCAAGCAATAAACACAAGATGCAGGACCTGATCTGTTTAGGAACAAGATATCCTTGATCCGGCGGGTGGGAAGACACCTCGTTATTGTACCTAGGGGCTCTTCCAACAGCTCAAAAAAAGGCTACGGTAACATCCCTTCACCTCCGGGAAGGAAAGCCCGAGCCTTACTCCCGCTTCTTCAACCCTGCAACCCGAACGATCCGGGTTCTCCCCAGGCTGCACACTCCGCTTGTACTGAGAGCACGGATGGGGGTGGCACTCCACAGACCCCTGCGCTCATTATTTCCCCCTCCCGACGAATGGCTACCGCACTCCAGGGCACTGGCTGGGCTCTTTCCAGACATTTTCGTTCGTTTATGGAAACCCCACGACAGAGCACACGCGGGGCTGAGCTGCCGCTGTCATTACGCCCCCGACGCGGCGCTCCGCCGGCGGCCGCGCTTCCCGCCGGCAGCCTGGCCCCGCCGTGCCCGCCCCGCAGCCGGCACCGCTCCGGGCACAGCGCCCTGCTGCCGGGGGCTCCCGGCGGGCGGCAGCGGCAGGGATACGGCCGCCGCCGGCAACGCCGCCACAGCCCTTCACGTAGAGGGGTCGAGGGTGCCCGTGCGCTCCGGCGCCGCCTCCCGCTGCCCCAGCGCCCCGGGAGGCGCCCCTGCTCCCGCCGCCCCGGGCGCCTTACCGTGCCGCTGCAGCCCCTGCCGGCGCGGGGCGGCCCGCGGGCGGTGCGCGGCGCTGTCCCACGCTATCCCGCGGAGCCGCGGCAGGACGACGCCGCCGCCCCAACCATGGTCTCCACCCCCCGCGGAGCCGGAGTGTGCGCGGCGGGCGCCGCTCCCGGTCTTTTCTCCGGCGGGGGAGGAGGAGGGTGGGGTGAGGGCGGGCGGGGGCGGGCGCGCCCGCGGCGGGCGGGCGCCATTAACGGCCGCGCTCGCGCCACCGCCCACTTTGAAGCGGCCGCGCCGCGCCAGGCACAGCGGCGCCCCCTGGCGGCGGCGGGAGGCGCCTCCCGGGCGCGGGGATCCCGGGATTTCCCGCTTGGCAGCGCCGCTGGCCCGGGCGTGCCGAGCCGAGCCGCCGCTTGCACCGAGAGGCTTTTCATCTGCTTGAAGCAATAGCACTTGGGGTTGTCTGAGCGTGATGGGCCGGGCCCAGCAGGTCCGTCAGCGGCAGAGAGAACAACGGGGCTGGCTGTGCCGAGGAGGCGGGGGGTTTGTCCTGCCTGCCGGGGAAGGAAGGAGAGGAAAACACGGGAACCATGACGGGCACGGCTGTTCTGCGGGAGCTGTCCGAGCCTCCCTGCTGTCGGTGTGTGTGCGGAGCAAGGCCCGGTGCTCCTGCGGCAGGCAGGAGGCACGGCAGGAGCCGCACGGGAGCTGTGTGGCGGAGTCATGGGGCACAGCCCAGCACGGCAGCCCCGGGCCCGGGGCACACCGCAGCTCACTGCGGCACGGCTGCTGGGCCCCTCACGGCGCCGCAGTGCGCGGGGCAATGGCAAAGCGGGGTAAAAAGCCAAGCATCCTCTCACACACAGCCAAATACTGTGAAAAGCTCAATTTGAGGTTCTCTAGTAGAAGAGTTTACACCGAGTCTGAAGATGGAGGGTGAGCTTGAGAAGCTGCTTGTCTTCAGTCTTCTAAATAGACTGGCTTTTCTCTCTTATTTACCATAACAGAAGATAATCTTATTTTTGTCCTCGGATATTTATGGATAGCTGTGCCTTTCGCACATCTGAACAGCACAAGGTATTTGAACTGTCTTCTCCCAGCACAGCCCAGTCCACTCAGCCTTGTAACAAGTGCCTTTCATCACGAGGAGAATCACCACCATTGTTCTCCATTTCGGCCTCCATGCTGCCCTTGGCACCGTGCAAGCAGCCCCCCCGCTAAATACAGACCAAATGCACCCAGAATTACAGATCTCTTGCGAATGCAGCCACACGTTCTGCTACTATGGCTTGTATTACAGAAAAAAAAAATAAAATTAGAGACAAACTTAAGAAAATAGAAACATTTATTGAAAGGTGCAACACACTCATGAAATACTTAGCACTAATTATTTGACACTATTAGTCCAAAATTGATAATTGGTAACATTCAAATATATCAGCATCCTTCATACTGAAAAATAGGGCATCCTAAAGTGCATCTTAAGTGACAATTTTACTTGTTACCCAAGGTATAGTCACAATTTTATCAGAAGTCATCCTTCCAAACACTCATTCTCTACATTTGTTTTACAAATAGAAACAATTGTATAATGTTAGTGGAATGCAGTGCCAGTTCTTTCCCAATTCAGCATCTTTAACAAGTGCTTAGCTGCAATACTATGATATTATACACAAAGCTACAATTAAGCATATCTGTGCTTAAAAGACTTAAATTTAATCCTGACTTTTCAGGATCACAACATAGCTGTAATCACTAAGCCTGAGAGTAACCATGTTGAATTCTGTTTTATTTTTCTAGTCCCATACTGAAAGGTAGCCCCTACTACATCATGAAAGGCCAAAGTCCACTTTTGGTCCAATATGAACTGTGTTTATAATTTTATTAACATAAACTAGACTCATCAACTGTAGCAATTTTTTGTTTGTTTTACACAACAATAGATTTTGCAAATAAAAATGCCAATAGCTGTTCATTAACTGAAATTACTCTCAAACTGTATTGTGAGATTCTTAATTTCCAATGTACACAATTCATATTTCCTTTGAAAAGGAGTATCACACAGAGCAGAAACCTTTTACTAATTATGCAGGTGAAATCCCCAACATTTTAAGCACATAGAACCTTCTAGCAAAAGTCATCTTAAATGTCTGTACATTCTTTACTGGATTTTGACATTTTCATCTCCTTCTTGTTTCTCCTGCAGTTTCCTCTGTAGGCACAGAGGAAGCAAAAGGATAGCCATTTACAGGATAAAATGCAAAGCAAAGAATGGCAGGATTTCTGGACCTGAACAGGAGTTTGTGTACCTCATATCTGTGTGCTGTGCTACAGCTGGCATTTTTTGCAGAAGCTGCAGGGTGGTAGATTTTTTGGTACATTGATGCACTAAATCTTTCCCCATCCTGGGACTGAGACAGCAACAAAGAAAAATGCTTCTTTTCTATCAGTGTGGTGTAGGTACTGAGGAAGAGACTAGATTTAATATTTGGGCAGGGGAAGTCAAACCCCAGTTACATAAATTTGCACTGCTCATAGAGCCAGGGAGATCTCCAGCCAAGGTCAGTGAAATAGCTGCCAAAAGACTGTGGGGTTACTGTGTGTGGGCCACATTTTAAATGTCACTTGGTGTTAATACAAGAAAAAAAAAATACTGAAATGTCTGTGTCTAGGAAATGTTGTGACTGCAATATGCAAAATACAAAGAGACAAAAGAGCACCACTGAGTATAGTTACAGTTAGGATCGTAAAAATAGAAACTGAAGGGATTATAAATGGGAACGTTTTCACTGAGTATTCAGAGTACTTTCCTTTACACAGAAGTACCAGCTCCTACTTAAGCATTTTCCCCCTTCAACTTTGAAGGTGCATTAGGTGAATGCAAAACATTTCTTTCATGCAAAAATGCAAAAAACTTCTTTAAAAAAATCAACTATCATTTCCAAAAAAAAATTGAATAAGGTGTCATTTTCTCTATGTGGTATATTTAATGCATGCTGGCTTCCAGCTTCTGCAAATATTTAAATGTGTGAGACAGTCCAGGCATTGAGTTCAGGGACAGGATTAATGAGTAGTGCCATCTCACTTCTGCTCTGTGCAGTGCCTATCCCTGTACCCTTCAGACAGAGGGAGGATGGGACTAGTTAAATTTGAAAACCTGCCATTATAAAGACATAACCATTGCCAGAAAACCAAGAGTGAGGGCAGTATATTAGATTATTTTTCATGTTTTGAGGATTTTTCTTTTAGTTTTTGTATTTTATATTGATGCTACCTGCTTTTAAAATCAAAGGTAGCTCTCACAAAACCAAATTAGTTTCATTTAAAATCTGCAGGTTTATAACCAGCAAGCTAATTAGTTGCTGAGATAAGCAACCTTTAAAACAGGGTTGTTTGATTTATGAACTTTGTTGTGTGTAGTTCCATAGCTTAGCAAAATAAAAAGCTAGTATTCAACAGAAGATATATGTTAGGTTGTTCTACATGGTATTAATTAGTTTAAGAAAGAATATTCATCAGAACTATATGCCCACAGTTCAAAAATAGTTTAAAGTAATAAATCAATATTTGCAGATGAAAGGAAAATTGAGATACTAATAAAATAAAAACAATGTTTCCTTGTAAATATTCGTTAGAACAAATATTTGAAGGACATTTCCAATGTGAAATATGATGTTGTTTATCATTAGATAAAATGTACCTCTAGGTTTTAGGATGAATGAATATAATATTTTTTCATGACTAAAAATATGTTTTCACAGAAAATTACATGCCTCAACATTTTTGCAAATATCATGTGTTTATAGAGAGGAGAGGGAGAAGATTCTGTTACAATTAAGTCTTAAAGAATAAAAACTGCCAATTTTTTCTCCTTAATTTTCTTTTAAATACGTTATTACTTAATGATTCCCGGATTCTGACCCTCTATTACTGCCGAAAAAAGCAGAAGTTGCTTCCAGAGGCCTGCCAGCTGGCCCTCCAGCGATCTACCCAGGAACTGCAATCCATGTTGCCCTGAGAAACAGGCAGAATGTGTTCCCTGATAAGAATTTTCACTTCTCCGTCATTACAGCTATTTAGAATGAATTAGAGTTTGGGATGGTTTCTTGCTTCTTATCTGGCATGAACACTCATGGAGTATTTTATAGAAACAGTTTGCCTTTTAGTCCTTGGTGCAATGGACTACAAAGTTTATTTCAGAGATCTGTTCATGTAAAAGCTCTGAAAGTATTTGGTCATGCTCAAGAAAGTATAGACAATGTAATCTGCATTTTAAAAGCATGTAACATATTCACATGTACAGTTATACTGAACATCAGTCTGTGTAAAATACCAGGTGTAATTAAAAGCATTATATACAAGTATACACTCACCTATAAGATACACCTGTTTTCACAGAATGCACTGCCCTAACTCAGTATACTGAATCACCAGTCCAGTTTCATATCTGCTTTACTCCACACATACTTTCCTCCTCTTTTTAGGAACATCTTCTCATCAAATCCGCTGAATTTTATAGCTGCTTCTACACCAACATCCAGGATGGACTTGGAAGGTTCTTTCCGCCCATTTCTACAGTTTAGAAAACGCATCTGGAATGTAAGATAGATAAGATGTTAAGATGTTAGAAAGTCAATTTGTAAAATCTTCATTTTTCTACAGACTTAAGCAAGTTGCACTGCAATTCCACCAAAGCCTATGTAAGTGCATGAAGAGGTTCACTCTAGTCCTCAGAAGGCTCAGAAACTCATGGTTAGACATGTGACAAATCTTAGCAGGAACAAAGCAATATCATAATTCTTGAAGATTAAATGCTGTCACTTCAGTTACATGTAAGCTAAGTTGGCACTCTGAAACTTAACTTTCAAGGCAAGTTCTGCATTTTTATATTAAAGAAAAAAAGCAAAGATGTCCTGCAAGACTAGACATCTACACCTTAAGATTTGTGATGTAAGGATTATGTGTGCAGGCTGATGGCAGCGCCTCCTTAGGTCATGCTATATTGTAGTTCACAACATGTCTGATGGGCATAAATAACATCTGTTCCTTGTACTACATGGCAAAATTGTTTTATAGAATGCAGAGTAAATTAACTGGTTATCAATGTTGTATACATACATATATTAGCATACAAATACCATGTATCAAAAAAAGACTTACATATTCATCCAGAATGAGGTATGAATCCCTCATCTGTAATAGATCAAAAGAAAATACTAAATTAATGTACAAATCAAAATTCCATTCCACTGAAAAAGGAGGGACAAAACAAGCAACTATTCATTCAAGGTCTGATACAAGTCTTTGAAACAGTTGCTGTATCACCACTGTTTCAGTGAGTTTGGATGAAATTTATAGAAATAAATGTCAGAATTACTAGAAAAACTTTATGTATGAATAAATTAGTAATTCCTGGAATATTACCTCTCCAGTGTCTAAGTGAAATGTGGGTGCCCAACTGGGCAAAGGTATTTTAAATAATATCCAAGTTTTCTATTAACTTCTACACCAGAAGAACTTAAAGTTTTGCATGCTGGAATGATTATGCCATTTTCCAAACAAATGACATGACCATTTTAACTGGAATGTTTAATTATAACCCCACCAAACAAAGGTATTCTGCTGGCTCAAAGGCTAAAAAGCTCTCAGGTCTCCACAAAGAAATATGCCAACAGCTGAAATAAGACATGTTTGCTTAGCTAAGTGGGCATCTCCTAAGTCCTTCTTAAAATTCTCTGGGTAGCTGAGGCTTGCTGCTGTATAGAACAGGGAATCTGATCAATTTGGTGTTCATCTTTCACACAGGTTTACCAGAAATCAGAAACAGTTTTCTGGAACGAAACCTACCATGGGAAGCCTTTTTTGTAGGACTTCTATTATTAAAAAAAAAAAAAAAAAAGAAAAAGTAGAAACAGTTCTGGGTTCTCATCTTAACCCTTTCTCTGATGAGTGCTCCCTCTCACCAAATACCTCAAATGCTAACTGCACAGCCCCACTTTTAGATCTTACATAGCAAAGACAACCCAGTGTGCTCGCTTAACCTCTACATACATTAAGAATTAAACTGTAAATGGAGTCCTTATCTGTGGAAAGGAAAAGGAACACAAGATGGGAGATTTAATGCATTCCTGAACTTGGTTCAACTTGCTATTTCTTCACTTAGTTCATAAACTTTCCTAACATTGAGTCTTCTAACTCTCCTCATTCCATCTTTAGGGTCTGTAGGCATTTAAAAAATGGCCTGAGCTGCACCTTAGGCACCTAAGTCCTTTAGTGTGGTTACTGTAAGCTGGATGGTAGCTGATCAAGTTAACTGGTAGGCTTTGCAGGAGCACAAGGAGTCTTCTCCTGATTAAAGAGCCTGAGTGTGCAAACCAAAGGAGTTCAGACAGAAAATGTTAAAAATGCAACTTTATTGTGAGAGGGATTACCCAAAAGTACTATTAGTTGGGTACTGTTCCTCAGTACCCAATACAGTGCTGGTTGGGATGCTGTCTTAGTCACGTAGGTTGATGGCACTGGCATAATGTGACATCACAGTCAATCTCTATTAGGAAACTAGACTTAGACTATAAAGGGTGTTTACAATAACTCTGAAATTTTCAGGATCTTGTGCCCAAGTCAGGAAGAGTATCCACAGGACTGGGAACAATGGGTTTTTCCTCTTCCTAATAACTTTGTTGTCAATGAAAAGCCTTAAGAAAAATTTAAAATCTTGGCTTCCACTATAACAAAAGCAGTTGCTGATAAAGTTGTACTGAACCTCTTCTAAGCCACTATTAACAGGGAAAGTATTAATTGCCATGAAAATTTTTTGTTCCTTTCAAATATTCTAGCATTATTTAAAAATAAAGTTACAAAGGGACAATTTCATTTTTACCTTCTGATTAGATTCAGGTACCAAGCAGGAGACATCTTTGTGGCGATCCAGGAATCGATCAAAGTCTTCATCACTGATAACAAATTTTTCTGCTTCTCTTAGAGCATCCTCACCACTGTTCTCCCCTTCGATAATCAGGCACTGGAATACCTGGACAAAGAAAGCACCCGGGTAAGACTTTATGTTTTCACTTGCCTTGAGGGTAAGAGACTTCAGTCTCAGTAGCAATGTCTAATTTTTCTGTCAGTGGAGACAAAATGACACAATTTGTCATAACTGAATACTCCACAAAGGGCATGATGCAGATTTACTTTTTGTAAATTAACATTACATAGCTCTAAATGTTATAAATTATGATTTTCCTTACTGTTTGAGATTTCATTTAGAATGGTTTTTGGGCCTTGTTTTTTTTCTGAGAAATTCTGTGTCTATAACAATATTCATGAGGCAAATAATGAGATATTACTCCACATGTTCTCCCATATTTATGTCACATTATATCTACCCATTTTCAAACTTATTTCTAGTAAAAAAATAATAATATGTGTACACTCACCTCTAATACTCTGTAAGAGAAAATTAATATACACTTATGTGGATGCTATGGGACAGAGAAAGAGAAACGGCAAGCATTTCTCACAGTGGCTTGTGAGAAGTTTTAGGGAGCTGGAAAGATGTGACAACTTGTTGACTATAAACAATTTGCATGTGGTGGTTTTTCTACTTTATTTTTCTGTTCCTCTCAAGGACAGTGCATGAGAAAGATGTTTCTGTTAGCCAATAGAATAGAATCTATCATACCACTCTATAAAAACCGTGCCGTTCTTTTGATTAAAGCCTTCTTTGCCTTTTCTATGATCCTGCCTCTCGCCTGTTCCTGCCCCGACCCCAGCACACGAGTGACACACTTATATCTTGCTAACAAGATATTGACTTTAGTGTGCCATTGTTCAGTAATTTTTCCTAATTTTCTCTACGCCATAACATATTTTCACATGTTAAAGGCTTTCTGTGCTAATTTTAATATATTAAAACAACCTAGATCTACACACACCAAAACAGTAATTTTCTGTACATGACACAACCAAAAAAAGATTCTTGACATACTGGGCTCCATTTAAGTGCTGAATGAGATAGAACCTATCTCAGCACCATGCAACATTGACAAGAAGGCTCCTAAGACCAGCCCAGGCTGGAGCTGGAGGTAAGACTCAGGTCAATAGAGGTTCAGACAACTCCAGGACTTCATTATTACTTTTGTTGAACAGGAAACATGTGGTATATACTACTTTCTTACCTTCCAGCGCACTGGGTTCAGTGCCTTGATCTGCTCATTCATATCTTCCTCAACATTAAATCTGTTGATGACTGAATTTATTTTAAAAGCAACTGCATACTCTCGGCACCACTGCCTCAGTTTATGGAGATTTTCCACATGGTTCTTCTTTCCTTGACGACGGCCAATTAAAATGTTGACATCCTCATTAAAACTATCACATGAAATTGCCAGAATATCTAAATATTCACCTGAAAAGAAGTTTTAAAAATTGATTAATATCCAGTCCCTCAGCTAAAAGCTGTCAGGACTCTAGTCACTTTCACTTCCTTGTCATCTGTCACAAAATGCCACGTTAATGCAGTTCTGTGGAGTCATTGCATCAACCACAAAAGCCACAGCAACAGCAGCATAGAAACACATAGTTTGTGTGTGTATGTGTCCCCAGCATTATGGAAACAGGTGGAACATACAGAAACATTTGGTATAATGGTGTAATAATTGTTTTGTTGCATCATTATACCAAAAAGTTTTTGTGGTATAATGCCTACCTTTACAGGATATAATCAACACTGTTTCACTGGCATTTACATTTGATTTGCATTTACTAAAACTTAAGCACTAAGAAACCATCTCCGACTTGCCCCCAAGCCCATCCATGGGTGAGGCTGCCCCACGGAGGCTCCCCAGTCCTGCCAGTGCAGCTGTGCCCAGTGCTCCCTCCTTACCGTACTTCTCAAACCATTGCTTTCTGATCAGGCTGCCATTGCTGACAATGCTGACACTTGGGAGCTCCAACTCCTGCTTGCAAAACTGGACCAGTTTGCCTACAAATTCGCCTCTGTCCTGAAGAAATGGTTCTCCTCCCGAGAAATTGATTTTCTCCATTCCTAGAGAAGGACCAAAGAAAGATGCTATGAACAACCTCTGCTGCCCGTCACCTGCTCCTGTTCAATGTTATCAATGCCCCACGGCAGCGGGACAAGGGACATCCCCGGGATAACTTTTTCCACGGCACTTGGTCCTGCGGAGTCCCCCTTCCCCGGTTCCCTCCGGACCCACCTCCCCTGGACTCACCTCCTTCCTTGAGCATCGCCAGCCCCCGCTTGGCCTCCTCCAGGGGCAGCACGAAGGAGGTCTTGGCCGTGTGGAAGCAGAAGCCGCACTTGTAGTTGCACTGCCGGGTGAAGTGGTAATTGACGCTGGTGGGCGTCGGGGCCGCGTCGTCCCCTTCCTGCTCCCGCTGCGGCCGGGGAGACGAGTCCCGCCAGCCGGGCAGGGACAGGGACAGGGGAGCCAGGCTCCAGCACAGCGCGCCCAGGCGCCCTCGCAGTGCCGCCAGCACCGCCCGCCCGACGGACAGCAGCCGGGCCAGCAGGACCAGCTGCATGGCTCGGCTCGGCTCGGCTCGGACCCGGCGAGATGCGCTGCTGTTTCGGACCCTCCTGGGCACGGTTCGACTGGACTTGATTCGGCTGGGGTCGGTTTGGCTGGTCTGGGTTCAGCTCAATCCGACCCGGCTCGGCTCGGACTCGGCGAGATGCGCTGCTGTTTCGGACCCTCCTGGGCACGGTTCGACTGGACTTGATTCGGCTGGGGTCGGTTTGGCTGGTCTCGGTTCACTTCAATCCGACCCGGCTCGGCTCAGCTCGGCTCGGCTCGCAGGCTGCAGAGAGGTGTCCGGCGCTCCGCACTTAAATGTGCGGTGACCGCCTCCCCTCCCCGCCCGTCCCGCCCCGCCGTGCAGGACGGCGGGGAACAGCTCGGTTTCGTTTTCCCTTCTCCCAGAAGCGAAACTTGGCACCGAGACGCGATGTTTTCCTTCTCCCGCCTGCCCCACCCGTGACTGCAGAGTCCCCACGCTCCAGAGCCGCTTCTCGGCCCCGGCCACCGCAGATGCCGCCGACTGCCCGGGGCTGGGAGCAGGTTTGAGCACCTCTGGGTTTGAGCGGGTCTAGAACCTGGGACCCCTCTTGGTGTGTGAGGTCTCAGTGACTTTGGCTCCTGTCGTTAAACTCGTGTAGCAGGGGGAAAACTGAGCTTGTATAACTGCACTGCACCTTTGTCAGGCATTCAAGAGCTCCTGTAAGTTTAAACAGTTTTGCATGGAAAAGCAACCCAAGTGAGGAAGCCTGATTACTTCAGATACATGAAAAGAAAGTAATTGCAGGTTCTTTGATTCTTGGTCTCAATAATGCTCCTCAAGCAAAGCTGCTGCACCAAGTTGAGCACATGGTTAGCCTTAGCAGAAACAGCTGGCAGCCTGAGGTGAGACATTGGTGGCTGCCCACTCGTGGTAACACCAGGAGAGACCAGGACAAAGCTGCCAGTTACCATATTCCTCAGTTCCTTGGTGGTACAACAGGTACTGCTGGAGAAGGAGCTCCTCCATGGTAATACCAGTTGCTATCTTCAGTCTTCAGTGTATTCAGACACACCAACAAGATTGTCACAAATTTTCAGCCTCACTTTGTCTTCACTCAGCCTGTCCTCGCTCTTGCGTGGGCTGTTTAACGTTGCCACTACTGCCAAGGTACGGTCATACTCAAATCATACCTTCCACCTGCATGTTGTCAAGGGCCTAAAATGGAGCTTCCCTCACTTCCATTGACCAGCCCAGCCAGAACTGCTGGTGTAGCCAAGCAGTCTTGCCCTCATCTTCCCTTCTTTTTATTTCTCCCTTCGAAAAAAGGGGTAGAACTATCTTCATCCTGTGCAATTTTCATGGGAAACAAAACCTGCTTGTGAATAAGAAGTGTTAATTGGGCTTGTCATTGCCTATTGTCGAATTCCTGTCATCTTTCCTTCACTTTCCTGGAGGTGATCTACTGGCTGAATAATGTCTGGATCAGCAAAAACCATTCTGAGCAGTTTTTATTGTTTGAAGGGTTTTTATTATTGTTTCTATAAGCTGTTTCTTGCTGGCACAGGTTCATACTACTAGGGCAGGATGAGAAACTTCTTGCTGTGTCTGGCTCCAGTAATGCCCTCTCACATGCTGCAGCATGATGTGAAACATCTCACTTCTGAGGCTTTCCAAAATGGTCTGAGAGGCTGTCAGCAGAGATTATTCCAGCAGGAGTTAACTGTGTGCTCTTCCAGTTCCTTGAGCTTTATGTAAGACACAAGATTAAGGATAAAAGCAGTATATTCTAATAAATAAAGAGTTTGTTGATCACAAACTTGAAAATATGATTGGGAAGGGAGGTGGACAAGACAATGCAAATTTAAACTGAAATCTGATATTGGAGTTGCTAATTGGTAGCTTCAATGTTTCAATTAATTTGGAGAATTCTGATATGCCCTCTTTCTTCCTCACTCCATACATCCCTTCTGTTGCATGGTAGGAATCCTATTTCATGTGTTACCTTCTCTGGCCCCAATTCAAATTCCCTTCTGTCCTCACTCATATCCCTTGTTCATGTCAAGTTAAGCCAATGCAGGTGTAGGAACTACAGTCTTTCTCTCTTCTTTGAGATGGCAGGCTCATGACTAGCCCTGAGCTTGTTGCCTAGTACCTCAGCTGGCCAGAAAAATTAGGTTCAAAATACTTAATTTCCACAGTCAGTAAAGAACCCTTGATGATTACCAATTTCTCTCGACACAAGAATTACATCTGATACCCAAACATTCCAAAAACATGTCAGAAAAATATTGCTCAATAAATCAGAAAATGAAAACATTAGCATTTTTGGACTGTTTTTCTTTGAAAACACACATCTCCATTTCAAGGAACAAAACATGCAGAGAACTTTGCACCCAAGCATACTTAAGGCTTCTTCTTTGCAATCCTATCAGTGCTTTCTTAGAAAAATGGAAATTATAGTTCCTTTTACTTTTTGCCTCAACTAAGTATGTTTTCAGATTACACTCTCTGCTTTACTGTAAAGCCTCTCAAAGTAAACTCAGACCAGGATGTGGCCCCTTCCTATATACAAGACCCAGCAGCATCAAGGACACTCACATTTTACATCCCAAACTTTCTTAGCTCACAGGCTCTATGGTAAGGCCTTCAAGAAAACACAGATGTGCATTTTTATGCACAAGCTTTGAATCTACAAGAAATATTGCAAGCTAGAACTCTACGGAAATTTTCTGTCCTGATGGCTTCAGGAAGAACCTCAGAAAAGCAAGAATAAATATTCTCTGAAATTTGTAGGAAGTATGATTCTTTCCTCTAGCTTTCTACAGAAGCCATCTTACAGTGGCACGATGGAGTCACAGTAATAAAAATGTTTCTGTATTCCAAATCTGTATCTAAAAACCCTTTAAAGATTAATATATTTTTTCAAAAATTATTGAATAATGTTATTAATAGTGCACTAGATAATAAATAAGTACACAACTAGCATGGAAGAATCCAAAGGGATAAACATAGATAATGCTCTTGTGCCTATATAATATTCTATATAAAATCTATATAATATTTATCGAATTAATGTAATTTTATATTTGAAATAAATTTATTGCTTTCTCCAGAATGGCCATTTGGCAGTTCCAGTCAAACAGTATTTTGCTAGGCAAACCAAACTACTGATACAAACATAAAAAAGGTTAAAAGAGGAGTCATATCACATCACCTGGGAGGACCAGAAACCATCCAAGGACAACCAGACAACTCATGCAAATCATGCAATGGCAGATGCAATTTTAGTGTTTGGTAAATGTATTACTTCTTGCTCTAGTCTCATCTGGAAACTATCTCTTTCTCATTGCATCTGCAGCACTATAAATGCAAATCTGTCAAGGACCTTGGACTTAGAGTGACTCAGCTCTCCTTGGGATGAAAAAATCCAAGGGGAAATTACCAAACAGAAAGCTCAAACCCACATGCAATTAAGTTATGAAAGACATATGAAACACACAGTATGACTATAGATACAGATTAGGCACATTTGAAAGAAGTCCACCATAGACCCTTAATAGTGTAGATGTGATTTCCCATTCAGGAAGTATTAAAAAGATGATTTCTATGATCTAGGAAAAGATCATAGACTTTTAGAATGATAGAATACCAGGTTGGGAGGGACCTCAAGGATCAACAGATCCTTTCTTGACAAAAGTATGTTGAGAGAAGGATTTTTCTGTGTCCTTTCCATAACCTCCCCCAAATATCTGGCAGTGGCCACTGTCATGGGCAGAAGAGGAATCTCTCTTGGCCTGACACTAACTGCCTTCTGTGTTCTTATGGTCTTATCCCCAGATCTTTTTCTTTACTGGAAGGCCATTTATTGATATTCTTTAAAGTTTATTTTGCATTAAAAGAGCAGTTTTATTTGTGTGTATTCCATGTACCTACTCATTTTATGTGCCTTTGACTTAAGTTTTTCCTGCCTATGTATCAGACAGCTGTTTCCAGGACTGTACACTTAGATATATTCTTAAGTTACAGGCTAATCAATTTCCATGCTTTGGTTTTGATTTTTTTTTCTCTTTTTCCATTTTGTGTGGATCAAAACTTTTTGAATATTCAAATGGTCTCTTGTCACTGTATCTCATCCCCATGGCTCTATGTAAGCACAGTGGACACTCAAAGATGTAAAAATGCTCCTAAGCAGTGTTTTGTACATAATTAGCACATTTGTTCTTCAACATTGCTTCATATTATACAGAGGACAAAATTATAAAGGTCCTTGTAGAGAGGCTGAAAAAGTCATACTGTCTCCACTGATTTTAAATACAACAAAGCATCTTGGGCATAAAAAGACAACTCTCTTTTCCTATATTTTTACTTGAATCCTGAAAGAGGCTACTTTAAAGTAATTAGGCAGAAGAACAGGCATCACATGCCTATTATGAATGATCTCATAAGCATTTTATAAATGAAGGAGTCACCACCAGCTTGTAATTAGGTTATATCAAGGCAGTGAGATGGGAAAAGGAAAAAGAGAAAATGAAAGTAAGTGCTTTCCATTTGTTCAGCAGAGAGGGGAAAGGCAACAGTAGCATTGGAGATAAAACAAACATAACAGGCCAACAACAACAAAACAAAAAAAAAAAAAAAAAAAGCTGAGAGGTCAATGAGGGAAATCGCCAGCTTTACAAGCACTTTTGAAATGAAACTTGGCTGCAAGTCAAGTTGGACCTCAAGCAAACAAATGAACAGAAAAGTGGCAGGTAAGTTTCAGTATAAAGGTGAGGCAGTGCAGATCCAAAAGAGTCATTGAAACCTTGTGTACCTGATGCTGAGCTCAGCAGTGGCACTTGTGCTCAGGAAGGACATCTTAGTCACTGTGGCTTCTCCTCTGAAATCAATGGCTCTGTGGGAGGAAGCAGAGAAAAAAAGTCAGCTTAAAGCTTAGTGTCACCCAGAAACAAGGTAGATTGCATTACTCTCCTGGTCTGTGAAACTTTGGTAAGTGTAACCAAAGTAACTGACTACTGGTCCAGTTCAGGTCTCCACATCTTAGCAGGACCTTACAGTTAAACTTATCCTTGTTTCTAACTGATCAAGGGGATGAAGCAGCTGCCTTACAAAAGGATAGAGGCTGTCATTTCTGACATGAAAAAGCTGAAGGGGAAATCTTAGTGATCTTTTAAAAATCCTGTATGTAATAAATAAACTGAATGTTGAACTGTTATTCACCAAAACCAGTAACATTATTAGAAGGGGCACTCGTTGAAATAAAGATGTGCGCTAAAAACTTACAAAATTTTTATGCAACAGTAGGATTGCTGGGATTGGAGACCACAGGGGTTTGTGGAGGTAGATTGTATCACATTTAGCCAGCTCCATGAGCAAGGGTCCACAACAGGTGCTGAAAGATGAGGATATACTGTTTAACATTCCTGATTCAGTGACCGTGGAGGTTGGAAGAGCACAAGGACTAGGAGAAGGGACCATGAATAAGCCAGGCATGAACAGCATGTCATTCTGCCAGACAAAATATTGGCTGACAAGAGCCCCTACTCTTAATCAGTGTGTATTATTATGGTCTTAAAACTATCTATTGGCTTCCTGTGTAATGAACTATGTTTTACCCTGTGTCTTCTGGTATCCACACCCAGATGCCATAGCCATGTGTTTGAGTGATGTGGAATGGTGCTGGAGTTCTCAGGTATGAAACAGCCTTAAAAAGAACCAAATGAATTTTGGTACATGATGCTGGGACTGTATTGAAGGGCTTCCAAGGCTAAGTTCCCAGCTGTGGCTCTGGCCCAGACTTCCATCAGCTTCTTTGGGATGGGCAGTTTCCAACTAGTACAGATGATCTGCAACTGGTACTGCCAACCAGCTGCTCCCCTCTCCCTGCAGTTACACTAAGTAAAAGGTACTTGTGCAGGCGTTTGAGATGACCAGAGGAAGACAGGTTTCCAAGGATTTTCTTGCACAGTCTATTAGTTAAAAAAACACATCAGAAGTTTAACTTTAGATATCTCTAAGTGGCAGTTCTCCAACTATTGTAAAAGAGAAGTTTTCTAAAGAGATGCAGGTTCTGCAACATTTTAAGTTACATCTTCTGAAAACTCAAAAACTACGTTTTAGGCAGTGTTACTCATAGCAGCTGTCACAAGACTAAGTCTGTGCTACTGCTATTTGCAGTGTTTCTGGTTCCTACATCTGAGCTGATGAAAGCTGAAATTAGCCATTGCAAAATTGCTTGGGAAATGACAACAGGCTTCTAAAAGTCCAGTTTACCCCCAAAATTATTTGTGTCTGTTGGTCTTGATATCAAGGCACTGAATTACCAAATAATGGGGTCAAGTTACTGATATGCCTGACAGCCCAGGGCTGCTTCGGCACTGCAACTCAATAAACTAGTTCGGTTTGGGTTAGAACTTTTCATTTTGGGCCAGTCGTAAGCAGCGGAATATATCTGCACTTCTAATATTTTTTAATTTTTTTTTTTTTTAGAAGATCGCCAGGATTCAGCCCGTGGGAATGTGATCCTTTGCTGCTGGCGGGCCGGATCCCGAGGCTGGGACCTTACATCCCGTGATTGCTGGCGCCCGTCCGCGCACAGACCCATTCCCCGCGGGACCGAGCCCGTTGAACCCGGCGCTAGCGACGCGGGGCGGGGAAGGCAGAAGGGCGTTCCGAGGAGCTGCCCCTTGCTCCGAGGAGCTGCTTCCCGCAGATCGGCGCTTTCCCGGCCGGCCGGGCCAGTTTCGTTTCCCGCTGGCTCCTCCTCCGCCTCCGCCCGTCCCCTTCGCTGTGCCGCTGGTCCGGATCGCCGCTCTCAGCCCCCGGCTCTCAGCTCCCGGCTCCCGGCGATGCTGGGGCGCTGTGCCCCGGGCTCACCGGGCCCCCGGTCCGCGGCCCGCGCCCTGCCGCCCTCCGCCAGCGCCCTCCGCCAGCGCCTGCGCCAGGTCAGCACCACGGGCGCGGAGCCCGAGTTTGGCTCTCCAGAGCAGTGGGGCGGGAGGGTGCCGGGGCAACGAGGGGTAATCGTTTTAAACAGAGGGAGGGCAGGTTCTGACCAGATGTAAGGAAGACGTTTTTTACGATGAGGGTGGTGAAACACTGGAATAGGTTGCCCGGAGGGGTGATGGATGTTCCATCTCTTGAAACATTCCAGGTGAGGTTGGACAGGGCTCTAAGAGACCTGATCTAGTTTAGGATGGCCCAGTGCACTGCATGGGGGTTGGACTAGATGGTCTTTACAGGTCCCTTCCGACCCAACACATGCTGTGCTCTCTCCTTGCAGTGTGCAGAACGGATCCCAGAGGCTGAAGCAGTACTCGACCTGATGGAGAAATGCCCAGAGCACCAAAAAAAGGGATCTTTTCCTGTCATAGTTTTTGAGGGGCTGGATGCCACAGGTAAGAGCAACGTTTGGTTGAAGAACCACAGATGAGAAATTGTTGAAAGGAGCAACTGCTATGTTTTTTATTAAACATCAGGCTTTAAAATAAAATTTAAAAAATCTCAAAAGCCCGTGACAGATATGGAATTAATAATTACAAATGCCAATCTGTCTTCTCTTACTTGTAAAAGATTAGTGTATGCTAATTTACATCCAGTGGTTTAATTCCTTACCTATGGAAATGAAAGAATACAAAGTGGAGTACTGAAAATTAAATTTCTTGTGCAGATGATGAAACACTTTTACTGGAGAGTTTTCAAATAAATGAAACTAGTGGTAGTCTAGGTAACTGCCAGCAGTTTGTCTAAGAGAGAAATATTACTTGCTTCTGACTAACTTTGTTTTCTGACTTGTCACTTAAAGAGAACTGAAAATCCTCCTAAAAAGAAGGAACTGGATGACCAGCATGGCAACATTCACATAAATTTCCACCCAGAAAAATATTATAAATTAATAGATAGGGAAATTGCCATGAATATATAGAGAAATTGCCATGCACCTAATGCATTTAAGGAAGTGAAAACTGAAAGCTGGCTAAAGGAAGGGCTGGAAGGCCCAGAGAACAGGAAGAGGAGTAATAATTCCTGCAACCAGACTCAGAATCATTTTCCACTGGAAACCTTATGACAAGATGCTCAGGTTACATATTCAGATGTCAGAACCTGTACTCTACATGGACAGGAGCGTTTTTCAGTTTTTAAAACTCAAGTGTATCTTTTAAATAATATAATTAATGTTTCCTTCTGTAAATGAAATGCAGGCAAAACCACAGTGACCCAGGCTGTTAAGGACAATCTGAACGGCATCCTGCTGCGGTCCCCACCAGCCTGCATCAGCCAGTGGAGGACTGTATTTGATGATGAGCAAACACCCATTAAAAGAGCATATTATGCTGCAGGCAACTACATTCTGGCTTCAGAGATAGCAAAAGCATCCACTCAGGCACCTGTGATCATAGACAGGTTTGTGTATTTAAGAAGCCTTCTTATATCAGTGCCATCATACAGTTAGTTGTTCAGTGTTGCAAGCAGTCAGTGATTGTCTCTGTGTTTCTTCAGGGGTTGTGTTTTGGGTTTTTTCGTAGTTTGTTTAGGGTTTTTTTGGAAGCACTCTGCAGGGAGTCAGATAAATATTATATCTTTTAAAGAGTAACACTTGTGAAAACAGTAAAATAGGGAACTTCAATCAGTGTAATACTCATAACTAGCTTTAGGACACATGAAAATTGTTACATCTTCAGTTAGGAATAGTGAAGGCACAGATTGTGCATCCTGAGCTAAACCAGGGTTTTGTGACAAACCAGAGGAGACTGTGGGCTGCTGATCATGGCTGTCTCTAAGATGTGTCTCAGATATGGGTGGATTGGAATGACTGAGTGTTAGGTAGACTTACTCTTTGTGAATTCAAACACAGATATATACTTCCTACTTTTTTTAGGTTTGTTTGTGTTATTTCTGGTTTTCACTAACTGCGTAGGCAGCTTACAATATTACTGTTCATAAAAAGTCTAGATGTACTTTGAACCCTTTAGCTTATTTCAGTAGGTGTTACTGTAACCTCCTGCTACAAAACACACACAGACACACACGCACACATACATTATTTGCATGTGAGTGCTGTTTTCAACCAGCCCCAAATCCACTGAAATCCATCAAACACAGTGTCTTATAGTAAAGAGAATATTAAATACAAGTGAAATTAGTAGCATTAGTAATGCCTGTGTTCATTCACATGTTTGTGAAGACTGCATGCTCTCTCCCAAGTCTATTGCATTAAGTAGGATGGGAACCACAAAAAAGGGGACTCAGAGTAAAGGAATTTGAGATCTATTATAAATCTTCTTTGACCTGTCTCAATATATGAGGAGACTTTCTTTTCATAGGAGAATCTGAAACAGTCTCTACATAATGTTTTAGTTAATTGTTCACATTAACTCTGAATAGTGCACTGTTACCATTGTTAAGAAATAACGGATAGCACAGAACTGTTATTTGTATTTCCCTTCAAAGCCATGGTGTCACCTATCTCATCATTATTGACTTGTTATAATGCCAACTGTCTCCTATATTACTGAAGAATTAATGTTTTCTTTAAAATTTCTCTCCCTCCATTTTGTATTTTCCTGACAGATACTGGCACAGCACAGCTGCCTATGCAATTGCCACTGAAACAAGTGGAGAAATCCACAATCTTCCACCAGCTCAAGATGAGGTGTATCAGTGGCCTGAAGATCTGCTTAAACCTGATCTTGTTCTTCTCCTGACTGTTGACCCTGAAGAACGAGTCCGGAGACTTCAGCATCGGGGGCTGGAGAAAACAAAGGAGGAAGCTGAGTTGGAATCTAACAGCTTGTTTCGCCAAAGGTAATTCCTTTAATGGGGAATAAGAGGCTGGAGGCCCATCCCAGCCCCTTAACATTCCATGATTCTGTGATTGCTTAATTTTCCCAGAAACTCTGTGTGGACACACAGCTCACGTAGTGGGACCTGCAGAGGGATGAGTTAGCTAGGGAACATACTGGCATTTAAGCATCTTTTAATCCTGTTACTGCATATTCATGTCAGAAAGCTTTTAGTTATTTCTACCTGTTTATTATGTCAATTTGAATATGAGAACATCCAGAATCTTCCTTGATTTGTCTTGTGACTTCTGTCCTGAATGGCATTATGGGAACATAGACAATAATCACATGCCCAGTCACACCCTCAAAGACACAATGTGGGAGGGTTCTGCATTATGCTTATTGCCTAAATGAGGAGGTTTTCATCCTGTATTTTATCCTGTTATTCATTTGGTTAGTTGATCAGAGGAAGGGGTTGAATGATATGTCAACTCTGTAATCTAGTGAGTCAAAGCTGAGATCAGTCAATGAGCACAACTACACAATGCAATGCCATATAGTTCAGAGCTACCTTAGCAGAAAATGAAAAAAATTAATTCAGGTGCTAGAAGCAAACTGTCCACTCTACTGCTATACCAAACTGTATCCAGTGACAAGCTGTAAAGAAAGAAATACTTTATGCCATACTTTATACTTATACTTTTTTTTATACTTTATTAATAGGGCTGGAGCTCTGGGGATCAATGTCAAGGAATTACATGGTTTGAGATTTACATTGTAATAGTTCCTAATGGTTTATTGCTCTTTGCTGGAGATTTCATTCTTAGCTTCATATTAGATTTTCTATCCTTGGTTTCTGCAGTGCAAGCACTGTCTTCTGAGACTGATGACTAATTTCATTTCATATCCCTGCATTTTGAAGTTTAATTTCTCTTGCTTTGTTTTTAGAGTTGAAGAGTCATACAGAAGGATGGTGAATCCTGCATGCCAAGAGGTTGATGCCAGCCCCTCCAAAGAAGAGGTTCTCAAGACTGTTCTACAACTAATTAAGAAACACTGCGCTTTTTGAAAGCAACTTTTGTGTAGTAGAACTTAAAAGATACTTTTTATTGCCCCACTGTTCTGGTATCTGAAAATATACGGTGATTTGTTTTGTCTCACAGAAATACTGAATACAGTTTTATTCTGTCAACAGTAATCTGTGCAGGTTATCTGTTTTTGGTTGCTACTCTACTTTTCTGTATAAGGCAAAATGCTACTCACATCATTCAGCATTCTTTGTAAAGAAACAAGCATACTGCAGTCATGCATGAAGTGCCTCAGAGTGCTCTCTGACACCAGGACATTTTGAGATCCTATCATGTTGCATCTTCTTCACCAGGAGAACCTATTCCCCAATCCATTGTGTACCAAAATTTGCTGCACTGCATCAGGAGCATTAGATGCCCAAAAAGAGGCTGAAATATCATAAGCACTACAACTATAAAATGGTTATAACATTTAGGAACAGAAAATCCAGTGTTGAGGGGTTTTTTTTGGGATAGAGGATATGCAGCTGTTGCTATGATGGGCATCCTGGCAAAAAAATATGCTGTAAATGAGTGCCAGTAAACACCAAGGGCTCTAAGTAATAAAGTACAAGTCTGTTTATATATTCAAATGAAATATCAGTTATTTTCAGAGGGAACCCAGACAATGCCAGCAAATGAGAAACAGAGACCTGAGGAGAACCCGAAACTAAAAACTTATAAATGATCACTAAAATAGTTTTTACAAATTTTTTTCTTTATTCTATTAATATTTGTTAATGAGAACTAATATTCTTTTGAGAGAATGTGAAATGAAAAACCCCAGAGATTCTGAGCAATGGGAATGATTGCACCTTTTCAGTTCATCTTTCTTGTGTGGGTGTTTGAACAGGTTGAATGTGAACGCAGGGTACATCAAGACTTCAGGTCTGCAAAAGCTTATTTTTATGTACATTAGTTTAACTATTGTTACTCCTAAGTGTGTATCTAAACATATGGATAAGCCTTTGTGAGGTCAGAAATAAAGCTGCAGTTCCAGAAAAAAAAATCTTAAAATGTAAATTTGATTTAAAGCACTTTACTTACTTTCCTGTTTTAAGCAAGTGCAATTATCAATGAATCTATCTTCTAAATAATAATATACTCAGTACTGTAGTTCCTATGTCTAGTCTGTATATACAAGGTGATAGAAAGAAAAAGTTCTAAAAATACATTTTATTCATGCACTGTTTAATGGTTTTGAGTATGTTATTAATATATTATATAATTTATACATTCTATAAATTTATAAATTCTATAAATGGATGCTGTTTTGTTTTGTGTATTATTTGTATTTCAGCAGCCTTTGGATTTGCCATACATGCAGACTGAAAAGGCATACTTGTAGATGCTCCAATTATTTTAGAAATTATAAAGGATTCAGGTACTCAGTCCTAGACAGAGCAAATTCTTATATAGAAGACACTACTGCATATGAATGATCAGGGTGCAAATATGTGCCT
Source organism: Agelaius tricolor (assembly GCF_023055355.1). Classification (NCBI taxonomy): domain Eukaryota; kingdom Metazoa; phylum Chordata; class Aves; order Passeriformes; family Icteridae; genus Agelaius; species Agelaius tricolor. Next base: position 81,925,569 of record NW_027269261.1, read on the forward strand.
GTCCTAAATATTGTGTAGCCTTAGCTTGTGCAGGTAAAAGATCACTCATCCTGAGAAATTCCACTTGCCCTTTGTCCTTGAGCAGACTTGCACATGAAGCCAGACTTTCTGGGTTTTGATGCTGGGTTCCTAGAAGCATAGGTTGATCTATTAATTGCACCACTTCAAATATATCTGCAAAAATTTACATCAGATGTTATCAATTACACACATGCAGAATATATTCATAGTCTAAATTTTTCTATAACCCAAAGCTACTGATGCAGACCCAGAGGACAGCAAAGCAAGGCAGACAAACATTCCCTTTCTCAAATCTTTGTTAGAATTAAAGGTCTGCAAGTAGCTCTGTGCCACCTGCAGGATGTTAATGTGCAGACTCACCCCCATGCTTCTCATTTCTGTGGCATTTCTGCCAGATTTCTGTCCACAGTGTCTAAAAAGATTGCACTTTATTTACATTTAGGACAAATCACTGAATCAAAAAAAAAAAATGGCTTAGGTCAGAAGGGAGCTTAAGGGTCATCTATTTCCAAACCGCCTGCTGTGGGCTGGGATATCACCCATGAGATCAGGTTTCTCAGGGGCCCATTAAATTTGGACTTGAACACACCCAGGAATGAGGCATCCTCAACTTCTCTGGACAATCTTTTTCAGTACCTCAACAGTCTCACAGTAAAGAATTCATTCCAATTATCTAATCTAAATCTCCCCTCTTTTAGGTTAAAACTATTTTGCCTCATCCTGTCACTATCTGCGCATGTGAAAAGTCACTCTCCCTCTTGTTTATAAGACCCTTTTATATTGTCATTATATTACAAAGATTCTGTTGTCATTATATTGCAAGGGTTCCATATTGCCAGAGTTCCATACCTCCTTGATGTCTCTTGTAGGCAGATCCTCCAGGCACTGACTCTTCCTTATCCTCACAGCAGGCACTGACTCCAGTTCCCCTCAGCCAACCAATCCACTCTTTTATAACACTCTTCTGATTGGCTACAGCTGTGGCCTGCTAACATCAGGCCTGCTCCTAATCCTTAATAATTGGCTCAGCTGCAACTCTTAAGGGGGTAAGATTACTTTCTATACTACCTTTATTTACTTATGTTCTATTCCCCTACACTTTTAGGTACTGGAGGCTGTTTTAAGGTCTCCCCAAAGCATTCCCTTCTCCAGGCTGAACAGCCCCAGCTTTCCCAGCCTGCCTTTGTAGGAGAGGTGCTCCAGCCCTCTGATCTCATTTGTGGCCTCCTCTGGGCCCACAGAGATGTTCAAATGTGAGGTTTGTCAATGACTCCAGGCACACAGGCAGGTCTGGGAGCAGGAATATACAAATGGCCATCCTGCACCCAGCAAGAGCATCACCTGGGTTAGAAACTGACAGAAGCTTTTGCTGGACAGTTTGATGGCCACAAGAGGTCAGGATTTTAATGTTTAAGTGTTCGAAAGACCTGTAATCTCCCAAGTATTTCCATGCAGATTCAGAAGTCGTTTCCTGGGCATGTGAATGTTTTTCTGCAGCTTTGGAGGGTGCTCACTGTGTAAGACATCCTGTGTGAGGGAGGTTCAGCCATGACACAGCGCTGGCCCATGGCCACCAGCCTCTGCCAGGCAGTCCTGGCTGTGGTCAGCCCAGAGAGCATCCCTGCTTACCTGCAGCCAGCCCATGCTGGACACCAGGAGTTTGCTAGTAACAGAGAAGGGCTGCTCTCTGTCAGTCACCCTCAGGACAGGAAACGTGCCAAAGCCTGTTTCATTTATTACTATTATTACATTTATTACTATTACTATTTGTCGTTTAATAATTTATTGATTTCCTAGCTTTAGGATATGGTCCTGCAAAGACTCTGATGCTACAGTTCTCAAATCTGGGGAATTAGGCCAGTAAATAACACAAACAGAAACTGAATCTCAAGCTTTGCAATTATTCTGTTCAATTCAGTGAATTCAGCCCTTACTGAACAACAAATACAATTTGTAAAATTCGGCTGTTTCTTGAAGGACAAAACAATACTTCTACAATACCGCTTTTGTTGTCAGATTAAGATTTTTATACTTTTTAGATTATTAAAAATAGAGTTTTAATGAATTTTTCAAGAAATTCTATTTTTATTATTTTATTTATTCTATATTGTGTATTTTATTCCATAAAACACACCATAGTATTTCAAGCATCTGCATTCTCATTTTTAATCTCATTTGCTTCATTTTTTTTGGTCTAGAGGGGAATAGATGCTAAAATAAAATGGTATTCAGTTGTCTAAACATAGACATCTGCAGCAGTTAGTCTCCCTGAGGTATCTGAGATGTCTGCGTGGGGCTGCCAGATATGACACGAGACATTTGGTTGAGCTGTTGATCTGCAGAGTGGCAGCTGGAGGCCTGCAGGGATACCATATGGTGCCTAAAATGGCACTATTCACCCATTTAAACAGTGAGAGGGTCAGAAAGCAGCAGTGCAGCCTCTTTAGGTTGAGTCTACATTAGCAGGTGGCCTGGAACAAGTAGGGATGATCTGTGGCAGAGAGGAGCTGGCACAGGGGACCAGTGTGTGCGCTCTGTGTACTTCAGAGATTTATTTTAGACCAGCTCTAATCTGCTCACATTGACTGGCCTCATGTTAGCAGCTGTAGTGCAGTAAGTGCACTCATACACCAGATTTTTTTGTGTAGCTTTGTCTGGATGGAGTCCAGTTGATAGATGCCAGGACTGTTTCAGCAGGTGAAGCAAAGCATGGTAAGGAGGGGTGGTCAGGAGGAAAGCTGGACAGCACTCTCCTGATCCAAATTGAAGTGCTAATATGGATGTATTGTATAGAAGAGATGTAGAAGCAACATAGATCTCTGGGAAAGGTTTTCTTGGAGTCACAACAGACTTTGGGGCCAGTTTCATCAGTGTCCTAACTGAGGGCTAAGTTGGAACATGCTGCAGTTCCTTTTGGTCCATGTTCCTGGGCTGCCTGCCAGATATAACCTATGGACAGGCACAAAGAGTCAATTTTGGTGCGTGTTTGACCCCATCCTGCTATAGCATGAGGTGTAGCCATGGGCTGACCAGTGTATCAGTAGTGAGGGTGCTGTCAGTCTGGGAGGTGAGGAAGCTACCTGCAAGCAAATACCAAGCTTCAGGAGTGAAATGTAAGGCAGGCACTTAGCCATTCCTCTCCCAAAAATTAATTTGCAAGACAATTTCCCCAAAGTCAGATGCTAGGAGGTGACAGGCAGGCTCTCTCAGAAGGCATGAAATATCTATCTCCACTACAGCTACAGTTTCAAACTCATGATTTTTATCATTATTTTCTGTAGAGTTACCATGAAATTTTATATACAAACTGATATTTTATCAAGTAGGACCTCACTAGCACCTGGAACTAGCACATGGAAGCTAGAGAGGCCAGTTCTTTGCTACATTTTCTTCACTGTACTGTGCCTTTTCCCTACAGCATTACCAGCTTCTAAAAATTTGTCTAAAACTGTGCATGCTGCATCAATTCCTTCCTTCTGCTATCAATTCCTGCCTTCTCAGAAGCAGGAGAGTCAGGACACTCAATGGGACTTTGATGAAAGGAAAAATGTTTCTCTCAAAGTTCATGATAAACAAAGCCCCCAAGGAGTTTTTATTTTTATTTTCCTTTTTTCTTTTTCCTGCTTTTTCAGTCCCAGTTACCGTATTTCATTAATTCGAATAGTTGAAGAAACTTCTAAGTTGTTGCTGCAGGGGGCTGCACTGACTTTGATCTTTTAAATAGAAAGCTTTGTTCAATAAAATTAAATCAGCTCTTTTGTAAAGACAAAGATCATCACCCTCTGGCTTAACTTAACTAAACAGATGTAGGGTTTATGTAAATATGCAGTCAGTGCAATTTTCTGAAATAAAAGCTGGAATACCTTGCCATTAGTGTAAAAGTGCATTTTGTGTTACCAGCTGGCCAGTCGTGACCTTTTATTCAACCATAAAGACAGTGCATGTCATGCACTCCCAAGCAGGGGAAATATGATGAAAAATGCTATGTCTGCAACCTCATTGCTTATGAAAATACCCAGACAGAAAAGCTGCACTTTAAGCATGTGGCAAGTACAGAATGAATTCCAGCAGGGTAATTTACTTTTCCTGCTGCTCTCCCCCTCACTGGAGCCAGCTACACTGGTGAAAACTTAGTGCAGGCTGCAGAATTGCTTGGGCTTTCAGTTTTATTTCATGAAAGATGTTGTTAGCAAATAGGCATTGCTTTTGCTGAGAAGACAAAGACACAACTTTTGCAGATGTTTCAGACCACATCCCACAACTGTGTCTTCTGAGCCAGTGCTTAGGCTTTTGTTGGTGATACAAGTGCCACACCTTGAGTACTGTGCATTGAGGTGCCAGAGGATGTCCAAAGAAGAACAACAAAGTTGGTGAATGGTTCGGACCACAGATCCTGTGGGGAGTGGTTGAGGGAGCTGGGGGCATTTAGCCTGGAGAAAAGGAGGCTTGGTGGATATCTTATCACTATCTACAACTACCAGAGAGGAGGTTAGTGAGGTGGGGGTTGGTCTTTTCTCCCAGATAATAAAGCAACAGGACAAGACAAAATGCCTTAAAGTTGTGCAAGGAAAGGTTTAGATTTGATATCAGAAAAAAATTCTTAATGGAAAGGTTTGTCTGGCATTGTAACAGGTTGCTCAGGGAAGTGGTGGCCCTCCCTGGAGGTATTTAAAAATTGTGTAGATGGGGTATTTGGTGGTGGGCTTGGCAGTGTTGGGTTAACAGTTGGACTTAATGATCTTAGAGGGCTTTTCCAACCTAAACAGTCCTATGATTCTATGATGCTTTGACCATTTCCAAGTAAGTCTTCCTTGACTCTGGTGTTGGTCAGACTTGGAGGAGGTTGGAGTAATGCACCAGGTTAAGGAGAGAGCCTCATCTGCTGATGGAAGCAGATTTCATACTATTGACACACAGACAATATTGTGCTGCTGCTGTCTCTGAAGTTTGGTCTGTATCCAGCTGCACATATTCCTTGTTCCCAGCCAGCAAATTTTTGGGGTGAGTACTACAGTTGAGGATTGCAGCTACCAGAAACTCTGTTAGGTTGGCAAAAATATCTCTGCACTAATATTTTAATTTGAAAAATTCATCCACTCTACAACAATATTTTACTAAAGTTGATTGCCTAAGTGTCAAATAAGGTATATAGACATTTCTTTGTAATGTAGTTTGTGTATCATGTTTATGTACTATGTATGTATATTGCCCAAACAATATGAGTTTTGCTCTGCTTTTCCAATTTCCACATGAGATTTATTGGAGCGGTGGCCGGTGAAAAGTGAAACGCCCAGGCTAGATAAGTGTCCAGCCAACCTCCAGCCAGTCAGGCACTTCCCCAACCCGGAGTCAGGGCTTTGTGCCCAAGGCGATGTCAAGCCTTGCGGACGTGTGGCCGCAGTAAAGAGCTCCGAAGTCGCAGGATGAAATGAAGAGGCGACCCTCAGTTTCTTCAGGGAGGGTGGTTTTATTGGTAGGGAAACGTGCAGGTTCAGGTAGAAGGAGCTGAGGGCCCCGAGGCAGGGAAAGCCTCGGGTTTTACAGAGGGTGGGAGGGGTGAAAGATAGCAAATCAGAGAGGGATACATTAAGGATTGGCATGATCGGAGAACCCATCAAACACAGTTGTGGGAGGGACCCTGGCCCCTAACCCAATCACCTGACACCCTGGCCCGAACTCTCTAGAAAAAGAGGCAGGGGTGTCGAGTGACAGGCAGGCCATCAGGGGTGGGGAACAAGAAAGATACATTTGATAACCAAGACAACTGGGGAGGGGTTTGGGGATTGACACAAACTGGTAACAGGGCAGGACCTTCTGAGAGAACAATGGGGGGAAAACTGAACAAACATAAAACACACCACAACAATTTATTTTGGTAAATGGAACATAGGTTATTTTAGTAAAGGAAGAGTACTTACAGTTAGCTTTTATTTAGCAGTTCACAGCTTCTGAACTGCTGTCAGGTTGAACTGTGATATTTAAGATGAGAAGCCTTGAAGTGGGCGTGACTCTGCTTCCCCATGGCAGTGCAGCTCAGCCCCAAGCAGCATTCCCATATGACTCTGGTAACACAGCAAAGAGTTCAGCTCTAGAGTTAATCTCCTTTACAATTACAGCTGCCTCCTCAGAGGATGCATCATCTGTGCAACAACTGCTCTCAAAGTACCGTGAAAAGCCTCTCCTTTTTCTGAGTGGGAGTTTCACTGAGAAGACAGCTCCTAAATGATCTAAATGTGGGCTCTTCATAGGAAATTAGGACTTAGTTATCTGCAGCTGCAATTCAAAGGAAGCACCTATATGTAGCTTTGCCAGCAATCCCCCAAAATAGTTTCACTTTCTCAGAGTCATTGACCTTAGGAAGAAATCTCTTGATTTTTTTTACAAACGTTTTCCTATAAATCTAATTCTGTTGAGAGAAAACATGTTGGTTTTGTAAGTCTCCAGAACCACTGGCTCTAGAGTGTGGATTTTTCAGGACAATTTCACAATTATGAGAAGAGACAGATCTTGTTATCCTCATTTTTTCAGGGCAAAACAAGAGGGCAGCTGTAGAAATGTCCCAGAGAATGAAGCAGAATGGTCTGTAGCCAGTTGTACACACAAATTCACCAGCCTGCCCACAGGCACTGGGACACTGCCTTAGAAACCAAATGAAACATGATTGCAAGGGGCTGCAGAAGCCCCTTGAGGAGGACAAAGGCAAACAGGAAAAGTATCCCAACAGAAACAAAACAATCTGGGACCTGCTCCAAGTTTGCAGCCCACCAGGCAGAGGGGAAATCTGAGTTACAGGGGAACCAGCAAGTGCTGCGCTCAGCCCATGCCATTACAAAGAATTTAATACTATTATTACATTTATTACTATTATTAATTTAATAATTTATTGATTTGCTAGCTTTAGGATGTGGTCCTGCAAAGAATTTGATGCTACAGTCTTCAAAGCATCTGGGGAATTAGGCCAGAAACCAAACCTCAAGCTTTGCAAGAATTCTGTTTAATTCTGTGAATTCAGCCCTTACTGAACAATAAATGCAATTTGTAAAATTCAGCTGTTTCTTGAAGGAGAAAACAAGATGCAAGGCTGAACTGAATGCACACCATCCTGAACTGTGCACGTGTACCTGTGTGTGGGTGTGTGTGTGTGCACACATGTGCTGTCGGAAGGCATAAGGAATTACATCTGTCTCCAACACATGGCTTTGTTATATTATGGGCATTTTGTTTCAGGTGTCTACTGCCTGGAAGTTTAATTTACATCCCTAAGAAATGGCAACTGTAGGTCAGTGGATTCCAGACATTTCCCTGGGCTGTGTTCCCCTGTAGAGCTCACCAGTGGGGAGAGATGGTCCAAGCATAACCTGATTTGTGCAAGGGATGCTCCAGTGGGTGCAATGATCTGCATAGATAGTTTTGGCTCTCTAGCCCTCAATGCCATGTAGCAAACTTCTAAAACCACTGCACGTCATCCTCAGAAAGCACTGTGATCCCTCAGTAAAGCATGACTTCTTTCTCATACCAAAGGCAAGGCTTGTGATTTCCTAATCTTTTCCCCACAGGGTTACAAGAGCCAAAACTCTCTTATTCCCACAGCAATTTCAGCCTGACTTTTACCAGGGAAAAGAGACAAGGGAAAGCAGAGACCTTTGAAAAAAGGGACAAGCAGCAGAGCACCTTTGAAGGCAGAGTAAGGAACTGACCTGTGGTTTATGTCTTATTGGAGTGTATTGTGTCAATCTGTTGTAAACAGAAAAGGCATTTCTGTCCCTGTTCCTTCAAGATAGGTGGGTGAGCCCTAGACAGGCTTTTCACTTGAAGGGTAACACCAAAGTAAGGTTGTGCTTCTGGGAAGATGTGAGAGGTGCATCTGATGACAAGGTGGATCTAATAAGGGCTTTCTTCTCAGTCTTTCCACTTTGATATTTTTGGAGACCTTTAAGCTGTGCATAATTTCTGTAATGAGTTCCTTGATCAAAATCTACACTTTGCAAGTAAAATGTAGATACCTATTCAGATTTCTGACATCACCTTTGGAAGACAACAACAACAAAAAAAAAAAGATGTGTTGATTAGTTTTTAGAGATTAGTATTAATTAGTATTGATTAGTATTTAGTAATAGGCATGGGAGATGTATTCTGGAAAAAATCAAAACCCTTAAAACAAAATTGTAGCCCAAGAAACTGATCAAGAAGCTTCTGAAGCTAAACTTCTCTCATATCTCTCCTTGCCTTCACCCAAGACTATAAATGCTGAAGCAGTAAGATATCCTGCTCACAGAGGGATATGTATCAATAAAAACACAGCAGGCTTGAAAGCTTTGCAGGAGGCTTGTTCTCACCATTGTTTCACCTCTCTGTTTGAGGGTTTGTTTTTGTTTTGATCTTTTCCTCACAGCTCTACTTACTGAGAAAGACACGAATATATTGTAGATAGTGTTGATTCATATCCCGCAGGAAAAATTGAAGAGGTGAGTGATTTTAGCAATTCCTACTGCCAGGTTAAGGAGCAGAAAATAGCTGCAGAATTGGAGGTATTGACATAAGAAGGGATGAGGAGATGACCGGTGGGAAGGAGGAGTTGAAAGATTTCTGTAATCAACGTCTTTGTTCTCATTCCAACTCTGCAGAGAAACAGCTTTTGCCTAAATATCAAACCTTGCTTCACTTTTGTTTACAGTATCGAAAATAAGCAGGAACATACTAGCACGCTGCAGGAGAAAACAATCATGTCCTTTGCTTCCAGCCATGCCAGTGGTACAGCCAGTTGTGATGGGGAAAGCCTGTAATCCAGTTTCAGTAAATCAAGCACAGCTGGGGCATCAGCAAGTCTGTGGTTTGCTTTTGTCCCCTGGGACTGCAGTTGTGTTAATGTTGCATGCACAGCCTGTGGAGCTGGGCTAAGTCACAGAAGTCTGGATCTGGGTCTGAGCTCCTTCAGAGGTCACAGCTGCTTTGGCTGGGGATTTTGGGTTAGGCTCATTACAGATTATCACTCTGAGCTCTGGTATTCTTTCTCAGCGTGGAGTTAACAGGATCCACATGGTGGATTTGGAATCTAATATTCAGATGTGGAGAGCCCTGGGCACTAAGCCCCGATCTTTAACAGGAGCTGTGCACATGCTGAGACTTGGGCTAGCAGGTCCTGCATGTTGGTTAGCAGTGAAAAAGGGTCTCACTCTGATCCAGACAGTGGAAGAGGTTTAGAGCCTCAAAATATACTCGTTCTCAAGCACTTCAATAAGAAGAATCAAATACATAAAGCAGCAGAGCATATGGGAAATACTTAAATGAATTTCAAAGGACTTCCCCTCATCATAATCTGTTCTATAGCATAAAAGGGCATGGAAGGAACAGTATTTTGTTCAGACAAATAACTTATTTGCTTTGTCAAACCTTGTCCTTTGTAAGGGCTGTCTGCAGAGATCTCAGATTGCATACTTCTTCCATCACTGGCTCTCTGCCTGTATGCCTGACCTATTGATGTCCATGGTGATCTGTGCAGAGACTTGCACAGAAAGGAACTCTCTCTCTTGACATTGGGATCCTCCCTTTGGACCTCTGGGAAAAAGGTATTTTACAGTGAATTTTGCCTGAGGCAGGCTCAGGACAATGAAATCCTCTCCTTACAGGACCATGGGGGCCCAAAGGGAGATGCAGGGAACTGGATTCTGCTCCACAAAGTCTGTGAGGAGGTGGGGAGGGAGGGCAGAGCCCAGCGACACACAGGAGGTGACCGGGTTTTGGCAGGCACCCTCAGAGATCTACAGAGCCTGAGGCTTTATCTGCAGGGTGGCCAACATCTGGCAAAACAATCTGCTGGGAGGCTCGTGGAGGGAACCTTGCAGACTTTCCTGATGCTTGCCCAGATTTCCCCACACAGGGAGCAGAGCTGGCACGAGCCGTGTGAGCAGTTTGATTTCCAAATGCACCGTGCCATAAATTCCATCCAACAGGGAAACACTGCAGATGAGCGGGTGGGCTGCAACCCACCCATCTCGCTCCATTTGTGCGCCTAAACCAGCTGGGATGCCAGCTCCTTCTCTTTGAGACTCTTTTCTTTATCTCCTTCTTTAATCCAGTGTGCCAAGCAGGCTTGTGCATCAGGGAAATCTGCAGCACATCAGATAAATCTGTCTCTGCAGTGTTTGTGTGAAGCCATCTCTTGGAGCCGGTGTGCGGGGAGCCCAGAGCCACCAGAGGGAGCGAGAGCACCGAACAAGGCAGGGATCGCAGCTTTAGGTGATGCAAACACAGAAATCATCCAGAGCCAGGAGGAGAGCAGGGCTGGCTCAGAATCTATGTGGTTGCGTTTAGGTGGAGAAACCCCAAAGAAATTTTAAAGCCCATTTTAATGCATTTGGTAGGTGTTAGGTTTTTGGTTGTTTTGGTTTTTGTATCTTTTTTTCCCTAATTCTTGATTTCTTTATATAATCAACACTGGCTAAACTGTATAAGCTGCCAAATGTCATAAAGATGTAGCTATTACAAGTATTTCATACCATTCCTCTAAGAGAAAGGCAAAAGTAGACTATTACACAAAGTGATTAAAAAGACTCTCAGTCACACAGAATTTAAACACAATACTGCATCTTTACAACAGCACTGCTGAAGCAAGGTTTGCTCTTCTGTCACTTCTTCCTTGTATGGCTGTGTGTAAATCACCTAAACCCAGATCCTCATTGATAATAAGGAAACTTAACACTCTGAAAAACAGCAGAACCTAAACAATACTGTAGCCCTCTTTCCCCTGTGCCCCATTTGCTCTGTGTGTCTGAACTGCAGCTTCTTTCCATCACAGAAAAACAGACCATGCTGTAAAGAGTGCACTAAAGAGTGCAAGATTTTATGTTTCAGGGACCTGGGGCTCAGAGCCTTTGATTGTTACAACTAGCATAAGATAACTGGGACTTTTAACAACGTTATTTTTTGTTCAAGGACGTCCTGGGCTGCTTTTCCATGCAGCCATGCAGAAGGCATGCTGCTGAGGCTACAAGCCAGGCATTCTGATTAAAAAATCAAGATCTCCAGAACTCTGCTGCATAGCACACACAGCATTGGTCTGTCTTGCTGTTACAGACGTGACTTTTATGTCTCCTGAGTTTTATCAGTTTCCTTTATTGTACTGGGTTCATTCAGGATGCAATAATCAAGGGTGTGTCAGAATTTTTCCATCGCAGATCTTACTTTTCAACAAGTTATGAAATTTCATTACTGGCTGCAACCTGACATATGTAGTTGAGAAGCTGCTGTTTTTAAAGCATGCCTTGAAGAATTCTTTGAACCAAATTGGGCTATTAAGAAAAAGGGGACTGCACTCCACAGAAAATTGGTTCTAAAATTGGAATTCATCCCCATCCTCCTGATATCTCTCAGGCCACACATAATGGTACTAGTAATATGCATTACTGGTGTTAAATATCATAGGACCATTTAGGTTGGAAAAGAACTCTAAGTCCAACCTTTACTGTAAAACATACAAGTCCACCACTAGACCATGTTCCCAAGTGTCACATCTACACATCTTTTGAATACCTCCAGAGGTGGTGACGTAACCACTTCCATGGCATGTTCCAATGCTCGAAAAACCTCTTTCTGTGAAGCAATTTTTCCTAATATCTGATCTAAAGCTTTCCTGGCATAACTTGAAGCCATTTCCCCTTGTCTATTTCTTGTTAACTGTTAGAAAAAGCCAACCCTCACCTGGGTACAAGCTCCTTTCAGGTAGTTGTAGACAGCAATAAGGTCACCCCTGAACCTCCTTTTATTCCAGGCTAAACACCCTCTGTTTCCTCAGCTGTGCCTCATATGACTCATTCTCCAGGCCCTTCACCAGCTCTGTTGCCCTTCTCTGGACTCACTCCAGCCCCTCAATGCCTTTCTTGTAGTGAGGGCCCCAGAGCTGAACACAGCACTCGAGGTGCAGTCTCATCAGTGATCAGGGCTGAGTACAGTGGGACAATCTCTGCCCTGGTCCTGCTGGCCACATTGCTTCTGATACAATCTAGGATGTAGATTGAGGAAGAGAGATCTGTGCACATGCTGGCTTGTGTTCAGCTGGTTCTCCTCAGCCCCCCAGATTCTTTTCCACCATCCAGCTTTCCAGCCACTCTGCCCTCAGCCTGCAGTTGTGGTGATCCAAAGGCAGGACCCAGCACTTGGCCCTGTTGAATTTCTTACCATTGGCCTTGGCCCATCACTGCTGTGCAGCTTTCCAACTCTCCAGCAGATCAACTTTCCAGCACTCCTGCACATCTTGGTGTCATCTGCTAACCTCATCGCCCACATCCAGCACTGAGCATCAGGCACCATGGCACACCAGCTCTCCCAGCTCACTGGGAAGAAGAGCTCCATGATATCATGGGGGTAAATGAAACACTCTGCCATAAATACAGCACCTTTTAACAACACGGTTCGAAAAATCTTGGTGTTTAAAATCAGGATTTAACAAATGAGGAGGAGGTTTGGATGTGCATTTTGCAGCATCTGTAGCAGAGAAGGGGAAGGACTATTGATGTCATAAGGATGCTATGAGGACAAATCCATTTGGAAAGCATTTATATACTGCTGTGATGGACCCATAGACAAATTTGTCATGAAATGACTAATTGGTCTCCCATGACTGAAGCTTTCTTCAGAATTATTCCACTGACTTTTTATTTTCAGGACAAAACAAAATTTTTCAGGACATTCAAAGTTTTTGCAACAACAACAAAAAAAAAAAGAGCAAAAGAAAAAAAAAGGGTTTTATTTGTTTGAAAAGGAAACTTTGCTCTATACAGCATTTTTTTCCCTTAGAATTAATAAAATTTTTTTCCTCCAATTCGGGTGGAAACAATTTAAAATGTCAAGAGCTTTGTTTAATTGGAAGAAAACCCCACCAAAACAACAAGCCAAATAATTCTCTAAGAGATCTATTATTTTAAGAAAAAAATCTAGGAGCTGTTTTTGTCTATGGCTACCTTCAGATGACTACAGTGGGACTAGAATTTTGTTCTTTGATCTTGTAAATGCATCCTTGTCATCAAAGTATGTGAAGTCCTTAGTAGCAGCATTTCTGCTTTCAGATTTGCATAAATCCAGGAAAGAGCATAACATAACAGCTCAGTGTCAGAGATTAACAAGGTACCATGTTTAAGCAAAGTGTGATTACTGCTGACCAAAGTGGATAAAGGAATACATGTGGATAAATCAAAGGGGTATATATAATAGTGATAAAAGTAAAAATACAGCATAATTCTGAGTTACTGAGGAATGAGGATCTATGATTCTGCTCTAGATGAAAATAAGGATTAAGTCAAGTAAATTAAAATGGTATGGATGACAAGAGAATCAGACACAGTTTTTTTTTCAGACAAGCTAGAAACAGCTTGTAGTAGGTTTAATTTCAGTCAGTACTTCAAAATGGTGCAACAAATTTCAGTTAATTTTTATATGAAAAACAAGTGAATCTAAGCAGCAAGAATGAAAACAGTTTCAAATGGACAGTAATTTGGATAGGGTAATTTTCTTCAGTTATCTTTCTCTGGCATATATTGTTGTTTTATTGAAAAGAATACACATGGTTTGAAATCATTCTGTTTCCCATTGAAGACAGATCTGACAGAATTCCTTATAAAAATATATCATATATTTTCTGAGCGCTTTACCGCTGCCAGAATTGGCTAGGGTGCATTATCTAGAGTGCAATCAAATGTCACGCTAGAAAAGCACTAAAGCCTTTTTAATTAAAAAGTCATAGAGGATTAAGTAAAATTATAACCGCTGGTTACTGTAACCTTCTCAGAGGGGCACGAGTGCATGTCTGTGTGTGTGTGTGTGTGTCTGCTTGTGTGTGTCTGTGTCTGTCTGTGTGAGTGTGTCTGTGTGTGTGTCTGTGTATTTGTGTGTGTGTATATATCTGTGTGTCTGTGTGTGTGTCTGTGTGTCTGTGTGTGTGTGTCTGTGTGCGTGTCTCTGTGTGTCTGTGTCTGTCTGTGTGAGTGTGTGTCTGTGTGTGTGTCTGTGTGTGTGTGTGTCTGTGTCTGTCTGTCTGTGTGTGTGTGTGTTTGTCTGTGTCTGTGTGTGTGTGTGTGTGTGCGTGTGTGTGTCTGTCTCTGTGTGTGTTTGTCTGTGTGTGTCTCTGTGTCTGTGTGTCTGTGTGTGTGGGTGTGCGTCTGTGTGTGCCTGTGTGTGTGTGTGTGTCTGTGTGTGTCCGTGTGCGTGTCTCTGTGTGTGTCTGTGTGCGTCCGTGTGTGTGTCCATGTGTGTGTGTGTGTGTATGTATCTGTGTGTCTGTTTGCGCGTGTCTGTGTGTGTGCCTGTGTGTGTGTGTGTCTGTGTGTGTGTCTGTGTCTGTCTGTGTGAGTGTGTGTCTGTGTGTCTGTGTCTGTGTGTCTGTGTGTGTCTGTGTGCATGTCTGTGTCTGTCTGTTTGTGTGAGTGTGTGCCTGTGTGTGTGTCTGTGTGCGTGTCTGTGTCTGTCTATCTGTGTGAGTGTGTGTCTGTGTGTCTGTGTCTGTGTGTCTGTGTGTCTGTCTGTCTGTCTGTGTCTGTGTGTCTGTGTGTGTCTGTGTGTCTGTGTGTCTGTGTGTCTGTGCCTGTGCCGGCAGGCCCGCCGGGCCGTGCAGGGTGCAGCGGGCGGGAATTGAGCGCTGCCCGGCACCGGGGCTGCAGCTGGGCTCAGGCTCCGCCGGGCTCAGCCCTGCCACCCTGCCCACCCTGCCCAGCCGGCGTGGGGAGCCCAGGATGTGAGTTTTGCGAGGAATGAAAAGCTCCCAAGGGCCGCTGACATGCTCCATGTGCTTGCAGGGAGCCGCTGCCGCTCCGGCTGCCAGGGCCACCTCACGGAAGGCGAGGGCGCTGCCAAGGCCGCGCAGCTCCGGCTGTCTGCGAGTCGGAATGCAGGCGGGGCATCTGAAAATTGCTCGAGGCGGGCTCCGAGCAGGCGGCTGCCCTGGGGCAGGATATCCCACCTCGCACACTCCCAGCTGCAGCCCCCACAGGAGGGCACGGGACAGGTACTGCTCGGCATGCGCTGCTCCCATCCACATGAAGCTGCTGCCTCTGTTCCCACCTCTGAAGCATCAGGAAAGGAAGGCATCTCCACCTGCAGCCTTCTGCTGATTTTCCTTTCTGCCACAGTTTTTTTCCTTCAATACCCTCATTTTTAAGCTCGCTTCATTGAAATTTTTGCCCCCTTAAACCTTCCTTTCCCGTTTTTCATTTCCTCCCCACAGCCCCAAGACAGACTGTGCCACCACTCTGAAAACAGTAGTAATACTAAATTTTGCCTTGAAAAACTTAAATATTCTGCTGCAATATTCAGAATTCCTGCTTTACATATGCTTGGCCATTTTATTAGTCAGCACCACCATGAAACTTCCGAAAGTAACCATTGGTATGTTAATGCTGACAATTCAGGCATCATATAAGTATGAAGATTTATTCTTTCAAAGCCAAGCTGTGGGTTTTCTGTGAAACCCATGCAAAGGGCTGGATAATGTTCCAATGTCCCAGCAGCAGGCTACAAGGTAAGTTGAGTCACTCATGGTATAATTTCATTTATGGAGTGTCTGAATCCTATTGTTCCCTTGCATGGCTCTGGAAATTGCACCACAATGTAGCCCTAAGGAAGTTTACATATTTTGAGAAACAAATTGCTGGAGTAACCTGTTGTAATTCTGTTACAAATTCATTGAAACACGTGTTAGATGTGTCAGTACACAACTAATCACACAGAGACTGGTACTCACTGCTGAGTGTGTATTCTGGATAGAAAAAGTGCAGCTTGTCATCTTTCTACTATTGCACTTATTTGTATAACCTTTTACTTTTCTCAGTTTAATAAAATCTTGGCCAGGCTGACTTCATCCAGGTGCCTCACCAGCATGGTCTCTCAATGCATTCTCATCTGCATGGTATCAGATGTTCAGTGTAGACTTAAAAGAAAAAAAGTCTTTTCCCAACTGTGCATTTTCCATTGCTCCATTACAAAAAAACCCTGATGGCCAAAATGTGTGAATTGGACAAATTTCACCTATTACTATGAGACAAATACTGGTTTTTAAGCAGTAGTATCTTCCCTTCTACAGTAAACAAGTTCTTTTTTTGCCACTGAAGTAATTTTAAATCATTTTGATTTGCTAAGGTGAGTATATAACAGACATAAAAACTGCTTGGTACTTATGTTCAGGTTCATCACCTATTACAGGCCTGTTTATTTGCAATTCATGAATTTAAAATTATGAACTCCTCATACTAAATGCTTGCAATGAAGCTTTTGCTTCCTTTCTTCTTGTCTATTGAAGGTAAGCATGAGATGCCACAATGCTTGAGTTCAATGCATAAAAAATTAGCAACATTTTAATAGCCCTTACAGGGTAATACAAGACTAAGATTTTTATTCAAACTAGGAAAATTTTTTGTGCTTTGATAAGCAGGACAAACTTTTCTCTGGGACAAACTCTGCACAGGAAGATTTGTGATTTCTGAGCTGATCCAGCCTAGCTTGGAGAGAATGGACAACAGCTGTTGGAGAAAATGAGGCAGAGTCTTCCTCTGGGCATTGCAGTGGTTTAAAGATCTGTCTATAGCTTGTACAATTCAAACAGTTACAATTTAGGAGCCTTTGCAAAGCCTGAGAGCAAAAGGTTGAAAATATCAAATACTGATTTTTGGTGTGGCCAACGGTGTCTGGTAACAGCCAGAGGAGGGGTCTCTACAGCTTCTTGAGTCATCTGCTCTCCTCCTGGAAAGAAAATTATTTTCTATTAGTCCATTTAACATTCTCAGAACTGTGCTAAGAATTTAACAACAGCTCAGTATGCAGATGTAGCTCAGATCCTGTTCTGGGGTAGCAGTCTCTGCTTTCCCAAGAGGTACATGAAAAATATCTGAATTCAGCATTTTGGGACACAAAGCATCTGTTGGTGAAACTAAGAATGTGCTTTGGATTATCCCAAGTAATATAATTTACCTGATTTAAAATCCGGATTTATAAATCTTACATCACCATCAGGTCTTTCAATTAGTGAAAGGACCTTTGAATTTTATAGGATATGGAGGGAAAATAGAAGTAAAAGCTGCAAAGTTTCTCTTTACATGATTAGTTGAAACATCTACATAGTCTCTATCATCAGAGATATCTGATCACTTCTTAGTCACTGCAGCACTGAGAGCCAACCCCATCCCACAGAGTGGAAGCAAATGTCTTGTGTAGATTCACTCTTATCATTTAAGAATTATTTTAAGAAATTAACAATATTTGAAGTCTTAACCATCTGAACAAATTAAGATAATTTCTGTTTCTGGCTCCAGTGAGATTATTGCTGATATTGCACTCTTTCATTACAGTAAACTGTTATGAAATCATAAATAAATCAACATATCTTTGGCATATGGAAAACACTTTTCAGTTTGACATAACTGAAACAAGTTCAGTGTTACATGTAGTTGCCTTTCCAAAGACAAAGACCATCCCCAGGCTGCTGTGGCTGAAACATGAAAAAAGGCAGCATCACGTCTGAACCTCCACAGGCTGATAGACTTCCTCACTTGCCAGCTGTCTCCTTGGAAATCTCCGGACAGCAGGTGAAATTCATGTGCTGGTTGTAGTCTAGACTTCACCTGGGCATCTGAACCACTTCCAAAACAGTTTACCTAGACCTTGGATTTCTGCCAACAGCAGCCAGTCCAATGTAGACACCTACCTTGGCACAGTCAATTTTTTTCATGTCTTCTCTGGTGAACAATTGGTTTTTGTAGTACAAAGGCTTTTGAGGAGCTGCATCAGCAGAAGCCATAAGTAGTAAAGACTAGTGTGACATTTTGTACCTGCTGTTGAAGTGGAGGCACAAACATATGATGAAGGGACTGTCTGATATATGGGAACATGTTGGATGCATTATAGTGATAAATTACTTCCCTGTTACACCTAGGAGAGAGAAGTGATGCACATGCAGCATCCTGGCATATTGTCACTTCTGTTCCCAATGCAGGAGGAATCTGTGAAGGTAACAACTCTTCTTATTTAGTTATGCCAGTGCTGGTCAATATTAAAAATCACAAAAAAGAAATAAAAATCCCATGTTTTATTTAGGCAGGGCCTTATTTCATTTTATGACTGTTTCTCTTTGAACCAGCTATAAACTTTCTAACCATAGGTAACTCAGAATGAATTTCTAGACAATTTACATAGTGAATACACATAATCTGATTAGAAACTGGTACTGCAGGAAGTCTGCAGGCAAATGCAATGACCATTTTGTAAGTATCTGTAAATTTGAGGTTTTCTTATGCTGAAAGAATAAAATGTCCCTTTCATCTTTCATCAAGAGGGTAGAAACACTGAGGGTTATCAGGTGGGTAAGACTGTGTTTGACTGCTCTAACTTCGTGCCCTCAATCATAGTGTAGGATTGGATTAGTCTTTAATATGAGACTTGGAATATACTGTACCATCATTATCTTCCCCAGTGTGTCAGTGCAGAATATTAATAATATTCTTTTTTGTATGATAATTCAGCACAGAGCATAGACTAATTTTTTTATAAGTAATTATATGTTTAGAAGCTGCCTTCCAGTTACATGATTAGACTATAACCAGTATTGCTATCTATACTTCATCAATACCGCAGATACCGCCTAATTGTGGAACAAATATCAGCAATGCTCAGGGTAAAAAACAATGTCACTGCCTCCTAGCTTCGTGATGACTCATCAACCAAGATGTGTTATCAATCCTGTACCATAACCTTTGAGCTTCACAACACTGATCAAAAAAAGCTTTGGTTCTTCATATACTTTCTGAACGAAATAATAATGCTTTTTTTTCTATCTTCCCTCTCCCACATTCCAGTGCAGTATCAACCAGGCAGAAATATTTAGCATATTTCCAGCACTAGGCTGTAATTTTAATTTTTGTGCTGCATGCACATCTCTAGACAGGTGTTTTGAAATGTAAATAAAAAGCAGTGTAGTGTGGGACTTAGTACACGAGCTGCTGTAGAATACTCTAGCAGGATGAGAAGCACAACATCTATCTGCTTAATAGGGCAGCAACCTTGTGTAATGAGCAGAAACCACTCATTTAAAATCTTTACTACAGCTCCCCAGCTAAAATATAAAACACATTCTGAGGAAGCAGGAGGTGGAATAGCAGAGCTCCAGCATAACGTAGAGGGCAGAGCAGCTCAGTAAAACCCCCTGGGTGATGTGCAGAGGAAGGGTGTGCCAGGCTCTCCAGCAGGGCAGGAGCCAGCAAAGAGCAGCAGGCAGTGTCTGCTCTGAGCCGCGATGCTGAGCAGCCAAAGGCTGTGGACATGTCTCAAACGTGCACACTCTGAGCAGGTTCCTAAGCAAGTTATCCATTTCCAGCATTATGTGCCTGTGGTTAAAGGGATTAGCCAGTGGTAATCCAGTTCTGGGGGAGATTAACTTTCAAAAATAAGAGAAAGCTTCTGCGGTGGACACATTTTTGGCTCTGCTAACTTGGGTGGAGAGTTAGGCAGGGTGGGGGAGGGACAAGGATGAATAACCTCCACTCTCTGTTTATCTCCCCTCTAGAGGCCTCTACACAGCTGTCAAAAAAAGCTTTTATTGTCAGCATATTTTTAGGCCACTTAGATGACAAAGTGCAGAAACCAGTTAGGCAGCCTTCTATAGAAGGTGAAGCCCTGTGAAAACAGAGCTCCAGG
Source organism: Agelaius tricolor (assembly GCF_023055355.1). Lineage (NCBI taxonomy): Eukaryota > Metazoa > Chordata > Aves > Passeriformes > Icteridae > Agelaius > Agelaius tricolor. The sequence continues at coordinate 81,945,258 of NW_027269261.1, forward strand.
CACAAAAGTGCCCCTTAGGTAATGAGGATTTGCACCATTGTCTGGTTGCAGTCCTAGAATTAGTAATATATTTGTACTTAAAGCTTGATCATGACTTCACATCATATGGGTTTGTGCAATGTGATCCCACTGCCCTCAATTATGATATTTTAGCTGATATTGGTGCAAGCAAGGTGAAAACCAAGGATACCTCTATGCTAAAACATATAATGTAAACAGCAAATTAGATTTCTCTGTATATTGTGATATCTTTTAGTTATTGTTATCTTGAAAACTACATTGAACTACATGAGCTCTTTGTCTTCCCATTAAAGCAATATTTCAAATGGCTCTTACTTCCAGAAGCTGCTTTTCAGTGCTTCAGCTTTTCAGGCAGAACCAGTGCTGATGCTAATGACATGATGTCTATCCCACAGACCATAGAAGGTCTCTAATTCCATCAAGAGAAAGACTTGAGGAGTTGGCTAATGTCACCAGAAAACCTCAATGGAATTACAGCTGCAATTGTGGGGGTCTGGAGTATTTAACTTGCTGCAGGATGGGAATGAAGTGCTATCACTCAGCCTCCTCTCTGCTGTTCTCCGAAGCATGGTCTTATTGAACTGTTTGGAGCAGTGTGGACAGATGAGGAGAGGACACATCTGTTATCCCTCAGAGTCAGTGGAGGTGTCTCCTCAGGTTTTGTAAGCCCAAGAGAATTAGAGGACCTCCAGCCACCACCCTTCAGCCTGGGCAAGCCATGGTTTGGTTATGAGGGACTGGCTTCCAGTCAACTTCAGAGTCTTGTGGTTACAGGAGCTTTGCACTGGGAGCAGGAGGTTAAATTCATTACATTGCCTCAGACATTGGGTTTATCTTTCTATGTGCCCCTATTTGTTATGTATATATACTGACAACATTTTTTCAAGATTTTTCACAGCTGAAGTTGTTCTTTGTCTGTTCCAGCTTCTCACTTGCTGTGAATGAACTTATTTTTCCTCTCCCCATCCCACAGTAGGAATTTTCTGTGCAGTACTGTTCAGATAGCTGAAGACTTTACTGTCCTTCTTCTACCTCTTTCTCCTTGGAAACTAAAAAACTTATTTCAGACAAAACCTGTACACGGACACGTGTATTTATGTACTCTGCCATGTGACAGCTGCAGCTATACACACCTATGCAAGCCCTGCCAAAAATGTAAAGGAACAAAAAACATCAAGACCAGTAACAACAACAACAACAAAAAGCCACAAACAAAACAGTCTGTTAAATAAAAAAAGGCATCAGTGTTACGTAGTTTCATTAAAATCAGAAAAAAAAGACATATGGGCTGCATGTGCATCTGTAGATGTGACCCTGTTCTCCCCCCAGGAACTTACAGCTTTCTCTTCCTGCTGTAGGGAGAGGTCAGTGATCATATTCTGTTTACGATTTCTGAAGATCACTTCCATATAAAACGTGCCCTCTTCCTCCAGATTCTCAACACATGTTGCCCAAAACTTTCTCAGCAATGCTACCTTTTGAGGAACATTATAATACCTCCTCTGGCCTCCCCATCACCCTGTTCCATTCAGACTGGCAGAGATGTGATCATGCTCACTTTCCTCTCCTTTAGTTGAGGCTCTTTCAGAAACTATCCTTGAAGCTGAGTTGTGCTCCCAGGCTCCTTAAAATATCACAGATTTTCAGCACAAACTGAAGCCTAATAACCCTAATGAACAGAGAGCTTTTATCTTGCTTTTTTGCCAAGTTCAAGTATTATTGCTTAAACCTTCATAATTACCCCATCATTTTATCTGTGATTGCTTAGCGTGATGATTTCTTGAGCTTTTCTGGGGAATAGGTAATCTAGCCAAGGAACATTTTCAAGCTATCTGGCAGCCTTTCTTTTAAAAAGATGTATTGTTCCTATTGGGGTTTACTATTTCATCCAATTCATCTTGACATTTTGCTGCTTGCATGGTGAACTCTTCAGGAAGAAGATGGCTTAGTCTTTGTCCTGTTTATCTCTACCCTCATCTTGTTTGTTGTAAGCCTTGAAAGCAGAGCAATGGCTATCTATATGCCAAAAGAAAAGACAACTGACTTCCTTCTGGGTTTATCTGGCCTGCTTCAAGCTAATTTAAAGAAGTAGCCCTGGCAGGCCATATAAATGAGGATATAAATGGTCATAACCTGTCTAGGGAGACTTTTAAATGCACCTAGCAGGTTTAAGAGCACATATCTAATTGTGCCTAAATCACTTATGTTCTTTTATAAAATTCCTTATCTCCAGTGCTCTCCTGCAGTAAAATAATGAGTCTGCATGGACAAAAGGAGGCAGAGGGGTCTTGGGCTCTGAGACTCTTCAATTTCTTTTAAATATATTGTTCAAGAGAAGGAAAATTAAACTTTGAAAAAGACTAGAATCTCACAAAAAAAAACTTTAGTCGTAAAGATAGCCTCTTCTAAGATGTACTTTATGTTTTATTTTTCCCTACCATAATGTTTTTCTTGCAAACAAAGCATAAATCTTAAGTTTAATATATCTTTTCCAAAGTGATCATGTGCACTTCTTTAACAAAATATATGGAAAGCATTATATTCCCATGAGAAGCTGTATCATTTCCCATCTGGAAAACTCTTGCAGCTAAACTTGAGAAGATAGAACTGTTTTCCCATGATATTTTCTTTTAAACATCTCATGCCAACCTAAAATGGAAATTTTGAATTTTGTGACAGACTGAATCTTTTATTTTTAATTATTTCCCTCAGTTTGGAAACATCAGAAACATTATTGCAGTTTATTTTGAGAATGTCAGAAAGTTTCAGTTCAATAATATTAGAGGATTTCATTTAGACCATGGGAAATCACAGTATAAAATATTAAATACTCTAGATATGTTATATAGAGGATGATATTAATATTTAATCCTTAGGCCAGGATTATGCATGAAAACAATAAAGCCAAATCAATTTACTTTAATACCAGTGAAGACCTTTATGTTATTTAAATGAAAGAAAAATCTATTAGTGATTTTGACATTCTTTTATTGAGAGTGAAAGTTTCAGATTTGACAAAAATGCCATCTTTACTCTTGAATATTCAGACATGTCTCTCTGTCTCAAAAATGAAATTTTAGAGCTTGTAGAAGCACAGAGAAGGTTAAAGAAGCTCAAAGATGTGGAGTGGCTGCTGTGATCAAATACAAGTCTGGCAGCTGGAAAGGGGGATGAAGGAAGATCTGGCTTTGTGGTGGCCTGGAAAAAATGTATCAGAATAGATTATTCATCTCCTCTGCCAATGAAAGAATGAAAAAGACTGTTGGTGGAATCAAAGTAGGCAAGAGATATTGTTTTCCCTGCAAAGGATCAAACATTTACTGAGCAACTGAACAAACTACGTGTTAGGCTTAGGACACGGAGGTGCTGCCTCTGGTTTGGGAATCTCCTGGACTGTGAATGCCAGAAGCCAAGGGAGAGAACCCAAGTGTCTCCTTATCTGGCCCTCCTTTGGCTGTCTGGTCTTCTTAGAGGGATCTCAGAGTCAAATTCTAAAAACATACGTGGAAATGCCCTTGGTCATAGCAGCTGCTTGTTCTGCACGGTCCCCAAAAGGCAGGCTGCTCATGAAACCCAATCCTCACCCATTAGTGAGGGTGCAGAGAGCAGTTGTGTTACAAGAAATATTCCCTAAAGGTGTGATGCAGAGGGCTGGCCATGCCAGCTCATTTTCAGGCTGTTATCTCAAGCAATGAAGCAAGCTTGGGATGAAGACTTTGGACAGCCTGGAGGGAAGAGCAGCGTGTGGTTAGCCAAGTTACCACTGGATGCCACTGTTGTTCCACACAGCTACAGCCAAAAAACTTCATCTGGGAGTGGAAATGTGCCTTGTAAAAGAGAAGTGCAGATGTGGGGTTTTAAGTGTTTAGTGTATTCTCTCTCTTAGTGCAAGGGGCAAATTCATTGCATTTGCCTTTGTGTATGTCCTCACAATTAGATGCTGGCTTTCATTCCTTGGCGTTTATGTTAAACAGCCTGATTCAATCTGCATTTAGCCACTACTGCCTGCGTTCTCCAGATTCATAGCAATGAAGAAAATAGTAACTTCATATGTCACACAGGGCAGCTTTACATACAACATCACTAAGAAGATTAAAAATAAATTGAAGCATATGTCACTTCAAAGGGGGCAAGAAAAGGACATCTGCATTATTTGATGCATTAATGAGAAAGTTCTGCCGAGACTTGATTTGAACTGTATGGGAAATGATGCGATTGGTAAGCTTGCAAGTTAAATGTATTTCAAATTAAATTGTTTCTGAAATTTGTATTTAAGCTAGGTTAAGGGACACTTGCATTTTAAACTTTGCCTTCTGATATCTTCATAAATTGAGCTTTACTCTTTTAACTTGAGGAGTTTACAATAAAAAAAAAAATCAAAGCAATTTAGCTACAAATATCTAAGGCTTCATTTCAGTGGAATAAGCAAGAACAGCTCTCCTGCCTGAGGCAAATCTTATCATCCATGACCATCTGTACAGCTACAAACTAACTACCTCTGGCACTGCATGATTCTGTAGACATGGGCTATGGACTAACAAGCTAACATCCATCCAAACTGCTTCCCATCTCCAGCTCCAAATACTCCCTGATACTCTCAATTTTGTATCAAATATTTCCAAAAATGTGGAGGCCCAGGTAATTTTTACCTTTCCCATCTTTACTATGTGGATGAGGATAAGTAAAGGTCAGTGATGGATGTTAAAGGTGCATGGGCAGAAACCTTCATGAAAAATTCACGAGGAACAATATGAGTTTCTCCACGCCATCTTGGTGCTTCTGGTTTGTACAGCGCAGCTGAGGAAGGCTTCTTTGCTTCTGAAGGAAATACGACTTCCAGGAAGCTAATGTTCTGTTTAATGCATTAGCCTTTCCCCTTGGGACTCAGTTACAAATGCAGCTCAGGCCAAATTGATGAAATATCAGTTAATATGCGAATCTGACAGCTTGGAAAGGACACAGCTGCAGTGAGATAGGATAGTTTTAAGGTGATAGAGAAAAATCTAAATATAAGAGCATCATTATTTGCGTATGTGGGTCTTTTAGAGGGAGATACTGACAGCTTGTTAATGAAACCAGGAATAATCAGTCTGTTTTTCCAGAGACCATTTCTCTGCAGTTCATCCTACGGGGGAATTTGGCACTGTACAAAAAAAAAAAACCTAGGCCTAAACCATAGTCCATTTGCTTTATTGTTACTATGACATTTTGCTGCATAGAGGTTTCATATATGTCAACCTTTTTGGCATAAGCATATCACGACTTCATGAAAAATTGGTATGGACACTTGCCAGATCCTAAATAAAATGCTTTCCATTTGGTTTACCCTGAAGCCATAGGGATTGCTCCAGCAGAATGGAAGAAAGCCCACTTTCAAATAGTTTCCCACATTGCTGTGTTCACAAATGTATTTTAAACTCATGTCAAGGAGCCAACAGAAATTTGTCTTTATGTACAGTATAGCCAATGCAGGTGGCTAAATAACATATGCAATCAGATTTAAAATGTTTCCAACCATTGCTCTTAAAAATAAATGAGTAAAACAGTGTGCCTACACTTGACTGACACTGGGGTTCCCCATGAGGTTCTAGGTCAAGTCCTCCCATCAGTCTGTGCAATAGTGGCAGGAGCACAGACCTGTCCTGTGGGTTATAGTGGTCCCCTCCTGCTGTGGTTAATTAGTGTGGTCATGTTCTGTGGTGTCCACATGGCTCCCTAGCATGACTTGGAATGAGAATTCCATTAGGTGTGCTTGGGCTCAGAGTCCCTGGGGAGGCAGGGACATTCCACACTGACTGTGGGGACATTCCACCTATGGGAGGAACCTGGTACTGGTGAGGAAAGGAGCCCTGCTGAGGCCACTGTGTCAGAGACTGCTGTGCCTGTGTTTGCCATGGGAGGCAAACTGTAGATGTGTATTCTTCACTGACAACCTGGTGTGTTGAACATGTCTCTATCAAGTTATGTGTTGGCCCAGAAAACAGCTGAGAGCTCTGTATTTTGAGGTTACACCCTGCAGATGGAAACATTTAGCCTGAATACTACAGGGATTAAGAGAAGCCAGAAAGAGAAAATCCCTCAGACCTGGAAACTGCCTGTGTGTCTTTGGAAAGGTGGGAAAATCAGAAATGTGATCTCTTCTGCCAGTGTTTCACAGATATTATATAATGGTATATGGATTAATTAGTCAGGTTTCAGAGTAGATATTCCAAAAGTTAGCTTTTTTTATAGAAGTTATGATGAAAAGAAACAAGAATTGTTCGGAAAAGAGAGGATAGTATGAGTCTTAAGCAGAGATTTGAAGAAATTCCTTCTTTCAGGTAAAAGGAGAAAAGCAAGAAAATGTCCACTTAAAAAATAAATATTGTACTTACGAAAACCAGGGCAATTTATTTACTGAATTATGTCTGAAATAACAGTTCTAACAATTTTTGAATCAAACCACTTGCTTGTATTTTTTCCTTGATCCCCCCAAGTTTACAGACACGTAAAAATTACTGCAAAAATTACCAGATTACTAAGGAAATCTTATAAACCATCCCAATAATGGTTTATAAGATTTCCTTAGTAATCTGGTAATTTTTGCAGTAATTTTTTTTTCATCCCAAATTTTCATCAGAAATTGCAAGCAAGATTGCACTGGTGAGATGATAGAAAAGAAAGTAGTTATATAACAAGTCATTTGATGAGAAGAAAATTAAAACATGAACTCAGACAACAGGATTTAGAAAGTCAGGCTAATTGCATTATGACCTGAAGTTGTGTCAGGGGAAGTTTGGGTTGGATATTAGGAAAAGGTTCTTCACCCAGAGGGTGGCTGGGCACTGGAACAGGGAAATGGTCACAGCACCAAGCCTGGCAGAGCTCAAGAAGCATTTGGACAAAGCTCTCAGGTACATGGTGTGACTCTTGGAGATGGTGCTGTGCTGGGCTTGATCCTTGTGGGTCCCTTTCAACTCAGTTTATTCTATGATTCTGTATTTCTAAATGCTACTTAGAAAAGCTAGCAATTATTTGTCATTTAATGAAAAAAAAACTTCTTTGAGTGCCTCTGTTTTTCAAAAAATAAATGTTTTGAAGGCAGGCTTTCCATAAAACTTCTTCAAGCAAAGAGGTCAGAGCTGCTAGAGAACACAGGCCAGGCTTTCAGTCAATGTGAAAAGCCATCATTTGAAGGAAGCTGGAAATAGTGTAATTTATACCATCTGAGGGGCTCACCTCCTTACCCAAGGTAAAGCAAAAACAGCAGAGCTGCTCTCATTAATACAGTAACATGTTTTCTTTTCTTTTCTTATCTCCAGGCTTTGGTTCTTCATTTCTCTTTAAAAGTTTAAGCTTCTGTCTGAAAACTGTCCTATTATAGTGTTAATAGGAAGGAAAATAGTTGCTTCAGCTTTGGTCATGCTTTCAGAACAGCCAGTACATGTGCAATAATTTATTTTCTCTGCAATCCTGTAAAATATTCCTTTTTCCATTGTACATATGGAGACACTGAATACCAGGATGTTTCTCTATGGCCAGTAAATAAGTTACTGTTAAAAACAACCTTGTTCTCAGGATACACTAGGTTTTTGCCTCAGTTTGATTTCAAGTAAGGTTAAAGCAGAAGCCTACACTTAAGAAATTACTTTGCTTTTTAATCCACTTCTGCAGAGGCATCAATCATCACTATAGATTGTATCTTCTATTCCATTTGCCTTGAAATATAAGAAATAAGATTCTGCTATGACAGCACAAATAGCCATTTGACAAAGGGGTGTATATTTACAAATCATCCTTAAAGCTCTTTTTCCCCTGTGTCAAAAAAGAGACACGGTGCCAATATTTTGATTTCTCTTGCAGTTTAGTTATTTCATGTCCCCATTTTAGTCTGTACTCAGAGAAGAAGCCTGAGTTGCATTGTGTTTTTGCTAGATGGTGCCAGAGTACACTCTCGCTCTGCCCAGTTCATATAACTGGCTGGAGCAAAAATCTAGCTGTTTATTGGAAAAATCCTACAGTGAAGCATGAGCTGTATGGTCCTGCTGATCTGCACTGGTGCCTGGGCATAGCAAAAGGCAAAGCTTAGCTCTGTATAGAAGAGACACTCCTCTCTGTTAGTAAACTGAGCAAGAAAGCAGAACTATTTCTCTATGTTTGAAATAGGAATGAAAAAAGATTTTGATCCATTAGCTCATGTTTTGAAACTAGGAATTGAACTAAGCAAATGTTTGTAAAAACAATGCAAACAACATCTATGTGTCTATAAATTAACAACATATAATGTACAACTAATGTTGATAAGTCATTTCTATCAGGGAATCATAATTTGTTGGGGTTGTTTTGCCTTCTCCCCTCTCTTTTTCTTTTTTTTTTTCATTCCATTGCCTTTACCATAGATCTGCAAGCAATTAGCATGGGTGAAGAAAGGGCAGAATACAGTTTTTTCTTGATGTGCCTATGTCATGGCCATAATATTACTGGAAGTGTAATAATTTAAATGGTGAAACTAATTACCTAGAAAGTGACAGTGCTGAATGTGCTCTTTCATGGACTGTTCATTGTTGACAGTGGCCCATTAAATATGATATTATGTCAGTCTTAGCATCTCTACAAGAGAAACTGTCTTGTTATTACTGCACTGTATTGTGAAAAATCATCCTTTGCAGGTCGAAATGCTGAACCTGTTTTTGAAAGGTAAGTGCAGGACACAAAGTACAGTTACGGGGGGGGGAAGTACATTACTGTACTGAGACCCATTTGCATTGATGGAGCAGAATGAAACATTAACTGTTCAAATTAAAATAACCAAAGTAAGCCTATTCTGAAAATACGGTTCTTCTGGACCAGCACCTTTTTTTGAAGAGTGCTTGGCACAATTTGGGAACAGAGTATAAAAGCTGCTTTAATAGAATTGCCTTTTTTATGCTTTGTTTTTTATGCTCAGTTTCAAAGCAATTGGAGAAAGTGGCCTCTTTCTCCTGGCCTTGTCAACCTCAGAGGGAGAGAGTAGAGCTGGAAAGATTAAGTTCTCCTGAACACCATAACAAAATACACAAGCCAGAAGATGACCCCTACATTCTCAGATAGTCTGTGCATGCATAGATGAATGAAGAGTGAGCACAACACACCTTAGAACTGATGCCTGTATTAAACCAGCTCATGTACTAGTATTAAACAGCTAATGTATTAGCTGTATTAATGAACTGCACAAAGGGAAGAAAATCACAGCAGATACTGTGTATAGGGCTAATGCATTCTTACTGCATTATAAATATTTGTGTTTTTGAAGATTAATGGACTGAAATATTTTACAGTGAGGTCCATTGTTTATCCATGAGCTGCAAACACAAGAGATAGCTGCAGTGTGAGTTTCCCCACACCATCCTGTTAATGACCTCAACTCTGACCCTGGAAGTCCTCTTGAGGGAAAAGGGGAAATATGGTCCAAATCATTTATGGCTATTTCCTGTGTAATGCTGTGCAAGACACTCACTGCTGACATTGTAGTGTGAGCTACAAGCAACTGCATTATTGCAAATCTCTTAGTGATTGAAGCAAATCTTAGATGTACCAGAAACTGTAAAGCTAAAAACCCAGAAGTTTTCAGACTAAATGCTAACCCTTTCACCAGGACAAACACTGGATCATCCTCAATAGCCTGAGAAATACAATGTGTAGCTTAACCTGAACTGAATTAACACTTGACTGTACTTGTATTCATACAGTGATTCAGTTCCTTGTCTTAAACATTCTGCCAAGAATTCCTACTAAGGTGTAGTCCAAAGGAAGATGTATAGTTCAAGGACGGGAAGGGCAATGGGAGAAGATTAGGTCTTGTCTGTTGCAATTTCTTATCAATTGTAGTTTGTGACTTGTTGTTTGACCACAGGAGAAGACTCAATACAAGCAAAAAGAATCAATATTTTTCATTGCTATCTGAATATGTGATTCACTCAGATATGGAATGTAACTACTTTATGCCCTTTATGGCCTATTTTTTTCAATTGTGGTAACAGAGTCAGGTACCCTGACTGGCCAACAAGCAATAGTTCATTAAGTTGTGGTAATTTAATTGATTTTCTTCACTAATGCATATCTTAAGATAGACTGCCATTACAGGAAGGGTTCAGGAGGTGGTTGATCCACATTAAAACCATGTGATTATGCTCTAAGTTTCATAGCTTTACAGCGTGACCCTAACCACTGCTGGATTCCATGGTGGTGGACCAGCATATGCTATAAAATACAAAGGGGCAAAATGAGATGAAGGAATATTTGTAGGAATTCCCAGAGGGTGGGGACTAAGGAACATTAAAAAAGTTGGAAGAAAATATAGTTGCAAATGTTTCTTGCTATGGTCTTCAGCACTGTAGTATCCAATCTTACACAACCATTCATGGATTTGTACTTCCTCTACTCCTTTTGGAGAGAACATAATTATTCATGTTTTTGAGATAAGGAACTATGGAACAGGGTGGATGAACTCATCTTTTCAATGTCTCCTTTGATTGGCCCAGGAATTCAGCCTGCATGTATGCAACCTGAATAATAGTGCAACTCTCTAATAGTGATGACATAGATCCATCTTTGTCCTGGATGGACGCTATCCCAGGACCAGAAATCTTGTATCTGGAATATTTATAACAGACACTCTATTGCTCTGCTGTGAATTGAATTTTATGATTTAGAGAGTGTAAAGCACTAATGAAAGAAGATTGTCCATTTGTTTGGATCATTTTAATTTAAATGATGTCGGAAATACAAAAATAATTCTACAGCAGCAACTGTACATAAACAAATAATTGCAAATTATTTAGTAACTTTTGAGACAATTGGATATTTCAACAGGTGCAATTTTTCAAGCAGAGGTTCATGTATAATTAGGTTTTGCTCCCTAAGTTACTGTAACTACAGAGAGAGTACACACAGATATGCCTGGTAATGGTGACTGGTGTGGTCTTGGACAGAGGGGAATGGGGGATGGTGGTAGAGACATTGCAGCATTTCTGTGTACTTTCCCATAACAGTTATTTTTTCCTATTACTGCTACAAAGACTGCTCCTGGTACATCTTGATTTACCTGATCTTATTTGACAGGATGGGGTTAAACCACCTGCAGACATATATCATCTGCATTTGACTCTTGAAATGTCAAGGCAGGAAACACATTCTGTAAAGAAGCAGCGCTTTGGTTTCCTCCTTCTCACTTTTCAAGATGTGTAGTGGTCACAAAGATCATTGCATCAATAAGGGATGGGATTTTTGTCAGGACCAATAAATAAACACAAAGAAATTATTATTCTTACAATGATTTTAGGACATGGTCAAGTAGCAAAACAAATATGTCTTCATCAATCTTTTAGCCATTAGCTTGACTGAATGAAATGTTGAATGCTTGGGTGGTGCTGCAATGAGGGTTGATCAAATCAGGTCAAATAGATGGAAATTTTCTCATTCTTTTGAATTTCAATATTTAGAGGTTATTTTAAAACTATTTCTGTCTGAATATATGAATGAAACAAACAGAAGCAAAAAAAAAAAAAATTAAAAGGTGGCTTTCCTCCTCTTGCCACAATACATCCTTCCTGACTCTGAAAAAATAACTATTTATATAGCAAAAAAAAAGGAAGAGAAGGCAGAAAGGAAATTAGGGTAGAAAAGGATTAAGGAATGAAAACAATCAGTGACTATTTCTTTGGTCAGGTTTTGTATGGGAGTTTAATGCTTGCTTCTATCTCCTTGTTTTCTAAATAAGACAGTGAATTTATTAGATACATGCCCAGATCTCTGAAAAATGTATTTTAATATTAAGTTAGAACAGGTTTTCAATTCTTTAATATTTACATACGTAGTAAATAACATAGCCTCCTATTCAATGACACAAAATTGATCTTCACTGTGGATTTTACAATACCAGATTTCCTAACCTCTTCAATAAAGCATGGCCTTTTGGATAAAAAGAGGAAGAATCCCATGGTATTTAAAATTTCTTGCTTTTGACCTTTCTTAAGGGTACATGCGATTTGCAGCACTGTATAATGTGTTAGCAGCAGGCAAGACTACATCTTGAAAATCATTCAGAATTTATAACATGTCCCTGTGCACATGATCCTCATACACAATTTCCCTTTTCAAAGGAACCTGCTAGGAATCTGAGTTTGCCATTTTAAAACTGACAATAGTGATGGTGTTTGGTTTTTTTTCCTTTTTTATTTTGTTCTGGGGCTTTTTAAAGGTTTCAGTTCTCAAAATATTTATCAAATAACAAATTAAGGAGGTAATACTGCTGTGGGCTATACAGAAAAAAGCAGGGGCCAATGCTGCCAAAGCATAAAAGATTCCCTAATCTGTATATCTGAGTCAACTGCCTCTGTGACTATATCTGATAGGAAATAGGCACAGCATTTCCTTTTACTTTTTTTTTTAAGAATTTCAACACTCTCTTAAGCTTTCATATGAAAAATGCAGAAGCAGGGCATATATCAAGGATAAAAGGATATGGTAGAAGAAAGACACCTTTCCATTTTTATTGCTAGCATTTCTTTTTTTCTTTTGTAAACTTTCTGTGTCACAGGCAGTTACATGAATATATTCACAATCCAGTTCTTTTCAACAGCTTTCATTTGAACTGATGCACGATAGATTTATATGGTCATAGATTCTTCATGCTGAATTTATTCTTTATATTTCTATAAATTAATGCCATTGCTATAAGAGACACCTCCTGACAATAGACTTCCCTGTTCAGGACCAGCATTTAATGTTTTGTGTGTACTTATGAGCTCCCCATAAAAGTACTCTGTACAGAATAAGAGAAAACCAGACCTGAGTTTTCATCCTCTTAAAAAAAAAAAATCACTAGAAGGAACAATTCATGATAGAAAAATGACTAGCTCGACAGCACATAAGATTGTTTTATGAAAACATTTTAGCACTGATAACCACATCTTCGATGCAATCCACAGCTGATGGCAAGCCATCCTTGTATCTGTTCCCACTGCATGTAATTAGCTTCTAACACATATCCACATCACGCCTTTTAAATCTTCCTTTCATCTTTCTACTGCAGTACTGATGTCTCCAGCAACAGATTCTTAAGCAAGCATTTTATGACAGATGCTCTACATAGTCATTTTATATCTGTGGCATCGATAAAGCAATAAAACTTAATTGGTTACTTCAGCAGGAAGAAGCATATTTCTGACACCTTGAAGCTGGAGACTGACAGACAGGTTCACTGATGGGGAGAGGAGGCAAGAGAGGGTGGGTCAAAGCTGATACTGCTTTGTGAATTACTTCTTAGGGTGCTGGCTTGGCAATCACTCTGCTGATAGATGAACCTTACTTATTTTGGTAATGCTGGCACAGCTGTGGTGTGCCCAGCTAGACCAGCACAGCTGAGTGCAGCTGGGTCAGAGCTTCTGAGGTTTAGGTTCTCCCTGGCCACAGACCCGTCCCCCCCCAGCAAAGCTTTCAAGCTCTTGCGTTTATTAAGAAATTTGTTAATATCGGTGACCAGTGGGATCTCTGTCCTAAAGTGCAGTACTCTCTAGCTGATGGTAAGAGCAGATAATGGTAATGGTTAAACACAAAGCCCCCAGGCACACTGATTCTGGTTTTTTGATGAAGGTATGTCTATACATAAACATGCCTTCATCAAAAATGAAGTTGTCTATAAAGAGTCTTTGATCCTCCATGGGATGGTCATGTTGATACAGAAGAGGAGTCCTGGCTGTTCAACAAATAGGATAAAGATGGTTACATGCAAAAATAGCTTTCAAGGCATGATCTGACCTACTCCAGATCATGAAGCAGCATTGTGCTTATACCTGTGGAATACTTGAAAAATGTTTTGTTTTGTAATTTTTTACAGGGCAGTACAGGTGTCTTCTATTTGATATTAAAGTAAAAGTCCTACTATAATTTTGCAAATATTCCTAGTGTGCTCTCTGATTGAAACCAAACCAAAGCAAACCAAACCCAGGAAATTTATTTTCTGAATGATGGAAGGAAATGAGACTTTCAATGAATGTATATCATCCCATCATCAGATTTTTTTCTTATGTTAATAAATTACCAGGATTTTATTATTTCCTGTTCATTTCTAGAGAAAGAAGATGAAAAAGAAAATGTGGGTAAAACCAAGGTGATTTAGAAATAGTGATTGGAAAGTTTAATGCACACTGAATTATGACTACAGTTTATGGCTATTTCTTGTCTCCAGTAATCTGCTAATTTAAATCATGCATTATTCAGCAATGTTACTTGGGTTTTGATGGGGCTTCTGCAAAGGTTGAGAAGGTAGGATTTTCACAGCAAGTTAGCACATATCACATTGTTGCTGAATATAGATTCTTTTTTTTGGGAAACTGCATCTGGGAAAATTTCTCACATAGTCCTGAACTTCTATGGTACTTAACTCCATCTCTGACCTCAAGCATCACCTGTTTTCACAACCTTTTGCTGCTGTTGTTAACTGAAGGGTGCACTCAGAGCACTTGAGCAATGTCAGAGAGATTGAGCTCCAGGCAAGAGAACCTGAAAAGAAACAACTGACCTGTCCTGTTTGGCAGAGAGGACAGCAGGAACTGAAAGGGCAAAAGACTCATTTCCCTGCTGCTTGCATAGGCCACAGGGACCATGGGAGAAAACTAAATGGGAGCCCAAAGACTGCTGTGGTCTACCTGATTGTTACAATTTTTTCCCTCATGTCTCTCCCTATCCCTTGCTGCCACCAGCACAGGCTAGCACTGGCATTGAAATGGAGACCTGGATGATAAATCAGATCCTCAATGCTGCTGGAGCCTCTGAAAATCCATGGCTCTCCTGAAGCACTCAGAAGATAAGCAGATGTTGCCAGCACCATGGGCTTTCTGCAGCCCCTGAATGGGAATGAACTGCAGCTCTTGATTTGAAGCCCATTTTTAGTGGCAATGGCTTAAGGGTCTTTGCAGCAGCTAATTTCCTTTTGTGTGCCCATGTGATTTTCAGTGGGATGGCACTGATAGAATGGTGTCTTTTGCTCTACAAACTTCTGAAAAAAAAATTTGTGAGGCTCGCACATAAATGAGGAAGTATTAAAAAGCATGTAGATCTCTATGTAGATCTGTCAGTGAGATGTACAGAAAAAATTTGGTCAATGCCTTGTGACAGCCTGTACCCTTACGCTGTGCCACAGCACTCCCAAAGAGGAGTTCCCTTCAGCTGTGTAGTTCTTCCAAAGCAAAACCTTTAAAATAAGAAAGCACAGGTCAAGGCTTGATTTCATTACTATGAGCAGGACCAGAGGCTGTGATGTTATTCACCAACCAGCTGAATAACTAGATAAAATTGATGGTTTCCTTATGGTTTGATTAGATTTTGTGTCAGTTCTTACAGTGACAGATTCAGAGAAAAAAAATAAAAAGACAATGTAATTTAAAAATCAATAATGTGGTGGGGAGCGAATTCAGACCGGGAAGTTTTGCATAGGGGTAACATTGTATTGAAATGTTTAATTTCTTCTTTTATCCTTTTATATTTATTAACATTTAAACAGACTTCTAGGGATTTTTTATCTTTTATAATGACTACAGCCCTTTTGCTGAGCTCATTTCCATTACACAATGTTATTTCAGCTGCTAGGCAAGAAGATAATGTGCCCTTCATTAAAAATAGCTAGGAAGAGAAGAGTAGCATACCCCCCTTTAACAAGCATTTCTTGTCCCTTATCTTTTTTTTCTCTCTCTCTCTTTCCTTTTCTTTTTTTTTTTTTATTTTCCCCTTAACATGCTGCTCAGATCTTTTGTCTGTGGAGAAGTTTGATTATGCCTTAATCCAAATGGCCAGTTCAATCTATTTTAATCCAATTAACCAATTCAAACTATGCTGGGTGTCATAATCCATTTCTTAATCCAATTAGCTGTTGTCATTCTGACTGCGGGTGAGGACTTTGCAGAGCAGAGGCTGTTGTTTGTTTTCAGTTTTAGAATGCAACATGATGTTGCAAGCTAGTTCAGACTGCTTCCCTGGTAGCCCAAACAAGGAATGAGAGATGTCAGCAGCATTTGCATCCTTCCTGGGTTTGATCTATTTTATCAATAATTAAAGTTAGTAGGACTTGATTCTCATGATCAAATTGGATTTGTCTCTTTGATATTTTCTTTTCATGAAACTGAATTTAAATATACCACTTGCTGGAGACAGGCAAAAAGGACTTGTAAATTTAGCTGGTTTAGCTTGGGGTGCTAAACCAGCTTTAGATGGTTCAAGGCTTCTCTGTATTTTATGAAAATCAGGCCCCTTTTAAGGAAATGCAAAGTGACTCTCTCAGTTCCCTAATCAGTCGTGAAAATCTTGCCCTTTGTATTTTGCCTTTTCAAGCTAATAAACTGAGAAGTTTAGTCAGGAAAGTGCAAGCTTGGATCTCATTGAAACATTCCAAATACTTTCCTGTCTGACTAAGCCTAGAATATTTATGAACATATATTATAATTCCAGCATTATAATCAATTCTCATTGAATATTAACATTACAAGTAATATTTAATTTTTGCTTTTATGGAAAGTAAAAACTAAATATTTTTGCTTTCCATAATATATAAATATTCCATAAATATAACATGGAAAAATACTGAGATTTTCAGAATTCATGTTCTAGGGAGATGCTGAGGGCATGATCAATCATCAAAAGTATCGTAGTGGACACAGTCATTCCAGGGCTTGCTTTGTTAAAATACTATTCAGCTCTAAGGCAACTACACTTTCTGTTTTGATTTTCCTTTAGACAGGTCATATGGTCTGAAAGTCATCTGATCTGAAAAGGACTTGAAGTTCTTTTCTATGGAAAATCAGAGGAAGGGATAAATTGCTCTTCATCTGTTAAAAACTCTCCTCCACATACTAAATATATGGTGTAAATATATACTGGAAATATGAACCAAAAACTGCTGAAGTGTACACTTCAACAATATATGCTTCTTTTACAAATATTTCTCTGATCCTAGAATCAAAGGATATATGCCTTAACTTTGCTACAGTGATATTTAAAAAATAAATTTGGATCTTCTTTTTCTCCTCAGCTTAAAAATCCCCATATTTTCTATATAAATTATGTACACTCCACAGTAAAAAAAAAAACTAAAAAAAAAAAAAAAACCCAAAAAATCTAAAACTACAAAACAACAAAAACACTGTAGCAAAGGAAAAAAGAGATTACTGTAAGCAGGCAAATCATAAATTACCTTTTAGAATTTCAACAGACAGGTTGAATTTCTATTTTATTGTCATGCTTTCTGTACTTATGACATTGATATTTTCTCATCATGATTCTAAGTCACATTAAATAGCTGGAGAAAGGGAACATTTAATCACACAAAGCTGATCATGAAATTGGTGAAATTTATCAACACAGAGGAAAACATTACTTGAAATCATCAATTTACAAACAAAAATAGACTGTTTTCATCAAAATTGTTATGATGTTATGGAGAATAGATTAGGTGCTAGATTTATTTGGCATCTGTATCAGGGATTCTCCAGGGAGCTGAAGGCAATAGCATTCTTGACACCTCCATGGTTTGGGAACAGTGCTCTTGTTTCTGCAGGATCACACCATTGATCTGTGAGGATAATGGAGCCTGGCTGGAGCTCAGGTCCAGACTGAGTCACAGATTAGATGTCTGCATAGATATCTCTGGGCTGTGGACCTGCCTCAGCCTGTTGACTGGCCTCAACACACATGGCAAAGATAGTTGCAAAAACTATTGGACAGAATCATAACATGCAAGTAAGAATTTGAATCCCATGAAAGGAATGTGTCTTCTGGCCATTGCTTTGTGGCCATGTTTACATGAAGCTCCTCCATTTCCTACAGATCATACAATGTCCTTCTGCATTGCTGAAGCTTCATAAACAAGTTATTTTCAAGAAGAATGGGCAAGGACACAGTAATGGAGGTTAGCTGCAGCTATGAATTTTATGAACACTTTGATGGAAACCACATTAAATGGCAACATCAACCCACAAATCAGCTTTGCAATGCTCTTACCCAATCTGGTGTTGAGGTTGATTCACTGTGAATTTGCTTTTCATGGCCACCATTTCATGCAGTGTCATTTATCAGTATACCAGCTTCTTGTGCTGCAGGAAACTCTGGCATTACGCTTTAGCAGTGTTAACAACTAACATTTTTACAATGCTGCTCCTGTTAGCAAAGTAAGTACTGTAAATAACATCACAAACTATAGTGATTGCCCTTTTTGTAATGTGCCTGCTCATTGTGTTATCACCCAAGTCATAAAGCTGTCACATCCTCTTCATGCATTGTGTTAGAACAGTAGCACAGCTCCACTCAGACCCAAATGGGTCAAAAAACAGCTAAAGGTGATCCACAAGCAGAGGAAGAGCTGGATGGTACAAGGAAGACACAGTTCCCCTATTATCAGGAAAAAGAAAATTTGCTCTTGAGAATTATTCCTGAAAGAGGTATGTTAGGAAAAGTAAAGATGAGGACAGTTGGAATGTAAAATATTATTTGAAACAAAACACAGAGCTTTGGGATTTTTCCTTCTTTTGGCAAAGCAGTAGTATCCTAGAATCCCATGGCTCCTGTAACTTGAATGAATGTCGTCCTTTTTGGGTCATTCACTGTAGCCCAGCTTGCAGTTCTCCCAGGCAGAGGCTGGATCCCAAATAGGATTGAAGCCTCATGTTCCTTTTTCCCTGCAGCATGCCAAGGTAATATATCATAGAATCATAGAATGGCCTGGTTTGAAAGGAATGTTAAAGATCATCTCATTCCAATCCCTCTTTCACTAGACCAGGTTGCTTAGAGACCCATCCAACATGGCCTTGAACACCATCAGACATGGACCGTCCACAGCTTCTCAGGGAAACCTGTGCCAGTGCCTCATGACACTCACAGTAAATAATTTTTCCTTATGTTTAATCTAAACCTACTCTCTTTCAGTTTGAACCTACTCCCCTTTGTCATGTCACTATGTGCCCTTGTAAAATGTCCCTCTCCGTTTTTCTCGTAGGTTCTCTCCAGGTATTGGAAAGCTGCAATTAGGTCGCCCCAAAGTCTTTTCTCTGGGCTCAACAATCCCAATTCTCTCAACCTTTCCTCATAGGAGAGGTGCTGCATCCCTCTAATTAACTTGATGAACCTCCTCTGGACTCACTCCCACATGTCAAGGTCCTTCCTGTACTAGGAACTCCAGAGCTGAACTCAGAATTCCAGGTAGGATCTCACTAGAGCAGAATAGAGGGGCAGAATCAGCTCACTCAAAGTGCTGTCCACACAAAAAGCTGACTGAAAGCCTTCTAGAAGTGTAATTTATTTAGAAGTAAAGCATCAAAGAAAACCTTAAACATTTAAACCTGCAAATGTAGCATATATTCATATGAAGCCTTTCTCTCCAGATTGCTATGCGCTTGTTCTGGAAAGGCACCAACATCTTAGACTTTTTCTAAAGAATCTGATTCTTTCTTCCTCTACTTAACCTTTCAGTCTGTTTCTCTAGCCCTGTTCTGAGGAGGATCCTATCTTTTCTTCTAAGGAGTCCTTTAACTACTCATTAGCCTTTATGTTTTCAAGTT
The DNA here is from genome assembly GCF_023055355.1 of Agelaius tricolor. Classification (NCBI taxonomy): domain Eukaryota; kingdom Metazoa; phylum Chordata; class Aves; order Passeriformes; family Icteridae; genus Agelaius; species Agelaius tricolor. The sequence goes on from NW_027269261.1 coordinate 81,964,841, forward strand.
CTGAACTTGGAAAAATAAACATTCATCTTAGTAGATGGGGTACCATGTACTTGAGGTTAATAATTTTGCCCATTATTTTTGAAGAGCTGGCATAAGTATTTGTTCTGGGAAGCCAAATGTTGCTTCCTAATTAGTTTTCTATGTATCCCACTGTAACTTAAATCAATATAGTTACAAAGGAAATTCCTGAACTCAGTAGAATATGTAAAGCTTTCATTGTAATGGTACTAAAAGTAGCCACGTTTTTTGATTCTAAGAAATGAGATCAAAATAAGTGCACTTCAGCAGTAAACAAGGAAGCTTTTTTTTTAATCATTTGAAGGCAGCATTGTATCTCTCTTTTGTGCAAAGAGAAGTTGATGACCTTGCCACAGCCTGTTGCTGTGGAATAGAGCCCCTTTGCACTGTCAGTAGAAATATGTTTGGATCCAGAGGTCCCATATTTCATTCTTTCTGTTGATTATTTACCTTTGCCTACAGTGCTGTAGCTTACTCCTTCCATGCCTCAAAATGCATGTAGGGAGACTCTTTTAGGTTTCAGAGCAAACAAAACTGAACAACATTGGTTTTAAAATCTTTATTTCTTATGAAAATAATTTAAAAAAGCCCACATGGGATTTTTTTTTTTTTAAAGAAGAATAGCGCTGGAAAGAACCACATACTTCACCAGTTTATGTATAGCAACATGCTATCAACATAACCTAGCAAAATATCTAGGTTAGGAAAATCTCCAAGACACCTACTAGACATCACTACAGGATATCTGAGAGGTGTTTAGACCACAGAACTCCTCTGAAATTCAGCACTTTACCTGAATACAAAACCACACCCTTTAATGATAAAATATCTGACAAAGAGCACAAAAAATAGGAGGAAAATCTCTAATATCAAGGTATTATTCAGTTCCTGCAATTTGTATTCTTTATATAATTTTTAGAGAGCCTGAGTTTGGTGGAAAGAAGTAGCCTGAAAAATGCTGTTGCTTAATGAGAATTTTTAGCCAAAGCACTCTTCAAAAGAGTTATCTGCCTATATTACAACACTTTGAGCTTGATTAAGGTGTCTACACATAAATGGCTAGGTTTCTTCAGAAGCCTTGGGATATGGAAAATATATATGGGCTCTGGACATATGGCAGAAACATAGATGAAACCAGGAAACACTTCTCAACCAGCGGCGGGAGGATATGTAGGACACTTCAAATGACATATAATAAGTTACATTTAGGGTAATTATATCCTTCCTATCTATCTATCTATCTATCTATCTATCTATCTATCTATCTTCTATCTATCCACATCATACTAGGTATAACTGAAAAATGTAATTGAGTCCTTTGTGTCTTGCCATACTTGTTGGTAAAATGAGGAAAACAAAAAATATACAGATATGAAAGAAATATATATCTTTATAGGCCTGTGTCTGGAACAAGTGGAATGACTTCTTCAGATTTCAAAAGAAACTTAGCCTCTAACATGGTGGAACAAATAATAAATAGTTCTGTAGCCTTCTTTAACCATGCAGAATGTCCACATCAGAACTGCTTTTTCACACTTCTCTGTGTTTAAAATTAAAAAAAGAACTTCACCATGATTTTATTTAGCTAATGAAATATGCTTTTAGCAATGTAATTTTGTTGCATGACATTGATGCTGGATATTCAGTATTTAAGCTCCCCTGTGATGCTGGCGAGATATAAGTGTTGGATGACCAAGCATGCATAGAAAAGTCAACTAAGCTATTAATCTTTTGGGCAAAAATTGAAGAGAGTAAATGCAGCAGAGAAGACTGGGGAATTAGAGCAGCTTTTTTTATGTTTTCAGCTGTAAAATGTGTTCAGAGACATGGTATTATGAATAGCTATGAATAGAAGGCTGCTTCAGAAAATAGTACAAATGTGTTTCCCAAGCAATTGTAATCGCCATTAAGTCTGAAAGAACTTTCCAGGTAGTCTAATTTAACTTTTTGAGGTCTGTGGAGGGGCTTGAGACAGTGCATATTGGTGACAACTAAAACCTGAGCTGGCTCTTTTTCCCCTTTAGTGAAACGATTACACGCATAAATACAGTACATGATACACACTGTACAAAGGGCTGTGGTCAGGAGGGGAAAAATAAAAAGAAATATCTGCATATTTCTGTCCTGGTGGATGCACTCTGGGCCTGGTGGAAGGCTCTGAAAGAGGAAAGAGGAGGCAATTCCTTCAGGAAAAGAGCCCAAATAATGATTTCACAAAATCTTCTGAATCTGAAGTCTAGGCTGAAGATATGTCCAAAATATCAGCCTTGGGAATTGGACTCTTTTGAATGCAAGATGAAGATCTTAGCCCAGTGCCTGGCATGGTTTGATAGTTAGTCTGAGCCAGCCACTGTTCCAAACAAGCAGTTTGTATGTGGAAAGTTTGCAATTTACAGCCCAGTGGAAATGAGCAAGCCTGGGGTAAATCATAAGAAGTGCTGAGTTCAGGCAGGCTGGGGATCCATCTTACAGGGTTTGTGGAACGGCCTCTTTTATGTGGATTCAACAAAGACAAGTTGACAAGGGATAAAAACTGATAAAAAGAAAGTAGCTATCACACCTTTCACAGAATGTGTGAGAGCTTGGGGTAGGGAGAGAAGAGTATATATGGTTATGTCTCTGCTTGTTTAATGAAAAATCCACAGAGTATAATAAACCTCATTTCCATGAAATTAGCATACGAGTAAGGCTTTGTAGGATCTAAGAAAGGCACTTTGTTTGAACACATAGGGTATCAAAATTCTCATTTTAAATCTTTAATTAACTTTTCCCCCTCTTCATTATCAATCACTTATTTCAACTATTCATAGCCTCAATAAGCATCCTCTGGTGGCTAAGAGATAAGACATTCAAGAAATAAAAAGTCAAAGTCTGTGTTGCTTTTATTTGTATTGCATTTGAATTTGACCAGAATGCTTTGGGGTTTTTATCAAAGATTTGAGTGAAGGGAGTACTAAAGCTGATTTGGTTATAAATTTCCTGGGGATGAAGAATATGAGTGTTCACATGTAGTCTCCAAATGAAAGCTAGATAAACAGGCGTAGACTGAGATTTTAATGTCATGTAATGCACACAAAATTTCTCCGGGTATTGTTTTAACAGATTCACATGAAATCTCTCAGGGTGTTCTATTAACAGATGCAACCTTGGAATGAGATTGAGGAAATGGGGGAATATATTGTCATATGACTATCAGTGACTGTACCTGAAAAAAATCCCAGTGTTTGTGTTTATTTTAGTAACTTGTGCACTCTCTTAGCAAGTAAATACTGTAATCTTTCATATGCAAAAAACCCCCCTTTTTCACTGTATCATGTTTTTAATTTCCTTGCTCCATGTCTATTATAATTTGTAAGTCTGATTTACTAGTCTACAGTGTAGACATGCAATATTTTTGGTCTTGAAAATCTTGAAGACCCCTTGCAGAACTGAACACAATTGTAAATGTCAGATTAGACAACCCAAATGTTTTGCCTTGGTGAAATCCTGGAAGATTACTGTAGTCAGATGGACAAAAATGTAAGTACAGCAGCCGACTTCAGGGAGGATGTGATCTATGAGGGTCAGACATGCAAAGTGAGATCTAGGATATGTTGGGAAAAGTAATTCCAGGAAAAACTGAGCAGCATTTTTACCAGTGTCATATTCCTCATATACTGCAATTATACAAATAAATTAAACAGGACCTAGACATGGACCAATGATGTGACCTGGGAAGGATTATCAGGACAGAGCTGAAAGCCAGGGAGTGCTTGCCTGTGCAGAAGTGAGCCATGCCACATCAACTAATGTCCCTCACAAACAGCTGATTTACCAATACAGACATGGCCATATCAGGCAAATTAATTCATTAGTTTAAATTGAGTGCTTCTGATTGTTACAGTCAGGAAAGTTTCATTCAGAGACACTGCAGATAAGAGATACTAAGGGATGACCAAGGAATTTCAGAATTTAGTTTAAAAAAAAGATTAAAGGAGCTTGGGTGGTTTAACTTCACAAGAGGCTTGCCTAAAAATAATGCATAACAGAGAGGTAAAAGATGTATTTTCAGTAAAGAATGGTATTGTTATAAAACAAGTAAGTTCAGATAGTGTCTACAAACACGATTTTCACAAAAGATGAAAATTATAAGAAGTTTTCTTCTACTCTCTGCCAGACTGAATGCTTATTTGAAGCTGATTTCCATTTGGAATAGTGGACAGAAGGTAAACATTGGGTTCAAAATGGTAAAAGCATGGCTAGGATTACACAGTTAAGATTGATACTTGCAAAAAAGATGTCTGGATTAAGTTGACTGAATGAGTTCTTTTTGTTTTCAGCTCCATGGTACTGGATATTAAAACAATTGGTCAGCATACATATTTTTTCATAGGCTAATTTGTGAGGGAATATGTTGAATAATCTTCTACATTTAGACTCAAACCACCAGATAAATTTTGACTACAGTAAAATATATAGTTCCATGTAATCATTTTGGAAATGCAGTTACAATTTCTGTAAACATGATTTTAAAATTCTGTTTAAAAATAAATTTTTTCCTTGTTTTGCTAACTGCTGAGAATTCAGTGTTCACCAAGTAAAACACACCAATAAATTCATGACTGGCAATTTCTCTACACAATATAAAAATATCTTTCTAAACATCTCTCCCTTTTCAGCTCTGATTTCGCCATTGATTTTGATCTACAATGTGGACAAATATTATAGGGATTATGCATTAATGAGATAGGATGAAAAGTAATTTTTAAAATAAAAGTCTTACCATGGCCTTCTCTACCCTCAGATTTGAAGCACTGTCCATGACCAGGAAGTCCAATAATTTATATTTGTATTTATTTAAAGGAGATTTTTAGATAGTCACTTTACTCTAGGAGCTTGGACCTTAGGATAAACACTACAGCACTATGAGATATGCAACAAAATTGTTCTAGACTGCAGCCCAATTGTCTTGCAGTAACTTGATTAAAGTATTGGTAGATCACATTTAGCCCCATCAAATTAATTAGAACATGATTTTTCAGCTCAAATTCAGATATTCAGGAGAACATCTTTGCCTTGGAGGAAACTTCAGCTGAATCTGTTTCTTACAGACCTGTTATTGGAATGGAAGGAAAATTTTGGCGAAGAGATAAATGAGCACAGCTTTAAATTCAGATGACTAATGTATAGTTCTAGTCACAATTACCAAATGTGCTTATTGTTAGAAAACAGAGAGTGCAATAATCCCTTGTTTATGGAAAATTGGCACATGCAGTGTATAGCTCATGACATAATTTATAGAGTTTTCTGTGGAGTCCTGGTAATTATTACTGAACTATTCATTATCGATCTCATTTGGAATGTTAATGAATTTAAATCCAGCTTGTTGAAATGCAGAAACAACCACAAAAAATCTATTGTTTTTTGGCAATTCTGTACTCACTGAAGCCAATGGAAATGTTCCCACTAATGTCAAGGAATACTAGATCTATCTGAATGTGGCTCCATGGTTGTTTTTATGCCTGCTCCATAACTGTTTAACTCCATGTTGTCTTTAGTAGCTTGTACATGGCATGGTCTGTGGCAGCATCCCTAGGCCTGCCTCATCCATAGGTAGTACCAGAAAGAAGGCTGCAACTGATGGAGAGACTGTTTACAAGGTAAAATAATCCTGTATTGCCGGGACCGTAAATAGTCCTGTAGTGCCAGGACAAGAGGGAATGACTTCAAACTGAAAGAGGGTACATTTAGATTAGAGACTAGAAAGAAATTCTGTAAAATGGGGGTGGTGAGGCAATGGCACAGGTTGCCCAGAGAAGCTGTGGATGCCGCATCCCTGGGGGTGCTCAAGGTCAGGTTGGATGGGGCTCTGAGCAACCTGGTCTAGTGGAAGGTGTCCCTGCCCTAGGTGGGGGCAAAGAGGTGAAACGAAATCATCTTTAAGACCCCTTCCAGCCCAAGCCACTGTGATTCTATGACTGTCAGAGCTTTAACAATGCAAACAATTATGTTGACTCTTTTGGTCACTGTCAGAAGGGTCTCAAGTCAAGATGTTTGGGACAATGTAACAAGGATATGGAGAGTATCTCAATTTCTTAATCTCCCTCAAAATTAGAAGTATTGGTGATTTCTAGAGCACCGTGAAGTTCAGCTGGAGCATGGGAATGAAGTAATGCTGTAAACCCCTAAAGGAGTGGTGTACATGCATGTTTTTCTGTGGGTCTGGAGAACATGGCAACTCTAGCAGCACAACAAGAACTGGGTTTTTTTGGTTGGTTGGTGGGGATTTTTGTTTGTGTTTTAAGGGGGTGGGAGTGGGCTGTTATTATAATTTTTGTTAATTTTGTTTGTTTTGTTAGTATCATCCTTGGATGCAAAATGAGAAAGTTTTAACTAAGGGTCCTGAGGTGGTAAAATAACAGGAGCTAAGCAAAATATTGATGATTGTAATATATTGCTGTTATATCCTGCTTTCAATTCATTGCTGTAAAGAAAATATATTTTTAAAAGGCAATTTATGTTCTCAATAAAAGACTTACAAAAATATTTTATGGTAAAAATCCCTCCATTTATTTAGCTTGCACAAAAGGTATTTAAGAGGCAATTAATTACAAATACGAAGTACCTCTACGAGGATAGGGTATCAGTTAGTAGGAGACTGTTTGACCCTGCAGTCACAGACAGTAAAATGTACTCCAAACAGATGAAAATTAAAGGTAAAGTAATTTGGGCTGAAAATAATGTGCATATTTTTAAATCAAGAATGTGCTTAACTATCAGGGCAGCTTGCCAATGGACATGTAGATTTTTTCTTTCTTCATGTTGTCAAGTAAGGTGGCACATGTCCAAACACACATGCTAATTCAAGTTGCATATAGCTGGCACTGAACATGGAAATTACTGAATGAGGTTTTATGGATTGTTTTACTCCGAATGACAGATCCTGTTGTGCTTTTTGCCCTTAACTGTAACACTCTGAGAATAAGCTTTTTCCATAATCTCGCTGCTAACATTAGTCATATTTAGATCATTTGTCATAACGATCATCATACTTTTATAGCTTTGCAATAATGTAATTTGCCAAACAGAAAAAAAGGTAAGTAGCAAGAATACTCTTTCCTTCTCATTTTCTTTGTTACTCTGGACTCAGCACTAAAGTATTCATATATTTTCCAGTGCAGTGAAAAACATGGCTATCAGCCTTTGAACATCTGTTCTGAGCAGTTTATATTTATATTCTCTCTGCACCAGGGAAAGTGTGTTCAGAGTCTTGTTTTGTTAAATATTTTTTTTTAGTAGAAGGGAGGAGAAAAAGAAAGTCTCTTAGTGAGGAGATGTTTTGAGGGTTCTTTTGATTCTCTCTTAGTATTCAAGTTTCTTAACGCTGGTGTAATTAATAGTTTGAGGCTTATTCTTCACATGCTGAATAAAGCAGTTATGTTTATAAAAGCCTAGACTTTGGCCCTAAATGCCATCGTCTTGGATTACTCCCTTCCCAAGAAAACTTGACTCTGACACAGAATTGCCTGCATAATAAATTGTGACCAGCCATGGGATACCCCAGATCAGATGGGATACATTAGATAAAGAAATTTTGTAGAAAAGTAACTGTGGGCAAGAAATCGAACATAAGTCAAGGGTGAGCATTGCAGAACTGAAGGTTGACAGTGCATGGGCTGCACTAGGGAGAACACAGCCAGCCAGTCCAGGAAGGTGATTATTCTCTGTTGTCTATCCAGCATTTATGAGGTTGCACCTGAATTACTTTGTCTAGTTTGGGGCTGCCTATCATAAGATGCTGAAGGTGCAAGAGTTTGAGGAGGCTGGGTTTGACCCACTTAGAGAAGACTGTGGGGGAAATGTAACTGTGCTGTGTTTAGCTAAACCAATTGGGTGGGTATAGAGAAGGTGGAGTCAAATTTCTCAGAGCCTGATACAATGAAAGGAATAGACTCAGCAGCTAAAAATTGCAGAAAGTTAAGTACTGTTTAGTGATAAGAAAAAATCACCCTGAGTGGCCAAGGACTCGACTAGGGAGCACAGAAGGATTTTGCAATATTTGTCCTTGCAGAGACACAAAATTTGATTGGACAATGGACCTAAAGTTGAACCTGGATAAGCTTTGACTTGAAGTCGCACTAGATGACCTTTTCAGGTATCTTCCGGCTTAAGCTATTCTACAAAATGTAAATACAAAAATGTCCAAACATAATAATAATAATAAGAATCACAATGGGCTGCAGTCTTTACAGGTTAGGAGCATGTACAGAAGCAGCTTGGTCTGGCCCATAAGATGTCAATTAGATATAGTTAAGGGCAAGGGGTAGGGAGATCATTATATTAGAGAAAACTGGTTTTCATCATAAAACTTTATGGAGACCTGTTCATTCCTGAGCTTCAGCCATGGTGTATCCTAAGGAAAGGAATCAGGACCTTGAACTTCTTTAGGTAGTCTATGGAAAGGTAAGAAAAAGCCTGGCGGATAGATCTGATAGGTTTCCAGGGGACTGAGCTGTTGAAATGAGATGTAGCCTTCTTCAACAGCTGAATTTCTGTAAGCACTGAAACAGTATGACCATTTATATTGAGCGCTGAATCACTGCAGTCTAAATGAGAAATGACAAAAGCATGAATAACCGAGGCCAGGTCACTGCCTTCCAGGAAATACTCTTTTAGCCAGCTGGAAAGAAAGCTTTTTACTGGTGGTTGCTGTTATGTAAGCCCTGAGAATCAGTGAATAATTTCATGTGCTTGCAAAGATTTAAGACCAGAGTGAGCCATCAGATCAAGTATTTTGAATCGCTACTGGCAGTTTTCCTCACATAATTTGTTTCAGTTTTTAGATTACTTTTTTTTCCCTAGAATGACATCATATATTTAATAAAAAATATTAGGAAAGCTATAAAAAATACCCACCACACTGGTTGGCCTGTTATCCATCCTAATTTTTATCATGCACTCTTCAACCTCAAATTTTAATTTGCCTAACTTAACTTTACTATATTGATTCTTTTACATTTAAGAGCCTGGTAACATTCATAATTGCCTTCTAAAGGTACTTCCTCAAGTCTTTTCTCAATCTTCTTTCCTTGAATCTTTCAATAGGTGACTATTTCTACAGTTCTCAAAAAAATTCATAGTTTTTTTGAACACTCTTCCCCTCAAAATCCTTTGATTATGAATATGAAATTATATCATCTACTGATTGTATCTACTACCAGTTTTCCTCCACACACTGTGTTTGCAGAGTTTAAATATCTAACTCACAGAAATAAACTGTTCACAATTTCCATTTTTCTTGAGTCATGTCATCTATTTATGATAACATTTTAAGGGGGAATTACGCAAATCTCAAATATTTAATGTCTCAAATATTTTCTGTCAAATCTCAAATATTTTCTGTCTCACTAGATACCAGGCTGGAGCCCCTTATTCTGTAAAGGTGAGTTCTTTTCCCTGTTGCTTTATGACTTTGATTTCTATTTAAAAAAAAAAAAAAAAATGAAGGCAATTCCCCAAGAAATTCAGTTAGCTCTAATTTTAGCATCTTGCCCATTTCATTTACTGAAATTTGAAAAAATATATGGAAATTTGCAATGTATTTTTATAACTACTTATTTCAGTGTCTTTGAGACCTTTACTGAAGAGGATCATGAATGTCCTCCACACTCCAGGTGGAGCCTTGGTGAAAAAAATCCTTTGACGGCTATTTCTGGCCAGCAACTGTGCACTGACACTTGTCAACAACTAATGCTAAATGAATGAATTATTAATTAATTTAGCAGGTGTTAGTGGTGTTGTTTTGCATCATGCTAATATTTTGACTGAATGATATACACTCCAAAATGGCTATAAAATCTAACTGCGGGCTAATGTGGTGTGACGGGGTAAGGACCTCCTTAAGCCAGCACGGAACAAGCTGGCTTCAGGGAAGAAAGCAGAAAGGTGCTGTGCCTTGGCTGCTGTTCTTTCTAAGAGGGAAGCTGATCAGTGTGGCTGTGGAACTGTACAGGTACATTCCTGCAACTCCAGGAGTAGAGAGCGTTGAGATGGGGCATTATTGACTCACTGGCAGCTAAATATAAGTAAGGATGTAATCTCTGCTTGTGGCCTTTATCAACCAAAATTTTAATACTATCAAGGTTGGATAAATTGGAAAGAGGTATCTTTTTTTTTTCCCCACAGTCAGATACATTTGTTAAATCCTCAGTCAGATATTCTAGGATTTCTGTTGAGACTTAAGATCAACCAATTAATCAGGTTTCAGTTATACCACTCTTCTTTTTTATTTGTTTTATTGACATTGTTTTAGCTATTTTGAGGCTTCCTAGAGTTTTTTGAATGTAGGTATGAATAGATATATATGTAATCTTTATTATAATTTAATATCAAGGAACCACAAATTTTCTTAACAGCATTTTATGACACACTGATGCAAATGATCTAGGCCTCCTGATTCAAAACTGTTTATCATAAGTAAATGTTGTCTAACTTCTTCCTAAGGCTTATTAATAGCCTAGAAATTGCCTCCCTGTCCTCATATGGTATGAATGTAGCACTCTGCTTCTTTCCAAATATAGAGACACAGTATTAATTAAAAACTTCTGTTCTTTCCATGTCATCATTGAAAATTTTACAATCTGCATTTGTTAATAGATCTTTATATAATTTATTTTGTTCCCAATAGATTTTCAATATTTTTTTAGAATGTCTTTAATTCTTATAGTCTGTATAACTGCTGTTCGAAACTACTTTTGGCAATTCATAGCTCCTATTTTGTTCAAAGTTTTATATTTTTTCCACATATTTTCCTTAAAATGCTGTGCTTTTGTCCTTGCCAGTGAATGAAGACAATATTCTAGCTAAGGTCATTCCCATTCTAAACAGTGTCACTTGGAAACTCCAGACATTTTTATTAATTTCTTTGCCTGTCAGCATTTTCCCTTCTAATCAGTATTTTCATTAATTTCTTCAGATTTTGAATATAAACTAGTTTGGATTATTATGCATTTTCTTTATATATGTATGTTTGGGGTAGGGTCTGGTCTTATTGAATATGAGGTCATGATCCGCAGTTTCTAGGCAACTGCTAACTCCTAACACCAACACATTTTTCTGCTTTATCTGGCAGAATTAAGTCCAAAATTATCTTCCTTTTCTCTTTCTCTAATTCCTTGTGCATTATAAAATCATCATCATATTTCTAGAGATTGTTTAGAAGTTTTACCAGCACTATATGAAATTACCAGTCTTCATTTCTCAAATTCAAGTTCCTGTAACAGCTTGATTTTTCTTTCACATAATCAGCAGACACTTAGGAAGAAATGCATTCTCATAATTCAGAGGCCAAATTAGTCAGTGGCAGGTTCTCTTTGTAAGATTTGTTAAGTAGAACATTGATCTATGTGCCCACATGATCCCTGGGTTTGAATCACCAATCAAACTTAAACAGACATTACTTTAAAGGGAGAGTTCAGCTTCTATAATCCCATTTTCCATTTTACCATTATAAAACAAATTGTGTGAGTTTCATGTGCCATTTATGTGATGCATCTCAACAAATTGTGACAATGTCAGATGTAACAAATTTCTTCTTCATCAACTGAGTGCTTCTAATTCCCTCACAGTGTATCCATTCTTACGAGGAGTCTGTAATAATCACTTCCAAATGCAGTTGTCAAGTACAAATCTGTTTCCATATATGTTGCACAGAGCTGAAAATTTGGCATCTGGGTCACGTACTTTGGTCTCCATTATGCCCGTCCAGCTTGCCTTGGTGTTGAAAACGTCTAAAACCAGATCATGGAAAGAATTTCCTCATCGTGTTCCTTCAGACATATTTAGAGTCATGTCTAAATGTGAAAGTGTCATATTTTTCCTGCTGCCAAGATCAGGACTTTGCTTTCAAACCCAGGATCCATTGCATGTGCTTGGATTTCCCATTTCCTTTCTGAGTTTCCTTTCCTATTTCAAAATGGAGTTCCGTTTTGGTTTTTTATGGCTGAACATCTATACTTCTCAGTGAATTTTCCCTTTTATTTGAGTAGTTTAGGTACAAACTTGAGGTTGTGAAAAGTCTTGAAGGGCACAATTATCATTGTAGCTTATATATAGCATCTGACTCTACTTGTTGCTGAAAACTGCTGTGAAACATTGTGAATTTACAATTCTAGGGTAATGTTAGCATCCTAATGGAGAATTAACACTTCAGCAGAGAGGCCTCCATACAGGACTTCTAATAGGAAAAACTGTCCATGTGAGGTGGAATGCTTATATGCCATTAACTAATGCAACCCACCAAAACCGGTGAAATAGAGGGTTAATTTCAAGAGGAGTGTGTTGAACAGCATGGAAGATTTTAGGCAGAGATCAAATCATCAACATGACTTTCTTGAAATAGTATAGCTTGTACTACATTGAATCACACAGGACTAAACTTGCAACATACTTGTGCTACTAATGGCACAGAAATCTAAAGACATTATCTGAAATGAAGACCCCAAACCAGTGTTAACACTGAGAGAAGGTGACTTGCCACAGATAGTAATAATTTATTAAAAAGGGGAAAAGGAAATCAATAGTTATGTTGCATTAAAGCACAGAAGATGGCACTGCAGACTAGATGCTTAAAATGTTCTGTTTCTTCTACCCTATAGCAATCACTGATGTTATGAAACCACAAGAATATCCTATTATTTCTCATTTCTAAGCCACTGTTCATACAGATGTGAGTACCTCTATTCTGTACTTTTAGTAGATACAGTCCTGAAAAGAAGTGTCATCAATTCTGAAACCTGTGAAGGTCTGGCATGATGATTTTTGCTGCTTGTTGAAACTGAACAGCTATAAATACTTGCGAGATTGTAGCTCATTTAAATAAATTTTATACAAATGTTCTTATGATGTGCATTTATAATTTTTTTCACTGTCCAGATCAATCTGAAAATGACTACAGTTTCTTTTAGCTGGATGACTTTTTCTACAGAAAAATGACCAAAGGCTTCTTTGGAAATTAAAATTTGATTCAGCAATATTATTGATAAATAATAATCTAGAATAAATTGCTATTGAACCCTAGAATGAAAGCTGATTCTTTAATATGATATTAAAAGTTAATTTCCTGAGGGTATGGAAGAGGAATTTAACACAACCATTAAATGAAGAAATTATAAAATCACCACATGGAACCCCTCTAATGATAGATGTAGTGCATTCATGTAAAATGGCTTGATTAAAACAACCTCTGAAGTTTGATGAACATAAGATTTAGAACCTGTCTTTTCTGCTGGCCATTTAACTAAAAGAGTCCTTGAATTAAATACTGATGGTGATAGGGAGCACTTTTAAAAATATAAATGCTCATTCTGTGAGAGGTGGGTAAATAAAGTGCATAATATAAAGATAGGAGAGGTTGAGGAGTGTGATGGTATTGGGACCTCTTGACTTTCTGCCATGAACTGATTTTGCTCTGGTAAAAAATCTGGTAAACTCTCAGCTTAGCATGGTGAAAAAACAATGATGGACAGGGAAAAGAGTAGTTCTCTAATTTTTTAATGCATTCCAATCTTCTGTAAATGTCATCATATAGAACAAAAATGGCAAGAATGTCTTAGTATCATCAACCCCTGTAGATTTTTCCTCCATCAGCGTGGCTTGTGTTCCTTTGGCAGAGGAGACAACATGTTTTTATCCTCTCAAAGGGTGTTTTTTTCACACCCCACCCACCCATAGTATTTGCACTCTCTGTTTCCCCCTGGCTTGCACTCCTCTGCCACCCTCCATCTGTGCAGCCAGCACCCACAGCCTAGAGTTCCCTACTGTTGTGCCAGTTCCATGGCCATGCTGACTTCACTGGCCAGCAATGCAGGCAGTAGTCACACCACCTAAAGCTCACCTCCCTTTTCATGATTCATTAATGCTTTTTGTCCTGAAGATCACAGGTCTCACTTTCTCAGTTGAAAGATGGATGCCACAAACATTGCTAGGTCATGGAAATCTGACCTGCTCTCAAAAGCCTCTCTGAAAGGTGAGGTGAAAAGGCTGAGAACCAAAACAGTGATCTGAAGCATTTCCAAGGCAATAATAAAACCCAAGAGAAAGCAAATGCACAAAAGTTGTGCAAGTACTTGACACCTTCCTTTTTCCATTACTGAAAGTCTGCTCATTTTCTGCATGAGGTGATGTATTTATTGCTAACTATCTGTCAGACTGCAGCATAAAAATATCAGCCATAATTACATTCATGCTACCAGCCTTGACATTAAAGTTAATCTGAAAAACACTCATTTTCCTATACTACCTTATGTAACCAGGACTCAGATGCAGCAATGGTTCACTGTCAGGTTTTATTCTACTGTGTTTCAGTGCAGGGAGTTACTTGACAGCTGTGAAAATGTTGGCTTGCCCTTTGTCTTACAAAGGGAAGTATTAGAAGAGCCTGACATTTGTCAAATGAAACTCTTATCGGTGTGACCTATTTTTAGGTACCCTTTGAAACCTTATGATAAGTACCTGAAAACTAATGATCCTTCTGTTTCGGGAGAGAACATTTAGGAATGGCTTATTAGAAGAGATAGACACAGGGCTGGAGAGACCCTGGCAGGGTGTTGTGTTATGTTGTAAGCTTGAGATTCTATACATTTGTTTTATTTTTTGAAGCAGTTTAGAAAACCAAAAAGTTGCTGTAGACTGGTTGTAGATTAGTCAGGTTGTAGACTGAGAACTGGGTGAGTGGGGAAAATCTTGGTCCACAACTCAGTTTATGTAAGCTTCTTGATGAATTTAAATTTATCTTCAATAGAGATAATTCATTATTTTAATTATACAAATATTTGATTGCAGACAGACAACTCCTAGGTTTTGGGAGCCTGTAGACTAGGCTGGAATCCAGCAGAGTGTTCCACAGAACACCTCTGAGGAGGAGGGTCACATAAATTACCATAGCAATTCAATTATAAGTGTTTTATAGAGCTTTATATAGAATAGTTAAGCACATGTCATTCTGGGGAAGAAGTAGTGTTGGATGTACAGTATTGTCCCTTTCTGTTAGCTGAGACCATGGCACCTTGTATATAGGATGAACAGAGGAAAGAGGATTTATTCTGTCAAAAAGTGGGTTGTAGGGTGCAATTTACTAGGAGAGCCTTCAGGTTTAGTGCTACTACCAGTACTCAGGATATCAGATCACTGTATGTACACTTGGGGGAAGTTTGTTTTCAGAGATCCCAAAACATATCAAATTGTGGTCAGAGATCAGGGATCAGTTATATAAAGCAAACTGGAAGTGTATGGCATGCATGGTCACAGAATCACAGAATGGTTTGGGTTGTTAGGGACCTTAAAGATCATCCAGTTCCAACCCCCTGCCATGGGCAGGGACAGACAGCTGCAGCACTTTAGGTGGGAATCATGAGGGCAGAGCAGAGGGGGGCAGTCAGAGAATCATGCAGCCAGGGAGATGCCTGGTTGCTACACTGCAAATATCTAAGATGCAGACACCTTTTGTGTAGAAGCAAAGCATAAAAGTCAATGGGATTCAATGAGACTTACATAGAGAGCATGTTACTTTTGGTAGGTCAGAATTTGCTCTTGACAGGAGATGGGGAATCTATCCTGGCTTTACTTCCTCTCAGGGGAATATTCCTCCTCACAAAAATCCACTAATTTGCTTTGAAGAGGCTGCATAAAGTCAGCTGAGTGGCCCTTGGAGTTTACAGGTAAACCTGTAATTTACAAAGTATGAGAAATGTGACTACAAATAAGTAATAATTGTACATAAATTGAAGAAGAACCGAAGTGTCTCCCATTTCCAATGAGTATGATTTGTGATTCTCTCCATCCACTGCAAGGCAAATGGCAACAAACTTCCAAAATGTCTAGGTACACATTTACATCTTGACAGGTGCATTTTTCAGAGATAGATCAAAGATAGCCATGAAATGCCTCAAGGTTTCTCAGCTATTCAGGCAAGATTCAGCTCTGATGTTGAGGATGATGTAATAGTTTTCTAGGGAGGAATAAGTTTATGGGGGAGCTGCTGAAAATTTGGAGAAAGTGTATAGGAAAGCAATGGATGGAGACACTTCCTATAGCTGAGGGTTGTTGAAATATAGAGGTAAGGTTGGTGTTATGGTTATGACGGAGAAAAAGGTCCTGCTCAGTGGGAGTGAGAAGGACCCTCAAAGGAAGGGCTAGGTTGCAAAAAAAAAAAATTCTCCCTGGAGAAGGCTGTCATCAAAGCCTGGACACCCAGCTGAAGCGTGGTTGGAAAGGATTTCCATAGGAAAGTGTAGGCTGCAGATCTTGCAGTAAATCCCTTCTCTTACAGATTGTCCAGCTTCAGCATACTCTCCCTGGAACCAGGAATCATTTTCTTTTCTTTCTTTCTTTCTTTCTTTCTTTCTTTCTTTCTTTCTTTCTTTCTTTCTTTCTTTCTTTCTTTCTTTCTTTCTTTCTTTCTTCCTTCCTTCCTTCCTTCCTTCCTTCCTTCCTTCCTTCCTTCCTTCCTTCCTTCCTTCCTTCCTTCCTTCCTTCCTTCCTTCCTTCCTTCCTTCCTTCCTTCCTTCCTTCCTTCCTTCCTTCCTTCCTTCCTTCCTTCCGCCATTCTTATTCACCTCTAGTGTTTCCTGGGCTTTCAGAGGGCAGAATATGGGGTGTGGTTGCTGATGCTCCCTACTGCTGTTCAAAGCCCTGCTGTCATCCCCTGGATACACTGACCCACCCTGCTGCAATAGCATCAAGAATGGAGAGTCTCAGGGAGGAAGAAGGCTAGAACATCCTGTCTTTCTTTCTTTTGCAAGACAGTTTCTACTTAGCTGTCTGATTTGTCTGTGCCTTGAGACAGCTCTTTTCCAGTCAGTTCAGATTGAGAAGTTAAATGCAGAAATAGCTGAGCTGTTTTCAGCCAGTCATTAGAAGAAGTCTGAGCATGGCAGTAAGGAGTCCCTGTGGGCCAATTTTTTCCTGTGTTTCAGATACTTGCTGTGTCTGAAAGATTGCAGCAAACAAATGAACCTTCTCATATACGTATTCATTTTTGGTTGTTCAAACAGTGATCCATATTCTGTGTGATCATACTTACACCAGGTCTGTTTGCAATCTCAATTTAAAACACACATTTATCAGCAAATTATGTCACATGCAAGTTCAAAATAATATTTGATCGCAATTAATTCACAAAGTAGGTGCATCACCTCCTCTAGCTGTGATACGATATGGTTTATGCCATCAATACATACCTGAGATTAATGAGTCAAATCACAGACTATAGAAAAGCTATTTGTCACCCCAGATAGCAATCTAATCAGTTGGAAAACTGATCAAGTGAACTTCCAGCATATGGAGGCCTTATTAGAATGATTTTCAAAGTATGGCCTGAGGTTACAGGGTTCTAAATAAAACTTTTTTTTTTCAGCCAGGTAATCTATTTAGGTTCCTCTGTGGATGCAGAAGGTATTTATTCTACTACAGACAAGTTGGATGCAATAGTATAGGATCCTATTCCAATAAATGTGCCGTACTTAAAATAATTTTAATCTCTCTTAACATAAAATACTGAATTTGTAACACTTTGAGATTTTTCATTGTTTTCCTTTCAACAAATAGGCTACTGAAAAATTCCATCAGTAGAATGCTACAGAACATTTTAAGTTGCTATCAGGTTGACAAAACAGTAAATGATACTCCTGAAAATGACCCAGGTTATCCAGGGTGCTTAATTTCTACAATGGAAGAATTATACTCCCTTCAAGTGGGCCAGCTGGTTACATTTGTCTTACTCTTCAGGTGCTTAACACTGAAGTAGAACAAAGAGTTCTGTCCCCAGGCAGTATTTGCTCTGGTGAAATCATCTCCCATGTGGAGAGATGGCATCCCTTCCATTCCATTCCATTCCATTCCATTCCATTCCATTCCATTCCATTCCATTCCATTCCATTCCACTTTGGCTGTTACTACTGGTAGACTGCTAGAGTCTCACAAACTGGGAGCACAGCTGATTTTAAAGGAGAATGATACAGTCACAATGACATTGTAAACCTCATCAGTATCTCAAAAAAATCTAGCTCAAAAATGTGTCAGTCTCTTGAACTAATTCCCATTTAAAAATAAGTAAAAGAAAGCTACACTGGAAACTTTAGAAAGCAGGGCTATTTTTATAAAGCTTGTCAATTATTAGAAATTATTCACACAGTGTTAATTAGGGGTCTTCCCAGCACCAGAATAACTTTGAAGAGGAATCTGAATCTCCTGTTCCAAGTGCTAAGATTGCAACAATGTGAACCTCCTCAGCTTCCAAGGCTGTAGCTCAGAGGATTATGGTTTCATCCTCAATAGTGCTATACCTTCTAACATGGGTTTGGATTTTTTTCTGCAGAGTATTTGAATTAAATTGTTAGTATTTTAAGCCATGGTTATTGTGCTGGATTCTAGAATAATTTCACTGGAGTAGTGTGAGATGAAAATTAACAGAAATAACATATGTGGCTGGATAGTCATTTTGACAACTGGTTGGAAACAAAAACACTAATCACAAGAGGACCTATTATGTTATGGGGTTTTTTTATGCACTGGCTTTGAAGCTCCTCTAGAAAAGTTATGTTTAAAATGACAAACTGCAGTACAGTTTTGTATTTGACCCAGATGACAGTGCAGTCAGCAGCACAAAGCTCTGACTACCTTGCAAGAGACATTGACTGTATTGCCTGAAGAAAGAATGCCTTACATGGACAACAATTCCTATTGCTTCTAAACATTCCTGGCCATCTTTCCAGGCTCAAACAGAATACTTCAGATCTGTCTGCCCAGCTAAAGGGGTACTATTTTATATGAACCATTAGTGATTTATGAGCCATTTCACGTTAGGATGACCCAGGCTCTCAGTGAGTGCTGCTGCTGTCACTGGGAGTGGAAAACAATTGCCATTGCTAGTACTGCTTTTATTCATGAAAAAAAGTGCCTGGGAAATCCTGAGCTACAGACTAATCTAAGATAAGCAGAGATGAGCTACAGTACTACACAGTACTTAATGATATTCAAAAGTTTTAATTTATACTGTGTTGCATTATGGAGCTTGGCTTTGGCCCCTGTTATGACATGGATTAAAATGCCTTTACATGTCACCTACATCACATTCTACCCTGGGCATGGCTCATGAGTGTGTCAGTCTCCAGCATAGCCCAAATGAAATTGCATGTACATGTACTACAAATTCACATTGCTTAAGCCTCAGAGAACAAAGATTTCATACCTGTTCCATATAACATGTTCCTGTGCTAATCTGTCATTGAGGCCAGAAGTTTATCTAACATCCTGTATCTCATTTACTAAATCCTAACCCATTTGGATAATAGCCAAATGTGGTGGGAATGTCAATAGTTGATCATCTTTAAAACATCCATATGTATATTGTAAATCTTATGCCCTATGAAGTGTTGGAGGACTATATAATTTCAGTAAAAATCCCTACTTCAGGTGTTTTTACCTGTGACTAGCCGTTCCTACTGTCTGCTCAATGCTGACATACTGTTTATGTGAAAAAAAACCCAAACCCAAAACCCTTCATGAAAAATTAAACCAATAGGGAAGGTACAGATGAGAGGAAACAAAGGCTTTGGCCTGGGAAAGATATTGCTTCTTCCAAGAAGAGCATGGAGAAAAAGAGTGCATATTTTCTGGACTTACTGGATTTTTCAGGCTTTCCTCATTCTTTTCTCTAGGTACAACTTTTTAGAGCTTTCATAATGTGGGAAGTTCAAATGATGACACAGTTCTCTTGATGTGGCTTCACAAATGATACACAGAGCAGGTTACCTCTTCTGTTTATTAAATATCATATGCCAATCAATACAACAAAGAATAACTTAATTATTGTCACCAGCTGGTTGACTTAAGTTTGTAACCTGTTAAGACTTGTTTGCAGTCTCCTGTCTACTCTGACATATTTCACTTACTGTTTAGGCATTTCTCTCTCCTAAGAAAATATTTTGTACTTCATTTAATTTCATTTATTGCATACAGTTCAAGCATTTCTCATTTTTGTCTTCTCTGAAGTATTCACAATCCATCAAAACTTGTGTCATGTGCAACTCTGTATTGGTGCTGGATTAGAAGTTTTAATTCTGTATTTTCCTCTAGTTTTCTTTAGAAGTGAAGCACTAGCAGGAATCTTTGATCTTGAGGAACATTTCAGTTCTGGCAGGGGACTGATGGCTCCACTGAAACTTCTTGGGCCAGTTTCCCATGAGTCACACACCTCTGAATGCAGAGCTGTGGCAGAAGACAATGCTGCTCTCCCCTGCTCCCTCAGATGTGCAGAGTTTACTGCTGCTCTGTGAGATCATTGGCTGGCTTTTAAAAGTCTGTAATTATCTCCACCAAGAATAGTATTAACTTAGAAAACCTCCTTCAGCCCATCCTTTGTCTGCTGCCAGCTGCTATAGATCTGTCTGTCCCACTGAATTAAATTAGCACATCCAAAAGCAATGTCTCTCAAGTGATTGACAAAAATTCTTCCATTGCTCATAAGGGAAATAGGAGTAGAAAAAAGGCTAAAAGCAGCTTTCACTGATTGCATTTGTGAGACAGGGAGACTGTACCAGATCCTCAGCTGTTACATACTGTTATAACTCACTGAATACAAATATAATTGAGCTACACTAATGTTAAATCATTTGAGAGCTTGGCTTAGAAGACAATTAAATATATAAAGGCTGAAGTAATTGGTCCACCACAAAGCATTAATATAGGGGTTTACTTTTACCATGGGCTGCTCACAAGTACTAAGGAACTATAGTTGTGCTCTTATTTAACCCTCATGTCTCTGTCATCTATATAACTATTTTGTCAGACATTGTTAGGCAACAGAGGTATCTGGGTTCAGTTTCTGGGTCTGCCTGCAAGAAGTCCAGTAGAAAGACAACCATTCTAAAATTTTAGTTGACACCAGTTTTAGCATCCTCCTCCAGTCTTGGCAAACTTTTACATTGCCTGAATCATGGTCCATTAGCAGCACATTTGCGATTTCAGGCAAAGATTTTGAACAGCAGGATAAAATCAAGGCTTCATTTTATTGTGCTGAAAACAGTGAAGTGTTAGCTTTAGGAACTGGAGAGGAAGAGGCATGGTTGCTTAGGATGCACTGCTAGCAGTGAGGGTTCACCAGAGGAAGCTGCTATGCTCTGCTAGACAATTACAACCCCAGTTAATTATCCTTGTGGTGTGGAGGTGGTGTGCTAAGCAAACCATTTTCTCATGCCCAAGGCATGGAGAGTTTGAGAAAGCTCTGCTTCCTATTACAGTGCTGCTTCATTTTTGAAAATCAAGTGGTTTTGACTCCAGGGTGTTGACGTCAGAGTCATTGCCCACTGCTCTTCTGTTTCAGGGTTTCTGAATGGCAGAGCCCAGTCTGCAGCCTGGACCATGGGAATGTTGTTTCTGAGTTTCCCAGCAGTGCAGCACTGGGATCTCTGCAGCACACTGTATGCCTCGTTAAATGTGTGCAGCTCTTAAGTAAAGCCCCAGCTGGGCCCTGAATTGAAAATCTGCAGCCCAAAAGAGTACTGGTGACCATTCCTCAGCTGTTGCTGCCTGGTGTAGCATTTCAGCTCCCCTGGAGCCCTCTCTGAATCTCTGTCCCATGCCTCTGAGCACCTCACCCTCCCTTACCTTCTCAAAGCATGTTGAAGCACTGACTCCATGCACTGTGGGTCTGTCATTTCCCCTGTCAATATCTTTGTACGTGTGATTTGACCTCCAAATATGTGTCTTCTCAACAGTATCTTCTGCAGTTTCCAGGACTCTGAAGAGCTTAAGGTTTTATGGTAAAAATTATTTGATTTTCCTAAAGGATTTGGAAAAACCCAAGCTGTTTGGCATGCAAAGGTTGACATAAGTGGGTTTAACCAGTGATTTCCCAGCTGTAGGGGAAGCATGCAGAGAGGTCATGAAATTTTTAGCAAAGTCTCTGTTTTGGATGCAGATATGTTGAAGAAATATGAGCATAGCCCTCAGAGAAAAGAGAAGCAAGACCTTCTTGGGGCCCAGAGCAAGCTGCAGGGGCTGGAGTGGGGATTTCTGAGCGAGGAAGCTGTTGCCTGCTATTTTTTTTCTATTCAGAGAAACAGGACTGAGCAAAGGCTGTGTGCAAATAAGACAATTTACACAGAGAATATGTATCTTCTTATTTTAAGAGTTTTGAATAGAGTGAGTAAGATTGGGAGTTGCATTTCTTTAAATATTATTAATCTGTACGAGTATATCAGTGGTTATTTCTTGGGGATGGAAGGTGTTGTGCAAAAGTGTAAGGTGAGTGTTTATCATTGTATGTACCATTTTTGGCTCATTTCAGATGCACTGCTTCTTTGATATAGGATGAGATTAGAATTAAAAACATTGGATTTTCACGTAACAGGACATTTTAAGTTTGAGAAAAGAGGTGAATCCCTTCTAAGCTGATCAAATAATAACTTTTGTTGCAGATGAGCAGGAGTTGAAGATTTAGAAAGCAATGAGCTGTATCACATCCCAATTTCAAATTCCTTTAACATGTGCTGCAAAGAAGCATTACAGATACTGAAAGAGAAGTAATGAGAATCATTTGTACAATAATGCAAGCCTGTTTAGATCCTACTCATCTAGTTATCTTTTTTTTCCTGTTGCTTATCTGTAGTGTAATGACACCCCTCCTGCTCTGAATATGTTATTTTAAACACTGTGAAAGGAACCAGTGAGAGCAACCATGCCTCCTATCTGATGTGATTTAGTCACCTGCAATAGTCTCTCTGGTTCAGATCAGTAATGGAATCTCACTGTTAGAAAATCAGGAAAAATTGACTGGAATAGGAATTTTCAGAATGTTATCAGAAAGCAAGTTCTAATTATTGGGCTTTGTTGTTGTGGTCTGGAATGCCTTGAAAACAAAAAGGGAAAGGCTGAAGCACAGGAACGAGGAGTGCCAGGCAGGGGATGAGAGAGAGCCCTGCTGCTGGCACTGACACTCAGCAGAAGGGCTCACCAGTCAGCCATGTCCTGTATGAAATCCAATAACCTGCTGGCTTAGACTGCTTAATATTTACACAGTTGAATTATACTTGCTGTTCCTTTGGCAATTCACAGGTTTGACTAAAAAGGGAGCATAGAGGATCATTCCTCAAAATTTTTGTATTGTTTTAGAGTAAGCTTTTGGCATAACACTTTCTATTTACTAAGAGTTTTATGCAATTTAACAATATAATAATTTGTTTCCTGAATCTGCTAATAGTGAAAAGCC
The DNA here is from genome assembly GCF_023055355.1 of Agelaius tricolor. Lineage (NCBI taxonomy): Eukaryota > Metazoa > Chordata > Aves > Passeriformes > Icteridae > Agelaius > Agelaius tricolor. The sequence continues at coordinate 81,988,104 of NW_027269261.1, forward strand.
TGCTTCTCCTTTTCAGTCAAGGATTGTAGGAAGAAACAATATATTTTAGTATCCCACCTCATCTGCCTGGAGAAAAGTAGAGGTTTCAGGCACACAATTTCTCCTTCAGGACAACATATGTATATGCATATGTATATGTACATGCACATTTAATTATTTTTAAGATTCTTAGTTTGCTGACAAATGGCCCTCTCCTGTTTGTGCACTTATCTCCATTTTAAGAAAGGTGCTCCTCTGTATCGCTGCTGCATGCTTTGAACTGTTCAACTGCTCTGAATTTCTTCATAAGGATCATCTCCTCTAATTGGTCATTTCATTGTCTGAAAGGTAGCCTGGCTGGGTTTATGTATGCTAAAAAAAAATTCCATCTGGTAAGTGAGTCAATGTATGCCTGACTGGAAGTTCTACAGTGAAAGAAGTATCCTTGGGAAACAAGTATTTGAAGTATTTGATTTGGTTTCTCCCTAACAATATAATTTTTTCTGGCATTTCATGAATTAAGAATTGTGTTTCCCAGTATTTCTTATGACAAGTGATTTAAAAACTATATGAAAACTCCTGTTTGAAGTAGTATTTTCCAATTTATAGGCATTATTTTTACACTATTTCATTATTTTGTCACTTGTACATAAAATGCCATTTAACAGTGAAGTAGCTAAAATAGCTCTTTTCTGTTTTGCATTGAACATTTTATAAACAGTTAACCTTACTCTGAGACCAGAGATTCTGTAATACTTTGGTATGACATCACAGTAAGCACCACTATCTGTCATGAAATTCAAAAAAGTAATAATCTGAAAAACATCTAGAGTAATACCTTAAATATTCTTTATTTTTGCTATTAAAGCACATATGAAATTATTTTACAACTTGCAATTCATTAGAAATAAAATATTTTTATAAAATCATGTGTTCAAAATTAGAAATTAAAATGCCAAAATATTTGAGCATTTATAATTTTGCTCCATCTCTCTTTAGTAGCACTGAGGGTGTTGGAAAAGTTGACCAGCTTAATGTGAAACCAATACCATTAATAGACTTGTTTGTTAAAAATCAATACATTGAGTAAGCACTACAGATTTCAAATATCTTAAACAGAGAGAGCTGAAAACCATATTTTGTCTGTCTGTGGCAAATTTTTCATTATCAAAGACCTGCTCTTCTTACCTCGTTTGGTTTTTTTTAACTAGCACTGGAAAGTTAAAAAGATAATAAAAGGTCTTCTCTTGGGGAAGGCTTACCCTGCTGTGAAGGAACATGGCCAGATTTGGGGAATGCCCCACTGCAAGGCACTGGGGATCAGAAGGAGCGCTCTTTTGCTTGCAAACAAGCATCACAGCTGGGTTAGAAAAATTTCCATTTATTTTAGCTGTGAGGCTAAGGAGAGCCACTCATTTAATGAGGTCCTGACCAACTCTAGTTAAGACAGTCTGGCATTTGTTCTCCCTTTTAACACCATTTCATGTAAGGAAATCTTCAACTTTTCATGGATTAAAATTCTTTAAATCTGAAGTGTGTTTTACTTTGCTCACTACACATGAGATTTAAAATTTCTGTCTGTGTGAAAAGAAACCTTTACCAGGGTAATGGTAACAGTAGTTTTTCTTGTCTTTAGCATGGTTTGAAACTGTGGGAACCTGTGTGTAAGGGACAAGGAATTTCCTGTAAGTCTGTATTGGGTTTGCATGGCAAGGTTTTGGTAGCAGGGTGGCTACAGGGATGGCTTCTTTGAGAAGCTTCCCTGTGTCCAATAGAGTCAATGCCAGCCACATCCAAGATGGACCCACCACTGGCCAAGGTTGAGCCCATCACCAATGGTGATGGACTATCCAAACTATCCACCTTTTGCACAGTTACAAGGGGAAGTAAATTCAGCACAGTAGCACTTGGCAGAGAGAAGTGAGAATATTGAGAGGAGCAGCCTTGCAGACAGCAAGGTCAGTGCAGAAGGAGGGGAGGAGATATTCCATGTATTGGAGCAGAGATTCCCCTGCAGCCCATGGTGCAGCCCATGGGGAGGCAGCTGTGCCCCTGCAGCCCATGGAGCTCCATGGTGGAGCAGAGATCCACCTGCAGCCTGTGGGGGACTCCTCACTGGGACAGGGGATGCCCAAAGGAGAATGTGAGACCTTGCAGGAGGATGCTGGGAAGGTCTGTGGCCTCATGGAGGGGAGAGCACATGCTGGAACAGTGTTGCTGGCAGGACTTGTGAACTTGTGGGGGACCCACACTGGAGAAGGGAAAGAGTGGGAAGGATCCTGCTCCTGAGAAGGAAGGAGCAGCAGAGACCATGTATGATGGACTGACAGCAGTGCCCATTCTCCATCCCCTGCACTGCTTGGGGAAAGAATGACTTAACTTCACTCCCCATTTGCTTAACTTGACCCATGAGCCTTTGTTCTATTTTCTCTGCCCTGCCCAGCTGAGGAGGCCAGTGATGGAGTGGCTTTGGTGACCACCTGGCATCCAGTCAGGATCAACCCACCAGAGGGATATCAAAGGATACATGTTAAACACAATGCTTTTTTTTATGTGATGAAGGAGCTGAATGAAGAAACTTGACTGCTAGTTTCCAGCAAAACATGAGGACCAGACAGGGGCCCTGTTCTCCGTGCTGTGTACTTATGCCACCCAAAAAAAATCAGATGTGATAGCAACAGCAAACAAAGCAAAGAAGGTGGTGAGAATTCCAATCAAGGTCTGCCAGGACCTGCTGGAGAAGGAGATCCCCAAGGAAATAAACATTGTGTTCCTCAGACTTTTTCCATGGTACCTTGGCTTTGCTCTGACAATGAAAGTCATTCTTGACAAACAAACTAGAAGCTTGTGAGCAAAATGATTGTCCATTTCTGAACCTAACTTGAACCATGTGGAACACTTACTGCTCTGGGTTCACATCCCACTTCAATGTAAATGTGAAAGACAGCTATAGAGCAGAAATTGACAAACAAGGGGGTAGGAGAGAGACTTGGACAAGAGGGGAAGTCTAATTAAAAAAAAAGGAATGCAGTATAAACTGGTATGTTATCTATAGGCCACCCATTTGTGCCAGCCAATTTTTTAATGAATAACACATGCTTCCCTTTAGCAAGTAGGAAAACATGTCTTATACTTAATTGAATTATACTCAGAGGATGTAAGAAAAAAGAGGAGTGAGGTGGGGGAGGAACATCGTTTTAGGTTACAGGGGAAATACGTTCAGAAATGGAGCTTTACACATCCCACACACACACTTTGAAACAGCCTAGGACATTTGGAATACTTCAGGTGCTACTATGTTCTCACAGCTGTGTCATAAACAGTTGTTAAACACCTTATTGCCCCTTATATTACTTTATCATAGGCAGCCACTCCCGTCTCAGTACAAAGCCTGGGCTCTGGTTACTCTCTGGTTACACTCTGGTTACACTCTGGTTACACATGCTGCTGCTACTCTGGCTTGGATGGGCACTGCAAAGAAAAAGGCCTGTGGACATACACACTTGTGAACTAGGGCTTTGCAAACCCATTAAGACGCTCCCAGTGGCCTAATGGTATGGGGTAACAGGCCCATCTCCCTTTATATTGGCTGGAAATGAAAACTGCTGTACTTTAAATGATTTCAAATTAAATATAGTTTATTTGGACTGCTCCCGCTTCTATGTTAGTGGACATATTCCAAAGACAAATTTTGCCTTGAAGACTTGTATTTGATGTAAAATTTCATTTTACATCTCAGTCCTTTTGGAGAAATTTTCTCCATCTTATTTCATGTTTCTTTTTATCATTACGCTTGTTCCTGGTGATATATTTTTTTTTAAATGGAATCTACTTCCCAACATCTAAGCAAAGCTAATATAAAACCTTCAAAATTTTACTTCAAAATTTCATGAGGAAACCAGTTTTCTCCTGTGATAAAACTGTAACACAAAAATGCAATCATTGTTGAAGAAATCTTTTTCATTCTACATTAATTTTTGTTAAGGATTCTGTAGAGGGCACCAGTAATATACCAAGAAACTGTGTCAAGAGAATAAAGAAACCCAGCTGACTGTGCCCTATCTTTTGAATCAATTGGCAGCTACATGCAGAAAATAAACCTAAGGAAACACAAAGTATATGGAATAATATAAGTTAAATTTTTTAATAGTTCAGAAGCATGCTGAGATTTATTTTACTGAGACAAATATGCTTGTGCTGCAGTTGGAAAAAGGAGATTAGCTGGTTGGAAACAATTAACCAAATAGGAAGAGGCACTGAAAGAAAGGCAGGAGAGCCAACAGAAGAGGATGAGAGGGAGCCAGATGTGTCAGTAGCCAGAGAGGGCATCCCAAGGGAGAGGCAGCAAGTGCCAGCTGGCCTGGGCAGAGGGGCACCCCGGGGAGGCTGCACCGTGCAACCAAAGCTTTGCCTTCAAAGTTCTTCTCTGTGCCAGGGTACCTCTGCTCTGGTCAAACTCTTCTTCACAACCTCTGTGTTAATAGCAAATGTAAATTTGCTGTATTTTCCTGGTTTTGATAAGTTAAAGAAAAAAAGAAAGAGATTTTGTTTTATTAGCTGCATTTATTTATGAAGTGTGAGCTTTCTTAATAGACAGAGTGGGAGGCAGGGGACTATTCCAACATTCAGCTAACACAGAATCTCCTACCTCAGAGTAAAAGCAATTGTTTTTAAGAAAAAACAGACCCTAAGAGCAGTTTTCAGTTGTATTGTGACATAATAGCTATATAAATCATGGAGAAAATGAAATGACAAAACTATCTCCTTGCTATATAAGCAACTTTCCTTTTATGTCATGCTGTATATTGTTTGCAATCAGAATCCTACTCATTTTTGCACATTTAAGAAACCCATGACAGAGACACTCATGTTACTTAACAAAAGTACAATAGATATATAAAATATGTGACAGAATATAGAAAGAATATAGAAAATATTTTTTTCTCCTGAAAAGGATTTTTAATAGATTTTCAATTTAATTTCTTTAAATTAAAAAATAGAGTGGCTGTTGATGAGCACATTTCACTTTGCAGTGTTCCTAATTCTACTTTTACTTATTTTTAAGCAGTAAATAATTTAATATGTGGTGGTGACTGATTTAATTTATATTGATGATAACTATATATTGAGTTTTAAGAGAGCCCTGAAAATGTGTGTTTGTGTATGTGTATAAATATATATATATATACACATGCATACACACACACACATATATATATATATATGTCATATATATATGACACATATTAGATACATAATTTTTTTCCTAAATGGGTATAAGGTTGCCTTTTTTCAGAATTGGCATTTTCGTTATGCTGGACCAATAATAATCCTGTGAAAGTTCAGTTGTTATGGTTATGGTAAAGTTTAGCTTTGAGAATTATAAACATCATATTTCTGAATGGAACAAGTGTCTGAAGACAATAGAAGGACATGTTAATCTTTTGATACTTTAGTGGAAATTGCTGTGCAGCTGGTGGAAAGTCCAGCACTGACTACACTTGCCAATAGATGTTTTCTTGGCCTTTGCATAATCCTTATGCTTTGGGTGATTCTTGCATTTTCTACTTATTATAAATTTAAAGGCCAAATTTAACTCTGTTGCTGGTCTAAATCAAGTCAGGATCAAAACTACTATTGTTCTCAATCATTCAAAATTTCTTAGGGCTACCTTTGCAACTATCTGATTTCATGTTGCAGAGATTCATGTGAATCATTTTAACAGTCTTGAGTGGGTTTACATCTCATCATTTTCATTTGAATAAACCTCAAAGTCCAATAGGAATTTCATCTCAAACCTTAAGAACTGAATCAAGACTATGCATAATCCATTGTAAACCATATGTCAGCCTACTTTCCCTGCAAACCTCTCCTAGCATTGTGAGAGGATTTGGAAAGCTCAGCAAACCTTGAACAGAATCTAGTTTCTTGGCTTGTGACCAAACCTCAAACCTTAGAAACTGATTTTCTTTTCCTTGCAAAGGTTTTACACAGTTGCCATTGCCCTGCAGTTGTGTTCAAGGCAATATTTTGCTTTTCTCTGCATGACTCCTGTGCTGCTTCTGAAGTGAAGAAAAACCTTTCCCACAGTGAGTAGAAAACTGCCTCCTTCACAATTAGATATTTGCCTTAGAACAGTACCCATAAAATAGAACAAATTCTTGGGACAGGTCTTTAAATATATAATGTGTATAAATCTCACTATAAAGTTGTTCTAAGTTTTATACCTTACCTTTATCTCTTCATATATCACTTATGATGACTTCAAGCTGCCTTCAAGGTGGACGATATCTTTGTGTTCATGTAGTCCAAAACACAGCTGGAACAGGATCCTGTGTGGGGCCTCTGGGTACCCCTGCAATATAAATACATAGTAAAAATAATAATACTAATAATAGTCTCTTGCACAATTTATGTGAACTATAGGTATGGTGTAAACTTTCCACGAACAAAGTTTCTTGGTGCCAGACTAGTTTTTGTTGGTCAGGAGTCTGCTCTGACTCTAACAGCTCACAATTCTGGGAGCAATTCTTCGTGCCAGCCATCCCTCTTTGGGGCTGTAAATTCTCCTCTTTGAACCTTATAAATCCATTGACCTCTATAACTTGGCACTTTGCATCAGAGTAAAAGACCCACCTGCTAATGAATTTATTGAAACAAGGCATACATTTTGCTGACATGACCCCACATTTTTCCAAATGCTGACTTAGAAATCTTTAGGGAAAGTCATCTGCTTTAAAAAAAGAGGCTTTCTAAACTAATTCCTTGGTTTTATTTAAACATGTAAAATATATGTTGAAGTGCTGTACGAAATAGTGCCAAAAAGTGAATAATAGTGGATATTATTTTTAAATGCTCATCTGTAACTACATTTCTCTGAACTTAAAATTTATGTTTCATGAGAGTTTTTTTTCAGGGAGGAATGCATTATATTTTAAAAAGAAATTAATGACCTTCTGTAAAAGTAGAGATGGCTGGCAACTCTGCTTTGTGTGTAGTAATAAAAATGGTTTATTGGCCTAACGCAGTTAAATGCAGGAGCCAAATTATACTCAGGCTCAACTTCATATCTTGTGCGACTCTGGGGGCATCATTTCCTGACCTGGATTCCTCCCTTTCTCCAATCCCACCTCTTTTTCTGCCCGAAAGCAAAGCTTAGATGAAGGAAAGTAAATAGCTTTTCTCTCATTTAGCTGAATTTGTTTTCCATTGGCTTCTTTAAAGCAGCACCAGTAACGTCCCCAGAGCTCCCAAACCCATTTATTTTCTATCTACTACCTGCCAACTTGAAGCCAAAGCTAATTCACCCCAGAAGGTTTAACTCCTGTCAGCTGCAGCATCAGGGGCATATCAGTGCCACTGTGTGTAGGTGAGGATCAATAGGCTCAGGAAGTGTAGAAAGGACGTGACTGGAGAAAAACAGGGTTTAGAGGCTGATCATGAAGAAATCAGAGGGAGCTGGTATCTGGGTTTGGCAGGGGAAATTGTTTTGAAATAAAAAGGAATATTCCACAAGGAAAAACGGAAACTCAAGCCTATTGTAAAAATTGAGCTGCAGTTTAGTATTTTCTCTTTTGACTTACAACTCTATTAAGTAGACCTCATAGTCAGGTTACAGAAGGATTTTCTTGGTTCTGAAGGACTGAAACCCTAATTTTCAAAGTAAATCTTAGCATCTTGAAGCTTCTCTTCCTCAGTCTCTTTCATGGAAATAATCCATGTGTACAGGCACTTCACTTTATGGTCTCTAGACTGAACACTTCACATAATGTCAAAGGTGACAGGAGCTAGTCAGAAAGATGCAAATCCATATAGGTTATTCATAAAAGTATAAAACCATCCCCAAAGGAAAAGTTACATGAAACATTTGCCATAAATCTGAGTGGTTACATACGAGGAGAAATTTGGTCTGGAATCCTTGTGTTGCGATCCCTGATGAAATTTTTGGCAACGTTTTGAGATTTAGTTTATATTTCCACAATCTCAAATTTAGTTCATAACCTTTAGCAGTTCTCCTAACCTTGCTGCTGGAGTCCTCATTAAAACTGTCTGTATGTTTTCATTACATTAATTTAAAAGGACTACAAGATCATCTGATCTTGTATGACACTAATTTTTACTTCTCAAAGTATAGATTCGATGTAAGTTAAAGCATATTTGGGGAAAATAAACTGTATGTTACTGACACAGAAGAGGATAGTTCATGATGCTACTAATGTCTGAACTGTCCCTTTTGCAAGAAACTGAATGTCCACAACAGACATAGGGAATCCCCAGGAGCCAAACTACACTGTTTGTACAGGGGAAGGCAACTTGCATTGTCTTTGAAAATCTTGGATTTTAAAAACAATTTCCTACAAAATTTTCAAAATCAAGAAATTAGCATGACCCTTAAAATCAGTGTGGCACAAGAGCAAAGCCCACACCACCTGGGCATCTGAGAAGCAGAATTCTCTGCATTGATTTTTTTTCTTTTCTTTGTCTGTATGGATATAGTTTGTCTATGTCCCTTCTTCAAATGGGAGGATTTCTTAGAGGAAGGTAGAAAACAGCATAGTGAATGCAAGACAGATAATGGTATGCTCACAGAAAAAAAATATTTCTAACAGTTTAAGGTCATTCTTTGAGGCTTGAGAGATGATATTTGCAGATGTTATGAATTCCAAGCAAAATATCAGTAAACCCATTCTTTCCAAGGCCAAGGAAAAAAGGGATAAATGGGCATATGTAAATCCTGTTGGATGGGGAGATGGGTGGGCTACCCTAATCATCCAGCTCAATACAAATGTATCTCACTCAAGATCCACTCTTCAGACATCATTATACCCCCATGAGAAAGACTGAACAATCCTTGAAACTGTCAGATTTGTTTTCCTCCACATACCGTGGTCCAATCAACATCTCAAGTTCTCTTCAGTTAACTGAGCACCTGTGTTCCACAAACCTTACAGTCACCTATCCAGCAATATGCTACCAAAATGCCCATATTGATGTGACGTGCTCAGAGAGTTGAGATTGTTCAGCCTGGGGAAGAGAAGGCTTCAGGAAAACCTTAGAGCACATAATTGTTCCTAAAGGGGGCCTACAAAAAAGCTGGAGAGGGAATTTCTGCAAGGTGGTGACAGGACAAGGGAGAATGACTTTAAACTGAAAGGGGATATATTTAGATTGGATATAAAGAATAAATTCTTTACTGTGGGGGTGGTGAGGCACAGACACAGGTTGCCCAGAGAAGCTGTGAGTGCTCCATCCCTTAAAGTGTTCAAGCCCAGCCTGGATGTGGCTCTGAGCAACCTGGTCTCGTGCAAGGTGCCCTGGCCCAGAGCATGGAGTGTCGGAACCAGATGATTTTCAAGTTCTTTTCCAACCCAGACCATTCCATAATTCTATGGTATATTCTTACTGTGTGAACTCTCAAATGTGTTTGTTCTACCTAATTTAGACCCACCTAATTAGATGCCTTGAGTGAGGCATCTAATTTAGAAAAATATACCTTGGACTCCTTGGTGTCAAAGCAAGGGCGCACATTCTTTGTATATGTCCACATATTCTATATATTTCACAAGTTGTTTAAGTACTACAGGATTAGAACAAATATTAATGGTGGAAGGATTGAAGTCAGATCAAGAACTGAACAGTGGCGCTCACAAGGAAATCTTGATAATGATATTCTGGGGTGCAAACTCACTTCCATTTATATGATATTCCTCCTCTTACATTTAAATTCATTCCCTATGCAAAGACACCTTTATGCTCTCACTTTGTATGCACCAGCCTGCCTGCCTATGCCTCCTCATTCTCAGTTTCTCAATAAATTGTGAATCTCTCACTCAGTTTCTGTATCTGAAAAAAGGGATGAGATCTCAAACATTATTCAGTTCCCATATATAATTTTTTATGAAAGCAGGTGGTCAGAAAAAGAAAAGGGTTGAAGTATCTCCTTCAGCGAAAGAATAGGTTACAACAGAGATTTACCATTTTTTTGATACCAAAAAATGCATTCATGAAAGAAGTTTTATAAATAATTAGCTTGGTAAAACTTCAGATGGATGTCAACTATTTATGCATATTAGAGTCTAGTTATCATTAGTAAATGGGCTGAAATTGGTTAAGAATTCCTTATCTATAAGAAATTGTCTACATGTAATTCTATGTCTATGTATTATTTATTACTATAAATGTATATTTATTGAAACAGGGAAAATGCAAAAATATTTTTCTACATGTTATCAAAATTGGCACCAAAAAAACCTTATGGAAAGGGAAATTGTCTATGTTACTGCAAACAGGAGGATTAGGAAATATTTTAATAACATTTCAGCTACCAAACAGATAGTATTAGCAAGAATGTGTTTAGAATATAATTTTTTTTTTCTGTGACTATTTGACAAACCACCCACTTCTGCACATACACAGATCTCACCTCTAACATGCAGATTCCTCTTAATCAAAAAGTGAAGAGATTTTAAGTTTTTGATCTTTTTGATCTTAAATTCTTACCAGTCAAAAAGCCACTTCTTTCCTGGGAAAAAAAAAATCTTGAAAACATTTGGACCAGACAAATATTCATATGAAAACTGTACCCAAGTTTAAGCTAATTATGGAAAAGATAGATATTCTTGATGTCAAACTCATGCTCCAAATGAGGTGAGGATGCTACAAATGAGAGAGGATTAGCAATGTGACAGCTTTAGAAAACTGCTGCTGCTGCCACTGTGTTCTGCTCTGCATGGAAGATATTTGAAATTATGACCATGACCAGGGTAGTGAGACTTTTACAACCCTGCACATGAAACAGGCAACTGGTGAAGGTTTGGAACATTTTTAAGAATGGGTTCTGGACTTAAAACTGAGTTTAAAGCTGAAATCTGCTTTGGGTCCTTAAAGTAATTTGAAGTGGTGTGTCACACTGAACTCTTTAAATGGTGTAAAAATTTAAATCACTTAAAGAGTTTAACATGTAGTTGGTAGAAGAAAAAAAGTCCTATCTTAGGGCTTTGAAGGGGAAGATGTGGGTATGGATGTAAAGCCATTCATGAGACACTGTGACAGCATGGAACTAGTGCTGAATTTGGGATGACTCTTTTGGTCTGGGTTTATGTCAAGATGGTGTCTCTGAGATAGTCTGATTTTTATGGAAGTGGTCCTCACAACATCCATTTATTCCCATTGAAATTGTCAGACCTCTTGCTGTATTAGATGTGACTGGTTACAGACACCTGTCATGTTGCTGAAAGAAGTGCCTGGGCATTGTTTTAGTTATTTCTATGAGACTGAATACAGAATTATCACTCATTTATGCCCCCCTCAAGGAAAAATGTATTTCCAAGCACTAAGTGCTCTCCTTTGCTCTCAGAGATTTGGTAACTGGAAGAAAATGTTTTTCCATCTAAATCTGATAAGGATGAAGAATATGCAGAATGGAGGAAGGAATTGCTTTGAGGAATAGAGTTTAACAACCAGCACCTGGAGGCTTCTTGCTGGAGAATGGGGAATAATTCACTGAAATCAAAGCAGTTTATTGAAGCAAGAATTTGAACCCAGGATCTTACTCTTTTCTGGTAAATATGCAGGTCTAATCAGTACCAGATATTCTTAATGACCCATATTTGCAGCATGAACAGTACAGACCATCTTATAAACATTCCTGTCTGAACTGGGCTCCATGTGCTGCATCCTAATTCAAAGGCAGCTCTCATACAGGTGTGGATTCATTTTGCCTGAGGTAGAACGAAGCTATTTATGTACTTTACAAAGTGCAATAGTTTCTTCTCCCAAGCAACAGGACTCACAGGGCAAAATGTCAGACACAGACGACCTACTGAACACAAGTTAACAAGATCTTGGACAATTTTCTGCAGAGCAGTGTGATGAACCCGTTATAAGGAATTATGTGGGCCCTCTGTGGGCTCTCAGTGTTTCAACTGTATCATTATTTGTCATATTTACAGTATATGACAAATGAGCTAAGGGGAGAAAAACCTGGACTGGAAAGAGATTAGATCATCTGGGATGAAAAACTGCCAACACTGAGGCTTTACACCAAAAGAAAAATAATAATCATGCCTTACATAAAGCATATGTAATCTCTGCAGCTACCTTGAAAAAATGCCCCCCTTCAGGACATTTCTTACCCTTTCTTCTACACACAGTTCCTCCATCTCATTTATCTTTGAGGCAAAGATGCATTTTCAGTCTTCATTGTCCTCTTCTGCAGAAAACACTGTATGCATCATATGCAGAAACATGAGCAAGCTGTGGTTTGAATCCCTTCCACCCTTCAGAAATTATTAAGCATCCAACCTATGACAAGCCATGTTTCTAATCACTTTTATGTTCCATTGACCAAGCTCTTTTCCCAATAGCAATGTCATTTAATACAGAATAAAAATGAAGCCTGACTTTGTTAGAAAGGTTTCTTATTCACCTTGATTTTGGTTTTTTTCACTCTTGAGGCACATTTCTGGTTCACCTTTGACATCTGTGTACGCAACCCCTTACCAGTACAACCCATTTTAGAAAAATTTGTCCTTACATGGCTCTACTCAGACTTCCAGACCTGTTTTGCAGATGCTCTGAATGAAACAGAGGGTAGATGGCCCTTTAAAATGTGACCTGAACAAAACACATTTATGAGACCTCAATGGCAGGGTGTAATGTACAATATGTAAGTATTTAAAGTGTATACTACAAAATGAGATATTTTACTGGCTGAAATCACATCATTCAACTTGTGGCAATGACCTCCTGTGGTGCAACATATTTTTTGTGTGCACATAGACATTACATGGGACGAAAAATCATACTACAGGCAGCTCTAATAAGACCCAGGTATTCAATGAAGTTCAATTCCTGTTTTCTGTAGCATTCCTTTTACCACTGAATAACTTCTTTTTCATTATTCTTTTCCCCCTCTCCTGAGCTCTCTTTCTTGCAGAGTTCAGGGCTGTGGTGTTGGTTCCTCTCCTGACATATCCATCCTACAGTGACCATAAAGAGTAAGAGGCTGACAGATAATGTCAAACAGCTTTCCATGGGAATTGGGATTATGCAAGTACAGTTTGATCTCTGCAATGGTTCAGAACCACTCAGATACACATTGTGCACTGCTGCTGAAAGATTGTCTCCAGGCTACTAGGAGAGATATTTAAGGCACTGTGATGTTTAAACAGAAAAATATGTCTTTTATTAATCATATTTGCACAACTGATCAGCAAAATTCATTTCTTATGTTTTCAGAATTAATTTTGTGGAGCAAAGTGAAGTGAGATTAACCTATAGACCTAAGCAAAACTATGGCTTCTTTGTTTCAGGCTGGAGAAAGGCCAAATCACATTATAGCATACTTTACTGGTACTGTTACATATTAGGAAAGTCCCAAAAGGGTTTGAGAAGGAACCAGTACTTAACAGAGTTAGTGACTGGCTATACAGCTCTATCTTGTACTCTTTCCAGATTCTTACACTATAAACCACACAGTTATCAGTTTCATTGTCACTCTGATTCCAGATAGACAAATACATCACACAGGCACTATGCTAATACTTTGACAAATGAAAGGGTCACTTTTTGGCCCAGACAGTCCATATGTAGAGGTGGTAGAAAATCTAGGAAAAAACTCCTGGAACACATCAGCTTCTATTTTTCAAGTATTGTGCACTACTTGCTTTTCTATTGTTTTGGTTTTTTTTTTAAATTCCTGTAGGATTTTTTTTCTCTATTCCACTGTCTTTCAATGTGATTAATCTAAACTTATTGAATACAAATTTTATCCAGACACATGGTTTCTAGCTAACAGTGCATTGTCTATTATGTGTAAAGAATTGGGGCAAAATTTTAAAATATGCTCTAGTATTTAGCTAGGACATTTTACTTAACCAATCTTTTCTGTGTTCAAAGAGGTATTAAGAACTGTACTGCCTACTGAAGTTAGTGGGAACCTTGCCTGCTCAATATGTCTAGAAACTGGACTTTAATTAATGTTTTATTGTTTATTAAACTTTCTACATGTTCTCACAGCAACGCAAAATTCTAGTGACTTTAGTTTGCTAGGCATTTTCAATTGGTGTAGAAAAATCACCATAACAAGATGGTGTGATAAGGAAGTTGTTGCTTTTATTGTGAATCCTTACTCTACCTCTCTTTTAACCCTCATTACGTTCTATTGCTTGAACAAAGTTTATTTTACATATGGTATCCAAACAAGATAACATGTAAGAATTTTAAAAATAATTTCTTCAACTACACTTTTCAGTGACAATGACTAACTAAACCTATGTCCTCGTTGTCAAGTACAACAGCTCTACCTTCCAGCTGTCACCTGCCCCTTTCAGGAAAAGGCATAGGAAAAAGATGTTTCCTGCATACCCTGCCAGTCACAATGATATCAAAGGCATTGGTTTTATACACAGTGAGGTCTATGTGAAACCATTGGAGACAATGTCCTAATTTCCTTAATAATTAGAAATCCATGCAATGCTACATTCTTTTAGAGAGTAGAAGAAAAACTTCAAGGTCTTTATTTCATGTAATCATCACAACGTAGTGCACTTTCTTTACATTTACACAACACAGACATTTGATTATTCTAATATCAAGGGACTAAGACAAAAAATTTTGGACTACTGATCTCCATATTTTTTTATATTTTATTTAGAATTGCCTTCTTCCTATACATATCAGTACAATTCTACCCTAGCCTCACTGTGCCTAGCCTCATTCAAAGTAATGTGGAAGCATAAGCAGTGTTTGGATGTAAAAGGCATGTGTATATATTACTATTGGATTTTCTAATTATTGCAAGGTTTCCTGTTCATCAGAAATAGGTGGAACTACTGAAATTCAAGTCTGATTATTATTTGGAGCATATGGAAGTCTGAATATATTGCTTTTGTTTATTCCATACCTAATTTCAGGAAGGTTGTGTCCCACAAAGCATTGAATCCCTATCACTTGCAATGAAATCAGGAGTTGGCTGTTGGTTGGGATCCCTCATTTTTACCTTCTCCTCGAGAATCAGCCAAATGACTTGCAGTGGAAGTTTCCAGAATTAAAAACCAAACCACATTAACAACAACAATAAAATCCACAAAAAACCCCAAGCCTGCAGCCGTCCATCTCAATAGACATTTTTCATATCCAAACAATAAAAGCATCAGGCTTAAGTATCAGAATTAAAGCTGTCAACTTACTGGCCAAAAGAGATGTTATTGTTTCACATAATCTAATGTATACATTTAGACAGTTTCATGGTTCACTTAGTTCCTCCAGTTTCTTTTCCATTTGGGATCCATTCCAGTCCCTGTCACAGAGACCTGACTTAGCTGTGAAGGCTCCACAGCAGCATAGCCTGGGTTGTGCTGAGCCTCAGGACACCCATGCAAGTCTAGGTGATCCAGGAAAGAAAATCTCTGAAGCTCTAAAGGTATAGGGTACTTTTAAGGCAAATAAATTGGTAGTAGGAAAGACCTCACGAAGGTATTATTAATGATAAGTTTGAAAGCCTCCCTTCTCCGCATGTTCAAACCAACATAAGCATGAATTTTGCTTTATTTCTCAGTATTATAAAACTTTAACAGCACTGAACTGTAAAAATAACTAAATCTATCTTTTTCTTTCCTCTCCAGAGTACTTCCAAATCCTTCTGTTAAATTTCTACACTCTGTCACAGACATATTTTTATGTTTCTCTCATTTCTTTGTCTCGGCTCTGTGGAAAAGAGAAATGATCCAATAATCTTGAAGAGAGGATTTCTAATAAAAATTTATAAAGAAACAGTAAGTGCTGTCACCTTCACTCTCTCTTTTACTTTTTTTCCCCCCTTCTCTGTTGTTGGTCAGGAAAGAAATGCTTATATTGACACGAACATTTTTGTATGTAAATATAGGCAAAGCTGGGCAAAGACAGGTTTTATACTGATTCCTGTAAAATCTGTTACTGGATCTTGTTGTTCTTATTAGATTTCTAAAGTCCATACCTCTTCTGTGTATGCTCATGGCTGCCAATCTTCACTGACTCCTTCTGCTGCATGCTGTTCTCTCTCAGGTCAGGGCTCCTCCAAGGCTCTCCCCAACTGGCTTACCCACCCCCTTTTATCCCGGTCATTTTCATCAGTTACAGCTGCAGCCCATCGAGGGCAACCGGGACCTCTGGGGCAAAGCCTCTATACACATATTCAAATACATTTCCTCTACTATATTTCCCCCTTTTTTCTTTTACATGAGTTAACAGTTGTACAGATCTTCAATTACAATACATACATTTCTCCATGACTCACAGGCCATGTACAACACCCACATTTTCCCATGACTCACAGGCCATGTATAACCCACATAGCTCCTTGCTCAAAGGCCATACTCTTTCACAGCTCTCTGACCCAAAGGCTACATTGTCACAGCTCTTGGCCACCACAGCTCTCGGCTGTCTTATCTTCTGCTAGCAACCACCGCAGCTCTTGACTGTTCCGTCACAGCTCTTGGCCACCACAGCTCTCAGCTGTCTTATGCTCTGCTAACTATCACGTCGGGATCACCGCTTGTTGTTCTTCTATTATTTCTAGAGTCCCATATTGTTGTTATTAGATTTCTAAAGTCCATACCTCTTGGATGCATTCTCATGGCTGCCAATCTTCACTGACTCCTTCTGCTGCATGCTGTTCTCTCTCAGGCCAGGGCTCCTCTAAGGCTCTCCCCAACTGGCTTACCCACCCCCTTTTATCCCGGTCATTTTCATCAGTTACAGCTGCAGCCCAATTAAGGACATCGCAGCTGCAGCCCATCAAGGGCAACCAGGACCTCTGGGGCAAAGCCTCTATACACATATTCAAATACATTTCCTCTACTCTAGGATCAGATGTGGTAGCAGTTGTATCTGGGCAGAGTTTTCCTCAGATTCTTCTCTTGGAGTAGACATGGGATTCATCCAAAAGGGGATTTGGTCGCAGAACTCCCAGGGGAGTAGAGACACTGATGGGAAAGGCTGCTCTGGTGGCTGCCAGCTCCTCCACGCCCAGGGAGCTGAGTCCCTTTCCCCTGGCCATTCCTGTGCCTGAGAAGGTTTTCAAAAAGAGAAGAGTCAATGCAAAAATAAATACAGTATTTAGTTTCAAACTGCATTAACATCTGGATACATCTGAATATGATTACTGGATGGGATAGTGCACATTTCTTGGCATTGGTCTCCTTGCTCCCAGTGTTTTTCTGCTCCTCGTCACTCACTGGCTGATCCCTTGATGCATAGGTAAATACAATCACACTTGCATATTTGACTTTTCTGCCAGTGTTAGAAGTCAGGAATAATAATTCTTATTTTCACACATGAGTCAACCGGTTTTAACTTTTTGCAGAGTTATTCTGGTGTTTTACCTCTTCCTGTGGAGCTTTCCTGTCCCAGTGCCTGTCTATCAGAATGTCTTCCTGATTTATTTTTTACCTCAAAATTCTATTCTTCTGCAAGGCTTCCATAAAGCTCAGAAAGGACAATATAGTGAACATGCTACATGTCCAACATTATTCATTCCTTTCTGATTATTAACAGAATTAATTTTTCATATACAGCTGATGAATGAATTTCTTTGCATTAATTTCTCAATATAAAAAAAAAATTGCTGTTGTTAAAAGTACATGAAATTAATTAAATTATTAATACTTTTGTCCTTCAGTTTACCCACTGACTAAAACAGTTTCAGATTTTTTATGAAGGGACTCTTGGATAGTTTTGAACAGGTTCTTTTGCCCCTTGACAGTTTCACTTACTCATTTCAAGAGAGGCCTTAAAGTCTTATTGTTAAAACTCACTTTTTGAAATGATACTACAATGAAAATTTAATAACTAATGGGAATACTCTAGAAATCCATCTAAAAGCAACTTGCTGATCAAATTAAAAAAACCTCTCCTACCAAGAGCTGGATTGTACTTAGTCTCCTCTTGAGAGAAGAAGCTGTAATTCCTATTCCAATCCCAATTTTCATAATTTCAAAACTGTTCAAAACTTAAGAAATGTAGCTCAGTTGTTCTATAACCTTAATAATGGGTGTGTTTATACAGAGAAAAATTCTTGACTTCGTTTTAATCCAATATTGCCCATTTTGGGAACCAATGCAGGATCCTTTTCTGCTCCTCTGTAACTAAACAAAAAAAAAAAAAAGTGGTCATTCAGGACTGCGTTTCTTACTTTTATTTAATAGGCAATGTTTAAATCTATGTTAAGTTTCTACCTTTTTGTTTGGGGCACATTTATTCTGTACAATAAGTACATATTACAAGCAGAGGAAAATTAATTGATTCTAAGATAAAAGACACAAGCTTAATAGTCATCAGACACAGCAGCTAAGAGTGAATCATAACAGGCAGAACAAGATTAATGAACAGAATGTAATGAATTTCCTTACAGGCAGTTGTAAGTAGGCTACACTGAGGGGTTGTATACTCTACTTGTGTATACTACATTGGGGGATTGAAATTCCTGCTCTAAGTTCTTATATATAAATGTTTAGTTGCTTATCAGCAGAATGAAAAAGGTCTGGGTTTTGGTGACATCTGAAATAAAAAGCAGCTGCCTGGTGTTTTGGGATCTGCCTTTCACTAGCCAGTTTATAATCACTGCCTCCCTTCTGCAAGGCTCAGAAGTTTTTGTATCCCCAAGGGCACCCAGAAATTAAATTTGCCTGTTAATAACATTGTGTACTTGAAAAGTATACAGATAAAATGCTTTATATTTTTTCCTTACCTGCTTGCTTTTCTGTTTTTCATTCAAGATCTCATAGAATTGTGGTAGAAACATGTGTTTTAATTAGTGTCATTTGCATGTACCTCCTTGAAAGTGAAATACACTCCCAAATTGATTTGTGTGCTCATCTGATTTGTAGGTTCATAAATTAAATATGATAAATTAAGCACTTTCTAATTTTATTTTTTTTATATTTCAGTAGTTGCTCTACAGTCAGCTCTCTGCACAGATATCCTCCGCTATGAGACTGCTCCTTGCTACATTGGAACAACATTTGTCTGTGTGTGCATTGCACACAGCAAATGGCATCCTTATGTCTTTGGTGAACTCAGGGAAGGTGAACTCAAAAATAGTTTTGCACATGGACATAGTTTTTCACTGGACCTGAAAATGTCATATATATCTTGCATAGGTCTTAAGCTATATTTGCATTCATGAATCAGCTGGAAAGTTTAGGATTTCAGTTGTGTTGTGCACTTTGAGGGAGACCATCCTTGATTTAAAAAAGTAGGAGCTAAATTAACAAAACAAACTTCAGTTTTTATCTGTCTGTGCTCTTTTCAACTTACTAATTTCTTGTTCCCTCTGCTTTTTCTAAATTCCAGCCCTTATTCTCTACAAAGTAATGACTTTAGTTTGCTTCATATTTTAAAGGAAGAAATGAGATCTTGTAATGCCATGAAAAGGGAACCCAAAAATCCACGCAAATCCACTTTATGTGGGTTTTACATCCTTTTGCTGAGGAAAAAAAGAAACAGAAAACATTATTTTGTTTGGGTTTTTTTTAAGTTGTTAATTAAGCACAAAGTAAATTTAAAAAAAAATCAAATAAACCTTCTGGAAGTGGCAAACTTGAAACTGTCTGCTAGAACAGAGTTCTAGTAAAAGAGGTTGCCTTGAAGAGACTTCCTTACTTAATGCAACCATTGCCAACACTATAATCTCTTTCAGTGCCCTCCACTCTGACACTTGTGTGTGTCCTAGTATGTAACGAGATACAGCAATTTAATTAGAACACCTTCATTTTTTTCTTGCTCCTAAAGGTACTATGATAGGAGAGAGTGATCTGGGAATTTGGTTGTTGCACTCAACTGTCAGTAGCAGCTCTTCTCCTTTTGTAAAGCACCCAGTCCTTGGACCTTGAAGGATTTCTCACCTGCACAGCTTGTGACACAAGACTCATCATTTGCCTGATGAGTCTATTTTTTAAAAGCTTATCTGGAAGTGTGATCCTTGGGAATATCTTCCCAGGACTGATTTGCCTTGAGTCTATTTTTAAGCAAGGAGACAATGCAAAGGAAGGGATGAAAACTCATGCTGTTGCCAGAAGAAAGACTGAAGTAATCTTCAAATTATACAACTGTGTCTAGAGATGACACTAATGGGCTCCTTAAAAATGCAGATAGCAGCTCATGCAGTGATTAGCTGGTGTTATTGATGCACTAATATTGAGTTCAAAAACATAATACACTCTTTCACATCATTTCACGATGCACATTTCCAAGTTTCAAGGTAATTATAAGTGAAGATGAGACTGTGTTTAAAATAGAATTTCTCTGGTTGGAAACAGACACAGCTTTCCATGTTTCCCAAATGGAACTGTGATTATGGACATAACATAGGAAAGCTTTTAAAACCAATAAGTTTCTAGGCAGTGTTATAGCTTCCTTGTTTATTGGATATTGCCTATGTAGGAATGACAATGAAAAGTGAAGTCTGCTACTATTTGTCATGCCTACAACAGCTACTCTATTTGCTGTCAGATTGCATTGTATGCATTGTGCATCTTTTAACAGCACTTAGACAAGCTGACATAAAATACAAAGATGATCCCATTACATTTTCTGCAACTGCATCTCATTTTGCTAATGCTTACAAATTAAGGGTGTCTATCACCCTGTGCATGAGACAGAACACAGACAGCATTTTAAATCCCTTGAATTTCGTAGTGTACACTGCTTAAGTACAGAAGCAGCCCTACTTGTAAACAATTGACATGTAGCTCATCAACTAGTCTAGTCAATAGGAAAATGCAACCATGTAGTGCATAGTGAAATTATTCCTCTTTATTGTTATTTCTTAGTTGTAACATTATTTATTTGTAGCAGCTTGGTTTTGGTAACTTATTTACAAGAGACAGTTTAAATATACAGCACTAGTGCTTATCTTCATCCACAAATCTCAGTAACCATGCATTTCCAAGGTCAACAAACCCTGGAAAATCCAATGGACATTTACAGAAGTCAAGATGCTAGAGGACAGTCTTTCTGTTGCTATTTATTCATATGTCACAGATTTGTATGAGGAGGAGACTCACATTGACATTGCCAGGAGTGACCAAATGGTGTGGCAAAAATCTTAAGCTGAGTTTCATTAGATGTAGACTTGCAGTTGAAATCCATGTTCTGTGGTAGGACACATTATGCAGGATTTCACTGAAGCAGTTTTACTCTAGAAACAAAACAAGACCTGAGCTGTATAAAGTGCTTCTGTTTCCACCTTGGACCTCCTTGCTGTACTGAATACTGCCTGCTAGGTGCCTGTGGTTGTTATCATTCTCATTCCCACCTCATGCCTACGGCCACTGGACTGAAGGAGAGTTCACTTTGTTACCAATGCTGGGCTGAGATACCCAGTCCAAGCTTTTCTCAGCACAACCCTGGAACCCCTTGGGATGAGCACGGTTTGGGGTACAATGTACACTCTCCACATCTATCAAGTTCCACTCCTTTTCCTAGCCACATTTTTGTATAGTGGTGAATGGCTGGAGATGGACAGTCCTGCTGATTTCCCAGGTCACTGCTGTGCTCCTGGCACACTTTCACAAGAGAAAGAGAAAGGAGAGTAAAAACAAATGCCTCAAAGTGCTTTTTACACAATAGTGTA
Organism: Agelaius tricolor; assembly: GCF_023055355.1. NCBI lineage: Eukaryota > Metazoa > Chordata > Aves > Passeriformes > Icteridae > Agelaius > Agelaius tricolor. Next base: position 82,009,696 of record NW_027269261.1, read on the forward strand.
AAAAGCTGAGAGTTGAGAGCCAGGGAAGTCTCCATGAGTGGCAGTTGCTGTGACCTTATTCAGCTGCTTTTAATAATTTTTGCACCAGACGCTGGAAGATTTTAAGCATGATAGGTTGGGAGAGTTTGTTCCCCTGTTTATCTTTGTTCTTGAAACTGCCTGGGTAAGTGGAGCTAATAACCTACAAGACTTTTTCATAGAAAGCAGTCATTAGAGACTCTATGACAGGTTCAGTTTTTTAGCTGAACAGTTGTTTATGCTTTTCCTGTGATTTCCACGGGAAGTGTATGGCTCTCTATTTCATGTGCCTTTGAAGAGGAAACTGAATTACCTTAGTGTCAAACAGCTCAACTGCCTGTTTTACTTTTTTGTTTTCATCTTTATTTTTGTTGCCATTAACATGGTTACATATGGGTAACCGTATGGTGGGATACAAGTATCAGATGGTTGCCCAGAAGTCTGGCATCTGCAGAAATTATTTTATTTCCAAATGGGAAACTGAATCTTTATCAAATGAGTAATTATGGAATACATGGAAATCATAGTTGGACAAATAACCCAATGCTTCTCCCCATTTCAGAGCATGCCAGATTCACTCAGATATTTTGAGAGGTGATGTGTTACCCAGCCTGTGCAAGACCATCAGGAGTTTGCTGCATAGAAATTTCTAGGTCTGTGAAAAAAAAAAAAAGTATTAGAAACATATTATAGTTGAGTTGACTTATTGGTGTTACTTCTATGCTACAGTCATAGTCATAACCAGTAGCCCCAAGAGGTCCCAGCCCAACAATAAAGACATTGTTATAATAAACACAGCACAGATGCTCAGAGCTGTTTACAATGCACACAGTGGTATAGTCTATAGTCAAAAGTTTTTCTGCTATGGGATTGATTTTTTTTCAATATTTCATGCTTGTTTGAAGTATCCCAAGGGTTGTCTCTGCTACTTTTCTTCAATTCTTCTTTCTAATATTTGTCCTATATTTCTCAATTTTTACCAACATAATAATGGCAAGAAAAAGACTCATTACCTCTACTCAGACTCCTTTCTGTACAATTCCTCTTCAATAATTGTTTCTCTTTATTTTTTGGCCAAGGAGTAAGAAATGTTTAGTTCTTTTATTTGTATAATAAACTCCTATCATTCAGTCTGTCTTTGCTACAGGAATGTTTTCTCTTTAGCAGCAGCTTCAGTACTAGAAATAAACCCAAAGGAATAGAGAGAACTAAAAAAACCTTCATGGATCCCAGGCCAAGAGCAGTTTTGGTTGGACAAAGCTGAGATAAGGGGAGATACATGATGTATTTGCTTTTCTAGAGAGATAATCTTTCACTCCTTTACCTAGAGCATCTCCAATTCTCTGTAGATGTGATTCTTTAGTGACCAAGGCACAGAAGTGAGGAGTTTGTACAGTTTTGTGCTGCACAGTTTTGGTGGCTCATCTTTATATTACTCTCACTGTCATGATCAGATGAGCCATACAGGAAATCTGCTTTGCTGTAATTGCAGAGGGAAAAAAATATAATAGTTCTGGTGGAAAACTGTCCCCAGTGTGTTTATAAAGCCAAATCTGACTTGATTTCAGATTTGATGCAAACTGTATTCTTCCCAGTCACAATCTCCGGATAAAATTAGCTATCTACCTTTAAATAATATTGGAAAAACTATCCTAATTTCAAAGATCTATTGTATATAGGATGTCAAAACTGTTCACCTTTTGGGGTGTCAGGATGGAGGCCATCAGGTCTCCCCAGGTCCAGTCCAGCACCAGGAGAGCTGGTTATCCTGGACATTAAGAAGTGCTGGAATTAATCATCTTGGATGGTTTATACTGAACCTAACTGGGTCCTGACTGTCCTGGGGCCCCAGCTTAGACACAGAACTTCCACTCCATAGTCAAGGGTCTGAAAAGTCACTTGCAAAGCTTTCAAACCTGCCTGGCAAAAACAGAGCACAAGAGTCATTGAAACAAGTAGTTGCTTCTAGAAAGTTCTAGAAGCTTTTTTAAAAAAGCAAAGCCTAGGATAATACTTGCTTTTAGATTGTTTTTCAATGTGCTATGAGATACCCAGAAATGTGCATATGAATCTTTCTCCACTTACAGTAGTGGAGTACTTTTTGAAACTTAGTGTTGGACTGGAAAGGGTGAAAACTAAAATAATTTGGAAGACCTGGATCAAGCTTCATCGTGTACTTTGTCAATTACTAACATGAAGATGAACTTGAACTGATCACTGTTTTATGATCAACTACTACAGGAAAGGACTGAAAATAAAAACACCCCTTTGGAGTATTATTTTTCATTATGACAATGTTCTTTTCTAATGAAAACATCATTCTGATCAAGCCAAGTGTCAGGTCTAAAATCAAATTGTTTTTCTGTTACAATTGGGAAAAAATTGTGGAGGATTCTTGGTCTATTAGGAGATGAGTCTTTCAGGCTTTTTAAAAATTTCATTGTCTGAATTTGATCTAGTTGAAGAGGAGAGTTAAAATGTTACTACATCTACCCATGCCAGATTTTCATTCTCTGCAGCAGTGAAGCAGTGCAAAGGCTGAGAATTCATGCAGTGAGAGACGTTCAGTGGTGTGCAGAAATGTGTTGCAAGGCTAAAGTTGAAAGCAGAGGGCTTTACATGTGAAAGAGATCACGATGGATCAGAAGCTGAACTCTGACTTGCCAGAGTAGTATCCTTCCAAAACCAACAAAGGCAAATGTCACTCAGAGCAAATTAACAGGAATATTAATGCAAGAGAGAGGAGGCAACCAGTCATCTGCTCAGCACTGATCAGTTGTCTGCTGGAGTCCACCCGTGTGCTAAACCACCATATTTTAAAAGTGATGCAAAAGATCTGAAAAACAGAAAGCAAACACTGTAGGATGTTTAAAAATGTGGCCTATAAAGAAATGAATGGGCTTATAAATGAATGAACTGGGCTCGCTTAATACACAAAGGGAAAGGCTCTGGCAGAACAGGTTTACAATTTTGTCTTGTTTAAAATATTGGTCAGATAATCATGTCAGCTAATGGGCGAAAAGGGTATAACTGCAGCAATGCAAATTTGAGTTACATTTATTTTTTTAATTGCCTTTGTAAAGGGATAATAAAATGCTGGAACAGCTTACAAGTGGAGACAATAGACTTTCCCATCTGAATTGGTTGTACAGATCTCTTCCATGGATGATTTCTGTAGGAGAGGAGGACAAATTAGAGGGGACAATCTGAGAACAGTTGTACATAGAAGGGCCAGGATTCAGAGCTCCAGAGCTGCCTCACTCTGTCAGACACTCTTTTGGTGAAAAGGGAGGGAAGGAAAAAGAGAGGAAAAAACCAAAGATGGAAGGCTGCAAGTTCTGTATCTAACAGGTGGTAAAAAAAAAGTGCCTTATTATAAAGCATTCTGCAGATCCTAAAGGATTGACTCAAGAATCCTGTTATGCCAGGCCTAACATGGATCTAGACCTGCATGTTGCTCCTGCTGCCTCTCCACAATTCTTCTGGAGCACACAAGAGGAGCAGCTGGGAGCTGACGGACCTCTTTATTTGAACCAATGCTACTTTAATTGAATCCTAATGTGTCCCCTACATTTTTGGCAGCTATGTATCCCCCCACCTCCCACACCCAGTTCTTTTTCCCTTTTGGCCAAGCAGAGAGATTTTTTTCCTTTGGAGAGAAAAAAAAAGATTGACATTGGGATGTGGCAGTGAGAATTCAGCTTTTTGTCCTTACCTCTCTGCTCTACACTAGAAAGGTTGAAGGTCTGGCCTACCAGTCCCAGCTCTGGTATAAAATAGAAAGCAAATGTAGTGTAGTGCACCAAGTATCCAGTAAACAGCATTGATTTCACACCGTTGTGCAGAAACATGCAGCTGGGAACTTATTAGGATATTTGGGGATCTGGTTACTTCAGACTAATTTTTTTGAGTGCTCCTTTTAAGAACCAGAGCAGAACTGTGCTACACCAGTGTAGCACCAGAACTGTGCTTCACCAAAATGAGCCAGAGGGACAGGCAGAGGCCCTATCACTAACCATATATCAACTCTTTCCCTTCCTGAAATGTGACAGGTAGACACCTATGACAGATCTGTGCCTGCCTTAGAGTTTTAGCCTCACAATTCATTATAGGAGTGCTGATTTTCCATATTTCAAAACTCTAACTTTTCTTTTTCCCCTGAAGATTTTGATTCAAAAAATACCTCATAGCAAGAAAGTGAGCATTATATGAAATACTTAATAATTGCTAAACTGAGGAAGAATATAATTCTTACTCAGTTTAACTGTTAATGATTAAAAGAGTGGAATTCTCTACACAAGGTATACTTTTTCTTTCTTTCTTATTGGACTTTGATCTGTTAACCACTGCACATGAAAAAGCTGTTTTTATAGAAGCAGTGAGGCTGGAGTTAAGTTCTGATGATGGCACTGCAAGTCAAAGGTTTCCAAACTACTGAGTGCATCATTAGTGTGCTCCCAGTGATGTGAAGCTGCGTGGCAGCGAGCCAGCAGCGCCGGGTGCTGCTTGGTGCTGTTCCTGACTGCTGCTGCTGCTACCCATCAGTGCTGATGATGGCATTCACATTTAACACTACTGCTGATGAAAGTACCTGCAATTACTACAACTGCTGATGGCAGAAAGAGTTTGTTAGCCCTGCTGTAAATTACTTCCTGAGGCTTCCTTGCCAGCTTATTTCGTATTGTGAGCAAAATGCAGTCTCTTGGCACTTAGAAAGAGCTACATTAAGCAAAAGTTGTTTAAAAAGGCAGATATTCTGAGACTAAGCCATATTGATGCCATAAACAGAAATTCAGCATTTCCCTCTTATGGCTGATACTGTGTGAGCCAGCCTGAACCAGGAAGCAGCATAGCTTGATGCAGTGCCCAAGCTAATCTGCCTTTTGGCAGAGTTGACAGCACAAGGCTATCCTGATCCTGGGTTCAATTTGATTGGTTCCATTTGATTGGTTCTGGTATCTGAATGGTTCTATTCTCCACCACAGGAAGCTATGAAGTTGGATTTGCATTAGATTGAGAATGTCTAACATCATACTCAGTACATTTCACAATACAGATAGACTGGAACATTCATAACAAATATTGACCTAAGGCCAACACAAAATATTTCTTAAAAATGAGGCCAGAAACCAAGTCTACATGCCACATTAAATCTTTCTGTATAATGCATTAACTATTGCTCCTCTTTCAGGGAATTCAATATTCTGTATTTTTAATATTCAAATTTCAATAGTTAATATCCTTGTACAGATTGACAGAAGCATTCTCCAGAAACTGACAAGGCAAAATGTGTTCCCAGGCTGGAGTGATCCGTACACCTGTCTCTAGTGACGTTAAAAGATAAGGATGGCTACATCAGTTGAATCCAAAGATGCTTTTCAGCCAGTGTCCTGTTTCCAACAGTAGCAAATAGTCCTGCTTTGGCAGATTATGTAAATGGGGCTTGTAGGCCTGCTGCCACAATCTGTGAGCTGCTCCAAAGGCTCAGATGTCCATACTGTTCAAAAGTACATTCTAACATGTTGGTGTTGCACAGTCAAGGAAGAAGACAGGTTTAGCTCAAAGTGAAACTTCTCCATCTTCTTTGTTAGTGGAATGGCTCCTCCAAGTTTTTGCACCAATTCATTGCCTGTCTGTACTTCTCAGCTGATTGTGTGTTTCATGAGGGCATTGGCCATCTCTGCTGGTCCTCCCAGACCTTCTGAATGTAATCCTGAAGCTGTGAAGTTATTTAGCTCAAAGGACAAGCTGGACTTGCTGTGATAATGGAGCAAAGGTAAGACAAAGACAGAACCTGCACAGGGGTTTCTTCATGTGCTGCTCAGTACTGGTTCAGTGTTTTCATGGCTGGTTTTTGTTTTGTTCTTTTAATAGAAAAGGCAAATCAGGGCATTTTGTGTTCCCACTACCCATCCCTTCCCAAAATGTTGTGGGAATGAGACTGTCAGACCAAGGAATATCTATGCTGTTTTGTTCATTTGTATAAAACAGAGTAAGACAAAGAGAAAGAAAATGGGATTTTTAATTCTTACTTTTAGAATGACACAATTAGCCCAAGCTATATTCACTTTAGGGGGAAGAAAGGGATTAGCAAGCAATTTACAAGTCAGAGGAAATGTCCACTTGGTGCTTCTCAACAAAAGCAGGGATCAGGATTATTTCTCCTTGTTAACCACTGCAAACAAAGACAAAAGATTTTTAAGGAACAAAAGATATAGGATAACAAGAAGTGTTAGCCCATCAGATGTCCTCCCACACTATTTTTTCTGCCATTTAACAGATCATCTGGAGCTTAACAGTAAACCAATAATTGTGACATATGGGTACAAGTTTTTTTTGAGCCAGTGTGCAGTGAGCAGAAAACTGTAGGTTGTTAATGCAAGTGCGTGTACATTTTATTGTCTATGTGAGTGACCAAGCAACTAATTTGCAGCTTTGTGTGTTTTTCTTAACACATAAATACAGTCATGCCTGAGACACCAGAGCAAAGTTAAATCCCTGCCAGCAAGTGCTGTCTTCTTGGAAGAAAAAGGCCATACACTGCTAAAAGATTCTTGCAATCTAAATTTAATGTTTAAATGTACAGAAATGTCGCCTTGTTGCATATCTTTGGTTATAAATCTTTTGTGTTTGGAGGCTGGCTAGGAACTGAAATTGCTGTTTGGATAATCACAGCTTTCTTTGGATAGTAATTTAGGATTCATGCTATTAACCCCCTGCATCTCTTTGTATACAGGACATTAAAAACTCCTTGCCAGAAGCAGTTGACTGTTAGACGAATGGGCCAGAAAAATGAGTGCTTACAAATAAAAGCTGGGATTAAACTGCACAGAAAGACAGGCTAAGATTTCCTTTCCATTCTTTGAGCTCCTTTGAGCAGTTTCTACTTTTTTCACAAATTATCATCTTTCAGCTCAAATTTTGGCATATCTGAAGTAAACTGGAAAAAATAAGCCACAACAACTGAAAAAGAATAACTTTGGGGAATACCATGAAAACATTTCAGCCACTGGTATAATAGGAAAGTAGCTGAGAAAGCATTTCTTCCTGCATTCACAAGCATTACTGCTTGTGGATTTTAATTTATTTATCTTTATACAATGTTATTTCTTAGGCAATTTTTTTGGAAACTTGAAATCTGACAAGTGTATAAACACCAGTTCAGCAAAACATTTTTTCCTACACATATTCAGAAAACATCTTAACTGTATTGAAATCCTGCTGATGTTTCACATATATGCCTAAACTACATATGCCTACACACTGCTCTAAATAGCCTATTGCATTGATGGCATAAAGTAACATACACTCTCCCTTTAGATACCTAATTTAAGCCATAGGACTCTGATGTCTTAGAAGTTATTTTTCCTTCATCTCTTTTGGTACTGCAATGCCAGACCATATACATGTCTGTCCTGTAAATATCAGTGGAGATAAATAGTTGCCATAGCTACATTGGCACATAAACTGGACAGTGAAAATAGTGATGTGACTTTCAATTGGTGCATTGCTGAAATTCTCTTCTGATCTAGGTGAGTTTCAGGAATTTGTAAACTTCTTTTGTGTGTGCATTTTCCTGCTTAAAAATAACAGACTGATTTGTATTTTACTCTATAGATTTCAAACATGAATGCAGCATGAAGTTCAAAGCATGCTGGAAGATTGAGAGTAAAAATATCAGATAGCTTCATTTGATTGAATGCAAATGTACACAAGATAGAGGCCTCTGTCTGAGCAAATCATTCTAAACTTCCTTTATTGGGAAGAAACGAGCAATTTGAGAATGTTCTTCTTAGGATCTGTGTTAAACATTTATTGTATAAGGAGGTGGAGGTTTTTACTGTGTTATTACAGCTACATGAGTTAAGTGAAGTTTCATACCTAGTGAAAGAATTCTCCAGAATTTGTACGCATGAGGTTGAGAAACCTTGAGATTAATTTTCTCTAAAATATACTATGATCTGTATAAGTGAACAAAGTAAGTTTTGCGGTGTAAGTGCCAACCTCAAGACTAAATTTCTTTCTCTAATTCTTATCAAAATCTTGGGCCTCACCATGAGACTGTGTCCCAAAAATATGTGTCTGATGAATTTGAGTTCAAGATCAGGTGACCAACTCATCTAACAAGAAAAGGCTGAGCAGGTCTTCCACTCTGTTTTCCTGTACATGATCATCACAGCATTTAACACCACTGATTCTGCAGTCATCCCAGTTGCTCTAGTTACAAGAAATAAACCCAGTCTTTAAAACTCTGAGTCTCTGGCTGAGTAAGAGCAACAGTGCTGCCAGCAGCAGTGGGGATGTTACAGGACGCTGATCAGGTGAGACATGCCCACCATTCCAGCTGGAGGTAGGCATTGCTTGCTGTGCAGGCTGGCACAGACACCCAGTGTCCCTGCCAGCTCCCAAACATGAGAAAACAACTATTTTCAAAACAACTGAGTTTGTGAGCAAGAAGTGTCCTCAGGCTTTTAAAGCCTTTTCAGCTCTGTCCTAAAGTAATGGTGCATCATGTCTAAGTGCTTTGGCCAATCCTTGATTCTCTAAGGAATGAAGAAAACGAGCTATTCTAACATGCCTGACCCGCTTGCCTTGGAGTTGAACTTGGAGAAATGGAAATCTTTCTCTGCCACTCTTCTTGACAGCCTTAGGATCTAAAAGCTGGAGGTTTGCTTAGAGTCATGGTTTTAATAGAAAACCAAAGCTGCGAGGAGTGCTTTGAGAGTAGTAGACCATCTGTTCTCTTTCCGGTCTAGAATTAAGACAATGAACATGGAAATTTGAGAGGAATGGGGGAGCTTTATTCAGCAGGCTCATTTAATATTAATATTTCAGAAGACTGTGCATTTGTGGGCCAATTAGAAGCTACCTGGGCCTCAGACTTTAATTGCCACCCAAATTATCACCATTCCACAATCTAGTAACATCCAGTTTCCCATATATGTAAGGTGGAGGTGTCTTCTTATTTCTCTAGGGTTATGGAAGGATGAAATGCATTTGTATGTTTGGAACATTTAGGTATTACATTTTTGTAATCCTCTGCAGTACCATCTAGGGAGAATCCTAAGCAGAGGAGCAAAATAGATGGTAAGATAAAAGCTCTTGCTGTTTCTGCAATTCAGATTCTTGGCAGGGCACCTTTAACCAGTAAATTTCCACTCCTCTGTCTCTGCAGGTGCTAAGAACCATGCCATATTCATCTTGCTCTCACTTGCTTTCTATTTCTCATACAGAAAGTAACAAAATAAAAAATATTAAAAAAAAAAGCCTACAAATGCACAAAGGACTTGAGAAGAAAAGGAGGTAAAATAAAAGTCAAGGCTATCTACTTTTCCACTTTTAGGTCTCTCTTGAAAGCTAAACAATGACCAGCAAATGAATGAAGGGAAGAGGAGATGGCCGACTGGTCAAAATACTCAGCTTTTAACAGCTGAGACATATTATCTGTGATGAAACCTGTATTTAAAATGAGGTCAAAGTTCATAAACCCTAAAAAGTAGCAGGCATTTAAAGATCAGATCTGGTAATGCACAAATGGGAAAAAGATATACAGGTTATTTTGGGCAGGTGGGTTGCAAAATTATCTTTATTTTCATTTCTTCACTCTAAGTTTCCCTGTGCCACTTTCAGTCTAGAAAAGTAAATTATCTATACAGTTTCAGGTCAATGAAGGTTGAAGGTGAATATCCAAATCCACAAACTTCCTGTGGCACTATCAAAGGCAACTCCCTATTAGTGGGATAGAATTATATGTGAATTATTTTGTTGGCTTTATCTACAGATACAGACACAGGCTCATAGTCTGAAAGAATTTTAACAAGATTTGAAATGTTCTATTTTCTCTCAGATTTTTCTCTTTTTCTCTTTTGTGTTTTTCAGATTTTTTTAAATGGTTCTTTTCTTTCTTTCTTTCTTTCTTTCTTTCTTTCTTTTCTTTCTTTCTTTCTGACTTTTAGGAAGATACACAAGAAGTTAAGGTACTAACTGTGAAAGAATAACAGAAGTTGAAGAACTGTATACTGAAACCTGATAAATGAAAAATGGGCACAGTATCAAATTTAATCACATTTGTATTCACAAGTTGTTGAGAGCTGACACTGATTTATGATCTATCAACAGTCACCAGATTCTATGGCTACTTTATACAGATACAAAGAGATGGATGGATAGATAAACAGACAGTGAAATAATGTTGCAAATTGAGTAGTAGGAGACCTAGCTATAAAAGATAACTCATCCAATTAATTTTTAAAAATATGGAGATTTTTGAAGAGCAGATCTTTGGGAAATCTTCTAAAATAAATGATGTTTTGAGAAAAGCTAAACTATCCTGTTACTGTTCTTTGTTCAAATGTTATTACACCAGTACAACAGAACAATCCCACTTTACAGACAGTTCCCCAAGCACTCAACAGACTGGAGAGAGGGAGTTTCACGCAAATATTTTGTGCCAAAGCACAACACAGAAGTATTCCATTAAAAATAATTCCTTCCTCTAATTCATACAGTGAGTTCAACAGTGCACATGCTTGTGAGCATTAAGAAAACAAGAGGTCCAAGAGCATGAGTGATGGACTGAGGTGAAACCTGAACAGGGGAAGAAAAGTAAAAAGAGTAATGTAAATGTCACTGAAAATGACAGGACCACAATGCATGGCCACAGCCAAACACAGAAGATTCGTCTTTGCACAGTGTCCTCCCTTACAGACAGTTTGTCCTGGCTGTATTAATAGATAAATTAATGGAGGTATCATAGAAAAGAGGAAGTTTCCATATTAACAAAGAAGAAGGCAGTTTTTCCTGGCTGTCCTGGCCCATCTTGCTCAGTAAGGAGACCTCTGTGCCCATACAGGGGTTGGGGTCACCACTCGCCACGCTCGTGCCTGGTGGCACAGCCTGGGCACGAGGCTCAGCCATGGGCCCACTGCCACTGCTGCTGCTCCTGTGGCCTCTGCAGAAACCCCTGGCTCTTGGGAATACAGGTGCAAGCAGGCCCTGGAATCATGAGCATGGTCCCTGTCAGTAGAAATGAATTCCCATAGAGCCATGTGGGACCATGATTTTGGAAGTAGTCTGGCCAGAGCCTGAATTGTTTGCATCTCTGCTGAGTTCAGACTTTCAGAGGACAGCACCTACTGCAGTGCTTCTGTCCAGGCAACAAAGTGATCCACTCTTTTGGCACCTTATCTTCAATTACCCAAGTTTCCTCATCTGTGATATCAAAACTTTTTTAATTTATGGACCAAAGTCACTAATAGCACTCAAATACTGTGATAATAGCTCTCTATAATTTAATAATAGGTATTACTCTTTTAACTTAACTTATGATTAATATTAATTTCTGCAGCCATTATGTGAGTAGCCTCAATGACCTCTTTCCATAAATAATGTCATATTTTCTTTCTAAGTGCTGAAGTATCATGTCTTCTTGACTGACTATGGATTTCAATATATTTTCTTGATCTACAGAAATGATGACTATATTTGTCCTTCATCTTCTTTATTAGACTCAAAACCAAAATCATTACAGAGTCCAGGTTTTCCATTCATTTTTTGCTAGCTATTTCACTGTTAGCTTTGTGAGTCTAGACATTATCCCACTCAAGATAACACAAATTCAGTCATTGCAGCTAACAAGTTTGGAAAAATATGACAAACCAACAAAGACAGTTTTCGCAAATTTTTGAAAATATGTGTCTTTGACTCTTCTATTTTTTGTAATTAAGTACAGTTCCATTTAAATCAACAGTTCTACTAGCTCAAAACATTTTCTGGTATATATTATTCAGATTTCTCTTAAAAGGGAGAAACTCTGCAAAAAAAATGTTTATCAGTAACCTGACCTTTAAAGAGGGAAAGACTACCTCATAGAATTTATGTCTTAATCAACTTGGAAAAGAGATTAATAGCTTGATATGCCTACATATGCATTATTCATATTTTTCCAACATAAACTGCCCATAAATTCACCCAAGAAGGTATTAGGCACATCTAAGCAGTCAGGAAAGGGCATCTCCCTGCCTGCTGTTAAGGCTTGTCCTCAATTGTCCATATTGCTTACATGCAAAGAATTGCTCAGCAGAGACCTCACCCGTCCTTCCAGAGAGAAATCTCAAACCCACTTAGCATGAATTGGCAGCTTGGATGGATCAAGTCCTTGTGGACTGAGTATGTACACCTTGGACCACAGAGTATGTATAGAATTCATGGAAAAATCTGAATCCAAGCCATCTGTCTGTGTCAGATTTTGTTAGACCTATCAAGCACATCAAATGCTTGTGATGGCCACGTATTGCCATTATCAATGAGATTTCACTTCTATTTCATGAAGGGAGATAAGGGGTTTATTTTAAAAAATGTTACCATTTCTCAGATTTTGTTGATTCTGCAGTGTAATGATGGCAAGTCTTGCTCTGCCCTTTATGACCATTTCAGTGAGTAAGGACAAACTTCTTTTTAGTGAACACTGAGAAGGAGAAATGTACTTAGGCTGTACAATGCAAGAAACAGGAAACATTAAATCCTGAACAGGGACATATGAGAGGAGATGAGGAAGGAAATACTGCTAGGGGCAGGAGCAACAGAAGGAACCAGCTCTACTTGAGAGGAGAAGCTCAAAGATGAAAAAACTATTCTGTAATTTGATAAATCTCAAAACAGATAAAATTTGAACATCCCTTTCAAAGTTCTCACTGAATCACCTCCTATCTAACAAACCAGAATGCCTTCCTGGCCTTGTTGTACTTAGCAGGGGAGATGCTGGTCAGTTCTTGGTCAGAAAAAAAGCTTTGCAATAACAGTTTCAGTACTATTTCTCACAGTATGAAGCACCTCATGATTCCCAAGTGGATGAGGCTCTGGTCATTGACCTCTAGTCATGCCAGTGAAAATAAGTCCAAAATGACAGCAAAGCAAATTCAGATGACATTTGTGGAATGTTTTAGACAACTGTTCTGCATTTTCCCATGTTTCATTGTTCTTTTATGAGAAAAAGCAGAAAATAAAGTATAAACAAATTTAAAGTCAGAGCTGCAATGTGGCTTTTTTTGTTAACTTTGTTTTTTAGAAAGCTTTGCAGAAATTGTAGACAGTTCTTTCAAATGATTCTACAGGATGCTGACAAAAAGCCAAATTATTCTTTGTATATGAGCTGCCCTCTGTCTGCATATAAACCATGTGATTTTCCAATAAGAAAGAGCAGCTGGAGGCTTAGTGACATCTGAGGGACAGGGAAAAATGCACAGAACAACCAGTGGCTGTTTAATGTCTCTCAAACTTCTGAAAAAGACATTATTCCAGGAATAAAATTGCCTTGTTGTTTGCCAGTGAATCCTCTGGATATGAGGGACACAATTTATGATCTCGTAACGCATAAACTTTAACCTGTTGGCATCTGTTTGCAGTACCTGGTAGCCCAGTGTCTCCTGGTACCTGACTGCTTTCTGCCACTGCCCCACTGTCAGGCTAAAAATGAGATGTTTCCTATTCCTACCCTAAGGAAGAGTCTGCCTTAAAATTAAGTAATTTTAGTAAAGGAAATATTCTCAACACTTAGTAGATTATAGACAAAATTAATTCTCCATTTTTTTTATGTGGGCATTTTTTTTTTTGTTTGTTTGGACAGCTTGGAAAGATCATCTAATCCTTTCTCCTGCCCCATTGCAGCATCAGAAATAGTTGTGTGTTTCTTAGGGCTGTTTGTTTAACCTGTGTTTAAATAGCTTGCTTGCCAACAATTCAGTCCAGCATTCTCTATCCTACAAATAATTTATTTTGCTTTCTATTTTCTAACCAAAAGAGCTCTTGATCAAAATTGTTCCTAACACTTCTTTTCCTGTCCACTCTGTGAAGAGACATTATTCTCTCTTTCCACCCCCCCCCGCCCCCAATCAGGCTTTTTTTGTTTGAAGCCTGTTTGAGTGTTTTTCTTTAGCTTTGTTAAGCTTGGTTGTTCTTGAGATACCTGAGTTCCTCCAACAATTGATTTCAGCCTTTTTACAATATTGAAACAGACACAAAGGAATGAGAAAGACATGCAAAAAATTAGTAGTAAAATTAATCAGGATCTGAGTAAAAAACACAATTTATGCCAGTACATGTCAAGTTCACAAAACTTAACTAAATAAAGTAGATCACACCGGATTTCTGTTTATGCTAAAAGACATAGGCCTCAATATCTTAATTGTATCTTTTCAGAAAATTTATATTTTACTGTAATAATTAAATATTTCACAGTGTCAACCAGTAGCAAGTGCATTGATTAATATGCTTTTCTTCAAAAAACAGAAAATGAATAATAAACATATAAAGCACAATAGTCCTTCTGGAGAAGTTATTTTTCTTTAGACTGTGTAAGAAAGCGTCAAACAGCACAAATTTAATTTTTTTTTTTCCTTTTCTCAGGACACAATCAAAATCAGAAGGTAGTGATATATTTTGCAAATACCTGCAGGAGAAAATAGGAAGAAAAAATTAAACCAATTAAAACATAAAAGGTAATGAAAATCACAATCCAACTGTGCAATATCCACAATAACCAGTTTCTGGTCTTAAATTTTCCCTACAGTTAAAACCACTCTGTAAAAACTGATATCCTGCAGTTAAAATATTCACTGTAGAAGCTGATTACCTGGATATAATCTTTACATCAGGGGAAAAAACCCCAAACCTGAAGACATACTGGAATTCACAGCAAACATTGCAGAAGCTAGTACCTGCCTTTAACACTTCCTTGAGGAATGCATTCTTCCCAGAAAACATTACCTTTTTCTCTTTGCGCTATTCATCAGAAATGGACTTTCTGATAGTGCTTGCCCACAGTGAATATTAATTCTGAACTGGGATTTTAGCCACTGGCTCCCTCTTATGAATGCACCTGCTCAAATGCAATACACTGATGAGGCTTATTTTATAGTGAAAAAATGTGGTTCAGATCAAATATTTTTCGTTTGAAACAAAGAAATATCATTTGGAAAGGGGTAATAGTTTATACAATTCTCATAAAAAGTGAATAGAAAATTTCAAATCAAGTCAATAATGTAACATCACTGATTAGTAAAATCCTTCTGAAAACTAGACCTTCACAAGGAAGGATGAAATCTCATTTCAGCTGGTGTCTTAGGGAGGGAATGAATTTTGCTCCCAGAAAGCTTAAATATTTCAGTTCATCATTTTCTCTTGAATTTTCAGGGCATCTCTGATCTGTAAATAAAATTCTCTCATGTTCACACTTAATTCTTTATTCTCCATGATGGGTTATTTTTTACCTTGCTCCTTGGGAACATAATTTTCATGCCATGTTTTCTCTACAGACTAAATGTACTATTGTATCTACATACTAAAATGAAGTTCTGTGTTCACCTCAGTCAGGGTAAATAGACATGCTGTGACAGGCTGATGAGCGGCAGCAGGAATCCACCTATGACAAGAGCTTGAAGGTGCGGGAAAGGTTTCTTCCTGTAGGATGTATTTTGTATATGCTGTCCTTTTTGGACTGTGGTTGGGGAGCCCATGCTTTGCACACTGCATAGTAGAAGGGAGTTAATATCCTGTTTCTTGCCTTTTCTCCTGTTTTAAAATTCTGTTTAGTTTGGCAGAGTGTCAGAACCATAGACCAACAGAAAAATCTGACTATCAGGGAAGGAAAAGGTATAAAGCTAGGTGGAGAGATACAGATAGGCCAGACTGACCTTCAAGATTTGAGTAGCCTTGGTGGTGAGCAGTAATTATGTGGGTTATGTACTTGATTAAAGAAAAACAAGGAAAACTGGAATGAGAATTTATATATGGGTGGTGAAATGAGCTAGGTTAGGTTTTGCTGGGTAATTAGCTAGTTACACTTGACCGTATCGCCTCCTTGCAGCAGGGCATTAACAGATGGTGTACAGAGCTGTCAGAACAAAAAGCCTTGCCTTCCCCCATCAAGTGCTGCTGCTGCTGCTGCTGAAGGATCAATTCTTCAGTGCAAGCACTGGGGGGCTAATAAAGACTCCAACCCTGGGAACAGGAGTGATTTACAATTGAACTTAATCTATTTGAAAAATTCTAGCAACCGCATTAAAAAAACCCCAAATCTCATCACGCACCACCTGAATTTCCTCAGTGCCATCTGTCTGCTGCATTAAACAAAGCTCCAGAGACCCTCAGAGGGAGAGAGGCAGAGTTTTAATGATTAACCTAACCTGCCTGTCAGGATGGATAGCTTGATATATAGGCCCTGGGTTGGCAGTTTCTGCATAGCTAGTCACTGACGCTGCAGAGGAGACTGAAGCCAGCAGGAATTCCCCTCTGCTGTGGAAACCAGCGCGAGGTCCCCCAGGACCAGCATGCGGAGGCGGCTTTGGGGGGGATTCCCAGGGGGCTGGGCATGGGGAAGCACTGCCTGTAGCTTACACCTGCAAAGGCAGCCCCTGGCCATCAACCATCAATAACCCTGGAAGCCCATCTGCACCTGAGTTCTTTGCAGCAATATGGCACACACTGCCTGGCTTTATTTCTGCTAAAGAGTTCACCTGCTGAAAAACCTTGAAATGGTTTCAGTTTGGCACCTGAGCATTTACCTTGTGGTACTGATGTTGATGGAGAGTATCAAATTGCCAGCCTCAATTTCATGAGCTGAGATTGTAGTTTTATGAGATTCCTATAATATTCAGAAGTGAATGTGGCCTTTTGATCATGTCCATTTGATTGAGACAAACAATACCTTTTTTAGCATCAGTCTCAAACTTGGATTTACAGGAGATGCCAAAAGTGAAAGCTTTTAGTTTTATGAGAGCAATATTATTTTAATCTCTCAGTAAACATTTTTCCTCTGAATAGAAAGGACAGCTTTTCACTATAAAAATAATTTTAAATTATGGGTGGTATTTTTCACTCACACACTCACTCACATTTTTCATCTCATGCCGATGTTCTTGAAATATTTAAATTAAATTATTATTTCTTTGTATTTGTGGAGAGGATGTAAACAATGCAGCTTTTCTGTTCCAAAATGTTTAAGAATCATCGAGATATTTGTGGGTGCTATTTAATGAGCAATCATTTTACTTCTTTTACAGTAAAATTAATGGTTCCACTTTGCAGGTAAAGAAAATGAAACCTAAGCTATCATTTTACAATAGATTTTACCAGAGCTAGCAATTTACATGCGAGTAAAGTGAATATAAATGGTGAAAACACATTCATAAATTATATATATCTGAAGGCTTAAGGGAGCAAAACATCATCTGACAAGCAACAATCAAAAGTATAAACTAATTCAGTGAAAGATTCATAATTAAAATAATATTTCCTAGAATTAGTTAAATTTTGTATTCATCTAGATGCTTATACATAGTTACAAATATCTAAATTATAAAATTACCTGTGTTTTATGCTCACTGCTAGGCTTGCTTAGAAACCTCTCCAGATCTGTAAAACCTTCCTGAAAATCTTTAATAAAACCCTGCAGTCCTAAAGTATATGTGAATTCTACATAGATAAAGAAGACAAATAATGTAGATATCTATAATATTATTTTCTTTGGTAGTAATTATAATTTTTATTAATTAAAAAACAGTTCTGATGTAAATTAAATTCCTGGAAAAAAAGTCATTTTCTGTCTCTTTACACTGGGTCCCTGTAGTCAATCCCCAGGGTCCAGGGATGAGGAGAACTGATCTCCCAGTAATTACTGAAGGACTCTGGCTCTCCCAGTCAGAGAGGGGAGCAGGGCTCATGTCTCAGCAGTGTCAGGGTAATCCTTCATCACACAAGTTATATACATTTCTCAGAGCTGGCCCCACTCTATCAATCCTTCTGAAATATGAGAATCCCACTGAGGTCCATTTAGTCATCCTGCATCCTATTGTTAATGAATATGACAAAGGAAGACAGATCCTAATGCCAGTATCTCCAGGCAGGCTGGCAGCCCTCTTGCTTTCATTTTCCTGCCCTACTAATACTGATCAGTGCCATTTGATGATTGCTCTGAAGTGTTTCACACACAGACAGCAGGGTACATATCCAAGCAAATCTGAATTCTGGGTATAAAGTTTCATGGGCAACTGTTCCCCATGAATTACTAGGAATTTATGTGTATATATAATGTTTTATAAGTCTCCCTTTACAAGTCTCTCTTTTCAGGTAACAATAATAAAGTAATAATAAAATGAAAAATTAGTTCCTGTTTTAGTAGCTCAAGACTCTTCTGATCCTCATTCCCCTTACGTGCTTACCAAGGATTTCTGCTGCACTCTGCTGAACCAGAAAGTGTTTCACCTGGGCCATCGCTGTGTTAGAAAACATGGACACCACACTGTTTGTACATCTTTTGGACTCAACTATCTGGCACAATGAAAAAAGTTTCTAGCAGTGAAAAAATGAGATCTGTGCCATTTCTCCACACTCTTGTTCCTAGGATCACTGGAAATTTGTCCTGCTGTGTCATTGCTGTTAGGGTGATGGAAGGTACAGAATAGCACATATTCTGCTCTGTCATCCATGTGCTGTCCATGTCCTGTGCCACACTGGAAAGGGAATTCTACTGCTAAGAAAATGGTTGATGGTTTTTTTGCTAATTCAGCACATCTCTTATTTTCTACTTATATTTCCTTTAACTCAAAGGGTATTATGAACGTGATGCTGCCTTCTAATGAAAGTAACCACAGAATGGGTGACAGCAGGGATCGATAAAACGGAAGGCAAAGGAGAACATCTTTTATACTTTCCCTTCCTTGAATCTCCCTATTCCTTGTAAGTGAATTACATGATGAATTTAGGCCACCACTCTAACAAGAACCACCATGATATTTCATGCCTTGGAATAAGCAAGGATTGCTTCTCAGCTACATGTTTTGAAAGACACATATAAGAGTGTTATATAAGATTGTCATGCAAAGGTTTTGTGTGCACATTTTCTGTCAAATAAAGTTTTTGATCCAAAAAGTAGTCTGAATTAATTTTCATTAAAATATCTTAAATAAAACAAACAGGCCTTTAGTCACATTTGAAAATTACTATGTATATTCTTTCACCAATATCTGCTTTATTAAGAGAAAGAATTGTTGTCTAACTCAGAGCAGTAATTACATCTACTCTGTTCAAACATTCTTGCTACTAAACTCTAATGTACAAATGCAGAAGACATTGACTCCTGGCTAGTTTTATTTAAAAAGTCCATTGTGAAAACGTTTTTCCAGCTAAATAATTTTTTCGCATTAATGTGTTTTTTTTTTTTTTCAAAAAAGTCAAAGGGGTTAAAGATGCTGGTAGACCTTATTTCTCAGTACTTTATGCTTTTAAACTTCATCTAAAATTATAGAACTTAAATAAACCTTCTTTACCCAAGTGCTGCTTTTCTGTAATTGCTCTGCCTATTACATGTTAAAAGACTTTAGTCTTCAGTGGGCCTGGGCAACAAGGATCACTTGGCTAAGATGGGTTTTGTCAGACAGCAAAGAAGCTGAAAAAACCCACCCATAAGAAAGATAGCCCCATGATAACAAGGCTCTTTATCATCTTCTAATATCACATTTATATGTCCCAGTATTTCATTTAAATACTACGGATCAAAGGTTAATGAATCATTGTTGGGGTAGAGCTGGTGCCCAGCAAAGAGGAAAGGGCAGCAGGGGCCCAGCACAACCTCTAGAACCTGCAGCGCTAAGGAACTGTGACCTAAGGACTCCTTTTATCCTCTTCTCCTTTTTGATATCCAGTCCATGTGCCTCAGCAGGACCCTTTGCATATTCTCATCCTGCTCACTCCTGTGTCTGTGGGATTCTGGCAGTGGCTGAGATTCTGGACCTGTTCTGTTAACAGGAAATTTAATGGGTGCAAACTTTTCACATCCAGTTGCACCACCTGTAGTAAACTGCTGCTTCAAATTAAGCTAATGCTGGTCAAAACTTGGCAAATGCCAGCTGTAAAGCTACTCCTTTCTCTTCCAACAGTTTGGAAAGGGCTTAACCTGTGAACTGCTTTCAGGTGTCCTCATCTCATAGGGTTTCTTGTTGAATAGTTTAGATGAATTACCTTCATTCATTACTCGTTCATTCATTTTCCCTTACTACTATATATTTTTCATAAAGGGAGAATTGATATTGTACCCTGCCAGGTGACTAATGAGCAAACTGCAGATAGTATAATTCCAGAAATTTTTGACTAGTTTTCATACCTGATATGTCTGAGATCCATAAGGCAGGAGGTTTCCTATACAGAGTTCTGAATATCAATGAGTAACAAAAAAAAGTGTGAATTCAAGCTCCTATGTTGTGGTATTGTTATTCACAAAAGATGTATTTACATAATATTTTAAAAGTTCATTATTTAATCTTGTTCCAGATACTGTGTTCTGCATCTCTTGTCTTTGAATACTGTTCTTTTAACAAGCTTCTATCCTTGGAAATTGCTGATTTTAGGTGTGACTTTTTTATTTTATTGATGTCACCATTACAGCTCTTACTTGAAATAATTTGGAATGCCCTCATGTTCAAGTGCTTTTCTGGCTTGTGTTGTTTAACCCAATGGTAACTCAGACTCTACAGCTTCTCCCTCCTTTCCCTGCAGTGGGATGGGGGAGAGAATAGGAAAAAACAAAAAGCTCATGGGCTGAGATGAAGACAGCTTAAAAGGAGAGGAAAGGAAGGGAAAGGAAAATGATGACAGAAGTACAGACAAAACAAGTGACACACAATTCAGTTGCTCACCACCCTCTGATCAATGCCCAGCTAGTCCCCAAGAAAGTGGCTGCCCCCCCCAGCCAACTCCCCCAGTTCTGCTGTTCAGCATGATGCCACACGGTCTGGGACATCCCTTTGGCCACTTGGGGTGAGCTGTCCCAGCTGTGTCCCCTCCCATCCTCTCATCACCCCCAGCCTTCTCTCTGTCGGGGCCACATGAGAAGCTGAAAAGTCCTTGACTTTGAGCAAGCCCTGCTCAGCAACAACAGAAACATAAATGTGTTATCAACATGATTCTCATTCTAAATCCCAAACACAGCACTGTTCCACCTACTAGGGAAATAATTAACTCCATCACTGCCAAAACCAGGGTAGCTGAACATAAAAGCCTTTCCTCTGTCCTTGTCATTTACCTCCCTCTCAGAGAATTTAAACCTCCCTTTAACCACCAAAATCACTACATTATTTTTGTGTTGGAAGAGTTTTAAGAATTAATTTTTTCTCCTTCACTTGTCTGAAGCTTTAGTGTCTTGTTTTATGGTTAAAAAATTCTACATTTTATTTTACTTTAGTTCCATTTCTGCCTCCTTAACTGCATGCTGACAGGGAGCATACTGAGAGAAAAAAAGGGGCCATGCCATTTAGAACTGCTTCTCATTGACCTCTTTCTATCCTTGCATTTTCAATGCATTCTTCTGGTTGCTTTTCTATGTTAAAATCTGGGTGAGAAGCTTTGAATGCTGACTCTCAAATGTTAAGTCACATTAGCTGAATTTCACTGGAGTAGTTTAGGTTCAAAGCGATGAAGTATGTGCTTATTTTTACTCTCAGCTGAATAACTCTGTTCTTTGAAATCTCTGTTGAAACTGTTTTCAATGAAAAGTAACTGCATTACCTAGAAACACAGAATCATAGAATCACATCATCATGAAATACCAGGTTGGAAGGGACCACAAGGGTAATCTGGTCCAGCCATTCTTGGCAAAAGAACAGTCTGGACAAGATTGAACAGCACCCTCTTTAGCTGAATTTTAAAAAGTGTCCAAAGCTGAAGAATCCACCACTTGTCTAGGAGCATTATTCCAGTGGCTGATTTTTCTCATTGTGAAAAATTTTTCTCTGGTATCCGGTCAGAATATCCCCAGGAGTAACTTGTACCCATTATGCCTTGTTTTTCTTTTTTCCTGTGACTTAGAAAAAGAGAGGCTCCATCTTTTTTTTGTAGACACCCTTTATATACTGGAACATGGTGGTAAGTTCTCCCCTAAGCCTTCTTTTCTCAAGGCTGAATAAACTCATTTCTCTCAACCCTTTCTCATATGGGAGCCTTCCCAGCCCTTTGATCATTTCTGTGGCCTTTCTCTGGACCCTCTCCAGCCTGTCCACATCTTATTGTTAAACATACCTGTATAAATTTGGCTAGGTTTTGGGTTTTTTCAATATAATTAAACTTCTGGATTTTCCCAACATCATCTTTTGGTCATCTTAAATGTGTAGGGCTTTGGTTTGGTTAAATAGAGGCTTGCTACCGATCTGAGAGGAAGCAGATTTGGTTTATTGTCTTTCTTTTTTTTTTTCCTCAAAAGTAACTGGTGGTTTGGAGTCTGGATATATGATTGTTTTCAGAAATGTAGGTGCAGTTCATTTGACCAAAAGGTAAACATTTTTTTTCATAGACACACAAGTGTTTGCCATCTCTTTTCCACAAGTAGAAGGAAAGAGGTATTCTTAGGGAGTAAACCATCTCATCTTGCATAAGATATCCGAAGATAGGTGAATAATTTCCTGACTTGACTTTCTATGGACTCTAAGGGAAACATGAAGTGTTTAGATCACATCCAGGATGTACATGAAAACACATGAAATCCAGTGGATTCCAGTGGATAATCCAGAGTATGTCAGAATCCTCCTCTCCTCTCCTCTCCTCTCCTCTCCTCTCCTCTCCTCTCCTCTCCTCTCCTCTCCTCTCCTCTCCTCTCCTCTCCTCTCCTCTCCTCTCCTCTCCTCTCCTCTCCTCTCCTCTCCTCTCCTCTCCTCTCCTCTCCTCTCCTCTCCTCTCCTCTCCTCTCCTCTCCTCTCCTCTCCTCTCCTCTCCTCTCCTCTCCTCTCCTCTCCTCTCCTCTCTTTACTCTTAGCAAACCAGACTCTGACCTCAGCCTCCAAAGTTTGACTTTATTCATCCTGCACTGGCTGGATTCAGTCAATATTGCTGGATGAGGAATCTTTGCTGCTGTTCCTGGCTCTGAGCATATGGGTGTCATGGGAGTGAGGATGGCTCTTTGCTTAGAAGTGCACATTTCTTTTAAAACAATCATCATCCCTTTTCTCTCAAAAATTTTTCTCCCCAGTAGGAATTGCTATGCAACAAGCTGCTCAGTGTCTCAAAGTCAAAGACATTTTACTTTAAACTTTTTTATTCTAATTAAAAATAGAAAATATGTTTTTTCATTTAGACAGAACCATTGTCAAATTTGATAATTTCCATAGTCTAGTAACAAAGTTATACTCTTCATCACCCAAATCTCTCCAACAAACAAGGCAGAAGTTCCCAAATAGTACATAATTCACAAGTGCAATGAGACTGATGATTTTCTGGGGAGGGAAATTGGTTCCTGAACAGAAATACTCACAAACAGCATTTTAGACAATTATCTCTTTCAGGCATTTCAGCCAAAATGCTATTATCAGGTTTTCAGGAAGCAAACCTGATAATAACCTATCCTGTGAATTTAGTCTGTTTAGAAAGATTAAAGATCTTGTTTAAGAAAAATACTCAGATCAAAAACCTAATTACAATATATATTTTTTCCAAGAGTGAATGATGCTTGTACCCTTAGGGTTTATCTTCATGGAGAAACCATTATGAAATAGATATAAAGCTGTTAGAGAGTGTCCAAAGGAGAGCTACAAAGATGTTAAAGGGCCTTGATGGGATGCTGTGTGAGGAGTGGTTGATGTCTGTGACAAAGTGACAGCCTGGAGAGGAGGAGACTGAGGGGAGACCTCATTGCAGTTACAACTTCCTTGAGAGGGGAAGAAGGATAGGCACTGATCTCTTCTCTGTGGTGACAATGACAGGACCTGAGAGAATGGCCTGAAGCTGTGTCAGGAGAGGTTTAGGTTGGATATTAGGAAAAGGTTCTTCCCTCAGAGGGTGGTTGGGCACTGGAACACACTCCCCAGGGAAATGGTCACAGCACCAGCCTGACAGAGCTCAAGAAGTGTTTGGACAGTGCTCTCAGGCACAGGGTGTGACTTGTGGGGATGGTTCCATACAGGGACTGGAGCTGGACTTCGCGATCTTTGTGGGTCTCTTCCAATTCATCTTATTCTGTGGTTCTGTAAGACAGAAATTTAGAATGCAACAGCTATTCAACAGGGATTTACACTGCTATTCTTCACTAAGAAATGCACTATATTTAGCAGCTGCACTGAAGTCACTCACCTCTGTTCTGGATCTCCAAGGCTCTTTTAAGAATCAAGCTGTCTCTGACAACAGAAACAAGAAGCAAAAGACAGCAAAGCAGGGACACAGAATTGCAAAGTTCCAGCTGCTGAGGTCTGTGATTTACAGAGATCCACAAATATTTGACAAGTTGATATTTCAGGTTCCTTCATAGATCCTGGTATTCAGGTAGGAACCGGACGTGTGCTTGAAAAGTTACAGAATGCTGAGCTTAGGTGCTCTCAGGAGAGGTGGCTGGAAACTCTGGCCTGCATATGACCTTCAATATGTGCATAGATATACAGAAAATAAAAGTATTACTTCCAGCTTAATTACATTATTATTATTATTATTATTATTATTATTATTATTACTCTTTTAGACTATTCCTGCATGTCAATAAGCCCTTAGTAAAAGAACTTGCAAGAAACATATCAGAGTGACACCTGGTAGCTCCTGTCAAAACTGTGCTCATCAAATCCTGCCAGGGAAACTAATTTCATTAGAGATGAGGTTGAAATTGTCACTCAGCAAGTTTATTAATTCTCAAATACCAAGAGTGAAAAATGCACCAGCTGGGTGATAATCACTGAACATGTATAAACAAGGCCCATGCTTAGCTGATCTTCACTCTGGTTAGGGGCCCCAAGTTTTTAAAATAATATTTAATAGACCAGATTGTTCCTGAAGGTAAATGAGGATGTGAGATTTGTGCAACACATATGGACATCCTACCTGACCATAGCATAGAGTCTTAAGTTCTCCAGGTTCAGCCTCTGTGGAGCATTCAGATCCATGAGTATCAGTACTCAGGTGTTTCTGAGCAGGAGGCCCACCTGAGCAAGGCGGTCTCTCAACTTTGGGAGTCCCTGGAAAGAGTAGGGCTGTACCTGACTGCACAGAGCAAATCCATCACACCAGCACCTGTGCCCAGCAGCTCTGCACCTCACCCAAGCACACTGAGAGGAAACTCTGTGGTGTAGAGCTGTCTCATTGCACAGCAGATGTATTACTGCCTTGCAATGCATCTTGTTAATTCTGTAAATTAACGGAATAGCACACAAGAGGTAGGTCAGACTGATCTGTGCTAAACATACAGTGAGCAGTAGCTCAAATGGGGCATTTTCAGGGTGGTGGATGTTTTTGGAAAAGTACCCCTGGTTGCAAGAAAGAAGAGATGGACTGCATTGTCTCTGGAATGGGGCAGCACCTTTGTGGCCAGCACAAATGGGAGCCTTCCCTTTAGTTCTGCTGCTACAGAGTGAGTCTTAAAGACACACAGCTTGCAACCTGCAGTGGGGTTTAGTGACAGGCTCCTCTGCCATTTGCTGTGTGCAGTTAAATGCACGGAGCTGCAGATAGGCACCAGCCATGTGCAGTTCAGTGTATAATGCTATTAATAATTACTTGGTTCCCCTGTGGTCAATGATTTCTAGTAATCCCTCTGTTTTCTCCCTTGTTAGATTTAGATATATCAAAGGCTCTTTGCCTGTAGCGAGGCCACACGGAAAGAAGCACCATTCTGCAGTCAGGGGTTCTTCACAATCACTGGCTTTGCACAGGTTTTTCAAACTTGCTGCTGGATAAAACCATCAGAATTTTTAACATGCAAGCGTCCAGCAGCAGGACACCATCTCATTAACTCTTATAGCTCCATTTTCTGAATACTGCTGTGCAGCTCATTTATATTCATGTATTCTTCCTCCTGCTGTTCCGAGCATACAAGGACCGAGAGCCCTCACAAGGGATGTTTGCATTAAAGCTGCACATTAGCTTCCAATGCCCTGAGGATCCTTTATGTTTTAAGGTAGATACAGCATTTTGTCTTTTACAAAAGGTTCTGCTTGAAAGGTTCAGGGTAGGAAACCTAGCTTTGTCCCAGGGCTGACAGATGTACTAGCCAATTTAACAAAAATATTAGCTGCCAAGAGGCTTGGCAAAATACATGTAATGTCCCAGCTTGATGAGAAAAAAACTAGGATATACATTGCTTATCTGTGGCAAGCTTGTTAGTAAGGTCTGGTTGAAAGTACTTAGAGAAAAAGTCATTTTGTCAAATACCCTGCAGTACCAACGATAAAATATTTCGCACAGACATAATAGTTTTGATAAGTTTTTTCACCTTGAAGGTTTCTGTGAGAATCAGTATTTTTCTGATTACTATTGAAACAGCAGAGACAGGTGAGGGTGAAAGGCAGAGGAGAGAATGGAATGATTTTGAAAAATCTGAAGACAAACTGTCTCAACAAAAGTCTATTTTAACAAAACTGGCTGAAGAGTCTTATTTCCCAGAATGGAATCTGAAACCTTGCAAGTCCTTACCAAAAGCCAGTGCCATCGTTTAGCAGGCTTCAGTGCTAACTGTATTGATCACATTACCTGTGACACTACTCAAACAAAGGGACAGATTTCAAATATAGATTTGAAAGCTATTCAAGGTCCCAAAGCATTTCAACAGCACTAAAATCAATAGTATAATAGACAGAAGAGTGGCAGTTGGTGAGCTAAAATGAATTTATTTTTCTGAATTGAAAGTTTGAATTCCACGGGTTAGTTTCTACCTAATATAGAGGAGAGTTAGTGAAAAAGATGGAGAGAATCCAAGTTCCACAGCCTGCTGGCAAGACTGGCCCTTGGACCAGAAGAGCTCTTCCTCTGCATCTGCACCAGGCACTGGCTGCCACCTCCCCTAACAAACTTGAACATCTCTCCAGAGCTTTCCTTTGCCCAGCTATGAAAACAGGTTTTCTATCTGAGCAGTCAGTTGCAATGTCTACTGCCTGTACTTCCATTAGGACTGGTTGAATTGCTCTTGCATCAGAACATTTTACACTGATCTTGTTCTCCATGTCATTGTATGAACTAGGTCTAATAGGAGTATATCTGCTTGTATTCCCTGTGTTTCCATATATTTTTCCTTAATATTTTATTAGAGGGGGTTTTTTATATTTTTTGTTTGTTTGGGTTTTTTTGTTTGTTTAAATTATTACAAGACTTGCTCAAGTGTACTTCATGGCTTTGACTGTATTTTATACAAGGAATAGTATTCAGATAATTTTAATACAACAGAAGTATGCAAAATTCTTTAATGCACTTTAATATCAAGGCAGAATTTAGTTCCAGTAGAAAATAGAAAGGAAAGAAGAAATGTTTGGAATTCATAGGGTGGTCATAATCTAGTAATAAAACACCTAAGCAGCAGACAGAAGCACAGATTAGGCTTTGTCAGTGGTACATATGGCTTGAACCCAAAGTCAGTTAGTCATAATAGCACATAGACGTGTTCCAGATATTGTTACAAGGCAGAATGGTCTATAAATGGCCTTCTAAAACATCAATCTTTTGCCTTCAGAACTGCTTATTAACTGAGCTGAGGAATACATCAAATATGCTAATAACGTAGTAACCAGCAGCTAAGGAAAAAAAAAATAAACCACCAAATGTTCATTTACATTAGGATCACAGCAGCAACAGCATACTGATAATTTAACCCCCTCTGCTCTGGATAACAACCTCACTGTGACGCTAAGCACAGACTGTAGATAGAATACCATAGTTGAATGACCTCATTGTCAGTTTTAAACAATTAAAGATATTGAGATAATTTAAAAGGACAAGTGGAAGCCTGTTTGCTTCATCTAAGGCTACTTAATAATCAGTTTTATGCACTGAGATAATGAGACATATTAGCCAGAGAGTCGAGGGGGGAAGTTCAGTGAAAAAGCTCAAACTCTCTTAAAGCCTAAGGTCAGAGGGAACACATGGCTTTTCTTGCTTACAAGGAGGAATGTCACACTGCAGCAAATAATACATTAATAAATAAATGAATAAATAAATAAAACAAAACAAGAGAAGGCAATGATTTGCATGCATGTTATTAAGGGGCATTAAGTTAGTCATTTTTCCAATCTGTACTTGACATTTTGGAAAAGGTTGGTGGTCATTCAAAAACAAATTCTGGGCTACCTTGCTTTGTACCATGCTTGGCAGCAAACTGCTATAAACTGCTCCCTTCAATATATATTTTTTCATTCACCTCATGAGTTATGCATGTGAAATTTCAGAATCTTTATTGTCATCAGAAACAGCTGCTCATTACAAGAAGATTATTGTTTTGAGATATATACTGCATTTGTGTTGGAGTAATCAGTTAACCCTCCATGTACATGAGAGTATTTAAAAATGCAGCTTCAGGAACAGGCTGTGCACACATTGCAGCTATACAGAATTTTTAATATTATTTTTTATTTTCTAGCCAGAATCATACCCCTGACCTATCAACCCTCCTTTCACAACCTTCCAATTTGCCCACTCCATATAAGGATATTGAATGCCTCCCTACCAATCTACATCATGGGTGAATAAGAGGATGTGTGGATTTGAAATAAGTGTGGCCTCTAGTTTTCACAGAATTATTGTAAGAAAATAAGTTATTTATATAGAATCAATATTGCTAAAGCATCAAAATGTCAGATATTTTTGAACAGAAAACAGTTCTTTTATTCATATATTTTTATATTTATTTTAAATTATAATTTAAAGCAATTTACAGGAAACTGTTTATGATATGCAATTTTGAGTGCTCTGCAAGCAGCATGCGAAGGTCTTTGCTACTTTCATGTGTTTTTGTTCATGTTGTAGGCATTTATGCACCCTTGTATGTTGACAACAGTGGGGTTTGCATTACTGATTGGTGATGCACTACTCAGTATATCCAAAGTTAGGTCATATCCCACAGCTCTCTGCAGAATCCAGATAATTAAACTTCAAGTAGACCAAGTTAAACTATAGAAACAGTTTCCTTTTTATATCATACATGGTAAATATTATTTTAAAAGCTCCAGTCCAGCATAGGATGGGTGCTTAAATCCCATCAGTGCAGAAGAAGGTGCTTATATCCCTGAAGAAAAGTGCAGGGAGACAGACACAGCCCAAGCTTACATGATGCAGCAGGAACAGAGCAAGGTCCTGTTTCAGCTTCTCTCATCTCAGCTGTCTAAATGAGCAAGGTGTTCTCCACAAGCTCAATCTTCACACTCAGGTTCATCATACCAGACCAAGATATAGTCAATAAATGGGCTTCCACAGATGGCTAATGAAAAATAAGCATTTTCAAAGAAAATCACTAGATTAAAGAGGAGTGAGGCTGAATGTGAGGCTGGAGATGAAGAAAGTGATACTCCCAAACTACTGACATATTGCAGTGTGAAACTGGTTCCTCCAGGGTATTTGAGCTGGCTTTAATTTTGAATCTGCCCCACTGCTCTGAATTATGACAGATCATTATGGAGTCTGTATCTGCCTTCCTCTCACACATTCATCCAACCAAGCAAGATGCTACAGTGTGGCAGAGCTCCAGAACACTGACATCTTTTTTTGGCAAATAATTAATTTCAAAGTATTTTCTCAAATACGTGTAGGCTTCTAGTCAATGAAAATATGAGTTTGCCACTTATTCAAACCATCTGTCTTTATTTTTTAAATTATAATTGTACAATATGTCCATTTTCCAGGATTATTATTTCATTTTTTTAAAGATTACTTTGAGGTATCTGAAGGTTTTATCTGTAATTAAAATATGTATACATGGTTTGATTAAAGTTACTCCATCCAAGCAAAGAGATACAAACTGTTTCTTCTAACAAAGGAAAAGCCCCACTGCAGTGCACAAATGACATGTCTTGCAATATGTAGTGCAGCAATAAGTCAGACTTAGGATCCTGACTGTGTATCGTGGCATTGAAAGAAGTTCATTAAAATGTGAAAGTGGAAAGATCTTCACATTCAATACTCAATTTATATTAAAATCTCCTTAAAATATACCACTGGGACAATGCAAGGTGTTGATACACTTAGCAAGTGACAGAGGTCATACCTTCTATATTCTGCTTATTAAAATACATATTTTATACTGGATTTCAATAATTTCCTGCTTTCTAAAGAAAAATGTAATATTGGAAAAGCATAAAATGATGAGCCCTTTGACCTCCAGAAAAGAAAAAAAGCATCTTGAATTACAAATCATTTATCATTCATATGATCTTTGCTGCCGGAATACAAGACTAACTGACTTTTGAATGCAAGCTGGTGATTTCTGAATGCAAGGCTAAGTGTTCAGCTTATGGTACAGCTGGGCCATTCTCACCATACTACAAAAAAAATCAGCTGAAAGACTGCTTTTCATATATCAAGAAAATGAAAATGGAATAATTATTTTTCTTCTCTAAGCTAAGAAAAATATGGCAAGCATACATTTTGAGTCAAGAGTTTTACTGAATGCATTGCCATTATTTTTTCCACCAATGAAACATTGAGTATTTAGCAATAAATTGAAAAATATAGCATTTATTTTTGTAAAGGTCTGCTTTGTGCTTCCTGGGTAACAATGGATAAGTTGAAATTCTGAGTAGATCAAAAATGTCATCAAGAAGGCAATAGGAAAAATGCCATGATGCAGGAAATTATGTAAACTTTGTTTAGTTTCTGTTTAAAAGCAGACCTATGTTTGCTCACACCAAGCTACAAAGGGTGTGTTTTCTGTGAGACACTGCTGATTCAGAGAAAAAATGTGGTTTTTGAATATCACATCATATTCAATAGCATATTTTTCCATGCAATTATTGAATTATTTCATCTTGATAATGTCAAAGGCAACATGTTTAAATCTTGCTATACCATTTAGACTTCTGCATTAGTAGTCAAAGCAACTAGAAATGATCTGATTTTAACGTGATGAAAATTAAACATTTACTTCATAAAAATGAAGGTTTGTGGAACTTTTCTTTCAATTTGAGCAAAAAACCCCACAGTCTAACTTTCTCAAAACACTGTTTCTAATACAATGGAAATTTTGTTTGAAATATAGTTTATCAGCTGATGAGGAGACTCACTGGGTGATAATATAATGACTCATAGGCCACAAATCCAAGATTCAGATACCAAAGAAAAAGACACCTTCTGTTCATCATCACCATACACTGGAGGGTCACCCCTGCTCTGCCCATGGCCTCCTTGAGCACACACTGGTGGCCATGCTGAGCAGAGACACCATGCTGGCCTATAGGTTATGCTGAACCTCTTGGGGCTGTTCTCCAGCACTCCCTGAGAGCATCCAGGCACGCACAGAGAGCACCAGAGAGCACCTGGCCAGGGGTGGCAGGGCTGAACTCAGCCACAGGGGCTGGTGTGTCACTCCGTCCACAGCCTGATGCAGACACTGCACCTGGCCCTCTGTCTGCTGAGCTGAAATTGTTACTTGCACAGCCAAGGAGCTGGTGTGCCTGACCAACTAACCTAGCTAAGATTCACAGCAGGTGCCTCAGGAACTTCAGGTGCTCAGTAAATAACTGTGGTTCTTATCTTCACAGGCAGAATTTAATGTTTTTCTGTCCCTTTTCATCCAAAAACCCAGTACTTTTACTACACACCCATATTATCTGACAAGTCTGTTGCAAATGAAGCACTTTTTTAAAGCTAAAAATCCAGATTTGAGAGTCACAAGTGTGGAAATGTGAGGAATAAAAGATCCATTTTTATCCAGGAGCTCTGCTTGTTCTCCCACTCACTCAGCAAGCAGCCTGCACTTGCCTCTTCCACTCAGTTCTTGGTGTCATGTTGAGGTGACCATGGGGAGCTGGGCTTGCTTTAAGTGCTTCAGAAAGAAAGCCCAGGAAGGGACTTTTGTACTTCCTAGAGTACTTATGCATCTATTTGGACTCTACATGATAGCAACTTTTATATTTTTCATGTTCCACAAATGTACTGCTTGCATCTTCAGGTAGTGAAAAGCATCTTTGTGTGAAATGATAAATTGATACATTGAATTATACTGTGTTTGCCCTGATATAAAAGTCTATGCAAAGTTGCAGGAAAAGAGAATCAGAGATTATTTCGGGGTTCAGTTGATCAGAAAGGAATATGTGCTTTTATGTATACTTGGAATGGGTTAGTGCATATGTATCCTTAAGTCTTATATAAGTATACAGATGCATGTGCACACACACTCTCCTGAACCAGTAATAATTAATATGATTGTCAAATAAACAGAAGGGAGGGAGCAAAGTTTACAATATTTGTACTTGAGAGGCTTGGGATTTTCAGCTGTGCCTCTGAAGAGATGGGATTTAAGGCTGCTATGAGTCCTACAAAAGAGCATAATGGGGGAAAAAAGAAGTCACCTCTGTCCTATGTGGGCAACAGAGCCCTTTGTGAAGCCCATGTGTGTTTTTGCAGTCCTTGTCTGGCACAGATGTGAGAAATGTGAGTGTACTTGCCTGCAGGCAGGGTGGTGTAGCAGGGGTCCCTGGAGAGCATTGCATTGTGCATGGCACGGACTCTCCATGGCAGATTGTCATGCAAGTAAATGCTGACAGATTCACTTTGCACACCCACCCAGTTTCTTCATTCCCCTCCAGAGTCTGAGCCAGATGTGCTGGCTGTGCTCATGGCAGAGGGGAGGCCAAGATACTTCATGCTGATGCTGTCTTTGGGTTTGGGGCCTGCTTTTCCCATGAATCTTAATAAAGGCTCAAGAAAGCTTCATTTCCAGGCGTTTGACAGGCTACTGCCAGTCCAGAAGCACAGGAGAGCATGCTATGCATACTTGCTCACAGCTGCCCTGCTGGGTTTTTGCTATTAATTGTTCTCTCATGTGCTTTCATATTCCACAGGGGGAAAAAAAAATAGTGTCTCTGTGCTGGAAAGAGATGCTTTGGACAAAATGGAGGCAGTACTGTTCTCCTTTGCAAAGACTTGCTCCTTCAGGGCCTATGCTTTCAGAAAAGAGACAGATTAGAGATAATTCAGTGGAATTTGATGTGTTTAAATTACCTGACAACCACCATGAGTTTCTTTTTTTCTCAGCTTTTCCTGATTACTGATCTGCCATCATCATCTGTTTCTCATTTTATTGATCGTGGTGTGAGCATGGTTTATGCTGCAGAGGGACTGCCACTTCCTTCTCTCCCCCATGCAAGTCACTTGGAGGATGATTGTCCCCTCCCACTTCAGGGGGTCCCTGGCACTGCACTGGTGCTGAGCAAAGGGGAGCGAAAGAATCTTCTTGCCTGCTCCTCTCCCACACACTTCAGTGACCCATCAGCTCTGGCTGCATGCAGTACAGCTAGGTGCAGAATAATTTGCAGGAGATATTGCTTCTGAAATTGCTGGCTTAGCAAGCCTTGAAAAGAAAGCCAGGAAAGAGGGCATTTGGGCTTATGGATGGTTATAGAGATATGTTATGTACTATTAAAAAAGAGAAAAAAAGGTTGAGAACTGGCATATTGGAACATGGTTCTGCCCATTCCCTGTGACTGGTTCAGCTTTCTTGGCCAGCAAACTGAATCACTATCCAGAGCCTTTAAAAAATCAGTCATCATCTATTTTTTTCTCCTGGCTTGTATGACTTTGCTCCTTTTCTGGAAAAAAAAATATATATACAAAACCATCACACTTCCAAAAGCATGCAAGATGTTAACTATGTGAATTCCCTTGTAGCAACACAACATTTGGAAAAATGTCTTATTTCAAAAACATTGTTTCTTTAACTCTTCCATAATGAAAATAGAAGCAAGCAAGGTATGTATTGACCTCAGTATTGGAAATCTGGGATTTTTAATATTTTTTTCAATAAATACAAGAATCTGGCCTTGACATTCAAACTGTGGAAAATTCTTTACAGTTTCAAGCTAGCAGGCTGACTTTTCCTTCTGTTTTGTTCTTTAGGAACAGGGGTAATCCTGGAGCATTTACTGTAAGGAGAGCTGTCATTCCAAAGAAGTCTTCCCTTTTACTGTTCTCATTAGAGTAACATAATTTGAGTTCATAAAAACAGCAAAGATGTGTTGAAAAAATTATTTCCATGGCCAAATTCTTCCTTTTCAAGTAAGATGTGGATCACAAAAGCAGAAAAAAACCTGTCTTATTTTCCGGTAAAACTCTTTAAGAGTCATTTAGGCATGTGCTCCATGTCCATCACAGTGTAATACAAAAATTAACTCTAAATGGACAAGACTGACACTGGAAACCAGGTGCTTAGTTTGCAAACCAAATCCTCTAAAAACCATGTCACTGGAGATAATTCAAGGATATATTGAAAATACAGTACAATACAAATGCTTGAAAAGAGTGGTTTAGATTTCATCATGTGAGCTTGACACTCAAAAGTCAAGTGTGATTTTGTCAGATGATCCTCTGTGATAATGATGCCTGGAGATGAGAAATTGAGGCTAGTGGTATTAAAGAATTTACTTATTCACCTTGCCAGATATTTTGGAGAACCTTAAGTGTCCTCATTGTCTTTAGCAATGAGTCACACAGAATAGAGCATGCATTATTGAGCTCTACAGTCACTAAATAATGCAGAGTTTCCAGGTGGTTCCTTCCTGCCACGTTTGACATGTCCAGAGTAGCAAGTCACCAGAGGAGGATTGTGTGTGTTGAACATGCAGGAGGACTGGGGAGCAGCAATATATGAATTACCATCCTGAATAAAACTCTGTCCCATCAAGTCCAGGTTACCGCTGCCACACATCTCAGAGGATGGGAAAGTAATGTCCCTGGGCAGCTGTAACAGAATCTGCACACAGACCTTCATTCCAGCCCCTTGATGCATATCCAAGGGTCCTTTGGGTTCCTGTGGTGAACTAAAGAAAGATTTCTAGTTGCCTCTAGATATGCACAAGTTTATTAGTCTTAGCTCTCTTTGTCTTTTTGTGTATTTTAACATGTACCTGGTTTAATTCATGTGTTTGCTGGCTGTAATTGTCTCAGCCCAATGTGAACAACACCTGAGCTGGCTTTGGTCTCCTGGTCTTAAAGATGAGCACTCCAAAACTTTTATTGATGCAACTGTAACAATTAAGAAATAAGTAAAAAATTTAAATTTGTACTTGAATGAGATTAAAGAATGGCTTGTAAATAAACTTGCATGTGCTCTCTGGACCCTGTGAAATAGCTCCTTCTATCCCAGTTTCCTTGACTAAGCAGCTCTCAAGGACTTTATGGGTTGAAACCATTTCCACAGAGCCTTCTCTGCATCCCTAGTAGAGTCTCTCTGTCCATTGCTGCTGTGTGTATATGCTCTCCATTTTTTCTGGGGGACACAGCTTGGTGAAACAAACCAGTCTGACAAATGCCTCTCCTCGTTCACTGTCTCGGTCCCTCTGCAAGCCTCTCAGGAGCCCTGGGCCAGTCCCGAGTCGGCAGAGACCAGGGGGCAGCCCTGACATGGCCGACAGCGGGGAGACACTGTCTGTGTGTGCCCCGAGGGTACTGAGGGCACCTGGGCTGGGGGGAGACACTGTCTGTGTGTGCCCCGAGGGTACTGAGGGCACCTGGGCTGGCAGGGAGACACTGTCTGTGTGTGCCCCGAGGGTACTGAGGGCACCTGGGCTGGCAGGGAGACACTCTCTGTGTGTGCCCCGAGGGTGCTGAGGGCACCTGGGCTGGCAGGGAGACACTGTCTGTGTGTGCCCCGAGGGTGCTGAGGGCACCTGGGCTGGGCGCCTTTGCAGCACAAGAGACACCAGAGACAGCGGTAGAAGAGAAAGGGCCGACTCTGAGCAAGGGTTAACCCAAGGTTTTATTAGGATCCCAAGGAAGCTCCTGCACCTCAGGGGGCTTCCTGCCGAGAGCCCCGGGAGATTGCCAAGGTCACATTTAAAGGGAGGTGGAAACCCAAAGTAGATAACATTTTACCAACCAATAAGTGACCCTAAGGGATGGGTACTGGGGGACAGACATTTAGGACAGCGTATGGGGCAAGGCTTGGGGGGCTGACT
Organism: Agelaius tricolor; assembly: GCF_023055355.1. Taxonomy (NCBI): domain Eukaryota; kingdom Metazoa; phylum Chordata; class Aves; order Passeriformes; family Icteridae; genus Agelaius; species Agelaius tricolor. The sequence continues at coordinate 82,045,599 of NW_027269261.1, forward strand.
CCCAGCCTCTGGCTGATCACTCGATGACCTGGACCGAAACTTCTGGATGGAGGGATGGGATGCTGAGTAATTGACAGAGAGCCAGGGTGGGAGTTTGGGGATGATCTCATCCTGGGAGAGGGATAACACAGGTAAAGGGAGGGGAGTACAGTCTGGGATAAACCATTTGGGAAAAATATGGGAATACAAAACAAAACTATTTCAAAGTATTACAAAGTATAAAACCGCACTACAACAGTTCACTGTATTTCTTTAGTTTGGTACTTGCTGCAAACCCATGGCATTTTTTAAGAGTCAAACCAGTAAAGAACTGACCCAACAATGATATAAAGTGGTGGTAGGGGTGTCAGCAAATTTAGCTGACACCAGCCCACTGAAGGTCAGATGGATGCCAACACCATCTCAAAGAATATCTAGAGTGGTGATGGAGTAGGGATGCCTGGTTTTGGTTGATCATCTCATTCCTACTGCTAAACTACAGACTTCAGGAGTATTTGGAGTCTGGCTGACCAGTGTCTGTCCTTCCCCAGCTGTCTTAGCCTCCCTCTACCCCGGAGGTTAAGCTACTCTTGAAGAATGGTATGGCCTTTCAGGACCCTGGGGTGTCAAATGACATCCCAAACCACCAGCCATGCTCCTAGTTCCTAGATGGTGAGTGAACTGTGCATTATAAAACATATGTACATCCATTTGGAAGGCTTTGTCTCTGTTATGGTGTAACCTCTCTCTTACAGCCATCATCTTGACTTCCACTGCAGTCAGCAAGCAACATTAAAGCACTGTGATTATTTGGGTAGTAAAACAGAAATCACCACAGAAAAATGCAATTTGCAGTCAGGTCTATCTGAGGTGTGTGCATTCAGAGTGTCGATTCCTATCTTTTTTCCTGAACATTTAGCTACAATCTTTAGTGATTAATAAAAATTTCTGCGAGAAAGAAAAAATATGAAAAAAAATCAGCATAAATTTGCTTCAGCATAAAATTCATACTCCAGTGAATTACTATTATGCTGCAGACAGCAGTAACAGCAAGTAAGCCATTCAGTATTATTGTAATGCTGATGGTTATTGTTCGTTTCTGTTCACCAAAACAAAGAAAATCAAAAAAAATTGGCAACTCTCTTCAAACCCACCTCATATTAAATCCCTTGGGCTTCATTCCCAACCTGCACCTGCCTGACATCAGCGTGGGCCATTGATTTGCATGAGGAAACACTCAATTTGCATCGGTGCCTACAACTGAAAAAACAGGTCCTGGCTTTTTGCAAGGTTTGGCATACTGTCTTGAAATCAGACAAAATTAGCCTGAATTTGTGAATTGGTTATTCTTTGCCTGCTGAAACGACGCAATGTCTGCAAGCGCTGCTTTGAGAATCTGTTCTTTTTGTCTGAGAACAGATGTCTGGGAGGGGTTTTGGCAGGACCCACTCTGTCAAACAGTCCAGATTTGACAGTTACTTGCTTGAGGGACAGCTAAAATGCAAAGCATTTCTGATCAGAATATCATATTCATCTGGAAGTTAATTACTGTGTCTGCCTTGGTATAAATAATTAATTATGCAAAACCCACACAGCTGTGGCTGGACAGAGTTAAGTGACTTGCTGTCACTGTCTCACGGTTCTGGAAAGGATGAAGGGATTTAGAAAATAAGCTCTTTAACTCTTGGGCCACTCTATTGTGATAGCCCCTTCCCGATCAGAAGAGAATATGATTATCACTGAGCATGCTTTTCTTTACAAAGGGACATTTCCCAGTTCAGCCTGTTCAGGCCCCAGTAGTAATCTCTTCTTAACACTCTGGCTGTGTCAAGCGAAGAAGTCAAACACAGATTGTTTTAGGGGAATGAATTTGCAAAGCCACTGTGCCTGCACAGTCATGCTCAGAGCAATCATTAGCCAAAGCAATGTCTGCATCCAAGTGTGGATGTGTGCATGGGAGTGAGCCAAGAGTGAAGGCACATGGATGCAATAACCAACCTGTCCTGTTTTATAGGCCACAAAGGTAAAGAGATGTCCAAGTCTAGAAATTACAAATATTTTTGAGAGCAGCAGACCTGTATGTGATCTTCTGAAAAATGGGCAGGGTCATGGGTTCACACTGTCAAATAAACAATTTTTCTGGAAGGCAAGGGTGGAGAAATTGTCTTGCTAGACACCCTTTATGGTATGTATTCTCCAGTAGATCATGGATTTTAAGTGTACAAATAGAAGTATCAGCCCATACTCATTTTTGATAAGTGGATTTCTGCATGTAAATCTGATTTGCCAAAATGTTTTTTGCCTGTAGCACTAGTAAATGAAACAGAAAAAAGAAAAGCTTTGTAAATGTGTCAAATACCTTATTGTAGGCAAACGCTGCTGAAATTATTGCAGGAAAATACAACCCAGAGGACATATCTTGTACCTTCAAAGGATCAAACACCACAATTCATTGCATCTTAGGAATCTCAACACTTATTTAATTCCTTCCTTTAAGTAATGTAAAGCTGTGTAAGCATGTATCTACTCAAATGAAGAGGAAGGGAAAAAGTTTGTGGAAGCATTAGATGAAGAAGATACTTATTTGTGACTCTTTCAAGGATTTGGCTCTATTATTAAAACAAACTGAATTCTACATATGGAACTTTTATATAGAAATTTTCATCCCCCAAGGGTCCCAAAATACTTTACAAAGTACAATAGAGATTGTAAGCAAGTGCAGAAGCAATGACATGCTTAGCTATAGTTCAGCTATAACCTTAGACATTATAAAATGTGAAAAGGAAATGTAGTAGGAAAATGGCTTATCCTTTAAAATAAATGCTACAGGCCTCCTATCTACCACCTGGCAGGGTATTGCTGACAGACATGACAGGACATTGGCTCAAACAAAACAATTTATTTCTTTTTTAGTGTGCCATTTTCCCCATGTACTGAATGCAGTCTAAGCTCTGTGTTTGATTTTGTGTTCTTGCCACAGAAATTAAAATTATAGCCTGATCCATGCAAGGATTCTGTCAAATGAGAGACAGTAACACTTGGGCTTTTTCTCCAGCAAGAAGCAAGGCTCCTGTTGAAGGTCCAGGCAGTGGTTTGGGATCCTCCATGTCATTCAATTGTTAACATGCACCTTGGCACAACTTTGGCCCTACTAGATGGGGCAATGACATTTGCTCTCAGTTCAGGTATCACCCTGAGCCAAGGACTTTTCATAACAGGCAGCATTCATGAGGTTGCTGAGGTTTCTAGAGAAATCTGGCTGGCTGTGTGGTACCTGTCTTCAGCACCAAAGGATGGATCAGGCTTGGGAGCAGCCCTGATTCTACTGAAGCCAGGGACAGTTCAGTCACTGACTCTAATGTGTCACTGTCTATCAGTAAATAAGTTCTACCACTGAACAGAAATGATTGCATGTGGATTGTCTTTAGTTTAAAAATTCATCTACAACCATGAATCAAAAGTGGTGGTAAAATTCAGAGGCCTCATATGACCTCTGCCAAAGGTTGCAAGAAAAGGTGCTAGTGTCGCTTTAATGCTGCCAAAATTGCCACCTTAAAAACACACATAATTTTTTACATTGAAGAACTCCTTTCTGAACAATCCTGATGTGTCTGCATGCTGTCATTTCTGACAATGGCAACACCTCAAATACCTGTAAGCATTGTTCAGCAGTCATCTCCTAATTTATTTAAAATGTCTCTTGGAATTACTAGTAAGACGGCCAGGAAAACAAGAAAGAAGAACTGAAGTTTGAGGATCCAAAAACACAGTCATGTTGTTCTTGGTTGTCCTTGGTTTGTCAGTGGTGACAAGCATTGTTAACAAAGATTCTCAATGTAAAGATTACATTGGAAAGCAATTTTTTATCTCAAATTTTCTTGAATCCTAGATTGTTGTTGTCCTGAGTCTAGCAAGATGGAGGTAATGTTCCCCACGGCAGTGCTGTGTTTTGCATTGGTGGCTGGAAAGGTGCTGATCTCACACCAGTGCTTTGGTGTCTGCTGAGCAGTGCTGGAACCATCAGTGCTGCCTCTCCAACACTCCATCCTCACTGGCAGGCTGGGGTGGGCAAGACCTTGGGAGGGGACATAGCCAGGACAGCAAACTCACACTGACTACAGGGATATTCCAGGCCATATGATGTCTGCTCAGCCATAAAAACTAAGAGAAAAGAAGAGAAGAGGAGGGGGCATTTGCTTTACTATGTTTCTGTTTGTCTTCAGGAGCAGCCACTACATGTATTAAAGCCCTGTTTGCTTGGAAGCAGATGGACATCTCCTGTTGGTGCGAAGAGGAGAATAAATCTTTGCTTTTTCTTTGCTGCCATGAATGTCTTTTGCTTTTGCTTTATTAAACAGCTTTTTTTCTTGATCCACAAAGGATTTTTTTCATCTTATTTTCTTCCACCTGTCTTGCACAAAAAGGGAGTGATAGGCCAGCTTTGGGGGCATCTGATATCTAGCCAAGGTCAACTCATCACTATCCTTTTTCTTGCCCAATATGGGGCATGGGGAATTTGAGATAACAATAGTAATAAGGAGAGGCAACAGGCAAAACATGGACTGAACATATCTAGAGAGTGAAAACTAGAATAATCATGGAGAATTTCTGTCATTGAAATTGTGGTGAGGTAAATTGTCCACTTTTGCTTCATTATGATAATGTTCTGTGATTTTGGTGCAGGGAATTATTTTTTGTTGATGTGAGTGAAGCTTGTAAATAATGTGTGACGAATGTGAATTTTTTAGCTAATGCTTAAAGATTTAATTCACAGATGTAAGGCATGGTATGTATTGGGTTTGTGTAATTTAGTGGTGGGGGGTTCTACAGGAGTGACTTCTGTAAGAAGCTTCCAGAAGCTTCCCCCATGTCCAACAGAGCCAATGCCAACTGCCCAGCTGAGGAGTGACAAAGCAGCTTTGGTAGGCACCCAGAATCCAATCAGAGTCAACCCATCACACTGGTACCTCCTGAGATTCTCATATTCTAGGCAGATTCCTCTAAGTTTTGTGACCCAAAGTGTTCAACTTTTCTGGCACCACTTAGACTACTCATCTTTCTCCTTTTCCCCCATTTAGTCTTTTCACATCTTTTTTGTCTGTGTATCTGTGCTCATTTATCTTCTTTCCCCCATCCCTAAGCAGAGGTCTCTCACCATTCCTTCCCCTTGGGGCAGTCCCTTAGCACAACCTCTTTGTTCTCTCATCCTTCTCCCTTGGTTTAGTCATTCCTCCTTTGCAGACCAGCCATGCACACCAAGCACCATCCATCATCCATGCAGGCTCAGCAATGCCAGCCCTGCCTTCTCTGATACCACTGCTTAAATTACACCACCCTGACATCCCCCTAAATGGACCAGTACCTGTCCCCTGCACACATCTCCCTGAGCTACATCTCTAACAAAGGCTCTACAGATACATGTGAAGAAAGGGAGGGTTACAAGACAGGTACTGATATGGTTTTCTGTTTTTTTTGGTTTTTCCATTTTATATCATTGAAGAAATCACAAAGTGTACTTCTATATTTAATGTAACTGTCCATAAATGCATGTAGATAACTTTCTCACATACACATACATATGTGTGTATAAATATATATATGTATACACACACACATATATTTTATGTATATAGTATATATTCAGTATTCCCAGAAGGCCATTTATGTGGTCTGTAACAGGACTCTTGTCATTCAGTTAAAGAATAAAAGAAATTTAAAAAAGAGATTGAGCTGAAAGTTACTGAGTTAACATTTCTGCAGTTTCCAACTTCAGCACTTAAATCTTTCTCATTTTTCACAGTAGATTTCTTCAGTGTTTTGTGAAACTGAGTTCAAGTCCCCCATTTGTACACAATTTAAAACCCAAGGTTATGAGGCAAAACTAAATCTTCTGGCTTACTGAGATGCTATGACAATAAGGCTGTGTAACTGCCTAGCCAAATAAAAACAAACTGTAGATGGGCAATTCAGTTCTTACATCCTATGTGATTTGGGGTGCAATTTAGGAGTTTATCCAGAGTAACATCCATTTCTAAAGCTATATCCCATTTTACTCCTTTCTTTCTGATGTGTGTTTAAGTCAGTGGCAAAAGGTAAAATGTATAATCTGTGCCTGGGTTTGAAGCTCACACATTTGAATTGGGCAAAAGTGCAAGTTTTATGGAGGCTTGTTCTTAGCACATAGAGGGATGTCCACCTGCTCAGAATTCTATGAAAATACCCCTGGTTTGCTACAAGATTTGGGTCAAGGCTGCTTTCTCTCCATGTATTCTAAATCCTGGCACGTTTCCTAGAATGATCTCAGGTCCTTTGGAATAAGAGAATGTAACAACTCAAGTCTAATCCCCACAGACCTCCTTCACCATGTGCTTCTTCCCCCACACCTCGACCTGTGGAAAGCATTACTGTGGTGGTTTGACAGGAAATGTGTTTTTGGGATGTTGTGTTTTTGGCCAATGGATATTCAGGCTTTAATATTGGCATTTAACCTGGCCATTGGGACATGGACACGCCTCTGAGAACACGGGGTTAAAAGCAGAGCTCTCCCCTGGGAGGGTCCTCTTGGGTTTCCGGCGGGAAAGAGTTCGGGTCTCTGCCCCGGCCCAGCTGCTGGCTGGGCAGGGGGAGGGGAAAGCCATGTGGCCGAGAGAGGTAGGCCTGAGCCCCGGGGTGGAAGGGTGGAAGAGAGAAAGAGAGAGAGAGACACCGGGAGCCATCGGGCAGCCCCCCCTGAGAGACACAGAGAGAGAGAGAGAGAAAGAGCCGCTGCCTGAGACTGTGACCTTGAAGCTTGATAAACATGGGCCTGTGCCGGCAGCACGGCTGGGATGGAGAAGAGGGGGGGGGGGGTTCAGCCGGCCGCTTGTAGGAGCTTTTAACCCCTTTTTGGAAAATGAGAACTTCACAGAACATTGACCTTTCCTAGAAGATAGAGTGGAAGATGAGGAAGAAAATGGGCCAGTGTGAGAGAGGTCTGGGCAAGCAAGAGATAGTAGAAGAGTAGAGAAGAATCCTAGTGGGAAGAGATGATGGAGTAGCTTTTGCTGGACTCTTTTTGTATAGCCATGGACAGAACCAAGAGGGTTCAGTGTTGATGCCCCTCGGCCCCAGGGGGTGAAAAAAATGGGGGGGACAGGTGTCCCAAAGGAGAGATTGTGGGGACAGGTGTCCCAAAAGAGAGATGACGGCCTCAGAACCAAGAGGGTTCAGTGTTGATGCCCCTCGGCCCCAGGGGGTGAAAAATATGGGGGGGACAGGTGTCCCAAAGGAGAGATTGTGGGGACAGGTGTCCCAAAGGAGAGACTGTGCCTTTTTTGGATCGGGACAGAGCATCCTTAAAAGACAACCCTAGAAGCAGTTCTGGTCTGTGTTCAGTGGTGAGAGCACTGGACATGGAAAGGAAGAAGTCACGACGGCAGATGTACTCCGGGCGGTGCCACGAGTGACACGGAAACACACGAGGCTTCGACTGTGTTTCCAGGGGAAGCCCATGGTACAAAAAGGACTCCTCTCCTCTTGATGAACTGAGGATTGATTGTCTAAAAGGTGCTGCTGGACTGAGAGTTGGTGATTTGAGGATCAAATGTATTGTGTTGGAATTTGGTGGGGGGAGGAGGAAATGCATTTGTGAGGTTCTCATTTTCCCTGTGTGTGTGTTCCTTTTTATGTAGAGTAGTTAATAAAGTTCTGGTTCTTTTTTCCCTAAGTAAGAGCCTGCTTTGCTTATTCCTGGTCACATCTCACAGCAGAAACCAGGGAGAAGGTATTTTCATGGGGGCACTGGCATTGTGCCAGTGTTAAACCATGACAATTACCTAACTCACCTCTAAGGGAGATGCTCTTAAATTCACAGGCATACATTGTTGTAATGCAGCAGATCCCTGGTGTCACTGGAGTGCCACTGTCCATGCATGTAAACAGACTAAGCTAGAGACAAGTGTCTTCCCTGAAGTAAAATGATGGACAAATCTGCCTCATCCTTAAAATCAAGCCCTGGGAAATCCTTTCAATCAGCCCCCTTTACCTTAGCACAAGATCAGAACCTTGTGCATTACAGTGTGGGATCTCACTAATACTCACTTATTTCAGGAACATTGCCTTCTATTTCCAGGAGCTTCTGATAAAGTGACTTCAGCAGGTTATACCACTATTAGCAAAAAAACCACTGTGCCTTCCCTGTTGGAAACCTCAGCTCACAACTCCCAGCAGGAGCAAGGCAGGTCACTGCGTCACTATTAACCAACAGCTGACAGCTAATTGATTTTACACTCGTGCACCAGTGCTTGCAAATCATAATTTAAAAGCTAATTTGTTTCATACTTTTAATATCATAGGCAGTTTTGTATCCTGTCCTACAAAGCCTGAGCTAATCACAGTCCATCATTTTTACTGCTGTTGGCCCCAAATCTGGTCTTTTGTACGTTCATACTCTGTGACACTCTTCTCTCTTAACCCAAATGTGAGAAACAGCCCTCCAGCACCAGTTGTCTTGTGGATACATCAAGGGAGAGTTTTCAAAACTGAAGCCACTTTAGGGTAGTTTTAATGAGGCCGTGTTTGCTAAAGCATAACTGACAGAAATAATAAGTTAGCATTTGTGAGGGAACCCTAAGAAACTGAGCTACACCAGGCAAAAAGCCAGCAGAAATTGTTGTGCTGTTGAAAATAAGAGAGCTTTAGAGCTCCTAAAATAGCTCTCCTAGCTCGGCCTAATGCAATTAAAGTTACTGATGTACATAATATAAAAACTGGGAGCTCTTCCTGTTAATAACCACTGTGTAACCAAGGTAATCCATTTCATTAATTTAATATACACTTTTGTATCCCCTGATAATAGACATATAATTAAAGGGATAGGCTTTGCATTCCAAAATTAAAATTTGTAAAGGGCAGTTATATAAAAACAAGGCATTTTCCTTAATTGTTGTTCAAAATCACCCTGGTTTACACTTTTTTATTTTATTAAAGTATCAGTACTAAAATTCAGAACAAATTGATATAGGTACTGATCAGTTTTATCAATAAGAAAGCGTGCTGTCTGGTGAAGATGAAAAAAGAATAAATAATTGTAGAATGTGTGGCTGGTGTGGTTAAAAATATATATTGAAGTCAGAAAAGGTCCGTATTTAATTCAATATTCTATATTGCGGTAATGTAAAAATACTAAAAAGATTCACATTATTTTATTTTTCAGAGTATTGATCAGAAATTATGGCAAGGTGATTGTTATTTTATATTTCTCAAAATCTTTGGCCAGAAGCTAAAATTGTATATAAACCATGAAAGTAGATTTTTAGTAGATATACAAAATACATTTAAAGGAACAATGAAACAGAAGAAATTATGTTTAAAAATGTAGGAGTTTAGATGATTGATTAGAAAATTATTAAATTGTGGAACAGTATTCCCTCAATTAAGTATTCTGGGAAAAGAGGAAAAATCCTATATTTGTTTATTCCAAATATTTAATAATTTATATATATATATATGCAAATATGCTTCTTTTACAGAGATACAAGTCTTGTGAAATTTTACGGATAGGACAAAAAGAAATCTGTAGCAGGATGAGAGATGAGTGTAACAATAGGAAGATAAATGTGTAATTATAATGAGAATAAGGAGGCAAAAATGGAGATTCAAAAAAGCTAAATATTCATGAAATAAAATGAGTCAAATAGATAATTATTACAGAGGGAATAGATATGCCAGGATTCAGAAACCACAGTAGTGTTGATCTGTATAGATTTCAATTTGTGATTATTTAATAGGTGGTATTACAAATATCACCTGTTCTATGTGATACTATATATCACATTATACAATGTGATATCATAAAGTGTGGCAAGATCTTCATCACGAAGTAAAAATATTCCCTTGTAAAGATGAGTGCACCTGAAGGCTAAGTTCATTCTTATACCATCTTTGCAAATGAATAGAAGCATTTAATATATATTTTTTAAATTTTTCTTTCCCACAGCTGAATTGAGAAGTAAAAATGCAGTTCTTTCTTTATGGTTATTTACTAGCAATAAGCCTTATCAACAGCTTCTGAATAGTGTGGTGGAAGTGTCAATGAGGAAAAACCTGGGTACTAATGGAAGTATTAATATATGTAATATATTTAAAGGTAAACTGAAACAGGATTTCCTTGAATGCCAATTGTTTAAGGGTCCAGAAGAAGGGACCTCCCTATGGCTGTTTTTGTTGCCTTCTGCTTTCAGTTAAGAGTCTTGTCAAAGGAACTTCCATAAGCCAAGACCAGGCTTTGCTTACCCAGTACTTGCATGCATCACATCACCTAAGTGATTTGAAAAATATTTTTCTCTCTTTCTTTTTTTTTATGGAATTAAAAATTATACTGTGGAATAGTTAAATATACTTAAGGAATAATTAAAAGTACTTCCTTTCTTCCCTCTGTTTCTTTTCAAAATTTTTTTACCTTTGTATTTAATATGATGAGTTTTTCAAATTTATTTTGTGTGGTTGTCTGTGCAGGAACCAGGATTACACTGTTAGTGAAGGATCTGGATGTTAAATTTCACATAGTTGGTGGTTGCCCTGTGCTATCTATCAAGATCTCTCTGTAAGGCCTCCCTCTCCTTGAGGGAATCAACAGCTCTTCTTAATGTAGTGTTGTTAGCAAATTTGCATAGTGCAACACAACTCCTTTATCCAGGTCATTGATAAAACCTTGTAAAGAACTGGCCCTAAAATTGATCCCTGGGGAACACCAGTGGTGGCTGGCTGTCAGACAGATGTTGTCCCAATACAGCAACGCTTTTAGTCCATTCTTGCAGGCAGTGACCACCCACCACATTGTGCACATGTCTAGCTGGATTTTCTCCAGAAGGATACTGTGACAGACGGTATCCAAAGCTTTGCAAAAATTAAAGAAAACTTCTCACACCTACTGCCTTGTTGTATTTTGTTCAGTCTCCTGATACATCATGATTTTTCTAGTGCTTTAACCTCAACAAAATCAAGATTCAGTTAGGGTTCTTAGGACAACCTGTTAACTTTGCCAATTAGTGTACAGGAGGGTAAAATATTTATGAGGTAGGAACTAGATCTGTATTCAGTCAGCTCATTAACTGATATCATTATCAAACTGATACAGGAATCATTAAAAATGTATTGGATGTAAATAGCTTTCAATCTATATTCAGTTGGCTGGATTTACACCAGTAGTGCTAATATATACTCTAAGCCATCTGTTCCCTTAATGAATAGTAGTAGCTGTGTGCACAATTCTTACTTTCATGAACACAAAGTTGGCATAATAATTAAGGACATGTAAAGCATAGAAAAACAAAAGCATGGAAATTAACATTTGAGGTACCTATGTATGAAGAAAAATATGCTGTCTCTTAGAGATATAGCTACCACCAATGGGAAATTTCTCCTGGATTATAAAGTGCCTGTTGCAACTCTACCTTGGCCCCAGGAGACGACAACCTTGCTGTACACTCCATCCCAAAGCAGAAGAGTCTAAAGCACTATTTACTTGTACCAAGTGCCTAAAAATCTGCCAGTTAATATGGCTGTGGTCTGACATGGGCTATATGAGGTTTTGGGTAAGGCTGAAAAAGGGAGAAGAGAATGGATCTAAAACAGGAATTCCTTGCCTGAGTGGCAAGAAACTATTCCTGGAATAGTGAGCTCCAATAGCAGGAGGAGGCGTGAGCCTACTGACCACCCATCTTCTGTCCAGCTCTAGCTTTGCTTCTTCCCAGCACTACACTTAGCTATGGCTCACACAAAAAAGCAAACTGCTCTTTGATAAAAATCACTAGGGAGGACTAACTTTATTTAAGATCCCCATTCCTACATTTACCCCAGTATAAAGACATGAAATCTCCTCTTATTATCCCCATTCTGTACAAAGAAAATGGAAACCAAATGAAACAGCTGAAAAAAATCTGAAAAAGCAAATCCAAGCCCAGAAAACATCAGATCTGGAGAAATAGAGACAGCAGGAAAAGCCCTGAGCAGTGATAGTTTGGCTTACTTTTAAAATACAAGCTGAATGATATATTTTTTGTGAGTAGAAATGATTATTGTGTTATTTTCTTCAGCTGGCCTTCTTCTACTTCCACTTAGGGAGCAGTTTAAACTTGTTCATGCATAGATTTCTTTGCAGCTCCTGAATGTCTCATTACTGTGAAACAAAATTAATTTCTTTCACCTAAATGAAAATAATTCATTTTTGTAAGATTTTTCTATAATAGTTGCTCTAAACGTGCTGTTTGGTTGTCAGGTGGTATTTTCCACACAGTGGTACTGTGTAGCATGAAACAGGTGCAGTCTTAGGGGTGTATAAACTGAGAGCATTGGAATTCATTCATTTTGTAGTACAAAGAACTGTACTTTGTATATCTGAGTGGGGAATCAATAAAATGCTTGCAAACTCTGGATATGTCAATGGATGGAGATAAAGATGAGAAAAAGTTTGTGAAAATTGAATTTGTGACATTTTGGCACAGCTGAAGCCTATGTTTCCATCCTTCTACTCTTCAGAGGTGAACTTTTCCTATGGTGCTGAGATAATAAGTAAGCTGCAACTATGTTGTCACTAGATTTATAAGTATTAAAAGAAACATTGCTGCTGCAAGTGTAGGAGTTGACTGCATGTTGAGATCTGGCTTTTAACTTTCAGTTTATCTGCATACAGGAATTATATTCTAAATCAGACCTATGGCCCCTTGAAGTAGTCAGTGATAAATTGCAGAGGAATCCTGCAGGTATGAAGTGTGGAAAAATCCCTCTCACTTAACTTTTTGCTCTTCACCTTGAATAGCTAAAGCATAACATATCCTGAAAGAGGAAAGTTACTTATTGCTTAAAAAATGTATATATGGAACTTTTAATTTCTCAGTTCTTCTATATACTTGAATAATTTCCTGTGAGTTCCGTTGCTTCCTTACCTGCTGATTATTACCAAAGATAACTGAGAGGTGAATGTATAGAAAAGAGTTAGAAAACACAACAAATGGAACGGACAAAAATGCCCAAAACTGTTCTGATTTTCTCAAGGAGAGAATTACAGATGCATTGCATGATCCATTGCATTTATTATCTCACAATAAAGAAGTAAATGCCAGTCTTGAGTAAAGACGAATTCTCTTATTTTTAAGTCCACAGTGATATTAGCTATTATACCTTGCAGATACCATGTTTGTGGAACAAATGGCCATCTGAGCAGCTGAGTTGCCTCGCAGGAGTCACACACAAGTCAGAGCCTCTGTGACCCTACTTCAGAAGCAAGTATAGACATTGCTAGGAGATCAAGGGTATCTCTCTTCTCATGAAAGCTTGTGACAAAGCTGAGCAAAGCAAGCAAACAACCCCAAAAGAGGGTGAGGCTACTTAGCAAGAGGATCAAACAGAATGTCTTTGCTATAGGCAGATCTACTTGACACCTCAGAGAAATAAAGGTCTGAATCTAATTCACTGCATCAGCTGCTTTCACTAAAATGATGGAAAATGTATTACAAAAAGCAGTTAGCTTCAGAATAACTCACCACAAAGTCTCAGGCATCTGGTTGAGAGTCGAAACATGCTAAATTCTGTTGGTTATAGCACTTGCCATATTCGATTCAGCAACTCTCTAACTCTCACTCACTACCTAATTAGATTGGAAGTGTTGCAGAACCTTCTTTTGCCACATCATCTCCCTAACCCTAGCAGTGCTATTGGCATCTTGATTACCACCAGTTCCTTTTCTAGTTCATTTCAGCCTGGAAAATGTTCCCTGTTGTGCATATTGAGTGGTCCCCAGGGAAAGCACAATCCTCTGCTCTTTCAGGATGGCTCCCCTAACCCCAAGGTGTGTTGTAAGCATAAGGTAAGAGTTACTTTATCTCTGTGACTCAGCTACAGTCTTTATAGGAACCAAATAGACAAAAGAGGTCAGTCACCTGAGGTGTGCATATGACTTCAACCCATTTCTGAATATATTCTCTACTTTCTTTACACACACAAGTGCAAACAGATCCAAGAATCAATGGCTTGCATGTATAGAACAATATATCGAACATATTGGAGGCAGCTCACTTTTCTCATGGAAAAAGCAAAAGCAATTTTCAATGATCTTCCATAGAAGGCAAAGTCTGAGATAGGACAGAGAATTGTCATGGAATAGCTGGTTTGTACTAACTTCCTGATCTGTAAGACAATAACAAATGGCTCTTATGATGTTTTGCTGCATGCTCTTTAATATCTACTGTAGTTGAATATCCACTGAGTATCCAACTCAGTGCTTTACATCAAGCACTGAGTTGTATACTCTGTGAAGGCCCCAAGATCTAGGGAAAGTACAGGGAATGTACAGTCCAAGGTTGGAACAAATGATGAACTAAAAGGCTGGAGTCTTGACAAGAGGAAAGAGTGCTGAGGAGGCATTTTGTGTGAGTCTGGGCTTGGTATGGAGGCTTCATCAGTAGTGTCCTGCTTTCAGGACTTGCTAGTGGGAAGTGGGATGTATGGCAAATGGATAAGAGAAGTAAGGAAATGAGAAAAGGGGGTGTCAGAAGTGCATGGCTTAGGCCACCATGGCATGTACTGGTGCGTGGCTTAGGCCACCATTTTGACTAAGCAGAACAAGCAGGAGAACATGGGAGAGTTACAGGGTTACAGGTAGAGATGAGGATTGAAGTGGACTCTGGAGTGTCAGGATAGCACAGATTGTGTTGTCTTGATTTGCTCAGTTTTTGTTCTAAAGATGAGCTCTCCTATAAATCATGCCTGGCTCATTAGCCTGTCTTTCTTCTCAGAACTCAGACCTGGCAGTTTCAGCTCTGCAAAAAACCCCTTAGACTCACTCTTAGATATTTCTCTGAAATTAGCAGCTCAATATGCAGCAGCAGTCAAAATGTCATCGTGATGCTGGACATTGTCAGATTAAGCATTCAGAACAAACCAGATGACACCATTTTGACACTACAAAAAACCATTGATTTGCATCTCTGGCCACTACATCTCAAAAGGAATATGGTGGAGTTCAAAAAAGACATAGGGAGAGGCAGCTAAAATTGTCAAGAGAATGAAGCAGCTGTCTTGGGAAGAGGAACTGAAAGAAAGCTGAAAGAAATCTGTATGGGGATGTGAAGAAAGTTTACAGAATCACAAAAGCAATGGACAATCTGAATTAACTGTTCCTTCAGTTCTCACTGCGTGAGTCAGGGAACACTCAATAAAACTAAAAAGGGGTCATTTTAGAAAAGATAAAAGAGAATACATCTTTACACAGTGGGTAGAAAAGTTTTGGAATTTGTTGCTATAGGAGGTTGTAAGGCAGATAGTAATGGCAGGGCCAAGGAGGATTTAGACAGATTTATGGACAGCAGGTTATGACTTGGATGGACTAAGAAAGGTTGCAAGCTCTAATTTCCCTAATGCAGCATTTTGAGATGCTGGGGAAATATGACAGCAACAGAGAACAAAATATGGCCAGGCTCATGTGCTGTCCTTAAACACCATGTCTTACTGCTCTTGAATGAATATTATACAAGATGAGCCATTGTGTTACTTAATAGCACATTTACTCTGTTCTTATGTCCTTGCTTCTTTTTTTTTTGTTATACTCTGAGTGCTTCTTTTTTCCCTGTGTATCATATGGAGACCCTAAGCCCACAAACTGTCAATGAGGGCTCCAGTAAGGCATAAACTACCTCACAGAAAACAAACATTATTCTTGGATCATACACTAAACATACCAGACTATGACTCCCAGAGTACAATGAATATAATTAAATTTAGCTGCAGCAAAAGTTCATGCTGAGTATATATGCACATATAGGCTGTTTGCAGGCATTTGCATGCCTGTGTTTGTAATTCACTCTGTCTGTTAGCATATTCTCCTGCTATAACTCATGTGAAGGTGAAATTATTCTCTCACACCAGCCTGCTTTACAAGCTGAATGAGCCTGATAACCTTTTGCCATGAGGTGATGGACAGCTTGGTGGAAGGTGGGAGAGCAGCGGGTGCCATTTACCTTCAATTTAGCAAGATTCTGTCTCCATAGCATCCTCATAGAAAAGCTGATGAGGTATGGTTTTGGCGGGTGGACAGCAAGGTGGGTTAAAAACTGACTGAGCAGCCAGGCCCAGAGGATTGTGATCATGCTAGGGACCTGTCAGTGATTGGTACCTTGGACTAGTAACTGAGCAGGTGGAAAACCCAGTTACCATGTAGTCCATGGGAAGGAGCTCCATAGATGATATTCAGATGCTTTTTTTCCCCTAGATTGTCTCCTTTCCAGGTAGTGTTTGTAGTAAGCTGTCTTCAGACACAGGGAAAAGATAGAGAAGTGGATGACAGAAACATGAAGGTCAAATGACTCTCTTTCCAGAATTATAGCAGTACTCTAATTCAATATGAAAAAAAATTATGATGCCCTGGCAGATGGATTGTTCCAGTCACATCCCATCACCAGAAAATCAATCGCATAATCACAGACCTTATTAATTTTCTCTGGTATTTAATCACAGTCATCCACTGGACTGAAGAAATGCACAGACACCATTGCATATTACTAGAATACAAACAATTCTAGGACCAAGTTCTTTAAGTGCGTTTTTCTTAAAAATGCAAGAACCAAAATATGTATTTTTATATATTCTGATATCTTTGTTTTTCAGCAGGCTCTCATTCCTGCAAAACTTACTTGGAGTCAGCTAAAGTTAATTCTGTCCTCAGCTTTCTATCCTATACTTCTCCTGGAAGTCAGTGCTCACATAACAAAAAACCAGCTCCTGAACCAGCAGTTCTGAACTGACATTGTTTTCAGACTGGAATATTAAATAAAAAAGGCATCAAAGTTTCTTTTTTATTTTGTGGAAGTTCTAATTTGGTGTCTACTATGCAGGTGTTTTGAGTTGGAGGGGAAAGATGGTGGGCAGCTGCAGAAAGGATACTCTAGGTTCTTCCCAAGGTACACCAACCCTGCTTGTAAATCAGAGACAGAAGTCAAAGCTGAATGAGAGCTAGCAGAAGAACAAAATGAACAGATGTAACAAAAAATGTTAATTTCTACTCTGAATAAATAGGTGTCTTTGTAGCTTGGCTGCTGTGCAAGAGACATGCTTTGGAGAAGGCAATTCCCTACTGGAAATAGGTGGTATGTCAAAACACATTCAGTTCTGAGGGGAAAGGATGAGCAAAGAGAGAAAACAAATGATCCAGGAAACTCTATCATATTACTGTCAACTGGAGGAGATCAGCTTGGAAGAATTTTTTGATTCTTTTTCTACCCAGGCAAAGCTTATTATTGTTTGCAATCACTGAATAATGGATTCTGTTTTCCAACATAGTTTTGAGAAGGTTTTTGATTTGATGCATGCTTGTATGATTTGAACCCTGGACTCTGTCAGGCTATGATAAAAGCTGCCATCACCTCACTAGGAATTTCCTGTAATGTATAAACACTTGACTTCACGCTAACCTTCCCTCCTGCCTCTCCCACATCCTTACATGCATATCAATGTCTGCTGAAAAGGGCACTGCTGTGTACCAAGTCCTAGTCAACAGACTAAAATGACCACGGTCTAAGGATTACTGCAGCACTGCTAATCAATAGATATTGAGTGCAATCCCCTGCTCTAAATTCAACAAGGTTAATAAGTGTCTACAGAAAACAATGCTCTGAAACACAATCTCCTTCACCGAGGGAGGGGAGGTAGAAATGTTTGCTTCAGCAGCTGCAGATAAAAACTGTGGGAGGCAAAGCTTTAGCTTTTACCCAAATTTGGCCTGAAGCATTCTTGATTTGCTAAGTGTGCTGTGCATTAGAGACAGCTTTGCTGCTGACAAGAGAAATACCACATATGATGACATGTTTCTGAGCTCCCGAAAGTCTTCGTTTGATGTTTCACTCAGAGATGGCATGTGAAGTTCCTTATGGTCCCATCTATTAGACCTTTGGTTTTGCTTTTTATGCTTTGTATGCAAGACTAAGCACATGCAGGATGGAGGAAAGGAATTCAATTTAATAGCTGGCCAAATGCCCTTTTCTCTTTTGAACAGTCAGCGATGCTATCTAGAGATGAAAGGTGACACTTAAACAGAGCAGCAACACTACTTGTAAAAGGTCTGAAATTCTTATAACATTGCTCGATGGCAAAAAGCGAAGCCTTTCCCATCCCCCTGTTTTACATGATTTATGGAGTGAACTCCTAGTACAGTGTAAGATCCTGAGTGAAAAACCCAGTGCTGAGAGACAGTGTGCCAAACTCTCTGACTAAGAGAGCAGTAGTCAGCCAAGTTCAGTATCTGCTGGCTGATGATGAATGGTGACGTCTCAGCGCTTGCTCAACATCTGTCTGCCTACTTCACTTCTAATTGCAGATAACTGGGAAAGGAAGAATGCTAGATTTCACAGAAGCAGCATAATGTGACTTAGGCATGAGTGTGAAGAATTAGGTAGGTATGTCTATAATGTCTATACTGTGTTTTCAAGCACACCTTCAACAGATGTCCAGCACTGTACAGGTTGGCATGTGTGGTTCAGGATTATTGGCTGTCTGAGCCTCTTTGTAGTAATGCAGGAAAGGATCTTTGTCACCGTGGCTTTACTGAATTCCTCAGTGGGAGGGGTCAGCAGAAATGCTGCTTCTCATCAGCCAGAAGAGCTGCACTTGTTAACAGATTATGGAATATGAAGATGGGTGTACCCTGACATGTTCTTCACAGGTACTGCTCTTTCTCAGGTTGAGACAAATATATCATACTATATGCTGGCATATATAAATAACTGTCACAAAACACTTTAAAGCACAGAAACTACAATTATTTATTTTTCTTTAGAGCTGTCTGTTATTTTCCTTTTCTGTCATTATGTCTGCTTTTTATAATTTCATAGGGATTCAGCAAATGTTACTTCTAAATGACAACTTCTGTCATTCCCCTGTGTTGACCTAAAGCTAGAGAACACACTTTGTATTCCTTATTTCTGCTGTGTTGCACTTTTTCCATCAGAATAGAAACATTAAACTGTCTCTATATACAGGCAAGGAAAATGTGTAGTTGGAAATAGAGCTTGCTAAAACAAGACCCTCTATTACCTGCTACGAAATTGTAGGAAACAGGGACTTTAAGAGGTCATTTAGTACCTTCCCCATTGTCTCCTATGCTTTTCAACTCATCCTTTTCTTTCACCCTTTTACCCCTTCTTTTTTACCTCTTTCTTTATTTTCTTTTTCTGATTCTGTCTTGTGTCTTATTTAAGCTTTGGGCTGTACATATCAAAGCAGGCCCACAAAAAATCCTGACTCACAGACGTAGCCTCTATGATTGTAAAGGTACCAGGCAACTGTGACTCTGGTGTGGGAATAAATGGGGAAAAAGGCTTCAGCTATGCTTTATTTCCAATGCATAATTCTCACAGAGGAGTTACAATGAAACAGTGATGACAGATTTATAATAGTGGGTTTAAGATTTTTGGTTTGCCAGTATAACTCTGAGTCTCTGAGAACCCAGTTTGGTACTTTGGGGAATTGGGGCCTTTGTATCCCAAGACAAATGACTTCCAAATTGGAACACAGCTATGGACTCAGGCTCTATTGTGAGGGTTAATTTTGTTTCACTCAGAAATAATTATTGCTGGCTTATCTAAAGTAGCAGAAGCTTGGAACAGGAGAGTACTTCACTCCTCCTGGCACAAAGACAGTTGTGATAATGTAAGTTATATAAAAGGTGCCAAGCTAAAGGAAGGGGTGGGGGGCGGTTTGGAATAAAACCATCAACAAAACAGTGACTTTAGCCATCTTCCCACTGTTCAGATTATTGTTCCTAATTTTTTACATTTCTATTGACTTTTCATTCAAACCAGTAGCTTTCAAGAAATCTTGCATTGCAATTTTCTTACCGGGAAGAAACCAGTGACCTAAAAATGTGGCATATTTTTAAGAACAATTATTAAAATTGCATGGAATGTGTTAGTCCTTGAACAGCAGAAATGGCCTGAAGCAAAGAATCCTTCTTTAGGGAGCTCAGCCCAAAAGCTAATACCCAGTTCTCAGTCAGCATTGATGTAGATTCTTCCCATTTCCCCTAAGAACTCCCTGATAAAAATTGCATAAAAACACCACACACCTGAAGAACATGGCAATATTTATGGAAGTAGTAAGTGCTGAAGTGTTGGGATACACTCCTTTGTGTGTACGCTCTGCCAGCTCCTGGGCTGTGGTGGGTGCCTCTCAATCCCACTGGCACTCAGGACTTCCTGGCTGTGGCAGGAACAACAGGCAGGTCTCTAGATGGGGCAAGGACTGAATTGGTGCAGGATTAGAAAGGTGACATTGTAAAATAGGATTAAAGATTTAGAATGAGTAAAAATTGTTTCTGGGAAAAAAATGCCTCCAAGCCATTTATCTGGGTACCAGGAAGAGAGGGAAGAGTGGAAATAAGGTACAGATTGTCAGCTATGAGTTTAGTTCTGAGGATCTTCTTTAGGAAGGCAAATGGTTTTCATCACACAGGTAGTGAAGATCAGTTTCCTTCAGATACTATACTGAATGGTTTGATGGATCAACTGATGGGTAGTATTATTCTCTTATTATTGTTTATTATTGTCTAGCAAGGTTTTCCTAAACTAGCCACTATCAGTCTGCCACTCTTTGTGAAACACTCACAACCAATCATTCAATCATTTGGGGGAAAAAAAAAAGCTGACCCAAGCCACCTGCATCTGTGGAGGTTTGGTCTTATCTTTTAAGTCTAGGCAGACTGGAAGCTCTTGTGTGGGTCTTCACATTTCCATTTCACATTAAAGCACTGGCTTAGGGCAATTACCCCCATGATTTGCTTCTTCTTTGTTTTACCCTTTTGCTACCTTTCTTATACCTGCATTTGCAAATATAGAGTTTGAGAGTTTAACCAGGTGGTGGCAGTGATGAACTGATGTTACCTATTTCTACCAATCCTGTTGATGTAACAACAATAAAAAAGAATGTAGGCAAACAGGTTAGTCCTTCAGGGCTCAATTTTTAAAGCTGTGCATAGGGATTTAGTATGGTATTAACTGGACCTGCTTGGTCAAATCCCTCCACAGTATTCTGACAGTTTATCCTGGACTGGTGAGAGTTCAGCTCTAGTCCTGAACTTTGCATTAATTTTAGATAGGTTATAGCAAAGAAGATTGGAATATACTTTAAATATGTTATGGGTGAATAACAGCCACAGTGAAGGCTGTCCTTGTGCAGTCCTC
Source organism: Agelaius tricolor (assembly GCF_023055355.1). Classification (NCBI taxonomy): domain Eukaryota; kingdom Metazoa; phylum Chordata; class Aves; order Passeriformes; family Icteridae; genus Agelaius; species Agelaius tricolor. Next base: position 82,066,781 of record NW_027269261.1, read on the forward strand.
AGTGACTTCCCTTAAGGCTTGAAAAGAGTTTTAAAAGAAAAATACTTCATCAAATGTGTAAATGAACAATTTAATGTATGTTCTGAGTAATTACATATAGAATATTTTGTCATTATTTTGATTCCCAAATTACTTTCTCCAATGAGTTGAAGAATAATAACTCAATTTAAATAATAGATACCTGCGATACCTTGTCTTGCAACTAAAGTACAAAATGTGTTGTGAAAAAGATGGAGCTCTTCTTCTTCCACATAATATATTACAGTCTCTTGAATTCAAAGTGAATTTCAAATATTGGGTTTTTTTCTAATAATCAATAGCTTTATTTCAATAAACACTTCAGTTCTGACTTTATAAGATGCTCATCATTCTTCACACATTAATGTTGCTCTCCCACCTTGACAAATCTTTCATAGTGCTGTGTACAGAGAATGAGAAACATCCATTTGCATGAGACCATGAATATTTGTTTGCAGATACAGATATGAGACATCCAGTCAGATGGAATCAGCACACAGCCTCCTGTAGGGCAGCTTGTGGGGCTGCTACGAGCTACAATTCCAGTTGTCAGTGATCTAGGGCAGCATCCCATATCCCTCTGAAGGTCTGTCACTGTGAAGAACTGACACTGACATGTTATTTTCACATAATTTGATATCAAGGATGTGAATAATATTTTTAGTCTTCATCCAGGAGGGCTAACTTGTAAAAGTGTTCTTGTTGCTACTGTCCTCAATGCAGCCTACTCACCTTCCCCACCCAATGCCTCTGCCATGCCATAGCATAAAAGACTGCTTGCAGCCACTTGGAGCTGCATTCCTGTAGGAGTGACAGTCCTATGTTGGTGACAACCAGAGAGACATTTTCTTCACAACTTAGAAAAAGGATGTGCAGGAATTTCCAGAAAACCACAGTCTTTAGGCAGCACTTGACAGGTAGAACTTGAAACATCAAGAAATCCCCCTCTGGGAAAAGTCAGTTATTGGCAGTCATCTTTTTGTTTTAGTCTAGTTGGAATTACTTTCACTGAAATAAAGAAAAAAAAAACCAAACAAACCCAAAGAGGAAAAAAAGAAAAGTTCCTGGGTAAACAGCAACAAACTTTATGAAGTTCTAGATCTGGACCCTGTTGTACTGCAAAGCTTTGCATCCTTCCTCCTAATCCAGCCCAGGCACACTAACATCTGTGGGGGTTTTTTTGTTATTGTTTTGGTTTGTTTGGGTTGGGTTTTTTTGTTTGTTTGTTTGGTATTTTGTTTGAAGTTTTTTGTTTTGGTTTTGTTTTTCTTTTTTTCTTTTGCTTCTTTCTTTTTTTTTTTTTTCCAATTCCCAGCAGGGCAGAACACTGACAGAAACAAAGTGTAGGATGACTTAAAAGCTGAAATGCTTGTCTTCCTTTCCACCCCCTCATTTTTATAGCAGTTAACTAACTTGTACTATAACCACTATAATCAGAGGGTAGTTACACAGTTCTGCTGATACAGAATATTGCTGGACTTGGAGCCAAGAATTGATTTTTAAATCCCCAGAGACTTCAATTATTAGATACAAACTCTGCTGACACCAAGACCAGCACTTTTTCTGTGGGTGGAAATGACAGAAATGAAGGCTGATTCAGGTCTGTGGGTGTGCTCAAAGTGGAGAGGCAGGATGCTCATCCTCCAGGGCTGGAAAGGACTCTTGTTTTCTCTATGAGCTCACCTTAAAATACATAAAAATGGTGCAAGGTGGTTCTGTAAAAGGCTTGAACCATCTACCTTTTATTGTGTCCAACCCTAATCTGTGGTTTCAGAATCTGTGCTGCAGTTCACTGAACACCTCTCTTACACAGACAAACCCTGTCATCTACACAGCAGGAGCAAAAACACTGTAGATCTGTAGTCTTAAAACAGGCAAGTTTTTCAGAGAAAGGTAGTTTCTGGAAAAGCAGACAAGCCTTTGGGCACAGGCTCTCAAAAAACACCAGTTAGACTGAAGTATTTATGACTTTTTTTCTAAATACTACTTGCTGCCCCCCACATGAACTGCACCTCCAAAAAATTAATTCAAGGCAGGACCACACCCTGCCCTCTTTGAGACATAAGAACGAGTCTCTCAAAGCCACCAAGAGGAGTTCTGTGGCTTTTACTGCTGGAGGGGGAAATGTGATCCCTGACCCTTTCCAGAGATTTGTAAAAATACACAAAAGGCTGACTGGATCCACCTGTCTGGTTAGCACTTTACCCATTTTTCCACAGTGATATTAACTGAAACTAATTTACTTGAACAACCTTTCACACAAACATGGCTGTGAACAATTTCACAAAGAGCAGATCATTGCATCCCTCTGCCTTGATCAGGTTGACGTGTGTCATTCACGTGAAAACCCAAGGCAGATATGGCAGGGTGTGTTTGTATATTTGCCTACTTAATGCCTTTTAAGCTGTCTTTTGCTAGTTATCTGGTCCAAATATCTGAATAAATGTAAAGAAAACATGAGAGCAAGTCAAAAGTGCAGAATTATTAATCAAGTTGAGCAAACAAATAAATCTTAGTTTGGTGGTTACCCACAGACACATTTCTAGGACTTGTGCAAATGAAGCCAAGGAGTTATACAAGCTCTGCTTCTTATCAACCCGCTTTATCTCTGTTTCTTGCTTACTCTTCACTAGCTCTCAGCAAAAGATGAAATTGGATTGTAAAGGATGCACTAGGATCATTGTCTGCCTTGCTTCTAATTGCTGACACTGTTCATTAATCAAACAAAGGACACCACTGGGGAGGGAGCAGGTTTGGGTCTACCTAGCTGACTATGCTGGTGTCAACCAGTTTTCTGGAAGTGCCAGTCAAAGGCACTTGTGTTAATCTGTGTGAGCTGTTGTGACAATCAGAGCACAGGGTGACAGCTGGGGAGTTGGCAGCGTCGTGTCCTGCTCCCCTCGCCCCTCCTGGGGAGCCAGGACACATGGCCAGGGGCTGGGACACATGGCCAGGGGCTGGGACACATGGCCAGGAGCTGGGACACATGGCCAGTGGAGCCTGGGAACGCTCAGCCCATGCATTCCCACACCCTGCCAGGTTATGGATTTCAATCGATACATCACCTCGGTGGCACAGGGGGAAGGGCCAAAAATAAATTAAAAAAAAAAGAGAGAAAAAGAAAAACAGGCAATTAGGAGTCAGAAGAGCAAGAAATAATTTATGCTATGACTTAATATGCATAATGAACAAAATTGCCAGTTTTATGCATGATCTTTAGAAAAAAGGAAATAATGTGTACTTAAAATATGCGTTATTAGTTAAGGTCAATCATGTCATACCCCTCACAGCATATTTCAGGAATCTCCTAGAAAGACTACAATTTCTTACGTGTGCTCAAAATTTGAGAAACATTAGTGTTTGGTGTCTTTGCACATAATAATAATTCCTGTTAATGGAGGGTGTGGAGCATTTGCAGCGCCACGAGACTCAGATTTTGGCTAACCTATGCCCTTTGCATGCTGGCACGAGGGATGGCCAAGGTTAGCACAGCCTGCTAATGAAAGACCTGCTCCACAAGTTCTTCCTTGGGTGATGCACTGGTCTTCCACCACATCCCCAGTGCTACAGGAGTGGGGTTCACTACTAAAGAAATAGTGAAGACAGGTTACAAAATTTTTCTATTACATTAATTTGACCCAGCTGCTGATAGGAATCAGGGCTGGAAATTTACTACAGGCTTCATGACATTACAGCCTGTAGCTTACACCAGGGATGATGCTCCAACCAAACATCTCCAGGCTATTGACAGTCTCCAAACAGAACAAAAACATTTTTAACAAGTCATATGAACATTTCTACTCGAGAAGCCTGGCAAACGTAATGTATTTGAGCATTAGCCAATGAGTTCTGGGGGATTTCTGCAGCTAGGGCTGCCTAGGCTGCCATCTTAGAGACATACTCACCTGTGAATAGTAATAAATAGTTAGGAAAGGTAATTTAGTAATATTTCTTTGTTTGAAAACACATTAACACATTGATCCATATACAGCCCCTTTTGGGAAAAGTGGGAGCAATATCAAATTAGGATACTTTATTTTTCTTTAGGTACTCTACCTACTTGTTATTTTAGTGGGGGAAAAACATTTATTTATTTCATCAAACATAAATTTTGGAAATATAGAGAATAAATACTTGAAATTACTGCATTTTATGTTATAAAAGCTGAGCTCCATTATATGATCCATGATGGCAAGCAATAATTTTTTCTCTGTGAATACCTTGGTAAGATAGGATGGAAGAAATAAGTGCTTTCCTCATTCCTTTGCAACACAGCCTGGTATTCCAGAAAAGTCCGTAGCAAAGAGGTTCAACCTGCATGTCATAAATTAACTACAAATTAGAGCTTTTCAGCATCTAACATTGAGATGCTTACAGGGACAGTCTGTATGCTCTTGTACCTCCCTGCTTCTATTTAAGTTACGTTTAATCAGGAAGGAGAAGAAAATTTAATTTTCTATCAGTTTAGCTCACATTATATGACAGCCAAATCATTCTTTCGCCTGCCACTTTTTTCTAGCAGGAAAAGATCTGAAGGTTACTGCTGTTAGAAGGGACTGGGGTCACTAGCAATCCATGTAACAATGATAAAACTTCAAATCTTCTCCAGCCTATACTATTGGTATTGACCTGATAACTGAGGCAGAGCCTGCTTTGTTAACATCCTTCTCGTTTGCTGTGGCATTACTTTTCTGTCTTGAAGAACTGCCTGAAATAAAGGAAAAGAGAACTTAGAAAACAAAGTTATGGTTTTATTTTTAGTTCATAACTTAAAGGGACGAAGTCAGATTTATCATGTCAAAGATTCCCACCTTAAATACAGCATCTTAAACTCTATTTACAGAACTTCTCACATTCCATTGAGATCTAGACTGATTTTTAAATAGCTGTGTTCCTATGCAACACTTGGGAACACTGGCTTTTCAAAGGTCAGCTGGAGGTCACTTATTAGGTAGGAGAGTGAGTCCTGGCCTGGGTAACTGCTGGCAAGTGATATTTGTCATTAGCAAACAGAGCTGCTACTACAGCAGTGGGCTACCAGGAGTATCTTCTACAGTGTCAGTCTTGCAACTTAGAGCAATTCCATTTTGCTGGACGGGACAATCATCCTCTTTGGAAACTTGTCACCTGCAGAGGCTGTACCCATTTATCTGTCCCAAAAAGTCATTTGCTGCTCTTGCAGCACGAGATGTAACTTGCCTTATTCTGATGGGTGTTTCCTTTGTTTTCTGGCTTCCATCATGAGCTTTTAGGAAGCTGGGAACCTGGCCTGACAAGGTCAGATCTGATCAGGCTGCCTGATGCCCTCACACCACCTGAATATCTTCCCATGTAATTTGTTGCTCTCTGTGCCTGCTGGTGTTGGTTTTCCCATGGGACACACCCGGGAGCCCCCGAGCCATGGCAGAGCAGCAGAGGAGAGGCAGATCCAGGGGAGGGAGTCTGGCTGAGAGCTCTGCACAGCCCCACAGCCCCTGCTGGGTCAGGGACTCCCCCAGGAGGGAGCAGACAGCTCCTGGCCCATTTGCACAAAGCTGGAAGACTTTAAACTCTCGTCCTGTCACTGTAGTCAGGTCTGTATAATTTCTTTCTCGCTTCTGCCTGCCAGCCTATCTCTGGCTGTCTTGGTGGTGCCTGTTGCCTTGTTACTGCTGTTGGCACTGGTGTTTTATTTCTTATCAATGCTGGGAGCTGCCTGTTTTCTTTTTGGATTTATACAGATCTAAATCCTACATTTATCTTTCTTTTATCAGCAGCAAAGCTTGCATATACTTCTGCCATCAATCTATACTGAGTTTGGCTACATATTCACTTGTTCTCCATATTTAACTCATGTTTAACTTACATAGGTAAGTTAAGAAACAACATTGGGATATTTGACTTTTGAAGTTCTCACAATAGAGCTAGCGGGTTTTTAGTTTAATTTTCCCTTGCTTTTGACTTTGAGCAGGAAAAATAAATCATTACTAGGATAATTAAGAAAAATCTGAATTTTTCAAAAGTATTATGATAAAAATGGCATAATAAGATATTAATAAATCATGATAGAATTTTATTTTATATCATTTTATATCATCAAATACCAAAAGGATTACTATATAAATGTCCAAACTCTGGTTTAGGAAAAATGCATTTTAAAAGTAAAACTTTTAGTTTTAATGTTTTTCAATTTCAGTAAAAATTCTTTTTATTGATCCTGTGCTTTGAATCTTTAACATATACAGAGAGCTTGGAAGATTGTCTCTCAGTATCAGAGGCTTCTTCTGCTAAACAGTTTGCAGAACAAGAAACCCTCCTTGGCAGCTGCCCCAAGACAGATTGGATGTTGAAGGAAGCTTACATAAAGGAAAAGAAAGCACTGGCATAGTGGCTGACAAATCTACTCCTGCTTCCTAAAAAATGCTGAGCTGAGGGAAAAGCCACCATGAGATCTGTAGTCCTCAGGAAGGAAAGACAAGTCCCAAATGTATAAGACCACATTACCACAGTCTTTCACCATCTCTACTTATGGGCTCCAGAATGCCTCTATGACAGCTGATATTAATGGCTCACCTTTAGCTCATTTCACTTCACTTTTCATGAAGATTTGCCAAGTCTCTCAACTTTTTATAGAAAATAAATCTTTCTCCTGTTTCTGCAGTCTCCTTGAACAGATTCATGTTGTTTTCTACCACAGGTGTGACTCCAGTAAGAAAACAATGACTCACATCCTGGCTTTGGTGTCGGTGCTTTGGTGTCATCCATGTGACATCATCATAATGGGTACATAGTTTCTGGAACCTGGTCTGAATCAGCTAAACAAAATGCTTTAAAGAGATTGCATGGAACAAAGCCAACTCCTTTTCTCCTGAGCTGTGGTTCACCTGCAGAGTGGATCCTGATTGAAGCTTCCATCTATCAGGTGACAAACAGAGAAATATCTCTCCACTGACAGATTCCACAGTGAGGAGATATCCAAAGATGCATTCTCTGCTCTCTTCTTCTGTTAACTGTTGGACAAGCATCCCAGAAACATCCCATCTTACACAGTGAGTCAAAGAGCCAAATTTGATATAGCATTTCTCGGGGATGTGTATCTTGTTGTCCTGCAAGAACTGTAGGAGAATTGTTTTTTAAAGTCATGACTCGTAAATGTAACATCGTGTTCCATTTCCTTTCAAATAATTGTTGACTAAAAAATTCTTATTTACCATAGATAATTCTAATATGAATTCCAGTTTTAATCTTTTAAACTTCTCTTCTACTTCATTTTAAAAAGTGATCTGTTCCTTTTTAGTTATTATGATTATTGGAGTATCTTTTATATTGCCTAATTTAGTTTCCCTTTAATGTATCTAGAAAAGAATTTGGAGTTTCAGCCTCCCTCAGGAGATCGAAGATTAACTGATTAACAGATAATGTCAGGAATTTTAAGTCCAGCCAGAGGCAACCCAGACAGGAAAATTTTGATGTTTTTATTTGGCTTCATATTTTTCTAATCTTTGATTTTGTTTTTATTCCTTCTTCTTAAGAAGGTTATCAATGAAGTGGCAACTGTTAAAAAAAACTGTTCAAAGCACCATTGATGTTCTTAAAGAAGCACAACATTGGCAATAGATTCTGTGTATAAGGGAACAAGTGTCTGGAGTTCATCAGTGTATGGGTGTTCAGTGTTACTGCCAAGATTAGCACACGCACACACACACATACAGGCTATGTCTGCTCTTGTCAGGATATGTCTATTCAAAGAGGCAGGATATATTAACTCCAGGAAAATTTCATGAGGAGGTGTCAAAACAGCTTCGGTATTGATTTACCTCTTGTTGACTTAGAGCAGAGGCAGCATGAACTCATAGTGCTCTGCACCCAGGCAGGTAGATGTGTTTATGGACAGCCTGGTCATCAGCAGGGAATGAATGTAACTCTGTCATCACCAGACATATGAATCCTTTTATGAATTTCAACACATTGTTAATAATCTGGACTGTAAAAAAATCAATAGAGAGACATAATTATAAGAACAGTCAATAAATAGTAATTTTATCCTATAATATCCATTATATTTGTGGTAGAAATATGTGGATTTCTAAATTATTTAATATGGCCCAATACACTTAAATAGAGCTTGGTTTCGTGGCTAACTTTATTAAAGCTCAGTACTGAACTAAAGCACTAACCTGAATGGATAGAGGAGCTTCAACTTAATTATCTCCCAATATCTACTATTTTACACCCGTGCCCAGTTTAAGATGCTGCTTGTCTTGACAAGGATGAGTGATGGCAACAAATCAGTCCTTTACATAGTGACCCTATTCTACACAACAAAGAAACAAAATATACCTTAAAGCTGAAGCATTACAAGTGACCACATATCATCTGTCAGAGAGAGATGTGAAAGGACCCATGTGAAATATAAACTCCTTATTATGTTAATTTTTTCCATTTAAAAACCTAGCTTTGATGGAAATGCAGGCATGTCACACAACGTGCTGCAACACAGACACTGGTTGGAGGTGACAGTTTATCAATCAATTCTGTACAGTCAGCAAAATGCATTGCTGTGGATATTAGCTGATGTTGGAGCTTGGCAATCGTTTGTGTTGATGTGATGTCTTGTAAACCAGATTCTGGGTCCAGGCTTCTCTCCTTTTTACCAGCCCAGCATTGCAAAGCCAGGAAGCAGCTGCCCTCAGTGCACCACTGCTGCAGCCTCTGGGCACAGGGGTTGGACGGTATTTTTCATTTCCCATGGGCAGACAGAGGCCCATCAGGAATAGGAAAATGATGTGATGATCTTGAAATGCACATCTGCCTTCCTGGAGGATTGATTTAGTCAGTGACATGGAGAGAAGTCCTCAAAACAAAGAGAAGTTTTACACTAATAGTCAATTTCTGATCAGGTGAACAAACATCATAAAAGAGCAAGAGAAAGACATAGCATTTCTTCAACAAAGTTTTTTGGATTTTTTTTTTTGACAAACAAATGCAGCTAATAGACACAACTGGGCGAACATATGTTACACCTACCCTTAAGGCAGAGCACAAAGTCATATCTGATAGCCAAATGCTAGTTCTGAATCATCAACAGTTTTTTAAGGACTGAAAATATCAATAATTCCATAGTTAAAACAAATAGCATTGTCTAAGTCTTCAGAGTATCTTAGGAGACTGATTCAGCTAAAGGTCATAAGAATTACAGCTAAAATTTTGGACCTGACTTTGAAAAGTCAGGTCAAGGAAGACCTATGATTGGGTCAAGGAAGCAACAGTGCAGATAAAAGGAACTTTTACAATAAGCTGTTCCTTTTAAATGTCACTAGAAACTGGTTTTTTTACACCCCCACCTCTTGTCTTAATTTGTTTCCCTCCCTTGTACACTTCTCCCTTCAAATAGTAAACATCTTGAAAGTCCTGGCAAGAAAACTTCAGACAGATAAACTATCCATTAAAATAAAGTGGAATGCTTTGATTTTTGCCTGGAGGGGAGGAGGAATGGAGCTCTTTTCTGTATCAGAAAAAGGCTTACAGGTGAAAAAGAGAATTAAGAAGGATGCCTCTGGCTACCCAGCCTTGTCATTTCAGGTACCTTCCAACACCCACGCATTTGGTCCTCAGAAGTGAGGCAGTAAGATTTTTCCTGAGACAGAAGCCCCCAACTTTCTAGTTCAGCAAGTCATCTGGATAAAGTCATTAACAACAGCACAACTACCCTTTCTTTGGGCCCCAGCTTTATTTTACAGGCATGCACTTAGGCTAGAAACAGTCCAACAGGTTCACACAATATCAATGGTAGTCCTTGTGCTCCTCTTGTAAATGTGAAAACCAATTACCTGTAAACAAATATGGAATGAAGACTCAAGGTCTAGAGGGAAGAATGAAATCAGACTTTTAAAAAAAGTTTTCTGTGTTCTATGACAGGCTGAAGTGAAAAATTTTCTAGTCTGTATCTAATTTGTACATTCTATTCGTTTTTGTTTTCTTGGCTACAATAATTATCTTGTGTCTAGTGTTTTCTATTTAGGATTAGTTTGAATAATTTGTACTACTGGTGGTAAAGTAGGAGTTGAAGACAGAATATAAATTTTTTTTACATTATATATTCTTTTAAAAAGTTTTATTTATGTTGTTCTGCATGCATGTAAATATATACGTAAAACATTGAAAAGTTTTTCACAGGAGGAATGAGGACTATAGTAACACAGTGATAAGCTCAATTTTCTAGCAATTAAATAGATTGCAATTGTCTGAAGATGACTTACATTTGTTAAAAGAGCAAGTTGCAATTATCTGATTGTTCTCAGATACTTTTCAGGGATTTTGTTTGGAATTCTTAGATCTATTGTGGGTGGATATACTCTATAGCTAGGAGCTTGAAAAAAATAAGCTACAAAAGAGGTTGTTGGTTTACTGGCTGACCCAAGGGACAAACCCAGGGGAAAATGAAAACATGCCTGGTTGACTTTTTCCTCACAAGACTGTGGGTACTTCCTATCTTAAAGCCCTATTGAAGCTCATTGACATCAAAAACTGAAGCTACTAGGCCTTGCATAACCAAATAATGACACACCCTGAACAGACAGAACTGGGAAGGGGGGGGGTCCATTATTTTTGTGGCTCAGAAATAGGGCCTCCCCAAGGATATGTTGACAGCACTGAGACAAGTGTGAGCTGCACCTGGAATGACTGGAGTCTGAAATCAGGTGCTGGTTATAAGCATTGCCTCATAAAAAAGAGCTTACAGGAGACAAAATTTATTTTGTATATATTAAACAGTCAACAAGAAAAAGAAGAAAGCATGCTGTTCTGCAGGTCAAAATATTACTCATTACTCTAATAAGCACTTAACTCTTTTTGAGAGTGCAGCACAGGCAGACAAGGGATTTTTTTCTGCAGTGCTTTAAGTCATTCACTTGATTTGTTGCCATTTACTGCAGTTGTGTAATGGCTATAAAACTGGAAAAAACATAAAACATAAAAGAAAGGTGTTGAAGTCAGCCTTAAGGTACTAAATTCCTGACAGCAGCTTGTAAAGCAGTGGAGATTTAGGTGCTGTAAGATGACACTGGAGGTTGTGGTAGGTGCTGAAGTGATGAGTCCATGACAAACCGGAATTACGCCACTATGAAAAAAGGACCTGGGCACCTCCTGATCCCTGCTCATTCCTGGGGGCACCAATGCTTCACAGATGATTTTCATTTGACATGAATGGTCTTCAGACAGCTAAAACTCGTGGTTTGGATATGCCCAGAGCTACACCTAAATTCAGCCTGATCTGATAGGCGTTTACAGAGCACTGCTGTCAGAGTCTAAAAGTATGAAAAGCCACACAAAATATAAATGGACTTTTAAAATAGAGAAAGTAATAAACAAATAAATAAAGTCAGTGATGTTCTTTCATGTAGTTTTTTTTCAGATCTGTTGCTAGAAATTAGGGAGCTGAGCTGTGCATCATGAAAGGACTCAGCATCACATATGTTTTAAAATGCCTGCTACCTCCCACGTTCAGTAGTTGCATTCCAGTAAGGCACATGTTGAAGAAGGAGAAGAGCTTGGTTCAGCCCCTCTCCCTTAGACTGAAGAAACTCGGTATTTTCATTTCATCTCTCAGGAAGATTTTCTACCCACCTGGCTAGAGGCCACCCAGTAACAAAATGCTTTGACTATTGGATCTAATCCACCACAGAGCAACCAATTTAAAATGCACTCTGGGTTGCAAAGAATGAGCTTCTCTCCTAAAGCTGGTGTATTCAGATGCATTTAGAGTAATGCTCATTTTGTGCTCCCAGGAGTCCCTGCTCCATGGGGTTTTTTTGCTATGAAAAGCATGAGATTGGTTATTAGAGATTCAAGATAAAGCCATATTTTCAAATATAGCTAAAATACATTTAAGGAAATTGTCAGAAACTGGCTGTACCATTTGAATGACAAGAAAAAATGGGAACAATCAGTGATATTTAAAGGTAAGAAATTCAAAAGAGGCAATAAGAAATAACTTTCACAGCATAAGGGCTATGTTGCCAGCCACAGAACTTGGGATCAGAACTTGGTTATCACAATGTTCTCAGAGGGGAGACAAAATCTTATACAGCCTAGATGTCAGACCAAGTTAGCTGAAATCCTTCACTACTGGATTCCAGTACCTTAAAATACACTGCCACCATGAGAGTCTGGATGCTAGGGTAGGTATGACTGCAATTATAATGCAGGGTGGTTGTGCCTCTACCCCATTAAAACTCTTTCTATTGCTATTATTATAATTCACTGATGAACTATAAATACTGTACATATTTATAGACAGACACACATATAAATGGAATAGATTAATTATATTGTGTCTTGATTTCAGGAAAAGCACAAGGTAGGCTGTGGTCAGATGCCAGGAATGAGGGGAGAGGGAGTTATAACAGGTATATTAGATGGTATAAACTCTCCCTTTCCTCCCAGTAGCATATTTGAATGTGGTTAGTGACTTGTGTTACAGGGTAGCGAGCTACTGTGCACACTTGGCTTTAGCTAGTCCTGTAAAAGTCACTCCTCCCATGGCTGCCCTCCTTCATACTGAGCAGGAGCTCTAGGCAATGCTCTGATCCTGCATGGCCCCTGCCTGGTTAGGTCAAAAAAAGACTTGGGCAAAAACAGAGCTATGATGGTAACTCCTAGTGGACAATGGCCAACATCTTTTTTTAATGCAAGTAAATATGTCTTATACTCCTTTGATTCTCAGCATTGAGTGTTGCAGCTCATACTCCCAAACTGTGTCCTGTAGACAGAGGTGAGATTTCAGAAGTTTTTGCATGATTCAATCTCTCATTTCCATCATTGAATAAGGAAATAATTTCCCACAGCCCTGCTTGCTGGATGTCTCTCAGCTGTGTCCTGTTTCGAAATTTATATCACTATTTTGCTATTAAATGACAATTCTTTACCAACATTACCTTTTAATACACTTAAGGATATTACGTTATTGATATGAGTTAAAATACACCAGAACTTTAGGACAGATGCCTTTCATAGGACCTTTTCCATCCACCGTCACATTTACTGCTGAGGTACATATATATGCACTCGTGTATAAGGAACTAGTGCACACAGCAGTGCTTAACATCCTATTCCATAGCCTATGATAATGAGTGACAGTCTCTCCTGTGGCTTTTGTGGGCTGTGGATTGAGTTTCAAGTGCCAGCAGTTACTCAAATTACATATAATTGCTGGAGTAGGGTCTTTAGTAATATGACTGCTGGTTATTGAGGCCAGAGTTAGGTCTCAGACTCCCTACTTAAAAACTGAGGTAGAAAAGTAAACTGAACTCAAGGAGCAAACTTCTGCTAAGAGGACATTGCAGTGGCAGAATGGAAGGGTGAAAGTGTGCACAGTGTTTTCATTGTTAGAGATTGCTGCTTGATTGTCCATGTTGTTTGCAGGCAGTTTGTCATGCAGTATCTGGAAAAAAATCTCTTTTCCATAGACTAAGCAAAAGGAGAGAGTGGACAATGTAATGCATCCATTAGCACTACACATTGCAATCAGTTTAGTAAATCCTTTAGGAAAACCTGTCTGACAATACTCAGTCTGTAATAACCCTCTTGAAATATCATATTTACTGTATAGCATTTAAAACCATTTAATAATAAAACTATCCCAAGAATGATGGTCATTTTCAGCTGATATCTCTAAAGCCATTTTATCACCATTTTAATTTAATTATGGAGTGGCATAAGAAACTAAACCTAATTCATTATCTGGGTGAGAAGGATTGCTACAAACATATCTCTCTATCACTTCTGGGCACATTAGTGCTCATAATATGTCGTTTATTTTCAAAGCACAAAGTCCTACCTATCCTTAAGTATTGTCATGATTCAGGTAAAAGCCAGAAGAGTCTAGAAATGCAGAATTAATACAAACATAATAGGATGACCTCAGTGGCATCTCAGATGATTCAGTGCTATAGAAAAGATAAGTAAAGAATATTTTGTATAAAAACATAAGGATATGGAATCGAACAATGAATCACATCCTGGAGAAGGTCCTTTACTTTTTCTTTTAAATTAATACCTGCTTCCTTTGGCTCTTGCAGTGATGTTTATGGCACTTGGAAAACTTTACCCATACAAATCAATAAACTCTTCAGGTTAGGACAATTGAAGCAATAGGTAGAGAATGGAGTGGAGCAGTTCCAAAGCCAGCAAGGCTGGGAGTGAAGATAAGTGAATCTAAGTTACTCGTCCTTGCTGAAGTAAATTAGCCCAGATGAAGAGATTCATAGTGAATTGAAGAGGGCAGTGTGCAATGGTAGAACCAGCAGGGAGCAATTTTAAGCCTCCCTCCTGCCAGCTGTTTTACATGGGTGGTCCCTAAGCATGCCTGGTATGTAATTAACCTGAATCCCTGGATAGCATCTGTGGCACACACACTGGTATTGCAAGCTGCCATTTCATCCTTGCTTCCCTGCAGGTCTGACAAATGATTGTTGTGTTGCAATTACAGCAGACTGAAACCAGCCCTACATTTTCCTGCCTCTCTTTAGAAATAAGGAACACTCTTTTCCATTAGCTGCCAATTAAAACAAAATTTACTTTAGGATTAAAAAAAAAAAAAAACAGCTCCAGCTGTGAAACAGTTGCCTCTATCCCTGAAAGGAAGTGTCTAGAGCAGAAGGAGCACAACTTTTCACCCACTGATGCTTGTTAAGTAGAAAAAATTTTCATCACATTTTTAAAAATCTATCAGGTCTTTGATCTGGCATATTTCTTAACCAATGATCAGTTTTCCTACATCACCAGTGTTACTGTGCTCAGGTGCTTCTAGTTAAATGGTTAACTAGACCAGGATGTCAGTCTTGCCACACAACAGACGCTTGGTTGTGCACCACGTCCCAGTGTCTGCAGTCAATGGTCGATGGGCATTAGCGTCCATTGACTCAGGACTGGGCAGTGCCTGACGTTATGCAAAGATGATTGCTTGCAAAACACCCCAGACCCCTTACCTTGCAAGCTGACACAGATTTGATAAGTTAGAAAGTTATTTTAGGGGTCACTAGCTGCAATAAGACATTTTCTTGAGCAGGCAGCACACTGTGTATATTGTACAGTCCAGATATACTGTAAAATGTTGACTTTATTATGCTATGGTTCCACTGGTTGTATTACCATTTTAGCTACATTTACCATCTTCTCTTAATTTAAAAAGAATCTGTTTCTCATGATGACAGATTGGCTGGCATCATGGAAGTGTTTGATATCATAAAATCCTGTGACTTGTGAAATGATGTGATTTAACCTACAGTTACCTATGCCAATTTGTGAGGTCTGATTGACAACAGACACTTGTGCAAATAGTGAGATACTTCTAATTAGAAGCACTTTAAAAGCAGCAGAACAGAGACAGTGGGGCACTGTGCTAGCATTTTCAACAGTTTTGGCTTGATCCTCTAAGTACCTGACTTACTGGGAAAGTTGCTCCTTTTTCAGGGAAGACCCATGAGGCATATCATATTGGTGGACTCTTTTTTCCCCAAAACATTCACAAGAGTGGAATTAATGTGTCTTGTTTGTGCAGCGTGGGATAATGGGATTTTCTTGCAAGGAATTTAGGAGGAGTGCTCCTGGAGGACTGTACGACTATGCAGAGAAGAGCTCAGCTCAGCAGACTAAGGCTTGTTGTCTAGTAATGTTATGTATAATGTTGGCTTGAACCTTTTTTTGGCTCACAGAGATGATTTCCAGATGCTGGGCCAGAAAATTTTTTACAACTCCAAAAATGGGAGAAGGGGGAATCCACTTATCTGCATCTCAATGATTGCACACACTAAGCAAGAGAGATTTGGAGCTTCCCAAATTTTCTCAGGGACTTAACCATGTGCTTTGGCTCAGGAAGAGCAGAGACTGTTTGCCCATGGCCTGAAACACTTATTCCTGGCTGAAGCTGAAGTGCTCTGGCATTCTGCAGCTGCATGGGAGAGAAACAAACTCCACCTCAAAGCATGAGCTTTTCTATGCTGCTTTCACTCACCCTTTCCAAATGACGAGGGTTTGCCAGCTATTATGTGCATATATTTGTAATTTTCTGGCCAGCACATGGGTCTGTATTCTACAGCATGTGTTCTACATGCTGCTGCCTGACACTGGCTGAGGTCTCAGCTCTGCCACTGGGGATCTGTGCTGCAGCAGGCGTGCAGAGTGCCTGCCTGCTCCTCGGTCCTGCCTCCAGAGAAGGCAGGCGATAGCACAACACAGAGCTTTCTCCAGTGGTTGACTCTGCTTCTTAGAGAGGATAGTGGGGTATCTCTGTGGGGGTGATAGTGCAGAGTCAAGGGTCTGGAGCTTGCTTCAACTGAGCTCGCTGTGGTGCTGGAAACAGCTTTGTGTGACATTTCTCTCCTGAGTAAATTATGCAGCTGTCTGCAATATATATGTACTCTGTAGAACTAGGGCTGTCTGTTTGCCCTGTTTTCTCTCATTAATATATTTCCTGCAATAATTCCTCCCTTCCCCACCTCTAAATTATATATATATATATATATTTTTTTTTTCCCCTGAAAGGAGAAGCATTCTGTTCTAGAAAATGGAACAGATTTCATTATCCTACACCTCTTCTTTTTTTCTTCATCTCCCAGGATTTTAAATTCACCCTTTAAGAAAGATTCATGTCTTCTGAGAAAGAGATGTTTGGAGTATGAGTTTTTCTCCTCTTATTTTTTTAGTTTTTTAGGGCAGGGAAGAGAGTGCTCCTATAAAGTAACTATATTCCATTATGGTTGGTTGAAATGTATTTTTGTTTTCTAATAGTTTAAGTAGTAGAAATAAAAGTTTTGATAATTTTTGTCTGGCTTTTACTACAATATATATTTTTTAAAGAAACTGGAAATACTCTATTTTAAGTCACATCTCTAATGAAACAGAAAAGACCAAGAATAAGATTTTGTATTTTTTAGAACCTGCACATCAAACCAAATTCAAAGTTGGAGGTTGTTTTTTGCTTTTTTCCCTCCTGCCATAGCCATTTGCTGTTATAATGTGACAATTTCCATGACTGTTTTGCATGTTGATTTAGTTGAGAATGACTGTTGCTCTCTTGGATGCTGTTCGCATAATTAATGCCTCCTATCTGTCTCTAGCAGAAGGAAGAAAATCTTTCTTATCTCTGATGGAAATGGTGGAGAGGCCCTCTGGGGCCAATTAGATCATCAAATGGCAGTGGCATCCTGAAAGAAACCACCATGGTGCATTTTCATCATTCTTTTCAGCTAAGCAGGTCGGAGCATGGGAGGAAAGGAGAGGGAAGGGAAATGTCGGGGTCCCTGATTAGAGCAATAAATTGGCAAATAGACCACATCTTACTTCCCTGTTGAAGGTGCTGACATGACACCTCTCATTTTTTTCAACCTTATTTCTTTCTGGCTAAATAAATTCATTTCATGAATTCATCACTATTTTGAAAGCACAGTGTCTTGATGTCAGTCTGAATCCATACCATTTAATTCTAGCATTTCTTGTGTCTCTTGACAGCAAGCAGACAGAAAATACTGTTTGAGATAAATGACATTTCCGTCCAGTTCAAGTTGTAGTGCTTTTTAATCAGAAGATTTGAAACAGCATCAAGAGCTGTAGTCAAATTGTTTAGGTTTTTTTTTTTCTCATTGAAAAATTTAATAGCATGCAAGTGTCTGATGCTTTTTATAGCATTACTGTAATTCCTGGTTTTAGTGATAAGACATTTAATAGAATTATTAGCTATTGCAACAAAGCCCTAAAATTCAGAACCACTTAAAATTTTAAGTTGTATCCTGAAACCATCTGTACAGAATAGTGGTAATCTTTAAGTGCAATAAGTTTATAAGTAATATGCATGTCATGCTGTTAAAATGAACATGTGTGTTGCCTTGACATTTATAAATGCTAAAACCTTTACCTTGTTATTCAATTCACAGCAGGAGATGATATTTAAAATGGTAACCTTCTCATGCTTATAGATTATTGCTTAATTTTATTACTCTTTTATAAAAAAAAGTCACAGTCATTATAATTTCTCCAGTGTCAAGGAACACAATTGTAAGTTGATGCATGATTGTAAGTTATGAGAGCTAGCATAGAAAAACTAAGCTTAGGAACACATATCTCTGATGCTGTTCTTAACTATCAGCTTAGGAAGCATGTCAGTAGATAAGAAAGATGATGTTTCATTATACAGATGATACCAGTCTTGTCAGTAACAATAGTTTGGTAAATCTCATATTCATTCCTCTTAAAAGACACAAAGGAGCAACATGTAGCTTTTGCAAGATTTTCTCAAGATAGGTAGGTCAAATATGACTCTTCATGTAACAACTTCACATGCTGAAGACCTGACTGTGTATATGAAGTGCTGCCCCTCACACACTTACTGTGCCCAATTGTTTTCACCGTACAAGGAAATATTTTACTGAAAGGTAACTGTACTTAACAGTCTACTGGTCCAACACAAGACATCCCTCACCTAAGGGGACCTGGGCTCAATGGAAGAGCCCAAGCAGTCCCTGTGTATGTTTCAGCCCTGAAGTCATCGGTGCAGCTTGAATCCAGAGTACAAAATCAAATTAATGCACCTTAGGCCTCGTATGCTCAGGAGATAAAAACCTGCAGGGACCACAGCAAGGTAAGATGGTCACTTTCTCATTTAGCTTCATCCTCTCTCCATTTCCTACCTGTGAAGCTCAGGTATCTATCTGTCAGATTGCAAATCTTGGTGAGTTGCAAATCAGGTGGGGTGCAACCTCTTTGCCCACTCTTGTTGCTCTTTATCATACACTTTGCAGGAAAACATAAAGTCAGGTAGTGCTAGAGATTTCCCTAGACGAAGGAATTTGTCAGATCTGTCAGAACTGCCCTCTAATGGGAACATGTTGCAACTTACAGAACTAAAAAGATATTGTAGCTAATTGTAAACACTCTATAAATACTGAATCAAAGGATTGTGTACATGATGGTTGTGCCTCAATTTGGGAGAGCCTGAGGGTTGCTCAGACTGAGAAACCAGCAGGAAGGTGCCAGCTCCTTTCTTGCTGAGACCTCTGAGAGGTGGCTGCATGTTCCCAGCTCTCACCCCTGCACAAAGCCACCCTGGCCAGGCTGTTCATGGAGGGGTCAGGCTGTGGGATGCACAGCAGAGTGTAATCACAGCTGTATAAATTTTATTCCAGGCTAAAATAGGCTCTGCAAGTTAAGACAATCTCTGCAAGTTTCAACATTTACAACTGCTGGTTGACAGGAATTAAAAAGCTGATAGACGTGAAAGCTCAAAGAAAAATCTTAAAAGTATTCTTGGATACAGCTGCAGATCTTAGGGGCCATGGGGCCTTGTCAGCTCTCAGTAAAATCTCCTTTCCTCTTGCACTGAATGCAAGCAACACATTCTGTCCACTGCATGCTGTGCTGCTCTCTGCAATATCCAGAGTGAGAATTCCACTGGCTATTCCTAAAGCTGGGACATACTTGTAGCAATTCTGCCTAAGCAGCACACAGCAGGACATTGGATTGTCCTGGCACCCCCGTTGTCCCAACAATTCATTTGTGAGCTGAATGGTGAGAATTCATCATATAAGTTTATAGTTCTGGATTCCATTTAATGTTGAAGTTGAATGAAACAGATATGTTTTGGTTTTCTTTCAGGAAAACATCTTACAGAACTCTGTGCATTCATCACCTGCACAGTCACCTTCAGTGGGTTTTTGCTGGTGCTTGGCAGCTTGGGGTGCTATTGCTGTATTTGGAGTATAAATAGCAAATTAGTCATATTGGAGCAAATGACAAGATTAATCACAAGGCAACATCCTTTTTTTTTCTGTTTTCAGGAGTCATCAGCTACAGATTATCATCTTATCAGCATTATCTATAAAATTTAAAATTTCTTCTGCTCTTGTTTTGTAAGAGATTGTTCTCTCAGATCTCTATTGT
This sequence comes from Agelaius tricolor, assembly GCF_023055355.1. Classification (NCBI taxonomy): domain Eukaryota; kingdom Metazoa; phylum Chordata; class Aves; order Passeriformes; family Icteridae; genus Agelaius; species Agelaius tricolor. The sequence goes on from NW_027269261.1 coordinate 82,086,710, forward strand.
GTTATGCATATGTGCACAAAACTACACTCCTACAACAGAACTCTCAATTTAGATCTCCTTGAAGGCAAAATGCATTAGATTCACCATTGCTTAGATAATTTGTTGTTGATATAGACCCTAGGAATAATCACCTTCAAAACTATAATCTGTTTCAGAAGAAAAGGTTTTTTTCCATGCTGACTGGTTTTGAAATGGATAGAAATTCACTGAAATAGTTAATACTGGTATGAATTTTTCCAGTGTAATAGTTTTGGGATCACTTAAAAATCACTGGAAATGTAACCTCTTGCACTTCCTGTAAAACACTGAACTCTGGATGATAATCAAGACCTCTAGAAAATTGTGGGCTGCACAAAAATTGCAGATTTTGCAATTTTCTGACCGCTGTGTAATTTTCTGGCACATTTAAATGTGTGTTTGGTTCAGTGCCAGGCTCCTTCCTCCCCCAAACACCCTAAAATTAACTAGGAGCTTTGGGAATTTCATCTGTCAAACAGAGACAGAAGTGTCCAATCAGCCTGGAGGAAGCATGGCTGAGCAGTGCTGACCTAAAGCCCTTCTCAAAGAAGGAAGGAAGGAGAAAAAGACAGATGAGCAACAGTCTAGGAGAGAAAGGAGAGGGAGGACAAGAACAGAAGGGGAGAAAGAAAAACTCTCGAGAAAGGGTGAAAAGGCAAACTTGTAAGAGAAAGAAAGCAATAGAAGCGTTTGGAACAATAGCTTGTAGCTCTCTTATAGAGTTGTAGGCTTTTTGTTGAGACTTCATTTGGGGATTGAGAGTAGGAAGATTTTTTTGCTAAAAACCCCTGCAGTTTCTTCTCTGAAAACTGAAGCAGAGTCTAGACTCTTTTTATCTGCGTTAAGGAAATGCTGAGACACTTCAGAAGCATATGAAGTACTGAATTTCCACAGTGAATGTCCTGGTCACAGTGAATTTACAGCTGAACTTTGCACAACTGATGAAAGCTGGTAGATGACAGGTGGATTAAGGAACAGGCTGATGGCAAAATGGGAATGGAAGCTGGGATATCCAGTGCCAGTGCAGCACCTTTATCACAACATCACCTGTACTACACAGTTCATTGTCTTTCTCTTATAATATTCTTATGTTCCCCTAAGACCATTAGGTGTTGTGAAGCACCAAAAAATGTTTTGGACAGTCTGCATTTGTCCCAGTCATCTACCCAGCTTTCCCCCATTTGCTATGCCATCATTCCCAGCAGCTGTGACTCACTGAGAAATAAAAAATTGCCTGTTCTTGAAGCTCACACTGCTCACACTGGTGAGCTCACACCTCACAGGACTCACTGCTTTGACAAATCAGGACCAGCAGTGCAAGGCTCATGGGCTTCAGAAGCAGCTTTGTGAAAGTCTTGAGGAAGAGGGAAGTATTTTAAATAGGGAAGCAAAAGGGTTGAAAGGAATGACCAGGAATTTATCAGAAAGGGCCAAGGAAAAAGTTACAGACTTCAGGCATATTACCTGACTTTCTGTGTAGCCTTTGGCCTTGGGATTGTGTCCTTTGACTAGGACCACTATTGTTATATCAGTAGAGTAGCTTTGCACTTGGTATTTGGGCCCTATACAATCAATTTCAGAATAGAGTCACACTTTTGTCAGTCTTAGAAATCACAGCCAGATTTTTACAAAAAATAAAGTTTTAGAATTACAGGTGCAAGTGATTTTGAGACTGATTCAAAATCTGACTAATTTCTAGTTTAAGTCAAGCTTAGTAGGTTGAAAAAAAGATGACAGATTTTCACTAATATACTATGGGATGTTTGGAAAAGTCCTCAGCTCTCCAGGAATATTTGTTATTTTTGTGAGATCTAATTTACTCTAAAAGCATGATTAAATGCTCTACATCAAATATACCACATGCTCATTTTATTCCTACGAGCAAATAAAATGCTTCAGCTTTTCTGGAAATGATGCATTCCCTGCTATTATAAAACTTTCTGACCTCAGTGGTGGCAGGAACAGTAGCTTTAAATTGCCTTTGAAAAAAAAATAACAAGGAAAAAAACCCAAATCCAAAACCAAAACTGACTGATACTTCCCCCCCTCCAAAGTAAAAAGAAAACCAAAAGAAATTCAAACAGTTTGAGATCATAGAAAATTAGCTAAACCATATGTAAGAAAGAACTGTCAAGCTTCAAGTCCCTCGAGATTCAGAAATTCAAGCATTCAAGGTTTCATATACTGATCTGAACACTTTCTCAGATTTGGAAATCCCATGAGGACATGATCTCATGAGATATTCTGTTATTATGTTTTCCAGTTTGGTTAGACATATGGCACAGCATGAACAGCTCTCCTTCCAGTTACTCAGCCATGAAATACACAGTAAAATGATACTTCCTCCAAACTGCAATGCTTAAAAAATGTTTTGTTCTAATTCCAGTTGTGCTTTGGGGTCTGATCTGGTTTTATTTTCCATGTGGAAGGACTAATGTGTTGTAGTATGGGATGCACATAACCCAAGATGTTTCATCTTTAAGCAATATCTTGTCATTGCAAGTCACTGATGTTACACATTTGCAGAAGAGGAGAGTTTGTCCCCATGCAGGGCAGTTCCTTTGTCTTTCCTTGAAAGGTCTTACTTGTAACTCTGTTGTTTTTAACCCAAATAGTTAAGGATCAACAACATGCCACAGGCTACTTGCTTCCTTCTTTCCATCCTTAAATTTCAAATGGCTGAGTGATTTCCAAGAATGAAGCAAGCAAAGAACAATTGACCCACTGAGGCAAGTGAAGATACAATATACAATATTCTGCACCTTGCTCTGCCTTATAGCAGCATTAGTATATAAGTTACATTCACTAAAGATAATATGCACTGAATTTTGCTGCAAAGTCAATTCATTCTATGCAAAAAATGACATCTTTGACACCCATACAACATTCACATCCTTTGCTTATTGTTGGGTCCATGCTTCAAAGCATTGTATTAATACATCTTCTCAATAAAAAGGTTGTAAGAATTTCTCAATGTGGACACATGTATGGCCTTTATCCTGGTCTGAAAAACATTATCTAAATAGTTTTGTAAACCTTTTTTTTATTAGATGAGCCCAAGACAGACCTCTAATAAGGAAAATTTCATCTTGTTACTAAAATTAAAAAAAAAAAAAATATGAGTACTTCAAACACGTTTTTTTAATTGACAGTGTTGAACAATGGTGAATAAATATCCAGGTATTGTTATAGTGGGTAATGCCAGAATATGTATGGAAAAACCTACACAGCATCTAATTTTAATGCTTTCGTAGCAAAAACCATCAAACATTTCCCAGCTAATAGTGATTATTTCACTTATGCATATTGAGTGAAGTAAGGTCTCTCATAGCACACCAGACAGTGAAAATATTTCTCAAATCCTTTCCATAAAAGTACATTTTGTGTTTCTACAAGAATATTTTCTTTATTCCTAAAAATATTTTTCATGAAAATAACAGAAGATTAAAAATAAAAATACCCTCGGGAATTTCCTTTCATGTAAACTTATAGTTCAGTTTTACTTGAAGGGATTTCTAGCAGCACTGCCTGTTCTTGGCCTCACCTTGAGAAGCTGTCAGATTCTCACTTGCTAAATGTTCTCAGAGGTCTCTCAGCTTGTTAGTGCACTGTGTGACTTCCCAGGTCTAGCTTTTGCAGTGACTCCAGAATCATCGTGGCTGTAAATCCCAAGTCATGCTTAAGCACTTGGGAGTATCTGTGAACTGCTGAACTTGTGATTACACCTTCCTCCTTCATCCAGAGATTGTCTATGAGAAAGCTTATATTTGGTCTTTCTGTGATAGAATAGTGGAAAGCAACCCACAAAGGCTCTGTTTCGAAGACCTAGCTGAGCAGAAGAATCCTCTTTTCTCCCATATGGCATCTCCAAGTACATTTTCCTGGAGTCAGTTTAAACTGTACTCTAAGGAGTTCCTGCACTGGTGGAAACTCTGCACAACCAACCCCTCCGTGGTCAGCATCTGTGAGATGCATATTTCCATGACATGTAAATGTATTAATGCATTTTATTCCAAAGGACTAAAACAAGGCTTGAAACGTTGTTGTTTTGGTTTTTTTTTTGAGCTGCCTGGGAGCAGATGAAAAGTCTTAATGGGAATGTTATAGGAACGGTCCAATGGAGGAGCTTCGAATGAATGATGCCACTTTATTTTGAGCCATTTGTATAAAAAGGGACATGCTGAAGTTTCTGCAAGGTTTAATAACATAAAACATAGAAGATTGAGAGAGATTTCTACACCTTGCCTCTCAATGCATCTACCGTCAAAGATCAGTTTGTCAGTAAGAAGGTGACATAATATTTAATGGAGAAAAAAGTAAGGCACAGACTAAATGCACTTTGGGTGCCATCTTATAAAGTATTCACATGAACATATATGTGGGGGTTAGACTTTCAAAGTCTCCTGTCTCACTTAGTGCACTTTGTTCCTCCTTTGAGAACTGAACCCACATTTAGAGTTTCAGGAAGATCTAGAGAATGTCCACAGTGAATGCTCATTCTCAGTTACCTTAAAATAAAAAGAAGACTTATGTAACAGACAGCAAGATATAGTTGGAAGGCATAGATATAGGAAGGCACCTTCCTCCCTAGTCTTATATGAATAAATATGCACAGAATAATGTATAATAATTCTATATTTATTACAAAAGCTATATACCTTGCTTTTTCAATGTACTTTCTGAATCATCTCTGCATTTCTTTCAATTCATTTTAAAAAGCATCCTCTTATTGCAAATAGAAAAACTAAACAAATTTTAAAACCCAGCAAGCTAAAACAAAAACAGATGAAACAGACATATAATCGTGTTTTTTGGACTTATATCTATCCATTTTTCCTGAGTCCCATAAGCTGGAATCTTTTCTGCTTTGAAGATCTCATAATTTTTTTTTCCTTTATCCTGGCCCCCAATATTTCTTTTCCCAAAAGAGCTGAGTGAACTCACATTTTCTGCCTTACATTAAATTCCATATAATCTTCTCCATTGTTAAATGAACTGTAAGCCAGCAAGGTACTGAATTAGAGACTACTTTTTTCCTGGCAGAGCAGACAATATTGTGTTCAGCATGAAATTAGCACACATTCTTTCATTGAACAACTAGATAAGGTTAACTTGTAGCTCCCCAATCTTCTTACTGTCTGCTAAAACTTAGAATGAAGTGAAATGGTCAGTCTGGAGTAATATCTTTCAACATGAAAATGAAAAGAAAAATGGGATATCCATAGATAAAAATAACTCTTTCTTTCTTTCTTCTTTTCTTTCTTTCTTTCTTTCTTTCTTTCTTTCTTTCTTTCTTTCTTTCTTTCTTTCTTTCTTTCTTTCTTTCTTTCTTTCTTTCTTTCTCTCTTTCTCTCTTTCTCTCTTTCTCTCTTTCTCTCTATCTTTCTCTCTCTCTCTCTTTCTCTCTCAATGGTTGAATCATATTTTGGTCACTGTTGTAGTTAACATCGGCAGCTTTGCTGGGGACATTCAAATGAAACTCAGGGAAAAAGTAAACATAGATTAAATTGCTATGCATTACTTTGTGATGCAGAGCTATACATCATTCATGATATTTTAATAATGCAATAGTATTTGGATGTTTCAGTCTGGAAAGGAGCCCAAGTGTTTCCAGGCACACTAAAAGCACATGAAATTATGATCGGGGACCGTATTTAAACCACCTACTCTAAATGCCTAATTTAGGCATTGCTACTAAAATAGTGTTTAAATTTAAGAGTGAGATGAGTGATCCAGGCCTGCCAGATCTTGCCTCCACTACAGCTGGTGGGAAACAAATAGCTGTGACTCCTAATTTGAGCACTGGAGGTGGGATTCATCTCACCTAACTTATAGGAAAAATAGTTTAAATCTGAGCTGGCAGCCCTTCTTTCAGTGGAGAGATGGAAACACCTCCACAGTGTCTCTCCTGCTGTCACCTGTTCCAGAAAGGGGTGAATTTTTCTCTAGCAGTCCTTTTTCTTATTTGATAAGCTTAGACTCAGGCAAGTCACTTCTGCATGCATGGCCTGAGATGACTACACTTTTGGCAGTCAGTGTAGGCAGGAAGGAGTGGCCACACCGTGCTACCAGCTCCACAGGGTGCTGAATCACAGCCTGGGAGCTGCAGGCTCTGGTCCACAGGGGCACGGGAGCCAGGAACTGGGGTACCAGCCAGGCTGGACAGACAGGACCTGGCTGGTCCCAGACAATTGAAAAATGAGATGAAAACAAAACTTAGTGAATAGATGTATGAATTTTAAATGACAATTCTAACCCAGTCATTCACATTTTTCACTTAGGGAGAATTTTCTGTATTAATAGACTAACTCTTCTGGAAGTCCTGCCACTTTTGCCAAATATTAGGAAAACTCTTGCCTATGTGAATCATTTGTGATCTTGTCATCAACTTATACCAGGAGATCAAAGTGGAGGGATGTGAGAATTCTGCCAAAGCTAACAAACTTTCCATGGAGGTGTCATGATGAAGATGCACTCTGAATAAATAATACTGTCTGCTTGTGACATGTCCAGCCCTGGGCCAGCACCTGGGCTCAGCCCCACCTCTGTTCCCAGACAGCACTGCTTGGCTATGAATGAGCAGGGACATGGTGCCAGATTCCCTTTTCCTACAAATCTAACTTTATCTAGAAATTTGTGCTGAATGGATCAATCAAGCCTTTCCTACATTCCCAAGTGATTTTTGAACTAACACATATATGAAAAAAATTCAGGGAGATGAAATTTTAGGGAAATTCAAATAATTGTGTATTCTTTCTGAAACAAGCTCGTAATCTCATGGCAAATATAAGGATGCAAGTCCTGAGTGTCAATTTCTTCCTCCAAAATCTTCCCTGACTTTAATCTTACACAGGCTTCCTTTGTTCTTGCTGATTCCCAGAGTTTGGGTTCTACCTGGAACAAACCAGCTCATGAATACATGAGTTTCATTACAGCTTCCCGGAGCCCACAGTTTTTGTATCTAATTGTACCAATCATACATAAACCAGAAACTTAAAGAATAATAATAAATTCAATTAAAATGTAAACCAAGTTTAAAACAGTAAACTGGAGCCAAATAAATCAGCAGTAAAGAAAAAGAATGTCCAGCAGAAAAGAGCAATATTCAAAATCCATAAATCAAAAATTACCTTGATGTCTACCACATTTGTGCTTTAATATTCACTTGAATTAGGTTCTGAATTCCTGGAAAGAGACAGTGGAAGGAATAACCTATGTCATCTTAGGGAAGAAATCAATATCATTTTCCATGCTATGAATGAGTATGCCTCCAAGCTGCTGAAACAGAATCTCACAATTACTCAATAATGAGAAAAAATAAAAAGACAACTAGGAAGGAGGATGTTGAGATGCTCATTTAATGATTCATATTTTGGATTTCTGGCATGCCTCTTTTTTTTTGTTCTTCCAAGTATTTTGATGGCCAATGAGATTATGGATTGTCTTTTCAGAGATTTTACAACTGCATTCCTATTTCCAGCTTTAATGTACTTCTCAATCATATGTTTTCTCTAGGCTGGTGAATATTCCCCTTCTCATTTGAGTGTAAAATTTTGGCTGGATAAATGAACAAAATATTTATTTTATTGCTCTGAGATGATGGATTTAAAATTTTACATCTAAGAGACTCTCAAATATGTCCCTTTTATAAACTTGTATTCTATATTTTTCTAATAGTTTCACTATAAAGTACGTGTGGATATTTAAAAAGTGCCAACACTGTTAGGCACCTCAATGTGTTATACTTGTGTCCATTCAATCCTTCACTAAAATTACAAATGAAAATTCAGACTATAAAAATTTACAGTTTACTTGACTTCAGTTGACCTGTTTTGCTCACAGAGTACACACAAATGCATGGTCTGTAAAACCCTCCCTCCCTGAGGAGCTATGGTAATCACTTAAAATCTGGATCCTTCGTTAGCAGATTTTGAGTAAAATTCTTACTTCCCTCTGTGTGATGTCATTGATAGTATTTTATGCTAAAAGGCAGATTCTGAAAGCATTTTTTGATTAGCCATAGTTGTCATTTTCTCCTGTTGCAAATATGTATGGGTGACAGTGATGTAAGTAAAATCTGAAGGCTGAGTCTGGTCCTGTTTCATCACTAAAGCTGTCATTCACATGCAGGATGGAAGAACCATGCTCTCTGGATGCTGCATGACTGCAAATTGCTGTGAACGTGCCTCTTGGTGAAGGTAAAGAAACTTATGACGGCTGCACTTCTTTGATCCCAGTCTCTGACCATAAGGTAACAACTTCTAACCTTGGAGTTGCAATAGCATATTTCAAGCTAAAAAAATATGTGGAGGCTCATTAAAATTTGGGAAGTTCAATACAAGCACAGCTGTCAGATCTGATGTCTATACATTTTGAACATGTTCTGTAGAAGGTCCCTTTTCAGAAACATAGTGTGTTGTAAATCAGTGTAATAAAAAGATAGCCTGATTTCTGATATTAGGTAGCCAGTAGATATAGGGGGATAGAACATAAGTAAATAAAGGTAATATAGAAAGTAATCTTACCCCCTAAAGAGTTGCAGCTGAGTTAATTATTAAGGATTAGGAGCAGGCCTGATTTTAACAGGCCACAGCTGTAGCCAATAAGAAGAATGTTATAAAAGAGTGGATTGGTTGGTTGAGGGGCTGAAGTCAGTTGGCTACTGTGAGGACAAGGAAGAGTTAGTGCCTGGAGGAGCTGCCTACGAGAAACATCAAGGAGGTATGAAACGCTAGTAACATGGAACCCTTGCAATGTAATAGAACCTTTGCAATTTAATGACAACAAGTAGATGCAGCAGTTTCTGGTTTCTGCTCCCAGCTCTTTCAGAAATGCTTCCTAAGAACTTTTGAGAAATTTTGGGGTGTCTACTACCACTGGGAAAGGGTAGCAACAGTGAGCTGAGTTGGCTAGCAAGATCCTGTCACTTCTAACAAGCTCTGTCAGATGTTCTTGATCAAAAGATGCTTTTCTGTTTGCTGCTAATTCCTGGTTTTGAAGAGATAAGCACCCTCCCAGGAGGTGCTAAGGAGAGGCCTCTATAACTGTCTGTAAAGAAATAGGCATGGAAGGGTGGGGGAAGCTCTGCTGTACACAGTGTATGGGTGTGGTGATGAAGGTGAAGTGCTCAAGAGCATGCTGGAGTTCTGCCTGGTGTGCCAAAGCTGAACTCAAATCCTCCTGAGGCAGGATGCAGCCCTGAGTCCTGGGCTTGCTGGGATGACCATCCACCTTCTTGGGCTGGGCAAGCTGTGCTCCTTGCCTGCAGGAGGTGTGCACTGGGGAAGGGGCTTTGCAGTCAAGTAAAGCAGCTGTGGGAGAAGGTCACCAGGCAGTGTAGCAACAGAGGTGAGGAAAACACTGACTGGACCTTCTTCACAAGTGCAAAGATCTAACTGCGTTGAGAAAGGAGTAGACAAAGTCTGAGCTTACTATAGTAAGATTTCCATGATGGTAAAGGCTGTAATCCTGTGGCTTCTCAAACTGGGAGGGTAACTCCTGTGCCACCTGCAGGTCTGTAGCAACAGTGTGGGTTCAGTGCTGAGGTTGCATCTGTGCCCAGTGAAATATCTGGGCAGGCTGAGCCTAAGACCTGCAGCAGCATCAGGAGGAAGCAGAAGTATGAGTTGTAGAGATTTCCTGCTGCTGGGGATGGATACCAGGATCTCCTGGTCCGGCCTGGTGTCTAGGGATGTTTGCAGCTTGTCAGGAATTTGGATTCAGGGCACAAGGTTGCCAATCTGATCCTCAGATTGCCCCCCATTGCTGCCCTTCTCTGTGGGCACCAGTACTTGGAGGGGAAACCCAAACCATAGTAAGCATAACATTGCATTTGAGGTGGAAGGCAAGAGCCCCGGGGCCCAGCTGGCATCTCCTTGATTCTTCCAGTGGCAGGAAGGACTTGATGAAAAATGAATGGACCTCATGGGTCAACAAACTGTTGTACAGCCAGTGTTGACAACTAATAATATAATAATCTTTCACAAGCTTGGGATGCTGTCTGTGATAAAAATATCATCCACATGACCAGTTGCAGCAAGTACCAAGAGGTAAATTATCTTTGTCAACAGGCTGCCCAGCCTGGGGAGGAGAGCTTTAAACTAGGAATGAAGGCGCAGGAAGGGGAGATGGTGATGACCCACACCCTATTGAAGAGGTTGTAGACTGGATTGGTAAGAGGGCACAGAGTAAAGGCTGGCAGAAGAGACCTTGAAAACAGGATAGAAGGAAGAAGGGTCATGAAGAGCTCATTGATTTTTAAAGGATTCTTTTCCACAAGCTCGAGTTTTATCCACCCTTATGGGTGTTCAAAAAAAGACAGCAGGAGACTTGCATGGATGACAAAGATCTCTCAATTTAAATATCAAAAACAATTGAACAGAAGCTGGTGCTTCTCTAGGAGAAATATGATGCAGAAGGGATACAGAGGCACTGTCCTGCCTCTGTGCAGTGTGCAGAGGTGGGGTTGGAAAAGCCAAAGCCCATCTGGGGTTGAATCTGTGGGGCTGACTCTGGCAAGAGTCATAGAGGGGCTATAATCAAGAGACTAGTTAGACTGGGACACTCTGTGACAGACACTGCAGAAACAGAGAATGCACTCCTTGAACCTAGGAGTGCTGGTAAAGAAATAACTGTAAAGGAATTATATTCTACTTAGTCATGTGTGGGCTCAAACTTTTTGCACATAGATGCACATGGCCCCAGATGCAATTAAATTAGGAGTTGTTTTAAGCTCCAACATGGTCAGCATGCAGTAGACAGATAGATCACTTAGATTTTGCATAGGCTAACCAGTCATTTTGCCCACTGACAAGTGGCAGAAGCAGATTCATATCCCTGATACCCTTGTTGATTTAAAAAATTAGGGTGGGTATATGTGGTTCTGAGTATATTTCTTTGAGAGAGAAAGTAAAATTGTAATACCTCTTGGTATTTTCCTTTCCTGTGCTGTTTTCAGTCAATTCAAAAGGATGTGATCATCCTTCCTGGAAAAGGATGTGCCTAGAAAAATAAGGAAAAGTACAGCAGCAAAAAAAAAAAAAAAAAAAAAAAAAGGAAGAGGAAAAAATTTAAGTTCTAGGTAGATGGAGCCAAAGGGAATGGAAAATAGGGTTTCTGTGGCCTCAGTCACCTGCCAAAGTGTAATACCATCTCAATTACCCTTCATCTAAGTCTTCCACAGGGAAATGGAAAGCACTTGCTTCCCTCAGAGAGGATTATGTGGGATGGCAAAGGTGATTTTTTTTTTTTTTTTTTGCTTTCTCCCTCCAGTTAAATCTTGGATTGCACAGCAAGTGTCATATTTTACTTACAGGCCTCTGGATAGTCTGGATTTCTCTGTGTTTTGCAGGTCAGCATTTCAGAGATATGCTGAAATATCCATGAGACATTTCAAAGTGTAGGACTCCCAGTGTGAGCAGAAGGCTTGGCATGTAGAAGAGTCTAAGAACAAAGCAGCCAACATCCTTTCTCCAGAGACAAAACACATTTTGTCTGTGACATTCTTAGTCTCCATCTGCTCGGGAGAGGGAAAGTTTCCCATATGGTACTGCAGTGGGCTAGTGATTCACTCTATTGACTCACTCCACAAAATGCACAATTGAATGTTAAGCAACTGAAGTCAGCTTTAATGGATGCAGCATATGTATACTTCATGAATGCAAAATATGTAAACTATTATTATGTCACCTCTTTTTGTGCTGATAGTACTGCATTGATTACTGATTGATTCCTAATTGCTTATCAATCAGTTGTCATGTTCTGAATAACTTGCATTTTGAATTATCAGTTTAGAATCAAAATTAGAAGCACATCTGTTTCTGCCATGGCACATTATATTTTACATTTTTCATATTATTTTCAGTAATATCTTGAGTCAAACATATTAGGTAATCAAGATATTAGTGGTTTAGCTCTGATGTGAAAGCTTATATTTCTAGAGAAAAGGATGTCTTACAGTTAGTCATGTTCATGTATCACAAAATCTGGTTTTTTTAAAAGAACGTTGATTTTTAATAGATCTGTGAATGTGAGGACTGTTCATAAGACAGTTTATTATGAGATAGTCAGAATAAGTTTAAGCAGCTGATGCCTATCCTCATGGACTGCCATGCTCATGATACCATAGTGATCTTAGTTAAAGATCTGTAGGAAGCTGCAGGACAAGAGAGACTTGAAGGAAAATACTCTTTTTCGGACAAGGATGTGGGGCTGAAAGCTGATTAGTCAAGTTGCAGGATCGTTGCAGAGTTGTAACAGTGACAGAATGTTTCAAGTAACAAAGAAAAAATCATGTCCAATATTTCAGGGGAAAAGATTAACCATAATGTATGCATGTAAAGCCATGCTAGTGCTTGGCTTTGGGATGCTTCAGTGTGTTTCCTCAAACAATGGAAATGTCTGTCTGATCCATCCAAGCTGTGAAGTCTGGTGTCAGTGTGGAATGGACATAGGAAGTAGTGAGATTTTCTTGATCATTAAGTTTTCAGTAATTTTCTCCCTCACTTCCTTGACAGCTGCAACTGAAGCTGAGCTGTGCTGGTATATGAGACTCCCCTCTGAGTGGTGTTGCAGAGATTGCCAAGCACTGAGGCCTGTGCCCTTCATGTGCACCTCTAGGATGTTCACCAAGGCTTGTCCATCTCCTCAGCTTGGCAGGATCCCCACTAACACCATCCCTCAGGCTAGGCTGGGCATGCTGGTCCTGCAGATGGGCTCCAGCTGTACCCCCAGCTGAGGCAGGAGGGATCCTGACCAGTTCTGGAGCACTCCAGCAGTCAGGGTAGACACATGCACTGAAAAAAGACACATGCACAGCTTCAGCGGACAAGGCAAACAAAACAACCTGATTCAAATTTGGAAATTTCTCTCCTCCGCTCACTAAATTATCTGCAAGTAATCGAGCAAAGTCAAACATCTGCCTGTGACACCACTGCTTATAAAAACTTGGCATACCTCATCTACTCAGGAAAACATTTTTTTTCCTCTTTACAAAGAAGTTACAGAATTTGCCTGTCCCATGCAGAGATGTGCAGAAGGCTCTGTTGTACCCTCTGTATCAATGAAAATCATGAGAAACTGCTGGTACAAAGAAGGAGGTTATTTGGTTGTGAGAGCACTTGAATTCAGTGGAAGCTTTGCTACAGCTTTTTAGTGATTGCAGAATTGGGGCTGGTGTAAGAGAATGGTTTGTTTTGAATGTGAGATAAAAATCTGGTGTGGTACAGCCACTTTCAAGGATGACATCTGGAGTATTAAGAAATTGTGTCTTGGGGAAAGTAGGGGAAGGAAGGAACAGACTACTTTCCTCCAGACTCAAGGACTCAGAGTAAATAAGGGAATTTAACAAAAAAGACCAACATTTAGCAAATTTTAACAAAAAGACAATTTTTTCCCCTTTTTTTTTATTAAATGGGCACTCATGGCATCCCACGCTTAAGTGGAAGTAAGCACCTAAGATTTGCAGGTGCTCATGGTTGAAAGGAATGGCAAAAGCCAGAGGATGTGTGAAAGCTGAAAGTTTTATTAATAAATTATACACTTGGTATGGAAATTGGTATAAATCAGTCCCTTATCTCTTAGTATAAGCAAACAGCAGTGGGTTTCAAGTAAAGGGGTAGGGTAAAAGAGAAGAGAGAGAGAGATGACTTAAAGAGGGGGAGACAGAGAAAGGAAGAAAAGGAGAAAGAAAGAAAGATCACCAGTCCTGGTTCCAATATTAATCCAGCTGATGGAGTTTGCAGGGTACACAGGCTCTTGGGCTTCTTGGGGTTACCTTTTTATAGATAAATTCTCTCCACCCTAGAGATTAGTTACATGTTTTCTATGTAATTTAGTTATCATGTGCAGTCCATTCTTCTAGACCTTTCTGGAAATGGCTCAGAGGACTGCAGGAGTCATTGGTGCTCTTGGTTACCCTCTCCTGGGCTGGCTTTTTGTTAAGAACATGTAATGACTGAGGCAAGGACTCAGATTGGCAGGGAATCTGAGACCTTTATTCAAAGAAACAAAAAGCTGCTTTTATAAACTTCAAGACACTTTGTAATTTCCTTATATGGTATTTTTCACTAAGCAACCTATCACACATTGCCATGTCAGTAACTCAGTCTGAATGTCCTTATGCTTGGTGATTGCACCATCCAGGTGTCTGTCAGGCTCCTCTTCATGGGGCATCCACCCTGCAGCATCTCCTCCCTCCAGGGCCCCGCAGAGACAAGCCCCTCTGCATGGCCATGGTGCTCTGCAGGCACATCCCTGCAGAGCATTGAGCCTGCAGCCCAATTCCATCTTGTCTCTCTCCATGGACAGCAGCCCATGTCCACTTCCTGCACTTGCATGGTACTGGGTTGTGCTTATCTCCAGGAGCCAGAACAAGAAAGTGCTACCTCGCCTCTGCACAGCCCCTTCTCCAGCCACTTCCTGTCCTTTCTCACAGCATTTCACTGCCAACAATCCTTGGTTGGCTCCACAGCTATCTGGGTATGGGTGTTTGAGACAGGCACATTAGTGCCTTCATCTTCTAGGCTGCTACAGCACTCAAAGTTTTTAGAAGTCTAAAATGACATAGCTGTTGGGCTTCAGCCATTCAAAACATCTTTTTTAATCTATATAAAATTTTGATATTAAGTTAGATTTACAACCCTAAAATTAAATTAGATTTCAAACATGAAGCAACTGTAATTTCACTGTATACCTAGAATGTATACAGTACCTGTATCTGGAATCCCCTTGGGCTACTTTATAATGACTATATACATGAGGATGCGGTTTTTTTCCTGTTTTTCTTGTGGAAATATATTTTCTTAAATAGCTAAATTATAAAGTTTGAAACCTCTCTGATCTCAAAGTCATTCTTTTTTTTTTTTAATAGTCACAAATATTATAACTTAAACTTTTTCCCATTTTATAAATAGTATCAATACATATATATATGCATATATGTACATATATATACACACTCACACACATGCACATATATACATGTATAAGTACTCTAGAGTGCAAGAAAACCCCTTTTAGAACACTGATATACCTGTCAATCCAAGGAAGAATTTTCACTATGGTTCATAAACATACATAGCAGTGCTTCCTTTGTAATGAAAATTATACACAGTGCAGTTCTTCAGGAAAGAAATAAATGTAGCTTTGTATAATAAACCCGTAAAAAGGAACACATTTTCTTCCAAAGTTTTTGCAGAATGGATAGGAGATGTGATCACATGTTTGGTTTTTTTTTTTTTGTTTTTCCCTGAAGTTTTGGTGTTTTCAGGACTTGCACATCTTTAAGAATATGCCGTAGCTTCTCTATGCTTTGCTGGTGGGTCCCCTTAGGATTTCTTCTCCAGAGCACCTGGATTCTTGGAAAAGGTATGAGATGAAGCTCTGTGGTTTAAGTATGTGCCTGTGTGTTTGGACATGCAGAGCTCAGTGGTAGTGGATCAGCTGATCTGGCTCTTCCAGCACCAGCTCTGTTGGAGAGATGGCTGGAAAGGGGCTCATGGCCCCTGCCACAGCTGAGTCCAGGAATACACCTTGTCCCTACTGCTCTGGTCCCCCTGAACGTGACAGCCTCTTCACCCACTCTTCCTCAGTTTCCTTCAGTAAGGGGATTTAAAACATCTCAAGGAAATTACAAGATATTGTGGTCAAAGCATCTGGATTTCACCAACTCCTGCCCTCTCTTTATCTCTTTAGTGAGATTTATTGAGGTTGCATTTGTTCCTGCTGAAGAAGTGTCACATGAAGGCTTCTTCTTTGTTATAATTACTTAATTTAAGCTCCATACACAGATTCTGTTGTCACCTTCAGAAAGTTTTTGTTCAGAATACCCGACATGCATCCTTCCACCCTCCTCGCTCGAATCAGAAGGATTTGTGGGGCTCCAAAGTGTCCCATTACCAGAAATTGTTTCCAATTTCATATTTATATCAAGTCGCATAAGGTTCAAGTCAGAAAAAATAGGATAAAACATTGAAATAATGAGAACTGTTTAATTCACAAAATTTAGCATATCCCAGAAATTAAAGTTATAGGAGTTCTGACTTTTACTTTTAAATAAATAAAGCATGTAATGGAAAACAAAATCAATAACCCCCACCAAAATTGATCCCTCCTGCTGAACAACAACTTTGACCTCTTTTAAGACTACCGGCCCATCTGTTCTAAAATGCTGTCTCTGTCTGGTTTCAAATGGATAGAAATAAAGGCAGACAGTGTTCCTCCAGTGTCACAAAGGTTCACACTTTGGTGGCATTTAAGGTGTGCAAACTTAGGAGCAGAGATTTAGAGAATAAAGGGAAATTAATGCTTGAAGGCTGTGTTTTTAAAACAGCAAACCCTTCCCTTATGTTCTGGTGCGATTTTGGGCTGTGCACCTTGTATGCCAGATGGGAACACTTTTCTGTTTGCTTGGTCTTGGTAATTTTTTCTGTTTTCTTAGCTGGTTTCAGGTTTCTGTGTAACACCCTTTGCCTCCACTTAAAAAAAAATCCCAACACCTGACCCAGGCTACACGTTAGGAGGCCTGTTTGATGGGAAGTGAATGCTGGAATGTTTCAGTTTTCAAAACTGCAAAGACTCAGATTTATAGTCGGTCAGTCTGTTTATATTCTATCATATCATGTGTGGTAGCATAGGATATCAAAGCAAGAAAGCCTACAGGGATACCACCATTTGAAATGAAAGATAGTTCCTATGTATGGCATAATGCAGCACAGATGGAAAGTTGTGCTTTTCTGTTTTACTGTTTCTGTACATTGCTCAGGCAATAAATACTGGACAAATCAAGCAGTCATTTCTAAGGCTCCATATAACCTATTTTACCAGTATCAGCTGCTATAGTTTTATATTCCCTAGAGAAAAGCTGCCTGGGTTCCCAAGTTTTATAAGGCATTTCAAGGAGACCTCACAAATAAAAATGGATGGAAAATATGGTCTGGCTTTTAATAATAGTATAGTTAACTCTGCATTTTTGTATGATAGTCAAAGCTCTCACTAGTGTGTTGCAGCCTTATCATTCTTCAAAGCAGCATTTATTTAATGACTATTACTTGCTTATTTCATCTGCTATGAATTTTACATCATTATTTCAAGGGCACAGCTCAACAGGAATACACTATAGCTATGTCACTTCAGGTCTGGGCTTCATAAACTGAGAAGGGTTATTCCACATCTGGTGTAGCAGACCATGCTCTGACACCTTCTCTCTGAAGGTGGCCACAAAGGATTCCCAAAGCACATTTTCAAAGCCAACTAGCCTAATAATATTTAAAGCAGTGCTTGGGCACTGTGGGACATAGGTTTGAGGAGAAGTTTTGCTCAGATCCAGAATACCTAAGGTATGATGATGAGGCTAGGATAGGGAAGTCTGTCACCCTCACTCCATCACCTCTGCTTGTGACTAGAAACCACAGAAAGGGACCAGATCACCCACAACTGCCCAGCAGCTGTCCTACCCTGGGCTATAGTGCTGGGAGCACACAGGTTAGCTTTGATGGAAGCTTTTCTATTGCTGAATGGAAAAAGAGCTGTAGGTAAAAGAAAATTACTTTTCTCCAGAGCAGGCACACCTGTCTATGAAAAGCCTTTAAAATTAAGGGCAAGATATCTTCCAGGAAAAAGAGACACCCCCCAAAATAAATACTGAGCAAGCTGTCAGACTCCTCATGCAGGGTCACAACTGCTCTGCACTGCAGTAGGAAGTAATAGTATCAGTATCTTTTCTGTGACTTTCATATCCTAACATACCAATTAAATAATGGCCCCACAATATAGAAAATCAACTTTCCCCAAGCCTTTTAGGACTTCAAATCACATTATCCATACCCAGCAAAGTAGTTGCCACATTTTTTCTTCTTTTTCAAAGTACCAGTGTTTTTCCATTTCAAAGGAAATACTAAAAGTAAAAGGAAAAATAATCTCTTAGCAATGTTTGTTTAAATAGAAGGAATAATTACTTATGGGAGTCTGTGCTACAAGATTTTGCTTGTAGACTGAGTGGAAATAACCCTGATATTTGTAAAAACAAAGTTATAGCAATTTTAGTCATACCAAGCTTCCTCTTCCATGATGCAAGCTGACTTTTGTCCACTTGGCCTTTCCACCTCCCAGTTCAGCAGGTGTCATATCACTCGTGAAGCTGAAGCCAGTTCTGCAGATAAGGAAGAAAATCCAATTTCAGCATCTGACAACAATCTCTCCTTAAGATAAGTTTTGGTGAGACAGAAAGTAGTTTTTGTCAATGCTATATCCCTGTGTGATAATTTCAACAGAACTTTCAGGGAGTCAGTTTGAAGTGGTCAAGGGCTAATCAAGGTAAAATGATTCTTTAGTGGGTTTTATTTGTTAATATGCTTCATGTAACAGATATTATTTTCCCTATTTTCAAGACTATTGATTCCTCATGTATCACCTGTATTTATTACTAATTATTTTTTAGAATGGTTAGATATTTCTTTTCAGCTGATTTCCAGGATCTAAATTTTAAAACATTCATAGTATCATATAATAATAGAATCTTTAAAGTTGAAAAAGACCTGTAAGATCATTGAGTCCAACAATTAGCCCAGTACTGCCAAGTCCAGCACCAAACTGTGTCCCCAAGTATCCCATCTACACATTTTTGAACACTTACAGTGATGGCAATTCCACCACGCCTCTGGGAAGCCTGTTCCAATGTTTGACGGCCTTTCAGTGAATAAATTTTCCCTAAAATTTAATCTAAACCTCCTCTGACACAACTTGAGGCCATTTTGTCTTGTTCTAAAACATTAAAACAAAGGGATAAAAAGGTAAAAAAAACCCCAAAACAAAAACCAACAAGACCTGAATTATATATTGAACCTAGGATTTGGGTTGGGGTTTCATTTCTTTGGTTGGATTAATTTTTTGTTTGTTTTTTTTTTCTGAGTGCTTATTTGTTTGGGGTTTTTTTTTTAAGATTGACTGCAGGACTGTACTTCACATCCAAGGCTTAGTATATAAAACCAACTTTACTTAAAGTCAAAAAGAAGCCAATAGATAATTCAATGTGGCCACAAAGTTACAGTGAAACTAATAAACTAAACCAGGTCAGCACATGGGTCTGAGTATAGAATGAATGCAGCCATTCATATTGTGAAAAGTTTCACACAGTTTTGGTCTCAGCCAAGTATTTCTACAACAGGGACAATCTGGGAGCCAGCTCAGGCCAGAAAATGCTCTCCATGGGCAGTGTGAGGAAGGGTTAAGAGAGTTAACTTTATAGATGTGAGCCTTTCCATACTATTTGTCCAAAAGCAGTCCCATGATGTTTTGTTTGCCTCTACAAATGCAGCCAGGAGTGACAGGGGTAAAGGAAGTTTTGGGAAGGGGAAGAGGTTTGGTAGGAAACTGCTGTGCCGAAGAAATTTATTGCACTTCAAGGTCAACTAAACCCACCTTTGGCTTAAGGTCAAATTACCAAGCACCATTTTGAGAATGCAAATTCCAAGAAACTCAGATTCTCTTCTTGTTCAGAGTTGGAGACATTTTAAAAAAAATTCTGGCTCCCTAATACAAAGAATTAACTCAGTCTCAGTCAAATCATCTGGATTCAGACATTTTCAGCCCTAGGTTTAAAGTTCCCTTTCCCCATGTTTTAATTAGAGCATAACTGTTTTTCTTTAATTTATTTAATGTAGGGTGGTTTTATTGTTGTGGTCTGCTATTTTTATTACAATAGCAAAAACATTTAAAAAACCCCAGTTATTGTTTCCAAGCTTCAGTAATTTTTATAAGCAAAAAGTCCTATAAATGGTGTCTGACAAAAAAACTTGACATGAGTAAGGGAGTATGAGGCCCTACCCAGAGAGGTACTGAGCAGCCTTGTGAATATTGGGCCAGATGGCTTTTTTAGGGATAAACAAAAAGAGTGAAGAGAGAGCAAGCAGTAAGAACCATTTAAGGACTATGGAGACAGAAGAGACTTTGACCCCTGGACCACCTCAGACTAAGAAAAAAGGAGGGGTTTTTTGTCAGAAACCATTCTGTGGCTCAGATGACTATATGATCATGAGAGATACTCTTACCTAGGTCCTTACTATGCCCCTTTGTGACTTTTAAAAGACTTAAAATAAGAAACCCTTTTTTTTATCCTGCTGTGTCTCAATTCCTTCTTTGGGAAAAAATCCATTTCAGTCTCATCCTTACATCATTCTGCCCTAATGCATCCCAGCTGGAGGGACTTTCCCTTCATAATCATCATTTTCCCCAATTTGAGGCAGATCCACTACCCCTCCTTGACCTGCACTTGTCCTGCTTTAACTGGGGATGGAGTTAGCACAGGATTTGAGCAGCTGTCACCATGTCAGTGCTGCAGTGCTTACCTTATAAGCATTTTAAGGCCTCAGAACAACATCCAGAGCTCAGAATTGCTCAAAAGGAAAACTAATGAAAAACAGTAACAGAAATTCTGCACACTGAATGAGGGCCACTTAGAAGCTAATGAAGAGAGATATTCAGCACAAAGGGGTAAAATTTGCCACTTTTTCAGTCTTTGAATACCTCAAGTAAGGACTTTAGGCAGGCATTTTTACCTCCTGTAGTTCAACACCTTATTTTGAGGAAAGATATCTACAGTTGCTACAGATTGTAGACCAGTGTTACCAAAATTAATGATTTACATCCTTGTTTCTGCAGTTTACACAGAAAACCCATCAAATAACATGTATGAGTTTCCCCTTCAGCAGGGATCAGATATCTGGATTACTTCTTTCAGTTCGGATTCCATGCTGGAATTGGCCTTTTTTGATCATTTTGGGCCCCTTCCACAAGCTACAAATGTTTTGTTGCTTAGAAGGGCAGTCCTGCCAGAAGGTCAGGGAGATGCCCTGCTACATCCAGGAGTGTGATCTTCCTCCTGGGAATGAGGATGTGAGCATCAGTCTCTTCTTAAAGAGACATTTAAAGAAGCCCTGCAGAAGACGAGTTTTACAAACACCTGTTGTAATTTGGAATCAAATTCTTTGCTCAAAACCAGGAATTTTTCAATTTGTAGAATAAAAAAAAAAAAAACATCCCCCAACTTTTTGGGGTTATTTTGCTTTGGTTTGGGTTTTTGGTTTTTTTTGGAGGGGTGGGGGTTGTTGATTTTTTTTTTTTGTTGTGTTGTTTGTTACTTTTGGGTTTTTTTTTCCTTTGGTTTGGTTTTTTTGTTTGTTTAGGGTTTTTTTTTGTGGAAGGTGAGGCATTCTGTGAGCACAGCTGAGGAGGGGGAGGCAAGGATGGCTTCAGCTTGGGTGCAGCATCAGCTCAGCCAAGTGTGTGAGCATTGGCATATGAGCAAGATGCTGCAGTCTGAATGTCGACACATGGTCAAATACTTCTCAGTAGCCCAAGTGTGATGTTTAAAAATCCCTTTGTGGCTAATGTCTAGTAAAAGGCTACATTATTGGCTAGAACAAAGAGTGTTACACTACAGACAGAAATGGAACATCTCCAAGTACTCCTGTTGTGTTGTACAAAGCAGCATCTCTCTTAGTCTATGCCATTTTCCCTTGTGAGGGAGAAGACTTTTCCTCATACAGGGGCTACAGTAAACTGTGCAGATAATGGAATAGCAGAGAGGATTCACAATAAATTTTTGGCTAGGCTTTGGGCTGTGAAAACAGTTTAGTTGGGTTTAGGACAAGTTTCATTCCCTGCAGTGGGTCTTGTGCCAGCCTTATTACTGCACTGCCATGTGGAAAATACTTGGAAATAAAAAGAATGATCCTTTGAAAAATGCTTTAGTGGAGTTGATGAGACAGAATAAAAGAAAGGACAAGTTATGATGGATAGGGATAGGGGGTGCTTGCTGACTGCCTGCAGGTCATTCCCAAATCAGTTAGAACAGCTGCAGAGGGGAAAAAAGCAAGTTAAAAATAAACAAAACAGATTTGTACCCATTACAATCACTGCCTTTGCCAGTCTTTGCACTCAAGCCTGGCTTCCTGGAGGGAAAGAAGAAAGACTTCAGATTTCACAAAGGAATATTAATAGAAATAATAGATGAACTTAAGAAAGAAAAACGACTAAGATGAATACAACTTGCTTTTGGTGCGAACAGATGGGTCATGGAATAGTCTGAGGGGTAACTAATGGGACATTGATGCTTAATTGAACAAAATAGACAATTAGCAGCTGAAGAAAAATCTGGGGAACAGTAAATAATGCTAAGATGAGGCCAGTTCTACAGAGTGATCTGAGATTCATTATAAACAGTACTTAGCAACTCACATTTTAATATATTCAACTACAAGGAAATTGGTCATATTTATAGGGCAAGATTCTATTTTAGAAATCAGTGATGCTGCAGATGATACAGGGTCACTGTAGTCAACCAACTGAGCACCCATTTCTAGCACTATTAAGCATGGAAAGACCCCATGGGAACTTTTGAAGTGGAAACAAGGAAAATTATAAAGCAGTAGTAGTGTGGCTCTCCTTGGCATTAATGAGAGCATTACTGTCAGTACTGGTGTCTGTGTTAAAGGTTATTAGAAAAGGCTGACAAGAGTTATAAAACCCACTTGCATCCAGGAAAAACATGTTTTCAGCTGGAGGATAAAAAAGTTTGATTTCTGTAGTGCATCCAAGGGAGGGCTAAAAGGTGACTTGTTTGTAATGTTCAAGTACAGCCTTTGAGAGATTGTTTTTCAGTGAAAAAGGCTCTTCATCCAAACACATAACATACAATTTAGTAGTTTGAATGATGAAATTTTAAATAAAAATACATTCTCCCAGCAGTTAATTTTATAAGCATTTCACACGTTCATCATTGGTTAAGTTCTTCAAACAAAGACTGGATAGATTTCAAAAAGACAGCTGCTCTATCTCAACCAGGAATTATGAGTTTTATTCAGGTATTACCAAGCAATATTCTCCTTTTTGTGTCATGTTTACATTAAGGTAGCAGGGATAGAAGTAATTTTGGACCTTAAAATATAGGTCAGCACTGGGAAAGCTCCAAGTACATTGCAAACATACAAGTAGCAGCAATTTCTTAAGAATTCTCATCAAAATGTCAGTTGTGCATAACAAGCATCTGCCTCCATTGGTTTTTAATAAGGTTTCAAGGACCTCATTTTAATTATTTTGAGCCTCAGAGATGCAGAATGAGAATCCAGCTTAATTTTGCACTGAATAGTTCTGCTCTGCTAAAATGAAAGTGATCTTTGCTTTATCTTTCTGCACAGAATGACACAAGATCTCCATCAAGTACATTTCTCACATTATTACATGAAACTCCTTGACTAGCCCTTGCAGGTTCAGGAACGTAGCCACCTTTAAAAGCCCTCAGAAAAAAAAAAGGAAATCTGGATCCCTTTCCTTTTTATTATTTGGAAAGGAAAAGCATTCTCTTGTCAATCCATCAAGAACCATGATTTAAGCATTAGCTATTAAACCAAGTAATGACATGAGCTTAGGTGATTATATACTTGCAGGTACCAAATGCTCATCGTTAAAGGTAAGGACATACCTAAGGAGCTGTGTAATCTAAATAGCACCAAGTCCTTATGACCATCCAGTTGCCCTATTTCTTTCAGATTTGATTTTATTTTTTAATAATGCTGATGCCGGAGGTGCTACTTAAGAAGTTCAGAGAGGCAGGAGCAGCAAGTTCCATCAGCTTTATAATAAATGGGTGTGTAAGAGGAAACCAGCCAAAGGGCAAGCATTTGGAGGTGAGATATTGAGAACACCTGCTCCTCCCTCAGCACACTCGTGATTAAACATTTTACTTAGTATGTGAACTGAAATGTGTTATGTTAAACTGGGGTCAGAAGGCAAAATGTAATTATGGTTGTTATTATTACTACAGAGGCCAAGCAGAAACCATATTGGGAATGACTGTGTGTGACTGCAAGAAGGAGTAAATCTCCTTGGGTAAGGAATTGCATTTGGAGTGGAGAAGATAAAGAGTGTTTTACTGGAATTCTCCAGATCTGTAATAGCTACGTTTCTCTTCAGGAAAGCATTAATTTCTCCTGTTGTTCTTTAAACGTCTCTTAGTAAAACACAAAAATAAATAAGAAAAAAAAAAAAAAACAAAAAACCAGAAACCAAACCTCTTAATCCAAATCAGCATTCTTTAATGTATTCTGATTTCTTAACACATTCTGAGTATTTTTGTGTGAGTCTGTGCTGAAGTGTTCCTTCATTTCCTAGGAATTTTTTCATCTTTCCTTGAGAAACACCTACAAGGTAGGTTTGTCACCTCAGGGCTGGGTGACCCATGGCTATTGTGCCTGAAGATAGATCATGGAGCACAGACACACACACACCCTCCAAGTCACACACCACACACCTGGTCTGTACTTAAACATCTTTAATGATCCTCCATCATTTCATTATATAAATTTAAGGATTCAGACCATTTTTTAAAAAAACAATTAATGAAGCTAGGGTTTGAGAAGTAATTTCACACATTTCTTACTGCAACAGCTGCACATTTTGGAGCCAGTGCTCTCACAAAGTGCAGAAGAGCAGGAATTAATGTTCTGGTGTAGTGTGGTTTAACCCCAGGTGATAGCTAAGCACCACCAAGCTGCTCACTCACTTTAATCTGAAAGATGGTGAGCTGAGCTAGAGGCAGTTCAGTAGGTAAAGCAAAAGTCAAGCACACAAGCAAAGCAGATAAGGAATTAATGCAATACTTCACATCAAGCACAGAGGTGGCCAGCCATCTCCAGGACAGCAGGGCTTTGTCATCCACAGTGGTGGCTAGTGATGACAAATGCTTCAGTCAGCTGGGGACAGCTGCCACAGCTGGGTCTCCACTCAGTCTCCTGCACACCTCCAGCCTGCCACCTGTTCAGGGAGTGCAAAGAGCAGAAAATACCTTGACTGTGCAAGCACTGCTCACAGGAACTAAAGCTGTCTGTATTATCAACACTGCTTTCAGTACAAATCCAAACCGTAGCCCCAGATACCAAATACTGTGACAAACAGTAATTCTATTGCAGAAAAACTCAATACATTCTTCATTCTTTTCCAGATGTATCCATTGGATTATGGTTTTTAATATAAAATTAGTGTTTGTACATTAGTAGATGTGTAAAAGCTCTTAATATTTGAAAGAGTAAACTCTTCAGGTAAATCAAGTACAATAAGAAGCAATAACAATGAAGCTCTCAATAAATATGGTAAATAAGTGCCACTCCTCCCAGCACAGTATTTAAGTGCATGTTAGGGAAGCTAGCAATTCTGGTTTCTTACCATAACTTTCTTCAAAGTTCCGAGACAGAGTACATTTGTATTTTACTGACTTTATTTATCTTGAACAGTACTTTACACAACAGGACAATTACTGTAAGGGGTGAGATGCCAGCAGCCTTTTTTCCTGTAATCAGTAGAAATAATTATACAGAAAGGCAAGTGTAAAATATGGTAGATATCAGCCCCCATCCCTGAATCTTTCTGTCCCTGATTTAAAAAGAAAGGACACTGTAATTAATTTTGAGCTGCCTTGTTACTGGAATCAGAAGGTAAATTTTTTTCTGAATTTTACCTGAATCTGACTTTAACAATTCCCTATGGTGATGTCTTACCCAGTCTAATTGCACAATTTATAATTTAAAATACATGTGTTGGTTTTGAAGCTTAGCCTTTTTTAATTAACTGAAAGGTCACTTGCCTATGTAGTATGAGTTCGGTTATGATGCCTACTATCAGTCCCATATGTTGATAGAAAGGTTTAAGTTCCTTAAATTTTATGACTTTGTCTGTTTGCAATTAAAATTTTCCCTGTGTGTGCCACAGCTTGATTTTACAACAAAATGACTCAAGCAAACAGACAAACAAACAAACCCCAGTTAACACAAGAAAGCAGTTTCTTCCAGTGACATATATCCTGTGTTTTTAAATGAAGTTATTTCTATGACTGTTTAAACTGAAAAGCTTGAAGAGGACTTAGCTTTTGAGCAGGAACAGGAAAACTAAAAGGCTGTCTTGGTGTGAAAGGTGTGTCTTTATCCCTCCTGTCATAATTATTCCAGGTATGATGAAATTTTGAATTTCAGGTTTCAAACCAGCTACTCTTAGTTAAGTCATGCTCTGCAGAGCATATTAACTGAATTCTTAACATACCATCCAGAATTAAGTACAGAAAGTTGCAATATAATCTCACAGTTGCAAAAAGACCAAATATACAGGAGTTATGCAGTGCCAGAATGGAGCTGACACATAGAATTAGCACTCTTCTTTTGCCTACGTAATGATCTTTAATTCTATAACACTCTTTTTTTTTTTGGCAACCTTTAAAGCACAGAGGAAAAGTAAATAAAATCAGAATAAACATTTAACTTGTCTTTATTTAACTTGTCTTTTTATTCGTCTTGCTAAGGTCAGCATAGTCCTTTTGTATGAGTCCCCTACAACCATTTCTCATACTCCCACCATATGAACTTTTCTCTTGCTCCTAAAATTTCATAAAGAATAATAGGACAGTCTACCACATATAACTGTGATATCCTCACTGCAGAGAGATGAAAAGTCATAGGCCCATCCTAGAGTGTAGAAGTCCTGACTGCTCTGTTGGCCTAGTCTGTGGTGGAGTGACCGTGTCAGTGGACAAGGGATCCATCCACATACACTTCTGTAAGGCCTGAGAGGGTCCCCCACAACATTCTTACCTCTAAACTGGAGAGATTTGAGTTTGATAGATGGATTTTTAGATGGATAATCAGTGACAGTCAATGGCTCAGTGTCCAAGTGAAAAACAGCACTGAAGGGGATGTGTCTCAAGAGTCCATACTGGGACCATTCCTACCTGACATCCCCATCGAGGGTGCACTCGACCCCACAGACAGGGGTTGAGTGCACCCTCAGCAAGGTTGCAGAGGACATCAGGCTGAGAGGTGCAGCTGATTTGCTGGAGGGAAGGGATGCCATCCAAAGGGTCCTTAACTGGCTTGAGGAGAGGGCTCATGCAAAGACAACCAACAAAGCCCAATGCAAGGTCCTGAACCTTTGGTGGGACAACCTCCCAGTGTCAATAAAAACTGGGTAATGAACTGATTTGGACTCCTTATGTAACTCTTCCCATGATCCACTAAAGCCAGATCCTTTTAGATAGTTCTGGAACAGTAACTATGTTGTTCTTAAGATGCATTTGAATTCCAAATTAGGGTTTTAGAGTTAATTTCATCAAAAAATTGGTATACCATTAGTGGTCCATCGACATTAAACTGATGGACCCCACAATAAATATAGAAAATATAACCTGCCATATACAATTAAAATATTCAAAAAATCCACAGATCAACATGCTTAATACCAGAAAACGAGCAATCCTCTAAATAAAATCAATATTCTCTGGCATTTAGATGAGCTTGCATATTATACTGCATTTATTTTTTAGAAACAGTCACAACAGCAAATCTACCAAGACATTAAAAAACTCTTAGCAGGGGGTTACTTCTCTTGCAGGATAAATTTTAATTTATTCATGTAATTATATAAGCTTGTTGCAAGGAAAGAAAAACTTCAATAACTGTACACACCTGTGGATGATAGAACAGCCAATAATAATGAAATCTACAGAGAAAATAATTAATCCATTATCATTTACACTGAAAGAAAATAATTATTTTAAAATAATGTTATTACAAATCTCCCTTCTAAAACATCTATATAGAAAAAAAATTCTTCTCTAAAATCACTGTGATCATAACTTCTAATAGAAATATTAAGTAGAACCAAGTCTTGTCTAAAGTGCCATCATCTCATCTGGCTGAAAACTGAAAAGTCATTCTTGTGACTCTTGGAGTGAATTCTTAATGAATAAATGTCATCAGTGTAGAGATGATCCATGTTTTTGCAGGCTGTAAGAGAAGGTGGAACCAAGCACTGAAGGAGTTTAGGATGTTACAAACCTGTGTTGCTTCCAACAACTTCATTGATTCTAACCTCTGAAATCTGCTGTTTCCTCGTGAAAGATGGTGAAGTGAACCAAATAGCCCCAAAACACGTCTGATGCTGCCAGCAAAATCAGCTGGAAATTCTGTCTTCATGCACAATGGTCAGTATTGTACACAGCAGAAGAAATGAAACCATGCTGCTTGCTTCTGTGAAGGTATTATTTTATTTTAACCCTCTTGTTAA
The DNA here is from genome assembly GCF_023055355.1 of Agelaius tricolor. NCBI lineage: Eukaryota > Metazoa > Chordata > Aves > Passeriformes > Icteridae > Agelaius > Agelaius tricolor. The sequence goes on from NW_027269261.1 coordinate 82,114,829, forward strand.
TCCTGTTCCAGATACCATGTAATTGCCTAGTGTAGTTATATTTGTGCTTCTTTTTCATCTGGGTACAATCCTAATTTCAGAAGTGTAATGAAGAACCCTTCCTCATGTGTTCTGATTTCTGTTAAATCAGAACATCACAAGATTTTAAAAACATGCTGGAACACGGCTGTACTTTGGATTTTTGGTGCTTTGTGCTTTTGGTGAGCAAAAGTTTGATGACACACCAATATTTTGGTTGTTGCTGAGGAGGACTTGCACAGAGACAAGGGACTTTGCAGGTTCTTATGCTGCCCTGCCAGTGAGGATTCTGGGGATGCATGAGGAGCTGGAAGAGGATACAACCAGGACAGCTGCCCCTGACTGACCAAAGGGATATTCCCTGCCATGTGGCATCATGCTGAACAACAAAACTGAATGGAGCTGGCTGGGGATGATGGCACTCTGCTCAAGAACTGGTTGGGCATTAGTCAGTGACTGGTGAAGAATCACATTTTTCATCACTTTTTTTGCGCACTCTTTTATCATTATTATTTCCCTTTTAGCATCATTATTTTTTCCTCTTTTTTCATCGTTATTTGCCTTAGTTTTCTGTGCTATTAAACTGTCTCTATCTCAACCCAAAATTTAACCTTTTTTTCTGATTCTCTTCTCCATCTCACTGAAGGGGAGTGAGTGAATGGCTGGGTGATATTTAGCTGCCTGTCTGGTTAATCACAACACTGGTGAACTATTCTGCTCAAATGAATAATGTCATTGGAGCCAGCAGGACTTGGAGGGGGTTAAATTTAGCAAATCACACATGTCTCTCTAGGGCTGGAGCCATAGCTTGTGCAACAGAACATTTCTAATGTTTCCCAGGACCAGCATGGAAAATTGACTTGAACAAATCATTAGATGGCCATAGAAAAATGACTTAAGGATGTGACCCTCACAGACCTGATTTCCTGTAGGCTGCAGAGGAATAGTAGGGCAAGCACTTAGAATAAAAGCTGTCTGTTTCTCTAGCCTTTGGAAAAAAAGTTTGGGGCAATTTTCTTTTGCTTGCATTTTTTACTGGAAAAGGTAGTACAGGAAGATAATTCTGCCAAAATATCTTCAGGCTTAAACATTTGAAACACTATTTTGGTGATTTTTATAAGGTCTAGGTACTACAGTAGGATACAGATAGAGAAACTAGCTTGCAGCTAGTTTCCTGTACTCCCATTAGCAGTTTGAAGACTATTATGCAGAAAATACAACAGTGATGTCAATGTCCTTGTAATATTCATAAAGGTGCTGTCTAGGTTCAGCTGCATTCTGATATTTGCACCCAGGAGCTATTTTTTCCCCTTATTGTTATTTTTGCAATTCTAAAACATGAATCATAAAAAGAGCCTTTTGCAGAAGCACATTATTATCCACCAACAGCAGCTCTTTCCATTTGCCACAACATTCTCTCAAACCACCTATTGTTATGAGGGTGCTGCTGTTGGTTAACTGCTATTATATAAATAACATTAATCATATATGCCTGCAGTTAATTTTAATTACTCTGCTTTCTGCTTCTCTTCTTTCCATGTCTTTCCTCCAGTAAATCAGCAGAGGAACTGAAGACCCTCTGTTTCTGTGCCCTTCCTGAAGACCAAAGGAGGAACAGAGCAATCCCTCTGTGAGCTCTGACAGCAGTTAAAGGGAAAAAAAAGGTGCTTTCAAGTAAGAGAAATGAGAATCCCTCATTAAAAAAAGAAAAAGTGTTTTGAGACTGCATTGACAGCAGGAGCAATATTTAAAACAGTGTCTTAATTCATTAAAGCACCAAAGCTCACAGGATAGCTGCTGCTGAGGGTGCCCCCACACTACCCAGTTGTGGCTGACTGGTGGGTTCAAAGGTTAGCACTGAGGATGCAGGGAGAGGCATTGCTGATAAGCTGCACCATCACTGGGCCCCAGTTCTCTAGGCTTAAAGTGGTCTCATTGCTCATAGTTCCCAGCATGTATATATATATTGAGACTGACCACAGCTAGCTTCTGCCCTCTGCAGCCAGGTGAGTGCCCTCCACATGAGGTAATTCCATGCTGGGTAGATCTGCTGGATCTGGCACTCTTGGGAAGCCCAGGCACCCAGACACTGCTGGTGAGAATCACTGTGTCTGCATCAAGGAGCCAAAATCTCTGAGTGAGTATTGCTTGTCTCCTTTTATAATAACTTGTCTGATTAATGCTACACCTCTTTTTTTTTCCTTTCTTTTTCTTTTTTATTAAATTCAATGGTAAAGAGGCTCATTTTTATTCTGTGATTATTAAGTGAGAGTCAAATGCCTGGTTTGAGACACTGGTAACTCATATTAAGGATATCTGCCATGGGCCAGAAACATCCCAAGCCTTGTGTGTGTATGCCAAGCATGTCTGAGTGTCCCTCCACAGGATAATGAGCCAATCACCCTAGGCTATTGACATGATGTAGGATTTAAACTTTTAGAACACCACTGAGTACCATCAAATCATTAACTAGAATTACAATATGACTGGTACCATCCTTTCTCACATTCTTGATGCATCCTTAGTTCATTTCTTGCACACTGAGCCACTTTCAATGTGTTGACCACTGTGACATCTGCCCAGGGGGTCAGAGTGAAATCAGGGATCAATTCCTTGCAGAGCTTTGTTTCTTGAGGGAAGACAGCTTTGTGTGGATTGGACTAAGAACAAAGCCCTCTTTCTCTGTGCTTTGCTTCTTGTTGAATTGTGTGTCCCTGCAGGCTCATCTTTAATGCTGAAAGTTTGTTCTGAGTTCATTCTTTGCTTAGAGTGTTTATAAAAAAAACTTGGGGCTTGACAACTTTAGAAGGCATATGAATACAACCACGTACCTTAATTTTCTTTTTGAAGTCAGTTCGTTCAGACCTATGATTTTATACCATCCCTCATGTCAGGTCTGTAAGATTTTCTCTCCAGCTTTCTGCTGAGGAAGGTGTCTGAGGAGTGGCCAACACATCCCAGTTTGAAGAAGATATTTATTCCTGCACGTCTTTGTCATGTGCAGGTAGTGAATTCAGGCTGGTTGTAGCTCTTATAACAGCTATGTGCCTCCTTGACTCCATTCTTGAAGGTAAGGAATTGTGCCAGTTTTCTGGAGGAAAGGTCTCCCTCAAATGATCAAGGTCAATTTTAAAAACTTGTCTTTTTTTTGAATGAGAAGAGCTTATTAGCTGTTGTGGTGCTAAGCAAGGATTGGGCAACAGTAGTGCCTAGGAGAGCCAAAGTAATAAGATTTTTATTTTTCAAGCATAAAATTATTATTTATTTCTAAAATATAGAGGAGTCATAAATGTGGATGAATTAACAGAGCAGAAGAAATGGAGTTGTTTTTTTCAAAGGTCAACTGTTCTCATACCCATTTTTCCCATTTTGTAATTAGTGTGAGAACCTGCTGTGCAAGGACACCATCTCAATTTCCTTCACCTACTGTACTTAGCAGATCTATGCCACTCCTGGCTTGCCTGCATCCATTTCCTCAAGTGAGAATCAGGCATTTCTCCAACCAAAATGCTTTCTGAAACCTTTGAGGTGCCAATAAAGTGTTTGGCACAGAATCATCACAATGCTGATAACTTCTTCAGATAACCTTAGGCTGATATTTATATCTGGAAATTGAATTCAACCTGTTTGTATACATGCATATATGTATGTTTGTATTTATGTAGCCCCTCCCCAAATAAGGAGAAAAGTCAGCTGGCCTCCACATTCCCCCCTCCAAATTCCCTGGTTACAAGCAGTCTTTTGAAAGCATTGGAAACAAATGCTGGAATCAAGGTGCTGCTCTCACAAACAATGGGCTGCAAGAAGCAAAATTATCCTATAAAAATGCACCTTGTTATTTTACAAATATTTTGTTCTATACTTTCTATTGCAATTAAGTTCTAATATTGCTCAATTTTATATAAGCTTTTTTTAATATAATTTATTTTATGTCCAACCAAAACCATTGTGCACCTAAATAATTTAGGTACCATAAAATTTCTAAGGTACTGGAGTGGCCAAAAGTGATCTTTAACTATGCCCTAATTTAATTAGTGCACTCTCAATATTTCAAATATTGGTTTAGCAAGAAAGAACAATCTTAAGCTACAGTCAGAAATATACATTCTGCTCTGAAAGGTATCCAGCCCAACCTGATTCTCCTTTAAGTGGGAGAAGTGCAGGATGATTTAATGTGTATAAACTTTCAGCTAGGTGTGAATAAGTCACCAGCATGCCATGCACCACTCTCCAGTCTCTATGTTCAGTGAAATGTTTAACTTTTTCAACAAGACAGGTGATCTTCCCCTCATTGGCAGTCTCCAGCTCCTGAACAGCACTAATCCTCTGCAAGAGGTTTGGTATGAACGCTCCATCTCAGCTTTGTGTCTCATCAGTCTGTGTGGCACTCTATGATTATTGAAGTAATGGTTATTAAAGTGGTGTCAAGGCATAAGCAAGGAGAAAGGAGATAGCCTGCTTGTATGCACACTAGTGTTTGACCTGTGCTGGGATAAATATTTTTGTTGGCACACTGAAGCCCTTAAGAGCTTCATCAGAAAATTAAATGCTCTCATGATAGGTTCATATCTCTGTCCAGAGCTGCATGCTCTTAGAGATATATCTGCCAGGGAAGCACTCAAGAACCTTTGTAGAAGATCAGACAGCGAGCAGCTCCAGCTAGTGCTGTGTCCCACCACCAACCAAAAGGGTCAAAAGGACCATGAAGCCCTGACTAGTGCAGAGAAACGTGTGTGCAATGTGTTTTCCCATCTCCCAGCAACGTGAGACTCTTAGGACTTGTGAAGCAGAGGTGGTGTCTCTGCTTTACAGCCCTACCCTGACCTGCCTGGCTTAGAAAGCCAGGGATGGTAGCTGGGGCTCTGATGAACCATGGTCTGAAGTGCCAGCCTGAGTGAGTATCTCACTGATTGGTCCTTGCTGAGCTCTCTGATGTTATTTGCAGTGAAATAGCAAGATTAGGGTTGGCTGTGTCTACACAAGCCACAAGTGTCATCATACCTTATATGAGATTGTGGCAGGATTCAGAGACAGATGACTTTGAATAGCAGTTTCTGAAGAAATACAGCTGGAATTCCTGGATTCAATAACTTATTAAGTTACAGTCCTATTTATGACCATTTAAGGTCACACTTAACCACCTCCTCACAGGTGCTTTCAGCAGAAGTCTCCTGCAATTTGGGGAATGTGGGAAGGGTACAGACAAAATTAGGTTTTGTCATTCTTCCTATTCCTGCTCATCACTACAAATGTACATCATCCAATGTGACAGCACTTCACAGCAAATACCACCCTAGAATTATCACAGGGCAGTTCTCTCAGATGCCCAGGTTAGAGGGACCAGTGGCCTTTGTGAGCCCAATCTCAGCTGGAGCATGGCAGGCACTGGCTGGGGGCTGGGCCAGGCTGCCCAGGAACACTCCACTGTCCTTACACCAGAAGGAGGAAGGATCAAGGTGATGCCATGATGACACAGCACTGCTCTCCTGACTTTTTAATCAATATGTTGAAAGCTCTTAGCCTTGCTCTACAAAATGGAAACAAAGTCTTAAATATTGATATTTTTGGCAAAATGAAATTATTCTTTCTGAGCCAGGCCCAGGCAGGACTGTGCACTATGTTTTCTCCCTAAAGAATATAAAACTTTTCCAAAATTCACTTCCCTTTTTGCTGTTTTTATTCACCATGGAATAGATTCATGAAGAGACAGCTGAGACCATAATATTTTCAGTTAATAAAATAATAATCTGAAACATATCACTAAACTCTCTTCATGACAATTTTACAAGCACAAAAACATCAGAATAACCTGTCCCGGGGCAGTGCAATTTTGGTGCACAATTTGAAATGTGATTTACTTGCATTCAATTATGTAAGTACAGGCTTGATGTATATAAATCAAACTGAATGTATTGATTTTCAGGAGAAAAGATGATCAGTTTTGACTGTCGAGCATGTTGAATCAATGTTCTCTAAAAGTCACAGCTTAGTAACTCCAATATATTTACTTATTTTGGGAACTAACAGCCTCTCTCAGGATAATTGCAGTGTATCACTGTCAATTTTTCTGGCCAGTTTAGAAATCCAGTCCTTCTATTTTTCACTGGACACCTACATTAGCAATGCTCACACTGTTCATTTATTTCATCCAGTTAGAAATAAGGGGAGGAGAATACCTTTGCTCTAGTAAGGGTTAGAAAATTAAATTCTTTAGAATTCATATTTTATTCAAAGTCTTTGAACAGAACATCAGCAAGAAAAGTGCAGTGCTATGCCTTACGATCAAAAATATGTTCTTCTTTTCTAGGGGCTGCCAGTAATCTATTACTGACTAAAAGCATGTGAATTCCATGTTCATCTTGAAGATACAATATACAATATTTCACATCTACTGCACTTAGATTTCAACAATCAGCTTCTTTCAAAGACACCCTGACAACTCAAATGGTGAATTATTAAGTCAGGATAACAAGGATAACATTCACTTTCTTTGTGCAGCTCCAGCTAGAGTAGAAGACTCTATTAATTATCAGACCAGAAATGGGCTGGGATTTGCTTTGTACATTGCTAAGCAATTTAACTGGAAGAGATGGGTTATGTATGGAAATAAATGACCTTTCTAAAAGCTTGTTTTTCCACCAACTGCTTGTGTTGAAACCAATTGCAGAAGTCATTCAAAATGAGCTGTTTATTGCTTCCTAAATGCATTTACTGCATGCCAGATGTCCATTTCAAAACATTCTGCTGTGTGCCTTTTAACTGACCCTGCACTGAGATGCAACTGCCCATAGCCATTATCCTGGAAATGCTGCTCACTTAGCAGTGGGCTGCCAGCCCAGCAGGCACTGGGACAGACCCTCTTCAACACCACAGAGATTAGGAAGAGTAAGAGCAACTCCTTAGTGGAGATGAGTCCATGTCCTGCTCAGATGGGTGTATCCATCCCAAAGTAAAGCAAACTGTCAGTGTTATCTCATGAGCTGGCTGACGGTAACAGCGAACACATGGCAATGCAAACTCTCGGCATGGGACGCTTGCAGGGTTCCTAAAATTGCTTCCTCTCTTGTGCTGTAGAGTTACTTTTTAACTGAGCTGTGTTTTCTAGGGTGCCTGTTACGCTGGGTAATTCTGCTTTGGCTCCTTAAACTCTTTTGCCATGTTCCTGGAGCTCATGCTCCTGCCTCACAGCAGCCACCAGTGGCAAGGCTTAAATACACTTACCCTCACTTGGTGCTTGCCTTTAGGTGTGTGCTCTCTGGGATATCACAGAGCCATAGAATAGTTTGGAAAAGGTTGGAAAAGACCCTTAAGATCCTCGAGCCCCACTGTTAATGTAGCAGTGCCAAGTCCAGTGCTGAACCACGTCCCCAAGTGCCACATCTGCATGTCTTCAAAAGATGGAGCACTGTGCTTGGTAGATGCTGGCCAGAGGAGCTGCCTGGAAGGGATGAACATCTTGGGCCCAGTTCCCCACTTACTCTCACATCAATGGACTCAGCAGAGCACTGATAGTAAGAGCATGGCAATTTCTTCCTTTAGTGCTCCTCAGCAGTTTTATAGGTTTACCACACCCTGAGAATACACTAAAACTTTTCTTAAATTTCGCTTTAAAATATTCACCTGGTCCTTCAATAAGGCATGATTTATATATGGAGGTTAGGTGGTCAGTTTGGTTAGTTTCTTCACTATTCAACATTTTTTTCTATTAGCAATTTCAAAATATGTTACTTTATTGCTCTCTCTTTCAGGTAATTATATACTAACTCCCTCTGCTAACACCATCAGGGATTTCTTATAGTAAATGCTCATATTCCTTTAGTGATATGCTGCAAGTGAGGCTTGGATAAAAATGAAAAATACATTAAATTAAAATAAATTTTCAATCTAAATTAAGATTAAAAGAAAAAAAGTTGGGGAAATGTTTTCACTGTACAATAACAAGGAGATTAAAGTCATAGTAATCTAAAGTTGTTTTGAGTAATGCTGACATATATAGCAATCAGGAAGCGAAATTAATTTTATATATCTAATTTCAGTCCCAATTTAAAAAGGAGTATTTCTTTCTATAACTGAGTGTTAGTACATAAGAAACCAACATGAAATTGTGAAATAGAATGTCTTTACCAAATGACAGGAATTATAGCAAATGTGAAAAATAAAGAAAATCTATCATATTTCTTTTATAAAACTGAAAACATTGATACTCAATCCATTATGAAAACAGTTTTGGTTTTGATGAGGGGGAATTTTCAAAAAAGATTTAAGTCCGTCTCCAACTGGACTTGTTTAATTTCAAATCAGTCATACTGCAAAGCAAGGAAGTTATCTCCTACTTGCCTAGGAGCACAGAGCTCATATTAAGCATAGCAAGGCCACAGAGAGCTCTTCAAGCTCATATGGTACTTAATGTAACATTCGTTTCCACATTTCAATATATCATTATATTCTTTGCCATACCTCCCTTGCTTCTCACAAAAAACAAGACAAAACAAAAACCAAAAAAGCAAACAAAAAAACCCCACCAAAACAAAAAAACACAACAAGTTGAAATAAAGCAGATGAAAGCAATTAACTATGTCTAAATTTCTCTGGTTTTCCTTCAATGTAAATTCAGTTAAATCCTGAATTTGAAATTAATCCTGGGCTAACTACAAATACTTTGGCTTTAATGCAGTTTGATTTGTAGTTATATAGAATGAAGAAGAATAAGAAAAGCAATCATAAAAGACACACAGAGGAAATTATTGCTATAGTACAGATTTTTCCATGAACATTAGCTATATGTCAGAGGTGGATTTTTTTATTTACTTAGAAATAAAAATATGATACTTATCTGTGTAAATTATATCTTAATTAACAGCAGTACATGGAGTCTATTTTTGCAATGATAAAAAACAGTTTTAGTGAAATATTCAGAGTAAGTTTGCAACTGAATTACATAATTTTAACTTCCAAATTCTGTTACTCTCAGTAAATGCACAAGAACACAATTCTTTTGGTAAATTAGCAGTGTTGGAAAGAAAGCAGTTACACCCACGGTGGCAAATCAGTTTTCCCAGACTGCTCAAAAGAACTGAAATTGTCAATCACTCAAATCAGGCTGCAAGGGTTTAACATTGTGCTGGCATGCAAACAAGAGGACCCGTCTGCAAGAGTAGATCTGTTCTGCAAGATTAACAAAAGTACAAGGAATGGTTTGAACTATCATTAAAGCATAAGCCCTGGAAATTATATCAAGGGAACAGTGGAAAAAAGCACATGGAGAAAAAGCAATTACTCCATGTAATTCATGTTGGTTTTACCATGGTGTCTGAGAGGAAAAAAACTCAGAATGTCACCTGGATAAAGTGACAGGGAAAGATCCCAATATCAAAGTGAAAATGCAACTGGAAATGTTCTTCTAAATAGTTGCTATCAGTAAACACTCTGACAGTGTGATAAGGCCTCAAAAGAGCTGTGTCCAGATGCACCTTTAAGACTCCCAATTCTGAGGCAGGCAGTGCTTGTTCTTACCTTCACACTGAAGATTTTGCAAAGTGACTAGTCTGAAAAATAACTGGGAAAACATCTCTCTACATCTCAGAACTAGTCTGTAATCTCTTTGTATACTTGCACTACTGTTGTTCCAGTTGAGACTGGAGGGTTTTACCACTTGATTGTCACTTTGGTCTCATACAGTGTAGCCTATTTTGAGGTCTGATCATCACTTCAGCTGTACACAGCTCTCCCATTTTCAGGCCAGATCTAGAGTTTGAAATCCTATGGAGCCTTACAGCAATTACCCCAGCACCTCTGGCATATCCATCATCTGGATGACTCCTCATGCTGGGAGCAATAGCAATTATAGCCAGAAAAGCAGCAATCTCCTTAAAGCAATGTATTTGGAACAGAACATTGAGAAAAAAATTTAAAAGTGTAAAAATAATAAAAATCTAACTTGTCAGCTAACTATGTTCCAGTGAGATGCTGGTAGCACTGAGATCTTAAAGACCCTTGAAATCTCAGCTGGTATATTCTGTTCTTTCAACTCATGAATCTGTTCTCACTTCCACCATCTATGTTTAAGGCTTCTAAGGGTCACTTTCTTTTTATCATGTTCTTCTTTGCCAAGACAAAGTCACTGTTTTATTACCCTGACTTCTTGTAGCCCCCAGCTTTAGAAATGAGGCCAGTAATCCATTGGAAATCTGAAGTAAAAGTCTTACAGAAGATGTTTTTTGTAGTGTTTTTTTCTTGAGCATTTCTGTGGGAAATAATTTTCTTCCCTTTTGTTTTTGAAAAAATCTCCACAGTCCGATAGAAGCTAATTTTACTTCAGAAGCATGGTCATGTAAAGTGGGATTCTCCTCATCTAATTTTAGCTGCCTTCGAGTTAATTGTCTAATTTAGTCAAACAGAGATTCCTTTTATTATGGACAGAAAGAAGTAGGTGTTATCAGAAGATGACATGTTCCTTACCTTTGGAATTTACCTAAGAATTGGACAGCTTAACTTTTAAGTACCTAAGGTGGTAGAGACCCACCCAGACTCCTACCTGTAGTATTGATTAATTCTGTTCCTTTTTAATAGTCTTTTGCTTATTATTTCCACATTTCATATTTTTCAACATTTCAGTAATAAAAAAGCAACAAAATGCAACTCACATTTGAGAGGAAATCTTACAGGCCTGCTGGTAACTTAATTTTTTTTTAGTTATTATCCTTTTTTTTTGTTATGGTGCTGGTGGTGGACATTCAGATTGACATTTGTACCTTGTGATACCTGTTGGTCTCAGCCCTTCTGGGTGCCAAGCTTGTAGGACATGGGGAGAGGGCTTTAAACTGAAAGAGGGTAGATTTGGATTAAACATTAGGAAGAAATTCTTTACTGTGAGGGTGGTGAGGTGCTTGTCCAGGTGCCCAGAGAAGCTGCTGGTGATCCATCTCAGGAAGTGTTCAAGACCAGGCTGGGGCTCTGAGCAACCTGCTCTGACAGGAGGTATCCCTGCTAGTGGCAGGGGTTTAAGGTCCCTTCAAACTGAAACCATTCTATGATTTATTCAGCTGCATTTTACAGTGTGCAAGGCACATGCTGTCATTGGTTGCAAATGCTTTGCAAACCAGAAGATTGATTTCTTGATACTTTATCAACTCTGATTTGTAGAAACCTCCAACATTCAGGTAAGTCTCTTATTCAAGACATTCCCCAGGTTCTTAGTCTAGTAGCAATACATCTTCTGACACCAGCTGGTGCTTTTCTGATTTCTCCATCAGATAACAGGTCAGCAGGCTGCCACCCCATTCATTTGCTGAAAATTTGGAAAGCTGGCAAATGCTGACAACTGCATTTGGCACATGGGGTTATAATGTATTTTGAGAAGCTGAGACTGCAGAAATCAAGAGTAAACCCCTCAAAGAGGGTGTTTAATGCTCCTGTGTGTAACTTGAATCCACTGCAAAGCTTCGTCACTTCATCATGAGCCTAAGATCTTACCTAAAGAAACAGAATCAATTGGGTTTATCTTCTGGGTTTTATTTCTCTTTCACCTACTTAAAAAGGATGAGCATGCATGTGGATGTATTAGAACAGCCAGTAAGTAGAAATGCCAAACAGAACTGCCACATTACTGCTATTGAAGTACAAGGAGGAACAAGCTGGAATTTCACTCCATATTCTGATTTCTGTGGAATCCAATTATGTTCCAAAATGCTTAACTAGATGTCATCAATTGAAAGGAAACTGTTACCAACTGCTGGAGTTCTGGAGTTGGTGGTTGAATACACAAGGCGTGGAGGTGACTGGGGAAATGTTCCAGGAGGTGGAATTTCCAGTATTGCTGTCAACCCTCTAGCTTTTTTTTTTTTTTTTTTTTTTAACTCAGAGACTCTTATTCTGCTTTCTGTTTACTTCAAATTATATGTCCAAAGTGACAGCATTTCTGTCTTTAATTCTCTACTGGTCTATGTATTCTACTCTATGTACGTGAGGTGAGAATGTATAGGTATAGGAAACCCAGAGCAGCTATTGCAAATCCTATTGCAAAATTCTTCATCACATAGTGCATCATTTGATTGCTTCTTTGCAAGAAGTTATAGTGGTAATCTGGGAACCCAACAAATCTTTTGAATATTTATCTGCTGAGGCTGCAGATCCTCATATCTGTCAACAAATTGATAAGAGATTGTGGGACCATTTTTCAGGGAACGATCTGGTTTCTGTTGTAGAATACCTGAGCATGTGTTTCCTTAAATCAGCAGAAGCTATGCAAGTGGTGCTGCTCCAAGGGAGATTGCTGTTAGCTCTGCACTTTGGCAGAAACTCACATCAGTTGGTTGAAGAAGCAAGAGGGAACAATGGAAAAATAAGCATGCAAAAAAAAAACTGTAGGAAAAATAAGCTCTAGGAATCAGAGGACTGAAAGAGAGAAATATAACTTTTCTGGTAAAGCAAGCACAAACAGCCGAAGATTTATTGATTGTAACCCATATTGCAATGGTCCCTGAGCTAACACTTTAATAAAACCACGGAAAATGACAACCAAAAGGAGCCCCAGAAATCATAAATCTTAGTGTACGTGCAGAATGGTGTGGAGAAAATAATCAGCAAAAAGCAATCAACTCCATCTCAATTTGGAAGCACAGAAAGTGTCATTTGGGGAGGACTGAGGTGTAGAAAACCTTGGAGCTTTCAGCCTTGCCTATTTCAGCCTTGCCTATTTCAGAGTGCCAGATACTTCAGAGAAAATATGTAGGAAATTCCACAGCAGTCACATGGGGGATAATCTGTCCCCATCTACTTGCCAGGAAGATCTCATGCTAATCTTTAAAATTTAAGATGTACTTACAACTTGAAACATCAGGTTTTATATTACTCCCAACATTCCATTTAAATGTTAACCAGTATAACTGGATAGTCACATTTTTTTGAAACCTGCTAAACCTAATTTTTCTTGGAATTATGTACTTATTATTTATATTTGATTTATTATTCTTATTTCTGCAATGATCTGAGCTAATCAAGTTTTTTCCAAGCAGCCATTTCTCAGTGTTCAAAATACCAGTACAAGAATTATAAAAAGAAAGCACTCCCCTCATTTTTCAGGTTGCAGCCTACACACCATTTTCTTGCCTTCCTCAGTAGTCTAAAAGAGAGTATTGATTTCAGGGATGTGGCTAAGTCTGTGCCTTTATGTAGGATCCAGTTTGCCTAACTTCCTCCAGCTTTTTGAAGATGTAGGATACACCTATGCTAGTAAATTAAAAAGCCTGGGACAGGAACTAAGTACTGGGACTTTAAGATTTATAGAGTTTAATTGGCAGAATGATCCTAGAAATAGTTTCCTCTGACAGCTAACACTTTTTCAAACAGAGGCGTTGGAGAATTTGCATGATGGCAGAACCTAGGTGGGATATAAAATATTGCCATTGGTGTTTTAAGGGAAGCTATCCGGTTTTGGAGGGTAAGAGAGCTGACTGCAACTTGCACACAGGCTGTGCCCTGTCAATCAGCTTCAGTGACATAAAGATGTCCCAAACAAATCTAATATAGTGTAGGTATGTAGCCTTGAGAACCCATCTTCCACAAGCAAGTACATCCTATTTAATCAGTAAAGACAAGTGCTCTTGAACTCTCCCCTGAGAGGCTGTCTTGTATAAATTGTGCAACAAGTTTTTCTCTGGGGGATATCTGCTGACCAGACACAGATCTCCATCTATTTTAGTCCTGGTGCTTTGTTAGCACCTGAAGCTACATTGCAGGTCTAATTAGGTGGTGTGGATCTAATGCTTTATTGGCTAACTCAAATAACTTTGGTATCAGGAAATCTACGGTCATATTTTCCTTTAATTTTCAATCACTCTGTATTGAAATGGATAGGGAAAATGTAAAAAACTAAATCTGAGTTTGCAAGCTTTTATCTAAGTAAAAATGGAAGTGTGTTTTTAAATTAATTTCTTCTTTTAGAAAGAACAAACACCAGCATGTTTCTGTTGTGGCTGTACCTAGATGTGTCAGTCAGAATTCAGGCGCCTCTGAGCAAACATGTACAATAAAAGGGCTCCTGTCCCATTGAGTTTAACCTGGAAATGAACCAAATCATCAAAGAGGGAAGAATAAAACAAAGGCCTGGAAAGAAGAGTAATGTGCTTGAGATCAAGAAACTGACTAAAATTGCTTAAAATGAAGAGATTTAGAGCAACAGAAAAATTTAATTAATCAGACTGTCAGAACTAACTGCCAGGTAAAATACATCTGCTGATAGATGGATAAGTGCTAGTAAAACACATCCTTCACTTCAGCAGCAGCAAAGGAAAGGCAGAGGAAGCTCTGGAGGAGCACTGGCTGAGGTGTGCTCTCAGCTATGCTGCTCAGGCACTGATGATTGCATATCCTGAGATGTGTGTCAGCACAGCCAATGAGCAGCAAATGTTTAATTAATATTTAGGATGACATACACTCATTTTCATGTTAATCCTAGGTGCTTTGCAGTGAGAAACAAAAGCTACAGTATGTTTAATGCTTTCTTGTCACTGCTACAAAACACCACTACCACGTGCACTACCGTGCATACGATGCTTGGGCCACTGCACAAAATCCCACCCAGCTTCCATCTCCACTTTTGGTATCACCTGTTTTTCAGTTTCTTAGTTTTGCTTTCTTTACACCTTACCTACAAGTCTGTTAGGATTTTGAAGACCGTGTTCCTCTTATTCTTAAACTTTGATGGCTGTTTTTACCTGAGGTTTTACTTTGGTTGTCTTTTGTTCTCTGAAATCTTCATGAATGGGTAGCCACCTGGCAAAGTTTGTAATTAACTAATTAATTATTTTTTTTAAAATAAACAGAGGTGTGTCTGAAATTGAAAAGCAACATACTCTCAAGTGCATTTTTTTCTGTTTTAAGAAGCAGTATTTTATAGTGTGTTATTCTTGGACAGACTGTGAGGATTATTCTGCTATAGTACTAAAATGAAGAGTCAATTAATCAAGCACTGCTAATAGGTACTTTAAGATGCTTAAAAGAGGGAAAGAAAAGAGGTCACAGGCTTATGCCTAAAGCAGAGGAAAATTTGTTCTAACTAGCAGTTAATGCACAGAGCACCCTTATCTGAAAAACACTAAGTAGTTGTTTGATTCTGAAAAAAACTTACCTTTTACTTTCTTATTCCTTTTTGTACAGATTTCATTGCTGAAATGAGGAATAAAGTTAACTCTCAAACTTATCACTGTACATGGAATTGATGCTGATCATAAATCCACTGACTATAATATCTATAAACTTCTGTTTCTTGCCCCCTAACCACTGCATTCTCAATATGCAATCAGCAATCAAGAAATGGAAATACTTCCAGGTTTAGCATTTGGAGTTTCAGATCTCCTTCTATCTTAGCAATCTTGCTACTAATCTGTGTAGCTGGGCTGGAGTTTGTCTGTCTTTTTTTTCTATAGCCCTGAGTTTTGCATTCCTGGTTCAGCAGCCCAGCTTCTGGATGAGACATGATGGGTTCTCAGGTCTAGATTTGCACACCCTTTATGGTTAGGAAAATGTCCTGTAACAAGGGATAGCATATGTATATATAAACACACTCTTAACTGTTACCAAATGTTGGCTATATGTAAAAAAAGTAGGTCACAATGAGAGTCAAAAATTATGGTAATTGTCTGAAAAACATTAGTGTATGTTGTATGTATTCCAGCTTATTATTTGAAAAACATTAAACACCTGTAAAAAAGTAGGAGGTCATGATAATTACCCCAGATGAACATCAAGTCATGGAAAATTTCTGCAAAAACTGTGATACTCATCATCTTCAAGAATGTTTCCCATAAGAATAATTTTGAAACTTGACTCCAGAAACATCAGTGTCAACATCTGTGTATCTTTAATAGAGTGAATATGATGAAGCTATTAATGAGATCTGATTGCTGAACATCAGAATTGGGATGGAAAGAAAGAGAGAGAAAAAGAAATTAAACTGAAGAAAGACTTGGAGCAGTGAAATTCTGTTCTGCAAGTCACCCTGCAATATCTAAGAAAACCTGAGTGGAATAAACTATGCATTGATTGACTGTAAATAAAATTAAATTCTGTTTGTCTAAGAAAACCCCAGCATCAATGATTTGAAGGGAAAATTGCCTTTAACTGATACACAAAAATATATAAAAACAATAAAAATAGTTATATATTTAATATTTACTCATTCAGAATGCTTTTCTTCAGGGGAAGCGTGGTATTTCTGAAGTGAATGTGTAAAGGTATAAATGTCAGACAAAACTGATTGCAAAACCATTGCAGGGAAATGCTGTGTCTGAAACTGGGAACACTGGGCTGCACTGACTGGATAGAGGTGTCACTATTTTTGTACCTGCAGATCGGTGAGGATAAAGGTGAACAGCCAAGGAGCTGAGCCACAGCACTGCAAGGATTTATGGCTGGAGATATCAGAAATCAGAAATATGGCTGGATATATCATTTCTGCGTTTTTTAGCTGGCAGTTTCCTACATGGAGAGAAAGAATTTAGGAGTCTGTTAGATGGACTTTGAAAATTTCTTTGCAGGGGTTTCTACCTCTATCCAATTGTCCCGCTAGCTTGCCAGAAGTTACCATCCCTGTCACAATGGTGGCATAGGAGGATTTGAGTTCACATTCAACAAGTCTTGTTTGTATTCTGTGTCCTTGTCCAGACTGACTTTTGCCCATGCAATGGAAGTTCAGATATCAGCTTGGAAATCACTGTGGCTAGTGCTGCTACTCCTCAAAATCTGACCTAAGGTCTGACACAAAGGTGGAAAGTGCAGAAACACCTAAAACACCTAAAAGCTCACTTTCAGTTTGTTTCAAGGCATTTTGCTTTCCTCTAAGCAATCTCCAGCCCTGGCAAGCATCGAGTCGACAGCTTCAAACCACTTCCTGAAGTAGATGTGACAGCCTTGCTTGTAGTGCAATTGTCCTATCCCCTTAATACTCATTGAGACATTGCAGAAGAATGGTGCTTACCCAGTGATAATTGATTGCCTTAATTCACAAAGGCAAAAGTTACACAAGTAGGCAAAAGTTTGGAAAATGAAGGAATGCACTAGAGGTTAATTTTCAAGCATTCTGAGTGCATCACTCAAAAGATAGTGACATTGATTTTTACTACATATATTCCATTAGGAATAATTGGGTCAGGAAGACATTTATGCATTTAATATACTTGTATGACTTTCAGTGATGAAGCTGGGAGCTGGGTCCAGATTTGAGTGTTATTGGAAGTGCTTCTCCACCAGGTCAGCTTCTAAGAACAGTAGAATAAATATGACTTAATGTGCATTGCAGTAAATTTCACATCTTTTATTGACTCTAAAACTCTAATGATATCCAGGAAATCCAGACTTGAGAAAAATTGCTGTGATGTAACAAAAGCTTCTTCTATAAAAGTTATGGAACACATATGCATTAGTATTTCAAAAATTTTTTTATTGTAACAAATATTCAGAGTATATTTATATTCTCTAAGTAGATTTTAATGGAACTTTGAAATTCATTAGGGTGTTTTAGTCATCCTACCAAATAAAAATTAATGTCTTCTGCCTAAGGAACCAAATCCCAGCTGCGGGTCATATTGCAGTAGGAGTGTGGTGGATCTTTCAGCTATGTAAACCATCTGTGCCCTGGGTGCAGCAGCACAAGAGACTATTGACCAGGTGCACAAAGGAGTGAGACATATTGCTTTACCACAGAAACCTTGGGCTGCAATTTCCAGAATGATGTTGTGTCAAAAATGCCAGCAACAAAAGGTGGAAAGTGGGAGGCTTTCAGGGGGAGGTGGGAACTGGTGAAAGGAATTCTCTGTATTTTCCCAGACAGCCCTATGGTGACTCCAGTATTATCTTCTGAAGTCATCCCTGAGAGTCAAGACCCTGACACAGTTCTCACATATCTGGGCTTTGCCCTCAAGCAGGATAAAATGTTTTCCAATGTAATAAACTGAGAAAAAAAAGTAGTTGCAGAGTAAGTAGCAGCTGCCCATCAACATCTAGCAAACAAATCTTCAAAGTTTTCTCTCTCTTTTTGTAAACATTTTTAAGAAAAAAGAGAACATAAGAAAGTTGTGAAAGTACTGAAATGTTTTTTATAAATGCTTTCAAGAAAAAGATCTCTCCTTTCAGTAAGATACTTTGTTTCAGTTTTTCACAAATATTGAAAACAGTGTTTGCATTTTGAAACTGAAGAGCCTTAAAAGTAGAATTACAGAATCATAGAATTGTTTAGTTTGGAAAAGACCTCTAAAATCACTAAATCCAACTCTTAATCCAGCACCTCCAATTCCATCAATAAACTATGTCCCCAAGTGTCACATCTACAAGTGTAAATATCCCCAGGGATGGTGACTCAGCCACTTCCCTCGACTGCCTGTTCCAATAACTCCTTCAGTGAATAATTTTTTTTTCCTGATATCCAATCTAAACTTCTCCTAGCACAGCTTGAGGCCATTTCTGCTCATCCTAACTTGAAGTCTATTCTTCCCATCCCTAAGTTAGCCCAGCTTTGTGTCCACTTTCACCCTGCCCCATTCAGCAACAGTCCCACACTCCCTTTGTTCCTCATTTTGTTACTAATACAGTGATAGAAACTCTTGATGCCCTCAGTATCCCTTACAAGTCTTATCTTCAGCTGGGATTTTACCATTCCCACACAACCATGCAATATTTCTAAATTCTTCCTTTGTAGTCCACCTTTGCTGCATTTTTGCACTGAAGTGTAGTCATGAGTTCCCTGTCAACAAAGCTCTCATCCTGCCCAGTCTACTTGACATTCTGAGTACTTTGATAAACATTCTTGCTGATGGAGGAGGCTTCTAGTCTGTCACTCCACTCTGACTGGAGAGATGGCTGGACCTAATTTCACCATTGCAAAACAGGTTCATGTATCTCAGTAAGTCACAGCAAAACAGAATATTTGCCTATTAGTACTTTAAATAATTCACTAAAGAAACAGTTATTCAATCTGATTTTTTTATCTTATTTAACATACCTATAAAACTTTTGCTACTAATGCTACATTATTATCAAATAACTAAAATTCTAGGTAAAACCTTAGGTAAAAATGCTGTCTTTGTTACAGGAAGACTTCATAAAAGTACTGTTTCTGCTTGTTGCCAAGCATGAGTAGGAATGTGTATTTTGAGTGTTTCTGCTCCTCTTCCAAGTAAAGTTGATAACAGGATGTGTTGGCCCAAAACTTATCTTTCCACACACAGCCTGTTAATATCTGCTTCAGCTATTCCATCTAGTGGAATTTTACCTCTATTGTCTTCTCCCAGCTGAAATGTCATTAACCCTGTCAGGATCACTTGTTGTTCTTGTGCCAATGCTTCAAGGAGGGATTTCACTGGTGCAATACCACACATCCTGCCCAATCTGCAGGAGCTGTCCCCCACCTCCTAAAATGAGCCCTTCCAAATTTTCTCACTAGGGAAAAAATTAGAAAAATTTTGAAGTATGTATCTGTAATTTTGATATTCATGTTCATTTGTCAGACTTGGTAACTTTTATCCTCACAAATGAAACCCTATTCAGGTAACAGCTGCATGGCAGTAGACATGATTATAGCCAGGAATTGCGTTCCTATTAGTGACTCTTATCTTTCTGCAGAACTTAAATGTGCCATCCCAGGCTGCCAGCCTTCCAAATCTTTCTTGTCCTTGTGCCAAAACTCCTCTGTATTAGTAGGTATATACTTCCAAATGTAATGTCAAAGAAAGTGTAAAAATAGAAAATAAATTATCTAGTGTCATTTTACATAGGATATTAGGAAAAAAATTCTTAAAAGAAAGTGTTGTCAAGTGCAGAACAGGCTGCCCAAGTAGTGCTAGAGTCACCATCCCTGGAGGTATGCAACAGAAATGGAGATGTGGCACTTAAGGATATGGAAGGATATGGCTTAGTGGTGGACTTGGAAGTCTTGGGTAAGTGGTTGAACTTGATAATCTTGAAGATATTTTTTCAACCAAAATAATTCCACAATTCTACAGTTTTAATATTTCTGGGTCAGCATCTCATCCAGAGTCCGCAAGAGCAGAATCCACTTAGACCTGTCCTTTCATAGTCTCTGTCTCCTCAGTATCTCATCTCCTCTTCTGCTCTCAGTCTTCCTATCATTTCAATGCTTTTGCTCTCATTTCACCCATGTTTTGCAGCATCTTCCCATCTTAATGTCAATCATCACTCTCTTTTTGTCTTTCTTAAGAGAGTCAGCTGTGTTCTTAATTCAATGAACACAAACAGCTTCTGTCAATAACAAAATCCTGGGCTTGTGGTCTGCTCCTCAGGGCAAGCCCACAGCCATTCTGGGACATCCGCGTTACAAATATCCGAAGGTTTTAGTAATAATAAATTTCCAATATTGAACAATTTCTCTTAAGTAGTTGTCTGGTGGTTTTTGTTTTTCTGGAACTGTGTTAACATATTATCACTGTTAGCATCCAGAAGACAACTTGATTATTGCTAATTAACCACCTACAGAGCAGATGCTTAACCTGAACAACACCTTTCAAGGGAATATCCAGAGGCTGAATTTACCAGGCACCTTTATAAGTATTAAGGACCTACATTTACCATTAAGCAGTAGCAAATTATTTCAGAAATGCTCTAGGTGAGGGAAAATAGCTAGTGGAAAAAGAATGTTAATTAGAGTCAGGAAGTTCAGGGCCAGATGTTTCATGGCAGGGAATCATGCTGTCTACATGGAAAGGTATGGGAGCACTGCACTGTGAATCTGTTTGTGCAAATGAAGGATCCTGAGGCTTGCAGAGGTGTTCTCTCCCAACAACTTTGTCAAATCTATTGTGCTTAGCTTTGCAATTTACCAAGGTGGAGTGGGGATGTTGCATAAACATTTCTTCTTTTAGCCATTTCTTGGGCTTTTGACATTGAACCTGCCGCTTGTTGTGCTTGTTTTGGCTGGAGTAGAGTAAATGTTTTTCCCAGTGGCTGGGGCTGTGTATGTATGGGGCTGTGTTTTTTATTTGTGCTGAATACAGGGCTGATAATATAGAGAGGTTTTTGTTGTTTCTGAGCAGGGCTCACACAGAAGCCAGGGCCTTTTCTGTTTTCCGTACTCCCATCCTGGCAAGGAGCTTGGGGGTGCATGGGAAGTTGGGAGTATATGCAGATAGGATAGGTGACCCAAATGGACCATTGGAATATCCCAAACCATATGACATCATGCTCAGTATTTAAATTGGGAGAAAGAAGGAAGAAAGTGTGTGTGGGAATTTTTAGAGTGATGGTGTTTGTCTTCCCAAGTCACTGTTACTTGTGATAGGGCCCTGCTCTCCTGAAGATGCCTGAACAGCTGCCTGTCCTTGGGAAGCAGTGATTTAATTCCTTTTTGTTTTGTTTTCCTTCTGTGAGTGGCTTTTGCTTTCCCTATTAAACTGTCTTTGTCCCAATCAATGAACTTTCCAGCTTTTTCTTTCTGATTCTCTCCCTGATCCCATGGGTGGGAGTGAGTGGGTGGCTGCGTGGGGCATGTCTGATGGCTGTTGTGAAACCATGGCACCTGTACAATATTGTGTTATTGGAAGAGCAGCTGGAATTAATATTGGGAAACATGACTACTAATGCCAAGGCCTAATCTCCACTTTTTCTCCATTTACAGAGTGATCCTCATAATTAGGAAGATTTTTTTTTGTAGCCAAAGAATTTCTGGTTCAATGTTGTCCTACAACACTGTTATACCTCACTCTTTTACCTGATTTCCAACTTTCTTACACCTGCTCTCTTTGTCAATAAGGATCATAATTCAGAAGACAGAATGCACAGTAACCCTGCAAACAGCTCTCCTCTTCAGTGCTCTTTTACAATAGAGAAGAATCTTTTTCCAACAACAAGGCTCAGTCTCTTGAGTTACATTTGCATGTATAATTTTTTGCTCCATTGCCCCTAATGTGCACTTACAAGGTATTATTTTTGAGCACAGCTATAACTGATTGGAACACAAACCACTGGGTTTATCACCTCATGGACTAGGATTTGTGTCTTATCCTTAGACAAATGCATATGGAAAGCTTTGCTCACTGCATTGCATATTGCAGCTTGCTCCCCAAATGTACAATACATAATTCAACAGAGTCTGGTGTAGTTGTCAGCTTTTCCTCAGAAAGAAACCAGCTGTTTAAAAGGCTGAAGGAATAAAACATTTTTTGGAAGAGCTTCCCCTCATGGATTTCTACAGCTCCTCTCAGCTCATATTACTAAGACAGATACAATAACAAATTTACAGAAAAGAGCTGAAATCTGGACTTAAAGCCAAATGAGGGTTTCTGCCTCCAGTGACTTTCCTCACTCTCTGATTTATGGTTATGCGTGTGAAATGGAGTGAATGAGAGCAGCTTTGTGTTTCTTGTGTTAATTTACACTTTCTGTGTCTGGAGCTCTCAAGGACCTTTGTGTGATGATGAGTGGATCCCTGAGACACAGACTTATAAAAGTAATTTCATACACCCCTAACATGAAAACCTAGAAGGTATTTAGGATATGCCTTCACTCTCATACCAGGAGGGAGCCCCTAGCCCCTAGTGCAGTCAGAGCATCTCATATGTGTCCTGCTCAATCACTTTACCTTCTGGAATGAACTCTTTCTTCATGTGGGGTATTCATGTCACAGGTCTTTGTTTGATGGCTATAGCATAGCCCTTTTTTTTTTTTTTTTTGTCTCTCTGCACATAAACCTTCACAGCTCTCATAATTTCTGCATTTGTGTCCTACCACAGTTTTTGCTGGTGGGAGTGTCCCATGTATGCATTCCATGCTGGCACATTCTGCCTTAGGGCACTTCATGCCACACATGCTAAAAGGCCTCCTTTAGTCCTCTTCAGTGCTAAAGTAAAATTTTTGCATGTGGCTAAGAAAGTATAGCCAAAAGCATATTTCTTGAATGCTCATGGCCATCAAAACAGCTGCAAGACACAATGTAGACAAATATGATGTATAAGATATAAAAATGCCTTTCTGAAACCTTCCTCACAAAGGCTAAAATACTGATAAAGTTCCTTACTCTCCAATTCCTCTTACACAGAAAATGAAGAAATATGAATTGTGTTTCTCTTGTGTCTTCCTCTCATATTTCCCTTCTATAAAATACCATGCTGATAAACTGTAAATTAGTTCTCCCAATTCTCATAGCTATTAAAAAAATAAATACATGAATTCACATCTCTCTTCCTTCACCCATGTGTGCAATAAACAATGATATCTCTTTAAAGCATCCATTACTTTTGTGAGACTTATAAATGAGTCTTTCTCATCTATCTGTGGTGTTACAACTGAGTCAAGCAAGCAAAAGGAAAAGCTTCTGTAAGGCCAAACAGTTAAATTCCTCATGTGAATAGCCAGAAACTTCCAGCAATTTTTACCCTCCCATAATTTTGTTACCTAGATATGAGACGCTGAGACAGTCTGTGTTCTCCATACTGTGTCTGTGAGAGACAAAAATATCCAAGGACCCCAACCTCTGATGGGCATATAGAGGGCTAGTTTATCAACAGAGATTTATCTATTTTAAAATGGATACATATGAGATAATTTAAGTGAGAAACCACTCTAATGTAGAAATACATATGTGATCATCCTGACCCTAAATTAAAGAAAGACCTTCTCCTGCTCATCAGTGTGCTGAAGAGGCACTTTTTTGACAGAAAAGAAGGGGGAAAAAGGAGTATATGCTTCTATCTTCTCTGTTCAAGGCTGCATAATGGCAAAACTGATCTTTGGGATAAAGAGATAGTACCTTACTTGGGGGTAGCAGTGGATCAAGAAAACTTTTGGGAAAGTAAGGACAAGGGAAATATGGACTCATCATAAGAAAGGCGTGGCCTCCTTCTGTAACGTCCTAGTCAAGATGCAGAAAAAGCTAACAGGACTACCCACACCACGTGCCAGTCCATTCCCTTCTGCTTCTTTTGAAACAAAATATCAAAAGAATCCTTCCTCTCTGCACAGCTTGTCTTCTGGCAGCTGAGATGTGTGTCAATGAGCTTGTATGATCATGTATCTTGTGGAGCAGATCCTCCAGAAGAATTTGGCTGGATGATGGTGGCCACGCTGCTGGGTAGCAATCATCAGTGTTAGAAAATAGTAGCCAAAGTCAGGATCTCACCTTCAGATGTATCTGTAAAATTACCAAGAGAATCAGCACCTAGACACACACAGGATGTTGCACTGTTGTCCATCACCTGCCTCCCAGGAGTTTCTTTCCTGCCATCAGCAACACAACCATAACTTTATTTATGGTTACCTGCGTTAGATGCTTGCTTGGCAATCCCATGTGAATCCTCCCTGGCAACACAGGCAGGAAAGACTGTGATACAACCTAAGCGTTAAATGAGCTGTTGTCCAGCATCATGGTTTTCGTGTACCTGAGGGCAGAACTTCATGGTGAGTCATAAATCAGAAAATTAAGAAATCTACAGGCTTAAGATTAGACAACAAAGTTGGAGGACAGTAATGTTGCTAATCTACCTTGTGGCTTTCAAGCACCAAAGGCAGAAAGGACCAATGGTGTAGCTGCATTAACTCCTCTCTTCCCTGCTCCACATGAACTTGCAGATAATCCAAACTGAAAGGCATTGTAGCATGGGTGTGAACAATATCAGGACTTGTCATCTAGAAACAGTGGAAACATTTATAAAATTATTTGGTTTGGAAGGGACCTAGTTCCAGCCCTCCTGTTGTAGGCAGAGATACCTCCCACTAGACCAGGTTTTTCAAAGACCCATCCAACCTGTCCTTGAACACTTCCAGGAATAGGGTACTAGAACTGCTTCTCTGGGCAGTTACAGCCTTATCACTCTCACAGTAAAGAATTCTTCCTTATATTTAGGACTATCCTCTTTCAGTTTGAAGCCCTTGTCCTATCACTACATGTCCTTGGGTGCTGCAATGCTGAGCATAATATATGGCTTGTTTTTATTCTGCTTTTCTCAACTATAAAAAAGACAAATACAATTGAACATGGCTGCAATGGTTGAATTATTCATGTTTGTGCAATGTTTTGACTGAAGATACAAATTATCAAGGCAGAGAGACTCTGTAGAGACACCCCAATAAATTATAGGGCTGGGCAATCAACAACAACATGGAGTTTAATAAGGACAAGTGCTGGATTCTGCACTTGCTACAGGGCAACCTTGGATATACAGGGAACGAGATTCTGCACTTGCTACAGGGCAACCTTGGATATACTGGGGAACGAGATTCTGGAAAGCAGTGCCATGGAAAGGGACCTGGAGGTCCTGGTCAGTGGCAAACTGGGTATGAGCCAGCAGTGCCCTGGCAGCCAGGAGGGCCAGCCCTGTCCTGGGGGCATCAGGGACAGCATGGCCAGCTGGGCAAGGGAGGGGATTGTCCTGCTCTGCTCTGCACTGGGGCAGCCTCACCTCCAGTGCTGGGGACAGCTCTGGGTGCCACAGTACAAGAAGGATGTAAAGCTGTTAGAGTTCAAAGGAGGGCAACAGAGATGGTGAAGGGCCTTGAGGGGAAGCTGTGTGAGGAGTGACTGAGGTCACTTGGTCTGTTCAGCCTGGAGGAGACTGAGGGAAGACGTCACTGCAGTTTCACTTTCCTCATGAGGGAAAGAGGGAGGGGAGAAACTGATTTCTTTTCTGTGGTGACCAGTGACAGGAATGGTATGGCCTGAAGTTGTGTCAGGGAGGTTTAGGTTGGATATTAAAAAAAGTTTTCTTCACCCAGAGGGTGTTTGGGCACTGGAACAGGCTCCCCAGGGAAATGGTCACAGCAGTGGACTGAGAAAGCCCAGAAACATCTGGACAATGCTCTTGGGCACATGGTGTGACTCTTGGGGATGCTGCTGTGCAGGGCCAGGATTCTGTGGACTGTGATTCTATGCTTATTGTTGTAAAGATAGACTGGGATTCCTGTTGTTCTAACCTTTAACCACATCCACTTACAGTGATTACTTTTTATCAGTCTTTAAAAAAAAGATAGCCCATTCTTAGATATCGCTGCCATTTTCAATATATCAGTAGTCAGACAGGCTTATCAATTACCTCAAAGTCAAACAGCTTAACAGCAAAAAACAGAAGCAGCAAGATTTAATTTGAATCCATCCAATCAGGCCCTACTGGGAAAAGACATACAACTTTAATGTCTGCTGGGACTTCATTTCTGCTGCTGGATAGGTTGTTCCGGGAGGAATATATAAGTACAAATTTTGCTTTTCATTGCTTCATGCAGTTCCATTGACTTTAATGAGACTGGAAAGATTACTTCAGAAGCAAATGTGCTTTTTATCTTTTTTCCATTAACAGGCCATACCACTTTAATAAAATCAGGGTGAAACTTCTTTAGGAATGGCAAAGCACCTGGACATTCTCAAACTGTTGTCTCTGCCTGACTGATTTGTTAGCCATTCTTTTCACTCAAGTAATGTAAATGATGATGGGTGTCTGTGGCACAGATCTGCTATGTCAACTATTAAATTCTTCATGTTAGAATTATCACTTTATGTTAAACAACAACTTAATCGTGTTTTTGCTGTATCTCTTTTACATCCATCAACATGATACTGCCAGCTTTCCCTCTTAAATTACATTTTTGAGACCATTTCTTCTAGTTCAGATTCCATGCTTGTTTACAATGAACACAAATTTTTGTTCTCCTTTGTGCTGTGTATGAGGCATGAAACATCCTCCACAGCTGTGAAGAATATCTTGTACATCTTACTATTTTCTTGCTAACATTTCTTTTTCATTAAGGCCAGATTAAGCATGGATTCTGTGAAATAAAATTCAGTATCAGAGCATAGCTTATGTATAAAGCTATTCTAAATCAAATCTACAGCAACAATATCATGTTAATACAGATGCATTGAGGAATTATTAATACTAAAAAATGAAACATGCATTTATAGTGCAAAGTTTCTCTCTGTTTTTCTGAGTTTTTTCCTCTCCTCTGCTTCCTACTTGGCTTTAAAAAAAAAGTGCCACAGTAGACTTTTCAGCATTCAGTTTGTAGAAACTCATAAAAGTGACATGATTGAAATTCTCCAGACACGGCTTGGCTTCAAAATGTAAATAATGTTCTGACACTGATTTCCAGAAGCTGACTAAAATCATTAAATTTGCAGCTTAACTGTTCTGGCGGAGAGAAATTTAAGAGAAAAACAAAACAAAAACCAAAAAAAAAAAAAAAAAAAAGAAAAAGAGGGGAGGAGGGGAGGAAAGGAAATATAATTCAAGAAGGGATGAACATTAATAGTCTCAGCAAGTTCAGTCTTTTAAAGCTTCTTCCCTAAAGGACAAGCTTAAGTTTGCTTGAGCATTTTCCCAGCCATTTATGTTTGAATTTACCATGTCTTAGCAAGATTTTGCAGTCTATTCAATCCAAGCTCAGGCTCAGATACCAATCAAAATAAATACTGGTGGGTAATATTGACTAGAGGTCAAAGTACCATGAAATAATAAGAGCAGATTTGTCATATTATTATTTCTTATATAATTATTATTTTTGCTTACACTTGCTATCCATTTAGATTTAGAAAAATTATCCACTTATATGAGTGGCATACACAAGAGGAGGCTACACAGCTTCAAATATCTGACAGTTCTGAGGATTAAGAGAATAATTTAGTTTATTAAGACTGTCTGAGTAGCTTGACTTAGCTGGGATGTGAAGGAGCATGTGTTGGGTGTCTTATTTTCCACTGGAATTGCTCTAAGTGGGCCAAGAGGGCAGAAAGTCTGTTTCAGTAAGAGCATTCATCACCATTCTCTGGAGCAGGAGGAAAAGGAGAATAGTGACAAGTGAAAAATGGAAAAAAAAATGAAACAAAGCAAAGCAAAACAAACCTCCCTGACATGCACAATTTTAAAAATAAACATGTATTTCATCTGTAATATATCTCCAAGCACTGATCAAATTTTTTGTGACTGTTTTCAGGGTCAGCATGGTTATCTATAGGGTTGCCCATCTCTAAAGAAAGGGCAGGTCAACCTCATCTAAAAAATGTTCTCTATAGCCTAGTTCATCTGTCCACACCTGTCCTTCAGTTAAAACGTAGGGATGGGTGATGTGAGTGTTGAAAGTCTATTTTTGTGTTAAATATGACAGACTTTGTTCAAACACTACTGCAGGACTGATTGTAGGTATCTTTAGGTGTTCCTGTCTTACTCTGGTACTCTTGTGTTAGAAGCAAATTAACCTGGAAAAGTAGAAACCTCCAGTGAATTCTCCCCTTCCTTTTATCCTCTTTCACATTTTTGATTGTTCCATGGAACTTAAATGAGCAGTGAGGCAGAGGCATGTGTAATGGCATATGAAAAGTGTTTTCAAACATGGGGTGGTCTGACAGTCAGTGATATCTGAATGTTCTGAACATAGTACTTAACTCTGAGGTCCTGATTTTCTGTCACATACAATTTTGTTTTAGTATTTTCACAAGTGCTGGTGGATATCAGTCGCTTGCTTTCTTGCCTGGGAGCG
Organism: Agelaius tricolor; assembly: GCF_023055355.1. Lineage (NCBI taxonomy): Eukaryota > Metazoa > Chordata > Aves > Passeriformes > Icteridae > Agelaius > Agelaius tricolor. The sequence goes on from NW_027269261.1 coordinate 82,143,311, forward strand.
TTCTGGATCCTGTTGTCACTTGCTGTGTAAAGAATATCCTCACTGATGGGAGAGCAGGGAACCCTGCACAGAGACATTACATTGCTAAACATACCTCTGTCTGTGTTTTTGCTTCTGTTGCTTAAACTGGGAGGTAAATCTCTGGATGTGGCTACACCTCCCATTTGGTGAAGAAACAAAATCTGGGTTCCTCCCGAAGCCTAGCTTCTTGCATAGAACCATCTGGCCAATGATGAAACCTACAGTGTTGATATTAGTGGCTGGATAAACCTTCTTACAGTACCTTTAGGGTATATAATTTCCATTATGTGATTCACTTAATCCTAAACTAGACACCAAAGTAGGTTAAATGAGTCGATGTGCTACAACTCATGGGGTTGTTTCTCCCCACAGCTCTAACAGGAGCCTTCTGCTATGACCTCATTCCTCTGCAGGAGTTCAGATTTAGGCTGATACAAATCCCACCGGACGTGCTTGCATCTCCCTTGTAGGAGAGCTGAACAAAGATTTTCAGAGTCTCTGCCTATCCTTTGGTAGGTAAATAGAAAATTTCTAAGAGGGAGCTCAGACCAGCCTGTGATGAGCAGGTGACAGAACTTCCATCAGACCACGCACAGAAAACCAGGGCACACACACAGGACAAGGAGGTGTTGCTTTGATTGCTCTCTGGGAAATAGGCTGCACCTGAGCTTCTCCCTTGGCACTGTGAGCCAGCCCTGGGGGTTTGGCCCAGGAGATAGATACCATGAGGATCTTCAGCTGGTCCTTGCTCAGCAGTGGGGACCCAGGCATTGGGCCCAAACAGGGCTCTGCTGTTGTGTGGGTTCTTCCTAAGCAAGAGCAATGAGGACACTGAGCACAGCCAGCATTGCTGGGGACAAGGAGTTTATACAGAGTCCCTTATCTTCCCAAAGAACTGTTTATGCCATAAAACTAACGGGTTTAGCAAAAGTGAAGAAGCAGATATCAGACTGTAAACAAATAGTTTTAATTTATTTTTTTCTTGGGGGATGAACTATAAGCAAAGTAGAAACTTTCATTCACAGTAGAAACTGGAACAAGGTCTATGTTTTTCTTTCTTGCAGTAGGTATGTTTGGAAATCAATTCTTTCTGAAGGCAAACATCACTGTAACTCAAGAAGAAAGAAAGGATTAAAAGTTGCTTTATAACTGATGTTGCTCATTTGCTTATTGTAAAGGAAGATAAATACAAGGGTCTTTCTCTAAATATCCTTCTCTTTCATAATTGATATTATTTTTATTCTTGCCATTGCTCTATTAGCATGTGTTCATCCCTTGTTAACAACATATCAATACAAAAGCAACAGGCTTCACCATGTGCTTCAGTCCCTAATAGCACTAAAAACAAACAAATCCTGAAATTTAAGATTATAGTGGAGAAAATGTACATATCAACTAAATTTGTTTATTGTGGGTGTACTAACTTTTCTCTATTTTAACAATATTTATTTGGGGTTTCTGCACTGGACCACCAGCATACTTCCTCTGTTTTACTTAATCTTTCTTTTCCCTTCCAAACATAATTCTTTTCAAGGATCCTCAAGCACCATTCCTCTGCAGTCTGAAATTCAGTATCTGAGTTATATCCTGGGGATTGCAGTGGTATTATATTGTCAACAGGGCTGCAGCTGTTACTATCATGTGCAACATGTGTTTAGAGTACAACTTTTTTCCTTCTCTCAGTTGTTTGGGTTTGGGTTTTTTATCTTTTGATGGCTTCTTGGGAGAAAAGGAAAAAAAAAAAGAGGAATTAACTGTAATCCCCAAACCACTAGATGAGACTTTCAGATGAAAAATATTAAGTACTTCAGTTGAGCACTGAGTGGGCAAAGATCCACATTAAAAAAAAAAAAAGAGTGATGTCACCATTGCTTTACTGAGAAAATGTAAGAAAAACAGAAGGAGCCTGGGGATGAACTGTGAATGTATAATTAAGGGGTCCAGCTGAAGTGCTCAAACTGAGCAAGTTACAGCTCTCCCACCACCATTCCCCTTTGGCTTTGTTCCTTCCTGATTTCCAGTCCAGAGTAGGGAGCATGAAACTACTGCCCTTGCCATGTCACACACCAGCACTCCTGTAGAAAGGAGTTTGTGGAAACCTGATCATTTTCAAGTGAGTACTAGCACAAATGGAAGTGTCTATGAAGCCAAGAGAGGGCTCCATTGAAATACTAAGCATGGGGAAAAAGGACCTAGAGGATGGCTTAAGATTAAAAAAGTGAAATTCTCAAACAGCAGCACACTGCTATAGAAGCTCATCTTTCTTACAGAAAAGTAATTTTTGATGCGTAGTCTACCATCAGTCTGGGAGTGGTTTCTTGAGAGATGTGAGAGGTAACTAAGGAAAAAGCTTACATTTGTTTTCCAGCAATTCGTGCTTAAAAACAAAATATTTAGTTGAAAAAAAGTGAAAATCTCTGTGAATCAGTAAAGCAAAGCATAGAACAGATTAAGTCCTTCTGTTGTGATTTCCTGAAATAATGTCTGGTCAAATTTCCCTTTATTTTCTCATGTGTTTAGTTCTGATGGCAAGAAATTTCTCCCAGGTATGGAGAAGATTTGAATGGAACTGCTCTGACACTGGAGAAAGAGACAAGAAAAAACCCTATCATTTTGCAGAAATAGGATGATAAACTTGAATCTGAAAATCATGTGACTGAACAATAATAAAACAGTAGTGGGCATGTGACTGAAACCCATGTCAACTTGTAAAAGAACAAACATTAACAAAAATAACGTCTATCTTTCCAAATTCTGGATTTATTTAAGCCAAGATAAAATCAGAATAATTGTTTTCTTGCAAGACATGGTGGAAATCAATCTAAGTGTACAAAATCAGAGTCTATCTTCCTATATCAGCAGGAATAGAGGAAAAAAACCCAAAAAACAAAACAAAACATTGTGACAGCTGATCTCCTATTTCCTTTCTCACTGTTAGGTACAATGGCTGAAATTCCAGAAGGTAGGGTAAGAGCTCTATCGTGATCCTTGACTTTCTGAAAGGAGCCAGACAACAACATTTCACTAAGGAGGCTCTGAGGAAGAAGCCTTTAATGAAAGCCAAATTAATTTTTTGAAGGAGGCTTAAAATAGAGCAGTAGTTCTGAAACACTTAGATTTATAACAAGACACTTAGAAGCAGAAGCAGTTATTTTCAATCTATCCAGATGGATGAGTGAAACTGCACAAATGTAGCTTTATTTTAAAGAAACTAATCATAGATCTAATGCAGAAGTCCATTTCTCAGTTTGGATTCCCCAAGAACTCACTGCATCTGGTGTGCCTACCCCAGGCTCACCAATGCACTAAAGCAGAACAACCCCTAGAGACACAAAGCATGTACTTATTTATTAAAACACACAAAAACCCCACAAACAAAGCTGAAATAAAATGAAACCCTATATTATATCAGCCATCAAGTTGCATGCAAAATTAATGTATTAATGTAACTACAGGATTGCATTCTTGCTGCTGTCCTTCTCCACCATCTTGAAAACTCACCTGTATTTTATGGACTCTGCCTGTCTCAAATTCTTGCATTTCACACCAGTTTGCAATATCTTTAGGAGAGAGAACATGATTTTTTTCTTTCCTGAGATGGATTAGAAATCCCCAAAAATGGGACTCTGGGCTTTTGTAGTTAACAACATTAGTTATGACAATATATAAGATCCAGGAACTGTCTTGGGAGCTGTACTTTTTATCTAGTGTTTCCTTTTAAAAGAAAACCTGGAATACTTAGGAATCATCAAACTCTCTAATGACACATATTTACAAAAGCCACATAGAGGAATACTTTACTGTAGTGAGTCAGTGTTGTAATCAGTAAGTAATTATTATGCATTATGCTTTCATTGGGGTTCTGGTGATGACAAAATTGGACAGCAGCATTTTTTCAGACAGTGTACTCTATCTCCTTATGGCTCTGAATGTTGGAGTCAAGAAAATGAAGTTCTTGGCTCAGCAGACTGAGATGTCTTTGTCTCTCCATCCACTCTTCAGCTTTTCCAAAGAATTTTCCTGCCAAATGAGATAAAACTAGTATTTCTAAAACCACTAAAACCTCATCTTGTAATGTCTGTGTAGTAACAGATTCAAGCACTTAATTTTTTTCTTTCAACATTTTGTTTTCTGCAGGCAAAGCAGTTTGCCAGTAGAAATGGTTGGAACAATTGAAAATGAACATCAAGGATCCTACATTGAACCTGCCTTGAAGCCGAAAACTTAACTGATCTTTTCTATCTCTGATTCTTTGAAACTTAGCACTGAATGAGTACAAACTTTGGGGGTTTTTTTATTGCAATTAATATTAATATATTTTCTGTAATCTTGGTAAATAAAGGATATATATCTTCCTTCCAAATGTGAGACCTCAAAGTATTTTTTATATATTTACTGATATACCTAGCAAATAATCTTTTGAATTGGTTTAGGATAGAACTTGTATGTAAAGACTTCAATGAATGGACTGTAAAATTACTAAAAAGAAAAAGGGGGAACTGGTGGATTGGAACAAAACTGATACATATGATACCTACGATGTTCTTTCTGCATAGGTTTAGACCCACTAAAAGTCTGTCTAGAAAAAATAGATGGAAAATAATATCTCAGGATATCAATATTTCATCAAACACTAAACAATTCAAGGATTCAAGAAAATGGGACTGACAATGCTGAGCCACAGCTAGAACACACCCACTCCAAGAAAGCTCCTGTTGACTGTTGTCAGTAGTCCCTGGGGAAAGTTCATATCTGGCTCTTGCATTCAGCAGCCCGCTGTGAAACTGTCCGCCATAAATTTGGCTGGTTTCTTCTTAAAAACATTTATTCTCTGGCAATGAGTCCCACAATTTAAGTATACACTTAGAAAAAGTACTTCCTTTAGTTTATTTTCAACCTGCTGCCTGATAATTTCATTGACTGTACCTGTCTGTTTGACAATGCCAAAACTATTCATTTTGACAATTTTTTCATTGATATCAGCTATTATTAAAACTAGTAGAAAACATTTTTCAGCACAGGCAAAGAAAAAAAGCCTGCCTGAATTGGAAAAAGTGTTTTCTTCCCAACAGATAACAATTTGAGAGAGACGAGACAGAGGTACCTAGGCTAATAACCAAGGTAATATGGAAGGAATCTGGCAAGACATAAATACATGCTAGTTGCCATTTGGAATTCCTCATCTTGTTACATTTTTCTTTAAGAGCTTAATTCTTGTTAGCTGACAAGAACAAGGTCCTTTAATTTCAAGGACACTGTTCACTACATGCCATTGCTACAGATTGGAAAGTTGCCTGATACCAGAAAATGCAATGATTGAACATCATGGTTTCACACCCAGTATGGATCCAGCCTCAAGGAGAGAATTCAGATGTTTGACTGCCGTAGCACATCCTGGAATTTTATATTGTCTGTGGAGAGAAACCAGATAGGAGGAAGAGAAAAGGTAACTTTGTTAGTAGAGCAGCAACATGCAATGAAGTGTAGTGTAGACTTATGTCTGTACTGAGGTAGAAGAAATGTTTATCTCCACTGCAGGTTATTGCCATCCTGAATACAGTTAGACTGACTCGTGTTCCCTAGGATACAGTAAGGAAGAACCAGACTCTTCAATTTGCTGCCTGACACATGTTGAAAAGTAACATATTATGGGAGTCTTCATCCTACTCTTTTATTTTACAGTCCCAAAGACTGTGTGCATTGAAATGAACTGCTGAGTACAGCAAATGATGCTCAGAGAGCTGCTGTGTTTAAAACAGAGCTCTTGGATTTTGCTCTGTCTGCTTTTTATAACAATTTTAAAAGAACTTTTTTGCAACATTTGGTTATTTTTACTTCTTTTTTTTTCTGTTTAGGACACTTTTCAAAGGACTTCACAGATGTTCACTGAGAGATTTCTATGTCTATTTTTGTCTCAGGAATATATAAATATCAGTGACATAAGTGCTTGGGCACCGACAGTCCAACTGAATTTCAACACTGCTTCTCACTTATTTGCATGGAAAAGGTTTACCACATGTAAAATTACCTGCTAAAAAGTGTTTAATCTGTGCTTCTTATACAAGGTGCATAGATGAGACCTTGGAGAAAAAAAATTTGCTCATCACTTTTGGGTATGTGTCTTAGGACAGGATGAACTGCTCCTTAAATGAGCCCTTTCCTCCTCACCAGCAGGGTGAACTCAGGTCACCACCTTCCACTGTAGCTCAACAGCTAAAGGCAGCTAAGGTGACTTCTGTCCTTTGCTCTAATTTCTACCAGTTCTGATTTTCCTTACTAAGAACCCTTAAAGATATTGAAACTCAACCAGTGAAACAAATAAAGAATTTGGTTAGCATACAAGTAGTGTAATAACTGCTTCAAAAAGTGTCTTTTCTATAGTATCTTTTTTTATTATAAGCTCTAAACCTTGGGAAGCAATCAACACACAAAGAGCTGCATATTCTTTGTATGACACAAGGAGAAATTAAAAATGGACTTTCAGTTCTGTCCTCGTGTTGTGGGGCACATCTTAAAATCATGACATGCATGGATTCAAACTACATAATCCCTTTTTAGGAATTCACACTTGAGGTTTTGAAAGGTCTTAGTGAGCTTTGACTCACAAAATAAGTGGCCTCTGCATGTCATGGTGGAGGACATAGTAGAAGACTTCAGGGAGAGTACTGACAGCAGAGATTTATCTATAACAATTTCTATCTGCTTTCTCTGTCACTGGAGGACTAACTTTCTTTCAGTAGTCCATGGAAACGGTTAAATTGAAGTCTTAAAATGCTAAAACCATGTCTTCACTAAATTTGTTCCTAACATGTTCTGTTTGGGTGTGGTTTACTTATTTTTATAAAGAAATCTCTTGGGGATGTTGCAAACACTGTGATGTCAATCAGTCTGCACAAGAGAAGTGTACCTCTGTAAAAAAATAAGAAAGGACAATTATCATGGAAACATTGCATCTGAATTTACTTACAAATCATAATTCTCAGAAATGCAGTATCCTGAAAGAAGCCTTTTATTTAATGACAAGGTAATGTACCTTAAGAATAGCCTTATATATTTTTCATCACAGATCTGAAACAAGTTCTCTCCTATTTCTTGTAATTCCACCTCTTGAGTAGAAGGCAGAGCCATTTCCAGTGAAAGCAGAGTAGTCATGTGATCTGTGCAATTATTTACATTAGATCAATGTCAGTACAGACATGGTCCCCTACCAGACAAAATTTTGGTGTAGGGCTCCTGATCCTTCCCTTCTTGAGGAACTGAGGCTGTCACACAGACACCACCATGCAGCCACCTCCTCTGCATTGCCCATCCTTGGCAAATGCAGAGAAACTGCAGGTTGGAAATGTCTGAAAATATGTCTTGTGTGCTATTAAGAGCAGGATTTTAATAATTTTAACATTAAAAATGGATTTTTTAAAGCAATTCCAAAAAGAATTTTTTTGTACACATTTTGTTCACTGCTTTGAAGACAGCAATATCATTACTGCAAGCAGCCCTTCACCTGCAGTCACACAAGAAAAGGGCGGAGGGGGAGGCAGAAAGAAGCTACGTGAAGTGTAATAGTTACAGCCTCCAGCAGACTATCAACAGCTGCAAGGTTAATTACACATCTTACCAAAATATATTTAAAAAAAAAAAAAAGAAAATGAAAAGAAGGGAAAAATCTATGCTTCAGAAATAAAAGATAAGAAATTCTTTAGAGTAATTATAGGCTGTTGAGGCCTTATGGTAATAAAGAAAAACATCTGACTGGATTTATGCTGGAGGAGACAGTGACAAGAGGAATACAGGTTGAAAAAAATAATTAAAATCAGCTATCTTGGGTAAGCTGTCATTCAGTCTCAGGAAGAAAAGAAATGCTAATAAAATATTAATAGGATCTTTTTAAGATTTTTAATAACATTCTTTTATACACAGGTAGCACTGCAGTTTGTCAGTCAAGAGCATCAGACACAGAAGTCCCAGACAAACAAATGCATGAAAAATGGGAAGAAAAGAAAAGCTTTTGGGCAATAGGGTTTGACCTCAGAAATAAACCACCAAGACATTCAGGCAGGAGCTGTTTGGAGAGCATTTTGTGGAAAATCACTGACTCTGCTTTGCTTCTTAGAGGAAATTATAGCAAGGAGGAGAAGTTATTTCAGACTGACAGACACCAAATGTCAGCAATCATGATATAATCAGTGCAGGCTTTATTATATTTAAGTGGTTTGAAACTCGGCAGATTTCAGACAGCTTCAAAATCTAGAGGAAGAGTGTGTCTAAAAGATGATCTTATGAATATTACATACACACGCTCTGTGTAGCATCACACATATTTTTATGTGATAAATTCTTTTGCAACTGTCTCTGCAGCTTCTTCTTCAGTGGCCCCTTAACACTGAGTGCCTTTCTTGAGCTGGCTTGCAACTCCTCTGCCCTCCCTTCTCTCAAGTCCTTACATAAAACCACATCTTTACTGCTGACCCAGCCCCTCTTTGTAATGAGCCCAGGAGAAAATATTCTTTGCCAGGCCAGAAAACCACTGATGTCACTGTGCTCAGACAAGTTCAAGGAAACTTCTCAATATTAAAGATATGCTGTGGGGTTTTTTCTTCCTTGGAATGTAATTAGACCTTACTAGAAAACTGTATTACCTTAGGGGTGGTTCTCAATCCACTTGGATTTAAGCAACAGCTAGGACAGGCTTAGAATCAGGCGTTTTTCTCTGCACAGATAAAGCTGCTGAGGATGACACATGCCCTGGACACGTGACACAGGGTGCAGTCACCCTGCAGCTGCACCACATCTGTCACAGCTGTGGCAGCTACTGCACACCTCAGCACAGATGCCATTCATTCTAACTCTACACCTGCAGTGTGCCTGATCTCATAAAAGACCCTTTAACAACCTCTTTCCTTCCAAATCAGCACACTTCCAACTCAGCCACGACTCATTATACTGGCAGCTATTCTAAGGAGATGCAAGGGGAAACTGAGGGAAATAATTAAGGTCCTGCCCACGGAAATGTGTCGCATGGTTTGTGATTGTCACTAATGACAGGTGTGTATCTGTGCGTGGAAGGAGAATGGATATTTATTCATTACTGGAGTAAGCTGCCTTGGATATAATGGATGTTGATAATAATGCCTATTTTAGGATTGTTTGACAGTTCTCATCAAGCGAAGAAAATGGTAAACCTCCAAAGCAGGTTGTTTCTTTGGAAAGGAGCAGGGTAAGGGAGGAGTGAATGTCAGAGCAGAATTTAGTTGTGTCTGAGAAAAAGGCTGAGGGGAAACACATTGTGTTCCTCATGCTGAAAATTTCTGGTGAGCATCTCTTATGCCACCACGATTCATCAATTTGACAAAGAGGCCATTTTGTAAAACAGAAGTGATCTTTACTGCAAATGTGAGAAGCCAATCAAATATTGGTAAATCCTAAAAGCCTGTAAAGGTCTCAGGTCAATTAAGATTTGGAGCTAAATATTTCTAGAAATTATACCTTCCTTTAGCATATTTGGCCAGACTGCTTCAGTAGTGACCAAAACAGGTCCTGATGTGAACATGGGCACGCTGTGCATACATGTGGGCTATGCACCCATACCATTTCACATCTTCTGCTGAGAACAGGCTCACTACATGCATTCCACTCTAAAAAGTGGAATATAGTCCCCTTCTAACCAAGAACTACATGTATGACTGGATGGGTAAATGCAGCGAAAAGAATTTTGTGTATGTGTACATAGAGAGATGAGAGAGTCATGAGGGACAAATAGGTGAGAAAGAGGCTGTGGTGACACCACACTGCACATGACACAGAACAGAGAAGATGAAGGTTCCTGAGGCCTCACAATAATTTTGCATTACTGTGTCCTCTATTGATGGGATCTCGTCTGTCAGGGCCATATGCAATACCCTAAGCGGGAGCAAATCATCTGGGGAGCAGAAGTTTGGTGTGGCAATAAATCCTTTCCAGTCTCTGGTTCCCAAGGCCTAAATTCCCAGCTGAGTCTGGAGGACATGCATGCAAATATGATATTGAGTCATTGTGCACTGAAGGATGAGCGAAAATTCTACAGAATTTGATAAAAACATATATGAGTATTTGAACATTTTGATGCAATGTCCCCAGTTATTCTTACAGGTAAAAGATTACTGCTTGAAACACATAATGAAGGACATAATGAAAACATGTTAAGGCAGCTAAACTCAGGTTGAAGGGCAAAGTATTCAGAGAGGGTACTCAGCAGAGGGCTTGTGGTGGCCTCTGTTTCCCATGTGCAAAACAACCAACCTGCACACAGCAGACCTGTGTCTGCTGCTTAGAGGCAGCAAAAAGTACTGGTAAAGGGAAGGAGCAGTTTCAGGAATTACTGAAAAAAGTACTGAAAAATTTTGTGTTCCTGAACTATCACATGTCTTGGAAGTGAATAGTGACAGAAGACCACTTGAAATGCAGAGGGTCAAATGAGATGATGAGATGGCAGGCTGTGATTACTTTGGTGTCTGAAGCCCACAATGTGCTGATGTTCTACGTGCAAACTGCCAGACTGAATCAAACCAGTTCAGTGTCATACTCTGAGTCTTTTCACAGATCCAGGCCATTTCCTCCTGATTCGGATATGGGTGTTAAAAAAGCAAACAAAGAGACCAAATAACAGATTCTGAGAGAAGCTGCTACCAGGGTTGGGATTTCTGATGCCTCTTATTGAACATTATTTACCTTTTGAAGCTCAGAAGATTAAGTGCTTTCCAGAAATAGTAGATTTTAAATAGCATTTGCTGTAATAGTCAATAATGATAAACAAGCAACTGACACAAGTCTTAGATAAGCATATCTAAGATTTTTTACATGACAGTTATAAAAGCAGTATTTATGACATTGGATAAGATGATATCCAGGAATAACCAGTACCAGAGACAAAGCTCTAGAATATTCTTGTCATTTTTTTGTAAATGTACCTCTATAATTTAGAATTCTACTCCACTTAATTGCTAGAGCTATTAGAAATTCAAATATTATTTCACAATTATTTACATTGATGTTTGAAAAGATCACAATAAAACATAGTATTAGTATGATTACCTAAGCAATTAAGATGATGTTTTAAAACCACCTTCTAAATAATATACATATATCATCCATAAATCTGCATCACACTGATTTTTCTGACATTTTGATTAATAAAATGTGCTGGACTCTGCAATGAGGATTCATCTCCCCACATATAGCTGTTTATGGGTTAGGCATCTGTTCCTTAACTATTCAACTTTGACCACTTTTGAGACAATAAAAAGGAACTAAGGGATGGCTGACCTCATCCTTAAGCATGCATCTAGGGTGGTTAACATATTAAACTATTTCTTAAAATATTTCGCAATATATTCTTAAAATATTTCTTTTCTTTTCACTAATTTAAAGATGACCTAAGAAATGTATCTGTTGTCACACCCATTGCATGATGGTGTGATTGCATGAATACATCTGACAGTAACTGTCTGAAAATAGCAAACATTCTATTCCTACTTCAGTTCCCCATATATTTCCAGAGCAAAGTGGAAAGCTTAATGAAATTTCAGGTTTTTTTATGTGATCGAGTCTGTGAGATATCTGAAAAAAAAGTTTTACTATGTGCAAAGTAATACAAAAATGTAATAATTGTTTTGTGAACCCCACAAATGCAGTATTTGGCAGGCATTAAACCTGCAGCAATGAACCTGCTGGCTGAAAGTGGAAACCTGCTCCAAGTCAGAAGAGGCTCTAATCAAAATGGAATGTGTCAAATATCAGTACTTCCTGGTGAATGAAGATGTTTGTGATGGCTGGAGGCTGCTTTAGAAAAGAGACACTCCCTTTTTACCAGTTTTGAAAAGTCTTACCTTGTATAATATAAAACATGGCTGTTGATTTTCTTACTTAGGAGAACCTGCAACATCAGCTGAGTAATTACTGAAAACAACTATGGATCTGGGATTTCTGCAGGAAGTGGACAGTAAGCTCTGAAACTTCTGGACACAAGGAAACTCCAGAGCTCCAGATTGCACTCTGGTAAGCACTGTAAAGGCTCTTGTCTTCAATGTGAGGGCAGAAAAATTTTCAGAGTGTTTAGTAGCCTCATGATGGAACACAACGACTGAGCCCCCCATGGCAGCAAGATATGTTTCATTTCCTGAGATATTCTCTTGAAATTTGTTGAAATGGAATTTTAAAAACACACAGGTTTTTAATATTTTTTCTTCTGCTTCTTTCTTAATAGTAATCTGAGAGGAACAATGAGGATAATGAAAACCAACAGACAAAGCAAATTGCCCTTACGATAAAAAACATTTCTGCATCAAATAAACTATAAAGATGATTTTTAAAATTTCTTCTGTTTTTATTTTTATCCAAAATTATAAAAGCTTTACAAGAGATAAAGGAAATTTTGATTTGTAGTAGGGAAAATGAGTCTCAGACATAGTCAAGGTCAACAGCAGTGCCTCTGCTCATCCATGTTATTTACTTCTACACTGATTTGCTGCCTTGGTCCTCAGCTCATTTAGGGTGAAGAACTTTCTGGAGTGGCTTCTGGATGGGAATGGCTGGGCCTCATCCTGCTGCAAAGCCAGAGAGCAGATTCAGCTAAGTCCCAGCTCCAGTGTTTGAGTCAGTAATTGCACCTTCCAGGGTGTTATCCAAGGTGATCCCAAGACTCAAGCCTGGCAGAGCACAGAAAGTATTCCTGTTCTTGTGTGGAAGGAAATTCTTCTACTCAGATATATTTTTAAAATATCATTCAAATTGACAGATTAATCACCAACACAGTTATCTTCAGACTTCCACTGAACCCTCAATCAGAGCAGGTTTTACAGATATATAAGAAGAAATTCTGGTGTAACTAAATTCAATGGTATTTCTGTCCTTTTCTATGGGGGAAAGTTTTCAGCTGTGATCCAGGAAGGCATTAAAACAGCACAAGAAGTAGCATTATTCTTACAGCACAGAGGACTTGCACACATAAAATATGTCAGAAGAGATGCCACCAATCTGTTTTATAGCTGCTTAGATACTACAAATGACTGTAACAGAATTTAGAAGGATGCATGTTCAAAATGTCAAAGTCAAGCTTTTATCCCTGTTAGTAATTACCTCATATGAGACTCTTTCACACAGTGTAGAGTTTAAGTTTAAACAGAAGAGAGCATGCTTTATAGATATTATTTCATGTAACATATTTGTAAGGCTTAACATGTTACAGTCATAACAAGCCATGCCTGACTTGCACTTCTTCCCTAATTTTCCATCAGTCATAGCACGTATTTACTGTCCTTACTCTAAGTTGTGCACTTTATTTTCAAATGAAAAGATATTTACATATAGTGTGGCATTTAATTTCTTAAACAGACAGTCAGTGTGGGATTCCAAGCTGTATATTCTGGATGTGGCTACAAAGCTGCAAAGCTTCACAAATCCGGCACAAAGAATCCTGAAAGCAAATTGGACAAAGGAAAATTTTACACAGACAAACCTGAAGGAAGAAGATGTGAGAGAAGACATTTTTTCTAAGGTTTACCTCCTCTACACTGATCTCTGGAAAACTGGAGACAGCAACCCAGGAGTAAAAGAAATTGAACTGGTCTCCAGAGTCAGGAGCTTTTCAATGCACTCCAGATGTTTCTGAGGTATGGTAGTGGGGGTGTTTAACCCTGGTGGGCAGCTCAGTCCCACACAGCCTCTCACTGACTCCCCCAGGGTAGGATGAGGGAGAGAATCAGGAGGGTATGAGTGAGAAAATATGGTTTAATAGGTAAAGAAAAAGCAAAGTAAAGGAGAAAAAGAAATTAATTTACTACTTATCAGCAGGCCAGTATTCAGGCATCTCCAGGAAAGCAGGGGTTGTAATATGTAATGGATACTTGGGAACATAAATATCATAATTTCAAATGTCCTCCCTTCCTCCTTTTTCATCCAGCACTTATTGGCATGCAGTGTCATCTGTATAGAAAATCCCTTGGGTCACTAATTCATTTTGGGTTATTAGCACATTTTGTTTTAGTCACAAATCCGAAACATTGCACCATGGCCAAAGTCAATACAGACACAGAGATCCTGTGACTCACCAGCTTTATTCCCCACTTCTCATAACACAGTCTTTGAGGATGCATAATCCCATTTTTGTGAAGGTAAATATGTGATGATATTATTCTGCCCAGTACACACTTCCATCAAGCTGTCTCCACTTAAGATGTAGGCACAAGGTATAATGACAGTACCATACAATGCTGCGTGGGGGAAGTTTACAAGAAAATAATGTGGGCATCACTTGTACTTTTGTCAGATTGTTTCACTTCATGAAGAGCAGAGTTAACCAGCCTGGCAATTGTGCACTGCCTTGGAAATCACTGTCTTTTGAGGAATTGAGCAAACTCTTACACCCCACAGAAGTCAATGCCATCACTACTGATGGTGGAGGTTTCAAGTTTCTCCTTGAGGATCTGATCAGGAAAATACTTTGTTCTGTTCCTTTATGACTGAAAAAACTGGAGGATTTCAGGATATTTTTGTCTAAGTCAAGACACTTGCAAAGACATCTTCAATGCTTTCTAGCTGAGGTTGATCTCAAGAGAAAGCTGTGTGGTAGACTGGTGTGTGTGCATGTGAGTTTGAGTGCACTTTCATGTAGGAATTTTTTTCTGTATGCCAGAGCATATAATGCCACGTGTTTAGGAGAACAACATTGAACAAACTGAGAACAGATGAATAAGTTATCTTATTCATCATCAAGATATTACTAAAAAATTACAAATGTAGTTCTTTTACTTAGAAAACATTAAAAACCTGCCAATACTTTTAGAAGACCTAGTTCTTTCTCTCTTGTACATCTTTTTATTTTTTTTAATGCTTTAATGTTTGATCAAGCTTTGCCTATCAATGCATTTCTGAGTGAGCCAGCACAATTGCTGCTGCATGAGCACACAAATGCACAAGAGCTCTGTAGGACATTCAGTTAATCTTTAGTGGGGAAAAAATCTGTTGAAACTCCTTTTGAGTTTTTCCATGTTACTTCCCAGTAACATGTTACCTTCTAGTAACCCTATAGGTTGCCCCTCTGATGGTATACTATTACTGCATGTCACTCTTAAAAGAGACAGCAAAGAAAGGTTATAGCAACTTTTGTACAGTTCTGATAAGGACAGACCTCACTAATCCAAAGTAAGGGCTGCCCCTGCTCATGTGGGGCCATGTTGGTGATATATCCATGTTCTTTTTTTTCTGCTTGTAGAAGTGTTCAAAATGCAAAACCAAACATGTTTAAATTACCAGAACTAGCTGTGCCAGTTCTGATTAACTCCAATATCTGTAGATTTTCACCACCAGCAAAATTCTCGGCACAAGAGTATCATGGAGCTGCTCATGGTGTTTCCACAGCTTGAACTCTCTGACCCTTGTATTGATCACCATTATGTCAGATGGTAAAGAGCACAAATATATTGCTGAGGATCTCATCTGAAACACACCAAATATAGCTGAGATTGAAGTACACATAATTTGTAGGTTTTACAGAAAGTGATTGTAAAACTGCTGGTAGTAATGCCAGAAGAAGCGACTGCGTCTGTTGCTGTCTTCTCGGCAGTGGTGTGAGAAATTTGTCAAGCAGAGATGAAGTACCTTGAAGTTTCTTGCTCCACCCAGTGCATCTGCATGAGAAATCAATATTCACAACAGAGAACAGGACAGCAGGGCAAAGCTTGGGAGAGGCAGGGTCCCACAACTCCTTCAGCACTAGACCCCTTCAAGAGAAGCTCCTGCACACAGCAGCCTCACATGGACGTGAAATACCCGAGCTGCCTCATTTCTTACAGCTCTCTCTGTACCCGTGATACTGACTGCACAGCACAGCTCCAATTTCTTCTTTGCCAGCACAGAGAACATGTGAGGCACAAGCTGATTTGGGGAAAGCATAGGGCAGGACTATACCTACCATCACCCCAGTTCCTATGGGAGGCCTAAATAATTTTCTGATCAGCTCAATCAAAGAGATGCCTATGATATGCTTGTTTCAGTTACAAAGTTGTCTGAAAGAGTCTGAGAGATTATACATTAATTTTCAAAAGGGAAACAATGTCAGAAAGATCCCAACTTTTAAGTGGGTGAACTGAGACCCTGCTCATAACAGTTGTCAGTGGTACACAGATCACGTGATTTTTACTCATAAATCTATAAACATATCATTTTTAACAGAAAAAAAGGTAAAGGCAGTAGTTATTTATTAATTTCCTAAAGTTGCCAGTGTTTAATTCTGTCAGTGAATCCCTACTCCTCTGTGATGAGTTTATTGAAGGTTATACAGAATAGCTGAAATATTCCCACTCACCCTCACCAAATCTATAACATGGTTCTGTCCAAAAGATGGCAAGGGAACCACTTTAGGTGCCTTTTTTATAAAGGCTCCAGGAGATGGAGTTTTAAATTTATTCTTATTTAAATAAGATTGCTATTTTCTTTTAAAATAACACTTCTTATTTTTGAAACTTCTCAAAGTGCCAGTCATGTCTATCACTTGTCTGTCCCTGCTCAGAGCTTAATGCAAAGTCTAGAAACTCTTTGTATGAAAATTTCATGCCTCCAGGTGCTCCATTGATTATTCATGAAGCTTTTGGAGCTGTCACCATGGGAGCCAATTGGCTACAACTTATTTAGCATATTAATGACCTATATGAGTTAGTGCATGAGGAGACATATCACGCCACCTGGAATGCAAGTGGCAAGCTGCTGCTGACTCAATCAGCTTTGCAATGGGAAGTAAGGAATTGGAAATATTTTACACAGAAGCAGCAAATCTCTAGCATGTCCAAATGCATTCTCTCAAATTAGCATGCATGGCTTCAATAGCTTGTTTTCATAATATGTTCCTTTTATCCTCTGTGCATTTGGCCTCATTACAAAGCTCTCTCCTCCTGCCAGAGCACATGCCCCTGGAAAGGTTTAATAGGTGAGTCATGTGGTTTGTGAGACATTACATCAGAATGATTTAATACACCAAGGGCAGGGCTGTATGTCAGGTTCAGCTGCTGTTACTGCCGTTACAGTTTGTGTAGCAGGTAACTTGATGGTCTCCAGAAAGCAGCTAGATAATGATAACAATTAATTTTATGGCGGCAAGAGAGGGACTTCAGCTGAGCTAAGCACCTTTTTATTTTCCTCCATTTGCTGCGGTGCTTTTACACCCAGTCAGCAGGTGAAGCGCTGCCTTAACATTTTGGCAAAATTAAAATGTTAAAGCTAAACAAGGAAATCACTGAGGGGGAGCCAGGAAGCAGTGGTATGAAAAAGCTCTGGCTGAACCAGAGGCAGCTCCATTAAATCCTCAGACAAGCAGCGTGAGCAGCACGCTCTGGCAGGGCTGTGCTGGACCCTGGGGGTGAGAGCCTCCTCCTCCCCCAGGCACTGCAAAGCCAGCATGGCTGGGGGGCAGGAACCATCCCCTGGCACCAGCAGAAAGACTCAGCAGCCAGGCACTGCCTCTCCTGGTCACCACTGCTGTATATCACTTCCCGAGCAATCCTGCTACAGGCACGGAGAAAATAGCTGTGGGTCAGGGTCAGTCAGAATAGCACCATCTGACCTTTACGTGTTTGAGATACTGAAATGCATTACTAAAGATTTATTAAAATTATTTGAGGCCACCTTTGGGGACAAAAGAGATTTGTTATATGGAGTGCGTGGCTTTGGCTGGCTGACAGGGATTTAGGGCTCCTATTCTCATTCTGCAGGACCCTGAGTCCCCGGGTGAGGGCAGGGTGACGAATGAGAGTGAAATAAATGCATAGCTGTGAAAAATCAGTCTCAGCAAAAGTGGCAAAACACTTAAGCACATGCTCAACTTATTTTCACTTCCTTCATACCTACTGAACATTTTCTCTGATCTGGTACTTTCATTGCTTAAAAATATTTCGAGATACTTTCAGCTAATTTATTTAGTAATTAAAACAAGCAAGAAGTGAGGCTGTTGCTCATGGTGATGTGTTACACACCCACATAATGTGTATAACTTGCTAAGAAAATGCATGACCTAATACCCACATAGCTTCTTCCTTGTGACTCCAGCACAGTTATAATAATCCTTCTGCAATGAAAGACCAATACAGAGAACCACAGACTAAAGTACAGCTACAGCTGGGAGTAAACTCTAATGCAGAGCAGTTCAGACTGATAAAAATATATGTGGGAGAAAACTCCACCACCCATAGGACCTCTGTGCTGCCCTATCTGTGCTATTGCTGGCCAGACTAACAACATGGAGCACCGTGTCTCTCTTGCTGTAAAATGTGTTGAACTTTTTCAGGACGTGGGAAGGGACCTGTTGCCCAAAAAGACATAATGTCTTCCTTATCCCACGTACTAGCAACAAAAGAGGCACTGGAGAGAAAAGCTTACTTCCAGAGATCTGTCAGATTCAGCTGGATACCTGTTTCCTAACCTTGGGGAGTAAAAGTTTTTCCGTAATGATGTAAGTGAGCTTCCTGTGGTTAGTTCCCACTTAGATTCTAATTTTTAGATGCCTAAATTGGTCATAGGCGTAGGTTCCTCTTGGAAGCTGAGATTCTGAGACTTTAAATTTTGCTGATCCAAAGCTAGGCAACTCCATACCTTTGAGCACAGTCACTGATTTATTAAGCACAGACAACCCTCAGAGAGGAAAGAATGCCAGACACCACGAAGGCTCTTGGGGTCTCATACACCTAAATTTCCCCCCACACATCTTTCTGAAATGAGAAAAATATTAGAACAATTAAAAGCTCTGTTCTGGGTTTTGAAAGTTTAATACCACTGTTCAGGATCCAGGATACCTGTTTTCCAGCAGACTTGGCAAAACAAACCTGTTCTTGCTGCCCATGTACACTGCTTTCTGCACTCACACAAATTTCATCCAAAACTCTGCAGAAGCCTCAGTGCCAATAAGGCAATTGCCCATCTAACTGGCCACCATTTCTTCAAAACAATAGGGAGAGAGAGAAAGAGAGAGCACACAGAGAAAGAAGCTCGGGGCAAAGAGGCAGAGCAACAGCAAGAGCCCATAATTCATAAGCCTCAGCCCTTTGTTTTACCCACCAACATCACCAGTACCCTGCCAAGTGGGAAACATTTTCTAGACATAATAGAAAACATCACTGCAATGAGCTATTGGTGGCCCACCTAAAGGTTAACTGATGGAGTGGAAGTGCAAAACTATTTGGGTGTTAGAAGGTGTTTGGATTGGCAGTTTGAGCTGATGTAGTTGTTCATATTTTGTAGTTGCTTTGAAAAAATCAAGGCTAGTTTTCTTTGGTGTTCTTAATTGTTGTTTGAAATTAAGTAAAGATTGCATGTAATCCCATGCATATTGGTGAATCCACAGAACTTACTTTGTTCCAGTGTAATAAAAGCTTCCTTTTGACTGTTCAGACCTGTGGGGAGATAAGTTAAATTTATGTATTATGCAAAGAAGAAGAAATTTGTCTTTTTTTGGAGATCTTTCATGCAGGGATTAACAATAGCTACAGGTACTGTACAGAATCAGAGGCAATGCAATGACATAAGGATTTAAAACAACTGCATAGAATGATCTATGATGATACTGATAGCAGTAGAGAGTTCAATATTGAAATATTAGCTTGATAAATAACCCTTTATATCCAAATAAATTCTGATTGCCTATTCACAGCTTAGATTTCATGAGGCCTTCTTCATTACAAAATGAATAGCTGCTAATTTGTTGCATGTCTAAGTAAAGTTCCAGTAAATTATATTTAAAGGAGGGAGAAAAAAGGCCTTGTTATGAAACAGTCACCAGCTGGCCATACCATTGCAAGTGCTATTTTCTTCTCCTTTTTGAAATTAAAATTTTTTCTAAGACTTTTTTTTTAACTTAATTTTTTAACTTTTTTTTTGTAACTATGAGCCTGTAGTGATGCATATAAAGATAAATGAATACTGCATTCTCATATACAGGGATTTGCATATTGAGGACATTGGGCTTATAACAGAGATAATCTTCCTGAATTTGTACAATATACTGTATAGAGGATCCTCATTGTAAATATTCTTGCAATATCACCAGAAAAGTAATAAAAGTTAAGATGGAAACATTTAGAACCAAAACTTCCTGAAACTAAATATTACCCTGTAGAGAGGTCCTGTTGACTCTAAATGTTTTTCTCTTTAAATTTTTCTATCTAAATGCCCAAATTGTATCTTTGTGACTGATTCAACAGTACACAGAGCTGTCAAAAGGGGCTGCTTTCCCCCTGCCACCCTGTGCTGTAGCTCTCCTTGTCCTGCTCTTATGCTGGAAAGGTAAATTCCCACAACTCCTTTGTGCCATTTCTGCTATCTGTAAGATCTTTTATCCATTCAATTAATTAATTTAGCAGACAACAGCTCAATGCACAGAATCAGGAGAAATTTTTTTCTGTGGCACTGAGCCATTCTGCTAATCACTAAACTATCCCTCAGAAAAATCACCTTGGCACCAAAATAAAAGCATCACAATCCTACCTCCTTAATCCATTTCAAATATACTTCTGTCATGTTACCAAGTGACAGAGTTGCCACATGCAGTATGTTTGCTATCAAATATGATGGTTTATTTACTTAATATCTTCTTTCTGTTAGAGAGACAAAGCATCTGCAGCTGCTAAAGACACTTGGATCTCAATGGACTGTAGTGTTTCTTCAAGATTCAATTCCCTGTATATTCTAGTAAATACCTGGTCTGAAATCTGCAGATAGGCACCAGGGAAGCTCCTAGGTCTCAGATGAGAAAAGACATCAAGTATAGAAGTGAACATGAGGCTTGGGTTCAGCTGAGGACACCATGCTCAAATGCTCAACTTCTCAGTCAAGGAGGTTCCTTGACTGTGCAATCTGTAGTGGGTGTCCCATCTTGAAAGACCTGGAGTTCTTTTCACTAATACATTTTCCAGATGCAGAATTATGCCATTACTTTTCTTCTTCACATGACCTTTCTTGCAGTATGTATCCCCATGTTATTCTACAGGTGCTGGAGGGATGGAGGGAAAGATCTAGAGCAACAGCCATGTTGCAAGTAATTTGTTTTAGCATTCAGCTGGGCCATTAAAGGTGGAAATTTCTTGTCAAGCTAGGCAAAAATGCATCTGGAGTGAAGGATCTCAAGAGTGTATTTTCTCAGCAAAGTTACTTATGGAAGGCTGTTGAAGAAACAGGATGTTGGTCTGAACAAGGTGGTCATGGTGGTGGGACCAAACAGCACTTCTTTAAACAAGATCAGAGAGGAGAGAGAGGAAAGCTCTTCTTCATCAGTGCATCATGTGCATCTGAGGAGGTCTGGTAGAAATATCTGTGGGAAGGGCAGGGTTGGAAAAGTGAAGGAAGTCGGGGGGGAATTTCTGGTCTGCCTCTGGAAGGAGGAAAAGTCAGACATCAGCTGAGAGCCTGGACTTGTTAACAAGAATATGTAGGGATTTGTGAGTTGTGGGATTGAAAACAATAAGTGAAACTCTGTCAGTATCTAAGCTCACCCTTTGAACAGGGTTGAGATGGAAGAGAGGAGTGTGCCAAGACCATCATTTATGTGAGCAGAAGTTTTATAGTTTGCAATTTTGCTGACAGTGATAGAAAGCCTTGCATCAGCCTCACCATACTAGGGCTCTTCTGTAATGAGTTTATCACCCATACCAGGTTTATCACTATAATGAGTTTATCACCCTTAATGAATTTATCACCCACACTGTTTGGTCAAAGCTTTCATGAAACCTGGTAAAGATACATCAAAGAGTATCAGTTTAATCCTTTTAAAACAATCACACACATTCATCTTTAGAGGAAAATTCGAACATGGTCAAAACATCTTTTCCCTAAGGAAATCTCCTGGCAATTATGGGAGGTGTCCTGTCAACCTGTACTCCTCCCCAATATCTCCTAACACCTTAAGCAAGAGGAATAAAATGCTCTTCAGGATAAATAATAATAGTAGATATTATGGGGAATTTTCTGACACAAAGAGGCAGAAACCTTAACTGCCCAGATCTTGCCTCTCTGCTTCTGATCTGTGCCAGACCCATTTCATTCAGCAGGCTCACTGGTGCTGTCAAATGGCTGAACTGATCATTGTCCCCCCTTGAGACAGTGTACTGAGAGCAGCCAGGCTGCCAGTAGTCAGCCCCGATGGTCTCATGTTGAAATGTAACCCTCTTGTCTGTGACAGCAGATGATGCTTGATGGATGGACTCTGGCTGAGGTGCATGTTCCCATTCCATGGCATTTGCTTCTGTCCAGCTCTGGATCTTTGCACAGCCAAAGCAGCATGGAGGACTTTTAATTCAGGCAATAATGTCACCAGATCAAGTCTCAAGAGCTGCTGTTGAGGCTGTTACAGCTTGTAATAGTCAATCTTTATTTTACTACCTACTTCTATTTGTTAGGGTTTGGAAGCTTTATGAACGCAGGTGGCCAAATTAATCAGTAGTGTAACTCCCTGGATCCTTATTTGGCCCACAAACTTGTATACATTTAGATTTCTCAGCTGAACTTCTTTTGCTGAAGCCATTTTTACCTTAATGCAGGGCATAAAAAAAATCTAGCATCACCATTTCATCTACTATATTCTCTCCAGTGCCATTTTTTCTGAAAACAGTGGGTTTCAACAATTTACTTCTTTTATTATAAAAAAGATAATTAAAAGGCAGCACAATGTTCTTTTTATTATTTTTATTGCATAGCAAAAATCTAAACTGCAATGGCAACTGATTTTTCTGTTTCAAAGAACTACATACTCATAATTCTCAAAAAAAACCCATTCATAATATAAAGTATTACAATATGAATTTATATGCCAGCCTTCTTGATCTGTTTTGTGTTCTGGTTGTTAGAAATTAATGGATCTATCTTTAATTATTCCAGGGCAGTATCTGAGTCAGGAACTAACATCCAATTGCAATTCCTTAATTGTAAGCTTTTACTACAAGGTCTGTGGTGCCAAAACTTCTTGCTAGCTCTACCAAGGATGCTGCATTTTTTCACATCTTTGCATTGTATGCTTTTAATAAAGAAAAATGCACTATAGGTGTAGTTTCATAGAAGAAATTTGAACAAAACCTCCTAAAATACTTTGGAATTGCCCAGCATGCAAGAATTCAGATTAAATTGGTTACCAAAATAGCTATTTTGTCGTTTGGGCCCCCCCCAATATGCAATCATTTACATCTCACCAATCTATTGTCAATTTTCAGCTGGCATTTTCTCTGCAAGTAATAACCTGCAAGTGATGTTTGCAGCAGATAAAGACAGCTGAAAAAAAAGGTAAGCGGAAGAGAAAAAAATGAAAATAATAGTTGGTAAAAATGGGAGAGAATAGTATAATTACTTGTATTTCAACAGTATCATGTCTTCCCAGAATTCAAGCTGTGCATAATAGCTATAGTGGAATGGCAAAACAGAGAAGCCCCAAGGAAATGGGATGCAGAGAGTATTTTTTTAACCTTCCTGGGGAGCCTTACTCCACAAAGATTTAAAGCTTTCTAAACATCATGAGAACATGTTGGCTGGAAAGCAGTGCATTTCAAAATGAAAATGCATTAATGAATGTCTCTTGGAAGAGGACAATCTGAAATATCTTTCTCTGTGGGAGTAACTTGCAAGCTGATTATGTGGGCTGATAGATATTCCATTGGAGAATGTTCAGGGAATGTTAAGGTTGAACAGTTGAGCACACAGAAGTTAGGAAATGCCACATTGCAGGATTCAGGAGCATCCTTAACTCTGCCTCTGGTGTGCATGTGGTATAATGTATTCATTACATATAATCTCCCAGACACTGCTATAAATACATACTGTCGTCCCTGATCTTAGATTTTACACATATCAGTGCATGCATTAAGTATGTGTACAGCTCTCCACCACAGCTTATTAAAACCTTGTATAAGACAAGTACATAATAAATTTGTCTGAGCAAATAGTGCAGATTAAATATTATATTTATGATATAGAAAATGGCAGTCATTTGTTTCAATACATTATCCTGTGAGCTTGAAAGACTGAATGCTACATGGATGCATGCAAATTAGCCATGTAGTTAGCTCCTTCATTTCCTGCAAAGCTCAGGAGGGCTGGCTTTGTTTCTGCTTGAAAATACACAGCTCAGGTGCTGCAACAGACCGGGGCTTTGGCCATCCCCAAATCAAGCAGGACAAATAATGGGAAGGGATCCCTGTGACCCCTCATGAAAAATCAGCTCATGTGGTTTTCTTCCCCATCCACAGGGCTTTGTCTGTCCAGTGGGTGCAAGAGAAAGTTGTGATTCAGTGTGGCCAAAGTCAGAGCAGGGGATGCATTGAAGAGCTGACAGCAGGGCAATGGTGCACAAAAGCTACGTGGCATTGGAAATGAAGGAGTAAAAGGAGATTGTGAAATTTAAATGGTATTCACAATGAAAACAAAGTACATAATTAGTAAGGTTAAAGATCAGAGAACCCAGAGAGAGTGGAGGTTTTACAAAACCCTCAAAATGTATAAAACCCATGTTTTTTTTCCATTTAATTGACTCAAAATGCAATGAAAGCACGTTTCTCTAATTAAATAAATGTCTTGTGGTGTGTAGAAATAAATACCAATGATTCTTAAATCATGGTCTTTGATTCTGGATAGAATGTGGGTTTTTTATGTGGGTCTTAAAGGATGTTTTTTTACATTGTTTTAATTTTATGGGTACTTCACTTTGTTCTGAGCTTTACCTGTCTCTCCATTCAAATGAGGGTCTAGTTGATTTTATTCAAAAGTAATCCTGTCCTGCCCTTTTTCTTGCTGACACAATGAAGGATCAGTTTTTTCCTCCATCTCTGCTGATTCTCCTCTCTCAGAGAGCAGTCCTTCTGTACCAGCTCTCTCCTCTCCTTGTCAGCTGGCTGCTGTATGGAGCTTCCCAGGAAAAGGAGGGCTCAGGCCTTTGCTCCCACACAGTCTCTGCATGAGAGTGGGAATGTCTCCTTTTCACCAATGCCCACCATGAAGTGTGTAAATGCTGCCTGTGCTCAAAGGAGGCCTTGTGACTTTCCCCAGCAGAGCTGAAACCTAAGGAAGATGTGGCCCTTCTCTTGCTACCCTACTTGTGACCCTACTTGATGAGATTTATCAGTGCTCTCCTCACTGAAGTATCCTGCTTTTATTATGAGCTGCTTCCTTTCAGGTGTTTTCTTTCCTTCTAGCACCAGAAACAAAATATTTCTGCAAAATAATCTCCTAGAGCATGTACTTTATTTTTTCTTTTGTTCTTTAAATACTTTTATTTTCAAAGTGATTCCTGGACAAGTACCTGGTCTCTCTAGTTGAAAAGGTCAGTTGGTGTACCAATCTTCTGTGTGAATCTGCTGTTATTTCACCTTCTGGACACTTCAAGGAAGATCAACACATACTTCTGTGTTTAATGAAAAATGGTTGTACACTACAAATTAAATAAGTTTTATCTCCAGATGCAATTGTGTTTTTCTTTGCAGGACT
This sequence comes from Agelaius tricolor, assembly GCF_023055355.1. Classification (NCBI taxonomy): domain Eukaryota; kingdom Metazoa; phylum Chordata; class Aves; order Passeriformes; family Icteridae; genus Agelaius; species Agelaius tricolor. Next base: position 82,168,808 of record NW_027269261.1, read on the forward strand.
TGCCAGCTCTGTGGTCAGCACAGAAAGTGGTCTGCCTTCTCATCAGATTCTTCCTCCTACAGAAAAGCTAGAAACTATTTTCATTTATCCCAAATATTTTTTTATATATATTCAAAGTACACAAGGGCAATACTTGGTCTCACTTTCACCACTGAATGGGATTTCCAATAAATACATGCCACTGCACATGGCGCACATGGGGCCCAGAGGGCTGCTCTCAAATTGCTCCATTTTGCACATCACTGTCCCCAAACATTGTGAAGACTAGTGCATCTTCAGAAAAATAAGATTTAGATTCAAATTGACTGATGGTGGAAGTCTGGAAGAATTTAGTAATGCCTTTAGCCTGTTCCCTTTGTGTATCACTGTGTGGGGTGTCATTCATTTCAGCATCTACACTGGAGGTGTCTGGCTCTCTGCTGGCCACCCCCATAGCTCCTGCAGTCAAGGGAGGGAGGCAAATTCTTGCAGAGTCTGATTCAGCTCAGTCTGAAAAGCAGAAAGATTCACATCTGACTGATCATCTCACACAGCATAAAAAAAATGGGTCAGGTACAAGTCACTATTATTCATAGAAGATGGACAACTTCAACAGTAATAGCTAAATTAGAAATAGTGAAATGCAAGCACCAAGCTAGCAGAAATGTCACTTTAACTTTTGCTTTAGAATATAATTCTGATCAAGTCAGTTTTTTTCTTTTGTTTGTACACTCATGTTCTTGGAGATTTTAATTGCTCACTGGTTGACATTGTTCCAGTTTGCATAAAAAACATGCTTGAGGACTAGATATAATGCAATGTAGGACAGAGATAATTTTTTTTATGTTTACTGCAGCATATCAGAACTAAAGATCTGCTTACTTTTCAGTACATGCACCAGGAATATGCATTTTTTCATAGTTTAAAAAAAATCCGATTTTTCAAATTAATTTTAAGGAAAAATAATGAAACATCTTAAAGAAAGACATTTTCTTTAAGGTAAACCTTTGCTGTCTTAATTGTGTTCACAGTCATAATTTGCATTTGCTTTGCCCTTGTAGTTCTCATACATATGTTAAGTATCCATTAAGAGGCTTTCTGCCAGTAATGATCTTAGATCCCAAGAGTGGACTTCTTCATGGATTCATCTTCATACTTATTATAAAACTCTGTTTATAATTACTCACTCTACAGCCTCTTGTTGCAGTTATTACAGGCATGTCTTTCCAACCTGTGCTCAAAAAGACACTCTTTTAGGTCAAGAAAGAGAAAAAAATACCTACAATACTTTCAATTGATTATTTTAATGATTTAATGATTTAATGGATTATTTTTGTCTGTTCCTTTTCCCTTTGGTTAAAAACACCTTTACCTTAAAATACAGCTCTATTTGATTAACCTCACTTCTCTAGTCACCTTTACTGTCTAGGAAGCATTCTTTATCCATGACTATCACTCTGATTCTGAAAAACAAGTATTTTCTCCATCCCAACCCCAGACTGCATAAGTGATTGTAATTTTTAAGTTAAAACCAGAGATACTCCTCTTCAAACACACCTGAAAAGCAGTTGTGTCATAGGCCTCATTCTTCCAATAGTAAGATAGAAAAAGGTTAGAGTTGACATCTAATGGAAGGTTGGAGAGAAGAAACAACAACTTGCAAAAGCTTGGTAGACAAAGCTAAGTTTAAAAAAAAAAAGGACAATAAAACAAGTAATATGAGAGTTCCAGAATTTGTGTCAGACATGCAGCTTGTTTGTCTAGTATTTTAATTATACTTTATCATAGCAGAAGAAATGGCTAAAGAAAAAGCTGTGCAATGGCTACTGCTGCAAACTTTGACCAGTTTCCTCCCCAACCTGCTCCTTGAAACTCAAACTGAAACTCTTTTGGTGCCTTTGGCTTTGTTGTGCTCCAGGAAGATCTAGGCCTGCCAGCCTAGCAGTGTGCCATACTTGGCACACTTGTTGCCAAGGGAAAAAGAAATGTGGTAGGCTTTTCTAATGACTAATTTACACCAGATATGCTGGCCTCTGTCGCTGTTTCTTTGTTGTTTCTTGATGACAAGTGTGGTGTGTGCACACATATACACACAGGGCAGACTTAAATAGCTCAGGATATATTTAGATCTGCTGGGGCGGGGTGATGGGGAAGGGAGGGCGGTGTGGGTAAGCCAAAACCAACACTAAAACTCTTGTCTGAGTATCTGTGTTGTTCAGATGACCTTTTATGAGTCTTAAGTGTCTTGTTAGTGATTCAAAGACATTTTTCTTTCTCAGCATGCTTAGTCTCAGTCTGAATATCACATTCTCCAAACATTCATAAAGATGCTCCTTCTGATAAAATTTCCATAGATGGTCTTTCTCAGATGATTCTCCTCTATGTTTTCAGCCTCATTGTCAAGTATCCTGTCACTGTCATATTTTCTGTAAAATCTCCTTGCCTGGGATTTTCCTCCTGGGAAGCTGAGAAGCCTGAGGGGAAAAAAAGGAAAACAATATTATCTCATTTGCTTCTCCTGTGTTTTGCTGCTTTGGAATGTGTTTGGACATTGTTTACCAACAGGTGATTGTTTCATTGGTTTCTGGTGTGAGTGTTTTCATTCATTGGCCAATTGGGGCCAAGCTGTGTCAGGACTCTGGAAGGAGTCACGAGTTTTCAGTAGTATGTTTCTAGCCTTCTGTCTGTATCCTTTCTGTATTCTTCACTATAGTTTAGTTTAGTATTCTTTGATATAATATAGATAATAAAATAATAAATTTGCCTCCTAAGAACATGGAGTCAGATTCATTCCTTCCTTCCAACGATGGGGGTCCCAGAAAATACAAGAGTCTCCCATACCTAAGCTAAAAGCTTGCCTTGACTAAATGGTTCCTCATGCTGAAGGTGGTATCTTGTACATGTCTCCTGGCACATGGAGGGGGAAAATCCGCCTCTTATTCCTGATTGTCCACTATTTGGACTGGTGAAATAATTTTTGGTAGTATAGCAAAATGTCTGGGAGACTGAGAGAAATGACAAATTGGTAAGGGCTCTCTAGTATCACAATCACAATAATCAACGAAAATGGAATTTATGGTAAATTTCAGTTGGCTTTGCAAAAAGCTGTACTCCAAAGTAATTAATTTCTAAAATGGACATTTATGGTGGTTTAGGCTTAAGTAATCCATAATGTGAAAAAAAAAAAAACAAACCCATATTTGCTTTTTAAAAAAATGAAGCATTTGGTGAGTTTTAGGACCATTTCTAACACAGAAAGGGATGAAGAGGTGATATTTGACAGTTTAATAGCCTGCATTGTGACAGCTGTGGAGCTGGAAGGGAAGGGGACAAGGCAGTATATCTACTCCATTTCTTATTTGGCTTGGGTTTATCTTTTTCTTTAGTTCTCCTGCATTTCTTTTGGCACAGTGGGCTTTGCAGATTGGAGGTGATAAATCTCCCTTGCCACTGGTTAATAGCACAGAGCTTTGGGCCCATTTACCTAGGAGGAGGAGGATAGATCAGGTCTGTACATCACTTAATGTCCTTTGGTATTTCAGTACTTATAATGTGCTCTAATTTCCTATTTGGTGTGTCACACTCTAAATATTTACAATCAATGTAAATTTGTTCCTGTGGAAAAAGAATAAATAGCTGATTTCATTTTTCTTTCAGTCTTTTTTTACTCAATGTTCATGTTAAAATGTAACTAACAATATAAATGTCTGAACCTCAAAACCATTGCTCATGCATTATCTCTTGGTTCAGCTTGTCATTTTCAAGCGTTATATTTTTTATGTGGTGTAACCTTGATTCTCACTTGAGATCTATTTGCTGCTGAAAGATGTGGAGATGGTCAGACAATGAAACAAATCTCTCTAATTCTCATGTTGCCATGTTCTGCCCATGGTCAATGCCATAAATGATGAGTTATTTAGGGGTTGTCCTAGATTTTGGTATTTCACTTCTATGGGATCTGCTCTGTCATATTGTACTCCCCAAGATATTGCATCATCTTCTGGTGAGGCACAAAGACAGCTGATGCAGTCTGTTTGATTAACTTCATCCAATGGATATTTGCTTCAGTTTTCAGCTGAAGGTTTTGTGCCAGACACTTGAAAGGGAACATTTTCCTTTTCTTCTAATATATTATTCATTATTTCACCAAGAAAAAACATTTTTGAAATTAGTAGCACAGCACAATCTCTCACTTGTGGAGATAAATTTATGACAGGTGAAAGCAGCTGGCATGTGTGCTGGGGCAGCCTTAGTACCTTGGTACCTGGACAGGCACCTTCTGAGTTGAGCACTCAAATCTATATCCAACATGAGTCCCTCTACACAAGCTGCAGTCATACCACTAACTATATGGCTATTACCTCAAATGTACTTTTCCAGGTCTTTTCCAGCTCTTTGTACATGTAACCCTAATTTTCTTTCTGAAAATTAAAATCTTACAAAGAAATATGAAACAACCAAAACGTAGGAAAAATGTCTGCATTTCCTCATGGAATAACTTGTTGGAAAAGGATGTCTGTGTGTCAAAAAATCTATATAAACATTTTTATCTCTTGTTAAAAAAATAAGTCTCAGAACAAAATGAGAACTGGATAGAAATAATGCATCTTTTTTCATTCCATCTTTTTGTCTTTTCATTTCACCCATGCAAGATTTTTTTCTAAATGGTTTTCTTTCTAATGGTAATATCCTTTTTGCAAGGCTTTTAGCACAGCCCAGCTCTAAGCTGATGAAGCCAGTCAGAAGTGATTTGCTTAAAGTCAGAGATACTGTTTTTGAACTAGTGCCATCATCTATTTATAAAGTGATGTGAAAAATGTCACAATAACCTTAAAGACTTTTTTTTTCTCAAATTCTGTATACATATATGTATGTATATCTCTCTATACATATATATAAGATGACTGAATAGGACTTTGTGAAAGTGGTCAGAAGGTACTATTTCCTCTCAAGTTTAACTTTTCAAGGTCTCTGTTTTCTCACAGGCAGAGATACAGCATTTCTTTCATCTGGACTGCAGATATATATACATTTTCTCCTTTGAGCAGAAAAACTACAGAGAATCAATGAAAGTGTCAAATTCCTTAAGGATCTCCTCCTGCAAATAGTAAGGTGCCTACTGTTGCTGAAACAGTTTGCATAGGGAGAATTTTGCTTCAGTGGATCGTAAATGCAGGCCAGTAATTGATGTTCAGAGACTTTTGTTTTATACATGCACATTTTGTGTTGAAATCACAGGACCAGGCCATAAAGATCTCATTCTCTCTGGTTCTGTAAGAGCTAAAAAGAAGACCAGAGGGAGGGTTGTATGGAGTGTATTATAGGTTCTTAACTGTGCAAACAACCCCGTCAAGGACTATTGGGAGCTTGTAGTCAAATTTTCCAAGGGAAAAAGTCAGTGATAGAAGACATCATATATAAGCAAAGTATGAACTTGGTGATGTGATCTCTTCATGTGTAGGCAGGAAGAAATTGAATTAGATACCTATAAACATGATTCTAAAACCAAGAAAAAGGTCACAAAAGCCATTCAGATCCGTCATATTTTTTGTTAAACTCCTGTGATCAGGGAGCAATTCTGTTGTGAGCAAATTGAAAGGCAAAAAACAAAAAACCCTTTCACTAAATAAGTCCTGACAGCAATGACTGCTCCAAACACAAACAACACCACCTGCTGAGGCTTCCCAGCACTCAGTGTTTATCACAATGCAGAAAAAAGAAATTTTGAAAAAAGAACAGAGGACCTTGATGCCTTGATGGCATCTATCGAGCCTTTTCCCGGCTGTTACTGTATTTTATTTGTAATTTATGACCATGTTTTACTGAGATAGTTGTAAGAATGCCAGTTGAGCTCAAGCCTCAGTGTGCTGCACTCTAACCCAACACATAAAATGGGTGAGGACTTCTTGAAGATCCCACCTACCTGAAGGAGCTGTTACTGGACTCTGGCTCAGATTTTTGTGCGCTCTTGGTCTTCCCATAGTTCAGAGCACAATCATTTTGAATATGGCAAGAAAGTAAGTAGTCAAGACAGACAACCATGTTCTAAACAAGTTGGACAAATAAGAAAAACATCAGAAGAGAAAGGAAAAAACCAGAGAAATAAAAGGATTTTCCCAGTATCAAAATGAGAGGGAGAAGTAGAAGTAAAATCCCTTTCCTTTCTCTGTGAATCAGTTCAGAACATCACCAGAGTCCTGGGCAGATATAGCAGAAACTCCACATAGTACACATTCCTTTCTCTTTTTTATATATTTTTTTTAAAGGCACCTATGCCTGGATGCTTCAGGATTCATAAGGACTTGTCTGTCACTGAGACACCATCAGTGAAGTGGCTCTAGAAGGGCTGGACACAGAAAGGTAAATGAAGGTGGCAGACAATGCTCTGCTTTTCTGTTGAAGAAGACACCCTTCAGGTCCCAAATGAAAGTTCTTTAAAGCAATTAAAACTTGATTTAATTAAAATCTTGGATTTCAGGCTCATAAAAGAATGTGTGGAGGAACTGAAAAGAGCAAGGACAACATTCATCTATAATGCAACTTCATTGAAACCCCAAGAAATTTACTGAAGGTAAATTGGACCCCAAATATTTGCACATGGAAACATTTGGTATCTTTCACTTTTTGCTTGAAAAAAAGCATTCAGTGAATTGTAAAACTTATTATTTTAAGTAGCCTGAAATAAACAGTATCAGTAGTTTTCCCTTGCTAGTCTGCAGCTCTAGTCAGAGTTTCTCAAAATCTTCAGAGATGCATTTGGTGTTTCTACTACTTCTTTGTTCTCTTATGGGAAAACAATTATGGTACAATTTCTTCTCATTCAGATTTTAAATCCTGATTTTCTAATTGCATGTCTCTACATGCAATCTGGCCTTCAAATAAAAGATACTATTTTGTGCATCTCATTAAACTTTTTAAGTTACAGCAGATTGTTCAATTTTTATTTTTTGAACTTGTAATTATGGCAATCAGCTTACCTGCTCTTCACCTCAGTATATTATACTGCCCTAAGTGATGAATGTAATTTTAATCAAAAATCTTAGAGAAATCTTCTGATTTAATAGAATACTTCAGAAAACCTGTTGCCTCAAGAAACCTCTAGGAATTCCGACTTCCTTTTAGAACTACTCCAAACTAAGTTAAAGCTGAGATTGTAACTGGTTTTTTTTAGATCATGATGACATGAACCCTCAAAAACACTAGTACTGTCCCAAAGGGAAAAAAAAGGAAATAAATGTTAAGATCAATGTATGACCATTAATTTCAGACTCTATATAAGGAGATCTAGATATAAATCAATGCAATTAAAACATAAATTAGGATTAGTTAATTATTAGTAAATCTGGTAATAGGGGCTTTCTCAGACCTCAGTTCTGAAGACAGCAGAAGGAAAAAGCACAGTGAAACAGCCTCCAGCCATTACTCTCCAAATATTTGGGGATGGCTAGAAGGAGCTGTGCTATACTGGAGAGTTTATTACTCAAAAAGGTGAATTCAAAGAAAGGGGAAAAAAAGAAAACAAAAAAATAAACACACACAGAAAAAAAAAACCCAAAACAAAAAACAAACCACAAAAACCCACCAACCGAATAAACCAAGAAAACCACAAACTGCTTTGAAATTATATTCAAGGATAGAGAGTTTGGGGAGTAAGTTGGAGCACGAGAAGTTAGACCAAGTAAATAAGTGACTGGTCATGGTAAAGCTAGGTCAGTATATAGAAGAAAGAGAAACAGTGGTGTGTTAAACTCCTCTGAAAACTTTGGATAATCCAGGTTGTGGGTACAAATCATAAACTCTTTAAGCCATGCAGATTTGATGTGTTTTCCTCTCTTTTTTTTGCCTTTAAAATATCTAGAAAGTTAAATGTATCAGTATTTTAAAACTGATAAAAGGTGGAAGTTGCAGTGCTGACTGTATTTTCTGCTGACACAATTTGACTGAAACTAGATTAATTATACCAATAGATGTGGGCTCTGAAAATCAGGGAACACCAAAGTTAGGCTGAATGTCAGGCATTGTGACAGTATTTTTGCAATACAGAAAGCACACTTATTTTCATTCTCAAACAGCTTGAGTAAGCTGTTGAGGAATTTGAGAGGGTTCCCTCTATGCTCTCCAGCTCCCAAGATAGCCAGAGAATATCTCATGATAATTCAAGTCACCAGTGTGCATGTGCTCAAGTGACTACAACAGGAAAGGATGAAAATAGATGTAGGCTATCTAAGAAGAATGCACTGAGAAAATAATCTCTTGTTTTTCTACAGGCATATACATGTGTGCCCATCAGTATCTGACTGCAGCTAATTCATCTCTCCATTTCATGAACTAGTGTCATTGCCTTTAAGTCAGTAACCTTAAGATTGGAAAAATCCACATGTTGCAGATACATAAAAACTGTAATAACAGCTTTTTAGAAATGGGAAACTGGTAGAAATATAAGAATGATTAAAACAAATTTTTAGGGATTTAGACAGGGTTCACTGTTATTTGTGGGAACCAGTACACACTTTACTTCCTCCCCTTGTTTTACTAATTTCTCTGTGTTTGATATTTGGAGATTTTTTCTTTATTTTTTGACATGCTCATCCCTGAGAAAAAATACCACCATTACAAGCTACTAAGACCTTCTAAAACAACAAGAGTTTTACTGTTGTTGCATTCAGCTTTTATTGTATATAACTGTTGTCTTGAACTATGTCCATCCTGCTACCCAAAACTTTGCCTGCACTCACGGTTGAGGGGCCACAAGCAAAAACTTTCAATACCAGAAGCTCCCTTGTGGAGCTTCAGACATCATAACCCTCTTGAACTTCCTCTGTCAATGAGATCGTGGAGTGGAAATCTGAAGCAGAAAGGCCCATTTTCAAGCACAGGCTCCTGCTGTGCTGTGCACTTCACCTACACCCAGGAATTGATGCTCCCTGTCCCACGGAAAATACAAAGGATGCGGGCAGGAGAAAACCTGAATTCTAATACAATAACACTCCACTGAGAAAGTGAAAAGCAATTCCTCCATAGTGTGCATGATGGAGAAAGAATGAATGCATATTCTGGAAATACTAAGGGCTGGGATGGGCCTTGTCATTTGACTGGTGGTGAAAGTCTAATCCTATTGCTGAGAATGGAAAGTAGGATGGAAATTGGATGTGAAGGACCCTGCAAGCTCAGACAGTTGCCCATGATTTATATGATAAAGGTGTGTCAGAAGGCTTTACCTCTAGGGTTTGTGCAAAACTGTCTCTCTGTTCCATTTTAAGAGGAACTGTGCTTTGTGCCTGTGGGGAAAAAAAAAAAAAAAAAAAAACAGGACTCAGATATCATGGTTGTACTGACTTTCCTCATTTTAGCTGTTTTTATTAATTTCTTGTGCCAGCCGCAAATTTTTTATAAAGCCTATCACAAGAAATATTAGAATTTTCCTGGAAAACCCAACTCCAAGAATTTCCACTGTTAATTAAAATGTCATATTTCTAACAATTAATTAAACAATTTCTAGGGAGAATATAGAGGAGAGCAGATCTCTTGTGACTAATTTTTTAACAGCAGTTTAAACCACCTAGGGCAAAATCAGGTGAGTTTCTCAGTGCAGAACACCTGGGTTATATAGTATAGCAAGTAAAACTCTTGTCCTCTGTGAAAATTCTCATTCATAAGGATGTGTCAAGACCTTTTTAGGATTCTTTCTCAGAATTTTTCCCTGGTCTAGTGTCAAATTAGTTTTCTTCATTCATGATCATCTCTGATGTTATCCTTCATCTCTGTGAGCCTGAACATAATTAGAAGAATTGATTCTTTCATGTCCTTCAATAAGATATGTAATTTAATTGCATTCCCACTTGACTTTGTTTTTATTTTGAATTTATATTTACAGCAGCTAGCTAGCAGTATGTTTCTCATCTTTGTTCTTTTGATACCCAGACACCTACTGCCAACAAATAAATGTTATCTCTCTGTGAAATAGCCCACAGCAGAAATCAGTACCTAACACAGTAGTAAAAGTATAGGTTTTTTCAAGAGCACAATAATCTGGCTTCATTTTTGTGTTTGGTGCTCAGGAAAAATCTTCCATATTTTTATATTCTCAATTCCTTTAACAATCTGTGAAATTAAGGGAATCAGTATTAGTAATTAGCAATTAGCATTCTGAAATCCACAAAATTCATACATTTGAATCCTAAACCAAATATATGTTCCTTCTGCACTGGGAATTTTCCAGTCTAAATAGTAATTTCATTCTCTCTGAAGAACTGAAAAAGTATTGTTCTCACTTCCAGATGAGGTGTAACTCATGAACTCACTTGGTGTTTGGCAAGATACAGCCCCCAGTCTCTCCTATTATCAATGTGTCCAGGTACTTTCCAGGTGCATTCTTGGCCTGATTGGGATTTTTGCATGTTGGGAAGCTGGACAATTACTTTGTATGTTCATCCCTGAAATACCTATGTTCATAGTTTCTTGCTCGTCCTGACAGCTAGTTTAGCATTTTGTAACTAATTATAATTTTCATTAATTGTTCATATCAAATATTTTGAAATTATTTTTATATTTCCAAAGCAAAAATGAGGTAGCAAGAACAGAATGAAGGGGCAAGCATATTTCTTTTGAAGTTTTAATTTTGATGTATTTTGCTGTACAAACAAGACTTCAACAGGCAATTTAGCATGGCACTCTAAGAATCTGACCTTGCTATAAAATTCCTTGGGTAAAAAAACCCAACCAAACAACCAATCAAAAAAACCCCAGGGTTTCTATTTCCACAAGTTCTTTCCATTGGAAGGCTATTAGGAGTTCTGCCTATGGAACACCAAATAAAAGCTGTCAATATGCAAGTCATTACTTGACAGTTTTGGGGAAGTCTTAGGGAATTTTTACAACAGTAGATTCTTGACATCTAACATTTTAGAGGCAGTTTCCTAGAAAGACAAAAGAGAGAAACAGAGAGGTACACCTTAAATTTAACAAGGTGAATATCATTTACTTTCCTTGATAGTCAAAGGAGAGTGAGAGGCCACTCTTGAAGTGCTTCTTGCAGAAAATCATCATAATTTGGACTCACTCTTTGGAGCAGTTTTTCTATTCACAACTTAGAAAATATTGGAAACTGGCCTCCTTTTTAAAGTGTAATTAATAATTAAACTGCTGTGGTGAGAAATCCCACATTTTGCTCCTCCCTGTTTTTTAGTGGGTTTTCATTTTTATAAAAACATACATTTTGCTCAGATACTCTAAATTATAATTTGAAGGGAAGAGATATGAATTCTTCTGGTTTGAATTTCATTACACATTGCAATCCATATGTATAAATATTTTTATTCTATTTTGTTCTCGTAATCAATGACAGAAAATCCCAGTATAATAGCTGTAGTCTTGATTCTTAACTGGTTTTCAGTGTCTTAAGCCAGGAGATTTTTTTTCCCCCTAAATTTAATAAAGTTTCACTGGTGCTAAGCCAATATTAAATATATCATAAGCAAATTAGTGGTATGTCAAAATAATAGAGATAAAATTATCTCCTGTTTTTACCAACGAACAAACCAGATGGGCCCCAAAAAATCCTATATCAGCGTCTCTGTTAGTCACTGAGAATAACCATATTAGTGAAGTTTTGTCAAAACATCCAGTTTAAGATGTCTCCTAGGCATAGCTGATGAGTTGTGACTGAACTGTTTGTTTCACTCTTGAAGGACAGCATTTATAATTCCCTTTTACCGTCACTTTATCCTAATTGTATCATATTATCCCATTTATCACATTTTATCATCATTTTTCAGTCATCATTTTGCATGTGTTAGAAATGCTCTTAGCCCAAGTCACAGCTCCCAGTGGTCTCTAAGAGGTTTCAATGTGGAAGCCTGAAACATGCCCAGACTCTTTCTGATCTTCGGTCAGAACCAGGGAATAGTGGAAAATGGGCAACCACACCAGGGACCTTCACTTCTTCCTGGACGGATTAGAACACGAGGAGATGACATTTAATCCTGAGATGGATTTGGGGTTGGGAAGAGTCCATACCTAGGGAAAAGGGCTTGGAAGAGTATTTGATATTCTACATTATTTAATAAAACTGGGCAAATGTGTTCCTGACTATAACATTATCTAAAGTGCTTCAAAATTGGAGGGGAAATAAAAGTATGTGAATGAATTGTATGAAAAAAATAAACCAGATGAAATGAAACTATTTTTCATCCTTTTTAATTAGTTAAAATAAATATATTTTTACTCTTTTGATTGTTTTAGAACAAAGATAAATCTAGACACAGTACATAATTTTGTCTTCAAACCTTTCATTTTAATGTGTAGGACTTAGATAATTTAAAAGCTTTGTTTATAAAATTTGAATTTGCAAGTATTAAAACTGCCAAATTTTGCCTTCAATCATCCACTAAAGTGTCTTTCTCCAGGAGGAAAACATGCAAATAAAATTTCTGAATTTCACACAAGTGCCAGAGAAGCTATCAGCTAAGAAAAAGTACCAGACAGGAAACTGCCCACATCTCAATGCCTGTCCAGCTTCCAGGAAAACTGCACTGACTGTCCTGAGACCTCCTCTGCCTGCAGGAGATTGCCCTGCAGGGCACAGAGGAAGGTGCTATGGGAGGACACGTTTTGCCAGGACATTGGGGAGGGATGTCACACCACCCTCTGAAGGCTTCAGTGCGTGGCTCATTGCCCAGCTGAGGACAAGGGGGACCAGAGACACCAAGGAGCTGCTCCAGCCCTCACCCTGCAGTCACCGGGCACATTGGAATGCTCACAGCCTCTTCAGCATACAGGCTTGGGGGCAGATAGGAGGCTCCTCACCTCTCTGCTGCCCCTTTGTGCCTCAGCAGAACCCAGGATTTGCCTTTTTAAATGCTGCATACTGAACAATAGCCACAAGTCTGTACATGTGGCCTCACCCACAATCTCTGCATTCTCCCTTTACGATTGCTCTGCTGAGGATCACCTTCATTTGCACAGAGTAAGACATCTGTAATTTCAATTCCATAAAAGAAATAGAACACAGCAGAAAGTCCATTTCCATGAGATAACTGCATTTTTCCACTAAATTGAATTGTTTTGTTTTCAGATTTAAACCTTGCATGCTGGCACAAACTGAAATACTAAGATAAAAGTTGGTCTCTAAGAGATAAGTGTTATTCTTATTGATTATATAATTATCTAGAAATACACCACCACAAAGTCCTCAAGGTTTAATCTATGCCACATCAGAGCTTTATTACTATTGCAGTCACTCGGTGGTACAGACAGACTGAGTAAGCATTTAATCAGAAAATGATATCTAGTTTCACAGCAGGGTGGGTTTGTGAGTGTGCATGTAAGCGTGGAAGTTTTTTCACTTGACTTAAGGGGGCCAAATGTTGCTCTTGGATATGTGCATGCTGCTCCTACTAACATCTGCATTTTTGCATATATATAACATTTCTCTCAAGGGCTCCAAAGGGAATGGTTTTCAAGCCCTAAATGCCTAAATTATTATGTATATTATAAGCAGTTATTTTAAAATACTAACTTTCTAAGCATCAAAGCCATCTACTGTATGAGCTGTTGAAACAATAAGGGTTTAGAAAAAAAATTCTTAAAAAGAGAAATGTAACTGAGAATTTGAGTACTTTGCTCAAGATCTTACCCAATCTAGGATCAAAACTCACCCCTGATACTAGTTTTTTTGTAGAAGGAACCATTCTGGAATGGCCAGACCTGACTAACTCACTAAAGGATTTGTCATATTTTAGAGAAATCCTAATTTATTCAGAGTTTGCTTACTTTATTTTAGATTTAATTGCAAAATATGCCCTTGTTCTAAATTAAGTGCATCAGTTCACAGTGTTGCAAGAAGAGCTATTGCTCTTTAAACTACTATGCCAGAGTCTTAAATTATTTTTCTCTGTAGATATACTGGTAATGAAATCAGCAGAATTGTAATGAATTGGATGACTTTGTAGCAGCCACATGGCCCCAGAGTTACTTTAACTTCTTGCTCCATCAAAATCTACTGCCATTTATTTATTTCTACGTCCATTAACATTCCAATTAAAACCTCGGTGCTACATATGTAAATGAGCCTGCTGTCCACATGGAGTTTACCTACAGGTGGATGGGGGTCTCAGTGCAGATGGCCTGGGTTTGCAGCACACCCACAGAGAGGGTCTGAGCCCTGTGCCCAGGGGCTTCACCTTCCTGCAGGTCAGTGGCCCTACTGATGCCTTGGGAAGGCTGACCTAGAGCAGAGACTAGACAGAGCTAAAGAATAAAGTAGGGATTTATTAGGAGGCCTCAATGGATACACCCAGGGCAGCACAAGAGCCCAGCCAGGCCTACACCCAAGGTGAACCCAAAATGGTCACAAAATGGACAACCAGGCATGGGGTCTCTCACTTTTATAGATCTGATCCATTTGCATATTGAAGTTAATTGTCCAATTACAGCTTCAGCCCATGAAGTCCTATCCTTCTTGTTTTTTTCTTTTGAGTTCACCATTTTTTATACTCTTGGGCCTGAAATTTGGATCGGCTGTCCTTGGTCCCCAGCTAGAGAAGGAATTGTTTTGTCTCCCTACTCTGCGAAGAGAGCTCACCATCCCCTAATATGAAGCTCAGAAGTACACACTAAAGCACTACAGAATCTGAAAAATATAAAAGCTGAAGCCTGAGGCATCACTACCACATTTGGGATGAGTCATAATGTGAGCAGTAGGTGAAGGGGACAATGAAGTCACTGGACTCTGTGTCCTGGGAGAAGCTCTTCCAGGTGAGAAGGGACCAGTCAGTGACTCTCTGAGCTGGCACCTGACACCTCCCAGGCCCATGGTTGGAGAGAAGACCTATTTCAAGAAAAGGCAGAATTGACAGATCTCAGACTAAACAAGAAAATTTTCTTTTAGACTGTGTAAAACAGTTACAATTTCCTATCATCTCAGAGCTAAAAATGTTTGAATAGCAGCGAAGGCAAGGTATCTGCCTTGCTGGGATTACAGGGTAAAGCATGAAAACAGGCAGGCAGTGATAGGGAGATAAGTAGGATATTTAGGTTTTGAGGGGATTGATAGTTTTGATTTTTTGTGTTCTGAGTGGAAGCTAATTACAAGTCCTTTCTCTTCCCATGGTTATTATCTTCAGTCCATCAGTAGTTACCATCTTTCTGTCAAGAACTCAAGCAATTTCTAGAGAAATGTGAAGAAAAACCAGCTATTAAATCAGTTGCTACCAGTTCTAGTTTTAGGTTTTGGCCAGAACAACTTTTTTTTTTTTTTTTTTTTTTCCTAAACATAAACAGCCACACATGTAGATGATTCCTTCACACAGAACTCAGTCTTGTGACTCATTCTGCTCTTATAGGATAAAGCTGGGCTGCCAGCAACCTACTCTTTACTTGATTAAGAGCAAGCAGTAGGTAAATAAGTAGGTAAATAAGTAGGTAAGAAAGTAGGTAAATAAGACAACTGGAAGTGGTTTTTTTGGGCCATCACAGCAAGTGTCTCAAAGGCAGTGAAGGGATTGACTGAAGGGGAACTTCCCAGAGATTTCATCAACTCCAGAAGAGATGACAGGACTATCCAGAGTAGCCAGAGCAGCCTAGATTGACTCATCCAAGTGATGATGTGAACTGAGGAGTGCAATGCTGGAGAAAGTGAATCCATTCTGGTTCTGCGATGGAGAAAGACTTGCAGAGAATAGGTGGGTTCATAAAAGCCTCTCCTCATTGTATCTTTTGTCTTGAGAAAAGGAAGAAGTGTGATTCAGAGCTGAAGCTTGTAGAGCAGAGGTTCTTATATAAATTAATGGAGCTTAGCTTGTTTTATTATCATTTGCTACCCAAATATGAATATTTAATTTGATTGGAGAAGCATCTGAAGAGGTCAGTTTGGGACTTCACTATTTTTAGTGTCTTTCTGATGTGTGTTGTTAAAAAAGAATCACTTTAACTTTATAAGGAAAGAGGATTTTTTTAATGTTGTGCCCAACATGAAATGCTGTGAAATGATGCTGCCCTTAGTGAAGTTGCCAGTAAGGAAAATAGTATCATTGATACAAGAGCAAAGCCAAGAACTGGAGTAAATGAGGATTAGTATCACTCTCCAATCACCAAAAAACAAACATGAAGAAATCCAATTTGTGCAGTCAGAAAGAAAAAAAAAAAGAAAAATACTGAGTCCATATAGAGGTATCCCTGGGGATAAATAAGAGAAAAAAATAGCAAAAATCTCTATTTTAATGGTAATAAAAAGGGAAAAAGGAAAAATACATGCTACTGCTACAAGCACTGGAAGAAAAGAGATGAGTATTTAATTCTGTTTTGCTGTTTGTCAACACTTACCAGAAAGGAAGGTACAAAAGAGGGAAGATCTTTCAGTTGCAGGGTGAATAAGGGTGCCACACATATGTCATGTCATAGACCAGGATTTCACCATTAGGAAAAGGAATATTTGGATGTTTTTGACCTACAGCTGGAGCTAAAGGAAAATAGGAAGCTGAGCAGAAATGAGTAGATAAATATTGTGATGAGACATCATAATCCCTGACCTGCAAAATGGCTCCTTTGACACCACTGAATCAGCAGCCAAACATTGGTAACAAAAACTCTAAACAAGCTGATCATTTGAGCTGTCTCCAAACAATCAAAAGGACTCTGAAAAAGCACTCAGTACAAGGAACTACTACTTTTAACTGGACTTTATATTTTAGTATCTGTCTGCTTTAAAGGTCTACTTACTTTATCCATGTCCAAAGTAATTTTTGATTCATGATGTCAGAATGAACAGGATAGGCTATTTAACCCTGCTAATGTTTGTGATACCTTTGGTCAGGTGCTGTTTGGTTTGGACCAAAAAAGATCTGTAGTGACCTAAATAGGACACTAAAAGGACATTCAAGCACCAAGGTGGTAGTGCAAAGTCATTTAGAATGCAGAGTTAGTGTGTTCTGGAAGTTAAATGATGTCTTTGGGTTCCTAATCAGGCAGCAGCCAAATTTCACCATGGGCAACACCCAGTGTTGCCTGCCTGGTGTCTGTAGTACCACGCAGTGGTGGTGGTTCACAAAAGTCATGGGCAGTCCTCTCCCAGCTCTCACAGGCTGCCTGCCCCAGAGCAGAGGTAAAAACTGTGTTTTGTGCCATGAAACATCAGGGCCAAATTGTCCTCTGCAAAACAACTCAGGCACCCAGAAGCCTCGGCAACTTGTGCAGAAATAAAGAGCAGCATTCATTTTGTATGTAAGCTTTAGGATCCAAATATGTTGCGCTTATCACTGATTCCCTTTCTGAAAGAAGACATAGAAAATTATTTTTAAAGTACTACTTGATTAAAAAATGTTTACTTTACATTTTCCATGGGATGGAAACAATGGGTGCCTTCATTTCATAGGTGACTTTCTTTGAAGCCACGCCCACTGGTAGGCTGTGATTCAATAAAAGCAATGATAAAGCCTGAAAGGTTCAGAAACTCCAGAACATATATGTGAAAAAGCAAACTGTAAATGAGGGACTATCCTCAAGCTTCACTGTCCAGACACTAAGGCCTGAGTGCTAGAAAGGAAGCCTCAGAGCAACACTGATGTGACGTCATCAGCCCAAAACATTTGCTAGTGCAAGCATGACCTGGGAAAATTTTAGGCAGAAAGGAGCTGCCAAGCATGGTATTTGGGACAGAGCAGCTCCATCAGTTCCCCTTCAGAGGAGAGGGGCACTGTGGGACTTGCCATCAGACAGCATTAGGGAAAAGCCTCTGCTGGCTGCACCTGAGTGAGTTCAATTCCAGTCTGTGAAGCTCCAGTGCTGCAAGAAGAGGATGAGAAAGCAGCTGAAAAAGTCACTGCAAGTGACAAATATACAGAGCAGAGACCTATCAGAGCAAAGTATTAGGTACAAACAAACTTCCTCCACATGCCACCCTCTGGCTGCATTGCTTATGGGAGGTTTGGGGTAAAGAGCTGGGTTGCTTCAAGGTTTCTGAGAGTGCATACTAAAGGGGTTAGCCCCTGAATTATTTTTTGTGTCATATGTTTTGCTTTTTGCTTTGTCCCACAGATTAACAGAACTATCCCAAAAAAGTGTGTCATATCATAGAATGAAATGCAAAAAGTTTCAAATATGAACAGTCTGTATATTTTACATAGAAATCTGTGTTTTCCTCCAGTGTCTCAGGGATACTAGAGTGAAGAGAGGTGTCCTCTTCAAAATCCACCTGAATCTTAACAACACAGCAAAATATCTTGTTTGCACACTTTATATTTCAGTATATTAATACCTGAAATTCAAGCTGCAATTCAGTTTTTTTAAGTCTGATGCAATTGAGATGTAAAATTAACTACTTCATAAAAATACAGTCTCAGTGCTACCCTTCAGTCCAGGTTTGGGACAGCAGTTACCTGGCATTCACCCATTCTCTTTGCATTTATGGCATCCCCACTCTAGACGAAGCACTGCAAGAAAGTGCTTCCAAAAAAATTGTACTGCAGTGTGTTTGAAAGAACTTAAAATTGGGGAAAAATAATGAATACATTTTGTGCTCTGTTTCTTCATCTTCCAACACAAGCAGAGGATATTTTATTATAAGATAAATGCACTCTTTGCAATAAAATTTTAAGATACTACTGTAAATTTGGATAAAGAAAAACAAGAGGTGTATAAATAAATGTTCCATTAAAGAATAAAATGCGTATACCCATTTTACTACATTCTGTAACAGGCTTCAGCCACATGGTAACATTGCCCTAAGCCATCCCTGCTGTTGTATAAGCAGAGAAATTTTCCAGGTAATCCTATAAAATGTAGCTACTCTACTTGGTTGAAAATGCTGTATATTTTCTCTGAATTGTTGGAATAGACTAAAAAAGATAAATACTTAAAAGATGGAAAGATACATAGGTATCTTTCCATCTTTTAAGTATTCTTATCACTCTTTTTTTGGTATTTTATTTTTTTTAAAGTATTTTTTGGTGGAAAAATAATTTTTTTTTCAATTTTTGTCTATGTGCTTTATTGTTGCTTGAGCAAGAGAATGCAAAGACAACTCCAGAAGGTTTTTTACACTTCCAATTAATTTTTGTTCAAAAATAACTGTTCAGCTATATTAAAATATTTTTTTTCAAAGTGGTTTTTTTTTCAAAATCTAAATCCAGACATTTTCATTTTCTACAAAACAAGCCATTTCATACAAAAACCTTGTATTTTTTCACCTTTTGGTGAAAAAATTTCTTATCAGTGCACCCAAAGTACATTGCTTGCATTATATCTTTACAACACAAATGAAAGCTGTTTAAATCTTGAACACAGGATATCTCAAGGACATGTGATCCATGTAATCATTCCCAAATAGTGCAATGACAGTTGTCATTCTGAAACAAGCTGAAAGATCACCTAGAAAAAAACCAAGAAAAACAATCTCTGGCAGCCTTTCCTTGGTCACAAGGATGATATGTGAGTTTATTATGAGATATTGTGAGAAAAATCCTTAGGAGCACCAGGTATTATAGAAAAAATCTTTGTAACTTGACATTAATAGTATGGACTGTGTTTTATGCAACCTGTCTACTGAGAATACATAGAAAATCAGCATTTGGAAAATGGTTGAAATAACCACAGGAGTGGTTATTAGAGAAGTATCCAAGATTCATGTTACATACATGGATATTTGATAAGACATTGTTTTGATGATGTCTGACCAGACTTCATTTTTCTAGCATATGATAATTCCAACAGAGCATAATCAAGACAGTTTTCCTTACTGGAGCAAAAATCATATTTCCAATGGACCATCACAAGGGACTGACAGGGAGGATTCTTGATCACCAACAATGGCATTTACAAGCTTTGCTTCTCAGCAATCTCCATTTTGCTTTCTGTGTGTTTTCCTTCTTAATTCATGTGATGTTTCATGTTTACTGATACATTAATGTGGAAAGATTTCATACTAGCTTTTTTCCCTCATGATTGTTTTTCTTTTCAGATAGTATTTCATTCTGTATCTTCCAGTCCAGCTTTTAACTTTACTCCCATCTGCCTAGTAATGTTTAAATTTCTTCTCCAGTGCCATCTCTGCTCATAATTACTTTCACAAAGGCCAAGACGTAGAACATACATTAATGTCAATACTATTTCTATTCACAGGTCATATGGATGCTGGAAAGGTGATTTTTGTGCTTACCAACTGCTGGCTCATACATTGCACTTTTATCCTTGACCTACCTATATTAGCAAGGGAATAATCTTTGTTTTATTTTACGTGCTCTATTCCTCTTCCAGAATATGAGATAATTGGTTGTTGTCTTCTGGTGGGAATGACAAAGGTAAAAGAGATTATCTGGCCTTTTAGGCCTTTCCGCATTTTTTTGCATATTTAAATTAATCTTTTGCCTTGGAATTTATCATTACCTTTTCTGTAAAATGTAGCATTTATGCAATGCATTATGCATTTTGCCTGGTCCCACCTGAGTATGCTCCTTATCAACCCTGCCTGTGCCTGCTCAGGAGCAGTCCAGAAGTTCTCTGAGTAGCTGGTCCCAATCCTGCAGTGAGTCCTTTGACTCCTTTGGCTGCTCATGGATGTATCTCCCCAGCACCAGCCACCTAATCCCATGCTGGCTGTGCATTTCTTTGGGACCAATCCACCAGTGAAAGCTCAGCTGCACCTGTGCCCCTGCCTCAGTCAGGTGGGAGGATCTGATCCGAGGGATGGCTTTGTGCAAATGGGCTTCATGTGTTCAGAACCTCACAGCCAGCCTGGCAGCAGATAAAATGAAGTTGCCCAGGGGTGGCTTAGTGGTGCTCTTGACAAGGTGGCAGGGTTGAATTTTAAGTGCCCATCCACCCACTACAATTCTGACTTCATTCCTAAATTCAAGTCTTGGAGTGTAATTATCCCCGGAGCCACTGAAGAAAAATATGGGGAAAACATTTTTCTTTTAAACTGCAGCTTTAAGGATGGAAAGCATTTTCAGTGTATGAAAATGTCTTTTAACCTAGCTCTGCTGGGTATAAAATGAACTTTATTTTGAGTGACAGTCTGCTATTTTCTTCTCAGAATCTTCAGTCTAACTCTATTTCATGGTGTGTCGACTCTCTATATGATTACTCCAATATTCAGGTGCAGAGAAGTAAATGTTTCATGAAAGTGATGTCCCTGTCAGTAGTGTGCATATCATCTGGCCCCCTGAGCTGTCAGTGAACAGATTGTAGAATTACCATTAGAATACAGGAGCCCATAGCTGCAGGCAGTAAATGGAGAGCCGGTAAGCATATGTCACCAGCGTGATATTTTAGCTTCGTATGAATTTGTAAAGTGGAAATAAGCCAGCAGTACCACAGCAACTGCTAACTGTTCTGACTATCCATGTTTCCACATTACACCATATGTTCACAAAATTTGCAGCAAAAAGGAATAAAAACTGCTTTCCACTTTTGTGAAATATAACTTTGTGAGATGGAGTTTAAAATTTCATTGGTCTAATGCTTTAGAGATGTGTTTACCCTGATTAAATTTACTTTTTAAGATATCACAGGATTTCTGTGGATGTCTACCTAGGAAATTATGTTTAGCTGCCAGCAGGATAAAAACAAGGCACATCTGGTTTGATCCTCTAGGGAGGAAGGTGTTAGATACGTTTGAATTTCAAAGTCAAATTATGTTTTTAATCGTATTCAAGTTGCGGTTGGATAGCAGTCCATCCATGCAAGCAGAAACAGAGCTCAGTGTTGGCTATCACTTTTTGTTATTAACCTTGGAAAATTTTGTCATTTAAATTTGCCACAAATGTTTTGAATCAAAAAGGAAGGCCCTGGGTCAGTGAAGAGGTACTTTTGCCTTAAATGTCAATCCTTTGTTCTCAAATGCTCATTGGACAAATTACAGGAAGACACAGTAATTCTGCTAGGTCTTAAACCACCTTGAAAAAAATAAAAACTAGTTACAATGCTTTCCATAGCACATATTATACATTTTCTCATTGGTCGTAACATTTATATTGAAGAAAACCAAGGCTTCTCTTTCTAACTCACAACACCTTGTACAAAATAGCAATTGACAAAAATGTTGATATTTGGACACATATTAAGTCTGAATTACATTCTATAGATACCTGTGTCTGTCTGCCTATTCTGGGATAGGAAATGGGAGGCACACCACCTTGGGAGGACATTATGCTTTCAAGAAATTCAAGACATTTAGAGCTCAAAACAAGATGGTGTAAATTTGGGATATAGAGGTCAACTAGATCAGGGCCCTGCTTCTTTGGTGGATAAAGCAAATGATGGTCCCTTTACCCAGGAGCTTACCTGGGGCTATAGAATGGCATTATTATTAGATGGTGAGAAATAATTTTTTTGCCCTGTACTTTGACATAGAACATTAGCTTTTGGTCACCCATTCCCAGCTGCAATATGCAAAAATTATTCATCACCCATTATCTTGTAGAGGCTAACAGGCAAAATTAGCACAAATGTAATTATTGATAATGATTCAACCAATTCATAAATAGGTGACTATTTTCTCAGCTGGAATGTGATAAATAGTGGTGACATCAGAGATATTCGTGTCTTGATAGCTAACAAGGTCATACCTTCTGGGACACATAACATGCACAAAAACTAAAGATGTATTTAATTATTTTCTTTATGAAAAAAAGAAACAGACCCCCCAATCAAGCATCATGGCCTTCTGAGCATCTTTGAAGAGTCATTTATATGATAAAGCATTTGGGCAAGTTCAGATTTTATTTCTTGAAGGTCAAAAAGAAAACATAGCTAGCTGAGTTAATTTGTTCTCTCTGTGGGATTATTGCTATACTGTTTGCTGGCCATTGTTTGGAATTGTAAATCTAATTAATTTTATGTGTACCTATATCTTTTCTATGAGTGTCTTTATACAGCTTAGCTATACATAAATACAATAATAATAATGTATAAAAATAAAGCAAGACTAGGAAGAGATTACAAAATAAGGCACTCTGAAAGACTAAAATGATGAATTGGCAAACAAAACCAAATCCTCAGTCACTGAGTGTCCTGTGAGGTGATAGTCTCACTGAAATCTGAATTTTATCTTTCTTCTTTCTTCTTTTTTTTTTTTTTAACCTTCTTTATGTGCATGCTTGTGTGTGCATTCTGGTCCATGATCTATAACTGCACCAAATCTGAAG
Organism: Agelaius tricolor; assembly: GCF_023055355.1. Taxonomy (NCBI): domain Eukaryota; kingdom Metazoa; phylum Chordata; class Aves; order Passeriformes; family Icteridae; genus Agelaius; species Agelaius tricolor. Next base: position 82,191,925 of record NW_027269261.1, read on the forward strand.
GTTCTAGTCAGTGGCATTGTGAAAAATCACCAATGTGCCTGCAGCATACTTGCTTGCTTTCAGCAATTTTCTTGGCTACAATCAGATAAAGAGATTTGATGACCTTTATTCACCTTAATTTTTCCAAACTGAAGGCTTGCTGCACCTTAGTGTAGATAGAAAGGAATTGGTTCACACACCATAGCTGACAAATGGATAGTTCAGATTTGAGGAAAATAGCTGAAAGGTCAGTTTTTACTGTCAAGGTAGTTTGCCTTTCTCCACTCATAATGATTGCATAAATGAACATACCAGATCTCTTAACTTGAAGGAGAGAGACTAATCACCATGAAACACACTTGACAAGCAGCTCTATTGTATGGATAATAAATAATGTGTGTTTGTTTGTGGTTTTTTTCATTGCTACAGTTTCAAAGCAAGCACCTGCAAATTTGATTATAATCTCAAGAACATAGCTGGGCTTTGTTTGTTCTTCTTGAACTAATCAGAGCAAATTTGTGGTGTTGGTTTTAGTTAAAGGGCATTAGTCCTAGAATTCTCATGCTATATGACAGGAAAATCTTCCATTCAAAAAAGTTTGTATACAAATACAAGAGGAGATTAGTGCTTTCCACCTTACCTTTTCTATTAAACTTAATGATCAACTTATTAGTGTATCAGATGGCATGAAGGAAACTCTGTAAAATCTACATTTTGAATCAATATATTCCATTATTATCACGTTCATATATAACATGGTTGTACAAAGATTTGTACAGATCTTTTTTACATCTATTTAACTGTGTGTATATAGATATATATTTTTTTGGTGAAAAATCACAAAGTTTTTAATTGTGCTCCAGTGTTTCAGGTATCCACCATACAGACATTCCAGAAAACCCTGGCTGCTGCTGGACAATTGGTTTTAAGCCATTACTTGCCATCAGTACCAAAAGTGAGAATAACAAGTCAGTCTCAAAGACCCTTTTTTACACACAACTCCAGTTTAAAGTATGATGTCTCTGATATCATGCTTCTCTCTGTATAAATAATTGTATGTAAAGAGGATAGAAATCTTGCATATACTTTTAGGTCAACCTGACAATATACACTTGTAGCTTTATGTTATCTTTTTTGACATATTTTTAGATCTTTTCATTGACAGTGAGAATAAAATTAGTATTTGGTTAAAGCTGATTGGGTTCAAACTTCAACTATGCTGAGTAGGAACATAATGTAATTTATCTCATTGGTTTTAGGTGGAATTATTTTCTTGCAGAAATATCTTGCAATACAAAGATATTTGAGGAACTTGATGTGATAATATTTTTTTCTTTTTCTTTTCCTTTTTTTTCCACTTAAAGACTCAACTAGAAGAATCTTTCATTTTGAACATTTTAAAATTAAAATTGTGATTTTCTTCATTTTGGAATCATAGAATAGCTTGGTCTGCAAAGGACTTTTGAAGATCATCTAGTTCAACTCCCTGCCATGGGGGTTCATCCCCACAGTCAGGACATCATCCAGCCTGGCCTTGAATATTTCCAGAGATGGGGCATCCACAGCTTCTCTGGGGAACCTGTTCCAGTGCCTCAGCCCTTCAGAGTAAAGAATTTCTTTCTTTTGTCCAAGCTAACCTTGCTGTCTTTTAATGTGAATGAGCACTGTCCCTTATCCTGTCACTACAGGCCACAGTAAAAAGTCCATCATTTTTCTTACAAGCACCCTTTATATACTGAAAGGCTGTAATGAAGCCTCTTCTCCAGTCTGAGCAAACCCAACTCTCTCACCCTTTCTTCACAGTGAAGGTGTTTCACGCCTCTGGCCAATTTAGTAGCCCTCCTATGGACCTGTTGTAACAGGTTCAGGTCATTCTCCTGCAATACTCTTCATTCATCTCCTTTTTTTGTATCTAGAACTTAATTGCAGAAGATTTATTTTTTTTTAAATGCTAGTAAATAATCCCCCAAACCCCAACTATCTACCTAAGTCTAAAAGTGGGAAAAGTAAGTGAGAATAAAACCATCTTCAAGTGGCCCAACAGCCTTGTACTGGAGCAGCAAGGTGGGGAGCAGGGGGCAGTAGGGGGTCTCTGAGGAGGATAGAAAGAGCTGAAAGAAGGTTTGCTACAGATGACATCTGCCTAAAAGGGGGAAGGCACCCCGTCTTTCACAGCCAAACTCTTTCACAGGACATGTCCATCTGAATAAGGGTCTCTTTCCACCAGCTATGGTGGAACACAAGAATAAAACAGAATTTGATCATTTAAGTCCAAGCACCAACAGGAACATGTCATATTCCCTACTGTGTCTGCAAAGTGTTGAGATATTCATGAAACCTTATCTCAGATGCCATTCCAATATCACCAAGAATTGCAGTACACCAGTTCTTGCCGTTCTCAGACTCCTGGAAGCCTGGAACAGCCAAAGAATAAAAGAGTAGACATGATATTTCCTCACTATCAAAAGTGGAAAAAAACCCCCTGAAACACTGAAAAAGTAGACTATGCTGGGCAAGGTGAGTCATTAATTTATTTTCTCCTTTTTTTTCTTTTTTAAATTAGGTATTTCTGTGAAGCAAATTTTTTATTAAACTTCTACTGCTTTTTAATTACAACATCACAAATAAAAACTTTGCAAAACATTTGTCTCTGTTTGTGTTTGTATACATTATGAAACAATACTTTAAAAAAGAAATCTATAGAAGGTTTGCTACCCAGACTGAGGCCTCATTTGCCTCAGTCTGGGTAGCAAATCTGGGTAGCAAATCTGAGATCTAACCTATAGTTGTGTAACAAATCCTGAAAATGATGTTTGCTCTGAAATGCTGACAGAACTTTTGCCATAATTACAGCATGTTACTATAAATACATGTCTGTGTAGCATACACATGTACTGGACCCAGATACATATGCTGTCTGCAGGGTTTATTAGTCATAAGGCATTCCATGTTTGATGATTTTTCAGAAGTAGAGATGCCACAGCCATGTCCTGAACACATTCTAATAACAGAGAGAATAATACAATTATTACTACATGTTTTGTGACAGATTCACAAAACTGTCACTTTTGATGACGTATTGATACAACACACTGCAGGTACAAGCAACTAACTAATGTATATTGCAAAAGATAAACCTGCAAGAGCAGGAATTGTGTTTTATGTAAAGAAGACAAACATGCAGGTGACAGAACTATCTCAATTACATGTTTTCTAGCATCTCACACGATTCTCTCCAAAGCAGGTTATAACCACATTTATGCTTTCTAGAAAAAAAAAGGAACAACAACCCACTCCCCAACCACCCCCCCCCCCTCCCCAAAGTTATTTAGAAAGAAAGGAAAGAAAGGAGCATCCACTCAGGTGCCCCAGCACACATTACTCCTGCTCTGTGTGAGAAGGAGGCAAGAGCTCCATTACAGTGTGACATCCCTTCGGGGCATTGTCGCTGTTGTCAATCATAACAAGTTTTTCACAAACACATTTACTAAGAGAGCCTTGTCTTTTTGCAAGGGGCCACTGTCAAGACTTGTTAAGAATAAACAAGGCAAGACCATTCCCGTTTACATTTGACATCAGAAGGATGCACATTTAGCTGCTTCTCTGGCTCAGCCTCTCCAGTGGGCAGAATCCTGGAATATGCTGGAGCAGAAAAGCCTGATATGTAAAGACAGGCTTGGAGTGAGTCAGTGAAATATAAAGAGAGCATACAGGATAAGGAAACCACATTAGTGTGGGGAGGCCAGCAAGGGAGCTTATCTGTTAAGTTTTCTGTAACACTATTTGCAGTTTCTTTTATCAAGATGAAGACATCTCAAAAGATAAACTAAATAATTCTATATATGCAAAACCGTAGTAATTCCTGGTGGCTAATATACAGCTTACTGGTCTTATTCTGCAGCTCTGGAAGGGCAGGGCTTATTCTAAATCACCAGAATTGTTTTTATCTTGAGTTTTAGTAATAATCAGTACTTAGTCTTAAAGACTAAATCCTCAGAGTCATGAGTTCCTAAGATAATCCCATGCTTTATTACAGTAAAAAGCAGGATTTTTGTTGTTATGGTCAAAAATTAGCCTTACAGTTTCCCCAGGGTTCCTAAATAGAAAGGCAACTAAAAAGAGCCAGAAAGCTTTATTTCATTTTAAGCAAAACAATGAGTTTCTCTTCTTTTTGTACAGGCAATCAAAGTCATAACTCAGACAGCAAAACCAGAAGGGAAAATTAACAGAAGGTCATGGGAAAAAATTTGAAATTGAAGTAATTTTTTTCTAACTATCCTACCTTTAGGAAGATAAGAGATATGAGAATGACATTGTTGTTGCAAGAAACGCCTGAAGCATGGAGCAGCTGAGCAATACTTTTGATAACTCCAGACAGAATGAGACTACAGAAATATCAACTAATCAATTTTGTACTGAATCAGGTTGGTGCCTTAGGTCACAGCATGGTTATTTATAAGGTTTGACCTCTGGATTTCATTCTTACTACCTATGCAGATACCTAAAGGTTTTCCCCTTTCCTTGATGTAACAGCACTATCTCATGGAAAAATGCAGGAAAACCTAGCCTCATACATGTAGAAGACATATATATGCAGAATATAAAAAAATTCAATCTTATAAACCTAATCTTATATGTATGTTCTTCTAAATTCTTATTCCTAATTTTACAAAAGAGATCACACCATCAATAACTCCTATATCTCACTTTCAGAGAAATCATCCCTTTCAGGTATTTTCCATACTTTTTTTATGTGTATTTACACCGGAAATATTCCAATACTTTACTTAATGACATTTGTATTTGTGTATAAAGGCAGCAAACTGTATTTACTTAAACCTGCATCAATCTTTAATCAGTAGAACAAGGCACTATCACACTATTGTAGTTAAACCAATTATTATTGATTCTGCATTTCTTGCAAAATACCATCACATTTTTGTATCACATCACTAGAATTAGTGAATAGATATTGCATTTGATAGTTATAGTAAATATTTCTATCACACCTGTTCGATGAAGACCCTTACAGAAAAAGATAGAAGCATTCTGAAGTCTTGTTATCTTCCATTTGTTTTACAAGGTGTTATACTGTGACTTTATAAGAAATGAGAACTACTAAAGTATTTTTTGCTTTGTCTTGTTGTTTTCTTTCATTTTCTCCAGAAATTTGAATATCTGAATAAAGACTGAACACATATTCAGAACTGGAAACAATATGTGTAACTTTGTAGACATTAGATATTCCACAATTGAATTTAGGATTGTCTCTGGGAAAAAATAGTCCAGTTTGCAGGAGGCATGCTTGAGGGAGACAGAGCTAGAGAAATGCCTCCAAACAGCAAGGACAGCTGAATTGTTCAAGGGAAAAAGGGCCAACATTATAATAGCCATTAACAGAGAGCAAGTACACCACTGATTGAGTTGAAGCGGCAATGCTGACATGGTCCTGCCCTGGAGAAAGCAATACAAAAATATGGGGGTCTGGGAAGAATTAGAGGTAGGAGAATTATTTATAACCTAATCCCATCATATTTTTGAAAGACATTCCATAAAACACAGCACATATCTATGCTGTTAAATGAAAAAGTGCCAGGCAGTGAAGTTCAGCATTGGATGAGACTGCCAGTCTTGTGCAGTGCATAATTGCTAGCATATTCCCTGGCAGGGTTTTTGCCTTTCCCAGTTAAGAGTTCTCCAAGACAATGACTGGGAATAGTTCAGGGGATAACTTGTGCCAGGACCATTCCCAAAAGGCCACATGGAGAAGAATGTGGTGGTTTGGGTGTCCCCCACCCTACACTTAACTTTGCAGCAGTCAGTGCTGTACCCTCAAACACTCCTCTTGCCACAAGACACTTCATGCAGCACATTCCCACAGCTTCATGCTATAAAAGCTTTACTATGGTAGATAACAGTCTTCATGTCCTTTCACAACCTACAAGCAAAAAAATAAAATAATAATAATAATAATAATAATAATAATATATTTTAAAACTTCAGAGATGTTACAGGGGTCAGAGGAAGCCCATAACACCCTTGGGCCCTAAGACTATGACAGTGGTCTGTGGCCTTGTTTTATTTATTAGTATTGACAGATCAAAGAAATTTTCACTGATATTTGTGATGCATGCTACCAGATACCAGAGCTCTCAATACACATACAGTACTGAAAATACCACCACACATTTTGATTTTTGCATTTGTAACTGTGTGATAACATCAGTAGCCAATTCACTAAGACAAATCAGCAATATTTGATGGGAGAAATTTGATAAAATATCAATTAAATGCAGTATGACATTCTGAGTGCCACAGGCTTTTAATAAGAAACCCACAAAGTTCAAGTCATTATCACCCGAGGTCTCTGGCAGCTGGCAGATATAAGACCAGCTCTTCAAGACAGCCTGGTAATAAAATCAATACACAGACTCACAGTGGTGGCTGTATGTTCACCTAGGGCTATATGGCCTGCTGTGTTATGATGCATAATATTTCCAGTTTCAGTAGCCACTGGCAGATACAAGAACAATGTGGCTAACAAAAAATTCAGTGCTCTTTGATTCCCCAGCTGAAATGAAGAAGAAAGCTTTTCCTAGCTAAAAGGAAGCTAACACTCATAACAAGAACTCATAGAGAGCAAGGGCACACCCTGACATTGCTGGATATATTGCACATTTCTTTAACCACCCAGCTACAGCATCTCATTTCACTGCACCATGATATCAAGCAATTTACTGCACAAGAAATGCAGGAGAAGTAGCACTGTGGGTCTTTGGCATTGTAACAGAGCATACCAATGTGCAAAAAGAAAATAGTGCTCTTGAGGATATGTTGACATTTCCTAACTTTAAGTGTACATTTCCTGACTTGTACACTGGAAATTTGCATAAACTATCTGGAATACCCTGGGTCCTGAGACAGCACTCTCCAACAAGGCCAAATGCTACCCTTTGGCATCACCAGAGATTAGAAGATAACTTCACCTGCCACTTCTGAAACTGCAGGAGCATAATTCTATTATCTTTGACAGAATATATTGTGGCAGTGATTAATACTGAGGCAGAATTAGCACATTTTTTCAGCCATTTCCAGAATATCAAAACAATAGAGAATTATCTAATAACAGAAGGAAATTTGAGAGAGGCTACAGGGGTGGCTTCTATCAGAAACTGATCAGAAGCTTCCCCTGTGTTCACCAGAGCCAATGGCATCTGGCTCCAAAGAAGGCCCACCTCTGGCCAAGGCTGAGCCCATCAGTGACAGTGGTGGCACCCCTGGGGTAATGGTGTCCTGGTTTCAGTCAAAGACAAGGTTAATTGTTTGCAATAGCTGAGAAGAGACATGGCTGAGGGGGCATGGCCAGACACAGATTTTATTCAATACTATCTCACTTCATTGCCAGGGATTGGTAAAGAGACTCTCCCCCTTCCAAGAAGAAGAGCATCCTTTTGCAGGGGGGAGAAAAGGTAGTGAGGAAGCTGGTCAGCATTTGCTGCCAGCTTTCCATGTAAATAATTTCTTTGCCTCATACCTTTTGTTAGTAATATTTTTGTTGTTACTGTTTGTCCTCTTATCTCATTGCTGTTTTTTACAGTTAATAGTTCTTATTTCAAGCTGTGATTTTCTACTTTTCTCCAATTCTGAACCCCATCCTGCCAGAGCAGGGAGGAGGAGGGAAAGGGGGAGCAAGTAGTGGTGTGGTTTCAGCAGGATTACTAAATTGGAGAATACCAGTCCTAAATGACAATGCATAATTGAGAAGGGAGGGAAAAAAAAGTGCAAAACAGCAGCAGAGAGAAAAGTGAAAATATGTGAGAGGAAAAGCCCTACAGACAGCAAGGTCAGTGCAGAAGGAGAGGGGGGAGGTCCTGCAGACATTTCAGCAGAAACTCCCCTGCAGCCCATAGTACAGCCCATGGTGAGGCAGCTGTGGCCCTGCAGCCCGTGGAGCTCCACAGTGGAGCAGAGATCCACCCACAGCCTGTGCAGAACCTCAAACTGGAGCAGAGGGATGCCCAAAGGAATCTGTGACCCCATGGGAAGCCCATGCTGGAGAAGGCTTCTGGCCTTGTGGAGAGTGGAGCCCACTCTCGAGTAGGCAGGACCCCATGAGGGACCCATGCTGGAGCAGGCTGTTCTGGAGGAGTGCACCCCATGGGAGGGACCTGTGCTGGAGCAGGCTGTTCCAAGGAGTGCACCCCATGGAAGGGACCTGTGCTGGAGCAGGCTGTTCCAAGGAGTGCACCCCATGGAAGGGACCTGTGCTGGAGCAGGCTGTTCCAAGGAGTGCACCCCATGGAAGGGACCTGTGCTGGAGCAGGCTGTTCCAAGGAGTGCACCCCATGGAAGGGACCTGTGCTGGAGCAGGCTGTTCCAAGGAGTACACCCCATGGAAGGGACCTGTGCTGGAGCAGCCTGTTCTGGAGGAGTACACCCCATGGAAGGGACCTGTGCTGGAGCTGTTCACAGAGAACTGTACCCTGTGGGAAGGACTCCTGTTGGAGAAGTTTGTGCAGGACAGTCTCTCATGGGAGCAACCCAACATGAGGAAGGAGCAGCAGAAATATGATGTAATGAACTTACCACAGTTCCTGTCCTCTTTCTCCTGTGCCACTGGGGAAGAGGAGGTAGAGAAACCAGGAATAAAGATGAGCCTGGAAAAAGGGGAGCGCCTGGGGGAAGGTGTTTTCAAATTTTGTTTCATTGTTTCATTTCTCATTATACTACTTTGATTTTTTGTTACAAAATTAAATTTCCCCAAGAAGAGTCTGTTTTGCCTGTGAGAGTCGCTGGTGGTCTCTCCCTGTCCTCATCTCAATCTGAGCCTTTCCTTTTTTCTTCTCTCCTGCCCAGATGAGGAAGGCAGTGATAGAGCAGCTTTGGTGGATGGCTGTCCCACAGCAAGGGATAACTCACCTCAACTCTGCAGGATGTGAACAAGAATGTCTACTGCTTACAGACTTTCCTGTCTCTATTGCTTGGGGCTTTTGGCTTGATCTCCCTGAACTTCTGTAGCTCTGCCCTCTGTTCTCTTGCTTGCCTCTTCCTGCTCTTGCTTCTGCTTTTGGGCAGCTGCTGCTCCCGCATCATTGCATTTATCCTTCCTCCAAGCTACTACTTTCCTTTTATTTCTTTTCCCATCCCTATCTCTGCAACACTTCTCATGTGCCCAAGGGCACTGTGGGTCCTGCTTTTGGGAAGTGTTCAGAAATGCTGTGTGACTGCAGGGCAAGGATGACTAAGGAACAATCCTGGCACACAGGAGTAGGTGCATGCTCAAGGCCAACAGAAACCTCAGAAGATGTAGCTGTCATCTTCAGGATATCTTTAAAAAACGTGAACAAGCCAAAGTATTTTAGTTACTCATGATTTAGGCATACTGGAGCAGACAGCACACTGAGACAACATAAGACATTGTTCTCATGCTGTTACCAGCTTTTAGTCAACAGTGAAAGCAACGCTTACAACGTCAAAAGAGAGGTGCTTGAGAGGTGCTTTAACATTGGAGTGCAGGACAGAGCCAGTCTCACTGTGAAAACAGGGTCGTACCCTCTCTCCTGGACGTGAGTCAGGTGGTGGGAGTGCAACCTGTTCCTCAGAGCTGAAATTCAGGATGGGCAGGAGCACCCAAGACGGTGCTCCAGCCCTACGACCTCACACCAACTCCAGGTCCTACTTCTTGGGATGACTGACCCTGCTTCAGTTTTGGGAATCAAGCCTCCGCCATACCTGTCACCTTCCTCTATTCCAGGGAACCACTCCTCTACAGGCAGTGTTAATATTGCTGCCATAGCCTCAGAAGAGAATACAACATGGAAGTTAATGTAGGTGAAAAAGTCTGCTAACACTTTCCTAACACTACTTTTTCCATTTTCCTTTCTCGTAAAAAGCCACTGCACTCTAGCTACATGTTTGCATAACTGTGTTCAAAAAACATTTAGAAAACATTTTCCAACTTAAGGCAAAGCATGGAAATTTTTCATGTAAGCTGTTAAAAGTTTCAGGAAATTATATAGGGATGTATAATGGAAAGTTTCTGGTTGTTATAATCTACAATATACATATATTTCACAGAATCACAGCATGGTTGAAGTTGGAAAGGACTCCTAGAGGGCATCTGGTCCAACCCTCCTGCTCAAGCAGGACCATCTGAAGCCAGTTGTCCTGAACTGCATCTTGATGGCTTTGGAGTATCTCAAAGGACAGAGAGTCCACAACCTCCCTGGGCAGCCTGTGCCCACGCTGGGTCACCCTCACAGTAACAACTTGTTTGCTGAGGCTTCTGTGTTTCAGTTTGGGCCCACTGCCTCTGGTCCTGCCAGTTAAAGAGGTTGTAATGGCCTGTGGTGAATGAAGCATAGGGATGCTAATTTATGGATTTTGTTCTAGTGCCTAACCAAACTCTGTGGCACAGGGCAGTTCCTGGAAGAATCATTTGTGAGAAAGAAAGACACAAGTCCTGCAGTTCAAGATGGAACATCCTGAAACATGTCAACCACTCATGGGTTCCATATTTGGCATTAGACATCTTTAATTCCAAAACTGTGAAATATTACATCTATCCAATTCAACAAGCATTTTTCTTCCAGAATTAACACCTCTACTCACACATCTCAGCATGAATTACCACAAGGAATTTTGAAATTATGTAGTGGATAAGACCTGCAGCTTTTAATTCCCTTTAACCTTTACTGAGTTGCTGTTCTTTAAATTGCTCCTACAGCTCTTTAATTTCCCTCCCTAGCAATACCAGTTATTTTTGTTCGGTTATTATTATTTTTATTTGTTTTGTCTTGCTTGAATGGAGGAAGATAATAGCTGTGGCTCAGTGACAGAGCACTAACTGGGTACCAGCCCTGGTGCTGCTGCAGCTGTGTCAGAGGGAGCAGAATCTTGGTCTGCCTGGGATGGGCACTAAAAGACCTGCACCAGCCCAGTACAGCCATGGAGGACACAGGTGAAAGAAGCCTGAAAGGAGAAGGCAAGGAGGACTGGGGAGAATAGGAAACAAGGTCTGCCTGTGGCAATAGAGGAAGGCTGCTCCTTCCTTGCTTCTCTTGTATACTGCAGATAGACACTCAGACAGGGCATACTCCTGCCTTCTCTCTCCTGTGCCACTCAGTCAGAGAGTTGTCAGTCCTCTACAAGACAAATGGGGACCCTGTCATCATCTTATGGGGGTATGGAAGCTTCCCACAATCATGGTAAGAAGCTCCATTCTCCCTGCCTGGACAAGCATTGGGCCCCCAGATGAGCTCCTGAAACCAATCCCTAACAGTGTAGTGGCATGTCACAGTGGGCAGGATGATTGCAGAGGCCCCTGTTAGAGTGGGGCTGGTGACATGACTGGCCCAGGAGGAGGCTCTTGTATCTGACAGGGAAATATGGACTGGACAGTCCCGGTGTGAGGCTGGGAAAGCCTCAGACTTCCAGGGTGGAAAGGGTTTCTCATATTGACAGAGGGTGGCTGCTCCATATATTGACTCTGCTGTCTTTGACAGTCACAGCCCCAGAGAGAGCCACAACCAGATCATGGCATTTGTCAGTCCTCTCCCTCCTCCACCACTCAGCTGGAGAGCACTGCAGAGAACTTGGGCTAGGACATCAACCTAAGCTTCAGGAAACACACATATCTTCATTCTGTACCACATCATGGTCCTGTGGGTGGCTAGAAGGTTCCCACAGCTGTGGATGAAGGGAGCTTCACACCACCCACTATTTCTGTGCCCTGTCATGGTCCCAGAGGCAGCTGGAAGAGCACCAGAGTTATGGACACAGGCAGCTCCACGCTACCCCACTTTCCTTTGTGAAACTTCTATGTGTCTAACCTCCTTACAAACATGCAAGGAAAAACCAGAACTCATCTTGTGAAAAAGACATGTCCTGAACTTCATCAGCATTTTTTGTCTTAATAAAAAATTGTAAGGAGAGCATCTATGTACCAAATACTAGGGCTGAAATATCTGCCTTAGCTATTTCCTCTTGATTTCCTAGATGTTTGTTCTCACAGAGAGAACAACAGCAATTTATTAATATCCACTGTTCAGCCCTGAGGACATATTTACACTTCCCAGGAGAGAGTGCATATGTACATATGCATATGCATATCTACATATGCATAAATGTGTATGTGTGTATATGGATATTCATTTACATGTATATGTTAGGTGCATATTATGCACATAAAGGGAAAGTCACCAAATGGAAACAATGTCAGATTTGAAGGCAACTCACCTTACAACTCTGAAATGACTGTCCCTGCAGCCTTAACTCTCCCTGCTGTGTATGTGGATCCATTAGCTGAAAGTATGCACAGAACAAGAAAGAATCCATGGTCTGTGGCAGTGGAGATCAGTTGTGCCTGTTTACTGAAAGAGAAGATTTCTTTTTCTTTTACTGTTTAATTTTTACCTTATTGATTTTTTGCTTTTTCTATTTGATGAATATTGATTGTACTCGTGCAGTGTTGCACTCATACTAGCACTTTATTTCTCCCTTGTTTATTCATTGTGGTAATTTACTTGGGGTATGAAAACTGCTGAGTAGCACGGAATTACAGTATCACACAAGTTGGAAGGCACCTCTGGAGATCACCCAGTCCCCCCCCAAAGGAGGGTCAAACACAGCAGATTGAGTGTTCTATCAGCAAATCAGCACTGTCTGCAGACACACCAGAGGGTCATGTTGCTATCCAGAGGGACCCCAACAGGCTGGAGAAATAGGCTGACAGAAACCTCCTGAAATTCAACTAGGAGAAGTCCTGCACCTGAGGAAAGACAACCCCATGCCCCATTGTAGTAAACCCCATAGATTTAGGAAAAGCACCATGGAGGATATGAACAATAGGAATGCTGAAACAGCAAAAGAAAATTCCTGTTTCCCTGTCCTCCGCCCTTAACGTATCTCTGTAACCCTATAAGGCAATGTCATGTTAACCCCTTACCCATTGGTCAAGCTTGGATCCTTTCCAACCCTATAAAAGAAGCATACTGTACCCCATTAGGGGAGAAAGAAGAAGAGCAGAGACCCTTCACAGACCTCCCCAAATAAAGCCATCTCTGTGGAACAGCCTGCGCCTTCTCCTTCTCCTCTCTCCCCGTCTGCTGCAGCCTCCAGCCCAGGGCACCACTACCTAGCAAGCAGAGCTGAAATCCTGAGAGCTTGCAATCACTCTAGAGCTGATAATCACCATGCTTGCTAGATGGCAGCCCTGCGGCGTTGGCATGAGCGAGCCAGCTTCGGGCACCCGGTCCCTACCCAGGGACTGAGCTCCTGAGCCCTATTGCTCTGCTTTATGATAAGGCCAAATCAGAGAGGTTATTACCCCACTATATGCCTTGAGCCATCCAGTTAGAAAGCAGATCTACAGACCTGGGGGTCCTGGTGAACACCAGATTGGACATGAGCCAGTAACCTGGCCTTGCAGCAAAAAAGAGCAATGGTATCCTGGGCTGCATTAGGGAAAGCCTTGCCGTAGGTCAAGGTGAATCTGCACTTTTATTCAGCTTTGGTGAGCCACACCTGGAGTACTGTGTCCAGTTTGGTGTTCCTCAGTATGACAAAGAGCCTAGTGTATTGTCACTTCATCAGATAACAGGGTGGTTAACATCTCCTATGAGGATAGGGCCTACAATCTTGAGGCTTCTTCCAGTTGTTTGGAGAAGGTTCTCAGCAGTCATCACATGTTTGCAGGTAGAGCTCTGCACATTGCTGCTGCTCACACATATAAAGGGCAAATCTTCCTCCTCTCCATCCCAACCTATCCTTAAGAGCCTGTACCCCTCCATGACAGCACTCCATGTGTGTGAGCCATCCCAGCACTTGCCTGTGCAGCTAAACCACAGCCCTGCATGCTCCCCATGCTGCAGATATAGGCCTTTAGTACCCAGCCTTTCTTGTGCTGACTCCCCAAAGGGCATGAGAGCTTCCTCGTGTGCCTCCCTCTCAGCATTGATGTGCCTGTGCTGCAGGCAGGATGGTTCATTGTTTCCAAGTTGTCTCCTGCCCACATCACCCTGCACCCTTTGCCTAAAACTCATAAAATCATAGAATGGTTTGGGTTAGAAGAGCCCTTTAAGATCATCTAATTCCAGCCCCACTGTGGGTAGGGATGCCACCCACTAGACCAAGTTGTTCAAAGTCCCATTCACCCTGGCCTTGAACCCCAGGGATGGGGTAAAAAAACAGTCCACAACCCCTGCATCCCCCTGCTGACCTTCTCTTTCTTCTCTTCACCCCCTCTCCCCTGCATTCCCGTTGTAAATCTCTACACTCCAGCTTGCCCAGCTTGTGAACAGTGATGGTTCTGCTGCCTCATCCAGGTAGATACTGTCCCTTTCTGCCAGCCTGCCATCCCCACAGACCATCCACGGTCTCCGCAGCCGAATCCCCGCCTTCGACACTGTCTGTGCGAACCGCAGGCTCCCCGCAGCCCCCGAGCCCTCCGTGTTCGCAGCGGGGCCACGCCGGGACCCCGCTCCGGGAGGCGGCGGGAGGGGCCGGGCCGGGCTGCGGGGCCGGGATGCGGGCTGGCGATACGGGGTCGGGATACAGGAACAGGATGCGGGATCGGGATACAGGGTCGGGATGCGGGATCGGGATGCGGGCTGGAATGAGGGGCCGGGATGCGGGACCGGGATGCGGGACCGGGATGCGGGACCGGGATGCGGGGCCGCCGGCTCCCTCTCCTGGCCCCGCGGCGGCACGGCGGGACACTGCTGCGGGCCGGGACCTGCGCTGCCAAAAGGCAAGAAACGCTCAAGATTTCTGTCTGGGGTTTTACATTTTGGGGTTTTTTTTCCCCGAGGGATTCATATTCTCCGTTACACCCCAGCTTCCCATGGTGTCTCCCCAAAACAGAGCGCCTTTTCTTTGCACACCTTTTCTTAATTCAGCATAGATAGAGTTAGCGCTGAATGACTCCTGATTCCTGAAGGGGAAAAAGGAAACAAAAAAAAAGAAACCTGCTGAGCTGGGCATTCTGAGCAAGTGGAAAAATTGGGTTCAGAACCTCTCATGAGGAAGAAACAAATAATTCCTTGTCCTGTGTTTTCTTGATATGTGCACTAAACACCAATCTCTAATGGGAATGGGAACAGCTCCTGCATTTAATGAGTCTGTACTCTGCTTCCTTGCCATGCTGGCCTGAGATTAAGCTCCTGCTTCTGGATTACAACTGGGGAGAAGCAATATTCAGTTGTAAGGAATTGTCAGAGGTTCAGAAAGGGCTGGCAACTCCAGGGAAAAAAACATGTAAATAAAACATATCACTTTTTTTTTTTTAAATCAAATCACTAAAAATATGGAGAGAATCCAGTGTGACAGCAGTTTGCATACTCTCAAAAAAAGTCAGCAATATTCTCACACAGCTCCAGTGTGACTGTGTGTAGCTGAGCAGCAGGTAGGTGGACATCATTGGGTGCATTGACCCCATGAGCTTTATAAAACTTATGCAAACAAGAAAAAAAGAGTGAATTTATGACAAAAGATTAAGGGTTTGTCCATGGGGAAAATTCAAGAGAGAATCACTCCTTTAAGTGGATTATCAAAACCTCATTAAGCTTCTTTGAGAATCCCCTTATTTAGTAATAAATTGTCTTTATTCTTACGCTAAGAGTGAGTTTTAACACTTTAAATTTACACCTTCAGTGCATTTGGATTGATTTTCCTCACTGTCCCTCTTAAGAAAGATCCCAAGCAATTGGATTTTAGGCAGTTTGCAACAGCACAAAAGACTTCAAGATTCATCTTCTCAATCCAGGACCGAGGTCATTACTGTCACTGTGGTGAGGAGCCTTTCCTGTACTGTCTGCATTGTAATATAAGATCCTGTCTAGAAGTGCAGACTCAAAAGCAAGATTTCTCTAGTCTGTATGAGCCCTTAGACCACCACATGAAAGGTAAGGTGACAGAACAAGAAATGGCCTCAAGTGGTGCCAGGGAAAGTTTAGATTGGATATTAGAAAAAAATTCTTCACTGAAAGGGTGCTCAGGCATTGGAACAGTTCTGGTGGAATCACCATTCCTGAAAGTGTTCGAAAACATGTGGATGGGGATATGGTTGAGTGCTTATGATGGTGCTGGCTTAATGGTTAGACTGATATTAGAGGTCTTTTCTAACCTCAGTGATTCTATGCCTGTTGAAGTTAGCCACTGTTCTGAACTTCCTTGGAAATATAGGAGAATTCTGGTATGGAAGTCTACAGGAACTCTCCTTCTTTAGGATTTCACTGACTGCCTGAGTCCCCACTGCAGTCACTGAAGCTTCCATAGAGGTTCAGCCCCTGGAGCTCAGTCCAGCTGCCTGAACTTGGGGTGTCTCACAAGCCAATTAATTTTGAGACTTATTCAATGCATCCACATGAGGACAGCAGATAAGATGGACACATTCTGAATGGGAAAAACCACAAGGGGCCCCCAGGTGGAACTAGATACTGATGATTAGGTAAGTTAATTGTACCCTAAGTCTTTTATGCTAGAAATAGATGATTGTTCTTTTGCTTTTATTGACCACAATGGGAAGTCAGACATATTCTGTGCCTCCAAACAAATGCATTTAAAGGCCTTAATTTTGAACTTAATCAAAGTTCAAATTAGTGTGTTTGGTCCTGTTTATTTGGGGCTTTTTTTTGTTTTTCGTTGGTTGGTTGTTCATTTGGTTAGGGTGTTTTTGGTGAACACAGATGAATTTCATGTAGCAGGGTTTTAGGCACCCAATACCCCTTAACTTGAGTGACCAAGAAAGGGTATGATAATCTCAGTCATGAGGAAGAATCTTATGAATTTTGTGTCTGCAGAGCTAAGCAATTTGTAATCTGAACACGAACTAATTTTAGGTACTAACACTCCAGAGTAGATGGAATTGGAGTGGGCTGGATCTTCTCTGGTATATCTGTCTTTCAGACTGGCACATAAGACATAGGAATGCTTATGACAGTCTCCACTGACTTATTTTACTCTTGCTGGAGTTTTGTGGGTGAATAGAGGTTTCTTAGCACTAAAATAAACTTCTGAATGTTTTTTTATTGGCCTGTTGCTCAGACACACTCTTCTGTCCTACATGAGCAAATTCCTACATGGACAATACCTGAGAGGAAAAAAAGCCACACACCATTTCTTAAAGGACCCTCTTGTCAGAATTCATTTCATCCCTCTGGCTGTCCTGGATTGCCAGGACCCCTGCCAGGGGGCTCAGAGACCCTGGCATAGAGCCCAAGATGCCGGTGGTTTTGATTATGACCCATGGAACAAGTTACCAACCTTATTTGAAGAGCCACAAAAGTATAAGTAGAATAATAATTTGTCACGGGGTGAAAAATAGATTTTTGGGGTTTTTAGAATGGGGGTTCAGGGGGCAAGATGGAGGAATCTGGGTGTGTTCAGCCTTTCTCCTTCTTCTTGGCCTCCATCTTCTGCTGTGATGTTGGCACTTTTAGATTGGTTTAGAGTAGAAGCTCACTGTCTAACATAGGTGAAAGGTATTGGAAAGTAATTGTAAACATTGTATACATAGTTTTTAGTATAAAAAGATAACACCACCCCAGGGGCAGGCAGAGTGCCTTGGACTGTCTTGCTGAGTGGACCTCGGCAGGTCAGGAGAAAGAATTTTATAGACAAGATACAATAAACAGCCTTGAGACTGAGAAATGAAGAGTTCTGACTCCTTCTTCGAGGTCCAGGGAAAAGAGACTTGCCGGGCTGGGAAAAGAGACTTTCAAACGTATCACTCTGGGTCACTCTGACCAGCTAAAGTCCCGAGACCCTCTTTTCCTGATAGGTCTTTTCAGATAACTCAGCTTTTTCTTCGGGGACAAAACCAAATAAGCGACCAATATCCCCTGATAGTGTTGGCAACAGTGCAAAACTAGCGGAAGAGGCTGGCGGACTTTCCTCTTGCGACTTCCACCGATGCCTTGGTTTTGTGCCGAGCTGCAAAAGGCAGATGCGCTGCTGTCGTTCTGCCCCGGCGAGGGGAGGCGGAGGAGCCGCGAGCAGGAGCGGCTCCGTGCGCGGCCCCGCGGGCGCGGCGGGGGCGGCAGGGGGCGCGCACCGCGCGGGCTCGGGGCTGCGCCAGGGGCGATCCCAGCGGGATGCGGGACAAAGCCGGCAGCCGTGCCCAGCCCCAGCACCGCGAGCCTTGGCTGCCGTCCCAGCCGCTTTCCGCGCAGGCAGACTCGCACTGGAGCTGCCGGAGCTGCCGAGCGGAGCTGGTGCGGATCAGGTTTCAAAATTAGGATCTAATTTTAAATGAGATGTCAAAAACCGGGACTGACAAACAGTGGGGAAGGCTGTAAAGAGGCAGGGCGCAGGTAATCTCTGCGAACAGCTCGGCAGCCATGCTGACAGCTGGGAGCGGAGCCCCGGAGCGCTCGGGCTGTCCCCTGACCTCGGACGGGCTGCTCGGGGCTTCTGCCTTCAGGTGCCGAGCCCCTCCCGCAATGATGCTGAATAGCTCCACAGGATCAGGGGAAGCCGGGAATGTCACTCTTTCCTCGTGAAGCACTCGGTAACCTATGGGAGCCATTTTCCTTCCTCACTTTCTCTGTGCGTGAAGAACCCACCCCATGGAATAAATAAAACCGGGACTGCAAAGTGTTGCAGTACTCCCTCATGGAATAATGCGCCTCAGCAGCATCGCTGCACTTGACCGGGGCGCTCGTGTTTTTATTCCTTGCTCTCTTTGGAACATTTCAGACTCTTGAGGAAGTCTCCAAGCCAGAAGCAGAGAAGCCTGGCGATGCAAAAAAGGAAGAAAAGTGGCTAAAGCAGCCAGGCAGCCACCGTCTTGGAAATACAAAAAAGTATTTATAAAAGCACTGAATTAAAATAAGCAGTGTCCAGTATGTTTTGTGTGATTAAATAGTCTGGATAAATTCAGGCAATAGGCAGATGTAACATCACCAGCTCAGATGAAGCAAATCATCTGCTGTTTAGAAACTCAGGTAGCAACCTTCAGCTGGGCAGCTATGCAGCAATAAATGGAAAATTCATTTGTCAAAGATGAACCAAGGATTTATCTTTACTCACCTTTTTCATGTTTCTTTTTTTCCTCTCTTGTGCATTGTTTAGTTTTCTTTCATTTTTGGGAGGGTGAGGAGGCTGGTGGGGGTTTTTTTGTTTGTTTGATTTTTGGGGGTTTTTTACATATGGAGTTAGAGAAAAGTATGACAGCAGGGCCAGTCTGCTTTATCTGAGTACTTGGAGAATGGTTGCCTGATTGCTTTGAGTCCTAGAGCAGGGAAGGCAATAATGTAGTGCAATGGGGATTTTGATGGGGAAATATCTCTCATCACCTGTGTAATTTTTCCATAGTCAATGCTTTTAATTTTAGAAAATGTTTTCTGTCTTGACTGAAGAAGATGCAGACATTGTAGAAGATACTGAAAAGATGCAGTTAATTAATTTCGTCTGTAACCTCAGCACATTTCAAATGACTTGTGTACTTTTCCTCACTTCATCCCCTCCTAGACATGGGACCAAAACCCAGATTTCCCTCCCACATGATTTCCTGCAGTACGCTCAACTCTATTTTGGTTCACTCTCTGCCACCAGATTATTTGGCTATTTCTGATCCATCTTAACTGGTTTATTCTTGTTTCTTTGTCTGTGTATGATGAGCATTTTCACCACACTGGATTCCTGAAGTGGAAGTTGACTTTCAGATCATTCCATATGTCAGGGAATAGAAATCTGGGCTCAGGCTGCAATACAAGGACTTTTTTATGTTGTCAGATTTTCCTATTATCTTCATCTGTAACATTGCGGCATCAACACACCACAAGTGTGAGCAGCTTACAGGTTTTAAGATCACACATGTTAGAGTGACTTGCTGAATTAGAGATTAGAGAAAGCATTTGATATTTCATAGATCATTAGACTATCTAGAGGTAGAAGCTAATAGCAAATAGTTAAAAAGAAAATATAATCGATTATGCTTTCATTAAAGAGAGAAAGAAAACCAGTGATGTTCTTATCAGTGCCAATCAACATTGGAGACTGAAATCTTGAGCAACTCTGAAGTGAAGAATTTGTTTTCAGTCCTTTTCTCATAGCAGTATTATAGAGACTGAAATCCAGGTCCCTGATTAACCCCTGAGTAAAGAATAACCTTCACCTAGAGAGCTCTGCTTTCAAAAGGATTGGCCCCTGTAACTAGAGCCTGTTCAATTATTCTTCTTCAAAGAGAGCAGGCACCCAAGAATGTCAGCTTCATAGAAGGAGCTATAATTTTGAAGCAACTTCCTGTTTGTCAATTTATTTTTTTATCTTGGTGTTGTAAATGGGAGGAAATGTCACAAAGATTTTTTTTCCTTTTTTTATTGTTCCATGTTACATTTTGCATTGCAGAAGCTTACAAACGGAGTGTGTTTTCTGTCACTGTTTATAGATTGAAAGTGTGCAGACTATCTATACATGTGTAGCTACCAAATACATGATGAATTCAGATTTGCAAGATAACATATTACAGTGTTCTTGTTCAAAAGCAAATAATGATTTCCACTTGAAAAAAAAAAAAAAGAAACCCCCCCCCCCCCCCCCCAAAAAAAAAAAACAAAAAAAGCAACCTGAAAATCACACACTAGCTACTATTCAGTAGAAAAAGAGACATAGCTGAAGCTGGGTTTAGGCATGAAGTGTATCCCTGGAAGAAGTCAGCCTGTCAAAATCTCTCATTCTTGGCAAGATACCAGAAGGGGAGTATTTTCACAAAGATGAAAAGAGTGTTAAATGCTAACATGCTTCCAGATTGGATGCACATTCCTTCTTATACATATTTTTGTTATGAAACAAATGCATTTTGGTAAAATTAGGGATGTGTTTCTGCCTCTACTGTATATTTTGTGTGATAAAATGGCACTGATTTCCTATCTAATTTAAAACAGTTTAAAATAACTGGTAACATCTAGTAGCTTTCTATTCTTCCAACCTTTATTCGCTCTTCTGTGTATTTTAATGCAGAGCAGGGACTTGGCAGGGGTTATTTTCTTTTTGTTGCTTTTCTGTTTTAGAATAAGAAGACACAAGTTTTGACCTTCTCCCTTCTGTTCATGACTTCCTCACCACCACTATGCTTTTCTGTTCAGTGTCTCAAAGAGCATGGCAGAAAGAAACATTTGGATTTAAACCCTGGTGCTTTATGGTCTGAGATTCAGTTCTTGAAGGACAATAAAAATCTTTATTAAATGATACACTGGTTCCTTTCAAACATTCCTCCAGTATTTAGAAGCCAGGAGATACATGTACTCTGTTTTCTTTGTCACAGCCCTTGTATTTCACTGTGTATTTCACAAATCTCTGATTTGGGGGGCCAAAATTAGTGTTTCCTTATGATCTCAAAACAAAACAAAAGCAACAATAACATCATCAACAACAACAACAAAAAGAAGAAAATAAAAGAAAAAAGAAAAGAAGAAAAGGAGAAATATAATTCTATAATCTTCTCCCAAAATATGTGTTCTGTGTAACTTCAGGACAAATGAGTAAGTGAACAGTATGTACATGGACAGACACTTTCACAAGTATCCCTATAAATCTAGATCATGCTATTTGGGTGTACAGAAACTGTGTAGGATAGGCAGGCTTAATCTCAGAGGCTGAAAAGCTGCAGCCTGGTAGCATTCAGCATACTCAGGTAGTACTGGATACATGTAATATGCAGATATCAGGTGCAACTCTCATTACCAGGCTGGACCTTTGTCTTGTCCTCTAAGCTAATTTTTTTTCATTTCTAATATTGAAGTTTTTTCAAATGCTTATGCTTTCCAGGAGAATAAGTTCTTTTATTTAGCCTGCCTTTTCCTAATCCCCTTTTTTCCCTTTATGGTTATTGCCATTTTAAATTAAGTATTCTTCACAAAACAGTTTCAATGAAACAATCAAGCTTTCACAGATCACAAATATTAGGCTACAGAAATAGGTAGAACATAGTTTGAAAAAAAAATACACTAAAGAAATTAAATTAATGTGAAGTATTACCCTCCTGTATCTCTCTGGAAAACAAAACATGTTTGTTTTAAACACATTCCAACACTCAATTCCCAATCTGGGAAGGCAAACCCAGCCTCTACTTTGTGTAAGCTTCAACTCCAAGCAAAGCTTCCACCAAAGCAATTGTAGCTGACATCCCCTCGGGATCACTCCTAGCATGTGCAGCCTGCGAGTTTCCTTGGAAACTGCCATGCAGCAAGCATGAGATTATGGCACATGACTGCTAAGCTGTATAGCTTTACCCAGGAAAATAAAGGAATGCAAGAATGGGGACCAGGGCAGCAATCCACCTCCCAAGGACAGTAACTGCTGATTTTCAACCTGAGGCTTCTAGTGGCTGATGGATTACTTCTACACAGCCAGAAAAGATAAGGAACTAAAGCAAATCTCTTTATTATGAGCTTGTGTTTATTCCATTGCAGCCTGTTTTCCTGCTGGGAGGGGGCAAAGCTGAAAAGCAACCTGAAAATCACCACATCTGCAAAGACATTCTGCAAAAAGTCAGCTTAGGAGGCCGTATGACATTTTTCTTAGGCTGAGCTAACCTGGATAGGATACCTCATATGGACCCTTTTTAATAGAGAAATTCCCTCTCTAAATTTCTATGATTATACAGTGTTGAAGGTGAGACCTTGGGAATGACCACAGTGGCTCAGCCAAGTAACTACCAAACTCACCAGCCTGTACCTGACATAGTCAATAATAAATAAATTGAACAAGAATATAAGCACAAGGAAAACACACAATTTTTTGTATTCAGGCACCCTTGACAGATTTGCCTGCAACGGACTTAGCCATTCCTGACCACTAATAAACCCCTAGTCCCACCCTTATCCTGTGGCAAGCAGTCCTGCAGCATACACCAACACTTGGTGAGGAAGTTTTTCCTTTGGTTTATCATGAATTGCAGCCCTGCTGGTTTCCCTTTGATGACTCTTAACTCTTGCATGGAAAAGACAGTGACCAATTGCTACCTATTCACCTTTTCTTTTCAACTAATGATTTTACAGCAGCTTCTCTATCAGATTCCCCTCCAGTAATCCCAGTTTGAGGCTAGAGAGGAGAGCACTAGACACATTGTTTTACAGTGCACTTTTACATGCACTTCGTCTATGGTGATGTCAGCTTGGAACATGCATTTTCTTGTAATTTTATTAGGTGAGACTGATTAGTTGGATCCTCAAATATATAATTTAGCCTATGGGCTTTGTAGCCTCCATATGAATTTGACCTAGGATATACAGGTCACAGGGAAGCTTAATGATTTGGGTATTTAGATGATCTGTGGGAACCAGATTTGCTACTGCCATCCCTTCGTGGCAGTAGTTATTGTACTTGGCCTCAAATTCATTCATATTAACTTATATTGACTTCAAAGGTTCTGATTTAAATCCCACCTCCTGTGACTGATATCTTTCTGGGAATCTGCTGTCCCCCCCCCCAGACCCTGCCAAGAGCCTGTGGCCCTGGAGCTGCCAGAGCACCCACCAGAACCATCTGGCGTCTGCCCGCCATCCTCCGGGGCACTGCTCGCTGAGGGACAGCTGCCCAAAACAAATGGTGACCTCTGTCATCTGGACCATCAATTGTTACAACATCTGGCAACTGGCTTTCTTATAAGAACTGACATTTGGTTGCTTTGGACTGAGGATTTTTAGGTCCATGGGCCAGAGTAGAAAATGGAACAGATCCCAGTTTTGGTTTGTTTTTGTTTTTTTTCAAATGGCTTGCAGTCACTTAGAATATCAGCATAAAGAACTCAAAGCAAATAATCAACTTATCACTGTGAAAGAATCCTTTTGACAATTTTTTGCTGGTCTCATCCCATTCCTGCCTTGAGTTGCTACCTTCCTGCAGCCCCAACAACTCTAAATTCTGTTAGATACTCTCTCCTACACCTTAGAGGTGCATTTAGTGAAACACAGTGACTGCATTTTTGTAGTTGTCTCCACTGAATGTAGGTGCCTGGCCACATGAGTCAGTATCCAGCTTTACATCTGCACCCGTGTGTACAATGCAGCAGGCTGCTCTGACTCCCTATGCTCACTCTCTTTTCTCATAACTTTTCTTCAGAAGACAAATACAACAAAGATAGATGTTGATGTACATCTAAATTTAAAACATTTTAATGTGCTATAAAGTGTCTTTGGTCTTTTGCTGCAATCATAAAGCAATTTGAAAAAAAAAAAAAGAGTAATATCCTCAAAATCTTGGCAAAGCTAATAGTGAACTCTGGAAAATTACATTCAGGTATTGTATACAATTTATTGTGTTACTTCAGTCCCACAGATGGCTACAAATAAAATAAATGTTTAAAATAAAATATTTATTTTGAGCTACAAACACTGTTTTTAAAAGATTCCTTCCCTAAACTCTAGGCAGATTTGACATAAAACAGAAAAAAGAAAGGAAAATAATTATAAAATAAGTAACTAAAATAAACTTTAGAAAAAAAACTTTCAAAATGAAGGAATAAATCTTACTAACCACAAAGAAAACCAAATGAAATACAAATATGAGAAACGTGTAGGAATAAAGAAACATAAAGGTTATTAAAATATATAAGATAAATTTATAATTTAAAATCTACTAACTACGTTAACTAATGCAGACTTTTAGATCTAATTGAACTAATCAGCATGAGCAGATAGTAATGCACAGTGGCTGCACTGATTTATCAAAACACCAAACATTCAGAGAGTTAATTCCAGAGGAAGAAAAAAAATAATCTAAGTGCAAATACTTATATTTCTCTGTGTTGAGGTTTCATCTGGGCTCCCTGTGAAAAATGGAGACGGGAAAACAATACTGTCGAGCTACAGAGCCCCATTTCAAGCACCTCGCTGCAGCAGCCACTGACTGACGGAGTCTGAAATGGAGTTAGGCTTGTTTAGCATGCCTGCAGGGTCACACCGACTGACCCGGTCCCCTCTGGTTTCACTTAAAACTCAGATTTTCTCCATGAAGATAACATGTTCCTGTGATAT